>NC_138088.1:17882733-20451066 GCF_964212035.1 Myotis nattereri | reverse complement strand
GAGTTTTTCTGGCCACATAAGAATGAACTGGGGTGCCGAAACCGGTTTGGCTCAGTGGATAGAGCGTCGGCCTGCGGACTGAAAGGTCCCAGGTTCGGTTCCGGTCAAGGGCATGTACCTTGGTTGCGGGCACATCCCCAGCGGGGAGTGTGCAGGAGGCAGCTGATAGATGTTTCTCTCTCATCGATGTTTCTAACTCTCTATCCCTCTCCCTTCCTCTCTGTAAAAAATTAATAAAATATATATATATATTTTTAAAAAAGAATGAACTGGGGGCTGTGCCAGTGATCGATTTATTGCATTTCAACTCCAAGCCCATCTTTGCTTGCCTGCTCTGTGAAAGGGAGATGGTCGTATAAACAGATCTCCTTTGCCAGCCGGCACCGTGATGCTTTGTCAGCAGAGGGTGCTGGAGGGACACTGGAGGAGCAGTCCTCCAGCACTGAGAGCTTTCTCCAGCGCTGAGCTACTCAGCATGGTGGCTCCTCCAGCATCTTGTCCCTGCAGCACAGGCCGCCCCTGGGTGCGGCAGCCAGCAGCGTTCCTGGGTACTTCTTTGGCGATTTTGCTATGGAATGCTACTGCTGAGGCGCCTTCCCATGAATGGCCACCACAGTGACCCACACAGCAACTTCGTAGCAAGTTCTGAGGCACAGCACCTCCCTGCGGGTGACTTCCCTGGGCACCCCAGAGAGCTGGCTTCCGTCAAGTCACACCAGCATGGCATCACAAGCGCCTCGGACCTCTCAGCCACCCAGTGAGCCACGCCATGTCCTCATCAGCGAGGTCTGGACCTCAGCCCCAGGGAGGGGATCTTTGTGGTAGCTCTAGTACGGGCCCTAGGAACAGCAGCTACTCCTTACATTGGCTACTCCTCTGTTCTTTAGGGCTCTTTCTAATTCCAACTAGACAATTTCCCTTTTTACCAACCTCCTGTTAATACTTCTTTATATAAACTTCAAATTACGGTTTAACATCTTGTGTGGACCCTGAATGGTACACAAGTGCTCTGTCCTCTTCTATTTTCTAAAAGAGTGTTTAAGATTGATATAATTTTATCCTTAAAATTTCTTTCAAAAATTAAAATATTTTAATTAAAAAATAAACAAAGCCTGTAGGATGTCTAATGATAGTGTCCATTTGATTCCTGATACTGATAATTTGTACTCTCTTCTTGATAAGTCTTGTGTGTGTGTGTGTGTGTGTGTGTGTGTGTGTGTGAGGGTGCTCGGGGGGTAATCAATTTTATTAAACTTTTCAAAAAATAAACTTTTGTCTTTATTCATTTTTCTCTTCCATTTTATTGAATTTGCTCATACTTATTATTCTATTTACTTAGGTTGAATTTCTTCTTTTTAAAAATTTTTTTTTTTATTGATTTCAGAGAGGAAGGGAGAGAGAGATATAAACATCAATGATGAGAGAGAATCATTGATTGGCTGCCTCCTGCATGCCCCACTGGGGATTGAGCCTGCAACCTGGGCATGTGCCCTGACCAGGAATCGAACCTTGATCTTCTGGTTCATAGGTCGATGCTCAACCACTGAGTTGTGCCGGCCAGGCGAATTTCTTCTATTTACTTCTTTTTCTAGCTTCTTAAGGTGAAAACTTACATAATTAATTATTGTATGATATGGGTTATATAGAAGTATGTTATTTAATTTCCAATTATTTGGTCCCCCCCCCAGATATTTATTGTGTATTGGCTTATATTTTAATTCCTTTGTGACTGGAGAAATATTCTATAAATTTTTAACTTTTTGAAATCTGTTAAAACTTATGGTCTGAAATATGGTCTTTCTTGAATGTTCTATACACAGTTGAAATTAATTTCTGTTTTGTGATTATTGGATGTAGCATTGTGCAAATGTCAATTAGGCCAAATTGGTTGATAATGCTATTCAGACCTTCTATAGCCTTACCTTTTTTTGGACTACTTTATAGGTAACTGAGAGAAGAGTGTTTTAATCTCCAACTATAGTTGTGGATTTGTCTATTTCTTTTGTTCTGCCAGCTTGAATTCATAAATGTTGAAATTTGTTATTAAGTTCATACATTTTAAGAATTGTTATGTTATTTATTAATTGTCTTTTTTAACCTTATGAAGTAGCACTCTGTATCTCTTCTTATAAGGTCTGTCTTGAAATCTACATCATCTGACATTAATATAATCACACCAGGTTTCCCATGTTTGGTGTTTGCATTGTATATCTTTTTCTATCAATTCACTTTCCACCAATTTGTGCTTTTGTATTTGAACTATCTCTCTTGTAGACAACATATAGTTGGGTTTTGTTTTTTAATCCAGTCTCTTCTGACAATCGGTGTCTTTTAATTGGACTGTGTAATACATTTACGTCTGAGGTAATCATTGATGTGGTTGGATGTAGGTTTACCATCTTGCTACTTGTTTTTCATTGTTCTTTCCATTTTTTTTGTTCCTCCATTGCTCTTTTGGTGTTAATGAAATGTTTTTTAGTATCTCATCTCCTTTTCTCTATTAACTTCTTAATGCCTTTTTATTGTTTTTATTTCCTTCCAACAACATAATGCTATGTACCTGTCCCCTCCATCCTTTTTTTCTGTTTGTGATATATTTTACTTCCACAGTATTATAAACCTATCTAACATAATTATCATTTTCACTTTCTTGACATCATTATTTTTATTCTTTTTTTGAGAAAATTACAAAATAGCATAGCTTTTTATGCCTACCTACTTATTTGCCACCTTTGGCATTCTTTATTTCACCCCGTAGGATGTGAGTTACCAATAGGTATCATTTTCCTTCAGCTTGAAGAACCTCCTTTAGCATTTCTTATAGCTCAGGTCTACTATTATCATCTCAAATTGTACTGTTCTGATAAGGTCTTTAGTTTGTAGTCAACTTGAAGGATATTTTTGGTGGATATAGAAATTTTGATTGACATTTTAGCTTTCTCTTTCAACACCTTAATAGTTTCATTCTGTTTCCTGTTTGCATCAGCTGTTTTTTTCTGATGAAAAGTCACACGGCATTTATGTAATTGATTTGTTATTATGTAATGTGTCTTCTCTGGATGCTTTTAGGATTTTCATTTCATTCTTGGTTTTCAGCAGTTTGACGATGATGTGCCTAAGCATGTTTTTCTTTATATTTCTTCTACTTGGAGTTTGCTGAGAGTATTGAATCTGTGAAT
Source organism: Myotis nattereri (assembly GCF_964212035.1). Lineage (NCBI taxonomy): Eukaryota > Metazoa > Chordata > Mammalia > Chiroptera > Vespertilionidae > Myotis > Myotis nattereri. The sequence goes on along the minus strand of NC_138088.1, from coordinate 20,447,887 downwards.
CAATGAATATTAAATTTGAAAAATTTTTGGTTGTTATTTCTTTGAAAAATTTTTTTCTGCCTCAATTTTACTCTCTTTTACGCTTGGGGCTCTAATTATATTCATGTTGGGCTACTTGTTATTGTCTCACAAATTTGATTTTATTTTCTTCAATATATTTTTCTCTCTGTTCTTCAGTCTGACTAATTTCCCAGAATTTTTCTGCTGCCATCTTCAATCTGATGTTAAGCCCATCTAGTAATGTTTTAGTCCCAAGATTTCCATTTGGTTATTAAAAATAAACTTTTAATTTTCGAATGGTTTTAGGTTTAGAGAAAAGTTGCAAAGATAATACAGAGTTCCTATATACCCCATACCAAGTTTCTCCTATTGTTAACATTGTACATTACTATGAAATATTTGTCACAATTAGTATTAACGCATTGTTATTAACTAAACTCCATAGTCTATTCAGATTTTATTAGTTTTTCCCTAACGTCTATTTTCTGTCCCAGGATACTATTCGGGATATTATATTATACTAGAGGCCTGGTGCACAAAAATTTGTGCACTGGGGGGGGGGGGGGGAGGGTGTACCTCAGCCCGGCCTGTGCCCTCTCGCAGTCTGGGACCCCTTGGGAGATAACGACCTGCTGGCTTAGGCCTGCTCCCGGGTGGCAGAGGGCAGGCCTAATCCCTAGGTGCAGCCCCTGGTTGGGCTCAGAGCAGGGCCAATTGGGGAGTTGGGGCGCCGCCCCCTGTCATGCACAGAGCAGGGTGGATTGGGAGGCTGCGATGCCACCCTCAGTCTCGCTCAGGGTAGGGCCGATTGGGGAGTTGGGGCGCCGCCCCCTGTCATGCACAGAGCAGGGCGGATCGGGAGGTTGTGATGCTACCCTCAGTCACGCTCAGGGTAGGGCCGATTGGGGGGTTGAGGCACCTCCCCCTGTCACACTCAAGGCAGGGTGGATGAGGAGGTTGCGGCGCCACCCCCTGTCATGTACAGAGCAGGGTCAATCAGGGGGTTGAGGAGCTCCCCCCTGTCACGCACAGAGCAGGGTCGATAAGGGAGTTGGGGCACCACCCCCTGTCACACACAGAGCAGAGCCTATCAGGGGGTTGGGGCGCCACCACTGTCACACTCAGGGCAGGGCCGATGGGGAGGTTATGGCTCTACCCCATCACACACAGAGCAGGGCCTGTGGGGTGGGGGGGGTTGGGGCACTGCACCCTGTTACACACAGAGCCGCAGGGCGATCAGGGGGTTGGGGAGCTCCCCCCTATCAGGCACAGAGCAGGGACGACCAGGGGGTTGGGGCGCCTTCCCCTGTTAGGAACAGAGCAGGGCAGATAGGGAGGTTGTGGCCCTGCCCCCTGTCACACACAGAGCTGCAGGGTGATCGGAGGTTTGGGCGCTGCCCCCTGTCACGCTGATCCCGGTGCCGGGAGGCATATTACCCTTTTACTATATAGGATAGAGGCCTGGTGCATGGGTGGCGGCTGGCTGGTTTGCCCTGAAGGGTGTCCTGGATCAGGGTGGGGGTCCCCACTGGGGTGCCTGGCCCGCCTGGGTGAGGGGCTGAGGGCTGTTTTCAGGCTGGGACTGAAGCTCCCAACTGCTCCTTTTTTTCTTTTTTTATTCTGGGCCAGCTTTAGCTCTGAGGCTCCAGCTCTTAGGCCTCCGCTCCTGAAAGCAGGTATCTGGTTTGTTTCGGTTCTATAATCGAAATTCTGTATCAACTCCAGCTCTGAGATCCCAGCCGGCTGAAAGCTGGTTTCTGGGGTTTTGTTTAGCTTCTATATTTGTAACTATGTTTCTTAAACTGCAAGCTCAGAGACCGGCAAGGCAGGTGGGGAACGTTGGAGTCCTCCATCACTGAAGCAAGCAAGCCTCATGTTAGTTTCAAGCTGCCTGGCTGCCGGCTGCCGTCTTGGCTGGCAGTTAATTTGCATATCACCTTGATTAGCCAATGGGAAGGGTAGCGGTCGTACACCAATTATCATGTTTCTTTTTTATTAGATAGGATTTAATCATTATGTCTCTTATGCTCCTTGGTCTAGGACAATTTCTCCAATTTCCCTTGTTTTTGATGACTTTGACAATTTTGAAGAATATCGGTCAAATATTTTGTAAATTTTCCCTCCATTTGAGTTTTTCTGAAAACCAGATTGTCCTTAGAAACACAACCCACAGAAGTAGATCATGACCAGAACACTAAATCTAAACAGGGTGACTACAAGTTAAGTTAAAATTTGAATAGGACCAGTGTCTCCTAAAACAATATCAAAATACCCAGGATACAATTGAAAATCACAAACCATACCCCAAATGAGGAATATTATAACTTGAATGAGAAAAGACAATCAACCAATGACAATACCAAGATGAATCAGATGCTGCAATTATCTGACAAGGATTTTTAAGGTAACTATCATAAACATGATTCAACAAGGAATTATAAATTCTCTTGAAACACATTAGAAAAATCTTAGCAAAGAAGTTGAAGAATCAAATAGGAATTATAGAATTTAGAAAATATTAAAAAATTGCTGGATAGGTTTATTAGTAGACAGGGAGAATAGAGAGTAGAACCAGTGAACTTGAGGACAACTCAATAGAATTTACCCAACTTGAACATGTGGCATGATAACAAAAGACTTAACATTTGTTTCATTGCAGTCCCAGAAGAGAAGAGAAAGAGAGTGGAGCTGACATAGTATTCAAAGAAATAATGGCTGAAAACCTCCTCAAATTTGGTTAAAGACATTAACATACAGGTCCAAGAAGTTGGGCTAACCTCAACTAAGATAAACCTAAACAAATCTATGCCAAGACACATCATAATTGAACTTCTGAAAACTAAAGACAAAGAAAAGATCTTGAAAGCAGGCAGAGAGAAATAGCACGTTAACTTATAGAAGGACATCAATTCCAATGAAAGCAGATTTCTTATCTGAATCATGGAGGCCAGAAAAAAGTGACATTTTTTTTAAGTGCTGAAAGGAAAAACCTAAGTACAATTTCTATGTCTGGCAAAAGTATCCTTCAGGAATGAAGAAAAAAACACACGATACCCTTGAAGATTGGTCATTAGCAGGCCTATATTAAAGAATAGATAAAGGAAATTCTTCAAACAGGAAGAAAGTGATAAAAGAAGGTCTGTTGGGGATTTGGAAAGAAGAGAGAAACAAGAGAAAGAGCAAAACTATGGACATATACAATAGAATATCTCTTTCATGAGTCTTATCCTATCTAATAATAGACAAACATGGTAATTGACTGTACCTTCGCTATGCCTCCCACTGGCTAATCAGTGCAATGTGCAAAATTAACCTCCAACAAAGATGGGGCCGGCGGAGCAGTGAGGCCTGATGTTTCCAGGGCCGGCTCTGGCCAGAACTCAGCCAGAGCAAAGGCCTGGGCCCCAGGTGCCGGAGGCAAACCAGTGCCAGCAGCCAGGGGAAAGGAGGGCCTATTGCACGAATCTCTTCATGCAACAGGCCTCTAGTGAATCATATAATGATGAAACAAAAATTGTAACACCATACGATATTCAGGACAATCGTATTTAAAGTACTTAAAAGTGGGGAAGGTAAAGACATCTAAATGGAAGAAAGGTTTCCACACTTCAGTTAAAGTGAGGGAATGTTGATACCAGTGGACTGTGGTAAGTCACATACGTATAGGGTGGGGCAAATGTAGGTTTACAGTTGTGAGTCTGCAAAACACAGACTTTATTCTTGTATCATTTTTCATTGTTTTATTTTCTGTCTGAACAACTGTAAACCTACTTTTGCCCCACCCTGCATATTGTAATTCCAGAGAAAGCACTAAGAAAAATATACAAACTGATACACTAAAAAACAAGATTGGAATCCTAAAAAATATGCAGGAAGGCAAGAAAAGGCAAACAGCGCTGCCTTTGTGAAGCTTCTTCCCTCAGTTCATCCAACGCACCTGCTTGGCATTGCCCCATACATTTTCAAAGCCTGAATTGCTTAGCACAGAGTTGAGGCTCAAAAATGTCTGCTGAATAAATAAACAACATTTTTAAAAAGACAGGAACAAGAGACCAAAGAAACAAACAGAAAAACACATTTAAATGGAGGACACTGAATAAAGTGTATAAAAGATCTCCTTGCATTTTTTTCCTGACAATGACATAAGAATCTCTACCATTATCTTAAAATACAAAGTTTAATGAAAATAAACCACAACATCTGCTTGAAATTACAGAGGCTGTGGCAAGGTGGTTGTGGTAGATGGTAAGACAACTAGGTGTCTTCCGTGCCCACCCTTCTGCACGGTGACAGTGCTGCACTGGCGACTGAGAGATGTGGGTCTATTTTTCCATCCTTTGCAACTGGGATGAAGAGTCCATGTTTGGTGTGTGTTGACCAATAGGACACTAGCAAACATGATGCAAGCAGAAGTTTGAAAAGCATTTATTCATGAAGACTTGCTCTTTTTGCTGAATTTCAAACCCGAGACCATGATGTGAATGAGCTAGGCCTGAGCTAGCCTGCTGGAGAGTTCGCGTCCAGGAGAACCAGCGCTCCCTGGATGTCTGCTGCAAACTGCCAGAGATCCGAGTGAGTTGGCCTCAGAATGAAAAGTTTCCCTCATCAACGAGTGAATGACCCTGAAATAAAATTTGTATGGGAAAGGAAGGCTAAGTGCTAAACTTATTCCTTTACTTAATTGTTCTTACAGTAATGAATGTGTCCAGTGTGGTGGCTATGTATTGGGTTAACGTCACTAAACTGACCTATGTTCCCCAGAATCCCCTTCCCTGCAGAGTTCCAGGTGAGTGTGCCCCGCAGTCCACTTTCGCACAAGACTTGGAATGCAAAGTGGAGCAGCAGGCATCTATACATGTTTATGCTCAGCAGGTCAAGGCCGGGCACCACACAGTTCATCTACGTTGCTGCTCCCCTGCTGGTGAATCTTGTCCACGTGGGACAGGAGCCAGACTGCAGCGACTCTAGCTCCTGCCAGGTGCCCCTCAGCTTCTCTAACTCCTGGGCCAGGGGTGTGTTCACTTCCATAATGAAGGGTAGATGTCACCAACATCATCAAAGCTTGAGGCTTGGAGGTGGTAAGAGATGGGTGAGGGTTCTCGCTCATCCTCACAGGGTCCACTTGACCGTTGCTCCCTCCCCTCATGCCCATCTCCTCTTCCCACCTGCCTGCCTGTGAGCGGCAGGCTCCATCCAGCAGCTGCCTGGGAAGCAACAGCCTGCCATCGCTGGCGCCACCAGGCCCCACCAGGCCCCACCACGGAGTAAGGTCAGTCCCTGTGAGAAGTCCTTTCGTATGAGTAGCTCCGGGTGGTTTTGCCTCTCTGACTGAACTCTGAGCTATTTCTAACACCCTCCAAAGTAATCAGTGAGGGGGTTCTTAAAATAACCAATGACTTTATGGATGGGACTTCTGATCTCAGCTTCAACATGTGAAGGGCTTGGGAGTCATCATTCTATACTTACAACAAGAAAAGGGGGAATAAACGGAAAATCAACGACTTTTCTTAGACTCCTTGGAGATTGAGGCCATTGGCACATGGCCCTCCTGTAATCCAGAGGGACAGGGGAAGAGAGAGGATCTCAGTCAGCATCGGCTTAGCTTACCTGGAGCAGCAGCGTGGAGCCACAGGCGGGTAGGGACACCTTCAATGGTGACCTTAGCCAGTTGCTGGAGGCTGCGTGTGAATTAGCTTGAGGGTGAAGCACTCTGTGGCTACTAACATAAGGTTGTGTAGTAATATTTATTGTTAAAACACAGTTACCAGTTACCACTTAAGATACCTTTGAAGTTCTTTTTGTCCTTGCGACATATTACTGTGTTATATCATTACTGTCATGAAATAGTTCCCTGTGGTTAAACCACAACCTTGTACTGTAGTTAAATTCATATGCTTCATGTTGTCTAGTTTTAAATATTAATTTTAAATTTAACTTTATTTCCTGGTTATGGAAGACATTTTGCTGGATCCAGAGTCAAAACCATGAAATAAGATACTTCCAGAGAAATCTAACTTCCAATCCTGTCTCTTCCTTCTCTTTATTGAAAACCGTTTTTATTCGTTTTGGTTTCCTTCCATTGATATTGTCCTTTTCTTAAATAAAAGACACCATACTATCCACTGATGAGCCGGACTTGCTAGGAGGCAAAGAGAAAGCAGCTCCGTCACTTCCGCCATGGCCCCTGCAAGGGGCTCTCCCATCTGCCTCTTCATTGTCTCTCCGGAAATGGAAATCTCGGCCTCGGTGAAAGGCCTGGGAGGGCGTTCCCAGCCGCTGACAGGTAACAAACGCCTAGCCTCTTTCTCCAAATACAGAATGTCCGTCTAGTGTCAGAAAAACTCCCACTTTACTTAGGGCGTCTCCCCTCCCCCAGCTCAGACCTGCAGCAGGTGGGGTCCTGCACGGACGGGTGGGCTCCTGCTGGCTGTGGGGTGAGCCCGGGAGGGGGAGAGCCAGGGAAGTCCTTGTTTGACGGCTGTAGTTGTCACTGGTTCGGGCGCTCTCTGGGTGTGGTTGCTTCTAAACGCTGGTCGTCTCGCTCTAGGTCTAGAAGCAGCTTCGTGGGTTCTTTGGCGACCGTCCCTGTCTCACCCACTCAGGCTGTCTCACCCACAGTTCCCTCGGCACAGGATGGAAACCTGCTGCCCCTGCAGTGCCCGCAGCCACCAGCGCTTCCGTGGCTCCCTGCGCCTACAGTGAAGGGGGGATTGGGGGATACCTGAGTTCAGGGCTCTGCTTGGAGAGCTAAGGAAAGAGATGCTCAGAGTCTTCGCCTGCCTGGGTTTATGTTTCACATTCCCACTCAAACAACACCCCGAGCCTCTGTCCCACCAGGTTCCACAGGACCTCCAGCCAGCCAGGTCAGCCTGCGGGGTCCTTGGGCACCCTGCTGACGCGCCCCTGCGATGCTACTCCCTGGCTCACAGCCCACCCCACCCTGGACTTACTCGGGTTTTGCAAGACCTTCAACCCTCCCGTCTACAGAGCCCTTTCTTCATCTGAGTGTCTGCAGCCCGGATGGACTGTGCGGAGGTCCTTTTCTTTTTTTAAACTAAATAAGTTGACAATTTTATTTTCACTTTTCATCATACAAATGAAAATTGCTTTTTTTTTTGGTCCCACTGCTTCCCTCCAAAACCGTTCTCCCTTTGACAGGAAGAGGGAGGGAGTCTTCCTTGTCATGCTGTTAGAAACACCCAGAGGCATGGCACCATGATTTCCTGCAGCCGAACAAGTAATATAAACTGACAGAAAGGGCTCCTCATTCCTGGCCGAGTGGGCACCATCCTGGCACGGGCAGGAGGTCTCATCACTGGGGACCCAGGCCCCCTTGGCATGTGCCCTCCTATAGGCAGCCGCACTCCAGGAGCAGGTCCCACTGGCATCATCTCAAGAGGAGGAGGAGGATCCATCATTGGCATCAAGGAAGGGCCTCTCGGATGGTGTGTTGGCCTCACACCCGGGCGAGGAGGACCCGGAAGACTCAGGGATCCGTGCCCTGCGGGAGGCGAAGCAGAGGATGGAGCAGGCGGCGTCTCTCCTTGCTGAAACGCTGCGGCTGTCCTGTGAATCAGGCTCTGAGCCTGACGGCGGTCCTTCACATTCTCGTTGTGTTTCCTGCCACTGCAGCGTGTCTTCCTCGCAGATGGAGAGACCTGGGTGAGGTGTGTGTCGCAGTCGTCGCGGTAAGACTTGGGCGTGTTGTTCTGCAGGCCGCTGGCCACTCTGTGCTGTGGTCCTTTCTTCACTCTGCTCTGAGCGTGCTCACGGGCTCCTGTGCCTTCCCTGTCACCACCAGGCCTCCAGGAGGGGAAGGCTCACTGGTCATGACCATGGCGGCTGCTAACGGCAAACACGCGTGAGGCGCTGTGTACAGAGGGCTCCACGGGGATCCGCCTCCTCAATTCCCACCGCAAAGGCATGGGATGGAAGTCATCACCCCCACTTTACAGGCGAGAGAACATGTTCGGAGACACTGAGTCACTTGCCCAAGGTGGACAGCAGAGCAAGCATGAGAGGCTTGACTTGCCTGGAGCTCACTCCCTTTGCTGGAGGGCTGTCGGCCGTTGGGTGGCCCCTGCTCCCGTGGTAGCAGGTATGGGCGCCTGTCTGTGACCTCAGCCAGGTCTATCTGAATGGAGCACCCTGGGAAACTGAGGCTCGCCGAGGGCCGAACGGCCTGCTCATTTTCCCACCCTGGGGTGGGCAGGGGCTCTGCTACCCATTCTAGTTGTTTCATTTCCTCCTCCCGCGAAGGAGACTGTGAGATGCTATGGTTTCTTGTTGGGCTTGGGAAGAGCCTCCCCACACCGCCCCCCCAGCCCCCCACCGCCCGTGGGCGACCACAGGACCCGGCACCATTGAAATTTCAGTCCCAGACCTCCGCCAGGCCCTGAACATATGTTCACTCTGAAAGGAACAATGGGGCCTCCAGGCTTAATTAAGACCCACACAAAGCACTTGGCTGGCCTGGCCCCATTCTCTGCTTTTGGCTCCTTCTTTTTGTTCACCCCACCCCCACACTTCTGTTTCCACTCCTTCTGTGGACGGGATAAAAGGCGCCAGGACCCCCAGCTCCTCCACTCCCCCGGCTCCTCTCTTCTCACAGCCTGACCTCCCTCTCCTCTCGGAGCCCTGAAGTAGGAGGGGCCACCGGGGTTCTGGTGCCAGACCGCCAGCCCCCATGCCCCCGGAAGAAGCAGGCAGCCGGGGAAGGCCTGCCTGGCTTCCTGACCCTGCAGGAATGCCCAACCTGGGAGCCCCTGCAGCTAGTGGGCTCAGCCTGGCCCGGGCTCGCAATCTGATCTGGATTTCAGTGGAACGTAGCCACATTGACTCTAAGATGAAGCCCCAGTTCTGAGAGCTCTGTGTGCACCATGGCCCAAGTCTCCCGGCCTGTGAGGGCGTATTGAAGGGCCCAGCCTACCACAAGCACACAAGGAATTTCATGTTGAATGAATGTATGAATGTTTACTTATCTAGCAAAGCTCCTGTATAGTTTACTGCACGTTTAAGTGCTAATAAGCTTACGTTAGGTAGCATTATAATCCCAGATAAGACGACCAAGGCACAGAGAGGTTAAGCAAAGTGTACAAGGTCACACAGCAAGTAGTAGGTATCAGAGCCAGAGAATTCAAATCCAAGTTGATTGGTCCAGAGGCCAGTACACTTAATCCCTAGCCAGGCTGCCTCTAATGAAAGCATAGGTCTGTTCGACCACTAACTGGATAAATTGACTCCTTCCTCAGGTCTGCGCCCCCTGCAATTTAACAAATTGTTATAAAGTAAACATCCACAAAACCACCAACCAGGTGAAGCAATCAAATGTTGCCAGCACCTCATAGCCTCCCTGCTTACTGTGTGCACGTTCCTTGCACAATTCCTCCCTCTCCCCTAAAACTAATCACTAAATATTTGGTCATAATTTCTTTGCTGCTTCTTACTAGTATGCTTTTACCACCCAAATATACATCCCTAAACACTAAAATTCAATTTCACCTCCTGTTGATGTTTATATAAATGAAACTATGCAACAAGAATTTTGCTTCTAGTTTCTTTAGTTCAGTATAGTATTTTTAGGATTAACTATGGTTTTGTATGCAGTTAGAGTTCATAGTCTTTTTTACTGTGTAGCATTCCATCTGTAGGGTCTACTACAATTTGTTTATCCATTTTAGTTTGATGGACATTTAAATTGTTTTCCAGTTTCTAATATGAAAAATGTTTGTACGCATGACCTGGTGCTCCTGAGCATTCGCTCTTGTGCCCTGGGTCTTAAAGAATGCAGATGTCTACCTTTCCTAGGAAACTGTCAGTGGTTCTCCCAGTGGTTGTATCAGCTTATACACATCCACCAGCTGGGTGGGAATTCTCATCACTGCCCATCACTTCAGACTTCTTAGAGTCTACTGGATGAGGGTGCGGTAGCCTCACAATGGTTATAGTTCCTCTCTCCCAGATTGCTCATGATGCTGAGCACTTTTCAAAAGTTTATTGGCTATTTGGTTCTCTTCTTTTGTAATTTGCTTAAATTCTTTACCTACATTTTTATTGACTGTATACCTTATTCATTTCTAGAGGCTCTTTATACATTCTGGATCTGAATCCTTTGTTGGCTATATGAATTGGAAAAACATTTTCTCGCACATTGGCTTTTTACTTTTTAAAAACAGTATCCTGATTAATAGGAGTTTTAAATTTTAATGCAATTTTAATGTAGCAAAATTTATCAATAATTTCCTTTATGGTAGTCACTTTTTATAACATGTTAAGAAAATTTCCCCTACTCTGAGGCCTAGAATATATGTATGATATATGTATATATATATATATGAATTATATTTTAAATTCTTTATTGTTTCGCCTTTCATATTGAGGTCTAGAATACAGCCAGGATTTGTTATTGCTATGTCTATAATTATGTGAGGTAAGGATCTGATTTCATTTTTTTCTGATATGGACACCCAGTTTTCACAGCACCACTTAGTGAAAGATTATCCTTCTCTATTGTTCTGAAGTTCCACTTTACTATACATCCCAACTGATGGACTTTTCCCAGACTCTATATATCCATCGGTCTCTTTCTTATCATTGTACCCAGGTCACAGTGTCTCACTAGAAACCACCAAGGCCAGAAAGAAAGGACACAATACTTTTCAAGTGTGGAAAGAAAAACCCGTCCACCTAGAATCCTGCATCCAATGCAATACCCGTCAGCAGTGAAGACGATATCCAGACATTCTCAGATGAAGGAAAGTGAAAATAATTTGTCATGTCAGGAGAACTACTCTAAAATAATGACCAAAGGAAGTTCTCTAAAGAGAAAGGAAAAAATAAAACAAAGAACATGGGGACACCAGCAAGGGAGAGATAGCATGATAAGTGAAAGGATGGCTAAATACAATAGGCTTTCCTTCTCTCTTTGAGTTTTCTAAATCATGTTTGACATTTGAAATAAAAATTATAACACTGATGTGTTCTAAATATATGTAGAAGACATATTTAAGACATTACATTGTAATTGGAAAAGTAAACAAACATAAAGAGAAGTAGGTTCTTATACTTCACTCAAAATAGTAAAATTATGTCCCTAGTAGACCGTGATAAGTTACGTACATATAATGTTACACTTAGATTACACTAGGCCAGTGGTTCTCAACCTTCCTAATGCTGCGACCCTTTAATACAGTTCCTCATGTTGTGGTGACCCCCAATTTCATTGTTACAAACTGAACATAATTAAAGCATAGTGATTAATCACAAAAAAATATATAATTATATATGTGTTTTCTGATGGTCTTTGGCGACCCCTGTGAAAGGGTCGTTGGACCCCCAAAGGGGTCGCGACCCACAGGTTGAGGACCGCTGCATTAGATGATTAGATAACATAAATAGGCTATATAGAGACAAACTAAAAAAATAAACTAAAGAGAAATAAAAATAGAATTCTAAGAAATGTTCAAGTAACACACAAGAAGGTAGGAAAACAAAAACAGAAAAATGAAAAATAGAACAAAGAGAAAACAAAAAATTAATTGGCAGACTTAAGCTCTAACATACCAATAATTACATACAATGTAAATAGTCTAAATCAGAGGTCACCAACCTTTTGGACCTCACGGATCAGCAGTGGTCCCCGGACCACCGGTTGGCGACCACTGGTCTAAATACACCAAATAAAAGACAGGTTGGCAGAGTGGGTTAAAAATATGCTGCTATAAGAAACTCACTTGAAATATAACAATATAGGCAAGATGAAAGTAAATTTATGGGAAAAAGTATATTAAGCAAACATTAATGAAAAGATAGCAGGATAAAGTAAACTTCAGAGCAAGGAATGTTACCAGAGACAGAGGGACATTACACCGTCAGTCTACCAAGAAGATACAACAAACCTAAACAGGTATGCGCCAAATATAGAAATGCAAAATATGTGAACAAAAACTGATAGAATTGAAAGGGGGAGCAAGCGAATCTACAACCATAGAGATGTGAACATCCCTCTCTCAACAGTTGATAGAGCAACTGAACAGGAAATCAGTGTTTAAAGAATTTTTACTCATTCTATACAATCTTTTCCAGAAAATAGGAGGGAACACTAATTCATTTTATGAAGTTAGATTTCCCTGATACAAAAATCACACAGAGATAGTAAAAACAAACAAACAAACAAGCAAACAAAACCCCCCACTATCCTTTATGGATATACATGCAAAAAATCTTAAACAAAATATTAGCAAATACAATTTATAAAAACGTATACACTATGAACAAGTGGGTGTATTCTAGACATGCAACTCAGGCTCAATATTAAAAAATAATTCAATGTACTAATCGATCACATTAACATGGAAAAATCACATGATGATATTAATCAATCCAAAAAAGCATTTGATGAAAAGTATTCCTTCATGATAAAACATTTTCAGAAAAATAGAAATAGGGGGGATGTTCCTCAATTTGATAAAGAGGAACATCTTTAAAACAAAATCATGGCTAATATTATATTTAATGGTGAAAGACCATGATTTCTTCTTAAGAATGGGAATAAGGCAAGGAATGCCTGCTTTCACTACTCTTATTATAGAAATTCTTATTGGAAGTTCTAGCCAGTACAATAAGGCAAGAAAAGGAAATAAAAGGCATAAAGATTGCCAAGGAAGAAATAAAACGGCCTCTCTCTCTGCAGATGACATGATTTTCTACAAAGAAATTTCCAAGAAATCTACAAAAAACCCTAATACTAATAAGTGAGTTCATCAAGATTATAGGATACAAGAAAAACATGCAACAATTAATTGCATGTTTATGTACTAGCAATGAGCACATGGACACTGGAATTAAAAATATAATACCATGTACAGTCATTAAAACATGAAAGAGACAGGCTGTGTTTATAGCTTGACTCAACATAGTGAAGATGTCAGTTCTCCCCAAACTGACATAAAAATTTAACACAATTCCTATCAACATTCCAGCAAGATTTTTTAAAAGATATAGACAAGATGATTCTAAGTTTTATATGGAAAAGCAAAGGAACTACAAAAATTAAAACAATTTTGAAAACTCAAAATACAGAGGGAGAAATCATTCTAACCAATTTCAAGAATTACTATATAGCTGCAGTCATCAAGACTGTGTGGCAATGGCAGAGTGAGAGACCCATCGGTCAATGGAACGGATTAGAGGACCAAATGTCCATCCTTTGTTAGGTTAACCCTAGGAGCTTTATATGTATTTCTTAAAGTTTAATTTCAAAGAGTATTGCTTTGGTCATTTAATTTTCTAACTCTTTGCTGCCTGTACTTAAAAATACAATTGATTTATAGACAATAATCTTTCTAAGATCTCTTATTACTTCTGATCATTGGTTTTGGATTTTCTAGCTACCCAGTTCTACCGTGGCATCACGCAGGCCCTCATCCCCAAGGGCTCTGAGCTTCTGGTCACGTGCCCTTTACAGAGTTTCTCCACCTGCCCTTTACCATTCCATTGGGGATCACCTGAGTGCCAAACTGGTCCTCCTGTCCCTACCTCCTCCTGGCGACCAAGACCAGCTACTCTGCAAGACGGGGACTCCTCTCCTTACCTCTTGGCCTCCAGGAACAAGAGGCCAAAGTGCACAGGCTACAGCCTTCGCTTATCGCTCTCTCGCACCAGTGCTCCCCTTCTGGGGAGCAGGACTTCTGACCCTGCAGAGCCCAGAGTTGGGGGATGGAAAGCACAAATCCCCCAAGTGGGTCCTTGGGGATGATGTTAAGTGGGGCCATTGCTGTTCCCACTCTTTTGTTCCCAAATCCATGTATTTTTCTAACTGGAGACACATCACCATGTGAAGGTCTTTGATTCGAGTCTAGAATGCCACCTTGAGGATGGCACCCCGAGCTTGCAGACTATTGCCTCTGAGCTGGCACTTGGCTGTGCCCTCAGTGGGCGGTTCTAATGCCCTCTGAGCCCAGCAGCTTCTGGCTGGTGCAGTATGTGATACAGCCGGTGGGTCCCTTGGTCACGTGCACACTCCTGCTCCTGCTTTGCAGTAAGACAGGACGCTGTGTAATGCAATGCTATGTGGATCCGTGTCTGTAGATTACATACTCCATAGGATGTGTGGAGCTAGCGGAGGCCCTCTTGGGCAGGAAACACACCCGCGATTCATTCCTTGCCAGAATGAACCTTTGGCCCTTTCAGGATGGCAGGGGACCAATGAAGTACATTTGCCACCAAGTAGCCAGGGGGTCTCCTTGAGATTTGGTGCCGTATTGAGGGCTCAGTGACTGGTCTTTGTTAGTCAAAGGAGGCAAATGATTTTAATTAGGATGGTGTGCCCTGGGCAGTGTTTCCTGTTTGGGGCTTGGGGCTTATTATACAAATTTATCTTTATTAACAAAGTGGAACTCACTGCTTTGTAGCTTCTAAGAGCTTTAAGTTTAGGGGCGGTCATCTGGTGGAGGAGCATATCCTGCGATGTTTTTAAAATTGCACATCAGTGTCCACACCCTGAGTGCGTATTAAATCACCTGGAATAGCCCTGACCGGTTTGGCTCAGTGGATAGAGCAGTAATGGCGAACCTAGGACACGTGTGTCAGAGGTGACACGCCAACTCATTTTTTGGTTGATTTTTCTTTGTTAAGTGGCATTTAAATATATAAAATAAATATCAAAAATATAAGTCTTTGTTTTACTATGGTTGCAAATATCAAAAAATTTCTATATGTGACACGGCACCAGAGTTAAGTTAGGGTTTTTCGAAATGCTGACACACCGAGCTCAAAAGGTTTGCCATCACTGGGATAGAGTGTCGGCCTACGGACTGAAAGGTCCCAGGTTCGATTCCGGTCAAGGGCATGTATCTTCGTTGCGGGCACATCCCCAGTAGGAGGTGTGCAGGAGGCAGCTGATCGATGTTTCTCTCTCATCAATGTTTCAAACTCTCTATCCCTCTCCCTTCCTCTCTGTAAAAAAATCAATAAATATATTTTTTAAAAAATAAAAATAAATCACCTGGAATAGACACGCTCCACTTCAGCTCATGGAGATTCTGAGTTCATTGGTTTGGGAACTAATTGTTTAGGAAAATCCTTTAGTGATTTTAATATGCAACTAGGTTGGCGAAGAACAATGTTAGTTGATAGTGAAATCAAATAGGCTTGATTGGCATTTTTTTCTTACAAAAATATATTACAGATATATTTTCAAAATATCTGTAAATATTGTGTGTGTGTGTGGGGGGGGGGGCTATTACGGTGTGATGTGAATGAAAAGAGTTTGAAAATCCTCTGGTCTACAGCAGTGCTTTCCACACTTCAGCGTGTGTAAGAATTCCCTGGAGTTGGTTACAACACGGATTCCTTGGCTGCGGACTTAGAGAACCTGACTCAGGAGGTCTGTGCCAGGGCCTGAGATTCTGCAGTTCTATCCAGTTCCCCGTTGATGCCAGCGCTGTCCGCGGTATGCAAGTAGGAATGAAGATTTTTACGGGAGCACGGGCCCAAGACCAGCCGCTTTGCTCCCACACCACTCTGCGCAGCACTGCTCCAGGGCACGTGTCCTGTGCGCAGCAGGCACTGCCTTGTCCTTGGTGTGTGTGTGATTTTAGTGGCTTAGAGTGACAGGGAGTGACTCCGGGCCTCCCAGCCCCCGTTTTGATGGGATTGTAGAGACACTGTGCAGGTCAGGCCTCTGTGGGGAAAGGGTGTGTTCTGTCTGAAGGGTTCTCCCCTGAGGCGCTTGTCAGCGTGGCTGCTGTCACAGAGCAGCACAGACTGATGGCTTAAACAACAGCCTTTCTTCCTCTCGGTTCTGGAGGATGGGACGCCCAAGACCAAGGTGCCAGCCGATGCCGTTCCTGGCGAGAGTTTTCTTCCTGACCGTAGACGGGCTGTCTTCTGGTTGCGTCTCTTCCTCTTCTCAGAGGGGTCAATCCCATTGTGGGCTCTGCCTCATGGCCCCATCTAGACCTTATTCCCTCCCGAGCCCCCACCTCCTCATTCACCACCTGGGGCTTCCATCGGTCGGTACTGTCCTCCAGCACCTGTCCGTGGGCGAAGGTCACCACATGCGTCTGCCTGGCTCCTTCACGTCCGGCATGTTTTTCTGGGGGAACAGGAATCCTTCCATCCCACCCCAGCCACCATGGCCCAGGGATCTCTGCAAGGCTACCCAAGGCCCCTCCTGTCCGGTCACATCTGGCCGTTGCCTCTCCTGGGTCTCATGTCCACCCTTGAGTTCCGGAACCCGGCCCCTGGGCTTCCATCATTTCCTTCTCTCCCAGAGCTTCCCGAAGAGGCACCACACACACTCTCCTCAATGGGCACACACCTACAGAGGCACCAAAGCTCTGCGTTTCTCCCACGCCATTCTCTTGAGAAGGACATTAGGGGGGGCAACTTTGAGGGCTTACAGCCTAGTTCAGTATCTAGTTAAACAGTAATCTTATAAGCCCCATTCTAACGGACTTGGGCGGAGCTACGGAGCCCATGGGAGGGGCCCGCCACAAGAAGAGATATCTCTATCTCTATCTCTCTATCTCTATCTCTAGCTCTATCTCTATCTCTATCTATCTATATCTATATCTATCAATATCTATCTATATCTATATCTATCTATATCTATATCTATCTATATCTATATCTATATCTATAGATATATAGATATTAAGAGATCTATCTATGTAGATATATCTCTATATATCTCTATCTATCTATCTATATCAAAACCTCCCCACATTGGCAGTTCAGGCTTTGGGTCAGAATCCCCTGGACTAGCAGTGCTGTGGAATAAAGGTTTTCTTCCCTGATTCCCCGGAGTGCTGGCTGATCGTTCTCCTGGGCCACTTGAAGAATTGATGCCACAACACTCTGGGTAGTGGACACAGCGGATTATATGTTTGTGTGGGAAGGAGAGAAGGAAATACCAGGAAAGAAACAAATCAATATATTTAAAATCACATTGCCATCATCTCTACCATTATTACAGACCGATATTCTCCTTTTAAAGCAAAACAATTGTTTTCATCTGCAGGAGCCAGGACACCTGTCAGCTGGTGAGCAAGTAAGTGATTGGCAATGACCAGAAGAACCGAGAGCACAGGTGGGGCACCTGCTGGGGCCAGTCTTACGCTGATAGCACTGCATGCGGGGGGGGGGGGGGGGGGGACACACAGGGAGAGGCAGCGGAGATGAGAGAAACCTGGGGGGGCTGTTTGGTGGGTGCAAAGCACCTAGAAGGGAGGGGGCGGGGCAGGGAATCTGTGTTCCTTTGAATCCTGGCCCTGCCCTGACCACAGGCAGGTCATCGGGAGTCTCTCTGAGCCTCAGTTTCTTCATCCGCAAAAGGGGAACAATAACATCTATTCTTATTTCATAATCCAAACAAGAAGGACGTGGTCTCCGGAAAAGCGCGTTTGAAGTTCCAGGACTCGGCACACACGGGAGTTATTCTTACATGGAACCACCAGACCGAAGCTGTGCTGCTGGCACAAAAGTGTGGGGGCGTGTGGGGGAGCGTTAGATTGGGTGGGATGGCCTTTCAGCAGGTAGACAGGCCCAGGCAAAACAGGACTTCGGGGGATTTGCTGTTGTATTTTCAGAGACAGGGGGGAGACCCGGTGGGCAGACGGAGGGAGAGAGCTGGTAAGAGTGCTGGGGCCAGAATTGGAAGGTCCTGCCCATGACTTGGGTCTGTTGAAGCAGACAATAGGGAACCATTGTGGGCCCTTGAGCAGGGAGAACCTGAAAGAGTGGCCCACGGCCTCCTGGGGCGGTTTGAGTGGTTAATGACAGGCCTTTTCCAGGCCAGCCAAACACTACTGCCTCCGGAGGCTGGACTTGACCTTCTTTGGAAGGGTTTACTTCAGCCTTTCAGCTCTCGTGGCATCTTCGGCTGGATTGTCTCCTTGGCAACGGCTGTACCAGCTCAAGCCTTCCTGCAAACGTCCCTATTTCCTCCCTGGCTCCCGCAGCCTACGGAGGTTTCGAGCCCCATTTATGGACTCTGTTCACTGAAAGCCGTTGTTCTCATCCCTGGCTGCTCATTAGAATCACCTGAGGATGGTTTTTTTGAAATGTCTCCATGCCCAGGTTATATCCCAGATCAATGGCATTGTCCCCTCTGGGACGGAACTCAGCCGCAGGACTGTATTTAAATGTCCCAGGGAATTCCAATGTGCAGTCAGGCTGGCGACCCACAGACCGCCTGTGACAATCAGGCACCCGCCTCGGGCAAGCACGTCAAACTCAAAGGCTAACATGGGCCAAACAAACAAGGTTAAGTTTATGCGGGCTGCAAAAAGACAAAAGCTCCAATTTTCATAGAAATGTAGGTTTGTTTCAATAGAGACATGCTGAATACAAAGGGCTGAAATAAATGAGTAATTGTTAACATAAAATAATAGAACATTTTAATAAAAATATTTTTTTTGAACATTAACTTACCAGACACCAAATAACTGCACAAATTAATAAGTGTAATGTAAATAAACCTATTTTTCTTGTTCTCCGAAAGTGAAATATTTCCTGTTGCGCACACCAAACAAGTCAGTACAAGACTAATGACGTGGCAATCGGCTGCTAAAATATATGCTGCTAGTCTTAGTGGAAAGAAATGGTGCGCCTATGCATAAGACGCGTCAGGGAATTGAATGCAACACGATTATAGTGGTCAGTCATTAGCGAATGCTGTAGTTCGTTATTACTAATTATGTATAATAGGGTATTATAAAAATTAAGTTACGAAATTTTTATTAAATCATTTTGTACATGCTGTTATATTGGCTGGGCTGCAAAAATATTCGTTGTGGGCTGCATGAGTTTGACATTCTTGGCCTTGGGATTACCGCTTACATGTGGGCACTGCGTGTGCACACTTGGGAGGTATCAGAGTGCAGGAAGAAAGCAGCAGGATTTCAGTTTATACTTATTTGAAATCCCATTCTTTTGTAATGTACATGCTTTAAATCAACTTCATGTGGCGGAGCAGTAGTAAGGACAATACGGTCAGCAGCTCTTGAGCACTCCCTGTGGCCATGCTCTCTTTTAAACACTGCACAAAGTAATGCTCAGTGCTTCGCAAAAACCTGATGGGTTGGGTTCTCTTATTATCCCCATTCTACAGATGAGAAAGCTGAGGCCAAAGAGGTTGAATAACTGGCCAAACGTCACACCACTAGAGAGCAGCTGTCCCAAGATCCACACCCAGGCTGACTCCAGCAGCCACCTGTTATTCACAACGCCAATCTGTGCTCACAGTGCACATGTATGATTTATAAACAAATAGATAATACCCAAATAAGATACAGATATCAGGGGACCTGCTCAACATTTTTTATTTAAAAGGTTTCATAATCAAATAATTAAACCATTGTGGCAGATGCTGAGTTCTTCGAGCAAGGTGAAGCCTCTTCTTTCTGCTCCCCCCACCAGGAGCTAGCAGGCACCTGGGTCCTAATATATGCTCAATAAACATCTGCCTACTCCCAGAAATATCCACTGATTGATAATCATAGAAGATGTGGTACATGTATACAGTGGAATATTACTCAGCCATAAAAATGAAACTTTACCATTTGTGACAATATGGATGGGCCTAGAGGGTATGATGCTAAGTGAAATAAGTCAGAGAAAGACAAATACCATATGATTTCACTTATATGTGGAATCTAAAAAACAAAATAAATAAAACAGAAACAAACTCATAGATACAGAGAAGAAAATGATGATTGCCAAGTGAGAGGGGGCTGGGGGGCTGGGTGAAATAGGTGAAGTGATTAAGAAGTATAAATTGGTAGTTACAAAATATAGGGACTATAATCAATTATATTGTAATAACTATGCATGGTTTTGGGGGTACTAGACATTATCGGGGGATCATTTTGTAAGTTATATAAATGTCTAACCACTAGGCTGTACTCCGGAAACTAATGTAATATTGAATATTAGCTCTAATTGAAAAATTAAAAATTTTAAAAAATATGAATGCTTATCAACACTGGCTGTGTGCCAGGGACTCGCATACTAATCTTCACACAATCCTGGGAAGTGAGTGCTAGGAATTACCTATTTGGCAGAGGAGGGCACTGAGCAGCTCAGTCGTTTGCCCGGGTCCAGAACCCGAACTCACATT
Source organism: Myotis nattereri (assembly GCF_964212035.1). Lineage (NCBI taxonomy): Eukaryota > Metazoa > Chordata > Mammalia > Chiroptera > Vespertilionidae > Myotis > Myotis nattereri. The sequence continues at coordinate 20,427,765 of NC_138088.1, read as the reverse complement.
GTGGGCCTGCAGAGCGCACTCTCTCCCACTGGTGACCAGGTCCATAGGGAACAGCTTGTGAAAGTCGGGGGGCGAGGGCGGGAGTGAGAACAGCAGGAAGGAGGCACAGGTGGATTGTTCGCTCCTTTGTCCGGTGGTTCCCTTTGCCAGGAGTGCTTTTCCCTATTAGCCCCACAGGCAAACTCCGGCCTACCCTTCTGGTGCCAACTCAAAAGCTGCCTCCTTCAGGAAGCCCTCCCTGCAGCTCGTTACACCTGCTCTGTGGTTCAGACCATGTCTTTCTCACTGGAGTTGGAGCTCCTCGAGGGCAGGGCCAGGTCTTACTCAAGGGGCATCCAAGGAGCCAGCTCAGCAAACCTATGCGGGTGTCCTGAGCCTGTGCCCACCTCTCCTCCCAGGCCAGGGGCGCCCCCACCCCTGGGTTTTCCTCTGTGAGCTCCACTTCCCTTCCCTCCTTTTCTTCTCCCTCCCCCTTCCTCTCCTTCCTGCAAACTTCTCTGTCTCCTCTCCATACTCCTTCTTCCTCCTTCTTCCCTCCCCTCCAGGCCTCCCCTCTGCTCCCCGCCCCCTTTCTCCCTCCTCCCGCGCCCTGCGCCTCCGCCTCCGGCCCGCAGCTGCAGTTCCCCCGGCGGCCTGCAGAGGCGCTGCCACGCCCGCTGGGCCGCATCGCCGGGCTCCTCCTGCGGGGTCAGGTGGGAGGAAGCGGCCTGGAAGCCGCGGCCAGTGGACCTGCAGGTGGGTGTCGGGGCGCGGGGCGCATCCTCCCCCTACCGCGGGCCCAGTTTCGGAGCTGGGCTCGGCGGCCCGGGCAGGGCCCCTCCTGCCCCGGGAGCACCCATTCCCCCGTCAGGGTCAGGTGCACCGAGGGCGGGCGGCGCCCACAGCCCACGCAGGGGGTCGGGATGACCAAGCACAGGGGACTTCGGGGGCTGGGACCCACTTGGCCTCCTGCAGGGCCAGGCCGCGGGCAAGAGACGGGCGCTACTAACCCTTTTTGGCTTGGGTGTCACAAGTGCTTTTGGGAATTTAAATGAAAACTGGCTCGGCTCCTTGGAGGGGGCGGGGTGGGGGAGCGAATGGCCTTTACACAGACTCGGAAGAGACATGGAAGGATCCCCACCCCCACCTCCAGCCGAAGGGACACCCTTGGGGTCTGCGGAATGGGGCTCTCCCAGAGCCACCCAGGCACCCCCCCCCCACCCCATTTTCGGGAAGGCGGGCCCTGCCCTCCAGTTAGCAAAGGAGGGACTGGAGCTCGGGGTGTGGGACAGGTGAGGGCGTGCCCTCTGCAGGTCTCTTCCTCCGCCCAGCTCCCGGCTGTGGCCACCAGTGCCCTCTGCTGCCAGCAGAGGAGCTAGAGAGGCCCTGCCATGAGCCCGATCTCCTGGGGAGGAGAGCTCAGGTCCTCGGCGTGCACCTCCGAAGGGACAGTACAGTGGAGCAGGATTAGAACAGAAGGAGATGGAGAACCCGGGGATTTTGGTCCCTGCACTCCTTATTTACGACCCAGAGAAGGTCTTCGCATTCTTTCTCTGCTGCCCGTGGATGATGCTCCCGGGCCAGCTAGTCACACCTTTAGCGGGACCTGCGCCAGGGGAGTGAGGGACCAGCCTCTGTGGACCTGCCACAGCGCCGGGGCCACAGGGAGGGTCTCTGCCAGCAGCAGTGGGTAATAATCCTTTCGCCAAGGATCCTTCCGATAGTCTCCCCAGTGCACTCACTAACTGAAAGGTTCTCCTCCAGCAAATAACTTGCATTTATTTCTCTCCTTTTTACTAATCAGACGCAGTGCCTGCTCAGGACGGGTCACCAGTGTGAGCTCCCAGAATTGCAGTTTCTCCCATTGAAAGCAAGCATCTCTCTCTCTCTGGTCAATTGGTGTTTTGTTTTGTGTGTGTGTGTTTTCAGCCTTTTGAGGTCTGAGGAGAGGTGCCGCCCCGCAGGGACCCGCACTCCTGGGAGGATGGTGCGGATCTTGGCCAATGGGGAAATCGTGCAGGATGACGACCCCCGCGTGAGGACCACTGCCCCCCCACGCAACAGCACCCCTCGGCAGGTGGGTGCCTCGCCCCGTGGAAGGGGCACAGCCATCTTCTGTCTTCTGGGCCAGTTACTCCTTAGCTCACTGGTCATTAACTCCTAACCTCAAGTTCTCTTTGCAGAGAGCTGCGCTGGATGGGGAGGGGTGGTGGTCAAAACTTGGTGAAAACCCGCGGTAGATGGATTGATTGCCCAGCCCCTTGCCTCCCTAGCTCTTCCTCCTGCTGGCAGCCTTCCCAGACTTCAAACCCAAGAGCTCTCCCTTCTTTAAGCTGGTTAGCAAACTCCCCTGGAGCCGGCATCTTTCTTCAGAGTCTATTGGGTGAGAGAGAAGCTGGAGAGTGAGCGGAGGAGACGAGCCTGTGGCCACCCAATGTTGACTTCAAAGGAAGAGTGAGGAGTGTGAAACACGCCTGCCCGAGTGCTCGGCCCAGTAGTCTAACCCGCCTTGACCCCTTTCTCTCTCCTCTGTCCTGGGCACTTCTTCCTGGCACCACATGGGCAATGCACTTTCTGTGCCCCGAGAGCTTGTGACTCAGTCGCTGGAATTCCTGTGGGTGGCATCTGGGGATTGCGGAGGAAGGAGGGTGTGGCCCTGGGTGATGAGGGGAGGGCAGGGCCCGGCCCACAGGGTTCCCTTCTGCCCGGTCCTCTCCTCCAGAGAAGCTTTCTCTGGATTCACCTGTTTTTCTCTGTCTCCACCTTCCAGAGCTTCCTCAACAGGGGCCATGGTGCCCCCCTGGGGGGTCCCGGCCTCCGGCAGCAGCAGGGGGGAGCCAGGCTGGGCGCTGCTCCGTCCCCCTTCAATGACCTCAACCGGCAGCTGGTGAACATGGGCTTCCCCCAGTGGCACCTCGGCAACCACGCCGTGGAGCCGGTGACCTCCCTCCTGCTGCTCTTCCTGCTCATGATGCTGGGCGTGCGCGGCCTCCTGCTGGTGGGCCTCGTCTACCTGGTGTCCCACCTGAGCCAGCGGTGACCTCCGCTGGGGGCAGGCGTGGGGAGAGGGAGTGCCAGGCCTCGGGGTGAGATCAGGCACATGGGGAGGGGAACCTGGTGGTGCCTTGAAGGTGTGCTCGGAGAATGCTGTTTCCACGCGGTGTTAGCACGATGCCGAGGGCACCTCTAGTCCAGCAGCCCCAGCGTATGGGTGGGTACCCTCACTCCCCTGCGATGTTTGTCGGTAGTACCGGGCCTGCATTAAGCACAAAGAGCAAGAACACGATGCCCTTCCCATTGTCTTACAATCCTCTTATGCCAGGGAGACGGCCCCAGCTTGGTGCCAACATGTTCTCATGCCTCTGGACCCCGTGCCGACTTCCCCTGTAAGTTGGGAACAGGCCGGGGGCTGAGGGCAGGTGGGAAAAGTTTCCCAACTTTTATAGCCCTGCTTTTGTTGGCTACCTGTGTATGACAGGTGGTACCGGCATTCTATTTATTGTGGTGGCGTTTTCAATAAATAAATTTAGTAAACATGTGTCCACGGAGAGACATTCATGTATGACGGCACAGCTGTGCGTAGATCTGGAAGACGAGGTGAAGGTGGTTGGGCATGGCTGGGACTGGGGGACAGGGTAGAAGGGGGCATTTGACCTTGGAAGGTGGTTCATTACTTTTTTCCTTAGGCTCCAGGACCTGGGAGGGGTCCAGGTCAAGCCTGGGTCAGGCCTCTTGTCTGATGCTTAGGTAACATCTAGACTCGCTCTGAAATGCCGGCCAGGATGGCTGCTGAGCGGTGGGTTCAGGCTAGCCAGAGCGCAGGTCTCCCGGTCCAGGGGCTCCGACCAGAGGCTTCCGAGCCTCCCTGCCCGCACTGTCCATGGGAAGTGGGGCCTTGGCGCTGCTACCAGTGCGTGTGCCGTGAAAGCGCCTGCTTTTCCTGGAGGAGGCTTTGCGTGTTGGCTGGTGGGCCTGGGTGGGGATGTGGGGATGGCGTTGGGTCCTGGGCCCCGAATGGGCTGAGGGGTAAAGGTCAGAGAGAAACTGGATGAACTCGAGGACTTACCCCAACCAGAGACCAGACCTCGCATCCTCTCCTTAGGATCCTTTGGGGTTTGGCAGTTTGGGGGAGAAAGGCAGCCTTTGGGGGTGATTCTCCAAGGCCAGTGCTGGGAGAGCCCGCATGGGATGTGTGGAAAGGGAGGATGGGGGAGAGAGTGAGAGGGATTCTGTTCTTCCTCGGACAGCCTGCCATGCTGCCCAGAACAGAACCGGCTCCTCCGGGCCCCGTGACGCCGCTGCCCTTGCGGGGGCTGTGGCCTTCATCGCAGACATTCCTGGGGAGCTTTGTGGTGCTGGAACAGGACTCCTTTCTCAGCATTTTCTGTGTCTCTATTTCCCAGTGGCAGTTGAAACGCGTTCCCTTTATGATGGCCATGTAGAGGGGAGGGCGCTGGGCCCTGGCTGGGAAGCACACAGACAGGGAAGGAAGATGCTGGCTCTCAGTGGCTCCTTCGGGGCCTGGACGAGGGAAGTGGTGCCCAGCCCTGGCTGATGTCCAGCTGTTCCCAGCGCATCTCCTACCCTGGCACCTCTGCTCCCCTCACCCAGCAGCTGCTGGGGTGGGAGTGGGGAGGGATGTCCCCACCCAGCATCTCCCGCTCCTGAACTCCCCCTTCAGCTTGTCTCTGGCTGGGTTTTTCCCCTGCAAAGCTGTGGTACTCTCAGAAGAAATAAATCTTTAATGTGTGAATACCTTTGAGGGAGATGAATCTGAGCCCACAAGTAGAGGGCTGGGGACTGTCTTTTTCTAGAATTCCGTTTCCATGCCCAACGTCCAAGCCCTGGGAGAACTTCAGGGAAGGCAGGGGAGGGCAGGCTCCCCTCCTGCTCCTGGCAGGACAGGGAGAGGGCAGGGGCAAAGCCTCACACTGGCAGGCCTGGGAGGTGGGAGGGGCCCCGGGCAGGTGACCACAGGGCCAGAGGCCCCTCCCAGAGGCATGTGGGCCACCTCCGGGAAAGGGCCCACTGGAAGGGAGTTGTGTGAGAAAGGAGCAGTGCTGTGTCTGGTCCTGTTTGTGGACTGAGTTCCCACACACAGGCTGACCCCAGCAGAGCTGCCCGGGTTCAGTGGGGCTGGGGGCCCAGGGACCCCACTGACCCTCTTTCCTTAACCCGCCCTCCCTTTCCCCCCCAGGGCTCTGGCATGGTTGGGGTTGGCCAACCTCTGCTCTGCCCCACGTTCCCAAGTCCAGGGTCTGAAAGCGCACTGGGCCTGCCTCACTGTAGACCAAGCATGTCGAACTCGGGCCTGCGGGCACAGGCCTGGTTTATTTGACCCATATTAGCCTTTGAGTTTGACATGCTTGCTGTCGGCAGAGGCAGCGTGGCAGAGGGAAGGTGCCCCCTGGGCGTGCCTCCTGTGTAAGCTGTAAGCATCTTCGCCTCTGGGTTGATGGCCCCTCAGTGGGCCTCACCTGCACACGCAGACATTTTGGTGCCAATGTGTTCTGAGCAGGTAAGAGGTCCTTTCCTCCGATGGCTGAATGCGGACCTCGATGGGCCTCTGAGTGAGGCCGAGGGCCACCGTGGTCCAGACTCTATTCTCGGAGGGGGTGGGCTTTCCTCCTCTGTCCACCCCCTGCCCCACCCCACCCGCTGTGTGACAGGACCCCCCAGACTGGGCCGCCTCGAGGGCGGATTCTGGGGAGGTTTCTGCTAATCTCCAGGGCTAATCCTTGAAGCTCCGTGTCTCAGTGTCAGGTTGGATTTGCAGCCTGGCTGCCTCTGGGAGAGATGCCGCTACCCTCCCCTCCATGTGAGCCACAGCGGGGTCCCCAGGCCTCTGCTGCCTCCCTGGGGCTGCCAAGGGGAGCCCCCCCTCCGAGGAGTTACTTCGACTCCCTGGTTGGGCCACCTGGTGCGGGAGCTGTGGGTGACTGTCCTGGGCCGCCAGAACCCCGCCTTTGGCAGAGGGAGGGGGTTGGCTTCCCTCACGGGGGACTCTTGCTCTGTGAGTTGAGGAAGAAGCCTTGGTGTGGGGGGCAGAGCCTGGCCTGGCGTTACCCCCACCCTGGCCAGCTGGGCCCCAGAGGAAGCCCGTCTGTTTGCCGGCCCTGCTCTGCTTTGGGTCCATGACCTTGGCTGCTGGAGCCTGTTTCTCGGCTCTAAGAAGGGATGATGACCTGCGTCCCTCCTGCCTCTTGCCTCGGGGATCAGCCTCGGCATGGTGGGTGAGAGGGACAGAGGGCACGGGGAGGAGAGGCTGCACTGCGCCTGGGACTGCAGCCACAGCGCCCCAGGCCCTAGGAGCCCCCGCTGAGCGAGGAGAGCAACTCACATTTTACTTAAATCCACTGTTGCTCCCTCCCAGCTGTCAGAGAAGAAAGGCAGCTGCGTCTCTGCTCCCGGAAGCCGGGGGGCTTGTTGAGAGTCGCAGTGTCAGGACAGGATGAATTCACTGAGGGTGTGTGTGCGCCTGACACTGGGCTAGGCACCTGACATAATTTCATTGTCACCAGCACTTTATTAATTATTTTTTAAAAATATGTTTTTATTGATTTTTTAGAGAGGAAGGGACAGGGTTAGAGAGATAGAAACATGGATGAGAGAGAAACATTGATTGGCTGCCTCCTGCACACCCCCTACTGGGGATGGAGTCCTGACCAGGAATCGAACCAGTGACCTCCGGGTTCACAGGTTGATACTTAACCACTGAACCACACTGGCCGGGCGTCACCAGCACTTTGTGACTTAGGTACTGTCACTGTCCCCTTTCTTTCACTGCTGAGCACACTGGAGAGCATTGATAACTTGCTCCAGTCCCTGAGCAGGCTGGGGTTGGAGCTGGGATTCAACTGAGGCCAAAGCCCACAGTCCCACCACTCCTGTTTCACCACTGGCTGCTGGTCAGAATCACCTACAGACTTGTTACAGGTGCAGGTGCCCAGGCCTCACTAGATTCTCAGAGGTGTGGAGGGACATGGCCAGGGCCAGACCTGTCTCTTACAAAGCCCTCCAGGTGACTTTGGTGGTTGGGGGGGGGGGGGCGGGCTGGGGCATGGGGGGGGCAGTTAGACACTGACTGCAGAGAGTACCTGTGGCCCACGGAGAAGAGGGCAGTTCATTCAGAGAAGAGGAGATGGGGAGGGACCAGGCCTCACTACCCGCTGGGACCCATCGTGACCCTCAGGCCATCTCCATGACTCTCAGGTCATCTCCGTGAGGGCAGAGGGCAGAGGGCCGAGGGCCGAGGGTGGGTGTGAGGAGGCTGGCTCAGCTTTCCAGCTAGGTGGTCCCTACAGCATCCCAGCTCTGGGCTGCATTCACTGCCTGGGGTACAGCCCTCTTCCCTGCATTGCTGAACGCATGCTGTTTTCATTGCGGACCGACAAGGGGGGAAATCCAGTGACCTCGCACAGGGTCCCTGAAGGGCTGTGCAGGGTGGCGCGGGTCGGGGTGGGGGCAGCACAGGGCTTTGCTGCCACCACTGGATGGAGACAAGCCTGCATCCTGTCCCACAGAGCCTGCCAGTGGGAGACGGGAAGCTCAGCCCTCCTGTGCTGCGGCCCAGGCCCCAAGAGCAGCGAGGAATGTTCCAGGAGTTGAGCACTTCAGTGGGATTGCAGAGGGGGGTGTATGTGTGTGTCTGACCCTCCAGTTCGGGGTGCGGGGGATGTGCTGAAACTACCTGGCTTCAGGGACCCAGAACTTGGGATGAAGGAGAGGAAGTTGTCCAAAATGAAGCCTGAGCCTTTAGGCTAAGGGCCTCCGTGCAGGGGGAGGCTGAGCACTGGGGGAGGAGGAGGCAGGCCTGCACTCACGGGCCCCCAGCTTTAGTCCCTCCGGTATGTGTGTATGTGTCTGTGTTTGGGGAGGGTGGGGGGAAGGGTAAGCTGCGGAGGCCAAATCCCAGATCCACCTCCAGTTAATCCACCTCCACCTTGGGCACAGTCCACACTCTCCCTCCCTCCGCGTCCTCATCTGTGACTCACAGGGGCAGGAGGATCACGTATGCTAATTCATGGGCAGCACTTAGCAGTTTCTGGCGCAAGGCTAGCACTTGATACCATAGTCACAAAGCAATGGCATTAGGGTTTACATATATATTTTTTTAGAGCAACTCATAGTTTGTTTAAATCTATTTTGAAAAGGAAGCCTCATGTTACTATTGACAAAAAGCCAACATTACTTGCCATTTATAGTCGATATTAGTACAAGTCAATGCCCTGGAGAGAAAAGAGCATGATTCCATCCCAGCTAGTCACTGCTGCTGGCCGAGGCTCTACGCCTGCAGCCCGCTTTCTTTCTTTACCAGGGTTTGGAGAGGTGAAGGCCCACTGGCATCTGACGGAGACATTCCTCGATGGGTTCAGGGGACTAGAGAGGAATGAAGAGGGGATGACTTTTTCACCATGTGATCCAGTGTGGCATTTGGGAATCCTATATAATAAAAGGGTAATATGCAAATCAACCGAACAGTGGAATGACCAGTCGCTATGACGTGCCTTGACCACCAAGGGGCAGACGCTCAATGCAGGAGCAGCTCCCAGGTGGTCAGTGCACTCCCACAGGGGGAGCACTGCTCAGCCAGAAGCTGAGCTCATGGCTAGCGAGCACAGCGGAGGTGGCAGGAGCCTCTCCCGCCTCCGTGGCAGCGCTAAGTATGTCCCACTGCCAGCTTAGGCCCACTCCCGGAGGGCTCCCAAACTGCAAAAGGGCGCAGGGCGCGCTGAGGAACCCCTACCCTGAGTGCACGAATGTCGTGCTTTGGGCCTCTAGTTGTTTATAATCACCTTGAACATCCGCTGAAGCACTCCACTCCCCACCAGGTGGAAGCACCTCACAACTGTGGGAAACTGTGCTTACATTTCAGACTTTGAAAGGTAATGCATTGCACAGTTCAAAGACCAAGCAGTGTGCAAACGTGCCTTCTCCCCTGTCCCCCTCCATCCATCCATCCATCCATCCATCCATCCCTCTCCACCCTATCACTACCATTCTTCGTGCCCTTTAAATCCTTCCAGAGTTTATTTATGCAAATGTGAGCCAGCTCAAATATACTAATTTTGTCCTTTTATCTACAAAAGATGGAAAATTATGTAATTTTTATGCCCTTGCTTCTTTTACGTATATCCTGGGCACAGTTCAGATTAGTAGAGCGCTTCTTCATTCTGTGCTGTTTTGATATTGGGGTGAGTTGTTGACTCTCTTTTGCCCTCAGGGAGTCATCTGACCACAGGGGTGGACCCCCAAGGAATATAGCTCTGACCCAGAACCAGTCTCCTCTGAAACATGGGGATGCTGACAGACATGTCTGCCCTCCTCCCCGCCCGGGTAGCTCCTTGGATGGCGCAAACTCAGCCCAAGATCTCAGCCATTCACCACATTCAGGGAGAGTCTCCTGTGTGCCAGCAGAGGGGGAGGCGGAAAGAGCCCCGGAAGTCACACTCGATCAAAGTTCTCGGTTCCTGTCTTCACCTGGCTTTGTCTGGCTCAGCAAGGTGTGATGGCCTCCCCTGAAACCCGTCCCCCTGAGTCATGCTGTCCCCAAGGGGAACAGTCCTTCCAATTCTGGGAAACAAAGGGACAAGACTGGGGTTCCTCAAAGGCCCCTTTCAGCTCGAACACTGGACGGTACCTGCCACAGAGCCTTGCCCATCATAGGTCCATTATGGGCTTTGCTGCGACTTGGCTTGGCACTGACAGTGTCACTGCGCCTCCACCCCCCACCCGCCATGTTTTAATAAAGATCTGGACTGGGGAGCTGGAGGGAAGCCAGGAAGGCTGACAGAACCGCAGGCTTTCTTGAGCTCTGAATTGGCTAATGAAATCCCTTTCCCCTGGTGCAGGAAGACCCCGAAGACCCTGGCGTGTTGGCCTGAAGGGGTGAACGTTGTGCCCTGGCGCCATCTGGTGGAATGCCTGAGCCGGAGCATGACCATCGTCTACAAACCAGGTTTCTGAAAGCATCCGCCCTCCTCCCCAGGTGAGCGCTCACCTCCGCCAGCCCAGGCTTAGGATGACCTTATATTCCAGCGACAGCGGAACTCAAGTGGAGAACTGGAGGAGAATATATGCGACTCCATTGGAATTAATGCACGTTGGCCTTGCCCTTTGGCTGAGCTCTATGCTGAGAGCCGCTTCTCATTTCATCCTCCCCCAAAGAACAAGAGCTGTCTCTCCCTTTCCACAGATGGCCAACCTGCGAGTGTAGAAGCAACTCGCCATGGCTGCACAGTTGGCAGGCGGCAGGTCTGGGCTGGGAGGCCCAGGGCTAGGGGCCTGCAGGGAGAGGCCCTGTCACCAAGGTCAGGAGGGCTTGTCCTGAAGCAGATGCCCTGGTACTTGAGCTTCCAGGGTCGAGCACAGCATGAGAAGACTTGCTCTTGGCTGTTTTCTGGTCCAGGCCTCCTGTCATCGTGTGAGGCAGCCCCAGTGGGAGGGGCTCGCTCCCTTCCTTGTTGGGCCCCTCTAGGTTGGGTGGCTGTGTCCAGCGCAGCCTGCCCCGTGCAATGCCCACCAGCACCGTCACATTTGCCCATCTTCACTTGGCCCGTTTGCTTTGGTAAATGTGGGACTGACCTGGTGTCATTCAGAACACGGTGTCCGTAGTCTTTCTCATAGGAGGCAAGGAGTGGGGACATCGGACAGATTTCCCGCTAGTTACTAGTGGTGTGCTTGTAGGCAAGTTGCTTACTGTGCCTCAGTTTCCTCATCTGTGAAATGGGGAGAAGGTGCCGTTTAGGGCAGTTGTGAGGTCCACGTGGCAGACGTGCATACAGTGCCCGGTGCACAGCAGCGTGCCCTGGATGATGGTTTGTGTCAGGTCACTTCTTGCATGCTGCTTGGTAAAAATTGGTTGTCCTAAGCCAAGAATATTCAAAATGTAACTTGCTTTTGAAATATCAGGGGGGGAAACACAGGAAAAAATGTCCAGTGTGACCACTTTCCAGTGTGCGCAGTGAAGAAATTTATCTCCGAGGCACTGGCCTGTGCTGCTGTCCTCAGCAGCCTCGGGGAGCGGGATTCTTTTGCAACTTTGAGTTCAGCTAATTCTGAGAAACTGCCTTCTTCTGATGAAGTGACTAAGGTCAAGAAGCCAGCAGCAAGGGAAGGGCCAGAGGGCTCCTTGTGACGATGGTTCTCAGCCCCAGCTACATGGCCGATGGGCCTGGATGGGCAGCTTTGAAACCTGCGGACAGGAGCCAGCCCAGAGCTGGGGGGTGGTGGTGGTGGGGGGCTTGCCGGCAGGGGCTGCTCTCGCGTGGGGAGTGGGTCTGCGGTGCCTGACCTCTCGCGCACGATACTGAGTTTCTGAGGCAGGGACTGCACTGGGCTCTGTTTGTATCCAGCCCCTGACAGAGGCCTGGCCCACAGTCAGACCTCAGGGGCTGTTGAGTGGCGAGCACAGGGAGGCACAGGGACTAGCCCAGCTGAAAGGAGAAGGGAGACCCCAGGCCAGAGCTCCCCCTGCCTGCCTTGTCGGGGTTGATCCTGTGACTTCCAGTGGGGGGTGGGGGGGAGATGCCACCTGTGTACTCAGGCTTCATTCTCAAGTGTAACTGCAGACAGTGCCGTTCCCCCCCCCCCCCCCCGCATCTGTGGGGCAAGAAGGGGAGGGAGGACATAAGGAAAGGAGGGAAGAGGGAAGCAATGAAAAGAACCTGGGTTAACAGTGCGAATGCAGCCCCCGGCCAGGGCTCCTAGAGCCCGGGGTGACACCTACCTGCTTCATTACTGACTTAAATGAAGACCCTCCCATGGAGACCACCCGGTGAGAATTCTCCTCGTCCCCTGGCCCCCAGCTGCTCCTGCTCCAGGTGCTGGAAGGTCCCCTCTAAGGACCTCCCCTTTCATGTGTCCCTGCTCCTCTCCTTGGGTGGGGCCATTAGCTCAGGCCCAGGCCCAGCCCTGGGGTGAGAGGGAGCAGCGACACATTGTGAGTTCAGCATCCATTCCTCTGCTCCATTCCCAGGGCCATTAGGCTCTCGCCCTTCGCTCCCAAGGCCGTGGGGACACAGGCTGTCCTCCTTGAGCTCTGACTCCCAGTCCCCTAGTGACAGAGGGTGGAGACTCCCACGCCCTCAGGAGCCCAGCAGGTGGCGGAGAGAACCCCGGGAAGCAGCTGGGTACCAAGCAATAGAGAGGGATGGAGCTTGCGGAAAACTGGGCAGGGCATCCTCTCCCAAAGGCCTTTATGCAGCTCCCCCTCACCATGCAGGCTAAGGCTAATGCTGCCGCCAACAGGCCAGTCCCCAGGCTCTTCGTCATGTGGCTCTGGAGCCTGTATCCCGGCTCCTCCCCTAATCGCTGTGTGGCCTTGGCCACCGAGCCCCTCCCTGAGCTTCAGTTTCCTTCCTATCGATGAGGGTAATAATATCCCCTCTGAGGGTTGATGTACAGACAAAAGTGATATTCCTTAAGCATGGCACAACATATTCTCGATAGAGCAGCTGTATTCATTTTCTATGCTGTGTGACAAATTACCAGAAACCCAGCACTTAAAACAATGCATGTTTATTCTCTCACAGTTTCTGGGTGTGACCTTGCCTGGTCCCTGCGAGGCTATGAACAGGAACCCCAGGTCTGGGTCCTCATCTAGGGGGTCGGCTGGGAATGGTGCACTGCCAAGCTCCTGGGCTATTTATGGGCGGAATTCCCTTCTTGCAGCAATAGGACTCATGGCAGCTCTTTCTTCCAGGCCAGCAATGGGGGGAGACTCGAGTGCGAGTTCCCTAACAAGAGTGAGTCTTATGTCACGTAACATCATCACGGGAGTGACACCTTTGCCGCATTCTGTTTATAAGAAGCAAGTCCCAGGTCCCGCCCACGCTCAGGGAGGAGATGGGCATGAGTGCCAGGAGGCGGGAACCTCGGGGCCCCCTACAGCCCCCGGGCAAGGGCTTTGCGTGCGTTATCTCATGTGGTCCTCACCAGAACCCCGAGAGGTGAAGACTGCCATTGTCTCCAAACAGCAAATGAGAGAACGGCACAGGCCATGGAGGAACTCCAGGTAGGAGCTAAATTCTGGCTTGAGTCAAGGAATCATAGACGAGCCATGCTCCAAAGAGCCCGGAGCGGGAACTTAGCCCTAACTGGTTTGGCTCAGGGGATGGAGTGTCAGCCTGTGGACTGAAGAGTCCCAGGTTCCGTTCTGGTCAAGGGCACATGCCTGGGTTGCGGGCTTGATCCCCAATGGGGGACGTGCAGGAGGCAGCTAGTCAGTGATTCTCTCTCATCATTGATGTCTCTATCTCTCTTTCCCTCTCCCTTCCTCTCTGAAATCAATAAAGATATATTAGAAAAAAAAAAATCCAAACCTTCAGTTGAATGACAGGACGTGGGAGCCACAGGGGGAGCGGACCTGGCAAGATCGCAGGCTGAGTGCCTTCTGTGGCTCGTTGGACTGAAGGGTTCACCTGGCCCAGCGGCCATCGCGGAGGGTTAGGAGGAGGGGACCAGTTCGAAACCTGGCTGGAAGAGGTCCGTGAGTCTCAGCGGGAGGCTACTCCAGGGCGGCCAGTTCTGGTCACCGCTGCCTTGCTCCCCGTGGTCACCAGCAGGTGGCACTAGGCACCCAGTGGCCACTTTGCTCCAGAAAAGGTGAACTGAGAACCTGTGTCTGGGAGTAATTAGGGCAAGAGGCCGGCCGCGGGGCCCACTTCCATCAGCCTCCCTCTGGAAGCCTTGTGCTTGGGCCGCTGGGCAGGGAGGGGCCGGAGGCTCCAAATGGGGTTCCTCTGGTTCCAGACCCTTGGCGGGCTGTTCTGTGGTCAGTGAACAGGCACCCAGGATGTGCTCCATGTACCCGTCTTGACTAGTGATGGAGTCAAAGCAAGAGGATGGGTGGGTGGGTGCCTGAGCTCCAATTGGCATGAGACAGCCTGGGCTCCAGCTCAGGCCTTTCCCCTCATTCAGTTCCTCAAGGCATGTCCTTCTCTGCCAGGCAAAGTCCACAGAACTCAGGATGCCCTGGGAGGCTGTCTGGTTCCTGGAGCCTTTCTCTCCTCCTTCCTCCTTCCTTCTATCTTCCTCTCTCTCCTTCTCTCCATCTCCCCTCTCCCCTCTCTCCTTTCCCTGTTTCCCTACTCTCTGCACCACCCTAGTCCCCATGAGGGACCCTGCAGGTCTAGCCCTCCAACCTCAGCATCTCATCTGCAAAGGCAAACAGCGACCCATACCAATGGGTTTCTAGGATGTGGTTTCCATAGCAATAGTGCATCTCCTGCCTCTGTGGTTCTCAGCCCTGATCAGGTTGCCATGGAGACTCTTACCTCATTGAAGAGTGATTTGTGGGACTGTTTTTCTTCTTAACTTATCTCCTTCCTTCCTTCCAGAAACCCCGCCAGCCCAAATGGCCTTTTCCCCTCTGACCGCGGACCTGGGAGCCTCCCCAGAGGATGTCCCCGTGGAGGCCACTGAGGCTGGGGAACATGTTGTTTATGCAGGTTCTCCCGGTCACCTTCTCCCCTGTCATGGGCAAGGGAGGCACCCCACAGAGAACCGAAACCGACTCGGGGTCCCACCTTGTCTGCCCACAATGCCCTTTGAGGCCCTTTGCCTCGTCACATGTGACCAACAGATGCTTCTCTGCAGGCGTTTTCCCTAAAAATCCTCGGGGCTTTGGAGGGATGTGCGTGTCAGGGAGAAGTGGGTTGCAAACACAGGTGAAAGAGGCAGGTGAAAAGAAGGAAAAGGACTGGGAAAAGTGAGGGGAGGGGAGGGGACTGGGAGATCTTAGGGGAGAGGAAGAGGGTGAGAGTTCAAGTAACCCCGAAAGCCAAGCCATGAATCTGTAGCCGCAGAATTCCTCTTGAGTTATTGATCGCTCCATAGCCCCCACCCCCAAACAGTCCTCTTCTTTCTCTGCCAAATAGAGAATATGTTCGTCCACATGAAAACATACCAAGCACAGTGCGCCCTTCTCCCCCGACCCCTAACTTGAAAGCCATTACAATAATTAAGGCAGGAGGTGAATGAATTGTTTTCCCCCATTCTCCCCAAACAGATCAACTGAGCGGGGAGACACACACTTACTACAGACAGAAGAAGGGGGTTTAGAGAGGAGTCTGGGGGGCACAGAGGCACTTAGAGTCAGAGCTGGGGACAAAGGACATTACTGGAGGGGCACAGGACCAGGGCGGGACTGGCAGAGAGGCCCTGGGAGGAGGAGAGCTCCCTCTGCTTCCAGGAACTGTGATCAGCTTCCCCTCCTGGTTCACCCAGCACCAGGGACTCCATCACCATGGTAACCAGCCTGGGGACCCGAAGGAGTATGGGCCCCTGCATTTCCGGCTTATCCTCTGTGGATGTGTTACAGGCCAGAGCGCCCTCAGCCCGGGTGAGCAGTCAGGAGGCCTTTCTGTGGGGTGGGGTGAGGGCTGGCGGCTGGCTCAGTCCCCCAATCTCAACCCAGCTCATCACATGACCGACCAACGGTGGACGGTGACCCAGCTCCAAGGCTCTGTTCACGGGTGGGGCGCAGGGCGGGTGGCAGGCCAGCCTTAGCTCAGCTGAGAGTTGTTAGTCTTTTAGGAGCCTTTTGCATTTTGCCAAACATTTTGATGTCTTAAGGATTCCTTTCTTCTCTCATTCCACCGCCCCCTCTTTCTCTCTGATTCCTTTGGCCAGTTTCCAGCCTAATTTTCTATTTCTAATAAAAACTGTAATCATGTAATGCAGTGTGCTGCCTTATAGATTTAACCTGTCCCATCCTATGCTTCCATCTTGCTCACTTTTGAGCCTTCCAGAACTTTGATTTCTTCAAGCATTGCTTTTATGTTCCCATATTTTGTCTGATACATTTAAAAATTTTTCTAAAATATATTTTATTGATTTTTTACAGAGAGGAAGGGAGAGAGATAGAGAACCAGAAACATCGATGAGAGAAAAACATCGATCAGCTGCCTCCTGCACATCTCCCACTGGGGATGTGCCCGCAACCCAGGCACATGCCCTTGACCGGAATCGAACCCGGGACCCTTCAGTCCGCAGGCCAACGCTCTATCCACTGAGCCAAACCGGTTTCAGCCATTTTAAATTTTTAATAAAAATTGTAGAAGGGGTGGCACTCCACAGATGACTCCACGCCATCTCCCCTGGTGCCCTCGCCTCCTGCCTGTGTTTATTTTGGGTTTTGTGTGTCTCTGTGTGTTGCTGGACTTGGCGGGCAGCTGGCCCGTCCTGTTGAGAGGCTGTCACTCAGAGACACGAGAGATGAGGGAGCGGCTCCCGCAGCACCTGTTGCTTTATGTTCCGATTCCGACCAAAAGGGCCACGCATACCTTTTACTCACCCTGCCACTAGGGATGGGGCCCGGGGGGTATTAGACTTTGGGGTCACATAGCAGACGAGGCACTGTGGTCCCTGCCCTCTGGGGAATGAGGATTCTGGGAGAGACAGACTCCAATCAATAAACACACAAAAGATAAGCACGTGTTGTGAAGAAGCTAAGCGAGGGAAAGCAGGGCTCTGCGGGAGAGAGCAGCAGGCCCTGTTTTAGGTTGGGGGTCAGGAGGAGGTGACATCCACGCTGTGATGATGTCATCCAGACAAAGGGAAGGGTGGAGGGTACAGGTCCCCAGCAGGGGGGGTGGCACCGAAGCTGAGGAAGCTTCCATCCCGGCCCCCCCAGAGTCCTGGAGCCTCCAAGGCCCCAGGAGGGCGCTGGCACTGTGTCCCCACTGCCGCGTTTGGGTAAAAAGTGCGTATGTAAAACCCCTGGCTGCAATCTGTTAAGACCATAGCCTTCTCCCTCCACATTGCTTGGCGCTCAGAGTGGCCTGGCAGGGCATCACGGGGACCTGGCTACGGGGACGCTGAGTTGGGGAGAGTCTGGGTTAAGGAGATGTGTTTATGTGGTTCCACGTACGCTTGTGGGTCAGCGGGCTGGCAGGGGCGGGAATGGCTCCCAGGTGCATTCCTCCTGCCCGCCTCCCGGCCCCGTGCCAGGCAAAGAGGTACAGCACCCGGGTCCCTGTGAACGGCCTCACGGCGGGTGGGGGGCGGAGGGGGAATGAGATGTGAACTGTGCAAAGGCGGAAGCTGGTCTGGAATATTGTTTTGGATTTTGTGATGTGTGGGGAATTTGTCAGCGTTTAAAAGCTGATAAATTGTTTTGATTCCTCACATTCTAAACACGTTTTCACTCTTCTCCCTAATTTTGGTTTTGGACTTCTGCCTTCTTTTTTTGAGGAACCCCTGCCCTCCAGCTGTACATCTAGGATCGGCCCCCATCCGAGGAGGCGGGTGTCTCCTCCTCCGTGGCTGGAGCCAGGGGGTTGCTCAGGGGCTCAAAGCAGAAGCCCAGAAGCTTTCCAGGCGGACCCCTGGGTGTTGCTTGCATCCGAGGGACGGGAGGGTGAGAGACAGACGAGCAGCCCAGCAGCCCGTGGTGTAAGACCAGGCCTCGCTGGCGCTCCATGGCCCGGGCACATCCTGTCCTGGGTTCAGTGCCTACAGTTTCACAGAACTGGCCCTGCCAGGCTTCTCCCCCCATCTCCCCCCCCCCCCCCTCAGCCGCGCTGCCTGGAATTACTGTCTAAGAACCATTTGGAATGAAGGCATTGCCTTGTCTGATCGTTCTCTTTTAAAATAGCCGGGGCTACCAAGCAGTATTTACACAAACACCTGCATGTGATACATTAGGTGGACGGGGCAGACTCAGAATACATGTATAGCTTTTATACACAGGACACAAAATGGTCTCAAAAGGAATGTGTGTACCCTAAGAAGGACAGCAGGAACGCACAGAGATATAAAAAAGGCTTGCGTGTGTGCGTGTGCGTGTGCGTGTGCGTGCTTTATGATTGTGCTTTATGAGCGTGTGCCTGTGTGTTGAGGGTGGGGGGAAGCTTGTGGGGACAAATGCAAAGTAACCTGGAGAATTTTCCAACAGAAAAATGTAAGCTCTGAGAGGCCTGGCTGGGGGCGCTTCGGAAGGGGGGCCCCAAGGGGCAGGCCTGCTCGGCCTGGGGGCCTGGGCGCTGGGCTGGAAACTGACCCCACCAGGTGCCTCCAGCTACCCCTTCTCAGGCCAAAGCCCTGGCATCCCTGAGCCCACAGGATGAAGCCCAGAACCCCAACCGCCTGAAACGTGGGGCTTGCCTGTAGTTAGTAACGCTGCTTCGTCTATTTGGAAGTTGCTCAGGTCCTAGATCTAAAAAGTTTTCATCAAAGAAAAAACATTTCTTTGATGTGGTGTCGGATGTTAACGAGACTTGTGATCATTTTGTAATATATACAAATGTCGAAGCATGATGTGATCTACCTGAGACGAATATAATGTTATTTGTCAATTATGTCTAAAATATAAAAAACAAAAACAAAAAAAACCACCCCAAAACAAAGTGGGGTTGTACATGCCTGCTTCTCTGGGCCACACGGAACCTGGCCGCGGCCTTCACCACCCTCTGCTGTTGCCGGTGCCCAGCTGTCCCCGGATGTGGCTGGGGGAGGCTGCCCCTCTGCGTCTGCAGGCTGTACCTAGCTGCACCCTCTGCCCCTCAAGGACACTCTCAAGCCTGGAGTTCTGCCCCAACCATGGCTAGCGTCCTGGGGCTTTAGAGTCAGGGGTCCCCAGACACTCATTATCGGGTTTGCAAATGGCGATGACTTGCGGGGACCCCATTGTTCCTCCTCCTTGTTCAGAGGCCCATGTGCAGCTGCTGTGGCTTAGCCAGGTCTTGCGGGGACAGGGAAGGGGCCTGGAGCCTCACTCCTCTGCCTCTACCTCTACTCAGAGTCGGGACTAGCACACGGCCCTTCCTCCTCCTCCTCCTTGGGACTTGCCCTGAACATGGAAAGCTTCCCCCTCTTCCAGCCAGCGCCCACCCTTCCTGTCCCTGGAAAGGCCTCGAAGGTGCGGAAGCGCTAGGCTACCTGCCAGGCCTCCCCAGCTCTCTCCTCAAACCACCCAGCCCTTGCTTGCTCCTCCTCTGGGGGCTCACACCGTGGTCCCTCCCCGTCTACTTTCCAGACAGCAAAGGTGGGGCCTCCGGTCTCCTTCGGGAAGAGCAGGGGCGCTTCTCGGGGCTGCAGGCTGCTCCATTTCTAAGGGTGTTCTGTGCTCTGACCCAGTTCCCACCAACCGGCCCCAGAGGGCAGGTTTAGACAGCTGGTTTACACCAGCCAGGAGCTCCAGGTCCCCTTGGGCACGTGACTGAGTGTCCTCACTTGTGCTTTGAGGCTTTGCTTGATGGGCTGGCAGAGGCTGGGAGCTGGACACTGGCCCCTCCTGCCCTCCCAGGTGCAGGGCCAGGCCTGGCAGGGCCAGTGGGGACGAGGCTGCAGATCTCCTGTCATGATCAGAACCCCAGGAGCAGACAAAGAATGTGACTGAGGAGACAGGGTGGCTTGGCCAGCGGCCTGTTCCCATCTGGACGGAGGAATCCTCCCAGGAGCAGCGTGTGATGAGCTCCTGCTCTGGGGGTGGGTTTCCTCCAGGGCGGGAAGGACGCTTTGATCCGCTGCGGCTGCTTTTCCTGACCCGTGTGAGGCCCCAGTGCAGGCCTGTGACGTGCAGACCTCTGAGCTGTCGGGTTTCCTCTGGCATTCCAGTGCCTCTGGTGCGAGGATGCCGTGACAGGGCCAGGGAGGGGCCACCGTCTTATGTCCACCCAGCCCTGAGGGGGACAGGGCTCCTGGGGGACCTGTGCCTTTCCCGCCCCCCATCCCGCTGGAGCAGGAAGCTCGGGCGGCACAGCACACGGACCCGCTTCCTGGAGCCGTGGGTGCTGTCCTTCCGGATGAAAAAGATCAAGTTAGGAAATCGTGCAAGGAAAAGACTACACACTTATTTTTAAACAACCAGGAAGTGGTTACGGCCTCTTCGGGGAGAGAGACGTCTATTTTACGAGAGTCCTGCTCTGGGCTTTGACATTGAACAGAAGTATTTATGTTGAGTGCCCGGCCCTGGGCGAGGTGCTGGGACACAGGGAGGGACACAGGGACAGAAAAGGCGTGGTCCCTGCTTGCACCAAGCTCACAGTCTAACATGGCGGACAAGCAGGGACGCTCCTACATTCCATCACATGGGACAGTTGTACAGGGACCCCCCTTTATCCACGGTTTTGCTTTTTGAGGTTTCGGTTACCCGTGATGAACTGTGGTCAGTGAAAAATTATTAATGAAAAATTCCAGAAATAACCTGTTTTCAGGTGTGTGCCGTTCTGCGATGGAATCTCACGCTGGTCACGCCACCGGCTCTGTCCCGCTGGGCCATGAATCAGCGCCGTGTCCCGTGTGTCCACGCCGTGGGCACTGCCGCCCGCTGGTCACCTAGCAGCCGTCTTGGTCATCACTGCATCGCGGTGCTTGTGTTCAGTGCCCCTCATTCTGCTTAGCAGCGGCCTCAGACCGCAGGAGCGGCGCTGTGCCGTCAGATGTGCCGAGAGAAGCTGCGGAGTAAAAAGGAGTGCTTGCACAGGAAAAGTCATGGTACTTGTAGGGTTTGCTGCCATTTGCCGTTCTAGGCATCCACTGGCGGGGGAGGGGGGCTGGGGGTGTATCCGCTACAGATAAGGGGGGCTACTGTACAGATAAAGAAGGAAAGGGGCTCTTGGGAGCTCAGAATCTTGGTGACCAGAGTTGGGGAGTGTATAGTGGGAGTATATATACATATATATCTATCTATATATATATTTTTTTAATGATTTTTTAGCAAGAGAGGAAGGGAGAGGGAGAGAGAGAAAAACACCCATCGGCTGCCTCCTGCATGCCCCCTATGCGGTATTGAGCCCGCCACCCCGGGGCATGTGCCCTGACCAGGAATGGAACCGCAGCCTTTGGGTGCACGGGGCAATGCTCAACCTGAGCCACACCGGCCAGGGCCGGCAGTGGCGTTTGATGGTTGCTCTGCCTGCCTTTCTGACGGGGCCCTGTCTTCAGCTGGTCTTCCTCTGCTCCTGCAGAGGACCCTATGCTGTGGACACAGTGGACTCTACTCCGGCTTCAGGCAGGAACGGTCCCTGTTGTGCTTAAGCCATTCGCATGTTCTGTGCCCTGGCCACAGCCGTTTGCTGGTGGGCGTCTCTGTGGTCCGTCTGGGTGAGTGTTGGATTTTACTTGGCTGTTGAGGCAGCTGCTTGCTCGCTCCCTTTCTGGATACAGGAGGTAAGGATGTGGCCGGGGGAGACTCTGGAAGCCGCCTTCAGACCTTAAGATGAAGGAAGTCGCCTTAGGATGAGATAACGTGAAAGGCAGAGGCGAGAGAATGAAACCAGGTCCATGGTGACATTTTTGAGCCACTGGGTCAAACCAGGAAATACAGTCTCCTGAACTTTCCCCCTATGTGAATAGTGCCTGCCTTTCCCACTTAATCCGTTGGCAATGGCTTTTGTTTTTGTCGTCACTCCCAACACAGAGCCCTCAATGATGTGGCTCTTGCTCCCAGAAGCAGCTGACACCTGAGATGGGTCTTTAAAAAAAAAATTGATTTCAGAGAGGAATAGAGAGGGAGAGAAAGATAGAAACAACAATGAGAGAGAATTATTGACCAGCTGCCTCCTGCATGCCCCACACTGGGGACTGAGCCCACAGCCTGGGCACGTGCCTTGACTAGGAATTGAAACATGACCTCCTGGTTCATAGGTTGGTGCTCAACCACTGAGCCATGCTGGCTGGGCCTGAGATGGGTCTGGAAGCACACGCTGCAGAAGGCCCTCAGCTCAGCGTTCCTTTCCAGAGCCTCTGACTCGAGCCCTTGGCCAGCAATATGCGC
This sequence comes from Myotis nattereri, assembly GCF_964212035.1. NCBI lineage: Eukaryota > Metazoa > Chordata > Mammalia > Chiroptera > Vespertilionidae > Myotis > Myotis nattereri. The sequence goes on along the minus strand of NC_138088.1, from coordinate 20,406,065 downwards.
TGAGTGGCGACTGTGTTCCAGTCCTGGGCAGCAGGCTGGACACTCGGATGAACAGGGTGTGGTTCCCCTGGGGAGGCACAAGCCTGCAGGGATCCAGATGAGCACGTCTGCCTTGCTGAATACAGGGATGCGTGGAGGGCTCCGTGCCCCAGAGAGGAGGCGGCAGCCCCTTTGCAGGGGTCAGCAAGGCTGCCTGGAGCGAATGTTGGTTGTGACTCCCCTCCCCTGACTTCCCGTTGAGAGCTGTTCCTCCCACGGCCAGCTCTCACCTGGCCGCCCGAGTGACCAGGACTGTCAATCAGGGCACTGCTTCCCTCTGTCCAGAGTGGGCCATTCACGGATTGGCTTCTGGGCTGCGCAGGGGATTGGGGTTTCTTACGTTGGCATTGACCCAACAATGACACAGACTGAGAGAGCTCAGGTGGCCCCCAGTAGATACCTAGAGGGACTAGAGAAAGACAAGCAGAGGGAACCACGAGAAGTGGAGGGGCAGACAGAGCTCAGCAGCCAGCTTTCCCCTCCGAGAATGACCTTGACCGGCCTGGCTTCTGTTCTGAGGACTGGCGGGGTGATTTTTGGAGTGTAATACGGGGTCTTTTAAAAAAATCATTCAGAGTTTCGAGATTGCAACTACAGAGCCACTGAGGCCACATGGGCGCAGTGTGTGTGCCACCCAGGCTGGGACGGGCGTGGTCTGTTTGTCGGCTGCTCGTGAGCTGGCGTGGGAAGTGCTGAGCGAGCGCTGCCTCCAGAGCAGCCTGGGTCTGGGCACGTCATTTCAGCTCTGGACTTGGTTCCCTGTCTGTGCGACGGGGATGATAACAGGGCCATGGTGAGGGTTAAAGGAGTTCACAGGTACGTTGCTTAGAAGGGTTTGCTGTGGGTATTTACATGCATATCCTTCTTCACTGAAAATGTGCCCACTACTTCTTGGCTCACGTCAGGGCCTCCTGACTGCCCTTCCAGCCTCTGGCTGCTCAGCTGACACAGAGACTGCGTGTTGATGAGCCAGGACGGGTGCCTGGGACCCGTCCCACCCAGCATCCTCACCTTCTCTCCTCGAGAACAGGCCAGGGTGAGCGGGCTGGGGGAGCCACGCCTGCCAGGAGCACATAGCTGTGGTTGCTGGGAACTCAGCCCTGTGAACTTGACCACTAAGCCCTTCTCCCTGGAGTGCTGAGGGGGGACGGCTGCCAGGGCTGTCAGAGAGAGGGCAGGGGGTAGGCACACGGGCCTCGCCACCCCAGCGAAGGAGGGCCGGAGGGTGCTGGGAGTGGAGGGAAAGAGGGTACCCCCCCAGGACAGCGGGTGGAAAGGGCAGTGCCATGGAGATCTGGGGGAGGGAGGAGGTGGGCCTGGGGACCCACTCGGTGGTGTCCTCAGCCTCCTCCAGGCCAACCCGCTTTGGAGGGGACGGGGGAACCTTCAACTCACTGGGGACACCAAGTTCTGGCTCTGCACTGGCTGACCCCATGCTCTGAGCAATACCCATCTGTCAAATGGGATTAAGACTCTTTAATTCTACAGATTTTCTGAGGAGCAAAAATATGAGGGGGGGGGAGAGAGAGAGAGAGAGAGAGAGAGAGAGAGAGAGAGAGAGAGAAATGATGAGAGAAAACGGAGTGAAGGGAGCAGAGAGAGAAATGCAGAAACAGGAGCCGGGCGCCATGCGCGCACACGAGAGCAGTTTGTCCCTCCTCGCAGCACTCTTGCTTCTGGAAAGGGGAGCTCGGACCCTGTACCCTGAGTGGAGGCACCTCCTGTGTCCCCCCCAGGCCAGGTCACCAGACCAGCAAGCCTTGTCTCTAGGCAGGTGTCTTCCCTGAAAGCAAGGCCGTGGAGGTCTCCCCGCATCGGGCTCTGAGCTGGACGTCCACCCAGCTTGCCCTCTGAGCTTCCCCCGGGCCTGCGAGCTGTCAGGGGCCTGGACGGCCAGGGCGCGCTGTTTCCTAAGAACTTGACTGTCCGCTGGGTGTGTTTCTCAGCCGATGGCCCCCAGCTGACCCTTGCTTCTGGGTCCCCAGACTCCGGTACCTGGAGGAAGAATAGCAAACAAGCCCGGATTCCAGCAGGCACAGGGCCAATGTATGACCTTGGACTGTTTGCTTTTTTAAACTTTAAAAAATATACAATTTTAATTTTCATCGCGAAAACAATTGTGTTCTTAGAACTTCCAGGCGGCCCCTGACTTGGCCAGTTCCTCATTTAGGCTGCCTCTGGAGAGGGAAAACTGCGAAATACAATTACCGTGGAGACAATGGACTGGGTTATATTTAACTCAGGCCAGGCTCAGGGGCCCTAGGAGCCGCACCACCTGGCTGGCTTCTCTCCCTCCTGTCTTCGTGCTCACCTTCCTGTCCCTCTGTCTGGTTCCCTCCATCTCCTGATCGCCACTACCTTGAAGGAAAGTTAGATAAGTCCCTCCCAGGACAGGAGCCAGCCACTCCCTCCCATCCCTTCCCAGGTCCTGCAGGCACTCCCTCGCCCCTAGACTTAGGTCCCTCCTGAGTCAGAGATGTCACCGAGTGACATTGGCATGTCTGGGGGTGAAGTTTTCTGAAAGAAAATCAGCCTGGCCTTTACCTTCCGCCTTCAGACCTCAGAAATCCCCCGGCCCCAACCTGCTCCTTGCTCACAAAGGACCTTCACTGTCCTTGTCTTGCTTAAAACTCATAATAATTGTTTGAGGCAGGCCCATTTTACAGATGGATAGACTGAGGCTTAAGAAGGTTAAGTGGGTTCGTCTTGGGAGGTCTGAGGAATGTGACGTGCAGAGGCTGGGGAGGAGGCCCTCTTCAGCCGTGGGTGTGTTACTAGCCGGCAGTGCCCGTAGGGAGGCTGTGGATTTGGGCAGTCAGATAAGGGGTAGGGCAGTGGGGACAGGAGCCGGGAGGTCTGACCGGCAGCTCCATCACTTCCTCAGAAAAGCCTTCCCAGATGCCCCCTGAGGTCAGACACCCCTCCTGCCCGCCGCCCACAGCTCCCGTGAGTTTACTTTCACCCAACTTTATACTTATTCCTGTGATGATTATTTTTCACTCTGTCTCTTCCCAGAGACGATGCACTTCTGGCAGACAGGGCATGTCCTTCCGGGCCACCGTGAACAATCCCATCGCTCTTCCTCTTGGATGACAAAGGGCTTCTTGCGATGCAGACGCCTTTAGAGAGGGGTGTTCATGGACCAACCCAGGCAGCCTCTGCCAACCTTAGGGCTGTGGGGAACGTGATGTCTGAGATGCAGAGTCCATCCCACTCACAGATGGGGCTTTTACAGCCCAGCACCCTGTGCAGACCCCCTTCACACTCCGTTTCTCGGGATCCTCTGCTCACAGGTTGTAACCCCTGGTTTCAAATGCTCTTCCTGGAAGTTTACTGGAAGTGCTCCCTGACAGCTCAGCATCCTAACTGCTCCTTGAGGCGGGAGTTTGGAGGGGGTGGTAGGTGAGGTGAGGGCCGGAGGTGGAGGGAATGATGGGGAGTGTGGGGTGGGGAGAGGTTGGCAGAGGGGATGGGCTGATCAGCTAGAGACCCACCAGGTCCACATCCACCAGTGGATGGCGAGCAGCTGGCGGATCTGATGCGGGTGTTTCCCTGAGCGCAGGTGGAGGAAACGCCCAGCTCCCGTCCTCCCAGGTGCTCTGTGCGCCACGGTGGGGAACCAGACCAGCAAGAGTGAAAAGGCCCCACCGACAGTCAAAGGAAGAGAAGAAAGATGAGGCTGCGCTCCGACCTGTCCCTGGGAGAGGCCATCCCGGGAGGAAGTGGGGAAGAGGAGCACCCCTGAGAGCATTCGGTCAGAACCCCAAAGTGCCCAGCATCGGGGTCTGGTTCCAGCTTGCGGAGGCTTTTAGCTGCGTCGGGTACATCTCAGTCCTTTCAAGGCCGACAGAAAGGTCTCTGAGAGCAAATCAGTGGGAACCAGGAAGGTCTCCAACCCTCACATTGACTGGGGCGCGGGGGGGGGGGATAAATTTTAAAGGGGCGTCACTGAACATGCCCTGGGCTGAGTCCAGCCACAGATGCCAGGCAAATAGCCCACAGCACTTGGCAAGCGGGAAGCTATGCCAGCTCTGCCCTTCCTGGTTACTCGTAAGCCGAGGAGCTGGCAGCAGCCCTCAGGTTGACAAATAGCATCTGGGCCACGAGAAGCCTTGTTGGGTTCAGCTGGTGCAGACCCCCGGGACCCCACTTCCCCTGCCCTGCTTCTTGCAGCTGCCCCCACCTGGATCTAATAGAAACGCCCTGTTTTATAGCACACTTAGCTGCAAGGGGCTTGCCTGGCACAGCCTAAGGGAGGGAGCAGAGAGGCGGGCTTGCAGGGAGCAGGCACTGTCTGTGTAACGGGGAGGGATGCTGGGCAGGAGAGGTAGCGATGCAGGTGCCTGAAGCCATGACTTCCACCCCCTTCCCAGACTCTGTGCGGGCTGTGTTCCTGTGTCTCACCCTCAGCCACTGCTTGTAGGCCCTGGCATGTGCCGGGTGCCCTCTTGTGTGCTGCCCGGTGCTCTGTGGTGCAGGCCAGGGGTGAGGGGTCCCAGTGGGAGTGCCATTTGCTCAAGGTTAGCTGAGAGGTGAGAGAGCTGTATTCAAATCCAGCCTGAGCTTGTTTCATAACATCCTAAACCAGCGGTTCTCAACCTGTGGGTCGCGACCCCTTTGGCGGTCGAACGACCCTTTCACAGGGGTCGCCTAAGACCATCCTGCATATCAGATATTTACATGACGATTCATAACAGTAGCAACATTACAGTTATGAAGTAGCAACGAAAATAATTTTATGGTTGGGTCACCACATGAGGAACTGCATTTAAAGGGCCAGAAGGTTGAGAACCACTGCCCTAAACGAAAGCAGAGATTCCAACAGAGAGAGGCTGGCTCTAGGAGGAGTTCTATTTTTTAATATATTTTTATTATATATGTATTTTTAAATATATATTTTTATTGATTTCAGAGAGGAAGGAAGAGGGAGAGAGAGAGAGAAACATCAATGATGAGAATCACTGATTGGCTGCCTCCTGCACGCCCCATACTGAACATTGAGCACGCAACCTGGGCATGTGCCCTGACCGGGAATCGAACCATGACCTCCTGATTCATAGGTCAATGCTCAACCCCTGAGCCACACCGGCCGGCTGGGCATAGGAGGAGTTCTTATACCTTGGAGGTGGGTGGGCTGGCGAGCGTGTCCTGGGCAGAGGAGGAAGCGTCCAGGAGCATGTGCAGACTCTGAGCTGGGCAGACCTGTCTCTGTTAACCAGATGGAAGGGAGCCAGGGTGGTAGGGGCAGGGAAAGCCGGGGGAGGGGCGGGGGGAGGATGAGCTGGAGAAGGGACAGGTCCTGGGGCGGGGGGGGGGGGGACTGGGCAGGCGTTGTAGATAAGGCTCGGGTGCTGTCCCAGCCCACCAGGGGTGCCCCTGTTGTTCCAGGCCAGCGTGGGACCTGGGTCCTCACTATCCGCTTTTCACTCCTCCAGTGCACCTGTCTGGGCTGTGCCGGTTTCACATGTTCCCCCTGCCCCATGCCTGGCACAGCTTCCTGCCCGGGGGAGGTGGGGTGCTATAAATGAGTGTTGAATGGCCAGACCTCTGAGGATACTGTGACACGGAGCTTTGGGAGCCTGGCCGAGTGCTCGATGAGTGAGAGGATATTGATTTTAACCAAAGGATCGCAATGCACAGCTAAAGCTGAATACTCCCAGCTGGTCTGGGTGGCTTCATTTTATCTACCCAAGAACGAGGATGACAAAACTAGCTACTATTTGTTAATCATTTTTTTATGCACTAAAAAATTTCAAACCACAATTTTAATTGAATCCTCACAACCACCTTATAAGATAGGCTCAGAGAGGGTAGGTAAGTTTCCTAAGGCCACACAGCTGGAAAATTATGACTGTTCCTAGAAAATGATGGCTCCCCAGGGGAGAACCCTTTCAAAAGTCCCTGCCACTGAAGAGCTGTGGGGCAACATATTTGTTACTTCAGAAATTGAATTTAATTGGGTTTTGAAGGGTGGGTGGGATTATATCTGTTGAGAGCTCTCCAGGCTGGAGGGACAGTGTGAGTGAAGAGGGCTGTGAGGGAAAATAGATAACTAGAGGTGGTGCTGCTGCTGAGATTGGACATGAGGGACAGTGGGGGGCCAGTGTGGGTTCTAGAGTGAGGGAAGATGAAAGTAGTGTTGGAGGTTGACTCTAAAGGTTGTGGGGAGGGGAGGAGACGGAAGAGACGAGAGGAGAAGAGGCCAAGGGGAGGCTAAGGCAGAGAAGAGAAAATAAACTGGACAGAGAGAAGGAGGGGAAGGAGGCACAGGGAGAAGGGGACTCACCGATAAGTGGTAACTGCTACCATTTGTGCACCATATTTCACCAAGCCACTGCCCACACACTCACATGACCTCATTGGACGTAAGCCTCCATGCGGGCCTCTGAAGTGCTGATGATGAGCCTGCTTGCTAAGCCCTCCGTGCCAGGTGCTCTGTGTGCATCTCCTGCAGCCCTGGCAACAGCCACGGAGGCGAGGCCTGTTACCTTTCCCTCTGCAGATGATGCAGCTGCAGTTCTGAGAGGCTAAGGAACCTACCCAGATCGCAGCTCAGGGTGGGGCTGAGCCCAGGCCTGTCTAGCTCCCCCGCCTAGGTCTTCCCCCTGTTCCAGACTTTGTCCCACTCACAGAGGAGGAAGCTGAGGCTCAGAGAGACCCCGAGATGCTTCAGGCCCAGTGAGCATCTTGACAGCAGCTCCGCAGCCTGGGTCCAGGCCAGGCATGCTTAGCCTTAGGGGCTTGGGTAGCACATGGCCCCTCCCTGACCAAGGCCCTGGGTCCCTTCCTGGGGGTCCCCATGATTCCTCAAATGGATGCGGCCCCACTAACCCCTCTGGAGGCGGCTCTCCAAGGCCAGAAGTCGGGTCTTGAAGCCCATAGAGAGCCTTGGGGAGGGGAGACAGGCCCTTGAGAGAGGACGAACTCCAGACCGCCCCGGCCCTGCCAAGTCAGTGTCAGAGCTGGCACAGCGAGGGGTGGAGGGCTCTTCAGTGGGTTTCAGGCCCAAATGGCTAGAAAACTCCAGGATGAGAGGGGCCAAGGAAGGGAGTGGGCGTGCGGCCAGATGAGCCAAGGGCTGGTCAAGGGAGAAGGACTGGGTGGAGTGTTGTCCAAAGACCCAGTGGAGGCAGCCACGCTGGGCATCGTCAGGGGCCATGCCCAGGACCAAGGGGTGCACTGCCACCTGACATCAGCCCCCCACGCTCATTAGGCTCTCGAGAACCACTTAGCCGGCTCTCCCAGCTGCCTCTCCTGGCGGGGGCGGGGGCCATGGGGGGGGGGCGAGCTTGATGGGGCCTGGAGAAGGTGGGGGCTTGAGGGCTCCAGGAACCACATGTGTCTCCTCAGCAGATGACTGGTGGGTGGGGAGCCTCTGAAACGCGGGCCCCGGGGCCACGAGCCTGCTGGGCCATGTGGAGGGGATCCATAAATATTTGTTGACTGACGAACAGAAAAGCAAGCCAGCCTGAATTCGAGAATGTCCTGCAGAAAGAAAATGCATTGAGTGACATTCAAACCAGACACCGGAGCCTTTGAAGGACCCGCCGTGGGAAGGGAGAATGGCTGTCCCCGGCGCCTCTGAAATCCCAGCAGAAGCAAGCAGAGCCTTTTTTATGGGCACAGGTGCTTCAATCTGTTTGTTCTCCTTCGTATCTGGGAGTGCTCCTGGGAGCCTGTTTATGAGGATCTGGAGTCTCAGAGGAAGCCTTCGCTATCAGAGGTGAGCGCCAGGCCCGCTCTCCCCAGAGGAGCCCGGGTGCCCGTCGGCAGTGGCTGGTTTACACAAGAGCCGCAGTGCCTGCCGTGTGTTCACAGGCCGGCCCGAGCCGCCAGGCCGCCCGGTCGTAGACAGACGTCCTCTGCGCCAGGACCCCAGTCCCCCCACGTGGGGCTCTCCTGGGCCTCTGGTGAGCTGGGCCCGTGGATGGCGCTTGGCCCTTCTGACGGCCGCATCTGCCTGCCCAGCCAGAGTGCGGGCTGGGGTGATGGCCGTGAGCGTGGGGCTCGCTGGACGGGCAGAGCTCTGCGTGGCACGGGGGCTGGCTGGATTCAGACCCCACTTCTGCACTGTGCTCCTTATCTCATCCCCCAGCCCAAAGGGGGGCCTCCCTGGTGTGTGCCCAGCCAGGGACTGCTATCCCGATGGCCCTGGGTCCCAGGGGGCCTCTGGCTGTGGATGCTGCTGGGTAGCATCTGAGCTCCTGCCAGGGAGTCACCGTGTTTGAGCTTTCTCCTAGGCCCGTGGTCGGCAAACTGCGGCTCGTGAGCCACATGCGGCTCTTTGGCCCCTTGAGTGTGGCTCTTCCTAAGCCGTAGGAGTACCCTAATTAAGTTAATAACAATGTACCTAGCTGTATAGTTCACGTTTAAAAAATTTGGCTCTCAAAAGAAATTTCAATCGTACTGTTGATATTTGGCTCTGTTGACTAATGAGTTTGCCGTCCACTGTCCTAGGCTGCTGCGAGGCTCACAGGAAATTACACATAATGACAGGCAGCACTGTTTATTGATCACTGGCGGTGAATGAGGCAGTGATCAGACATCTGCTCCTGAAGGAAAATGGCCCATCAGTGCCTGTAGGATGGGCTCTGAACCTGGCACGACCCTGGGAGCTCCTCAGGGCCTGCGGGAGTCAGGAGGAGTTGGGGCGACCCAGATATCCCGTGGACCCTGCACCTGCTGCCCACACACTGCCCAGGAACCCGGCGGAGGCAGGTGAGGGGTGGCCTGCAGGAAGTCTGTCATCAGGGCCAGGGCACTGCTTAGGTCAAGGGCCGGGGTTCACGGGACGCCACCGCCCCTCCTCAGACCTTGTGCACATTGCCTGCTCTTTCTGAGCCTTGGTTTCCTCATCTGTGGGAGTCAGCGTGTGGCAGTACTTGTGTCCCAGCATTGTGGACGGTTCCATGAGATACCATCTGCCACATGACATTTTAAAAAACCAACTGGTATTCTTTCCCCACGGCATTTCCTTCCTTTCCCACCCTCTCCCGTCCCTGCAGCCAGGCTCCCGTGCTCCCTGCCCAGGGAAAGGATGTGACAGAGGGGATAGAGGGAAATTGGGGTCTCTTTCTGACATCTGTGAGCAAAAGCCTTGACTGCAGGGGAAACTGCGAAGGCAACCGAGTTAGGGAGTGAGAACTCCCACCCCCCAACTAAAAAAGTCCTCCCTGAGTGGGGAAGAGGTTGCATGGAGGGCCCAGGAGAGGGGCGTGGAGAGCTGAGTCCTGGGGAATGGCCCACTCTCCTGAGACTGGAATCTGGGAGCAGAGGAGACCGTACCACCCCTTCTGGGAAGAACCTTGGGGAGGCAGCAAGGCTCAGAGAAATAAAAGGCTTTGCAGCGTGACAAGGCCATGGCCTGAAATAGCCCCATTGTGCATTCTCCTGCCCATTAGCCTGTGGAGACAATAGATGGGTCCCTGGTGTAACATTCGCCCAGAAGACGTGGAGAGGCCCCCCAACCCCCTCCCTGATTGGAGGGATCATGCAGGCAGGACCACAGGCAACCTCCGTGGTGACCAAGAAGACTCCCGATGTTGGGGTCTCACTTGAACCCTTATCTCCGATGACAACTCCACCCCCCACCCCCACCCATGGGAACTCAGACATCCTCTGGGAAAATGGCGTGAAACTTGGGCCGTTTGAGACTAAGATTCGTCCACCACTGGCATTGGGGATTCAGCTGCGGCACATCCACCCAGTGGAATATTATTCAGCACGAACAAGAAATGCACTGTCAAGCTGTGAGAAGACACGGAGGAAACCTAAATGCCTATCACTGAGTGAAGAAGCCAATCGGAAAAGGCTGCTGTGCTGTATGATGTCAACTCTGTGACATTCCGGAAAGGGCAAAGGTCTGGATATACTGAAAAGATCCGTGGCTTCCAGGGGTCGGGGGGAGGGAAGGGTGGATGGTGGAGCACAGAGTTTTAGGGCAGTGAAACTATTCTGTATACTTAATGGTGATACAGGCCATTATACATTTGTCAAAACCCATAGCGTATACAACACCGAGAGTGAGCCTTAATGTAAACTGTGGACTCTGGGGGAAAATGACATGCCAGTGTAGGTTCATGGGGCTCAGGATGTGCATATGTGGGGGCAGGGGTATGGGAACTCTCTGTACCTTCTACTCAGTTCCACCATGAACCTAAAACTGCTCTTAAAAAGTCTATTTTTAAAAAAAATCAATGTGAGACAAATATTGTCTTTCAATATCATGCTGCCGTATTCCTGAAGACCTTCTATTCTTTTGCATTTTTTTTTCAAATTGTGGTTGAACTTCACTGTTACTTAGACTTTGTCTCTTTGACTGAAAGTTAAGAGAACGGAGCCCCAGCTCTACCTAAGCCACGCAGTGTTCTATGTTTCAAAGCACGTCTCTCTGGCTCTCATTCTTCCTTTATACAATGGTGGTGTTTGGTGCTGTGGAGGTGGTGTGGAGGGGCTGAATGCGGTGGTGGTGGAGATGAGGTAGTTAGGCCTGGCGATGATGGTGGCGGTGAGGATGCTGGTCAGGATGGTGCTAGTTGGGCATAACGGTTGTGATGGAGGTGGGGGTGGACTTGGTGACAATAGTTGGAGAGGAGATGGTGGTGGTGGTAGAGGTGGTACTGGGCGTGGTGAGGGTGGTTGTGGTGGTGACGGCGGAGGTGGTGGGTTGGAGATGTCAGGAGAGGTGGTGGTGAAGGATGGGTTGGTTTAGATGGTCTCTAGGTTCCTTTCAGATCGACTCTTCTGTGTTCTTTGATTTCTGCTGCTATTTGTGTGGGCAGTGGTTGCCCATGAGGCCACCTGTGGAACAAAGGAGAAAGGAAGAAGATTCAAAACTAGCACTGCGGCGTGTTCTCGCTCGCTTGACTTCTCTTTGCAAGTTCTGCGTTTGCATTTTGGGGTCCTCTCCTGCTCTACAGTATTTGTGGAGTGGGAAAAAGACTGAACTAGGGAAGTTATGATTGGTCAAAGAGTCCATCAGACATCCACGGCTTCTACCAGACTCCCAGAATTGCGATGAGAAGGGCAGCACTGTGTTAGAATTTTGCCACAAAAAATTTGAAATTAGGGAACGTGTCAGTCGGAGTTTTATAAAGGAACCAATGGCGGAAACCGGGGCTAGTAACAGGGGTTACCATCCTAGGGGTTACCTCCTAGAGCGGGGGTTGCCAGCACCCAGGAGAGGTCATGCCTGCGGAATGGAGCCCACCTTGGAGGGTCCCAGCCAGCGGGGAGGGAGGGAACCAGGTTCCTTAATCTTCCTCTCCTCCCTCTCTCCAGTCTCCTACCTGGGCTCCCCATTGTCCAAATGGTTAACCTGAAAATAAAAGGCCTCCCCAGCATTTATTCAAGATTTAAAAAGAAAAGCGGTTCAGGAAGTGCTGACTCCTGGTGGAAACCATCAGGAGACAAAGGCAAAGGGTCTTTATGAAAAGGGAAAGGGAACCATTACATCCGTGGAAGAAAGGCCTTTCTACTGGTGCAGAAAAGCTAACAGAGTGACGCTAATTCCAAAGAATCTTTAAAATTTTTTTTCAATTACAGTTCACATTCAATATTGTTTTGTATTAGTTTCAGGTGTCCAGCACAGTGGTTAGACACTCACATGCTTTACAAAGTGTCCCCCCAACATTTCAGTGCCCACCTGGCATCATACAGAGTCATTGCGATATTATTGGCTACGTTCTCTATGCTGAACTTTATATCCTCCTGACTTTTTTAACGACCATTCTATGCTTCTCAATAAATAACGCTTTTTAAATTCTCAGTCTGGCCATCAGTCCCGTCGTCATAATATCTGCTTTCTTGTTATCCCTGCAAACAGTTCTTGGGGACCTCATGTTGCTTTAGGGCTGGTCCAAAGGTTATGTTGCCATTTAACATTCCAAAGCTTTGAGGCATAAGATGTGCAAGGCAGTTCCTCTGGGATGGCAGCTCTGACTCCATTTCAAAGTGGCTCCAGAAATAATAATAATAAATTTTTTTTTTTTTTTTTTTTTTTTTTTTTTTTTTTTTTTTTTACAAAACCCAAGTACAACCAGCTGGCAGGGGAGCCCACTGAGGTGGTTCATTAGCCTCCTGGGCAGAGAGTAAGGTGGAGACAGAAGAGCGGACCCGGAGGGGCAAGCAGACGACACAGCCCGCACATGATTCCATGAACACTACCTCCTCCATCCAACACATACTTTTTGAGCGTCTATGCTTTGAACGTGGCGGACAAGTCCTTGTCCCCATGGAACAGTCAGTGGTTATGGTATGGGGTGTGACATCAGGGCCATTGGGCCCAAAGTTGGAATGGCTGTTGAGTTTGGAATCTCTGCCCAGCCTGGCCTCCCTCTGCCCCCAGCAAACATTCTCATCATGTGGTCAAATGGGCCAGGTCAAAAGGTCATCACACCTGCGCCCCTTTTCCTACCCCTGACCAGGGTGCATCCCGCTCCTCGACACTGTGAAGCTTTATTTGAGAAAGTCATGCCACCCTTACAGACGGGGTATGGCCTGAGAGGTGTGTCGTTAGGCGATTTCGTCATTGTGCGGACACCAGAGCGCACCTACACGAACCTGGATGCTGTGGCCCGCCACACACCTCGGCTGTATGGTAGAGCCCATTGCTCCCGGCCCCGCACAGCTGGTTACCGTAGTGAATATTGTAGGCAATTGTAACGCGAGGGGAAGTGTTTGTATATCTAACACAGAAGAGGTACAGTAAAAATATGGCCCGAAAGGTAAGAGTGGGCCACCTGTACAGAGCACTTACCACGCATGGAGCCGGCAGGGCTGGCAGGTGCTCTGGGGGAGTCGGGAGGGATGGCGAGGGAATGCGAAGGCCAGGGCATTGCTGTGCACGACGTCGGCTTTATAAACACTGTACACTCAGGCTACACTAAATGTATTTAAAATTTTTTCTTTCTTCAATAATAAAATAACTTTAGTTTACTGTAATCCTTTACCTTTATAAACGTTTATACTGTTTTTAACTTTCTGACTCTTATGATAACATTTAGCTTAAGATACAAACACACTGCACAGCTGTAAATAATATTTCTTTATATCCTTATTCTATATGAATAGCTATGAGTAATGCATTACACTCCGAGCTTATAAGACCTATAATGTCACTAGGCGATAGGAATGCTGCAGCTCCATTATAATCTTAGGGACCGCCATCGTATGTGCAGTCCATCGTGTTGTTACGTGCACTGTAGTTTCGGGGTATGGGCCTGAGCCCCAGAGCAGGAGCCAGGAGCTCTGGGTTCCCAGGCCTCGAAGGCTGCCTTGCCCTTAGTAAGTACTTGTAGCAATAGATTCTCCATAGGCCTTTGAGGCATGAATAATAAATGGTTTTATGCTCTCATAAAACATTGTGCTCTTGCTTGCTACTTTTGCTTATGCTCCCCATTTATCCTTTTCTCCATAACTTGCTGTGCCTTTTTCCCGAATCCCAGGTCCCCCAGGAAGCCCTCATGGTCTCCAGCCCACAGCAGCCCAGCCCTTTTGCACCGATGACAGCGCAGGACCAAGTTGTCTCCCAACTGTCCCCTGTGCACAGGGCTCACCTCCTTGATCACTGGGAGCTGGACTTCAAGTCCAGGACTGAATTTCAGGGCCTTGTCTCATATATCCTTTGTGTTCCCGACTTGCCCCTGCCCAGCCCCGTCGCAGATGATGTGAGAATAATGCTAACAGCAATAATGGGCCACCTCTGAGCACACGCCCTGGGCCAGGGACATGCGGAGCCCCTTAGCTTGGATTATCTCATTGAATTTTCATGACAAGCCCACGAGGCTGTAGCATGGCATTCTCACTCAATGGATGGACAAACAGGTTCAGAGAGGTTTCAGCGACTGTTCAAACCTCCCACAGCAGGTGAGCAGTGGAGCCTGGCCCTGAACCCAGGCCATCCGGTTCCAAGTCCTGCTCTCCTAACCCCACGATGAGCTCTCTCTGCGTCTCTACTCTTTGGCATTCTCCTCCCCACTATCTCCTCCTTTCCTCCCCCACTCAGCATCTAGAACAGATCTGGGCACATAGAAGGTGTTTAATAAATGCACGTAGATTGACTGTTAGATGAGGTGCACACGAATGATCGATGCTCATGAGACCCTGGCCTTCCTATCAGCACTACAGCCACGGGAAAGCCTTGGCAGCCAGACCGCCCCCGCCCGAGTCCCTGTGTCCCCTCCATGGCCCGACAGCCTCCTTGTCTCCCAGACGGAGGAACCGGCTGGGTCTCCAGCCACCCCAGGGCGTGGCTCCTGACAAGCACCCTTTGCTTCCAGAGCAGAAACAGCATGCAGAAACCACTCTGCAGCAGAGCAACAGGGGCCCGTAAAGTCCAGTTATGAAGTGTCATGGTGTCTGAAACAACTGCCTCTTTACTGCGTAAGCACACGCCAGAAATCTGTTCATTTCTGGGCAGGGGCTAATGGAAAAAGAGAAAGATTTTCCACGTATTTATTATGTGAAACATAACATGCGGGGGAAATGTATGGCGATATGTAATTAGACATAAAACAAGCCAGACGTGAGGAATTGCCAAAAATCCGTGGCAGGATAATGAAACGGCTTTACAAGGCCTTGCGTGGTATCATTTCTTTCACAGCCCGTCCCTATACTCCACCGCCCCGGGAACCTGCAGAAGGGAGGCCTTGCCGTGGAAACTCAGAGCTGGGGTTCATTCGGGGGGATGCCTGGCTGGGCACCGTCCCTGATTCATTCCTGTAAAGATGTATTCATCTTGAGGCCCTGGCAGCAGAGGAGCTGGATAAAGAATGGTGGGTGTGGAGGGGCCGAGCCCATCCCAGGCAGAGGGTGATGGAGGGACCCCCCCTGGCTTCCCAGCAGGACTGGGCTGGACTATCATCTCTCACACCAGCTGGCCAGCATGGCTCTGATGCCATGTTGCTTTGTGGCCTTCCCTAAACCACTGAATTCCCTGGGCCTCAGCTCCCTCCTCTGCAGAATGGGGAATGCAGTTCATCCAAGACACCTTTGCACAGGGATGTGTGCCAGGTGATTGGTGACTACAACACAGGCAAGATCTTGCTGTCCTGACCTGTCCATGACAACCCACCTAGCATATCACTCATCCATAGGTTGGTTTCAAGGTTTTCATGAAAAACATGCCCGAACAGATCTTCCTGTGTTTTGTTTTGTTTTTTAATATCTATGTTTTATAACATTTTATAAACTGCGTACATTTCAATAACAAAGTTGGGGGACACAGATTTGGTTTTTATTTATTTACTAGAGGCCCAGTGCACGAAATTCTTGTGCAGGGGAGGGGATCCCCTAAGCCTAGCCTGTACCCTCTCCAATTCAGGACCCCTTGGAAGATGTCCTGGGGATCAGGCCTAAATCAGCAGTCAGACATCCCTCTCATAATCCTGGACTGCTGGCTTCTAATCGCTCACCTGCCTGCCTGCCTGGTCGCCCCTAACTGCCCCCCCCTGCCAGCCTGATCGCCCCCAGCTGTACACCCCCACCTCCACCAGCCTGGTCGTCTCTTACTGCCCTCCCCCCCCGCCCCCCCGCTGGCTTGGTCACCCCCAACTGCCACCCCGCCAGCCTGGTCACCCCTCACAGTCCCCCCCACCCCCCTGCCAGCCTGGTCGCCCCATGCAGACTGCTTGTTCAGTCATTTGGTCGTCCCTCACTTACCCCCCTGCGGCCTGGTCATAGGCAGCCATCTTGTAATGTTGTGAGGTTTAATTTGCATATTACCTCTTTATTATGTAGGATTTGTGTTAATCTTCACCTGAGGATATTTTTTCCATTGCTTTTTCAGAGAGAGTTGGCGGGAAGAAGGGAGGAGGGAGAGAAACATCCATTGGTTGCCTCCCACATGCACCCCGATGGGGAGCGGGGAGAAAACCCACAACCCAGGTATGTGCCCTTGACCAGGAATCAATGCAGGACCCTTTGGTGTGCAGGCTGACACACTAACCACTGACTAACACTGGACAGGGCAGATTTGGTTATTAAAAATATTTATTACAAGCAGGTTCCTTTTCCCACATTGAAAAGAAAGCATATGACTGGAGACATTTAGAGACTGGAAACTGGATTAAGCCAATTCCTACGTCCTTATCAAACAAGGTACCAATTAAGGAAAAGATATTTTGGAACTTGACGCTAGAGAAGCCCATGCACAACTTAAATGGGCAAAAGAGAAAAGACACAAAATAAAGTCAGAATGATCATCTACATCTTACAGTCTTTAATTAAGCACATGAAACTGTATTATTTCATATATTTCTCCATGAACTTCTTGTGAAATATAGATTGCAGCTTATCATTGACAAATCTTTTGTCTTTTTTCTGGTCATGTCCACCTTTCACACAGATCTTGACAACAACATCTTCCTCCCACCTTCTCTCTCTTTTTTTTAATATATTTTATTGATTTTTCACAGAGAGGAAGGGAGAGAGATAGAGAGAGTTAGAAACATCGATGAGAGAGAAACATCGATCAGCTGCCTCCTGCACATCCTGTGCCCGCAACCCAGGTACATGCCCTTGACCGGAATCGAACCCGGGACCTCTCAGTCCGCAGGCTGACGCTCTATCCACTGAGCCAAACCGGTTTCGGCCTCCCACCTTCTCTTAACTTCGCAGTTGACCTGGGGCTGGGACGGGCCAGTGATATTCAGGAGAGGGTTTCCACTCAGAATGCTTCCATATGAATCCTTCCTTCTTCAGCTTTCTGTTCTCGGTCCTTCCCGGCCTGCTCTTCAGCTCTTTCTTTTTTAACGTTTTCCAGCTCTGCAAGAACTACAGTATCATCACCATCACTCTCCTCCTTCAAAATCTTCATCTTCATCTTCCCCGCCTGTTAGAGGATCACCTGCCTCAAGGTTGGCAGCAGGAATCTGGTCTACCCGAGGCTGCTTTGACACTGAAGGGGAGGTTGCATGTGCTCGGGTTAGAGGATCTCTATTCTTTCCTCTGGTAGAAGCTCCCCCCCCCCGCCCCGCCCCGCCCCCGCCCTGCCCTGCCCAAGTCATGGTTCTGAACCTCTTCAGGGGCATCCTGAGTGGTCTGTCTATAGTTCATCTTTGTATGAGGGGGTAGCTCCCTACCTGAATGTTGCTTTGAGAGTTGGCTGAAATGACCTTCTCCTTTTCTTCTCCCTCCTCTCGCAGGTTCAAACGCTGGCCGAGCTGCTGTCGTCATCCTTTACGGATGGCCGAGGTCCGATTCCACAGCCTCTGGAGGTCACACAGACACCATTACACCTCTTGGTGTTTTGTTTTGTTTTGTTTTTTATTAACATAGAAGGTTTGCTACATGTACACCTGCCACTCCACAGGTATACAAACCCTTCTTTGTCCTTGCAGATGACTCCTTGCCAAATCTGCCAACCTTACTTTCTGAAGCTCCCCCACATCTGTCTCCAACACTTCCTTTCCCTCTGCAACTGCCCTGGTTCAGTCTCTCCACCTGATCTTAGCCAAAAGGCGGAGAAGCGATGCCCTGGTTCGATCTCTTGGTGTTTCTTTCCAAAACCATTACAACAGCTTCTAAATCTGGTCTGGGTGGTCTTCTGTCTTTGTCTCCCGATCCCCACCCCCATCCTCTCTCCATCTTTCTCTTTCTCTGTCTTGCTCTGGGTCCCCAGAAACTGACCCCGCAGTTTCCTCCATGGGGACTTTCTTGCCAGAACCCGCTGCCCCTGGAAAGCCCTAAGAGATGTGATGGGGGTTCTTCTTGCTCAGTCCCGGCTCTGGGCCATGTCCTGTTAGTGGTCCCCTCACAGGGTCTAGTGATGTAATTGCTGCCCTCAGCTGGCAGGCCAGTGGTGAGAAAGGCTGCCTACTGCTGCCCATCTCCCCTCCATAGGCAACAGGCTTACTCATTCACCCATCAACTGAGCTCCCCGAGTTGCACTGCCTCCTGCCAGAACCCTGAGCACACATGCCGTTCCTGCTTCCAGGCTCGCCCTTCCCTGCTTCTGTTGAATGCGCACGATTCCGGATCCCGAAGCTGATTCCTGACCGGGTCTCTCCCATCCCTAACACCCTCGCCTCTCCTCTTCATTCACTATGAAGGCCTGTTTCCACCTCTCTCGGCCCATGTTCTCTCCTCTGATCTGCCTCTTCCCTCTGTTGCTGATCATCCCCAGCACAGCCAACTGCTCCCTCTCCCCAAATCTCCACGGCTCCATGCTACCTGTCCTTCAAGGCTCAGCTACAATGCCACCCCCTTAACACTTCCCTCTCGTTCCAGCTGGAAGCAATCTTCTCCTCCTCATCTTAAATCCCCGGGGATGTCATCTGTTTCTCGCTTGGTCGCTTATCACTTCCCCAACTTGTGCTGGAATAATTTATGTGCGAGCCCACCTTCCCTTCTGGGCCAGGCCTTGTCCGTCTTGCCGACTCTGTGGCCTGGTGATGAAACATGTGTGTTCTGGAGACAGCGCCGTCTTCAAAGCCTGGCTCTGCTGCTTTTTAGCCACAGGAACTCGCTGTATTATGTTACTTCTCAGTGTCTCACATTGCTCATCTGCAAATGGAGGGCGGGTGTGTGTGTGTACTAGCACCTGTCTTATAGGCTTGTTGGAGGATTACATGAGTGAGTACACAGAGAACACCCTCAGGAGGGGGTCTGGCACACAGCAAGGGCTCCATAAATGTCAGATCTTCTCTCTTCCTCATGCTGTTGTAACTAAGTAGCAGGCGGATAATTAATTCCATGTGCTGTCAGAGATGCGGCGAGAGTCGGTGGAATGATGAGAGATAGAGCCTTAAAATCTTCCTCATCAGAATGGTGTTCCTAGGTTGGTCATGTTAAAGAAGGCGACCACCTGTAACGCTAGCTTCATACTCAGAGACAGCATCCGGCCCTGGCATTCAAACTCTGGGCCAACTGGTGCCCAGCGCCCCCAGGGACTTGCCAGAGGCCAGATCTGGGACTTGCCCCCAAGCTCTCCTCCTGCAGCTGTTTTTCTTCTGTGCTTGTTGAATTTCTGAATAATTCGAGTTTCCAAATGTCCAAGCTCCAAGAGAAGGTGACTCCCCTGGGACTGGCCCAGAAGATGGGACCCTGCAATGGACAAGGGGCAAGGACCCATGACCTTGGGGCTCCCTGGGACTCACTGGACCTTCTCATAACTTGGGGTGGAATTCAAGGGTCTGGAAACCCTGCCTCACACTTGCCTCCTGGAACCTCAGGCCGTGCTCTGGGGAGCAGTTCGCTCTCTAAGTCAACACGGGAGAGCTCTTAGCTCTGAGTGAGACCGAGCATCCAGGGAAGGGCTGACAGAGACAGGGGAAGAACTGGGTGAGAACAGGCCCTGTTGATGCAACTGGCCCATCTGAAAACTGAAAATAGATCTGATCTGACGACATTTGGGCAACCATTGACCTTGTCATGACACCCAAAGTCCTTGGCTGGGGGGGCAAATTAGGCAAGAACATGCCAGAAAGAGTGTTCTTGTGCCTCAGCCCCCAGGAATGCGGGCTCATTCCTGTCCTTGTGGAGGGATCCTCAGGGGAGAGGAGCCCCAGGGGGCCAGCAGGCGGGGCCCTGTTATAAAGCCACCAGCACTGATGGCTCACAAACGACTTGTGCTGGGCGACACTCTCACTTCTCACCGCTTGTCTCCACCTGTCATGGTGTCCTGCGAGGCCGGGGCTGGGAGGGAGGCTGGTGACGCAGGGCACGCCGGGCAGAGTGGCACAGAGGTGGGCTTGGATCTGGGGCAGCATGGTGAGGGTTCTCCTTCGGGCGTCGTGGATGTTGGAACCAAGTTGGCACTCTTGCCTGGCCCCTGAGATCTCTGGAAAGTCTCTGAAACCCACCAAGGGCCAGCTTTCCTCCTTTAAGAGAGGGCATGAGTGCCTGCTCCAACTTTTCCAGGGCTATTGGGGGCAGGTGAAAAGGCTGGAGAGGGCAGTGGGCGAGCGTGGGGTCTGAGTCCCCTGAGAGAGGTGAGTTCAAGTCCTGCTTCCACCACTGAGCACTGTGTGTCCCTGAGAAACGGGAACACGTATTCTCATTGTCTTCATCTTTACAAAGGGGTCGTCGTGAGGACCAAACAGGGATGCATGTGAGGGGCAGCCCAGCGCCTGTGCATGCCATTGATTGCTAGCAAGGCACAATGCCAGGCACAAAGCCAAAGCTCAACTGATGTGAACAGAATGGACAATGTATAGAAGATTCCTTGGGAATTACAAAGGTCCACACAGAAGCAAGGGCTGTTCCATAGACCAGGCGGTGGGGCCCTTTGGGGAGCACGTAGGGATTTTCTGCACCTGGAGGACCTTCTCCTTGCCCTCTTAGCATCTCAGGTTGGGGCTCAAACCACCCATGCAACTGCCTTCCCCAGGAGGGGGCAGGGCCCAGCTGGGCTATGAGTGTCTAGACAGGAGTGAACCTGTGATCCAACCTTAGGTTTCTGTCCAGAATGTTTAATGGTCAGGACACTAGGGCCCCTTAGTGCCCTCCCACTGAGCTCCTGTTGTAGGTTGAAGCAGAGGAGGGCTTTCTCAAGCGGGGAGTGTTTTTTCTGGGAGCAGAAGTGCAGGGAATCAAGAGGAGGGTCCCTGGCTAAGGTGGGCTGGCTGTCTCTCGGTGTGCTCCCCAGGCCCTGACTGCCAGGCGGAGCTGGCTGTGAGGGAGGCACGGGTGGAGCCTGATGCATCGAATCTCCCAGCCCTGCCTGCCTTGCTGCTCCCCCAGAATTAATCTTTCAACTTCCAAGTACCAGGGAGCTGGCTATCAAACTTGTCTACATGGAGAGGATGGAGTCATTGGGAGGAGCTAAGAGTCTTTAATAAGGCAAATACGTTAAATAACGAGTCCCAAGAACTACCCCTGCCCCCCCATCACTACCAGGCTCCAGCTCACAGATGTGCGGCTGCATGCACACATGCATACACATGTAGATATGATACGACACAGACTTACTTTGAACAAATATTTCTTACACTTCTACAGGGCCCTGGCAGCGCAACACTGAATCCAGTTCTGTCCTCAGGGAGTGTGCAGTCCGGGGGAGAACAGACTTCATCAGTGTGGTGGCCGGTGCTCTCTCACCTGTGGGCAAGGCCAGGGGAGTGCTGGAGGGGGACATTCATTCTGCGTGTAGGGACCCGGGAGTGCTTCGAAGGAGAGCTGAAGGGTGTTGGAGGATGAGTAAGAGTTCTCTACGTGGGCAAGACAGAAATCTACGTAGATACTATGATCTTTCCCCTGCCCTGCCCTGGTTGGCCTCGCTGTCCCAGGCCCATGATCGTGATACTTTGCATGTGTCTGCCACCATGTGCCGGGAGCCGGTCCATCCTTGCTGTTTCAAGGGACCTGGCATATATGGCATACTGTTCTTAATATGTTTGCTCACCTTCTTGGCACTATGTGTTTTAACCAAGGTCACCTCTCTGAGAAAGGTTGTTTCCCCAGCTCGGGATTTTCCCCTGAAGTTAGGGAGGAAATAAAACCCCTTAACTAAGTGCCAGGCGGGTAATTAATCACTTTAACTACGAACAATCATGCTTAAGCTACATAATCTTTACTCCCTGGAATGGCGATAAGAAACGCCCTAACCTTTGGAATAGAGATTGATAGGATTGGAATCAACTGGTATAAATACAGATGTAACAAGACAACAGGACACAGAACCTAGACACAGAACCTACACAGAACCTAGAGACAGAAGAACTTCGCTGGAGAGAACATGGCAAAAGATCCTGGACAGAAACTGGAGACAGAACCTAGAGACAGAACCTAGCGAGAGAACATGGCAAAAGATCCTGGACAGAAACTGGAGACAGAACCTAGAGACAGAACCTAGCGAGAGAACATGGCAAAAGAACCTGGATAGAACCTAGACAGAACCTGGCAACCGAACCTGGCTACAGAATCTGGCGACCGAACCTGGCTGGAGAACCTGGAGAACCTGGCTGGAGAACCTAGTGAGAGAACCGAACCAGAACTTGGCTGGAGATTGTGGCTAGAGATCCTGGCAAGGCTGCTGATCAACTGAACGCTGTCTCTGTGTCATTCCTTCTTCGCCGACTCCGTCCACACCTTTGGGCACCCCTGGACCTGCTGGGGTTGGACCCCAGCAACCATGAGCCACTGAAGGCCGTGATGTGTCTTTGTGCCTCTAGTTGCTGCTTCATGTCTAACATACGGAAGATTTTCAAGATGTTAACACATAGGAGGCAGAGAACTACCAGTGCAAAGGCAGGAAAGAGTGGAAATGAGGGGCTGAGGCATTCGTCTGGACAGCACACCCGCAGAGGCACACAGGGACCTGAGACAGGGACCATGGAGAGCTGCAGCCCCGGCACCTGTCCCCAGCTCTCCCTGCTGAAGAGCTTCCCTGAGGCGGAGGCACGAATAGCTACTGTTCACACATCCTCCCAAATGCCCGCCTTCTCTCCTGCCTGGAGAAGACAAGAAGACCAGTGTCGGCACGGGTTGCTCAAGATCAGGGACCCGGCCCATTCTCTCCACTGTCACTGCCCACAGCTTACAGCCTGCAACCTGGCAAACGCCCGCACACACCACGGACCGGGGAGCACTTGCAAATCTGGTTCCCATTACGGTGCCAGGAAAGAAGCGGAGGAGATTCGCACGGTAAAGTCAGGCCAGATGTGAGCCGCTTGACAAAGGTCTCAAACATCAGAACAAGCCCGGTGGTTCTGACACGCCTGGAGGGTCTGAAAACATCCAGGGCTCCCTCGGTGTGGGGGTGGGGTGGGGTCGCTGGGAGGACTCCTGCCCCGCAGTGTTCCCAAAAGAATATAAAGTCACCCCATCGAATTACAAATGGCCTCACCCACGTGGGACACGAAGAGCAGCCCGATTCTCTCAAGGAGAAACAGGCCACCAACATTAATATTCTCGTTAGGGTGATGAGGAAGGTGATGCTGGCCCCATATTCTAATTAGGATGATGAGGACGGTGAGGCTGGCCCACTCCTGGCCTCTATCAGTGTGAGGCAGGCCTGCACAGTGGGTGAGGGCACGCCCCTGCCAGCCTGGACTACCTGGCTCTGCCCTTGCTAGACTTGTGAGCTTTGGCGAGGATTTGGTGAAGGTCCCAAGGCCGTACGCAGCCCCAGAACAGAGCCTGGCTCAGAGTCACTGTCCAACAAGACTGAACTGTCATTAGCATTCTCGCTAAGATCCTCCACACCAACCCAAGAGATGAGCAGGAGAATCACCCTCATTTTGGAAATGAATAAACCAGAGTTCAGAAAAGGTCATTAACATGTGCCACGATCACACGGCCAGAACCAGCAGAGCTGAGCCTGGAGCCCCGGCCGCGGGCCCAGGAGCCCTCGCCTGTGAGCTGTGTTACATGACTTCCCAGCAGGAGATGGGGCCCCAGAGGCCCTGACTCAGGAGCGTGGTGCCAAGAGCTGGGGCCAGGCCGGGACAAGGAGAGAGAAGGCAGAATGGAAGTGTCAATAAAGAAACAGGCACCAGCCCAGCCAGCGTGGCTCAGTGGTTGAGCACCAAACTATGAACCAGGAAGTCACGGTTCAATTCCCGGTCAGGGCACATGCCCTGGCTGTGGGCTCCATCCCCAGTGTGGGGCGTGCCGGAGGCAGCCGATCAATGATTCTCTCTCATCATTGATGTTTCTATCTATCTCCTTCTCCCTCTCCCTTTATTATATATATATAATAAAGAGAGAAACAGGCACTAGGACGTTAGAATATTCCAGAAGGGGGATAAAGAACCAGTGGGCACCCCTTGCCACATCCCTTCCTCAGCTGAGACAGGCTGGCTGGGGGAGACTTGGGTGTGAGCTGGGGGCCGATGCTGACAGCTCCCCAAACAGTTTCCTGTTATTTAGTAAAAGAATCCGGGGAGCTCCAACACTCCAGAAGTTTAGATTTTAAATAATAATCAGTAAAATTGGTAAAAACAAAACAAAACAAAAAAAAACAACTTTTCAGTCAAACCAACCAGAAATCCAGGCAGGTGGGTTGAAAATGTGGGAACCTCGGGCCATGCTACTTTCAGGCAGGTTTCATCGAAACTTCTGCAAAAACAATCAGAAACGTGGTCAGTTCATCGCGAAGTCCTGGGAGTCTAGACAGAAGTTCAGGCAGGCTGCACATGTCCTGAGGTGGGGAGTTGGAATTCGCTGAGGCGGGCCCCAAACGCAGCAAGGCCAGTCCAACATCCACATCAGCCCAAAGCCATGGCAGCGCCAGCCCCCCCGGCCAGTTGGCGTGGTGCAGGCCGGCGTCCGGGTGTGGGGCTGGGTCTGGGCCGGGTAGACAGAGACAGAGCGGACTGTCTGTGTGCACAGGCAGGGGAGCCAGAGTGGAGAAGAAATGGTGCTGTCCAGGGATTTCCGGAGCCGTCTGCACCAGGAGCCGGGCCGAGGAATGCCGGGCTGAGCAGGACTGGCGTTCCCAGACAAGCCAGCCCCTGCCATGCCTCGAGGAGACCTGAAGTGCCACTTCGCTGAAGTGCCACTTTGCAGCAGGTCAGCCAGCTGTCGGGCCAGCCCGCCCTCCGGCCGCCGGGATGCCAGCCAGGGCACCCTCCCCCGAAGGACAGCGGCCCTGTGAGCACATGTCGCTCACCTTGTCCGCGTGCACCGCCTGTCGGTTCTCCCACGCTCTTTCCCCTCTCTGGCCAGAGCTGAGCCGGCAAAGCCAGAGGCTGGCCTGGCGCCTCAGCACATGGAGGTGTAGCTGGGCTCTGACCCAGCTCCTCAAACAGGTTCCATATGGCCCTCCCGGCCGCCCCGCATTCCCCTTCCCCACCTTGACTGTTTCTGAGATTAAACCCTTTCCCGGTTGTCAGCAAGCCGCCGCCGGGAGGGGCTGCCTCTCTGCTTCTGGGACGGAGCCGGTGTGGAATACTCATCAGAGGCTGGTGGAGGGGACCAGTTCCTGTGCTGTGGGGGTGTGGGGGTGGCACAGGGTGTGAGCGTGAGAGAGCGCTGTCTGCCCCTCAGCCTCTGGAGCAGTTTCCAGGGTCTGGCCTTGGCAACCGAACCCCAAAATTCAAGGTGGGAATGTGCATCGAATCTGGGTCACTTGGACTCTCTTCTGGACCCAGAACTCCTTCTGCAGTGAAGAGGGATGTGATGAAAGCAAAGGGACCGCTGAGATGGGAGGGGAGCAGGGGGTGGGGAGGGAGGCTAATCCACATAAGGGGGCGCAGTGACACATGGACCCCCATCAGCCAGGGAGGGTGGACGTGGGACTAGAGTGGTCCTGGCGTCCGTCCTGGCGGAGCCTGGGACTCACCCTTTGGTTGAGGGCCTGTGGGGAAGTCTTGGGGTCCGGGGACTGGAACATTGGGGTGGGCGGGAGTCGGGGTGCTCCCGGAGCTTCAGAATGAAGTATGAGCCTGGGATTGAAGTATTTTAATAATTTAACAGCCGGCCGTGTAGTCACAATGGTCCCAGCTGAACCTTGGCCTTGGATTGGAGCCCGTCTCAGCTTGGGCTCTGCCTTCTTCCCGGGAAAGGCTTCTGTTGACTGTGAAACCTGAAGATATACACACACGTGTGTGCATGTGTGTACGTGTGTGTGTGTGTGTGTGTGTGTGTGTGTGTGTGTGACCTCTCTGGACACCCGGCAGTGTTTGGCGCTCAGGACATACACACGCACGTGCCCACCCTGGCGCACGGCCTGCTCCTGCCCCAGGTCCTGCCCCAGGTCCAGCCCCACCAGGTCCAGCCCAGAGGCGTAGCTGATCCCTGTCTGAGCCCCTGGCTGCAGCATGTCCTGGGGCTTCTGCGTTCTCATCGCCCCCTCCTGTCAGACCCAGGCCCAGGATCTGGCCGGCACGACTGGGTGCAGAGCATTTGGGAGGCTCCCATTTGGATGGTCTCCTCACACCTGTCCTCCCACCCCAGCCAGCCGCAGCCTTGGGCTGGCGCTGGGAGCCCATCCCGCCCCCTGGGGAGATCAGAGCGGCTCCGGTCTGCCTGCAGGGATGACATCTGGCCGGGGCAGGTGGCGATTTAGAATCTCAGCCCTGCAAGGGCCTCTGAGCTCCGTCCTGGCGGCCTCAATTTTCCCATGGAAACTGAGAGGAAGGGACACCGAGCTGGGGCTGAGCTGGGCTTAGGACTCAGGGCTCCCCAGCCCCTGCAAGTGCCCCAGCAGCATCCTCGTGGGCAGAGGGAGAGAGCGGAGAGTCCAGCCAGAGCGTCCCTTCTCCAGGACAAGCTGTGTCAGAAAGTCCTCAGAGGTGGATGGCTAACGGCCGTGTGGCCCCGCTCTCACCCACATCTCTGTCACCTCTGAATCCGTGTGGGATGCCGGGCATCTTGCTGCCTCGGGGAGACCCACAAGAGGGCAATTTCAGGGCATGATGGGAGCATGGTCTGCGGAACATTCTGGAACACTGGTGCAGGGAGGGTCCTGGATAGAGGAGGCCGAGTACCCTCAACCCCACTTTTCTGTCCTATGACTTACTCCCTTCCTGCCACCCTCTCCTCAGCCATTAAAGCTGCTGCTATTACAGGGACAGAATGTGAGCTGATTTTGTTTCTTCTTTTGGGGTGCGGTTGGAAGTCTGGGCTGACAGTCATGGCCCCAGCCAGCCCCTGAGCCTTTGGGTGCACGTGTAAGGGGGCTGTGCATCTGGCCCAACTCCCCGCTGCCTGCCCCTGTCCAGCCCACTTGCCCTTACCCTTCACCGGGAAACCCTTTCCAACAGTCCACACCCAGATGTCCAGGCATCATCACGGGGTGAGGGGGGATAGGGGGGTGGGGGCAACTTTGATTCCTCCCCCCACTCCCCAGCTCTCATTCCATCTTCTTACAACTGGGCCCTGCTCACCTACTTCTCCTAAGATGTCGTTCCAGGACATCCCCTCCTTCCAGTCCCACTCAAACCCTGCTGGGGGCTTTGGCCATCCCTCCGCCTTTCACCGACCTCCACGCCGTTTCCCCACTGCATTGCATTCCTCTGCTCGAGCATAACCCCGGAGTGCCTGTGACTGAGGGGCGATGCACTTGTTTGGGACGCTATTTTCTTCTGGGAGTTCACTCTGTGCTCTGCATTCAAAACACCGAGCCTCTGTGATTAGGAAGAGGGGTGGGAAGGATGGTGAGTGGAAGCCAGGAGCCGCCTGGCGTGGGACCCCACCGCCCAGGACTTTAGAAGAAGTTGATGTCACAACAGCCCCTCACCTACTGATGTCATTGCGCCTCACCATAGCTCTAGGAGGGAGGCGGGTGGGGAACTGAGCTCATGTTACAGCGAAGAACTGAGCTCAGGGCTTGACGTGGGCTACATTGAGGACAGGGAGGAATTGGAACCCAAAGGCAGGTCCCTCCCTACCCCCCTGCCCCCCAAATTTGTCTGCAGATGAGAATCATCTGATGTATTTACTGATTGCTAGGTTCTAATTCAAACGTTTGAATCCGAATTTCAGAGGCGAGAGGGCAAGTCTCCTGCCTCTTCTGACTAAGCTCTCTTGCCAGTGATCTGCAAATTTATTTGAAGGCTTAAGCCTTTTATTCCAAAAATCTTTATTCTGGAGAGAAGAACCAATGAAACAGATTAGATCAAAGGGATTGGAGGTGACCCCCTGCTTCCCTGAGGGAGTTCCACAGAGGTCCCCCCAGCGCCTCCCCCCCCCACCCCCCCCGTTGCCTCCGGGCCTGACCTAAAAACCGGAACCACACTCTCATTCAAACCCCAGGCCTGCCACTTACCAACGGTGGCCCCAGAATGCTACTTAACTGCTCGGTGCCTCAGTTTCCTCATCTGTACAATGGGGACAATGATGTTATCTGCCTCCAGAATCGTTGTGAGGATCAAATGGGCAAATGTCTGTTAAGCAAAGAGAACAATGCCGGCACATAAATGCTAAATAAAGAAATGTCATTCGCTGACATCCAAAGGGGAGAGCTGATCATGTTACTTACCTCCCTGTCTTGGCTGATCATTTCATGAGGCCTGTGCCATGCATAGCTAATTTAAATGGCTGCCTTCGTTAAAGGAATGATTAAATGACAGCATCTTAATAAATCAGAAAGAAAAGAAGTCAAAGCAATTGGTAGATTTAATTAAACTGCTTGGAGTATTTTTTTAAAACACTGATTAGATTATGGTGGATGCTGCTGTTTTGCATGGGTTGACCAGCCACCTCTGTGCACATGGGTAGCCTGGGAGGGGGTGGTGAGCAGATACGCTTTAGCCACCCCTGACCTCGCCCCAGGCTTCCAGAGAAGTTTGCACGAAAGCAGACAGACGTCAGACGGAGGACTTGCCGCCAGTGTGTCCCTGATTGCTCAGGTGCCCTCCGAGTCGCCAGCGGGTCAGACCCAGGCAATCTTGAGTGGTTTCCCAGATGGGACCTTTGAGCTCTGCTAATTCATTCCACCCTGTTTCCTCTGGGGGGCTCACAAAGGGGCTATTTACTTCCTGTCCCCCCATTGGGATCTTTTTAGAGGGGGCAGCTCTGTCGGCTCTGGGCAGGAAAGGGCGTGGGGAGGACAGGAATAACCGCTTCTTATGGTGACAGAGGATGATTTGGCTTTGGGTGGCAGGCATCTTAAACCTATGTGATCCCATTAACCAATGCCACCTCAATAAATCTAAAAAAAAAAAAAAAATGCCATTCCTTCCCAGGCTCTGCTGCCTTCTCTGAGGACCCTCAGACGTGTGTGGGCAACATCCAGGGCAGTTCCAGGAGAGAGGATGCTGGCTATCGGGGAGACCCTGGGGTGGTCTGGAGCCAGGACTCTTTAGGATAAATCGCATTTATACCCACATGGATTGGTTAGGCTGATCATAGAAGGGCAGCCTGAGGGGTGGGGAAGGATCCCAGACAGGAAGTGAGGGAGCTGATAATGTTACTTACCTCCCTGGTCAGTGGCTTCCATAAGGTCCCCAACCCTCCCTGGGCCCCTGTCCTGGTTGACCCAGGCTGCATGCCAACCTCGATTTGTGATGGTCCCTCAGGCCCCAAGCTCAACTAAAGGCTGCTCCCTCTGCCTCAGGACCTTTGCATGTGCTATCCACGATTGTTTCCTAAGCTCTTTACCTGGGCAAAGCCTCCTCAAGTTTAAAGCCTTGTTCTGAATATCACTGTTCCCGGGAAGCCTTCCTTGAAGTTGTGCACACCTCCCCCGCCCCCAGCACCTTGCCAGGTTAGGTTAAGATATTTGCTCTTTCCCCTTATTACATGCACTCAAGCTCTTTAGATGTCTCCTTCAGGGCGCTCAGCACAGTTGTAACTCATGCTTCCCCCAGTGCACATCTGCTGGGACTCGGCTGCCAATGACTCACACTGCATCCCTCACTGTAGCCTGCCTGGTCTCAGGTCACCTCTCCTTCCATGGGTGACCCACACAGGCAGTGGCTGGCGAGTGCAAACACCTGGCCCCTTGCCTCAATGTGAGACAAGCCTGCAGGGCCATCGCAGCTCTGGAGTGTCCTGCAGGGTGACCGAGGACTAAAGTGCAGCCACATTGTAGGCCGGCTCCTTCCTTACTGGTTACTTGTCCCCCCTTATCCACCATTTTGCTTTCTATGGTTTCCGTTACCCATGATCAACCAGTGTCTGAAAATATCAAATGGAAAATTCCAGAAATAAACAAGGCATAGGTGTTAAATTGTAAGCTACTCTGAGCGGTGTGATGAAATCTTGTGCAGTCCAGCTCCATTTTCTTGGGATGTGAATCATCCATTTGTCCATCATATCCACACTGAATATGCTATTTGCCCATCAGTAACCATCTCGATTATCAGATCTGTTATCAGAGAGAAAGAAAGAGAGAGAGAGAGAGAGAGAGAGAGAGAGAGAGAGAGAGAGAGAGAGCCAGAGAGAGAGGATATTCACATAACTTTTATTACAGTGTATTGTTATGATTATTCTATTTTATTATTGGTTATTGCTATTAATCTCTTGCTGTGCCTAATTTATGAATTAGGCGTGATCAGGAAGGACTCTGCTAAGCTCATTCACGTGGAGGTACCAATGGTAGACAGTAGCTTGGAGGACTTCTAGTCCAAGAGTCATCTGATACTAGCGAGGCTTATGTCGAAAGGTAGATGAGCCTTTAGGAGTCAGCAAAGTGGGTGATGGGGCGAGATCGGGGCGTTTCTGACTGGGTGAGTCAGGGGCACCCCGGGCCAGCAGCCTGGAGGAAGGCAGAGGCACCTTACGGCCCCACGAACAACGGGGGTGGGGCTGGTACTTGTCAGAACCATAGAGGTGCCCCATCTCGGGGTCTCCGAGGGGGACGAACAGAGTGTGGGAGGAGGGGCCCGGTTGGCTGTGCCACGACTGCCCTTTGGAGCTGAGCTTCTTCAGCTGTAGAGCGATGGGTCACAGCCGCCAGTGTGTACCCGCACATGCAGCTGAACTCAGTTAGGAAGCAGGTGCCACCTTGGCTTGTACACACCAGAGAGCTGAAGCACGCGCCTGCAGCAGAGGCCCCCCAAGCTTTCTCCGGCCACCCATCCTGAGGGCCAGTCATTTCACGGTGCCCCTAGGCATACCACGTGCGGGCGCGCACGTACAGCGCGATTGAAACTTTGTGGCCCGTGCGCAGAAGTCGGTATTTTGTGGAAGAGCCACACTCCAGGGGCCAAAGAGCCGCATGTGGCTCGCGAGCCGCGGTTTGCCGACCACTGCCCTAGGCCGAAAGGAATGCCAAAGAGGTCCTGGGAGGGGGAGTGACTCGGTCTAAACGGCACAAAGCTGACCGGGTAGCCATCTGAAAAGGTGCACAAAAACGGAAAGAGAAAACCATTTCTGTTTCAGGTTGGCATCAGCAGGTCCTCCCTCCTGGGAGGCGTGCGGGCCTTGGCGTCACGTTGGACACGGTCACACGTGTCCTGTCCACGCAACGTTCACAGGGCGCTTGCTTTGTCACCTTCACCACCCACAGAAAGGCTGTCTCTAAGATGTGGCGTTTTTGAAAGGAAAGCCACATGATCTCATGGTGACACCGTGGACTGGGAGCCAGCAGTTTGCAGAGCGCCCGACAGATGTCACTGCGCTGCCCTCAAAACCTCTGGCGTCCCCACAGCGTCTCTGAGACCTGCCCTGTGGCCCCCGTGCTCTGTGTGGGAGCTGTGGCCTTCGTGTTAACCACCGTCATCCCCAGCGAGTGGAATTTGGGATAATGCTTACTTCTTTCTTCATACTCTTTCCAAATCTCTTTCATAATGAGCTTATAATGCTTAAAAGAGAGCAGAACCAGATAGAGGGATGGTCACACATCATGAATGCACTAAATGTTACTAATGGCAACTGGTATGTCATGTGCATTTCACCACCAGAAAAATCCCTACAAAGTGAGATGTGAGAGGGAAAAAAATTGTATGTTTAAAATCCCAAAGCTCAGAGGGAAGTTGGGTGAGATGATGAAAGGGAAGAATCTGGAAGCTGGGAAGCTGGGAGGCATCACAGCAGCCATGGTCCCCAACCACTCACACTGCCCCCCAACCTGCTGCCCGCCTCCCAGGGAAATGCCCTGCACAGAGACTGCCACCACTCCCCCACCCCAGCTTCCCCGAGGAAAACCCTTCACCATCCCCCGGGCTGGCTGCCTTGTTGGCAGAGGGGGGTGGGTGGGTGGGAGGAACAGGCTCCAGGGATCCCCAGAAGGTAACCCTCAGGCAGACTCCCTTGGGGCTGAGCAGCCAGCGGAGGCAGCAGGAGGCCAGCCGCTGGTTTTAAATCTCCTGCTCCTCAGTGGCCATGGTTACTCTCGATCATAATGTCTCTTCTATTGATGCTCTACCTGTCCTTTCCGTCACATGGACTGTGGCCCCTGCTCCAGCTGCCCAGGTAAATGCACAGAGTGAAAGACGGGCTGTGCTTTTGCGTGGCCGTGTGTGTGCGCGCCCCCCCCTCTGAGAAAGCCGGTGACTGAGCCAAGCCCTCCTTTGCTGTGCCTCCTTGTGCTAGGCTGCTGTGCACATGAAGAAGTGGCTGCTCAGAGGGTCTCTGGGGATGCTCAGAGGTGGTCCAGCCTATGGCCCTGACAGCCCAGGCGGAGGCACCGCAGAGGAGATGCAGAGAGAGATTACAATCTTAGCCCAGGCTACCTCTTCCTGCATCTGCTTCCTTCCGTCTGGGACAGTCCCTGCACACTTCTCTCTCTCTCTCTCTCTCTCTCTCTCTCTCTCTCTCTCTCTCTCTCTCTCTCTGCCGGGAGCCAGTCCATCCTTGCTGTTTCAAGGGACCTGGCATATATGGCATACTGTTCTTAATATGTTTGCTCACCTTCTTGGCACTATGTGTTTTAACCAAGGTCACCTCTCTGAGAAAGGTTGTTTCCCCAGCTCGGGATTTTCCCCTGAAGTTAGGGAGGGAATAAAACCTCTTAACTAAGTGCCAGGTGGGTAATTAATCACTTTAACTATGAACAATCATGCTTAAACTACATAATCTTTACTCCCTGGAATGGAGATAAGAAACACCCTAACCTTTGGAATAGAGATTGATAGGATTGGAATCAACTGGCATAAATACAGATGTAACAAGACAACAGGACACAGAACCTAGACACAGAACCTACACAGAACCTAGAGACAGAAGAACTTCGCTGGAGAGAACATGGCAAAAGATCCTGGACAGAAACTGGAGACAGAACCTAGAGACAGAACCTAGCGAGAGAACATGGCAAAAGATCTTGGACAGAAACTGGCCACAGAACCTAGAGACAGAACCTAGCGAGAGAACCTGGCTGAAGAACCTAGAGACAGAACCTGGCTACAGAACCTGGATAGAACATGGCAAGAGAACCTGACTAGAACCTGGTGACTGAACCTGACTGGAGAACCTAGAGAGGGAACATGGCTACAGGACCTGGCTGGAGAACCTGGAGAACCTAGCAAGAGAACATGGACACAGAACCTGGCTGGAGATCCTAACCAGAACTTGGCTGGAGATCCTAACCAGAACTTGGCTGGAGATCCTAACCAGAACTTGGCTGGAGATCCTGGCTAGGCTGCTGATCAACTGAACACTGTCTCCGTGTCATTCCTTCTTCGCCGACTCCGTCTACACCTTTGGGAACCCCTGGACCTACTGGGGTTGGACCCTAGCATCTCTCTCTCTCTCTCTCTCTATCTCTCTCTCTCTCTCTCTCTCTCTCTCTCTTTCTCTCTCCCTCCCTCTCTCTCTTCCTCTTCTTGTAAGACCATCAGTCTTACCGGATTGGGGTCCCATCTTGTGACCTCATTTAATCTTAATTTCCCTCTAAAACCCTATCTCTAATGACAGTCACAGTGGGATTAGGACTTGAATGTATGAATTTGGGGTTGACACCATTCAGTCCATAGAACAATGCAAATCAAAATACGGCTTTTAGTACACGACACAGGAAAGATTACATTCCTTTAGTGGTGGAGAAAGTGTGGACCTAGAGCTACATTGAAAAATAATTAGATAAATACATAGGAGTAGGCACTGAAATTCAAACTGTCTCCAAGCATCAAGGAGTTTAAATTCCATCTGGGCAAGTAATACAAGTTTGAAAAGTGAAAGATTACAGGACAATTTGGGATAGACATGGGATAAGTGCCACAGGTACTCTAGCTTAGCGTGATGTCGCAGCAGCTTTCTTAATATCATTAAGGTAGAAGCTACTGCGTATCTCTCCATCTGCTCACGCTCCCCGGCTGGGAGCTGAGAGAGAACGCCAGGAATATGTGTGACCATCCGCCTTTGCCCGGATATGGATTACCTGGTGCATAATCTTATGCTGATGCCTCATTTATACATGTATTTAAAGAACTATATATAATTTATAAAAACTTTTATTGTGAAATAACTTTTAGACTTGCAGTAGAGTTGCAAAGATGGTACAGAGTTCCCGTGCCCTTCCTCCAGCTTCCGCTAATGTTATCATCTCACATCGCCAAGCTACACTTGCCAAAACGAAGACATCAACGTTAGCACAACACTATTCACTCAGCCGTGGACTGTATTTGCATCTTCTCCGTTTTTCCACTGATGTCCTTTTTCTGTTTCGGGACTCAGTCGATGCCAGATGGCATTTAGCTATTGCATCTCCTTAGGCCCTCCAGCTGTGACTGTTTTTCAGTCTTTGGGCCTTCTTGGTCTTGATAGTTTTGAGGAATACTGGTCAGGTATTTAGTAGAATGTCCCTTTATTTGGATGTGCCTGATGCGTTCTCATGATTAGGCTGGGCTATGGATTTGGGGGAAGAATATCACAGAGGTTCGATGCCCTTCTTACAGCATCAGGTCAGAGTGCACCTGATCAGCATTTGTTATTACTAATCATGTTACTTTTGATTAACCTGGTTAAGGTAGGATCTGGCCAGGTTTCTCCACTATAAATGCTACTATTTTCCCCTTTCCCTAGCTACTTATTACATGTGAGACATGAATCTAGCCCACTTTCACAAGAGGGGAATTAAGCTAATCTCCTGGAAAGGAGGTATCAATGAATCCCTGGACATGTGTTAACAACAACACAGTAATTAGTAAGTATTTGGGGGGAGACACTTTGAGGCTACGCAAGTGTCCTGTTTCTGCCTATGGTTTTGCCCACTAACTTTAACATTTGTCAGTGGATTGTGCCTGCAGCAATTATTACTCTGATGTTCTGATTTTGGGTTTTAATTTTCCTCAGTCCTCCCTCATTTATTAATTAGAATTCTTTTGTAAGAAAGAGTTCTCTCTTTCCCACCATTTATTTCTTATTAAGTCATTTATTTGCATCACTTTGGCTTCATGGGGATTTGTTTTATTGCTTAAATGGGTGCAAAGTTGGCCACTGGAAGTTCTTTGGCTTGGCTCTTCTGCCTTCTCACTTGTTTAAACACTTCCTCACTTCCTGACACGCAAGACGCTTTAGGCTCAGCTTGTGTTTTCCCTGCCCCAGACATAGAATCGGTGTTTCATCAAGGAGCCGGTTCCTCTTATTAGATAACTAGAGGCCCAGTGCACCGGGTCATGCACCGGTGGGGTCCCTCGGCCTGGCCTGTGCCCTCTCACAACCCAGGACTCCTCAGGGAGTGTCATTCACCCTCCATCCCTCCTTTCATCTATCCATTGCTTTTTTTTTCTTTATTCCGGACTCATTCTCCATTGACCACTATGCTGTTCCCAGCCCCCCTGCAAGATGCTTCAGAGAAAAGGAGAGAAGGTCCTTCCCTTTCAGAGGTGACATACCAGGTAGTTGAGAAAACATCTCTGACATGCTGACCCTCCTTAAAAATGCCTGTTTGATTAAGAAGTACAAGTTGGCAATTGGAGAGCATAGGGAATACAGCCAATACTATTGTAACAACTATGCATGGTGTCGGATGGGCACTAGGCTTATCAGGGGGACCGACCACCTTGTAAGTTATATAAGTGGCCACTAAGCTGTACATCTGACATTAATACAACATTGAAGGTCAACTGTAATAGAATATTGAATGTCACCTGTAACTGAAAAAAATATTAAATGCCCTTCCCTTACCCGCCGGCCCTCCCTTCCTGCCTGACCACGCTTTTCCCTGGCATCATAGGCCCCGGGTTCGAGTGGCTCCCACTGAAGGGAAAGTTCCCCGCTGGCTTCACCCCATGACCTGGACTCAGTGGGACCAGGGACACTCCAGACCTGGGGCCTTTGTCTCAACTTCTGGCCACCCCTGCTCCTCCACGGGTCACCCATCCACCCGCAGCCCCAGCTCCAGCCCAGGCTCACTTTCCGAAACTCCAGAAACTGATGGCCTTGTGACGGAAGGGGGGAGGGAGGGCAGAGGCCGGGGCGGGCAGCACAGGGGTGGGGACCGCCTGGGGGCCTGGGCCTTGGGAATGGAATCAGCAGGTGCAGCCCGGTGGGAACAGGCCTGGCGACATATGCTCACAGTCCCTGGAACAAGCCTCACTTGTTAGAAAAGGAAAACAAAACAGCCCATCTTTCTTTGCGTGGAGTTAACGCAACTTTGAAGCTCTGGCTCCTCCAGGCCCAGGCGGCGGCTGAGGTCAGTGTGTTTGGTCAGGCTGGCTGCCAGCCCGCCGTCTCCCGGCGCCCCGACCCCTTCATCCCCGTGTCTGAAGCAGTAAATCACCCACATGCTCTCTCTGAGGGGGAAGAGGTCTCGAGACCTGCTGGGCTGGACAGAGAGAGGGCTCCTCACACAAACACCCGTGGCCCCTTCCATTGCAGGCAAGCAGCCTCTGTGGCTGGGAAGGATTTGGGGGGAGGTGGGCAGCGGAGTTCACATGAATCTGCTCTGGCCAGTAGCCTCAGAAATAAGATGGGGCCGGACCTGCGTGGCTCAGTGGTTGAGCATCGACCGATGAACCGGGAGGTCACGGTTTGATTCCTGGGCAAGGCACATGCCCTGGTTGCCGGCTCAACCCCCAGTGTGGGGTGTGCAGGAGGCAGTCTGTCTATCATTCCCTGTCATCACTGATGTGTCTGTTTCTCTCTGCATCTCCCTTCCTCTCTGAAGTCAATAAAAATATATTTAAGAAAATAAGTAAGATGGGCACAAAGTTCCGTGTGCCCGATTGCCTGGATGTCCTGCTCAGGTGCAGACTGGTTCTGCAGGGCTGGGGTGCGGCCTGACGGCCTGTATTCCTAGTGAGCTCCCAGGTGCTGCTCCCCTTGCTGGTCCCGCGGTCACGAGCAGTGAGGTTGAAGGGCTGGCCAGCCTAAAAGGGTCACCGTGCTGGAAGCGGGGTGTGGCTGCACACAGAATCCCTGCCCCGCCCCATCCCTGAGTCAGACTCTCTGTGGAGGGGAGGGCACCTGCGTGCTTTCTTTTTTCTAACGCTCCCCCGGGAGGTTTGAAGGTGCAGCCGGGATTGAGAGGCACTCGCCTAGATAATGGAACTATCCCCCATTGTAAATCCAGGGTTTGACCAGTGACGTGGAAATGGCTGGAAATGGTTAACCTGTGTCCTTCCCAGGACTGCTTCCCTTCCGCAGGGCCTGTGTTGCCACAAAGGGAGGAGAGCGATGGGACTACAGGCCGGTCAGGCCCGGAAGAGATGGCCAGGCCATTCCTTGTCCACATGGCGATGCTGTGTGATCTCGGTCCAGCCATTTCACGCCTTGGGCCTCCGCACGCCGGCTCTGACCGGTGATCTCCTGTTTTGGTCTGTTCAGCCCAGACTTCCCAGAGGTGGTGCAGCTTTCCACACTCAGGAGGGTCGTGGGCCCTCGTCTCCTCTGAGTGAAGCAGGCAGCTGGGAGGCCCCGCCCCCCCCCTCCCCCCCGGAGGCGTGCTCCTCGGTGACCCCAGCCATGGCTGAGGACAGTGGGAACGAGGTGCTAATGCCGGTCTGCAGGGGTGTCCCCCCTCAGCCCGCACATCTGGCTCCCATTTTCCTCTGTTCCTCTGCAGCTGGCTCCCCTGGGCAAGCCTTTGGCTTTGTGTCTCTTGGAAAGTCAGGTCCAGACGCCAGTTCAGCCCACCCTCCGTCCTCAGTCCGCCGGGAAGCTTCCTCACAGACCCTGGGAAGCAGGGTGGGTTGGTGCCGGAGGAGAGGACAAAGGGTGGGGTTGGCAGGAGTCCTGGTTCCTTGGAGAATTGAAGTGAGACGATTAGGGGCCATTTAAAAAGAAGAGGGTGGCGCCTGTGCACCAGGGAAAGGATGTCTACTTCCCCCCGTGGTGAGGGCTGCCCACGGGGTGATGTGGGGCGGTGTTCACATGCTCGGGTCTCGTCTCATCCTCCCTGTCCACCACCACATCTCGGGGCCTCTTGCTCTCACACAGGCCCTCAGGCTCAGGGGGAGAGCAGGGGCCCCATGGGGTGGGATGGGGCTCCTGGGATCAGGTTCCACTTTAAGAGAGGTCAGGGTCATGGAGACAACACACTTATAATGCTCACCGACTGGAGGATCACCGCTCGCATGCACACACACACACATGCACACCATCCCTGTCCTGGGGACAGTGCACTGTGGTGCCAGGAGCACGGGCTGTAGGTCTCACAGACATGGGGCGATGGCTGGCCCTGCACCCGCCCCATGTGGTCATGGAACCTCTGTGAGCAGCTTCTTCTGCACAGCTGGGTGATAGGGTGGGTAAGCACAAGCAAAGCATCCAGCCTCGTGCTTAGCAAAAAGTTAATGAATGGTGGGACAGCTATTCTCCACCCTCCATTGTCAGATTCAAACCTGTAGAGAATTTTTACGAGTTAATCTGAGCCAACCTGATAACAATTGTCGGGAAGCAAAGTCTCAAGGAAATGCTCCGGAAAAGGCAGTTTTGCCACTTATTTTATGCATCAGACTCAAAGGGGAGGCCGGAAGGGGTTACACTGGTGAGAGATTAGGGAGGCCGAGGAAGCAAAGGGGAAAACCTCTGGGGCTGGGTAAGAAGTAAAAGGAATAGCCACATACTGGTACTTCTTTTACAGCAGGCGGGTATAGCGTAGTGAACAGCTGACAATGAACATGATAACAGTAACAATGAGGGTCTTTGTGGTGGTGGCTGTGCCCTGAGGGGCCTGGGGAGGAAAACACCCTGACATTCCAAAGGCAGGAAAGGTACGTTATCCTAGATGCAAACAGACAGGCTCCCTTAAGGTAAAGACTGGCCTTTGTCCGGGAAGATACCTGCCATGGCCTGCCTTTAGTTAGAGAGTTTCCATTTCAGACCGTCCTCGCCGCCACGCAGCCTCCCCTGAGCTTGCCAGGTTTAGTATGTGGCCTCCTTTTCATCCACACTGTCCATCCATCCATCCACCCACCCATCTATCCATCCACCCACCCACCCATCCATCCACCCACCCATATATCCATCCACCCACCCACCCACCCACCCATCTATCCATCCATCAACTTACCCACCCACCCACCCACCCATCTATCCCTCTCATCTACATGATGGAGGGACCCGTGGGTCTCACGCATGGGGAGCTTGTTGGTTGTGTGGGTCCAGGACCCTCCCCAGAGGACCTAGCTCATGGGTCGGTGGTGGGCGAGGAATCTGCATGTTAAACAAGCTTTTCAGGTGATGCTGATGCAGGTAAACCTCCGGGGAAACATTGGCCTAGTTCCGCACCTCATCTCACTGTGGGGGGAAAAGGCAGAGGTGTGACTTGGTGATTCAGGCAGGACTCCTCCTCCCCCACTGCCTCTGTGTGTGTATGTGGCGGGGGTGGGGGTGGTGGTGAGTGTGGCCAAGAGGCTCCAGGGGCGGCTGGCAGCCAGCACTCTGCCCTCCCTCCTGCCCCCTCCCCTGCCCACCGACACAGCCCTGACTCCCACACGGAGCCTGTCGGGAGCAGGGATTTATTCCTCTGGGCCAGCTCGCCACCCTTTATTTCCTGTTATTTATGTCCCTTGCCTTTTATCTCCTGCCTGGCCGCCCGCAAGGCCCGTTCTGTCACTTTGGCTATGGCCACATCAATCTCTAGCCTGGGGAGCCGAGCCCCCAGCCCCTCCTCCTCTTCCATTTCCCGGGTCTCCTTGAGGCCCCCTGGCAGCTGTCCTGGTGCCCGGATGGCGATGGCTGCTGGCGCTCTCCTCAGAGGCCTTATGAGGGGCCTCGGGCTGTCAGGTCGGAAGGGCCACCGGCAGCTTGTCTGGGGCCAGGAATGCGGGACCTTTCGGGAATTAGCACCGAGCAGGAAGCAGGGTCTGGCTTCAGGGCTGTGAGTCCGGCCTGGACTCGGCCTGGTCACGCCCTCCGTGACCTTGGACAAGAGCAGCACCTTTCCAAGCCTCCGTGTCTCATCTGTAACCTGGGATGGGGGCTGGATACAACCAGCCAGGTGCCAGCCTGCAGGGCCCCGGCACGAGTGACCGTGCCCCCAAACCGTTGTGCAAGTTAACAAACATTCGCCAAGAAAGGCAGAGGCCAGAGGGGCTAGTTCCACACTCAGTTTGGGAAGCTCTGGGCTTAGCAGAGGTTTAGGGGGTGAAATGGTGGCCTCAAAAATATGTCTAAGTCCTCACCCCCGGAATCTGTGAACTGACCTCATTTGGAAAAGGGTCTTTGCTGCCCAGCTGGTGTGGCTCAGTGGTTGAGCTTCGACCTATGGATGAGGAGATCATGGTTGGGTTCCTGGTCAGGACACATGCCTGGGTTGCAGGCTCCCTCCCCACTGGGGAGTGGGGAGGAGTAAGAGGCAGCCAATTGGTGATTCTCTCTCATCATTGATATTTGTATCTCTCCCTTCCTCTCTGAAATCAATTAAAAAAATATTTTTTAAAAGGGTCTTTGTAGATGTAATTAAGTCAAGGATCCTGAGACAAGACCA
Source organism: Myotis nattereri (assembly GCF_964212035.1). NCBI lineage: Eukaryota > Metazoa > Chordata > Mammalia > Chiroptera > Vespertilionidae > Myotis > Myotis nattereri. The sequence continues at coordinate 20,365,885 of NC_138088.1, read as the reverse complement.
TCCTGGATTTAGGGTGGGCCCTAAGTTCAGTGATTGTGAAGGGCAGAGGGAGATTTGAGGCTCAGACACATGGGGGAGAAGACCGTGTAAAGATGGAGACTTAGATGGGGGTCATGCCGTCCCCAGCCAAGGCATGCCTGCAGCCACCAGAAGCTGAGAGGCAGGGGGAGCCTGGCCTTGGTTTTGGGTTTCTGGCCTCACCAACTGTGAGCAAATATGTTGATATTATTTTAAGCCGTGAAGTTTGTGGTAATTTATTATGACAGACCCAGGGAACGAGGATAGTACAAGAGAGAAAACAGTTTCTTTATTGCAGGACTTGTCAGGGCCTTTGTGGCTCATGTGTACTAGGAAGCCCTGGGGGTGCAGGGTGGAAATGTAACATGAAACATTTGACTGAGAACACCCCTCAGGCCTGTGTCTTGCAAAGCACTTTGGGGAACTTTGATCTATGACCTGCTGGGAAAGGTGAGGGAAGGATGTGTGTGTGTGTGTGTGTGTGTGTGTGTGTGTGTGTGTGTGTGTGTGTGTAGGGGTCCGATCTGCCTGGTCTGACCTTCCCTGGAATAGGCTGGGGTAGCAGAGTCGGGGGGCCTTGCCCCAGGTTCTAGCTGTAAGGTGAGAGATTTAGGATCTCAGGAAAGGAAGCCCCGCCCCATGCAGCGGGAGTGGTCTGTGTTGGTGGGTACGAGGGAGTTATCAGAGTGGCTCTCCTCACAGCACACCTTTCGAGTCTGCAGACCAGGCTGACTACCTGTCCTGAAATCCTCCTACAGAGGCCAAGGATGGGGTGCTGGGGGCTCCCGCACCCTAAATGTCTCCACTCTGAAGAACCAGGTCTGTTTCATAGCTCAGGAAGCTAAAGGCTAATAATAATGATCACAATAGCGATTTTAGTTACCTTTTATGAAGAGCTGACAAAGTGCCAGACCCTGTGCTAAGTGCCTGTGCATATTAGTTAATTTATTCCTCACAACTCAATTAGCCCATTTTACAGATGAGGACATAGAGGCACAGAGGGGTTGAGTAGTTTACTTCAAGTCACACAACTAGTGAATGGGGAGAGTCAGGATTCAAGCTCCTGTCCTCTGATGGCTCTTAAAGACGTTGCACTGCCTTCCCCCCAAGGCAGGGATCTGGGTGGGCCCCCCAGGCTTGGAGGAAGGATGTTTGTATCTCCCGTATGTTCATCCCTTCAGTCACTCAACATCATTGCCTGCCCACATCCCACCAGTGACCGGGCCAAGCTCTCGGGCTTTGGGGAGCCTGCCCAGTGCACCGGCTGAACGTCCATTCTACTTGTAACCAAAACAGATACCTGAAATCACGTGGGGAGACAGTGACGAACATTTCCGGCTACTGTTTTTTTCTTGTTATTAGTTTCATTATCGACTCCTTTGCCTGGCACCGTGGGAAAAGCCAGTCATTATGCTCTAGAATTTTCTAAGCTCTTATTCACAGGTTAATTTGCTGCTAAGGAATCTTCAAGGGCTCCCTTTTCTACAGGACATGCCCCACCTCCTCCCTCAGCTCTATGCTCCCTGCTCCCTCTCCGGGTGTGTGTCCCTCCGCCCCCAGGGAGGGCCTTCTCCGCCAGGCTGGGCCCTCTTCCTCTGCCTCGCAGCAGCCTGAGCACAAATTCAACCTCCTGATGCAGGGAGCAATGGCTTTGCCTCTAGGTCAGCACCTCCTGGGTGTCCATGTGCACTTGACCCCCTGGGGACTCTGTAAAGAGGCAGATCTGTATCATTCGGCCAGGCCAGCCGGGTGGGGCTGAGACTGCCTTTCTGACCGGCTGCGGTGATGAGGTGCTGCTGGTCCTCAGACCACACTTAGAGCCACGAGAGCCAAGGCGCCCCGTCAGAGCCTCTCCCCCTCACTTCTCAACCTGGGAGCTTTGAATAAACACGATGCCTGGCCCCACCCCCAGAACCTCTTTTAATTGGTGGGGGATGGTCGTGTGGGGCCAGGCACTGATGTTTTTGAACGGCTCTTCTGGGGGGCAGGCAGCCAGAGCTGAGAGCCACTGGCCAGCACCCTGGTCAAGGGTGCTGAGATGAGAAGCTCTTGGAGGGCAGGGACCTGATTCCGGAGGCAAGGGGCAGGCTCGGGAGGCTGAAGTACCACAGCATTTGTGGTGGGTGCCCATTAACTGTTGGGGGCTTTGAGGGCCTCAAGGGAGAGCACCCCTCCCTGCCGGCCCCAGCCTAAGGCGTCTCTGAGCCTACCGACACACCCACCCAAGGCCCAGGGCTCGGCTCAGGACGGACTGGCTGCTGGAGGCATTTTGCCAGGAGCTCCCTCCTCCTGCCCAGCAGCCCAGCTGGCTCAGTGTGTGCCATGGTCCCCCAGGCCTGGCACCCAGGAAACAGGCCACAGTGCTGAGTTAGAAGGCACGGGGCGCCCTCTGCTGGGAGGTTTGAGCTATGTCTCCCTGGGGATGCCAGGGTGCCGAAGAGGAGACTCAAGACTCAGAGGTGTGATGGGAAGGGCGCTGAGACGCACTTCCTCTAACCCCTCGAAATGGGGGACATCCGGGGAGGTGGATCTGTGTCTCTTCTCAGTGTCCCAAATCCAGGGTGGCAGGCAAACGTTAGCTCACGCAGCCAAGCCTCGCCGAGGCTGCTCCCACCGCCTCCACCTCTTCCTTATCCTCATCATCAGGCCACAGGCGTGGCTCACGTTCAGGGGCAACAGGACTGAAAGCATGACTTTTGCTCTGAGTCCCCACAATTCCTTGTCTGAACCCCCCTGTGGTTTCAGTGTGGGGTCCATGTCAGGACCAGCTGTGGTGGGAGTTGGAATTCTGTCTGGGGCCAGGGCCAGGGCCAGGGGTCAGTCTACGGCTGAGTCTGGGGTCATTCTCAGAGTCGGGGTGTCGAGGTTCCGTGACCAGGGAAGCACCAGGGGTCAGGTCCATGTCATCACAAGCTATGGCCCCAGGCTGCCGTGGCGAAGGCCTGTGCCTGGGACACCCAGGGAGGACGTGGAGCCTGCCCCGGCTTCCTCCAGCTCCCCAGGGTGGCTCCTCTGAGTCTTTGAATACTTTGCCATACCAAGTGCTCAGACGTCGTCAGTGCACAAGGCATGAGGCCAGCCTCCCGGGCATGGGCCACAGGCAATCCAGTGCCTCTTTGGAATCTCTGCTGGCTTTGTCATAAACACATGCTCTTATTCCAAAAAGCAACTGGGATATCGTGGGCCATACTGAGGGGAAGGGGTCCATCTAGCATTATTTTTGGGTGGGGAACCAGCACATTAACAGGTGTGGTCACTGATGCTGCTTTAGGGCAGGAATATGAAAGCTGAGGTCCGAGGTGGGCCTCACATCAAGTGTGGGGTCTGTGCATGCAGGACTGTCTCTGGTTTTCATCAGATTCTCAGAGGACCATAACCAAAAGATAATTAAGAATCCTTGGTCAGGCCAATACTCAGCTTTGTTTTTTAGACTGCTTTTATAGCTTTATTGAGATACTAGAGGCCCGGTGCATGAATTTGTGCACAGGTGGGGTCCCTCGGCCTGGCCGGCGATCTGGGCCGATCGGGGCCAGTGGCCAGGGGAAGGGATGGTGGAAGGTTGACTGGCCATGGGAGGTTGGCTGTGGGAGTGCACTGATCACCAGGGGGCAGCTCCTGCATTAAGCTTCTGCCTCCTGGTGGTTAGTGTGGGTCATAGCTACCGGCCAGTCATCCAGTTGTCCAGTCGCCCAGTCCTAATGGTTGTTTAAGCCATATATATATATTAGTGTCCCAGTGCATGAATTTGTGCACCTTGCAAAGAACTGTGGGCTGTGAGGCTGTGGTGGGCACAGGGGAAAGTCTCGGCACATCCTCTGCAACCCCACCCGGCCCCTCCTGCCATGCCCCCTGGTCCCCTGTCTGCCAGCAGCCCCACTCCCGCCACCACTGCTCCCACACATTGACAGCGCGGAGTGATTGGGGCTGGCACCAGCAGTGGGTGCAAGCAGGGCTGACACCATCCGCAGGTGCGAGCGGTGGCTGCTGCCTCAATTGCTCCTCAGGAGCAGGGGGAGGTGGAGAAGCCTTGAGGGGCAATCGGGACTGGCAGCCGCCACTTGCACCCGCTGACGGCACCGAGTGATCGGGACCGGCACCAGGCCCTGGCAGCAGGTGCAAGCAGCGGCTCCAGCACTGGCAGTGGGTGCAAGCGGGGCCAGCGCCAGCAGTAGGTGCAAGCGCCGGGCAGTACTGTGGTGCGCAGGAACAAAGAATTTTCAGTAACCACCAGAGGCTCACCCCGATGATGACAACCAGTGTTCTGCCTTGGTCTGGCACCCCCGCTCACCTGCTCCACCATCCCACCACGCCCAATGCTTGCCATGTTCCGTGCTCTGCTGCCTGCTGCCGATGCCTGCCATGTTTCACACCGCCCCCTGGTGGTCAGTGTAAGCCACAGCGATTGGTTGTTCGGTTGTTCCATTGTTCCAGTTGTTCTGCCGTTTGGTCTATTTGCATATTAGGGTTTTATATAGATAGATAGTTAATTACTTTTTATTGCTGTGTAGTATTCCATTGTACTAGCAACCAAAAAGCTGTCTGGGATTTTGCTCCATTGAATCTATAGATCAATTTAGCAGAAAATTGGCATTCTTACAATATTGAATCTTCCAATCCATGAACATGGTACATCTCTCAATTTATTTAGTTCTTTTGGTTAATTTCTCTCAGCAATGCTTTGCATTTGCAGTGTACAGGTCTTACAGATTTTTTGTCAGATTTATCCCTAAGTATTTCATACTTTTTCATGCTACTGTAACTGGCAATGCTTTAAATGACAATTTCTGATTACTCATTGCTAGTATATAGAAATATAATTGATTTTTATATATCGATTTTGAATTCTACAATCTAACTGACATTAATTCTGTAGCTTTTTGTAGATTGTAGAACTTTCAAATAAACACAGTTTTACTACTTCCTTTTCAATCTGGATGCTTTTTTATGTCTTTTTCTTGCCTTGTTGCACTGGTTTCAATCCCAGCACAGTGTTAAGTAGGAATGGCAAGAATTCACTTTCTTGCCTTTTCCCAGTCATACATACCAGGGGAGGTACACAGTCTTTCACTCATCTTTGGCTTTTTTAAAAAATATATATTTTATTGATTTTTTTACAGAGAGGAAGGGAGAGGGATAGATAGTTAGAAACATCGATCAGAGAGAAACATCGATCAGCCGCCTCCTGCACACTCCCTACTGGGGATGTGCCCACAATCAAGGTACATGCCCTTGACCGGAATCCAACCTGGGACCTTTCAGTCCTCAGGCCGACGCTCTATCCACTGAGCCAAACTGGTTAGGGCTCATCGTTGGCTTTTATTCGTCCAGGTGAGATGTGGGCAAACTCAAAGGGATGGCCTTTTACTCCTGGATGGAGGACCCTGGAGTTAGTCCTGGGCCACTTGCTCTTCTTCCTTGTTTGGTCCATGTCTCAGGAGACTGCAAGTTCCTTGAGGGCAGAAATGGCCTATTTGATTTCAGCTCCTGTGCTGTGCTTGGCATGGTGCTCAGCTTGACAGAGCCTCACTGCCAACCAGGCCATGAAATCATGCAGAGGCCCCGTGTGTGCCCCTTTCTGCCCCATCCCCTTTGCTTCCCTCCTCAACCAAAGGTGGTCACGCTCCCCTCCTTGCCTTCTCTTCCTCCTCCAGAAACCTGAATGGAAGGAGACATGAAAGAAAAGGGCTCAGGTTTCCTCAGCAGAGTCCTCATTCAAAAATAAACCTGAGGGGATGGGGAGGAGGGTGACAGAGACAGGAGGGAGCTGTTAGCATAGCTCTGCTTCCAGGCTATATTTTTAGGGCTGGCATTTAGGCTTGGCCTGGGGACAAGCGGCTGGAAAATGCAAGGCATTTCCTCTTCCTGTCGGCTGAGACACCGTGTGTGTGAGTGTGTGCCTGAGGGCCCCTGCTACCTTTCCACTTAGCACCTCCGAATAGCAAACAAAATACACTTCCTCCACAGGCTGCTCCATTCTTGGCCCTACGGAGCACCAGCCCTTCCAGTCCTGTCCCATCTTGGGACACTCGCACGGTCCCTCCCCAGACCACTGCGCACGCTGGTTCCTGCAGGGAGTGGAGCTCCTTGCTCCCTGGGGCGGCTGTGTTGCTCTCACAGTGCTGAGCAGCTCGTCAGCCATGTGGGGGTGGGCCCTGCACCCTCCGAGGTCCTGGCGGGATAGTCCAGGAGGAGTCACTGGTGACATCAGGTTCATGTGTCCTCTCATTTCCTCAGTACCGGCCATGTGCCGTGTGGGATTGACTGAACCATGCTGTGCCTCGGCGTCCCCGTTCGTCAGTGCGGGTAATAGGAGAGCCTGCTTCACAAAGATGTTGAGAGGATTCAGCAAAGTGATTAAAACAGTGCCTAGCACAGGGGTGGGCAAACTTTTTGACTCGAGGGCCACAATGGGTTCTTAAACTGGACCGGAGGGCCGGAACAAAAGCATGGATGGAGTGTTTGTGTGAACTAATATAAATTCAAAGTAAACATCATTACATAAGAGGGTACGGTCTTTTTTTTTTTTTTTAGTTTTATTCATTTCAAACGGGCCGAATCCGGCCCGCGGGCCGTAGTTTGCCCACGGCTGGCCTAGCAGATAGTAATGGCTCAGGAAAGCTTAGCTGCTATTATTTGAATGTCTACTGCTTACCAGCCTTGAGCTTGGGAAGGGGTGGGCAGGGGCAGGCAGGGGCAGGGACTGCAATGGTGAACTAGACAGACACAGTCTCTGACCTTTTGTAGCCATTCTATTGGACATATGGTCGCTGCCCTCGAGAACTTTAAATTCTCCAACACAGCTTCAGACCAGGGCCTGGCTACCTCCGTGGAAGTCCTTACCCACTACAAGGTAATGAAATGTATCATCAGAGACACGATGGTATCAATGCTATTGGCACTTTGTGAAACTCTGGCTGGCTTTGCAGTTATGTTGCTTGTGTAAAGTTATTTCACTTTTCAAAGTCTCATTTTCCTTATTTGTAAAATGAGAGGGAGTGAAAGAGGAAGGAGCCCTGGCTGCAAAAGCCAGGATCACGAGGTCAGGTTGACGAAGAAGGAGACTGGAGTCGTCTCCACTCCCCATAGGAACTGTCGGAGCCGGACAGCCACGGGTTCCAACTCCATCCCCGCCTCTTACTGGGTGGGTGACTTGGGAAGGTACTTGGCCTCGCTGTGTCTCAGTTACCTGATTTGTTATAAGGGACAAGAAGTCATAGCATCTACCTCAGGGGGTGCTGCAAGGATCCGGTGAGTTTATCCACACAGTGCTTAAGGCAGCGTTTGCTAGGCAAGAGCATGCGTGCTCACCCTGATCTGTTTTAAGAGGATTACCCATCCCCTGGCGAGGTTTCTTCCATGTGTCAGGGACTTCTTTCCAACTCTACAAACAGTCCTGGTTCACTCGTAAGAGGCTTGAAGAGGCAGAGCCATCCACGGGCCAGGGGAGGGTCTGAGTCTGTGCTTTCAGCATATGGAAGAGAAGGGGAGGACATGCCTGGGGCAGTGCTTCCCTGGCTGTGAGCACCAACATTTGTAGCTGGAGTGTGAGGGTTTCTTACTGTGTTCTATTAGTGCAGCCTTGCATTCCACCCATCCATCCATCCATCCACCCATCCACCCATCCATCCATCCATCCATCCATCCATCCATCCACCAACCACCTACCCACCCACCTGTCCACCCATCCTTCCACTCATTCACCCATATACCCACTCACCTGTCCACTTGTCCACCCGTCCACCCAGGAAATGACTAATTTGACTGTCACAAGGACCTAAGAGGTAGAGCAGCTATACCTATTAAACAATAACTCCCATTTCCCCTCCCTCAACCCCTGGCAACCACTGTTCTATTTCCTGTCTCTATGAATATGGCTACTCTATGCACCTCATATAAGTAAAACCATATAGTATTTGTTCTTTTTGTGCCTGGCTTATCTCATGAAGCATAATGTCCTCCAGGTTCATCCATGTTAGAACATGTGTCAGAATGTCCTTCCTTTCTAAAGCTGAATAATACTCCGTTTTATGTGTACGCCACAACGTGTTTACCCATTTCTCCATCGGTGGACAATGGGCTGCTTCCACTTGTTGGCTGTTGTGATTAATGCCGCTATGAACATCTATCTGAGCCCCTGCTTTCGATTCTTTTGGGTATATGCCCAGAAGTGTAATTGCTGGGTCGTATCATAATTGTGTTGTAAATGCTTTGAGGAACTGCCACCTAGTTGCCCACAGCGCCTGTGCCATTTTACTTGCCATGGGCCTTTCTTTCAACTGGAGGTTGTGGTGTGATGTCAGAGGTCCCCCCGATGAAGGGCCCCCACATGCTCCTAGTTTCCTCCCTCATTACAGCGGCGGAGGGTTATCACGATGCTCCTGCTTCCCCCTGCCACACGGACTGTGAGGGGCCGCTGTCCCCTTTGACCGGAGAGGATGCTGAGCCTCGGACTCTGTGGCGGGCAGCTGCCCTGCCTCCACTGGCCTCCTTCTGGTTTTCCACCGGGGAGCCGCCCTTCCCCACTCTCGGTGAGTGCTGGCCAGGGCAGACCGGACATTCCGTATCTCCTGACATGGTGGTTAGTTCATCAGGAGTTTCATGGCCCACACCGGGCCAACCAGAGCCTCTGAGCATCTTTAGGAAATTTGCTAAGTGTTTGCGGAAGTAGAGCTTGCTTTCCACTGGGGTTACTAGGCAGACAGGCTGTGAGCCTTCAGCCATTGGTGGCACTCCTGCCACTCCTTAGCATGACCATAATAGAGCATGAGGCCAATCCAAAGCACAGAGCCCAGAGGTGGGAAGAGAGAGACGCCAGAGAATGTCCTTTAGGAGCCTGGATCCTACTGCACCTGAAGCTATTCGATCTATTCCTGACCTTTCAATTACAGGAGCCAAGACATCTACTTCTTAACTTAATCAATTGAGTTGAAGTCCTCTTCTTTGTACCTGAAGGGAATCCCATCTAATTCAGAGTTTAAGAAACTTGCCCAACATCACTCAGCCAGGAAATTGCGGTGCTGAAAACTCAAATCCTTCAAGGAGTTCCTGGCTTAGATCTGGATCCCAGCTCAGGATCAGGACTGACCATTGTCCAACTCTCACTCCGACTCTCAGGGGCAGCTTGATGTCAGGAGGCGGCGCTTGGGACAGGAGCGCCAACCTGGCTGAGGAATTGCAGGAACCAGGACAGCCGCAAAGCGCAGCGCTGTGAGCAGAACCCACACGGGAGTTGGCTAATTACAGCCCTCGGGCCAAATCCAGCCCACACCCTGCTTTTATATGGCTCACAAGTGAGGAATGCTTTTTACATTTTTAAATAGCTGAAGAAAATCAAGCGAAGCATATTTTGTGACATATGAAAATTATGATATTCAAGTTACATCAGCCGTAGATGATGTTTATTGGCTCTCAGCCACGCTCATTCGTTTACATGTTGTCATGGCTGCTTTTCACTGCGCAGACTGAGTTGAGTAGTTGCAATAGAGACAACGTAAGATATTTACCATCCAGCCCTTCATGGAAAGTGTTTACCCACCATGGCCATTCCCTGAGCTCCCCGCCTTAGTTTCCCACGGCGCTCTTCCCAAACCACTCATGTCCTTCCCAGCTTCCTCTTCCTCCAGCGCTGGCTGAAGGAAGCAGGACCCTCACATAGTCAGCACATGCCTGGCAAGCGCTCCTCATGGCGCCCACGCTCCTCACGGCGCCCACGCCGGGCACATTGTTAGTGCTCAGGAATGGAAAAGGCCTCAGGTGTCCTGGTTCAGCGGTTAAGGACATACCTGGCATGTCAGCATCCTGGCTGTCACTTTCTCCCTGTGTGACTCTGGGCAAGCTACGTCACCTCTCTGGCCTCAGGGCTTTCTGCAAAATAAGAAGAATAATAGTATCTACCTCTTAGGGTCCTTGTGATGGTCAAAGAGGACATTACATGTAAAGTGCTCCCAAGGGTGCTTGGCTGATAGGAAGTGCTCAGTAATATCCCAAATGTTATTATTAATCTTCATGGAGGATGCTGGGATCTGCCTACAACTGAGCCTGGCCCCGATCTAGCCCAGGGTCCCCCAGCAAGGCCAAGGCTGTGCTGCGGGCCGAGACCTGGCCTCTTGACTCAGAACCACCATGTCCTGTCAGGATGGGGCCTCATGGTAAGCCCAGCGGGAGGTAGCAGAGGCTGAATGGGGTCTGAAAACAGAAGGTCTTCGAGTTGGCCTCCACCTGCAAAGGTGTGTGTGTGTGTGTGTGTGTGTGTGTGTGTGTGTGTGTAGCTGGATGAGGCTGACTCAGTTTGGGTCCAGTGCAGGACAAAGAAGAGGGCAAGATAGTGATACAACAGGGTAATGGGTGAAGGACCACCAAATTCTCAACTCTAGCCATCGCCTCTTTGCCCAATTTGCTCAACCCCTTAGCCTGAGGACTGGGTGAATGCCTATAGGTGGGGCTGAAGGGTCCACAGGCTTAAGGTCGCCTAGAAGTTCTGGGGTCTTAGGGAAGGGCGATCTCTGCAGACCTGCTGCCTCACCAAGGCCCCAGCTTTTTCAAGGGCTCAGTGTGGGATGAGCTGAGTGGCTGGGCCTGGCCGTCCTCCTGCCCTCCTGGACGAGCCCCAGCCCCTTCTCCAGCCACACACTGCATATGTTCCAGGCTGGAGCCCAGCCTTGCAACTCCCTGTGGGTACAAGTGTCCACTCTGTCACACAGAGAACAGGGTGGGGTCAAGAGGGCCTTTCTGGGTCGTGTCGGCACCTGTTCCTCCCCAGAATCAAAGAGGTGACAGGAGAGCAGTGAGCTATAAAGAACGCAGCCTCGGGTGCCAAATACACTTTCTCTCTCCTTCTCTCTCTTCCTTTCTCTCTCTCTCTCTCTCTCTCTCACACACACACACACACACACACACACACACACACACACACAGGCTTTCTCTGATGACATGCACACACGCCAAGCCAGACACGCTCACTCTCCCTGCTCACAGAGAAGCACACACCACACATTCAGACCCACGGCCTCCTCTCGCACATGCACACACATTCTGCCGACACCACCTGACCTGGCTGGGTCTGAGGTATTATCTTTACTCGTGTGCTTGTCTGAGGCCAGAGCAGGTTGACGTCAGCCTTCCGGCGTGACTGTGAGAACCACATCCAGGGACATCACACAGAGGCTACCAGAAGGTCAGCAGGTTCTTACACATCATCTGGGCCAGCAGCTTCCGTACCGGGAGGCCCACCTTAGGGGCCTTTGTTAAAAATTCCCAGGCCCGTTCCTGGTGAAACCTCGTGAATCAGGATCTTCTTGGTAGTGGTCACGACAGGGTCAGAGGGCTGGGATCTACGGGCTTTCTGGGGTTCTGACGAGTAACCACTGATCCAGCCCCGCCCCCTTACTATTCAAATGCCAGAACAAGGTTCAGCGAAGAAGACTGACTTGCCCAAGGTCGCACGGCAATTACAGGAGACCAGAGCCCAGGCCTCCTCACTCGCTGTCTCCAGGCTCCCGCTCAGCAGAGATCCCGTGCCATTTCCTGTCCCCCGCATGCTCCAAGTGTCCCTCCTGGCCTATGTTCTGGCAAGGGGCCCAGCTGACTGTCACATTCTGTAGGGGTGGGGACCAGGGCCAGCCCACAGCAGGCAGCATCCTGGGTCGGGGGACTGTCTCCATCCCCCTTCCCCATGTGAGGGCCCTTGGTTGGAGACCCAGCTTAGGGAAGGCAAGGGCTGGGCCCCCTGTAATCACAGATGGTCAGCACAACGTGCTGAGACCCCCCCGTCCCCCGCCCCACTCCCGGGGGAGGCCGGAAAGGGGAGTCCACACGCTGCCCAAACATCTGGACTTCACAGAGAGAGCCAAGATGCACCATCCAGATGTTTTCAAAGCTCCATGCTGGGTGTCAGCAGAGAGCAGACAGCTGGGTGGAGGTGGATGCTTGTGTCAGAAGGGAGAGGGTGGATTTGTTCAGAGATTCAGGGTAGTATTGGCACAGAGCTGGGGACGGGGTTGCAGCCTAGCGACTCCAGCTCCCACTCTGTGTGTGAAGTGGGGCAGATGGGCTTCTTTGCGTAGGATTCCGAGCCCAAGGGCAGCAGCCAGGTGGCATTAACAATAATAATTTAGCTATCATTTGCCGAGCTCTCACTATGTCCCTGAGGCTAGTCTGTGCTTTGCACACCTTATCTCATTTAACCCTGACAACAGCCCTGTGGGGCAGGTACTACTACTGTTCCAATTCTCTAGGCAGCCCAGACACAGGGGGGCCATGTCCCTGGCCCAGGCTCACCGAGTGAGCCAGCAGCAGGGTGGGGCTCCCAGGGAATCTGGCACAGGTCACTACGGCACACCTTGTCCTGCCCGTGAGCACCCCCAGTGGTTTCTAGAGGCCAGTCCCAGGGTGCTCTTTCCCTCCAAATAATTTGCATCTGAGGGAGTTTTCATGGAGAAATGGGAATCCGGGGGACGGAGAGGTGGTCAGAAGCTAAAGGGGGCCCTCCTTCCAGGCTGGGGGTGCTGGGGGGAGGGGTGCCAAGTGTCCCAAGGCTGCTTCCTAGAGGAAAAGTGAGCTCCCTGCTGCAGAGCCCAGCTGTGGCCAGCAGGGCTATTTATTTTTCTGCCCCTAAGCCCTTAAGTCATCTGTTTACACAGTGGGGAAAGGAGCTGGGCTCGCATCCCGGCCAGTGCCCTCCCTACCCCACAAGCAGAGCCTTGCAGGCCCAGCCAGGGACGCCCCTGACAGCCAGTGGTGGTGGGGCTCTGGAGCCAGAATCACAGGGCCACCAGGGCCACTGCTCTTCGACTCTGGCCAGGATGCCCACCATCCCTGGGTCACAGCCTCCTCCCGTCCTCCCGCCCCGGTAGAAGGCTTACCGGACCTGAAAGTGGGACAGAGGGAACCACCGTGCCAGCATCTAGCCCAGTGGTTCTCAACCTGTGGGTCGCGACCCCTTTGGGGGTCGAACGACCCTTTCACAGGGGTCGCCTAAGACCATCGAAAAACACATATATAATTACATATTGTTTTTGTGATTAATCACTATGCTTTAATTATGTTCAATTTGTAACAATGAAATTGGGGGTCACCACAATGTGAGGAACTGTATTAAAGGGTCGCGGCCTTAGGAAGGTTGAGAACCACCGCTCTAGCCACACTCCTGTACATCCTCCCCACCCCTCCCCATGGTTGCTCGCTCACAGCCATGGGCTCTGAGCACTTCCTTTTCCTCATCCCAGCCCCCGACCAGGTTCTCAGGAGCAGCAGGGATCAGCCATTTACACCTGGCAAGTGTCCTGCCTTCCTTCTCCCCGTGGCACCCACCCCCACAAAAGAGATCATCAGGGGAAGGTGACATAGGGGTGGAGTGTGGGACCTTTCCCAGCCCCTGAAGCCCCCAAAGAGGCAGGCTCTGCTCCTGGGGGCTGCTGGGGCTCATTCGTTTCATAAACGTGTCTGGAGATCCAGGGCAGCCACGACCAGGGACTGGTGCACAAAGTGTGACCGGGGGCTGGTGCACAAAGGAGAAGATAAGGCTTGGCCTCACGGAGCAGGGCGGCTGGAGTAATCCATGGATGCCCTCACCCCGGCATCTGCCCTACACGCAATGGGAACCACTGGAAGCATCTGAAGGAGGCCTCACGGAAGAGGAGACATTGTAGGGCAGCGGTTCTCAACCTGTGGGCCGCGACCCCATCGGAAAACACATCTATAATTACATATTGTTTTTGTGATTAATCACTATGCTTTAATTATGTTCAATTTGTAACAATGAAAATACATCCTGCATATCAGATATTTACATGACGATTCATAACAGTAGCAACATTACAGTTATGAAGTAGCAACGAAAATAATTTTATGGTTGGGGGTCACCACAACATGAGGAACTGTATTAAAGGGTCGCGGCATTAGGAAGGTTGAGGACCACTGTTGAAGGGGATCTGGGAGGAGAATGGGGACTCCGGCGTATGCAAAAGTAAGGAGACCCCAAAACTCAGCACACATGAGGACGAGCAGGCCGAACATTCAGGGTGCCAACTAAGAGGGCGAGCCCAGAAGCCTGGGCTGGGGCTAGGTCAGCATGGGCCTGGGGTGTCCCCAAGCAGCCTTAGGCAGTGGGGTGTCACTGAGGGTTTCGAGCAAAGGAGTGACAGGATCACAGGGTGATTAGGAAAGAAATCCAGAGAAGGGAGAGGAGAGGCAGGAAGACCCTCAGGAGGCCCAGAGGAGATAAGATGAGCCAGACCCAGGGTGGGGCAGGGGTGTGGGCAGGCAGGCAGGCTGGGAGAGGCCGTATTTATCTCATTCCAGAGGGGCCTGGGGAGGGAGTGTGGAAGAGGCCTGGGAGATAGAGCTCCAGGTCCTCCTTCCTCTGGATCCCGCAAAGGAGAGGGACAGGGGACCTGGTGGGGGAGGGGGAGAGGCCTTAGCAGAGGTCAGAGGTGGGTGAGCAGTGACAGCTGGGGAAGGGGCGCTCAGGTTTGGCCCTGAGTTCTGGGCTGGATTTACAAGTAAAGAGGTTGGGGAGGGCATTGCAGGGAGAAACTGGCTGAACAAAGGCTCAGAGGTGCTGGGCACACAGAGAATCTGCACCTTCGTTTTTTCTCAGGACCCTCCCCAGCACCATCTTCCGGCCTGGGGAGGTGGACACAGAGGACGAGATATTAGACTTGAACCAGGGCCTCTGGGTTCAGGTCTCGCTCTGCCACTGACTGCGTCCGAGCCCTTGACTCTGGGGCCTGATCTCCCGGGCGCTCGGCCTTCCTCTCCCCTGGGCGGCTTCCTCCCTCTCTCTCTCCCTCTCTCTGGCGTTGGAGCGGGGACTCAGCGGAGGCCTGTCTCTTCACTGCACTCATCCTTCGGGGACTCCTGGGAGGAGACGGGGTGTGGCAGGCAGGAGGACAGCATGGACAAAAGCCCGGAGCGGGGCAGTGTCGGAGGCCCTGAGGCCCTGGCAAGTCGGAGGGCCTAGGCAAAGACAGTCTGGCTGAGGGGTGGTGAGGGAGGGTGAGATCGCTAGGGCCCTGTAATGAATTGTCTCCAGAGCACACAGCCTCTCAGCCAGGGGAATGTCAAGAAAAAGGGGCTCTGTCTCCAGAGAGAGAAACTGAGGCACAGAAGGGGGTTGAGAGAGGTGAACTCCATGCTCTGTGTCCCACTTCCCCTCGGGCCAGAAGGGAGGGAGGATCAGGAGGCTGGGTCTGCCCAGACTCTCCCAGTAGCTTGCTGTAGGACCCTGTGTGCCTCCCCCTCCACCCCCCCCCCCCCCCGGCTTCCTGTGGGTAAGAAGGTTCTGGGTTGTCCTGAGCTGAGCGGGTCAGTGCTGAGGCCATGCTCAAGGGGTTGACAGCTCCGTGCTGATGCAGGCGCCAGCACTTGTCCTGCCTCCCAAGGGGCCTCCTGTGAGGCTGTGCACATGGCTCCTTGGGCCAAGGCTGTGCCTCCCCCTTGCCCACCTGGGCCCCGGCCAGGGTGTGCAGAGCAGCAAAGGGATGAAAGAGCTGGACCTGGAATCTGTTCCACTGGAGAGCGCTCTCCTGGGCCTGGCAGTGCTGGGCGGGGTGGGGGGTGGGGGGTGGGGTAGTAGGGGGAGAAGCGGGGGAGCCACCCTGCCTCTTCGGCGCTCTTTGACCATCACCTTAGAGTAGCGGCCGTGGCTGCTCCAGCCAGACAGGTGACCAGTACAACCTCACCTCTTGGGCTGCTTTCCTGGACCTGGAACAGACGCAGATCAGCAGGGCCCAGGCTCTGTCCTCCAAAGCCTACTGGGCAGTGGGGGTCTCATTCGTTCTGAAAGGAAGGGGACAGGACCCGCTGGGTGCTCTGGGGACTGTGGCCTGGCTTCCAGGGTTGCCAGCTGTCCCCTCAAGTCACCGGGTCACCAGTCGGACACAAGCTGTGCACTGTGGCAGAAAGAGCCTCGGTGTGGGAGTTGGGAAGCCTGGCTCCCCCATAACCCCCTGGGTGGCCGGGGAAAGGCCTCTTCCCCTCTCTGGGCCCCGTTTCCTCCTCTGAATGGTGAATAGTTTGCAGCTTGTAAACCCGTGACTGGCAGCTCCAGCCTGCTGCAGGCCCACCCTCCCATGAGAGGCGCCTGGGAAGGTAGAGGTTTCAGTCCTGGCCAAGGATGACCAGAGGGGCCACTGTCCCGCACACTGATCCCCCCACAGAGCTCAACCTGCCTGCCACAGTCCCCGAGCAGCAGGGACCAGTTAAGTCACTGCCTCAGCCTCTCTCCCTGCTGTAGGGCAGGGCTGAGCCCTCCCACGCCCCCTGGGGTGGGGATCGGGGTGGGGGTGGTGGGGGCGGCCAGCCCCTCACATCACCCTTCATTTGTCCTGTTCCAGAAAGTCAAGGCAAGGCTCCTGAGCGAGACACTGATGGTGAGCGCCATGAGGGCAGGTGCTGGGTAGGTTGGGTTCATCGCTTCATTCCCAACCTGCTGGGGAAGGCAAGGCCTCCGAGTGCCCCTGCTCCGCGAGTCCACGGGCAGTCCCACTGCGGAGGCTGCGGAGCTGCTCGGAGCCTGTGGACCCCCGAGCAGGAGGACACCCCCCGAGATGCCCCAGGAGCAGGAGGAGCCACCAAGAGGCAGGCCAACAGGGGCTTTTGAACCTCCTCCTGCTGGGAACTGCCCAGCAAAGGACGCAGACACTTGGCTTCCAGGCCTGGATTGAGTTCTGACTCACGGGACCACTTTAGACAAGTCCCTTAACTTCTCTGGGCCTGAGCTTCTTCTTGGGAGTTTGCAAGAAAAATTCTTGGTTTCCTTCCTCTTCGTCCTCCTACTTGGAAGGGAAGGAGAAATGGGGGCAGTGACAGTCGACTGTTCTGTAAATGTCGGTGCCGCCGATGGTGCAGGACAGACATAAACCACAGCCCTCGGGTCTGCCTTTGAGATCAAACAGAGGCGCACGCGCACCTGGATGCCTGCCCTTCTGCCAATTCAGTTAGACTTTTTGATACCCACAGCCCAGAAAGAGGCCCGGGTACTGCTCCGCTGCTGGGTCACAGAGGTGGGCAGATTTGTGCCCAGGCAATGGCATGCCTGTTAGCAGTGGAAGTGCCCAGGGGCGTGATAATAATGGAGGGAACAGAAGTTGTGGTTTTGTGGTTCCGTTTTTAAGTCCTAATTTCAGTTTTTTCAGCCATGACCAATATCTCCTGCCAGGCCACCCTCCCAATGAAGGAAGCTCATTCATACCTTAGCAGTGGTTCTCAACCTTCCCAGCGCCGCGACCCTTTAATACAGTTCCTCATGTTGTGACCCAACCATAAAATTATTTTTGTTGCTACTTCATGACTGTAATTTTGCTACTGTTATGAATCGTAATGTAAATATCTGATATGCAGGATGTATTTAGGCGACCCCTGTGAAAGGGTCGTTCGACCCCCAAAGGGGTCGCGACCCACAGGTTGAGAACCGCTGCCTTAGAGCAAAGGGCAGAAGTCTAGGGTCCCACAGCTGGTTATGGGGAACGAACAATGCTGCCCACTGCCCTTGTAGGCCACCCTCTCCACTCCTCAAGTCTGTGAGAAGCCCTGGAAGCCAGCTCCTTGGGACACAATGTCTGTCCTGTGTCTGAGATCCCGCTGGGGACAAAAGGGGCCGAGCCCGGGAACAGGAAGTGTCTGGAAGCGGAATGGGACTCCGGAGTGATCAGCTGGCCCCTCGCTGGGCGAGTGTGCAGTTGACAGTTCCTGGGGAATGAGCCAGTAGAGCAGCTGTGCCCTGAGAGCTGGCCTTGGCCCCTGACCTGGACCCCGCAGAGGCTGGCACGCTCTGGGCTTCCTCTCTGGCAGCCAGCCCCTCCACAGGAGCCACTTGGGGCTGGACAGCTGATGCCCAGACCTCTGCAGGGTGAGAGGGCCCAGCCATGAGGCCATCCATCGCTCTCTCATCTCCCCTGCGGTCGATCCACAGCAGCCTGTGGTCTCCACACCTGTCCCTTCACAGGGCTCAGGGCAGGGCCTGGCAGGAGCATCGTCTGGTCCTTAGCCTCCCCTAAACCATTCTCTTCCTGCCCCTCCCCCAGTGCTCCTTGATTTGGGGTAGATGCTGGGAATGGAGGAATCGTTCCTGATGTGGAAGATGCCTGGGACATGAACAGTAATGAATGCACTTTTATTGCCTTTCGAAGATCCGCAGTGGCATGTCTTGATAGCAACAGAGCTGCCCGTGGCTGTGCCCGGGCCTCCCCTTTAATGAGAGACTCTGGAGACAAGCCCAGGTAGACAGCTGGGGAATGAGAAGTGGCTGGCCAGTCTGTCTTCATAATAGTAACAATTAAATAACAACGATAGCTAATTCATATGCCACTTACCATTTGCCAGATGCTCTTTCTAGCACCTCTCACACGTTAATTCATTTAATCTTCACCACCCGATGAGACAGGTATTATCATATCATCCCCATCTCATGGGGAAGCACAGAGAAGTTGCATGCCTTGTCTGAAGTCACACAGCCAGCAAGTAGTGGAGCTGCGGTCCAGACGTCGGTAGGCTGGCTGCACAGCTCCTGCTCTTAAGAACTCATACAAACTGCCTCTGGACGCGTGGTGGTTCGGTGGTCCCTCTGTCATCCTGTTTGGTCCTAGTTTAGCTCCACAAACTCTTTCTCTCTGGATGGTCCAAAAGCCCATCCAAGCCCAGATTCACAGCCAAACTCTTTTGTAAGGACATACATGAGCGGATCTTTTTAGGCCCTGGTTGGTCTCCCCTGCGGCTCTCGCTCCCTGGCAACCCCCTTCCCAGGCCCTCAGCCCAGCCACTCCTCTGCAGGAATCACAGTTACACCCTCCCTGCGGAAAGCCGCCCGCTGCGTCCTCCCCCCACTCCTGTCCTCCCCAAGCAGCTGAGCCTGTGCAATGTGAGAGGGGAGGGGACTTGCCAGAGGCTTCCGGAAAGCATCCAGAGGTCACTCTGGGTTGGCTCAAGTCAGTTGGGCCCTGACCACCGCTCTGAATAGCCACCCACCCAGCCCAGGTCCACGCCCTCAGCACCAGCGGAGGCTAATTGGCGGGTGGGGAGTGGTGGCTGGAAGCTGGTTTGCAGCCGAAGGAGACAACAGGGGAGCCAGGCGTTTGAGTCAGCCACTGCCAAATATCAAACGCTAAAGAGAAGATGCAGTGGAGCATCCAGATCTTCAGCCTAAAATTGCCTTCCCAGGCCCAGACTTCACTGCTATTCCCAACCCTCTCCAACCCTGGCCTACCCCACCTGCCCACATGAGCAGTGCCACCATCGGCCCGCCCGGCTGGTACCCAGCCCACCCAACACTCAGAACACACTTCCCGCCCCCTTCGGGCCACAGTGCTTACCCTACTCAGCTCCAGGCTGGGATACACTCCTCTCTCCTGGCGCGCCCCAAGCCAACACCCTTCTAGGTCATCTCTGGCTACATCCACTCCCCCGTCATCAGGCTTATTCATTTCTAACACCTAATTTCTAGCCAATCAGCACTCAGTCATCTCCCATCGCAGCTTCAGCCTACCCACTCACCCATTCACATCAACTAACCACCAGCCCACTTCCCTAACACCTAGCCCCCCTATACCCAGTGGCATAAACCAGAGCCACTATTTCCAGATCCAGCTGCATCCAGGCTCCAATATGTGGACTTGCCAGCTCTGTCCCGGAATCCTTTTAGAAGCTTTAGAGATATTTTCTACTCAGGTCTCAGAGGAGCCGGCAGGTGGGGCTGGGGCAGGTGAGAAAAATCCCTTCTCTCCCCCTCATGGTTCAAGGGAGAACACGAGATGGCTTTCCACACCTCTGAACCCCTTCTACTGCAAAATCTCATTGGAAAGACAGTAAGGTTCAAAAAGGAGGAGGCAGGCTAAAGGTCACCAGCAAAGGAAGTTCAAGGAGGCCCCAGAGAGATAGACAGAACTCTTCTATCTCCCTAAATACCGGAGAAAAGAAGGCAGAGTGGATGAGGATCAGGGGCACTCAGGGGTCCTTAGGTGTTCCCTGGGAGATCTGGGTTTAGACCCAGCCATATCACTCACCATGTGGTTTTGGGCAAGTCACTCGGCCTCTTTGAGCTTCTTCATTAAAATGAGAGTCAAACAAGATGACCTCTAACCTCCCCAGGTGCAAGGCCTCTCCAAGGACTCCCTGAGCTGAAGACATGTCACCAAAGTCCCCATAGCCAGGAAGGGCAAATAGACGTTCTTCCACATGTCAGAACCCACCGACTGCTAGTGGCTGCCTGGAGCATAGTTCAGAGAAGAGCCCTGTGCTCAGGGAGGAAGCGCCAAGATCAGTCCGTGGTGTCTGCATAGGTACCAGACTAGGAACTGGGACATGAATGCCAGGAACTTGGAAATCCTGAGGAAGGTGCACGCCAGCTTCGGGGTTTATTTCCCTATTGTTATGTTCAAGTCTAGAGTAAAGACTTACTTAAACAAGCCTTCTCTCCGTTACACTAAAGGGGAATGGCGAGTCTACTTCTTGGTCAGATGCCAAATGGGAGAGAACACCCCACTGAGGTTAGCATAATGGTGGCAGGGTGACTTCTTAGAAATCTTCCCCAAAAGGTGACTCCTTGTGGGCCATTTTTTTCTTGTTTACATTTTTAAAAAATTATCAGATTTCCTCATGAAAACGCAACCTCCAAGAGGGCAGAGTATGGCCTTGTGTCTGCTACTCCCAGTTGAATGATTTTCTAGGCCTAGAGGACCTGTGTATGTTACTCATCATTCATTCACTCTTCCCTTCCTTCACTCACTCACTCCACATTCATTCCATCCATCCATCCATCCATCCATCCATCCATCCATCCATCCATCCATTAATCCATCCATCTATCCATCCATCCATCCATCCATCCATCCATCCATCCATCCATCCATCTATTAATCCATCCATCCATCCATCCATCCATCCATCCATCCATCCATCCATCCATTAATCCATCCATCCACTTATTCCCTCACTCAGCAAACTTTCACAGGGACTCAGACTTACCCCGCTGCTGTTAGTCCTTCTCAACTAAGCCAGGAAGGATCTCAAGCAAGTAAAGTTTTGAACTATGAGCACAGGAATCCCCCACTGTGCGGCCTCAGGTAAGTCACTTCCCCCGTCTGATCTGTTTCCTTACCTGCCTATGGCCAGAGGTGGAAAAAGGAAAGGAGGACCTGCCAAAGTGAAGGGCAAGTGAGATGTTTCCTGGCCGTGACAAGAGAAGTCCTGCTTCCTGCCTAGCCCCTGGGAGGGGCAGAGGAAGTCAGGCTGAGGCTGGGCCAGCATAGGGGCTGTGCCCTGCTTCAGGTCTCGGGGTGAGGAGCGTGTCCTGGGGAGTTGGCCTGGCTGGGCACCTCTGCTCTGCTGCATGGTCTCTGAGGGAGCGCGTGCAGGTCCTTATGAGGGGTTTGAGTGTGTGTTTACATGTGTGCAAGTGTGTGTTTACATGAATTCATGAATGTGTGTACATATTGCACAGTGTTCCCCAGGAACATGATGGGGTAGGTTTCCACCCCGGAGGCCCTTCCTCAGAAGGAGGCAGCAGACCTGCTCTCCCCTCAGTTCTCCCCATACCCCCCATCTCCCTCCCCATCCCTGTGGCCCATGTTAGGAGGCCCCTTTAGCATAGTGGCAAGAATGTGAACTCTAGACCTCCTAGGTCTGAATCCTGGCTCTCCCGGTTACTAGCCAGTCACACGACCTAGGGCATGTTCGTGTCCCCATCAGCAGAGTGGGGTGATTCTGAGGACAGGGGAGCACAGGGGGTGTAGAACACCGCTCAGCACTCAGCACGCTGAGCGGTGCGTGCCTGCCCTGGTCTCCCTGCCCTCGAGTTATGCTAAACAACAGGAACTCCACTCAGAGCGCGGAGTGGGGAGAGGGAGGAAAGACCCATTTCCCAAGAATATTGACTTCGATCCTGAACCCAAGCAGCTGGTCCGAGCTGGTGGCTTTTTTCTGGGGTTGGATTGTTTATGTAGTGTTTTTATTTTGTAGACGCAAAGAATGGAAAACAAACCCAGGAAAATGTTTAAAAATACATGAGTGAATGAGAAGTGGTTTGTGGGTGGCACAGACAGGGCCCGGGGAAGATGGGGCAGCCACTGGGTATTACCCTGGGGGTTAAACGCTTGAGCTGGGGTTGGGGCCTGACCCCCTCTCTCCAGCTGCCCTCCCTTCCTGCGACGGCTCCCAGTCCTCCTCACCTTCCCAGAAAGGCCTGAATCCTGCAGCGCTGTCCCCCCAGAAATCCTTCAGCAATAATGTTCTGTGGTTCCCTTCTAGCTCAGGAGTGGTTACGAGAGCACTTTTAGGAGAATAAAGGCCCCGTGAGGAGACGCTCACTAGCACAGTGCTGGGGAAGGGGGCGAGCTCCACGCCTTGGTTGCCAGGGAAGGAGTCTTAAAAAGATTCTTGAACTCTCTGTTTGAGGACTGTTTGGCCTGATCTGGGCCTGCATCGTTCTTAAAATATTTGTTGGTGATCTGTGCAAAGAAGAGAAAGTCTGACCTTTCCTGCCCAGAGGTGGGCAGAGCTGGGCCCGTCCCCAGCGGGGCCCTGGCTTCCTTCGCGGTGTGTCTGAGGGACAGGGCTGCAGGACTCAGGCCTCTCTGAGAAGGAGAGGAGGACTGGGAGCTGTCACAGAAGGGAGGGAAGCTGGTACAGATACTCTTCTTCCCAGAAGAATGGCCCAGTCGGTCTCTCTGTCTGGCGGTGTTCTGGCAGCAGAGAACCCCGTGGGGGTGCGGGGGTGGGGGCGGGGGGAGAAGAACATAGGGGAGGATGTGCAGCCAGGAGACTCGGGCCCACCGTGTGTCCTTGGACCAGTCCCACTCATCACTCTGGGTCTCAGCATTTTCACTGTTCTTCGTTATTTTATACACAATGTGTAGTGATTGAGCATCTACCTGTGCCAGGCACCATGCCAGGTGCCGTGAGAACATTAGTGAACAAGACTTGACCTATGCCCGTGAGTAGGGCACACTGGTATGAGGGACGTCACCATTGCACCTGTACTATCCCTGCCCCTTATTGCATCCACTGCAGACATCACTCATCAATCACAGCTCTCGCTAACACTGAGCAGACATAACCTCAGGATCTCCTTGAGTATAGTACTTACTCAAGTATTGCCAGTCAGCTAGTAAAGCTGTGTGTCCTGGAGTGAGCTACTTAACCTCTCTGGTCCATCTTCCCCGCCGGTAGAGCAGCAGTAACAGTCTTGTGGAACTATCCCCTGCTCTGCCTTCCTCTCGGTATCACCCAGAGAATGAAACCAGATTGTAACTGGGTGAAGGGAACATGCTCCAAAATCAAGTCTAAGTGCGGAGTCTATTGCTAAGCTATGCAGGCGTGGGAGCTGCTGCTAGGGCTCCCTTCCCAAATACCCTTGCGAATGAAACGAAGGAGCCAGGAGCCCTTCGTGGTCAGGGACCATGCCTATCCCCCAGCGCCCAACACACAGCCTGGACCCAGGGCTTGCTCCCTAAATGTTTGTTGCATGAATGAATGCATCTCTGTCCGGAACTCAGTCAACTACCAGGGAAGGTGACCAAGCGTCCTCATTCCTCCTCTCCAACAAGTCAGCCCAGGCCTGACGGTGCCAGGGAGGCTGGACTGGGGATAGGCAGCTCCTCAGAAGGCAGACACAGGACCCTGGTGTGCAGACCTCAGCCAGGCACGCCCTCCCCAGGCCTTTCCACGTGCCTGCCTTTCTTTCTTGGCCAGAGCCTCGTGGGATCAAGCCGGCCTTCCTCGGAAGGTGGGGCGTGTCTGTTTGGGGCCTTCTCCCTCCCCACGCACCAGCTAAATAACCCAGCATTCAGGCTGATCCTGGAAGCCTCTGGGGTGTCTGGGGCCTGAGGCTGTTCCCAGAATGTGACAGCACTTGTGCTTTAAAGGAGGGAGAGGAGGTGGGGGAGGGGGCTGGCCCACCCTACCCCCGCCCCAGGGGCCGGACTGCGGTTTACTGGCCTGCTTGATTGCAAAGGAGGCAGGTGAGGAGTGGAGCAGTGGAGGCCCTTGAGGGGAGATGGAGTCTGGGCTTGGCTGGCCCTACTGTGTGTGTTTATGAATGGCAGTCTGACGCAGGAGTCTGGCCCTGCAGACCTTCCAAAGCCCCCTCCCACCCTGTATCTGGTAGGAACTGAATAAGGCCCTGGGAAAAGTGCCTCATAAGATTGTTACTGCTGCTCTGCCTGTGGGGAAGCTGGACCAGAGAGGTTACGTGGCTCACTCCAGGACACACAGCCTGACAGAACTGGCTCCATATCATCATTTCTCTCACCTTCAGTGAAGCCTGGAGATGCCACGGGTCCAAAGTCTACAAATGCTACCCTGCAGGAGCGAGAGGGCACCCTGAACTGGTGCCTGGGGCCTGGAGTTAGGCCAGGCCATTTGGACCGAAATCTGGCTCCCACTCCCCTCAAGCAGTAGGAACTTGGGCACAAGACTTAACTTTCCCAAGATTCACTTTCTCATTTGAAATCTGAGGGAAATTTTACCTACCTCATGAAGGTTTTAAAGAATTATGTATTTCTCTCCCCTCCTTCTCTCTCCAAATATGCATTGAGATTTATTCTGTCCCATACCTTAAAAGCACTGGGGTACAAAGATGGGCAAGTTGCCACCTCTGCCCTTGACCTCAAAGTCAACATATAGGTCAACCATCAGTAAACTACAGTGTGATTAGGGCTGTGGTTCTGCACACTGGCCTGAAGATGCTGAGGAAGGAGAGACCAACTGTTGGGGTGGAGGAGGTTTGGAATCAATGTATTGAAGGATGTGTAGGAGTTTGCCAGGTAGACACAATGAGTCAGAAGGGTATTTGGGGAAGAGGAAACAGCCTTGCGAAGACATGGAGGTGATCATGTGAAAGGACACGGCATATCTGGACAACAGGGGGTGTGCGATGTGGCCAGGCCATGTGTTTGATCACAAGGATGAGCCTAAAGGAGGGACTGGGCCAGTGTCAGGAGCTGGGCAGCCAGCTGGGCCCTGAACAGATGAGGAACTATGAGAGGATTTCCTACAGGGTAGGGGTATGTGGCCTCTGATCTGGGCTGCTGCTCCTGGGACTGAGGCCCAGGCCAGCGGCTGCCAAGAGATGTCATCATCCTTGGGGCAGCAAGGAGAGAAGGGAGCAGAGGAAGGCAAACCAGGAGCAGACACTCCAGGGCATTGGTGCCCCTGGGCCGCAGGCTGACCTAGAAAAGCCCAAGCCACAGGAAAAGAATGATGTCGACGAGGACAGCCCACCTGTGTGCCCTTGTTCCACGGTTTCCATTCCCAGGTATCTGGTTACCCCAGGGAAGGACGCTCCTGGGATGTGAGGACCAGAAACTTCACTTTCCAGATGGGAGCCTAGAAACTCAGAGAGGTCCACCAGCTCACCCAAGGGTGCACAGCGTATCTGGGGCCAAGGGGAGACTGCGTGGAGGCTTTCTGGACCTGGGAATATTGACGCCTTGGCCCTAATCCTTGGGGGAGGATGGGGAGCAGGGCCTAGGCTGACAAACCATTTAGGGGACCTAATAGGCAGCACTGGGTGGCAGCCAGTTCGGGAGCTTTTGTTTGCAAAGCCCAGGCTCTCAAAGGGCCTTGTGGTGATTACCTTGTGTGGGTGTGAGCAGAGGGAGAACAGAGAAGATGACAATGAGGCCGCCCCCAGATCCTTGTGACCCGAGGGAGAGAGGAGCCCCCAGATATGAGCCCTTCACATGCTTTTCCTCCTCTTAGGGGAACCCAAGTCATCTCTGGAAGTGATGCCCCTCCTCTGATGCTAAACCAGGGCAGTGACCCAAATGGTGGGACCTTCAGCCGAAGGAGGAGAGGAGGGCAACCCGGGGACCGGGGGAGGGGAAGCAGCTTGTTACGATTAACCTCCAGGGGCAGCAGGACACAAGGGAAAGATAATGAAACTCCCCTTCAGGTCAGATGACCTGGTCTCAGGTCCTTGCTCTGCACTGTGACCCTGGCTGGACACAAGGCAGGGGTCTGTGGGGCTGGCTGCCGCAGGGCCGGGGCAAGACAAGCAACTCATTGGGAGAAAAGTCTTGAAACAGACACAGCCCATAAAGGTCCACATTCCATCATATATCAGGAATGGCTACAAATAAGTAATGTTTTCTTTACAAACAAATGTTTGCCAGAACATGTTACACACAGAATGTTTATAAATGGCACAGTGGAAAATACTTCGAAAGACAGCAAATACTTTGAAAGAAACATTAATGACTAATACATACATACACGCAACCAGGCTCCCTCATTAGTCATCGGGGAAAGTAAAACACAGTAACAATTTGAGGTTTTCTCAAACCTTGTTATGGCCAAAGAAAGGCAGACCAGGGTGTGGGCTAGGGGTGGAAGTGCAAATTGGTTACAATCACTTTCTACAGCAATTCAGCTGTCATATATTAAACCTGAAAGTGTGCATCGCCTATGATCCAGCCATTGCAGTTCTAAGAATCTTCCTGAAGAAGTGCTGGCAATGGACAGGACGTTCATTCCAGTATTGCCAGGGAAACAAAAATGTGCAGTAAACAAAAATACGGCTTATTTCAGCTAACTGAAATATGGTTTATTCCACAGTGGAACACAACCTATAATAATAAAAGTGTAATATGCAAATTGACCAAACAGCTGAACAGCAGAACAACCATCTGGACAACCATGCTATGACACCCACTGGTGCCCGGCCAGCCAAGGTGGGTGCGATGCAATAGGTTGGGGGCCCGGCCATCGCCCCATGATCACCCTGCAGAAGGAGGCCCAGGCCACCAGCTGGTGGGGCAATGGATCAATCAGGGGGCTCCACAATCGCCCCAAAGAGGGAGGCCCAGGCCACTGACTGGCAGGCTGTAGCAGGTGGGCGGGGCCTCCCTCTGTGGGGGGTGGGGTGGGGAGAGGCAATCCATTGCGGGGCTCCCAGACTGTGAGAGGGCACAGGCCTGGCTGAGGGACCCCCACCCCCAAGTGCATGAATTTCGTGCACCAGGCCTCTAGTTTACTAGTTAAAAGAAGATCCCTGCGTGCTTGCATGGATGGATGTCAGAATCACTGTTGAGTAGAGGGGGAAAGCAAGTCTTTGATTGACATATAGAGTGTAATCCTGAGTCAGAATTCCTTTAAGGCACCAATCACCCACCCTACTACAGCTTAAAGGAAGAGGAGTTTATTTTTTCCAACTAACAAGGAATGCAGCAGTGGCCACTGGTGGAGTTGGGTCGGCGGCTCAGCAATACATCTTAGGGCTGCCTTGGCCTTTCTTTTGCTCATTGCCTCACAGTAATGAAATGGCTACTGTACCTCCAGACATCACCCCTAAGGCAGGAAGAGGGGAAACATTTGGCATTTTCTTTGTTGAGGGAAGCCTTTCCCAGTAGAATTTCCCTCATCTCTCATTAGAAACCTTCAGACCTTTCTGGTGAAAGGAATGAGATTATCAAAAATCATTTAGAACAATCATGACTCATTCTCTAGGGGTTAGAAGGAGGACCTGCTCTCCCTGACACCAGGAGATTTCTGCCCACGGCTTGAACATGTTGGTTTCTGTTAGGGAAGAAAAGGGAGCCGTTGGCTGTTGGGTGGTAGTGGACAGAGCCTGATGCAGACACAATTGCTGTAGAAGAGAAAACGCCCCATGTCTACAGCATGACCTATTTGCACCAAGCACCAACAGGGTCATGGGGGAGAATCGTGGGAGTAAGGAATGGGTCTGCGTGTAGCACTCACAGGCCTTTGATTTTACCTGAAATCTTTCATCTTTAAAGGGAGGCTCAGAGGGGAAATGGAGACTGTATTCACATAAATACAGTCTCCAATTAAACATCAGTGCAATTAAACATCAGTTTTTAAACATCCTATCAGGGGCCAGTTTTGACACCCCCACATTTGGCCCAGTTGCAATGACCCCAACCCTGCAAAGGCAGTTGTCACCTGGTCTGATACTTGTCTCAACCTGGGCCCGGGGAGAAGAGGGCGGAAATGGCCTGAGTGAGTTGGCTCCCAGGAACGAGTTGGGAGCTGATCACTTAAGGCAGCGGTTCTCAAACTGTGGGTCGCGGCCCCTTTGGGGGTCGAACGACCCTTTCACAGGGGTCGCCTAAGACCATCGGAAAACACATATATAATTACATATTGTTTTTGTGATTAATCACTATGCTTTAATTAGGTTCAATTTGTAACAATGAAATTGGGGGTCACCACAACATTAGGAACTGTATTAAAGGGTCATGGCATTAGGAAGGTTGAGAACCACTGACTTAAGGCTTCGCAGCCGTTCAGCAGGGCTGTCTTTCACAGACAGAAAGTCGACCCGTCGGTATTTCCTTGCAAGTTCGGGGCCTCCCTCTGGAGTCCTCCCTTGTTCTTCAAACAGAAACTACGGCCTCTGATTAAACCGCCTGTCAAATACCGACAGATGCAGCTGGTGTCCTTAAAACCACTTACCAGGCGCTCCGGGTACCGGAGGTGGGATGGACGGATCCTGGCACGGCAGGCCACAGCAGCAGAGCAAGGAGGGGGCAGAGGGCACACGGCAGACCAACATCCCAGGGCCCAGGGCCACAGTCCAGCCTGGTACTTTCTATTCCCCATTTTACAGGTCAAGAAAAGGGGCTCCAGGGAAGGGAACCGACCAGGTTCACATAGTAGAAAGTCTCAGACTCGCCTCTGACCCACAGTGACCTCCCTGGAGGGCTGGGAAGGCCGATGAGAGAAGTGTGTGTGTGTGTGTCTGTGTGTGTGTGTGTGTGTGTGTGTGTGTGTGTGTCCTGAGCATCAGCTCCTACAATGCCCACCTCTGTCCACCCCCCACCCTCCAACCCCTACAGCACCCAACCCTGCCGAAAAGACCTGGCCTCTGAAGGTCCTTGGAGATCACCTGGTCCAATGTGGCTTTACAAAAGTGGGTAGATGAAAACCAGCTTTAAAATAAATGAAAATAGCAGAGTGTATTGCTTGGAATAAGGGTCAGTATTACTTTGTGAGATTTGGAGATTTGAGTCAGTGGCAAAGGTGTTTTTACTCTGGATTGCAGCTCAAAACAAAAATAAAAAGGAAAGGAAAGGAAAGCCACTGGTTACGGGCTGAGGCCCAGGAGGGGTGTGGCTCGCTCAGGGTCACCCCGCGGGCTGGGGATGAGACGGAGCCTCTGGCCTCGTGGTGAGGCTGGAGCTGGGCTGCGGCTCCTGCTGCCTCCTTGGTCACGGGGCTCCAGGTCTCGTGGGCCTGCCTCCTGGGGCTGCGAAGGTTTCAGGAAGCTCTTCCTGCCCAGACCCACATCTGGGCTGCCTGTTTACCCAGCCCTGCTCCTCGGATCCCCGGCCAGGAGGCCTGTCCCTCGCTGCTCCTGTGACTGTTCTTGCTGTTGTGAACACCCAGCTGCAGGCACCCCGTGTCCCCGAGGCCGGAGCCCGCTCTCCTGTGCCCTCCCCACTCACACTTGGCTCGCTCCGAAGGAATTCTTGTTCCTTTTCATGCCATTTGGGAGCAGTCTGCTCACAGTAGCTGACTGCTGAGGCCCTTGGAGGGCAGGGACCATGTCTCCTCCGGGAGGGCATCTGCTTGGCGGGCTTTCTTGCTGCGGCCATGTCAGGACCAAGGACCCTGAGTTTGAATCCGGTTATGCCTCCACCTCGCTCCGTAATACTGGATGAGTCCCAGGGTCCCCGAGCCTCGGTCTCCTTCTCTGTAAAGTAAGTTAACGATCCCTATCCAGCCCCCTCGCCGCACAGATCAAATCAGCTTTGGGCTGTCATGGGCATTTTCACCTGATCATCATCCCCTCCTTAGCCCTCAGCCTTCCTGCTAATGGGACCCAACTTCCGGTCGAGGGGCCACTTCTCTCAGTCAGTCGCTGGGCATGGCTGCACCCCATTGGGCCTCAGACTCCAGCCCTTGGCCCAGGCCTGGCAAATCCGTGTGCTCTCTCCTCCTGGCCTGGTGCTGGTTGAGAAGTGAGCACGTGAGCCAAGCCAGACCCCGGGGACTGAGCCAGGGCCGTCGCTAGCACCTCCACTCGGGCTGCTGAGCCGACAGAGCTGCCCAGAGGCCCGGGAGCATCGTTTGATGAGCCAACGCCCTGAAAAGGAGGCCAGGGAAGGCAGTGAGAGACGGCTGCTGACATGGCCTCTCGGTCCCGATGGACGCAAAGCAAGCTCTGCTCCCAGCCTCTTACAGCCATGAATTCTCCTCATGGCTTGTGCCAGCTTGACTTGAGTTTTTTTCGTTGGCAGCTGAGAATGCTGACTAATTCAGTGGCCAAAACATAGAAAGTGCTTAAACACACACACACACACACACACACACACACACACACACACAGGTTTTCTCTCTTTGGGGCTTCAGGTCTCCCCCTCCTGCTTCTGCCTCTCTGCCTCTTCCAGCAGCCTCCCTGCCTTCCCCAGCAGCGCCCCACACGCTCAGTGCCTCCTGAGACTGCTGTACCCACCGGCTGGGGAAGGGCCCGCCTCACCTCTCCTGGAAACCATCCTAGACAGACCAGACGGGAAAAGGACCAGGGGAGACTGCCCATATTTGGCTCAGACATTGGTTTCCTAAGTGTAGCGCTCCAACCCACCCAGCTCTGCCTCATCCTACCTCAGCTGATCCCATGCCTCCCCTGGGAAGCCCTCCAGGTTTGCAGTCCACTTGGACCTTTTCTATTATGCAGCATCTCAACTCTGACTGGGAAATTCCTCCTCTCGCCAAGTTGTCCAGGTCTCTTCTCTGCTCTAGTTCTGCCCCTTCCTCCCCACTGTTCTCTCTCTTCCTGGGTCCTCTCCCTCCTCCCTGTTGGGGATCTGTCCCTTGGCTACTGGGTCCTGCCTGGCCCATTCTTGGCGGCTTCTGTGTGGCATTTCCTCCCCAGGGCAGGAAGAAGGGCCATGGCTCTTGCATGTCCCCATCTGGATGCTGGGACCTGCCCGGGTGGTGGGGCCACACTCTCCCGTCCCTCCCGACAGGTGATGGCAATCGGTCATCAGACATCATGGATTTCACACTGAATTGAACCCACTGACCCCGGTGTGGACTACTGTCCAGCCGAGGGGGTGGATCTGGAGCACCCCCTCCCCATGGGACGGGGCAGGTCCTCTCCGATTGCAGTGGAAGTCAGTGCTTCAAAGACCGTCCGAGCTGGGCATGAGTTATGCGCTCACAGGCTGTGGCTGGCATCCTCCTGACTTATGGTCACGCCAAGGCTTACCAGAGACAATGCAGGAAACCCAGCTGAATTTGAATTTCAAAACAAACAGATTATTAGTAGGATAGCATGTCCCAAATGTTGCATGGTAAGTACTTATGCTAAAAATTATACATTATTTATCTGAAATTAACTGAACTAGGCATCCTTTATGCAGTTTTCATTCTGAGTGAATCTGGCAACCCTAGTCACGTGGCTCAACCTGGTGAGATCGCAATCGGTTGTCGAAGGAGGGATCCTCCGCCACGAAACTCTAGAGCAGGTGCCCGTGGCGTTCCCACCTCTGGAGAACTTCAAAAAGAGGATAAAGATGTGGTTGTTCTGGAAAATGGATCACTGTCTATTTGGAGGCGGATGAGCTTCCGGGTCTGTCCCAGCTCGGAGCTGATAACCGCAGGCTCTCGTGAGCCTGTGTTTGGGGGATCTGGCTGCATTTACAGTACCGTGAACTCTGATCTCCTCCCCAGACGATCTTTCGCTCAGGGGTTAAGCTCAGGATTTCATGGTTGTCTGTTAGAGTTACAGAAAGCAACTGCCAGTGGCCCTCCATGCCAGAGGGCCGGAGGGTGAGTGGGAGGCGGGAAGACTGCACAGATGTCAGCAGCAAGGGAAATACAGTGCGTTTCCACACACTGAATCCTATTCTTTTCATTGGCTTACGTTGTTAAGTTGGAGATGGATTTCTCTGGAGGGAAAATTTTGACTTCAAGATATAATAAATGACATTTATAAAAAAGCAAAAGTGCACATCTAAAGGGAAAATATTTTCCAGTGTAATAATGGTAATATTGAAAGTAAGTGGCCAAGCATAAACACAACGCGATTACAAGTATTTTTGTGTGTTTGGCCCGTGGTTTCAAAACACCCAGCGACAGCTTAATTGAGCGGAACACCAGGCTCATAAACTTCTTTCCTCGATTTCCTACGGCAGCAGAAATCTCTGAGCTTCTTGGCTGCGTGGCCTGCATTTAAGGGGCTCACGTAGCTGCTGAATTACTAGGTGTCATCCAAGTTCCTCTGAGCAAAGGCAGGTGGAGGGGACGTTTCACGTCAAGCAGTGGTTCCAAAGGTGGCACAGGTGAACAGTGGGGGAGGGGCTGACGCCGGCAAGGAAATGAATGGAATGAGTGGTTGCAGGGAGGGATCAGGGAGGAGGGGCCCATGGAATATTCTAGGTTTTGTATTGAGAACTAGATGAACAATAAAACAAAAGCACATGTCTGTTCATTGTGTGTCTGCATTTGGGGGGCGGACATCTATAAACACGAAGGCCAGAGCCAGAAGCCATTGCTCAGCCGAGATGCCCTGGCACATGTGGCGTGACCCAGCTCCTCGGGCAAAAGGGCACGTCTCCAGGACCCATCACAGCGCGGGGAAATCTGCACTGTAGGGCCCGTGTGGTACAAGAGTGGGAGTGGGCGGCAGAAGAAGTGAAGACAGGCAGTCGGGCTGTGTTTTTTGATATTTGCAAGTTTGGCCCGCATTGTGTTTCTCCGTTTCTCTCTTGCTCCACCCTCCCTGGCTCTGTCACCCCCAATTTCCCCATCTTCTCCACTCCAGCCTGCTCTGTTTCCACCAGGCCGAGGCGGGCCTGTATCCTGGGCTGGGCTGTGCCCCTGGCTCTGGCCCCCGCGTGCCGGTGTGTGGTGGGCGCATCGGGGGTGGTGTGTGGCTCATCAGGATGGAAATTGTTTTTTCCCAAGTTGGAACGCGGGCCTCGTGTGGGGGCTGCTCCGAGTTTTCCAGACGCAGTGTGCTGCGGAGAGCTCTGGGGTCTCGGATTGCAAGAGCGAGGTTTGGGTGGGGCCTGCAGGGCATGTTTAGGCTTCTTCTCCCCCTGAAGAAAAGGTGGGTGAGCAAATGCCATGCCGTTCCCCCCAACGCCCCCCCCCTCCTTCACACACACAAAGGGAACCAGAAGGGCCTGGCTTTAGGCCACACCCCCAGCGGGGCACATAGGTGACGACTAAATGGGTGAATCTAGAGCAACTGTGAGAGGAGGTAGAGGAGAATCTGGGAAGTTTCTGGAGAAGTGAGCCTGGGATTCTGGAAGTGCAGGACAGGGGAGAGGCGGAGAGAAAAAGGGTAGTTCTGGGAGACAGACTTCAGGGGATGGGGGGCACCAATATTTCAGGAGAGAGGAGGCTGAGGGGAGGGCGGTGCCATGGAAGTCACAGGGCAGAAGGGTTGGAGATGGCACGTGGTTAAAGGGAGAAGCACATCCACTCACATCCATGATGGGTCATTCTGAGGTCAAGTAACCTCCCATGCATCAGCTGAAACCCCGTTTTCATTCTTCAGAAGACATTTATTGAACACCTACTGAGTGCTGGATTTAAGCTTCCTGCCCACAGGATGTTCCCAGGCTGGTGGGACAGCCTGCCTTCGGGAAAAACATCCCATCATACAGAGTGGCACAGTCTCGATGAGCCAGTCCATAGTCCAGGTGCTGCTGCGGGAACCGGTAGGCCTTTCTATCTGTTGGCTTTGTGTGGGGCCTTGGAGGGTGAGAGGGCCACCCGTCAGTGTCTGGGCTCCTCCCAGCTCAAGTGAGCTGGCCTTGACTTTCCCCCTCGATGGCCCCTCCAAACATTCAAGGTGGGTCTTCTCACCCACTCCAGGTCCTCTGCCCCATTCTAGGCACCAGGTTCCTTTTGCCCTCGATCCCTCAGGACTCCCCGCTGCGGCCTAATGCTTGTTCACTGTGGTGTTTGTGCTCTGGGGCCCCTCCTCTAGATCCTCCCTCACGCTGTGTAAGCGCTGGGTTCTTTCTGGTTCACTAGACAAAGCTAATCTGGAACAGTCATTCCTCCTGAGTGTTGAGAATGGATGAAGCTTTCACGTCTGACTACCCTGAATTGTCTTTGCCATTGTCATGAACATCAGCAGCCACACCATATCATGTATTTTGCTTTTACATTACAACTTCTTAATGATGCTGGTTTCAAACAACCCAATCTACAGGCAGGAAAAGCCAAGGCTCAAAGAAGTAAAAGACACTTGCCAACAGTCATACAGCTAGAGTGAGAAAGTCAGGGTTTAAACTTGAATCTTTTGTTGTTGTTGTTAAAATATATATTTTATTGATTTCAGAGAGGAAGGGAAAGGGAGAGAGAGATAGAAACATCAATGATGAGAGAGAATCATTGATCGATTGCCTCCTGCACGCCCCACTCTGGGGACTGAGCTCACAATCCGGGCCTGTGCCCTGACTGGGAATCTAACCGTGACCTCCTGGTTTATAGGTCGACGCTCAGCCACTGAGTCATGCCGGCCAGCTGAACCTGAACCTTTGACCTCACATCCAGACCACACCTGATGTAGGATACAGGTGGCCTGGTAGAACAGGGGGACAAGTATGGTGTTTTTCCTAAAGGAACATAATAATTGGGCATAGATGGGTGAAGAAGGGGAATAAAATGTAATTCCTACCTCACATCTTAAACAAAAATCAGCTCCAAATGTTTTAAATGTCAAAAATAAAATTTTAAATTTCTAAATGAAAATATAAGTAAATATCTTTCTGGTCTTGGGGAGTATGGAAATATTTTTAAACCGAGACTCCTAATTTTAAAATAAAAGATTAGGTCAAGCATATTAAATTTAAGAATGTCTGTTTATCAAAAGATGGGACAACTGAATATCTACATGCAAATGAAGTTGAACTCCCTACTTGTAACATTTACAAAAATTAACTCGAAATGGATCATAGACCTAAAAATTGTAAACTTTTAGAAAAAAAGATATGTGTAAATCTGGGGACTTGGGGTTAGGCAAAATTTAGATGTATTTTGGTATGACATCAAAAGCACAAACAACAACAACAACAAAAAACAGATAAATTAAACTGCATCGAAATTAAAAACATCTATGCTTCAAAGGAAGCCATTTAAAGAAGTAAAAAGACAATCCACAGAATAGAATTTTTTTGCAAATATTATATCTGATAAGAGACTTGTCTAGAATATAAATGAAGCTATTATAACTCAACAATAAAAAACAAACAACACAAAGGCTATGAGTAGACATTGCCCCTAAAAAACTATATAAATGGCCAACAAGCCCATGGTAAGATGCTCAACATCACTAGCCAACCAGGAAACCCAAATCAAAATCACAATAAGTCACTTCACACACACTAAGATGTCTACAACAAAAAAGACAGATAATAGCAAGTATTATCCAGGATGTGGAGAAATTGGAACCCTCTCACACACTCTGGTGGGTTTGTAAACAGCAAAATGTTCTGTCAGTTCCTTAGAAGGTTAAACATAGCATTACCATAAGATCCAGCAATTTCACTCCTAGAGATATTCCCAAAAGAAATGAAAAAATGTGTCCTTACAAAAATCTGGACATGGATGTGCATGATAGCATTATTCATAATAGCCAGAAAGTAGAAACAGCTCATATGTCTGTGAAATGATGAATGGATAAACCAAATGTGGTATATCCATACAATGAAACACGATCTGGCAATAAAGAACCAAGTACTGACACATGCTGAAACATGGATGAATTTTAAGACATTGTGCTATGTGAAAGAAGCCAGTCACAAAGGACCACATATTGTATGATTCCTTTTATATGAAGGGCCTAGAAAGGAACAGGCAAATCTATAGAGACAGAAGTGGATTGATTGGTGGTTGCCTAGGGCTAGAGGGGGTGGAGAGGGGATAGAGTGGGGAATTGGGGAGTGACTGCTGATTGGTACAAGGTTTCTTTTTGATGAAACTATTCTAAAAAGAACCTAGTGATGGTTCCACAACGCTGTGAATATGCTAAATACCACTGAGTTGCACACTTTGAGTATGCAAATTATAACTCAATAAAGCTGTGATTTTTTGGTTTGTTTGTTTTTTTTGTTTTTAAGACAAACCAAAAACTAAGGAACCCTTTCCAGTTGGGGAAACATCAGATCCCATGACAATCTAGAGAGCGAAGGACTTTAGAGGACTTCTGAACCCACCATCGGGTTTCTAGGCCCGGCCCTTTCCTCTTGGGCCATTAGCAAATAGCACCATGTTGAAAACGTCTAGGGTTCCTGGTGATGCCCAGGACTTTGGGCTCATTTGTTCTTTCTTAACTAAGGAGATTATTTCTAAGGGAATGGAAGACACTAGTCAAATCATCACAGAATGGGCCAGTTCAGGTAGAAGTGAAATTCCAGCCACAGGAGGCATTCAGCCATGGGCTGAGTCACACCAACGGCTTCTTAGAATTGCATTAGCTGCTGCCTGATTCCCTCCTCAAGCTTGGTTCCTAGGAATACAATTACATGCTTCTCTAAGATGTGTCTTGCTGACACTAAAATGATTCAGTTCTCAGCCCCCAACAACCTACACACATACATGTACTCCATCCCAGCCTGAGAGCTAAGCCATATGTTAGGCTTGGAACTTCAAACCAGGATGGCAAGGGACATTGACCCCCTTACCGGCTCCTGCAGATCTAGCTATGCCCTCCAAACATGTGACACATGCGCCCCAAAATAGACAGGGTCCAGTGTGTTTCTGTTTAAGTCAGCCCTGCAGGTACACCCAGCAGGCTGGCAGCCAGCTCATGCTGCCCAAGGACCCAGGAGAATAAAGATGGGTGTTCCCCAGACAGGAAAGGCTCGGCAAAAGTTACCGCTGTCCCTCTCCTGTGCTCCTCCCTGACAGGTCATGTCCCTCTTCCCTGCCTCTCTAACCCTAGCTATCCTGAATGCAGGCCTGTCTGAAGCCAAAGCCCACACTTAGCTTTTAGCCCCGGGGCCATGCTGGAGACTTGGACACCTGTGACCAGTAATCTGAAGGCTTTCTAGAAGATTTCATTCTATCTATTTGTTATCTATCTATCTATTTATCCATCTATCCATCCATCCATCCATCCATCTATCCATCCATCCATCCATCCATCCATCTATTCATCCATCCATCCATCCATCCTACAAAGCTGGCACAAGCAGAGAGAAAGACTCACAGTGACAAAATACTAAACATCAGTTGATGTTGAATTGGGCTTATTTCTTCAGGACTTTTCGCTCCACATATGCAGCTATAATATCTATTAACTATATATTTTTTCAA
Organism: Myotis nattereri; assembly: GCF_964212035.1. Lineage (NCBI taxonomy): Eukaryota > Metazoa > Chordata > Mammalia > Chiroptera > Vespertilionidae > Myotis > Myotis nattereri. The sequence continues at coordinate 20,328,634 of NC_138088.1, read as the reverse complement.
AGATAGTGCCACTTTTTCAGAGAGAGAGAAATTTGCTTGATTGTTTGCTTGTCTTCACTTAATGGCAGATAGCGCTGCTTTGTGGGTAGTGAAGCACAGGCCCGCCAGGAGGCCTGGAGACAGACTCAGCCCCACGGTGAGCGGGAAGGAGCTCGGGCAGCCTGGGCAGAGGGCTGGGCCTTGTCTCTGCTCTATCCTTCACGGGATCTGCCTCCCCTGCCTGGGGCTCAGGGACGCCTCTGCGGGTGAAAGGAATGTCCTATTATTTCTACCTCTTTTGGCTTTGGCTTCTCTGATAATAGCTCCTATCTTAGGCACAGAGAAGTTTGGTAACTTCAAGGCCACACAACAGTGCATGACACAATCAGGACTTGAACTAGGTTGTGTGACATCAGAGCCTGTGTATTGAGCCACCTACCACTGAAGGTGAGAGTGCATTTCGGTGGACCTGAGAGAGGGGGCCGGCTTGCACTTGGGCTAGTACAGACCGTGGCTTAGCATCCCCAGCTCATAGTGCAGAGTAAAGCAAAGTAGACATGTCTTCCCAGAGCAAGCCAAGCTCAATCCCAAAAGCCTGTGGGGTCAGAGGGCAACTGGGGCTGCTGCCACTCCCTGTGCTGCAGGAGACAGGCACCCGGCACAGGCTCAGCTGCCCCCAGGGCCGGACCAGTGATTTAATCCCAACTAGGTGCCTGAGCTTCCCAGGGGGAGTGAAGACCAGCAGAGCCTCACTGCCCAGGCAGCCCCCAGAGAGAGACCCACACACACTATCTTGTGGCTCAAAGGCTCATGGGGAGGGTACATCCCAGGGAGGGCTTCTTCCACCCAGATGGCTCCAGGTCAGGATCCGGCTTCTTCTGCTGAAAAATCACCCCTCCCCATTGGACACCACCCCACAAAGACCTGCAGGGCCGCTGAACACCCCGTCTGCCTGTGCTCAAGTATTTATTTCCACCCCCTCCACCCTAGTTATCCACATCATCTGACTAGTCTTGGCTGCAGTGACCAAACAGGGGGAGGGCACGCCATAGCTCGGGGCACATCCGCAGTGGGACTGGGAAGTCTCAGTCTGGCTCTCTCTCCTCCTCCACCACCAGCACCCCCCCACCCCACAGCCGTCCGCCTGCAATTGAACCCAGATGCCAGGAAATATCCTGGTTGTACGGCTGAAGTGAAAACACATGGGTAGGGTGAAAACTCTTCTCCATTACAGTTTCATTACTGTCATCCCCGGAAACTCGCCGATGGAGAGGGAGACCTCGGAAGCCAGTGCCTGGTGCTGCTCCCTGTGCCGGAGGACAGACAGCACAGACCAGCTGTGAGCGGCACAGGTGCCCTGCTGTCCGCTGCCAGGCTCAGAGGAGGAATTCAGGCTCCTGTCTGGGGGCTTGAGGGGGAGCAGAGGGAGCACAGGGCCCTCCACCCCACGGCCTTGGAGCCCTGAGAAATTTGAGATCCCAGCTCCTAGTCCTGACTCTGACACTCGCTGGCTGTGTGATGTTAGGCAAGTGACATCACCTCTCTGAGCCTTCATTTCCTCATCTGCAAAGTAGCAATAAAAATACCTCCTTCTTGGCGTTGTTGCAGTGCAGAAAAGGTACTTTTGAGAAAGGAGAAAAAGTCTGAGAGTACAAAGGGTTTATAAAGCAAACCCACAGCTTCTAATCCACGATTCCATTGCCCCAGAAACTCTGAAAACTAAAGCTTTTCGTAGCTCATTTGGCAGCAAAACTTGAGCTGAACTGATATGAGACTGTTCATTGAATTTACTTCCCTCCTTTGGTGCAAGTGCTGCATACAGTTGACTGCACAAATGTGACTATGCTTGTTCCGGGGGTGCTGCCCCGGGTCCTGCTAGGGATTTGATGTGTTTAGAGACATCGCTCAAGCCCCAAAGTTCTGAATTCTGAAACACAGGCAGCCACAAGGGTTTTAGGTAGGGGAGTAGGAAGCTGTTTTTGGAAATGAAGGGGAAATTCATTTGTTGTTTTAGGAGGTTAAAAAAGAAATAGGCTGTCTGGAGTTATGCTGGATTGGAGGCCTTTTAAAAATAGATATTTTATTGATTTCAGAGAGGAAAGGAGAGGAGAGAGAGAGAAATATCAATGATGAGAAAGAATCATTGATCGGCAGCCTCCTGCACGCCTCCCACTGGGGATCGAGCCTGCAACTTGGGCATGTGCCCTGACCCAGAATCAAACCCGGACCTCCTGGTTCATAGGTCAACACTCAATTACCGAGCCACGCCGGCCGGGCTGGGGACCTTTTTTAAAGGCCCCTGCATTGCCCAGGTATTAGCTGTAGCCCAGAAAGAACTCATCGTCGCATTTACCAAGTACTTTTTATGCACATGTAATGATGCTTTATAAATGGTATCTATTGTATGTAACCCTCCAACAGGCCTGTGAGATGTTTCTAAGATTTTGTCACTTCCTGGATGAGGAAATGGGGGTCCTGAAAGGTACACGACTTGTCCAGGCTGGCGAGGCTGGTTAGAGGCAGATTCAAACCTGGTCTACCAACTCCAGTCAGGGCTCCAAGGTGCCCTGAAATCGTGGAGCGAGGAATAGGCTCTCTTGGGGGGTGGGGAGAGGGTGGCTGCCCTGATGGGGGCTGGGGAGTGTGAAGGACACTCAGCCCCAGGGCTCCTCCCAGCTGAGGGGCACTCTTTGAAAACCCAGACCTACACGTCCTTCCCAGACACGGCTGTCCCCTTCCCTCCTCCAGGAGGGCTGGCCACCCGAATGGCTCCGAGACCTACTTCCTTCTCCCCTCTCTGGAACTATATGCTCGCGGGTTCCCCAGGTCCTGTGCTGTGGGTTGGGATTCTGAGTCCCCTCGTCCATCCATACTGTTGTAGACAGTGGAAGTGGTTGCACAGGCCACCAAGTCGGTGAGCCCCTTAGACACAGGGGCCCAGGACCAGTGAGGGGTGTGAGGACGCTGCCCTGGGGGGCAACAGCTGGAGGTTTCTGGGGGACACTGCAGGGGTCTCCCACCTGGTCAGGCTGATTCTGGGTCTCCCTGGCAGCCCCCAGTGGCCCCAGGAAATCCGGAAATCCAGAAATCCACCCTCGATGCCTCCTTCCTTTAGGCCCCACCTGGGCCTGGGGTTTGGCTTCTTCTTCAGTTATACAAGTGGATCACGAACACGTTCTCATTAGAAAGAAAAAATACCCACGTGCACAGAGCAAACAGTAACAATCCTACCTTACCTCTGCCCTCTCAAACCCATTCTGTCCCTGGGGGAACTACTGTTTACAGTTCAGCATGTATCGCCCCGGTCCATTTTCTTGGCGTTTGTTTATACATATACATCATTCGGATTTGTTTTGGGCGTTTTATATACACACTTTACATAGTGTTCTGCAGCTTGCCTTTTCCTGCTCACCATATGTCTTGGAGATCTTCCCACGCCAGTTCCCATAAGCCTGCCTCATTCATTTTAACTGCTGCCTCCGAGCCGCCCTATGGATGCACGAGGGCTTGCATGGCCAGACCTCCCTGCTGAGCGCACAGGCCTCTGCAGTGAACATCTGTGCATGCACACATCAGGCCCCTCGGTCGTCTACACTGAATGTCCGAGTGTCGATGCTGTGGTGCCCAGGGTGATTACTTCCTAGAAGAGGAATTGCTGCATCCAAGACGGTGACATATTTTATTTCTGCTGGCATCTGCCTAATTGCCCTCTGAAAGGCTGCATCCACTTAGACTCTCACTAATCACATATCAGAGTCTGACGCAGCAGTTCCACTAGCTGACTGGGACCAGGGGTCCTGGCAGGTGGCTCAGAGACGGCTGTGACCCATTTCCCCCCGAGCAGTTGGCTGCAGCTGTGGGAACTGCCTTGTCTTTAGCGGTGTGGGGAGGTGGACGCTGGCTGGACCTGAGTCGTGGCAAGAGTAATCAGTATAATATAGTGACTGTAAGCAGGGGATTTGGAGTGAAAACCCTGGGTTTGAATCCTGGCTCCTCCACCCATGAGTTGTGTGATCTCTAACAAATGTAACTTATCCGAACTTGGTCATCTGAAAAATAGGAATAGCAATAACTACATCAGGCAGAGAGGTGGCCTAAGGCTTTAGGAAGATGATACACACATCAACCACTTAGTACAGTTCCTACATAGACTAAATGATGATAAATAAAAACTGGCATTGTTCATTATGATTATGATTGTTAATATCTGGGCCCCGTTTTTTCTGGGGGCGGGGGGCGGGGAGGGGCTCATATCCTTACCTGTGTCAGCCACTGAGATCTTCCCAGGCCTGGGCACCATGTCGGCTGGCTGGTGGCATCACAGGGCATCTGCTGTGTGCAAAGGTCAGAGCCCACAGGAGTGGGTGACGGTACCAGGAAGCCAGATGAGCATTTGTGGCTTCCAGGCTAAAAGGGTAGGCAGGACACAACCGGATAAACACTAGTAAACAGAGGTAGGGAGTCTGACAAACACAGGCCTGTGCCAGCGCAGTTACTGTGAGATAACCACATGGAAGCCAAGTCACCAGGTGGGAGCAGAGGGGGTGGGTTGAAGGTGGGGGCAGGAGGTGGCAGGAGAGAGTGAAGCCAGATGGATGGCACAGCCCGGAAAGGGGACGTGGGGGCGGAAGTGGGGCCGAGGAGGGTTGCTTAGGAGGTGGCTTTGCTACTGGCAGCCACTGCGGAGAGGAAGGTGCCCGAGGCGAGCTGGCCACCAGAGTCCTTGATTCAATTCCCTGCCCTGCCTCTTGCCAGGCATCTGGCCTTGGGTAAATCAGTCTCCATTCCTGGGCTGTGGTCTGAGCATCTTCAAACGGGACCTGTTGAACTAGATGACTCTGTCTAGAATCATTTCCAGCCTGAAACTTCTAGGAATTCCTGACCCACAATAAGATCTCTGCTATGAGCAGCCTGATCTTGAATTTGAGTCCCTGTGGCCATCACTCGCATTTCTCGAAAGTGCTGGCACTTAACAGTTTATAAACTATGTTCACATCTGTTTCCTCATCCAGCTTTGCTCTATAGCTTTGGATGCAGGTGGAGCTGAGATTCAAATGCCATTTTACACGAGGTTACATGAGGGACCTGGGGCCCACCAGGGTGAAATGGTGTGCAGGTGGCCAGAATTGAGTAGCGCTGGCATCTCGCCTTTCCAGGTGCCACCCCAGCAGCTTCCGAGCTATCAATGTTGTAGACAGCAGTCAACCTGGACCACTCGTGTCCTCATATACACCAGCACCAGCAGCCAGGCCCTGGCCACGCCCTCCAGGTCAGGTTCTTTGCCCACATCACCTTGTCTAATCCTCACAGCAACCCTCTGATGTGATGCCCACTGTACAGATGAGGAAGGGAGGCTCCGAGACACTGAGTTATTGCCCAAGATCACCCAGCCGGTGAGCTGCAGAGCTGAGTTCCCCAAAACCCCCTCAGCAAACCTCCTCCCGCTTTTACTTCTGCCTGAAGAGGGAACACACACCCTCACTGACACCTGGGAGCTCCACTCACCATCTGTTTCATCCCAAACCATCCTCAAGGCCCAACTCCCTTGCTGCTTCCTCCGGGAAGCCCTCCCTGACCACTCCCAAACATGTGTGCTGCTCTCTTTCCCCTGCACACACTCATGGCCTTCCTGCTGGGTCTTCCTGCTGATCTTCATCAGGCTCCACTGGGAGGAAGGAGATTCTCTTCCTCTGTGGTGGGAGCCTATCTTTCCTACGTGGAGTTTACCTTTTCCTAAACAAATATATTCTGAAACAGTGAAAAGTGAGGAGAGCGATTAGGCTAGTGGTCTACCTTTCTATAACCTACAGATGCAGACTGACATTCTTTTGTAAATGACTGCTTTACTTTTCCTGAAATAGGACCTATATGCGCTCTGATAAAACAGAGTGAAAAGCCTCAATTCATGGGAGTTCCTGCCCAAAGCTCAGATCCTCACTGTTAGAGCCAAGCTCCTCACAGCTGCTTCTTTCTGCTGTTACTACAGGAACAGTGTTGTATGTGGGGCAACACACAGACGGGTGCCACTCGGCTTTTCGACCCCCCCTTTCTCCAGTGGCCAAAATAAACCACTTTCACAAAGAGCCGCCCTGCGCAGAATCCATAGTTTTCTAGCTTGCTACAAAGTGAGTAGGGGGAAAGAAAAAAAAAAACCAAGAAAACTAACACTGAAGCGATCATACTTTCATGTCTCTGGATGGAGAAGATGAATTACCTCAAACCAAAGTAAAGTAAACACATGCTCAAGGTCACCCCAATAAATGTAATTTAAGGAACCAATGTCACCCCAATAAATTTAATTTTTTAAAAAGTATGCAAGTTAACTAATTCACCCTTCGCTAACTTTGTTCCCTGAAGGCTAAGGTCCCACAGGCATGACGCTGTCTTAGTGTGGGTTCCCCTAGAAGCCGACCCCCAGGTGAGGATGTAAGGATGAGGAATTTATCTGTGAGGGTCATTTGGGGATAGTTTATTGGTCATTGAATGGGGAACTAAGATGGATAATGGAGGGCAGCAGGAAAGGGCATGCTGCCAGCAGGTGGCCACTGAGGGCAACTGGGCTCCATGTTGCTGGAGAACTGGGGGAGTCCGTGTTGAACCCATGACACAGACTTATCTCCCCAAAGGGCAAAGGAACAGGTATCTATTTAACAACTCGCAGAAGTTATTAGCAGAGGGCTACTTCCAGGCAGAGCCCGGTCCAGTGGCCAGAGAGAACCCTCGAGCAAAGAGACAGGTGCTGGAAGGCAGGGGAGCCATTGGCAGGGCACTGACACCATCTGCTGCAAGTACCCACGGACCAGGCTCAAGGCCGCACAGCAGTGAAGGAGGAACCACGTGCCCGTAGACCAGGAACTCAGGAGCTCATGGTGAGAGGTATTGGTGAAATACCACAGAACAGGATCAGTACAAATGAGCCAAAGGAAAATGCCTGACTCTGGGGTCAGACTGAAATCCCACATCTACCAGTAGTTTGAGCAAGTCACTTGCTCTCTCCGGGGCTGTTTTCTCACCTATAAAATGGGAATCGTCCGCGTAGCAACGTGCTGGAGTTGTTTGGAGTTCTTTGAAATGAATACATAAGACTTGGCCCTGAGTGCTCTCGGTGAATGCTCGCTGCTACCATCATCATCACCGATGCCATTAGGTGATAAAGGGGGGCATGGCCGAGCCTGGGGACCCACCGCCACAGAGCGAAGGAGCCTGCCGAGACCGGTGCAGGGGAACGGCTCTGCCAGGCAGCCAGTGCCCCGCACACCCACCGAGGCTCTCGGGAAGGCTTGGGCTGCAGTCACCTGGTCTGGGCCGAGCACGTGGTGAGGCCTCCAGAGCCCTCGTGACTGAGAGGCCATCGCGCACTGGCCTCCCTGTCTCCCTGTGAGGCTGTCGGGGACCATTTCTCACGGACGCCGGTTCCGACGAGGCAGGGGCTTCCATCCCGCCCCCCACCCCCCGGGGGCAGGTGCAGACTGCAGAGCTGCTCAGCTGCAGCCGAGCGCTGGCTCCTGAACGATGGGCTCTCTTACAACTTGCTTCCCACTCCCTCGGCCCCTCTCCTTTGGCTGTCGTCCTTTCTGGCACGTGGGATAAGGACCTGGGAGCTGGCACCTTGGCAACCTCTCCCTTCTGATGTCTAATAGGTAATAACCCTGTCGGATTTAAAGGGCAGCCTGCTGTCGCTTTACTGGCCGAATCAGTGGGGCCTTGGCCTTGCCCGTGTGATTCCAGGAGGGACTGTGTTGACAATGACACCAGAGGGGTTGGGCTGACAGAGGGAAGCAGGGAGGGGACTGATGGAAATGATACCAATAAGAGGTATCATTTATCCAGTGCCCTGAGCCAGGACATGGTTGAGCCTTTACTCATTTAATTCTCACAACAACCCTGTGAAATAGCTATCTGCCTCAGAGGTTCAGAAAATTGCCCAGAGTAGTTAAATAACTTGCCTAACGTCACACAGCTCATAAACGGCAGCGTTTGGGGCAGCATCGAGGCCTAAGTACACATGTAGCTGATGGAAGGAAGGGGTGGGGAGAGGGACATCCGCAGAACAGGACCCTTTGGCTCCTCAGGGCTTGCTTGGGTCCCAAGGGCAGCCTTGTGGGGACAGGAGAAGTGCCCTGCGTGCCCTTCTGACCCGAGGCTGGGCCCATCCCAGCAGCTGGCAGGAAGAGAGGGGGGCCTGGGACCTGACTCCTCTTGGCCACGCAGCCTGCTCCTGCTCACCAGGCTGACCCGGAGGTCCATGCTGACGAACGAGGGAGCTCCCGGACTCCGGCCCCACCTGCCAGGGGCCCTGTGGCTGTGGCCGCCGGTGGTCCCTTGTGGCTGGGCTAGCTGCCGGCAGGCAGTTCACACAGCTGCTGTGCACGGCAGCCAGACTCCCTGGCAGCTCCCGGGGGGCTGAGAGAATATTCCAGAACAGCTTGGAGTCATTAGGCATTCTTTGCTCACTGCTCGCGGTGAAAGCTGGGCTTCAGACCCAGGGCCTCTCCTGCTGCCTGCCTTTCTCACTGTCCCCCAAATAGCTGGCCAGCCTCGTGGGGAGAGGGGACAGGAATGTTCCTTAGCCCCCCAACATCGCTCCCATTCTGTAGATTGCTTTCACTCCTCTCCCCTGGTTCCTGCTCCCACTGCTCAGTTTACATGAGCCACTGCAGCCCTTGGAAGGCAAGGACGAGAAGCTGGGCTCCGGGGGGTGAGTCGCTGTGTGACTTTAGGCAGCTTACACAGCCTCTCTGGGCATCTCGGTTTCCTCTGTCAGCAGGAACCCCTGGTTTCTTCCTTCCCCACTACTTTGTGAGGTGAGGAAAGTGTCTGGAAGGCACTGACGTGGGAAAACAGATGCTCACAGGGGTCGGAACACGTGTTGGGGGGAGGGGTCGTCAGTCTTGGTCAGCTTAGACACACTGAGGTGTAGACCTGAGGGGCGTTCGGGAGCACCCAGCAAACCCGCCTCACTTTAAAAGTGGGCGCTGAGGCCCAGCCAGGGACGGAGAGAGGTGGCCGGGAAGTGGGCTTCTCTCCATGCGCCACCTTGCCTCTGATGGCGACGGCGCACTGACTTACCGAGCCTGTGGCGCCAGCCCCATCTGGAGCCTGGCTGCGTTCATTCGTCCTCTGAGCCGGGTGTGAGGGGCATCCCGCAGACCTGAGAGGGGAGCAGTGGCCGGGTGTGCCAGCATCTGTTTGCTTAAACAGCAGGTTTTTTCTGGGCCCATGAAACCTCAGAGGAAACCTGTGTGTTGCAGACAAAGAAGGAAAAGATTATCTTTCAGGACTTTGGTGTCCATTAGATGAGGGACAGAGTTGGAGATGCTGGCTGGGCTCCAAGGGTGCGTCCGCCGTCGGGACCCCTGTGGTTGTGATGGGGGCACGTGCCCACGCCTCCCACCATCTCTTCTCAGCTTTCAGGGCATGGGGTGGGGAGGGCAGGGCAGGGCCAGCAGGGTGGCGAGGTCTCAGGTGAGTGCCAGTGACGTCCCCCAGGGAGGAGCCATTCATGCGGGGAAGGAGAATGGACCAAGGGGCATCGCCAACTCAGGTTTGATTCCCGTGCAACCTGGACACATGACACATCTCTAAGCCTCAGTTTCCCTGACTGTAAACCAGCCCGTGTTCAACATCCACAGTGGGAGGATTTGAATAACCCGCTGCGGCAGCCGACATTGAGAGACCTGGGAGCCATGCTGGGCCCTGAGCAAAGGACAGCGCGGGCGTGGCCAGCTCACCTGCCATGGCTGGCGGAGGGGCAGGTAGCGGGTCCTCAGCCTCCCCGGTTCTCCGCGGCAGGAGTGGCAGCTGCTCACACACCTTTGGACCAGGTGCTCCTGGGAGCCCAGCCAGCCCAGCTCACGCCAGATGGGCCTGGCAGAGACCCTGCTTTCTTCTCTGAAGTGATGTAGTTCTCCCAGCCAAGGGCAGCCCGAGGCGGGCCAGGGAGCTGACAGCGCCGGGAGACTGCCCGGCTCTGCCTGGACAGCCAACCCTCCCTGTTTGGTGTATCCCTCGGCCTGGCCGCCAACGGTTTTGCCGTCTGCAAAGCTGGAATAGTTATGCACCGCCCCCCCCCCCACCCCAGTTCCATGGCCTCTGGCTGGTCAGACTCCCAGGAGAGGGGCCGGGCAGCTCAGGTGGCTCTGCACCTTTGTTCTTGAGCTAAGGGACCCCAAGGGAGGCAAACTGAGTCCCCTCTTCTCCAGGCAAGGCCTCGAGCAGCGGGCCGTGGCCTCAGCGTCATTCCCAAAGTTCTGGGAAACCGCTACTCCCCTCACCCCATCTCAGAGGCTGCGATGAAGAGCTCCTTTCTCAATATGGACGTGTGTGTGTGTACATGTGTGTGTACATGCATGTGTGCATGTGTGTGCATGCATGTGTGCACTTGGGCGTTTGTGGGCATGTGCATGTGTGCATATGAGTGTGCATGTGAGTGCATGTATGTGTGTGCATGAGTGTGTGTGTGAGTGGGTACATGTATGTGCATGCAAGCTTGTGTGTGTTCATCTGTTGTGTGCATGTGTGGGGAGGGGTCTGGAGACTGGAACTTCTTGGTACTGCAGCGACAGCATGAACAAGAAAGACCTCGTCTGTTCTCTCGTGGAATTCGTGTTCTGGTGACAGCAAGCCACAAGCACACCAACAAAATGGCCCCAGAGAACAAAGCACTATGGGAGAAAATAAAATAACAACATGTTTTGTCTCTGATTTTGAAGGCAGCAGAAATGAAAAATTAGGTGAGAGCAAGGAGGTTATAAAAACACTCAGGGTGGTGGGTGAGGGCTGTGTGAGAACTCATGTGCTGACCTGTCTTGCCCCTGTCAGTGCATCCAAACCAGATGTCCCTGATGGAGGGCAGGAGGCCAAGACCTGGCCCTGGCCGCCCCGGACCTGGCTCCCCAGGCAGGGCTGGCACACCTGTCTCTGACAGCCAGAGGGGTCCCTACCCTTTCATTTCAGGGCCTGGGAGTTCGCTGCTGGGGAAAAAGGAAGAAGAAAGAAAGAGGAAAATTCCATTTTAAACACTTTTGGCCAAAGGACAAGTTTCCTTCCTTCCTTTCTTCTTTCATTTCCTTTTTTTTTTTAAGAGTAAAAGGACCTGGGGAATGTAAACAGAAAGCTCCTATCATGAATCCTGCCGTCTTTTCCCCAAACCACAGGAAGAAGTGGGGTGAGAGCAGAGGGACAAAGGAGCTGAGGGCAGCAGGTCCAGCGCTCAGACCTGCTGGGCTTGGAGACAGGCTGGTCTGCGGGGTTCCATAGGAGTCTCTGAGCAGCTGCCCCTCGGGGTCCAGATGTTCTACGAGAGACTCAGAGGGGTGGGCTGAGCTTACCTGGAGCCAGGCTGCCTGTGGAGCGGATGTGCTCAAAGATGGGTCCCAAAGAACAGGAAAAACTGACTCCTGGGTCCCCTCTGGGGAGGTCCCTCCAACCACAGACAACTCCTATTGTGCACCTTGATGCTGGAGGCCCCTCTAATCACTCAGCCTGCTCATGGCTTTGTTTCCTTCCAAAACGCGACCCCCAAACAGGAGGCAAAGGCCTCGCCAGAGCAGTCATTTTCACTTTAATATAAATGCGCTTGGATACAAGCAGGGACAGAGCACGAAAACACTGGTTTCAAGAGAAAGGACAGCTCTTTCGGGGGCCAGGAGTCACAGGAGGGGGACGACCAGCAAAGGGAGGGGAGGAGCTGGAGGGAGTGTCCTCAGACTCCAGGCTTCCGGGGGTGGGGGGCCAACACCTCCCTGGAGAAAATCCAGGCTTTGCAAGGTCAGGATAAAGCACCAGCGTTCAGAAAGTCCGTTCTGTCATGAAGAGCGAGTTTGGAGGAAGGCAGAGGCAGCGTTTATCAGGCACTAGTTATGAGGCGCATGCCAAGTGTGGCACCGTTGGTATTTCAGGTAATCCTCACAACACCTTTGGGGGGCCAGGACCACTCACCCCACCAGCCAGAGGAGGGAAGGGGGACTCAGAGGAACGGCTGCAGCAAGGGGCAGAGCTGGGGGTGGAATCGCACAGGGGCGCGTCCGGGGGGCTTGCCTTTCCTGCCTGCCATCTGCTGCAGGCCATTGGAGGCACAGGTGGGCTGAGTCCGGGACTCGGGGTGTGACTGGGCCTCCAGCACCTGAGAACAAGCTCCCCTCCTGAGACCGGCTGCAGAAGCTGGTCCGCGGTCTGGGGTCTGGACTGGGGGCCCCAGCGCAGGGCGTTCGGCACCATAGAGAGACAGCGGTGCAGACGGAACATCCCTGATTGCATCTAGAGTCCTGTCTCCGGCTGAACCGGCTTCCTGCCTCTCCTCCTTTGTCACTACTTCACATTTGTCCAAATTCCAGCACAGCGACAGGCCGCTCACACACGTGGCCAAGGAGGGAGCAGGAGGAAGCCATGGTTATCGTGGAGCTGGCCCACAGCCAGCAGGGGCGTCATCGCACGGTGTTATGGAGCCACCAGCCTCGAGTGCTAGGCTAAGCTTGGCCACAATTCCCTGTGTGACCTCAGGCAAGTCACAGCGCCACCCCATGCTTTGTCCGTCCACAACTCCTTTAGGGCTCTGGCAGGTCTGATGGTCTCGTATTCTTTTATGATGCCAACCAGGAAGGCTGAATTGATAACCCGATGCTGAGCATCCACTATGTGCTGTGCAACTACTGAGCCCTCAGTGCTTGCACCTTGGCCTTCCGGAAGGATGGCTCTCAGTTAGCTATTGCCACAGTGATGCTGCCCCCCAAACAACCCCGAAACTCAGTTATTATTATTCTCAGAGAGGCTGGCTGAGGTTCAGCTGGTCAAGGCTGGGCTACTTCTCATTGCAGGCCTGCGGGTCAGCTGGGAAGGTTCTGCTCCTGGCACCTCTCTTTTCCAGGATGAAAGGGTGGCTGGGGCCTGTTCCTCTCATGGCAGCGATGGGCGTAAGAGGGAAGCAGAATCACACGAAGCCCCTTAAGGAGCCAGTGCATTTTCACTTTGGCTCTAGACCAGCCGTGGGCAAACTACGGCCCGCAGGCTGGATCAGGCCCGTTTGAAATGAATAAAACTAAAAAAAAAAAAAAAAAAAAAAAGACTGTACCCTTTTATGTCATGATGTTTACTTTGAATTTATATTAGTTCACACAAACACTCCATCCATGCTTTTGTTCCGGCCCTCCGGTCCAGTTTAAGAACCCATTGTGGCCCTCGAGCCAAAAAGTTTGCCCACCGCTGCTCTAGACCATTGGGCAGAACAAGTCAGATGGCCATGCCCAGGGTGAAGAGGCAGAGAAACACCCTCCACCCTGGAGAGGCATGGCGGGCCGGGCCACCGGGAAGGGTGAGGAATCGGGGCCTGTCACCCACTCCACCACGACAGGAACGACTCGGCCTCTTTCAAGAGGGAAGTGAAAGTGTTCTTTCCCACCCTTTGCCTATTACAGCAGGAAGGATTGGATATGAGATGTTCCTTTACTTCCTCATTTGAGGAGTGGACATGCAAGTATTAAGCTCTCCCTATCACCAAGCAAAGGAAGCTAGTTTCTCCGTTGCTGGGAGGTTGAATGGGTCAGTAGGTGAAAGAACCTGAAGAGAACAGGGTCTAAGACCAGGATGGAGCTGGGACAGGGACTCTCCCAGAGTCTCAAGTGAGGATGGAGGAAGTATAAATGAGGGGAGGTTTGGGACCTGAGTGTGGGCAGGGCATCCAAGGGGAGCCAGGGGAGCTGACCTGGCAGGAGACCGCACTGAGGAGCCATGTTTGAGGGCCCAGGGGCCTCAGGGCTCTGAGCTGCCACCTGCCAACCGAAGAGCGTGCACAGGCCAACACTGATTGACTCGTGCCTTCACTTCACCCCTGATGAACTAATCACCAGGCCGAAGAGAAACAACCACCCGGGCCACTGCACTTTCCCGAGCCCCGACCTGGTGACCCTGTATGACAGTCCATCATCCAGCCCAGGGTACCCAGGAGCAGGCTGCCCCATTATTTTGGGGTGTAAAATAGAAGTACAAGTGGTGTCCCATACACCACTCATCATCTGGTCCACGCTGATGCCGCCCAGTCCCCACCAACAGGGGGAGCCCAGGAAGGCAGAGGCATGCCCTTGCCTGCTCCGTCACCACCCAGATGAGAAAACTAACCTGCATTCAGGAAGCGTTAGAAAAATAAAAGCCACGTCCAAAAGAACATCTGAGTTGAGCAGCAGAAGACCTTCCACAAGGCATGAGTGATCACCAGGGGACCAGAGAACCAGCATCGATAGAAGCATCCGGAATGTACAGGGATGGAGAAATGACGGTGCATTGAGTGAGTTCAGGCCAGTTCCCCCTTAGTTTGTTCAACATCTACCACGTGCCGGGCTCTGGAGCAGGCACCGGGGAGATGACCTTGAATGAGGCATGGCTTCTTCCCTTGAGGCCCTCACAATCTTAAGAGGAATATCTGAGGAGGCTTCATGGGAGGGAGGGAATTTCATCTACATTTTAAAGAACAAGAAAAACGGGAGTAGACAGAGACAGAGGAGGGGGATGCTTTCCAGGCAGAAGAAAGCAGTCCCTGGAAGAAGAGAGGAACTTCCTTCGACAGGAAATTGGGCTTAGCGTTCCACAGGGGAGGTGGATGGATAGTCAGTGGGGTGACTCTCTAATGGTGGAACTTTGGTGAGTGTAGCAACTGGGGGAGAAGGCACTGCCAGACGCCCACCAAGTCACCCACATCCATAGTCACCCCCTCATGGATGCTGGAGGCCCTTTCTGATTTTCATGGCCTAGAAAAGTTTCCAGCAGCTTCTCAGATCCATGCCCTGCTCTCTTCATATTTTTTCTTCCTAAGCCATGATCCTTTGCTTCTAGAAACATAATACCCCTTCCGAGAGATGTGCTATGGAAACCTCACCACAAATACACTCTGGTTCCTGATTGTACTAATTAAAAGGAAAGCGTTGGTGGAAAAATGATTTTAAGGAAACACGGTTTTATTATTTTTAAGTTAATCCACTTACTCACGTGAGCGAACCACTAAGCATTCCACAGTACAGTAGGGGAGCCACTGTGAGGGATTTATTGGGTGATCCGTTCAGTCATTAAACATTTATTGTGCAGCCACTATGAGGCTGAAGATTCAAGGCCAAGGAAGTCCCAGTGTCTGCCTTCAAGGAACCCAGTCTGGAGGGGCAGATGCACACAACCATGTTTACAAAGCAAAGTGGTAGGTTTGGTAAGAATGATATGTACAAAGATCACTGGAGCACAGAAAAGGGTAAGGTACAAGATTTCAGGGTGGGGTCACCAGGGAAGATTTCTGGAGGAAGGAAAAGGGAACCCCTACTCATGTAGGGTGATAGATGCATGCAGGAGAAAAGCTGGGGGGTGGGATAGAGTCGGCAGGGGGCATATCTCAGGGATGGCACAGCTAGAAAGATGGCCCATAAGGAGAAGAAGCAGGTGACTAGGGAAAGCAACCACAGGTTGTTGTTGCTGGGGTGTGGTCTGAAATCGGGGAGTGGCAAGAGTTGGGGCTGGAGTCGTCAGTGGGGGCCAGACCAGGAGGCCTGTAAGCCTTGGCAAGGGTTTGGACTTCATCATGGACACCAGTGGAGGGGCCTGGCAAGGTTCTAAGAAGAAAGTGATGCTGATAAACCTGTTTCAGAAAGAAAGCAGCGTGAAAGATGCATTAGCAGGAGGATCCACTGGGGCTAAATGGAGAGAGAGATGGCAGGGCCTGCCCTCAGTGGCAGTGTGAGGAATGGAGAGAAGAGGCTGCATATGAGAAATGCTTAGGGGACAAAATTGTAGGATCTAGTGATGGATCTCAGCAGAAGAGGGCAAAGGAGAATTCCAGAATGGCAACCAGGCTTATAGCTTGGGTTGCAAAGCAGATGGTGGTACCTTCAACTGAGATTGAGAGTTTGAGAGAAGGCAGTTTAGGAGGGGAAAATAGGATCAATTCTGGATGTTGAGCTTGAGGAACCAGCTGGTGTGACGTCCAGCAGAGATGGCCCACCGGCAGGTGGATATCTGAATGTGTCGCTACGGAGGAAGACCCGAGGGCCATGCGCATCAGAAATCATGGGAGGAGGTGGGATCACTCCTGTGTCCATGCTGTAGGCTGCAATGAACAGAACACATGTTTAAAAGTGGCTAAAACAAATAAGGGCATTTATGTGTTTCACTTAATAAGTTTGGAGGTGGTCCTGGGCTTCTTCCTCAAAGACCCAGATTTTTATATATTTTAACTCTGCCACTTCTGGTCATCCATAAGCAAATGCCCTGTAATAACGTGTAGACAGACAAGGTATCTAAAGGACTTGTCACCCCAGGGAAAGAGGGTAGAAAACAGTTGGTTAGTAGATGTGATGCCTGCCTTTGGCTGTGTTAGGCAAGAAACAAAGGGATAGGCTCAGAAAAAAAAACAAACAAAGCACAGAGAAAAACTGGCTGGTTGGCAATTAAATGTCCACCATTAGCACTTGTGGGTTTGGAAGAGGCAACTGCTGCTCACTCCTAAATGGTAAAAGGTAAAGTTGAGAAAATGCTTTCAGTCAGAAAGGCTAATGGAACTTTATCCCGTGTAGACTTCTGCTTTGTGCTATGATAGAGTAGCAGATACTAGACTTGCCCTCACCCACCAGAAACAAGTACAATTTTGGATAAAATATATGAAACATCTGTTTTCAGACACTGGCTAACCAGCAGAACAAGATGGTAGTCCCTGAGAAAGGCAAACAAATGACATGAACTATATGATCAACCTTTCTGCCTAGAGCAGCGGTTCTCAACCTGTGGGTCGTGACCCCTTTGGGGGTTGAAGGACCCTTTCACAGGGGTCGCCTAAGACCATCGGAAACCACATATATGATTACATATTGTTTTTGTGATTAATCACTATGCTTTCATTATGTTCAATTTATAACAATGAAATTAGAAGTCACCACAACATGAGGAACTATATTAAAGGGTCGCAGCATTAGGAAGGTTGAGAACCACTGGCCTAGAGGTATTTACCAAACCATGACCTTGGGAGGGGGAACCCAGGCAGAGCACAGGAGTCGCACTGTTTTGAGGAGAGGGAGATCAGAACTCAGAGAACTCGCGCATCTGGGATTTGCGGAGCGGAGTGCCAGAGAGGAGTGAGCTACGCAGAGAAAGAGTTCCAGAAAATTACATAGGAGTCCTTTGAATCTTTGGCTAAATACTTAGCTGTGCATGTATATGATGAGTCTCCATAACTTTAGAAACAAAGCTAATACTAGAAATAGAATATTTATTGGGGTGCTGTAAGTTGAACCGCTCTCTGAGCTCAGAGTTGAGAGATGTTCAAGTTTAGGCCAGCTAGATGGAGAGACCTCATTCAACACCCAGAGTATTTAGTGGAAACTTCAGAAAGGCCACACCTTAAGAGCAGAGCTAAACCAGCAAGCCCTAGGGTAGAGGCCGTTAGACCCATCCTAACAAAGCTTAAAGATGATCCTTGAAAGGATCAAGCTTACCTCTGAGTAAACTGACAACACTAAACACTCTTTAAAGAATGATTTAAACACACACACACACCCCAACAGCACTTAATATTGTAATATTCAGAATGGCCATCTTCCTATAAAAAATCACTAGATATGGGAGGCAAAGACATTCATAACCAAGAGAAAAATGTCAGCCAACAGGAATTGACTCAGGATTGACATATGTGAGGGAATTAGCAGATACGATTTTAAACAGCAATTATAATAGATTCAAGTATTTAAAGGAGAGCATAATTATAATGAGAAAAAAATGGAACATATTTTTTAAAAGTTCTAAATGGAACCTTAGAACTAATAAATACAGCATGATAGTTAATTTTATTTGTCAACTTGATTGGGCCACAGGATGTACAGATATCTGCTTAAACATTATTTCTGGCTCTGTCTGTGAGAATGCTTCCAGAAGAGATTAGTATTTGAATTGTCGGATTGAGTAAAGGAGATTGCCCTCCCCAATGTGTGTGGACATCATCCAACCCATTCAGAGCCAGAAGAAGAAGGAAGTTGAATTCTCTCTCGCGCCCCCCCACCCCCCCACCCCGGACCAGGAACTCACACATCAGCACTCCTGGGTCAGGCCACTGGTTTTCCCTGCTTGCAGAGGGCAGATCATGGACTTCTCAGTCTTCATAATAGCATGGCCCGTTTCTTACAATAAATCTTATTCTATATAGATGATAGATGATAGATGATAGCTAGATAGCTAGATAGACATATATCCTGTTGGTTCTGTTTCTCTAGAGAACCCTAATACATGTAGTATATGAAGTTAAAAATCATGGTATAGGCTAACTAGCACATTAGACTTGATGGGAAAAGATAAATGAACTTCAAACCAGGATAAACTGAAGCACAGAGAGAAGTAAATCTGAGAGAACACTGACAGAGCTTCCTGACTTAGTAAACAAGTGGTCTTATATACATGCAATTAGAGTCTCAGAAAAAGAGTAAGGGCATGTGGGTATTTGAAAAAGATAATAACCAAACATTTTCCAAATTTGATGAAAAATATAAACTCATAGATTCAAGAAACTCAATGAATTTCAATCAGGATAAACACAAAGAAACTATACCAAGGCAACATCACAGTCAAGTAGCTGAAAACCACTGGTGAAGAAAAAAAATCTTAAATGAGGCCAGAGGTAAATCTTAGCCTGTGGCAAGGATCAGATTGATGTGTGGCTGTCATATCCATTGTTGAAAACTCTGACTAGACTAAGGCGAACCTTTTCACCTGGACAAACTGACTCGGGGAACAGAGACTTGAAGGAGTGCTCTCCCATCTAAGGGTGACAAGCCCAACATACCTGTGACTACTTAACCCAAATCTTAGTGGTGTGAAGGAAGCGGGGCCAATGGGGACAACAGAGGAAAGAAATTCAGAAAAGTTAAATGTGTGTCTAAAATACAAAAGATGAATGTGGCTATTGGTACGTGGAGTTGTGGAGAATACATAAGAAGACTGCTGTGTCTTAAGTGAGTTGTACTGACAAAAAAGACACAAGCTTTGACTTAAAAAGCTGATGACTATTCAAGGTTTAACTCTTGGGCTTGCAATATTCCACAGGCAAGAAACAGGCTGAGAAAACTGCTCAGCCCCCAAGAAGGGCATATTCTCCCGTGCTCACTGTAGATGTGACCACGGAGGAGAATGGGGGAAATGCACTCCAAGAACAGCAGATCTTGTTGCTCTAAGCATTAAACTTCACATCACATTTAAAAGCTGGAAGGCACGGGGAGAGTCTCTCAGTAATCTCCTTTTGTCAAGGAGAAAAACTTTTCTCAGAACACTCAGCAGACTACTCCTCAGGTCCCACAATTCAGGCTTGGATCTTGTGCCCATATCCTAGCTGCAAGGGAAGCTGATAAACAGTCATCTGGTATTTTCAGCCTCAGTTAAGGGGGGGTGGATTCTGCCAGCAGAAAATAAATAAGGGATGTGAGGTGACTATTGGATGGACAACCCATAGTGTTTGCCCATCCCAGAAATGCTGAGAGTGAGAAGTGAGGTTACCCAGAGTGGAACCCTGGGGAACATCAGCATTTCATGGAGCTCCATATAGAGATAAAAAAGGGGGATCTTAGTTTCTGAGTAACAGGTTTTCCCAAAACTTAGTAACTTAAAGCAACAAACATTTATTTTCTCACAATATTTGAGAGTCAGGAATCTGGGAACAGCTTAGCTGGATGGTTCTGGCTTAGGGTCTCTCATGAGGTTGTAATTAAGCTATTGGCTTGGGCTGCATTATCTAATGCCTTTATTTGGGCTGGAGGATCCACTTCCAAGAAGACTTACTCGCACGGCTATTGGGTGAGTCCTCAGTTCCTCTCTAGCTATTGGCTGGAAGTGTCAGTGGGACAACTAAGTGGGCCTTTCCATACGCTGCCTGAGGGGCCTCAATGTATGGCAGCTGGCTTCTCCTGGAGTAAGTGATCCAAGAGAGAGAATGAGAGAAAAACCAAAATGGAAGCCATATTGTCTTTTGTAACTTAATCTTGGAAGTGACATGCAATCACTTCAGTCATATTCTATGGGTCACACTGTCTGACCATGGTACAATGTAGGCGGTGACTACGCAAGGAAAACTCCAGGGGAAGGGAATCTTTGGGGGCTGTCTAGCTACCACGGAGCCCTTGAAGGGGATTGAGAAGACAGCAAGAGATACAAGGGGATATCACAGATGCAAAGGGAGGGAGTTCCAGAAGAGAAGTGTTCGATAGTTTTCAATACAGCAGTGAGAACCAGTAGCTAAGGGGTGAGCAACGTCCATTGGGTTTATCAGTGGAGGTGATTAAGAACATTAAGAGCAATTAAAAGCAACTTTAGTTGACAGTTTACAGAGAGCTGAGGTTTGAATGGGTGGTGAGCAATTGGAGAACAGCAGATGTGGACTACTTTTTCAAGAAGGTTAGATAAGGAGGGAAGAAAGGAGATTTGGACAGAAGCTAGAGGATGACATGGGAAGATTTTGCTTTTGGATACGAGAGGCCTCAGGATGTTTTTAGGCAGAGAAGCAGCAGCCAATGGACTGGGAGAGCTGAAGATCTAAGAGAGGGAAAGATGACTAATGGGGTAGCCTCTTGGAGGAGGCAGGAGAATTGGAGGTCAAAGACACAGGTGGGATGGTTGGCTTTGAACAGAAAGACACCTCATCCTCTGAGGCTGCAGGGAGGGAAGCAGGATGAGTGGCTGGCAGGAGACCTGAGGGTGAGGATGAGTGGGAATTGAGAATTCATACCTGATGGCCTCAATTTTCTCAGAAAGAGTAGGAGGCAAGGTCGCGGTGAGTGGAGTGAGCCAACAATGATGTCAATTACCATGATGATTGCTTACATACAGGGGTGGGCGAAAGTAGATTTACAGGTGTGAGTCCGTGGAACAGTTTATTCTTGTGTTATTATTTATTTATCATTGTATTATTTATTTATTACTGTATTATGTGTACCTATATTACTTGGGCCTATGGAGAGGCCCATTTAGTTGTCCCACTGATGCTTCCAGCCAATAGCCAATGAAGGAAGGCTTGGGAGCAGTCTGCTCTCAGGGGCAGTCCTTCCCTTGTGATATAATTTCACTTTCTATCTCTCAGCAAACTCATTTTTCCATGGTTGGTGATGCCTTCAGACAGCACCTGTCTGAGTTACCACAAGGTGTGGAGTAGTGGGATTGAAGTGAAGGAGGGTGGGAGTCACCAGAACTCAGGGGGTGGGAAGAATGATGACATCTCAGTGGGGCAGGAACCCCCGGGGTCTCTCAGGACATTCCATCCAAGGGTCTGACTCCCCATCCAGGCTTCCTCCATCCTCTGCTCCATCCTCCTGCCAGCAGGGAATTACCTCTCTCCAAGGAGTGTCTCCCCATTCAGACAAACCCTCAGCCTTCCCTTCAGCAGGGTGAGGTCTGACTCCCTCAGGCCTACACTGAGTCCCAGAACAGAACTCCCCTCAGACACCCCTTCAGAGCTGTTTTTCTCTAGAATAAATCTCCCCTGTTCCTTCATTTTTCCTCAGAGACCACGGTTTCCTCAACCTTCACCAGAATGCCGTCTCCTCCAGATCTCCTCCAGGAAACCAGTGGTTCTAGGACTCAGTTGTGACCTGGCCAAGTGGCTTTCTTCTGAGCACCCAGAGCGCTTAGGAGAGCTGTGACCTCAGGAAGCAGGGGCCAGGGTCTCCGGCTTTGAAAAAACTCTTGGGCCAGAGGCAGCAGAAAGGACTCGCACCAGTAAAATCCGAAAGAGCACATGAGCCTGACCAGTGATTGCACCCTCAGATTTGAAAAGGTGTCTCTGTCTCAGGGGTGGGGGGGTGGTGGGGAGCAGAAGAGAGTCAGGAGCCACAAGAGCACAGACAGTGGTGGTTTCGGAGAGGGGCCCAGGGAGCTCTGGAGGACTTAAGAGCAGAGGGGACCTGGGTCCTGTAACAGAGAGCCCTGGCAGGTGGCAAGATCCCAAGGCAGGGAAATGGCTTCATAGAATGTTCCAGCAGCAAAGCCTTAGCCAGCCTTGCAGAGATTTCCCACACACCAAAATGGCCCCAAAGGATAAGACTTACCTGTGGTGAGCCGCTTCCCCGACCAGATCATTTCTCCCAGGAGCAGCTGAGGAGGGGCAGGATCGCCAGGCTTTAAGAAAACTCTTGGGCTGTAAGGCAGCAGAAAGGGCTCACCCCAATGATCCTGGGTGGCTGTGGGGTGGGGAGCAGGGGAGAGTCAGGAGCCACAAGAACCTGGGATGTTTTCATGGAAGTGCCCCCCCCCCCCCCCCAGGATAAGAGGCACTGCCCATCCCCTCATTTTACAGGGCCTTCCAGCCTGACTGACCAGTCTGGCCTCACCCTGCCCTCATTCCCTGCAGCCTGCACAGCGGGGCTGTGGCCCAAGGGGGCAAGAGAGCACCTGACAGCTGCTCCTGTGATCTGCTGGAGGGCCATGGCCAACACTCTTCTTCCTCTTCTGCCCTGGCTGTCCCTCCTCTCCTTATGGGAGTGGGAAGACAGTGATTTCACTTCCAGATCCAGCTCCCTTCTCCTGTCCCTCTGTTTGTCTTGCAGAAAGAGGACTCAGGACCTCAGAGTAGAGCCAGTGGCCCTTCCCATTCACACCTCACACAACTTGTGATCAGCCACTTGTACACAGAGCCACTGGCTCACGTGACCCCTTTGGGGGTCTGAAAAAGAAGCCTCTCTGGGCTGAGCAACTCCATGATCCTATGATGGGTTAAGTGGAGTGTGGGTGACTCAGGCTTTGCTCACCCCTTGGGTCGGGCACCCCTATTCAGTGACTACAGACATGGTCTTACTTGCATCTCACAGGCAGCCTTGTGAGGCAGGTGGGTCTGATGTTGCTGTCTCCATTTGGATGAGGAGAAAACTGGGTCCCAGAGATGTGTCAAGGTCACACAGACAGTGAATGGGGGCACCAGTGCTCACCAAGTACTTTGTACTTCCCGCCTCTCTCTCTGTCAGTGGAAACAGCCCATGAGACCAGTCCCCAGATTGCTGCTCTTTGGTTCCTAGCCAACCACTCTAGCCAACCCTGCTCCCACCCGTACTGTGAAATGCTGCTTTTCACATGTCTGAGCCCATTTTCCTGCCTTAATAAGCAAAATGTCATGAATTGTTTTATACGCTGGAGATCCGTTGTGGGACCCTCAATTGGCCCTGTGGATATTGCCATTCTGCTCAATGTGTTTGACCTCAGGAGTCTCAGGCCACCTGGGGGTGTGGGGGGATTTGACCATACATTCATAATAACTTTCAGTTGTTTTATTTTTTCCTTCCTCCTGAAGAGGACTTGCAATAAACATGGGCTAATTGAAAGATACATTTGGAGGCATCAGCGAGGCCTCCCTGTAGCTCAGTGGTGACTGAAGACCTGCCGCACCCATCTGCTGTTCGCTGCGGTTCTCCCAGCTTCCCTCTCCCGGGCCCCGTCAGCTGTCCGGCCTTTCAGGCTCATGCATAGCCAGTGAGCTCCTCTGCCCACCACGCGCTGTCATCCTTTGCTCCCGCCCCACCCTACCCCAGATGCTTCCTGCCTCCTCAAGCTCTGCCATTAACTGAACTGCACGTGCACAGCTACACCTGAGGAGCCGTAGCCACACCTGGACTTGCTTTAGATGGTAAGATTCTGGACTTTGAGCTGATGTTGTAATGGAATAGATTCCGGGGGGCCTTGGGAAGGAATGAGTGTATTTTTGCATATGGTAGGGTCTTGCCTGATTGGGGCCCAGGGGAGCACTGTGGTAGTTAGCCTCTTGCCTCCTGATATTCACACCTTTGGTAGTCTCCTCCCACACTGAATTAGGACTGTCATAAATGGAACACAGTAGAAGTGATAGTATGTGACTTCCAGGGACAAGTCATATAAGGCCTTGCAGCCTCCACCTTGGTCTGTTGAACCCCTGGCATTGGGGGAAGCCAGCAGCCATGCCATCCAGATACTCAGGCAGCCTTGTGGAGACACCTGCAAGGAGAGGAACTGAGTCCTGCACCCAAAGCCACTGAACCACCTTGGAAGTGGATCCTCAAGCCCTCAGATGAATACAGCCCAATCAACATCTAACTGCAACCTCATGCGAGGCCCCAAGCCAGACCTGCCTCGCCAAGCCACTCCTGAATTCCTGGACACACAGACACTGTGGGAGGAAATAAATGATTACTGTTGTTTTAAGCCACCAAGTTTTGCATGACCTTCCAGCAGTATTTGATCACTAATACAGCATCACCCACTATCAGAGGCTCCAATTTTTTTAATCTCTCTTAAATGAAGCACAGAGAGGTTGAATTGTAGTCCCAAGTCACACAGCAGAGCTACTAAGCTTTGAATAACTAAATATCTGTGCTCCCATATATCTGCTCTACCCCTCTTACCCAGCTCTCTCCTTTCGGGGCCATATCTTCATTTAGTCCATCCTCACCCCATCATCACCTCTTTTGGAAACAAACTCATCCCCCGCCCCTTCTCAAATCCTTTATGCTCAAAAACCAACCCCCTAAAACGTGGAAATGGTAACCACCCGCTCATGATCTAATATGGCCAATTTGTGACAGATAACGTTTGTAGCTATATTTGCCAATGGGTTCTTGTGCAGTAGGCTGGTTTAGAAACCACCATAACGCTATGAGACATGGACTTTTTGGCTTTATCTTAAGCTTGTTGGATTGGCTCAAAGAAAGGAGAGTCCTGGCCAAAACAGCAAGAACTTAATTAAGGATAAGATCCATAAGGCAACTGTGAAATCTCAGTTTCGACAGTTAAGCTCTTGAGTGTGGTTTTCATAAGCCCTTTTTGAGCTTTCGATGCAGAAACACAGCCTAAGAAGATGGGAGGAAATACGAACACGAGGCCTTGGATCATTCTGTCTCTGCTCCACTTGGCCCAGAAAACCTTCCCTCTCTCCCTGGAGTGAGAGACACCCCCCTCCCCCATTAAAGGGGACGTACCAAGGCAGTGACACCCGCCATGCCTGCTTCCCTACACTCCTCCTCCCCCCATTATCCAATCACAGGCCGTGTGTAACATCCCCACCTCGGAGCTGTTTGAGAAGCAGGGGTTGCATCTAATTCATGACAGTGCTCATGAGGGTTCCCCCGAACCTGAGGTTGACAGGAGAAGATGCTTGGTGACAGCTGAGAAATTGGACATAATCAAAGCTACACAGATGGACAGTAGATTCATGGCCCCACGAGTTATGGGATTCCATTAACTTGAATTCCGCAAGAAGAATGTCTCAGCTGGGTTAAACTTAGCCGGCTGGGGACCGGCAGGCAGAGCAAATAGTATGTGGAATGAAAAATACATAGCAAAGCTCTTCGGATACTTTAGCCATTTGAGGAAGGGCTTGAGTGGGAATTTGCACCAGAGCCATGCATGTTCTCTTGGGAAACATTCCCAACAGCCAGACTTAATTTCCCCAGGGAGTGACCCGGTGCTGCCCTGCGATGCCTCTGTAAGGGTTGGGCCTTGCCTGCCTTTCTCTTCTGCTCCCTTTGAGCACCTCTTTCTCCAACCGTTCACAGTAATGATCAAAGGAATGATGGCCTGACAGTGTGGCTTTGAACCATTCTAGACGACTGCTTTTTCTCAACAGGCCCCATGTTTTGACACTCCCAAGCAGAATCATTTGGCAGGGACACAGTTTCCTCACTGAGAGCCTGGGCTCTGCACACGATGAATCAGGAGCTTTTAGTCATGACTCGGGGAGGGTGGAGGTAACGCAAACACACACTCTACCAGTAAGGACACCTTGAGGCACCAGTGACAGGACACCCAGCCCATCAGGCTTGAGCAAAACGAATTTTGGGGACCTATTCCTGAGAAGTCCAAGATAACTCTAGCTTCAGATGCCACTTGATTCTGGGTTTCAAATGGTCGCTAGTGAGCTGCGAAGTTCGCTGCACAGTCCTCTTCTGGTTGTCTTCATTCTCAGGCTCTAGGTTGTGGTAAGATGGCTGTCAGCAGCTCCAAGCCTCACCTTCCCAGATTCACACTCAACAGGAAAGAGTTTTGTCTCCCCTGGTTATGAGAACCAAACTCATGGGTCTGGCTGTCATTGGCCCAGATTGAGGCATGTGTCTATCCCGGAACCAATCACTGCAGCCAAGAGAGTAGGGTTTCACTGATTGGCTAATCCTAGGTCACATGGTCCAAAGGTCAACTTAGGTCACATTGTCCTATTCTAATACATGGACAGAGTAGGAAGGAGAGGTTATTCCCTAGGACATATGGGGTGCTGGCCCCTTGAGGAGGGTAAAGAGATCATGAGTTGTAATAAAGACAAGCATCCACCACACAGCTGAAGAGAGCACCATATTAGCAGTGGCCCATAATCGCTGCTACATGGGTGAACAGTCCTTGTAGCATTCACATCACTACAGCAGTTGTGCGGAATTACACATTTTTTAATTCTATTAAAGCATTTAGATGTGTTTTTCCTGATTAAAGAGGTTGAGGCGTCCCAGCACCATGAACCATGTGGACATTTGTTTGTTGCCGCCCGGGACCCAGGTGCTTCTCCCCGGAGCCCTGGCTTCTGTCTGGGGATAGTGATTCAAGAAGGTGAACTCGAACTTCACTCCACCCAGGGGTGAAGCCAGGGAGCACATGGCTTCCTTTGCCCACCAGGATCGGTCCAGAGGTGAGCATGTGACCTGAGCTAGTCTGATTAGGATGAATCTTGGGACTAAGCTGGTAATGCAAAGGTGCTCCTTCTCTTTGGCAGGATCTGAATGAAAAGCATGTGGGGAGCTGTGGACACCATCTTGGGACCATAGGGGAACTGAAGCTGACTTAGGAGAAAGCATTCAGGACAGCAAAGAGTGGGGCTGGATAGAGATGGTGGTGTCTGACTCCAAATTCAGAGGTTTTCTCATCACATCCCAGACCAATAGATTGATGGGAGGGCTCCTGAAGCATGTGCTTCGATGGGGCACAGTGGCAGGCGTGGAAACCAAACTCTTGCCTCTGGTCCTGGCTCTGCCATTTACTTGCCAAGTCATCTTGGACACGTATTTTCACCTGTTGGGGCCTCAGTGGTGCCCAATACGTCCTAGACCTGTAGTCGGCAAACTCATTAGTCAACAGAGCCAAATATCAACAGAACAACGATTGAAATTTCTTTTGAGAGCCAAATTTTTTAAACTTAAACTATATAGGTAGGTACATAGTTATTAACTTAATTAGGGTACTCCTAAGCTTGCCTTTGCTAAAAACATCCTCAATTTGATTAAGGTACATTCGCTGAGGTCTACCCCTTCCAACTCTCCCATCCACACTCATCTTGTATACTTGTTTCATCTATCTCCTTTCGTTCATCCTCTCTATATGTCCAAACCATCTCAACATACCTTTCTCAATCCTCGACACTACAAATCTTTCACTCCACAACGTTCCCTAAAATTAACTTAATAAACTTTACTGAAAGTTTAAAGTCAACTTTGCACTGTACGTGCTCGCCTGCACGTGGTATTTTGTGGAAGAGCCACACTCAAGGGGCCAAAGAGCCGCATGTGGCTCGCGAGCTGCGGTTTGGTCCACAAACTCCTAAGGCTCTTCCTAAGCCTTAGGAGTACCTTAATTAAGTTAGTAACAATGTACCTACCTATATAGTTTAAGTTTAAAAAATTTGGCTCTCAAAAGAAATTTCAATCGTCGCACTGTTGATATTTGGCTCTGTTGACTAACGAGTTTGCCGACCACTGCAGACTACAGGTAGAGGAACAGCATTAGCTAGCACAGTGGCGCTGCCTGCCTGCAGAAGAAAAAGCCACTGAGAAGAAAAAGCTAAAAGAAGGGGCGTGGGGCCCCCACTCTCAAAGATCATATTCCCACTGCAGAGCCCCCATAGGCCTCCCGGGGAAATGGGGATGGGCGCTCCTGAGGCCGAGGGAGCCTCCAACCAAGCCAGAACCCTGTCAGGGTGGAGCCCAGAGCTGGAACCTCCTGCCCCTGTGTAAAAGGCTTCATTTATCTTTCTCGGTTCTCTCTGGCCAAGGGAGACGACAGGAGAATGTTTTACTTACTTTTTTTTTCTTTTAAGAAAATTTTCCATTATGGAAATGGCATGTGTTTACTTTTAAAAATCCAGCTACAGGGATCTCTAACTTCTGGGGGAGAAGACGTCGCAGGGTCAGTCCTGACCCTCCTGTGTTTCTCTAGCCACTTGATTCTTCCCTCCTACAGGGAGCACGCTCCTTTTAGCAGAACAGAAATCTTGCTGGCCATTGGCTACAGTCCATACATTGGGCTAAGCATGAACCTGGAAGCTGCAGGGTGCCTCGTAGGGAAGAGATCTGGCTCTGTCACTAGTATATGCTGTGTGACCTTGGACCACAGTTGATCTTGGGTGAGTTACAAAACCCACGCTAGTCCTGGCCCGGTGGCTCAATGGGTTGGAGTGTTGTCCTGTACACCAAAAGGTTGTTGGTTTGATTCCTGGCCAGGGCACGTACCTAGGTTGTGGGTTTGATACCCCGTTGGGGTAGGTGCAGGAGACAAGTAATGGATGTTTTTCTCTCACATCAATGTTTCTCTCCCTCTCTCTCTGCCCCTTTCTCTCTCTCTCTAAAAGCAATAAAAACATATCCTTGGGTAAGGATTAAAAAACAAACAAAAAAACCCCAGCCCTGGCCAGTAGTTCAGTGATTAGAGGATCATCCTGGGTTGCAGGTTCTACCCCAGGCCTGGTCAGGGCATGTATGGGAGGTGACCAATCAATGTGTCTCTCTCACATTGATATTTCTTTCTCTCTCTCCCCACTCCCTTCCACTCTCTCTAAAAAATTAATGGAAAAAATATCCTTGAGTGAAAAAAAAAATCACTTTCCCTCTACCTCAATTTCCTGAATTGATAAATAGGGATTAGAAATACCTAGAGTTGTGAGGATTTCATCACACAAGACAAACAGTCCCTGGCACATAGTAAGTGCTTAACAAAAATGTGCTATTATTCTCCAGAAGTAACTCATTTTTACCAGGATGACCAATGGTCACAGATATACACAAAGTATAAATGATCTGACATGAGATGCAGTGCTTTTTTTTGTTTGCTGTTCTACCCCAAGTTCATCTTGCCTGATGTTGGAATCCCTAGAGCCACCTGGGATTCTCCAAAGGACCCAATGGGGTTGATGTCCCTGGATCTTTCTGTCCCAGGAGGTTCCAATGCTGTTACAAAGTTCTATGGGATACCATCTGTGACCTCCTCTCCATGTCCAGATTTAGCTAGAATTTATCCTAAGAAAAAGGACAGCGCCTGACATTCTGGAAGAATTTTTGTCCCTGCCCTCATGGTTGTTTTTTTATGGTCCTCTCCTGGGTCTTTTGGGCTTGTTTCTAAGACATACACCCAGATTAGGCTTGTAAAGTCAGTACCTGCACCATAATCAATCATGTGATCACGACTGTGATCACGAATATCATTCCCATCAATGTCACCATCTAATCTAAACCATCATCATCACCACCTATTCTTGGCAGCACCATCACATCACCATAAGCACCCCATCACCAATGTTGTCTTTGCCATTTTCATTTTCATCTCTACTATCATCATCATTAGATTCTCTCTCACATAATCATCTTTACACCTCCGTGATCATCTTCTGCTCAGGTCAGTCAGAACCCTTTGGTAGCAAGAGACAGAAACCCAAGTCAACTAGCTTAAGGGCGGGGGGCAGGGGGGCGGAGATGGGGTTAAAGTTCACACACACAAATTGAAAAGGGCAAGACCATTCTAAGGATGACTGTGCTCAAGAGACTCAAACATCCAAACACCAACAGGATGCTTGCTTTCTCGTAATCTTTTATCTCTGCTTCTCTCTGCTGTTCATTTAATTCTCTCCTTTTATAGACAAACCTCAGTCCATGTGAGCTTCAGAGATTTACATCCTGGCTGCACAGTGATCCAAAAGCAAAAGAATTTCCATCTCCCCAGTTCAGATTTTAAAAATCCAAGGAAGGTCCCTGATTGGTCAAGCTTGGTCACCTTTGGGCCAATCACAATGGCTAGAAATGTGTGTTCTTGTGATTGGTCCAGCTTGGTCAAGTGCCAACACAGCCATGTATGTGGGAGAAACTTGGTGAACATGTGGATACTCAGGTTTGTATCCACATTCAAACTACTGACTACTAACACCACCACCATCACCATCACCACCACCATCACCATCACTATCTCCACCATCTCCACCACCACCCACTCCACTATTATCACTCTTTTCCTGAGAGTTTTAATGTGCCCAGCCCTGAGCTTCATATTGGGAACCTCAACAACTTTGAGTTTGATGAAGTCTCCAGCCCTTCAGAATTTTCCATCTCTGGGAAACAAGAAAGTTGACATGTTGAAGGAGCTAGACTCCTAGTCCATGGCCATGGGATGGAGCAAAGCGGGAGGCTGTGGGGACAGAATCCAGTACATTAGAGCACTGGCCCTAATCCCCGGCCAGGCCCAGTGTGACCATTGCCTGTGCCCAGCCCAGAGGGGGAGCAGCCATTCCTTCAAATATGCAAAGCTCCCACACTAGCTCAAGGCCTGCAGTTTGCCCGAGCAGTCAGCACATCTGCCCCCTCCCGTAGGGGGCTGTGGCTTGCTTTTGGCCCCATGCCTCCTGCTCCTGCTCCATCTTTGAGCAAACATCTGTTTCCAGATGTTGTCCCAGAGCCTTACAAGCCAAGGGAAGATTCACGTTAATAGATCTACAACAAGCCCAACTGTCAGTGGTGAGCTAATGTCAGGAACCGATCAATCAAGGAAAGCAAGACCCTCGTTTCCTGATGGGGGGGTGGTATAGGAAAGACAAACAGGGCACTCCCCTCCCCAACTTTAGAAATGACATTAACAACAGCCTTTAGGGAAAAAGGAAGAAAAAGGCCTTTGTAATGCGCTCACAGGAATGTTTCAGGCAGTTCTGCTTTCACAGCTACAGCTGGGGAGAGAACAAGAGGGAGCAAAACTCCCTCTGGGCTCCCCCCGCTGGGTTTACTGGCCATTGGCTACAGTCTGGGCATTGGACTAAGGTTGAACGTGGAGGCTGTAGGGTGCCTGGTAGGGAAGAGACCTGGCCCAGATCTGGCTCTGCCACTAGTGTGCTGCGTGATCTTGGACTACGTTCTGACCTCTCTGTGCTCAGTTTCTGCAAGTGAATGTACCAGAGGAGGCTCAGAGGATGTATCGCGGTTCTTCTGGGCAAAGGGTAGGAATTCTCTCTATTTTAAACCAGGAGAGCTGCTGTCTCTCTCTTTTTTAAAAAATATATTTTATTGATTTTTTTTTTTTACAGAGAGGAAGGGAGAGGGATAGAGACTTAGAAACATCGATGAGAGAGAAACATCGATTCGGCTGCCTCCGGCACACTCCCTGCTGGGGATGTGCCTGCAACCAAGGTACATGCCCTTGACCGGAATCGAACCTGAGACCCTTCAGTCCGCAGGCCGAGGCTCTATCCACCAAACCAAACCAAACCAGTTAGGGCATGGAGAGCTGCTCTTAAGATGAAGCTCCAAGACTGAGCTCCATGATCAAGACAAAGAATTCCACAGTGATGGGGGGCTAGGGACAGGGGAGCACACAGAGACACCACCCCATAACTTGTAGTTCCCAGTTGCTCGTAAACAGAGACCTGCTTTAGTAAACTAATGGTGCTCTCCATTACCCGTCTGTCATCAACCAAAAACATCTGTCTTAACCCTGTTCCCGGCCTTTCCGACAGCTCTTCCTGCCTGTCAGGGCGAGCTCAAGCCCTGGGCTGCTTCTCCAAGCACATTCTTGGGGCGCCTTCCACCATCTCGGTGCTGAGCCCAGATTCCGAGCCCTGCTTCCACAGGCTGACAGCTTGTAGGGTCTGCCTCTCACTCGCACTCCTGAACTGATGGTTCTTCCTCCAAAAAGCTGCAGATGGGGCCCTAATGGATGCGTTTGCTCCAGCTTTCTGACGTCTGGCTGCATCAGGACCATCACCATAATCTCTTCTGGGTTTTGTACGTTATTAGAGCCTCGCACACATGATCTCATTCGAGTCTCCCCGCATTCCCCTGAGTAGGAATTAATATTCCCTTACCCCAGCAGGAGGCTGAGATCCAGAGAGGTTAAGACACTTACTGAAGGGCACACAGTTTGCAGATGGAGAGGCCAGGACGAAGAGTTTTGGTTTCAAAGATGATGCTTTATTTCAACTCAAACTGAGTCAGCAAAATGCTTTCACCCCAAGTGCTAATCTCAATAGATTGATAATAGCCTCCTGCGTTGAGAAGCCTAAGAAGTGTGTGTGTGTGTGTGTGTGTGTGTGTGTGTTTTGGGGGGGGGGGGGTCTGTAATTGATTAGTGATGTCTGCCAATGATGTGGAAATGGGAGTGTTGGTATGTATGCCAAACATGGCCAGACCATGCCATCTGAAAAGAGAGGAATGAAAGGGACAGATGGTTGGGGCTGTTGGGGATAAGGCTGCCACATGATGCATCCTTAGCAAGGATAGACCACACAATTTGTAACTTCTGTTCTATTCTCTCAGTCCTCTCCTCTCCTCTGTCTGGATCTTGCCATGGTGCAGGCCCAGCTCACCTCTTCCAGGAAGCCTTCCTGTACTTCACCCCAACTCCAAGTCTCTACCCGTCTCTTCTCCACGTGCGAGTCACTACTCATCTGCCTGTTTGTTTGGCCCTCAGCTCATGCTGCCTGGCACTGCTCTTCTCTTTCCCATGCATGTAAGTCCCTAGAGAGACCCCATGAAACTGCAAGCTCTGTGGGCCCCTGACTCTGGGTTTTGCTCCTACTAGAAGCTCAATAATAGGTGTGGACTGATAGATGGGTCAATGACCTATACCATCCCTCCTCTCAGCTGCAGGAACACAGGGTGTGAGACGGGGCATGAACTGTTTGGGTTTTTTTGCGTGTCCCCAATCTCTGCAGTTATGATCATGGCCATGGCAGTCTCACATTAAGTACTGGCATGGCACTGAGCATGCACCATTGCATCTAGTCCTCACAATGGCCCAAGAAACAGGGCTTGTTCTCCTTATATTTCAGATTTTAAAAACAGGTTCAGAGAGGTTACATAATTTGTCCAAGATTGCACAGCTAGTCAACAGTGGAGCTGCCCATGAAACCACTCAGAACAGCCTCTAAGGAAGCAGAAATTGGGTCCCAGGGTTTTCCAATGCTTGGAATGAGGCCAGATTGAGACTTCTGCTGAGTTATTCCTGAACCACCTGAGACCAGAGGGCTAGGGGCTATTTGGGGCCTCCAGCTGCTCCTGCAGAGGCCACCAGGAGAGAGCGGGTCTGGGCAGGATCTGGGCACCAGGCATGGACTTTGCTAACCATAATAACATCCCCAAAATCCTACAGTGTCAAGTGATTCTGTACGCAGGTCCACTAGCCAACCCTAGCAGGCTTTCTTCCCGGTCTGGGGTAGACAGTTACATCTGTGGCTTCCGGGGCAGCACACATCCTGGAATCGGGTTCTTGGATAGCTCCCTGCGCTTGAATCTGGTCTTGGCCGTGTGATTTGTTTTGGCCAATGAGACATTACCAAGTGTCACAGAGGCAGAGGCGTCATAAATATTTGCCCAGTGGAACTTGTCCTCCTGGAACTCTCCCTTTGAAAGCCGGTCACCAAGCAGTAAAGACGCTCAGGGCAGGCTATGGGGTGATGAGGGACCACCTAGAGTGGCCCTAAAGGATGAGAGACCATCTTGAATGTCTGAACCTCAGCCAAGCTGTCATAATGCAGCCACGTAAGTGACCTCAGCCACACTACTTAGAACAGAAGAACCACTCTGCTGAACCCTGTCAACTCACAGGATTGTGAGAAATAATGAGTCATTCTATTGAAGTCACTAAGTTTTGGGGCAGCTATAGATGACTAAAATACTGTTCCTGGTTACTGCCACTGTCACTCCTAGACATGATTCAGAAGCATGTACATGTTGTTTTGTACACATTCAGACCAAAGCAGGTGACACACATAGAGACCGGCACACACCCCTTTCTGGTCACATGAATGGGTACATATCCACACCTACACACACACACACACACACACACACACACACACACACACACTGGGAGTGGCTTGGAGCCAGCCCACTTGTACTGTGGAGCAGCCCTAAGCAGCCACAATATTTGCCCTCCCCTGCGTGTGCCTGCTTATATGTGTGTGCAGAAATGTGCCTGATCTCATTGCACCAAAACACAAGACCAGATAAAGTCAAGTACAAGCAGCGAGACACTAGATAGATGGCAGCTGGTATCCACACTCACGCACACGTGCACACAATCACTCATGGCCTGAAACCATAGCACCCAAATTCCTCCACACCCTTCTGCCTGCAGAAGAGGGTCCCCAGCACTTGCATCAGCGCAGCCTCCACACGTGGCTCTGCTCTCCACTTAAGGAGAGAGTTTGTCTTGGCCCCAGTTAATAAGGCCCCCAGGGCCTCCTGGGCAGGCTGTCTCTCCCCCGCACATCCGCAGCCCTTGCCCCCGACCCCATCCCCTGCTCTGTAGAGTCACAGCCAATGGACTGATTGGCCTGGCTGAGTGGCAAGGAAATGGGGACTCGGAAAGGCATTTCCCAACGTCTGACCTGCTGCTCTAAGCAGGAGCTTCGCCCTGGCCCACTACCCACAAAGAACTCCCCCCAGATACACCGCACGCTACTTTCCCCGACCTGGGGCAAGTGGATTGAATAGTAGAGCCTGTGCCCAGGCAAGATTGGGAGCTTGAGCCCAAGGGAATACCTGCCTTGCTCATCTTACCTCCCCTCCGAGCCTGGCCTCCAGTCATGCTCTCTGGGATCTTCATCTGGTGCAGGCTAACAGGTCCCAACACCCAGCACAGCAGCACAGCCCCTTCAGTGGCTCCCCTTCACATTCAGGACAAAATCCAAGCCCCTTATCCTGCCTGGCCCCTGCCCACCACCTCAGCATAAGCCCCAGCCTTTTCCCTTTCATCCCATGTTCAGCCACAGTGAACCACTCACAGTTTCCCCAAAGCCCATGCTCGTCCTCACCCCCAGGCCTTCGCATAAGCAGGGTCCTCTGTTGGGCTTGCGCTCCCTGTACCCCTTTCTCTAACTAACTCTGCTCATCCTTCAGGTCTCATCCCCCAAGCTGACAGGGGCTCCTCTTCTGTGCTCCCCAAGCACCCATGATGCACTGCATTGCAGCACTTACCCCTGTCGGCCTCTACCCACTGGCCGGCCTTGTTCTCCGATGTGTCTCCAATACCAACCAGCGCAGGGCCTGGCTCCATAGAGATGTGCTGAATGGCTGGATTTCTGAGCTGGAAAGGCCCTTACACAGCCCAGTTCTCCTTGCCCATCCATCTCGAAAACTCACATAGTAAGTGGAAGTAGATGCACATGAGTTGTTATAAAAATCATAAAATAACAGATCTTTCAACCAGATGTTTAATTTTAAAACAGCGAACGTGGCAGACTTGCTAGAGACTGTCAATGGCTTGAAAAAGCAATCCAGTCTCTTCCCTTGGGCTCGCGCGCTGCTCGGTAAGGGGCGCTGTTGGTTATGTACCACAGTACGACGGGAAGTGCACCAGCTAATGAAAAAGAATTGATTTTGAAAACAGATACAGTTTGAAGTTTATTCATGGTGCCAGGTGTCCCTTAGCTGTGCACTTTGGAGCTTAAGTGCCTGCCGTTTCCTTTTTTTATGGGAAAGCTATAACACGGGAGATTTGCCGTTGTGCCACGCTTCATGGAGGCAGCTCCTCCTTCAGAGTCTGCAGGCATGTTTGATTTCAGATTCAAACATAGCCTCAAAGAGACCTTTTCTTGTCCTGATACTGCAGTGTGGGTCTTGGTAGTATGGGCTGTACGTAGAGCAGGTGCAGATTGCAGTCTGATTTCCAAGTTAAGTAATATATTTGGGAAACAGCCAGAGCTAGAATCCACCCCATCACTCATTCATTCACTCACTCGTTTGTTCAAACCACCATTTCTTCGGCTGAGTGCTGAGGATACAGAGATGAGCACCGTCATCCCCTGTTCTCTAGGACCTCATAGCTCAGGGGAGGGGACAGACACAGCTCATAGTTACGACATGGTTTAGGCTGCACAAGACAGACCAGATAGCAGGGGCTCGAATGGGATAGGTTACTGCTCATTCCCATGGAAGTCTAGGCTTGCCTGGCAACTCAACTCCGTGAAGCCAACAGGAGCCCAGGTTTCTTCTATCTTATTGTTCACTGTACGCAGGAGCAGAGCTGAGCCAGCGCTGGTGTGTCAGTGACCATAAAGCCAGGGAGTCCGCAGGCCTGGGGGACATCGGGCAGGTCCTGGGGCCAGACTTCCTCGGGTTAGGTTTCCCGGTAGTGGCTACGTGAGAGAACTGGGCCTGTTTAAATATATTTTTATTGATTTCAGAGGGGAAGGGAGAGGGAGAAAGAGATAGAAACATCCATGATGAGAGAGAACCATTGATTGGCTGCCTCCTGCATGCCCCGCACTGGGGATCAAGCCCACAGCCTGGGCATGTGCCCTGACAGGGAATCGAATTGTGTGACTTGGCTCATAGGTCGACGCTCAACCACTGAGCTATGCCGGCCAAACAGAACTGGGCCTGTTTAAAGGCCAAGCATGAGGCAGGCAGCAGGAGGGAGCAGAGGAACCCAAAAGGAGGAAGAGACCTGAGTGAAACGGAGGAGGCGGAATCCACAGGACTTGGTCCCAACCACAGGAAGGAGCTAAGGGCAAGGAGAAGGCCATCGCCCAGCCTGGGCCTCAGGAGGATCCAGTGCCACAGGCCAAGGGAAGGAAAGGGAGCAGAGCGAGGGGAGGCTGACTTGTTGGGGGGGGGGGGGGGTGGCGGGCTCCAAACGGAGCGGAGACACGGGTGGGAAGTGCCAGGGATGGGGCTGTGGGCTGCGGATTTGACAGGAGAGTCCTCATCAGAGAGGACAAGTTCCCCGGGGGGGAGGGCACAGCGCAGTGACCTTCTACCTTTGATGTACATTCCCTTCCGAAGCTTCTGAAAGCAGGATGGAACCTGGGCTCCCCTGGGCGGCCACTCCCATCACAGAGATTCTGACTCAGGAAGACGGGTGACTGACTATCTGTGACTGTGGGTTCTTTTACTTGCAAGAGAAGAAACCCAACTCACACCGGCTTGAGCAAAAATGACTCCTGTAACTGAAAAGTGCAGGCATGCGCTTCAGGCACAGTTTGACCTAAGAGCTTAAATGGTGTCCTCAGGACTCTGTCTGTCTCCACCTCGGCTTGCCTCCTGCGCTGGTCTCATTCTCAAACCTGACCTTTAAGACCAGTGGCAAGATGGCCCCAGCAGCAGTTGCTATTCTTTTAGAAAACCCTTTGCAAAGAGAGGTATCCTTTCCCAGTCACTCCAGCCTGATTCTCATGAGCCTGACCTGGGCCACACGCCCATCTGCAGCCTAACTACTGTAGCCAGGGGAGACAGTTACACTAGTTCACATTCCTCAGGGCCAGGGATGGGGTCAACACCATTAAGGCCACACAGACTGCGAGTTAGAGGGTCCCCCAAAGGAAACTGAGCCACAGGCATGAGGAGAAGGGGAGGTAAAACGACAGGCGTCCACGGTCCTGTGGCCTCCACAGGTGATTCTGACATGCAGCCAGGTGAAGAGTTGTGGGTAGGAGGTGTGGCCAGCATTCTGACATGGGGAGAGAAAGAGGAGTCTTCAGGGAGGACTGGAAATCAGGCCAGAGAGGACAGGAGTAGATGGGGCAGAGGGTCTCAGGGGCTGGGATGGTAACAGTTTGGGGAAGTGAGAGATCAAGGCTGCCAAAGCCACAGTGAGAGGAAGGGAAGTGGGGTTCCCTCCATAAAACTGGGCTTGGAGCAATTGGCAGGGTTTTAAGGTACAGAGAACAGCTGAGTGAAGCATGAACTCCCTGGCAGAGGGTCCAGCAAATACGTGGAAGCAAAAAACAAAGCAAAACACCCCAGAAAATGCTTGAGGAACAAAACAACTTAAATGCACAGGGACCATTTTCTTAGCTTTCCACTCTGGTACCCGGAATATCCATTTTTATCTGGGAGTGTAACCGTGACCACAGGTTGAGGTCAAGCTCCTTGGGCTAGCATTGGAAGCCTTCTATCTCCTGGCTGCAGACAAGAAACCCAATTTCCTAGGGACTTGTCCTGAGTCACAGGATTTCCGCCCTTCTCCCCGGAAGCCACAAAGCACCTTCTTGCAGCCTTTGCTCTGTTTTGTGGATTTTTCACTCTCGGCCTGTTGTGTCTGAACGTATCTTATCTTCCCCTCTGGACTTCGAGCTCCTGGAGAAGGAGGGTCTTTACAGTCCCGTGTCTCCAAGCTGCAGGCTCTGCTTCTGCAGAAAGAGGTTTCAAGATAAGCCCCGTTACTGGGCAATACTTAGCCAGGAGGGAGCACCCCCAGGGTCAAAATGTCACTCAGTGCATGAAGAAGGGGGGACATTTGGGGATAGGGCCCCCCTACTCAGGCTGAGGCCTGAATCCCACCATTGCTACCCCCAGCGGTCAGTTGTGGGGAAAAGAGGCTGTGACTCATCTTGGGGTTGACATTTCTTCCTGTTGCACAACTGGGAGCCCAGAGGTGCTGTATCTCAGCTGACTCCAGCGGCCATGAATTCCTAAGGAATGAAGCAGCTGTCCTTTACTGAGTGCCTACGGTGTGCCAGGCACTGTGTTAAGTGCTTTACATGCATGACTTCAGTAAGTTCTCCCGTTTTGTAAATGAGAAAACAGGCCCCCCCGAGACGTTAGGTAACTCCAACATTGACAGAACCGTGATTGATACCCGGGTCTCTCTGACTCGAGTCCCCCTGGAAGTCCCCGGGGTTTGGACGTGTCGTTTCTGATGCTGGAGTCAGGTTAGCCTGGGACCCTGTTCCTTCAGCTCCCAACCACAGAGGATGCGCCAGCCCCAAGTCCTTTCAGGTTTCACTGCCTTAGCATTCTCCCGGGCTTCTAAAATCCTGAAAGGGAAAAGAGCAGCTTGGAAGGATGAAACCAACCCCCCAGTTCCGTTCTTCCATTCCCCCTACCTTTGAATCCCCAGGCACTGCACCTCTCAGCGAAGACATTCTCTGGCGCCCCCTGGTGGTCTCCAGCACCATCACAGAGCAGGGAAACCCCCAATGCCCCACATGGAGGAAATGCTCGAGGTGGGCCTGACCCAGAGCTCCTGGCTGCGAGCCGGTGGGTCGCAGCATCACTGTCTACCCCTGTAGTCCACCATGGCGCTGGCTGGCCCAGCGGGCAGTGCTATAACACATCGTTTATAAGGACTATGTCGCTCTTTCAAACGTGCCACACTATTGGGTGTGCCATGATGCTGTATGTATTACATATTAAGCTTGATCAGGGCAATGCATAAAATGTGAAGGCGGCACACCCTGTTATTATAAAATGGAACCCACCATTCCTGTCCCCCCGCCCCCATTTCACATCGGAGGAGCCAGCCTTTTATCTCCTGCCCCTGGTCCTGGGAAGCAGGCTGTCTGCATACACTCATTCCCACCACCTCGTTTGCAGGAGTGACAAGAGACCCAGGGAGATAAAGTCTCTTGGGATACAAATGTTCCTTCAAGTGGGCGAGGTGACAAGAGCAGAGAGGAAGCCATGCCATACCCTTCAGGCAGCTTTTCCCTCCGGGTATAGGAAATGCGGAAGGAGGGGTGGGGATGGGAAGGCCCCCCAGGATGGAGAAGCGGGGGAGAATTGCTCACCTTTGATGGCTGGGCTAGTGGGGGGCTGCTGGCCTGACAGCAGAGGGATGGGATGGGTCTCAGATCCATGGCAGGAAATAAGGGAGGGATCAAGACTGGCAGGGAGCAGGACCTGCTTTTCGGACTCCCCGGGGTGAACCCTGCTGCTCAGATTTCATTTTCCTCTGCCCTGTTACTGTGGGTCCTAAAGAGAGAAGAGGGCACCATTTCTGCTGCCCCCTGGAGGGCTAACTTGTCACCCCAGGAAAGGTGCGGGTGGCGGAATGAGCCCCACCAAAGGCCCTGGGGAAGCTGCAGGCAGGACTCAGGAGGCACAGGGCCCAAGGTGGAGCCACCCCGGGGAGTCAGGGAAGGGATGAGACGCGGGGGGGGGGGGGGCGCGGGTAGGCTCAGCGGCAGCCGAAGGGATTCCGACCGTCCTGCTGGGACATGGAGATCCATCCAGATGCCTGACAATAGCTCGGCCGGGCTCCCTGGAGGACCCCAGAGGCGGCCTCTACCAACTCGTCAGAAAGCGAAGTAGAGTGATGCCTGCCCCCAGGATTTAGGCGGAGGGCGAGGAGGGCCCTCGGTGTGAATCCGGAGAAAGGGAGAGAAGTGGAGCCCTAACGCCACTCCGCACCCCCTTCCTGCTTATAAATAACCCCGTGTCACTTCAAAGAAGACCGAGCCGGGGGAGAGGCCGCTCGGGGGCCGGTGGCCAGGGGCAGCGGCCCCTCCGCACCACGCCCCCCACCCGGGCGAGTTTGAATAAATAAACAAATCCAAGCCCGCCGGCCCCGCAGGAGGTGGAGGAGGAGAGGAGAGGAGGAGGGAGGGGGCGGGAGAGATTAGTTTGGGAAGTAGCACGGATTGCTCATCCGATCTGTGCAGCCGCAGCCAGTGTGTCAAGTTACAGAGGCGCCGGAATCGGCCCCAGCGCTCCGCGCAGCGGCCGCGACCCACCTCTGCCCATGGGGCCCTCTGCGCGCGCCCCTTCGCTCCGGGACTGAAACTGGCTCGCCGCCGGGAGACGCGAGGCACCAAGAGCAGGGACCGTGCAGAAGCCACTCGAGGGCTCTGCGGATACTTGAAGGGAAAGGCGGGCGGAGAGGAGGAGTGCCGACCGGTTCCTCTCACTTTCCTGGACTTGGAACACTCTTCGAAGTAACTTTTTCTCACCTGGGCGTACCCCGATCGCCGCTGGTTGTGTTTTCTCGACTTTCCCCCGCCTGCTGCTAATTTTTCCATCCTCTTTGCCGGGAGCAAAGGAAAGGAGCCTTTTCCAGGACACAAGCCCTTCACCCCCGTCCCGCAGCTTGGATCGAGCCTTTGGGCAGCGGCTCTCGCCCTTATTTATTCTATTTATTTATTTATTGGTTCCCCAGACGCGAGGGGATGGTAGCGGAGCGCGCCCGCAAAGCGGCAGCGGCGGGTGCCCGCGGCCCCGGGGAGCGGGGCGCTCCGGGGACACTGGCGCTGGCCGTGGCGCCGGCGGAGCGCTGCGCGCGGCTGCCGAGCCCGGGCTCGTGCGGGCTGCTGGCGCTGGCGCTCTGCTCGCTGGGGCTGAGCCTGCTCGCCCACTTTCGGACGGTGGAGCTGCAGGCCCGGGTGCTGCGCCTGGAAGCCGAGTGCGGGGAGCAGCAAATGGAGACGGCTATTTTGGGACGAGTCAACCAACTGCTGGATGAGGTCTGTGCTCTTTGTTGCTGGCTTTTATCCCTCCCCGCGGCGCCCCCTCGCGCAGCTTCAAACTCTCCATCCGCCGGTGCCCGCGGGCACTTGCTATCCGCGCTGCGCAGTGCGCCCGGGAGCTCGGACAAGGTATCCGAGGGAGGGGTTGGGGGCGGGGACGGATGCTACCCTGCCAGGGACCCTGAGGACCCGAGGGGCTTACGCGGGCCCCCTCAATTCCGCCTCAGGCAGGCACCCTCCGCTCCCCCCCCCCCCCCACTCCCCTCATCCCGGGATGGGAGCGCCCTGGGAGCGCTGGGCAGGTGGAGGAAGGCAGGGCGCGCAGAGGCGCTCAGAGGCGGCCAAGCTCCACTTCTCCCACCAGGGTGGGGTGAGAGCCTCCCAGCGCCCACGCTTCGGGACTTGCGCCCCGTGGCCCCAGGCCGAGGCTTGCTGGCCCCATGGCCCTCCTCATCTATCCCTGGAGGATCAGTACTGCCTTTTCTTGCCAACGTTTCTTTTAAGATAGAGTGAGGGAGGGAGTCCTCCAAGGGGCTGAGGATGGCAGGAGGCAGTTCCTGCAGCAGGGGGTGTCCTGGTCCCTGCCCGCTGCCCAGACCACTGGGGCCCAGCTGTGGGTCTCCCCGGCTCTGAATACCCTCTGGTTCCTAAGCTGGGTTTCTCATTTCCTACCCTCTGGAATAGTCCCCCAACGTTTTGTGTCTGTGTGTTTCCCTGGGAAAGGGGTACTGAGCTTTCTCCCATTCCCAAAATGTTCATGAACACAAGTGAAAGCCTCTTAGCCAGGGCGATCTTGGGAGTACACAAAACCCACCCTCCCCGGGAAGGAGGGGCATGCAGTCTTATTGGTGCCATCGGAGAGAAGGCTGGGCAGTGAGGGCATGGGGCCTGGTGACTATGGGAATCTGGACAGCACAGGGGATCCAGGGCCCGGTGATGGGGAGGACCCACAGGGGAGGGTGCAGCCGTCTGGGAGGAGGTCCTGGAAGAGGCTGCTGTGGAAGGTTGATGGGGAAAGCTGGGAGGGCCTCTTAGTAAGCAGTGGTGTGGAATAGTGAGGAGCAGGGCCTCGGTCCAGAAGGCCCTGCTTTGAAGCTGTGCAGCCTGGGGCAAATAACCTAACCCCTCTGAGCGGGCAGAACTGTGGTGAGGATGGCAAACGTTAGCGCCCAGCTCTAACTATAGTGACATTGTATCCATTCTGGAATGAATGATGCACCAGTTTCCTTCAGCCAGGCCCCTCTCAGGTGCCCCTTCCAGGCAGAGGCTGGTACCTGCCACCCCTCTCCAGGGTGGTCAAGGAGAGGGAGGCTGCATGGCCAGAGCAGAGAGGGTGGCAAGTTTGCCATTGCTAGTTTACTGGCTCACCCACGACTGCTGCTATCAGCTCATTCCCCTGCTCTGCCAGGCGATAGGGAATCCCGAGGGCTCGGTCGGGCCCCACCGTCCCCTGGACCGGCTGGGGCAAGCAGGGAGCTCTAGGCTCAGCAATGCAAGCAGGCAGCCTTTGTGGGCTGGCTGAGTGCACATGGGACTGCCTGTGCAGGGGAGAGGGTCTGAGGGCAGGTAGGGCTCTCCAGGGTGTCTCTGGGTGCTGGGTGCTGAGGGACAAGCATCAGACCCTGAGAGTTTTGCTTAGTTCCTCTCACCACGCTTTCCCCTTCCTGGCCCCTCCTGTTGGCCAGGACATGCCCCAGCCCTTTCCCAGAGCCTTGCTTCCTCTGTTTAAGACTTAGCCAGGCCAAGTCTCATGCTTGTAAGGCCTTGGGGCTGACAGTGTTATCTTCCATGCTGATTCCTCCTCATGAAACTGCTGCTTCATCTTTACCCCACTGACTTCTAGGCCTCTCATCTGCAGAGCACCTCAACTGACCCCATTTCACAGATGGGGAAGCTAAGGCCCAGAGAGGGCCGGTAGGTCACTCAGAGTCACATGGTGAGATCCAGGACTAGACCCTAGGCCTCCTGACCCTGTTTCCAGTGCACGACGTCCTGCTGCTTTCTCTGTCCATTTTCACCCAATCATTCAGCAAATGTTTCCTGAGGACCAATTGTGGGTCAGGCTGTGTGGACACACGTCTGCCTTCCTAACCGCACAGGCAAACAGGACACAAAGGAGAAGATGGGTAGTGAGTCCGTGGTGTGAAAGTGCTGTGATAATGGGAGCAGAGGAGGCCTGGGGAATGTATTAACGTGCAGCATACCTGATGGCGGTGGCTTCCTGGCAAAGTGATTTTCAAGCAAAGTTTTAAAGGCTAAATAGGAGTTTTCCAGGCAAAGGCAATGTGTGTGGGGGCTGTGTTCTTAGGGGCAACAGGAGGCTGAAAGTCAGAGGAGGGTTTGCCTTGAGGAACTGAAGAAAGCGCAAGACTCTGGAGAGCTGGGAGGGTGGCATGATTCAGGATCTGGCTGGAGAGAGACAGGTGGCCTTAGAGACAGATCTATGTAAGAGCAGTGGGGAGCCATGGAAGGGTCTAGAGCAGCGGTTCTCAACCTGTGGGTCACGACCCTTTGGGGGTCGAACGACCCTTTCACAGGGGTTGCCTAAGACCATCGGAAAACACATATATAATTAATTACATATTGTTTTGTGATTAATCACTATGCTTTAATTATGTTCAATTTGTAACAATGAAAATACATCCTGCATATCAGATATTTACATTATGATTCATCACAATAGCAAAATTACAGTTATGAAGTAGCAACGAAAATAATTTTATGGTTGGGGGTCACCACAACATGAGGAACTGTATTAAAGGGTCCGGTATTAGGAAGGTTGAGAACCGCTGGAGAGGGAGGCAGTATGGGAACTTAAGGCAGAGCAGAGAGGTCAGACAAGAGGCTAGTGCAGGCCCGAGGGGACTGTGACCCAGATTAGGGGTGCCAATGGGGTCAGAGAGGGGTGAATGGAAAGGGTGGCTGCAGTGGTGGGACCTGAGGTCAGTAGCAAAGGGTGTTGGAACTAGAGGGAGAGCTGTCCTAAGGGTGGGGATGGGGGGTGGCCTAGTCTGTGTGGAGATGGTCCTGGGTGGAGCCTCAGTCCAGAGGCTCCTGAAGGGGCTCTAAGGGTCACTGTCTAATATGGTAACCACTGGTCACATGTGACTCAATATATTTACATTAATTAAAATTAAATAACATTGAAATTCAGTTCCTCAGTCACACTAGCCACATTTCCAATGAGTGCTCAGTAGACACCTGTGGCTAGTGGCCGCCAGGCTGGATAGCACAGACATGCAACATGGACGTCACGCGGGAAGTTCTGTGTGACCACCCTGTGCCAGGAGCAAGACACTCTGGGCCAGCAGCGGTGTCCCCAGAGCACCTTGAGGCCCTTCCTGCACCCCAGACCTTTCCTTTCTGGGGTACATG
Organism: Myotis nattereri; assembly: GCF_964212035.1. Lineage (NCBI taxonomy): Eukaryota > Metazoa > Chordata > Mammalia > Chiroptera > Vespertilionidae > Myotis > Myotis nattereri. The sequence continues at coordinate 20,283,909 of NC_138088.1, read as the reverse complement.
CCCCCACGTGGGAGCAAAGGGCAAAGGTGAAGAAAGGGTGAGCGGAGAAGGGGAACTGAACCAGCCGAAACCCCTGGGAGAAGCGAAAATGCAGGGAAGGGAGGAGGCCATGGCTCTGGTAAAGCGTGATCTTGTGGAATGTGTGATATTGGGGCCTAGGCCAGGATTCCAGCTGGGCTTTGCCACCCCCTGAACTTGGGTCCCTACTCTAGAAACCCCAGGCCCTGCCTCCCTCTGGGGACGCTGTGAGACTCTCGGGAGATGGCAGATGGAAGAACGCACTTGAAGGTGCCGCCCCCAGAGGCCATGCTCAGGACCACGGGAGTGCTCGCTGGGGGCTCCCAGGGACCTAGGCAGGCGACCTGTCCTGGAGCAGGTGGGCCTGGGCCACGCCCTCAAGGACAGAGAAGGGCCTTGGGCAGCCTATACAGCCTGCGCCATGGCCTGGAGGCAGGAATCTTGGGGCACATTCACACCACACACCCCAGTGGGGAAGCAGTATGCAGGGCACAGACCGCTGCGAGGCAGGAGGAGGAGGGAGCTGCCAGCCATGCTGAGGGGACCCAGTAGGAGAGGAGCCTGGAGCAAGTGGAGCCAGAGGCAGATGTGAGCAGAAGGGCCAGCCTCCGGGAGAGGAGGACGGGGCGGGGGGCCAGCTCCTGGGGAGCTGGGAGTGCGGCTTCCAGGCCTCAGGCCCCAACTCTTCCCCCATCGGCTCCGCTCTCCTGGTCTGGGACCCTTAATGAGCACTCCAGCTGCCGTTACTTGACGTGCTTGCTGTGCAGCGAGAAGCTGGAATGTCCCAAATGGAGGAAATCAGATGTCACCTATGGCTGGACAGAGGGTGTGCAGTGAAAGAGGAGGGAGTGGAATTTAAAATCCAATCGCCAAACCCATTTGTAGGCCAAGGGGGAGCAGAGGGGTGTCAGCAGCCATCTTCAAGGTGGATGTTAAGGGGCCCCAGGCAGACTCTCTCATCCCTAAATACAATAAGAGCAACCATTGTAATAGGAATGTCTCACATTTATAGGGTCTGTACAGGGGCCCTTTATTGGGTCCTTTCCAGAGGAGGGTTTAGGGAGAGATCAAAGCAGTGGCTGAGATGCTGGGATGAGGGTGGGAGCAGGCTCTTAAAGGGACAGTGTGTGTGTGACACAGTGAGGGGCGTGGTCTGTGAAGATCTGTGGCGATCACAGCTGCCTCCAGCTCAGTGATGATCAGACCTTAAACCCAGGTGCCCTCACATGCAGTGAGGACTCCACTGTGTCAGTCCTGAAACTCCTCCTCCTCCCCTGGGGTGAGCAAATGCCTAGTCTTGTGGGTGTAAATAGAGGGAAGAGAGCCCCTCCAGCCCGCCACTCTTGCCCTACAGGTGAGGACAAAGGTTTGAAGGCTGCAAAGCCAGGTTTCAGAGACACCCCCTGTCCTGCATACGTCTCTTCTCCCTTTCAGACCACAGTTCACTGTCTGGCCAAGTGACGCCAAGGACATGGCCCATGTGCGCTCCACTCCGCACTCCCTGGCCCTCGGCAGGCCTTGCTAATCCATGGTAGCGCTTTCCCGCCACAATTCCATACTGCCCCAGACTCCTCCCCGCACCGTTCCAGGAAGCTACCACCAACCAGTGAGCTGCGTTCAAGATAAAGAGCTTTTCCATGGCTCTAATTGAGTTTTTTTTAAACGCAGAGCAATATTTACTATCGATAAAGCCAGGGAGAGTTCCTAAAGTGATGCAGCTTCTGCAGAGGCCTTGAAGCTAGCCGGTCGCTCCGAGCCAGACGGAGGAGCTCATCACGCCGCCAGCCCTCACGGGAAGGTGGTGGGAACAGCCACAGCTCCTGAGAGGAAGCGCCATGGGTCTTCAGCAGTTTCCCAGTTTGGCGCTCTCCGAAAGACGCCTCTCCCGTGTTCTAGACTGGCCCAGGGCCACTTGGAAAACCTTCCCCAACCATCCAACCCAAATGGGCTCTCTCCCTGCAGGACCTCCTGGCCACGCCACACATCTAGCTCGGAGAAGAAAGTAGATAAGACGTGGCGCGTGCTGCCTCTCGTCCCGGAACCACAGCAGCCATGACTCCCAGGGAACCGAGATGGGCCTCCGAATCCCTCTCACCACCGTGCACCAGGCTGCCACCCCCGCTCTGTTAGGGCCAAGGGCAAGATAACACCCGTCTGCCACCCGTGCTCAGCCTCACACACAGTGTGCCCTCCTCTCTATTGCCTTTACATGTCTTGCTTCTCCATCTGCTCACACAGCACCCAGGGGCACGGGCAGGGCTCAGTAGTCTCAGGGTCCCTGAGTCTAGGCAGGGACTTGGCACATAAGAGGCAGCCCTCACCAACTAGTTGATGGTTTCAGGTTGCCCTGCCGGAGGCGAGTGAAGCCACCTCACTCAGCTGCTCCCCACACCCACACCCCCAGACCCAGCCGTATGCTCAGCGTTTGCTGGGGGGATGGTGCCCTGGAGGTGGGTGTTTCGCAGCCGCAGGCAGAGGGTGAAATGATTACCTCCCCCTGGTCCTGGCTGGGAGAGTGGGGATGGCTCGGTATGATGTGTTCCCGCCGGACAGAGCAGCTGGGAGCACCCCCTCTCCCATCTCCTACTTTTGAGGGTCAGTAGCTTCGTCTCACCTGCCCAGGCTGCCTGGCATGTTTGGTCAGAGCAGAACACTGAAGTGAGCAAAACCATGGCATTTGATGTCACGTGGACCGCTGCCACGAACTAGTTGTGTGGCCTGAGCCTCCGTGTCTTGATCCGTAAAAACGGATGACGACATTCTCCTCCCAGGGTTGCTGTAGGGTTAAATGGAATCATTCAATTAATAGCAACATTACCACCTCCCCCATCATCAGAGGAGATACAAGGGGGCTGTGCCGTGTCCACAACTTTCATTAACAGCTAATATTTACTGAGCACTGTTTAAGGAGCTTTACATCTATTAATCCATTTCATTCTCACGACAAGCCTATGAAGTGGTTCTATTTTTCCCTTCTTGCAGAAGAGAAAGTGGAGGCCCAGAGAAGTTAAGTAACTTCCTCAAGGTCACACAGCTAGTAAATAGCAGAGCCACGCCTTGAACCCAGACAGTCTGACCCCAGAGCTGGCATTCTGAGCCACTAGTATAAGGTACCATACAGCTAAGGCCCGTCACGGAGGCCAGGGGCTGGGGACTGGTTCAGCTCACTTTGGTTCCCACCGCGGAGGCATTTACTGCACTGACTTGGCATCGGGCCCACAATGCCATCTTTGTGTAGGAACGACCCTGGGGGTGCCATTTGTGGTATCAGCCTGGTTTCCAGGATGCTCAGCTTCCCAGGAAGGGCGCGTTGCTTGTCTCTCGGACACTGGGCTGTCCTCTGGGAAGCTCAGCACCAGACCTGGATCCACCACACGGCAGCAGTGTTTGTAAAGCCCCGCTCCTGGTTCTGTTCTCTCCCCCTGCCCTGGCCTTTCTTTTCCCTCTTCCTCCCTGTAGCCTTACTGTACTAGTATAAACATGTCTGTCTGTCTGTCTGTCTACGCAGCTGACTGGATGCCCCTTTTGAAACAAGATAAGGCTAACACTTCCATAGTAACTACACTTTTTAAAGTTATTCTTTCCTGCTTCTCGTCATGTTTGCACACCCTCAAAGGCCTGCTCGGAGCCAGTGACAGGCTGGCTGGCCCATTTTCCAAAACCTTGATATGAATCCCTGTGGGGAGGGTGTGGGCTTAGGATGTCTAACAAGCTCCATGTCTGGCAGCCCCTTATGGAGAGAGAGAGAGAGAGAGAGAGAGAGAGAGAGAGAGAGAGCACTTCTGTGAGCCCCAGGCCAGAACATCCTGTGCCATTTAAGCAGAGCCCTCGCCTGGTGCCAAGCGTGCTTGCGGGGCTGATGGTGACAGGGATGAGGATCACAGTGAGATGTCGGTCCCACCGTGCACTGTGCAGTCTCAGTCTGGGAGGTTTAAAGAAGGGTAAGCAGTAGGTTTTGGGGGGGTTTTGGGGGGGGGATGTTGGTTCTGATTTTTCAGTTTGTTGTTTTGGTTTAAAAATAAAACAAAATGCACTGAGAGTTTGCCATCCAGAAGACAGGAAGTTTTAGGAGGAGCCTCAGGAATTCTCCCACACCTTCTGGTTGGACTCTGCCCTCCCAGAGCCGCTTGCTGAGTCCTCCGTGAGTAAAGGAAGCCAGCAGGCTCCTCCAAGGGAAGCTGAGGCGGGACTGCGAGTGGCTGGGAGGCTGGTTCCTGGCTCTCCTGGGTGTCATCTGGGCGGCCGGCGAGACCCCAGCTGCATGCCACATGCCCGGGTGGGGGCCTCCCTGAAGAAAACTCTCGGTGACCAAAGGGCGGACGGGGCCGCCAGCAGCAGGGGTTCCTCCCACCTTCAAAGGGCAAGGGCAAGGGCAAGCCCAGCACCAAGGGGCGGAACTGCCTGCCTGGGAGGTTGGACACGGCCTTCAGGGGGACACTGGGGCCCTGTCTCCCTCCCGGGAGGCTACTGTGGGTTTCCCAGAAAGCCTGCCCTGGCTCTAGTCCACATGGGCCGGGCTCTGCCACCTCTTCTGCGCGCTTTCCTCTCCTCGCCTCCCCCCTCCGCGCACCCCCCTGCCCCAGCCTCACTGGTCTCCTCGATGCCCATGGTCCTGTCTTGGCCTTTCCTTCGCTCGGCCGGGCGTTTCCCACTGCGGCCCGCTCTCCCGGTCCACTCCTCCCTCCCGCCAGGAAGCTCACTCCTACCTGTTCTGTAAGATGCCATAGGGCGGCCTCGCTGCCCCAGGCTGGGATCCTGCCGCCCAGGGGGCTTTGCACCTGCAGTCGCCTGTTACTCTGTAGAGGCCATCCCTGGATGTTTTCTGCATCTGACATGCTCTGACAAGGTGGCCAGTGGGGCAGGACAGAAGGGGGACAAGGATGCAGAAAGGGGGCTGGTTAGAGGGGCATTCTTTGGGGCTTTGCCAGGAGCAGCCTTAGTCCACTTCCCTGTGTGGCACTTGAGGTTTCCTGGGTGAAGGGGGAGACTGGGGACATGGGAGGTTGGAGGGTGATCCCGCCACCTGCAGCCTCTCCCCACTCCATAGAGCAGGGTGCTGGAAGGAAGGGAGCTGTGCCCTGTAGTAGGAATCCCCCACAACGTGTCTGGTTCTCAGGCTTACATCCTGACAGTGATGGGGAGCTCACTCCCTCGTGCAGGTGACTGTCTCGTAGTTGGACAGCTCTGGCTGTAGTGTCATGTGCATTCTTCATCTCATCAACGCGCCAGACCTATCTTTGCACCCCCACCCAGCCCTCCAGGATGTCTCGAAAGCACCTCAAACTCACCTTGTCTAAGCCGAACAAGACGCCCAGACCTCCCCAGCACCCCTTCATCTGTGAATGCACTGGCCTCCAGCTGCACCCCCTCCAGGCCCCCTGACCTCACCTTCTCAGCACCCCCTGATCTGTCCCCTTCTCTTCATCCCTCCTGCCCGCCCCACCTGAACTGCCCTGGGCACTCCTGGGCCATGGCAGGAGCCTCCTAACTCGTCTGCACCCATTCACTCTGCCCAGCCCCTTTCACCACCCACATGGCAGCCAGGGCGATCTTTTAAAAACTCATCACCACACTTCTCTGCTTACAACTCTTCAGTGACTTCCTGCTGCTCTCAGTGGCCATGAGTCCTGGCCCTTGCCACCCTCTCCAGCCTCGTGATGCCCCTCCCCTCACTTTCTGAGTCTCGGAGCACAGACTCCGGAGCCCGATTGCGGGTTCAACTCCCACTCTGCTAATCACTGGCTGGGCGACACTGGGCAAGTTGGTTAACCTCTCGGAACTTTGGGTGGTACCTCTGTAAAATGGGGGCGATGCTGAGAGGACCTCCTTCTTATGGGTGTTGTTTTTAGGATAAAACAAGTAAAAACAAGTGCTTTGAGCAGTGCCTGGCATTCCAGGAACAGGATTGTGATTATTGTAATATTTCAATCCCCTGAAAAGAGCCAAGCCTCCCCGCTCCAGCCACCCTGGGTCACAGGCATCCACAGTGGAGGGACTTGGGCTCTGACCTCGGCTTCCTGGTTCCAGTCCTGCCTCTGCCCTTCTTGGCTGTGTGCGTCACGCACGGTCATTCACCTCTGCCTGTCTCCATTTCCTCCTTCATGCCTGGGTGGTTGAGTGCTGGATGAATGAACATATGCCAGACCCCTGCCTGGGTCATAGAAGCACATTGCCGTGTCTGGTCTTAGCCATTCCCCTGTACCTGGGCCCCTCGCCTGGTTCGTTGATGCTCGCCCTTTACCTCAGCCCAGCTGTCGGGTCCCCAGATGGGCCAGCCTAGTCCATGCCACCGGACAGGCTCTCGGCACCTCATCCAGCCGTAACTCTGACAACAGCAGTGGCCTCCTGTCGAAGTGCTTGGTTTGTAGACGTATGCGCCCTCCCTGGAGAGTAAGCACCTTGCGGGCAGCCTGAATGTCTGCTCTGCTCAGGCTGCCTGAACCAGCCCAGTCTGTGTGCTGCCAGCACTTGGCATGGCTCTGGCACAGACAGATGCTCAGTGCCCATCTGCGGGAGGGAGGGAAGGAAAGAAGAGGCACTTGCCTTTCATCCAGCACTCTCACCCCGAGTCCCACCCCACACTGTTGTAGGGGACCCCCGCTTCATCCTGCACGTGGCCCTGCGATGACCCCAGACTCCCTGAAACTCTTGAAGTCCTAGGCCCCAGGCTCACCCGGCTCCCAGCCACATCCACAGAGGCCTAAGTCCAGGTCCTGACTCCCCCGAGGCAGCAGTGGGGCTATAGGTTAGCTGGAAGGAAGGACTCCCTCCTGTGAAGGCTAGAAACCTCAGGCAGGGGCAGCACCTCCCTTCCCCGACTTTCTGATCTGCAGAGCCCGGGGCCACATCTGTCTGTGGTTCTGGTGAAGCAGGAGGCAGAGGCAATGGCATCCGGAGGACCCTCGGGCCCCTGTTTTTTGGCCCTGGGAGCCTGTGATCAGGCGCCAAGTCCATTGTACAAAGAGAGCAGTGGCGGGAGGGAGAAGACGGTTTCTAAGGCACCCACCCCATGACACGCCCTCCGGGGCCCCAGCACACGGCCCCCTCCCCCCGAAGCAGACCAGGCCAGTCCAGTTCTGGTGGGTGTGGGCTGAGTGTCTAGATTTCCTCCGCTTTGATTTCACCCTGCTGAGCTGCCTGCGCCCCGGGGCACGCAGCCTGCTGCCCTAACAAACCCAGTCTGTGGGCCGCGTCTCCTGTGGTCCCTGGGATGAGGCCCACAGAGCCAGCACTGCGCAGCCCTGGTCCTGCCTCTGAGCCTTCGGTCCTCACCGGACTGCGCTCCCGCCCCTGTCTCCTTCTATCCGAATCCTGCTGAAGCCCAGCCCAAAGCGCATGTCCTCCTGGCCCTAGAGGGCAGACCTCAAAGTAAGTAATTTGGTTCGTGTGTGGATCAGGGACACCAGACCAGGCCCTGCCCTCCAAGGCCGGCTCAGGCTCCAAGGGGGCGCTGGCCCAGGAACAGCTCTGGCACAGGGTGTTGGAAAGGGCTCCAGCAGATGGATCAAGCGCCCACTCCATGCCAGGCACTGTCACCAGACACTTGGCCAGAGCTTTGCCCAGTGCGGTCATTTCACTGGGCAAGTCCTCCGTTCATAGTCCTCAGGTTCAAAGGCAGGCCTGCAGGCAGGACCCTCACCCACCTTCCCTTCTGCAGGCAGAGAGAAGGGCAGGGCAGGAAACTACCGTATGTCCACATGCTCGCAGTGGTGCCTGAGCCATACCAGCCTCCTGGGGCACCTGGGCGGGGTGGAGGCAGGCCTGGCACCAGGTCTAGAGAGCAGTGGCCTTCACCTGGCCAATAAGAACAACCCCTGGCCTAGCAGGTGCTCACCCTTCTTCACACCTGGAACTTCTTTCTCTTTTCTGATCTCACTTCACTTATCCCTCCAGCTGCCCTGGGCCGGCCCGTGGAGGACTAATATCATCCCCAGTTTACGGATGAGGAAACTGAGGCCCAGAAAGGTGCTCTCTCTCACTTCATACACAGTTAGTGGGAGAGCTGGGGCTGGACCTGAGGCCCTGGCACTCCCGGATGTAGCTCAGCCATGCCCCCCCTGCCAGCCCCGCATGACATGGGCACCCATCAGAGGTTTTTGTTAACCCTAAACAGAGACCCATCGCAGCCTCCAGGGGCCCATGGGTTCTAACAGGGGTCATACACTAGTAATATCAAAAATTAAATATTAAACGACATTTCCACCTAAAGCACTTAGCACAGTGCCTGGTATACACTGCTCAGTATGTGTAGCTATTATCTATAATAATAAAAGTGTAATATGCTAATTAGACCTGATGTCCTTCTGGACGACATTGCCATGAAGCCGGGGCTGCAGCCGCAGGATTGAGGAAACAGCCGCGGCTGTGAGGGAGGGATCCAGGCAGCCTCGGTGGCTGCGAAGGCCTGCTCTTGCACGAATTTTGTGCATCGGGCCTCTAGTTATTAATATTAGCTCATTTAATAATCTCACATCCCCATTTTGCAGATCCCTCATGGGGGAAGTGCCAGGCTTAAGGTCATGGCTATGGAGTGCAGACCTCACCTGGCCCCTGCCTTTGGGGTCCCAACCCCCACACCTGGACCCGCCCTATGTTACAGAGGCCAAGGTTGAACCTGAGCCCTTTAAGAGCCCAAAGCTGAGCATGGGGAGGGAGCGGCCCTAAACCCAAAGCTAGGCTGGAGCTGCATTCTTTGGGGGGAGTGAGGAGCCGCTTGGCATTTTCCCTTTGATACTGATACAGGCATTTTAATAGCTGCAGTGACCAGGCGGGTGATGTTTCAGCTGTGGCCACGCGGGGCATTCCAGGAGGCCCCGGCTGCCCGTGGGGGCAAAACAGGAAGGCTTCTCTGTGCAGAACGGCTGGGGTCCAGCCCAGGGCCTCAGAAAGTTTTCCACCTGCCCCTGAGCCTCAGCCTGGAGAGTTCTCTCTAGGGGTCTCAACTCAGGTGCCCAAGTAGGAGACGTTGGCCAGGGCAAGGGTACTGTGGTGACCTGAAGAGCACACGCCCCCCCAAAAGGGGCCGCCATCACTCAGCACCACCCGACGGTTACTGTGGCCCAGTGTTGCCAGGTCCTCCTATTGTACGAGGGATCAGAAATCTGGACCTTTATGCAATTCTCCTGTTTTGTAAGCAACCGATATTTATTGAGCATTTACCATATGCCAGGCCATGTGCTAGCACTTGAGGATGTGGCAGTGATTTAAAACAGACCAAAACACCCATGTCCTTGTGGTACTTACTTTCTAGTTGTGGGGGGAGACATTAAGCAAGAAAATTAGGCACCAACAACAGGAAAATCCTGAGGAGAAACAAAGCAGGGAGGAGGGATAGTAAGTATATTGCAGGAGGGCACTAGGGATGAGGAAGGCCTATATAGAGAGTGAGCCAGGTGGTTACCTATAAAGAGAACATCCCAGGCAGAGAGGACAGCACGTGCAAAGGCCCTGAGGTAGGAGGAAGCCTGGCATGTGCAGGCACTTCAAGGGGGCCTGTGAGTCACCCTGGCTGCCATGCTGAGTGGTCTGTGGGGCAAGGGCAGAGGCAGGGGATTCATCAGGAGGCTGTGGCAGCCATCACACCAACGTTGATGAAGCTTGGACCAGAGCGGGTGGGAGTGGTGAGACGGGGTCAGATCCTGGCCTTGTCTGGAAGGTAGAGAACAGGAGTTGCTGACTGATGGGTGTGGAGTGAGAGAGAAGGAGGCATCACTGATAATGTCAACGTTTTGAACAATTGAACAGGTGCCATTACCTGTGAGGAGGGAGGGGCAGGCTGGGAAGAAGGGGTAGAACATGAGAAGCTCAGATTTGCTGGCTAATTTGGGGGTGCCTGCCCGTGGCGATGTCAAGTGGGCAGCTGGATAAGTGCATCTGGAGGAAGGTCTGGGTTAGAGGTGCAAGGAGCAGGGCATGGCCACATACATAGGTGTCGAGGCCATAAGAGCAGCGACAGCCCCAAGGAGCCAGGGCGGAGGCAAAGAGGTGAGCCTGGGCCCGCGGCTCTCCAGCATCGCGAGTCAAGTAGGTAAGAAGGGGCCAGGGAGGACACTGAGGGAGCCGAGTGGCGCCCTGGGAGCCCAGTGAGGAAAGTGGTCAAGGAGAAGGATAGTGAGCAGGTGCTGAGATGAGGCGGGGGCTGCCCACTGGGCTTAGCTACGAGAGGTCGCCGGTGGCCGCAGGAGGGCCTCTTGGGGGCAGGGAGGGTAAGATCTGACAGGCGCTGTCCAGGAGGGAGCAGGAGGCTACACTGTCCATCAGGGAGTTTTTCTAGAAAAAAAAAAAGAAGCTTGACCAAGAGAGGACTTTTCTTATCTTTTCTAGTATTTTTTTTATGATGGGAGGATCAACAGCGTGCTTGCACAGTGATGCACATCAGCAGTCCTTTACGAAGGACGGCTTAATCCCACTCGAAGCCTGTTTTTGTAAATACATGTTAATGGGAGCACAGCCCTGCTTGTGTTGCTTTCGAGCTGTCTATAGCCGGTTTTCGCCGACACAGAGAGTTGAGTGGTTGTGACGGAGACTGTATGGCTCACAGGGCCTGAGAGAGTGACTAGCTGGCCCTCAGCAGACAACGTTTGCTGACGAATGGTGTAAGGGATCCAGGCCCAGGGCGGCAACAGATGTGCCGTGGGAGGGAGACCTGCTGCTGAGATGCCCTGGAGCAGGCGGAGGGGAGGACCTGCTGAGCAGGTAGGGGGCTGGCCTGATCTGGGGGCACAGACGGACAGGAGAGAGGAGAGAAGGAGCCCTAGCCGGTTTGGCTCGGTGGATAGAGCAGGGGTCCTCAAACTACGGCCTGCGGGCCACATGCAAATACAAATATTGTATTTGTTCCTGTTTTGTTTTTTTCAAAATAAGATATGTGCAGCGTGCATAGCAATTTGTTCGTAGTTTTTTTTTTTAACTATAGTCCAGCCCTCCAACGGTCTGAGGGACAGTGAACTGGCCCCCTGTTTAAAAAGTTTGAGGACCCCTGGGATAGAGCGTCGGCCTGCAGACTGAAGGGTCCCCAAGTTCGATTCTGGTCAAGGGCATGTACCTTCGTTGCGGGCACATCCCCAGTAGGGGGTGTGCAGGAGGCAGCTGATCGATGTTGCTCTCTCATCAATGTTTCTAACTATCTCTCTCCCTTCCTCTCTGTAAAAAAATCAATAAAATATATATATTTTTTTAAAAAGAGGAGAGAAGGGGAGTGTGCCCACAGGGGGGGGCGGGGTGTGCGTGGTGGTGGGACCTCTGGAAGGCCTCTTCTGGTGGCTTCTGTTTTCTCAGGTCACCAGGTGACTGCGTGTTGGGCTTGGGGAGAGAAGGTGTGAGAACTACTAGGACAGGAAGATGAGGGAACTAGGGCAGCACAACAAGCTTGCTGGGCTTTGCGCTGAGATAATGATCACGATTAAAGTGAAGCCAGTCACCCCGGCCGTACACTCCCCTGGCTTCCTTCTTCTGCGTGGGCACCAGCGTGGGGTCCACTAGGTCTGTGGCTTAGCCAGGAGAGTGTGCTAAAGGGAAGGGTATGCTGGCAGCCGGGCTGTAGCCAGGAGAGTGACCGTAAGCACTGACACTGGGCAAGGAGGGCTGTGAAATGTGGTGGGTGAAGGGCAGTGAGAAGGTGCCCGCAGGCTGGAGGGAGCCCGGGGTTGAGGCGTTGGAAGGAGGGAGCTGCAGAGACGGTCAGTGGGCGGAATGAAAGCCCAGGCTCTGGAAGGGGTGTGGCGATGTCGGGATTTAATACTTTTCAAAAATAAACACTATGCGGGCCAAGAAAACCCACCCACACCCTGAATGCAGCCAGTTTCCCATCTCTGTCAGATGTCTCCTTCCCCTCTTTTTTCTTAGATATTTTTATTGATTTCAGAGAGGAAGGAAGAGGGAGAAAGAGAAACATCCATGATGAGAGAGAATCGCTGACTGGCTGCCTCCTGCACACTCCACACTGGGGATTGAGCCCACAACCCGGGCATGTGCCCTGACCGGGAATGGAATCGTAACCTCCTGGTTCATAGGCTGACGCTTAACCACTCCGCCACCCCGGTTGGGCTGTCTCCTTCCCTCTTGATGGTGTCCCTGGCTCCCGATCCGCCTTTCTACCCCAGGCCTCTCTCCAGATCTCCAGAACCACATGGCCCTGCCCACCTGGACTCCTCCACCGGGGCAGCCCTCCAGCTCAGCTTGTCATCTTCCCACAAGCCTGCTTTTGCCCCTGTCCTGTCCCCATGGGGGCATTTTGGCGGCCATGGCAGAGCCTGGTCCTACCCTCTCCCCACCAGGTCCATCCTGTGCCCTGTGCATTCCTCCCCTTGTCTCCATCCTGCCATGACACACCGCAGACCACCGTGTCTCTCGGTGGCATGATGACTGTGACAGCCTCCAGAGAGGAACCTCAGCCTCCAGCCTTCTGTCCATCTCCATCTCCAGGGCCCAGCCCGCGGCTGGCCTCTTGTTGCTGTTGAACGAGTGACAACCCCAATGGCTGCAACCTGCAGCCAGAATGCTGCACACTCAGCTGGCTTTGGCTTGTCAGTCACTGAATGGCCTTGTCACTTAGCAGACTTCTGCCACACACCTGCTGTGCACCAGGAGCAGCCACCAATAAGTCTCTTAAGAGCCCAAGGTCGTTGGTGGGAAGGGTAGTCGATAGGTGCGGTCCTCGATGGAGCGTGGCATTGGTGAGCGGGGCTCAGAGCTGGGCATCGTGGGGCCTTTCACCAGACTTTGTCCTGGGAGGGCACGTGTTCACCCAGCGGCCATTCTGTGCCCACCTGTGGCCAAGCCTCAACATCCATCCACAACGTTTGTGCAGCAGTCTCCCTTCTCTGAGTGAGGGGCTCCCCTCTGAGACTTCCTCCCTTCCTCCCCTTCCTGTCTCTCTGCCCCTCTGCCCCTCCCTCCCTCAACGTCCTCACCTTGCCTGTGTCCTCACCTTGCCTGTCGCTGAGCTCCCTCTCCCGGGGGCATTTGTGTGCACCTTTCTCCAGCAGGGTGGAGTGGACTTTGCACCAAAATGCCTGAGTTCTTGTCCCAGATCCATCACGTACTAGCTGTGTGACCTTCAGCAAGTCACTCAGCCTCTCTGAGCCTCCATTTCCTTAAGTAAAAAATGAGTTAAATTTGTTAGATTGTGAAAAATAGATGTGATTCTCTGTATAAAGCACCCAGTTCAGCGCCAGTACAGATCAGGGCTGAGCAGACATGAGTTTGCACCAACCAGAGATGACGCCTCATCCCACTACACCTCCCCCTCGACCTTTCTTTACATCTCTCCTGGCCCACCCTGAGTGGCAGACGACACAGTAGTTAAGTGCTGGAGAGCTGCTGGTGGGGGCCAGCTGGCATCCTCACTGTCCACATGTCAGGGACTACTGGACGCTGTCAATCAGGGCCAGCCATTGTGCAGGCCCCATGCGGCCAGATCTTCCAGTTTTCCAGAGAAATTAGAAATGCAGATGTGCATGTAAAATCAACCTCTTCAAAATACTGGCAACAAATTCAATGAAAAAAATATCTGTGGGAACCAATTAAAATACATCTAAGGGCCAATTTGGCTCGGGGGCTACCAGCTTCAACTGCTGCACTAGCTTCGGAGAGTGTGGGTTCAAGTCCCAGCCTTGCTCCTCCCCTGACCTTGGCCAGGCTGCAGGCTGCCGTCTGTGCTTCAGGCTCCTCACCTGTAACATGAGTGCAACAATAGCTAACATGTACCGAGGGCTTTTCTTTCTATACATCGGCCTTTTCTTTCCTCTCAGTAACCCAGTGAGGTAGGGACTGTTAGCAGCTCACGGCCTGAGGCCTGTGCGTGGACCCAGGCAGTCTGGCCCGGAGGCACACCTGTTAACTTCTGTGCGTGGCCCCCGCCCAGGGTGCTTGTGAGGACTGAGACCTCAGCGCACCACGCTGACAGCGTAAGCACCCCAGGCACCGACGCTCTGGGCGTGTGCGTGTCCGTTTACAACCATGGCAATAGCCGCTCCTGGTGGGCAGGGGGTGCCCCCCTCTGCTTGTGGCCACCTCTTGGGGCCTTGCAGGTTAGCTCCGTGATTTGCAAGCTGGTGAGGAAGAGGTTTAATGGAGGCAGAGGACCTGCCCAGCCTCCAGCCCACCACTCCTGCCTGGGCCTCGCTTGAGAGGGACACAAGAAGAATAAGTCACTGTCCCTGCCCCGGGATCCAGCAGGAGCCCAGACTAGCCAGGAACCAAAGAGCAGAGAGCCGAGAGAAGCAGGCCATGGGGCCCATGAGTGAGCGGTGCGGGAAGGCCGCAGCTGGGTCCTGTGATGGGGGTTAATTTCTTTAAGAGCGCTCCGAAGACAGCAGACACTGAAATTAGCTAGATGGGACCTTTCCGTCTGCTTCTTATTACCCAGACGTCCGGTGGCCAGTCTTTGATCCAGGAACAGCCCTCCTGCCAGCCCCCAGGGGCCCCTCTCCCACACCCCCACCGCGCCAGCCCACAACGATTCCCAGCGCTTGGCCACCAGGACTCCCAGTGACTCCTCTCCTCTGTCTTTTTGTGCAGAAATGGAAGCTCCACTCTCGGAGGCGCCGAGAAGCCCCGAAGACGTCGCCGGGGTGTCGCTGCCCACCAGGTAAGGAGCCTGCGAACGGTGCCTAGGACGGGACGCCCGCCAGAGGCCCTCTCCTGGGTGTGCTCTGGCCACACCCTGCTCAGGGCATCGCTTTCCATTTGAAAGATGGAATGGCAATATCTGTGGTATTGCCTTTCCTCTACTCACTGATCCGCCCACCCACCCCCTAGCCATCATTCATTCATTCAGACATTCATTCATGCATTCATGAATGCTCCTATGGGCCTTCACTACATGCACCACGTTGTGAAATCAGACAAGATGATGGGCATGATTACGTTTTGCAAACTCTGAAGGGTTATGCAGCATTGACGAGAAGAGAAGCCCAAGAGGGCAGGGACCAGGCTCATGATGGCACTATTACGCCTCCAACTCCTGACACATAGTAGGCCTACAAAAGTGTTTGTTACTGGAACGAGCGAAGAATCCCGATGGTAAAACTCCCCTGCCCTCACGCGCGGGCTTTGGGCGCTTCATGCTGTGTGGTGTGGAGACGACCTCACAAACGCACCCGAGCACACTGCTCACGGTCAAGGTGATGCGGCGCAACCGAGCTAACCAGGCCAATCTGGATGCAGGTTCTGCTCCCGCATTTACTAGCCTTGTGTGGGCGGGTCACCTCCGAGGGCACCCCTTCTAGTGCTTGTTCCTCTGCGTAGAGCGACCCGCTCCTCGCCGCGCCTGCTCATCTGGTCACAGCTATGTACCGAGTCCCTGCTCTGTGCTGAGCGCTATGCTGCGTGTTGGGTTCAGTTTCATTGCAAACAGTTAATAATAATGATGAGTTCGTTCATCCGGACTTTTCTAGGTTGCTGACTATTATTATTAAGGCATGAGAATGACATGAGCAAGTTTCATTGTTCCCATGGTAACTGGTATGGGCTGTACTTTTGGGGGGATGAGGAAGAAAGTTCCAAAAAAAGGTTGGGGGGGAAAATAATCAAGTCATCACAGGGGCCTTCCCGATTGGCTCAGTGATTTGCCAGCTGGTGAAGGCAAGGTTTGAGGGAGGGCAGGGGACCTGCGCAGCCCCCAACCCACCACTCTACTCCGGACCTCTGCCAGCTCAGAGTGTGGCCCCTCGATACCACCGTGGGCAGGTGGCAGTGGCAGAACACTAACAGCTCTCTGGCAAGCCCTCCATGGACAGAGGGGCCAAGGAGCCCAGGAGCCCTCACCATGGTCCCCAAGCCAGGGGAGAGAGGCCAGCATGTATTGAGCAGGTGGGAAGGGAAGGGACAGCATTTGCTGGAGCATGAGTGGCCGAGGTGGGAGTCACAGTGCAGGGGGGCTGCCACAGGAGACGGTGGCACCGTGATGCGATTCAGCTGGCCTCAGGCAGAAGAGGGTCATCTGGGTTAATTAAAAGGGTGTCCAGAAGCCCTGGGAAGCTCCCTCCCTCCCTCGGGGCCCAGGAGATTGAGCCCTGGGATCTGGGAACGCTTTGGGGAGAAGAATGCCAAGATTAATGAGATGAGATGAAGGCAAGGCTGGTGTGGCAGGCCAGGTAGCATCAGGGTTTCGAGGGCCGCCCACATTTCAAATCTTCGTGTCTGGCATCTCTGTAACTCTGATCAATTGTAGTTGGTCATTTTGCTCAGGGTGTAGCATGTTGGGGAGGGGCAGGAGATTTGGAGACATGAAGACACAGGTTTGCATTTCAGCTCTGCATTTACCAGCTGTGTGGCCTTCCGAGAATTATTTGCCCTCTCTCTGCTTTGGTTGCCTCCTGTGAAAAATGGGGATAAATTAGTCCCCATCTTGCAGGTATATGGCGATGATTCAGAGAGATAATTGTGGGAAGTATTTAGCACCTTTCCTGACTCCTACTGAGCACAACTATTTCCCCCTCAGTTCCTCTTGCACTTTAAAGACGCTCAGAAATCCTCATGAGGCGCCACATCCTGGTGCTGGGGGCAATGCGGCTGCACATCTGTGGCAAGACAGAGGCTTACCCTTCCCTCCTCCCTGCCTGATTGGGCTTCGCAGGCCCTGCCCCTGTCAGGGTGGGTGCCTAGCCAATGGGTATCAATTTTGTGCTTGGGAGAGTCTGGCTCTGGAGGTCCTGGGAGGCTGGGAGCTGGGGACGATGTGGTAGGAGGGAGGGAGGATTTGGAAGAATGAGAGTTTGTGTGGGACCCCGGGCTCTTGGGTGGGGAGGAGAAAGTGGTGAGGCAGCAGGAGCAGCTCAGAGGTGGTGGGGAGGAGGGGCACATCGGAGTGAAGGGACACAATGGGGGGAGGGGGAGGGGGTTGATGCAGGTCCTCTGTGGGAGGGGCCACCAGCAGGCCACGAGGTGGCCAGGAGATGGGAGGAGAGAGAGCAGGGGCTTCCAGAAGGGGTGTCTGGGGTGTTAGGGAATTCCCCAGAGGGCAGTTTGGCCTGAAGTATAGACCAGAGCCAGGCAATTAACACTTAGGGCATTTAAGACAAGACCCCAAATGGAGGCAAAGTAGGAAGGAGCAAAGTTCTGGAAGGGCTGCACAGGGCGCTCAGACAATAGAGCCCCGGAGTAAATGCATCTGCTAGGCTGGGCTAGGTCCTGCTGCGTCCCTGGACCTGCCCCCTCTGCCCAGCCCGAGGCTTCTCACCCACTGAGGCCTACGGGCATGTGGCTGCCAACCTGTATGAGAAATGGCAGTTGCCACTGCCCCTCATTGGGCACCAGTTGTGGGCTGGGCGCAGTACTGAGCACATCTCCAAACCGGCAGAGTGGAGTTCCGACATCCTGCAATGGTTGCAAGTCCCCACGTGCATGGGTAAAGCACCACTCTGGCTCGTCCGCCTAAAGCTGCCTCTCCGAGCATTTCCTTAGTCAGGGGTCAGAGTGTAACCTCTTTAGAGCGCCTGATACTTACAGAAGGACGTAGGCAACTGCAAGTGCCACATACAGAGTCAAAGCCTCCTTCCTTGTGTCTTGCCAGCATCTCATATTGTGCCCCATGCCTAGTAGATGCTCAAGGAATGTTCCCTAACCGATCAAGAACCATCGCTGCGTGACTGGATTCTTTCTTGTGTTCCCTGTCTCCCCTCCGGTTGGTTTCTGGTGCCTCGCCCGCCTGGAGCCGCTCTGAGTCTTGCCTGAGGCTGAAATCACAGCAAATAAGCACACACTCTTCCTGCCCACAGTGGCCACTGAGATTGGAGCTGGGAGCCCTGAGCCCAGGCCTGCCCCGGTTTGCCTCTGAGACCCGCTGGGCTGAGGTGGGAGCCTGTGGTGGGTGTGTTCTTCCCTGTGGCAGCCTTGGGCCCTGGGTGGCATCCAAAGGGCTTGGGACACATAATCGTGGGCAGAAAACCCACCTCCTTCCCTTCCTACTCTGACCTTGCCAGCATCCTCCCAGGATCCTCCCTGTCCCAAAATAGCCAAGCACTGGCTGCAATCGGGCTGTGTCCTGCTTCTGGCTGCCTGCACTGCTCCAGGGGATGATGGGCCTGGAGGCCGGGACAGGATGCCAAAGGTCGGGCCTCGTCAGGAGGGTCACGGCGGCCAGAAGTTCAGAGGAATAGGTGTGGGCCGTGTGCAAAGCGTATGGCCTGGCGGGACAGAAGGGCGTTGGGAGCAGATATACAGACCGTGGGACTTCCTAGGCCACTTGAAAGGAACACAAAGATCAGGGACTCTCCCATCCTCTCTCCCTGCTCTTAGTCACAGAGGAGGAGCAGGACAATGCAGGCTCCAGGCAGCAAGGAAGCGGCTACTTCAGGGCCGCCACGCTGGGGCTGGGTGGGGCCGGCAGTGTGAGGGATGCTACGTGCGGACACACGGACAGAACCAGGACCGGCCGAGCTGCGGGAGCGGGTTCCTCCACTGTCCGGGCTTCATCGCTAAGGCGAGGACTCGGTCAGTGTCACACGCTGACCACCAGGCCAGAGGTTGGACGACCATAGTGGGGGAAGGGTGACCTGGTCGGGCCTGTGCGTAGTGCCCTCGCCAGGTGGTGGGAAAGGCCAGGGCCATGATTTAGGGCAGGGGTCCTCAAACTTTTTAAACGGGGGGCCAGTTCACTGTCCCTCAGACCGTTGGAGGGCCGGACTATAGTTTAAAAAAAAACTACGAACAAATTCCTATGCACACTGCACATATCTTATTTTGAAATAAAAAAACAAAACGGGAACAAATACAATATTTGTATTTGCATAGTTTGAGGACCCCTGATTTAGGGTATGCTAATGAGATGCATGCTAATGAGAGGTATGCTAATGAGAGGTGCAGATGAAGTGTCAGGGATTCCAGAGGAGCTTGGCCCTCTGGGAAAACGTCCCTGAGGAGGTGGCACTGGAGGCTGGAGACAAGGAACAGGGAAGCAGGTGGGGGCATAGACACAGCTGCCACCATAACTCTAGACCCCCAATACAGGACTCCAATAGCGAGGAGGAAGGTCCCTTCCTTGCAGGCTGGAAGACAGTGGTCCAGGGAAGGGAGGGTGGCCCTGCCATGGTCACCAGGTGGCTTCCGTCTCTGGGCTCCTGTCACTGCTTCATTCTTGCCGTCCCCCTGGCCAGCATGGAAGGGGACGGGGGAGTGGAGGGCAGGAGAACTCATGCCCAAACCCTGAGAGCAAAATTAGAAGGAAAACAACCTGACCGCATCACGTCTGCTCCTATCCCATCGGCCGACACTTAGTCGCATGGCCCCCCAGATCCCAGGGAGCCGGGAGGGGTTTTTTGCTGGGTGGCCACATGTCTAGGTACAACTTAGTTACTCTGGGAAGTGGGAGAACAGATACGTAGGGACAGCTCACAGTCTGCACAGAGGCCCTCCCGGGGAGGCAGCGGCGCGGACAGGCTCTGGGAGTGAGAAAAGGGCAGGGCTACCTGGGGCGGGCAAGCAGGTGAAGGGGCACAGAAGCAGTGATGGGAAATCAGGGTGGGAAAGGCAGCCAAGGGCCAGGCCGAGGAGTTCCGGCTCAGCACCCTCCGTTCAGAGGGAGGCAAAGGGTTTTCACCAGGAGAATGATTGGTTGGTAACGGCTGCCCAAGGGCTGTGCTGAGTCGGATTCTGAGGCTGAAAAGGCGCAGCAACCACTGAATGATTTGCGCTGCGAATGCCTAGCAGTGGGCCGCGATGCCTGTGCCCTGGCTTTGTCACCCCGCGGGAGATGATGTTGTGTCAGAGAAGGTTCGGGGAATAGGGGTAGGACCCGGTCCAATCCTAGAGCCAGAACTGGCAGTGATGTGGACAATGGCTTGGAGAGGCGGAAGCCCCTTGCAGCAACAAAAACGTCCGAGATGCCATGAACAGGGCTCCATTTTCTCATGTGTTTCCGTTTACGTTCGCTCGGGAACTGCCTCCGGGGCTTGGTTATTTTCCATAGGTGGTGAGAGCTGGTGTCCGCACGTCCTGAAGCCCTGCCTCTGTCTAGCCTTGCCCTGTTTGCCCTGGCACCCGTTTTTGCCCCCAGCAGCCTCATTGCATTTACAGGGGCAGGGCCCGTGGCCAGAGCTTCTGTCCCCAGCTGGGCCCCTCCCGCCGCCCCTGGGCTCAACGGAGCAGAGCCACAGCCCCCCTTCCTTTGTGGTTCTCCGTATTTCAGACTCAGCTAACCCCAAAACGGGAGGCTGCAGAACAAAGTGTCCCTGGTGCCACTAATAAAGAAGATTGCAGGGCTGATGGCTGCTTTAGGGAGAACATTTAAACCAAAGAAAGACTGTTTTCAGGTACCTCAGACACTCTACATGCAAATAATCGCTGGGGTGATTCTGAGTCCTTCGTGGCTGTTTCTTAAAGTGCATCCAGCCTGGAAGAGACCCTCCTAGTCAGTGCCCACTCGCCCTTGTTTTGCTTCCGCCAGAGGGATGGGCTTTCATGTGCTGTGTCAGCTTCATTCCCCCTCTCCCACCCCACCACCTCCTCCTGACTCTGCAGTCCTGTCTCACGGCCCATCTGACCTCCCAGACACCCAGGCACCAGCCCATCGCTGTCCCCTTCTCCCTCACCCACTGCGCTCCATCAGCTGCTGGGTCCTATTGATGCCACTCCTCCACTCAAGAACCATCCATGGCTCCCTAGTGTTCATACACCCCCCACCCCATAATCAGCCCACGTTTGTCTGTCCAGTCCAGTCTGTGGCCAGTCTCCCGCGACGCTGTACTCCTTTCCTCTCAGTAACATTGGGCTACTCACCTGCCCTGCCCACGCACTGAAGTCTCGCCTGTCACAGTCGCTCATGCCGGTTTGATATCTGTGTTCCCTGTTTCACACCTCCCCTCTCCACCGCCCCGCCCCCCCGCCCCCCAGGCCTACTACAGCACCCCTGCAGCTCCTCCCACCTCCTCTCCTCCCACACCCTCTTCAGTAGTTCTGCAGTTGGGTTACTATGCTAACAGAATGCCTCGTGTGTGCTCAATGTATAATCCAGGCAAAACCACCAACTGGGACAAGTAATTTGTCTTCAAATGAGAAGTGAAAACAGACCAAAATGTGTGCACCTGCAAAGGTTTCTCCCTGGCCACGGTCATAAACCATTTGATTTCAGTTCTGCAGGCGCTTGACAGCACAGCTCAGAATGAGGCTCCTATAGAGAGGAGCTTTTGTGGGTTTCCAGCCGGGGAGAACCTTCCCCACCTACGAACCACATCCTCCAAGCGCACGCGCTGAAGCCAGCGGCTGCCTCCCACACCTGACCCTTTCCCAACATTCCCTGTCCTGGGGGGCGGCACCATCACCACATGGGCCCGGCAGTGGGCTGGAACCTGGCGTCTGCCCGGAGGCCGCCTTTGTCCTCACGTCCCATCAATCACCCAGCCCCACTGATCCCACTGCGCCGATTCCCTCCATCTTCACCACCGTCACTCCTGTTCAGGCTGCCACCATCTCCACCTTATTCACATCAGCAGCCCCTAACGGGCCTCCCACAATCCCTTCTTCACCCAGAGGCCAGGTGGCCTTTTTAAAATTAATGCATCACCCTAGTTAAGCATGTCAGCGCTTCCCATCGCACTTAGGATCGAGTTCAAATCCCTAATGAGGCCTGAGCCCCTTCAGGCCTCCCCTGGGCATGATCCCTTCTGCGTGCAGAGTGACACCTGTGATGCCTGTGTCAGCTGTGATGCCTGGTGATGCCTGTGATGCCTGGTGATGCTTGTGGTGCCTGGTGATGCTTGTGGTGCCTGGTGATGCCTGTGGTGCCTGGTGATGCTTGTGGTGCCTGGTGATGCCTGTGATGATGGTGATGCTTGTGGTGCCTGGTGATGCCTGTGATGCCTGGTGATGCTTGTGGTGCCTGGTGATGCCTGTGATGATGGTGATGCCTGTGGTGCCTGGTGATGCCTGTGATGATGGTGATGCCTGTGGTGCCTGGTGATGCCTGTGTGCTGGTGACAGTATTTGGTGCAGAGAGGCTGTATGGGGCGGGAGCCACAGCCAGACCAGTGTGGGCATGGTGTGCTCTGGAAATCAGACAGCCAGTCAGCAGCTCGGACCCTGGGCTCCAAATGAAGGCATGTCCTGTGGCCTCTGTGGTCCTATTTCAGGCATCCTGCTTCCCCAGAGGAGGGCTGGCTGGCACGTAGGAGAGGACCCTGGACATAAGGAAGCACCCAGCCTTGTGGGGAGGGGTTGGGAGCCAGTGTGAGCAGGCTGCAGAGACCACAGCTATCCCCAGACGCCCCCCCCACCCCGCCCCCGCCCTGGAAGGGCCTCTTCCTCAAGGCCCTCCGCTCCCCACTTCACAGCCTCCTGGGGAATTCTCTCAAGTTAATAATTTCTTCCCGTTTCCTCCCGAAAGCACTTCCAGATCCCCAGCCTCCTGGACGCTGCTGACAATGTGTTTCTCCTAGATCGGTGCTGATAAGGCCCGCCCGGGTGGTCACTGGGATTTGTAGAGAAATAAAAATAAGGAAACGGAGGGTTCCGGAAAGGCAGAGTGCTGGGGCCAGATGCCCCAGACTGGGAACCGGTCCCAGGCCGCGAGGACTTAGCAGGACACTGTCCTCTCTCGGTGCCTCCATTTTCTCACGCGGAAGGAGAAGAGACTGAAGAATAACGTCTCTGGGAAAGAGGGGGTGGCCCCAACAAAGCCCCCGCCTGGGCACACCCTGGAGAAACACACCCACGTACGTGAGGGGAAGCGTGTTCACCGCGGCCCCGTGTGTTACCGAGAAAAGGAAAGAAAACCTAAATACCTGCCAGTGGAAGAGTAGAGACATGTGGACATTAAATCGAGGCACTTCCATCAATGCAATGCCATGCACCATCTCACAGATGAACTGGGCCTCCAGACCAAGCTGTGCTATGGGCGAATCTCATCCTATGGGGCGAAAAGAGCAAATTACAATTAACTTTTACAATACAGTTAATATATATAACATTAGAAACATATAAAACAACATGACACATTGTGCAGGAAATATATGCAAAAGCAATAAGTATATGAAGAAACGCATGGGAGTGATAAACATCAGATTCAGTGGGGAGCAGGGATGCAGTAGAGATTGGGGTCCCTGAGGGGTTGGCTATATTGCTCTTAAGCTGGATGATGAGTATGCCAAGTTCATTTTTTAAAAAAATATATTTTTATTGATTTCAGAGAGGAAGGGAGAGGGAGAGATAGATAGAAACATCAGTGATGAGAGAGAATCATTGATTGGCTGCCTCCTGCATGCCCCCTACTGGGGATTGAGCCCGCAACACAAGTATGTGCCCTTGACTGGAATCGAACCCAGGACCTTTTAGTTCATAGGCCGATGCTCTATCCACTGAGTCAAACCTTCTAGGGCCCAAGTTCATTTTTTTATCCTCTCCCAATATGTCTTATTGGTTTGGGGGCAGGGGTGGGGCGAGAGAAACATCTATTGATTGCCTCCTGTACATACCCTGAGCCGGGATTAAACCTACAACCTTTTGGTGTACAGGATGACACTCCAACCAACTGAGCCACCCAGCTACAGCCATTATATTTTTTGTAATGACTGTATTGAGATATAATTTCATATACAACTCATCCATTTTAAGTGTACAGTTTGATGATTTCTAGTATATTCAGAGAGTTGTGCGACCATCATCAAAATCAGAGAATTTTCACCGTTAAAAAAAAAAATCCATGCCCTTTAGCAGTCATCCTCCATTGCCCCCAACCCTCCCACCCCAGGCAACTGCTGATCTTTTTATTCCTGCGGGCTTAGCGTAAGGTTTTCAGGTTCATCCATGCTATAGCATGTACCAGTGCTTTATTCTTTTTTATTGTTGAATAATACATTATATTATTATAAATATTTACATGGTATTCCTTTTTGAATGTCTAAAATATTTCAATAGGAAGCATTTTTAAATCTGAAGTTGATGAGAGGATGCTTTGGGTGAGAGCATGTTGAACCAGCCTCCGGGCCTGACTCTATAGCACCCAACTGGCACCCCCCACCAACAAGGGTGTGAGATTGCTTGGAGCTGAGATCCCGTGTGTGGGGCCTTCAGCCACCTCTGGGCTGCCAGCAACAGTTCCAGCCCTACCAGGACCCAGGGAGGCCAACCCGGCCGGGCTGGACTCCCACTCCCACCCCCCTCCTGACACGGGGCTGCCTCCTTCCCCTCCTCTGCCCTGCTCAGTGTCACCACCTCTGCAAGGTGTCCCATGCCTCCCAGGTCCGGCTGGCGGCCCTTTCTCTGAGCTCCCTCAGAGCTGTGCTCCAAGCGCTGTCCGGCCCCACGGTGAGGAGCGACAGCACTGAGTCCCTGCAAGGTCCCTAACTTCTCTGGGCGTCTGTCCCCACACTGTGAGCTGCAGGAGCGAGTGTCCGCCCAAAGGCCAGAGGTGAGGATTCAAGGAAACAAGCTACGTATCTACTGTCCACAGCCTTGTCTTGTTTAGGATCTGCTCTATGTCTCTGGGGCCCCTGCAGGCAGGTGGTCCTGGGCAGGGCTGGGCTGTCTGCAGGGAGGTATGGTTGCCCGGCTTCAGGAGCAGGGGTGCCTGCCTGACCTGCCCGAGGAGAGGCTGGCTAACCCAGCAGTTACACATCTGACTCCAGCAATCCTGGGTCAGATCCCAGGAATCCCATTCCGCTCCCTATTAGTCCTGGGAGTGTGGATGAATGACTCTGACCTGGTGTGAAGGGAGGGGTTAGGACAGTACCCACCTTACTGGACCTGACACGAACTCGGCTCAAAACGATTCGTTAGTTGTCATAATGACGATAATTATGTTGCGTGGAAAGGGGCGTCTGGTGAGACGGGTTGTGAGGAGAAGCTACAGCCCTCACCCCGTTGCATCAGCCATGAGAGATCCGGAAGAGGTACCGGTTTGTGCCACCCAATGCAACAGGGAAACAGCTTAGGCTGCAGAGGGCGCGGGCTTCCTCTCTGCCCTGTCAGAGCCTAAGTCATTCCAACTCGGAGAAAAATCCTGGATGCCTCCACATTCAGCAGTGCCCCGCAGGAGATGCAGAATGGGCGCGAGGCATGCCTACCCTCAGAGCTGGCCTCCCAGCTCTCCATGTGTGGCTTTCGACATGGGAAAAGCCGCTTACCCTCCTCTCTGAGTTTCCATGAGCTCATCTCTTACGCACACATGTCTTACAGGGTTATTGCAAAAGTTCTTGGTCAACTGCTGGGTACCATACAAATGAAAGCCATTAGAGGGAGAGGAATTAGACTTGCCCACAGTCCCGTTATGTAATAGAAGGTAGGCTGCGTTGAGGGCTGCACGATATGAATACAGGGCCGTGGGCAGTGGGGGAGGGAGCGTTAATTACAAGTGGGGCGATGGCTGGCTCCTTGGAGGGGATGTTTGAGATCGCTGCTGATGCTCAGGGCCCGCGGGCCTTGGAACCCTGCTTTATGAAGAAAGACTCAGCCCCTCTGCACTCCACTGTCTCCAGCCACAGCCTGGAGCAGGAGCCCTGGGCAGCGGGGCTCTCCTTAAAGGTCGTGCCTGTGCCCTGTGTCCATTCGGAGACAGGCACCCGGCCTCACTCTGTGCCCTGTGAGGGGAAGGGGCCATGTTTGCAGCAGCTGTTGGTGGGGTTGGGAGTGACTGAATTTTGCAGGAACTCCAACCACAAGGGACAGCTGTGTGTCTGGGTGGACTCGCAGGTGACGGCCGCACTGGCTGTGTGTTCATTTCCTCCTGTCCGTCCAGCTTCCAGCCTCAGAGAGGCCAGCAGAGGCTCCCCAGGCCCCGGGAGGATTAGCCACTCGTGTGACGGTTCCACAGGTGTGGATCACGCACTTACCTGTCAGAGCCTTTTCCTTAGCACCTGCCCCATGAGGACAGAAACTATGGCCAAAGCGAACCCCCACCTCCCACCCCCTTTATCCCCACCCAGCAGAGGCAGACCAGGGACCAGTGGCCAGACTCTGAGCTGGCTGTGTGCTCACCAGGGCTCCAGGCTGCCTGGACACTGTGTTGGCATGTGACTTGGGCCTTCCATGGGTTAACAGCAGCGCCAGGGCCATGCTCAGTGCCATGAGGGTACAAGGAGCATCACACACAGTCCCTCCTATCCAGAGCTAGGTCAGAGCCAAGCCAAAGCAGGGCATCACATTTGGGAAATGCAAGAGAAGGAGTGATTGCTTTAGAAGGGAGGAATCAGGAAAGGCTTCCTGGGAGAAGTGGCATTTGAAGCAGACCTCGACAGACAAGTTAAGACGCCAGGAGCGGAATACATCCATAAGGTCATTGTAAGCAAAGGAAACAGTGTAGTAAAAGCATAGAGACCTAAGGAATGTGCTTTCTTACTCCTCCTCACCCTGGGAGAGAAGGGATCATCTCGAATGGCTCCAGCAAGCTCACAAGGAGGGATGTTGTCAGGGAGAAGTCTGGAATGAAGAGCTGGGGGTGCGGGAAACAGACCATGAGCAGAATTGAACACCGCCCTGGAGATGCCACGGGAGGTTTCCCCGAAAGGGTGTGGCAGCATCCAGCTGTACTCACTGCAGGGTAGAGGATGAACTCGAGTCAAGCAGAGGAGCCAGGAGGAGGTGGCAACAGTTCTGCTGAGAGGAGGCCTAAAGCGTGTGGACGGGGTTTCATTGGCAAGTGTTGGCCACATGGTAGGTGTGGGCGGGCGGGGAGGCAGTGCGAGCCTGTGAGCCCAGAGGAGCCACCGTGATCACGGCATGTACTTGTTAAAGCAGCCGTGACTGTCCGACATTGTTAGGTAAACATTCACAAGCGTCCATTGGTGGTAACTGGGGAGAGTTGCACCTTCTCTAGCTGCACAGCGAACCACCAGCAGAGTCATGGGACTTGGGCCCTTTCCAAGGCCACGGCCTACAGGGGTCAGCCCTCACAGCTCCCTGTGCTGGCGGACGGCTTGGTGACCCACTGGGTGTCAGGATGTCTGATGGCTTTATGGAATGGATCAGTGAGGATAACCTCAAAGAATCTGTACGTGGAACTTCACCCAACCAGTTAGAATTCGGGACTCTCAGGGCCTCCCAGCGGCGTCCAGCTGGCTGCTCGGCAGCAGACTGAAGGCTTCCAGCAAACTTAGCTGGTTACCACCACGGTGGACAGGCTTGCCGTAGGCCACACCCTTAGGAACAGGGTGTGTGCGGCCACCACTGTGCTCACCAATCTGATCTATGACATGCCCTTGCATGCCCTTGCATCCCAGCTGTATGAGGCCAGGTGGAGAGCAGAGAGCTGGCAGTACTGCCAGCAGCGCACCCTGAGAGGAAAGCGCGTTATATCAGACTGTCTTCCTCCATGGCTCTTGGATGTACTTAAGTGCCCATTGTGGCTTACCTGATGGCTGCCCTGGACGGACAGGGGGATCATGGCTTGCATTTATATTAAGAGATGGTGTCGTCCTCATGCTTTGCATACAATATGGCTTATATTCCATCGAGCATCCTGTGATGTAGGGCTGTGGTTATCCCCATTTCAAAGATGAGGAAACTGAGGCTCAGAGATGTTCAAGGATCGCCCAAGGTCCATGGCTAAGAGCCAGAGCCAGGACTCAAACCCAAGGCTCTGAGTGCCAGCACCTGTGCCCCGGGCACAGAGCAGATGAGAGTCGGGTGGGGAGGAAGGAGGAGGGGCTCTACTTAGGACAAGCTGGGGGGTGGGCGGTGGGGTTGCAGGATGTCCCTGGGGAAGTGCTGAGGGCCCTGGAGGGGAGAGTGGGGAGAGGGAAGCTCTGAGGCTGTGGCCTTAGAGGAGAAAAGCCTTACCTGGAGCTGGCTGGCTGCGGAGCTCACTGCTCAGGGCGGAGAAGGAGCACGGCTGCATCTTGTTGGAGAGCTTGCTGGAGGCACCCAGGCCGGAGGTACCCACGCAGCGCACATGGGGAGCCGTGGTCCCATCTGCGCTGCGGAGCTGGGAGCCTGGCGCAGGCTGCTGAGGGCGGAAGGGCGTTCTACTCCAGACTCAGTGGAGGATCCCTGGTCTGTCTCTACCCACTCTACCCCCAAGGGTCCCAAAAGCAAGTTCTACCACCTGGGTGCCCCTTGGAGGGAGGGGACAGTAAACAGCAAGGGCCCCTGACCCGTATAAGGGACTAGAAGGTGGGCGTGCTAAGCACATGGACTCACTCTCAGCTCCTCCCAGAGGCACCTGGCCACCCACCCGCTCATGCTGCCCCGCCCCCAGTCTCACCTCAGTTTCTCCCTGGGGGTTCCTCTGCCACCGTCAAACGGCTGGGTGGCCTCTGCCGGCAGCCAGCATGATCGCCTGCTCCGCACCTCGCAGGCCTCATTCCATCCTCGTCCTCCGTTTCCCGGATGAGGACCCGACACTCAGTCCTTCACTAAGGATACAGGTTAGGCAGGGGCAGGGCTGGGACTGAAACACAGCTCCGAAACATCAGCAGGTACATTCGGGACCCCGTCTTCTGATGTGCACCCTGCACGGCACAGCCTACCGCGGCCGGAGGTGCCCGGGGCTCCGGGGGGGAGACTCGGCAGTGGCCGTGATGCTGGTCTGGAGGACGTTAGCGAGAAGTGATCATCACAGCTACGTGTCGGGAGAGCTGACTCAGTGCCAGGCGCTGTTAGACGCACTTTGCTGCATTATCTCATGTAATCCTCATAATCACTTCATGTGGCAGATACTATTATTACCTTCATTTTGCACATCAGAAGACTGAGACCCAGAGAGGTTACGTGATGTGGCCAAGGCCATGGAGCTAGTGGGCGCTGGAGCCAGAATTTAAACCCCAGCAGTCTGACTCGGAGCAAACCAGAGCTGCGTCAATACGTAGACGTGCTCTCCCTCCCTCTGTCTGTCTCTGCCTCTTTCATCAACTTACTGACCCAGCGAACAGCTCCTGAGCCCCGCTCTGTGGCAGGCCTGTCCTCGGGAAGCTGGGAGGAGCTCACAGCCTGGGGCGAGGGAGCCACAGGGAAAGCAGAGACCGAGGACCAGGGTGGGGGCAGGCCTGCAGGGGGTGGCAGGTGGGTGCCCCAGCTCCTGTGGGATGGGCCACAATCAACGCAGGGACCAAGATGGGGCCTGCAAGGCTGGCGTTTGTACCGAAGGCCCCAGCTCCAGGGCCAGGGAGAGAAGCAGCAGAGACCCCCAGCACAGAGGCAGTGGCCTGCAGGGGGGGGGCGGGGCGAGATTGGCAGGGCAGGCAGGTAGGGGAGGGCATTACAGAAGGGTCAGACCCTCCAGGAGCTGAGTGGCAGTAGGGCTAGCCCAGGGCCTGCCTGTCATTCTTTTCAGCTCACTTCACACACTCATTTCAGCCTGATGCTCCCTCCCCAACACCCCCCACAACACACACACACACACATGCACACACCCAGCCTTTGCCATCTGCCCATGTGTGGCAGGTATGGCAGGCAAGGCATTGCAGGAATATCTCCGACGGGGCAGGGGTACGATAAAAGTGGAGGCCCAGGGAGGCTCCTAGGGGCTGGGATGAGGGTCGAGCCTGGGCAGAGGCCTCCGACAGAGGGCTCCTGGGCAGAGGGCTCCGGCCCCAGTGGGGAGGAAGTGCTATGAGCCAGCCTGGCATGGAGCAGTAGGACATGCCCCACAGGTGGCCAGTTTTAAGCAGATGCCAGTTCCCCACAGAGTTACAAGCTGTCTCCAGGGCCTAGCACACTGTGACAGGCCAGCGGGGAGGGGTGCAGGTCCTGAGGGCAGAGTGAACAGGGCAGAGTGGCCGTGTGCTCCCGGCGCGGCCCCCGAGCTCGCACGGAGGGCTCTTCGGGCTGCACCTCCAGGCTCAGGAACGCCCGGGGCCCAGGGCCTGGGCAGCTGCATGTCCTCTTCGGGTCCCCTTAGCTGAGGACCAGGTGCCTTTCCCTCGTGGAGCTCCTGAGCCTGGACATGGTGGCCGCACCCACATCCCACGGTGGCCTGACCACTCCTCACGGCCGTGTGGGCTCTGATCGGTGGGCCTCCGCATCCCTCTTGTTCCAAATATTTGGCAACAGTCCCCTGCCTGCGTCCCTCCTCGCCGGCCGGCCCTCATGGGCACTGACTGGGGTTCCATGCTCTGCTTTGGTCCCAGGGAACGGGGTGACAAAGGTGGGCGAGTCACGGACTGGATGTGCACTGGCTCCGAGAAACAACAGCGGGAGATGGAAGCCCCGCTACGGTACCTTTTGAGGTCACTTGCCCCTTTCTCCCGAAAGCGTGGCCTTCAGGATAAAAGGGTCCATTTGCCTAATGGAGGCTGTATGGTCCACGGTGCCCCGCGGGCCTGATTTTTTGCAGCCACGGGTCCTTCTTTCTCAGCGCTTTGCTTCTTCTCCCCCAAGCATGAGACAGAACTTGACTTTGGACAGTCTCTTCAGCTCTGGAAGAATCCAGCTCCCATTCCTGACCATGATAGTGCTGGCATCTGGCAGGCGTTCCCCAACGAAGCTGGGGAGCAAGGAGGAGCAAGCCAGGCACGAAGAGAGGAGGAGTGGGGGGCCTGTATGCTGAGGAGAGATGGTGGCCTCCTTCTGGCTCCTGACCAGAAATGAGGACGGAGTTCCTGTCTTCCCAGCCTCAGTCCTGCGGGGACGGAAGCAGAACAGGCCCCCGCCTCACAGCTGCCAGGTCCAGACTGCAACACCGAAGGGCCACAGAGGTCACCTTGGGCAGCGGCAGGCCCTTTCTGTGCAGGGGATCTTCCGTGCAGCCCAGCAAACGCCTCGTGCCCATGTCAGAGCAGAGCCCTCCTGTGGGATGGGGATGGGGATGGGGCGGAGGGGGGTGGGGTTCAGCGCCCAGGGTGTGTCCCATGGGTGTCCCCCTCTAGGCGCCTCAGAACTGGAGGAGCAAGATGCAAAGTCCTCTGGTGTCATCCAATCTGTCCCTTTTGCCGTTGGGGAAAATGAGGCCCTCAGAGGGAAGAGGGAACGTGCTCCCACCTGCACAGCCAGATGGGAATGGCGGGGGTCTTTCCAGCATGCCATGTCCCCAGAATGGGTCCCAGAGCCACTACTGTGTCTCAGGGAGGCAGGAGTGTTATGGAGACTGAGGCCAGGCTGAGGGATGTGAGACAGCCCAGTGGCCAGTGCCACCCAACGCCACGCCCCGATGCCTCCCGAGGCCAAGCGCTCGGGCCAGGCTGGGCGAGCGGTTCCGGATTCATCTGTTTGTAAGACAGCCCGTCCTTCCAACAGGACAAGAGATGCCGCCACCTCCCTGGAGTTGATTGGCCCCTGGCGCCACCACCCACCGCACAGCTATATCTAGGGATGAAGTCAGACCTGGTCCTTTCTGCGCCCTCCCAGCTTCTTCTCCCTTTCCCTCTCTTCTTTACTTCTTTACTTTCTCGAGAGTTAGAAATTGGCCCTGACTCTCACTTCTCCTCCATCCTCCGTGCCCACCCCCTTGTGGAATGGACATCTACACAGTAGGATCATGTTTCCGTAGAACAACAGTCTCAAAGTGTCTGCAAAAAAATATTTTAAAAGAAATAGACATACAGAGAAGAAGCCAGGTTTTATTATCCAAAGGAAACTCAGGCTGGAAACCCATTTCTGGTGCTCATTTTAGCAGCTCTGCAGTGGGGCTGGATGTTAGTCACAGCATTTGCCCACCTTAAAATCCCCTGTGGGTATGAGTCATTTTCTTGGCCTTGGGAAACTCCAGCCTTTCTTTATTCCTGTCTTGGTCATCCGGCCAGCACAGGAGGCCAGGGCCCTGTGGATGGGGTTCCCCTGGATTGGTTATACTCCATCCACGGTGCCCAGGGTAGTGTGGGGTCTGCCCTTACTCCGAGGCATCCAGGCAGCCCCTTCCTCATGTTGCAAGAGGCCGCTCTCTTCCCTTCCTTTCCCTTCCCTTCCCTTCTTTCCTTTCCCTTCCCTTCATTTCCCTTCCCTTCCCTTCCTTTCCCTTCCCTTTCTTTCCCTTCCCTTCCCTACCCAGTGTGAGAGCCAGACAGACCTAGACAGGATCCAGCAAGAACTGGGGCTTCACAGACAGAGTCTAAGACACAGAGATGGCAAGAGGCGCTTTCAGGGTCACCTAGCCATGTCTCTAGTAGCCAGTGGCAGGATGGTCAGCCGGCTGAGTTTTGGGATCCAGCTGTGTTTCAATGGGCAAGCGGCTTAACCTCTCTGAGCCTCAGCTGGCTTTGTAATTCATTGTTTCACCAAAGTTCCAAGAACCTATCAATGAAGTACGTGATGTGATCTCAGTTGGATACAGGCCTTCCTAAAGGCTTCAGAGCTGCCCTGGAAGATGCTGGGAGCCCCGGCTCTTGTGCACACTGCGTGGCCCTGCCTTTCCGGCCTCAGCCCCCGCTTCTGTAAAATGGGGCTATGGCAGCCTCGCTGAGTGAGCCAACCATGCACAGAGTTAACAAATTGTGTAGAACTTGGAGAGTGAAGCCCGGCATACCATAAAGCACTATAAAGTGTCTATTAAATACATTGATTAAATAATTAAAACAGAGGAGAGCGAATGAGCATTCCAGTCAGCAAGAGGGTGCAAAGGCCCTGAAGCGGAAATGGGCGTGAAGAAGAGAAAGAAGGTCCGAGCAGCCTGATGGGATGAGGGGAAGGGAGAGAGCGGGGAGGTCCTGGGCCAGCTCTGTGGTGCCTCCCATGACTCTGGCCTGCGGGGTTTGTAAATGTTGCCCTCAGTGAACCAGGAAGCTACCGGAGGGTTTTAGGAGGGAAAGCCACATGCTCAGATTACCTTTTACGTTCCTCTTGGTGCTGGTTGAGAACGGGGTTGCCGGCTTGGGGGGTGGGGGGTGGGGGGCAGAGGGGCGGGGAGAAAAGCGCCTGTGGAAGGTGTCCAGGTGAGAGGCGATGATGACAGACTGGGGGCAGGTTTGGAAGTGACGCTGGCAGGCCTTGCTGATGGACTGCTTGTGGGGGTGAGAGACGGAGAGAAGCCGAGTAGGACTTGCAGCGTTTTAACTGGAGCCCTGGCCTGGTCTGGGCTCTGAAGGGGCTGGAGCTGCAGAATGGCTTCACCCCGAGGTGCTGGCGGGGGCAGGTTTCCTGGTGGGAAGAGGCCGGGACTGGAAGCAGAGGCTGGAGGGACAGTCAGCGGCACTGAAGGAGCCTGGTGTCTTAGGGGTCCTGTCATTTACATGTCAGTTACATGTCAGTCACTTACACACACCAGCTGTGGCCTCTGTGTGCTAGGGTGAGCAGTCCGCTGAACGCCTAGTTTCACTTCTTGCTCCTCAGCTCCTGCCTCGCCAGTCCAGCTCAGAGAGGGACTTGGGTTTGGGGGGAGGAAGGGACAGCCTGTCTGTGCTGCTGCGGTGGGAATACGGCTGGGGGGCTGATGAGATGCAGCGGCCCCCGGCCCCCGGAGCCAAGGATGTCCTGAGTTCCCCTTCCCGCTGCGGCAGCGCCGGGTGCATCCCGTCTCCACTCACTCCGAAACCCTAGGATGATGCCCCCGCTCTGAAACTTGAGCGAGGTAAGTTTAGGACAAATTAAAGGAAGTCCTGCTTCTTACAGCACCTCTGGGGCTCAGGACTGGTTACCCACGAGGTGGTCTAGCCTGGGAATGTCATTGGATCCCAAAGGGGGCTGAGTCAGAGCATAAAATGCGAGCCCTAAGTGGCTCCTGCGAGCAAACCTGGGATCTGTGTGACCTTTAAGTTGACGTCAGGGAGGAAACCAGTCCCGTGAGGCTTCTGCTGGCAGCAGAGACTGGGACCTTCCTACCCCAGCCCATGTTCCTCCGTCCCGTGGGCTTCATACCTCAGGCGCCTGAGCTAGAGGGGCCCCAGTCTCCCCTTTTCCCCAGGGGGACAGGCCCCTGCCGCCCCTCTGCCTGAAACCCCACAGTGGCGCCAGCGCCTTCACAATCAAGTCCAACTGGGCCCATCTGGCCGTCTCTTCCCTCTCTCCAGCACAGCTCCTGGCCTCGCTATAGCTCAGCCGTCCTAGGAGTCCCTCCCTGCTGCACCCTGCCCTGCTCTGCCCTCTGCCAGGACGCCCTCTCTCCATCTCTGCCTGTTAACTCTCGCTTACCCCTCAGATGGGGCTTTAGTTGCCATCTCAGGAAAGTCCCCCCAGCCCCAGGCCACCCCCACCAAATGCCTCTGCTAAACACTTCCTGCTTAGAGCCAGCCTGTCCCCCCAGCATCACCTAATCCTATGCTATCGTGATTTCTTTGCATGCCTATCTCCCCTCTAGTCAGCCAGCTCTGCGCCCTCCCCAGCACCTGGTGTGGAGAAGACACTCTACAAATCATCATTTAAGGTATCAGGCCTTGCACAAAATCACAATAGCATCCTTTTATTTATTCATTTATATCTGCATTCCGCTGTATTATTGAGCACTCACTCTAAGGCAGGCCTCTGCCACGCCCTCACAGAGCGAGGGAGGGGACCTCCATCAGTCATACCAGCAAATGTAAAATTGCAATGGCGACCAGCCCTACCACAGGGAAATAGACACAGAATCCCATGAAAAGCTAGGAAAAAATCACGAGGGTCCGGGAGGTCCAGGAAGGCTGCCCTGGCGGAGTTATCCTTGAGGAGTGGAAACTGACCAGGCAAAGAGGCAGGGCGCGCACTTCAGGCAAAGGGAACACATGTGGGAGGACTCCCAGGTGGAAAGGCGTG
This sequence comes from Myotis nattereri, assembly GCF_964212035.1. NCBI lineage: Eukaryota > Metazoa > Chordata > Mammalia > Chiroptera > Vespertilionidae > Myotis > Myotis nattereri. Next base: position 20,249,367 of record NC_138088.1, on the reverse strand, counting down.
TGGCGAGCATGGGGACAGAAGGAAGGGCAGTGTGGCCCGAGCAGGGAGCGTGGGGGAGAGGGTGGGAGGGGACCAGGCTCAGAAGGTCTGCAGGAACTGGAACACGTGGGGCCTTGTAGACCATGTGAAGGTTTTGTTCTTTATCTTGAAAGCAATGGAGAGCCACCAAAGGGTACTGGGCAGAGCCATGCGCCGGTCAGATTGGTGTCAGGAGAAGGTCGCTGGCTGCTGTCAGCAGCAGGAACCAGAACCAGGCCTCACACTCAGTCGCCACGCGGTGGCCATGTTCTGTAGCCACCCCCTCAGGGCTGCATCTCTCGGACTGGCCTCCCCCCCCACTCCCCGCCTCATCAGCCTGTGCTTGCCTGGGCACTAACATTATCCCCACTGTGAACGCGGCTTTCCGTGAGACCATAGTCGTCTTTACACCTGTCTCCTGCGGTCAGGACAGGCTGTGGGTGCCCAGAGGCTGACCGCAGTGTGCGCCAGGCCGCCAGGCTCTGCTTCACTCGGGGTTTATTCCTTCGGGGAGGAAAGAACCCTGACAAGCCCGCGGGGCCCTCCTGGGCGAGGGTTTCTGACAGCGACCCAGCAGGGGTGGGGCAGCAGCATTTACACCAGAGCAGCGGCCTTTACGTTCCTTGGGTCTGCACATACATGAGCTGGACCAAGCAAGGCTCAGTCCTCCCGTGGCTGGGCTGCAGAAATGCAGTGCGAGTAAACTGTTTATGTTCTCCAGCTGCAGAGCCTGTGACCTAAAGCCTCCTGCAAAGACGCGGTGGCTGATGGGTGCATCTCCTCCACTGGCCACCGTTGCCGCAGTCACGCTGCACAAACGGCCAGAGGATTCAACTGATGGTCAGGGAGGTCATGGCCAGCCAGGCCTTACCTGCCTTAACAGACGCTTGAATCTACGAAGTGCATATGCCGGGTGAATATAGACTGGGGGGAGGGGTGTCCAGACTTCCAGTGACAGCAGCGCTGGGGAGGTAAATGGAATTGGGCCTCAGCTTCTGGGTTGATTGACTGACTGTCTGCAGTGGTTTGGCTCTGGAGGCCTGGGCTCCGTTCTGGGAATCCCAAAGAAAGCAGATCTGCCTGGCCGGCATGGCTCAGTGGTTGAGCATCGACCTATGAATCAGGAGGTCACGGTTTGATTCCTGGTCAGGGTATATGCCCGGGTTGCAGGCTCGATCCCTAATAGAGTGTGCAAGAGGCAGCAGATCAATGATTCTCTCTCATCATTGATGTTTCTCTCTCTCCCTCTCCCTTCCTCTCTCTGAAATCAATAAAAACATATTTTTTTTAAAAAAAAAAGAAAAAGACGGTGAATCTAGAGAGATGAGTAGGAGTTTACTGGAGGGGCCTGCAAGAGAACTATATTGTGGTTAGGTCTCATGCCTAATTAGGTATATGATTCTCTGTCCTATGGTCTCCTTATTTGCAAAGTGGGACCTGTGGTGAGATGGCACCCCGGTCCTCTCTGAGACGCATCTTGGTTTGCTCCGTGGAAGGCTCAGGAGTTCCTCTCCAGGAAGGTGCCAGCCTGGGCAGACCACACTCTCCCCAGTGAAGGGCAGGCATCAGAGGACGGAGAAGTCACAGGGGGACACTCTCTCGGCCCCAGAGGGGAAGGATGAGCCTGTGCAGCGGGGGCTGTGGCCCAGGTCTTTGGGGCTCTGGCAGCCTCTGAGCCCCCAAGCACCTCCAGTCTCCAGCTCCCCACACCTGCCAACATTCAGGCCCAGGACAATGGCCCACTCAGTCCTGGAGAATCTGTGGAAAGTGGGGGCTAAAACTTCTTCCCCGGCCCCTAACAACCTGTCCTGCCTCATGGCTGCACTTTCTCCTACGCATTCTCCAGGTCTTAGTGGACACCTCCCACCCAAGGGGAACTGGCTAGGCTAGGTTAGGAACCCCTGGGCTCTAGGCCCAGCATGGTGCCTGGCACATAGGAGGCCCTCAGCATATCATGATTCAGTGGAGCTAACAAAGGCCCTTGATCCTCAGCATGTGTGTCCTCCTCAGCTCCAAGCAGATCTCCAGCACGAGCGAGTATGAGGAAACACATCTCTCCTAAGACCCCGAAAGGCCACGTGTGCTCCATGGAGATGGGGTGACAGGGGGGTAAGCTTCCCTACCTGCAGCATGTCCCAGAGTCCCTCTGAGGCCGCTTCCTGTGTTGACCCTCCCTGAGTCTGATCCAGGGTCAAGACTCCTTTGACCACTAGGCCATGCCCTGCTGGGTCCTGGGTGCTCTTCACGCCTCATGCCACATGGCCTTTCTCTGCGAACCCCCTTTTTCCACCAAAATGTCTCCTCTCTCCCAAGACACTGTCTCTCTCTCCTAGGTTTCTGGTTCCTTCCTTCACAGGGGCCTTGGCTGCCTTCTCATCTTCCACCGGGCCTTTCCGTATTGGGGAACCTGCATTTGCATCCTAAACCCTCTCCCTAGGAACCTTATTCACCCCAATGACTTCCATTCCCAGGGAGAGCAGTGTTTTTCAAATGGCAGATCAAAACCTATCAGTGAAACCAATTTAGTGGGCTGTGACCAGCACTGTTATTAAATTAAATGAAATCAAATGAAGAAAAATGAAGTACAAAATACCCAGTGCGTTGCAGGAGTAAGAGAACTGTTGTTTCATGAAGGGTTTTGTTCCTGTGGTTTCCAGTTGTGACTCTAATACTAGAAAAACTTGCAAGCCACAGGCTTGGGCTCTGCCGTCCCCCAAGTCTACATCTCCGCCCTTTGTCTTCCTGGGCTCCAGGTCTTCCAGTTCTGTGTCCTGCTGCCCGTCTCTCCTAGGATGGCCCACGACTCGGCTAGGGGCTCCCAGGGGCTGGGTCCGAGCAAAATGCCCACTTTCCTCTGGGACCAGCTCCTTTCTCTCACATCCCAGCCTCGGGGAGAAGCAGCCCTCCATGCGCTACCAAGACTAGAAACTTGAGAATCATCGCCGCTTCCTCCCCCTCCCTCGCTCCTCCGCCCACCAGGCACCATGTCCTGCAGACTCATCCTTGGCATATCCCATATCTGTCCCCTCCTCCCCACCTCCCGCCATTGTCTTACTCCCGCCGCCATGACTGCCCCTTCCTCCAGTCCGGTCCCCTCCACCCATTCTCCTCTTTGCAGCTAGAAGGTCTATCAAAACTGCAAACCCAACCAAGACCTCCCTTGCCAGAGACATTAAACTCCTCCTGAATGCTCCCAAGACCTCCCTTCTCGCTCACCCTGGTCTTTTCCTGGTCCTCTCCCTCAGTCCGGTGCCCCCTCCCCAGCAGGAATCCGCTTCAGCCCAGCCAGCTCGGAGCAGTGGTTGAGCATCGATCTATGAATACGGAGGTCACAGTTCAATTCCCGGTCAGGGCACATGCCCGGACGCCGGGCTCGATCCCCAGCGTGAGGCGTGCAAGAAGCAGCTGATCAATGATTCTCTCATCATTGATGTCTCTCTCTCCTTCTCCCTTCCCTGAAAGCACTAAAAATATATTTAAAATTAAAAAAAAATAAAGAAATCACCTTCAGGTCACTTCCTCTGGAAACCTTCTCCCATCCCTAACCCCTGTTTGCACTACCCCTGCTCCCTACATTTCAGCCTTCCTCCAACAGCCTGCCTCAACTCCAACATCCACCAGCACCAGAATCATCCTCTCTGCTTAAACATGCCGACGTCTAGTCCCCTCACCAGACCCGCGGCGTCAGAATCCCCAAGGATGTGGCCTAGAAATCTGCATTTGGATAAGCCTTCCTCGTCCTGCTTTTGCCCATCGAGTTCTGAAACCACGGCCATCCGTTTTAGCATCATGGTGTTCTTTGCTCTTTCCCCAGCTGGAGCCATTTCTGAGGGCGGGTACCGGGGCAGGGACAGGAGCAGTGCTTTGCTGTCTGTTTCCGCAGTGCCCGGCACAGGGCCTGGCCCAGAGCCAGTGCCCCGGCCGTTCTGAATGAACCATTCCTGGACATGGCGCCGCTCCCATGCCCCCCTCCTTCCAGCCCGTGCCGGAAATAACCTTTTGTGAAGGCTTTTGCGAGTGGTTTGTGATCTCTCTGGGAGGCCATACTGTTTCCCTTGGTTCCAGGGGAAGCCTAGCTCAAGAGTGGCTCAGCCCTTCCTCGGGGACAAGGGGCGGGAGGTGTCCCCAGGACATGGGAGCCTGGCTGAGGTGGGGGTCTGGTTGGGCTGGAGGGGATTGGGGGAGAGTGTCCCAGTTCCTAATCAACAGGAAGGGCCTTCTTCCTCCAGGATCACTTTTCAGCCCAGCTGCTTGGACATAACCTGAGCTGGGGTTGGGGTGGTGGGGGAGGGGCGACGACAGACAGACAGACAGGCTGATGTGGAGGCCAGAGTCGGGACAGACAGCCATAGGCCCTGCAAGCCTGCCTGACTCCCGCACCGCCCCCCCCCCCCCCCCCCCCCAGTGCCCTGGAAGGCCTGTCCAGGGAGAAGGCTCAGCTGGTAGGCGCATAACACCCTCCTGCTCCCCTCCCCCAGCCCTCTCCTCCCTCCTTCTGCTCTCTCCGAGCTCAGGGACATTCAATCCTTCCTTTGATGGACAGCCAAGAAAAGACTTCTTCCACATCCTAAATTTGTTAGCACCAGCTAATCATCTTAACCTTCCTCCCTCCTGGGCTCCCAACAGGCGCCTCCTTAAAGACACAGGGTGCTTTTTTTATTCTCAGCAAGGAGCCCCAGGAGGGTCCAAATCCCTGGAGATCCGGCCTCTGTGCAGTGGGGGCTGGCGGAAGCCAGGGTGCAGGCGTTTGGGCATTGCACCAGCGGCAGCTCTGCTGCCTGGAGCCCTCTGGTTTGTCTCCGTCATTCCTAGCTGGGGCTTCCCTAGTGGCTGCGGCTAGAAAACTAGTGGTCACACCCCAGGTGGAAGCAAGCAGGTGAGTTCTCTTGCTCACTCCTCCTCCCTCCTCTGCCATTTTCTCATCTTCTCTATCCCCCACCCCCCTTGTCATCTCCCTCTCCTCCTCCTCCTCCTCACACAGCCACACCTATTGTGTGTTCCACATCGTGCCAGGCACCCTGCGCGGCTTTACTCCTGCTCCTCTAGGACCCTGGAAGCAGAAATTCTTACCCCCATTTCACAGATGAGAAACTAAGGCTCCAGCAAGGGGAGGAGTGTATATAAGGTCATCCCTGTGTGTATAAGGTCAGCCCATAAAAGTCAGGGCTAGAGTTGGGACCCAGGCCACTGTACTGTCCTATCTCTGAAACACACACGTCCACATGGCTCACACACGTACACACATCAGTTGGGTACAAGGGACCTGCTGTGGCCTGTCCAATGAAGTCGCCCTGTAAGCACCTCATCCAGGACCAGGCACAGAGTAGGCCCTCCGCACATGCGTGCCCCTTCCTCCAGCCCATCCCCTCATCTCTCTCCCCTTTCTCCTCCCCTCCCCGCTTCCAGCCCAGGTGAGAAGAGCCAGGGCAGAAGAGAATGCGGCCCAGACTCATCCTGGCCCTAAGCCTCCCAATAAATTACGGGTCTGTGTATAAACCTCTGGCTCTGCAGCATCTCAGCCTGTGAGGACAGGCGTTCGCAGGGATTAGGAGTCCTGGGAGGGAGGGACAGGAGCCTCCCGCCAAAGAGGGAGGGGTGGGGGCAGGGACTTCATCACTCGCTCTTTACCCTCCCTATCTGTGACCCAAAAAAAGCAATCAGGCAGGCCCCACAAAACCAGCCAAGGAACTTAAAGTTCAATAGGTTCTTCCCATCAAGGTCAGAGGGCTGGGACTGGCCCCCGGGAGGGAGGGAGGGAGGGAGTGAGGGAGGGGCCCTATCCCTGCAGGATGAGAAGAATCAAGGGCAGAGGGCTGGATCCTGCCCCACAGGAATAAAGGGCCTCTGAGACCCAGGCTGCATGGACGGGGCAGGAAGCCCAGCCTCCTTGCACCCTGGCCCCACTCTCCTTCCCCATCCCAGCTTGTCTCCGTTCCCCCCACCCCTCCAGAGTGGGGACGTCTAGGCCCAATGGGTTCTAAGTCACAGAGGCGGGGAGGCCACTGGAGGAAGTGGGGACAGATCTGAGGAGGGGCAGTGGCCAGAGAATGGGGCCGAGGCCTGGAAGTGCCTCTCCATCGGTTTAGGATCAGAAGCCTGTTCTTTGTAAGTTAAGAATCTTTTACACGTTTAAGACATCTTTAAAACATGATTTTGATAATTTTCTTTGTTTTGGGTAAGATTGTTAAGGCAATTCCAGTCCATCTGATCTGAAGAGGAGATGGAGATGAATAGCTTAGGCAGACAAGGGGATTAAGGGGCTGTTCGTGGTGGGGGACAGTGGTCATAGCAGGAAATCCCACGGCGACATGTCACAAGAGCAGTGCTGGCTGGGCGTGGCAGGCCTGGCTGCATAAATGTCCGCACTGCCTATGGCCGTATGGAGAAGGGGAGCTGTCAGAGGGGGCTGGTCAGGGTGATGGAATAGTCTTGCTTGTCTGAAAGCCCCACCCCAGTGCCTGTGTTTCTTCTCAATGCTTGCTCCCAGGGCCCCAGGCAGCAATGCCACACTCCTCATTCCCTCCACCCGACACAGAGGCAGACCTAGCTCAGCAGTCCTCCACTCTCTTACTGGGGAGGATCGCAGGATCATTCCCCCTGGTGGCAAGTTTCTATTCTTATTTATCCTACATAATAAAGAGGTGATATGCAAATTGACCCTCACTCCATCACACAATCACAAGATGGCTGCGCCCACAGCGGAGACGGGGTTCCTGTAACGAGCCGTAAGGAACCTGAGGCTGTGCTCCCCTCTTGGCAGGGCTTGACAGGAGGCCTCAAGCCATGCCCCCTGCCCCATTGCCGGGCCGGGGGACCTGAGGGTACACCAGGGGACCTGAGGCTGTGCCCCCCACCCAGTGGGGCTTGATGGGGGACCTGAGGCTGCGGCTCCTTCCCAGTGCCAGGCCGGGGGACCTTGACAGGGGTGGGGCCCGCCGGGTCTGGGTCTCGCATGATTTCGAGGTGCACACCGGTGGGAGGGGACTTGACTCTGGTCCTGCGGCATGCCCCAAACTCTGACAGAAGAAAGATTTTCATATACATTTTACTAATTTTCTTTCGTCTCTGACACTTCTATTATAGAGAAAGGGCAAATAGCAATATTAAAATATTTTCTCTAATTCCCTTTTAGTGTGCACAAATTTCATGCACTGGGCCACTAGTTTTTAATAAGGAGAGGATGCTGTTTCTCTTTTTTGTCACATCTCCTTTTGATCTTGACCCCAGCCCTTCCCGGCCCCAATTCTGCAGGACTTTCTGACCCTGGTAGCCTATGAGATATTTCTTCAGAAGTCAACTGTGTAGTCTCATGTAGTCTTCCGGGGCTGGCCACAGGATGAAGTCTCCTGGCATCTTCCTGGGCTGCCTCAACCTGTCCCAGGGCAGGTCACCATTGTCATCCTCAGGTGATACTTTTCAAATATATATAAAATATATATATATATATTTTATTGATTTCAGAGAGGTAGGGAGAGGGAGAGAGAGAAACATCAATGATGAGAATCATGGATCGGCTGCCTCCTGCATGCCCCCTACTGGAGATTGAGCCTGCAACCCAAGCATGTGCTCTGACCAGGAATCGAACGGTGACCTCCTGGTTCATGGGTCGATGCTCAACCACTGAGCCACACCAGCTGGGCCCAGGTGACACTTTTATGGTTGTTTTTTCCCATCTGCTGAAATCACAATGTTCCTGGCCTCTTTCCAGGCCTAACCCACTGTGAGCTGCCTGGGGGATTTCAGATTCCCTGAATTCCAGTGCCTGGGATATAGTGGTCCCCCAGCCAGCTCCCAATGAGTAACAGGTCAGGAGAATAGCTTGGGTTGGCCATCCTGGTCTCCATCAGGGGCTGTTATCACATCAAAGCAGTGTTTGTAGAGCCTGGGAAAGGAGTGACTATGACGACATTAGGAGGCAGCTGTAGCTGCACCATGAAGGCCCCCTTGGGAGGAGAGCGTCGCTTTGGCAAAAGCAAGATGAGATCCAAATGTCCACATTCCTTAAAGGAATGTGTGCGCTGACTCATGAAATCCTTGAGTTTGGAACTCTGTGAGTTTAGGCTGCACAGCACAGTACAGGCAAGGGGGTGGGTTCCAGAATCAGCAAGGACTGGGTTCAAACCCCAGCTTCAGCCTCCGGGAGCTGTGAGAAATTGGGCTCGTAGAGGACTCGCTCAAAGCCTGGGCTTTGCTTCCAGAAGAATGAGAATGAAAATCCTGCTTTCAGGGGCCCAGTGAGGGCACCTGGGACCGGATGTACAGACTGTGTGTCAGAAGGGGCACACTCAGGAAATGTGATTTCTCACCCCAGGGGGCATGTGCAATGTGAGGGCCCTTTGGGGACCTTCCGGTGGCCACCACCACGCAGAGGAAGCTGCCCCTGGTGAGGGTGTTGCTTGACTTACTGTTGTCATCATGGTGACTACTTTTTTTTTATGAGAGAGAGAGAGAGAGAGAGAGAGAGAGAGAGAGAGAGAGACATCAATTTGTTATTCACTTATTTATGCATTCATTGGTTGCTTCTTGTATGTGCCCTGACTAGGGATGGAACCAGCAACCACCAACATCACCATATCAGGGTGATGTTCTAACCAACTGAGCTCCCAGGACCATGGTGACTGCTTTATCCCTGAGACAGGCTGTGTGTGACGCTGAAGGGCTGAGGCAGACGGGGTGCCCCGGGAAGATGACTTTAAGTGTGGGAAGGGAAGGGATTGGGCAAAGGGAGACATTGAGCTGTGGTGTGGCTTCAAGGAAGGCCTCAGCAGACCCTCCAGGTAGCTCCGGGGCTGACGTGGCCCTGCGGACTTGTCCCAAGTTGGGCGTGGGGGCCAGACCACCAAGGGGACCCTGGACCAGGTGGTTCTCTTCCAGGCACTTCCCAATGAGAATGGACAGTGAAGGCGGTGTGTTGGCAGCACTTTCAGCAGCTGGGGGACTATGTCCTTCAGCCCTTGAGAGAGGAATCTGGCGGGCAGAGCACAGCACCCACCACCGGGGTCTTTCTACAGGTGCCAGCACATGGCCTGTGGCCTCAGGACCCGAGCTCACCTGTGCGTTCCCTGCGTGCATCGTGCCGCTCGGGAGCATGCCAGGTCCCGGGGATCCTGTGGCATTTCTGTAAACTCTTCAGGACCTGCAGGCCTGTCAGACTCAGGGAGGCGTCTGTTCTCCTTCAGCGCTGCCTGCTGAGGATCCCACCGGCTCAGACAGTAGGCGATCAAGAAGGCGTTTCCTTCCACCCCTACGCCAAATGATTTTACCAAAGTCTGGACACCCCAAAGGTTTCCCAGTGCATTTAGGACACATGCCAAGCTCCTGGCTCTGGCCTTCAAGATACTTTGAGGTCTGGCCCTGCCTGCCTTTCCTGCCTTATCTCATGTCAGTCCCTCCTTGTATCCCAACGCTCAAGGGCACAAATGCTAGAACTTTCTACAGCTCCGAACATATTTCTTACCTGTGCCGTGCACTACAGAAGCCTCGGCACATGCGGGTCTCGTGGGTTGACATGTGGTGAGTGAGACTGAAGAACTGCATTTCTTATTTAATGTAAATGTAAATGTTTTCGTAGCTGGTGGCTACTGCATTAGACATCACAGCTCCAGCCACATGGGCCTTGCTCCTGTTTCCCAGACGCCCAAGCTTGTTGCTACCTCAGGGCCTTTGCACTTGCTGCTGCTTGTGAAGAAGGGGGTCCCTGGGATCTTCTCACACTGGCTGTTTCTCATCCTCCAGGTTCTGATTCCCACATCATCCCCTCAGAAGGGCCTTCCTCTGCCACCCACGCCAAAGCATCTTTGCATTTTCCCAAATTCCAACCCCCCTTCTTTACATTTTTACATTATATTTTAACCTCTTCATACCAGGTGTCCATGCCTGAATTTTTCTCACTTACTTATTTCTGTTTGTTGTTTATTGCTCAGGGCAGGTCGGGGTGATGGCAAATAGAAAGAAAAATAGCAATGTAACAGCTGATATTTACATAGCACCTACTGTGTGTCAGGTACCAATTGAAACACTTCACACATAGTACCTCCTTTAATTCTCACAACAACCCTACAAGGCAGGTGCTGTTTTAGCCTCCTTTAGGGATGAGGACACTGAAGCTCAGAGGGTTACTTGCCCAGGGTCACGGGTCGGCACTCACTCTGTCTCTTTCAACTCTGAGGCTCCAGCTCCAACTTAGGACAGTGCCAGGCTCGTAAAGCCAGGGCTCCAAAGTGACTGCTGACTATCTAAGACTTTGCCAGGTATGGGTCCAGGTGAGGAGGCTGGGCCAGTGTGGGCCCAGGTGAGGGGCCTGGGCCGGTGTGGGTCCAGGTGAGGAGGCTGGGCTGGTGTGGGTCCAGGTGTAGAGGCTGAGCTGGTGTGGGTCCAGGTGAGGGGGCTGGGCTGGTGTGGGCCCAGGTATAGAGGCTGAGCTGGTGTGGGCCCAGGTGAGGGGGCTGGGCCGGTGTGGGTCCAGGTGTAGAGGCTGAGCTGGTGTGGGTCCAGGTGAGGGGGCTGGGCCGGTGTGGGCCCAGGTGAGGGGGCTGGGCCCGTGTGGGCCCAGGTGAGGGGGCTGGGCCGGTGTGGGTCCAGGTGAGGAGGCTGGGCCGCTGTGGGCCCAGGTGAGGGGGCTGGGCCGGTGTGGGTCCAGGTGAGGGGGCTGGGCCGGTGTGGGTCCAGGTGAGGGGGCTGGGCCGGTGTGGGTCCAGGTGAGGGGGCTGGGCCGGTGTGGGTCCAGGTGAGGGGGCTGGGCCGGTGTGGGCCCAGGTGAGGAGGCTGGCCTGGTGTGGGTCCAGGTGAGGGGGCTGGGCCGGTGTGGGCCCAGGTGAGGAGGCTGGGCCGGTGTGGGTCCAGGTGAGGGGGCTGGGCCGGTGTGGGCCCAGGTGAGGAGGCTGGGCCGGTGTGGGTCCAGGTGAGGGGGCTGGCCTGGTGTGGGTCCAGGTGAGGGGGCTGGGCCGGTGTGGGCCCAGGTGAGGGGGCTGGGCCGGTGTGGGCCCAGGTGAGGGGGCTGGGCCGGTGTGGGCCCAGGTGAGGGGGCTGGGCCGGTGTGGGCCCAGGTGAGGGGGCTGGGCCGGTGTGGGCCCAGGTGAGGGGGCTGGGCCGGTGTGGGTCCAGGTGAGGGGGCTGGGCCGGTGTGGGCCCAGGTGAGGGGGCTGGGCCGGTGTGGGTCCAGGTGAGGGGGCTGGGCCGCTGTGGGCCCAGGTGAGGGGGCTGGGCTGGTGTGGGCCCAGGTGAGGGGGCTGGGCCGGTGTGGGCCCAGGTGAGGGGGCTGGGCCGGTGTGGGTCCAGGTGAGGGGGCTGGGCCGGTGTGGGCCCAGGTGAGGAGGCTGGCCTGGTGTGGGTCCAGGTGAGGGGGCTGGGCCGGTGTGGGCCCAGGTGAGGGGGCTGGGCCGGTGTGGGCCCAGGTGAGGGGGCTGGGCCGGTGTGGGTCCAGGTGAGGGGGCTGGGCCGCTGTGGGCCCAGGTGAGGGGGCAGGGCCAGTGTGGGCCCAGGTGAGGAGGCTGGGCCGGTGTGGGCCCAGGTGAGGAGGTTGGGCCGGTGTGGGCCCAGATGTGGGGGCTGGGCCGGTGTGGGCCCAGGTGAGGGGGCTGGGCCGGTGTGGGCCCAGGTGAGGAGGCTGGGCCGGTGTGGGTCCAGGTGAGGGGGCTGGCCTGGTGTGGGTCCAGGTGTAGAGCCTGGGCTGGTGTGGGCCCAGGTGTAGAGGCTGAGCTGGTGTGGGTCCAGGTAAGGAGGCTGGGCTGGTGTGGGCCCAGGAAGGCCTCCAGCCCTGGGTGCAAGCCCTGGCCTTGCTGCCTTGTGGAACCCAGACTTGAATGGTGGGCTGCGGGCAGGACGGGTGGTGATGCAGAGTGTGGCCTGTAGTCATACCCACCCGATCCTGGGAGACCCCAGTGGGCTAGGGAGGGAGAGAAGTGGGCCGGACTAAACCGACAACCTTCCCCCTGGGCAGTGAAGTGATGTTCTAGGCCAAGATATACTCTCCACAGCCAAGGCTGGGGCTGGACTGGGGCTGGGTCTGGATTAGGGCTTTGGCTGGGACTGGGGCTGGGGCTGGGGCTGGGCTGAAGCTGAGCTGTGACAGGGGCAGGGGCTGGACTGGAGTTGGGACTGAAGCTGAATGGGGGCTGGGACTGGGCTGAAGCTGAGCTGGGACAGGGGCAGGGGCTGAACTGGGGTTGGGGCTGTGACTAGGCTGAGCTTAGGCTGAGCTTAGGCTGAGCTAGGGCTGTGATGGGGCTGTGATGGGGCTGGGGCTGTGACTAGGCTGAGCTAGGGCTGGGATGGGGCTGGGACAGGCCTGAGTCCGGGGCAGGGGCTGCTAGGCTTGTGTTTATTGTGTTTTCCTGGGGCTGCAGGCAGAAGGGACCAGAGCTTTGGAGACCACCCAGCCTTTTCCTCTGTGGAGAGCTCTCCCACCCGCTGTGCCCCTCGGGCTGTTGAGCTGGAGGCGGTGCGTGGAGGGCTCAGTGCAGAGTTGCTGTAGGAGAGGTTTCTCCACCATAAGCTACTTCATGCGAAACAGCACCTGATAACACAGCCTGGTCTTCCTGTGGTGCCAGCCCCCTCCAAACAGCACCTTCTCTTAATTAAAAAGTCAGGCAGGGCCCCCTGTGGGGAAGGGACATTCCTGGAGGAGGGGTCGCACAGAGGCTGCACCCTCTCCTGATGCTGCTGCTCTGCTTCCTGTGGGCTCTGCATCCACCCCCTCCCAGTCTGCAGCACACCCCCCCCCCCGCCCCCGCCTCTGAACCCCGCTTCTAAGTGCAAAGGAGATTTGGCCGAGGAGCCTGAAACACAAGTGCTCTCCAAGGAGGCCTCTCTGCTGGGTGATCTGCAGCAACCTTCTTAGCCTCCAAGCACAGTGCTCTGGAGACTCCCGGAGTTCACGCATGTGAGGTCAGACACAAGTGCAAAAAGTCACCACCATCTGCACCAGAGGTTTCAAGTTAACAGCCCCACTCCTTCAGCCTAGGAAAATCATTTATCCAAAGAAAAGTGCCCGTTGCACAGAGATAGTCATTGTAGCGTAAAGTATAAAAACCGTGGAAACTTCCAGATCTAGTAGCCGACAAATAGGGACACCGTGCTATATTGCACAGCCATTCAACAAACGTCACTTGGAAGGCTGCACGAATGCACGCCAGTGTCAACTCTGCAAATGTAGGTTTGCGTGTGGCCCGGGATCAGAAGGAAGAAGAGAAATGGAAACAGTTGTGTGAGAGCAGGGGGCTGGGGGATTAGGGATGATGATTTTCTTTCCCAACATGTCCTTTAATGTTCTTAAAGAGCTGTTTTAACAATAAATAAATGTCAGAAAAACAAACTCTTTTTAAAAAAGCAAAGCCAAATAGAAGATCCAGAGTGTTTTCCCTGCTCTCAGTTCAGATGTATCCAGTTCCTTGGCTCCTTGTTCAGCCCGGGACCCCACGGCCCCTACAAGTCCACGTGAGGTCATACCTAGCCATGCTAGTCGGGCCCTCCCCCCAGCCTGTCTGGGCCGCTGTTTAAACTCCAGAGCCTCGCGTGTCACCCCTTCCTTTTCCTACTGCTCCTTCCCCTGTCACATGGTTAAGCCTCTCTCCATTCAAAAGATAGTGGCTTTTATCTCTCTGCTGGACACAGACTCTGCTTAGAATTTTCACAGCCTCCGTTTGAACGTCCTTTTACTTGTGGTTGTGCTAAGACCCTGCCCAGGGATGGCAAATATGTTTCCTCAGAGGGGCCAGCTCTGATTGATTTGTTGTGGCTGCCAGAAGTGCAAGAAGTGGCCCTGAAATAGATTAGTTATGTCTGCCACTGGCCTGAGTAGAGGAGAAGTGGTATGTGTCTCAGGCATTTGCTCTCCCAGAGTAGCCTGGTTCTAAAAGTAAGGTTCTGACCTCTGGGCTTTCGTCTTAACCCTGCCAGGGCTTCCCTGGAGAATCCTGGGTCCTGTGCAACCTTGCCCCGTGTAAGGAAGGTGCTCCCAGTTCTCCAGGCAGTGTGCTGGTGGGGAAAGAGGGTGGGCTTTGCCGTCTGATGGACCCAGGTGAAAATCCCAGCTCCATCATTTATGAGCTGTTTGACCTTGGACAATCTATTTAACCTCATTGAGCCTTGGAGTTTTCATCTGTAAATTAGAATACTTTGCAGATAAGGTGTGTTATAAAGATTAGGAATCGTGAATAGAAAGTGCCCAGTCTACTGCCTGGCACATGGTAGCTGTTATCCTGGCCACAGTGAGGCTTGGTGGTGCCCTTCAGGCAGGTGGCATCAGTCAGGCAGGTGGCATGGAACAGGACCCATGTGGAGTCACTAGGCTGCTGTCCATGAGGCTATGTATTTCTTTACGGCTCCCTGGCCCACAGTTATATATGCACACCTTAGTCTTGGCCTTGTGGGCAAATCATACAGCTGCTGGAGACATGATTACTTGAGAGATAGAGGCAAGCAAATTTTTCACTTGATTATGCTATTATAAACTAAAACACTGTGTTATGATCAAGTATTAGCAGTTCATGGTATATAATTTTAATTGTGTATACTTCAAGTGGGATAATGAAGTACCTCACTAATTATTAATTAATCCCAATCACTGCTCAACATAACCCTGCCTTACCTCCAGGCCTGAGTAAAATTCAGCTTTCTAACTCACCTGACATCCTGAGGCTGGGGCCTCATTCAGAGCATGTCCATATCTACTGGAAGGAAGGAGGTAAAAAGAGGAGGATGTGAACACGCTTGAAGATGGTGTAACCAAACAATCCCACACTTAGTGAAAGCTAACTCTCAAGCACAAGTTCATTTTCCACGGTTACGACATTGTTTCTCCCCTGATCCTGGATTTAGGTGCTAGTCAGTGGGCCCACCCTACACTCAGCCATGTATTCAGCAAGGATTTTCTGAGCACACATTCTGGGCCAGTAGTTCCTGGCTGTGGAATTGGAACAGATCAGGCCTGGAAGGTCCCCAGAGATTGTGTATTGTGAATTAGCAGTTTGAGGACCAAATGTAGCTTTGTTTGGCTTGTTTTTGCATTTTCCTAAATTAGTCACAACATTTAAAAATCAGAAGATTTTACATAAAATACCCAATTTGGGGCTTTTCTTGAATATTTTCAAGATATGAGAACAGTGGGTCTTCATCCCCACCTGGCAGTATTTGGTTAGAACTGATGGGTGGTAACTCCATGTTAGAAACACAAGGAAGCCCTTAGCACTTTGCCATAGTCTCTACCACTCCCTATTGCCCTACGCCTGGCCTGCTTCATTCGCTTATGTTACTTGCCTGGCTCCTTGTAGGTGCCGGAGTTTGCAGCACCCAAAACTCCCTCGACTCCTTTTGGAGTAGTGACTAAAGAACAGATGACCACACCCCATAGAAACCTTACAATCTAGCAGAAAAGACAGGGAGAAAAGCATGGAATTGGCATCTGCACATAGAAATGAGAACGATAACTAATTGACGATTTGGGGGACTTGGGAGAGAAGTGAGCGTGGTACCAGGGGATTGTGATAAGTCAAAGCCAAGTGCCTGGAGGAGGTGCTGGGAGCGGCAGAGTACATGCTGAGACTTTTGCCGAGAACTGTTTGTGCCTTTTGGATGTGACAAGGGAGCATCCCTTGCTCAGCTGCTGGCTTCCTGGGAAGGACCCTGCGAGGGGTGCGGGTGGGGCAGGAAGTAACTCTCCTTGGAGATATCTCACTGCTTCTTGAAGATTCCCTCAAGGCTGACAAGTTCAAGTGAGACTCCAGATCCTTATCAGGACAGAGGGGAGGCCCTGATTGCTTTCCACCTGACCACACTGGGGCAGCTTGAGGGGGGGCCTCTCCACATATCCCCAGGCCCCCTTTCCCCATCTGCGAGGCAGCCCTGCCCTCTGCCCTGTGCCCCCTCTGCCCTGTGCCGGAGGCTGTCCAGGAAACGGGAGGCCAGAGAACAATGCTTGCCCTTGGCCTGAATCTGCAAAAGTGGCCTGTAATCTCCACCAGCAAGACCTACCCGAGATTTCCTCACTCGGGGCTTCTGACTCTGACCTCCACCTGGAAGTGTCAGGGGCCCAAGGAAGCACGAAAATGCGTAATTTGTCCCACCAGTCCCAAGCTGGTGCCTTCCATCGGCGCTATTGTATCCAGCGGTCACCAGCCCCGGCCATCCTGCTCTGCTTATCTCCGCTCACCCTGCCCCCTGCCTGTTTGTTTCTCATGGTTTCCAGGGTTTCGGGGGCTCATCTGAATGCAGGGCAGCAGGGGGACTACCAGCCGGGCCCTGGAGTCAGCCTGTCCCTCACCAGCCTGCGACCCCAAGCGGGACCCCTACCTCTCTGTGCCTTGGTTTTCTCATCTGTAAAAGGGGTCCATCTCACAAGGCTTGTAGGGATTGGATTTGGTCTTATCCGTATCACATTAAGAATGGTGCTTGGCACATGGAAAGAGCTCTCTGTGTTGGTTGTTCTTCTGTTAGACTAGAGGAAGGTATCAGATCCTTCTGGGCTAGGACGTCATCATTTCCAAATTCATAACCATAAGAGTTGTCCTAGCAGTCAGTTATTGAGTGTGCTTTCTTAAGCCAGGAATGAATAGTATTCACCCCTTTAGTAGTATTCTCTCATTTACTCCTCAAAACTCAACTAGGTAGATATATAATTATCCCCATTTTACGGGAAAGGACGCTGGAACTCAGAGAGGTTGAACAGTTTGTCCAAGGTCACACAGCTAGTAAGTAGAAAAGCCAGGGATTGACTGTGGCTGTTTGGTTCCAAAGCCCATGCTCTTACCTACGATTCTGGGCAGGAGCTCAATTTCATAAACTAAAGGTCCAAGTTGTCACATCGGGTTTCTATTTCATTATTTCCAAGTAAAGGGAGGGATAACGAGACCATGAGCTATAGTTCTTGCTCAGACAGGCAGTGTCTGGATGGTGTCAGCCATTAGCCCTCACTGAGTATGCTTGGGAACCCCCTTTAAGAAAGAGATGGGAGCCCTGGTCAGTGTTGCTCACTGATTAGAGCGTCAGCCTGCACGCCGAAGGGTTCTGGGTTTGATTCCCAGTCAAGGGCACATACCTGGGTTGCAGGTTTAATCCCCAGGCTCAGTCCAAGCACTTAGAGGAGGCAACCAGTTAATGTGTCTCTCTCACATCGATGTTTCTCTCTCTCTCCCTCTCCCTCCCTTCCACTCTCTCTAAAAATCAGTGGGGAAAAATACCCTTGTGTGAGAATTAACAAAACAAAACCAAAAAAAAAAAAAAACAACAACAACAAAGGAAGAAGACAAAGAAAGAGAAAGAGAAAGAGATGGGAGCATCTGGAGTTAGCCTGTGGTTAAAGCCATCCTCCTCCGAGGACTCACTGCAGACTCTCTTTCTCACAATCTAACTGACCCTCTCACCTACCACCTACGTTCTGTTGACTCTTATTTGCTTTCACAGCTGAAGCAGTCACTGTGGGGGGATAGAAAGGAGAGCTTTAGGGGCCATCTATTCCAAATGCCGTCTCTGCCGCCGGCCAGCTGTACGATGACTTAGACAAGTTACCTAACTTCTCTGCCCCTCAAGAGTCCCATCCGTAAAATGGAACGATAACAGCACTGACCTGCCTGCAGGGTGGTTGTTGCTGCTCAGTGAGATAATGTATAGTTTGGGGGCTCAGGGTATCCCTGGGTTCTAGACATATAACCATGTAACTTGCCTCTCTGCCTCAGTTTCCCCATCTGTTATGTGTGAGTAATATGGTGTTACCTTGCAGGACTACTGCGAAGAGCACATGAGTTGATGTACAGTGTGCTTGGCTCTTGGTGGTGGTTGGTGAGTGCTCAGTCGATCTGAGTGTTTATGACAATGCTGAGACAGAGACTCGGATGCCAGTCCCATAATGAGTTCTCAAAACCTAGGGCTTTAAAATAAAAAGGCCCCTCCTGGGGAGGCACAGGCCATCTACCTATGAAGCCTGCAGCCTGGCCGGTGTGGCTCAGTGGTTGAACATTCACCTATGACCCAGGAGGTCATGGTTTGATTCCTGGTCAGGGCACATGCCCAGGTTGCGAGCTCAATCCCCAGTGTGGGGCATGCATGAGGCAGCTGATCAATGATTCTCTCTCATCATTGATGTTTCTGTCTCTCTCTCCCTCTCCCTTCCTCTCTGAAATAAAAAAAACTATATACTTTTAAAATGCCTCCAGATATTGCCAACTGTCCCTTGGGGGGAGCTGGGGGCGAAATCACCTCGGGTTGAGAACCCCTGCTCCAGCAGATGGAGCGTGACAGGCACTGTTAGTCACCCGTTCCAAGGACAGCCCTGGACGCAGAGCATTTGTCCTGGCACAATGAGTGGGCCGGCACGTGCAGAGCCCAGTGGCAGGTGGTCAGCTCCGAGCAGCCTGGCAGCAAGCACCAGGAGCGTGGGTCAGGGCTAGGACCCCATCTGCTGGGAGCCCAGCAGTCAAGCAGGGTCAGATCACAGCTCATATGACGCTGAACCTGGGCACACCCTGTCACTCTTCCCTTTCCTAACCAGGACCAGGACTGGGTCCAGGGTCTGGGCAGGGCCACGCCCTGGGGGAGGGAGGGAGAGTTTACCTGGAGGGTCATCCCACCCCTGATGACCTTCATGACGTCTAGCTGAAGAGCACAGGCTTCTGGGCAAGAGAGACCTGGTTCAAATCCAGGCTCTGCTGCATGGAAATTAAACCTAAAAAGAAAAAGGAAAACCCCAGGCACTGACCCTTAAAACAGGGAGACCACCTCAGCCAGGTTGCTTACCCTCTGAGCCTCTGGCTCCTCGTCTGTGATAGGAAGATGATGGCGCCAGCCTCACCTGGTGGTTGTAAAGAGTAAATGTCCTGTTGTTATGACCGTGGGTAGCATTACACCCACCACGTCATGGGCGCTCAGTGAATGCTGTTGATTGAATGAATGAGTCCTTTTGCAGCAAACCTGGCTCCTCTAAATCCTTTTGTCATTTTAGTTCTCTTCCCTGGAATTTCTCCAGCTTTCTAACATAGGAAACCGTTGACTTCTCAACCGGAGGAAGTGAGTTATTCCTCTCTGGATAGCATCAGGCCTGGAAGATAGTCAGTGCTTAAAAAATGAAGTTTTCCTTTCTCAACGGGCAATGACTGTGCCTCAGTCATCTCTATGTAGTCATAGCCCAGCACAAAAACTGACATGGTAGGTGGTCATTGAATGAATGAATGAATATACAAAAATGTTGAAGAAAGCCATGGCCCAGACACTACCCCAGGATCCTCCCTGGGAATCCATTCCTACATGTCACTTAGGAAGGACATTGCTGCTTACCAAGAGGAGGTGTCCTCACCAAGGCGCTGGGTGACAGAGGAAGATCTTGGGCAGAACTTCTGCGCCCCAGGCAGCTGCTGGGGACCCTTCCCTGCGGCCCACTGCAGGCTGTTCTCCCCGCCCCCCCCCCCCCCGCCCCCGGGAAGTGGTCCAGCCTTCATGATCCTCCCTGCCATAGCAGGCCAGGGTTGGTCCTCCTCCCTCGGGAGGCGGCAGTGTGGGCTGTACCCTGCAGGGTCACCTACGTAGACATAAGGGTGGTGTTTGTTACGAAGACCCACGGCTAGTGAGTCAGGAGACCTGGGTTCTGCTCCCATCCCAGTCACCCACCCACGCAGTGACTCTCCCTGGGCCTGTCTGTACAATGCGGACTTGGCCATGCTTGGGACAGTTATATCCTTTGGTGCGTGGCCAGGCAGACAGGTCAGTCCACAGCCATGTCACTGAGCAAGTGACTAGCATGGGACACCAACCAGTGGCCTCAAAGCACTGCTGGGTTTCTCAAAGCCACCGGCTCCCCAGGCACCTGGGTGCTGCAAGGCAATGAACACAGTGTCAGGTGATCGTCTGCTCAGAAACCTGGACGTCTGATGAAAGCTGCAGGGCAGGGCACAGGTAGATTGCCCCAAGGAGGCTAAAGATTTTCAAGGGGGATCCTCAGGGTCTCATTGACGGGGGTGTGGGGGGGGGAATGTTTATGAGAGCAGACATCTTTTCTAGAACTCCCCCATCTCTCTGCCCTTCCATGGTGCAGAATTAACTGACAAATAGATGCTTTCCCTTTGCTGAAGTCTGTGAGGACGGATGGGGGAGCGCCAGCCCTGGAGAGCTGGAAGGAGCCAAATTCCCTCGCATCAGAACAGGAGCCGGGAAAAGAGGGGTGGGCAGGCTGGGTCTAGAGAGAGGAGCAGCGAGAGGTGTGGAGAGGGAACGGCTCTATACAATTCGGGGTGAGCTGAGTTGCTCTTTCACTGAGAGGCGTGGAGAGAGGTACAGTAGGGCAGGGCCTTGCGGGAGTAACTCAGCATTTCTGTGCCTCAGTCTCTTCATCGGCAAGCTAAGGATAATAGAACCTTCTCCCTAAAGGAAAACACTTAGAATCGTGCCTGGCAAGGAGTAGGGGCCGTGGAGATGTGTGCAGTGATGATGGCGGTGGTGGATATAAAAACCCGTGAAACCTTCCAGAGAATTTATATCACTTAGGGGGGACTGAGCAAATGGCTCTCCGGGGACCCGGCAGGGTACCAAATCCCACGTCGGCTGCACGGCTGCATCTGCGGGTACCCATGCAGCCGAGACGGCCAACAGCAGGCAGGGCCGTCACCCGAGCTCTGCTGTGTCACCAGGGACTCCCCAGAGCCAGCACTCAGGACCAGGGCCCTGTCAGACCCAGAGAGCATGGGGCATCTGGCCTGCATGTGGCTAAACCATCCAAAACTTGCTGTGGGCCGAACTTTGTCAGCAGCCTGCTTCCCATGAGGACACTTCCCCCAGCCGGAGGCTCGGACCTTCCAGCTGGGCTGGCTCCGCTGGCAGGCTGTCCTCCGGGGATATTTTCAGATTCTGGGTGACATTCCCCGGCCCCTCTGTCTAATAGGTCCCAGATGCTCCCTCCTCCTCAGCCTCCCTCCCTGCTGCTGTCCTGAACCCCGCGCTGGCTAGCGGGGCTGCTGGGGCCGCCTCTCCCAGTCACTACACCTCTTGCCTTTTTCTTTTTTTTAATTTAAAACATTTCGTCCCCTTTAACACGATGGCTTGACAGAGGCCAGCATCAAAGAGGCTGTTTCCTTCTGGATGGGGACCAGGACAGAGAAGCCGGCAGATGAAGGTGGGGAGAAGGAAGCCGCTTTGGGAACGTGAGGAGAAGGGGAAACATAAGGAGTCTTTATTGGCCGAGCATAAAAGAAGCAACTGGAGTAGCAGCTGTGTTACCGTGCCCAGGTCGCCAGGGGCTGGGCAGACACACCAGGCCAGCTGGGAATCCCACAGGCCCTGGGGCTTTCATGACTCATGTTCTGCAGAAATGCCTTCCCTACCTTCCCGCCCCACCCATCCTCCTGCCCCCTTTTGCAGAACATTTGAATTTGTCACTCTTGGGCATTGTCAGTAAGAGATGGGGCTATTGCTGAGGCCTGTGGGAGGGAGGGAGGCAAGTGGACACAACTAGAAGGAAAAGAAAGGAGAGGAGAGGAGAGGGGAGGGGAGGGGAGGGGAGGGGAGGGGAGGGGAGGGGAGGGGAGGGGAGGGGAGAGGAGAGGAGAGGAGAGGAAAGGAGAGGAGAGGAGAGGAGAGGAGAGGAGAGGAGAGGAGAGGAAGTAGAAAAGAGAGGGGCGTGGAGGGCAGTGGGGCTGGAGCGCAGAGGTGGGCGGTGAGAAAGGAGTAGTGGGCAGTGACCCAGGATGGCAGATGCCTGACTCACAGCTGAACAGAAACCAGGACAGGCGGACAGACAGGAGGCAGGGTACCCAAGGTGAAGCCTCCTCCGCTCCTGCTGCTTCCTGCTCCTTTCCCACTGCATTTCGTGGAAGCGTGCAGAGGACACGCGTGTGATAATCAGTCTCGTTTGGTTCCCTACACCCTTGATCTTCTCAGTGGGCCTGGGGGCCCACCGCCCGGTGTTCCGCAAAGCGGCTGTGTGATGAGCTGGGGTGCTTCCGGGGCGCCCATTCTGTGGGGTGGGAAGCTGAGGCGGGACGTCAGGGCCCAGCAGGGCTGCGCCTGGGGCCCGGGTCTCTGGGTTTCTCACCCAATAATGAGAATTTGGAGATGAAATAAAGGGAGAAGAGATGATGGTGGGGAAAGTGGGCCAGGGAAGTACAGGCATCGAAGACCAGATGGAAACCCCGCAGCTGAAAGATTCTTGGACGCTGCTTCTAAGGCAGCCCTCCCCACGCTTTCTTCAGCGACACTGACCCGGCATTTTCTCTCTCTTTCAGGACCTCCTGTAAGTAACCCCAGCCGCAGCCTGTTCTCGCACATCCGAAAGGCCTTGCTCCCTGCCGGTAACCGGGCCCTGGGCGGGGGGACGGACAGCTGGCCCTGCTGTCTTCCCGGGGAGCCCCTACACCCTCCAGAGCAGTCTGCAGGGCCCCTCTGTTACAGACCGGGGACCTGGCCCTGGGTGGGTCTGCCTAGGGCCGGCCCATAGTGTGTGGGTTGTTGACTTCATGCAAGAAAAATTTCACAGCATGAGAACAGGTGACTATGAGGGTGCATTTATTACAGCTGGGGGCAGTGGAACAGGAGGGGCTTAGCATAGAAGAAGCCACAGGAGAACCTAGGCTGGGCTGCTCTGATTCTCTAAAAATGTCACAGAAAATAAGTGAGCGGGGGCGGGGCTGCTCACTGGGAAGTCAGAGAACAGGGGACCTTGGAGACAGGTTCAGAGGGTGAGCCCAGGATTGAGCCGCCGCTGCCCATTGCTGCCCTGGTTGCAAGTCTCCTGGGGTCCCTTAGAGTTTAGGAGACGCACGCCTGTGGGGGAAGAAGAGGAGGAAGGGAATGCGGGGGGTGGGGGGGTGCTCCCAGAGAGAGAGCTCACACTGGGCCCTTTGTCTTGAGGGTTATATCTCTCCTTTGCAGGCGGGGAATCTTAGGGAAGGTCTCAGGGGAGGGTGTCAGCAGAATATGCATCAGGTTCCAGGGGTGCGCTTTCAGGGTCCTGGTCTCTACTGATGGGTCGGCACCAGGGCCGGGTTCCTTAGTCACTGCAGCTGGTCCTGGCATCGCCCCCCGGTTTTGCTGCTGTTCTGGGCCTGGAGCTGGAATACAACTGAAGCCTAGAGGTTCTCTAGGAGGTGACCCTCTGCATCTGCTGTAAATTGCCTGCCCAGTTTTCAGCTCTCTGCCTCGTTCCCAGTTCCACTGGTCCTGGCTCCCAGGCCTGTCTCTCCTCCAACAGGTTGACACAGGGGAGAGGGCCGCCATTTTGCTCTCCACGCACCTGCACCTCTGCACCCCTCCAGGGCCAGACAGCGGAGGCCCCAAAGCAGGTCCCAATTTCAATCTGAAAGGCTGGCAGGCTCCATTGTTCGCCCAGCTCCTTTGTCCCTAAAGAGCTGGAGTCAAAGAAGCACCAGGTATTAAGAGAAGAAAGAGCACCTCTATTCAGTGCTGGTCCTTGGAGGCCTCCTGCCCATTCCGTGAGCAGGTCAGTGAGCAGCTCTCCGTGCGGACGGGTCCGGAGGACGTGATGTCCGCCCCACCATGTGGGCAGCTCCGTTCTAGCCGCACCACTTTGGACCAGTGGTGGTTGCTATTAGGAGAGCAGTGTCAGCAGTTAGATCAGGAGACACAAAACACAGGCAGCACCTCAGCTCCTTCCCCTGGCGTCGCG
Source organism: Myotis nattereri (assembly GCF_964212035.1). Classification (NCBI taxonomy): domain Eukaryota; kingdom Metazoa; phylum Chordata; class Mammalia; order Chiroptera; family Vespertilionidae; genus Myotis; species Myotis nattereri. Next base: position 20,225,750 of record NC_138088.1, on the reverse strand, counting down.
AAGGCCAAGGGCGGGGCGGGGAGCCTAGGCGTTTCCAGAGAACCTGAGAAGCGTTCAAGGAGACTGGCCCCCGAAGTAATAGATGCAGAGAACAGCAGCGTGTCTTCTTGAGGACAGCATTTGATACCCCAACAAAAGGCCCCGAGGTCACAGGGGCGCCTGGAGGCGGGAGTTGAAAGGGCCGGCCCTCGGCATCAGATCTTTCTCAAGGTTACTGAAAGCCGCCGGTGCCATCCCCCCCGCAGAGAAGGCATTTCCATCCTTTCTTCCTCTTGACCGTGCCTGCGAGAGCGCCAGCCCAGTCCGTAGTAAGGCATGATTTACTCTTCCACGTGCTCCCGAGCAGTGCATTGGGCCCATGCACCCGTGTTGGCGAGGCCGCCCAGCCCCCTGCCTCCCAGTTACAGGGAGGGAAGAAAATCGTGGCGCTCCCTGAAAGGAGGGGTGATTTATCCTGACATGTCTTGGATGACAGACCTCAATTCCTGCCATCAATCTTCCAAAATAAACTCTGCCACCGGAGACCTCGACAGACCACCTGCTGGAACTGGGCTGCTCTCCCCCTTTTTGGACAAAGCCAAAAAGAGTCCTTATCGCCCCACTCCCGGGACTTCCCTGTTCACTTCTCCCCACAGCCAGGCTGCTGGGCTCACCGGGTGGCTCAGCTCGGGGTCCCTGCCCATCTGCCTGGAGGGCCTGCCCTCACCTGGAACCGAGCATTCTGAGAGCCCTGTCCCCAGCCAGGGAGGGCGCTGCCCCTCCTGCCGGCTCTGCAGTGCAGGAGCAAATGGGAGGGTTGCATCTGAATCTCCCCTTGTAATCCTGCCCACCTGGGCACCCCCAGAGCCATCGAGTGAGGGGGAGGAGCCACAGAAGCTGCCCCACATTCTCAGCCTGACACAGAGGAGTCCTGAATCTTTCAGCGGGGCTGAAACCGCAGGCAGGATGAGGAGGAAATGGGAAGCTGGCCAGGGTGGGAATCACTGCCTAGCCCTGTTTTCTCTGCTTCTGCAAAGAAAGAATGCCATTGGCCAGAGGTGAGGGGTAGGGAGACGGCAGCTAGTCGCAACGCCTGCCTGCTGCCCCCTGGTTGTGTCTCAGGGACCCCTCTTGGGGTGGCTCTGTACTCCAGTCGAAAGACCCACGTTCCTGTGGGCACAAGGGCCTCCAGTGGCTGGAGGACACAGCCTGGGAAGGTGACTTTCGGTAGCAGCAGGAATCATTTAAGGGGTACGAAATGTGTGGCCACCACTGCCCAGCCCCTCATGCCCATGGCAGACATTGCTAATCAATTAGGAGGCCTTTTACCATAGTGTTTTTATTCAACCCGTTGGGGTCCACACTCATGCTGACATCTGTTGGCCATGCCTGCACTAGATGTAAGAGAGAATTCTTAATGGTGGGAACCATGAGGCTGAAACAGATGACTGAGGGAAGAAGGACTGTCTCTTTCTCTGGAGGAAGATAGGGAAATCTATGATGGCCGCTGTCAGCCTGGGTCGACTGTGATCCTTGAATGTGATCAAGGCCCTCCCCTCATGTTGTTCATGAGTTAACGGAGGCTCATAGAGCAGAAGCGACTCCAGGTCACATAGCTGCTGGGGCAGGTATACAATACCCTGACCTTCACACACTTCTCTCTCCCCCTTTATTTCAGGGTCCTATTGGAAGACCCGGCCTCCCGGTGAGTAGCTTTCATTTCTTCTTCTGCGTCTGTCTCACATGCTCTTCCTTAGTCCAAGGGCCGCAAGTTTGGGTGGCTGCTTTCCTCCAGCTGTAGCTGGATGAGCGGCCTCTCTCCAGCTTCTCTGGCCCGTAGCTGAGGGGGAAGCTCCCTGGTACCTCCTGGGCCCGGACAGGCAGGTGACAGCACGCAGCCCCTCCCACGCTGGATCTGACTTCCAGACTGATGGCCCTACAATGGAGGCCTGAGAGGGGCAGCCTCTTGCACACCAGCTAGGAGTAAGACCACTGTCCCTGCTTTGTCCTAGGCCCTCTGGTGAGAGTACACTCACTCAAAAACTTGGTTTTCCCCCCAGTTACCTTATCCGAAAGCTAGAGAGGCTGTACCAAGTAACCATGGAGGCTTTGAAATAAAAACAGGAATAATACTAATAGTCACCTCTCATTGAGACCTCAATACGTGCCAAGCACTATGCCAATCACTCTTCATACATTTGATCTGTCAGCGACTCAGTGAAATGGGTATCATTATGCCCATTTTATTGATGAGGAAACTAAGACACAGAGAGGTGACATCCCTTGTCCAATGGGCCAAGCTTCCATTGTAAACCTTTCGGAAGCCCACGTTATCACACATCATTCCGTACTGCTGTTTCCTGTGGTCCATGCTCCGTGTCTGAGAACCATCTTTAACGTCTTCACAGGCATTGCTCGGTAGGATGTAGCCTGGGACACATATGCATTGAGTACTGGAGACTGCGGGCCCCTGGGTGGAGAGGGACTCGGCAAGACGCCGTAGCCAGCCATGGGGCGGAGGCGAGGTGTGGCGAGTGGCCCAGGACTGGCACCAGGTTACCCTCTCTCCCTGCGCCGAAGGCCACATCCATTGAATTCCAGACCCGTGTGCATCCCTCTTACCCCACTTACTCCTCTTTGGACATGGATTATACTGTAACCTCGTGGCTAATCCAACAGCGTCTAGAATCCATGTCCAGCAGTGACTTTCTTAATGAAATGCATGTGGGAGAATATTTAGCCTTGAAAATGGAAGCTCGCCCAGTAAGTCCGAGCCCCGGAGCAGAGGAGGACGGGTGAATCGGTCCCATGAAACCCAAGGCGGGGGAAGTCAGATGACTGGGGGAACGTGGGCAGACTTTGTTTTTCTGACAACGTCCACCTTTAAAAAGCATTTGGGGGCAATTCACAGAGCAGGGGCTGCTGCACAGAGTTTCCAGTCTCTGGCCATTCCGCGCCTGTCCCGAACCCCAGCGTTTTATGGCCAGGACTGCAAAGAACATTAGTTTCAAAAAAGAAATGAAAAGAAACCAAAACACACATCCTGCAATAACATTCAAAAGCCCGAGAGTAAGTGGGCCGCGGGGATGTCACACCCGACGGTCAGCGGGCCTGGTGCCCGCGGCAGAAAGGGCCACTGAGCCACCGCTCACGACCCTGCCCCTGCGTCTGCATGAGGGGACCTGGGAGTGACCCAGGGGAGGCCTGCTGACGCGGGCCGTTGTGAAATGCAAAACGTGGGAAGGATCAACATGCTCACCAAATCCACTGGCCCGCTGGCCTCCTCGCCCTGGATGCCATTTACGCAACACTCCCCAGGTGCCAGCACCGGGAGGAAGCTTTCCAGAGAGGACCTCTGAGGGCCGCCGCCCCGCAGCCCATGAGCGAGGTGCAGGCGCTCAGGGAGGCTAAGGAGACAGCCATGCGTAAGGCCAACGCCGTGGCCCTGCCACACAACCAAGGGCAGCGTTTCACTCAAGATGCCCTTGGTCTTGACAAGGCACACGTCACCAGAGCCTAATTTCAGAGCCAACTGCTACTCTCTGGTGCGTCCGTGTGTATTTTGGGATGCTAATTGTCCCTCGGGGCATTTTGCCTCCATGCAGTCCGCAGACACAGAATCGCCCAGAAATGCCCGCACCTTCAGGAGAGTCCCCAAGCCCAGCTTCGCCCGCTCAGCAGGACAAACACCTCCTGAGTTTTGGTCCCCACTGCTTTCCATCCTTGCAGGCTCCTAGCAAACGCAGGCCCACCCCAGAATTTATGATGTCTGCACACGTGTAATTGCAAAAAAATGTTTTCTTACCAAAAGGGGGAGGAACAAAACTTAATAAGCAGATTTCCAGAGTGAGAAGATGTAACCCTGGCTACAAAACAAAGCATTTCCCCCTGGGCAGCTGCAGCTCGTGATGCGGCCACATCCACACGACTCACAGTCCTTCCTGCTGGTGCTGGCGGTGGCCGCGTGGAGGGGCGTGGAAGGGCAGAGGGCCTGGGAGGAGCCGGGGAGTGTGGGCACTGCTCCCCAGCTTTGGCAAAGGCAGATCTAGGAAAGTGCTTCACGTATGTTATATGGGAGCTGCCACTCACCCGGCTCTGTGCCTGGAAGCTGAGTGTGACAAGGATCTAAGGCAGTGATGGCGAACCTATGACACGTGTGTCAGAGGTGACATGGGAACTCATTTTTTTGGTTAATTTTTCTTTGTTAAATGGCATTTAAATATATAAAATAAATATCAAAAATATATGTCTTTGTTTTACTGTGGTTGCAAACATCAAAAAATTTCTATATGTGACACGGCACCAGAGTTAAGTTAGGGTTTTTCAAAAGGCTGACTCGCCGAGCTCAAAAGGTTCGCCATCACTGGTCTAAGGGAAGCAGAGCCGTGGACCCTAGTGGAACACGTAGGGATACCCAGGCTGGGGACCAGACTCCCACATTAGCGCTCTGACCGCAGCACCAGGCCTGAGTGCAGATAGCGATAGGGTGGCTGCTTGCAGAACAGTCTGTGGGGGCCAGATGGGCAAGTTCACTCACAGGATGCCTGGGCACCGTCCCAGCTGCCCATGCAAACCAGGTCTTGGGTGCACAGTTCCCAGGGGGCCCGTCACACGCTGGCCCAGCTCCAGCCGCATCTAACTGTCTCTGCCTCCTTCATCAGGGGGACAAAGGTGCCATTGGGATGCCCGGACGTGTGGTGAGTTGGGGCATTTTTACCTGCTTGGGTGGCCATTGCTTGCTTCTCCGCGCTGGCCTGTCCTCCAAACTGTGACAAGATGCTGCCTGCCCCAGCCAGAGGAGAGGGCAGGGGATTTGGACCTCTCCCTCCCCCCGCCCCCACCCCGCCCAAGTCAGCTGCAGAGGGACAGGCCAGGAGGAGAGGAGTTTTATTTCAACCCTTCAGCTCTTCCAATGTGGCTTTACTCTCCAGAGAGCCGCCATGGCAAAGGGAAACTCCAAGAACAAGCATCACTAAAGCTCTTTGCGTGTCACCCTGGGAGGACAGGGTGAGGCCCGAACCCCTCTTGATAGTGTGAGGATTCCCACCCTCCCCACCCCCGAGGCCGGCAGCTCCCCTCAGATGTATAGCGGCTCCTGCAGCCACCACCACCACCCCCAGCCCCCGGCAAGAGGAGCAAAAGACCGGAGCAGGGGAGCGGGGGGAGAGAAATGCAGCCGCCAGGTGCTCTCTGGACACCACGTGGAGCGGCTTCTGGAGGCATCTTCCCTAGACAGAGCCTAGAAGATGGTGAAGGCGGGGCTGTTCCAGGCAGTGCTTCCAAACCCTCACCAGGAGGCTGGGAGTCAAACACATAATGGCTCCTGCTGAAAATTAGATGGCGAAAGGGAGACAGGAGTGTTTGCAGGAGAGTGTTCAGGGGTGGGGAGGCCGGCCCTGGGCCTGCAGGTTCCAGTGCGAGGACTTTCCTGGTGGCTTCCAGCCTCTGAGCGGCTAGGAAGGGCAGGACAGACTCGGGCTGGCAGCCCGGGGCCCTGATGGCCATACCCGGCCTCACCACCACCCTGTCTGACCCCTAACTCCCCTCCTGCCGTCAGCCTTGGCCTTCAGCCTGGCTCCCGGGTGCTCCCTGATTACCCCTCTGCCCTCCTTCCCTGTCACTCACGTGCTTCTCCTCATCGCCTCGCCCCCCGGGCTGGTCGGCTGTGGGCCTGCGTATGGCCTCCATGTGCAAGTTTGCTTGCTGGTGGGAGCCTGGTGCCCAGAGCGAAGGCATCCAGACCACAGCTAACGCTGGAGAGTGCCAACTGCATGCGGGCGTTGTGCTAAGAGCCTCCGTGCATCGCTCACTTGGTCCTCACTAGAACCATAGGAGGTAGGCACCGTTTCCACCCCATTTTTCAGGTGAGGAAATTGAGGCTCAGATGTTGTGTCTTTCCCAAGGTCACATGGCCAGGAAGTGGCTGATCAGGGCTTTACTCCAGGCAGCCTGACTCCACACCTGTGCCCTTGACCCTGGCAATGCTACTTCCTCCCCACCCCCCACCACCACCACCACCAACACTGGCATCACGGCTCTAAGGAGGGTCTGATCCTTAGGGTGGCGCCTCAGGACCTAGTTCTAGGATCCAGGACGTTTCAGAGGGTCAGGACAAGTGGCGTTCCAGGTCACAGAGCTTTGAGCTCCCCAGGGCCCAGCCATGGGCGCTCCCCCCACCTCCCAGGCCACAGCACTGGCCCTGACTCCCTCCTTCCGTTCTCTGACTCCAGACATGAGTCCCCCAAGCTGCACTGGGTCCTGCTCTGCGGAGAGCAGGGAAAGGACATTCAGCCAGCCTTTCTCAGGGGCTTGCTGTGGGTGGGCCTAAGCCAGGCACAGTCTCCACTGTAGCCCTCCAAGAGGGATCCCACTTTATTGATGGGAATGTTGAGGCTCAGGCCAGGGCTGGGGTGGAGTTGGCTTTTGTACCCAAGCTGACGGTCAGACTCTAAACTCTTTGTGCCTAGCTGGTAAGCTTCGGAAACTCCACTCAGAGTGCAGCCACCAGGCTGCTGGGCAGATTGCCAATGAGAGCTGCCCCTCCTGTTGCCCCTCAGGGCCTGCCCCTCCTGCTGCCCTCCTGCCCTCCTTCTTGGGGCCTGTGGGCATGTTCCCCCAGACAGTATCCCTCTGAGCCTAGTCCTGCCCACAGTGGTGGGACTGGAGGCAGAGCCACAGGAGGTCTCCCCATTTCCTTCCCCACAAAGCTATTTTCAAGCTGAGGGTTTCCTGCTGCTTGTGCTATTTTAAATGTGACAATGGGCCCATTTGGCTGCCCAGTAGTAGTCCCGGCAGGAGCCACCTGATAAGAACTGGGGTGACCAGGAGGTGTGAAATGCCTGAGGAGTTGTCCCGTGGTTCACCAGGGGTGGCACCACTGGCTTCTAAGGATTAGGGTCCAGTGGGGCTGCCTATCCACTGGTCACTATGGTTACAGGGACCCTGGACCATGACCCAGTTTCCTCTGCATCTCAGATCCATCCTCCATCCTCCCAGATGTGTGTGTCCTACTCTCTGTCCTCCCATGTTGCTCCAGCCCCTCTCCCGCCATCTTGCCTGGCCAGCCCTGAGGACTCCTGGTGTGTCTGCTGTGCTTGGGGCTCAGTTAGACCTTCACACCAACCAGATTCCACTCCACAACGCAGTCCCTGGAGAAGTCTCCCCATGGCCACCCAGATGGGCCAGGACTTCTCAGGCAGATTTTCCAACCTGCGTGTTCTCTCTCCCTCTCTCTCTCTCTCTCTCTCACACACACACACACACGCACACGCACACGCACACGCACACGCACACGCACGCACGCACACATGCACGCAGGCTTGGAGAAGGCCTATGTTATCTGGAAGGGCTGGGCTGGCTGGGGCCAGACCAAGGGCTGAGGCAATAGCCATGCACAGGCGGTGCTTGCCAGAGGCGGGACCTGTCATGTGTCAGCATCTGTGTTTTGTTTTATTTCTCATTTCACGGCGATTTCTTTTGTTTGGTTGTTGTGCCATTAACACAGATTCTTGTGTGTGCGCCTCTCTCTCATCCTCTCTTTTTCTCTCCCTCCCTCTCTCTCCCCTGCACCCTGTGTTGCATGTGGCTGCCCCAGGGAGTAAAGGGCCAAGCAGGCGAGAAGGTGAGTCCACACTTTCCCCTCTGCCCTTCCGCCCGGGCCGTTGCGCCCACCCCGTGGACTCTTGGGGGCTTTCAGAGGCCCCAGCTCAGCCCTCCCGCTGGCATGCCCGAGGAGCAGAGCTGCCAGCTGGGCCTGCGGGCCCTCAGCCTCTCACGCCGTTCCCTAACAGCTTCCACACCGTCAGGCTGGGGTCTTGGGATTCCTGGGCTGAGCCCCAAGCCTCCTGGCGAGTGGGTCCTTTCCCCGCCCCCCCCTCACCCCCCCCCCCCCGCCCCGCCTGCTGAGGCTGCCTGTGCCGGTGCCTGCAGCTCTGACTCTGGGCCTTGGGCAGTCACCCTTCCCAGAGGCAGGGAGAGCACGTCCCAGTTCTGAGTGGGATGCGGCCTCCTGCCCGCCTCCCAGCAGGCACTGCCGGGTCCTTCTGTCAGAGCATCACCTCTCATCCCGTCTGCTCCACACACCTCCATCCTCCTCCTGTGCCCTCCCCCCCACGCGGACCCCTCTGTGTCACCTGAGCCAGGACTAGGAAGGTCCAGGCAGCTCGGCCTCAGGCTCAGGGTGCTGGGCCCACACGGCCAGTGTGTGTCGTGTCCCCCGCTCTGTTTCAGCAGCTCCATCCAGGGGGCAGGCTGCTGCCCCTCAGTTGCAGGGTGGGCAGCTCCATGGGTATTTGGGGATGGGGGTGGGGGTGGGGAAGAAAGCCGGGGGGCTGGACACTTGGGTGGGACAGGGGCAGGTCGAAGAGGTCCTGAGGAGGGCGGTGGGGAGAGGCTTCTGGGGCCTGAGCAGCCATGGCTGAGCTGTGCTCCTCCCTTCTCCCTCCCCTTTCCTCCTCCCCTTCCTCCCTCCCCTCCTCCCCCTCCCCCCACCCCTTCCCCGTGCTGCCCTCTTGCCCACCACTGCACTGAATCCTCTTCTCCAATTTCTGGGCCTGGGCTCCTACCGCCCTTTCCTGGTCCCCACATCCTATGCTTTTGCTACATCTCCTCTTGCTTTGTCCCTCTCGCCCGCCCTCTGCTCTCCTCAAACTTTCCTGGATGCTTCCTCCATCCTGGGCCTCCTCTCCCCTGACCTCCCTCTTGCCGTGCATCCTCTGGCCCTTCTGTCCTCACCCTGGCATGCTCCTCCTTCCCCACCTGCCAGCCCCTCCCTCTGACTCTTCCCTTCCCACCCTCGCCCCTCCTGCCCCTGCGCCCGGCTCCCTCTCCCTCTCTGCTTTCTCTCTTCCATAGGGGGCCCCAGGAGATGCCGGGATGTCCATCATCGGGCCCCGAGGCCCTCCTGTGAGTGGTCTTTGCTTTTCTTGGGGGGTGGGGGGAGGATGGGCGGGATGGGTGAGTTAATGAAAAGGGCTTGGGGTGGAGGCTTTGCCTCTGGGTGTGGAGATACCACAAGTGACGCGGTTGCCAGGCCAGGCCTCAGGGCGGCTGTGGATGGTAGCGAGTGGCCTGACTAAATATACCTAAATTACAGCCTCTAGATTACAAAACTGCAGCAGCTGCCAGGTGGCCCTGCTGTTTCTAGCCAAAGGGGAGGACGTGCCCACTCCCGCCAGGAGGGGGTGCTCCAGTTTCCAGGGCACAAGCCTGATTCTGGGAGCCCCTGGAGCAAATACCCACCCACAGAATCCCTGATCCCACACCCACTGCTGTCCCGGGGAGGCCCGAGCCACCTCCCGCCCTCAGAGGCTCCTTTGTGCTTAGCCTGGTCCTGTGTCTTACTCCCTCCGCCCAGCGGCAGGGGCTGAGGAAGGTCAGAGAGGATTCCATGTAGATAAGCTCCCGTAGGGACCAGCAGGTGACGTGGTGCTGATGTGGGAAGATGCGGTGACTCTGGAGAGAAGGCCTGGCTGCTTTTCTCAAAGAATGCCTGAGCCACGGGGCTGCCATCACATCACCAAACTGCCCTGGCCAGTGTTGCTCAGTGGTTGGAGCATCATCCGTACACCAAAGGGTCGCGGGTTTGGTTCCTGGTCGGGCACATACCCAGGTTGTGAGTCCATCTCAGATCAGGGCACATACGGAAGGCAACCGATTGTTGTTTCTTTCTCACATTGATGCTTCTCTCCCTCTCCCTGTCTCTCTCTCTAAAATCAATAAAAATCACCAGCCGTCAGGGTGGAAAGGACCTCAGCAGTGGAAGGCACAGCCCTCTGAGAAGGGCAACGGGTCCAGGGAGGGCAAGGGACTTGGCCAGGGTCCCACACAGAGAGGCTAGGGCAGGACTAGAACCCAGGACCCTGGCATCCAGGACTTCCACCACAGCAGCAGGTCACCCTCTCCATGTTCTATGTGCTTTTCCTGACCTGCTATTTACAATGAGAGGGCAAGGGGGGCTGCACCTTCTACTCCAGTGACAGCTTCTGGGAGCCTGAGGCTAGCTCCATGGACGGGGGAAGCTCAGCCTGCCACTCTCCTGCCTTCAACAGGGCGAGTCAATAGAAAGCAGGAGTCTTCTCTTTTACCCACAGTCCAAGGAGAGGGGTCAGAGAGGAAACTGTGAGGTTAGGTCCAAGGGAGGGAGTTGTGATGAGCTAAGCAGCCAGGGAGGGGCGATGGTGAGCGCTGGGAGCTGAGAGGTGGAGCCAGGCGGGCTGCCTGGAGCCTGGGTAGGTCAGACAGGCTGTCCCCACTTCTATTTTCAGCAGCTCCATCCAGGGGCAGGTTGCTGTTCACAAGGAGGCACCCTCATCAGGCCGATACACATGTTGCGTGTTTCATGGTGTATTTATTCCACTAACATGTGTTGGGCACCTCCTGCATGCTAGGCAGGGCACACAAGGCAAACCTGGCTGCAGCTGCTGGCCCCTTGACAGGAGACCAGCAATGCCCTAGTGTTTACAATGCAGTCACTGCTTAGCCCGGGCGGTTAGGGAGCTGTGGGGACACGGAGAAGGCACCTGATCTGGGTGGGGGCAGGCCGGGAAGGCTCCTGGGAGGAAGGAATCACTAAATCCTGTGATCGAGGATGAGCAGAGGTGACTCGGGTACCGGGCTGGGGAGGAGCCCTGAGTCCGGAGGCGGGATAGCTCCTTCTAAATGACTGGAGAAATGAGGAAGTTCCTTCCAGAGCAAAGCCAGGGTGAGGCTGGCAATGAGCAAGGCTGTGACCAGGAAGGGCCCGGGCGGGGGCCATACTGAGGAGTCGGACTTTCTCCTGAGGGCAGGCGAGAGCCCTGGGGCTGCGTTCACCTGAGGAGGGACAAGATCAGATTTGCAGTTTAGAAAGATCTCCTGATGCCCCGCTTAGAAGAGGCCGCAGGTGGAGGCCTGGCTGGAAGGCACCTGCAATAGTCAAGACCCGGACTGGAGCACAGTCCCTGGGGCTGGTGGGAATGCGAGGCTGGCGAGATATTTTGGAGGTGGAATTGGCGGAACGAAATAAAAATGGGGATTGAGGGAGGAGGAGGCCGAGGTGATATCGTATTTCTGACTTGGTAACAGAGTAGATGGGGTGCCTTCCCTGGAGAGAAGAGCAGATTTTGCTGGGAGAAGTGAGTTTAATCTGAGCGTAATGAGTTGGAGATGTCCTTGAATTACAGGGGTCCTCAAACTACGGCCCGCGGGCCACATGCGGCCCTCCGAAAACATTTATCCAGCCCGCTGGGTGTTTTTGCCACCGCTGCCTGTTGCTTAGCAGCCAACTAGTTTTTTCTTTAACTGTAGTCCGGCCCTCCAACGGTCTGAGGGACAATAAACTGGCCCCCTGTTTAAAAAGTTTGAGGACCCCTGCTTGAAACATCCCACAGGGGAGTGGCCCTCCGTTTGCAGCTGGAGTTCCCAGGGCTGGCGTTCTGAGCTGGCTCACACTGGCTCACTAGAGCCAGTCCTTCACACCCCTCCCAGTTCAGTGCCATCACACTGGGGGCTTGAAACCAGCCATGGTGGGAGCATTTACACCACAGACAGTTGCAAATGCTGTATAAGACGGGCTCTCCTCACCACTCTCCCCACCCCAGCCAGTTACCAGCACAGAGTCTATTTGAAAGGCAGCGCTGACTTGGAGAGAGGGACGTAAATGTGGCAGGCTCTGGGTAGAACCACAGCCAAGCCTCTTTCAGGAGTCACATCGAAGAGAAGGGAGAGTCCTGGTAGCTCTTTCCAACCAGAACATCCTGCCTGTCCATGCGGCGTTAGCCTGCACAGGTTGCAGGTAGGAGGAAGGACCCACATGGCTCCTCTCCTCTCTGACCTCAAGTTAAGGGAAGAGATTTCAGAGGCCATGGAAAGCTTGCCCTCTTATTGTTCTTCTTTAGAAGGATACACTATTGAACCATAAATCCATCTACCAATCTATAATCCATAACTTTAATATGACCTGAATTCAAGTGAATTTATATGTGTGTGTGTGTGTATACACATTTCAGAGAGGAAGGGAAAGGGAGAGAGAGAGAGAAACAATGATGAGAGAGAATCATTGATCAGCTGCCTCCTGCACTCCCTGCACTGGGGATTGAGCCCACAACCCAAGCACCCAAGCATGTGCCCTTGACCGGAATTGAACCCGGGACCCTTCAGTCTACAGGCAGATGCTCTATCCACTGAGCCAAACCAGCTAGGGCCAAGTTAATTTTTATGGGGTTGAGAGGCCAACAAAACAATATTCAATTCATTTGGAAAAAGGAAGCTTGTGAGGCTATCAGGAAAATTCTGATGAATAGAGAAAGGGTAATAGTGCAGAGGGGACTAGTTGCTCCACTAGATATCAAAGTGTGTCATATAAACAGAGCAAGTATCACTGCACATGGAACAGCGGGGAGGCCAGGAATAAAGCCAATGCACCGGTAGGTTGGTCTGTGATAAAGGCTTGATTTCATAACAGAGAGAAACATAGATTGTTCAGAAAATGATGTTGGGCCAATGGACAAGCCTCTTAGAAAAAAAGCCATTTAAAACTAACAAAAAAAGCTGAGTATCTGCCTCACTTGTTATATCAGCAAATTTCAAATGAATAAAACACTTAGATGCAAAACACAAAACCCTAGAATTCAAGGACAAAGCATGAGCAAACATTTTATCATTTTTTAAAAATATATTTCTATTGATTTCAGAGAGATAGAGAGAGAGATAGAAACATCAGTGACAGGAGAATCATTGATCGGCTGCCTCGGGCATGAGCCCTGATCTCCTGGTTCATGAGCCACGATTAGCCACTGAGCCGTGCTGGCCGGGTTCATGTTTAACTTGGGAAAGACCTTCAAAACACAACATAAAACCCAGAAGCCGCAAGAAACTGTTGTTTGACAAGAGGATAAATTTGTCAACATAAATGCAAAACTTCCATCTGGCACAAAGTAGTTCATTAGAAAGGCAAATGCCAATGGGAAGAATGCTTGCAGCGTAATTACCAAAGAGTCACTGTGCTTGACAAAGAGCTTTACTCAGATCAATGGGAAAAAAGACAAGCAACCTAGTCCAGTGGTTCTCAACCTTCCCAATGCCGCCACCCTTTAATACGGTTCCTCATGTTGTGGTGACCCCCAACCATAAAATTATTTTCGTTGCTACTTCATAACTGTAATTTTGCTACTGTTATGAATCGTCATGTAAATATCTGATATGCAGGATGTATTTTCATTGTTACAAATTGAACATAATTAAAGCCTAGTGATTAATCCCAAAAACAATATGTAATTATATATGTGTTTTCCGATGGTCTTAGGGGTCGCGACCCACAGGTTGAGAACCGCTGACCTAGTAGAAAATATTGGTAACGAATACAAACAGGCTGTTCACAAATAAATAGGGCCAGCAATAAACATCGGAAGAGCTGTCCAACCTCAGTATAGAATTTGTTGTAAATGAAAATCCAGTTCCAAGCCTCCCCAAGTGCCTTCCCCAGAACTAACCTCTTCTGTAAGGAGAGTCCCAGTTTCCATTTGGTCAATGACAACATTCTTCCCAAGGTCCCTAAAAAGCCCTTGGTCAGCCCTGGATTTGGCTTTGGGTTGGAGAGACGCCTCCTGCTACCAGGCAGGCTCTGTCATTAGCAAACCATGTGATCGTCCCCACCATGTAAACATTAGCCCAAGTGGGACTTGAAGAGGCTTCTTGGAACCCTGTCCTCCTGACCTCTCCTTCCTCCTCTCGGCGTTCAGAGAAGCCCAAAGTTTACAGTGGGAGGTTTCAGAGGTCGCAGAGCACGGGTTCTGAGTTTTCTGCTTGCTGCTATTCTTAGCATCACTTATCCCTGAGAGGAGAGAAGCCAGGGCCCTTCTGATAGATGAGCGGCATCTCCTCCCGCTCGCCCTCCGGGATGCCTGCCAGAAGCCCGTCCTGAGCCTGCAGATACGCCCTGCCTGGCTAGTGCACTCGCAGGGCCAGGGTCCACATCCTGCCAGCCATACCTCCTGAGCAGAGGCTTCTGGGCATTTGTGTCCACAGCTTCCAGGACGACTGGAGCAGCTTGTGATGTTTCGGGGTCACAGCAGACGGGTCCGGAGAAATCTTCCGCTGGATAGGGTCTGGTTCTGAAGCTACTGTTTGGCAAGGACACGCCTCCTTGGGTCCTAAGAAGTATCAGGTGCAAAAGCAACCTAGGTGCTTCTGAGTCAGTTCAACCCCACAATCAGCCGATGGTGGCAGCTGCCATTTCAAAGGGCTTCGCAAACATAACTGAACGTGCTTCAATGTCCCTGTGGTTATACTGCTATCCCCAACCTCCAGATGAGGTCGCTGAGGCAGAGAGAGGTTAAACCACTTGCTCAGAGTCACACACCATGGTTGGTGGAGGCAGCCAGATTCAAGAGCCCAAGCTTGGGAAGAGACTGTGGCCATCTCAGTCTGGGGGGGGGGGCACTCTAAGCTGAGAACTAAACACGGGAAAGAGGTGGTGTATCTGGAGGAGGCAGGGTAGCCCGTTGCCTCTGTCGGTGGGGAGATGATGGAGGAAAGGACCTAGGATGGAAGATGCGGATGAGCTGAGGATGGCCATGAATGGCGTGTGGGTAGACGAGAGCCATTATCGGTCTTGAGAAGGAGAGCGACAGCACTGGTGCGTCTTAGCTCTCTGTGACCCTTGACCTCCCGATCAGCCCTCTTTCCACCCCCCACCCCCACCCCCAGCCCTGGATCTGCACAGCTTCATGCTGCTTCCCACCTGACCGGGCACATCTCTGGTCCTGATGACTGACCATAAACCAGTGGACCTGCTTGTAGTCTCCAACTGAGTATCGATCTATTTCCTCTGAACCCCCAGGAGAATGGGCACGAATTGATCCTGCAAAGATGGGGGTATCCAAAATTGCCCAACTAGAAGAGGCCTGCTAAGAGGGAAGTGAGCAAGCACCCCTAGTCCGGCCTGAACACACGCATCTCGGAGGCCAGGTTTCCGAACCCGCTGATAGACAAGCTATCCGTAGATAAGTGGCCGTGAGTCATGACCGTAAATAAAAGGACCTGGAAAACCACAGGTCAGGGGTTCAGCGTGCGCCGGCCAAGTCCCCGATGTCCTCGCTCTCCATCACCTGTTTATATGCTGAGGTTCAGGGTGTCCACAGTAGCGAGGCGCTCAGGGGGCTACTTCCCAGGAAGACCCAAAGGATGCTGGCCCTCTCCTCCCCCCCCCACCCCCAGCCCTGGGAGGAGCCGCTACCTTTATCCCCTCCAACCCCCCGACCCCCCGCGCAGCCAGCTCAAGGTGGATGTTCGCAGAGGAGCGGGAGGACGCCCCAGCCCCTCTGGGAGCAAAGGTGAACCAGGGGGCTGAGGATTAGTTTCGTCTCCTCCTCACCATCCTCACTCCTCTCCATTCCTTTCAGGGCCAGCCGGGCACCCGAGGGTTTCCTGGATTCCCGGTAAGTCGGGATCCCTGGGCTTGGCTGGGTGACCTTCATGCGGGGCCAGCCCTGCCCTTCCGACCCCAGTCAATAGGACTCTCTCCTCCGGCCTTTCCCGAGAGCAGCCGAGGAGAGAGCGCAGTGCAAGTGAGGACCGGGAAATGGGCATGGAGAGGAGGGATGCAGGACGGAGCCGTAAGAGCAGTCACAGGCTGGCACACCCTGGGCCCTGGAGTGTGGCACAGATGATGCACTGCAGGGAGGCAGCCTCCATCCTGGAGGCAGTCAGGTGGCCGTCTGGATGCCCTGGGACCCCTCCTTGGGAGCCCAAGACAGACCCCAAGAGAGAGGGCAGAGGAGAGCTCTCTCCCACAGGCCCTGATGCCGGCCAGCCTGACTGCCTAGGACCACACTGCCCACTGGCCACCAGGCTGGGGCCGAGGCCTGTGTTAGCAATGGTGACGGCCCCAGCGGGTCCTGGTGCAGGGCATCTCCCAGGCAGCACCTCACCCACTCCTCACCAGGACCCTCGGTAGAAGGCCGATTAGTCTGACCCCTTTTAGGCTGGGACACTGGCTTAGCCGTGGTCACATCACCAGTCAGTGGCCGAGCAGAGACTCGAACCTCAGCTGGTGGGGTCGTACCCACTGCCTAGGCAGCCTCTTCGGCAGGAGACCTGGCTGCTGGGCCTTCACATCTGTCCTCTTTCTGCTTTCAGGGTCCCATTGGGCTGGACGGCAAACCGGTGAGTAGACCCTCATGGGCCTCAGGCTCCTCCCCGTCACTTGGTCCCGGTCACTAACCTGGGGTCCCTTCGTCCTTCGGGAAGACCCCAATTCCTCGGAAAGAAGCTTTGGACAGAATGACCGTTCCTGGGGCAGGAAGTTGTTGCCGGTGGGAAGGGAGGAGGGGCCATTAGATTGGGTTACCCCTGACCCCAGGGTGCCTCCACCAGGTACAAGTCCACAGCTGCCAAGATGGGCCTTTGGCGTCTGGAGCGAGAGCCACCCTAGAATGTGGAGGTGCTGGGTGCTCCTGGAAGGGGGCTCGCTGGGAGGGCCCAACAACTAATTCTAAAGGAGCCTGGCACGCGCTCACACTGTTGCTCCCAGCACCGCCAGGGCGCCTCCTGTGCCTCCCATCCTCCTGGGGCTCCCATCTGGTGGACACACACACACACACACACACACACACACACACACACACACGTCCGAGTCTGTACGGAGGCTGCTTCCCATCCTGAGCTCTCCTGTCCATTTCAGTCTTTTGGCTTGAATGACACAAATGTTCACGGGGAAAGGAGACCCCTCCCTACTCTTAGGAAGGAGTGACCTGGGGACAGCTCAGCCTTCCAGCGCTCTCAGATGCCTCCCACTCTCTCTCCCTGGGCAGCTGGCATCCTCTCAGATGAGGGGCCTGGCTGCCCGCCTGGTCACTCCCCTCTGCAGGCCAGAGCCAAGCTCCCGGTGGCTGTGGTCATCATGTCCACTCACCTCCCGGGACCTGGCAATGGAGGGAGGAGCCACGTGTGGCAGGGCAGGGGGCTTCTGGGTTGCAAACAATGTGCCGGACTCTCATGTGCTTCTCCTTTCAGGGCTACCCCGGACCCAAAGGAGAGATGGTAAGACCCAGCTTTCCTGTCTTCCCTCAAGGGGTGGGGCATCAGCCCAGCACCGCCTGGCCAACGGGGCAACAGGGATGCAAAGTAGCAGCCACCATAATCACCACCACCCCCCTGCTGTGTACGGTGCAGCCCCCTAGAGCCCCACATCAGTGAAGGGAGGAGAAGTGGGTGGGGGCTTCTCCAGGTGAAAAATGGGGAAAGGGAGGCCTAGAGGGAATCCATGCTTGGCCAATGTCACACGGAGTTAGAGGTAGCGCTCCCTCGGGGTCGAGCTTACATTCACCGCTCATGCTGGGGGTCTAGGGAGCCCTCCAGCACCTCATCCTTGGCCTGGTTTCCTCATGCCCGGCCTCCTCTGCCTGCTCCAGACTCTAGGCAGTCCTGCCCCTCTGGGCAAAAGCAGCCTCGGAAAAGGCGTTGGAGGTCCCACCTTCCTCCAGCCCCTTCTGCCTCTGCAGAGCCTTCAACCAGAATTTCCTCTCTGTATTGTCTCTCTCCCCAGGCCGCTTCTTGCAGAAGGAAAAGGTCTGCCCCTGGCAGGAGCTGTCTGCTCTAGGGGAGGGGCCGGTTCTCAGAGGGACTGAGGGGCCGTTAGGAGCAGAGGGTCCAGCCCCGGCTGGGATCTGCCCTGCCTCCCGGGTTGGTCACATCTGCATTGTGAGCAGCCAGCTTCCACGGCCAGGCCTGGGGCTGTGCCAGGTGTGAGGGCAACAGGGCAGGCTCCTGTCTCCCTGCCCAGCGGGCTCAGGCTGGTACCTTGCTCCAAGTGCTAGGTGAGGACACTCTCCGTCCACACCTGGGGCACTGCCAGGGTCTGGGAGGCCAGAACCCTGCCCACTGAGGGAGGCAGATCACCTCGTAGATGGAAACAAAGAGGGTGGGATGTCAGCTGGGAGGCCTGGGGTGCAGCCCCAGCTCTCCCTAACTTGCCATGGGACCCTTGCAACTCAGCTCCCTCGAACCTCAGGCTGTCCACTTGACTTAGACTCAGATAACATTTATTGCAGGTTTTCTTCATGGTGGCATGAAGCTAAGAACTGTACATACATTATCTCACTTAATCCTCAGCATGACCCTGTGCCAGGTGCTAGGGATACAGACAGGAATATGGGCGGCACTGTCCTTGCCATCCTTTAACTCCCAGTGTAATTGGGAGGCACACATTTAAATAATCCCTGACTTAATTAACAAATTGCCTTGGTAACTAGTGCCATGAAAAGGCAGTTCCTGTTACCCTGAGCAACCTCAGTACTACAGCACCTCACCCAGGCTGAGGGCCAGAGAGGTGTTCCTGAGGATCTAACTAAGAGAAAAGGGAATGGGAAGCACATGGAAGAACAGCTTGTGCAAAGGTCCTGAGGCAGGAAAGTCCTTAAAATATTCGGAAGAAGGGCAGTGCAATACTGGAGGTAGTGGATGGAAGAACTGGCGTTGGAACCCAGGTCCCCCAGCCAGCTTTCCTCTCTGTCCCAGCCATCTCCACTGCAAATGCGTTTCTTGTTGACCCCACCCTGTTCCTAAGAATGTTGTGCACATGTCTGAAGTAATGGGGACCGAGGCAGGAATAAACTTCCATGTTACCATTGCGGTCGAGGCTTAAGGGGTTTGGATGCCAGGTGTTTGGGTCATTCCTTCCTGGTGGCCTGGTGCTACCATAATAGTCTTGGCATCAGGAAGTAGTCATGATGGTCATGAACTAGCACCGTTCTGTAATCTTCATAATGACTTACTATTCCCACTCGACAGAAGGGGAGCTCGAGGCACAGAGTGCTTGAGTCTTTTGCCCAAGGCTATACAACTTCTCAGTAACAGAGCTGGACGAAGACCCACGTGGGGAGATCCTACCCCCTCACCACGCCTCCTTTCTGCTGCCAGGACCCTTTGTCTCGAAGGAAAGGACCCTTCTATGGGGCTCCTCTCCCTGCCGTCGCTCTGCCCCACCCCAGTTAACCTGTCTGTTCAGAGGTCAGAGCTAATTCAGGGAAGGGTGGGGCCACACATCTCTCTTGAGCCCACACGGGTGTGATAGATGCCTTATCTGCCTCATAGTCATCCATCAAAATCCGACAGGCCACAGAGCTATCAGACTCCTGTTGGACTTGGCACGGGGACGCCGAGCTATTAATTCAACGCTCTGTCTGGTGTAATTATCTTGGTCTGCTTATCATCTGTCCGTCTCCTACTCGCCTTCCTCCCCAGCTGGTTCTCCCTCTGCTGGGCGCCCAACACAGCGGGTGAGGCTCACCCTCACGTGCTTAACCCATGTCCTCACCTGTTAAAAGGCAGTCACCTCTGCCCCACCCACCTCATAGTAGCCCCAAGACAGGATCGGGGTCCCACTGGTGCCCTAAAGGAAAGTCGGGACTCTTGAACTCACAGGGCTGTCTAAGGGTGGGAAGAGTTAATTCCCACCAAGTGCTGAGAACAGTGCCTGGCACACAGGAGACACCACAAGTGCCTTAGCCAGCACGTCACCCGTGACCTGCCTTCAAGGGGCAGCTGCTTTCAGCTGGAGCTAACGGGTGTCATGTGTTATTGGACCTTGAAATTTTTAAAAGAAACTTGAAATCCAGGTTTTTTGTGTGCTCTCCTTGCTCTTAAATGTTGGCAATTAAGTGAAATAAAACTGTGTAGGATCAACCAAATACCTCTGCCCCATGGGCCACCATGTGGGGTGTCTGGACTCACTCCTGCGAGCCTGTGTAATCCCGAACCTTTGTTTGTTTCTTGGCCCCTGGTCCTCCCTCTCCCATCTAGCTCCTCTCTCTGGCCTGGTCACTTGCAGTCTGGTTCCTGCCAGATGCTTCATATTCTGTGACTCTTGATACTAAACACTTGGTCAGCCATATGGGCTGGGGTGCCACATGGATTGCCCCAAAGGCCACTTGTCTCCCCTTATGAACCTGAGACTTTCCCAGTCCGCTGGTTGGTCCCGTTGGCCAGCCAGGGGCAAGAGAAGGCTCATCTCCCACCCAGAAGGACTGTCCTGGGAATCATGAGCTCGTCAAGCCCCAAAGAGATGGGCCCAGCGGGTGGGTTCCACAGGCCCTGAGATGGTGGCCGGAAGGGACCCCAGGCCCCAGTAGCCGGGGCACTGCCTGGGCTCAGCCACGTCTAAAAGCCCAGGCCCTGCCTCCCGAGGTCCAGCCCAGTTCAGAGAGCGTGGCAGAGTGGAAACAGCTGGACCCGGATGGTCAGACAGACTTGGACTCACGTCCCAATGCCACCCCTTGTCTCCCTCGCCTGGTCTGGGAGATGGAGCTGACGTGAGCACCTTTCTCATGGGCTGGAGGGCTGGGGGGGGGGGGGGGGGGAAGATGAGCTCAGCATGTACTGAAAGCCAGCCTCAGGGTGGGTCCTCAACGCCGGAAGTGTTTGTCCCCCCCACTCCCTCCATGCCAGGCGTGAGGCCTCCACACGGGCTCCGCTCAGGCTCCTGAACGAGCCAGCTAGATGCTGCATCTCAGAGAACGTGGGTCCACCCTGAGCCCAGGCGCCTTTCTCAGCCCTGTGGCTTTGACAAGATATCCTGGAAGGAAACCCCAAGGTCCCTTATGTTCCTCCAAGGGGCCCAGGACCTGGCTTAAGTCGTCAACTTCCTGCTTCCTCTCTTTGGCCAGAGATTCCTCCAAAGCCATGAGATAGATGGGCGTGAGTGAGGCAGGCGTCACATGCAAACGCAGCCTCCTTGCTAGCCAGGGGCCCAGAGATGACGGTGGGAGGCATGAATGAGGACGGCATCTGTTCTCGGCCATGCAGGTGGGGACGGGGCACAGCTAGCCGTGCCCACGGGCAGATGAAGATGCTGAGATGTGGGGTACAGGCCACACCCCGAGAGCATCTCGGCACGGGAAGACCAGGCGTGGGTGTGGGGGTGGGGGGGCAGCCCTGGCGACCCGGGCATTCTGAGAAGCGCCGGGAAGCCCGGCTTCTAGCACAACCCCTGCCTGGGCCGCCGCCTCCGGCCTGCCTGCCTCCTGTGCGCCCACTGACCTGTGTGTTTCCTCCCCACAGGGCCTGGCGGGTCCCCGAGGACAGCCGGTTGGTACCTCACCCCAATGTCCCCCCGCAGAGAGGCTCTGGGCTGCTGTGTTTTCAGCTTTAGTTTCTAACGCTCTCCTCTCCATCTCTTCATAGGGGCCCCCAGGAGAAAAAGGAGAAAAGGTAAGCCCGCTGGAGGTTTTCTAGAATTTTCATCTTAGGTGGGGCACATAAAAAAATAATTTTAAAAAAAAGCAGGTAGGAAGGGGTCCAGAGTGGTTATTTTTAAACTTTAGTTCTTATCAGAAAGAGGGGGGGCCCGTGGTGCCTGGTATAGAAGAGAGGAAAGGGAAGCTGTTCTGGCTCCTGCTCTGTTCTTGGGGTCGGGGAAGGGAGGTCGGCGTTGGCCCTGAAGCCTGGCGCTCCTCAGCCTCTCTCAGCCCCTCCCACCTGCCACCCCCACATGTCTCCTGGCCCACTTCCAGGAGCTGCTGGGATTTTGAGGTGTCAGTATGTAAACCAGTAGCCTGGCCCCTGCCTGGCCCCCTACATTTACTCTCCAAATTTCTGATGGAGATTCTGTGGGGCTTGCCCAGGCGGATGGCACAGGGACCTGGCACCCCCCAGCTCAGAGAAGGCATCTCCGAGGTGTCAGGGCAGGTGGTATACCCCTGTAGCAGTGGAGTCCTGCTCCAGGCTCCATGGGGCCACATCCAGGCAGGCCCCGGGGTTTCTTCCATGCTGCCAGTCGGGGTGGGATGAGGAGGGGAGGGGGGTTAGTTCTCCCACCTCAGAGAGCTCAGTCCAGGACTAGAGGGGGTCTGGTGGGTGATGAGTGTGCGTGGTATGTACAAGCCCTGAGGTGCCCCTGACGGACAGCCACCAGCCAGTGCCTAACACCCTCCACTCCTTCCCCTCCCCTCAGGGTCAGTGTGGAGAGTACCCGCACCGGGTAAGTGAACCCCTAAAACTGATCAGCCTCATCTCCCTGGGCCCCCAGAACCTACAGAGCTTGGGAACAGGAGCATACGACCTCCCTGCGGTCAGCAGCCGGAGTGGGGCCCTGGGTAGCCGTGTGTTTGCCTGGCCCGGGAGTGTGCCTGTGGTCAGTGTGAGTTTGTGCAGAGCGGTCTCCAGCTCGTGTCCATCCGTCCGTGCGTGTCTGTGTATCTGCCCCGCGCTGTCCGGGCTGCGAGTCTCCCAGCAGGTGTGTATCTGTGACTCCGAGTGCCAGCTGCTCCCCTCTGCACATCGCCGCCTCCGAAAGGCCGTGTGGCTGTGCGAGTCTGTGTGTCTGTGTGCGTGTGACTGCGTGTATGTCTGGCTGCCTTCCTGGCCGCATCAGAGGGACTTTTGGATTAGTCATTGTTTCAGATGACCCAGACTCAATGGGAGGAGCTAGCTGGGGGCGGATTGTACAATTCAAGGGTGAAGTCTCCGCTTTGCCTCTTGAAGAAGCGGTGCTGGGCTCTTTACAAGCAGAGTGGGGATTTGGGGGCTGAGGTGGTCTGCCACTCCCCCACCCCACCAGCTCCTTCTTTTCCCGGGCTCTCCCTCAGGCTGCACAGCCCAAAGCCTGCAGAGTGCACCAGCCGCCTGCAGAGCCGTTCTAGAGGCAGGAGGGCTAAGGTGTGCATGGCTTCCTCCAGTGAGAGGCCCAGTGACCTGGAAAATGCCCCTGGTTTTGTAGATCAGCCTCGCCACTCTCAGACCTGGGTAGGCATCTTTAGGTGCCATTCCCCTGTCCTGAGCCTCATGGTACCCAGAAACACACACACGGTGTGGCTCACTGGTCGCCCACCTGTTGGGCAGGGGATGAGGGAGTGGAGACAAGCACAAGCCAGACTCGAGTGCACCAGGCTCCGCAGGGCCACCAGGAGGGCCTTGCTAGCAGGGTCCTGCCCATCAGACTCTTGCCCCTGGATTCCTGGGCCAGGAAGAGGCACGGGGAGCCTTGAACATGAGTAGCAGGATTGGCATGGAGGCCAAGGTTGGGCTGGGCCTGGGCAGGGGCTGCAAGCCAGCAGCCGCGTGGACAGAGCCAGCCGGTCAGTGGCATGTGCTCCAGGGACGCAGGGGCCCTGGTGTTCCGGCCAGCCTGATCCTGATACAATAATAGAAGGTCAGCTGCGTTTATTTGGAACGATGGGCTCACAGGATTGTCATGCTGCCTGAAAGAAAGACAGCTTCCCCCTGCACCGAAGACAACACAACTGCAGGCGCTTTGGGAGTGTCTTGTCAGACCTGGGCGAACGCACGAGGGTGGGGGTAGGAGAGGGCTCTCTGCCCCTAAACCCAGCGTAAGAGGAGGGAGAGGGCAGGGACAGAAGGCTCCAGAGGCACCTTGGCCACCAGGTGCAGCAAAACACAGCATTACGACCGTGGCAGTGTGGGGTCCAGGTCAGGCAGGGGTGAGAGCGGAGTGGGGAGTGGCACTTGCTGCTTATTTGGAAGTGGGTAGGAAAGCAGGGGGCTTCTAGGGCAAGTGGTTGATTGGGGGGTTGCGGGCATGGTGGGAGGCAGGCCTCCACATCCACAAGATGCCAAGGGATCCAGGCTGGTCGCTGCCTCTGTTGCAGCCTGCAGCACCTGCAGGGAGGGGAGCAGGGGCAGAAGGTCGGGATGGAGTCTCCTGGGACGGGGAGTGGGGGAGCGGGGGAGCGGGGGAGCGGTGTCTGCGGCCCCAGCACTCACTCTGCCTCCAGCCCTGTCTCACCGCCTCCATTGCCCTTCCCTCCCAGGAGTACCTAAGCGGCTCTCTAGCAGCTCTGCACTCCAACCAGATAATTACCCTGAAGGTTTGTAGGTTCTCTTCCGGGCGGCCTCTGGCCCCGCTCTGCTGAGAGGCTCCTGGACTCAGAGGCCAACATTGCATGTCCTCAGGCCCCTGGTGGGAGGGGGCAGGGCTCTGGGTGCAGCAACTGCCCCAGGAAGGCAGCCATGACCTAAAGAGGCCATGATTAGGCACCCATGCCCCCAGCTGGGCACATTCTCAGCCCAGGTGGCCTCTGGTTCTTAACACTCATCCCAGGGGCCTCGTGTGACTTAAAATGCTTTCCAAACAAAAGGTTGGTTAGATGCCATCTTTGTTTTCACTTGGGCCTAGCCACTTCCTAGAGCCGCTGGGTGCTCAGCTGCTTGAGTAGAGAGATTGAAAGCAGCAAGATTGTCCAGAAATGAAAGTCACATGCAACACTGTGGTGGCAAGCTGCCTCTCCCAAACAAGTGGTTGGACATCCTTGCCCAGCCTCTATTTTCCGAGCCGGCCAGCCCCAGGGTGAGACCTGGGTAGCACTTATCTTGTGCCCGCACTGGCCACACCCTTGGTCGGTTCAGCCCCCGGGAACCGGGCTTGGCACTGCCCTCGACCACCTCCCCAGATTCGCTGACATCGGCCTTTCTCTTTCAACCAAAAAGAGCACCCAGAGGCAGCCACACCAGCCTAGCTGCAAGTACCAATTTAGCTGGTCCTGTGGCTCCTACGTCACCAGAGCCTCTGAGTCTCCCGCCCTCAGCCCAGCAGCCCTTGTCCACCACCAGGAATGCCAGCAGTGCAATGTTGGGTTGTGTGTCAGGCGGCTTTTTCGGCCCAGCGTGGCCACCGAGGGCCGGCCCAGGCAAGGAGGACCGCTCTCCCTGTTGGGGGATGCTGCTGGCCAACACCCCAAGGGCCACTCCTCCTTTAAGGGACGGTGTACCCTCCAAGGGCAAGCTCAGCACTGCGCCCCCTAAGCCTCGGGAGTGCTGGGTCCGTGCCTCCCCTCCCTGTGCCTCACACTCGCTAATCTCTCTTCTCTCTATCTCTCCTCCGTTCCCTCTTGGCCGCCCTGCCTTCCTGGTGACTTTTGGCATCCTCCTGAACACCTGCGACCTTTGGCCTTTGCCCTCTGGCCTTCCAACTCATCTCTCTCCTCAGCTGCTGCCTCTCCTCAATTCAGTGCGACTGGCTCCGCCCCCAGTCATTAAAAGGCGCACCTTCCAGGTAGACCCCTTCCCTTTGCCCAGTCCTCCTGGGGCCTCCCGGGCTCCGCAAGTCTCTGGGCCTGAGAGGCCAGCGGGGGTGCAGACGAACACAGAACCTCACCGTCTTTTGGTTAAATTAAACCAGACAAGAATGGACCGGTCAATGCCATAGGCCCAGAGACACACACCACCCGGCCCAGCAGACCCCCAGCTCCTACTGCCCATCACTACCCACAGGAGCCGCCACCACAGCCGTCAGTGCTGCCAGCCACCCCGTCCCACATGCCGCAGGCCTGACTCCACGTCAGCCGCTCAACAGTTTCCTGACCCGGGCGTGGTCATCCTTATTTCTCAGATGAGGAAGTCAGGGCTCAGAGGCGTTAAGTGAGTTGGCCAACGCCACACAGTGCATGGCAGGGCACCCAGGCTCTCTGTCTCTTCCCAGCTGTGTGATTGGGGGCAAGTTACTTAGCCTTTCTGCGCCTCGGCTTTCTCATTTGTAAAATGAAGCTAATAACAGTTCCCACTGCCTCGGGTCGCTGGGCATGCAAAGTACTTAGACTAGTTCCTAGCACAGTTTCATTGCTAGATTACAGTGGGGCTCAGAGAGAAGGGAATTTGTGCCCCAAACAGCAAGAGGCAGGATGGGAATTGGCAGCAGATCTTCAGACCCCCCCCCCCCCCCGCCCCCCACCTACCCACCCAGGGCTCTTTCCGTTGGCCCTACACCCTTTATATTTAGAAATGCAGATTGCTTAGCATCTGATCACTTGTAACCTGAGTTTGAGGAGGGAGGAGTTTGCAGAGGGAATGTAGCCCACAATCAACAGGTGTAATCACTGTGGGCAACGGATTCCTTCTTCCTGCCTTACCAGCCCAATGAGGCTGGGTAGGACCAGGTCACACAGAACAAGAGACCTCAGACCCAGGGTTCAGGCTAAGGCACTGCAGCTCGATTCCAGGCCAGGCAGCCCGCGGCTGCCACCCACACCCCTAGCCTTCCTTACACTGCGCAGGGGGTACCCCCAAGGCCACAGGGATGCTGGGAGGGACAGGGCTCAGAGATGCTCTCTGTGAGCCTGACAGCATGGCCTGGCGCCACCATCTGCCCTGAATCAGGAGTCCAGAGGCCTGCATGTCAGGCACCTGGTAGAACAAGGCTGAAAAAAATCGCTCCAATTAACAACTAAAAATACAGAGGGACACGTGATGGGTGTGTCACCCGAGCCTGTGTATCCCCTTACACCAGCCAAACCCTCGAGAGCCTCCATGTGCTCCGAGTGCTTACCCCAAGCATGGCTCTTCGGGGGGCCCGCTGGCAGCTCAGAGAAGCACCCGGCCCGCCCCACTGTCACCCACCCCCACCCGTGCCAGACCCCACCCCAGGAGAGCTGAGCCCTTGCTCTCAGAGCGGCCATTCACCTCAACCCAGGCGGCCTCCTCCGGGCCTCAGCTGCCTCAGCTGCCTTAGCTGCCACTTGAGGAGCCCTCGCTGGTTCCAGGCACTGTCGTAAGAATTCTACGTGGATCATCTCATGTAATCCCACACCGGCCGCCGCCCGTGGCGGTCCAACCGTCATCATCCCCACCTTTCAGATGAAGAAATCGGGAGGGGCCCAGGCATGGTACTGCCTCCCTTTTCCAGAGCAAGGGGTGGGTGCGCCAGAACTCTCTGTGCGGCGTGGCCCGGTTTCCAGAGCAGAGAGAGACGGGTAGCGGCCCCTGTTCTGCCTGCTGCAGCTTCGGCCTGTCAGCCATGGTGGGACATAAAAAGGTTTGTCCCCTTCCTATCAATAAACCAATATTGATTTGACAGGCTCTGTATGATACTTAAATACTGGGTCTAATATTAGTTGAAACAGGACACTTTATAAGAGAGACGATGTGCTTAGCAGATGGTGTTGGACGTCACTTCCAACATGTAAAAAGTTGGGCGGTGAGCAGTGTTTGCTGTGGGCTTATTTGGAATGAATAGGAATAGTCTGGAGTTCCGAGTTGGGGTCCTGCCTTCCCCCTGAATTCTCATGTGACCTTGATCAGGGAACTCAACCGCCCTGAGCCTGTTTCCTTAAAGTGGGACCTGTGACCCTTTCCTGCACCTGCCTCCTCCACCGGGAGCACTCCGTGCCCTCACGCAGCTTCCCGGGGTGTGGCAGGATGAAGCCCGGGGCCCAGAGTAGCTCTGCCGGGTGCCATCTGCCCCAGGGTGTCCCAGCCAAGAGATGGCTCAAGCAGGTGCTGCTAAAACAGTGGTTCTCAACCTTCTGGCCCTTTAAATACCGTTCCTCATGCTGTGACCCAACCATAAAATTATTTTCGTTGCTACTTCATAACTGTCATGTTGCTACTGTTATGAATCGTAATGTAAATATCTGACATGCAGGATGGTCTTAGGCGACCCCTGTGCAAGGGTTGTTTGACCGCCAAAGGGGTCGCGACCCACAGGTTGAGAACCGCTGTGCTAAAATCTGACAGTTCTCCTCCTGCGTTTGTGCACTCCTGTTTACAATCATCATTTCCCGCTGTAGAGACTGCAGGAAGCATCACCAGCTCCCCTTTTATACGGGGAAGCAGGAGTCAGACAGGCTTGCTGAGATCCCCCTGAGCAGGGTGGGCGGGCCTGGAACTCGGGCTGCCTGCGTCCCCTGCAGCCCAGCCTGGAGCTCCCACACCTGCCGGGCTGTTCTGTGTTAGTCTGGCTGCAGGGTGGGCCCCTTGTCACAAGACCTGAGCCAAGAGCATCCCTGGAGCGCTGGCTTAGGATAACTCTGACCGGTCCCCAGCCCCAGGCTCTCTCTCCTCCTGAGGGAACATGAAGCTGCCCCTGCCTCCCAGGCCCTCATCCATCCTCATGCAACTGGAGAACTCATGCCCCACCTGAAGGGGGCGCCGTTCCTCGACCCAGGCCATGATTGCCCCCAGGAATGTGGGCCTAGCTGCCAGGGCTCCCAGTTTTTCATCAGAACCCATCAATCCAATTTTTTTACTTAAAATCTCTTGCCCAATTGATGAGTGAGCCCAACAAAAGTCTATGACCTCTGACCTAAGGATCGGATTTGATGCTCTGGGCCAGATCATCCAAAATGGCAAAGAGCTGCCTTAGGAAAGGAGGGACCGCTGTTCTCATTCGGCGGCTGAGAGGCCAGGATGCAGAGAAAGGACGTAGCTTGACACACGGCGGGAGCGGAGGCAGGCCCCGGTCCCAGGCTGCCTAGGCCCTAGGGGACTCTGGCGCCCTGGCCAGGCTGGGAGCAGACCTTCCACCGGGGGTCACCTCGCTCACCCCTCTGCCTCTGCCACCGCAGCAGGGCTGTCACACTGGGAACAGCAAGTCCTCTCTGGAAGCCCCTCCTCTTGGGGGCCCAATGTCTTGGCCGCCTCCTTGCTGCCACAGTCCCTGCATGTAGCCACCTCTGCAGCAGCCTCGCCATCACGCCACCACCACAGCAGCCTCCCCATCACACCACCTCCGCCTCCCCACCAGAGCCCGCACAGGCCTTCACCGGGTGCATGGCACTGGGGCGGGAACCGCTCTACAGCCTGGGGTCTCTCTCTAACACTCGTTTCCATGAATCTCAGGGTGAACAGGGCCAGGCCGGTATCCAAGGCCCACCAGGGCCTCCAGGCCCCCCTGGACCAAGTGGACCCCTGGGGCATCCGGGACTGCCAGGGCCCATGGGGCCACCTGTGAGTACCCCCTCCCTCTCTCCACAGCCTCCTCTCCCAAGGTTTGTTCTAAGAAGTCTCTGGAAGCATCCAAACTTTGCATAACCAACAGGAACCTGTGTCCCAGCCGAATGGCCAAAGGATCTGGCAAGACCATTGCACATGGGTGACCCATGCAAGGAGCTTGCCCATCCCTCCCACACGCACCTGCTACACTCTGGTTCTGAAAACACACCTCCTGGGGCCATGTCCTCAACTCCAGCCATTGCTTTCTAGGGAGGAAGTCACTAACAGGCTACCCCCAGCCCTGCAGAAAGGGAAAAACATCTCCAGGGCCACCTCTGATGCCCATTCCCTGACCCCTGGGCTTAGGAGAACCTGAGTTGGGGCCAGTGAGTTCTGACGGAGGGTTGTCCCACCGGCTGGCACCCCTAACACACATGCCTTTTCTGGTGTGTGCAGGTTTCCCACTTCTAAGCCACCACCTGGATGCCAGGTTGGCAGGGGTCCCTGCATCGAGCCTGAGGACTGGCAGGGGCCCGGGGGGTTAGCAGGCACCCCACCTCCAGGCAAGACCACACACAGGTGGCTATTTAAGCCCAGTGGCCACCAAGTCACCCATTCCCAAGCCCTGGCTAAGCCCTGGATCTTTCTCAACCCAATTTAGTGCAAAAAAAAAAGCAGCAGGGCAGGAGAACAACCCAGCAGGCATCTGGACTTCTTTGGAGAAAATGGGTTCTCAATCCAGAGCTAAGACTAATGGCATCTGTTACTGGAGGGACAGGGTGAAGGACAACGTCTGCTTAATAATGTTTTCCCATGTGGCTAACACACAGACAAACCTGGGTTTCTTTCTTATGACTGAAACCTCATACATTTCATCAGGAAACGTTTGGGATATAGGCAAAGAAAAGGTTTTCCATGGTCTCTTTTCCCATATTCAGAATTCAGCATCATTCCCATTTTGGAGAGTCCTTCCATGTTCCTCCTTAGATGTATCTGCACCTGAACATTCCCAGGTTGATAATGTTCTGACTGATACAGCAGTTTGTACCCTGTTACTTTCCCATTTGCCATCATAAGCACGCCCTTTCCCACATCAGGCGTCTCCCAGGACATGGGTCTTCGGGCTGCCGGGCCTACTGAGGGAGCAGTAATGAGTCCCTTCGGCGCTCGGTCTCCTTGAACACGGATGCCTGCACACCTGATTGTCACTGGCAAGGAGCCCCCAGGAGAAATTGCTGAGTCACAACCTCCCTGCCAAATGGCCCTCAATGAGCACAGTCGCATCCGGGTCGCTTGGCTTCACCCCTAGCCCCTCAGCCGCCCCAGCAGCCCATGCTGAGGCTCAGTGTGGGGTCCCCTGGGCTGGGCGACAGCTCCGGCTGAGCGGCACCCGGCTTGGCCGGAAGGGGGCACAGCCGTGTGGAACTAGCTTGCTGGGGGCTTGGCTCTCCTGCCCAGTTTGACCCCCTGCACGGATTTTAAATATTTCCATCATTTCTCCCAGGACCTCAGGGAAGGAGATTAGTCTCACTTTCATGGGTTTCTAGATGGGAAAGTGGAAAACCTGAAAGGAAGTGAAATTTAGGGAACTGAACCAAACCAAGCTGGGAAAACCAAAAAAGTGCTCAGAACCCACTGGCTGCCCTCCCCAAGCACATTGGGCTCCCACGCCCTGAGCCCCAGCCAAATGGTTTTCTTTGTTAGGTTTTTTTATAAAGAAAAAAAAAAACAGAGTGTGTTTTTAAACCAAGTGAAACAGCCCAGACTCCGGCATCAGGGTTTTCTGAAGCCCGTGTTTGCCATCCAGACCCGCTCCCACCACAGCGTGGAGACAGTACCTCTTCCCTCGCCTCTCCCTCGGGCTCCTGCAGGCCCTGGGCCCGCGCCACCTCCCCACTGCGGGCTGCCATGGTCACAGCGCCCGGTGGGTCGGAGACGAAGTGCTCCCCCTCAGGCTGGCAGGGCCAAAGGCAAAATCATGACTGCTGGGCAAGGCCGGCTTTCCAGGGAGGGGTCCCAATTAGGAGGTGGGCGGGTGGGGATCTGGACCAAACCACACTGTCGACTTAACATGATGCCACTGACCTATTTTCCAGTGGGCAAGCCCAGAGGAGATGCCCACGGCGCCACATGGCTCCGGAGAGGGACACCAGCCTGGTGTCCCCATGTGCCCTCGGCAGGTTTCAGACACCCTCCCAGGAGCCTCTGATCTGTTTGCTAGCACATCCAGAGCCCCTTAGAGCTCTTCAAGCACCACTCCGCCCCAGCATCCCCTGTAAACATGACCAACCTCAACTGTTTACCTGTGGAACCCACCTCCATTCACCTTTCTCTTGCTTCCGCAGGGCTTTCCTGGGCCTCCTGGACCGAAGGTGAGGGCCCTTCGGGGTGCCACACTGAGCGGGTGGGAGAGTTCCCTACAGGAGGAGGGGCAGGCAGTACTGAAGGGTTCTGCGTAGGAGCTGAGAGGGGGCTGAGCTGAGAGATGGATCAGGCTTGGCTCACTTCCAAACCACTGCCCCCTGGGAACTGGTTGGGTCCCGCAAGGATGGACCATTTGTGTGCTCGACTGACCAAGTCCTGTGGCTGGTCCCACCTCCAAGGAGCTTACAGTCTGGTTGGAAACTCAGGGTTGATGCCCAGGACACTGTCGCAACATCCCAATAAAAGTGTTTCATAAGGGGTCAGACTGGAGGGACCTTCGGGGTCATCTGGTCTCTTCTGAAACCTTATCTGGGAGCTCACGATGTCCAACAGACTCTCCCTCTGAAGCGGGGAACCTCAGGCTCTGAGGATGAGAAGCTGCGAAGCCCAACCATTTTACAAATGATGCTGAAGGCCAGGGGCAAAGTGACGGGTCCAAGTTTTCGACAGAATTGGTGGTGGAACCAAAACTGAAACTCAGGTCTCCTGCCAAGTTGACTTGTTCTGAGGAGCAGAACAGCCTCTGATATTGTTCCAGGGTTGGCTGCGCGTGGGGGTCGGAGGATTTAGACGTGGGGAGGAAGAGGGATGGGAATGTGAGGGGAGCAGCAGGAGCTGAGGGTGGGCATTAGGAAAACCCCTCTCACCATCTTCTCTTTGTCTCTCCCCCCGCCTCCAGGGAGACCCAGGGATCCAGGGCTACCATGGCCGGAAGGTAAGAAGTGGAGGGAGGGGAAGACCTCACCCCACAGCAGTAACTCAAGTGGGATCTCACCATGGTGCACACACGCATAATTTTGCACAAACACTCACCCAGCGTGAGCTTCGTAATGCGTGTGAGGTTGGCTGGACAGAGGTCATGTCTCCACTCGGGGAAGCAGGAGGCTGAGGAGGGGACAGGGCCTTGGGCATATCAATGGTCCAGCTGGACCTCTGACCCAGAAGGGTCTCCCCCGCCAACCTGGTGGCGGAATCTGTACCCAGGCGCCTCGGGCTCTCCAGGCAGAGGTCCGTGTTGAGCAGGGTTGGGGAGATGGGGTAGGGTCCCAGCCCCGCTCTCTGGCAGCTCACAGGCCAGAGAGATGGGATTCCTGCACCAATAACCCTGGTGAAGTTGTCTGTGCTGGTTGCTGCCATCACAAAGCGCTGTGTGAATACAGGGTGGTGGAGAGATTACGTCCAGGCTGGCAGGAGCTGGGAAGTCTTCTGGGAGGTGACAGCCTATGAGCTCAGTCCTGGTGAATGGGTAGGTTAGCCATTGCTGTGTAACGAACCATCCCAAACGTACTGGCTTGAAATGGCGATTTCTTTCTCATGATTCTGTGGGTTGGCCATCTGAGGGTACCGCTGGTCTCCCCTGGGCTCATTCACACATCCACACTGCATGACGGATGGAAAGGCCAAGACGGCCGCCTCCACACGTCTGGTGATTGGCGCTGGCTGTGGGCGGGCTGCCTCTGTTCTCCCTCCACTGGCATCTCAGCCCCCCAGTGGACTAGACAGGTTTCCTTACAGTGCAGCAGGCCCAGGGCAGTGTTCAAAATGGGCGAGTCCCGGTGCACTGGCATCACATTATCTGATGTCCTATCGATCAGAGCAAGTCCATGGCCAAGTCATGTGGGCGGCGGGAGGGGACTCAGCTTCCACTTCTTCTTGTGGGAGGAGTGGCAAAGCATCTGTGGCCATTTTCAATCCCCACTGGGGTCCTTCAATCAGCAAATTTCTAGGGAAATGGCATTTTAGACAGGGAAACTATTTGAACCAAGGCCCAGGGGTGGTCTTTACAGTAACTATGAAAACAAAAATAACCTTAATAAAAGTCACCACTTACCGAATGCCCGCCATGCTGCCAGGCTGTTCTTCAATGTGACCGGCATCATTTTGGTCCTAAAACCTCCCTATGAGGCTGCATGCCCAGGTCTGGGCCCTTCTCATGCTGCCACCTGCTACATGGAGCCCATCCGGCCTGCAGACCCTGGCTGGGAAGCCTCTATAGCAGTGGTTCTCAACCTTCTGGCCCTTTAAATACAGTTCCTCATGTTGTGACCCAACCATAAAGTTATTTTCGTTGCTACTTCATAACTGTAATGTTGCTACCGTTATGAATCGTAATGTAAATATCTGATATGCAGGATGGTCTTGGGCGACCCCTGTGAAAGGGTCATTCGACCGCCAAAGGGGTCGCGACCCACAGGTTGAGAACCGCTGCTCTATAGGGAGATCCAGGGAAAGGAAAGAGGCAGGACGGAAAGGGGGACACACGGGGGTCGGGAGGGGGGGGTGCGGAAAGGGAAGAATCACTCCTGAGAAGCACATTCCACACACTCCGTAATCTGGATCATTTTATGGGCGTTTGGTGGGTGAGATGGCGAGGCCTGAGAGTTCTGTAATTAGTTCTGCATAAACTGAGGAGTTTGCATTGTGTCAGGAAGTGGAAATTATAGCCCCCGCGGTTGTCTCCATCCACTCGCACAGACTCACAAAATTTACTGCCTCCTGGTGCAGAGCAGGGTCGGTTTTCCCATTAGCGGCCACACCAGTTCTTTCAAGCGGAGGAGAGAGAAACTGTAGGGCCGGCAGAGGTTGCCCTAGGGTCGTGGCGATGCCCGCAACCAGCGTCCACACCATGGCCATGTCTGTATTCTCCTGCCAACTGTGAGTCTGGTTCACCCAGAAAGGAGCTTGGGGGATTGTTGTCCTAAGAGGACTCCGCTTAGGGCTGGGGTATCATGATGATAGAGGCCCTGGTCCCATGAGGGCAGCCATCCTGGGCTCAGACGGTGGGCCAGATCATTCAACCCTGACTGCATTGCATTTGCAAGAAAGCCGCTGTGGTCCTGCTGACAGGGGGTAGCTCCTGGCCCCAGGAAGCCTGCTCTGGGGAGAGACGGCTCAGAGCTGTGAGAGAGGCTCCAGCATGGAAGGACTGGTGCCAGTGCTGATGGGTACCTTTGCAGGGAGCTCCCTGTCACCGGCGGGGTTCGGGTAGGGTCTGCCATGTGTTGAGCAGCTTCTAGATCAGATGGGAGACAGGATTAAAATCCCTTCCCGCTCAGGGAAACCATGGCTTCCTGGGGACAGAGTCGGCTCCATCTCCATAGAGAGCTCCCCTGGCTGTGGAAGGAGTGTGAGTCTCCTCCAGCCTTTGTTCAGGTCTTACTTCACCTATATCAGGCTTGTGACAAGCATCACCACTTTTTTTTTTAAATCCTCAGCCAAGGACATGTTCATTGATCTTTAGAGAAAGTGGTGGAGAGAGAGAGAGAGAGAGAGAGAGAGAGAGAGAGAGAGAGAGAGATGAGAGAAGAAACATAGACATGAGAACAGGACATCAATTGCTTGCCTCCTGTATGTGCCCTGATGAGGACTCGAACCCAGGACCTTTCGGTGTATGGACGACTCTCCAACCAAGCCACCTAGCCAGGGCACAAGCGTCACCCCTTGTAGATCTACGAGGAACTGAGAAGGCCCTTCTTCTCCTGCTCGGCTCTTGCTCCTCGCCCTTCCTTTCTCTGTCAGACCACCCCCTTGCCCTTCCTCAGCGGCCTCTGTGGAGTCTGCAGGGCTGTGAGCTCCCTCTCATGTTGCTAGGGTTTCTGGAAGGCTCCTCTGGTCTCCACTTCTCCCAGCCCATCCTTGAGTCTGGTCAGTAGGTGTTCCTGGAGCCCGAGGCGGTCTCCGCACCCTCATATCTGGGCTGGCCTTCCCTGTGCCGGGATCCTCGTTCTGTCTGTGGTTACTTCAACAAAGCCCAGAGGGTATGCACTGGGGACTGGTGGCCAGCAGCAGAGGGCTCGCCCCCAAGCATCCTTCCTTTGCCCATCATTTCCCTGTTACTCTCTTCTCCCCTCTCTGCTCTCTGCTTGGAGTAAGGCACGGGAAGGATGCCCCTGATTACAGGTGCTGAGATGAGTTGCCCGCCCCCCCCCCCCCGCCCCCAGGGAGGAGCGAGTGCTAGCAGGTGGGAACACAGGGCTGGGCCAGGGGCCAGGCTGTGAGGGGGACCTGCGGGGTAACCGAGGGACCCTCCGCATCTGCTTCGATTGCTGTGCCCCAGCGACGTGACACCATGTGGGGAGGCCTCTCTTCCAGTATGGGGTGGAACTCAGCTCTCAGCAGAGATGTTTCTCAGCCCATGAGCTTTGCTAATGATTAGCTCCATCCACCCCCTCTCCCCCAGCAACTGGGCCCAACCTGGCAGCCTCCCAGAGGCCAGCCCGCCAGCAGGGCAGGCTCTGCCCCAGCTCCTCGGAATCTAAGCCCGGTGTGGCCAGCAGGCCCTGTGCTGCCCCGGCCCCACTCAGGGCCAGCCCCGCTGCCCAGACACTGCGAGTATTGTTGTGCGCCCATGTGGTACCTATTTGATCCAAATTTATGACGCCAATCTCCTTTAAATATGTTGCAAGACACAAAGTGTGTTTAAAACATTACAACCCTGGCTCTCTTTCAAGGGGATTGACGAGGATTGTCAGACTGTATGTGGATCACAAACCCGGTGAGGGCTTATCTCTAAGCAATCGGAGCTGGTCAGTCTGTCTCCGCAGGGGGGTGCGTCTGACGCATGTGGTGGTCTGGGTGTTAAGTCCCCGGGTTTGCATGAAGGACTGTGGCTGAGCGCACGCTCCCTTCCACAGCTGTGGGCTGTGCGTTTTCAGACCAGAGGAGGTGGGATGTGAGAACCTCGTGCTAGAGCCGCTGGTAACTGCAGTCACCCCCCCCCTGGAGGCTGCTGGGCTCCCCAGAAACAGGGACTCCCAGGGGAGCAGGCCCATGAGCCCTGTGGTTGGATGGCTAGGACACTGAGGTGGGGGCGTAAGGAGTGGGAGCTCAGCCACCCGGCCCGTGTCAGTCCTTCTACGAGAGGATGTGTCCGTTCTGATCTGCCGGTCAGAGCAAGGGGCCATGTGGTGGACACACTCCCGTAGAATGGCGGTTAGCATTATTACAGCTATGTTACGGGGCCCCTTCAACATGCCAGTTTGTGAATAAGGCACTTGGCACACATCAGCTTACTAGATCTTTATAACAACCCTCTGAGGTGCATTCTATCCTCATCCCCAATTGGCAGATGAACAAACTGAGGTTCACAAAGGTGAACCCTCGAAGGTCCACAGCCAGGAAGTGGTGGAGTCAGATCTGTCCGACCCAAAGCCTTGCTCTGAATGACTACCACCTGGGCCTTACAGCTGGGGGTCCCCAGGATTTCCAGTAGGGAGGTCCCCCTCCACTAGGAGAAAAGAAGGTGAGTGTTCAGCTCTTTTCCTTCTTGTGAGGAAAGGTAGTGGCTGGATCCGGGCCTTTCTCTGAGCCCCCTGGCTCTCTGTGAGCAGTACGTGGAGTGTCTATAGCAGAAAGCTTGGGGTGCGCGGTGCATTTTAGTTGAAGAACCAAGGGAGTGTGGTGTTTTTTCCACTGGCACCGATTTCGCCTCAGTGGTTCCTGCAGGGAGTTGGCATGGTCCCGGGGTTTCCAATAGAGCCAGGAGGAGGCAGCTTGGCTCAGCCCCACACTGCAGCTATTCCGGAACCTTCCTGCACCCCTCTGGCCCCCAGAGGACCTGCGCACCCCCATGCTTCTCTCGGGCTCACAGGCAGAGTGCTTCGTCCAGATAGAAGCCATGGATACAGAAACGTCTGGGATGGGGACAGCACGCTTTCAAAGCCACGAAATCCTAGTGGGGACAGCCAGGCCATTTAAATTAAGGCCGATCAGGGAGCTGAGGCATGGGCTCCAGATCTGAGGCTGACGGGCTCCCACTCTGCCGGTTTCCAGCCCCAGCCTCCGCTCTCTGGGCCCCATTTCTCCTGCACTCCAAAGTCCACGGATTAATTAGAGCTGACTTTTCTTTTTGGAACTAACTACAAAATCACCCGATCTCAAATCGAGATTACAAGCCAGCCGCCCTTCCAAAGCCCTGGCCTTCGACGGGGCGCCTGACCCGGTAATTCCCCAGATCACTTCCTGCCAGCCCCAATTACCGGAGGGCCTGGCATTTCCGTGGCCCCGGGCCTCCCTGCTCCGGAGCTGCTAGAGCAGGAACAGGGCACTGAGCTGCCCTCTTCCCGGAAGGCAGTCCTGGGAACGCTGTAGGTGAGAGAAAGACCTTGGCTCTCCTCACCCGCATCTTCCAGCCCAGGAAAGGGCCCGGTCCAGGCCTGAGGCCAGAGCTGCCTGCTGGGCTGCCCCCAGCCCTCCACTCCCCGCTCAGACAGGTCTTCTCCTCCCTGCAGAGAACAAAGAGTCTGTGTGTGGAGCTGCCTCGGCCCAGGGCCCCCCACCCAGCGTTAGGGAGGTCCATTCATCTCCCCGAGCTCCTCTGGCCTGACCTTTGCTGGGCTGGGGAGCTGACCTTGAAGCCCCCACCTCCTTCCAGACTACGTTTTCTTGCCAAGTCCCTGCCCCGCTTGTTCCACAAACAGTAAATCACCAATTAAGAGGCCACTCCCGCTGGACGGGAGCAAGGCCAGCTTGTGCTCCAAGGAGCTCGCTTCCATCCTGTCGTCTGGATAAAGGATGGGTCCTCACCTGGAGGCCAGGACCAGCATAGAGAACCTATTGATGCTGCAGTGAGAGCACAGGCAGGGCCCAGCTGAGAGTCAGTGACCTTGTGAAGTCCTGGCTGGGACAGGTCCTCAAAGTCATTCAGGGCACCCTCCCCCCTCTCCCCCCCACACACCCACCCACCCACCTGTGCTCACCCAGAGCTTTCTTAGCCACGACGAATGGAACCCACCCCTCCCAGGCCGGCCATCAGGCATTGGTTCTCGGCACCAGGTGGTGTGTCGGCGCCACCTGTGGGTCACAAGCCTGGTCCCACAGCAGCCTGTGCCACCCATGCTCTGTGCCCCTGGGGCAAGAGCCTTTGTAATGCCCAGGCACCCACTCCCCAGCTGGAGGACGCCAGACCCAGTGGCTGACACCCACCCAGAGGCTCCCGGTTGGGAGGACCTGGGAAAGCAGAGATAGAGGTGTAAAGGGGCGGGGGCTTTGGCAGACTATGGGAGCTCCCTCCCACCTAAGGTAAGCGGTGAGTTAGTGGGCCTAAATTCAGCACGATTCCAAACTTAACCTCTTAAAAGGAACTTTTTTAAGAAGAAAGCCGGGAAAGGACCCTCTAGATGTGCCCTCGCTGAGATGGGCCACCAGGGAAAGCTGTGTGCACAGGCATCGGCCTCCTCGGCGCGCTGGCTGCCTCCTCCCTGCAGACAGGCATGCTTGCCACAGCCACCCCAAGTCCTTGACAGTGGCTCTCACCCCTCTTTCACCTCGGCCACCGTCCAGGAACCAGCGCTTTCTGTTAGGACAGCACCGCCCCCAGTTCAGAGGTCAGGCTGGCGCACGCCCGTGGAGACAGGCCCTGGAGAAAGGAGGCTGATGAGAGTGGACTGAGCCCGCAGGGGGGTCAGCGGAGGGCGCCCCTGCTTCCTGCCCGGCAAAGGGCTGGGAGTGAGGGAGGCCCTGAGAATGGGGATCAAGGGAGCCTGAGTCGTTTGCAGAATTAAGAGACTTGACCCAGGAGGGAGGGAGGGGGCAAAGGTCAGCCACGCTAATGAGGAGGGCTGCCTCCTTAGGAGGCTCCCAGGGGCCGGATTTCCCTGGAGGGCATGGCTATGTCTTTACAGACAAACCCACATGCGCTGAAGACAAGCCCAATTAGCCGGAAGCCCTCACTCCCAGCGCCTGCTCTGCATGGCTCCTGTGGAGACGGGAGACGGGCGCCCGGAGCCCACCCTCCTCCCTGCTGAGGCACAGGAAGCTGTCTGTCTCTCGGGGCAGGAGGAGAAGGCAGAGAGCCTCCTAGAGCCGCAGTGTTGCCCAGAGCTAACCTGCTCCACCAGGGAGCCCTGTGCTGGACCTGCCGACAGACCCAGTGTCCCCTCCCTGGCCGTGGCCTCTCTCCCTCCTAAGGGTCTCCCACAGGCAGGGCTGGGGGCGATGGAGAAGATGGGGGAGCAGGAGTGGCTGGAAAGCATCTAATCTCACTTTGCAGGTCGGGGTCCTGGGCCCGGAGAGAGAACAGGGTTTATCTGGAGTCACACAGCCAGCCTTTCCTGACTCCATCAGCTCCTCAACATGGAGGTGGGAAGGGGAGACAGGCCATGGAGGGAAAGACAGGGGCAGGGCAGGGCAGGGCAGGACAAATGGGAAATCCCTGGGTAGTCAGGGACCCCCAAGCTGACCTCCCACTTGTACCTCTACCCCACCCCCAGGGACTCTGTCTGGTGTCCTAGGGGCTGAGTCAACCCATTTGGGTTGATTGGCATGTTAGCAGGGCCTCCTGGTCCTAAAGGAAAGAGTGACAGGAGCCTCGGCTGGTTCTCCTGGGAAGGGGCTGGAGGCCTGACGAGGTCCTGGGGTGCCCTCTGCTGGCCACATAGCAGACCCGCACTGGCAGGCAGGGCCCTGCCCAGTGCTTTACTCTGGGCGCCTCTGGTTAAAGACCACCCAGGGCTCTGGGCTGAGCTGCCCTCACAGGCCTGGCCCGCTCCTGCATGCCTGTGGGGCACAGACCCAGGGCCCTCCAGCAAAGAGGACGTTGCCTGCTTTCAGCCTGCAGAGGCTGTTTAACAGAAGCAGGTAGAACACCAGCCCAGCCGACCCTGGGGTTGGCCTGGAGAAATGGGTACCTGGGCTTTGGCAGACGAAAGACCTATGTTCACTTCCCTGCTCTGCA
Organism: Myotis nattereri; assembly: GCF_964212035.1. Classification (NCBI taxonomy): domain Eukaryota; kingdom Metazoa; phylum Chordata; class Mammalia; order Chiroptera; family Vespertilionidae; genus Myotis; species Myotis nattereri. The sequence continues at coordinate 20,186,035 of NC_138088.1, read as the reverse complement.
TGACCTTGACAATCGTGCCCGGCCTCTCTGAGCTAGTTTCTTCACCGGTGAAGCAGGAGTAACAGCCACTCCCGCTCCGGCGTGGATTCCTGGACAGTGAGTAGAAAGATGAAAAGCCCTTAGCCCGGTGCCAGACACGTGGCAGATGCAGTAAATTGCCATGCCTTTCTCGCCTCTTCCCCATAAGAGGGGTTCCCCAGGATTTGGTGGCTAGGGCAGACCTGGGCCACTGGCTTATCTGCTGTGGTCACTGCCTGTGGCTTAGGGGTCCTGGTGAGTGAGGATGAGAAAGGGCTCCTGGGTTTGGAGCTAAAGATTCTGAGCCTTTTGCAGAATTCAGAGACTTGTCCCCCAAGAGAATGGAGGTGAGCCACCCCAGGCCGACGTGGTTTTGTGAACGGGGTCCTTCTGCACTGAGGAACCAGCAAACGGCTCCACAGAGCAGATGGTGTGTGACCATCAATGAATGGGGTGTTGAGGAAATAACAGGAAGTCATGAGAGTGAGTGGTGTTTTCAGGGAAGCAGGAAGAGGTGTCAGGCTATGAGGAGATGAGGCTGGGAAGGAAGCGAGGACGGGAGGCCATGCTCAGGATCCCGGCCCCTTTTCCGGTCAGTGCCAGGCAGCGGCTGTTCTGAGTGGGAGTGTTATTGTCCAGCTTACGTACAGGGAGGGCTCAGTCCTGGAGCAGAGAGTTAGAAGCCTCTCTGTCCTTGGTGAGCATGGGGTGACTGGCACTGCCTGTCAGATGGCAGCGAGGGGTGAGGACAGCTGAGGTGGGACCAGGTTCGCCCTCTGCCTGAAGCCTGTGGCCCTGCCGCTGGCCTGAGAGAGGAAGCTGGGCCGGGCGGGCTTGGGCATGGCCACCTTCACACACAGGAAGCTGCAGCTGGGCCGGCTGTTGTCACCTGTAGCTGCACAGCATTCTGGGCCCTGCCTGGGGCTTCAGTTGGGGTTCAACTCCTGGAGACAGGAGCTGCTCTTCTTCCTCCCCTGGTCACCCTAACACGGCAGCCCCCATTGCCACTGGCTGGCATCCCCACCCCCTCTCCTCCTGGTGTGTCCTGAGCTCAGCCCCTCCCATCCGTGTGGCATTTTCACGGAGGTACGAGAGGTTGGAGACACTGCTGAGATGGTAGCGCACACCCATGAGATCCTGGAGCGGCGACAGCTGTCCTGGTGCCTCTGGAAGGTGCCAGGTGGCGCCTGGTTCATCTCCAGTCCCCCACCACCCAAGTACAGGCAGACCCTCTGCCACGTGGGGCCCTTGGGAGGAGTTAGACCCAAGGAACCTGGAGGAAGAGGAGCCCCAGAGGGAGATGACATGCGGGAGCCAGTCTGGCTCAGCCCGCAGGTCCCGCGGGAGCAGGGTTGCTGGAATGAAAACGGGCAAGAAGGGCCAGGCGGGGGCGGGACGGAGGATGTGCAGTCGGTGCGTGGCCCAGGGCCGCTCCTACCCGCAGCACTGAGTTCCAGACCCGCTGGCAGTAGATCTTGAACAGCTCCCTGCCCCCCACCCCGTCCCCACAGGACTCGGCTCCTGCGGTGGCCGCTCTCTCTGGGGGCCTTTCCCTCACTGCAACACACGCCTTGGGCCCCTGTGCGAGTTCACATAGCTGAGTGGCCCGCGCTGACTGCCAGAGCTCAACGGTCCCGCGCTTCCAGACCAGCCGTTCTCAGGGACATCCTCGGGGCCCTGAGTCTGGTCCTCTTCTCATCGTTTCTGTTTCTTCCTTCAGGGAGAACGGGGTATGCCGGGGATGCCGGGCAAACACGGAGTGAAGGTACCTGCCCCTCAGCACACCCAGGCAGCCCCTCCGCCACCCCGACCTCTCTCCCACACTCCTCCTTCCCACGTCCCATGGTGACGACTGGGGGTGCATATCCTCCCAGGCCCTCGCCCCTCGCTGTGCAGCCAGTCCTTCCAGGCAGGGCTGGTCCTGTTTGGCTCCTGTTTGGCCCCATCATGCACCAGTGCCCTTCTGAAATGGCCAGGCCTCCTCTGGGCATCCTTGGGCCATAATAATCTCCTTGGGTAACCCCAGCTCTGGCTGCAGTCCTGAGACCCATCTGAGGAGTAGACGCCCCCTAACATCACCTCCACGGGGGGTTTACTAAGCAGTGTGTTTGGAAGCCTATGCACTTCAAAAGTCAGTGGTCTTGAGCTGATATAGAAATGGGGTTCACTGCCAGCTGCTCCCCAGTCCCTGAGGGCGTAGGCCCAGAGAGCTTCCTGTGAGGAGAAGCCTGCTACACACACTGAGGGGCACTGTATGTGGTGACATCTCCATCTACTCTTCTCCCCTTCCCCAGGGCTCTCCCTGCTTCCCCTCCCCCATCTCCTCCTCCTTTTCTCCTGTCCCAACGAAGCCCTCCCTCATTTCACCCCAGGGATGCCCCCTCTAGCTCACCTGTGGGCATCCTGCCATGATGCCACTGTGTCCCCCAGCACAGCCTAGGGCAGTGATGGCGAACCCATGACACACGTGTCAGAGGTGACACGCGAACTCATTTTTTTGGTTGATTTTTCTTTGTTAAATGGCATTTAAATATATAAAATAAATATCCAAAATATACATCTTTGTTTTACTATGGCTGCAAATATCAAAAAATTTCTATATGTGACACGGCACCAGAGTGAAGTTAGAGTTTTTCAAAATGCTGACACGCCGAGCTCAAAAGGTTCGCCATCACTGGGCTAGGTGCTGAGCAGGTGGGTGGGACCCTGGGCACCCAGCTGTGCCGCACAGAGCCTCTTCCTCGGGGCCCACCCTCCCTGTGCCAAGCTCAGCACCCCTCCTTTCCCGTGGGTTTGGGTGGTACACAGGCGTGAGCAGTCCACCTTCGCATCTCCCCAAGGGGAGGCTGGGAGGCTGGCCACTTCCTCGTGCTCCCCCTGACTGCAGAACGTCTCCATGCCTTTTCTTCTCTCTGCCAGGGGGCTCCTGGCATCGCCGTGGCGGGGATGAAGGTCAGTGAAACGCTGTCATTCAACACGGAGGCGTAGTGTGGGAGAGATGGAGAGGAGGACAGCGTTAGGGCTTCAGACACCCTGAACCAAGGAGGGGGCAGACAGGGTTGGGAAACATTTCTCCTGAAGCAGCATTGTTGCCAGATCCATGCACACATAACTTGAACAGCCCGTGTCAGGTGCACGCACACATAACTTGAATAGCCATGTCAGATCCATGCACACATAACCTGAACAGCCGATGTCCGATGAATGCACACATAACTTGAACAGCCAATGTCAGGTGTATACACACATTATTTGAACAGCCCTTGTCAGGTGCACACACACATAACTTGAACAGCCCGTGTCAGGTGCACGCACACATAACTTGAATAGCCATGTCAGATCCATGCACACATAACCTGAACAGCCGATGTCCGATGAATGCACACATAACTTGAACAGCCAATGTCAGCTGTATACACACATTATTTGAACAGCCCTTGTCAGGTGCACACACACATAACTTGAACAGCCCTTGTCAGGTGCACGCACACATAACTTGAACAGCCCTTGTCAGGTGCACGCACACATAACTTGAACAGCCCTTGTCAGGTGCACACACACATAACTCGAACAGCCAGTGTCTACCTAAGCTTACAAGGAAGTAGAAAGGGTTACCATTCTCCGCTACAGGTCTCTCCCTCCTGCCATGCCGTGGAGCCAGAGCTTTCCTTCACACTGGAATGTCACAGCTACTTGCTTGCAAAGCTTCAGGGAGGGGAGCTGGATTCCTCCTCCTGAACCCACCCCAACCGCCATGTGGTTGGCAGGCGGAGGGTGGAAACACCCAGTAACACAGTGCTCGTGTGGCTCTCCAGCAGGTCCGCTTACAGGGGCACCTCTCCCTGTCCTGCGGGGCCTCACTGACACCCACACCAGCCACACGCCTCACCTGGTGGAGAAGAGGGGGGAGGGGGGTCCAGGAGGCCTCTTTGGCCTGTGGTTGAGGTCTAGGCCGAGGAAAGGCTGAGCTGGCCAGGTGCTTCGCCTCCCCCCAGAGTAGCTCTGCTCATCAGTTCCTGCTCCCTTCCCCGCTCTCTCGCGCCCTCTTATCTCCTTACCTGAATCTCTTTTTTTTTCCTACACAGGGAGAACCAGGAACCCCAGGAGCCAAGGTACTGGCACAGGGAATGTCTGGCTGCAAGGAGCATCAGGTTTCAGGGGAGGTGGGAGGGTCTGCTGCTGTTTCTCACTCCTGATCCCCCTGAGGTGCGCCTGGGGCTGGGGACCTGACTGAGCAGAGGACAACCTGCCAGGGCGGGGCCTGCTTGTCAGGGTTGCACAGCAAGTGCCTCCCTGCTCCTGGATTCTGGCTGGACAGCTCGGCCGGTTTGCCTGCACACCTGCTCCAGCAGCCAGGAGCAGCTGTCCCCTGCACCTGGGGGCTGTCTCTCTCATCTAGTTCATTAAGGGATGTAACATGAAAAAAAGTTCCCATGGTCAAGTGTGTTTGGGAAAAAGGGAATTAAAAATATTGCACGGGTTTCTTTTGTGCAGGCCTTTTCAGAGCCTTTAACATGCTAAATGTGCATTGGAGAGCTTTGAAAAGGTAATATCTTGTGAAGAATGTCAAACTTTTTTGACCAGGGCCTCCTTTTTTTCAGAGGAGCATCTTATGGGACTAGGGTTCTAGAAACACTGGTCTATGATCACTGTCCATTATCCCCCTCATGACCCCCACCTCCATCCTCTTAGGAGTGACTTTCTCTTCTTACCCCAAAGGGAGACCCAGGAGCAGCAGGGAAGCCGGGGCCCCCAGGTTTGCCGGGAAAGAGGGGCAGAGGGTAGGATATTGTGCCTTTGAGAGTGCTGGTCCCCCACCCCCTGCCCACCTCTCCCTCCCGTGGCTGGGGTGCTGCCTGCCGCGTGCTATGGGTGCATGTACCCCCAGGAGGAGAGCAGTGCGGCGACAGCCTGCAAAGCTGCAGAAATTCCACTCGAGAGCAACCCTCCCTCCTTGAAAGCCATGGGTTACCCAGGAGAACCCAGCAGAAGGGAGGCCCTTCCTCGCTCTGTCCCCACCCCCAGGACCCCCGCAGACGGCACTGCATCCCTTCCCGGCTGTTTCAGGGCATGCCCGCCAAGGCACAGCCCAGGCAGACCCGGGCCAGCTGGGCTCCCAAGACTTGCTGTCCTCCTGTCACGTGGGCACTCAGCCAGCCTCCTTCCCTTCCTTGGCCAGCTCCAGGCCACTGTGCCACTCAGCTTCTCCCCAAGGACAGGTAGCAAGGGGATGACCCCCAGTGACTTGGTGTGGCTTCTCGTGTGGCTCCAGCTGGACAAGTCAGTGCGACGTCGGAACAAATTATGACCCAGGGCCCTCAGTTTATGTAACCACACACGTGACAGCCAGCCTCAGGCTGCGGAGAGCAGAGCTGACCTGGTGGTGCTCTGGGGGCTCCTGGTGTGAGACGCTGGGTCGGAGGTGGAGCCTCAGGAGACCTGCCTGTGAGACCAGCTCTGCCGCCGACACAGGGCGGCTGCTCACAGGCAGAGCCTCCCCGTCTGCACCGAGGCGGGCTCTGTGGTCCAGGTCAGGGGGCGAGTTCTTCAGGGAGGAGCTGGCTACGAGGGTGTTCCTTAGCGAGGGCGCCCCACAAAGGACCACAAACACTATTGCTCAACCCACAGACGTGTATTGTCCCCCGCCTGGGGGCCAGCGGTCTGAGGTGCAGGTGTCAGCAGGGTGGTTCCTTCTGCGGCTGTGAGGGAGCATCTAGCCCAGGCCCGTCGCCTGGTTTCCGGGTTTGCTGGCATCCTTGCTGGTCCTCGGCTCATAGACCTCGTCTCTGCCTTCACTCTCACTTGGGATCCCCCGTGTGCATGTCTGTCCAAGTTTCCCCTTCTTATAAGGACACCAGTCATATTGGATTAGGGGCCCATCCCACTCCAGCATGACCTCATAACGTAGCTAGTTACACCTCCGTGTAATTACACCTCCACTGTCCCACTTCCAAATAAGGTCAGATTCTGAGACACTGGGGGTTCAGACTTCCACATACAATGTGGAGGAGGAGGCACAATTCAATCCGTAACAGGAGGCAAGCTTCTCAAAATATTCCTCCAAAGAGATGTCCTTGTTAGATGGTCTTGTCTTTTTTTATTTTTTAATATTTTTTTTATTGATTTCAGACAGGAAAGGAGGAGAGAAACATCAATGATGAGAATCATTGATCGGCTGCCTCCTGTACGCCCCACACTAGGGATCGAACCATGGCATGTGCCCTGACCGGGAATCGAACCGTGACCTCCTGGTTCATAGGTCGATGCTCATCCACGGAGCCATGCCGGCCGGGCTGGTCTTGTCTTTAGAGGCAGGAGGAGGCGGGCAGAAGGCTCTGCCTGGAGACCAGGGGCCTCTAGTGGCTGGTCCTGATGAACATGGACATGGAAAGAGCACGGTGGTTAAAAGGAAGAGCTCCCCAAATGCCTGGCTCCACGCTGCTCGTCCCCCCAAAAGGGCCTGCGCGCTCTTGGCTCCCCTCTCGCACGAGTGATGAGGGCCCAGCCCACCGGGGGAGAGGGGAGCACTGATGCAGGCTGTCCCCAGTGTGAATGGTCTTAAGAAGGAGTTGGGCCAGATGGGGGCCCTTCAGGAAGTGGAGGCCTTCAGAAAACAGCGCACGGAGGGGCAGGGAGGTGGGAGAGAGGAAAGCCAAGGCCTGGCACTGGCGGGGTGAGGCCTCACCCACATCCTGGAGGAGCGGCTTCTAACCCACATTGTCTGCATTTCTCCGCAGGGTGAGAAGGGCGCCGCGGGCCTTGGCCTCCTGGGGCAGAAGGTGGGTATTGAGGAGCTCTGCATGGTGAGATGCGTGTAGAGGTCTGATGTCCATCCCCGCCCACATTCCCTCCCAGAGGAGGGGGGTAAAGAGGTACCACATGGGAAGCCCTGATTGGCCAAACTGCCCAGATTCAAAGAATTCAATGGCTATGACCTGGTCAGACTTCTTTGCAGCAGCTCTGAAATGTGCTCAGTGGTACATGAGCTCCATAAGATAGTGCACTTGAGAAAAGACTAGAGGTCAGGTAAGTGTGGGAGAGCTGGGTAAGGGGCCCCTTAAACAGTGACAGGCACTGTCACCTGTCAGAGCTCAGAGCACGCTGCATGAAGGAGCTCTCAAGGCTTCATTTCATTCCGCCTTCCCTAGCGTTGTTTGGCCACCAGACCCCTTTTTTTTTCACATTTCAAATATTTTCAACCCCCTGAAGAAGTGTTCCATGGAACACCCTTTAAAATATGTATTTTTTTAATTGATTTCAGAGAGGAAGGGAGAGGGAGAGAAAGGTAGAAACATCCATGATGAGAAAGAATCATTGATCAGCTGCCTCCTGCATGCCCCCCACTGGGGATCGAGCCGGCAGCCTGGCATGTGGCCTGACCGGAATCGAACTGTGACCACTGAGCCACGCCTACTGGGCCCATGGAACACCCTTTGAGAAACACTGTTCCAGACCCAGGTTCTGACAGGTCTCTTGTTTCAGCCTGTTCCCCTTCAACAGCCAGCTCTAGTCTCTCCTCAGAACCTGTGGCTGGATCAGACTAGGCCAGGCTTCTGAAGGCCTCTGGAGCCCACAGCCCCCTAATGCCCACCCCCACCTCTTACCAAATTTAGCCTGAACTGTGAGGGAAGAACTAATAACGCTTCCTTTCCACCCCCAGGGAGAGAAAGGCGATTCTGGCAACTCCATTGGAGGAGGCAGAGGGGAGTCCGGCCCCCCAGGGCTCCCCGGGCCCCCAGGGCCAAAGGTGAGCCTTCCCCTGGGATCAGTGCTCACGGAAGATGTTTGCCTGAGGCCTTTCCCTCAGCCAGTTCTTGGGGACTCTGTGCCCTGGGCACCTTGCCTTCCCTAGTGTGTGTGGTTTCCCCGTGGATCCTGGAAAGGTCGTTTGGCCTGAGCTCCTATTTCCAAGCAGAAGCTGTTTGGCATCCAGGAGAGATGTCACCCAGGACAGAGGGTTGGTCCCATTGACTCAAATGGCTATGATGTAACTGAGTCAGGGGCTGGCGACTGCAGGGCCTTAGGGCAGCCAGAAAGGCCCCTCCGCTGGGCTCTGAATAGGCCTCAGGCCAGCGAGCTGCTGAGCCCCGCCTGTGCTGGTGCATTTCGGGGAGCAGGATGGTGGCCGGGAGACAGCTGGCTGCCCACCCTTTCCTTGCTCTTTGTGGAAACTGCAGGGGTAAGACTCGGGCTTCCCAAAGCAGATGCTTCCTTGGTTTATTTTAGCAGCATGGGGAGGTGAGGAGGTCCCTTTCTTAGCTCATAAGGAAAAGATTAATTACGTGATTGGCAGCAGCACACGCATTCACCCCATTGACTGGCGTTCATCAAGGGCTGCTAAGGTGGACCCTGCATGGGCAGCCGGCTGCAGAGAATCTTCCAGGGTTGGCCTGCAATCTGGCAGGACAGACAGAGCCACAATTTGCAGGAATACAGCGCAGGGAGCACGAGGAACCTCACAGGCAGATGTGCCTTCCCCATGCCCATGCCCATGCCCTAGGCCCATCTGACTGTGGCGGGGACAGAGCCTCCCTGACATGAGCACCAGCTTTGCCAGAGGTGGCCCTGCCACCGGGTTCCCAGACACCCCAAGTTTTGGAGTTTGTCCCTGTGACCCCACAGGGCATGAATAGCTGGCACATTTGGGGCCTTCATTTAGGGTCGGAGAAACGTGGTCACTATCGTCCTCACGCCCTGGGACAAAAGGAAGGGGAAGCGAGAAGCTGTTCCCGAAATCTCGTCCTCTTTCCAAGTCCAGGCAGATGTTTAATAAGTGACGTGTTTGGGATGGGCCTCCTCCCATTTCCCCGCCCCCTCCTGTCCTAGGCCCCCAGCACTCCCCTTGTGTCCCCCACATACACACAGGCCCAGGGTCTTCACCCCCCCCCCCCCCCCCAGGCAGTGTGAGGTGTGCCTTTGCAAGTGTTTCAGGCTCCAAAATGACCCACCAAGGGCTGCTGGCATCCACATTTGGGGCCAAGACAGAACTGGGCACATGCATGTCAACTGAGAACTGAGGATGGTCTGGCTGCGGGGGAGGGTGGGTGGCAAGGGGTGGACACCAGCCAGTGGTGAGTACAGACCTCAGAGGAGGAAGGGAGTAGAAGGAAGGGCTGCCAGGAGGAGGCGAGAGCCGGGCTGGGCCAAGCGTGGGTAGGAGTCAGACAGGTGGAATGGGGCGAGTTCACAGAGTCCAGCAGAGAAAGACATGGAGGCCCAAAGACACAATAGCCAGGACATTAACAGCAGGACCATCTTGCCCCCTTGAGCGGCTGTCCAAGGTGCCCTGCAGGCCCTCACCCCATCTCTCTCCTTCCCCAGGGAGAAGCTGGTGTCCATGGCCAGGCCGGCCCCCCCGGAAAGCAGGGGGACAAGGTACGGAGGCCCCAGATCTGAAAGCTGCGGGATGAGGGTCAGCTTGGGAGGTCAAGCCCCAGCTCAGAGATGAGCAGTGTGGCCACCCCTGCGGCTGGACCCCCGGGCACAGGCTGACCGGCTGGGACTCCTGCTGCTATCTGTCCCCCGAGGCAGCAGTCATGCGAAGGCTGGCCCAGGGGCCAGACGTGGGGGCTGGGAGTGGCCCAGAGCCCCTGCTCTGTTAGCTTTTAAGCACTGGTACAGGGGACTCCCGCTTCCCACCAGCTGCTCCCCGTGCAGGGGCGGGTGGGTGCTGTGTGCTGAGGCGGGAGGCGGAGGGCAGGTAACCTGGAGGCGGCAGTGGCTGGACGCTCCATGAGCTCCACCTCCAGTGTCCTCACGAGTTGAGTTACATTAAAGGGTTTATTTTTCCTTTATTTTCACTTTGTATCTTATTTTTTTTAATTGTCCTCAATGTTAACATAATCCCAGAACAACTGAAGTGTGGTTTGTTCTCACAATATATACCACTGTTTCATTTATTCCCCACCCTTCTGTCCTGTTTCCAACAGGAAAAAGTCCCCTCACGTCCCCCGCTCAGGGAGGCTGGGGGCTCCTAATACCTTCCGTTCCCCACCCCTCCTGTGTTCCGTCCTGCAGTTTGGATCTTTCACAAACAGAGGGGCCCCTAAAAGTACCGCATGGGCTCTTCATGGCAAATACTGACCCAAACAATTAATTGGCAAAAGGTTTCGGAGCCCTTGCTTCCTGAGCAGAATGGAAATGAGGAGAACCAAAGGGCTCATCTCTGCGCCCAAGGAGGTGCTGGCTGAGGGGGTTGGGAGGTGGCAGACGGACACAGGTAAAGTCACTAACAGCTAACACAGGACAGAAAGAAGACCTCTCAGCGCAAGCTGGGAAGGAGGGGGGTGCCTCCAGGTAGAGGGGAGCCTGCACTTTCAGGCACAGGGAGCTCTGCGTCCTCGTGGCTGAGCTAGGGTGAACCTCCTGGCCGCCCCGTGGCCCTAGCGCGTGGCCCACCTGGAGGCATCAGGTTCTCTGTACCCAGCTTTATCCCCATTTCACCCCAGTTTTGTCGTGCAATAGGGGGACCCTGGAGCGCCTGGAGAACAGGGACCAGCTGGCCCCAAGGTACGTGCATCTCACCTCCCTGGGGCCACAGAGTGAAGTGGCTAGCTCCTGGGGTCTTGAGGGGCGAGGAGAAGAGCTTGATAGTCCCCAATAAGAGGTCTGGCATTGCAGCCAGGATTGGGCTCAGTCTTCTACAGGCCGATCTAGTTAGGCCTCACGGAGTCCAGCTCCCAGGCACCCTCTGAGAGTGCTCGGGTCTCCGATAGGCTTCCCGCTTGCTGCCCTGGACCCACCTGTGTGCAGCCAGGCGCAGCCAGTGCTGTCCACGGTCCAGTGGACAGACAGCGGGCGGCAGCTGTGGTCAGTTCCCTGCTGGCCCGGCGGCTGAGGTCATGTTTGTCTTGCAGGGCTCCAAGGGAGAGCCAGGGAAAGGAGAGGCGGTGGAGTGCAACTCCAGCATCAACGAGGCGCTCCAGGTGCGTGGGGCTGGCCTGGGGCTAGAGATGGGGAGGTGCTGGCCTCGCGCTGCACGGAGGCCTGAGAAGGGAGCTGCACACCTGGACGGATGCCCCTGAGGCCAGGCCACTGAGCCAGGCTCCCTTGTTCCCCTCCTTTGGCCTGCAGTTTGGGTCCCACTGCGCAGCCACCGGGCAAATGGCCCGCTCATTTGGCATCCAGGTGGCCTGGCTCCCCACTTGGGCCCATCTGGCCCGTTCTCCTGGCTCTGGGTAGCTGAGAGCCATTCCTGGAGCATCCTGGCACCCTGCAGGGTGTTGGCCCATCCAGGGTTTGGGGGCCCCATTTCTTCAGAGCACACACTCCCCTTTCACATGTCTTCCTGGAACACGTCTCCCTTTTGCGTCAATTTTATTGTATTTCAAGTTCCTATGACACCCGCCCCTGAAAGCAGAGCTCCTCAGCCCCAGCACTGTCCACAGCTGGGGCCGGTCCTCTTTGCTCGGAGCTGTGGGGGGTGGGTCCTGTGGGTCACAGGGTGTTCAGCATATGCCTGGTCTCCACCCACCCGATGCCAGCAGCACCCCATCCGTTATGACAACCAAAATGTGTCACTGCCAAATGCCCCCTCGGGGCAAAACGGCCTCAGGTGGAGAGCCACTCCTTTAAATGAAACGTTCTAACAACGTGACTCCATTTACGAGCTGTACCATCCTTTTTTAATGCCAACAATTTCTGTCTAATTATTTTTTTAGTGATTCCATAGTTTGCTAGGCTGTCTGTTTGTCTGAAGGGCGGTGCAGCGGAACCTTGAAATCTAGGTGCTGGGACAAGAGGGAGAAGCAAGGGAGGCTCCCAGTCAGCGGCCAGAGAGCATAAGGGATGTTGCTTCCTCCCTCTTTGGCAAAGTGAAGCAAAGGCCGCAGGCTATTTGAGGGCTTGTCTGAGTCATAGCAGGACAGCCTCAGAGCAGCATTCAGTGAGATGTGCGGTGCTCCCTGCCCAGTGATCACAAACCTCTGGGAGAGGGGTGCGGGTGCGTGGAGCTGGGAGGCACGGAGCCCACTCCTTAGAGTGGCCCAGCTCCCACGGTCCGTGACTGGGCCGAGGAGACCCGACAGATGGCTCTTGACTTGCCCTTCACCTGATTGCATGGTGGTGGTTTCTTAGGAGACCCTGATGCTGACCTTGACCATCAGTCTTCCTCTTCCTTCACTTTCCCTGGGCACCAATGCCAGGGCCATGGGAAGGGCAGGCTGGAAGCAAGGCCTGGAGGTCTTGCCTCACGAAGGCAGACGCTGGGCTTTTTTGGGTTAGGGTTGGCCTTGCAGGGCTGGGGCAGAGGGTGATGTAAGTCTGAACAGGCGGTCTCAGGAGCTGTCCCCAGCCTGGATCATGGCTGCCTGCTGGAGTGGCTCTTCGCTGATTCAGCTGTGCGCCTCCTCCTTGAAGCCTCCCCTGATCTACCAGGCAGAGTATACTTGGCACAGTATAAATGCTGGGTTCCCGTTGCAGCTCTGTCAAGGAAACAGGGGTATAGAGGAGGATATTTTTGTGTTTCTCCTTTTTCTCCACCTTCAGCTGATAAAGTGCATAACCCTGAAACATGAGTATCGACCCTCTGCATTTCCTACAAATCAATTTTATTGCCTGCACCTGGAAAGCCAGTGCATCCCAAGCCTGGGTTTTGCACACAGGCCTACCAGTGGCCGCCTGCAGTGAATACTTGTAGTTCAAACTCCACCACCAGGTGGAGGGGACGGGGAGGGCTCCAAGTTCTCACACTCCTGGCGTGTTGTTTCACCCAATACTGTAGTGGCCATGTGCCACAGACACGCTTAGGGACGACACAGACCCAGAACCAAGCGCCAAGCACAGGACGCCCCAGTCCCAGAAACTGGTGTTAACCACGGGATTCTGGAATCCATGAGCTTCATTGGGAAACATTAGAATGGATTATTCAAAATAGCTGTTGGAAGCAAAACTTTCCTGGAAACACGTGTGTTTTTTTTCTTTTAAAAACAGCCGTGTATCATTTACAAACAATAAAATGTACCCCTTCCAGGTGTAGAGTTTGCTGAGTTTTGACCAATGTGTCCGTACACATGTATCCACCACCCCAGCCACTCCCGAGAGTCCCTCCATGGATGGGCCTGGGGGTCAGCCCCACATCTGCCCCAGCCCGGCGCCACCACTCGGCTTGTGTCGCCGCGGATTAGACGTGTCTTCCCTGAGCTTCCTAGGGGTGGGAGCACGCATGTGTCGCTGTCTGCGTCCGGCTGCGTTTGCTCAGCGCCGCGTGTCGGGGCCTCACCCTGGCATGGTGGGTGCGGTCCTTGTTTGTCCCTCACTGCTCCATCGCATCGATGTTCCAGACCTTCCCCTGTGGCTGACGTGTGGTTGTTTCCTGGACACGTTGTTAAGTCACTGTCCGGGAGGTCAGATGTGTCTTCTGGGAGCCCAGGAGCCGCAGCGGTGCCTCAGAGGCAGGAGGCCAGAGGCTGCTGGGCGTGGCTCTGCATCCACCTCCTCCTCTAACCCAGACACACTCCGTGCCTATCGCCTGTACACTGTGAAGCCCCATATTGTCTCCTTTGCAAAAACAGTGTTCCTGCCGCTGATAGAAGGTGTGAGAATGCCTGCCCTCTCTGCGCCAGCCTGTCTCTATCCCTCTCTGGGCACAGGCCACTCCTGCTCCTCAGAACATCCTTCCTGAGTCTTTGTTTTCTTTCCTAGGGGCCCCCTGGTCTTCCCGGGCAGATCGGCCCACCTGGAGCTCCAGGGATCCCAGGCCAGAAGGTAACACTTGCCTTGACCCTGCAGAGCATGTGACTCTGAGCGTGGGACCCCGTGGCCACCCCTCATCCCGTGACCCTCTCATCTTCCCAGAGCAGCACCTCGCTCTGGCCTGTAATTCCCCCCAGGGCACCAAGGCTCACCCACAGCCCAGCTGCCGTCACTCCTCCCACCCTGGGCTCTGCCGCTCTTCCCCGGCTGCCTGTCTCGGGCGTCTGTAACCCCTCTGATGTGGCGGAGCCTGCCCACAGACCCTGCCCAGCCACACCCACGCACTGACCCCGACCTGCCACCAGGGAAAGGGCCTTGAGCCCATCCCCAGCCTCCCCCGTCCTCGCTGCCTGCCTTGGCTCCCTTTCATACCCTGCCCCAGCCCTGTGGTTTTTCTCAGAAGGCCTTGCACGTTTGCCCCTCTGCCCTCTGCTCATGAGGCCCCCTGCCCTGAAACCCCTTCCCGTCTTCCCTACCTTGCAAAGCTCACCTCCTCCTTGAAGCCCCCCCTGATCTACCGGGCAGAATTCACTGTCCTTTCCTCGCGTCTCTCATAGCGCCTACAGCATTTTGCCTGGTGGTGCAGCTGGCTGTCACCCGGGCTCCAAGACAGAGGCCACCCCCCCCCCCCTCATCGCCCTCTCTGAGCTAGAGCAGGGCCATGGGTTGGTGTGACAGTGCGAGGAGTGCGCTGTGGGGCACAGGGGCAGAGGGGCCGGGTCTGCAGGGGACACAGAGCCAGGCGCCCCTCCCCTGGAGCCATGGAGCGAGTGTCCAGGGCCCTCGGTGGCAGCCTGATTTGGGGCTAAACGAGGACTTCGGAGCCAGGGTGCTGAGACTCCGGTCCTGGCTCCACTCCTCCCTAACGGGGGGCCGAGCACACGCTCGGTGTTGGGGACCTCACCCTGGAACGGAGACCATGCGTGTCCGTGCCTCCTGAGGACTCCTGGCACAGGAAGGGCCGCTCGGTGGCAGCTGTCACCCCCCTCTGCCTGGAGAGTAACCTGTAGTTGTTCTGCCACAGGGGGAGATTGGACTGCCAGGCCCTCCAGGCCACGATGGAGAAAAGGTGAGACCAGACACCCCCAGACAAACCTCTGAAGCTGGTCCTGGCCCTGGGGGTGATGGGCAGGGGCTCCGCAGGAAGCCCAAGGTGGACGTTGTGGGGAAGGGAGAGAGGAGGGGACGGGAGGCCCGCCCTGCACATGCCCTGCTGAGCCCCACGCTGCGGCCTCGGAGAAGCCAGCAGGCCACACTGGGCTGGGGCTAGGCTGAGCTGGGGCTGGGGGCGGAGGCCCCTCGGGTTCCCACAGGGAGTCGGACGAGCTCTCTGCCTGGTCCAGCCAAGGACAGAAGAGCCAGTCCTGCAGGCCACTCATTCCTTCATGTTCTCTCTCCTGTGTCCTCCACCCGTGTATCTAATGAGTGGTGTTGATATTTCCTAAAGGGACCTCGAGGCAAACCAGGAGACATGGGCCCTCCTGGTCCCCAAGGCCCCCCAGGAAAGCCTGGGCCTGCAGGAATAAGGGGAGAAGACGGACATCCGGGGAGCCCGGGAGAGAAAGGCGAGAAAGGGGAGACGGGGCAGGCAGGCTCACCGGTAAGTGCCAGGCCGGTCTGGACCGCTTTCCCCTTCTGCATGCGCCCCCCACCCCCAAACCCCCTGCCCCAGCATGACGTCAGCCCTGCGGCCTGGGCTGCTAACCTGGGAGCTGGGGGAAGGGGACTAACCTGGCTTCCCCTGGTTTACCAAGGCCAGTGTCCCCGCTCAAGAGACCTGGGTCCTGTTCTGTCATCTTCTGTCTGTGTCCCCCTGAAAGTCCCTGAGCCTGGCAGCCCGGTCCCTGTCTCTGCAGCGGCTTAGAATGCCCCCTGCAAACCTTGCTAGGATGTTGGGAAGGAGAGGAAGTCATGGGTAGAACACTGGCTCTTGGGAAAGTATGCAGAAGCCCTCTCACCACGGAGAATGCTTGTACAAAAACGGGGTCGTAGCCCACTCCAGCCAGGCCACTGCCATGACTGGGGGCCTTCTCTGGCATCAGTGGCTCCCGTCTGAATGGTCACCATCCTAGACACCGGCCCGTGGAGGAAGGCTCCAGCGTGCATGCCGCATTTGGTCACAGATGCTCAGCGTGACGACCTTGCGCTTGACTAACAGAGATCTTTGTCGGTCCTTAGGGTCTAGATGGCCCAACTGGGGAGAAAGGAGAACCAGGTGGCCCAGGGAGACCCGGAACGACAGGATTGCCTGGCCCCATCGGGCTCCCGGGATTTACAGTAAGGCCCGGGGGCTGGGTATCCAGGTGGTCAGCCGGCAGCTGCGGACAGGGGCACCTGAGCAGGGGTGCCCCTCGCGTGGTTGGCAGCCTAGCAGGTGCCTGGCACTGCAGTGAGGCCGCACTAACCCCCAGCCGGCCCCGCCTGGGAGGGGGTCCTCTTGATGAGCAGATATTTCCTGAGGGCAGTTGAGTATAAACAAGGGAGAATAAACTCCCTCGGCCCACAGCATGACGGCCTGTCTTCATAGCCAACATAGTGCCAAGGTGCCAGGACCTTAGACTCAGAATCCTCCTCTTACGGGTGGGAAGAATGTCAGAGGCCAACCAGTCCCACCTGGGACGGCCTGCGGCCGCCTCACTCAGCTGCAACAGGAGGCAGCTCATCGCCTCCAACACGTCCCCTTCTTGGGGGGGCATCTCCACGCTGAAGGCAGTGCTCCTAGATTTGGGGTGCAAGTTCCCTCATCACCATCCCCCCATTGGCCCTCGCTCTGCCTCTGGAGCCTTATTCATTTCTGTAGCCGTTTTAAAAGCCACCACTAATTCCGCAGCTTAAAACAACACACACTTAAGATGTCACGGTTTCTGTGGGTCAGGAGTCCACGCCCCTCCCAGCTGGGCCCTCTGCCCAGGGCCTCCCGAGGCTGCATCAGGGTGTCGGCCGGCTGCGTTCTCATCTAGAACTGGGACCCCACCTGCTATAGCAGGACCGGCCCCGCAGCTCCCAGAGGCTGCCGCACGGCCCTCCCCACAGTAGGCAGTTCACATTATAGCAACCTGTTTCTTCAAGGCCAAGGCCAGCAGGAGTCTCTCCGCGTGTGCTGGCAGGACAGAACTCTGTGTGTGTGTGACGTGTAATAATCTTAACATATGTCATAGGTTATCATTTGTAAACTATAAACATAGGCTGGTCGCATAATCGCCTTTGCCGTATGCCATATTCTGTGGGTCCACCCCAGGGCCTGTGCCCTGCAGGACCCATAGAGAATGCCAGCCTCTCCTCCCACATGCTGAAAACTCAGGTTCTTAGAAGCAGAGGTCACTGGCCACCTGCCCCCTCTCCATCCCTCAGGCTGGCCATCCCCATAGCCTCTGAGGTGTTCCTTGCCAACGCCTGGGCCTAGCCTGCTTCCGGTCTGGTTTGTCACAGGTTTGAGGGTGTGTCTGTCCCAGGCTCCCCTGAGTGCTGGCATCCACGCCATGGTGTTTTGTGCCCACAGGGGGAGAAAGGAGAGCCTGGGGAAAAGGGTGACCCAGGAGTAGAGGTAGGTGGTGCCTGCTCTGCCTCGTGTGTCCCGGGGGTTCATGGGCAGGAGCCTCATCACACCTGGCCTCTCCAGTGCGGGCAGAATTTCCGTGATCTAGGATGAAACTCAGAGCTGCCCTGCTCAGGAAGGGGGCGAGGAGGGGAACGTTCTCCGAGCACCGCAGTGGCCAGCCATGGAGCCCCCAGCTGCTCCACGGTCTCCCCATTAATCAAGTCCCTCAGTGGCATTCACCGGGCACCCACCGTATTTCATTCCCAGGGTTGAGCCTGTGCAGCAAACTGTCCCCAGTAGTGGGTACTAGAATGGCACCAACTCAGGGAGACTGGTGAGCATGCCCAACACGGGTCATTTGGGCAGAGTTACAAAGACTCTGTAGGAGTTTGCCTAGAAGCTGCAGAGGAGGGCTTCCCAGAGAGGGAGGCATGATTCTCTGAGAGGTGTGGTGATGAAGGGAGAGGAGGGAACCGTGGCATAAGAGGGTAGAAGCCAGGGTCACATATGTAGCATCGAGGGAAAGAGCCAGGAAAGCAAGAGGTCAAGGACACATAAGGGAGAGGGTGCTTGTTGGGAAGACCTGGGCCCCCAGACACCTCCGCGGAGCTCAGGGAGAGACCACCACGCCTTCTCCGTCCCTGAAGAAGTCCCCTGGCTCCTGTCACCTTCATTGTCACCAAGCCCCATCTGCATGAGTGACACAGACCTGATTGTATAGCATGTTACTGACTTGCAGATGGACAGCCTCCTACAGAAATGCTCTGAAATTCAGGAAAAGCGTTATCCCCCAAAGTGTTCCTTCCAGGCGTATTTAAAGTAAAAATTGGAAACAGCCTACATTTCTAACAAGAAGGAAGTGATTAAATACCTTCTGGTAATAATGCTGATGGTAATAATAGTCCTCATGTTGGGAGCGTCCCTGTGCCAAGCTCTGCTCCGAGCCCTGGCTCAGTAGCAACTCTGCACTCAATGAATCGCACATTGACATGCAACGGAGGCTTGTGGGCAACACTCAAAAAATGGAAAAGTGGGTTTTGTGTTAAATGAAAAAGAGCAGAGAATCAAGTGATACATACATATATATATATATATATATATATATATATATATATACATACATATGTGTATATATATATGTATATATGTGAAATGAAATATATATTGATATATAATATCATAAGTATGCACATATATTCAAATATGTTTTATGCATCAAAAAAGAGTGGAAGGAAATAAAGCAAAATATTAGCAGTACTCAGATATTCATTCCTTCGCCTCCTTTCAATTTTTTTTAAATTTATAAAATACTTTAATGGGTTTGCATTACTTTAAATTTTTTTATATTTTAATTATTATATAGTAAAGTCGACTTTTGGGGAAGTGTGTATACACATCTGTGAATTTTAATACATGCATAGATTTGTATGACCACTACCACAATCGGGATGCATGACTTATTTATTTATAAGAAGAAGAAAAAGCAGTAATTTTTTCTAAGTAGAGTTTCCAAAGATTGAGCTCCCTGCAAGGAGATTGTATATCCTGGAGCTGAAAGGGCCACAGGTCCAAGCAATGTCAGGGTCTCCATCTGCCCAGTGCGGGGCCTCCCTCGATGGTGGCCTGACAGAGGGTCTCCACCATGGTCACACCCAGGGGATTCCATCCCTGGGGAGGTGAGGAGAGCCCGAAAGCCGAAGTGGGGTGACCAGCTCAGAGAGGAGCAGGCAGGTCTCCTTCCACCTCTTGGGTGGCTGCTGTAGACAAGTGGGTGTCCATCTTCATCAGAGACAGAACCTACACCGAATACCATCCCCCTTAGGGAGGAAGACTGTCCTGGGGTCCCCAACTGCACTGTCCCATCCACATCTCTTCTACTTCAACCTGCCCTGAAGGGAAACAGAGACCAGCAGTCTCTGTTAATATTTGGGGGGACTTGAGGCAATATCTCAGCCTCCCCCAATTCCAGATAACCAATCTCTGCTCCTCTAAGCCAAGGGTCTCAAATTCAGATGCCTACAAGGGCCAGGTATGCAACAAAAACACCGAGGTTTGGGTTAAATACAAGAGGGAGCGGTGGGGCCTGGGCCGGATGGAAGACCTCATGGCCCACCTGGAGGGGAAAGCTCCCCTTCAGCTCCAGGCATTTGTTGACAGGCGGGAACGAGAACTCAGTGCCGCCAAATTTTCTAGTTTAAAAAAAATCTAAGGAGGGTAGATGTTTCAAGGACATTTGCCAGCAATAGTTCGTTTGTTTGTAACATTGTGAAGGCCGATGAGCTGCCATGAGTTTGTGACATGTTCTAAGCCTTTTTTTGGAGACTGCGTGCCAGGCAGTTCCGTCTTCGGCTTTGCAGTCTCCAGCCAGACCCCAGGCCATGTCGGAAGGCGGGGCCACTTAGAGCATAACAGCCGCGGTGGGCTAACCATCTCCCTCTCACTTCCAGGTTCCTGGGCCACCGGGGCCAGAGGGGCCTCCCGGATCTCCGGTAAGTTTGGAAGGCTCATCAATGCTTCAGTCCCCGGTGACTGGGTCCCTGATGTCCCCTCCCCAGGGAGTCACTGGGCTCAACCTCAGCCCTAGGTCAGTCACCGCCTCCTCCCAGGGTGGGTTTTTCTCATCCACAGACCCCTCCCCTTCCCTTCCCATGTCAGACAGACACCCTTCCAGTGGCACTAAGCAGCTTGGACACTGCCGGGTTTCTTGGAAACAGCTGACTGGCATGGCGGCCCGGGGTCAGGTCCCACTGCTCTGCAAAGTCACTGTCACTAAGCTCTGACCTTTGCGCTCAGACATCTGATCCTGTTCTTCCCTCTTCCTGCTCACCAACCAGTAAGAAGACTGGGATTAAAATAGAAAGTGAACCATTTAAAACAAGCCCCACTGGAGGGCCTTTCCATGGGTACAGATAAGAAAAGGCCTTTAAAAAGACCCCCTTGCATTGCACCTAGGGCAGTGGTCAGCAAACCGTGGCTCGCGAGCCACATGTGGCTCTTTGGCCCCTTGAGTGTGGCTCTTCCACGAAATACCACGTGTGGGCGCGCACCTACCGTGCGATTGAAACTTCGTGGCCCATGCGCAGAAGTCAGTTTTCGGCCTGGGCGAGTCTATTTTGAAGAAGCGGCGTTAGAAGAAGTGGGGGTACATTCGCTGAGGTCAACCCCTCAGATTGAGGACGTTTTTAGCAAAGGCCAGCTTAGGAGGACCCTAATTAAGTTAATAATCATGTGCCTACCTATATAGTTTAAGTTTAAAAAATGTGGCTCTCAAAAGAAATTTCAATCGTTGTACTGTTGATATTTGGCTCTGTTGACTAATGAATGAGTTTGCCAACCACTGACCTAGAGGACTCCCAAGCACCCAAACCAACATATGCCCGTTCTTGCCTCGGGGGTTCATGCCTCTCTCAGGCACTGTGTCACCTGCTGTCACTGGTAGAGGTAGTAGTAGTAGTAATAACGATAGTAGCCAACATTTACTGTAACTTACTACATACCAGACTGCTCTAAGCACTTTGCATATATTAATTTATTCAACTTTTGCTGTGTTTTCTCTCAGTCTTTCATGAGACTCCTGGTCAGCTGTGAGGGACACAGAAAGATTCTCTCTGTCTCTGGTTGGGGAAGTCTAGCTCAGACCCCACCCTAGGGAGCCCCAAGCATAACCACCTCCTGCCTCCCCTGGGCAGGGACCCAGGCCAGGCTCTGCACCCTGAGCTCTTGCACGTCTGTGGTCCAACTTGTGGACAAAGATTTTTTACTTTAACCAGAAATATAGTTCTGAAGCACCTTATTTTCATTCCAAATGCAGGGGCTCCAAGGCATTCCTGGACCAAAGGTAAGAAGAGGTCATGTGACAGGTGCTGGGGAGGGGGTGGGGGGAGAGGACTCAGTGAGGGCAGAAAATAGGGCAAGTGCTTCAGAGGTGGGCAGCCCAGCTGACCCCTTCCCTAAATGGAATCATGTGAGCCTCTGGCCAGTGGGGTACGATCAGGACACAGTGAAGGCCTGTGGTCCTTGTAACATCCATCATTGACCCCCGGCAGGCTTCGGATTTAAAAATGTCCCATCCACCAGTGGACCCTACAGAATGACAAGTTAGGTGCTTGGCAAAGATGAAATCCTTTTCCCACGTCACCGGCCCCAGACCCTTGGAGACAGAGGGGAGTGGCGTGGGACCCCTCCCAGGAACCACGCCGCTGCACTCTGGCCTGGGGCTCTCCCAGTCTCCCCCCGAAAGCACTTCAATGGACAGGAGGAGCTGGAGCCCGCTGGCCTGACAATCCTGGTCTCCTGCCCTAACCTTTTCCAGGGGACTGCAGCTGAGGCAGAGATGGGCTAAGCCAGGATCCCTGGAGTCCCCAGCCTGCCATCCCTGGGCCAGCCACCTCCTCCTCCTTCCCCTTCTCCCTCCCCATCCCTGCACCCACTCCTGTCCCCAGGACCTCAGAATTCAGGAATGAGTTGTCTGAGTCGTGCCCATCTGTAATCTCCCCCCATCTCCCTTTCCTCCAGGGGGAAGCAGGACTCGATGGGGCAAAAGGAGAGCCGGGTGTCCAGGGGGAAAAAGGAGACCGAGGTCCCCTGGGATTGCCCGTGAGTACTGTGGACCCAGCAAGACGGTCGCGAGGAGCCCAGCCGGGGGTCCTGAAGGTGCCGGGCACTCCAGAGCTCCGTGTGGTTTTGCTGTCCCACCTGGGCGAGACCCTGGGCTCTGATTCTCTTACTGAGGCCTGCTCTGGCCAGGCCCTGGTCTCAGTGGGGGGGGATTATGAAGCTAAATGAGACAGGGCCCCCGACCCCAAAGAGCACCCAGCTGGAGAGCCAGAGGTGGCTTAAGCACAGCCTTGGGCCCTATGAGTGCCTCACTCAGAAGCAATAAAAGTGCCCTCGCAGGGGCCCCACTTGGAGAACTTGGGAGCAGCGGGACAGAGGCGTCTGCTCCATCACTCTTCTGTTTTCCCAGGAGGGGCCCCGAGAGCACCCCTGATCTCTGCTCTTAAGCCCTGGCCACAGCAGAAAAGCTTGTAAAAGGTCAGATTCTCCTGTCCCCACTGGCTAAGGCCACCTGGATCCCAGTTCCCTGAAATCTCTCATCTCCGCCTGCCCAGGGCTGGAGGCCTCAGGTCAGCGGACGGGGCTCGCTCGGAAGGCCTTTCCAGGTGTGGCCTGGACAAACCCTTTTGCCCCAAGCTTCGGTGGGCTGGTGGGCTGGTCACCTTGTCCAGGAGAGCACAACCCACCACCCTGGGCTCCACCCTCCCTCAAACCCAGTGAGGTTGGCACTGCTCTTGGTTTGTTTATCAAGAGCTGGACGGGATTTCAGTGACCCGTCTGATCACTGCACTGAGGGACCCAGAGAAGAAAGTGGCTCACTGAGGTCACATATTAAGTCGGTGGCCAGGCCAGGCCAGAGGCTGCTCCTCCACTGAGGTCACAGCCATGCAAGGGGTTCTTTCCGGCCACTGGGGCTTCCTCTGTCCAGGCGCCAGGCCAGTTCCCACCCCAGGAAGCCATAAAGAGCAGGGGGACAATGGGGAGCCCAATCACCCCAGCTTGGCAGAGCTTGAAGGTCTGGCTAATATAATCCCAGCAACCGAAAAGCAAGAGCAAAAGAGACAACTACCTCCTATTAGTGCATCAAATGCAGGAGCATTTAAGGAGCTGATTCGCTTGACAGACTACAGAAAACTGATGACTTTAGCAGACATTTCCCCATGTCTGAAGCTGCATCTGGAATGATTAAGAACTCCTTCCTAGTAAAGAGCGTCCCTGCCCCCACTCAGCCATGAATTTCTCCTTGTCCACCTTCCTGGCCCCAACAACCCTAGTGAACATGGAGAATTCCGCCAAAATGCAAATGGCAGGGAGACCAAACGAGTCATATCCACAAAGAAAATGCCAGAGGAAAGACACGGTGCCCCGTCTATCCTTCATTTTTCTACTTTTGAGAATCTGGCGTTTTATGTGAAATCTCCCTAGTGTCTTACTGTAGTAAGAGTAGTAGTGCTCAATGACTTGCAGCACTACTGACCATACAAAATATGTCAGTGGCCCACACAGGGCCTGAAAACCTCCAGTCCGGGCTCCAGACCTCTCAAGATAACCCCGTATTAATATGAAGAGACAAAGTGTGTGGATATTTAGCTAATGTTCTGTTTTGGGGCTTCACCTCGATATTATGTTCCATATACTAGCAGCATGCTTTTCCAGGCATATCCTATTGACTTCTTCCTATTTGCCTTCTACAAGTAGTTCTCAACACTGGCTGCACATTGGGGCCACCTGGACTTTCTAGCTTGCCATTACCCCGGCCTCACTCTTGGAGACTGAGGTTGACTTGGCCTGGGGTGGGACCCAGGCACTTGTATCATTTCATATCCGCCTCAGGAAATTCTGGTGTTGCAGCTGGGGTTGAGAACCACAGTTCTCTGGGCTATGAGTCAAGATCGTCCCAGAAGTATGTAGGGCCTCAAACTGAGAAGCAAGGCTCTGTAGGGTCCTACATCCAACGCCCCTCCCCCGGGAGGAAGCAGCTCCCTGCCCTCTTTCCGGGGGGCACTCCTCCACCTTTAAATCCTAAGTCCGAGGCCCATTTGGAAGCAGTTTTCAATAACTCGGTCCTTACTGAGCTGGAGTGTCCTGCTTCCTTCTCCCTGGCTTGTCGCATTGGAATCATCCAATAATTTTCCCCTGGTTCTCCGAGGTGGATCTCGGGGGTAGATTTATAGCCCACGGTTGAGGAAGAGCTCCCATTCCCACCACATATAACACCGGACACGGCATAGTGAGTGGGTCTTAAGAGGATCCCACCTTCAGCCAGTTTACTCCAGGGTATACATGGCCTTAGACCTCTGTCCCAAGCAGCTGGGGATCTGGCCCAAAGCCCTGTTCTGTGAGAGAACACTCACCTGGGATAACACGAATCGACTGAGCTTGTGTTGAGATCTGCCAACTGTGAAGGTCCAGAGAAATGCCAGGCATCATTTAAGGGCCAACTCTTCCCACCTGCTGGGGTACTAGTAGGAGCATCAACTCAGGTTTCAAAACCAGGTGCTGTAACTAAGTGGCAAGCCTCTCAGGGTCCCCCCATGTTGTCCAGTCTCAACAGGTTTGCAAATGGCTGGGAAGCCCACCCTCACCAGGTCCCCACCCCTCAAGTAGGCTTGTCTCTCCCCAGTGAGACTGGCCCTGGGAAAGAGGCACCAGCCCAGGTTCCAGGCACCTCCCCATGAACTCACTTTCTATATCCCTCTCCCCAGAGCGCTGCCACCCTTTGGGAGGGGTTTCTGAGAGGGGATCCAAGGAGGAAGGGGAGCCGGGGGCACAGAGGATCAGAACAGTCACGTGCGCTGATCTCCACCCAGCCTGCTCAGCAGTCGGCCGCACTGCATTCAGTGTCTCCATGTTGTTGTTGGTTTCCATGTGAATACCATTACCTGTCCTCCCAAGCTTACTTCTCCCATTTTGTTTGATTACCAGCATTTGTGTCTGTCCAGAGTCACTGCTTCACTCACCTCTTCCCTCCCTGATCCCTTTTTCTCCCTCCCGCTCCTCCCTTACCCTTCTTTTGGTCAAACTGTTCCCTTTGTCCAGGGAGCTTCAGGTTTGGACGGCAGACCTGGGCCACCGGTGAGTGTCACTTCTCCATTACCCTTCACCCCGCCCCGCCCCAGCCTGTGCTCCCTCTCGTCTATCCCACTGTGGCCTCGTGTTCCCAGCGAGTCGTGACTGATCCCACTACTGACACCAGGAAGGCTCCACCTGTGCTCTGTTCAGAAGTGCTTCTTCTGGCCTCTTGACCAAAGATGGCTGGCCCTCATCTAAACGTTCCTGCTCGTAGTATGCACCCGGGTCCTCACATACGAATTTCCTGGGTGTGGAGTGGGAGTCCCGCTCCAGCGGCAGGCTCTTCCTAAGCGAATGCTGAGTGTGGGCTGGGAGCCCAGCCCCGGGATCTGGGCCATGACTCATCCCCCCAAACACAACAGTGTCTGTATGTGCCCGTCACGCTGTGTTGTCTTACACTGTGAGCTCTGTCCGTGTCCTGTCTGCCCAGAGGGGTTTCCTAGTTCTGCGTAGCCACCAGTTTGACGTAATGGGTGGGGACAGCATGGACGGGTGGGGGCAGGTGTAGCATTAGGAGCACACTGGCCAGTCCCAGCTCAATGTTCTGTGGGCATGTTGCACTTCCTGTTGCACCACAGTCATCCATTCCAACAGGGGGTTTATGCAGAGCTAACTGATGGACACTTGGGCCCCCTCTTTCTTTGTTCTTCCTGATTCCAAAAGACACACATCACCTACTCTTCGCTGGAAAGTCCCTGAACCCTCTCTTTTTTAACAACTGGAGCATCAGGAAAAAACGTCCTCCTCTTCACCTCCCAGTCCTCCTCCCAGAGCTCCCATCAGGGCTTCGGGGCAGTGGCACTCCCAGCTGAAGCCTGTCCCTCTCCATGGTGTTGGGATCACTGGCCATCGGGGCCAGGAGGCTGGGCTTCCCTCTCGGGAGCAGCTATAACCAGAGCTGTGTGTGTGTCCAGCCCCTGACAGCCGATCTCAGCTCTGACCTTGCAGGACATTTTTGAGGCCACAGCTGCTTGGTCTGCCTAGAAGACAAGGTTCTAATGAGCTGGCTGGAGCGACACCTGGGGGAAGAGGAGAACTTGCAGGGCTCACTTGAGGAGGGAGACATACGCTCAGGGTAGAGGGAGATATCAAATCACCCCGGCAACTGGCTTCCCAGGGGCCTCTCCCCACCTCGTGTTTATGGAGTTAAAATTATAGACTCTCATAAATGGAGAAGGTGCCCCTTTCTGAGCATTATTACGGCTTTGCTCCTCCACCACAGGCCCTCCATTTCCATCCTCCTTGCCCCGAGCACACATTTCCCAGGCGCCCAGTCAGAGCTCGGCAGATGATCTGTGGCTGGACTCAGAGAACCTGAGACTTCCCTCTCAGCTACTTCCTCCATTCATGATAGACAGAGGGCAGCAGTACAAATTCACATATTCTGTCCCCTTGGACCTGAGGATTTATTTTTTCATAAAATCAATATCACAACCTTAAAGGCAAAGTTATATGGGAAAAGTAACCCTGCCCTGCCAATACTGCTATTTATCGGGCGCCAAATGCGTGACATGTGTTCATCCATTTTAACCTGGCAGCGGCTTGAGAGGCAGACCCTCGTGTTATCATCCCCATTTTACAGGTGGGAAAACAGCCTCAGAGAGGCCAAGAAACGTCTGCAGTATCGCAGCGTTCCAAGCCCTCAAGCAGGACTGGGAGCCCGCCAGTGACTCTGGCGTCCTGAGCTGAACCATCACTCTGATCTGGCCTCTTTCCTTTTTGACGGGCTCTTGTCACCGATGTCCACAGCGTTCCTTCTTCCCTGGTAGCTGCAAAGGGAGCCCCGAGAATAGCCTTTTCCCCTCTCCCGCTGCCCTCCCCATAAAGTAAATCAGCATCCCCCACTTGCTCCTGCCCCGCCTTTCACAGCTGCACCTGGAACATGGGGGACTGTCCACAGGCCCAGCCCACACCCCCTCATGTCTGAGCAGGACACACACACACTGAGGCCGAGCAATGGGAAGCTCTGCAGCACACACTCCATCTAGCCCGGCTGTGACCGGGAACCGGGGGAGGATGTTCAGTGACACCACAGCAAGCCCTGCTCCGTCTCTAAGCAACGCAGCTCCCATAGCTCCAGCTGCCCCCACGCCCCCGCGGCCCTGGGTGAGGAGCTCCTGGCACACCTCCCCTCCCACCAGTGTGGGCAGACCAGGCCTCGCGGCACACTGACGCACTCCCAACCCAGCTGTTCCCTTGGGCCCGGGAGTGGGGACGGAGGTCCGGCCAGAGGCTGGAGGCCGGCCGGCCGCAGTGGGGCGGGTGGGTGGGCGATGGCTGAATGACCCTCCCACGCCTGCCTCTGTGTGTGCGTCTGCATCGGTCTCCGTGGCATGAAGCCCCTCCCGCTGCATGTGGAGCTGTGACAGCAAAGGGGTGCCACCCTCGGGCCCCCATCCCTGGGCTGGTGTCGTCTCCCTCCCAAGCGCTTCTGGGAGCAAACTAAGCAACCGTTTTCCTACCGTTTTCAGCCTTGGCAAGCTTGGCTGTGAGTGAAAGGGGTTTTTTCTTCCTCAATCCGGCCCTGAGGCAGGGGAGGCTCTCTCCCCGAGGCCCCCAACCCAAACAGGAGCACAGCTCAGTCGGATGACTGCCCTGCACGAGCCTGGCCTCGCCAACCCTGAAAACTGGCCACTGGGCCTTGCTCCTCTCAGGCGTCGGGCGGGTGCCCAGGGCTCCCCCCCCCCCCCCCAGGGCCTTCACCTCTGCTCTCCTTCGCCTCCCCAGGGTACTCCAGGACCAATTGGAGTTCCAGGCCCAGCCGGACCAAAGGGTGAGAGGGTGAGTGTTCAGGGAGCCGGGAGCCTGGGCACCCCCCTCAGCCTCAGGCCCTCAGCCCTGGCACCACGGCCCCAGGGTCACTGCCCAGCCCTCAGCTAGAGTGGCTGCTCTGCGGCCTGACAGCTTTAAGGAAGAAATCACAGCTCTTTTCTCCTGTTTCCTTTTCTCTGCTTTTGTTTTCACGCCCATTTCCTCCCTCCTTCTCCTCCCCTGCTTCTGCCTCTGGCCAGCCAGGACCCCCAGGACACTGCTCCCTCCTCCCAGAGGCCTTGGGGGACAGGCTCTGCTGGAGGGAGGGTGAGGGGCCTCCAGCCGCCTCCCGGGACAGAGTCCACACCAGTAACGCCACCCTTCGCTCAGACCTTGCTTCCTGGATGGCGGTTGGGGGAGACTGGCGAGGAGTCCTGGGTTTAAACCAGAAAGCAGTTGGTGGCAGGTTGGTACTACGTCCAGAAGGGCTCAGTGGCTTCTGTCTCCTGTTTCAGGGCAGCAAAGGCGACCCTGGGATGACAGGACCAACGGGAGCAGCTGGGCTTCCGGTAAGTTTCACGGGGTCAAAGGTTTTCTTCACGCACCCTGTCCCCCAGAAACACTCACAGCAGCATGCCCAGTGCCTGCAGCAAGAACTCCAGCCCTAAGCGAGACTTAGCACTACTGTGGCAGAAGAAGCTGCCAACAGCCAACTGGTCAACACGCTGGAATATCCCTGCAGGGGGACCAGGTCCTCAACTGTGTGGACCATCTGCTGGGATGCAGCAAACACATCATGAGCCCCATCCACTACAAGGCTCCGTGTCTGACATCATGAGCCCCATCCACTACAAGGCTCTGTGTCCGATGCAGTGGGGGGCTTCACAGATGAATGTGCCATGGCCCTGTCCTGGCCGGGGGATGGGTTGGGGGAGAGAGGGGGGTGGAATCAAATCCAAATCCTATCCTACAAGAAGGAGAGGGCAGCTTTCCCAAGGGACGGCGTCATGATTGAAGCAGATTTTCCCATTGCTTTGTTTTAAAAAGTTGATTGCCTGAGAAAACCAGAATTTTACTTCCCACCCACTTGAAGATTGTCCATCTGCCTGTTCATGGTTCCATGCATGGCTGCCCAGGCGGCTCTGCTCTGGCTGAGTGTGCAGCCCCGACCAGCCTTGGCCTGTGCTCATTCCCCCGCTGAGGACATGGAGGGCAGCGTGCGCCTCACAGAGAGGGCCTGGGGAGCTCTGCAGCCACTTTTCTGGCCAGAACCTGGCTGGAGAGCCATGCAAACACCTCCTCTGCCAGGGAGTTCCCTCCCCAGACCGTCCTCAGCACACGTCACCCCCAGCCTGAGTGATCTTGAAGAACACAGCAGGACGTTGGCCGCGGAGCAGAAAACCAGAACCACCCTCTTGGCTTTGCCCATAATTCATGATTTATCCCGAGGCTAAGTTCCTTGAGCCCCTTCATCCCCCTTCTGTAGAATGGGGATAATTAAATCTGTCTTGGAGAAATTAGGCATCAGAGAAGAACTTTATGAGCCTGGGAGGAAGCACTGCATGGCCATCCCGTGTTTTCTCGTTAATGTGTTTCCATGGCTCTGATTTATTGCAGGGTTTACACGGACCACCCGGGGACAAAGGAAACCGGGTGAGTCTGACCCCTCACCCTTGGGCTCTGGTTACTAATGTCTTCATGATGTGGTGGAATGACCAATTGGGGATTCCTGACCCAACATGGCAAATACAGTTTTTCCTGATAAATCGTTGTAAATTGAAAGGCTTGCTTGTGAGGGGCTTAATCTGTGGCGTGCAGGGAGCCTGGGGCCTGATCCTGAAATTGAAGCTTGTATTTTCCCGCCTGACAAGGGAAGACAGAATCCCACGGTGGCCATCAGATTAGCATTGCCATTCAGTGATGGGGGTCACGTGCCCAGCTCTCTCTACAGTGCCCTGATAATGGGCCCCTAAATGATGTTTTTAAATCCAGCGTTGCCTAGTCCTAGCCTCTAAAACAGTTTTGCCAGGCATCCCAGGCCACTGGTGAGAGAGAAAATAAATGCCCATTCTGAGAACAAGCAGAAAGCTGTGGTGAGCAGCCAACCCTTGCACAGCCATTATTTCTCTTGGAAAGCGCCAGCAGGACTAGGAAATGACCCGCGCCTTCAGAGGCCCCCAGCTCTCCCTTTGCTTTCTGCCATTTTCACCAGGACACAGTTACCAAATGCCCACAGCACCCACAGACATGTCATGGCATATGACACATGCCATGTATATGACACATGACATACTTGGTCCCAGCAGGGACCATTTAATTCCGTCTGACCAAGAGATGACCTTTGAGGTCCTTCCTAGAATGTCTCACCTGCTGCCCATCACAGTGGGTCTCAGTGTGACCCACGCCCCCTACCGGCCAAGGGCATCTTCTAGTGTAGGGGTGGGGAACGTCCGGCCCGCAGGCTGTATAAGGCCCGCAGAATCATTTGGTCTGGCCCTGCCAAGACGTTAGAGGTGAGTTAGTTACATGTTTGGCCAAATATAGCAGGCTAATTTTTAAGTTGATAATTTTGTATGGCCCACAAATGATGGGGTAAATATCCAAATGGCCCTTGGCAGAAAAAAGGTTCCCCACCCCTGTACGATAGGTCAAAGGAGCCAAGGATCTTAGAGGTAGAAGAGGAGTGGGAAGAACACAGGGAGAACAGGCCCAGGACGATGATGAAATGCACTGGATCCCCGCAGCGCTGAAGGCAGAGCAGGTGGGCTCCAGCTGAGCGTTGAATACTGGTGATCATGATCATGAACAGAAAGTGCCAGAATCCATACGCTTAAATCTAGCACTGATTCCAGTCTCTTCAACTTAGGATGCATTTTTGGAGCACATCTATATCCCTAAATTCTCCTTTCTGGCAGCTGGCCAAGAGCAACTCGATTTGTCCCATATGTTTTATAAACACGAGGGAGCAGGAAGAGCTGCCGTACAGACTGTCCATGGGAAGACCAAGTCTAGAAGCCACTGGAAGAGACAGACCTACTCCCAGACATGTGCCAGCCTGTTACAGCCGGCTGGGAAGCCCACCTTCATTGCTGTGGCATCCAAGAATTTAGGCCACTAAAAAAATTGATCATTCCACCTTCTCGTTGGCACACTAACCTCCTTTCTAATTTATTTCTAACTGTTCTGGTTTTCGTTATTATAGTCAATTAAAACCTCGTAAACCAATTTCTTAAGACGCTTTCAGTTGGCTTGAGGCACTGAGCTATTTGAGGGCTGCATCACCAGCCTACGTGGTGACTATGTGGTTCTAGAGGTGGGGGCAGGGCAGGCAGACGCCCTTGTCACAGATGGAGGGGAGGTGGAGGCTGAAGGCGCTGATGTTTAAGGACCCAAGCCACCGAATGAGGCAATAAAGCCCCGGGAATCAGTGGGAAAATATTTCTTCTCCACTTCCCCTTCCTAAGGTTTTGCATGCTCCCTCCGTCCCGTATGTAAATGAGCAAATGCCACTTAGTAAAGTCCAGAGAGGGTCCGATTGCATGAGCCTTCTTTTGAGTGTGGCCAAGAACCCACTGGCTTGTTCCGTTAGTGATCAGGAGCAGCTGATTCCCTCCCTCCAAGAGATCTGACTGTCTGGACGCCAGAATGTCCTGGAAGGGTCCCCCTACACCTCACCTCCTCTTTCAGACCTCCTTACGCCACCAGCCTCTGAGGTCTTGGAGGGGAGGTGTGAGGGCTTGGAAACAAAGCCTTCAAAACAAAGAAAGGCCCGAGTAGAATCTGCATCGTGGCTAGGGACAGCTTTTATTCTGATGCCTGGGAGCTCAGAATTAACACTTTGGTCAAGGTCAGAGGCCGGAAGGGCTTAGATGACAGTCCGGTTAGAAGTCTCATTGTTGCTGGAGATGCTCTAAGCCCCTTGTCCCACCAGGTGTGGAAGGTGGCTGCCTGTAGGGGTGCTCCCAAACTCAACCACCCATGCCGGGGACCCCATCAGAGGGGTCCCAGTGGGTGCACCGGAAGCCCGCTGTTCTATCGGACGGCGGCCTGAGATGCAATCTTAAAGCGCTGCTCCTTCGTGTCCGCCAGAAGACGGTCCTGAGCCTCTTCCCATTCGTGGAGGGAGGAAGGTCCTCAAGGTGGTGGGCAAGGCTCAGAGCCCCTCACAGGCAGTTTTCTGAGGGGACACACCTGCCAGTGCAAAGAACGTTCTGTCCTTGTCACTAAGGACACCCTTCGTGTCCCTTCACAGCCTGTGAATTTGGCCTAGGAGCCACTTTGAGGACGAAAAAGTCCATTGAGGATAAAAGGGGGTGTGAATTTAGCAATCTGGGCACCAGGACAATTGGGTGTGAAGGTGGAGCTGCCTGCAAGCCACAGCCAACTGAAAGGTCTGCGCACATGTAGTGCGGCTACTGTCACTCTCTGAGATGTGCCATTGGGGGGGGCATGTACATGTGTGTGCATGTGTGTGCATGTGTGCACACATATATGTGTGCACACGTGTGAGTGTCTTGCTTCCCCAAGCCCCCTTGCCTCCTTACTATCTCTTTTGGCCTGGGCCTGCCTCTTCCTTCCTTTACTTCCTCAATATTTACCCCCCTATATTGCGCACTACATTATAACAGCCCCATCTCCCTCATCCTATCCCTTTCACTCCCCCAGCTTCCATTTCTTTCCTCTAAAAGCAGGTTTTACATATGCATTACTTTTGTGTAAGGGAACCTCTGCAGCTGGCTTACTCTGCCTTCCCTGTTCCAGCTGGGATCCTCTCTCTGCCGGGGTCTCGTTGGGAGCAGGAGGGTGTAGGCAAAGTTACTGCTCTAGTGTCGCCAAAGGGCACTCAGTATAAAGCCATTTCTTGTGCCCTTAGAACATGATGCCCATAATGCAAGTCAGTCACCCATCCTGAAAGGCCGGACCCGCACACCCTCCGGTACCCACAGGCCGATCACCTGGGACCTGGAGCCCGAGTCTTTGGGAAACTGTGCTCACTTTCCCACTGGCCCAACCCAAGGGGCAAGGGAGTCTCCTCCCTGAGAAAGTTCACGTGGGCTTCCCACCCACGGCGAGTGGTTTTGCTTGTCCACTGCATGGGGCTACTCACCACGACGTTCTCGTTGGTGGGAGTGTCTCAGAGCCAGTGTGATTCTGTCTGGTATGCATCACACGTGCCCTCTTAAACGCTATCATTTTCTAAGTAAACATTTGCACTTTAGAAAACTCACTCAGAACAACGCATTGGCAACTACAGGGAACCTCGGGAATCAAGAGATTTAAGGAATTTCCAAAGATCCTGGAAAACATCAAAAACATTCTTATCCTCTGACTGCCTCTAACAAACCCTTACCCTCCACTACAGGAGCACAGTAGACACATGAGGCCATACCTTACACCAGCCAACAAGAAGCAGTAATTGTGGTTGTCATCATACGAAGCAACTAGCGTTTACTGAGCATTTACCACGTGCCAGTATTAAGCACTTCACATGCACAAAGGCCTCAGATGAAGTTCTGAGGCAGGTGTTATTACCCGCACTTTACAGGTGAAGAAACTGAGGCTCAGAGAGTTTAAGTAACTTCCCAAAGTCACGCTGCTGATAACTGGCCGAGCCTCTTTGGCTCTGACCAGTGTGCTGCCCTCCTTCGAGGTCTGTGGCCCTGGAGCAACACTGTGGACGCATTAGACAATTGCAGGGGACAGGCGTTCCCAGGAAGGTTGCCAGGGGCACACCTGGCCCTCCAACCTGAGAAAATCCAAACTCTAATTCATTACAAAGAATCCCCCACAGCCCTTCTTTAAACGGAGAGTGACTCTGGCACACGCAAAATGGGGTTCAACTGAGACAGACAGTGCTCACTGAAGCTTTTCAGAAACAAATGAATTCCTTGAACCAACTTGTCTGTTTACAAATAGCTGCCTATGGCTTCAGACCAGGATGGACAAGAGACACAGAAAGGAAGGACCCCGCTGAGAACCAGGGGCCACCCATGAGCCCTAGACACACATGTACATACTAGCACAGACTCATACATGCACACATGCGCACAACCATGTACATGTACACATTCATACATGCTGTGTTCACACACACACACACACACACACACACACACACACGCATATGCACACACATGGCTCCAAATAAAAGTTACCTTGCCTCCTAATAGATATAAAAGGGATGAAAACCAATTTGGACAAACGCTGTCAAGCCAGAATCTTTCAAAATGGACCCTCAAATAGAAGGAAGGGAGTCCCCCTGTTTATACTCTGGGATCAATATTAGCAAAGCTGCCCACCAGTATCTTCCATTTGCATTCCCCCGCCCCCCACCTCCGAGCCCTCCTGCTCCCTGTTCCCAGGTCTCGTTCACCTCCCCTACCCCTCCCCACCTGCCTTAGCCAAACCCTCAGGTCCTTAGAGGGGTGGCAGTGAGTACTGACCCCAAATCCTATTGGGGAGACCATCCTAATTGAGAGAAGCTGTTTTCCCCTCTTTAATTTGTTCTATGTCTATCTCTAACCATAACACATGAATGATCCTAAAGTTTTGATGTTGTTTTTTCTCTTGGACTAAACTATTATTTACAGGGGGAGAGGGGAAAGAAAGGCTCTAGAGGGCCTAAAGGGGATAAGGGAGACCAAGGAGCGCCTGGATTAGATGCCCCCTGCCCGTTGGTATGTTTGCATTTATCACTTGCCTTCTTCTGGTTTTTCCCTTGAGGTGTGCAAGCTGGAAACAAAGAAGGCAAATAAACTAAGATGAGAGCCGAATGACTACACTGATGCTACCAAATCGATCTGTGCCTTTGGCCCGTGGAATGCTTGCCTGCCATTGGTGTGGCCGTAAAGCCACAGCTGCAAGTCATTCCGGCTAAATCCCTCCCCTTTGAAGCCGCAGAACAATTGATGTGTGGATGTGGAGAGACCCGAGGAAAGGGATTTGGGAAAAGGCCTCAGCTCTTAGCTCCAGGATGGCTGTGGGAGCCAGCGTAGCATTTGTGAGCCCTGCGTTTGCCTTCTTCGTTTCATGGCCACCTGTGTAGCCAGCAGTTCACGCTGGTGGAATCCTCGCCCGATCAGGATGCAGGACCCCCAGGTTAGCGTCTCCTGAGGGCACCCTGTGCCCCCACTGGGCAAAGCAAGGCCAGACAGGTGGCTTTTAATACACAGACTCCCAATGCCCACCGGCCACCCAGCCAAAACCTACAGACCAACATCAGTAAGCAAGCACCCCCAGGAAGCCCTCCCAAACAGGCCGGTAAGGAATGCCTCCTGGCACATCGGCCGGCCTCTCGAGTGCCTTTACAGCCTGTTTGAAGGTTCCAAAACCTCTGGTGCATGGACATTGAAATTCATCTGTGTCCACTCCAAGTGAGTCTGTCAAGGGAGAGGGGGCTGCTGTCCATGCTCCAAAGCTAAAGTCTCCTGGAGGCCCAAGGAAGAGTAAAGGTTGGATTTAGGAGACGCAAATCAACCGCGGAGGTCCTGCATCCTGGGCAGGGTAGGACGGGCCTCGCGACGCCACCGTCGGAGCTGGCCGGCCTTGACCTGAATAACCATCGTGGTTGGTTTTGTGAACAGGGACACCGAGGTTTTAAAGGAGAGAAAGGGGAGCCGGGGTTACCAGGGCTGGACGGACTGGATGCCCCGTGCCCATTGGTATGGCATCACCCTTCCTTGCCTGCATGGCCACTTTGGGCTTCCCCACGTGTGTGGTTCGTGCCTGCGTGCCTCCCAGCACCCTCCACCTCCTCCTGCTCCATCCATCCAGTCTCCACTCCCCGCCTCTCCTCTCCGTAGACACCAAGGGTCACCTGCCTTCGCTGGCCCTCGGGGCTCCCGCCGCACCCACTCTCGCATGCAAAGCTTGCCAGGATGCGTTCTTGGCCTCGTCCTGCAGCTGCCTCACAAGCCCATCCCCTTAGTGGGGCCATCCCTGCCCACCGAGCCAGCGTGGGCTGTGCCTGATCCTCCTTCCACAACTGCTTCTAGACAAATCTGCTACCAGAGAGAAAACTAGGAGAGTGGTTCTCTGGGCAGGTTCGTAGGAACAGGGCCTTCTCTTCCTTTGCACCCCGCAGTTACTGGCTGAGCACCTGGCACAACATTTGAGACAGATGCCCGAGTCCGCCCACAGCCCCCCTGCTCCAGCATCTCACAATTTGGCAGGGCAGGTGGGCACACCTATAAACATGGGGTACACCAAGAAAGAGGCGCCCTGGCCATTCTATCCGGCAGCCCTGATGACTGCCATGGAGCCGGGGGGAGTCCAGGGTCAGGATGTTAGACCCTAAAGGGCTCGTCCTTTTTGCTTAAGTCCCAAAAGACCCTCCCTGGGTTCCCCTTTCTTTCATCTGAACTGGTTCATCAGTGAAATGTCTGGAAGAGCGAGAAAAGGTTGAGAATGTAGTTAAGGAAGAGAAGAGGAGGCAGGGGGGCCGGGGATGGGGAGGGACATGTCCCAGACTAGGACAGCAGTTCTGCTCCCAGCGGGCCCAGTCCCTCCCTAGGCGGGACCTGCTAGAGCATCCTTCCCGATTCCTGCGGAGGAAGCAGACAGATCAAAGCTTCCGGTTCTCCTCAGCTTCCCCCAGAGGTTGGAGCCCCACACCCCACCTGGGGTCACACAGGAATTATCTCGGAACAGAAGAAGAAAATTATTTTTAAAATACGATGTGTGACCTAAGAGATGACCATAGAGCCCCTTCAAGGAGCTTTTAAGACCACCAACGAGGGTGAACAGTACGAGCACACACAGCAGCATGCCGCCTGTCCCCTCTTCTCCAACCCTTGCTTGGCCCCCACGACCCACTGGCCCAGCCTGTTGAACCCAAGCATGCGGCGCGCACGGGCACCTTTCTCGGCTGTGGAATGTCCGTCCCTCCGATCAGCCAGGTCCTCTGCCACATCCTCCCACAGCCGCAGCCTGGTCTCCCTGCTCCTCTCACACTTGGCCCTTCTCCTCACCTGCCCCTCTGTCCCCCACCCCCACCATCCATGTGCCGATGGGATGCCACTGTGGCCAGCGGAGGCTCCTCTCCCTTCCAGAGTCCGTGTGCAGCGGCGCTCTGCGGCGGGCTGGGGAAGGGGCATGCGGTCGTCATGAACCCTGGAATGCACCACCTCCCCCTGCAGACCTTCCCACACCCCAAGGGGACAAATGAAGGTCACGTTTATTTGACCCTTAATGCAAACTAGCATATTCTCCAATAACAGCCCATGTTGAGGTGTCATGTGCATTAATTTTGCTGTGGAAGTGCACCTAACTCCCCTTTCCTTCTGGTTGCTGTCTCCTGCACGGTGCGATTATGGGTGTGGGGGCGGGGGGCGCTACTGATCGTGTGTTTTAGTACAAGATAACTAGACTTTAGGCCTCCAGGCCGCTGGCCAGCTGCTGAACGCCAGGTGAGAGGTGTAGGCACCGTCATGGGTGGATGAAATTGGTCTGGGGCCCAGAGGGCTCTCACACCATCTCCCTGGGGCTGACCACTGGCTCTGGTCCCCTGAAATTCCTGTGTCCATCTCTTCCTCTGCCCTGGAGCCTGGAATTCTAGAATCTGGGTTTCCATTCTAGTACACGGTCTTAGCCTGGTTCAGCCTCCCACTCCCACCTTGTCTCCCAGAGGTCCCTAGATTCCCCCAGGGTGGCCAGAGAGGCAGGGCGCAGGGCCCCAGAAGATGGGACACCCCAAGGCTGCCGGTGCTCCGGGGGTGCCTCCAGCAAAGGGAGCAGCAGTGCACAGTTCACCCCATCCGGCCACTGCATCTTCATCCCAAATTCCCTGCAAG
This sequence comes from Myotis nattereri, assembly GCF_964212035.1. NCBI lineage: Eukaryota > Metazoa > Chordata > Mammalia > Chiroptera > Vespertilionidae > Myotis > Myotis nattereri. The sequence goes on along the minus strand of NC_138088.1, from coordinate 20,148,616 downwards.
CCCTTGTCAGTGCACGGAGGCCCCTCAGAGCCATGCCCCCCTGTGCCCTCCTCCTTACTGCTTATCAGATGGGAGCTCCCTCCCCTCTGGCCACTGCTGAGGAAGAGGACAGAATCAGAGAATGGGAGGGCTGGCAGCACCTTGGCAGCACTTCCTGCAGCCCTGCCTTCCCCAGGCTCACGGAGGAGGAAGCAGGCTGCCCGGTGCTGAGGGACCTGCCCCTGAGCACGCAGCTGTCCTGCAGCCAGAGCAGAGAGCAGGCGGTTCTTCCCATGGCTCTCAGGTCGCCTCTGCTCACCGACCCTCAGGCTGGGACAGCCCCTCGTGGGCTCGCACTGTAACTTCATGTGACCTGAGCCAACGGGAAGACGGATGGACTTGCTTCCTGCCTCCTCCCAAGGCCCTGACCGGGAGGAAGCAGGAATAGAAAAGAAATAGACAAGAGCAGGCAGGGGCCGGGTCCTGACCAGCCACCACAGTGTGTGGTCCTGCTGCCCCTGTCCTGCCTGTTCGATGGGCCGCCCGGAGAGTCTGAGCCGTGTGCTTCCTTCCGCACCGCAGGGCGAAGATGGCTTACCAGTCCAGGGCTGCTGGAACAAGGTGAGTCTTCCCAGCGGCCCGCTGTGCCTGGGGCACAGGTGTCCTCGGGGCGCTGTGCCCCACCGTGTGCTGCGCATGCACCATTTCCATCCGGGCCTTTCTGCAGATGAGGCAGTAAGGTGTGGGTCGGAAAGGGGACGATCCCAAAGGCAGGGTGCCCGTTGGACATCCCACGCACTGCACACACTGGGAGAACATTTAAACGTGCTTTTTAAGGCACCAGCAAGCCCAGTGTATGGAATTTCCATGCAGCCACGCAGATGACATCTGTGTGCTTTGTATGGTTAATGTATACAGTACCTTTTCTCCAAGGAGCTCTAGACCTTGTTTTAAAATTAGTCGTCATTAGCTATTCTCAGAGTGTTCATCTGAGGTCATTTAAGCCATACGATGACATTTATCCAGATGTAAGAAATCTAAGTTTCTTAAACTATAAATCCACATGGCTTCTATCCCTCCACGTAGAGCCTGACCAGTTCACTGCTCGCCCCTTCCCTTGAATGTACGTGTCAGAGCTTCATGCTTCCACGCGAGACCTGCGGCCCAGAGTTTCTAACATGGAGCTGTCATTTATTCACACTTGCCTTGGGTTTTGCCATCATCAAAGCCATCTGACCTCAAAGGGCTGTGCCCTGGCACACAACCGTCCCACTCAGCTGCGGCCCCCGACACACAGAGCTCCCCAGCCAGGCCTGGGCCATCGGTATACTAATCCAGAAACCTAGCCTGGTCCCTGGCAAAGATAACACTGCCATGCTGTCCCCCCACAGCCTGCCCCCACCTTTCCCCCCATCAAAGACTTTTCCTTGTAACCCCCAGCATGGCCCAGAGTTTGTGCTTAGCTAAACCGGTCCTGTCCCCGTGGCAGCAGGATCATACCGACAATGAGCTAAATATGCTCCTCTATGCTGAATGCCCAAATCTCATTCGTTCATGGCACTGGGTAAAAGTGGTGAAGCCAAGACCCCAGGCCCTTGGTGAAGCACCTACTTGCCCAGGTACCTAAAGCACTCTCACCAGGGGGAGGAAAGTTCAGCACTCCAGGCCGATGCCTCCGCAAGAATCTGTCCCTCCGGCTGTGCCTCCTCGTCCGGCAAGTCCCCCTAGACCAGTGATGGCGAACCTTTTGAGCTCAGCGTGTCAGCATTTTGAAAAACCCTAACTTCACTCTGGTGCCATGTCACATATAGAAAATTTTTGATATTTGCAACCATAGTAAAACAAAGATTTATATTTTTGATATTTATTTTATATATTTAAATGCCATTGAACAAAGGAAAACCAACCAAAAAAATGAGTTCGTGTGTCACCTCTGACACACATGTCATAGGTTCGCCATCACTGCCCTAGACCTAGTCACAGCTCTACAGAAGCAGGTAAGAGATGTGTTGAGTGAGACCCCTTGCCCCCTAAGAGTAAGAATTTCTCCTTCAAGGTTGCTGCTGATGGTTCGGGAATAGAGATGGTTGTGCTTTGCAGGCGACGAACAGCCTCTATCTAGAGCTACCGTTGTCTTGGAAGAGCAGCTAGAGAGCCTCCTGTCTGTTGGTTCATATCATAACTCCAGTCTGGATGGTCAGGAATTCAACTGCCCAGCCTCCAGAGGCAGCATAGACAGAAAGTGCCCTCTAGTGGCCAGGAAGGGGAGGGACTGGAAGGCGAAAGCGGGTTCCCACCCTCAGGGTGCAGACTGTCAGAACCAGGGTTTTCAACCCCCATTGCCCATCCAGAACGCCCATCCCACCCAGGACAAGGTCTGCCTCCTTTCACACACGGGAGATAAACACCCAGAGACCCACTGGCACTAACTCTACGTTGTTCTGTGTTTGTTTTTGTTTTGCAGTGATGCCTCTAACCTGGGATTGGCCTGTGTGTGTGTCTGTACATAGAATATTTATTTTTATACAGTTTTTACTTTTGGAAAGTGCCCGAAGTATGATGCATCTTACAGATTATTAAAAAAAAAAAAAGTAAAAACCTGCATATTTTGTACAGAAAATACCAACCTCTCCTCTTTTGTTTACAAGATGTTTTATACAAAAGTCTATGACTCTAATACACTTTCTGAGATGGTCACATGTTTGCATGATATTTGTGCACACTTATTAAGCATGGAAACTTAATAAGTTACTGTGTTCTGCTGCCAAAGGGAGCCAACCAGCACGAAGGTGCCGGCTAGCCCATGTGTGAACCCCCACAAACATGAAGGTCCGTGGTGTCTGCCAAGCCAGGTGTGTCTAAGTGCCTTTGAAACTCTTATGGATTTTCATTATTAAAAAAGAAAAAAGAAAAAAGAAACATAGCAGTTCATGATCCTGGTTAGTCATTAAACTAAATACCTTACTTCTTGTGAAAGCAGAAGGTCCCAGAAGCAGGGTTCCCGGAAGTGTAATGTCCTGAGATGTGAAGTCCGACAGGAGGGAGGGGACTCCGTTCAGCAATGTCCACTGTAACATGTTCCAAGTTCGTGACGGTGACATTCGAGCACTTAGGGTTCAGTTGTGATGAATGCACCACCACCACCATTCCCCCCGCCCCCAGCTCCCACACAGCCCCCAGACTTACTTACAAAGGGCAATTTGCTACTTTTGTTTGTTGGTAGTTTTCTGTTTTTCTTCCTTTGAGCTCGTGACCAGCATCAGCTATTGCTGTTGGTGGCCATGAGTTGATACAGCTCTGTAAGGTCCACCCACAACCAGCAGTTGAAAGGTTTGCCTCAGCTGCCATTTCACTCCAACAAAGAACAGGCAGAAAACAGTCACGAATCTGGGCCAGATTGGGTCCATCTAAAGTTGCTTTTGTTTTTTAAGAAACAGAGTTTTACTGCTGCCTCTTCATAGCACCTTGCTTAGGGGAGGTCTCAGGAAACCTATCGTAGAGACAAAAGAATCAACTGGTGCAGCACACATGTTTATTGCCAGACGCTTTACAACATAAACTGGGGCTTCTGAAGGTCTTGACAATAACAAACTACTTGAGTAGTTTAAACACCCTCTCATTGTGCTTCCATTTTCACTTTTCTTTCTATATCCTCTCTTTGTAGAGGGTACACAGGCAAACTTAAGCTCACACCTGCCGCACACAGTCACAGGACTGCTACATGGGGGGGCTTCCCGTCGTGAGACCCGCCACGCTGCTGGTGAGGTCTCACTCAAACTCTCGTGTCAAAGCTGCCCAAAGCCGGGACTGTCCCAGCTTTCTCACCCTAAATGTCCACTCGGATGTAGACAGCTTCCTCCTCTGAGTCCTGGCTTCCTCGTTTGAGAAGTGGAGCACTTGAACGAGAGCTGACCTCCATGGCCACTGAATGGAGCTCATCTGCCCCTCCCCACGTGACAGGGCAGGAGGGAGGGGCCCAGGCCCACGCCACCAGCTGGCACAGGTGCTTTCCTACCGAGGGCGAGGGTCAGGGGGCAGCGCTTTCCGGGTAACACTGACCAGCTCCTATGGCCCCGTCGGGCCAGCCTCGCCACTCGTCACAGCCAAGTACTTTCAGGGGCTGAGAAAATACTTCCGTTTTCATTTCTTTTAAGAAGAAAAAAATTACTCCGTAATATGTAATCATGAACCCAGGCAGGGTTTGCTTCCCCTTCCCATCAGAGCAGTCATCAAATATAATTTCTTTTCTATTTTATGGCGGGAGCAGCCCACTGCCTCGCCCTCAGCTCCGTGAGCTGAGCTCTCCACCTTGAAGTGCTCTCCTCACCGCTTTCTCTGCTTCCTCACCCCGTCTGAGACCCCGAGGATCTGGCTGTGCTAGCCCCACTGCCTCATTCCCTTTCAGTCCTGGTCGGAACCCACTGAGGATCCCAGCATTCACTGGGAAGCTTCCGACACTGGGATTCTGTTAGCTGAATCCCCTTCGGCCAACAGAAGCCTCTAGCTGCGCTTCAGTCCCACCGTTGTCCGTTTGCTTATTATCCCCCAGCTAATACGGCGAGGGTTTGAAGTCCCTCACAATAATCTATAATAATAAGAGCATAATATGCTAATTAGATCGGACAGCCGAATGACCTGCTGGACATCATTCCGGATGTCCTTCCAGATGAAGCCACCATGGCGGGGGTGAGGCAGAGGCAGTTAGGGGCGATCAGGCAGGCAGGCAGAGGCTAGGGGTCCTGGATTGTGAGAGGGCTGTCCAACTGCCGGTTTAGGCCCGATCCACAGGGATTCCTGCAGGATCCAACCTAAACCAGCAGCCGGACATCCCCTGAGGGGTCCAGGATTGCAAGAGGGTGCAGGCCGAGCTGAGGGAAACCCCTCCCCCCTGCACTAATTTCGTGCACCGCGCCTCTAGTATAGTTAATAAAATAGAAATGTGTGCAAAGAAAAGTTGAAAATTCAGAGTCAGGGAAAGTAAGTACAGAGGAAGTGGCAGGAAACCCCAAAGAGGTGGGGGGCGGAGAGGCCCTCAGCACATTCCACTGCAGGCTGCCTGGTGCTCAGAGAAAAAAGAAATGATTTGCTTGGTTTCAGTGCCCATGCTGCCCTCCACAGGGGGTGGCAGTTCACAGGTTTGCCCCCCTCCCCTACCCTCCCCCCTGCATACACAAGCTCCTTGTCTCCCCAAGTAGCCTGGTGCTTCCTCTGCCAAGACCTCCTCCCATCACAGGCTGCGAGCTGCACACCCCCAGCCCCACCTTCCTGACTCCAGGGACCCCCGGGCCTCTCCACTTGGACCTTAACTCCACTCTGCATCAAAAGTGGCGCGGGGAGATTAGAAATAGGGAAGCAAGTGGCAGGAAGCTGGCAGAGTAGTGGGGATCAAACTCACGCCAGCAGCCCAGTGGACAAGGGACAACCAGGTGCTGGGAGGATGTGCAGGTGCAGACCGGAGGGAAGGATCAGGGAAGGGCCGCTCAGGGTTGTGGGGCAGAGAGGGCTCATGGAGGTAAAGACACGCAGGCCCTTCTGGGGACGTGCAGCCCCTCCTGTTGAGACCTGCCAGCCCAGGGAGAAAGCCATGAACCCAGCCCTGCCCCAGGGGCCAAATTACCCCCCAACTGGTGATGTCTGGAAGGCCCTGGCCCTGAGAGCGCTGCCTCCTCTGGCTCCCTCCCTGGCCCGCGCTCTGTGCTCTGGCGCAGGGGGACGTGTTGCCCAGCACTCTACCTGGAGACGTGCAAACACCTGGCTTGACAAAGACTGAGCCAGTGCCCTGAGGGTGACAGTGGCTCTCACCAACTTGTGTCTCTGTAGTCATGTGAGCCAAAGGAAGCTCCCCTCATGGACACACACACACACACACACACACACACCACGTACCGGCTCAGCCCCCTGTGTTTCCTCCCTGCCAGGCCCACGCTGGCCTCCCTTCGCGGGCTCTGCCTTCAGCGGGCAGAAGGTAGTGCCACGGACACGAGGAGAGTCGAGTTAGTCCACGAAAAAGGTGGGCACTGGCCAGCGAGCTGGAGGCTCAGCTCTAGTCCTTTCTCCACTACCCGGAGCAGGCGACCTACTCCAGGTATCAGTTGTCCGGCATGTCCAGTGAGGACACTGTCTTGAGTGACCTCTGACTCCCCGAAACCTTCAGACTACACTGACCACTCAGCTCCTGGTAGCATTCCGGCCCCTCCCCTAGAGCTCCTGGCTGTGATGCTATTATGCATGGAGTTGACATTGCAAACCTGTGTGGCATGCGTGTGCTTCCTAACTCTAACCAGCAGCATCCCCGGGGGCCCTGGCCACACAGGAGGTGACGGGTCAGCGCCCCCAGGGCAGGCCCGTGGCAGAGGGTGCCTCTCACATTGGTGTCCGGCTGCCAAATGCATCAGAGACTGAGCTACAGGTCTAACCACCAGACTGACAGGGGGTCCCCACCCTCCTACCAAGGTCAGGGCCACTGTGCTGCCATGGCCCGTTCACCAGCCTCCCTCATCTCAGGCTCTCTGCACCCCTCCATCGCCACCTCACAGTCCACGGTGGGCCTCACCCCTGCCCTGCACCGGGACACATTCGCAGGCACTTGAGACGTGGAGCACATGAGACTCCACAGCCCTGAAAAGGAGAGGACAGGCCTGGTGCGTGGCTCGGAAAGGAGGAGCCGCACGGAGATGGAGAGCAGAGAAGGCGGGCAGGGGCAGGGAACCGCAGCTCATTTCTCCAAGGAGAATTCTGGAGCGTGGCGCTTCCTGGAATCAGCAGGCTCCTTGCTCGCTCGGTGAGGGAGGCGCAGGAGGGCCCGGGAGGGGAGCTGGGCCTTCTACTCCGAGCAGGCTTCTCCGCACAAAGGGACCCTCTGGCTCCCAGAAGAGCTCGGCCCCCGGAGAATAGCCCAGGTCTGTTGACATAGAAGCAGAACTGAGCTGGGGACAAGGCTTCAGCACCGACTGGGCTTTCCCCAAGGGGCTGCCGGGTCCACTCACCTATGGGCCTCCTCTGCTTCCCCATCCTCCACGCCTGTGCCATGCTGGGCCTTGGCCTGGGATGCCCTTCCTTCTCGCCTGTCAACATGCTACCCTCCTTTCAAGGCCCCGTGAGACACCACAGCTCCGGGGAGACTTTTCTGGACTCCTCGGTTGGATGAGTTCCCTCCTTGGAACAACCAGGAAGTCTGTGTTCTTTGCTTCCTCCGCAGTCCCTTAGCACGGGAAAGCTGGCTTCCGTGTTAGACAGTGAGCTCGTAGAGGGAGGGACTTCCTTATTCATTAGGCTCCCAGTGGACCTAGGTCTGGTCTCCCCCCAGCCCGTGGTCCGGGCTCATAAACATCTACGACCTGCTGAATTATCGACCTACTTTACTGAGCAACTACTAGGTGCAGGCAGTGGGGAGGGGAGGATGGGGCTATAAGGCCAGGAGCTGGCTGGGATGCCCAGCAGGGTGAGGACTATGCACTAGGTGCTTCATGAGGACACTGGCAGCCAGCATGGCCGGAATGAAGAGAGCACAGCACGGCCAGAGTGAAGAGCGAGCCCAGTGGGCCCAGCAGGGATTACAAAGCAGAGGGAGGAGCTGGCTGACACACAGGCAGTCCCCTCCTTTGCCTCATGCTCCTTTCCCTGATAGCATCTTCCACGGAGCATGACCCTGGGCCAGGGGATGATCCTCGAATCAGGGGACGGCAAATGGAATTGTGTTGGAAGAAAGTGGACAGAGAGGGCAGGTCCAAATTGGGGGCGGGGGGGGGGGTGCTGGACTTAAGGCAAGGTCAGCCGATTCTGTGGGATCACCCGGCCCGGGAGGCACCCCCATGGGCCAATCACCCACAGGGTTCTGTCTGAAACATTCCCTTCTTTATACTCCCTCAAGGGCCAGAGTCCGTGGTTAGTTGCCAAGAAGTGAAGCCAGCCCACCCAGAGCCTTGGGGAAGAGCCTTTCCCTGGAGGAGTGAGAGGACGGAGCTGCCCCTGGACAGAGGGTCGCCAGCCGAACCTTTCCCGGGGGCCTGGCTCGAGAGGGTGACCAGAGGGTGGCCTCAGGAGAGCATGGCCGTCTGCCCTCTCCAAGAGCCAGAGCCCAGCCCGAAGAGCAAGGCTTGCGCCCCTGTCTCCCCAGCTGTCTGCTGGGCCCTCTGCTGCTGCTGCCGTCTCAGGGCTCTGGGGTGCCCATTCCTCGTGGAGAATTGCCCTTCTTTGAGCAACCTCTCTGACGAAGGAGCTGCCAGGTCCTGACCTTGGGCAGTCTCCCCAGGAGGCGGGGCCAGAGGCCGGCCACCTCTCCCAACTCCTTCTCAACAGATTTCCTTTAACTCCCTTTGGTGCTGCCACCGTTGGCCCTTTGACTCGCTGGGCTTTTCAATGTCATAAGCTGATGAGTGTACCAAGCTAGTAAAGCAGAGAACATCAGTCTTCAAGAGGAAGACACAACGTTCTTTCCTGGTTTGGAACCCTGGTCTGGTCCCCAGAGCCAAGGGCCTCATGCATCCAGTCTGGTGCCCTGAGATGCCCCAGCCAGGACTGAGCTGACACCGATGGAGAGGCAGCAATCTGCATTCAGTATCTTCAAGAGGATCTTGAATAAACCATCTGCCTTTAGCAAGATTGTCAAAGGGACAGTGCCTGGAAATTAGCCACCCACTGCCTTCCTTCTCCCGTGGCCACCACGGGCAGACCACCCTGCTGCCCGCTTCTTCCGTAGGGTGGCCGTGTTCTCCTGTTCAGTCCAGGACACTTCGCAAGTGAAGGAGGCACTAATCATTATGTCCTGACAACAGAAGTCAACCTGGCAAACCAGGAGGTAAGGTCACACTAACCGTGACCCAACACACCAGCCCTCCCCCAGCCCCCAGGCCAAGCCCCAGCAATGACTCCTGGCTCCCTAGAGCTACAACCTGTTTACCCAGGGCCTGAGAATTCGGGGCCAGGTGCCTATTGTTGGGGAACAAAGATAAACACCCCCTGTTCTCACCTCCAGTCTCATCTGGTGGGGAGTTAAGATCAGAGCTCAAATGACACGTGCATGGAAAGGGAAGGGGGACAGAGGAGGCGGGAAGAAGGGGCCGTGGGTGTTCCTGAATAGCTCACCCTTAGAGGGATTCCTCTCTCAGCCGATTCCAGGCTGGGGAGGCTGGATCGCCAGGGCCCACGTTCTCACTTTAAGTCCACCTCTTTTCTCAGCCCCGTAGGCTACAGAAAACGCATTAGAACAAGTTTACTATTTTTCCCATTCAGTGTCTGGTTCACAAAGCTTGTCAATCACAGTCCCACCTTCACTGACAATTCCACCTCTTTCCCTCCTTGGATGTGTATTGTAAGTAGGGACAGCAGTAGCTCATCCAGGGTTGCGGACAAACGGCCTGGGTCCATCTCAGCCCCCTGTGGGGACACGGGCGCATGTGCATAACTGGATGTGGCGGAAGTCATGGCTAATGGATCCAGTGGTGATCCAGACATGACGTGGGGCACAGTGGGTGCCACTGGCCTTTTTTACGGCCCAGTTAACCAGCTGCCCAACTCTCCTTGCCATCCCCACATCCTTACATGACATGACACACCAGTGAATGGGCTTGAGGACTATCGATGACTCACAGAATCCTGGACATTTGTATACAGTCAAATTGTTTTCATCACCTGCCAGCAAGCCACCCGCTCTGAACCAGCAACCATCGAGGGAGACAGATCCATCACAGCCCCCTTCTAAGAGAGGATACCGCCGGTCCCTGGGCTCACTTCCCTGTAAGACATGCAGTGAAACCGCCTGCTAAGAGATTTTTCTTACACTCCACTCATTCCAAAGACTAAGTGTTTTATTACAATGTTGGCCAAAATAAACGTGCCTGCAGTGGGGAAGCACTCTGGCCTGGAGGCAGGAGGCCTGCACGCTGACCCTCAGCCCCTCCCCCGCAGAGCGACCTGGGGCAGGGCCTCCCAGGCTCTGAGCCTCCACTCCCTCCTCTGTGGCCTCGGGCAGGTTCTGCCGGCCCCAGCCCCGCAGGTGATGGGAGAACATCTCCGTGACATGACTTGGCACACCCGAGAGAACGGTACTGTACGAAGGTTGGACAACGTGAGGGTTCGTGTTCACTGTTCTGAAAAAGCCTTGCTTTTCATAGTCAAACCTCAATTAACTGGAGTAACTTGAAAAATGGTTCATTAAAACTTCTGGCAAAATTAGGTACAAAGGGGGCTCTCGTGTGTGCACACAGAGGGCCACGTTCACAAGCACTGCGGACGGACACCGCATCACGAAGGAGACATGTGGCTGATCTGGGGCGGGACGTGAGGACTGCCCTGGGAAGTCCACAGCGGCTTTTTGTTCTTTTCCCTAATAGAGAAAAACCGGCAATGTTTAAAATCTTGCTTTATCCGTATTTCTGGTTGAATGAGAATGTTTCCCATTTTGGCTCCAGCATCAGACGGGTGTGTGTTGTTTATGCGGGGCCCGCCTCCCCCTCCCCAGCAGCCTCCCGCCCTCCTCATCCTCCCCACCTGTGCCCTCTCCACACGGTGGGCGAGACCCCAGGTGGTCCATCTTTCACCTTGGGTTTAACAATCATCCCCTTAGTATTTCAGTAGAAAAAGTTCTATTTCGTTGACGAGAAATCGTCACGCAGGAAACTTCAGTGCAGCTCATTGAGGCTTAAATGTTTTCTTGGTGTTGTTTTGTAAGTCAGAACCTAATTTTCAGAATTGCCTAAGGAAGGTCAACAGCTTATCTCATCAACGTTGTGTGGAGTAGGAGGTAGGGAAAAGGTTTCCCAGGCGAATCCCCAGATGAGAAAAGCACTAATTAATTACCTTTTCCCTGGAGGTAATTATTTTTGGTTAGGGCCTGTCCATACTGAGGGCAGTGGGGAGATTTTGTGGAAGAAAACATTTACCTGCATATAATTTGCTAATGGTTTAAGTTGCTCTATCATTTCTGTCTTAATGTTATACAAGATGTCTTCTTTTTGCTAACTGTTATATTTTTCCTGTGACTTTTAAAAAGTTATTTCCCTTGAGCTCTCCTTTTGGTCAAAGTGCCTCCCGTGAAGGCAACTTGGTGCTAAGCCCCGCCCCTTACCCCAGATATCCACCCCCCACACCACGCATGGCTGTCCTACCCTGACCCCCTCTGGAAGCCCTTTCTCCCAGGTGCCTGTCACCAAGAAAAGGTCATTTTAACACAGGGCCTATCCTGGGCAGCAGGTCAGTGGCTGGTCTCAGGGGGACTCATTCTTCCATCGCCCACCAGGCCCAGCAGATGGGGAGCGTTTGGGAGGTGCCTACCTTCTTGCCGCTTTGGTGCTTTCCCAAATGGCTCCCAAAGCCTCTCTGACCCCAGAGGGCTCAGACCCCCAGGCCAGCAGCTCAGATGTCTGTCTTCCTGGCCAACCCCTTCTCCTTTTGGCACCCCCTGAGAACCTCTCCCCTCCTTATCTTGCATCTGCCCTTGTTCTGGTTTTTTTTTTTTTTTCCAGTTCTCCCTCCATCTACTTCTCACTCTCAGACCACGTGGCTCCCTCTGTCCTTGTCCCCATCTCTCAGTTCAGTCCATGAGCATCAGTCTAGCTCACTTCCCAGAAGGAGTGCCTTGGGGAGATAGATCTGCCATCTCCTCTGATAGTTTTGTTTTCCGATCAAACACTCCTGGTGACTTCCATGTAAACGGAAAGGAAGCATCATTATCTTATTATGTCCCCATAAGAAGAGAAATGCCTACTTTTACTTTAGTTTCTATTCTCAGTCTGGTAAAACACTGTTATGAAGACCGACTGGTGAGGAAATGCTTGGTTTTCTTTGTGTTTTGGTTTCAGGGTCATAAGCAAAGCCTCCAGGGTTTCCTACTGGTTTTAAGTTCAATGTGTCACAGCAAACGCCTTAGTACAGACCCACGGAATGCTGCATCTCAGCAGAAGCCAGGGCTATCGTGCAAAGAGTGTCTTTAAAATGAAAGGGTGAGACTAAGGGGGATGCTATCATTCAATAACTTTTTGTTGATTTTTGTAGGTCAAATGCACTTTTCCTCATGCCTATCAGGGGTTGGTTGGTTTTGTTTTCACCGCACAGGTCCTACTTACTTCTAATTTAAAGATATGTTCTGGCTCAGGCCTGAGTTGATAAAGGCCCCTCCCCACCAAACCTGGATGGAAAGCTGCAGTGAACAAGGAAGAGCTAAAGTTCCCTGTGCTGGTTTTCTCTTTTCCTTCGGAAATCCGCTGGGTTTCCTCCCGTTCCTGAATCGGTGGAATCTGAGGCGAGGTCTCTAACATGTGATGAGACCTTCAGAGAAACCCAGGGCCAGGTATTTGTGGCATAAAATAGAAGAGCTAATCTTTTTCTTAAAAACCAACTCTTGGCTGTATAGCTTAGCCCAAACCAAGCAAGCCCGTTCCAGAGCCATCCGGCGCCCAGTATTTCTTTCCCATGAATGAGAGAGGCCTGCAGGGTTCCCGTCACCTGGGCCTTGGCACTCAGTGTGTGCTCTAGAATGACCAACTGTCATGAACCTACGTGGTTCTGTAGCTGTCACCTGGCCGAAAGGGTTTATAGTAACTGTGTTGGAGAGAAAAGAAAGCCACGCCTGTGTTTTATGTGCTACTGGAAGGCACTGCCACGGGTTCGTGCAGGGGGACGTGTTGTCTCTGGGAACATGGTTGTGCGTCAACTACACAGAAACACGTCCTACAAACCCTCGCCAAGTAGGAGTAGAGGCAGCACAGAGCAGCATTCGTCTGTACCTACTGGCCGAGAACTATGACATTACCTGGCACACAAACTCAAAGGAGCCGGCTGGTGCTGTGTTGGGGCACAGCCTCTGTGCCCCGCCCAAACAGTAACCTAATCGTAGACCGAGATGTCCCCACGTTGGAAACAGAAGTCAGGTGTCTCCGGTCTACGTTTTCTTTTCTGAAAGAGCCTCTCAGAAGTGTTCGTGTTTGAAATGTCCCTCCCCAGGGCCCGAGGCACTCACATTGGCTTCTCCAAAACGCACATGGTTCTGACCATCAGGGCCCCAGCTCCCGGCTTGTCCACACCAGACGGCTGGCCATGGCGGGAAGAATCCTTCCTGGGGCGTCTTGAGCTTCTCCTCCAGCCTCTGAAACGCATTCCACTTCGATGTGACTCAAGAGCATGATGGCTGTTGTGAGCTTCCCAAGGTCCCACCCTCAGACTCAGTCTCTCATACTGACCTTCTGGGCAGCACCCCTGTGCCTCAGACCATGGCTTTCCTCCAGCAGCCCTCTGTGACGCCAGACTCCACTGAGCGCCGCGGCCTCTTCCATGGATGATCTGAAGAAAGGCTCCAAAGAATTTCAATGACTCCCTAAGAGCTTCCTTTGTAAGAAAGATTACAGAAACGTATATTTCAGTGATTCGGTAAAAAGATGTCATTTCACCAGAAAAACAATGCGAGGGGCAAGGTACCTGATTCCCGTATCCCCAACACTTCCTCTCCGCCCAGCTGTACTTTGCAAACTTCCATGGCAATTCCAGGCTGATCTCCCCAGCCAGTTCATTGCAGCAACTGGATTTTATGCATTTGTTACCTTTACACTTTCATTGAAGCTTTTTTATTTTCTTGTCATTTGGTGCAATGTTTAAATGCACCGCCTTTTATTTCCGTAATGAGTTTGATGATGGAACTGTTTCCCTTGCTTCTCACAGCTTCCAGATAATTTCAGAAATGTTTAAATCTTATACCCCCATTTTACGGATGTTGTGCTGTAGTGAACTTTATATATGTAAATACCTTTTGACATATGTTGGTGTTTTAAGTACTGTCTCTCTTTTTATTGTGATCATTATCACTATTATTCTATTATCATTCTTAATTTTGGATTATTTTTGGTGCACTCAATTTATTTTTCTAATCACCTTTGGTATTTGGAAGGCTGGTAATTACTTATGAAGATATAGGAAAGTGCTTTGCTTAAAGCAGGGAGCAAGCTCTCGGATAGATACTGACATTAAAATACGGGTCCTTTTAAATTCTACCTTTATGCTTTTCTTCCCATGATCAGGTGCTATTTCAACAAAACGTGTTTCTCTGTGGATTATTTTGTCCTTCCCATTTCTGACTTTGATTTTTAATTACCCATGATTCAATTAGCCTTGCCTGAACATACCAGGCCCAAGATAGCTTTTTTCCCCCTTGATGGTAGGGTCTCGTTTCATTTCAATAACTTCCAGGCTAAAAGTGAACCCCAGGGAAAACACCCCAGGTGGGTGGGGTTTGCCTAAGGACCTATGACCAGATAGCTTCACAAGTGGCAAATGTTTTTGAAGTAGAGAGCCGAGCCCCAGCTAACCCATACCCATATCTCTGAAACTGCTTGCCTCCCACTTCAATGCATCTAGGTAGCCTGCAACCTGGAATTCTGAACAACTCCATCCCAGCCAGAGGGACACCAGGTAAGGGCCCTGCATGGGGGTCAGAAGACCCAGGTTCCAGTCTCAGTTCTGCTACTGATGCACTAAATGTCAACCCTCTCTGGGCCTTGGCATTATAAAGAGCAGCGCAAGATAGTCTTTACAACTGGAATATTCTGTATCGACGTAGCTGAACAAATCAGCCTATTCCTTAATACGTAGCTTTACTGCTCCCACATGGGGAGAACTTGAGCAAATGAGTCCAACGGCTCCTTTAAGTAGAAGGCGCTGCCATCTGGAAACCCACAAGGGCCAATGGCCTGAACCACAGCGATGGAATAGGTATCCTAAGGATCAAAGGTGAACCCAAGAGAGTGGTGTGGGAAGATTAATTACTAATTACACTAAACAAGGGCTCTGTAGGAGAGACCATCAAGCTAAAAAGATGAAAGAGTAACGGGCTCAATTAGCGAAATGGTTGGGCAACAGTTAGTCTAATGCACTTTGACGTGTAAGGGGAAACGTAACCAGAGAATTCTCTGCTGGAATTGTGGTCCTTACTGTTTGTGTCCTAGAGTTTTCTATGCTATTTTGTACTTAATATCTATGGTGTAAATATGTTCCAATGTAAATACTGTAAATATGAATTATATATTTTGTTTCTGTCTTTTCTAAAATGGAAGTTGATCTAAGTAATAAATTATAAATCATCTACATCTTGGTTTTTGGAGTGTGTGTGTGTGTGTGTGTTTGGAAATTATATACCTTTACTTTAATATCTTTCAGAAGGGAAGGAGTTTCATGATTAAAGAAAACCCTCATTCCTAACTAATGGAAGTAAGATGGTGCCATATAAAGAGGAAAAGATTAGGGCTCAGGAGGGTGGGTTTTAGTTCTGACTCTTTCATTAACAGATGTGAGACTGACTAAGTCACTTAACCTCTTGGAGCTTCATCTAAAAATGAAAACAGCTGTCACGGTTGTTTTAAAATCCAAAAGGTAACAGCTGCAAAATACTTTGAAAGTTAAAAAAAAAAAACTGTACTCCAAGGAATGGAATTATTTAATCTTAATTTTCATTATGTCATTTGGTTGGAAGATGGACATTTTTATATAAGATTGCATTTTGCTTGAATTCTATTTTGAGACAAAGCGAAAAGAAATTGGGTGTGAAGTTAACTTTTCCTGTCGGTACTTAGTAATTATTTTATTAGCTTTAAGAGCATTTAGGGAAGACATACGTTTCAAAAAAAAATTTTTAATATTCAAACTTTGAGTATGTTCTTTTGTTAGACACCAAAATTTCTTCATTGATGTCCAATATCCCATGAAGAAGACTTTACTGGATCAGAAATATAATCAAGTGACCTAGGATTGACCATCCATTTAAAGTGGGCAGAAGCCCCAAGGAATGTCCCATGCAGCCTACTATGGAGCCAAGGAAATCCTGCATATAACTCCATCACACTGAGCAGTACCCTCGGAACCCTTGTGGATGACCAAACTGAAGGTATCTAATTCCAAAGAAAGCCACAGGAATAGCTGATTGCTTCCCACTTCAACAGACCATCAGACCTCCTACCATGTCTGAATAGAAATGAGCCTTAAGATTGTCTGTACCCACCTCGTCTTGTACAGAAGAGTCTGAGAATTTTTGTGAGTCATCCAAGATCACTCAACATCATGTTTCCTCCAGCTCATGAGAAAAGCAGCGAGGGACAAAGGGAGGGCCCTTTATCCACAGGCCCTTCTCTGGAGCTGTGGTCCCTCCCTCTCTTCCTGCTGTTCAAGATGGTGCGCATGGTGAGCAGGTGAAAGGGAACTTGCATTCATCTTCAGTCACCTAGGGCCGTTGTCTTCAGATTAAGGCGTCAGAGATACAGTCATTGCATTGGACAGTTTGGAGGTCTGGCTGGGGTATACGGATCAAAAGCAGAGAGGAATTTTTCGACACTTTAGACAAACCAATATGGAGTCACTGTCAGCCATGACCACTGTCAAGTACTATGTCTTGACATGGGAACACCTTGGTAGAGGCCAGAATGCCCAAAACCACAAGTCTGGATGCTCGGAGAAGGACTCCATCTGGACACCTGTATGAGTGGAACCTCCACCCCTCTGGGCTGTAAGAACTCAGAGTTCTGACCACACAACCCTTGAGCGTGGCTGTACCACGGGTCACTCTCAGATTCCTGCCGGACTTCCACTCCACTGGACACGTGCCACCGCCGTAGCCACCTGGCTTGAGGGGGGCACCTACCTGTCCACCTGCGGATGCCGCCAATGACTGGAACTCACTTGGCTCACTTCTATCCCGTAAGCTCCCCCTCTCTGTGTGTTTCCTGTGTGTGACTCAATTGGCTTATTGGGCCAGTCTCCCCCAATAACGTCAGCTGTGGGAAGACATAAGCACGCGTGAGTGACTGCTTCCTGGGACACTTCCTTGCTCACAACAGGAGGGCTTCTAAACGTTCAGGCTTCTCTCTCCTCTCCTCTTCTTCTGAAGAAAAGGGCAGACTTGCCAACCAGGAAATGTGGATGCCAGGTCTGGGTCTGCCATGAACTGTGCCATTTCCTGCTCTGAAATGCCTGCACTGGGGTGAGATATATAAAGAACCTCTTCTGTTTCCAGTTTCCTGACATTGTCTTTCCCACTGCCCTCTCCTACCACCACCAACTTCGATCAGCTCCTGGATGCACACCGGGTTCAGCAGGTAAGTACTTTAGATTTGTAGTCCTGTGATTTTAAATCAATAAACCCAACCGTGCTGAAAACAGCATCAAAAAAGAAAAATAAATGTCTCAGCTGTGTTTTGTTTTAAATGACTGATGTTTAAAAGTTCCGGGGAAGGAATCTCCAGAGCGATGATCTGCAGAACCCGACCTCAGAAAAACAAGGAAGAGGAGAGTCGCTGAACTGGTCCACAAACAACCAAGCTCAGAGGATTTTGTTAAAAGATACTGTCAGGCCTGGCCGGAGTGGCTCAGTGGTTGAACCAGGAGGTCATGTTTGATTCCCAGTCAGGGCACATGCCCAGTTTTGATCCTCAGTTGGGGCATGCAGGAGGTGGTCAATCAATGATTCTCTCTCATCATTGATTTTGCTATCTCTCTCTCCCTCTCCCTTCCTCTCTGAAATCAATAAAAATATATTTTTAAAAACACACGCCCAAAGAAAACCACAGAAAATTATGTTTAAAAAGAAAGATACTGGTCAAGAAAAGGTAAAAATCTTGACTCTCATGTAGATATAAAAATTAACACATTTTAAATATTTTATTTGACTCACATGATGAGAGAACATTGAGCAGCATAATGTATGAGTTGAAAATGTTTTAACCAGTCCAGGGGAAAAGTCAAAAAAGCACAGATTTGTAGAGTAAAGGTATGTTGAAAGACTTGCAAATAGAACAAAGTCCATAATCACTATCACCCAGGATGGAATTTACATGTCTACCACTTCCCTGCAACTTACAAAGCATTGTAAAATAGCTCAGAGACCATGACCAGATCTAGAATCTGACAACTCAGAAAGACACGCTATAGATGAGGCACAGTTTCCCACTGAAACCGAAGAATATTTTCTACAATTATACAGCAATGCTCTGCTTTAATTCCCAGAGCTATTCCACAGACATGAAAGCCCATCATCATTTTCAATTCATACATTACGCTCGTAAATGTGTAACCAGGAAAACCCTTGAGCAGACATTGATGGAGCCCTGTATCTGAGTATTAACCTTCTGACCCCTGTGAGCTCGGTGCCCTTCCCCTCTCTCTGCTCACTGTCTCTTCACCCCACCCCACCCCCACTTTGCTTGGGGCTAAGAACTCTTGACATAAATAACTAACTCTGCAGAGCTTATCAAAAGCAGATGTACTGAAGGATGTTGACCCTAGATCTCATAACACTCATCGCTGGAGAGCAATAAATCTCCACGATTATGTGGCTAGAGTCCTACCTCTGAATTAGAGACCCTCTGACCCCTCACATTTGTGGCTGTTAACTGGGAAGGACCTCTTTGCTACTGGCCCCTTAATTTAATGTGCTGACAGTTAAGATGCTCTTCGAATAATGAATTGCACTCGGTCTCTCTTTTTTTGACCTCCTAGAGCGCCCTTCAATATTACTTTATGCATATCACTTACCTGGCCTTTTTAATGCTGGCAAATTCACAGAGTCTTAGTCATGGAGACATGAATGATGCCCCTCCCCCCTTTTCAGTATTAATTTAATTAATGTGGCCACTGTATTCTTTCCACGGCCAAATAGTCATTTCCTTAGGATTACTGGATCATTTCAAGTTTAAATAATAAGTCAGAATATTAATTCAAGATGTGGCTGTGGCACTAATAAGTTATGTGGCCTTCATTAGTTCTTCATCTCCCAAGACTTCTACTTCTTCATAAAGTCAAGTCATGGAACTCTAACTCTCTTCTGATACTACTGTGGCCTACAGTGATAACTGGAGACACATTGTGGTCACTGGTATTTTCTATGTGATATGAGCATAGTTGCTATTGACAGCTACAAGTGTGATTGACAAAAGTCAGTAGACAACCTCTCAGAGATTAGATTTGTAACGTGGGAATGAGAAGAGATTGGTTGAGATAGCACCAAACATAGTGATCACTCTCCCAGCTCATGTTCCATTTGAAAGAGCAGTAAATTCCCCAAAATGAGCTGCTAAATGGTATCTCCAGGGATTCTGAGCTTGAACAGGCCTGGAGGAGTTTTGGTACTCGATGTTCCAAAAGTAGACTTGTTTATCTCCCTGGCTTTTTAAGAGTGAGGTTGGGTTATGCTAAGTTAATTGCACCCTTGTTCAGTCCTTCCACCTCCAAATTCTAACCAACAACACTGGATGCAGGAATACAATGTAATGGATGGAGATTCAACTGAAGCACTGTCCTATACTCTTCAAAAATATCAATGTCATGTAAGACAAAGAAAGACTGAGGAACTGACTCGGATTAATGAAGAATAAAAATTAAAGAGAGATAACAGCAAAATGGATCCTAGTCCAGAAAGAAAAATGCTATAAATTTAACTATATGGCAATAGGAAACACTTGAATATGGTCTGAGGATTAGATAGTAGTATAGTATCAATGTTAAATTTCCTGATTTTATAATGGCATTGTGGTTATATAAGTTAATACTCTTGCCCGTAGAAAACACTGAATATTTAGAAGTCAAGGAGATGAGTATCTACAACTCTCTCTCAAGTAGTTTAGAAAAAATAGGAAAGGATAAAGACAAAAATAAAATAGTAAACAAATGCGAACATTTGGTAAATCTGGGTGAAGGATATGAAGTTCCTTATACAGTGGGGCCTTGACTTACGAGTGTCTTGACTAACGAGTTTTTCGAGATACGAGCCGCCTCTCGGCTGATTTTTTGCTTTGAGTTGTGAGCTAAAATTCGGGTAACCAGCCAGCTTCAGATACCCCACCGCTAGTTGGCGTAGCGAACGTCACAGTGAACGCCACAACATCAGCCCAGCATCACGTGTCTCACTCGTTCACTTTTTGATTTGACGTACGAGTAATTTGAGTTACGAGCTCCATCACGGAACAAATTAAACTCATAAGTCAAGGCCCCACTGAACTATTGTAATTGTTCATTGTTTGAAATTATTTCAAAAAATATATTTAGAAAGAAGATGGTGTAGAAATAATTTTGAAGTTCTGAGACAAAATAATTTTGAACCTAAATTCTATATCCAATCAAACTGGAGATGGGGCCTTTGGGAGGGAATTCGATTCAGATGAGGTCATGAGGGTGGGGCCCCATGACCTGAGGATCCTTGTGAGAAGAGGAAGAAAGACTACAGCTCTCTCTCTACCGTGTGAGCAGACAGCAAGAAGGCAGCCGACTACAAGTCAGGACGAGAGCCTCACCAGGAACCAAATTTTCCAGCTCCTTGATCTTGGACTTCCAACCTTCAGAACTGTGAGAAATAAACGCGTGTTGTCTAAGGCACAAAACACTTGTTGATATTTTGTTGTAGGACCCAAGCTAAGACAGGATCTAAAAAAGCTTTGTAACCTCCTTCAAAAACATTAACCAGATTAACCAGATTAATTACATTCACGAGGGGGGGGGGGGAGTCAATCAAACATTTACATGTCTGGGGGAAATTTCTGCCTGAATAACAAAATTGTGTGGGTTTTATGAAAATAACATCAGAACAATAGGCAAAGAATCCCAAAAGTTATTCAAGAAAATGAATGTAATAATATATATCAAACCATAAGGCTTTGGAATACAAACAATGATAGTTTATAAGAAAAAGCTTTCTAAATCCTTACAACACTTAGAGTAGGAAAACTCCAACCACCACAGAATTCCTATGGAGCAAGCTGTGAGCCATGCTGGTTGCCGCAGGGGAACATAAAATGCTCATTTCCATAAAACACTGTCTCCTCGTTGAAAAGTCAGCTCACCCAGCACCTCAAAATTTCTAAGAGGACGGATCTGAAATTATTTCTCTTCCCATAAATATCCTGCTCAGAGATTCCTGAAATTCCTAGACATTTTTTCTTAAGAATGATAGATTCCAGTAATCATTTTCATTCTACAACCTCTGTTAAACTTCTCAGCCCATTGCTCAACAATATCATTTGTAATTTACAGCCTTTCAAACAGATTGCAAACCATGTGACTGTGTTTCTAATTCCAAGGCATCTTAAATTTTACTAGTAAAATTTTCAAACACTGAAATGTGTTGTTAACACATAAGCACATTACATCTACTGCATCTCCTCTCATTTAAAAGCTATCAAAAAATAAGCTACAAAACATTGCCTGACATAACTTTTTTCCTTAATAAACCCTCTGTGCTTAAAGCCCATTACTCCGGGCTCTCCAATTCGTTACCATGTATTCAAAAACATCAATGTTAGTTTTAAATGTGAATATTCTCAAGATGACCCATCTTTGTAACGCATCTTCTCCTTAACTCCCAACTCTGTCTTCCATCACAGCAAAAGAAAATTCAGAAGTTTCAATGACTAGATGGCTATTTTTTTCCAACTCCAGCCCATCACGGGTGGGCCAGGGGTGGGACTTAGGGGTGGCCAAGTGAGAGCACGTAAAGGTCACATCCCAAACCAGTCAGAAGCTGGGAGAGAAGGCTAAAGCCAGCATCCCAGGGCGGAGACAGGCAGATGTTCAGCCGGAGAGAACAGTTACCAAAGTCAGCTTCTTTTGGATAAAAATTGAGAGGTGGATCCAAACAGTAAGACTGAACAAAACTGAATTGAAGCTCCAGCAATTCCAGAACAACTGAACAGATGGTGGAACCACCTCAATGGGGGCCTGGGAGTTATCTTTATGGGCCAATTGGCATGACATAACAGCACATACTTTAAAAGGTGGACATGCTAATCTTTAGTATGAATTAGACCTTCTTCAACGGATAAGAACTGCTTCACAAACTTCATAAATTTTCCTCTCTCCATTTTCAAAATTAATTATTCAACCACCTGCCCAATTATAAACAGTCCAACAACAATATACCCCTTTTGAGGTATTCTATCTCCCCCACCTCCACCTCCACCACCCATAAACTCCACGGAAACTCCCTCAGGTTAAGGCGCTTCAACCCTCCGTCCCAGGCCAAGCCGAGAGAAGGCTGCTGCCACTCTGCGGCACTGGCCAGTGCTGCCTCACCCATGCTGGTGGGAGTGGGGAATTCTACAACATTTTTGAAAAATTATCTGGCAATAGTTACTGACATTCAAAATGCGCATGCCTTTGATACCACAGTCCCACTTCTGTGACTATACCTTACAAAAAAAAAACTGAAAGACTCCGCAAGAATGTTTCTTGCAGTGTTATTTGTAGTGGTAAAAATAGGGAACGCGTTAACTCAATGTATGTCCTATAGTGATAATATGCTATATTAACCAATTTTTTAAAAATATGTTTTTTTGTAATTTCAGAGAGGAAGGGAGAGGGAGAGAGAGAAACATTGATGAGAGAGAATCATTGATCAGCTGCCTCCTGCACGCCCCTGACTGGGGATCGAGCCTGCAACACAGGCATGTACCCTGACTGGGAATGGAACCGTGACCTCCTGGTTCGTAGGTCGACGCTCAACCACTGAGCCATACTGGTCGGGCTATATTAAACAATGTTTAAAAATAATTAGCTAACCCAGAGAGACAGCTCTAAAGCAAGAGAAAAAAAATTCCCAGAACCAAAAGTAAAAAGATAATTCAAATTAGAATGATAAGAAGGAAGAAAGAGTATGGTGGAATAAAAGGGATATTAGACTTAAGACATAAGAGTTTGAGGTTGGGATTTTAATGCCCACTGAAGACATGAACAAATGTCTAAGGCTTATATAAGGCAAGAGCTAAAATTAAAAAAAAAATGTTTAAAACTTGAATTGCTTTGTCTTTAAAAGAGGGACTAAAAATCACTACCCACAGGTCCAGGGATGCAGCAAAAAAATCTGCTGTGGGGCTGGGGCTGGGGCAGGGGGAATGTGCAGCCTGAATTTATGTTATTTGAATGGACTTAGATGTTTTGTTTTTAATGAATAAAATAAAATAAAATGCATAAAATAATATTGACACCACTTTAAAGCGCACAACTCAGTGGTTTTTTGTTTATCCATAAAGTGGTATAAGCATCAAAACTAATTCAGAACATTTTCACCCAAAAGAAATCCTGTTACTGTTCATAGCAATTCCCATTCCCCCTCTACCTACAACCCTGAAATTAACATTAAAATTGGTGGGAGATAGTAAAACCCATACAGTGGCCTGTTCACTGCAGTTCCTTTTACCCAAGACTCCAACCACAGACCCAGAACACGCAGAGACCACTAAGGTTGGATGCAAAACATACATGATAACCACACCTAGGCCTATCCCACCCAAATTTCAGAAAATCAAAGTAAAGAAACAATCTTGGAAGAGGGGGTGGAATGAGTTCCTCATAGAGGAGCAAAGAAGAGAATTACATCTGACTTCCCGGACATCATGCAAGCAAATAGGGAGTGAAGTGAAATATTTAAAGTGTTAAAAGAGGGAGAACCAAGATGGCGGCATAGGTTAACGCCGGAGTTTGCTGCTTTGAACAACTACTTCAAAAGTAAAACCAAAAAACGGAAGGGACATCACCCAGAACCACAGGAACGCTGGCTGAGTGGAAGTCCTACAACTAGGAGGAAAGAGAAACGCATACGGACACTCAGAGGAGGCGCAGTGCTGAAGTCAAATTCTGAGGTGCGGAGTGCGCGGAGCGGGCTGGCGGCGGAAGGCACGGTTGGCGTTTTCAATCGGGAGGGAGTCGCAGACTCTGAGCTCCAGATACAGGCGAGTCTTTAGGGACCCAGACTCAAACGGGAGAAGCGGGACTGTCTGGCTTCGGTCAGAGCGAGTGCAGCTTTCTCTCCGAGCTTTGCAGCCGTTGCTGGGACTCAGAGAGGCAGAGCCCCTGGGGACAGGACTGAGAGCTGCCATAACTGCTCTCTCCGGCCCACCCTGTTGATCCTGTGTGACCTGCCCCGCCCAAGCCCTGCACAGAGGCATTTGCCAGATAGCCTCAGGCAAAGGCTGGATTAGCACCTCCCTAGAGGACAGAAGTTCTCTCACTGCTGACACAGCTGATTCTCATAGCCACTTGGCCTGGAGGTCAAACCCTCCCTGGTATTAGCTACAACAATCAAGGTTTATAAGACTGCGCACAAAGACCACTAGGGGGTGCACCAAGGAAGCATAACAAAATGCGGAGACAAAGAAACAGGACAAAATTGTCAATGGAAGATATAGAGTTCAGAACCACACTTTTAAGGTCTCTCAAGAACTGTTTAGAAGCCGCCGATAAACTTAATGAGATCTACAAGAAAACTAATGAGACCCTTGATGCTATGCTGGGGAACCAACTAGAAATTAAGCATACACGGACTGAAGTAACGAATATTATACAGACTCCCGACAGCAGACCAGAGGAGCGCAAGAATCAAGTCAATGATTTGAAATGCGAGGAAGCAAAAAACACCCAACCGGAAAAGCAAAATGAAAAAAGAATCCAAAAATGCGAGGATAGTGTAAGGAGCCTCTGGGACAGCTTCAAGCGTACCAACATCAGAATTATAGGGGTGCCAGAAGATGAGAGAGAGCAAGATATTGAAAACCTATTTGAAGAAATAATGACAGAAAACTTCCCCCACCTGGTGAAAGAAATGGACTTACAGGTCCAAGAAGCGCGGAGAACCCCAAACAAAAGGAATCCAAAAAGGACCACACCAAGACACATCATAATTAAAATGCCAAGAGCAAAAGATAAAGAGAGAATCTTAAAAACAGCAAGAGAAAGAAACTCAGTTACCTACAAGGGAATACCCATACGACTGTCAGCTGATTTCTCAACAGAAACTTTGCAGGCCAGAAGGGAGTGGCAAGAAATATTCAAAGTAATGAATACCAAGAACCTACAACCAAGATTACTTTATCCAGCAAAGCTATCATTCAGAATTGAAGGTCAGATAAAGTGCTTCACAGATAAGGAAAAGCTAAAGGAGTTCATCACCACCAAACCAGGATTATATGAAATGCTGAAAGGTATCCTTTAAGAAGAGGAAGAGGAAGAAAAAGGTAAAGATACAAATTATGAACAACAAATATGCATCTATCAACAAGTGAATCTAAGAATCAAGTGAATAAATAATCTGATGAACAGAATGAACTGGTGATTATAATAGAATCAGGGACATAGAAAGGGAATGGACTGACTGTTCTTGGGGGGGAAAGGGGTGGGGGAGATTCGGGAAGAGACTGGACAAAAATCGTGCACCTATGGATGAGGACAGTGGGTGGGGAGTGAGGGCGGAGGGTGGGGCGGGAACTGGGAGGAGGGGAGTTATGGGGGGCGGAAAAGAGGAACAAATGTAATAATCTGAACAATAACGATTTAATTAAAAAAAAAAGTGTTAAAAGAAAAAATAATGCCAACCTAGATTCTGTGCCCTGAAAAATTATACCTCAAAATACTTGCTCGGACCAAAAAACAAAACAAAAAAGATGAAAGGAACTTGTTGCCAGTAGACCTGCCTTGCCAAAAATTTTAAAAGTTCTTTCAGAGAGAAAGACAATGATATATGTCAGAAACTCAGACCTACATACAGAAAGGAAGAACATCAGAGAATGAATAAGAAAAGCTAAAATAAAAACTTTTATTTCTCTTATTCTCAATTGATATAACAGCTAACAGTTTAGTCAAAATAATAATACAATGTACTTGATTATGATACTTATATAGATAAATCCTTAAATTTGCTTATGTAGAAGTAAAATAAATGACTATCCATGAAGCTGTAGAGACCTATTTTAAAGTGGACTTGGATTAGTTGTAAATGTATATTGCAAACTTCAGAGCAACCACTATAAAAGGATTTTTTTTTTGTAAAGTGTTATTTTTTTATATATATTTTTATTGATTTTTTACAGAGAGGAAGGGAGAAGGACAGAGAGCCAGAAACATCGATGAGAGAGAAACATCGATCAGCCGCCTCCTGCACACCCCCCACTGGGGATGTGCCTGAAATCAAGGTACATGCCCTTGACCTGAATCAAACCTGGGACCCCTCAGTCTGCAGGCCGACACTCTATCCACTGAGCCAAACCAGTCAGGGCTGTAAAGTGTTATTGATGTACTAATAAAGGAGAGAAAATATCTATAATAATAAAAGCATAATATGCTAATTAGACGGGACAGCCAAACGACATTCTGGATGACCTTCTGGATGACCTTCCAGATGAAGCCGGGGCTGTGAGGGCCAAGCCCCTTGCACGAATTTCATGCATCGCTCCTCTAGTCATTATTTAAAATGCTCAGTTGAAACCACAAAAAACAGAAAGACAAAAACAGGAACAAAGAACAAGGACAGCCAAAAGAAAAACAGTACTAAACATAGTAGATATTAATCCAAATATATTATTATTTTTATTCTGCATGGTCCTAAACAATAGGCACATGTCGTTATACATTTGCTGAAACCACTCCAAGAGTGAACCCCAGTGTAAACTATAGACTTTGGGCAACAACATGTCACGGTGGTTTTGTCCATTGAAACAGATGTCCCATTCCAGGACAGGATGTTGGTTATGTGTATGTGGCCGGGGCGAGGGGAGGAGAGGGAGGGTGTGGGGACACTCTGTACTTTCTACCCAATTTTGCTGTCGCCTTAAAAGTGCTCTAAAAAATAAAGCTTATTTAACAAAAGAAAGCAATTTCAGAAGTGTTTAAAGAAGATAGAGAAAAGGTAACAAATACTGAATACGGGCAAAGAGGATTCAATACACAAGTATACAGGAGCCTCCATAGAGGAAAACTAAAACAAGGAAACAGAATCAACGCCAAAAACTGCAATTCAAAAACACGTTTTGAAATAAAAGTAAGTTTTGAAGCTACATTTTCAAAGGACACACCTTGTACCTAAGATGAACAATTCAGAATGACCCACATCACCAAGTAGTCTAATGAAATCACTAAACTTTAAGAAAAAAATACTTTGAGCATATAGTTAAAACAGTAGATGAGTTATAAGAGAAAGAATTATACTATCATAAAATATTTCTGCACTAATATTTCTCCAGAAGCAAATGGGAAGTATTTTTAAGATACTCAAAGACAGAAAATATGAGCCAAGGATTGTATAAGCACTAAAAGTGACTTTTAAGTAAAGAGCAAAAAAATGTTATCCATATGCAAAAAGAGATAATTTAGGTCCCATGAGACCCTCCTTGAGAAATATACTAACGAATGAGCTTTAGTCAAGCAAAATGACTAAAGAAATATTTAATATAAGGAATACTGATAAGTAATGAACAAGTAGTTATTTATAGAAATAACACTAAAAGGAAGAGATTTATGCAACGGCTTGCTGTGCAATTCAAACAAGGTAGATACAGTTAATTATTTTTAAATGGAGGTAGAATGGGGAGATGATATGCAAAAAGGTATTTAACTGCTCTTAGTGATAACATTGGTTGTAGTAGTATTACAATTATTGTTCCGAGGGTGTTTTGTATGAGTGAGGGATAAAGTAAAATTATGGGTTATTCTAATTATATCATCTCTTGTGTCCTTGAGAATCAAAATTCCTGGTGCAGAAGAGAGGAGATACAGATGCAATATAGAAAAGGTTGAATTTTACAATTCCGTGGTTACAAATTACAAGTATCAAAATAAACTTATAAAATATTTTCTCTTCTAAAATAAAAAAGTACACACACATAGCCTTGGCCAGTGTGCTCAGTGGTTAGAGTGTTGGCCCACACACCAAAGGGTGGAGGGTTCGATTCCTAGTCAAGGGCATGTAACTGGATTGCGGGTCTGCTCCCTGACCCCAAGTGGGGCACTCGCGGTAAGCAACCAATCAACATGCCTCTCTCACATCTATGTCTCTTTCTCTCTCTCTCTCTCTCTCTCTCTCTCTCTCTCTCTCTCTCTCACACACACACACGCACACACACACACACACACACACACACAATTTCCTTCCCTTCCGCTCTCTCTGAAAAGCAATGGAAAAAATATCCTCAGAAGAGAATTAACAACAACAACGACAAAAACGTCCACACACAAGCACACATATAAAACTTAGTTCTGGGCCCTGGCCAGCTATCTCAGTCGGTGAGAATCATCCAGATACACCAAGGTTGGGGGTTCAATCCCCAGTCAGGGCACATGCAAGAGTAAACCAATAAATGTGTGAATGAGTGGAACAACAAATTGATGTTTCTTTCTCTCCCCCACCTTCTTCTCTCTCTAAAAAATCTATACAATTAAATTTTTTAAAAATAGCAGTGATCATCCATAGCACTCAGATTGTTTGTAATACCTTTTCCACAGAGAGAAATCAGGGTTTCTCGGGGAAGTTGCTGTTCCTGGTTTGGGGCAGAATTTGTACAAAATGAGCCCAAAACATCTGTCACACTAGATAAAGAGGCAGCTATCAAGCTACTAAGCATTAGAAGGACTCAGAGCCAACTTGAAGAGGCTTCCCCAGCCAGAGAAGGGACAATCTGAGCTTCAAAAAGGATAATTATTGCAATTGATTAAAACCCACCAATCTATGAGTTAAAATATTTAAAATGATTTTTTTAAAAAACTAATAGGTCATCCTGAGAGAATAATATGAAACCAATTCATTATCTTAATGAATCATTTATTCTGCCTTCCCATATAAACTGTACCGTGGATAATCAAATAGTAATGAGGTCATGTGTCTCTTTATAAAGGTACTCCATCTAATGAATGAAAAAGAAATTAAAGAGTTAGACTATCACCATTTTACAATCCTCAATCAATTGATAAATTTGGCATTAAATATTAATGCTAACATCACAAAAAGAGAGTCAACCGACATTATGTGCCTCCTGGTTGAAGAGGACAGAAGCCCTGTAATCTCACCAAAGATATTGAACCCAAGTGTGATCAGACCTCTGGTGCTACCCCATGGCAGGAAACGCAGAAGACCAGCGCCATGTGTGAGGGGACTGACACACAGATATTCACCAGCTAAACCCAGAGCATGAGAAACCACAGGTAAACAGTCCACTTCTTCCACAGGTAACATGAGACGAAAGGAAGGGATGGAGAAGGATTCTGTATATTAAAACAGACCTAAAAGATGTATAATAATTCTTAATGGGCAAGACTAACTTATAGTTTCTAGAGATGTGCCTGTGGGTGATAAAACTACAAAGTAACTTAAGGAAGTGATCACTATAGAAGCTGGGGTAGGGACCGCTGCTTCTGACCACAAAACAGTAACGGGGACCAGACTCACCCTCCTGCGTGCAATAACTAAAATACAAGACCAAATGTATTTTAAACACCTGGTTGCAGACATTGGCTATCTGACTGCACAAAACGGTGATCCCTGAGAGAGGGGAAACAGATGAGGCGGTTCTTAAATTGCCCCAGCTTGCTGAAGCCTGGAGAAAATATTCAGGCCAAAACAGCGAGGAGGAACCCACTGTCTTCCTGAACTGAGGAGACAAAACTCAGAATTCAAGGAGGCTGTGTGGCTAGAATCCACAGGGCAAAGGAGAGAGAGGAGCGCACAGAGAGAGCTCCAGAGCTCTGCAGAGGGCTTCTCTTGAGTACTGATGAGCACATGGACATAGGAACTACCCAAATCTGGAGAAAGAGCCACCCAAAAGGAGCAAGGTGAGAAATACCTAGAGTTCACATAGAACCAGGTGACGTCTGTGGCTGCACAACCAGAGTAGAGAAGGCTTGTCGTTCCTGAGGCATTAGTGAGGCAAAATCAGCCCTAGAACAAAAGCTGCTCTAATCCCATCTGACAAGAGCTTAAAAGAAAGTCTCAAAGTAATCAAACTCTTTCCAATTAACTGAACCCCAGGAATGAACTCAAGAATATTTGTAGGAATGCAAAATATACAGCACCCACAATACCTGGACCCAATTAAAAAGATTATCAGGAGCCAGGCCAGTGTGGCTCGGTGGTTGAGCATTGACCTATGAACCAGGAGGTCATGGTTCCATTCTCAATCAGAGCACATGCTCGGGTTGTTGGCTCGATCCCCAGTGTGGGCATGTACGCAAGAAGCAACTGATCCATAATTCTCTCTCATCATTGATGTTTCTCTCTCTCTCTCTTCCTCTCTGAAATTAATAAAATATCTATATTAATAAAAGAATAATATTCTAATTAAACCAGGAGACCTTCCGGGAGACCTTCCGGACACACCCATGGCAGTGTGGCTGAGGAGGAGGCGGTTAGGAGTGATCAGGCCAGTGGGGGTTGGGGGGGGAAGATGGGGGCGAGCAGGGTGGCACAGGGGTACAGTTGGGGGTGAGAAGGCCAGTAGGGGTGGGTAGTGGGGGTGAGAAGGCCAGTGGTGGAGAGTAGTTGGGGGCGAGCAGGCCAGCATGCAGAGTGGTTAGGGGTGATCAAGAAGGCAGGCAGGTGAGCGGTTAGGAGCCAGCGGTCCCGGTTGCGAGAGGGACATCCCCCAAGGGGTCCCAGATTGGAGAGGATGCAGACAGGGCTGAGGGACACCCCCCCCCCCTCAGCCCGGCCTGAGTTTCATGCATCGGGCCACTAGCATTTAAAAAGAAGAAACTGCTGAACTGTTATATTTTTTAAATTACCAGGAAAATATGATCCATAATAAGAAGATGCAGCAATGATATGCATAGAATTAATCAAGGACATAAAATCAGTTATTATAATTACAGTCTATATATTCTATAAAACTGAGAAAAGATTGAGCAAGTGGAAATATGAAAAATATACTTTTAAAGACCCAAATGAACTAGAGGTGAAAACTGCAACATCTGATATTTTATAAACACACTGGATAGGAGGAACAGCATATTAGATATTGCAGAAGAAAAGATTAATAAACTTGAAGACACTGTAATAGAAATTATACAAAATGAAACATACAGAGAAAAAAAGACTGGATTATTTTTTAAAAACTAAAAACACAGAAACAAACAAAAAACAGAGCATCCGGAGCAGTGGGAAAATTTCCAGCAGCCTAAAAATATGCAATTGGAGTCCCCAAAAGGGAGAAAAGAGGAGGGATGAGGCAAAAAAAAAAAAAAAAAAAAAAATTAAAGAAATAATGGCTGAAATTTTTCCAAATTTTATCAGAATTATTAAACCATAGATTCAAGAAGTGAACAGGAAGAAAACTCTACCAAGGCATATCATAATCAAATTGCTTAAAACCAGTGATTAAGATAAAATCTTAGCCCTGCCGGAGTGAACCAGAAGGATTCGGTGTGATTCCTGGTCAGGGCACATGCCCGGGTTGCGGGCTGGATCCCTGGTGCGGGGCGTGCAGGAGGCAGTTGATCAATGATTCTCTCTCATCATTGATGTTTCTATTTCTCTCTCCCTTTCCCCTCCTCTCTGAAATCAGTAAAAAATATATTAAAAGATAAAAAAGGCAGAAAGGATATGAAAAAGTGTCAATAATGGTTATTTTATTGATGTTGAGATTAAGAATGATGTCTACTTCTCTGTTTTTTTCCAAAATGCCTACAATGAATATTATTCACTTTTGTAATCAGGAAAAAAGAAATAAAACCAAAAATACTTAGAATGGAAATACCTTACCCAGAAATTGTATGTATGGTCCTTGGGGACAAAATCCATACCTTTGGATCCATTTCACTGCCTTTGCGTCTTTGGATTGATTACGTTAGTCCTACCCATTCCTATCCAAATTGCTTCATGGTATGTGCTAACAACTGAAAGTAGGCATTCAAATAATTTAATATAGAGAACTGAATTAAAGACAGCTAAAACCACACTTTATGAACCTGTTGTTCTAATTAATAATAATATTTGGCTGGGAGTCGGGGATGATGAAGAGTTATTCCAAGGCCAGAGTTGACAATCAGCTACCCTGGGGGTTTCTCTATGAGGCTCTGATATTGCCCTAAAAATCTTGTGATTGTTTTGTAAACAGGGAGACTGAGCTATTGCATTACAAATTTTGTAGAAAGACCCCTGTGTTCTCAGTATTCTAAACAGAAATATCAAGTGCCTCTAAATTTCCTCTGACACAAACCGTATGCCTGAACTAGCAGCACCCCCAAACAAGAACAAGCCTGAATGAAGACAGCCACAAGCCTTGAACCGCACCCAAACACTGTACACCACGGGCGGAGAATCAACACAAGGAACATTCCAAGTTTGACTAGAAATCTGAGGCCCTGAAAAAGGCACAGCGTACCACACACTTAATTGCTCACAGAGCAAGCAGGAAAGTGAAAAATATACCATGAACATCTGTTGTTTGTGAATGACTGGAGTTGGGTCAAGTAAGATTAACCACATAGGATATCAACCTTATAGTGTTTCGCAGGAAAACACCTCATGCATTCAAAAGATTAGCAAAGGATCCACAGTACACTTTTTAAAAAAAGGATGCCTAGTTTGAGTATTGATTTTTATTTATTTATTTTTTTACATTTACAAACGTGAAAAGGAATGCATTGTGGCACATGGGATGTCTCACTAAGTATAATGCAGAGTTTAGTTCATGATCACGGAATTCAAAAAATTGGGATTTTATCTAACTTTGAAGCAATATAAGAAAATTTTAAATAGTCCGAGTTGAATTCAATTGATTCATGAATACCCATAACCATTTTAAGGCTCCATAAGTGTGAGCTAACAGTAATCTGAACATTCATTCTGGCTTGGAAAATAGAAATATGTACATGTGAGGGTTCGACTACAGAATTTATTCTTTAAAGAATGAGAGCCTCTGAGAGGTGAACATTTGCTCCTGTGGGTTATGTACCATAATGTCCTGGACATAATTTTCATTACAAATGACCGTATGGGTTACCAACGCAAACATACATATCACGGCGACACTCTGCAGGAATGTATGCAGTCCCTTAAGCCAGCGCAAAGATGGAAAATGCGGCCCTGCAATCATTTCCGAGACAGAGGACCACCAGCAATAACCCC
This sequence comes from Myotis nattereri, assembly GCF_964212035.1. Taxonomy (NCBI): domain Eukaryota; kingdom Metazoa; phylum Chordata; class Mammalia; order Chiroptera; family Vespertilionidae; genus Myotis; species Myotis nattereri. Next base: position 20,115,795 of record NC_138088.1, on the reverse strand, counting down.
TCATGGCCCAGGTCCCCGGCGGCCCCTTCAGAGCAGGATTCCGAGAGCCTGCGTCTCAGCGGCCACCGTGGAAAGAAAGAAACGCTCTGGAGCAGCGCAGGCAGCCCTGCGGTTCGGCACTGGCTGGTTCTGGGCCGGGGTGTCTCACCCCGCGAGCAGCAGCTGCCAGGGCCGCTCGGCAGGGCCGTTGTTCTGAAGGTTCCTCCAGAGCTTAATGGTGGCCACCCCTCTGGCTCCAAGCAAGGCTCTCCTTGCTCCCTTGTCCTATTATCTGAGAACCCTGAGTTTTATGATCATCGGCACAGGACAGAGGGGAGCACACCCTCATGGCGTGAGCTGGGTGAGAGGCAGGACCAGAGAGAGAGGCAGACGGTGAGAGGAAGGACCAGAGAGAGAGGCAGACGGTGAGAGGAAGGACCAGAGAGAGAGAGGCAGACGGTGAGAGGCAGACGGTGAGAGGAAGGACCAGAGAGAGAGGCAGACGGTGAGAGGAAGGACCAGAGAGAGAGGCAGACGGTGAGAGGCAGACGGTGAGAGGCAGACGGTGAGAGGCAGACGGTGAGAGGCAGGACGGTGAGAGGCAGACGGTGAGAGGAAGGACCAGAGAGAGAGGCAGACGGTGAGAGGAAGGACCAGAGAGAGAGGCAGACGGTGAGAGGCAGGACCAGAGAGAGAGGCAGACGGTGAGAGGCAGACGGTGAGAGGCAGACGGTGAGAGGCAGACGGTGAGAGGCAGGACGGTGAGAGGCAGACGGTGAGAGGAAGGACCAGAGAGAGAGGCAGACGGTGAGAGGAAGGACCAGAGAGAGAGGCAGACGGTGAGAGGCAGGACCAGAGAGAGAGGCAGACGGTGAGAGGCAGACGGTGAGAGGCAGAACGGTGAGAGGCAGACGGTGAGAGGCAGACGGTGAGAGGCAGACGGTGAGAGGCAGACGGTGAGAGGAAGGACCAGAGAGAGAGGCAGACGGTGAGAGGCAGACGGTGAGAGGCAGACGGTGAGAGGAAGGACCAGAGAGAGAGGCAGACGGTGAGAGGCAGACGGTGAGAGGCAGGACCAGAGAGAGAGGCAGACGGTGAGAGGCAGACGGTGAGAGGAAGGACCAGAGAGAGAGGCAGACGGTGAGAGGCAGACGGTGAGAGGCAGACGGTGAGAGGCAGGACCAGAGAGAGAGGCAGACGGTGAGAGGCAGACGGTGAGAGGCAGACGGTGAGAGGAAGGACCAGAGAGAGAGGCAGACGGTGAGAGGCAGACGGTGAGAGGCAGACGGTGAGAGGCAGGACCAGAGAGAGAGGCAGACGGTGAGAGGCAGACGGTGAGAGGCAGACGGTGAGAGGCAGAACGGTGAGAGGCAGACGGTGAGAGGCAGACGGTGAGAGGCAGACGGTGAGAGGCAGACGGTGAGAGGCAGGACCAGAGAGAGAGGCAGACGGTGAGAGGCAGACGGTGAGAGGCAGACGGTGAGAGGCAGGACCAGAGAGAGAGGCAGACGGTGAGAGGCAGACGGTGAGAGGAAGGACCAGAGAGAGAGGCAGACGGTGAGAGGCAGACGGTGAGAGGCAGACGGTGAGAGGCAGGACCAGAGAGAGAGGCAGACGGTGAGAGGCAGACGGTGAGAGGCAGACGGTGAGAGGAAGGACCAGAGAGAGAGGCAGACGGTGAGAGGCAGACGGTGAGAGGCAGACGGTGAGAGGCAGACGGTGAGAGGAAGGACCAGAGAGAGAGGCAGACGGTGAGAGGCAGACGGTGAGAGGAAGGACCAGAGAGAGAGGCAGACGGTGAGAGGCAGACGGTGAGAGGCAGACGGTGAGAGGCAGGACCAGAGAGAGAGGCAGACGGTGAGAGGCAGACGGTGAGAGGAAGGACCAGAGAGAGAGGCAGACGGTGAGAGGCAGACGGTGAGAGGCAGACGGTGAGAGGAAGGACCAGAGAGAGAGGCAGACGGTGAGAGGCAGACGGTGAGAGGCAGACGGTGAGAGGCAGACGGTGAGAGGAAGGACCAGAGAGAGAGGCAGACGGTGAGAGGCAGAACGGTGAGAGGCAGACGGTGAGAGGAAGGACCAGAGAGAGAGGCAGAACGGTGAGAGGCAGACGGTGAGAGGCAGACGGTGAGAGGCAGACGGTGAGAGGCAGAACGGTGAGAGGCAGACGGTGAGAGGCAGACGGTGAGAGGCAGACGGTGAGAGGAAGGACCAGAGAGAGAGGCAGACGGTGAGAGGCAGACGGTGAGAGGAAGGACCAGAGAGAGAGGCAGAACGGTGCGAGGCAGAACGGTGAGTCAGAAAGACAACGGGGCCTCCTGGCAAAACTGCTCTCCAAGGCCAGGCTGCTGCGACTTTGTACAGAGAGCTTCGTCAGTAAACGGTGATGATACAATCTGTCAGTCATAGATCTATGAATATACCTGAAGAGTCTAGACAGGCCCATTTAATATGCCTCTTTAAAGAGTATCTTTTTATGAAAATAAATGTGTAAATAAAGAGATTGGGCCATTTTTATTTCTCCACATAAAACCAATTCCAAAAATTCCTATGTTGAAATATGTGGGAGTCTATTCTAGCCTGTGATGTGATATGACACACACACACACACACACACACACACACACACACACACACAGTGATGGAGAGTGATTACCTGGGCCAGTGAGGTGGAATGGAAAGAACTTAGAATCTCCGCCACAGAGCCCCGTTCCGATGCCTGCCAGGCCACTAACCAGCTGTGTGACTCGGGGCCCGCAGGACAAGCTTAGAAGACAGGTCTGTCTGAGGCTGTGAAGTAAGTGTGCCTCTTGCCAGCAATATTCTCAGAGAAGGCTGGAGAGGGAAGGGAAGAAGGTGCCCCAGGTAAATTTCAGTGATTTTTGTGATGGGCTGTTCTTCATCTTTTCCCGTTCAAAATGCACATCCCTTCGTTTGAAAAATGTGATTGGCTCTCGGTATACAAGAGGGGAAATAATGCTGCCTCCCTGTAGAAAGGGAGAAGTGATTCTGCTGACAGTGGAGCTAAGGGGGCATCTGCTCCAGCAGGTGGGGAAGGGCCGGTCTTTCTGCTCCAGGGTCTCCCCACCATCCATAGAGCATGCACAGTTGTCAGGGGAATCTTCCAAAAATGTGGCTCTCAGACTGTCCACCGCCCTGTCCATGGGAAGCTCCAAGATCTCACTGCTTACTGACGTCGGTACCAAGCCCTCACCCTTGTTTCAAGGCTCCCCGTATCAGGTCTTCCACCTACGGTAACTGCAGGAGGTGCTTTGTGGGAAATAAAACGGAGTGGCATGAGGCATCTTCAAGGATCCATCAAGAGGTAAAGGAGGGCCCTGGCTGGTGTGCTCAGTGGTTAGAGTGCCAGCATCTACCTGGGTTGCAGGTTGGCTACCACCCTGGGCACCAAGCAGGAGACAACTAGTTGATGTGTCTCTCTCACATACCTCCATCTCTATCTCTCTATCTCTCTCTCTCTCTCTCCCTCTCTCTCTCTCTCTCTCTCTCTCTCTCTCTCTCTCTCTCTCTCTCTCTTCCCCTCCCTCCCTTCCACTGTTTCTGAAAAACGATGGAAAAAATATTCTCAGGTGAGGATTAACAGAAAAACAAACAAAAAAAAAAGAGGTAAAGGGAGGAAGGACCCCCTTATCTCCAGAGCTGGGATCCTGAACTGTCAGCCTGAGAGACAACTGTGTCATCCAAGTCCCTGGCTTTGACTTAAGCCAGGTGAGGCCTTTCCCAGATCTGAGATGGACCCTTCACAGCTGCAGCTGCAGGAGGCCCCGCATGGATCCTGCCTCTGAGCCTCTGAGCGCACTCACTCAGCAGACAGGAGTACATGTGCTGCCTTGCCAACTGTCCCCTTTGGGATCTGAATATTAAGACTCAAATAAGACCTCTATCCACAAGAGAAACCTGAGAGAAAAGTACACGCATGGAAGGACACGGAAAAAAACGTGACTTTGGCCCCTTGGAGAGGGTGACGACCCACATGTGGGACACGGGAAAGGACCCTTAGACCCGCGGTTCCCAACCTGTGGGTCGCGACCATTGGAAAACACATAGAGCATATCAGATATTTACATTACAATTCGTAACAGTAGCAAAATTACAGTTATGAAGTAGGAACGAAAATAATTTTATGGTTGGGGGTCACCACAACATGAGGAACTGTATTGAAGGATCACTGCATTAGGAAGGTTTAGAACCACTGCCTTAGACAATCTACCTTTCCACCTTTTGATTTGTGTATCATACTCAAGTACTGCCTATTTTTAAATGTTTGAAAAATAATAAAAGTAAATAAAATTGGGGTGGGCGGGAGTACCTGGTTAAACTAGTTCTAAGAATGCTTTGGAAAACCAAAATGTAAGAATCGGTGTTAAGAAAAGTGTTCAGTGATTACTCCTGACTCTTGTTAACTTTATTTTCATCCTCACCTGGAGATATCTTTTCCATTAATTTTTTGAGAGAGTAAAAGAGGGGGAGGAGGAGGGGGAGAGAAAGAAACGTCGACATGACAGAGGCACATGGATTGGTTGCCTCCTCTACGCAATCACTCTTGACCAGGAATTGAACCCACTACCCTGAGGTCTGTGAGCCGACGCTCTAACCACTGAGCAAAGCAGCCAGGGTGTCTTGTTAACTATTTTTCATTATTAATTTCAAGGTGATTACTATACAGATTGCCATGTCCTGAGTTATCAGGTAGATTGCAAATTTCCTGAGAGACAAGAACATGCCTCTTTGTACCTCTCATGTGACCTAGTCTGGTTTCTTGATGAGAGTACATATTAAGAAATATTAGATTCCATTCCAAAATAAATAAACAGCCCTAGCTGGTTTGGCTCAGTGGATAGAGCACTGGTCTGCAAACTGAAGGGCACATGTCCGGGTTGTGGGATCGATCCCCAGTAGGGGGAGTGTAGGAGGCAGCCAATCAATGATTCTCTCTCATCATTGATGTTTCTATCTCTCTCTCCCTCTCCCTTTCTCTCTGAAATCAATTAAAAAAATATATAAAAAGAATATCTTTAATTAATTAAATGAATAAGCATTCACTCGAGTGTCTCCTTTGTGTGTAGGGGGATTGGAAGAGGGATCCTTCCCTTCTCTTCGGTTTCTATTTCTTTCAGCCTAGAGCCTTTTTTTTAGTATCCTATATAATAAAAGGCTAATATGCAAATAGACCAAACGATGGAATAACCGGTCACTCTGACGCACACTGACCACCAGGGGGTAGACGCTCAATGCAGGAGCTACCACCACCACCACTGCGCTGAGGATGTCCAACTGATGGCTTAGGCCTGCTCCAAAGCCGTCAGTCGGACATCCCCGAGGGCTCCTGGATTGCCATGCACTGGGCCTCTAGTTAATGATAAGATCTATTTTTAAAAATATATATTTTTATTGATTTCAGAGAGGAAGAGGAAGAGAGATAGAAACATCAATGATGAGAGAAAATCATTGATCGGCTGCCTCCTGCACACCCCACACTGTGGATCGAGCTGCAACCCAAGCATGTGCCCTGACGCAGAATCAAACTGCGACCTCCTGATTCTTAGATTGATACTCATCCACTGAGCCACACCGGCTGGGCAAGATCTAATTTTTAATAAGGGCCATCAACGATGCCTAGAGATCAAGTGGCCATGGTCATTCAGTGATCTGTCCTCCGTCCTCCAGGAGAATTCAGGGCTTGAGTTCAAGTACACGGACGGGCCTGTGCCCACCCATCAGAGCACTGAGCTGTTGTGTGGCCAAAGTTCTCTGAATGCTTTTATTTAGATATACTTTCCAGAAGAAACATGTTTCTTGGGCAGCAATCTTAATAAATGCAACTGGGCTCTATGTCTTGGCTTTGAAGCAATGAAAAATTAATTACCATACTTTACAAGTAATAGTTTCCACTCACAGCACTCCCTCAGATGTAAATATATCATAAATAGTTACTATTACACAATGGCTGGTGGATTGGGCAGCCTGTCGTCCGTATCGTTTTTTCAACAGACATGTTATTTCTTCTGGGGAACAAACAGATTTGTTTTAGATCAGAGAGTCAACTGACAGATGGCCTTTGTAAAAACACACCACTTGTATAAATAAATTATAGTTTTACTATGGTATTCTGCTTTTGTAGACTTGGAAAATCAATGCCCCCATTCTCTGGAACTGATCTAAATTATAGAGAGCAATTTTGTTTAGGTGCGAGGCTACACTGCACAGATCTCCCAACACAGATGCAAAGGTCCAGGCTCCCCGGCTGCGTGCTGCCACTCCCCAGCGCAGTGCAGCAAAGAGCTCTGCCTAGAGTTTGATCTCCCAGAGAGCTCGGCACCCAACAGACCCAGGCACCAACTGGCACACTCCCCGTAGCTCCGGGTTCTGCTTCCATTAAATTTAATGACATTATGTGCCTTATTTTCCTAACCACAACTTTATGTAATTGGAGGTGACAATATATTTCTCTTAAAAACCTAAAACATGTCATTTTCCTTTGCAAAACAGTTCATGGGTTAAACGCTAAACATTTGGCAGATTCCTTTAAAATCCAAATCAGCCTTAACTCTGAGCCTACTATAGTCTGAGTCACTAGCCATCGTATAAAGTACACACATGTAACACATACATCAAATATTTATTTATTCCTATACAGATGTATATACATAGATACGCATCTATAAACACGTTCCCACTCATTTAAATCCCCTTTTCCAGGACCAAAGGGTCAGGACTTCGTATCCAAAGCGCTATGAGCAGAAACTATTACTTGCAAAGTATGGTGATGTTGTAGTTGTTAGGACCAGGACTAGTAAAGTGCTTCCTTTGTTAGGGAGGAAGATGTTTGTTTTAGCCAGCCATACTAAGAATGGGCCTTGTTAGCATAATGATTGCCTGTGTGTCTTTTCTTTAAGGACATTATTTCTTTCCACAAATGAGTAAGATCCTAATGCCACCGGTTCTGATCATGGAAATAAATGTTTAGCGTTAATCATGTTCGCTATTTAAAATATCACAGCAGGAGCCCTGGCCGGTGTAGTTCAGTTGGTTGGAGCATCGTCCAGTGCGCCAAAGCGTTGTGAGTTCGATTCCTGGTGATGGCACATACCCAGGTTTCGGGTTATGCTGCGGGTTCCACCCCCCCTTTGGGGCATGTATGGGAGCAGCAGATCAATGTTTTTTTTTTCGCATCAATGTTTCTCTCTCCCTCCCTCTCTAAAATCAATAAAAAAGCATATCTTCAGGTTAGAAAAGACTTTGCATATTTCTAGCTAATAAAAAATGTTAAGTCAGATTGCTTAGTATTTTCCAGGCTACAAGGTACATTTAGAAGCTGTACTTATGTCTTAGAATAAAAGAGTACCATTTAGCTAGGTGCTTTGTCTGCACGCATAACCTCAGGGCCCAACTTGCTATCTAGAGTTATGCCAGTTGGTGCCTTGATGGAATTAATATAACGTCTAGCATTGCCTAACTTTGGAGTTGGTGGAAACGACATTAGCTGGGTACATGGAAAAGCACCAGAGTCTCTGCCGCTAATTACCCAGGTGGCCTTGGGTGAGTCACTTCACCCACCTGAATCCCAGACCTCTCCCTATAACATAAAGCGCTTGAACTCTGTGACCCCTTCTAAGAACAAGAGGATCATGAACCTGACATTCTCCTCAATTCTTACATTCAAAGAAGAGCTTAAACCAATGATCCCCATCTGCTTTTATAATACTCCCAGAAAATCTCGGGTTACTTCAAAGATGAGAAATCTCAAACAAAAAGACTCTGGATATGTAAATCGCGTATACATATGTCAGATATTAATACATACCCACATGGCATAGTCTTTCTAGAAGAGCCCAGGGTCAGGAAATTAATAGGGTGATTGCATAACAAGACTTCAGAAGGGTAAAATGATCGCCAATTATAATAGGTGCCATAAACTACATTAGGACTAATCATGGAAAATAAAAACCCACTCACTTCACACATCATAAATTTGGATCATGAGAAATAAAAGGTTTGGGGGGACAAAAATCATGAAGCTATTTTTAAATAGGTGATTTTGTGGCTGAATTACGAGTAGACTTAATAGAATATGAATCTAATTGCATGGTTGATTAACTTGTTCAGTATCTAAATCATGCTACATGCCTGTCTCTAAGTGGAGAAGAAGTCCATCCTGCATCCCAGTAAAATGTTTACTAGACATCCTTGTTGCTAATGGAGTCAACACACAATCAATACATTTATTCATAATATTATCCACACATACAGGTCAAAGGTTAAGGAAGTATTTCCAGTGCAACAGTAATCAAGCAAACATCCTATAATTAGTCTTTCTGCTGACTGCTGAGGATATGTATTGGGAAAGGTCCAAGGATATGTATATGTAATGGTTCAATAATGAGACTAATCACAAAATTCCTTTGTTTAGACAGAATAAACACATCCATACCATCAGACTAAGGCAGGGATTAAGAGCACGAACCTGCCACTTCCCAACTGTGAGCACGTTTCTCATCAGTTCTCTGCCTGTTCCTTCATCTGCCAAAGGGAGAAAATAGTGCCCACCCCATAGAGTTGTTGTAAGGATTAAATGAGTTGGTAAGGGGAAAGCTCAGTGCACATAGGAAGTATTCAATACGTGTTAATTATTGTCACAATTATTCACCTTGCCAGAGGTTCCCTGAGCTGGAAGCCACTACAAAACTCAAGATTACTGATGAGTTGATAGTCGTGTCGACTATTTTTAATTTTAACTACACAATATTATCTGTGTTAAATTTGGTTCATGTGTCAAATGTTCAATATTAAATAGCTATAATTTAACTACATTTGCATATTAGGTTGCCTATTTGTCCCATATACATCCTGAGAAGTTTGGAGTTGGTGGAAACGACATTAGCTGCGTATATGGTAATGCACCAGAGTCTCTGCCGCCAATTACCCAGGTGGCCTTGGGTGAGTCACTTCACCCACCTGAATACCAGACCTCTCCCTATAACATAAAGCGCTTGAACTCTGTGACCCCTTCTAAGAACAACAGGATCATGAAGCTGACATTCTCCTTGATTCTCTGAGTTGCATAAATCACTATATCATCTATTTAAAGAAACTAACCTGTAGGACATGGGAGAATCCTGACAAGTTTCTTAGACCCAGTTTTTCTCAGAATAGCACTAAACAAAATGCTAGGATGAAACAAGATACATAACATGCACACAAAAATGACTACACCTGTCATTTGTATTGGGAAGTTACAGGGAGAATGTGAATCTAATATACATTGATAAATTATTAAACGATATCTCAGTCAGCCTGGCTGATTGGATCATTTCTCCAGCACTCCCAAAAGGCTCCTGAACCCTCCCGAATGTTGGCCTGGAGGCTAATGATGATCAAGAATGGGCACCAGAAATCTCTGTAAGAAGGGAGTGAGGCGCTTCCTATAGGAAGAGGAAGTTGAAACCATTATAAGATGCCCAGGGGATCATTTGAAACCCTTTAAATATAAGTGTTGGGCAAAGAGGGCTTTCTCCCGACTAGATTTCTGACCTAGAGAGTACCAGATCAAAGACAAAAACACTGAAGTCATCTAGAGAGAGGGTAAAGAGTAGGAAAAAGAGTGGAAGAAACCTCACTAAACTGAGTCCACTGAGTCCAGGAGAGTTTGAGAAACCAGATGAGATTTAAACAGTGAGAGGTTTACTTGTACCTTTATGATGCATCCATGATCTTTGGGGTAAGCCAGCTGACTTCCCAAACACTTGTTTAAAATGCACGTGGTCTAAAGCGCTATCTACTAAACACGTCAACAGCCCTGATCAACTAGTATGAATCCAGAAGGCAGTGGGCATTGGGGTTCTTCCCACTCAAGCAATTGGAGGCTCTCAGTCACCCCAAGATTCCCCATTGCCTAAACATTTACAAATGTATAGGGGCAAATATACACAATACTACCAAACGGGAGAAGCTTTAAAACACATACATTTGCTCAATGCTTAGAGAATTGTGGGTTTCTCTTTTGTGGAAAAACAAAAATTTTGCCTCTCACAGTCCTTTATCAAGAAGAAATCAGAGGAAGTGTGGATAGTCCAGAGCAAGTTAGCATTTCCCACTGAAATTAAATTCCTTTGACTCACCCCTCTAGCCATAGAGCCCTGGCCAACATCTCGGGTTACAAAGAAGAGACTGGCTTCCAGAAGAAACAAACCAACCACTAATCCCATTATCACACCTGATATTGTCAAAAATATATTTAAATCAAAATATATCAGAATATTTCCTAGAAACTAATAAAAATTGGTCCTTAGGACAATAGCCTTGTGTTAACACTTAGTAAGAGTTGAAATATTACAAATTGACAAACTGTAAAGCAACTGAATTAAAAATCATGTCCATGCCGTTATAATCACCAAAACATGCATCTGCTGCTCCAAATATGACGCAACGCTGGATTCTAAATCGGTCTTACTTTATTAAAAAGCCCACAGGCGTGGACATAAATTCTCAGTTCTGTGGCTGTGGCCACCCTAGGCTGTCGTCCCAGTGGTGGACACGAACGTTACTGTATTTATTATGACTAAAGGACACGAGCCCATCGAAGGTGGCAATTTTTGCTTTCATCTTCTCAGGCCTTCCCCAGAACTGCCCGTGATCGCCCACACCTTCTTCCACCCAAGGTGGATCCAGCAGCCTCCGGATCGCGGCCACAGCGCCGGTCCCCGGCTCCGGGAGAAGCCTGGTCCTAGCCAGGGGCCCTCCGAGCGCCCAGCAGGTCCGCCGGCGCCGCGGAGGCCGCGCGCTGCCCTCATTAATGCTCCTGCAGGACAATAGCTCATCAAGCCCCACGGAGAGCCCTGGACCCGTCGCGGAGCCTGGGCTGGCGGGGGATGAGGCAGAGCAACTCCTCCTAGAGGTGGTTATGTGGAGAAGGAGCAATCCCTTCTCCCTCCGCCTCCTCCCCCCGCTGCTATCCGCGGCCCGGAGAACTGCTGCTTGCCGCCATTGACACGCACAGATAGGACCTAAAGAAAGGCGAAGAGTCCTGCCCCGCACCGGCGCCGCGCGGGCCGAACCTGCGCGCGGGGAGGGCGCGCCGAGGGCACCGGCGCCCGGAGCAGGCGGCGCAGCACCAGGTGAGCCCGCCATGGCGATGGCATTATTGTTCGGGGGTCCTCGGGGTCTGGAAACAAAACCGGCCGCGGGAACCGTGCAGGGGCCGGAGAGAACCCCCCGCCTCTCCCCGCTGCCCAGCCCCTGCGGGTGCACCCGGGATAGTCGACTCTCCCCGCAAAAAGAAAAATGTATAAATCAAGCTGCCCAACTTGCTTCCCAGGAAATAAGGCGGGGGGGGGGGGGGGGGCGGTCAAGAAGCGGTGAAATTCCTGCGGCCGGTGAGGAGCCGGGCATCGCGGGCGCAGAGGGAGGGCGGAGGAGGGATGCGCGTCCAGCGATGGGCCCCGGGCGAGGCTGGACGCGGAGGGCGCGGGCGGCTCCTGGGGATGCAGAGTTCGGGGCGCAGGAGGAGGAGGGAGGCGCCCCACCACCGAGGGGACCGGCGCGGGGGCCGGGGGCTGCGCCGGGGCCGCGGGAGCCCGCAGGGCCGCTCGGGGGCCTCGGAGGGTGGCGGGCCGGGCGCCGGCTTTGCGGGCTGACAATGGACAGAGCGCGGAGGCGCCGGGCGGAGGGAAGGGACCGGAGCCCCGGGGGCGAGGACGCCGGAGCCGGGAGCCCGGCCGGCGCGGAGGAGGGCTCGGGGCCGGGCACTCCCCTCCGGTTCCCTTTCCGGGGCGCCCGGTGCCGACGCGCGACGCGCTTTCCCCGGGAAATGGCGGCCCCGGATTCCGGCTTTGCGCGGGAAAAGATGATAATAATAAGGAAAGGGGTTAAAAGTAAAGTGGCTGCGGTGCGGTCGCGTGCGGGGGAGGGGGTGGGGCGGCCCGCGGCGGGCGCACCGGCCTGCCCCCGCTCCCCCGGGCCCCCAGCCCGCTCGCCAGGAGCACCCCACTTCCAGCCTCGCCCGCCTGCTGCATCGTGCCCGCGGCGTCCTTTCCCGCCTTTCCTCGTGGGGGCGCCCTCCGCTCCTGCCCTCTTTGTTCCGCACAACAATGGCCAAAAGGGCATGGAGCCCCCAAAGGGCCACGTGCCCCCCCTCCAGGAGCTTCCAGTCGCTGATCCGGCCACCACGGGCTGGAGTTAGGCCCGTTCGCCGCTGGGTTTATCGGTAACAGGTTCTCGGCAAGAGAAAGGGGCCGAGAACCCCAAGCGCGGTCCACGTGTGTTTGGGGGGTGCAGCGGTGTGACGCCTCGCAGGCCCGACGGCACAGGCAGCCCTGGTGCCCCAACAGCCCCGGGGGTCTGAGGTCTCCAGGGGATTCAGAGCAGGGCCCCCGGACCGCAGGCACCCGAGGGGTAGTCAGTCCCCCAGAGCACACGCTTCCCTCGCTTTCCGCATTTGTGTTCGTGCCGAAATGCAGTTGTACCCTCCTGGGCTGCGCAGTTGGTGAGAGAAAAAGAAACATTCCTAAGAGCGGAAATGTGTCTTCGCTTATGTTGTTTCTTGTCTAGAACCAGTTCCTTTGTGAAACACAAACTAAGCTACTCATAATTCTCCATTTGTTCATATTTTATTGAAAGATATCTCTTACCATTCTGGAAAACGCTCATTTCCATGTGACGTTCGGAGTGCCATCATTGGGAATCGCGCTCATGGAGTTTTAGAAAGGCTTTGGCCCATGATTATCATATAAATAAACAAACAAACGCACTATCTGTCATTCACACCTTTAAAAACCTCTTTCCTCTCTCTAAACTTCCTTTAAAAATATGCCCAATTCTCCATTCCAGTTTTTCCTACCCTGTCACAGTTCCTCCTCACCTGGATCCATTTATTGCCATGCTTTAGACATTATTAATAGTTTCCTCTCTTTTGAAACTCTATAAAATAATTTATTTCCTTGGGTCCAGAATGTTCCAAGATTCTGACCTGACTCCCTCATCCTGTCTTCTGTCTGGTTCCCAGGAATTCTAAGGCGCCTTCAGTCTGCTCTCTCCCAGTGGGTGGGACACCCTGCCATCTATTGTCTGAGAAAACCAGGTCTGTTTTCACTGCTTCCTGCCGGCAAAGCAGGAGGGAATCCTGTCTTAGGCAGCTTTAAATGAAAGATGTCTGTAACTTGTTCAGAGGGAAGTATGTACAGAAATTCAACCAACTTTCTTAAGAATGTTTTTGTGTGTATTGCCCAGAGATGAGCAAAGAACTTATGGTTAGAGATCCTTCAACAAGCATTTATTGAACACCAATTACTCAACACCTCTGAATACGGGAAGATATGCAAATATGAAGTCATCATGGGTCTGCTCTCAGGGTTTTCAACCCCAAACCTAGGAGATAAAATATATATGCAGGGAAAACAAGGTCAAAAGTTATTAATATTGGCAAGCTGGTGGGAAAACTGGTCCTTCATATCCTGCTGACAGGCATGTAAATTGGTGTAGCTAAGCTGAAGGGCAGTTTGGCACCCTGAAAATCTATAACGTGCACATTCTATGACCCAGCATTTCCGTTTCTTGGTATGTATCCTAGAGAAGCAGGCACACACCAGCACAGATTATGTAATTCCCTGTCATTGCAGAGTTCTGCTAATTCTGAAATTGAAAACATCTAATGGCCAACGATAGGGAATGGCTAAGTAACCTGGTCCATCTGTCTTCTGGAAAATTAGGCAGCAGGTAAAAAGAATGAAGTAAGTCTATCTATACAGAGACAGAAAGATCACCAAGACATATAGTATTAATGGAAAAAAAAAACATTGCAGAACCATACATACTGTATAGTATCATTTTAAAAACAATAAAACTATGCATTTCTGTAAGTAAAAACGCATACATAAGTGGAGAGGGAGTGTGTAGAACGAGACACCCACTCAGAGACAAGAATTGGAGGACTTGTCGAGGCATTTAGTCATATTCATACCGACCCATAACCATGATTAAAATATTGAAATTTGCATTAATTTATAAGTTGATTGGATAACAAAATACAATTAACAAGTTAAGAGTAACTAATGATGTGCAATAAAACTCACAAGTGAGATGCTCCAACAATTTTGAAAGGGAGAGGAGAATGCTAGGCTGCAGGGGAGGGCTTGCACTAGGCTTCATAGACAGTGCAGTGGGGTTGGGGGACAAGGCAGGTGAAAGGAAGCCTGATGCAGACTCAGAGCTCCAGCTCGTTCCTCCTCTTTCTTCTCAGGTTTATATAAATCCCCTTGCAAGGCTGATTTCTGCCCTTCTAAGGCCCAGATGGAGGAGTGAACTGAATGAACAGGCCACAGTTTCTTTCACTGCCATGATTCTATGAATGTCTTAAATTAGATTTAGAAGAAAAGAACGAGCCAGTAGAATTCTAACAATGGTATTGGAAGGGGGTGATTTTTAAAAGGAAGGGATGGTGTGGCTCAGTGGTTGAGCATGGACCTATGAACCAGGAGGTCATGGTTTGATTCCTGGTTAGGGCACAAGCCCGGGTGAGGCAGCCAAACAATGTTTCTCTCTCATCATTGATGTTTCTATCTCTCTCTCTCCCTTTCCCTTCCTCTCTGAAGTCAATAAAAAATATATATATATATAATTTTTTTTTAAGGAATGTAGTGAAAACTTTAGAATGGGGAGGTTTTTTTCTCCTGAATGCACACTGGGATACATATTGGAAATTAGGCTGCAGAGAAAGATAAGGGTTGAGAAGATAATTCATTTTCCTAAAAAAAAAAATCTCAAAACTGCTTTTAAAACAAATATTTAAGGCTAGAATATTTGTTGAACGTTGATTATGTACATAACACTATGCTAGGTGCCACGGGTAGCAAAACCCACAGCAGAGGACAGGAAAACAGCCCCAGGCCTAGGGCGCGGGTTCTCGATCTGTCTCACGCAGACTGTGTGGGGTTTCCTGGCCACTGCCCTCCCATGCCACACCTTTCATTGTGGCTAAAATTAGGAGGGGGAACCCACTGACCACTCAAGCCCCTTTCAGTGTTAGATTATGATCTTGTGAAATCCCAGGATTCTAACATTGCAATGCTTGTGAATTCTCAGGCAGATGGAATTCGGGAAATATAGGCTTAGATGAGGAAGGGCCCAACAGTGCCCAGCCTTAAGAAAAAAACAAAAATATTCGCTGTCATGAAAGTTCTCAGTAGATTATGTGTGTCTCAGAGTTTTTCCAGGGTTAAAATTGCATTACCACCCTTTACGCCACTCCTAAGATCAGTGGTGTAGAAAGATGTTGCTGAGTTTTAAGTCTCGTGTTCATACACATACTGTCAAGCACTGTAATATGATATATAGTACAATTGACCCTTGAACAACACTGGTTCGAATCTTCTTATATGAGAATTTTTTTTCAATAAATACTGTAAATGTATTTTCTCTGTTGACATAAGAATGTCCACAGCTGTAGAGAATTTTTATAAGAGTTTATTTGAGCCAAATAGAGGGCATGCCTGAAAGCAAGATCTCAACAGTCTGAGAAAATGCTCTGGTCTGACTTCCTTACGATTTTCTTAATAACATGTTCTTTTCTCTCGCTTACTTTATTGTAAGAATATAGTATATACTACACATAACATACAAAACAGGTGTTAATCGACGGCTTATGTTATCAGTAAAGCTTCTGGTCAACAGTAGGCTGTTAGTAGTTAAGTTTGGGGGAGTAAAAGTTATATGTGATTTTCGACTGTGCTGGGAGATTAGCACCCCTAACCCTGACATTCAAGGGTCTACTGTAGTGGCTTTTGAAATGGAGGGACAGTGTTAGCATTCCCTAAAAATTATTCGCTAAACCTTTATTTTGTGGAAATAAGTCATAATAGCCAGTGCTTATTAAATGCCTGCTACCTGCCAGGTACTGTTCCAAGCACTTTACATGTATTAACCTGCTTAATTCTTATTAAATGTATTAAATAAGATAGTTATTAAATAATACCTAGTCCTATAGGTATATACTGTTATACCCATTTTACAGAAAAGAGGTTAAGAATGTGCCCAAGGTTGCCCACTGCACAACTGGTGGGTAGTGGAGGTAGGACTCCAGCCCAAGCACCCTTACTCCTCAGCCCTATGTCCTTCTGTCCAGGTGGTGAGAACAAGAAGCTGCCAGCATTCCAGTGACTCTCAAATGCTGTTTAATATTATGCAAATTTTATTTTAAAATTCCTTATTTGCATCTGTTTTGTCTGACTATGCCAAAAGAAAGATAAGGAGCATCAGATTGAGCCACCTAGCGCTGTGCTTTAAGCCGTCTTGTCACAAAGTATTAAATAAGATAAATTTGGTGGTTTCTCCGAAGCCTTTAATGTTCATTTATCCATCTCACCATCCATCATACTTTGCCCGATTTATTTGACTGACATTGCCAATTTGGACTTGGAATAGAGTAAGTAATTCAAGTCAGAATTCTCCCGCTTTGACAGAAGTGTGTGTGCAGTTATGGGCAGGGCCACCAGGCTCAGTACAGGGACGTTTACTTCAGCTGCGGATGTCGGGAGAATTAGCTGCAGCCACCATATTGTTTAGCCCAAAAGCGCCACACACGGCCTGACCAAATATTCGGGGGTTGTTTCTGGAGAGGCAGTTCTCATGACATAGTTTAGGTGCCTAAGTTTGGGGTGTTTCCATGACAACAGGACAAAAATACAACAAAAATAAGACCAAACTTACCCTGGAAAACCCAGGCCCTGTGTTTACTGGCCCGCAAATGGTATATACACAGAATTATGTAACTGGGGTTTTGTGCTGCCTTCATTGCTCAATAAAACCATGAAAATTAAATAGTGGTGGTGGACTACAAAAAGGTGAATTCCAGCAGCTTATAAAAGACAGAACATAAACTTTTAGATCAGATGATAATTCACTGGGTTCGACACCAAAGTGCTAAACTTCCACATGGATCAGTCTTCCAGAAATTCTTTGAACTCAAGTGTTAACCCCTCTTGCAATTAACGTGCAATTAACGTGGATTCCCCCCCACCCCCCACCCACCCCGGCTGCTGTGGAGTAAACAGTGTAGATCATTGTCTCCAGGTGGGAGGAGAAGCCGTCCCAGAACAAAATGAAGCCGTTTTCAGGCCCTGTTTTTCTTTCCCATGGTTATGGTGGGTGATGAAATAGTGACTTAAAAGGAAAGCTCCCCTGGGTGTGACTGAGTTCTACCCGGTTGTTCCGTCTCTGTGAATGTAGGTAACAGATGGGGGGTCAGTAGGAGTGACAGTTTGAGCATCTTCATAGGAAAGCATCATTTTTCCTGTTGGAAGGGCCCTCCGAGGTCAGCCGGTGCAGCGGTTCTCAGGTGCAGCTCTGCAGAGCTCACAGCTCCTCAGAGACGCAAGGCAGGAAATGTGGGGACCAAGCCACTGAGGTTCCCAGGCACCTCCCAGCTCCAACCAGCACAGTCCCCTTCCTTCCATCTGCTTGATACATTAGAGCTCCTGGAAGGTTTTGTTTGAGCCAAAGGGAAGTTATGAAAAATCAGCTGATTTGCTGGTCAATACAGAAAGGGACCCCTTCCCCCTCCCACACATCCCCGCTCTGGTCCATGGCCCTTTCATTCCCCCCACCATGATGCCCCCTAGACGACTAACCAGATCCGCCCACAGATGAAATGACGTGGTATGGCTAGTGGTTGCTTGGTGCAGCTGATTCAATGAGCCAGGGCCCAGAGGCTCTCGGGGATTCACACGGCCATGACCAGGAGCAACTCTGCCTGTCACTAGCATAAGACAGTGCAACTGAAGCCACAGTCCCCCAGCCACGTGTCTCCACAGTGCAACCACTGCCTGAGGACTGACAGGAAGGAGAGCAGCGTAGGGAAGAGCAGGCAGGTGGAGGGGTGGAGAAAGGGGCAGCTGCCTCTGCTTAAAGCAGAGCACAGTATGTTGTAGCTTTGAGAACCCAGATTTGCCCCACGCTTCCCCCCGCCCCATATACTCAGTTGCCCAGCAATCATGGGTGTCTCTGGACTGCTGCCTGGTACCGGTACCCCCACTCTCACCCCCAAAGGGCCCTCCCAGATCCCCTCACTCCCACCTGAGAAGCTCCTCTTGGCTCAGAGAAGCGAGACAGGCCGCTATTTAGAACAGTAAACCTCACTGTTAATATGAAACTTTGATTTCGAGAAAACAGGTTGCTCACAGTTCCTATTTGCCAATTCCCGAAGAGCAAAAAGACAAGAGACCAGGCTGCACCTAGTGAAGGGTTTTGTTTTTATTTTTATTTTGTTTTCCATGAATAAATAGATTCAGGAAGGCAAACCAGTTCATTTTCTTCTGGGATGCATTACTATAACTCAGATTCAAGGAGCACTAACGTTATTTTTTTTTTTTTTTAAATATATTTTATTGATTTTTTACAGAGAGGAAGGGAGAGAGATAGAGAGTTAGAAACATCGATGGGAGAGAAACATCGATCAGCCGCCTCCTGCACATCTCCTACTGGGGATGTGCCCGCAACCCAGGTACATGCCCTTGACCGGAATCGAACCTGGGACCTTTCAGTCCGCAGGCCGACGCTCTATCCACTGAGCCAAACCGGTTTCGGCACTAACGTTATTTTTATACAGTCATTTCTCATCCAGCTCTTACCACAAGTAGCCAAATATATTTATACTAGAGGCCTGGTGCACGAATTCATGCACATTAAAAGGAAATTAATTAGAAGAAATATTTTAGAGGCTGCGGAGGAACCACAGCAGGTTGGTTCCAGGGCGTGTCCAGCCTGTCTTGCCCATTCCCATTCGGGCTGATCAGGGCCAGCCAGTCAGGGCCAGCCAGCCGGGGAGGGATTGCAGGAGGGCTCCAGGGCGTGTCCGGCCTATCTCACCCAGTCCCAGTCAGCCAGACCCCAGCAGCAAGCTAACCTCCCGGTTGGAGCCTCTGCCCCCTGGTGGTCAGTGCGTGTCATAGCGACTGGTCTAGAGGTCGGCTGCTCAGTCGGACACTTAGCATATTGGGCTTTTATATAGAGAGTAGAAAATACTATAAGGCTAATAAAAAGGAAAGAATGTATATCAATAATGTGTGCTTTTCTCTTAAGAAATAGCAACACACCAACGAAGACAAAACGTGTTAAAGTCACTGCATACTGCAGTAGCCGCAGACAGCCTAAATCCACCCCGTGTCATAGGCTCCCATCCTCTGCTCTGCTGCCTCTAAAATGCCCCTCCCCTCTAAAAGCCCGAGATAGCCACACATTCTCTGCCTCTGTGTTAGAAAGAATGTGTCGGCAGTTGAGCTTCCTACTAGATTATTCCAGGACATGACTTGAAATACTTTTTAAAAAGGGAATGATTTGTAATCCAATGGTATAATTTAAATAAATTGGGTTAATGCTTGGTTCTAACGTTCATGGATGGTTAATTTGGTTAATTTGATCCTCATGTCATCTTGATGAAATTGCATTTGATAGAGCTCTTTACATTATAAATTGTTAATGTGCTTTAACAGATAGGACGATAAAATTATTGACTGTTCTCATTCACTTAAAGGTGGCCTTGGAAGAAAATGGTTTGGGAAGGATTACTTGCACAATAATGATTTGCCCTTGGAGTTCATAAATGGAAGTGTAATAGAGCAAGTGATTTAGCTAGTATTACTGAAAATGGTTTTTACAGCTACAAAATAATACTAACAAACTATTATTTTAATACAGCACTTAGGGTAACACACCAAAATATATTAGAATTCTATTAGTTGCAAGGCTAAGAGATTTTTTTTCATACCCTTTAAAAATATATTTCTACATATAGTGAATATATTTATATTGAATTCCCTTATGTCCTACCGAGTTCTATTTCATCTCATTTTATTCTCCCTCAGGATAACTTCCAACTGACAAGAGTAAAGATGCTTCATTGCAGTGTCTACTTCGTTTTTTCATAAATATTTACAATATAAAATATTCTGAAGCACAATGTTATACAGATTAGGGAAATGTCATGGGGACTAAAAATGAATAAATTTCAACAATTTTAAAACAGTACACGAATCCATTAGGGGATGACACTATGAATTTCATGTTCGTATACATTTCAGAAAGCAGTAAAGTTCTTTTTAAATTACATCATTAAAAAGCCATAAGACCTGTTATTTCTAGATTTAAGACAATGTATATATGAAAGCCTTTTGATTCGTTTACTTCTGAAGAGAATGATCGCAAAGAGAGCTTTCAAATAGCGCTCTTATAGTTCCAGGTCCTTTGTCAAGATGGACCATCAGCCCAACTACACCTCACCTGTGACTCGCGGGCCTATAATCACGGCTCCCAGTCTCAAATGACTGACTGCTCTCTCTTTTTTAAATTCGCTTTGCAGCCAGACCATTGTGGCTCAACTGGTTGAGCATCATCCTATGCACCAAAAGGTTGCTGGTTGGATTCCAGGTCAGGGCACATGCCTAGGTTTCAGGTCTGGTCCTTGGTCCGGGCACATGCAGAAGGCAACCGATCGATGTTTCTCTCTCATCGATGTTTCTATCTCTCTCCTTCTCTCTTTCTGAAATCGATAAAAACATTTTAAAATAACAATAAATAAATAAATAAATAAATAAATAAATAAATGCAGAAGGTTGACAGCAGAAAAATGGTCATTTAAATCAAGATTGCTGGCAACTTCTAATGAACCATCTTGCTGATTGGCTAGGGTTGTCACATTTCTCATCAGTTAAGATAGAATAAAAATTTCAAGAAGTTGTTTGAGAGGTTAAAAAAATAGTTTACTCTTTATCAGCTCTTTATGCTTGAGAAAGAATTTACTGAAATTAAAAGAAAACATGGGTCTAAAGAAACCAGACTGTTTTGTCTTTTCGTGCTGTTTCCCACCAACAGCAATTCATTCAATCATGGCGAATGCTTAAGAGTTTTGCTTTCTTTTCTCTCCTCCCTTCTGGGATTACAGTATAATTTTAAATATTGTTTACAATAATACCATACGCTATAATCAGACAAATACAGAGACACTGAATTTGATTCCATTATATTAATGAGTCTTACATAATCTCTTGATACAAAATTTTATATTCCTCAATTATCTCAAGACCAATTAGTGTCCAGTGACTCACCTGGTAATGAAAGTGATCTAAATTTCTTAATATGACATTATTACTCAATTATAAAACAGTTGAGCGTTTTCTCTTTGCCAGCATACTCATTTCTAGGCTAATTCCCAAATGATGTTTGTTAAGATGTTAAATTAAAATGACACTTTCCGTTTCCAGTTCAAGAATGATGTACTGAACACACGTGCTTTCCATCTCTAGAGCCGCCCTCAAAAAAAATAATAATAATAATAATGGTAAAGAAGCACAAAGAAAATAAACACTTTAAAGGGGAGCAGGAACTGGTGTTCGTCAGCAGCAGATGGGAGATTTCAACGCATTCGTGGAAGACTGAAAGGGCACAGAACCATGTAGGCCAGCGGTTCTCAACCTTCCCAATGCCGCGACCCCTTAATACAGTTCCTCATGTTGTGGTGACCCCCAATTTCATTGTTACAAACAGAACATAACTAAAGCATAGTGATTCATCACAAAAACAATATGTAATTATATATGTGTTTTCCAATGGTCTTAGGCGACCCCTGTGAAAGGGTCGTTCGACCCCCAAAGGGGTCGCGACCCACAGGTTGAGAACCGCTGTTTGTAGGCACTATCACAGGGAAGCCACAACTAAAATGAAAGCAGGAGGGCACTGCACGGAGGGTGGGCAGAGTGGAAAATGGGGAGTCATTAAAGATCTGTCTCCAGAGCAGCCAGGTGAATTGGCCTCTCTCCCTCCCCTCCTCCTCGTTGGCCTTCTGACAATCTGGCATGTCTGACATTTATCCCCCAAACTAACAATCTGAGGTTTCCTCTCTAAAGAAATTGGACAACTATAGAGCAGGTCTAGAGTTTCCAGGATGGATATGGCCCCACAAAGGAAGGCTCCCCATCCTGGCGTTCGGGGGCTCTTGGTGCCTTCCTAAGAGGGCACTCTAAGGTGGCGCCGGCACGTTGGCATGTCCTGTGAGAGCGCCCAGAGGCCCCACACAGGAGCCTGCCTACCAAACAGTAGCCGAGGACAGCTTTCCTATCTGCCTATGATGACCTTGCCTTTCATTCTTAAATATGCATGCACGACCAGAGGTCACCAGACGTTTGAGGAAAGCCAACATGAAAGAGAAAGATGAGAATACATAGGACAACTGACTGGATAAAATGATTTCGAGAACAGAAGATAACATAAACATAACTAGTTTCAGAGAGACTGGAAGAGATGGTGCATTCATAAAAGAATAGGATGCTATGAAAGTGGAACAAAGAACAACAAAGAGTTCTTGGAAATTAATAATATGATTACCAAAATTAGACATTCAAAGGACTGAAAAGGTAGAAGGAAAAGTATGAGATTTCGAGAAACGATCCAGAAGATCCAACATCTGCCATACAGGCATCCTAGAGAGACAAGTAAAGAGAGAAGTGAGAGAAATCAAGAGATGAGGGAGCCTGGCCAGTGTGGCTCAATGGTTGAGCATCGACCTATGAACCAGGAGACCACAGTTTGATTCCCAGTCAGAACACATGCCTAGGTTTCGGGCTCAATCCCCGGTGTAGGCCATGCAGGAGGCAGCCGATCAGTGATTCTCACCATTGGTGTTTCTATGCCTCTCTCCTCCTTTCCTCTCAGAAATCAATAAAATTATTCTTTTTAAGATGCGGGGAAGTAAATACAAAAACAGAAAGTGTCAGGAGTTATGAAAGAAGTGAATCTTAGATTAAACAGGCTTCTGGCCAAGTGCTGAGCAGGATGGATGGGGTGGGGAGGACCCACACCTAGACGTAGCCTTGTGCAATTATAAACGTAAAGAGAAAATCCGAGTGGGTAAAAAAGCTACGGTCCATTTACACCATGGAATGTTGTGCAGCTGTAGAGCAGAAGGATCTCTTACCCTTTGAGACAGCATGGAGGGACCTGGAGAGCATTATTCGAAGCGAAATATGCTTCGGTCAGAGAAAGACAAACATCACATGATCTCACTCATATGTGGAATATAATGAACAAGATAAACTGACAAACAAAACAGATCCAGAGACATGAAAGTATGGAACAGACTGATGAATCTCAGAGGGAAGTGGGGAAAGGGGGTGGGGAGAGATGAACCAAAAAACTTATATGCATAACCCATGGACACAGACAGTAGTGCAGGGGGGAGGGGGCCAATGGGAGGAAAAAGAGGATGTCTGTAATACTTTCAACAACAAAGATAAATTTTTTAAAGAAAGATCTGGTAGCTTGGAGGGAGGGCACCAAACTTCTCTGTAATGCAGGATACTAAAAGTAACGGACCAGTGGCCTCACAAGGTTGAAACAGTATGATTTTGATGCTAAAAATTACATACCCCACCAAAGGATAATCCAAAGATCATTCAATAAAAACAGTTCCAACTTGTCAGAAAACAAAGTTGACTTCTCTGGACCGACTGTCTCATGAAGTGGATTCCAAGGACACCAGGAGAAAGCCAAGACAGGCGGTCCCGGGATAGGCTGAGCAGGGAAGACCGTTCCACGAGGACCACTGGGCAGAACAACCATTCCACACGGGGCCCGAGGTCAGAGGGCGTCAGGATAAGTGTCCCTGGAGGAAAGTGGTCCCCAAGAACAATGTGCTTGAGAAGCTGGGTGAGAAGGTAAAGGCATGTTTCTCTTTTGTCAACAGAACAAAGAAAGGACACCTGATCCTCATTCTTCATGGGTTCCATATTCTCACATCCCACCTACTCAATAAATGTGTCTGTAACCCCCAAACCAATGCACGTCCCACGGTGCTTTTGCTGTCATTCAGGCATGCGCACAGAGCAGAACGTCCATCGCGCACCTTCCCAGCTGAGGCCGAACAGGCCACGCCCTGCCTTCTTGTTTCATCTCTCACCACGTAAACTAGAGTCCTTGTCATGGCTCATTTAGTGTCACGTTTTGCACGGTTTTGTGCTTCCTGTTGGTGGTCTCGCTGTTTACAATGGCCCCTGGTGTAGTGCTGACGAGCTGTGTAGGCTCCTGAGCACAGCAAGGCTGGGATGTGCCTGCTGGAGAAAGCAGGTGTTAGATAAGGTTTGCTCAGGCCTGAGTTCAATGTTAATGAATCAATAATACTTATTAAATAAGATGTCCTTGTATAGAAACACACGTAAAACAAGGTTATGTATCGATCCATGGAGGAGGAGGTTGTGACCAGAGGCCCATAGCAACCTGCCCCCGTTTCCCCCAGGAGCAGTCAGCCGTTCACTGCTCACGGACCCAGGGTTTCTGGCTGATGTGTAATCAGAACCACAGCAGTCCCCTCTTACCAACAGAAGATGCATTTTCAGGCACAGTAGATGCCTGACACCGCAGATAGTACTGAACCCTATATACATAGTAGGTCCCACATAACATCATCGATAGGTTCTTGGAAACTGCAGCTTTAAGGGTGTGATGACAGGCTACTTGATACAAACGAGTTAAATTCCTACAGCATCTTTTTAGTCACAAAAGCATCACCAAACTTCTAAGTAAAGACCCAAACACTTCTAATATCAAACACTGGAATTAGCCAAGGCCGGTTTGGCTCAGTGGATAGAGCGTCGGCCTGCGGACTGAAAGGTCCCGGGTTCGATTCCGGTCAGGGGCATGTACCTGGGTTGCGGGCACATCCCCAGTAGGAGATGTGCAGGAGGCAGCTGATCGATGTTTCTCTCTCATCGATGTTTCTGACTCTCTATCTCTCTCCCTTCCTCTCTGTAAAAAATCAATAAAATATATTTTTTAAAAAAAAAACACAAAAAAAACCATTGGAATAAAAATGTGAGCTCTGTAGACATTTAAGAAAAATGAGTGAAGACAAGATCGTTTTCAAACCCACTTATTCCAGTTGAGGGTTGCAGGGGCAGAGGCTGTCCCGGTAGCTCAGGGCACCAGGCAGGCACCTGCCATCACAGGACGCGGCACACCCCACTCGCTCACACTGGGACATTTAGATACGCCAGTTCGCCCCACGTGCACACGTTGGGGGTGTGGGGAGAAACCAGAGTTCCCTGAGAAAATCCATGTAAAAATGGGGAGAAAGTGCAAACTCCACACAGAGGCCCAGGGCTGGGAATTGATTTTTTTCTCATCAGCGTTAACAGTGAAATGACTTTGAATGAAACAACATTATTCAAGGACCCTGTACTCTGTTTCCCTACACATTAATGCCCTTGCTGAAGTCTTCGTAGAAGCTCAATGCTTTCTGACGCAACACGTTGCCATCGGTTGGGACATGTCCGTTCATATCTTCCGCCCACATTTTTTAAAAATAATTCTTTATTGTTGAAAGTATTACATATGTCCCCTTCCTCCCCCATTGACCCTCTCCAGCCTACTTCCCACCCCAGGCCCTCACCGCCCCATTGTCTGTGCCTGTGGGCCATGCATAAATGCATACAAGGTCCTTGGTTGATTACATCCCACCCACCCACCCTCCCCTGCCTTCCCTCCAGAGTTTCCACACTCTGTCCCATGCTTCCATGTCGCTGGGTCCACTCTGTTCATCAGTTTATTTTGTTACTTCGTTTCCACATGTGAGTGAGATTATGCCATACTTGTCTTTCTCTGACTGACTTATTTCACTTAGCATGATACTCTCCAGGTCCCTCAATGCTGACTCAAAGTCCACCCACAAATTTAATGCCTTTTCCATCTTAACTAAGTACTTATCACACACTGTGGCTATAACTTTTGCAGTTTGAGGTGCAACAGCAAAACTAGCACAAATTTGTTTTTCCTTCACAGTATCACCAATAGAAGGTTGATTCTTATCCTAGTAGATTTTAGCAATCTCAGCATACAATTTTTTTCCTTAAGATGAGAATTTTCACCTTTCCATTTAAAAGACCCAAACTTTAGCCCTGGCCGGTGTGGTTCAGTTGGTTGAGCGTCATCCCATGCACCAAAAGGCCTCTGGTTCCATTCCCAGGCAGGGCCAGTCAGGGCACATGCCTGGCTGTGGGCTTTATCCCCTGTAGGGGGGCATGCAGGAGGCAGCTAATCAGTGATTCTCATCATTGATGTTTCTTTCTCTCTCTCTCCCTCCCTCCCTCACTCTCTCCATCTCTCTTTCTTCCTCTCTCCCTAAAATCAATAAAAACATTTAAAAAAGAGGAAGCACTTTACAGCTTCTCTATGGTATATCTGAATTACCAGCATCTCTACTCTTGTACGTTGGGCCATTATTAAGTAAAAGAAGAGGTACTTAATCGCAAGCCCTGCGATGCTGTGCCCGTGGATAGGATAACCGGGCTGGCAGCTTCTACATAACTAACAGGTGGGGAGCTGTGTATACACCATGGAGACGCTGAGAAAGGGGATCATTCACGTCCCAGGCAGGAAGGCAAGAAACCTCGAGAGATTTCATCACTACTCAGAGCAGCACACAACTTAAAACCTATGAAATGTTTATCTCTGGAATTTTCCATTTAACATTCTCTATTTAATTGGGGGTCTTTTTAAGTCACAACTTTTTTTTTTTTTAGTTAACCCTCACCCGACGATATTTTTCCATTGATTTTTAGAGAGAGTGGAAGGGAAAGGGACAGAGAGAAACATCGATGTGAGAGAGACACATTGATTGGTTGCCTCCTTCAGGCACCCCAACCAGGGCCAGGGAACCTGCAACCAAAGTACGTGCCCTTGACCGGAATCGAACCTGGGACCCTTCAGTCCACAGGCCGACGCTCTATCCACTGAGCCAAACCAGCTAGGGCTCCATTTAATATTTTGAGGTTGACCATGGGTAACTGAAATTTCAGAAAGAGAAACCAAGGGAGGGGGCCTCCTGTACTACAAATACTGTGTCAATTGTAACCAGTAACTCAGAGGCGGGGTGCTATGCCAGGAAGATGTGAAGCCACGTAAAATGTGGAATGGTTTTGCACAACATGTTTTCAGAATAAAGAGAATCCACTTCTTGATACTGAGACACAAGGGTCCTAGTGTTGGGCCACAGAGGAGGAAATGCGAGGCTAGCACCCGACTCAGTTCTGAAGGGCGCAGTATTTACAAAGTCCTAATCATGTAAGTGCTGCTGACGGACATTGAATTTCCAAATTAAACCTAGAGACAAAAATGAAGATTTCATTATGATTACAGAACAAAATATAAATATTATGAACAATCAAAAGTATAGAAGACAGCCCAACTGGCATGGCTCAGTGGTTGAGCATTGACCTCTGAACCAGGAGGTCATGGTTCGATCCTGGTCAGGACACATGCCTGGAGTGCACATGACCAGGGGGCGTGCAGGAGGCAGCCGATCAATGATTCGCATCATTGATGTTTCTATCTCTCCCTGTCTGAAACCAATAAAAAATATATTCTTTAAAAAAGTATAGAAGACAGAGGTAGAAATGGGGTAGAAAGGAGTGAACCAGAGAAAGATTAAGGGCACACACGTCCACATCTTATATAACAATGACTCATGAGATAATACCTAAAGTTGGTGGAGTCAGAGATAGAGATTGAAGTGTATTATTTGACATTTCCAAGGTAATCAGTGGAAGAAATAAAAATGAAAATATACTGTCAACAATTGGAAAAGGGAGGAGAAAAGGGAGTTAAGTTCTCATCCTTAGCATTGATAGACACTCTAAAAGTGAAACTTAGGAAGAAGAGGTATAAACATTAGAGTTTTGGAGATAACCACCAGAACTAAAATTAAAAATTGTTACATGAAATGGCCTCTGGAAGGGAGATTGGGGTAGAAAGAGTGAAATGAGAAATTGTTGCTTTTTATTTTATGCGTTTCTTTTCCTTTTTTATTCACTTTGTTATGTGCAAATATTACTTAGATTTAAAGATAAAATAAACTCTAAAATTTTAAATAACTTCTTGTTTTCCTTGCTTCAGGGTGACCTTAAGCAAGTCATAATTATATGTTTTAGTTTGTTGTTGGTGGGCACTAATAAAGAAGCTTCCAACCTTTCTCAGTCCACAGGGGACAAAGTGTCTGAGTCATGCTTTCTGGGAGCTTCTAGACCAGAAGAAATGCCTGTTAGTTCTGGTTATTCAGCGATTAGGTCCAAACAACTTAAAAAGTACATATGTCTTCACAACTGAGTAGCTGTTTAAAATAATATTAAACATGAACTAGAAGGAAAAAAAGAATATTTTTATCCCGTTCTTCAATAACCATAATGAATGACAAATAGGACGTGTGCACCCGTTGGACACTGCACAGTTTCTCAAAACTGAGGATCAGCTTGGACCCTGCCACTCTCATTTCCTGTGCCATGTTGGTTTTCACCTGACACTTGCTCTTAATCGGAGTGGCAGCCTAGAACTCAGCTTTACAAAGGTATGGCATCATCAAAAGGAAGATAATGCAAACTACCACAAACCACTGGTAGAACCACTACGAGCTGGTAGTTGTGGGGTTCAGCAGAGGTTGAGTATCAATGTATTTTCTTTGAAAGCTTAAGCACTTGCTGATGAGTCTCAGGGTGCCTAGTACACAGTTTGGGAACTGTGTCCCTCTCATCTACTTGAAATTGTGAAACTTTATTGGAAAACATTTGAGGACAAGGGCCATGGATATTCTAAAATATCTAATGTAGTTTCTTGTTCAATAAGTGCTCCAGCCCTAGCTGGTTTGGCTCAGTGGATAAGAGCATTGGCCTGTGGACCCAAGAGTCCCAGGTTCAATTCCGGTCAAGGGCATGTACCTTGGTTGCGGGCTCCTCTCTGGCCCAGGCCCTGGTCAGGGTACATGCAGGAGGCAACCAATCGATGTATTTCTCTCACATCGATATTTCTCACTGTCTTTTTCTCTCTCTTCTACCCTAAAAAAATAAAAAATAAAAAAACCAATGGAAAAAAAATCCTCAGGTAAGGATAAAATAAATAAATAAATGCTCCATAGCCTGGCCAGTGTGGCTCAGTAGTTGAGCGTAGACTTATGAACCAGGAGGTCTCGGTCCAATTCCCTGTCAGGACACATGTCTGGGTTATAGGCTCAATCTCCAGGAGGGGGCGTGCAGGAGGCAGTCGATCAGTGATTCTCATCATTGATGTTTCTATCTCTCTTCCTTTCTCTCTGAA
Organism: Myotis nattereri; assembly: GCF_964212035.1. Classification (NCBI taxonomy): domain Eukaryota; kingdom Metazoa; phylum Chordata; class Mammalia; order Chiroptera; family Vespertilionidae; genus Myotis; species Myotis nattereri. Next base: position 20,086,680 of record NC_138088.1, on the reverse strand, counting down.
ATCAATAAAAAACTTTAATAATAATAAAGGCTCCATAAATACTTTCATTTGAATCCATGATGTCATAGGTTATAAGATGCATACTGATTTCTAGAAATAGTAGAATGCTAAAAAAAAACATTATAAAATCAATAAAATACAGCAGTTATAGGCTGCTGTGAGTTTATTGCCCATGTCTGAGTCAGTGCTACAGTTTAATATTTACCCTTGTGATATCTGTAAAGTCAAACTCATCAGTGTCTTTGTGGGCTTAAAACCAATCATAGAAATAAATCCTAACACAGTGGAGTTTGACTGTGTCTCCTTCCCCAGCACACACAAAACCAATCTTGCTCTTCCAACGGCTGTCCTCTTGGGGGTGAAAGGGAATGAGCGGTCGGCACTGCTTTCTCCCCTTCTTTCCCTGAATTTTGAGTTTTATGTTCCTGTCCCCCACTGTTAACATGTTTCAAACTCTCCCATTCACTTTGCAAGTAATTACAAAACTTGGTATTCTTGGTTCCTCGGATATGAAAGGACAGCTATTGCAGATCTAGGCTGTATTTTTCTGATCTTATTCCCAATTTCTGGTAAGAAGCCCAAAGTAACCTGGAGGCTGGAGCCACCCAAGCTTGGCCACATGGTCTCCAGGGCTGCCCACATAGTGCCTGTAACCACTCAGAGACCCTATTTTTCAAACATGAAAACAAACATAATGAGCTAGAGTCCTTAAGCTCTGCTTAATTACAGTAAAACTTGCTGAAGAGCAGAAGGTAAGTAAATGTAAACATTTAAATATTAATGTTTGGATGGAAAGGAAAGTCGGGTAAAAAGAAATTTCACACTGCAATAGTTCTTTTCTCTTTAGGTGGGTGGCCCCTCGAAGATTCAAATTCACAGGAAGCAGATCAAGTTGTTGTCACATGACCTCCCAAGAAAGGATAGAGTCCGGGGAAAGAGTGGCCAGAATAGAAGGACGCCAGAGATGACGATTTCTTACACCTCCAGGCAGAGTCCAGCTCAGGCTGGGGGCGGGGCGGTCTTCAGAAAGCAGGGTCTTCTCTCAAGGAGTTCCGGGAGGGAGGTGGGGAGGCAGACACTTCCTTCGATCTGTGGGATCCAGTAGGGGGATAGGTCAGCTCCCTCCAGCCTCCTCCCTGCTGCCCTAGGATTCCTTTATATGGTCCAGTTTTTACAATTACGGGGACCGCCCAACCCTTGGGGCCTAGGAGTTAAGTGCCTGGTTGCTTAAACTCAGCACAACGTCTGAAAAGATGGGCTCCCCAGGCACAAAGAACTCTCCAGGTCTATTAAACGACATACAACAGCCCTGGCTGGTGTGGCTCAGATGGTTGAGTGTCGTCCCTGCACCAAAAGATCGCCAGTTTGATTCCTGGTCAGAGCACATGCTCAGGTTTCAGGCTCGATCCCCAGTAGGGGGCGTGCAGGAGGCAGCCATTCAGTGTTTCTCTCTCTTCCTCTCCCTTCCCCTCTCTAAAATCAATTTTTTAAAAATGCATTAAAAGCACATGCAACAGTCAGTGTCACACTTAGACTTCAAATGGAGCTGCATCTTCAACTCCGTTTTAAGGACCTAACATAGAGGAGAGTCTGGGAGCCAAAGAAAGAGTCTTGCTATCCATGCTGTGTTGGGGGCGACCCCTACATGTTGTAAATATTCAGCTGATATGTTTGTCTATTTGGCCTAACCCTGGTTTTCCTTCCTTGACTGTTTTGAAGTCATAAGTGTTTTTGGCATCAGTGCCCTGATGTCACCTGTTTTCTGTTGCTGGTCCCAGTTCCCAGCTGTTAATGCCGTGTGTGACGCCTCTGGACTGGCACTGGGAAAGCCCCTCGCCTTATCCTGCACACCTGCTCATTCTCTGGCCATTTTCATTTGAGAAAAATGAAGGAGAGGGAGGGAGGTGCTGCCTCTGTGGCCTTTGTCCCCTGTGCATGGTTCTCTGTTGGTGGGAGAGACCTGACCAGCCAGCACGCACCTATCCACAGGGCATGTCCACCTGGGATGGACTTTTTAGGTGGCTCCTTGGCAACCAGACCTACTGTCCTTCCCCTCCCTCCACTTACCAGTAACTAAAAAGAGCGCAAAATTGGCGTAGTGGAGCCACCAATACGAACACATTTTTATGAACATGCACAGTCTCTCTATGTTCATTTCTTTTCTTTCTTTCTTGTTTTTTATTTGGTGGTGGTGTTTTTGTTTTGTGGGGTTTTGGTGGTGGTGGTGGTGATGGTGGTGGTGGTGGTGATGGTGGTGTGTGTGTGTGTGTGTGTGTGTGTGTGTTTGAGAGGAAGGGAGACGGGGAGAGAGAGAAGCATCAGTGATGAAGAGAGAATCATTGATCTGCTGCCTCCTGCACGCCCCCTACTAGGGATTGAGCCTGAAACCCAGGCATGTGCCCAAACCAAGAATCAAACCATGATCTAGTTCAGGGGTGGGCAAACTTTTTGACTCGAGGGCCACAGTGGGTTCTTAAACTGGACCGGAGGGCCGGAACAAAAGCATGGATGGAGTGTTTGTGTGAACTAATATAAAATCAAAGTAAACATCATTACATAAAAGGGTACGGTCTTTTATTTCAATAGTTTTATTCATTCAAACGGGCCGGATCCGGGCCGTGGGCAAACTAGTTCATACTTCAACCCTCAACCACTGAGCCACGCCAGCCGGGCTAGAACTCATTTCTTAAAGGGCCTACACTTCTTTTCCAGAACCATTTGAAAGTTGAAAAAAAATAGGAACATTTAAGGCCAGAAAGACCTTCAGGATCTATGAGTCACTGTCCTATTTTACAGATGAGGCCCACGCCGATGACACCCAGCGCGCGCATAGCTAGTTATTAGAAGTGGGACCACGCCCTGGGGTTCCTGTTCCCAGTCCTGGGCTCTTTCCACTGTACTGGGAGCACCTCCACGTGGAACAGCACCACCAGCTAGCAAACCTGCCAAGTAGCTCTCTCTGAGGGCAAGGACCCTTCCACATTGCTTTATGGGTCCCCTGGCCCCGGGACAGTGATGGCCAACAACAGGTACTCAGGACATTTACTGATGCCTGACCTAAGTTTCCGTAACTTCAATCAATGGTTAACATCCTAATATGCTGCTGATGGCTTCCTCCAGAAGAGGACATCTATCTATAAGTCTACTTCTGAGAGTTAGCAGCCTTGGACAGCCGAGGCACGGACAATGTGGCTCTGAAAACGGTGATATTATGTTATTGCCGCGTCTTACGGTGAAAGAGATAATATTCTAAGACTGTTTCCTCATCTTAGAATACCTACATCTTTTGGTGGCAAAATGACACATATAGTGGGAGCACAGTAAGTACAGATATGCAATTGAAATTAATGTATGTGAAGTATGTAATAACATGCCTCACACTCTCATCCTTTAACTTGGGGATAGGAGGGTGTTGAGAATGGGGTTTGTAGCTGATTCCATAGTTTCATTTAAAACTCCTCAGTCATAACAGAGCAATCAGATACTTTAGAAAATTGAATACTATGTTCATTCTTCCATCCAGATTAAATAAATCCCCGTTTTGTGTCTTTGACACTAGCCATGCATTCATTTAGAACTTTCTTACATCATATTCTTAGCCACTTTCTTAGGCCTTTTCGTTGCCATCTTGGTTGTCAGTAAGCTGACCTAACCAAAATTTGAAATGGCTGCCTCCACAGGTAGAACCAATTTCAGCTTCGTTTTGACTTTCTCATTGTCCATCCCCAAACGAAATGGCCACAGAGGATGATGTTGCCTTTGGGGCAGAGAGCTTTGATTCATTAAAACATTTCCTACAAGTTTTCTGGCTTTTCTTTGGTCCTGCTTGCTTGTCCTTTGTAATTTGCTTTTATTTATTCTGAATTATATTCTATTTTGGTCACGGTACTCCCTTGACCAACAAGTTAAGCTCTATCACAATTCTCTGAGTTAGTTTTAGCCTTTTAGAGACTCAGAAACATAGAATTGTTTTATCTTCACACAAAAATAGCTTCCTGAAATACACATGTCTCTGGAGGGCGGGCGGGGGGGGGCGGGGGGGGGCATTGTATTGAAGTCACCTCTTCCTGCTGATTCTGAAGTTTCTCCCCCAAATTCCAGGGAACAGAAGCTTGGGCTGCATTCTCACTTTTCATTTGTGGCGTTTGGTTACTTTGCATTAACATATCCAATACAGTGGCCTCTTCTGGCATGTTTAGGTTTTTAAGAATTATTGGAAATTAGCCGTGAGCTGTAGGTCAAAGCTATGAATAAAGTACAGTGGCGCCTTGACTTACGAGTGTCACGACTAACGAGTTTTTTGAGATACCAGCTGTCTCTCTGCTGATTTTTTGCATTGAGTTGACAGAGTAATTTGAGTTAACGAGCTCCTTAACGAGCTCGGTCTCGGAACGAATTAAACTCGTAAGTGAAGGCCCCACTGTACTAATGTATTAAAGCAAGCCAAAGCAAATCGGAGAAAAGAGGACTGTGTTAGTTTAGTTATTGCTGCTGTAACAAGTCACCCTCAAATTTAGTGGCTTAGAACCAGACAGACTTACTCTCTCACAGCCTGGAGGTCAGAAGCCCTTATACTGGGCTAAAATGGCGCAGGCAGCTTCGGCCAGCTTGGCTCAGTGGATAGAGCGTCAGCCTGCGTCCTGAAGAGTCCCGGGTTCAATTCTGGACAAGGGCACATGCCCGGGTTGCGTGCTCGATCCCCAGTGGGGGCCAGGAGGCAGCCAATCAATGATTCTCTCTCATCGTTGATGTTTCTACTCTCTCCCTCTCCCTTCCTCTCTGAAATCAATAAAAAAATATTTTTAAAAATTAAAATAAAATGGCGTCGGGAGGTCTGGTCCTTTCTGGAGGCTCTGAGAGGAGAATTCGTTCCCTTCACTCATGTCGCTCCTCACTCTCATCTCCTGCCCCCCTCATGGAAGAACCTTTGCAATTCCTTTAGACCTGCCCAGACCATCCAGGATACGCTCCCAGCTCAGGACCCTGGACTTAATCCCATCTGCAGAGTCCCTTCTGCCATATAAGGCGACACATCCCAAATGGTCTGGGGGTGACGAAGTGGACGTTGTTGGAAACCATTATTCGCTGGCTGAAAGGCCTTGGCCTCTGGTGACAGTCTTTGGCCTCTCGTTTTGAGGTTGGGCTGGCTTGATGGGGTGGGAGAGGTTTGTGGGTGGGCCTGCCGATGGCCTGCCTGCAGCACCCTGCGGTGGCAGCCGGTCCCAGCCACCTCCCGGACTGTCAGGCACCTCACCTAGACCGCTCTAGGACCGCTCACTGTTCCCAAGGTGTTCTCCAGCCGCCCTTCCTCACCCTGCTTTCCTTCCTTTCCAGCATTGTGCTGGCGCCAGGAAGCCACTGTGTCAGCAAGCTGAGAGGGAAACTGAGGCAAGATGTCGGGCCGGAGCGGGAAGAAGAAAATGTCCAAGCTGTCCCGGTCAGCCAGGGCCGGGGTCATCTTCCCGGTGGGGAGGCTGATGCGTTACCTGAAGAAAGGGACGTTCAAGTACCGGATCAGCGTGGGTGCTCCCGTGTACATGGCGGCAGTCATCGAGTACCTGGCAGGTAAGGTGCCTCGAGGGGCAGGTAACTCGCTCGGCCCCTCACACAGGCTGGGAGGGTGCTGTCTCAAGGCTGCTGTGGGTGGCAGCTGGGTTGGGCTTGCCTGCTTGCTGATCAGTTTCTGCAGGCTTTAGGGGAGAGAAAAGGGCATAAGATGGACAGATGATCAGCACGAGAGGCAGAGAACTCACAGGAAGGTGGCTTTTCCAGCCCAGCCCTGAAAACGGTGTGTCTTGCGTAGGCAAATGCGATGTGTGAGAATCTAGGTTCCCAAAGAAGAGAAGCTACGGGAGGAAGGGGGTGCTATTTGTTTTGTAAAAGGGGGTCTTCACTTTACAGAAAGCCCTCCTTAAACACTGGTTCTCCGGGGCATGAAACCAGGACTCGGTGTCCATGAATAACATTGACCAGAGCACCAAAGGCATCGTCAGTTGGTCCCATGAAGCCAGCATTCTAATTTTGCTCCTTTACAGACGTGGTTCTCTGTCTACAGTGGTTACGTAGGAAATCGTTTCCCGTATTGGTTGTTAAAATTACTTTTTTACTAAGAGATGAGAGTTTTGCTGTATGGGTTCTTTATATATTTGAGAACATTCTACTTCGTTTTTGTTATTGTACTCTTATGTCGTAAACAGAAGATATACTTCACAATTTCAAGGAGGCTTTAAAATATATAGAGCCAGCCAGAGTGGCTCAGTGGGTTGGAACAGGAGGTCACAGTTCAATTCCGGCCTGGGCACACGCCCGGGTTTCATTCTTGATCCCCAGTAAGGGACATGCAGGAAGCAACTGATCAATGATTCTCTCTTGTCATTAATGTTTCTATCTCCCTCTCCTTTTCCTTCTCTGAAACCAATTTTAATTTTTTTTAATTTTTAAGATATATAAATATATAAATATACAAATCTATATAAATAAGTGTGGTTAGTTCATTGAAGGGGTCCTCTTAGCCATTGGCAATAATGTCTTAGACTCTGCCCATGGGGATTCCCTAGACACCAGATCCTTTGGAAAGTCCACCAGGGAGAAAAGCAAACTTCCCCAAACCACCTACCTGGAAGCTGAGCCCCTTGCAGCCGCAGCATGAAAACCCCCAGGTGGGCAGGACTGGACCCAGTTTCTCTCCCAGGTCCCTCTTCCCCTCCTGCTTCTCCCTCAAGCGCAGTCTCTTCCTCCTTAAATGTACGGTCCTTAAATGCCCTCCTGGTCCCCATCACTCACTGAGCACCGTTACTGATGAAAGGTTTGCCTTGATCCCTTCGTGGAAACTTCTCCCCCTGACCTTCAGTCGGACACACCGACCGCAGCACCATGAGCCTGTCCCTTACTGGGCAATGAAAGCCCTCCTGGGCTAAAGGTTTTCCAGGGAGGACCCTTCAGGAGGTGGGAGAGGGCTGGCGGGCTCTGAAGGTCGGCTGAGTCCAGGGAGATAGAGCAGTGCTGTTCAAGGTGGAATCACCGGGGATCTTGTTGACAAGGGCGGGGTGGCGCCTGAGACTCCGCCCTCCTAACGAGCTCCCAGGTGATGCCCATGCTGCTGGTTCCAGGACGGCTCAGAGGGGCAAGGTGGCAGCCAGTCTCTCAGCAGCAGGCCTACAGGCGTGGGCGATGCTTGTTCAAAATGCAAGTTCCTGGCTGCACCCCTCCCGGTGGCCTGATTCCCTGGGTCTGGGGTAGAACCCAGAAGCCTGATGGGAAACCCTGCTGGCTCTGGGATGCTGTCTTCGAGAAAGATGAATGAAACTTTAAAACAACCTGTTAAACTCGTGTCACCCACCGAGACTGGAAACCACTTGGGTGACCCAGAGATCCCACAGCCTCCCCGCAGGAGTTGGGCTTCCCTGAGACCCTCCGATCCCAAGCTGTGCACTTTCCGCTACACCACCATGACCCATTATAATGTGTGTGTAATCAAAGTAATTAAGTACTTTCTACGTCTCCACTTGGCAGAAGGCACACTTGGTGCATAAGAAAACAAATGCGGCCTTTTGAATCACGGGAATCTCTGTTCGTCTTGGTTCAGATAAAAGCTTACATTTTCCCGTTTATTTATTCAACCAATATCTGGTAAGCATCTACTTGTCAGTACACACACTGAGTCCTCAGGCTGCTCTCTGGTCATAGAATTGGACCGTTGCTAGGGTTTTTCATGTGTCTTGGATTAGAGCCCCCAGCCTCCACAGCAGTCACACTGAGCCAGCAGGTCTTTAAGGACTTATAGTACCTCCCAGAGTAGAGCGTCCTTCTGTTTCTCAGTGAATGGAGTTCTCAGAATCTTCCATTCACTCACAAAGTTACTGAGCACCTACTGTGGGCCAGGTGTTGTGGATGCTGAGGATAGAGCCTAGACCAGGACAGGCAGGAATCCCTCCCTCCAGCAGAATGCATTCCCGAGGAAGGCGCAGGCAGACAAGTGAAGGGTGTGCTGCATCGGGCGTGCTAAGTGCTGGGGGACAAATAAAGTGGATACTACTGATAGGGTGCTCCAGAAAAGGGAAGGGGAGGGGAGTCGTGAATAGAGCCACCCCAGAAGGCCCGTCTGAAGGAAACCAGGGAGTGGGCCTGCAGATGTCTGGGGGTGGGCGCCCTAGCCTGGGGGAAGGCAGGTGCTGGGAGTGGGGACAGCAGTGGGGCCAGAGGGCTGCAGCTGGGGGCGGGGCTTGGACTGTAAATGAGGCCCAAGGGAGAAGGGGCTGGAATTGGGGGAGGGGTGGGGATAAGAGCTAGCAATAGCGGCTCTGCAGGCTTTGGAGCAGAGGCAGGAGTGATCGGATCCTGGGGGAGGGGTACAGGGTGGAAGCAGGAGAAGCAGCTGGAAGGCTACGCCAGAGATCCAGTGAGTGGGCAGTGAAGGCACCGAGGAAGAGTAGAGCACTGATATATTTTGAAGGCAAAGCCAACAGGACTTGCTCATGAGTTGCACATGAAATAGAAGAGAGGATGAGCACCTAGAAGGATAGCATAGCCATTAATATCCTCCCCCTCTCTCCAGCCAGTCCCAGCATCCAGCATCTTCCTCAGTCAAATGGAGAAGGTGAGCCTGGCCCGTGGTGCTCAGTGTTTGAGCATAGACCTGTGAACCAGGAGGTCAGGATTCAATTCCCGGTCAGGGCACATGCCCGGGTTGCGGGCTCGATCCCCAGTGGAGCACGTGTAGGAGGCAGCCAGTCAATGATGTTTGCTCTTTCATCGATGTTTCTATCTCTCTATCCCTCTCCTTTCCTGATGCCTGGGTCTCACCCCCAGAAATTCTGGGGTATGTTCTGGGCATCAGGGTTTCTCAAAGCTCCCCCAAATGATCTGACGGGCAATAGAGTTGGGAATTAGTAGGAGTTACCAGATTCAGATGGGAGGGGTTGCACAGGGGGAGATTGTCAGGTTGGGGAGGAACAAGGATGAAGGTTAGAGGAAGTATGTAGCACTTCCAGGAACTAGAGGAAGTTCCGTGTACCAGGAACACGCTGGGAAATGGCAGGGCCGGGGGTTGGTGGTGGGAATGAGATGGAGTGGGGAGCAGGCCATTGAGGACCACGATGAGCTATTGAGAATAAATAATTTACCTTTTTTATGTTGAGAAAATGTTTCATAAAATATTTTTAATTGAGAGGACAAAGAAGTCTTAAAGCAGGGTTAAATTTCAGGGCACCTCCTGAAATCATTGTGTGACATAGGAACTCATCATTTACACATCATTTCCAGGCAATTAGGTCTATCCATTTACCACCAAGCATTTTTACCTAATGATTCTCACTTATTACATTTGTGTTTTTGAAGAGCTCACTTTGGCAGCCAGAGCCACGCGCGTGGTTGTGCAGATTGTACACTGCGCAAGGACACACGTTTAAGGCCTGCCATTCACAGCGTGGCCCTCAGATAACTATCTTTATTATGAGCATTTCCAGCAGATGGCAGTAAAGGGTCTTGTTCAGATGAAATCGGGGCTGTACAGTGTCTTGAGGAAGAGGCATCTTTTTCTAATTTGCACAAAGGCGCCTTTGGCCTAGTGATGGCCTTGTTGGCACGGACCTGGAGGAGGACAAAACAGGGACAGGGAAACCATTTCAACAGTCACTACTGTTTTCTGGGCCGGAAGAGAAGAGAGCCTTAACTCAGATCATGGCAACAAGCGTGGGGAAGAGGGGCAAAGGTGTGTGAGCTTGAAGAGGCCGGGAAGAGGGAGGGCGGGGAGGAGGAGAGAATGACTCTAAGGTCTGTGTGTGGATGGAGCTGCCAGTCCCAGGGGCGATGGGAGGAGCAGGCTTGGGAAGGGGGTGATATGGATGTGGGGAGTTTGATTTACCTGTGGGACACCCAGGTGAGGAGGCCCAGGTGACATCTCAGCAGAGCTGGAGGTGCAGATCTGACCACACGGCAAGGTAGGTGGAAGCTGGAGCCAAAAGTGGGTGGGGTTCCCTCTAAAAGACTCATGGCCTAAGCAGAGCAAAGGGCCCAGAAACAGCCCAGGGGCGCCATCATCTAGTGGGCAGGTGTACAAGCAAGATGGGGCCGGAGAAGGAGACAGTCTTGAAGGAGTGGCCACTCCAGGCCCTCTGTTCAACCCTCCGTTTGATGTGCTATTTCCCATTGCTGGGGTCGGGATGCCCGGTGTCGATTCGGTTCGTGTCCAAAATGAGCGGACACAGCTCTTCCAAAATAATTTCTTTTGGCTACAGAAATCTTTTTTTTTTTTTTTTAACTACCAGATACTCAGGTGCATTCCAGATGGTTACTATTGCTGGAAACCAGACTTCCAAGAAGTTAGAGGTTTGCTATGGAAGTCTATAAACTTCCAGGGAAGTCGCCACCACTTAATGGAATAATGATCTCCCTACAGAATTTCCAGTGGAACAAATGTGTGCCATCTAAATCCAGTTTTCCTCTTGATGGCCAATAGAAGGAGACTTGTGTTTCCAAAATCAATAAAGTCACTCAAGGATGTAGCAACTATAACGTGGAAGAGATGTGAGAATGAATTTGCAGTGTTGTAGCACTTTTCATTATGGAAATGCCACATAAATATTTAATTTTAATGCTTATTTTATAATCCACTTGAATGCGTTTGTCGGAACAGCATTTGAAAATATTAATAATGAGTAATGTTGTTTCAAACATTTAAATCAGAGGTTCTCAACCTGTGGGTCGCAACCCCTTTGGCGGTCGAACGACCCTTTCACAGGGGTCGCCTAAGACCATCCTGCATATCAGATATTTACATTATGATTCATAACAGTAGCAATGCTACAGTTATGAAGTAGCAACGAAAATAATTTTATGGTTGGGTCACAACATGAGGAACTGTATTTAAAGGGCCAGAAGGTTGAGATTTACATGGTGGCATCTCTGTCCCAGGGAATGTTCAGATGAAACATTCAACAGAGAAAAGAACTCCTTGGTCTAGATTTTCTGGTGTATCATGAAGTTCTCCTCTTTAAAGAAAAAAGGAAGAAAAAGGAAGCTCTACCTTTGCTTTTCACGAGAGCACATGGCCAAGGTTTTCTTTCTAGAACGGATTTTGGAAGGGCTGGTCCGGGAGCTGAGTCGCACGCTTCGTGCCGCCTGCTGAGTCACTGCGGTGACTCTCTCCTGTGCTGCACTTAATTCTGGCAGATTTCCCATCTGCGGGTCTCATGTCCGTGCGTCTGTCCGTCAAGCTGAAAATAACCTGACCTTCAGGGGCTTCTTGCAGGCCCCAAGCATGGAGGGATTCCCCATGAGCCCTGCTTCTCATGCTGACGACTGAGTTAATGAACTTGGGAGGGTGCTTAACTTCTTCCTCTAAATGCAGGGACAGAGGCAGGAGAGTGATGGGCCAAGATGCTAAATTACATTTGATTTCTCAGAAGCTTAACATTGGGAGACTCCTTGGCCCCCACACCCATCTAGGAAAAAGGGTGGTGGAGTGCACCTTCTGCCCAGGCATGGGCCCCCCGAGATGAGCAAGTGCAGGATACTCCGTTTTATTGCGCACAGTGGGGTGCTGCCCATTTTAACCTAGAGTCATGCTGCAAGCCTATTTTTTTAAAAATATGTTTTTACTGATTTCAGAGAGAGGAAGGGAGAGGGAGAGAGAGAAACATCAATGATGAGAATCATTGATTGGCTGCCTCCTGCACGCACCCTACTAGAGATCAAGCCCGCAACCTGGGCATGTGCCCTGATGGGGAATCGAACCGTGACTTCCTAGTTCATGGATCAGCGCTCAACCACTGAACCACACAGGCCAGGCCAGCAAGCCTATTAGTGAAAGCTTTGTGATTGCATTTCTTTTTGATGGGTACACTTTTTTAAATAAAGAAAGGGTTGGGCAGCAGTCTGAATGCAGCAAATCAGATTATCCAATATGACATTAATTTCAAATTCTCTGCCCCATTGTCTCAACAAATATGCTCATACTTCTCCAACTACAGTGCCCCCTCAACCTCTGATTCAGGAAACATGATCCCTGTATAAATGAATTGTTGGTAAACACAATATTCATTGCTTAATAACCTGGAAGGGATGCTATGAGATGAATTTGCAGTGATTTAGCACTTTTCATTATGGAAATGCCATATAAATATTTAACTCTAATGATTATTTTATTCTAATTTTTGTTAATTACATTTGCTTAGTTAATATGGCATACTTATGCAAAGTTTTTATTTTATTGCCATATATTTTATAAATGATGGCAATTTCATGTGCTATTTTATTTGAAATTAGGTTGATTGTAAAGACATACATAATCCCCTGTTAATTTTAAGATTTAATATTTATGCCATTATACCAGCAAATCCCCAACACACACACACACACACACACACACACGCCTGTGGAAACACCTCACAACAAATTTATGCGCACATGCACATACGCACACATTTCCCCCACGTGTTAGTGAAACAACTCAATGGCACATTGCTGTTAGCTTTCTAAGGGAAGGACTTTTTCTTTATAGGCTCATTCATTCTTTTAAAAGCAGACAAGTTTGATTTAGCAGAACATCCTAAAATTGAGGAAGAAGGAAAAATAACAAAATAAGAGGAGAAAGGAGAAAGCATATAGATGGTATCAAACAATTCTATAGATTTTTTTTAAAAAAAAACTTGACTCAAAAATTTGGTAGCAGGTGAAGTAGTATTAGGAAAATTGCTTTCTGTCAGCTCTTTCACATTTACCACATAACATGTTCGTTAAACTCAGAGCTAGGCCAGGCTGTGAGGGGTATGAGGAAACCCCTGAGCCCCAACGTACCTTCCTTCGCAGACCTCATAGGTCTCCCCACTTGGAATTCACTTCTCGGGTTGAGCATTTCCTCATCCCGTAGTGTGAGTTCTTCCCATCCACTTTCCTTTAGGACAAGAGGGAGCTGGGGCATCAGGTGAAGCAGAAAAGAGGATTCTGAAAGGGGTCCCACTGGGGACCAGAGACAGACTTCACCTACATCACTATTCTCTTCAGAGATGCCCCATGCTAGGGTTTAAATAAGAGTTTATTTCTCTCTCATAAAAGAAGTCTATAGAACAGTGATGGTGAACCTTTTGAGCTCGGCGTGTCAGCATTTTGAAAAACCCTAACTTAACTCTGGTGCCGTGCCACATGTAGAAATTTTTTGATATTTGCAACCATAGTAAAACAAAGACTTATATTTTTGATATTTATTTTATATAGTTAAATGCCATTTAACAAAGAAAAATCAGCCAAAAAAATGAGTTCGCGTGTCACCTCTGACACGCCTGTCATAGGTTCGCCATCACTGCTATAGAACATAGTCCAGGTTGGTACGGAAGCCCCACAGCCATGAGATACCTCAGCTCCTTCTGTCTTGTTACTCCACGTCCACGGCTTCTTCTTGGTCAAATCCCAGCCATCACGTCCTCAGCCCAGCAATAGAAAAGGAAGGGGTACCATACGACACGACTGCTTGCCTTTCACTGGCCAGGGCTTGTCACATGACCACCTCTATCAACAAGGGAGGTTGGGAAAAACTGTCTTCATTCCTTCCCATGGATATGGGCTCAGCAAAAAAAAAAAAAAAAATCAGATCCATATACCAAGAAGGATGGGGAGGAATTAATGTCAAGGGACAACTAGAAGACTTTTGGTCCAGGATCATAGGTCAGGTCTTGCTAACATATCTTACTTGTCTAAGACCTGAATTCTTTTCAGCTTTCTGGATTTCTTTCCAGGCCCAGACTTAAAAATCACAAGTGAATCAGTGTGATCAAACTCAAAGACCACTCCCAAGGAAAAGCTTCAGGGAGCTCAGACCCCATTCTGTGACTGCCTATTAACTCCCCCTTGTCCTTTCAGCGGAGATTCTAGAATTGGCTGGCAATGCCGCGAGGGACAACAAGAAGGCCCGGATAGCCCCGAGACACATCCTGCTGGCCGTGGCCAACGATGAGGAGCTCAATCAGGTACCTCGGCCGCACGGACATGTGCCACCAAATGGGTTTGTCAAACACACGACTGCATGTGGACACAGCTGGCTGCACATCATTCCTGCTCTAGTTCCCATCACATTTGCACCAAAATAGGTCTTTTAGATCCTAAAAGAGAAGAATCGATTCTTCTAGGGTATCATTCGGCTTCAAAATACAATTGCCTCTGGAGTAGATCCTGTTATATATTCTGGGTCTGGCCAGGCCTTCTTTTCCTCAAAGGAGTGCGGAGACCAGCGGTCCGCTGGGTCTAGCCCCAGCTTTGACCTTTGAACTTCATTTTGTCAAGCTGCGCTCCCCATGTGTGAGGCTCTTTATCCTCTGTTATGTCTGGAATTCCAGAGCCCTGGGCAGCATCGCTGGTTTCAGCCTCTCTAGCCTTTCATTTTGCTTGGCTTGTTGTGTTTTCTGCACAAGATCACAGGAGGCCTTGACGCCTACAGAGATACTCTCTGCAAGAGAAACAGAAAAAGCCAGTTAGACGGTGTATTATGCAACTTAGGGGAAACAAAGGCCAGATTTAACCTTGTTTTGCCAACAGTTAGAACTGTGTTAAGCCCAGAATCAGCAAGCTCTTAGCTGTCTGAACTGATGCGTTTCTCTCTTCAGCTGCTGAAAGGAGTGACCATTGCCAGCGGAGGCGTCCTGCCCAGAATCCATCCCGAACTGCTGGCCAAAAAGCGAGGGACCAAAGGCAAGTCGGAAACTATCCTCTCCCCTCCCCCGGAGAAAAGAGGAAGGAAGGCCACGTCGGGCAAGAAGGGGGGCAAGAAATCCAAGGCTGCCAAACCACGGACGTCCAAAAAGGTGAGCCAGGCTGCATCTGTGAGCCAGGGACTCTCGGAACAGCAGGAAAGTTGAACCGTCGAAGATGAAAGTGTAGCCACATCTCCAGAAAATGGGGGACTCCACAGCACGGTGCTGGGAGGAAATGCCAAGCATGCGCTGCAATCGCCAGGCAGGGTCTACCAGCGGTTTCCAAAGCATGGGTGGTCCTCATGTTTCCAGATCCCTGCCGTTGCCCCCACTAAAACCTGCGTGAGAGCCGACAGCCTGGCACGCTGCCCTTCACTTCTCTATCGCTCCATGTTGCCACTGAAACATCTCTGGTCTCCCCTAGATAGCCCCCTAGGTCCGGCCGAGGGGGTTCCAGGTGTGGCGGAGAACCTGATGCGCTGAGCAGCTACAGCCAGAGATGCCGTTTGCAGAGTAATACTTTCAGGCGCTGCCCAGCACAGTAACTGCTCTCCACGTGTGGTTCTTTCTATTTGAATTTAACTTAATTAAATCAAATTTAAAAGTATTTTCTCGGTTGCACGAGCTGAGTGAATTGCCCTGGCAGCACAGACGCAGGACGTCGCACAATCACAGGAGGTTGGACAGCACAGCTTCAGAGGCTGTCTGTTGCCCTCCACAGACCTCATGACAACACAGAGGTCATGTAAGCGCTCCCTGCGCTGCCTCCGTGTCCCAGGGGAAACCGGGGACAGGGGGTTGAGGAATGACCCTCCCGGTTCTGATGCTTGTCATCGTAAGTGGAGAAGAGCAAGAATCACATGACTGTGCGGGTTTGAGTGAGAACTACAGGTGCGCGTGAACCTTGAACGCGTCGTATTTTTGGCAGCACCCGTTTCTTTTCCTGATATTGCTACCCTTTGCTTCCCTCCATCAAGAGCAGTAGAACATAACGCTAACCACTGCCTTTCATGCCCACGGGGGTGGTGGCCATGGGAAGAGCTTTATTGAGCCACTTTGGGCTTTTTCTCCAATGACTTCCCACCTGTTCCTCTGATTTCTACCCACAGTCCAAACCAAAAGACAGTGATAAAGAAGGGACTTCGAATTCCACCTCTGAAGACGGGCCAGGAGATGGATTCACCATCTTGTCTTCTAAGAGCCTCGTTCTAGGGCAGAAGGTACTAAAGAGAATTGTGCTGTGCTGTGCTGTAGTAAAACATGATTCATTTTCAAATCCTCACCTGAGGATATGTTTATTGATTTTTAGAGAAAGGAAGAGAGAGAGAGAGAGAGAGAGAGAGAGAGAGAGAGAGAGAGAGGAGAGAGAGAGAGAAACATCTATTGATTGTCTCCCATACTCTCTGTGACCGGGGATGGAATCCACAACCTAGCTTTGTGTCCTGACCAGGGATCGAACCCGCAACCTTTCGGTGCATGGGATGACGTCACAACCAACTGAGCCTCTCCCAGGGCCATGGTTGCATTTTTTTTTTTTTTTTTTTTTTTTTTTTTTTTTTTTTTAAAAAAGACAAATTTAATCTGTCATCCCATCTACTTTATCTACCTTGAGCCCCATTAGCACTTTCGTATTTTTTGTCTTGTTTTGTTTTGTTATCCTCACTGGAGGATATTTTTCCATTGATTTTTTTTTTTTTTTTTTTTTTTTTTTTTTTTTTTATTATTAGTTAAGGAATTACAAATGTGTCCTCATCCCCCCCCCTTTAACCCCCAACCTCCCCCCCACACACAAACTCGTGCTCCCATCCCCCCGTTGTCCATGTCCATTGGTTTGGCTTATATACATGTATACAAGTCCTTCTGTTGATCTCTTCCCCTTACCCCCGCCCTCCCCTACTTTCCTTCTAGGGATTGATAGCCTGATCGCTGTTTCTCAGTCTTTGGGTCTGTCCTTTTTCATCAGTCTATGTTGTTCTCTATAATCCACAAATGAGTGAGATCATGTGGTATTTATCTTTCTCTGACTGGCTTATTTCACTTAGCATAATGCTCTCCAGTTCCATCCATGCTGTTGCAAAAGGCAAGAGTTCCTTTTTTTTTACCGCAGCATAGTATTCCATTGTGTATATGTACCACAGTTTTCTAATCCACTCATCTGCTGATGGGCACTTAGGCTGTTTCCAAATCTTAGCTATGGTGAATTGTGCTGCTATGAACATAGGGGTGCATATATCCTTTCTAATTGGCGTTTCTGGTTTCTTGGGATATATTCCTAGGAGTGGGATCACAGGGTCAAATGGGAGTTCCATTTTTAGTCTTCTGAGGTAGCTCCATACTGTTCTCCACAGTGGCTGCACCAGTCTGCATTCCCACCAGCAGTGCAGAAGGGTTCCTTTTTCTCCACATCCTCTCCAACACTTGTTGTTTGTTGATTTGTTGATGATAGCCATTCTGACAGGTGTGAGATGATAACGCATTGTCGTTTTGATTTGCATCTCTCGTATAATTAGTGACTTTGAGCAGGTTTTCATATGTCTTTCTGCCTTCTGTATGTCCTCTTTCGAAAAGTGTCTATCTAGGTCCGTTGCCCATTTTTTTATTGGAATGTTTATCTTCCTTTTGTTAAGTTTCATGAGATCCCTGTATATGTTGGAAATTAAACCCTTATCGGTGATATCATTGGTAAATATGTTCTCCCATGTAGTGGGTCTTCTTGTTGTTTTTTTGATGGTTTCCTTTGCTGTGCAAAAGCTTTTTATTTTGATGTAGTCCCATTTGTTTATTTTCTCTTTAGTTTCCATTGCCCTAGGAGCATTATCAGAGAAGAAATTTCTTCGGCATATGTTTGCGATTTCGCTGCCTGTGGATTCCTCTAGTATTTTTATGGTTTCCCGTCTTACGTTTAAATCTTTTATCCATTTTGAGTTTATTTTTGTGTATGGTGTGAGTTGGTGATCTAATTTCATCCTTTTGCATGTATCTGTCCAATTTTCCCAACACCATTTATTGAAAAGACTGTCTTGACTCCATTGTATGCTCTTGCCTCCTTTGTCGAATATTAATTGGGCATAGTGGATTGGGTCAATTTCTGGGGTCTCTATTCTATTCCATTGATCTATATGTCTGTTCTTGTGCCAGTACCAAGCTGTTTTAAGAACAGTGGCTTTGTAATACAGTTTGATATCTGGTATTGAGATCCCACCTACTTTGTGTTTTCTCAGGATTGCTGCAGCTATTCGGGGTCTTTTTTTATTCCAGATGAATTTTTGGAACGTTTGTTCTAGATTTGTGAAATATGCCATTGGTAATTTAATGGGGATTGCATTGAATCTATAAATTGCTTTGGGTAGTATGGACATTTTGATGATGTTTATTCTACCAATCCATGAACACGGTATATTCTTCCATCTGTTTATGTCTTCCTCTATCTCTTTTTTCAGTGTCCTGTAGTTTTCAGCATATAAGTCTTTTACCTCCTTAGTTAAGTTTATTCCTAGGTATTTTAATTTTTTTGGTGCAATGGTAAATGGGATTGCTTCTGTAGTTTCACTTTCTGTAAGTTCACTATTGGTGTAAAGAAATGCCATGGATTTCTTAGCATTAATTTTGTATCCTGCTACATTGCCGAATTCATTTATTAAGTCTAATAATTTTTTGATGGAGTCTTTAGGGTTCTGTAGGTACAGTATCATGTCATCTGCAAATAAGGACAGTTTTACTTCTTCTTTTCCAATCTGGATGCCTTTTATTTCTTCTTCGTGTCTGATCGCAATGGCTAGTACTTCCAGTACTATGTTGAACAGGAGTGGTGAGAGGGGGCATCCCTGTCTTGTTCCTGTTTTTAGGGGGAATGGTTTTAGTTTTTGCCCATTGATTATGATGTTGGCTGTGGGTTTGTCATATATGGCTTTTATTATGTTGAGGTATGATCCCTCAATTCCTATCTTGCTGAGAGTTTTTATCAAGAAAGGGTGTTGGATTTTGTCAAATGCTTTTTCCGCATCAATTGATATGACTATGTGGTTTTTCTCTCTCAATTTGTTTATGTGATGTATCACGTTTATTGATTTGCGGATATTGTACCATCCTTGCATCCCTGGGATAAATCCTACTTGGTCATGGTGTATGATCTTTTTGATGTACTGCTGGATCCGATTTGCTAGGATTTTGTTGAGGATTTTGGCATCTATGTTCATGAGGGATATTGGCCTATAATTCTCTTTCATTGTATTGTCTTTATCTGGTTTTGGGATTAGGGTGATGTTGGCTTCATAGAATGAGCTGGGAAGTGTTCCTTCCTCTTGGATCTTTCGACATAGTCTGAGGAGGATAGGTTTTAGGTCTTCCTTGAATGTTTGGTAAAACTCCCCTGTGAAGCCATCTGGCCCCGGGCTTTTGTTTGCTGGAAGCTTTTTGATTACTGCTTCGATTTCCTCCATAGTTATTGGCCTATTGAGATTTTTAGATTCTTCCTGGTTAAGTTTTGGAAGGTTGTATTTATCTAGGAATATGTCCATTTCCTCCAGGTTGTCTAGTGTGTTGGAGTAGAGTTGTTCATAGTATTTTCTAACAATCCTTTGTATTTCTATGGGGTCTGTTGTTATTTCTCCTCTTTCATTTCTGATTTTGTTTATTTGGGTCCTCTCTCTTTGTTTCTTGGTGAGCCTGGCTAGAGGTGTATCAATCTTGTTTATCCTTTCAAAGAACCAGCTCTTGGTTTTGTTGATCTTTTGTATTGTTTTTTTGGTCTCTATGTCGTTTATCTCCGCTCTGATCTTTGTTATTTCCTTCCTTCTGCTTACAGTGGGCTTTTTTTGTTGCTCTCTTTCTAATTCTTCGAGTTGTAGAGTTAGGTCATTTATTCTCATTGTTTCTTGTTTCTTGCAGTAGGCTTGTAGAGCTATGAACTTCCCTCTCAAGACTGATTTTGCTGTGTCCCATAGGTTTTGGATTGTTGTGTTTTCATTGTCATTCGTTGCCATGATGTTTTTTATTTCTTCTTTGATCTCACTGGTGACCCAGTCGTTGTTTAATAGCATGCTATTTAGTCTCCATGTGTTTGATTTTTTTGGATTGTTTTTGTTGTAGTTGATTTCCAGTTTTATGCCTTTGTGGTCTGAGAAGATACTTGATATGATTTCAATTTTCTTGAATTTGAAGAGACTTTGTCTGTGACCCAATATATGGTCTATCTTTGAAGATGACAAATGTGCACCTGAGGAGAATGTATATTCTGTGGCTTTGGGGTGAAATGTTCTGAAGATGTCAATTAATTCCATCTGATCTAGTGAGTCATTTAGGATTGATGTTTCTTTGCTGAGTTTCTGTTTAGAGGATTTGTCCAGTGGCGATAATGGGGTGTTAAGGTCCCCTACTATGATTGTATTGCTGTCAATCTCTCCCTTGATCTTCTCCAGAAGATTTCTTACGTATTTGGGTGCTCCTATATTGGGTGCATATATATTTACCAGAGTTATTTCTTCTTGTTGGACTGCTCCCTTTAGTATTATGAAGTGGCCTTCTTGATCTCTTTTTATGTCCTTCACTTTGAGATCTAATTTGTCAGATATAAGTATTGCTACCCCGGCTTTTTTTTCACTTCCATTGGCCTGAAAAACCTTTTTCCATCCCTTCACCATCAGTCTGTGTGCGTCTTTTTTTCTGAGGTGGGTTTCCTGTAGACAGCAGATATATGGGTCATGTTTTCTTATCCACTCATTTACCCTATGCCTTTTGACTGGGGAATTTAATCCATTTACATTTAAAGTTATTATTGATAGAAACTTGTTAGTCGCCATTTTTGTTCTTTACCGCTGCGTTCCTTCTTTGTTTCCTGTTTTTCCTATTTACAGCAGACCCTTTAGCATTTCTTGCATTGCTGGTTTGGTTGTAATAAACTCCCGTAGACCATTTTTGTCTGTGAAGCTCCTGATTTGACCCTCAATTTTGATTGATAGCCTCGCTGGGTATAGTATTCTTGGATTCAGACCCTTCCTTTGCATGACTTTGTATATTTCATTCCATTCCCTTCTTGCCTGATGTGTTTCTGTTGAGAAATCGGTCGCTAGTCTGATGGGGGATCCTTTGTAGGTAACTTTCTGTCTCTCTCTGGCTGCTTTTAAGATTCTTGCTTTGTCGTTGGTGTTTGCCAATTTAATTATTATGTGCCTTGGTGTCGGTCTTTTCGGGTTCATTTTGTTTGGGACTCTGTGAGCTTCTTGGATTTGTGTGAGTTTTTTCCTCCCTATATCAGGGAAATTTTCTGTTACTATTTTTTCAAACAGGTTTTCTATTCCTTGCTCCGTTTCCTCTCCTTCTGGCACCCCAATTATTCGGATGTTGTTTCGTTTAGCATTGTCCCAGAGTTCTCTTAGGCTCTCTTCCTGCTTTTTAATTTTTTTTTCTAGAAGCTGTTCTGTTTGGGTATTTTTTTCTACCTTGTCTTCTAGCTCGCTGATACGGTCCTCTGCTTCTTCTAGTCTACTGTTGATGCTTTCTATTGAGTTCTTTATGGCAGTGATGTCGTTTTTCATTTCTTCTTGGTTTCTCTTCATTTCCTCTTGGTTCTTCTTCATTTCCTCTTGGTTCCTACACATATTGTTGAATTGGTCTTCCATTCTTTTCATCCACCTTATGAGCATTACTCTGAATTCTTTCTCTGACAGGTTGCTTGCCTCCATTGCCTCTATTTCGTTTACTTCCTTTTCTGATGATGCCTGTTTTTCTTTCATATTTGGGTTGGTTCTTTGTTTCACCATGATTTCTCTTCTCAAGGTGTTTGGTTATGTAGATCTCTCTCTGTTGCGCTGATTCAAAGGCACAAAATACAACACAACAAGGCACAACGTACAAGGCACCGAACTAAATGCATTCACGGTCTTAATAACCCCAAATAAAGGTGACCCCCCCCGAGCAAAGAGAATTAGGGGATAAAGAAGAAAAAAGAGAAAAATATTAGAGAGAAAAATAAAAAACAAAAAGGAGTGCCGAAATGAGATTGGGAAAAGGGAGAGAAAAGAAAGAAAAAAAAAAAAAAACACAAAAAGACCAAAAAAAACAAACAACAACAACAAAAACAAAAACAAAAATTAAGAGAATGAAATAGAGGTGGGGAAGAGGCTATTTGTATGGGGAGAGCGAGGGATTGGAAATTAGATATATAAGTAGGGTGAAATTTAGACAGTGGGTAGAAAGAAGGAATAGGTAAAATCCAAAGCAGGAATAGGGTAAGAGAAACAGGACAACAAAAGGGGAAAAGTGAGGAAGAGAGTTTTGGCTTAAGGGTAAATGTGAGATAGAGAGAAATGATGCTAAAGGAACGATGAAAATAGAGTGTAGAACACTAATCCCAAAATAAAATAAAGAAAAATAAAAAAAAAATAATAAAAAATAAAATGACCTTTGAAAAAATGGTAAAAGGATAGCAATAATACTGGTTAAAAAATGTAGTAATTAAAAAGGTAAAATCAGGTGATGAAAAAAATAAAAAATAAAAAAAATAAATAAAATAGGTTCTTAATGAAATGGTGAAAAAAGAATTAAAAATATATATATATAAAAATATTCGGAAGTGAAGGTGCTTCAGATCTTCCACTCTTCTTTTTGGCACGCCTCAGTCCTGCCAGGCATTCAGGGGAGTGTTGAACTTCCCTGCGATACACTGTCCCTCCGTGCAGTAAACCACAGACCTGAATTTAAGGCAGGTTGTATTTTTTTACCAGACTGCCTTTATTTGTGATCGCAAAAGAGACAGTTCGTGGCTCTGCCTCTGGGTGGCAGTGTGTCTGGATTTACCTCCGAGGCTCTAAGTCCTCTCTATCAGTAGGGTTTTGTCCTCTATGGTATTTGAAACTGATTCGGGAAAGACCACTGCCCAGAGCTGGTTCCTTGCCACTGTCCGCTGTTTCCCAGGCTCCCCAAAAAGAACTTTCCCCTACAGGCTCTGC
The DNA here is from genome assembly GCF_964212035.1 of Myotis nattereri. Classification (NCBI taxonomy): domain Eukaryota; kingdom Metazoa; phylum Chordata; class Mammalia; order Chiroptera; family Vespertilionidae; genus Myotis; species Myotis nattereri. The sequence goes on along the minus strand of NC_138088.1, from coordinate 20,064,053 downwards.
GAATGACCCCAACTGGGGAATCCCATGCGCTGGGTTTAATAATCAAATGCACGGATCTAAGGGGAACTGTAACAAGAGCCTGATAGTTGTGCGAATTCGCAAGCCTCCACCTTCCAGGTCTGCGCGCAGTCTACGCGCGCAGTCTCCGCGCACTCACTCGCCCCTGGCACCAAGCAGCCAGCAGATTGGCAAAGTCCAAGGCTGCTCCTTTACATCCAGTCCAGCTATGGGCTCATTTTTCGCGTTCCCTTCTGCCAGCAGCCCTGTGGGGCCCCTTCCCCACTCGCGGGTCACGCTGGTCCCAGCGGCTGCGGACTCTGTGGGGCGCAAATTCCGCCCCGCGCACGCGAGCTCGGTCCTCCCTCCAACCCGAACTGCAAACCGCACCTTTAGGGGATGTCCAACCTTTCTGTGAGAAGAAGCAGTGCTCGTCTGAGTTCACGCAGTCACGCTGCTGGAGATCCCTTGTTTCCAGGTTAGTAGCTGGTCTCTGGATGCCGGCAACAATCACCCAAGATGGCGCAGTCTCCGCTGCTTAGCTGGCGCACCAGGAGAGGCTTCAGCCGCAGTCTCCAACAGTCCTTTTTTTTTCCCTGGGGGGTTCTCAGTCTTTCCTAGCTGCAGACAATCTCTCAGCTGAAAATCCTCTACCTATTCAGGCTGAATGTTACCCGTTTCAGCTGCTCACCCTTATCTGCTCCAGGACAAGGCACAGGACACGTCCGCTTATACCTCCGCCATTTTTCCCTTCCCATGGTTGCATTTTTATAACCTGCTGTTTACAAGCAGTGACGCCTCCTTCATCTGGTTCCCCTAATATGACTTTCGCTCTGGCCTTGAATGATTCATTTTTGAACTAACGAGTGAACCAGGTCTTTCGTGCTGAGAGCTGTTCATGCTGATGTCGGGCGGCCAAAAGTAAGCATGGAGAGCGGATAGTTGGTCAGTAGATAGGATGGCATTCCTGGGTTTGCTGGAAATGGCCCAGGCCCAGTTATTTCTGTGCTCACCAAAATGCTCAGAGCCAATTTCTCAAGCAGGCTTTGGGCGGTCCACGTCACATGGCTCACTGTAATTCATCAAAGAAAGAAAATAGAAATATGTTTCCTGAAAACGCCTGGTGTTAGAAATGAATGATTTGCCGGTAATTTCGTCTGCCTGCCTTTCTCGGCTGCAGGAAGAAGCAAACGGGCCAAACATTTGAACAGTCTCCAGCAGCATGACCTGCAGATAATTCATTCCCCAGCATAAAAGTTTTCCAAACAGACGATTATCTGTCAGATCAACTGGGGCTGACGTAAGGTCCACAAGGAAACAGTTGATCGTATCTCTGGTAGCGCCATGTTTGCAGCCTGACGACAGTACAGTGTGAATCTCATTGATGCGGTTGGGACGCGCATGTTATGGGAAGAGTGTAAAAGTGGCCGGTTCCTACGGCATCACTGATGGAAGCCCAGAGCGAAGAGGTGGAATTCCTGTCCCCTCTGGAGGCCGTCTGCAGTTACGAGGCGATGAGTTTTCTCTCACTTCTTTAGGGGATCGTGAAGTCCTCGCTCAATGGGGAGGCGACGAATAATGCCTCCATCCCACTAAGCCCTGTGCACATAGGGCAGCATTTCACAAGTGTAGCCCCAAGAACGTGGTCCACTAAAGGCAAGGTGGCCAGACATACGCGGGTCAGGGTCCTGGAGGCCATCACTTCTCTCAAGCGAGGTCATCAGCTTTGCGACCCTGCCCGAAGGTCTGCATTGCTCTGGGAAGGATGCAGGAGACAGAAGGTAGAGGAGCGAGTCAGGCTTCCCTTGCAGAAGCTACTCAGAGACTATGTCACCGACCAGCAAGGCTGCCAGGATGGGGAAAGGCAGGCATAGGCTGTAGGGAAAGGAGAAGAGGGGAGGGGGGGTCCCGTTTCTGCTCCTGGGAGAGGAGATTTGTGCAAGCTGCTAACCTCAGAGCGAACATCAAATCCTCTGAGCTCAAAGCACCTGTTGAAAACCAAACACCGGGAAACTCGAGACGTTGCTCCATGTACAGCCCTTTGTGTTGACATTTGGTGTTAGTAACTGAGAGAATTAACAGATATGATCTGAAATATGAAGATGCTTAACAGGATCTAATCTTTCCCACACTCTCTATCCTTTCTTCCTGATGCAGCTGTCCCTGACCCAGAGTGACATCAGCCACATTGGCTCCATGAGAGTGGAGGGCATTGTCCACCCAACCACGGCCGAAATTGACCTCAAGGAAGACATAGGTAAGGTCCCCAGACTTTGGAAGAGGCGCCACAGTACAGCCCACTGTTCAGGCAAGCTCTTCGGAGGTTGGCCCTTGTCCGCTGGCTGTCCCCTGCTTCGGGTGCTTACCTTTATATGTAGCTGAACAGCATTACCAGAGAGTAACTAATTTTGTTTTAAATCTGCATATATTTTTGAAATTTTCATTGAAATGTTAGATAAAAACGGATCATTAGTGCACAGCTTGGTGAATTTTTCTCAGAGTGAATACATCTTTGCAACCGCACCTGATCATGAAACAGAACCTTACCAGCACCCCAGAAGTCCCCTTCTCCCCTCTCCCAGTCATCATTCCCTCCAGGGTGACCACTATCTTGTCTTCTAACAGCACAGATGGCGTCATCTGTTCTTGGAGTCTTTATAAATGAAATCATGCAGTGCGTCTTCTTTTGTGTCTGCCTCCTTTTGCTCAACTTTGTATTTGTGAAGTTCACTCATGTTGTTGAGTATGGTTGTAGTCCGTTCATTTTTCTTTGCTGTATAGTATTCCACTGTAGGGATATATCCCAATTTGTTGATCCATTCTACCATTGATGGCATTCAGGTGGTTTTTGGTTTAGATAATAATGAGTAATACTGGTACAAACATTGTTGTACATGTTTTGGGTTAAATTCTACATAATTTTAAGCTTAAATATTGAGAAAACCATCGATAAAAAGGAAATGGGCACCTAGGAAAAGTTCATTGTCTTAAGGCAGGAGATGTTACCAGGCTAGGTAGAAGAGCCTGGGAAGGGAAGCTAGGAAGGGCACGAGAAATAATAGCATACTCAATGGTCACCATCTCAGCCCTGGCCGGTGTGGCCCAGTTGGTTGGGTGTCATCCCTTGCATCAAAAGGTTGCCAGCTCGATTCCCAGTCAGGACACATGCCCAGGTTGTGGGCTCAATCCCCAGTAGGTGGCCGTCCAATCAAGGCATTGAATTAAATGAACACAACCGGTACTGAGCCCAGAGAACAGAACACTGGAGCCTCAATTTAAAATAATAATAATAATAATAATCTTCAGGATTCCTGTCAGGAGACACATTATGGTCAGGTCACCCTCTAAGAAGGTCCTTGAAGAGTTTGTTAGAATCTAAGTCCCGATGGACAGAAGCCAGACCCCTGCCACAGGTGACCACTGGCAAACCAGGATTTCAGTTGCAAAGTTTTATTCTGACTTTCCAAGTACGGTTGGTTGGTTTTCTCTGGCCTCGTGAAAGTGTGTCTGACAGTGTGATTGGCGGCAGTGAAAGAACAGCCACAGTGGCTCCCCTTGTTGTCCTCACAGGGAAGGCCTTGGAGAAGGCGGGGGGCAAAGAGTTCCTGGAGACGGTGAAGGAGCTGCGCAAGTCCCAGGGCCCCTTGGAAGTGGCCGAAGGTGAGTGTGGACTGGGCACGTTCCCAGCACAGCCTCGCCCCTCCCTCTCCAGCGTCACAGGCTTCGCACACGCTCAGTTTGCAAAGTAACGTCTGCCGTGCCTAATCAGAAAGTTATTTTTTTTTAAATATATTTTATTGATTCTTCACAGAGAGGAAGGGAGAGGGACAGAGAGCCAGAAACATCGATGAGAGAGAAACATCGACCAGCTGCCTCCTGCACACCTCCCACTGGGGATGTGCCCACAACCGAGGCACATGCTCTTGACCGGAATCGAACCCGGGACCTTTCAGTCCGCAGGCCGAGGCTCTATCCACTGAGCCAAACCGGCTAGGGCAGAAAGTTATTTTTTAATTTGAACAGTGGATCATGTCATGTCCTTCGGGGGCTATAACGTACAGTGGGGCCTTGACTTACGAGTGCCCCGACTAACGAGTTTTTCGAGATACAAGCCGTCTCTCGGCCGATTTTTTGCTTTGAGTTGCGAGCTAAAATTCGGGTTACGAGCCAGCTTCAGATACCCCACCGCTAGTTGGCGCAGCGAACATCACAGTGAACACCACAACATCAGCCCAGCATCACGTGTCTCGTTCACTTTATGATTTGACATACGAGTAATCTGAGTTACAAGCTCCGTCACGGAACGAATTAAACTCGTAAGTCAAGGCCCCACTGTATCTGGATAGTTCAAGTCAGGGTGCTTCAGGTCACCCAAAAATGGTCCGGAGTTACTGGGTAACTTTCAGTCATTCTCCTCCCTCGGCCCCTGGCGACCGTCAGTCTCCTCTGTCTGTGGATTTGCCTGTCCTGGACATGTCATATAAATGGAGTCAGACAATATGGGACATTTTGTGTTTGGCTTCTTTCACAAATAATTTCTTCGAGGCTCATCATATTATAGCATGTATCGGAACTTCATTCCTTTTTCATGGCTGAATAATACTCCATTTTGCTTATCCATTCATCACTGGGTGGTTTCCACCTTTAGCTATTGTGAATAGAGCTGCTGTAAACATTTGTGCGCAAGTTTTTGTTTGACACCTGTTTTCAAGACAGTTGGGTAATTTCTGATGGATGTGTTCAACTTCAGATCTGTGTCCCCACCCACACGCCCCCCCACGGCCATCCAGTCAGTGCCAGGTGCTGCCCTGATGCCAGGGCCCCAAAGGCAATACATCTCCCTCCTGCCCACAAGCACCGAACAGCCTAGGAGGCAAGACAGACTCAGTAGTGGGGCACAGAGAGATGGGAGCAGGACTGCAGAGCCCACCCTCTGCTTGGGGGAGAAGTGGAATCTCCATGAGGGTGAAAGACCCACTTGAGGGCAGGGACGTCATGGCCATAAGGGCGTTGTGTGTGAGAGGGCTCGGGCCATGAGCCAGCAGCGAGCAGCAGATAGAAGGAGACCCGGAATGGACGAGAGTGGCGCCTTTGACCGTTGAAGCGAGGGACTTGTGATCAGATTACTGGTAGATGCTGGAGAAGTAACGGGTCTTCCAGTCTAGAAAGAGTGTGAGTCCACCCTGTAGAGTCTGCACATACCATTCCCCATTCATATAGCAATGATAGCATTTTTTAAAAAAATTTTAAGACAGAGCCACACTGAAATATAGGACAAACATGCATGTGGGCAGGGGTAGGCGTGCTGCTTGGGGCAGCAGCAGGGCAGGGCTAAGCTGCGGGTGGGCTCCAGGTCTGCAGTATGCTGAACCATCAGGAGGTGGCTCTTAGGTGGTGATGAGAACAGAGTCACCTCCTCCGTGGAGGGAACCAAAGCGAGACTCAGTGCTGAAAGCAACGCCCGTGGCCTTTCGCTCAGACCACCAGCAGGGCCTGGCTTGTGTGAAAGCTGTTTTCTAGGGGAGCCGATGGGAGCAGGGAGCCTCTCGCCCAGGCCACATGCCCACTGGCTCAGTGCGTGGACCTACCACACCCCTGCCCAGAGCCCTGAATTGGCCACAAAGACTGGATCTGGGCTGGGGGTCTAGGGAAGGCACCCAGCAGACTGCTTGTCAGGGTGGGAAAGAGGAAACAGCTGCTCTGTGTAGAATGAGAGGCTCCATCTTGCGTCTGAAGTTCCAGAGGCAGAAGATAGAGGGTAGAGAAGCCGTGTTTTAAAAGATCGTTGCTGTACGATTTCCAGAATGAAACCCTGGGTCCTCAGGTTGAAAATATTGAGGATAGCCCTAGTCCGTGTGGCTCAGTGGATAGAGCACCGGCCTGCGGACCAAAGGGTCCCCGGTTCAATTCCAGTCAAGGGCACGTACCCTGGTTGCAGGCTCCTCCCCGGCCAGGGCCCTGGTCGGGGCACATGCCAGAGGCAACCAATCAATGAGTTTCTCTCACATCACTATTTCTGTCTTTCCCACTCTCTCTAAAAATCAATGGAAACATATTCTCGGATGAGGATTAAAAATAAATAAATAAATAAATAAATAAATAAATAAATAAACAAACAAGCCGTGTGAAGGCCCGCTCCCTGCAGGCTCCTCGGAGATGATCAGGAAGACAATCGCTGTGGGGGAGTGGAGGGCCAGGCGCGTGGCCCGACTTACGGAGGATCCGGTCACGAACACAAGCCGCACCAGACCTGCTGAGTGGTGACGAGTTGGCAGGGCACAGGCAGGTCACGTGGTGCCACGTCAGCTTTAAAGGAAGCTCGTGCCGCTGTCAGAGCGATTCCGGCACGGCTCCCGCACTGTGACACTGCAGTCCCCTTCAAAGGCACAGGAGGTTGTCCAGTCGCCTTCCCTGTCGCCTCCTCTGTCGCCTCCTTGTCCCCACACACCTCACAGGTATATGGGGGGCTCGGCCTGACCCCCTGGCTTAAGGTGAAGACCAGGGACTAACCTGCAGCGTTTCTCTCCCGCGTCCCAGCTGCCGTCAGCCAATCCAGCGGACTCGCAGCCAAGTTTGTCATCCACTGTCACATCCCTCAGTGGGGCTCGGACAAGTGTGAAGAGCAGCTTGAAGAGACCATCAAGAACTGCCTGTCGGCAGCGGAGGACAAGAAGCTAAAGTCTGTGGCCTTCCCACCCTTCCCCAGTGGCAGGTAGGAGGGGCTTCTGGGGGGGTGGGCACGGGCGGGGAGGTTCTGAGTCCAGCCTTCTCCCTGGGAGCTGGTGCTCTCTCTCCACTGACACATCCACTCTGGCCACTGCAGACATGACCAGAGGCTGCCAGCCTCCATCCTTCAGAACACTCGGAGAGGAGCTTTGGGGAGAAGCGAGAGGCAGAAACACCAGGCTTTGAAGGCCTTGCTACTCACGGGGATCCTGTGTTGCTTGGGGGTGGGGGGTGGGGGGGTGTGGGGGGAGGAGGGCGGAAGGAAGGCCAGGAGGCCAAGGCGGTGACATGCACACCCAGAGAAATGACAAGCTCTCACCTCGGGTTTGTTTTTGGGGGTTAGCAGAGGGGAGGTCCCGTTTCTGTACGTCACTGCTGCTGAAATGACATTCGCACATCTCTGTGTGTTGATGAGAGGAACCTTAAGTGCATGAAAAGGAACTATGAACACACGCTTTTGAGCATCTATTGTTGCCCTTTAATAAACAGTCTACGACGTAAACTGGTTTTGAGGGAGCTAATGAAACCTGTAGGTGCTGTTTTGAAGACCAGGTGTTTGAGATGCTGAATTGGTAGTGTTTTCAAAGCCAAGCTTGACTGAAGTCGGGCTACGTATTCAAGCCCAGGGCACCGCTCGCCAGTCTGCCCTATGATCTTGGCTAAAACCCCTGTGCCCGAGTCAGCGTGGCACCTGTGAGGTGATGATATGGGCCCCCTGCTTCCCCCCACACACACCCCGGCTGTCACTCTGACTGGCATCAAAGGAGATGGTGCGAGGACCAGCCTGCCCGTGGTTAGACCCCGTGCGATGGCAGTCAGGGCCCGGGGCCAAGATAAGAAGGGCCCGCTTTGCCCCCGCCCTGGGCTGTCACTCCAGGGTCCCAGGGGCCAGCGTGACAGGGGCTCTTCTTTTCCTCCGGCGCAGAAACTGCTTCCCCAAACAGACGGCCGCTCAGGTGACCCTCAAAGCCATCTCGGCCCACTTCGACGACTCGAGCGCGTCCTCGCTGAAGAACGTGTACTTCCTGCTCTTCGACAGCGAGAGCATCGGCATCTACGTGCAGGAGATGGCCAAGCTCGACACCAAGTAGCCCCGCGGCTGCGCTTGCCAACAGGAGCTGCCGGAGGATCGGTCACGGAGCAGGTTTTATTTTTTACACGGAGAGAGGAAGGGAGCGTTGGGCGGCTGGAGGGAAGTGGGTGGCAGAGGCTGCGGGAGCAGGTCCCGCCCACGGAAGGAGCCGCTGCCTGTTATATTCTCGTTACAAAGAGCCTCAGTCCTAAACACCAGGTCTCACGAGGGGTTCTTTCCATGTGTTTTCTTCCTGTTGTTTTAGAACTTTTTGAAAAAAACAGACTTCATTTTAGATTTATAGCATTGACTTTTACACACACCGAGAAAATCCTTTCAAAACTCTTGTCTTCTGTTTCTCCTTTTGCAAGGGAGGAGGGCGTACAAGTGGCCCGGGCTCTGCTCAGAGGCTCTGTGCTCCGTGATGGAGGAGAAAATTAGAAAGGCATCTCACTGGTGCTTTATCTTTCTTAGTGCCCCCGCCCCGCCCCTATATCTGTAACTACTCCTCAAAAGGATTTACTTCAGGCTTTTTTCTGTTTTGTTTTGTTTTTTAAAGAAAAAGAAAATGAAAGGAAAAAAAAAATAAAAGATTCAGTGTCTTTCTTACAACATATTCTTTTATTGCAACATTTTCCTGTTTGGAAAACTGTCCCCCTGGGTGTGGGCACGTCTAGAATGTTATAAACAGAACGAGGCCTGTCTCCAACGGGCTCTGACTCCGCCACGCTAGCTAGGTAGGCCCCAGGTCAGACAGCACGGAACGGCCTGCTTCTCAGGCATCGGTCCTGCTTCCAGAAGGGGGGCCTCGCTGGCCTTGGTCCATAGGAACTCAGCCGTGGGCGATGCCCCAATGGGGAAGCCATGCTTGGGGGAGAGGCACATGTCTCATCAGCCCAGGCCGCAGCCCAGACGGGGTGGAGTGGGAGCCCCCGTGAGGCTGGTGTCCAAGGACTCTGGCCAAGTATCCAGGGGCCACATCAAAGGGAAGCAGGGAGGGGCCGGCTGGGCAGGGCCAGAACCTGAGTTTATTCGGATGAACTGATCATCCACGTCTGCTGTCGCGTGAACTTGCAGGGTCCAAAATAGGCTCCTCCAGACTGACGTTCTCTCCCAAGCAGAAGAGTCAGTATAGCCGTAACATAGCTGCTGGCAGGCATCCTCACTACAGGGCCGGGTCTCCAGGTCAGCGAGAGTCAGGTTGGCCAAGAGACCAGAAGCACAAAACCACAGAGTTTTTTCACTTGTAAATTTGCCATGACAGCAGCCTGGAAGCACACAGGGCTCGTCTGCTCCCTGGATGTTCGCCGATGGGGACCCACCCAAAGGTCACGTAGTTCGGCTGCCCCCCCACCCCCACCCCGCCCTTAAACACCTCCAGCAGCTGGCAGGCCAGGTCTCGGTCTTAACTTCCCTGAGCTCCGTAAAAACTCACTGTTAGCATGGACTAACCAACGGGGAAATTTTTATCTCTTTCTTCTTAAATATAACCTATGATATGTAATCATAGTATATATGGTATAAAAATTGAAATATAGAAAGTTTCGTTAAGATTAAAGACTGTAGGGACTAACAGTTTAAAATCAGCCTCCTACTGACAACTGGAGTAGTGTAGAATGTGTGGGCTTCCCCACCCTCTGAACGACGGGCAAGACTGGGGTGCAGACCCCCTTCCTTAGCTGGTCTCACTTGGCAGGTCCTCCTTCCTGCCCTACAGACAGGAAGCCAGCCCTCAGGAGACCCAGCGCCCGCACATGCACACACATCCAAGGGGAGCCTGTTATGCAGAAGGCTGGCTTCGCACTCCCAGGACCCAGTGAAGCATTCATTCAGCCTTGCCAAACCCAGAAAGAATCCTCTAGGGGGTGTCTTTTTAGTCTCTCCTCTCTCTCTCTCTCTCTCTCTCTCTCTCTCTCTCTCTCTCTTTCTCTCTCTCTCCTTCTCTGTTTTTCTCTCTCTCTCCTCTCCAGTTTTGCTTTTCTGTAAGTTGTGTTTCTGGTGAGTACATCAGTGGCATCTTACTCCAGAAAGAGTGCCCTTTGACAGCTGTCAGGCGGGTACCACTTGTCAGGCAATCCGTTCCCAGGTGTCGGTGGTACCTCGTCTCCCGCCCAGCCTCCTCCTCAGGGTGGAGACTGCCGCATGGTTTTCCAGCTCGTGGAGACGAACAGGTCCCGGCTCTTGGCCAGCCGAACCATGAAGCGCCCCACATAGAAGCCGCTGATCTGGCCCACACCGTCATTTCTCCCCATGGCCAAGAGGAACGTCAGCGCACCTGTGGGGCAGAAGCACAAGCTAGAGTCCTGCTCACCATCTGTGGCGGGCAATGCCCAGATTTATTAATTACAAATTATTAAAGCGTTCTAGGGAGTGTTTCTGTATCCGGCTTTAAAAGTTTGTCCTAGCCCTGGCCGTTGGGGTTGGACGTCGTCCTGTGCACCGACAGGTTGCCGGTTCAATTCCTGGTCAGGGTACTTGCTGGGCTTTCGGGCTCAGTGCCTGGTAGGGTGAGTGCAGGAGGCAGCCAATCGATGTTTTGCTCTCACATTGATGTTTCTTTCTCTCTCTCCCTCTCCCATAATTAATAAAAATTTTTTTTTTTAAAAAGTTGGTACTAGTGGTCATTTATCTCAAAGACTTTCACCATGTCTAACCCCTACTCTCTTAAAACTGTGAAGCAAAAGTTGCCCTAGCTGGTTTTGGCTCAGTGGATAGAGCGTGGGCCTGTGGACTGAAGGGTCCCAGGTATGATTCCAGTCAAGGGCACCTGCCTGGGTTGCAGGCTCGATCCCCAGTAGGGGGCGTGCAAGAGGCAGCCAATCAATGATTCTCTCTCATCGTTGATGTTTCTATCTCTCCCTCTCCCTTCCTCTCTGAAATCAATAAAAAAGATTTTTTTAAAAAACTGTGAAGCACATGGGACTCCCTCACCTGGTTTATAGGCCTTGAAGGGCCTCTGTTTCATGGAGTTGACGATATTGGCCACGGCGATGTTGGCGTGGAGGCCAGCATGATAGGCCATCTTGGGCTCCTTCACGTCGGCACAGTCGCCGATGGCGTAGATGTGGCTGTAGCCCTCCACCTGGAGGTACTCGTTCACCTTCAGGGCACCATTGCTGGCCAGTCCACTATCTGCCAGGCGAAACCAACAGGAAACCAAAACCCTAAGCTGCCATGTTAAGTGGCCCCCAGAGCACAGAGAAGAGGAGCTCTGCCGGAGGCGGGCCGCCCACCCAGTTTATTTCCGCTTGAAGCCCCCCCCCCCGCCCCCAACTCCTCCTGCAGAGGCAAGGGGACCACTCCAGGGTGGGAACTGGTCAGAAAGACAGCAAGGGTCATTCTCTGTGCTGTGCGTGACTCTGGACGTTACCACGGTTAACACAGTGCTTACGTTCACAACTTGGCCGAGTCCTGAACTTTCTTTTGAACGTGGATCAGATTTTTAAAATAAATACAGGGCTTTAATAAATGATAAACTTTTCATTTTAAGGGACTTAAAAGCTTATCTTTGAAGTATATCATTAGGACAATTAGGTGTTCAGTTTTGGGCTCTGTCCATTAACCCTCAGTTCCACCCACATGCCTGGCCCGGACTAGCTTCCTTCCTCTGGGATTGGATAAGTCTTTCCTGCAGGCACAGAGGGGGAGCTCCGCGGGCAGGAATGGGACTCAGGCATACATGCGGGGAACCTGAGGACACAGCAACATGGGGCCTGACCAGGAGCCCCTGAGTCTCCATTCACACATGGAGGCAGGAGGCCACCTGCTCCATGTTTCCGTCAGCTCGATGGTCCAATATTGAGCTTTAAGGACACGAAGCCACAATATTGCCCCCACTCCCCAAATGGTCATCCCAGCTCAAGTGGCCAAACATCTGGGTCAGGGTTTGGGGAGAGCAGCACACCTGTGAAGAGAGAAAGGCCTGACCCCAGGATTTCCTCTGCATCCGTGATCCAAGGCCAGGAACAGAAAGCAGATCTTTTCGGCTCTCTGAAACCCGTTCTCATCTCTTGCTGCTTGGGGGTGGGCCCCAATTTTGGAAGAGTCTCGTCACCTTGCACATCTTGGGCTGTGGTAGGCAAACTGCGGCTTGGCAAACCGCAGCTCGCGAGCCACATGCAGCTCTTTGGCCCCTTGAGTGTGGCTCTTCCACAAAATACCGGCTCTTCCACAAAATACCGACTTCTGCGCATGGGCCACTAAGTTTCAATCGCACTGTACATGTGCGCCCACACGTGGTATTTTGTGGAAGAGCCACACTCAAGGGGGCAAAGAGCCGCATGTGGCTCGCGAGTCGCGGTTTGCCTACCACGGGGCTAAGTCATCATTATCACAGCTGAGGAAAGGACAACAAGAGTGAACCTGAACTTAAATTTAAAGTTTGATGTCACCATTCAGAAGAGACAAAAGAGCTGCTAGGATGGAGGGGAAAGGAAGGGGGTGCCGATTCCTGGGGGAAAGGCCTGAGGGGCCTTGGACGCTGGGCAGTGAGGAGGCAACCTGAGCAGTGGACAGTGGCTCTGCCACCTGCTTACCAAATGCACGGTGGTAGGCAAAGCTGTTGATCTTGATACCATTGCAGACAATCACCAGGTTGGTGGCCACCTCAGTGCCTTTGTCCGTCTGTACACTGATGCACTCGCGATACTCATTGAAAGGCAACTCCGCCATGTTGCTCACCCGCTCACCTGTCAAGGGAGGTCTGTGACCAGGAGGCTGGCAGAGGGTGGACAAGGCTGGTCCACGCCAAAGCTGACCCGGGGGAGTCTGGAGACCCCTGAAGGCCCCAGGAAAGGGCTGGATGCTGTGGCCCAAGTAGGTAATGATTCCACTCCCCCTTCCCGCCCTGCTCCTCTCCCAGTCCACCTGCTACCCCCACAAGCACAATCTGGACACCAGGCCCCCAGGGATACGATGGGAGGAAAGTTCCAAGAAGCAATTTGAGGCTGAGTTTCCCAAGTTCTGGGAAAAGCTATTTGAGGAAGATCTCCAACATGCCTCCCCGACTGTGAGCTATGCCACCCTGCTCAGGCAGCACAGGCCCTCCAGACACACCGGCAAAGGTGAACCACTGCCTAAAAGTAGAGGTGATCACAGTACTGCAGAGCCAGGAGCAAGGAGGCAGCCAGCCTGGGGTTTCATAGAGCAGACACCCCCCTCCCTGAAGAAAACAAAGAGGCTGAGCCCCACAAATTGTGGAGGACACCCCTGGGGTTAGACCCCCACTCGCTAGCTGCTGGGTGGTTCTCTTCCCTCTTGCTCTGGACAAAAGCCACACTCCTCACCACCCTCAAGACACAAACCAAAAAACCTATTCTCTGTACCAGAGAGACATCATAATTCAGGTCAAATCCTTTAGATGATTTTTTAAAAATCATTCAACAAATAGGTACCATCTGCACTTTGTCCAAACCAATAGCCAGGACAGTGCTGGTCCGTGACATGAAATCCTGTAAGCACGAGGGCCTCTGCCCTGCCGAGGGCAGGCACAACCTCCGGCTGGACATCAGGGCTCAAATGGGCTTTGATGCTCAACCCCAGGACTCAGAGACTGTGGCCACCCTCTAGCCGGAGGCAGTGACCAAGCCTCGAGCCCAATCTCCCTGGGCCAGGGGGCGGGCAGGGCCAGGGGAACGGCACGTACTCAGCAGCAGCTGCACGCCTTTCTGGAGCAGGATCTCCTTCGCCTCCTGCCGGACGCAAGGCAGGAGCTCCTTGTCAGCCAGGGCCATTTGGGAGTGAATAAGAGTGACCTGGGGACAAACGACCATAGGACAGAGGAGCCACTGAGCCTCCTGCACACAATTAGAGGCTTCAAAACACCCAGTCTGCCTTCCCCTCCTCCTCCCCCTACCTCAGGTCACAGGTTTGGGAACTGAGGCCCAAGTGAAGCAATCTGCCCAACACTGGAACCAGCTCATGGCAAGCTGGGCTGGAGCCCACGTCCCCCGGTCCAGGACTCTCAGAATGGGCCGGCACGCCACAACCACACGGGGCGCCACGTGGAAAATCATTTCGAGCATCCTTGGGCACTTACGGTCAGACAGTCTATATACAAGCCATTGACATTGTACCTGTACGTCAACCTGACATTTCCATTAAAGCTGGTTCTAAAACGAGCACTTCCTGCCATGCGGGTCAGCACAGGGCGCGAGAGGCAGCCTGGAACGGCGTTCAAAGCCTGGGCTTTGGAATCAGACTGCCTGGGTGGAAATCCCATCTTGGATACTCACTCGGACACTGCCTGACAACTCGGTAAGACAGATCGCAGTCCCATTCACAGAAATGTTGTCATGATGGGGGCAGGGGTGGGGGTTGAGGGGGTCAATGGGGAAAAAACCCAAAGGGGATATTTGTAATACGTTCGACAATAAAGATAAATTTAAGCCCTAGCCGGTTTGGCTCAGTGGATAGAGCGTCGGCCTGCGGACTGAAGGTCCCCGGGTTAGATTCCAGTCAAGGGCACGTGCCCGGGTTTCAGGCTCCATCTCCAGTACGGAACGTGTAGGAGGCAGCCGATTAGTGATTCTCTCTCATCATTGATGTTTCTATCTCTCTCTCTCTCTCCCTTTCTCTCTGAAATCAATAAAAAAATATATATATCTTTTATAAAGGTAAATTTTAAAAAAGAAATGTAATGACGAAACGAGCATGTGTGTATAAAGCACATATTACTCTTATGTGTCTACTGATCATAAACATACGGAAGTTTCCCTGAGTTACTTCCTACTTCAGACCGGTCTTTACCCCATAAATCAAAATTAATGAACTTTTACATCAATTATTCATAATCATTTCCAACAATTTGTCAGAGAACAACTGTATAATTAAATTAACCCATATTGATCTCACTTTTCAAAACCAACGTGCCTTTCCCTCGGGAACGAGCAGCAGCCACGGGCTCCATGCGGCTCTCAGCTGATCTGGCATCAGCTGCAAGCGTGCTCTCGCCTCCGTAATTACCAATCATCGCTCGGCCCTCAGCTGAGCCTTCGCGGCTGCCTGGATGTGTGTTTTCTCTCCAGCGTGCCAGCCAGATGCTCTATCCCTCCATCATCCAAAGGGAACAGGGCCGGCCAGTCCTTAGTGAGGGGCTGCACCGCAGGCTCCCCCATGGGGCTGTCCAGGGCTAGGGCTACCGTCTCTTAAAGACCAAAAAAAACAACTAAGGGTGCTTCTGACCAAGCTAGTTGTCAGCAAAATCAGGCAATCAAAGTCTACGTTCAGGTCACAGAGCTGGGACATTGAGGGGCCACAGGCGTTAATGTTCTGTAAGGGGTCTCCCCTGGCCTTGATTCTCCCGGTGGGACCAGAAGGCAAGACCCCCCACTGACCCAGGACACATCCTGGCTGTCCAGAAAAAATTCCATCAGAAAGGCACTTCAGGGGATCCCTCAGTACAGAGAGCAGGAGATGGGAAACACGGGCTCCCACTGTGTGTTGGGGCTCCGCCTCCCAGGCCTTGAGCGAATTCCTGATTTTCCTTCGACAACACAGAAAGAAGCCGGCCACGGAGAGCTCAGAGCCAAGGCCGCCTGCCCACCTCTTTCTCGGGGTACTCGGTTTTAATCTCCGCTGCCATCTCCACTCCAGCAGAGCCTCCGCCCACCACCACGATGGACTGTGAGCACTGGACCTGGAGCAGAAGCAAATGTACAAACACCCTCAAGTTCACCCTGCCTCAAGGGGCAGCACTGGGCCAGGGCAGGGAGGGAGGTCCTTGCCAAAGAGTAGAGAACTCTTTCCAAATGTGAGGTCTAACACTTGCTGGGTGTCTCCCTGCATTTTCCCATCTGATTCTCACAACAGCCCCAAGAGGCAAGTATCATGCTGCTGGCCCGCCCTTCAGATGACCATGGCCCGGGTCTGTCTGAGCTCAAAGCCTGGCTCCTAACGTCTACACTAGTGTCTTTCCTCCCGGCTTCTCAGAAGCTGTGCAGAGAGGGAAGACCTGGCCGAGCCATGCAGCAGCACTCACCTTGAGAGCCTTCCCTGGTCCCCACTCCTCATCACTTCGAAGGGGACAGAGCCACCCGCCGGCTCTCAGGGCTGCTGTGAGAGCTGGCTGCGGGCATGGGTCCAAGCCTGCTCTATATATCACAGGCCCTGTGCAACCAGGAGCCGAGAGAGCGGAGCTGGGTCCCCAATCGCTCCATGAGCAGGTCTGGGTGCTCATGTCCAGACACTGATGACAGATCCAAAGGTCTCCTCCCAGGAGTCTCTCGAATAACTCTCCTTGCAGCCACTGTCACAGCCCTGAACACCTCCTAAGGGTCTCCCTGCTGTGCCCCCCAAGTTGTTCTGCTCTCCAGGGGCCACCCAGTCTGCGCTCACTGCCCTGCCCGGGGCCAGGGGCGCTCACCTGCTTCACCATGTTCTCGTAGGCCTGAATGGCCTCCTGCTGGCTGAAAACCTGGTTCAGCTTGCCAGGGAAGAACCCAGTGCTGCCCGTGGCCAGGATAAGATGTGAGAAGGGCAGTGCCTGTGAGGGGCAAGGAAAAGAAAGGTGGGGGCAGGCCTGGGCTCTTCATCCAACCCCAGGCCCATGGGTACTGAGCCCTCTGAGGCAGCCCTCCTTGGAGGGGAGCAAAACCATCACATGGTTAAGCTGAAGGGTGGTGCTAGAACCCAGTAGAACCTAAAGAAGCAGACTTGCCTCCTGCCAGAGCTCCCAGCATGGAAATGAGAGGGCTGAGCTCCCCACAGTGTGGGGCAGGTAAGCTGGAAACAGGAAACTACATGTGGGGAATAAGCAGGATTCCAGCATCCATGTGGAATTAGTTTAGACTCTCCTAGGTATTTTAGAAGAAATTGCCCCCTGCACCCCCAAAACAAAGGAAAGGGGGGAGGGAGGAGATCCTGCTTGGAGCCTAAATAGATCAAGTTGACAAAACCAGTGCTGCTCTGCTGGGAGGAGGACGGGGGTCTGTGTTCCCATGGACCCCCATGGACCCTCATGGACCTTCATGGACCCTCCAGGGCTCTGAACAGTCTGGCCCAAAACCACAGAACAAGGCGACTCTCAGCAATCTTTCCAACCGAGAGATTCCCAGCCCTAAAATTAATGCAAGTGGGATTGATTCACACAAAATCGAAGACTCATTGAGGACAGAAATGGTGTCCCCTTTTTCTAATTCCCCTTTAGCTTTGGATAGAGTAGAGGGCAAGGCTAGAGGTGACCCTCAACATGACAACTGGGCTGGCGGCAGCTCATGGGTGGAGCTCACATTACTGCGGGTGTATCCCAGGCGCCGAGCTACGACCCGGGCTGAGCATCTTCCTGGCTGTGGGATCCCGGGCGAGCCACTTATCCCCATGTGACAGGAGGCTACATCACCTCCCCGAGTCATGGCGGGCACCACAGGAGACCGTGTAAAGCTTAGGACAGTGCCCGGGGCACAGGAAAGGCTCAGGAAATGTCTGCCCCCACACGTATGGCTGCTGTCGTCAGGCCTCTGCTTATGAGGAAGCGCTCTCAGCACCAGGCAGGGCTGGGGGCCAGAGGCCTCTCTCCCGCCGTGAGGCCTGCCAGGCAGACCTGCCAGGTCTCCCACCAGCAGCTGTCAGCCCTGCTCACCTCGCCATCCTCCAGCAGCACCATCTGATTCTTCAGATCGATCTCAACCACCACGCCCTGCCGGAAGCTATTCTTGAAGCTCTTGGAGTAGGAGATGAATGTCTTTTTGGCAAACCCTGAAGAGCGGACAGAGGAGGTCACAGTGTAAAACTGGGCTGCCCACAGGAGACAGAATAACTCAGAACCTCTCCTGGACTGCATACCAACAGGGGTGTCCCTGACCAAACATCTGGGCCAGTGTTATACCCAGGGTATCCACCCACCCCCAAAGTGCCAGCTGTGCCCCGGGGCATCAGGGAAGCTCAAGCTCTTACTCTAGGGCCTTGATGGTAGCTGCTTACGGCCAATGACCTTTAGATTCTCCAGAATTTGTCTAGCGGCTGAACAGAGGTACCTTGCCCTAAGTCGAGAAAACCACCCCCAGACCCACAGCGTGATAAGACCAAGAAAGCCCCGGAAAGGAGCCCGTTACCGCTCTCCACGGAGGCCCGCAGGGCGGCCACATTGTGGTGGAAGGAGTCCTTCATGTCCACCAGCGTGAAGGAGATGTTCAGCGCCTGCAACTGGCCGGCGGCCGTGATCCCGCCAAAGCCCCCACCGACGATCACCACATGCACGCCTCTCGCTTCCATGGAGACCTGGGACCCCATCTCGAGCCGCCACTGCAGGGACAGAAGGAGAGGCCACCTGGGAGTCAGGGGCAGCTCAAGGCTGGGAGGGCAGGGGTCAGCCCCCAGCAAGAAGGGCCTCAAATGCCGAGACGTGACCTTTTTAATTTATGTCATCATTAAGATTTTAATTGTAAAATCTGAATTCCAGAGGCACAGGGGTATCATTGTTCCATCCCATCGCCCAACCACCCAGTTCCATTCTCCACTGCATCCACGTTACCAAGTTGATATGAATCCTTCAGAGGTGTTCTGTGTACCTACAATCGTAATTGTTTCTGCACACATTAAACTATCCTGCAGTTTCCCCACTCAATATGTTTGCTCACTCGTCAACGTAACTTAAATGAGCTCCTGCTCTTTGATGTGCCCTGTGCCGTGGCTCCTGGGGCCAGAGACAGATAGACAGATGTGGCCCCTGCCCTTGTAAAGGAAGGGCTCACAAACCGCAGGGCCAGGAGGAGGATGCAGACCTGGGAAGCTGGTCAGGTGCACATTTCTATGGTGGGCACACCTGTGGGGACCTGCAAGCACGGGCCACATCAAAGGAACGAAATAAAATTCTTAAGCCCCAAGCTAAGCAATCACTGACCAGATTCTGCCCACTCACAGGCCACCAGCTTGAGCCCCAGGTCTAAGGAGATGAATGGACAGGTTTTGACCATCAACCTGCAAAATAGGATGCAGTGTGACTGAGGCCGTGACAGTGGGGCGGGGAGGAGAGGCCTGCAGCGGGAGGTCATTCCCCAAGCATTCTGGGACAGTGGATGTCCACCAGGACTGCTGGGCAGCCTCCCCAGGAGACATGGGGCAAGGGGAGACGTCTGCTGTGAGAAGAAACAGTGCTGGTTAAAGACTGCGAAGGAATGCCCGCCGGTAAGAAGGATGGTAGGCAGCAGTGGTGATGGTGTGGGCTCCAGTGAGGGGGAGGGAGGAGCGAGCACCTGCTTGATGCCAGGGACAGTGTCTGCAGAGGGTGGAGGGCCAGGACTGCAGGCCACCTGTGCCCCAGGCCCACACTCACACCTGGGCTGGTGCAGCCAAGCAAACCTTGGTTGAGCTCCTGAGGAGCTGAAATTCAAAAACCCTTAGCCCAGAGCATGACACTGGAGGACGTCTGAGGCAGAGGACAGCCTTGGGCTGAGTCAGCACAGAGGGAGAAGGAAGAGGTGGCGAAGCTTGCCTGGGTGCCCCCAGCCAGCCCGAGAGGCAATCTAGCAGGCTCACCCTCCAAAGAGCCCGGGTCACCTGGCGAATCCCAGAGTCTGTCCCTTTTGAGGGCTGAGAAGCTGGCCTGGGGCTGCAGTCAGAGGCCTTACCCCAGTCCAGCTTAACCCCAGAGAAGGCTGCTCATGGTGCAGGGCCCCGGGCTCTCCAGTGTGGGAGCCCAGCTACCTGGGGAGCAATCTTGACTGCAGCTGAGCGCCTGAGAGCAGTGAGGGCTGTTGGGAGATGCTGGCTAGAGGCGACAGGCAGTCACACCTCCTCCTGGCCTGTGCCAGGCTCTAAGGAGAGGCAGAAATAAAGCAGGCTGCCAGGAGAGACAGTAAAGGATGGCGAAGCTGGCATGCACAGAAAGCAGCGAGAGGCCCAACAGCGGCTGCGGGCATCAGGGATGGAGGTTCACAGTGGGGGCGGCAGGGGGTGGCAAGGAAGGAGGAAGTGGACTTGGGTCAGCCTTGAAGGGCAAGCAGTGTGCTGCCCAAAGGCTTGATGGGGAAGCGTGTTCCAGCCGGCCTGGGCCCTCTCGGGCAGCACCCCAGCAGCTGGAAGACTACCCCACTGTCCTGCATCCTGTGTGGCCTGGGCACAACCCCTCCCCCCTGGCCTCCATTTACCCCCTGTAATGTGAGGGGGCATCCTAAGATGTCCTTGCACACATAGGTTTCCAAGACATGGGGCCCCCAAAATGGTCCCCACACTTATAGGGGCAGCTTATGGTTGGAGCTCCAGGCACTGTTCTTGTTGGTATTCAAATGTCCACTGCCTAATTTCTCCCCTGGAGGAGGGAGAACCTGGTGGGGGAGGGCGAACCTGGTGAGGGAGGGAGAACCTGGTGGGGGAGAGAGAACCTGGTGAGGGAGGGAGAACCTGGTGAGGGAGGGCGAACCTGGTGGGGGAGGGAGAACCTGATGGGGGAGGGAGAACCTGATGGGGGAGGGAGAACCTAATGAAGGAGGGAGAAACTGGAGGGGGAGGGAGAATCTGGTGGGGGAGGGAGAACCTGGTGGGGGAGGGAGAACAGGATGGGGGAGGAGGAACCTGATGGGGAAGAGAACCTGGTGGGGAAGGGGGAGCCTGGTGGGGGAGGTAGATCTGACAGAGAAGATTAGAAGGGATTTAACTGTTTCTCACTGACTGAATGGTCCCCAACTCATTGAGGCTTGTGCATTCTACCCTTTTACAGATGAGGAAAGAGCCCTCAGCAGGGCTGGGACCAGGACGAGTCCCCAGCAGGCAGTACCACCTTCACTGCTCCAGGCCCTCAGAAAGGTCGTCCTGAGTGTTCATCGGGCGGAATCTGCCAACTGGGCCAGAAGGAGCATGTCTCCTGGGAGCCAAAACCGAAGAGGGCCCAGGGCCCAGCCCGAGGCCAGGAGTAAACACCAGAGCTGAGCAGAGGCTGGGAATGAGGCAGGCGATGGAAGGGGTATGTTTCACCTCCCTCTTCAGCACGGCCCCCTCTGTGCCAACCTGCCTTTGGGGCCAGCAGCCGGCAAGGTCAGGGAAACCCCCAGAGCCCTGCTCCCAAGCTGGCTGGGCACAGGCCCAGAGAGGCTGCACAGCTGGCTAGGGAGAGGGGTCCGCCGTGGGTCGGGTCACACTGGGCCACCTAGGGAAGCTCAAGGAGAGACTTTGAAAACACCTGGGGCCCTCTCTGCAGAGGACAGTTTGGGCCAAGAGGTCCGGTGGCAGAAAGGGAGGCTGAAGATGAGCTCGGGGAACAAGGTGGGTGGCCAGGAGGGCAGGTGACAGGGCCAGCACACACAGGGTGCCTGTCACACCTACATGCGCACCAGTTCTAACCACCAGGCCTGCCCCGGGCCCTCCCCGGGGAGGCGAGTAAGCCCAGCGGCCCCAGTGCAGGCCTGAGGGGCAGTAAACTGGCTGAGGATCGACGGGCTTCCCCAAAGGGCAAACGCTGGCCCACCCGAGCAGGCAGACCCTCCGTGAAGGCAAACTGCTTCTCTGGAGTCCCAGCGTCTGGGGCCTGAGGGCTCCCCCACCACGAGGGGCTGGACGAGAAGAGGAGGCCCTGAAGCCCCTCCTGGAATCTCTCTTCTCTCTCCTCCACTGACCCCTGACACTCTCACTGGGGGAATGGTGGGCTGGCGGCTCTCCAGCTGATTCCACCCTTCCTCCTCAGCGGCCTCCCTTACCCAACACTCTTGCACACCCGTGTCTTCCTTGGCCAATTCTTCTTTTTTTTTTAATCCTCACTGGAGGATGTTTACTGATTTGGGAGAGAGGAAGGGAGAGAGAAAGAAACATTGATGTGAGAGAAACATTAATCAGTTGCTTCCCATACATGGCCCGACCAAGGATTGAACCCACAACCTAGGTATGTATCCTAACCGGAAATCAAACCTGGAAACTTTCAGTGTATAGGACGATGCTCCAACCAACTCAGCCACCCAGCCAGGGCCCAGTGCCAGTTCTAGCTTGGCCCCTGAGGACAGCTCCCCTACACTCGACCACGATCCACTTTGCCAGATACCTAAACCATGTATGTAAGCCACAGAGCTGCTTCCCAGCCACACACCCTACCTATCGGTGCTCAAAAAGCCATGTAGCCCTGGCCAATGTGGCTCCCTGGTTAGAGCATCAGCCCATGCACCAAAGACTCACAGGTTTGATTCCCCATCAAGGGCACGTACCTGGGTTGCAGATTCGATCCCCAGCCCCGGTCAGGGTGTGGGAGGCAACCAATCGGTGTGTTTCTCATCTCTCTCTCTTTTTTTCCCCTCCCTCCCTTCCACTCTCTCTAAAAATCAATGGAAAAAATATCCAGCCTCAATCAATGGGAGACCCCATCAATGGAAGACTACAGGATACACTGTTATACTCCCATACAATGGAATATTCTGGAACCATTCGTTTTTAGAGTGGACGCTTTTTACATGAAATGTTTGTCCATGATTTGTCCACACCCATATGATGTACAAGACCACGAATAAATCTTAATGTAAATTATGGTTTTTGGGTGAATGTGTCAATGCATGTTCATCAACTGTAACAAGTGTACCCCTCTGGCGGGGGATGTTGATAATGGGGGAGGCTGTGCATGTGTGAGGACAGGGGACATATGAAAAGTCTTCTGTACCTTGCCCTCAATTTTGCTTTGAACTAAAACTACTCTACAAAAATAAAGTCCTTAAAAAACAAAGTTTGTTACCTGGCCAGTGTGGCTCAGTGGTTGAGTCAACCTATGAACCAGGAGGTCACTGCACAGTTTGATTCCCACTCAGGGCACATGCCCGGGTTGCGGACGCAATCCCCATAGGGGGCGTGCAGGAGGCAATTGATCAATCATTCTCTCTCATCATTGATGTGTCTATCTCTCTCCCTCTGCCTTCCTCTCTGAAATCAATAAAAATATACTAAAAAAACAAAAACAAAGTTTGTCCATGAAAAAGTCAGGTAATAGAACAGCCTAATCCCACTTATGAGCAATCAGACATGTGTACCTAGCTACATATATACACATACATGTAATAATGACAACAGCTAGCATTCATTGCATTTTTATCTGTATATTTGCATTGAATAGTGTGAGTTTTTCTCTCCATTTTTTTATAGAAAGTCAGTAACCTTGCCCAAGGTCAATCCTCACAGTCTGACAGACCTGAGCTCTAAAGCAAAGCGCTCACAGTGGTCCCAGATGACTTTTCTACTTACTTCTTTGAGGTGTTTTTTTTTTTTGTATCATTTGAATATTTTTATTTTTAAATATATTTTATTGATTTTTTTACAGAGAGGAAGGGAGAGGGCTAGAGAGTTAGAAACATCGATGAGAGAGAAACATCCATCAGCTGCCTCCTGCACACCCCCCACTGGGGATATGCCCACAACCAAGGTACATGCCCTTGACTGGAATAGAACCTGGGACCCTTCAGTCCGCAGGCCGATGCTCTATCCACTGAGCCAAACCGGTTAGGGCTTGTTTGAATATTTTTAAATGAGTGTGTCATTTTTACAGAAATAATAAAGCTTTAAAAACAGGGCAGACCTCCTACCAACTAATTTTTAAAATTGAGATATTAGTCATAAAATTCACTATTTTGAAGTGTACAATTCAGTAGTTCCTAGTACACTCATAAAAGTGTACAACCAACACCACGATTTAATACCAGAACATTTTCAACGCCCCCCCCCCCAAAAAAAAGGAAAAGAAAAGGAAAGAAAAAACTCATCCATTAGCAGTCATTTCCCATTCCCTCTTCCTGCAGCCCCTGGGAGCTACCAATCTCCTGTCAGTCTCTACACATTTGCCCATTCCATACCTTTTGTCTGCTTTCTTTCACTTAGCATAATGTTTTCAAGATTCATCCAAGCTGTAGCATGTATCAGTATTTCATTCCTTTTCATGGCTGAGTAACATTGCATTGTATGGAGAAACGTTTTGTTTATCCATCCGTCAGTTGATGTACATTTGGGTTGTTTCCACCTTTTGGCTATTGTGAATAATGCTGCTATGAACATTCATACACAAGTTTTCCTGTGAACGTATGTTTTTAATTCTCTTGAGTATATACCCAGGAGTGAAATTGCTGGGGCCTGTGGTAACTCTGTGTTGAACTGTTTGAGGAACTGCAAAACCCACCAGCTGATTCTGAACTGAACATCAAGCCAAAGGAGAGAGCACAGTCTTAACTCAATCTGCCAAGATTCAGGAAGGTTGGCTTAAGAGAAGGTCCAAGAGAGCAAACCCTAATTGTCCAGGGACTCCTAAGGAAATTCACCTTTGCCCCTCCCCCAACACATCCGCACGCCACACACACACACACACACACACACCTGGTGCACACTGGAATGTTCTCAGTAAATCCTGTTTCTACCAAGGATACCCAGCCTGACCCCCGGGGGAGTGGGGGAGGAGAGGTTAGTCTCTAATAATACAAACAGAGGCTTTGAGGAATCTACTGAAAAACAAGCCAGTTACATTTATGCCAACGTTGTAGAGCGCTCACGCCTCAGAACACACAGCAGGAACCACGTGGGTTCCAATCAACGCAAGGACATCGTCCAGGATCGCTTCACAGAGATTACAAATGAAACAAAGTCTGGAGTATGCCCAGGGTAGATTTCTACAGCCACGGTTCCAGAGTGGCCATCCTGTTTGAGAGGGCCTCTGGGTGTGACTCCAAGCACCACGAATGTCCCCTATCCACCGGGGGACAGGCTGAGAGTAGGCCTTCCACGGCCCATTCCCCAGGGAATGCATGCTAAATATAACCCCAAAAATACCACTTTCTGAAAGGCACTCAAAGTCTGACAAAGGAGCTATCCTTTCACGCTCCAGGAGAGGGCAGCTCTGGGCAGACAGGCTCATCCCAGTGTCCTACACACTCCCCTACCACAGCCGTGTACCTCCTCCTGGGAGCCCGTCACCTAACACCCATGGTCTGCTCACCTCCTGTGTCTGGATCCTCCTGGCTTTCTTATTTCACCACCAGCCAAACACCAGCCAGGCCCTGGCGCACACCAGCCCTGGTCAGCTCTACTGCTAAACTGCTGGGTGTCCCGAACAAGGGCAGGCCCAGCTGGGAGCAGTCTCCCCCAGAAATGGAGGCCCTCCAGATCTGGGGTTACACACAGTGCTCTTAAAGGGCTTCTCTCTAGGTGCTGGGGTGAGGGTGGGTGGGGTCTGCGAGCTTAGGGCTTGCACAGGGGCATGCTGGAGCGCGCACACACACAGAGGAATCTGAGCAGGACTCCCTGATAGTTTACACATTTACATATTTTACAAAGGCCTTGAACACAAGACACACGCCTGGGATGCCTGGTAAGCCCTCCCCAAACTATGTCTGCCCCCCAGCTCCGTGCCAGTCCTCCTGTGAGATCATCGGCTCCCCTCCCCACCCTCAGACACAGCCAGGGGTCAAAGGGTCGCTAGTTGGAGGGGACAGGCAGGGTGTGTTTAGGGGGTGGGGCTGGAAGTAAAGCGCGCACCGGCACCCACTACAAGCAAATCCCCGGGAATTTGGGGCGTCCTGGGCTCCCCAGCCCCATCCGTAAGTTTGGAGCCCGCGGAAACCGGGCTTCCGGGAAAGGAGAGGTGGCCCTTCTCGTGTAACCCGGAGCCTGGGGCAGTGAGCCCCCGGCATTTCCCTCTGGACCCGAGGCTTTCCTCCTTCCCTGTGACCCGGCTTCCAACCAGCGGCGACCCTGGGCCGGGGGGTGGGGGTTAGGGCTGAATGAGGGCACCCTTCTTACCTGGGAAGACTCGGCCGTCACTTCGGGGGCGGACGGGAAGGGGGTCAATGCCCCTCCCCCTGCCGCGGGTACCGTAAACCTCCCTGTTGTGTTTTGGGGAAAGTGGGGGGTGCAGCCCTCGCGTCCCAGACGATCGCCCTCCTCCCAAGGCCACAACTCCGCGCACCGACCTCCGCCTCTGTCCGTCCCGTCTCCCAGGCCCCGGCGGGTCCCTGCTCGGGGTGTCTGCGGGGCCCTGCGGGCGCCGGGCAGCCCGAGAGCACGCCTCCCGCCTCGGCGGCGCGGCCGGTGCGGGTCGCCTGGGGCACCGCGGCCCCTCCCGGCCCACGTGACTCGGGGCGCCCTCTGGCCACGCCCCGGCCACGCCCCCGCGGTAGGATCTCTGCGGGCACTCCCCGCCCGCCTTCCCCCTCCCCCACGCCTCCCGCTAACGGGTGGGAACCCCTCCCTCACCCCCGACGGTGAAACTGACGGCCCCGAAGATCGACGTTGCCTGGCCCTGCGCGGGCACCTCGGACTCTGATCAAAGTTTGGCCCGAAGCTGCCGGACTTCAGAGCGCGGGCTCTCGGGCACCGGCTGTGCCGCCCGGGGCGGATGACCAACCTCCTGCCTTTACGCTTATAAGTCATAACCCGCAAACCCAGTGGAGCACCTCTGTATGCCTGGCCCTGTGCTAGGAGCTGGGAGATAAAATGGAGAACAAACTGGCCTGGTTTCTGCTCACCGTCCGATTGGGTGATAGTCTGGGGAAAGACAATATATTAAATATCTATCTCTCGTTGAAGGAAGAAAAACGGGGGGCAAAGGAAGGGTGCTGAGGCCTTTCTGCAAGGATGAGAAGGAGTTAGTCCTGGGCAGAGAGGAGGCGAGTGTGCTCTGGGTGTGCAAATCGCTGGCGGTGATACAGGCCGGAGGCCCTGGTGAAGACTGGCCGTCACCCCAAGGGCAGTGGGATTTGCCCCTGCAGGGCTTTAGGCAGAAGAGTGACAGGACTGCGTCATGTTCTGTGGTGAAAGGATGGGGAAGTAGGAGGGCTGCTGAAAATGAGGAAACTGTTTAGGAAAAAAGAAAAAGAGCTTGGACTACGTAGGATATGTAAGGAAATGGACTGATGCAAGCTACAACCTGGCAGTCGGATCAAGCTAATTAGATGACAGGTGACATCTATTTAAACAAACATTAGCACCTACCCTGAGAGATCCTTGACGTGAACTGTCTAGTGTGGTGTCTGGCACACAGCAGCCAGCGTGCCCAAGGCCATGCCGTGCCTGGCAGCCTCCTGGCTCCCACCCAGTGCTCCCTAGAATACTGCCCTTCACCTTCCCGGTTTTCACAAATGTTTATACTAGACGTGGCCTTTTCCGTGCCTCTTCCAAAGGCTGTGGTCAAAGACTTTGTACCCTATACCCCCAGCATAGGAGCGATGGGATCAACTCCATCTAGAGCAGTGGTTCTCAACCTTCCCACTGCCGCGACCCTTTAATACAGTTCCTCATGTTGTGGTGACCTCCAATTCCATTGTTACAAATTGAACATAATTAAAGCATAGTGATTCATCACAAAAACAATATGTAATTATATATGTGTTTTCCGATGGTCTTAGGCGACCCCTGTGAAAGGGTCGTTTGACCCCCAAAGGGGTCGCGACCCCCAGGTTGAGAACCGCTGATCTCGAAGTTGGTGCTGATTCATCTCGAGCTGGGAGAAAAGCTGGTGTGCTCCTGTGGGCACCAGTCTCACCTACAAAGCCCGACTGCATCTTCCTCTTCGCTGGAACCTTTGCCGCTCCCCCTCTCCCGCTGATATCTGCCCCATGAAAGTAGGCTGGAGGGGGATACAGTGAGAGGTGTGGCAATCTCCACCTCCTTCTCGCAGCCAGAAGAGCAATGGTGCCAGAGTGTGGGTGCAGAGAGCCCAGGGCCCTGCCCAGCCTAAACCGTCTCATAGGGCCCTGCAAGCCTTGCATTTGTCCTGGACTTTGCAAACTTCCAAACAGTTTTTATCTCTTTTTTTTTTTCTCCTGAAACCCCCCCAGGAAAGCAGGGTGGGGGTTAAACTCTGACCCTGAGGACAGCAACCACCACCCTTGACCAGCTCTTTGGGGCAGAGACCTCACTCTGCTGGACTTTGGGTCTCTAGCCTCTGGCCCTGACCCAACACTGGGTTCCTAGGAGTTCACAAATGTTTGCTTCCCATAAAATTCACTCTTCTAACATGTACAATTCAGTAATGTGAAGGTTGTGCAACCATCACCAATTTCTAACACCATTCTTCCCGGCATTTCTGACTAAACAATCTGGCCAGTAGTCTAGAAAAATAATAGCTAATGGTTATTGAAAACACAGTTTTGGATAGCTTCTCAAAATGTACACAGATCCTCCAAGGTAAATTCTATTAATCTCCATTTCACAGATGAGCAAACTGAGGCTCATAGGCTAAGAATTTAGGCAAATTCACAGCTAGTAAAGCCAAGGAGCTGGAGGACCTTCACCCTGAAGCCAGGAAACCCCTCAGCAGGGCATCACTCCTAAGGGGGCCAAAGGTCACAGCAGGCAAAGGAGAGTCTCAACTGTGAGTCAAACAAGCATCGGAAATTTACTGGGCACATGTCCTGCCCTGTGGGAGACAGAGAGCTACAGGGAGTGCTACAGCCTGCCCTGGGGCATGGGAAGGTCAAGGAAGATTGATTGAAAGCTCTGGGCCTCTACAGATGAATTCCAATGGGCAGGGTGCAAAGGCAGGACTCTAAAAATCACAGCACAAACCTGAAGCCAGGAGAGAGGAGAGGTGTATAGTGGCCCCGCACTGGGCTTGGGGCATGGCTTCTCAGAGCTGGTGGCCCATCTCCAAAGATCTACCCCAAACCATGAATCAGGGAAGATGTCTGTCATTCAACACTTTGGCAACCAGAGGACCTTGATCCAAGAGAGGGAAGAGGGGCTCGGTGCAGCCCCCCTTGTGCCCTTCCCGAGGCAGTTCACCCACTCAACAGGCCCAATGGCTCTGGAAGTGAACCTCAGGGCTCCTTGCCCAACAAAGTTCTTTTGCCTGACTCTCCAGGGGCCAGAGGTGGTGGAAGGGCCAGTTGGGCATGAGAATATCCTGTGAGAGCAAATCGCACTGAGAAAGCTGGACAGAAAAGGTGCGTTTGTGTGCCTGGTGCTTGCTTATTCCCAACTCCACTCTCAACACAGAAAGGGGAAAAAGGAATCTGATTCATACAAGAATACAGTTCCTCCCATAGGTCCTGTTTATTCCCAAACCCCAGCCGGACACCTGATAATCCTCTCCCCACCTCCCAAGATCCCTGAGGCCCGTTGTATGGGCTGGGAAACTAAGGCACTATGGCAGAGTGCCCCTGTGGGCCACGGACACAACAGATGAAGGCCCAGGAGTCCTGACTTTCAGGGACTCTGTCTCCCCAAAGGTCTGGCAGAACAGGGAGACAGACGTCGCTTTCCTTCTCTCCGGTCTTCAGAGCAGAGCCTCTGTGCCGAGGTTTTCTGAGGAAGCGCCAGTGCTCTGTCAGCTGCTAACTCTGACGGAGAGCAGAGGAGCCAGTGGCCATCGGAGACAGGGGAGACTCGAACCCAGGGCTGGGCCTGCCTTCCAGCCAACATGTCTGTCAGGACCAGGACTCTGTGCAGCTGTGCTGGGCCCCCAGATGGGGAACAACAGAGCTGTGTCTATGCCAGGGAGCAGAGAGGGGTGAAGGCTGGAGGGAGTACCCCAAAAGGGGCTACTGGCTTGGAGGCCCAGGGGGCTGAGGAGAAATTTGATCCAGACTCCAGCGCCAAGCACGGCGGGTGCTGATGGGGGGCTGCCCAGCTGGGCTGCTGTGACAGGATGCCGAGGCTGCCATCACACTCGCACTTCCCAGGGCATAAAATGTCGCTCTTCTCTCGAGGGTGACACAGGCTCAGAGCTTGCTCCGCGGGGCCTCTGCCGGGGGCCGCTGCAGCCGCCACACCACCCTCACTGGCTCGGCAGCGTGGTCCAGCGCCCGGAGGCCGCCCATGTCGCCCGTCTGACTGTACCGCTGCAGGGCCGGCTGGAGCACCGTGATGGGGATGCTGAAGTTCAGGTGCGGGTAGGTGGCCCCAGTGTTATTGTCCCGGGTGTTGCTGGCGACAATCCCTGTGGAGGAGTCAGAGAGGAAAAGAGGGTGTGAGCCGGACACAGAGGGATGGGGAGGGAGGTCCTAGGCCTACGGTGGGCTTGAAGCCCCCAGAGTGACCGATGCCAGGTTTTCTTTCAGGGACACCAACTCCACAAACCCTGGTCCCCCTTCCTGCCTTAACTTTCTCCTTAACACTATCAGTACCTAACACTGTTTCACTTATTCTGTTATCTTTCTCTCCAACCAGTGTCGGGTCCACGAGGGCAGGACTTTTGTGTTTTGTTCACGCGGCCTCCCCAGACCTAGACGGTGCCCAGCATAGGCGGCTCTCATAAATACTTGCTGAGCGGGTTCATGAATGAATCAAACTCACAGACACATTTTGTTTGGCCTGCTGAGTGCACGCATGTGTGTGCATGTATTTTTTCAGACAATTTTAGACTTACAGAAGACTTGCCAAAATAGTACAAAGTTCCTGTATATCCCTCATCCAGCTTCCCTTTCTATTACTATCTTATGTCACCACAGAACACTGACTAAGCCCTGGCCCGTCTGCTCGGCCGCGGGTTCCCTTCCTGGTCAAGGGCATATACCTCAGTTGCAGGTTCCCCGGCCCAGGTAGGATGTGTGCAGGAGGCAACCAATTGAGGTGTCTCTCTCACATTGATGTTTCTTTCTCTCTTTCTCTCTTTCTCTCTCTCTCTCTCTCTCTCTCTCTCTCTCTCTCTCTCTCTCTCTCCCCCTCTCCTCCCTCCATTCCACTCTCTCTAAAAATCAATGGAAAAATTATCCTTGGGTAAGAATTAAAAACAAAAGGGAAAAAAACACACACTGATCAGAACCAACAAATTAACCAATGCTATTGACTGAAGCACAGAACTCATTTGGATTTCACCAATGTTTCCACCAATGTCCTCTTTCCGTTTTGGATGCAACCCCGTAACCCACACAGCACTTAGCTGTTGCCTCTCCCAAGTCTCCTCCAATCTGGGCCAGTTCCCCAGCCTGCCCTCATCTTTTGTGGCCTTGACACTCTGAAGAATGCAGGCCAGTTATTCTGTAGAATGTCCCTCAATTAGGGTTTGCCTGATGTTTTCTCAGGATGAGATCGAGGTTTATTGAGAATACGGTAGAAGCAACATGTCCTCAGTGCTTCCCAAGGAGGTGTATGGTGTCTATAAGAATGACTGGGTCACTTGGCCATGGGTTCTCTCCCAGGTTTCTCCACTGTAGACTTAGTATTTTCCCGTGTAAAGTACTAAATATCTGAGGGTTAGGCAAATATCCTATTTCTATTTAAACTATTGCCCACTGGTTTTAGCATCCATCGGCAGATCCTGTCTGCAGCAATTTCTACTGTGGTGAGCCAGTAGTGATTTCCCACTTCCCTCATTTCTTCTGCTTTTACTAATTGCAAATCTTCTGTAAGAAAGAGCTGTGGCTTGTCTCCATTTTGAG
Organism: Myotis nattereri; assembly: GCF_964212035.1. Lineage (NCBI taxonomy): Eukaryota > Metazoa > Chordata > Mammalia > Chiroptera > Vespertilionidae > Myotis > Myotis nattereri. Next base: position 20,032,997 of record NC_138088.1, on the reverse strand, counting down.
GTTTGGTTACTTATCTGGACACATGGATGTTCGTGCTTTCGCGGGGCTCACCCAATACTCTTGCGATTTGTTGTGTTGCTCCAGTTGCTCCCATGGGAGCTCCTTCAAGTCGGCTCTTAGTTCTTTCAGCGTCTGACATGTCCCATCCCTGGGTTGTTTTGTTAGCATTTCCTTCCTTTTCAGCACCTTGAGAGCCGGTTTTCCCTGCCTGATCCTGGTACCAACCAGTTCCTGGTTCCTTTTATTAGAGAGCGGGTTCTCGGTGTGCTCGTTCATCAACTGGGTTGTCACAGCGGACAGAGCCAGGATATATATATTTACATTAACTACTGCATACACATATATATTTTTAAAGTCATGGTTGCTTGACTTTATTTGCACACCGCCGTTGAAGGAATAAGTAAATCTATTGTAGCAAGAAAGAGCAAGGTCTCTCACCGTGGCAAAAAGCAGTCAGAAATAAGAGAAGGGGAGGCACACATGAACCCCATGTGCTGGGCTGCAGTTGGGCAGCTGGAGGTATCCATATGGATTCATGTTGTCTTGTGTGGGGGTTTTTTAATAAAATACTTTAAAAAAAAAAAAAAAACCTGAGTTACCAAAAATTTTAAATTAAAATATTTAACAACCACATATTTGGAAAAAAAAAAAAAAAAAAAAAAAAGAAAGGAAAAGAAGGTTCACAGCTTCTTGTGAAAAACTGAAGGTCAGCCAGTGTTAGCTCACATTCCGATGTGGCAACATGGGCTGGAGCTGAGTGTTCACCCCGGCTCACCCTTGACCTCCCCCTGCATGCTGTCTCCACTCACTCATTCATCCCTCGACCTTCCAGCCTCTGTAAGCTACGGAGTCTGTGACCCCTGGACTAATCCAACTCCTGAGTCTCACAGGTTGCCTGAGATTGGGGGATTACCTACGGTTGCACTGTGGCTCAGGGGCAGAGAAGGAACCAGAACCCAGACGTCTTTCCTTGTAGCTCAGCATCTGTCTCTTTCTACCCTCAGGAGCAGAACAAGCCTGAAACCTTGGCTAACTACTTCCCGGGCACAGGGACACTACCTTCCCAGACAGGGGGTGAACACCAAGCCCTCAGTAGCTGGGACTGAGGCTCTAGCAAGAGGAAGGCTGGGAGAGGGCCAAGGCGCTGCTTACCCAGGAGGTCCCCTGAGCAGGTAGAGAAGAGGGGTCCCCCACTGGAGCCGCCATGCACAGCACATGTGGTCTGCAGCATCACCGGTGCGTCATCCACCTGCACCACAGCTGACAGGATGCCCGAGGTCACCGAGGGCCCACAAGCCTGGCCAAAAACGCCGAAGCCCACCACGCTGACAGCCTCGCCTGCCAAAAAGAAAAGAAGGATGAAGCTGCAAAGCCTCTTCCTGTCTGGCAGGACTCATCCTCCCCAGCCCCAACCCTGCCCTCTCCAAAGCTCCCAACACTCTGCCCTGGGAGTTTCTGCTCAGACACTCCTGCCTTCCGAGAGCCTCCCTAGGTCCCCACAGGAAGAGGCCAGGACCAGCACTGAGCTCCCAGCACTGCACCTGCTCAACCACTTCTCAGTGCCAGGCTGTTCCCCAGCCTCATCCCCAGTAGAGTAGGCGGTCACTTTTTGGAGTTCCGAGCACCCAGCTAGGTGCTCAGTAAATGTTTACAGAATTAACACCCACCTCCTCCTGGGACTAATAAGTAGTCTCTTAGTAAAAAAAAAAAAAAAAAGTGGTGATGACCACAAAATCTTCCTTTACCAAGTGTTTGAATGCACAGGCATGGGGCCGAGTGCTTCACAGGCAGCATGTCACCCGGGCCTCACACGCCCAGGAGCAGGAAGGTGTGCAGTTATACATGTGGAGACCGAGGCAGAGAACATCACGTTGCCTGTCCAAGGACACGGGGCTCGTAAGTGGCAAGAGAGGCCAGCTGGGAGAGCCCGTGCTCTTTGTAGTGACATCACACCGCGTGCACAAAGTCGGCCGCCAGCGGCAACTTCTGTGGCGGCATCACAAAGCCTCCTGCTCAAATCACCCACTGCAGCCTTGCAGGAGCCCCTCTCTGACCAGCCGGCCATGTTGTAAGGAGCCTGCCACAGGGCCGCAGGGAAGAGGCATGCCTCCTCCTTAGCTGGGGACCCCACATGCACCTTGGGCATGTGGGCACAAGAAGGGAAGTGTCCAAGAGCAAAAGCACTGTACCCAGGATGGCTTCATGCCAGCTGGATGTCACCCTGACTTCTTAGTCCAGCAGGAGTGGGAAGGGGGTTGGCCGGGGGGACTGGCTCCCTCATCTGCAGGGCTTGAGTGTCCAACTCTGACTTTCCTTCCTAAGGTCCAGCCCAGAGCAGAGGGCCCCTCTGCCCTTTACCTTCGTAGAAATGTTCAGTGGGCACCGGCACGGGGACACCCTCTGGTTCTTCCTCCAGGCTCACCACGGCTATGTCATACGGAGATGTCTCCTGAGTGGCAAACACCACGTGTCCCCAGATCTTGGCACTCCTGGGAGCAAGGGAAACAAAAGGACAGATTAGCTTTCTGACCCTTTAGTGCCGGGAGGAAGCAAATGGATGAGTGACAGTAAAAGTCATGGACGTGGGAGTGAAAAGATCTGGTGACAGTCCTGAAACCTACCAGGCTGGCAACTCTGGTCACGTCCCTTAACCGTTCTGTGGTGTTATTTCCAAACAGCTTTACCAATGGCAAAGCTTCCTGCACGTCACCGTGACCACCAACACCCGGCACCTAGTGAGCACTGTGGGCCAGGCCCCGTGTTAACACTCTGTGGGCGTCATTCATGAAGTCCTCACAGAATCCCTGTGAGCGAGGCACTGCTATTTCCTCCATTTTAGGTGGGGCATTGGAGACCCAGAGAGGCTGAGTAACATTCCCAAGATTACATAATGGGTGAGCGGTAGGAGCCAGAGTGCGCCCCGCTTTTTCCTTCGATGTTCATTTAACTGGGATAATCCTGTGCAGGGGTGGGGCAGGCATGACAGGATTTCAACCCTCTGGGTCCTTGTTTACATAAGTGCTAGCATTTCTACGGCACTTACTATGTGCCAGGCTCTGCTCCAAGACTGCACATGCCACCTCAAGGCGAGGCACACGGCAGGGTTGCTCCCAGCAGACCTGGTGGTTTTCTTAGGAGCAAGCGCGGGGTGGGGTGAGGTATCTGGGACCACAGGCAGGAAAATTCCCATCAGTCATGGTTGTCCCCAAGGCCACCAGTGCTAACCGGCTGGGTTAGTCTCGGAAATGCAATAGGATTTTGAAAGGCCTGGGCTGCCAGGCTGCATGAGCCAGGTACAGGAGAACATCAGGCATTAACACCAAGGTGCTATCCTGCTTGGTTGTGGCTTAAGTTAAGCACCTGGAAACTACAGGGGAAAGAGAAAGAACATGCACTAGAAAATCAAGCCAGGAAGCCAAGGCCACTGTCCCCACTGCCAGAGCAAGTGCACGGAGAGCAAGTGCTTTTCTCTGCAGAGAGGGAACAAATGACTAAAGTCCCAACCTGGCTGCCCACCAGGATCACCTAAAGACTGTGCAAAATCTATCGGCCTGGGCCCCACGCCCACATTCTCATTAGGTGGGACTCCACGTCTATCATTTTGACCCAGATGGGAAGCTCTGGTTAAGATCTACAAGATAAAGAAGATGAACAGGTCCAACTCATTATCCCAGGAGCACAGCATCCTGGGCCCTGAGGCTTCACTACCACTGTCAGGGAAGTCTCCATTCCAAGGCCTAGGGGTGTGTGAGTGCAGAGAAGTTGCTCAGAAGGAAATCAGATGCCCAGGCAGGAATGCGGGTGCAGCCTACAGTTCCCAAATCTGGAGTTGCTGGGCATCTTGCCCAAGCCTCACTCAGCCCCTGCCAGGAGGCCCAGCATCCCCGACACTGGGGTTCTGGGTGCCAAGGATGAGGGGAGGGCCCCAAATCATCCGCGTGATGCCAAAAGGCCTCCATAATTCCAAGGATTAAGACCTGAAATTTAAGATCCAGATTTTAGACCTGGTGAAGGTGTGGAGTGGGAGCACCCATGTGGGTCTTACTTGGGGGTGGTGGGCCGCACCAGGACTCTGGCCGTCTCGCGGGGGGCCACATGCCGACAGGTCACCACGAGACGGGGCGCCACGACCACTCCGGAGCCCCAGACGGTGCCACACTCCACCAGCACGGCCGCGGCTGCCCACGGGGGCCCAGGGTCTCGGAGGGGCAGGCCCCACGGGGCGCCCACCTCGGGCGGCAGGAGAGCGGCCAGGGCAGCGGCATCGGGGCTCAGGCGGCCGAGCCCGGCACGGGCGGCGCGGAGGAGAGGTGCGGCGGCGCAGAGCAGCGTGAGGCCTACCCACTCGCGGGCCTTCCAGCAGAGGGGCGCCGCCACCAGCGCCACCAGGGCCCCCGCGGGTCGCACGGCGAACACGCCGCCGCCCTCGGTACCGGGCAGGCAGCGCGCATCGGTGAGCAGGAGCGGCCCCGCCGCGTTGCTGAGGACGCCGCGGCTGAGCGTATTGAGGAAGATGTCGGGGCAGAAGGACCCGAACGGGGAGCCACAGGCCAGCAGCGACGCGCCCTTGGGCACGGCCCCGAGCGGCGCCACGGCCACTGCCGGCCCGCGCCCGTCCACCTCCTCCTCGGGGTCGTGCCTCACACGCAGCAGCGCGAACCAGCCCAGCGCTCGCAGCTGATCCTCCTCCTCGTCCTCCGACACCTCCTCGTCCGGCGCCGCGCTCGCGAAGCGCCACTGCTCGGCCGGCTCGCTCCCGAAGAGGCGCGCGAAGTGGGCCCGGAAGGCCGGGCAGCTCAGCAGCAGCAGCAGCTCGGCGGGGTGCGGGGGCCGCAGGGGCTGCCCGCGGGGCCGGGCGGGCGGGCCGGGCTCCAGGCCCGCACACTGGGGCGTGCACAGCCCAGGGCGGCCCCGCTCCGCGCGACCCGCGGGACTCGCGGCCGTTGGGCTCCACTGCACGTGCAGGCGCAGATCGTCGCTGCAACTGTCGCCGGGCAGGAAGGCGGCGCCGGCCGCGGTCAGCGCCCCGCTGCCGGCCCGCAGAAAGGGGGTGAAGATGCCCCCGTGGCACAGCACCAGGCCCGGGCTGCGGCTCAGGATCACCCCGCTGCAGCTCCAGGAGCCCGCCTCGGGCTGCCCGGCCCGTGAGGCACTCACCACGCAGCCCGCTTGCTCGGCTGCCCTCATGGCGGGCCCCCACTGTCGCCCCATGCCTCCGGGACGCTGCGCCCCGGCTTCCCGGAGAACCGGGCAGCCAGCTAGAACCCCGACCGGCACCTGCGGACCCCACACAGCGCCGCCCAGGGCTGGGAGCGACAGGCGCAAACACGGACTCCGGCCTTCCGCGTCCGGCGCGATTGGCTGAGCCCCACTGGCCGGGATTGGCTGGACCCGAGGCCAAGCCCTGATTGGCTGGACCCGAGGCCAAGCCCTGATTGGCTGCTGGAGGCCCACGCTTCCCTTTCTCCTCCCCTGTTGGTCGTGCCACCGGGGCGATACAGCAGTCCCGTAGGACGAGCCCCAGCAAAGTGACTGGCCTGCGGCTACACCGAGATTGCGGGAGGGGCAGGGGGCGGACCCCTCGGACGCTTAGTCTGGTCTCTTTGTTGGGCTTCAGGAAAGAGAATAGAAACGAGCGCTGACGTGGCTAGGTTTTCCTAAGCCATGACAGCACCTGTCAGCGTTTGCCTAGGTCGAGGTGACGTTCGACCACTGACGGGGATAATAAGGCAAAGAAATCCTTGGCCATTTCAATATTTTTAAATTTTTGTTACGTAAACCCTATAGCAATCCACTAGGGGGCATGGGGCTCACAATATTGCACATCGGGTCTTTTAAAAAATGTTTTGTTTATTTTAGAGAGGAAGGGAGAAACATCAATGATGAGAATCACTGATCAGCTGCCTCCTGCATGCCCCACACTGGGGATTGAGCCGGCAACCCGGGCATGTGCCCTGACTGGGAATCAAACCCTGACCTGATTGATAGGTCAACGCTCAACCACTGAGCCAAACTGCCTGGGCACATCTTGTGTCTTTTGATGACAAAGCCCAACACTACAAATCCCATGAAAGCTGAATTTGCTACAAATAAAGTGCCCTTTAAAATGGACTATGAACACTGGCTGAAGTAAAAAATTTTAATTGTATAAGCCTATATTTTACAGTATGCACATTTCACATAACCCCTAGAATTTATGTAGGTCAGGGGCCAAATGGCTTTTCTATAAGGAGCCAGAGTGCAGTTCAGTTTTTGTGGGCCATACATTGTCTCAAATACTCAGCTCTGCGGTCCTAGCATGCAAAACCCAAAGGAACGGATGTCTGTGTCCCAACAAACCTTATGGCCACTAAAATTTGAGTTTCATATAATTTTCACGTCACAAAATAACATTCTATTTTTCCTTCATAGACCAAAAATAGGCAGAAAGCCGGATTTAGCCCAGGAGGCATAGTTTGTCATCTTTGATCTAAGCAAACACAAAATATCCCTTCTTTTCCAAAGAAATATCTTTGAGGATAAGGAACATGCGTATGTTTGTGGGGAAAAGGTTCAGGATATCCCCAAAGCAGCCACAAGCTAGACATTTATCACCGTATCTCTAAAATACACATTTTAATGTTTATTTCAGGACATATTTGTTAGCATTAATGAAAAGTATTCAATTACTAAAATACATTTGTCTCAAATTTTTGAATAAAACTAGTAACACGGGGTAATGCTCAGTGTTCCCAGTAACAAAGCTGTTTTGAGAACGGGGAACGATGATCCATTTTAGTATAAGGCAGGATTGAAATCAGCATCTTTTCTTTTTGGTTCTGTGACACACATGCTTGAGTGCAACACAATCTCTCAGCTGTCCCAACTTCCTAGCAATTAAGTCTCTCTCTCTCTCTCGTCCAGTGATTCTTCGTCTCTCAAGCCTCCAGCATGTTCTGACAGTTTTTCTGTTGATGGCACATTAGAGTCCCAAGTCACAGCCAACAGTCAAGGTGAGAGCCCTCGGGTATTGGGCTCACTGACTCAGCCTTTACTTCTCATGTTCCGCTCCATCTCAAACAACACAAATGCACATGAACATAGAACCCATGGCCTCCTATCATAGGAACATGGATATCAGTTTCAATCGCAGGATGCCTCCCATTTGAATACTTGGTCAAAAAGAACCTGTTGAGCCCAACCAGCATGGCTCAGTGGTTGAATGTCGACCCTTGAACCAGGAGGTCATGGTTAGATTCCCAGTCAGGGCACATACCTGGGTTGCGGGCTCCATCCCATGTGGGGCATGCAGGAGGCAGCTGGTCAATGCTTCTCTCTCATCATTGGTGTTTCTCTCTCTCCCCCCCTCTCCCTTCCTCTCTGAAATCAGTATTTTTTTTTTTTTAAGAACCTGTTGCATTTTGTTTCCCATTATATTCATACTGGCACGTTAGTTTTAGAATCTCATCTGGGTTTCTAAAAGCAGGTCATTCTACAAGCCTAGTAAATGCACAAGGTTTCATTTTTTCTATTTTGCCAAATGTAGCATTCAACTGGATCTTCCCAATTTTTTATAAAATGATGAAACACCAGCTAAAGATGGATCCAGTCCTTGCTAGCATATTAATACAAGATTTTGTTCAAAAGTCTGCCCTATCTATTCTGTCTCAAAGATTACCACCAATTCTGGGACCACCACATGTTCCAAGGCTCTCAAACAGTACTAAATTCATTACTTCCAGTGGAATGTGTAAACTGGCTTAGCCTCCCCCCCCCCCCCCCGCCATAGCAAAATTTAAGTCTCTCACACCCATTGTATAAATTTCTTCCCACCAGGAGGAAAGAACTTTGCTTTCCCCAGCACAAATATTGTTAAATGTTCCAACTCAAAACCACTGCAAAAAAAAAAAAAAAAGACAGCAAGTTTGCTTTAACTTTTTATTAAAATGCTTAGGATACAGACTGACTTTCTTTTGTAAATGACTGCTTTACTTTTCCTGAAATAGGACCTATATGCGCTCTGATAAAACAGAATGAAGTCTCAATTCATGGGAGTTCCTGCCCAAAGCTCAGATCCTCACTGTTAGAGCCAAGCTCCTCACAGCTGCTTCTGCTGTTACTACAGAAACAGTGTTGTATGTGGGGCAACACACAGACGGGTGACACTTGGCTTTTCGACCCCCCCTTTCTCCAGTGGCCAAAATAAACCACTTTCACCAAGAGCCGCCCTGCACAGAATCCAGTTTTCTAGCTTGCTACAAAGTGAGTAGGGGGAAAGAAAAAAAACAAGAAAACTAACACTGAAGCGATCATACTCTCATGTCTCTGGATGGAGGATAGATTACCTTTAGCCAAAGTAAATTAAAAGTATGCAAGTTAATTCACCATTAGCTAGATTTGTTCACTTAAGGCTTTAACCCCTTTCCAAACCAACAACTGTCTTAATCCAGCTATGCTTGCTCATAAACGAAAGTCATGCTCATTCCAGACTTATACTCCACTGAGCCTCCGCATTTGGTACCTGGCAGTGAAAAAGTATGCTCTCCTAATAGTATTGAAGACATCGTTAACAAGAAATCCAACTAAAGAACAATACTCTCTCACCCCAAAAATACGTTATCCACACTTTCCCTACCCTCTTATTGTAAGCAAGAATCCTCTGAATTCAATCATCTGCATATCGGCATCACCACAATTTTTCAATTTTGAGGAAACTACCTCTAACTTTTCATTAAAGGAAAAATGAATGAAGATATTCTCCCATTTTAAGACCACCTCCCATCCTGTCATCTTTTACTGCAAGGGTAGAAAATTGGTTAAGATCAAGAAAACCCAATTTCACCCATGGCATTAAGAAATGGAAAGCTATAAACACCCTCCTCATCACACTGCTGGGGATGTGGCGGCTTCTGTACAGAGTGTTTGCTGACAATAGGTGATGCTGGCTCAAAAGGGAAAGCTCTACACGAAGTTCTTGAATTCAAGTTTCCCCAGCTTATTCCTGGAATGGAGAAAGGCAATGTCATAAAAATAAAATTCTGGAAAAGATGTTAACCTTTAAACATCCTTAAACACCAAAAGAATTGGTAACTGATTTAAAAGAAAAAAAAGCTCATGAAAAGTCCAGAGACCAAATGCTGCAAGTGGGAAATTTATAGTCCACTGAGTAAATCCTTCCCAGATTCAACCAAATGCTACAATACCAGATTTTCAAGTTCTCAAATCACAAAATTAAGAGCCCTTAAGCTGTTACCTGTGTCCTGTGTGACTCTCCTATTCGGAAAAATTCCCCTAAAATCTGTGCAAAAGTAACCGACACACTTGCAGTACAGGACAACATGGGAGATGGTCTCAACTCTATTTTGAGGCAAAAGTCACTTGCTATAACTGAGGGAAAAATAAAGTGCTACAAAGAGAAATGAAACCACAATTCCAAGCAGAGACTGGCTGAAATTTGTAACTTTATAGGTAATGATAATAACAATGACCCACTGTATAATGACCTCCCCTGCAGTGAACAATCTGCCATGCACTCTGTGAGGCCGAAGAGCCCCAGCTTGCCACAGTGGGAACCTGCAACTGCGCGGCCAGGCCTGCCCTTTCCCGGTTCGCTGTGCACAAGGTGATGCCACCTACTCCAGGCAGTTAGGCAGGGGAGCTTCTTCCACCAACTGCTAACTCAACAGCAGTGAGTTCACTTGACTGAGCTCTGGCCTCCAACATGTACCTCTGTATAATTTTAGGAAGTATCTAAATGCCATTCACTAGATTTAAAAAAAAAAAAAAAAAAAAGGAATAGAAAACTCTGGACCAAGTAAATTGTAAACTCAAAAAGTTAGAAGGGAAACCAATTACATAAACAACACTTTCTTTAAAAAATAGAATTGCTTTCTTTTGAAATCAACCTCAGTGGTGAGACGTGTTTTTCTGTTCAGGTGCCCCATGATGGCGCACAGCTTTTCCCGGCAAATCCTGCCAGCTTCCAAGTCCTGGGATGCTGACCTGCACCAGCACATGGGGCAGCGTGACCTCCCGACAGTGTGAAGAGCACATGTCACCACTGGGAGAAGAGAGAGCTGACAGAGACTCTTGGCTTCTCAACGCCAGACATGGTTGTGGAGAGCTTTCCTTGTTCTATTAGAAAAGTTCATGAGGAGGCTGTGAATAGGATCAGTCCAGAGAAGTAAAACTCTTTTATTTTCACTGTCCATACATCAGTCAATGTACTGGGAGAGCCAGCGGAAGCCCTCGCCGTAGCCTTGCCTCTTGAGCACACTGCACATGAACACTTCCATGGGGCGGGCGTTCAGCTCCTTCAGGGTCACATTTCCCTAAGGGAGGCAAAGTCAAGAAAGGCCTGTTAGCACCTTCCTGGTGCAAAGTTTGAAAGGGTGATCACAAAAATCACTTTCCCCATTCCTCAAAAGCAACTCTAAGGAGGGATTATTTTAAAAAGTGTGGTCCAAGCCATACGAATGACTTCCCCAGGGCTTCATACTTTCAGGATAGAGGAAGCAGCACAGTCCTACTCCCCGCCTCTCCCTAAGAAGTGCATCTGCTTTGAACACACCAACATTCACTGGCCAGCTATGGCAGCAAACCAAGAAAAAGGCCACTGGGACCCACAGAACCAGCATGCTCTTTGATGGACAAAAGAAGTCTGGGACTTTTTAGAAATATTCTCATTAATGCAAACATTCAGAAAGATACACTAATAACAAGTTATACTGAAGAAATTAAGAATTCGTGTATGTAATTCTCATGCAAGAGAGGGAAACTAAACAAATTAAGAGAAAGCATTTCTGGAAAGAAATAGGTAACCAAGGGGCAAAAGAACCATCTAAAAAAGTAAAATATCACTACAGATTCTAGAAAACAAAAATTTAAATGTTAAATATGCCAAAATCCTGAGATGAAAAGGACAGGATTCATGCTTAATTATAGTTGATTTAAATTTTCTCTCTCAGGCATACTTTTCTTCTTTTAACTGGAGACAACATGATCTACTGATCTAGACTTGGGTCCTGCTCCCGCTTTTATTACTGACTTGCTTTGAGAACCTGAACAAACCACTGTCAGAGCTCCATCTTCAGAATGGGGAAAACAGTCCAAGAATCCAGTGCTTTGAATTCAACGCTTAGAAAGTGATACAGATAAATGAACACTCTTCTTCATAACCTGAAATCTCCAGTTAAAAAAAAATTTATTTCTGGCTTTAAAAGGTTCTTCCAAATGAGATTTCTAAAAATTGAATTTGAAAGAGAGTAAAAAAATTCTTGCCCTACCGGTTTGGCTCCGTGGATAGAGCGTCAGCCTGTGGACTCAAGGGCCCCAGGTTCGATTCCGGTCAAGGGCATGTACCTTGGTTGCGGGCACATCCCCAGTAGGGAGTGTGCAGGAGGCAGCTGATCGATGTTTCTAACTCTCTATCCCTCTCCCTTCCTCTGTGTAAAAAAATCAATAAAATATATATTTTTAAAAAATTCTTAAAATATTAAGTTTGCCATTTGCACCATTTCCTTCATTCTCATGTATCACATTAGAAAATAGTTTTTTTTTAAAAAAGAACATGTTCCAGCCTTCATAGTCTACAAATTACCTGTAATGCAACAAATCCTAAGCCCCGTTAAACTTTAGAACAAGTAAATTCTAGATAGCAAAGCGGTGAATTCCCCTTCTATGTCCTCTAAAGATTTTTCTCTTACCTTCCCTGTGGTCTGTCCATAAAGCCCAAATATCTCACGGAGTTTTTCTTCACTAATTGCATCTGCTCTGTCAATTTTGTTACCCAAGATAAGGATTGGCACATTGGATATTGTTTCATCAGTCATTAAAGCCTGAAGACAAGATAAAAAAGAGTGAGGATCCAGAAAAGCCACCAGATAATGAAAATCACTTTGACTTTCATTTGTCTAAAAGGCAGTAAATGTAAAGTGAAAATCTAATCATCTTTACACTTGAGTGATTAACTCAAAGTTTATTCTGGACATTATCTACAACACTCTTAATATTAGGTAAAAAGCCCCTAAAAATACTTTGACATTAGGCAAAAATCCCCCAATGGCTTCAAAACAATGGCAACTTAAGGCTGTGTCTGTTTACAAGAACTGCCCCAACCGTAGCTCTGAGTTAAGTCACTCACGCACAGACCATCCTTGGGCTATCCACTGAGCAGTCCTAGAAGCATGAATGCTCTGGCTATCGAGGCTCTAAAATGACAACAGGAACTCCCAGTATTCACTGAGTGCCCAGTGTGTGCAAAATGCACTGACGGATACAAAAGGGAGGGTAAGACACGGCCCCCTACCCAAGAAATCCTCACTCTATGTTCACACATCTGTCAACAAAGCAAGGCAAGTGCATGGTTAAGTGTCACAACAAATGGGGACAGACTATAAATACTGGAAGGCATTCAGGGAAATAAAATGCTGATGTGGGCTTGAGGAAAGTCTTAGCAAGGATGTAGAACCTAAACTAGGCTCTGAAGGAGGGACAGGAGCCCTAGCTGGTTTGGCTCAGTGAAGGAGGGACAGGACTAGAATAGGTGAAAAAGAGGAAGGAGAATATAAGCAATGGCTTTACAGTAGGAAAAGAACTCAGGAAGCTTTATGGAGTAGCATCTGGCTGGATTAACACATTTATGTTGACATGCAGTGACAGAGTAAACAGGATGGCAAGGGATAGCCAATATTATGGTGCCAGTCTGAGAGGTTAATTGCAGTAGACTCTAAAGACCCCAAATCCAGAAGTTACAGAGAGAATCTATATACTTTTAGTGCAATGCATTCACAAACAGTATCTACCCGTAGAGCTTAGGTAAGAGATAATGATCTAGCCTAAGGTGGCAGCATATAATGAATAGTGCAGCAGGAATTTTGGAGTAAAGCGGTAAAGAGACTGAAGTTTAAATGATAACAGACAAAAGAAGGGTCAAAGCTGGAAGAGATTTCAAGAATGGGTGACGGGTCTTGTATCTAGTGCAATGTGAGGGGACATCATTTATTAGACTTGCTTAACACACAATTCTCAGTACACCAGCTGGTTGTCCTACAATTCAACTCAATTCTACACTATCTACCTGGAGATAAGCATCAGATTTCACAAGTTAAGGGTTCAGTCCTGCAAGACTCCCACACCTCTTCAGACACCAGTAGCAAGTCCAGGTTATCACTTGTACTGACCAACTGGATATAAATCAGAGGTTCCCATAACCCCCCTCTTTGGGTTTAATTTGTTAGAAATGACTCACAGAACTCAGAGAACCACGTTACTTACTGGATTATTGGTTGACTATAAAAGGCCAGATAAAAGAGATGCACAGGGTAAGGTATGGGGAAAGGACATGGAACATCCACGTCCTCGCCAGGTATACCACTCTCCCCAAATCTCCAAGTGTTCACCAACCCAGAAGCTCTCTGGGTTTTTAGAGAGGCTTTATTACATAGTCATGATTGATTAAATCCCTGGCCACTAGCAAATGATTCATCCTCCAGCCCCTCTCTCCTCCCTGGGGGTCAGGAGCTGGGGCTGAAAGTTCCCACCTCTGACTGGTTGGGTCTCCTGGCAACCAGCCTCATCCATCGGTGAGGTCTAAAATCTACCTCATTAACATAACTGAAGATATCTATGTGGCTCCCCTCACTTAGAAAATTCCAGGAACTGTATGCCAGGAACTATGGATAAAGGTCAAATATATATGAGAAACATATTTGATCATTCAGATGATAAAAATACATTTCTTATAAATCACAGCATTACACTGAGAGTCTAGTTCTTACTGAAAGGAAAAGCTAGGAAAGACTAGAGTTAAATGGATAAATGTGAACATGCTTTGACCATTTAAGTTCCAGGAAATGACAAAATCAGAGTAAGGAAGTCATTAATTCATGCTAACAAAGTGCCTATGTGTCCGATGTTTTGCTAGGTGCAAAGAAGTAAGACAAGGTGCCTACCATTTAAGTTCAAAGTCTGGTGGGAAAGACCAATTAAAAAAAAAAAAAAAAAACAGACACTAATGAGATGGAGAGTCTAATAATCTGAGAAGTAAAAGAAGAATTCCTAGAAGTGGTCATGCCTGAACTCTGAATGCTCTTCAAGGACATTTTCAAATTTACCAGCAAAAGGAGGTAGGGGGTCAGGTGAGAAAGCAGGCAGGATAGCCACTTCTGTATTCTCGAGAAAGGGCAAATTGTTTGAGATGTAGTTCAAGGTAAGCAACAGAAAAGTAGCTAGTGAAATAAACAGAAGCATGCTCTTGAAAGAGTTTATATGCTATGCAGATTTGTAGATTTTGTTTTGAAGATAGAGATCTATTAATGGATATTAAGTAAGGCAATGATAAGTCTTGAGAAAGTTCCTTCTAGCATTATTACAGTATATGGCAGGATGGTGGTGAAATCTACAGTAATTCACAGGGTTCTGGACTACATGTCCAGATAGATGGGGAGGAAGATCAACAGTTCCATTTCAGAACAGAACTGGTAGGATGAGTTGTCTAATAGGCAGCATTATGTATGAGGCTGGAGATCAAGAGAGGTATAGTCCAAAGATATCCATCTGGGAGTCACTGTAGCAAATGAAGGAATGGGAGTAGCCCGGAACAGCCTAGAAGCAAGTCTAGACCCTGGGAAAAAACCAAGAATGTAAAGAGGAGTTTAAAAAGAGAGAATGGCAGTGCCAAGGAGTCAAGTAAGGGAAGGACTGCCCCGTAGGCAGTTCTACATGACACAGGAGTATAGATTCGAGAAACGTACTTAAAAATAAACTTGAGACATGTTCAAATTGCCAGGAACAAGAATGCAAAGGGACAGTTCTAAATCAAAGAGAAAGAAGAGGCACAGGGCAAAGAAGGCAACATTATAGAAATTGTCAAGCCAAGAAAATGCAATATTGAGAAAGGAGAAAACTTGAAGTGAGTCCTTAATAGTATCAAACCCTGCACGTTACCAAAACTGAAGACTGAGAACAGGCTATTACGTCTGGCAAGTCATTCGGTGCAAAGGTGGGCAGGCACAACCTGAGAAGGCAGACTCAAAATGTAAAGAACTAATGCTAATCCCTTTTAAGGTATCACTATGCCAATACTTCATAAAGAGTGACCATATGTAGCATGTGAAAGGGAAAGGCATTAATTATGATGAGACAACAGGCATACACTGGGGAGTGTCCTGAGCAAATTGGACATAGAGTCACCCTATGAGAGATATAAACAAAATTAATTTACTCAAGTGCAAGCTGAGTGTCCTTAGGACATTGAAAAGCAATGTTGTAGATTTTAAAACACTTTCTTTCCTAACTAGGACCTTTATCAAATGTTAACTGGAAAGTTTAAGTATAGGCACTACTGAGCTGTATTCCTTAAAAGAAATACAGGCCACGAGAGGAAAAAAATATCAACATACATTAAGTTCAACTTTGGATTCCATGAGGCGAGGATGATCTGCACAATCCACCAGAAAGACAATCCCATTAATTGCTGGGAGATAATTTTTCCAAACCCGACGTGCTAAAAAGACAAAGTTCATAGTTGCATCAATAAAAAATATCCATTTTGAAAATGAATAATCTAATGATCTATGAAATGGTCATATCTTGGCCAGGTTTCAATAGCATTAAACTCTATATGATTTTCCAACTCTAGCCATTATTAAAAGTCAGAACAGAAGGTACAAACTGATAGTCCATGAACTAAATGATTTTAAAAGTCAAAAACTAGGGGTTTTTGCATAATTTTCTCCAAAACTGCAACATCTGGCAACCCCATGCCCACCTACCCAATGCCCCTTTGGATAAGGTCTGGGCTGTTGAGTTTGTCAAAGTTCCTACCATTCCTTACTGTCTTACACCAAGTTCACTTCACTCACTTAAATCACCTTCCTTGCCCCTGGAGCCATTTTCGTTTGCAGCCTCTGAGTTAAAATATCATAATGCCAATTACTTGTCCATATAACTTCAGTCTCAAGTTAGTTCCTAACCAACTGATGTGTAAGTGTAGTGACACACTCATCCGCTCAGCCCTCAGGGAGACTGGGCTGACAGGTGGTTCAAGTTTCCAGGCCAATCACCTCGGTCTCCCCTATTCAACCCAGGGTGCTTATAATTTCTTTTTACTTGCTTATGATATGAAGCGATAATGGTTTAGGAAGCAATGCTTTAATTATATTGTCATTATTCTAAGCCATTCATTTCTGGTTCTTTCAATGGGATAACTAAAAAAGAATCTCTACATCAGTTAATTATGGTCGCCTCGGAAGAGGGGCTGGGAAGAAGTTTGGGGAAGCTTTCACTTTTACTTTCCATATGTGTATGCTGATTGTATACTAAATTTGTTACATTAAGTCTAGACTACTTTTATAATAGTTAGATTTCTAGGTTACATATATATAAAGGAAACTTCCAAATGTACCGTATTTTAGTAACTTCTGTATAATAGTGGCTAGGTTATTATAAAAAACTGTTTCCGTTAAGTAAATTTTCCTCAAACAGACCTATGTACATGAACATTATTTCCCTTCTTACTCTATCAAAACCTGAAAGCTAAATTATCACACCAAATAATACACAATTCCCACTTCAGGTGTCTAAAAGCACCTACTGTTCTGCATTCTCTAAATGGCCTCAGTTCAGCTTATAACTATTACCTCAGAATTTAAATTTGTAAACAGTTACAAATCTTTTTAAAAAGAAGCAGAAAATATACCATATACCCCTTCAAACCCAAATGAAAGTAATACAAGCTCATTGTAGGGGGAAAAAGCCCTGGCCGGTGCTCAGTGGTTAGTGTGTTGGTCTGCACGTTGGTCTGAGTTTGATTCCCAGTCAAGGGCATGTACCTGGGTTACAGCCCAATTCCAGCCTGGGTTGAGGCGTATGCAAGAGGTAACTGATGGATGTCTCTCTCTCACACAGATGTGGGGTTTTTTTCTCTCTCTCTCCCCCTCCCTTCCTGCCACTCTCTCTAAAAACCAATGGGGAAAAAAATATCCTCAGGTAATGATTAACCAAAAAAAACACAAACCAAAAAACAAAACCAAGATAATCTATAATCCTCCATCAAAACACATACACTGCTATTTTATATGATTGTGACCATACTACATATATGACTTGGTAGCATATAATAAATAAATAAAATACATGTAATTATATGCTAACGAAATCACTGACTATAAAATTATTTGGATCGCTTCCCAGCCTTTTGGCTAATATTTTTTGGCTGAACAATTAAAGTTACCAATGTTCTATTTATTTATCTGTTTTGGTTAATCCTCACCCAAGGATTTTTTAAAAAAATATATTTTATTGATTTTTTACAGGGAGGAAGGGTGAGGGATAGAGAGTTAGAAACATCAATGAGAAAGAAACATGGATCAGCTGCCTCCTGCACA
Organism: Myotis nattereri; assembly: GCF_964212035.1. NCBI lineage: Eukaryota > Metazoa > Chordata > Mammalia > Chiroptera > Vespertilionidae > Myotis > Myotis nattereri. The sequence goes on along the minus strand of NC_138088.1, from coordinate 20,015,631 downwards.
CCCCCCACTGGGGATGTGCCCACAACCAAATTACATGCCCTTGACCGGAATCAAACCTAGGACCCTTCAGTCCGCAGGCCGACGCTCTATCCACTGAGCCAAACTGGTTAGGGCAGGATATTTTTTCATTGCTTTTTAGAAAGTGTGGGAGAGAGGGAGGGAGGGGCAGAAAGAGAGAGAAAGGGAGAGAAAGTGCGGGGGGGGGGGGGGGGGGAGAGAACATCACATGGTTGCCTCTCACACACACCCAGACAGAGGCCAAGGATCAAACCTGCAACCCAGGTACATGCCCTTGATCAGGAATAAAACCCATGCAAGAGGCAACCAATCGATGTTTCTACCTGCCCCCCCCCCCCCCCCCCCCGGTTCCTTCCACTCTCTCTAAAAATCAATAGAAAAATAACCTCAGGTGAAGATTAACAATAACAACAAAAAGACCTTGATGGACTCACAAACGGCTAAAGAAAAGTAAGTATTAATATGTATTATATAGAGGGGGAGACAAATAAATCTGGACAAAAGGTATAAAGCAGTGGAGTTCTCTATTTTTGAAACTTTTCACAATTTGGAAATTACTTAAAAATAATAAGGGAATAAACCAACTTCATTAAAGTAATAAGATTCCAATCCTAAATGCAAGCAATTTAAAAGGTAAAAATGACAAACTGCTTTTAAAAAAAGATGGGAACAAAATGAACCATAAGTCAATACCATCTTTTCAGTGAATCATTTCTTACCTTGCTCATGCCCACCAAGGTCAAAAGTTGTAAAAGTCATTCCAGCAATTGTCAGCTCTTCTGATGCTGAAAAATTATCAAAAGAGAAGAAATAAACAAACTTCTCCATCCACACAAGGCCCAGCTATGAGTATTATAAGCCAATACAAAAGCAGAACTTAATAAAGCTTTCACCTTGTAAAGAAAAGAATACAAGTGTGAAAACATTCTTAAATTAGTTTTAGAAGTCAAGTTTCTTTTTCTCCAATGTGTCTCCTACTGCTTAGAAGTAGATATGAGAGATGTGTCCCATTATAGGACCAGTGGGAATAGAGAGTGACCAAGTTCCAGAGGTTCAGATCTATAAAGTATGTGAGCTGAATGTGTCCTATAGGGAATTTTTTTTCAAGTGAGCTGTCTTTTGGGATCTCAGTTAAGAAAATAACTACACTGCCCAGCCGGTGTGGCTAAGTGGTTGAATGTCAATCCAGGAACCAAGAGGTCACCAGCTCGATTCTCGGTCAAGGCACATGCCCAGTAGGGGGTGTGCAGAAGGCAGCCGATCAATGATTCTCTCTCACTGATGTTTCTATCTCTTTATCCTTCTCCCTTCCTCTCTCTCAATAACATGTTTTTAATAAAGAAGGAAGAACTACTTCAATTGGGGATTCATCCTCCAACCTTGATATTGACCTTTAAATATCAAAAGGTCATCTGGTATTTTCAAACCTACTCGGATGTAATGTTGGAACATGTTGGCCCAATCTGTCATCTTTGAGCATGTGTAGAAGAGTGGTTTTGCCTGCATTGTCCAAACCCAAGAATACAAGTTTCCCAGATTTCTTGTAGAGTCCTAAAAGAGAGAAAAAAAAAACTTTAACATTTTGTTCTCTACATATGAAAGGCTGCTTGTACTTAAATTGCTGGAGGAAATGCAGAAAGTTTGAAACCTATGATATATTTCAAGGAAATTGGCTTTACCTAGGAACTGGAGCACACTGCTGAAGCCATTGTAGATCCACTCAAAGATGAAAGACATTATTAATGCTTACTACCTGTATAAAATATGAAAACAGCAAACATTAGCTTTCTGAATGCCATATAGTTTTGGAGAAGTTAACTCTTATTCCCTGGCCCTGATGCATATTTACAGTCCCAAAAGAAAAGAAAGGATTTTACACCCTGGAGGGAAGTCCCTACAGCAAGCACATAAATCTCGCGGCCCACAACGAATATTTTTGTGCCCACTCAATATAACCATATGTAAGAAGCGTCTTAATAAAAATTTTGTAACTTAATTTTTATAATATCCTGTTATACATAATTATTAATAACGAACTACAATGTTCACTAATGACTGATTTCTATAATCGTGTTGCATTCATTTCCAGGTGCACCATTTCTTTCCACTAAGACCAGCAGCAAATATTTTAGCAGCCAACTGCCACTTCATTAGTCTGTAGTGACTTGTTTGGTGTGCGCAACAGATAATATTTTGCTGTCGGAGAACAAAAAAATAGGCTTATTTGCATTACATTTATTAATTTGTGCAGTTATTCAGTGTCTGGTAAGTCAATGTTCAAAAAAAATTAATTTTTATTAAAATGTTCTATTAGTTTATTTTAACAATTAGTCATTTATTTCACCCCTTTGAATTCAGCATGTCTCTATTGAAACAAACCTACGTTTCTATGAAAATTGAAGCTTTTGTTTTTTGGCAGCCCACATAAACTTAACCTTATTTGGCCCGTTAGCCTTTGAGTTTGACATGCTTGCTCTGGGGTCTTCAAATCTGCATAAACTCCTGATTTTCTAACAGTTTTCAACCTACTAGTACAATATACTTTCCTCTTTTAGTGTTACTCACTCCTCCAGGAAGCTGCTCATTCCTATTCCCTAGGTACACCATTGCTGTCTACCAGTTAACAAAACCTGCAGGAAATCAGTCCCATCAATTATCTGTATCAAAACTTGACATCAATTCATTAAGTAGAAAATGAGGGGGGGGGGGGGGGGGAAGGGCATATTAACCAGAATGAAAAGCATATTAACCCATCCTTGTAAACTGCTCTAAAAAACATAGTCAGGGCCCTGGCCAGGAGTTCAGTTGGTTAGAGCATCATCCCAATATGCCACGGTTGAAGGTTTGATCCCCTGTCAGGGCACATATAAGAAGCAACCAATGAATGCATAAGTAAGTAGAACAACTCTCTCTCTCAAATCAATCAATAATTTTTTTTTAATTTCTTAAACACACATACACAAACAAAACAGTCACAATTTGCCCTGCTGCATTTATCAATGCTATCTCTTTTTTGTTTGTTTGGGGTTTTTTATCTTGATTTCATTTTCTTTTCGCTATCTCTTCTTAAACAGTATTTGTTTAGCCTCTCTTGCAAATAAGTGTCTCAACTTAGAAGAAATACCACTATTTTGGAGAGCCATGTAGCAGTAAGAAGAGTGTAAGTATGGATTTTCCTAAAATGAGAATACTCATTGAGGACATTGTGGTAGGTTCCCAGCCAAGAACATATCTTAATTAGTACTGATATTAACATCACTTTTTCTACTGTTTCTCATAGGCCTAGACAAAGTTACAAGAAGGTCTACATACATTGGTAATAAGCAAAAGGACCTCAGAGTGAAGTTAAGAGGACCTAGAGCAGCCGTGGGCAAACTACGGCCCCGCCGGATCCGGCCCGTTTGAAATGAATAAAACTATTGAAAAAAAAGACCGTACCCTTTTATGTAATGATGTTTACTTTGAATTTATATTAGTTCACATAAACACTCCATCCATGCCTTTGTTCCGGCCCTCCGGTCCAGTTTAAGAACCTATTGTGGCCCTCGAGTCAAAAGTTTGCCCACCCCTGACCTAGAGTCAATGGTAGGTGTTAAGGTTTCTCCCTAGTCAGCATTTCCTGGTCACACTGAACTTTTGCCTCAATATCACAGATTTGGTAAAGAGAAAGATTCCCCATTTTCACTCCTGTCCATCATCAAAAGCATGTGAACACAAGGCTTTATACTAGCTGTGACTAACTGCTTTCAAATAACACTTTCATGAAATTTTATTTTATTTCATTTACTGCTAACTTGTAAAAGGGTTACTCATAAAAACCTATCAATAGCCCTAGACGGTTTGGTTCAGTGGATAGAGCGTCAGCCTGTAGACTCCATCCCCAGTAGGGGGTGTGCATGACATGGCCAATCAATGATTCTCTCTCATCATTGATGTTTCTATCTCTCTCCCTCTCCCTTCCTCTCTGAAATCAATTAAAAAAATATTTCTAAAAAAAAAAAGCACAATTAAAAAAAAAACCCCTATCTATATTCTTCAAAGAATGCTAGATGAAGAAATTGAAAAATTGAGATAATGTGTGTTAATTTTCTTTTTCATACAGTTACTGGTTTTTGTGTTTGTTTTAAAATGAAGCCGCGACTTCACCTATAAACTGTAGGGACTGCTTAATGCTTATTTTCTATGGCTCTGGACATAAATGGCCAAATGAAGGGTGCGAGTGAGTCAGGGTGGAGACTGAAGGCAAAAACTAAATATAAAAAGATACTAAGGTTTTTCCCCTTTCAGTAACATCAATATATATTTTGGCAGAAAGAACAAATTTAGCAGGTTAAGTGACAGTTGTGTCTGGAAACTTGTCCTGCACGTTAAGAAGTCCAGTGACTTAACACACAAAGATCCCGTGCTTAACTTTGCACTGTGGTCAGTAAAGAACAATGCGCCGCGCCGCTGCCACCCCACAAACAGGCGTCCTCCCCTACTGTCTGTCCACCGCTTGGAGAAGCGCAGGTGGCCTTCGGAAAGCACCTCTCCTTAGGTCCCTTCCACTCGGATCACTCCTTTACAACCCAGCGCGTGCGGTCATTTGTACCACACTGGTTTACAGCCAGTACTTTACAAACTCTGTAAAGTCTTACCACATCATTTTCTATAGAACTCCCAACTAAATGAATTCTCAGAAGGTGACAAGGGGAAAACCCCTTCTTAAGGAATTTTTCATTTTAAATGAACTACTTTCATTTTCCAATTCATTTTCCCTCGACATACCCTGCTTTAAAAGTCCTATAATTCTTCCCATCAGAATGATCTATGGAAAGTGAAGACACCCTTTGGGTGATATTAAAAGAAAAAAAAAAACCTATTGGACACAAAGCATTGTGTTGCGTTACTCCTCTAATTTCATGGCAACTCCATTCTTGAGATCTTACTAGTAGGGTCTGCATCCCTCTGTGAGTAGCTGTATAGTTTATGCAATGCCTGCACATACTAGTCCATCTCATTTCAACCTCACACCAATCCTACTGGGCAGGAATCCTTGGCCTCACTTCACACCATGAGGATGCGGACACTCCAAGGTTAGCTGGTTCAACAAAGGCTGCTCAGCTGAAAAAGTAACAGCACCAGAACTTAAACCTTCCTCTTTTAATGCCAAAGTCACCGCTCTTCCTGTTAATATCACATAAAATTCAAACTGAAATCACAAAATGCTTTTAAAAAAATCAAACTTCCTTAGCCCACCAATTACACTCCGGGTAATCTTCTAAAGTTTTCCTCCGTGCAATGCATCACACCTTCTGAATGGCATGTTAACGAGCACTGACCTATCCTTGATCCACTTTACCACCTACGGCATCTTATAGCAAATTAGAGTGCTCTACAACTTAAGGACTCTGAACCACCAACAAAAGCACTGCCAACGTACCCCACACTAAAATTTGCAAATTTCATTTACAATTAAAACTGAAAAAAATTTAAAAAAAATTTGCACATTTCAAGACTAATTGATCAAATAAATTTAAAAAAGGAAAGGCAGACGACTGACCATTAGCCAATAAAGAGTCTATGCAGCCCTCACTTCCCATACATACTCATTACTTGTACACATACTCAGAGCAACGTTGAGACACCGTTCCAAACAGATCTGGGGTAGCTCAGAGACCTGCTTGGCTGCAGGGGGTCCGAGTCCAAGGCCAGACCCATTGCAAAGCTCCATAAGCCTGTCACCACCTCAGCAGGTAGGTCAGGTCAGGAGAAAAGACGAGAGCGAGAGAGAATACGAACAGGCAATTGGTATCGCGCTCACTAGAGGAGCCCCGGCCGCTCAGCTAGAATCGTGAACTAAACATTCATCTACACCAAAGAAATGTGAAGAAATTTTGCCATGAAATGAAGGCAGAGGGGCGATACAGGAGGGAGACATAAAGACATCAGATGGTAACAGAGCTGAGTGTATGTGGGGGGGGGCGGGGGGGGGCCGGGACTGGGAGGCAGGAGAACAGGTTCCAGCGCTCACGCTCGCTCGCTCCGGGGCCTCGGCCAAAGCACTGAGCCCGGCGGGCCTCGGTCCCCGAGTCTGTGGACAAGGACCATCAAGGTCTCTGGCCCGCCGCGCCGAGGCTGTAACGCAAGGCTCTTCTGAGACGGGGAGACGTGAAGCCGTTTCGTACACCAGATCGCACAGCACAGACGAGAAAGCTGCCGCCCCGCCCAGCAGCTGCAAGACCCCCGACCTGAATGCCGATCGACCTGACACCCCGAGAGGCAGGCACGGGACCGAGCGGACCCGGCCGAGTCGGCCCATCCCCGCCCAGAACCAGTCCCACGGCCCCACAGAACCGCCTGCGTGTCACTTCCCCCCCCTCTTCCCCGCCTGCGCCGGCCTCCGCCCCGACCCTTCAGTTGTCCGCCCCGACCTGTGCGAGCCCGGCTCCCTCCCTCGAGGCAGCCGCCAGACTTACGGCCCAACAGGCTCCTCCGGCGGCGGCGGGCGGCTTCGACCCTCCTCTGAGCACACAGCCCAGCAGCACCCGGGACCGCCAGCTACTCGCCGGATATACGTCACACCCCTCCCCCGGGACTTCCGGGCGCGTGATTGCCCCGCCCCTTCGTAGCGTCGAGGAGCTCTGCAGCCGCGGGGCGCCTGACGGGCGCCTCCAGCGGCGGAGGGGCGGGCCTCGGGCGTGACGACACGCGCTCGGGGGCGGGCCAGACGTGGCCACGCCTCCTCCCGTAAGGAGGGCGGGACGCGCGAGACGTGGCAGCGCGGTGGCCCCGAGGGTGGGGGCGGTCTCCTGGCTTCTGGCCGTGGACCCAGACGCTCGGCGGCGCGGCTCCAATCCGACTCCTTACCCGGGCGCCAGGGGGAGACTGAGAGGGGTGACGATTAGGCAGGTTCTTGGAAAGAAGAACGGCCTGGAGGCCTCGACCTCAGGTGGATCCCCGCAAGGTTAAGTCACTTTGCCCGGCGATAGCCCATCGTTTGGACGAGCCGCTAATGTTCTTGGGGAAGTTGTGTTCCCGGCCGTGCGCTGAGCACCTGGAACGCCTCCTCTCGTCCGACCCTCGCACAGTCCGATGGAGGAGACACCGTCGTTATCTCCAGCTCACAAAGGAGAGAACCGACGTGACGAAGCCCAGTTCATACGCTAGGAAGCGGCAAGGCCACACGGTGACTCTGCTCTCGCGTCCTTCATATGAATTTTCTCACTTAACTCTATGAGATTCGTATTATGACTCCCATTTTACAAATAGGGGAACTGAGTCAAATGGGAAGATGAGTATTTTTGGATAGGGAAACTCGGTATCACAAAGATCTAAATTCTCTAAATGAAATGATAAAGTTAACAAATTCATATAAACGTGCTAATAGAATGAATGGGATGTGTGTGTGTTTTTTAAAGCACCTGTTTGTTCCTAAAATTCAAATGGAAAAATAACACTAGTCAAGAGGCAAGCTCTGAGGAACTAGCACTATCAGATAGTAAAGCGGATTATAGGTCCTCAGTCATTAAAACAGTTTGGTACTAGTGCACAAAAAGCCAATCAGACCAATGGAACTAAGTACAGAAATAGACCCAAATACATACAGAAATAAAGTGGCAATACTCAGAGGGGGCTGGGTGGCAAGCTCTCCACCTTCCCTCCCCTTTGGGTGTGCATCCTCCCAGACAGAGAAAGGGATCAGTCCCTGCTCTGAGCATTCTCACCTGCTTTGGCTAAACCAGGGCACTGTGTCCATAGGGCTTGGAACCCCGCTGTGTACATCCTGAAACAGCTGCCCCAGCACTAGCCAATGCATTAGATTGCTGTCCCTGATAGAAGTCTGGCTGCAAGAAGTGGGAGGTTCCCAAACCATAAGGATGATTGGGCGGCTGGGGAGGAAGGAGCACACTGGCAGGTTCTCAGATCAGCAAACACCAGCTGGGCAGCCTTGGGCGAGTTGACAAGTGCCCCAGGCTACAGTGTCCCCACCTCTAAGGTGGGTGAAAGAGGCATTGTCCATGTTGGCAATTTTTCTAGAGTATCCTATATAATAAAAGCCTAATATGCAAATTGTCCCCTCTGGCCGTTCAATAGGGAGTTCGACCACTAGCTATGACGTACCCTCATCACCAGGGGGCGGCATGGAACATGGTGGGCTTCGGCGACAAGGTGCTGTCAGGCAGCAGTGGAGGTGCTGCCGGCTCACGGCGGGATGGTGGTGTGGGTGGTGCCAGACCAAAGCGGGGTGCCAGGTGGGGCTTCGGGGCTGCAAGGCTGGGGACATGAGCTGAAACCTGATCTCTGCAGGCCACCCCTAGGGACCCCACCCGTGCACAAATTTGTGCACCGGTCCTCTAGTGTTTTCAGTAAATGTTTCAATTATGTGTATAAAAATAAATAAATAATAAAAGGGTTGGGACAATTGGGTAGTCAAAAACCTAAACGGTGAATTTATAAATCCCATACTACACAAAGTAAGTTCCAAGTGATTTTAAAGATTTGTATATTTTTAATTGACACCATTAAAGTACTAGAAAAATAGAAGAAAACATGGATGAGTTCCTTATATTCGTGGAATGGAGAAGACCTTTCTGGTTTGGATTGAAAATCCAGAAACCATAAAAGATTGACAAATGTAACTATAGAAATATAGGAAACTTTTATATTAAAACAACAATGATGCCACCATAAACTCAGCAGATAACAATCTGAGAAAATATATATGTTATCACATCCAAGGCAAGTGAAAAATTAATATGAAAAACACTATTGTTAGAAAATAGGCAAAGATTAGGACCAGACCATTTACAGGAAAGGAACTATAAATGGCTCTTAAACACAATAAACTAATAATAGAAATATAGTAGAGATTATAGATGACCCGGTGGGGCAAAAGTAGGCTTACAGTTGTATGTGAAACACAGAGTTTATTCTTATATTATTATTTATTAATCATGTGTTATTCTCCATATGAACAACTGTAAACCCACTTTTGCCCCACCCTGTATATACATATAGAAAATAATAAAAGATAAGTAAACTGAGATACCATTTTCTTTTTTGTTTTTGTTTTGTTTTTGTTTTGTTTTGTTTTGTTTTTTTGGGGAGGACTACAGATCAGTCGAGGAACTGCAGCAAGTTTATTAACCACGCAATGCCTTTTATACACAAGACACTGAATAGGAGGTCTGTCAAGAGGAATGTATTCTTTGTTCCTCTTAATCTCTAAGGGAGAGACAGAGCAGAAGGACAAATTCTCGGTACAGCAAATCTCAGTAAATAGTTACAGACTTCTTGGTAAGCCTAGAAAGGCTGTTCTCATTCTACAAAGGTTGCTCTCTTTCTACTGATAACCGCCATCCAAACAAGTCTGGGAAAACTGTGTGGGTAAGGGTCCCAGCCTTGCTAGCCCCTTCAGGTGCAAAGACCTTGCCAGCTTACTCCCGGTCTCCAACAGATCCCCCTTCCTTGTTTGTTAGGCGAAGTTAATGTAGTCCTATTTGCAGGGACCGGATGCTGGATCCGATGGTTCGGAAGCAGACTCTAGAGGATTTCCCAGGTGACTCAGATGAAAAAAATTTTTTTTTTCTTTTTTTTAGGAACGGGTGAAGTTCCCCTGCCCGTTCGCTGGATCCAAAGGGAGTTCTGCTGGGCCCTGGAACTTCTCAGGTTTCGCACTCCCTAGACACCCCTCAGTCTCCAGGAACGGCTCAGGGAAGGTTTTGCCTCCCTTTGCGTCCGAAACACTACCCCTAAGGAGCTGCATCTCACTGGAGCCTCCAAATGTTGTAATGTGCCCCGCGAATCACAGAAGGACGCCTCAAGAGGTCGAATTAAAGAGTCACATTTATTGCAATCTTGGACTATGAGGGACCATTCCCCAAATCTCATAGTCTGAGATACCATTTTCATCCATCAGGTTGGCAAACGCCCACCTGTTTACTGGTGACAAGGCTATGTTAAATAGAGTAGTCAAGGAAGACCCCACTAAGGTGGCATTTAGACAAGACCTGAAGGACATCTGGGGGTCAGATGTTTCAGGCTAACGACAGAGCCCTGTGCCAAGGCCCTGGGGCAGGAGTGTGCTGGCAGGTTCCAGGAGCAGCTGGGAGGCCAGTGTAGCTAGACAGATGGCAAGGGAAGGAATCGCAGATGAGGGGAGGGAGGGGAGGAGGTAGGCAGTTAAGAACTGGGAAGGTTCTGAGATTTTACCTCACTTGCAAGCTAATGACCTAGCCTAGTATGCTTCGTGGATGCTGACAGAGACACCCCATTCCTAGGGCAGAGACAAAGGATTTTATTACCTCAAGCGTAGCAAGGAGCATGAGCTTCATGTTTGTGTCTTTTCCACTTGCCTCCCTGCCCACCCAAGTGCTTGGGGGTGACACAGCGCAGCCCAGTGATGCTAACCCTCAGAGTTTAGGGAACTCAAGTCTTTCATAATGGACTGCCAGCCAAGCTGCCTGACCTTTGACCCAGAAGGAGACATTATTACACGGGACAGTAAACAAACCTGTCTCCATGCCCCAGACAGTCTGTCTTCCATGACTGTTCCTAATTTATATAAACAGCCTTGAAAAGATAGTCCAAATAAAGGCAGCCAGTACTTCTGCTCCAAGAAGAGCAGAAATGGAAGGGATTGTGGAGAACTGTCTCTCAATGGGGAGCAAAGCTTAGAGCCTCAGGCCACTGTGAGGACTTTGGCTTTCATTGGGAGTGCTCTGGAGAGCCAGCAGAGGGTCTGAGCAGAGGAGTTCTCTGTAATGCTTCTCCCCACCCTATCGCCCTACACATGCTCAGCATCAGCTCGACATGCACTCAGGAATTAAAATGGAGACTGAAAAGCAACTGTGTGGGTCAGGGTTCTGCAGAGAAACAGAACCAATAGAATCTATGTGGATGTATCTAAGAGGAAATTTAGTAAAGGAATTGGCTCACACGCTTATGGAGGCTAAAAGGTCCCATGGTCTGCCATCTGCAAGCTGGAGAACCAGGAAAGGCAGTGGTGATTTAGTGCAAGTCTGAAGTCCTGAGACCTGGGGGGTTGGGCTGGGGGGCCTGGTGTAAGTTCTGGGTTCAGAAGGCCTGAGAACCAGGAGCTCTGATGTCCAAGGGTAGGAAAGGTGAATGTCTCAGCTCAAAGAGAGAGAGAACTTGTGTTTTTGTTCCATTTGGGCCCTTAATGGATTGGATGATGCCACCCCACATTGGTGAAGGCTGATCTCTTTACTCCATCAACTGAAACAAATGCTAAACTCTTCTAGAAACACCCTCATACACCCCCCCAGAAATAATGTTTTACCGGGGTGTCCAGTATCTTTGCTGTACACATCTTGGTCACAGACATCTCTGCTACAAGCATTTTTGCCACATTTTCTCTGCATAACTAATTGGCTATAAGGCAATTTTGCCCTGAAGAAGATAAAAATCACAGAAATAAAAGAGGCATTAAAAAAGGACATAGCAAAATTTAAGACTTTATTATAAAGTACAAAATATTTGAATTCATTTAAAATGTATGTAGCTTCATGGCACTACTACACGAATAGCTGATGTTATTTTGTGGATTGTACCCAAGCATGTGTCTTCATTCTGTGGGAAATGTGACTTCCGCTCTGCGTTCTCAAAGAGGGCCCTCCGCCCCTCTACTCCCAAGGTAGTGTCTTTCAAAACAACACAGCTCTTGGGGCAAAGCATCATCTTCTGGAAGAATTGCTAACTATTTTAAGACTAGCAGCACGTCCGCTTGTCACTGTGCAGGCCATTATGAGGATTAGCTAAATGTATATGTAATATAAAACTGGGAGTAACTGAGAAGTTCGTCAATGGAGAAATGAAGCCTGACTGAAAACGGGCTTAATTAAAGACATTAAAGCAGCAGAAGGCAGTTGATGAGTCAGTGGAGAAATGAAACCAAACAAACAAAAAACCAAGCTGTCAGCCATTTATTTTACCATTTTTACAGCAAAATTGCCTCACGGCCAGTTAGTTACACGGCTAAAAACGTTTGCTATGGTCAAAGTGCCTCTCAGCCAGGTGAGAGCTTAACATCCACCGTGACACATCACTTTGATAGTAGGCGCCCTGCATAAGATATGATGACAATGGCTCTTTTCCTCCTCGATCTTCCTCCCCTAATCACATCACCCCAGTCTCATCACGAGAAAAACATCAGACAAATCCCCAGTGAGAGACATTCTACAAAATTCCTGACCAGTACTCCTCAAAACTGTCAAGGTCATGAAAACCAAGAAATGTCTGAGGAATTGTCACAGCCGAGAGGAATGAAGGAGACAGGACAGCTAAATGCACTATGGGATCCCTAGTGGGATCCCGAAACCAAAATATATTTTTGGGTAAAAAGGAAATCTAAATAGAATGAGGGGTTTAGTGAATAATGTTTCAATATTGATTCATCAATTGTAACAAACATACTATAATAATGCAAGGTGTTAATAATATGAAAACGGGTTATAGGGTATATGTGATCCCCAGTAGGGGGGTGCGCAGGAAGCAGCTGATCAATGATTCTCATCATTGATGTATCTATCTCTCTCTCCTTCTCCCTTCCTCTCTGAAATCAATAAAAATAGTATTAAAAAAAGAAAGAAAGAAAGAAAGAAAGACACATTTTCAGGTTCCACTGCAGACCTAAGAAAGCAGGATCTCTGGGGGTGGGACTAGCAGTTGGTTTTAAGCCCTCTGAAGTTTGAGAAACACAAAGTTTGAACATTCTTTTGAGGATTAATTAGACATTGCTAGGAAGAAAGAGAGAACACATTTAATAAACTAAGAGATACTTTTTATTACATTAAAAAACCTGAGATTTGAGGCATTTTCATAAGCAGTGAGCAAGAAGGCAAATGTAAGATCTTTCTGGAGGGCAACTGAACACATATTCGAAATCTTTGGAAATGTGCATACTCATAGTTCCGCTTCTAGGAATTTATCCTTACGAAAAAATCAGACATTTTCTGAGATTTATTTATGAAAACGTTCATTCATTGTAGCAATAATTTAAAATTGGAAGAAATTGGAAATAAACCAAAAGGCAAATCATAGGTAATTAGTTAGTGAACTATGATATATCTTCATTATGTAATTAAGTCATTTTATATTGTGTTGGATGTTTTTGTAAAAGGAGAAAAGTTTACATTAAGCTGAAGTAGCAGGTTACAAAGGTGTAAGTCAACTTCCCAATTTTGTTTTATAAATATACATATGTATATATACATATACCTGTGTATGTATATTCAGCTGATTCTCATTATTCGCAGTAGTTATGTTCTATAAATTCACCCCAAACACTGAACTAGCCTATACTGACCCATTGCTGGTGGGAGAAACACAGAACCAAGTTCTTGCAATCCTCTGTTCACAGTGTTTTCAATACATAACCTTATTTTATGTGTGTTTCTGCTTAAAGACCGCTTATTTAATATATTTTGCTGATTCATTAACATTGAACTCATGGCCAACAGGAGTATAACTCATGTCTGTGCAAAGCTTATATAGTACATGTATTTTCTCCCTAAAACACATCACAGCCTTTGCTTAGAAACACCAGAGAGCACTGCACTGCACCTTGGGGCTATTTAAACAGTGAAATCCCCAATAAAAAGCACACAGAGGGGAAAAACTACACCCCAAGAGGGCACCTGTTTACAATTTGAGAGCTGGAACAAGAAGGCAGTGTCCCCGTGTTTGACCTCCGCTGGGAATGTGCACATCAGGTGACAGATTTTTTGCCACTCTGCATGTCTGTAAAATGACCATAAAACACGGTAAGTGTTGAGTTTGGGGTTACAGGTAAATTTTAGAGAGTAGGCAATTCATAAAATTGGAATCTGCAAACAATGAGAAATAATGAGGACCAGCTAGCTACCATATATATGTGTATATGTGTATATATATATATATATATATATATATATATATATCTCACATATATATATAATATGTGTATATACATATGCATGTATATCGCATATTCATGTCCTTTTGTTCCACTGTTAAGAAGCACATTAAACCATCACTATATTTATTTGATTTTTTTGTGTTTTCCAATTTTTCTAAAATAAATTAGTACTATTTATGGAATCCTCTTTCCCTAACTACTGCAGCACCATTATCACCACCCATCAAAAGAAAAGGAAAAAAGCTTAGTTATTATGTTTTTGAAATCTATGGTCTGAATGTGTTGCTTGCACACAAATACAGAAAGTGGTGTATAAAAGTTCACCGTTTTCTTCCTGGCTGCATCCCTAGGCCGTCAGTGCCAGGCACCTAGTGCGCATGTGAAGCTTTGATGTAAAAGGGAAGAGGCCCATCTCTCCTCGTGACTCCCACTCAAATCCTTCCAGTAGATTCCTTTTTAAAAAAATTTTTTAGGACTCCTACTCTGTATGATACTGTAATGATGGATGTGTTGGCAACAGTGAGAACGGCACCAGGTGTTAGGCTGGTGGAGTCAGACCTGACCTGGGTTCAGCAACCTCAGTGCTTAAGTTCTGGCTAAGAAAGAATTAAAAGGCAAGACTCAAAGTATAGGTACAAGTTTATTTAGAAAGTCACAGAGGTAGGAGAAGTGAGTGGTAGAAGAAATGGGCTCAGGAAACAAGTTATAGAAGTAAAAGAAGGACCCTTGGAGCTTAGGGGAGAGAGAGAGGAGAAAAGACACCGAGGGGAAGGGGGAGGGGGAGGCGCAGGTGAGCTCCCGTAGAGAGATGCCCCTTTCCTGTTCCTCGGAGAGATGGCACAGCTGGCAAATGAGAATAAAGCCCAAGCAGACTGGGTTTCCCAAGGTCCCCTCCTCAACCCCGAGGGCTCATTCTTGTGACTTCCTCCTGCAACCTTTAACTTTCTGTCACTGCAGACTCTGACCTTGGCAGGAAGTGGGGGGAAAGCCAAAGCCAGCCAGCATACCATCTTAATGAGGCTGCACCGCAGGTTCCAACTTGTGTGCCACATCCTCCAAGAGAAGCTATGACTGTCCCCTGACACAGCAAATGCTCATGACCATTCTTTGTGGTCTGCAGGTTCAAGTTCAGAATCATGCAAATGTGGCTTGAACTTTAGTATCAGTCTCCCACCCACCCACCTTGTTCCCTTCAGTCACAGAAAGGATTTTATTTTTCTACCTCATCCCTGTTCAACTGGACTGTATCCGAATCATAGGGACATGTGAAAATAGATGCTCACGGTCGGAGCCCACTACCTTATTTTACAAAATGAGCCAACCGAGGCCTGGAAAGGTGAAAAGGCATGACGCCCACCCAGCACAGAGCTGTTTCCTGCACCTGCACACTTTGCCTCAGGATTTACTTCAAAACCAGAAAAGAATCTACTTGGACTCCAGGGATCTGGTGGCACAGCCTTAAGGTGGAAGCCGCAAATAGCAAATTCATGGAACACTAGTGTTCAAAACCATTAACATACCTGAGATTTTAACCCACGGGTAACCTTGTGATTATTCTCTCTCTCGGGTAAAATGGAAGCCTCGGGGCTTGGCTTGGTGCCTGCCCTGTGGCTCTAGTTAGTGCCCCTTGGCACAGGCTGTGCTCCGTGGGCGCTGAGCCACTGTGGAAAACCACGCATCCCTCCATGCTTTATAACGAAAAGGTTCTGAGTGCCGCCAGCATGGAGGGATGCTGCTTCTGTCAACGTGGCTGTTTCTGACTGTTTGAAAAGCCATTCGAGAAGCAATCAGAAGTTATTTACTGAACTCCTCCTACGGACCCAGTGCTAGCTGGTGACAGGGTGTAAACATGCCCATGGCATGGCCTCTGCCAGTATGGAGCTGGCAGGCTGTTTAGGGATCCAAGGTTCCTGCTCACCATGCATTTTCATGAGCTGGGGGAGACAGCGATGCCCGGGAAATAGACTTAAGGCAGGAATACAGGACAGCGACTCCACCTGCCTCCACAGCCAAGGCCGGAGGACGGCTCCGAGGCCTGGGTGCAGCGGCAGGTCCCAGGGGGACATGCACACTGCGCAGAGAGCAGCAGGGCCGCTTTACTTACTACGCTGGAGGCATGGCATCAGAGCTGGAAGAGGCCTTCCCGGGACCCAGGTGTGAAGGTTGTGTGCTGAAGGTGACTCAGCTGGTTAACGTGTTGAGACCACCTCATGAGGTGGCTTTGCAGTATGGTAGCAATCATCTCAGGTAGAAACTGTAGTTTAACTTTAACCCTGCTGTTTGGCGTCTGTACTTATTTGCTTTGTTTAACAATAGAAAAGTTACTTTGATTTTCTGAATTGTATAAATCATCCCATTCGATTGAATGCCTTATTGTCATGTGAATATCCCATTGATTGTGATCTTACTGGTTTTAGAAAGCAAATTCCTCTGTACCTGGGAACCAGGACAGCACAATTATCCCAAGACCCAAGGGTTCCAGGTAATGTGTCCCTGTCAACTCAGTGGTCCCAAGACCCGAGGGCTCTAGATAATGTGTTTCTGTCAACTCAGTGGTCCAAAGACCCAGAACTATAATTAATCTTTGTAGATAACTAATCGGCTCAATCTTGCTTCTGTAACTGCTTTGTGCAAACCAGGGTCCTCATTCCAAACCCTGGGATGTAATCAATACCTTTGTGATTTTTGCCTATATAAATCTGGTGTTGCGGCCGTCTTATCACTATGAGATTTGGGAGAGCGAAATGCCCCGTCATAGTCCCGGATTTGCAATAAACGTGACGAGGCGTCCTTCTGTGATTTGTGGGGTACATTACAGCTGCTTCATGTGGCAACCTGCATTACATGGCTGCCAGGTGAAAGGGCTAACCTGTCACTGGGGGGGAGGGCAGTGGCACTGGGACGGTGTCTTTTCCTCCACATTCCCAGCCGGCAACAGGGTGCCCAGAGACCTCGGGCAGGTCATGAACCTCCCTAGCTCAGTGTTGCAGAATTAAATGAGACCGAGTCTATAAGGCCTGCAGCACAGGGCCTGGCATGGGAAGTGCTCACAGATGGGAGCTATTATTGTTGCTGCTGCTCCTGTGATAGTGCTAACATAAAAAACCATTGAAAGAAACCTGTAAAGGATTTTGTGAGTTTATTTGAGTCAAACTGTCGATATATGCCAGGAAGCAGAACCTCAATGAATTGAGATATTGCTCCAGAGAATGGCAGGTTACATCTGTATTTATAAATTGCAATCAAAGGAGGGACGTAGATGGGTTACATGAAATCCATTGGTGATAGACTAGAGAGGGATAGACACATACTTAGGTGGGTGGGAACAATTAACATGGTAATGAAGGAATTTGTGGTCTCTGTCCTGGCGCCCAGCACATTAGGTTGTGCCCCCAGGGGTCCAGAAAAAGGGAAGTTACAAGTTCCCCAGACATTTCAAGGGTATGTTATTATAGATGCAAAAAGACAGATAGGCTCAGTTAAGGTAAAGGTTGGCCTTGTCAGTGAAGATACCGGCCTAGGACATAACTACCCACCATAGCTGCTTTTAGTTTAAGTTTAATTTCAGACCATTCTTTATGGTTACTTTAGGTCTCTGAGTTTGCAAGACCGCCACGAAGGTCTCCCCTGAGCTTGTCAGGTTAGCATGTGGCCCCTTTTGTCCACAACAGTCACTATAGTATCTCATACTGATTATATTACAACCCTCTGAGAAACCTTTTGTGGATCTCTGAGATTTATGACTGGGACAGTGGTTTTAAACATCACTGTCACCAGATGGGGACCAGCCCAGAGCAGGTCTGCCCGAGGCTGGTCTGCAGTGTGTGGGTTCTTGACTTTGTGCAGGAAAGATCTCACAACGTGAGCCCAGGTGACATTGAGACAGGTACCTTTCTTAAAGCTGGGGACGGTGAGACAAGGAAGGAATTAGAGTAGAAGCAGCAACAGGAGAGCCAGCGACAGAAGGCAGCCCAGGGGCTCACTCCTCCCCTGTAGAGAATGGGGTCCCTCTGGTGAGCATGCCACCTCCTGGCAACCGGGGATCCATAGGAGCCCAGCTAGAAATAAGCCCCAGGGGAGAGGGGAGGCACTCTCCTTCCACACAGGCCTGAGACTCCCCTTTTCCAAGAGTTATCTAGGTGGCCGGGTGCAGGGAGGAGGGCAGGGGGACAGGGCTGAGCCTGAGGGAGAAATCAAGCTGTAGGGTGGACTGCCTCAGGAGCCTCATTGTCCCTTTGGCCTAAGACTCCTCCCCACCCAGAGGCACCAGGGCAGAGGGGTGGGTTGGGAGAACCAGTTGGGGGACCTCCACACCCCTCCTCCACCAAGAGATACCTACCTGCCCTCAGATAGCACCTGCAGGGATCAACAGAAGCCCCAGCAGCACCGGGTAAACCACGAGGCCCAGAATAAACCTGCAAAGCTGCTGAAAATCATACTGCCCTCAAAACCACAGAAGCAGACCAAAACACACCTGCTAACCCAAGGGTGATGCCTGCAAAAACGGAAGGTCTAAATAGGACCTAGACTAGAGTCTCCTAACACAATAGACAAAATGTCTAGAGCACTATTAACAACCACCCATCAGATTAAGAACTAGGAAAAGCACAACTTGAATGTGGAAAGACAATCAATGGATGACAAGATGAATATTTACACGAATTTTTAAGCATCTGTGTTAAAACTGCAATTAGTCATTAGAAATTCCCTTGAAATAAGTTAAAATATAGAAAATCTCTTAGCAAAGAAATAGAAGTTACAAAAAAAAAAAAACCAATGGAAATAGTAGAACTGAAAAATACAGTAACAGAAATAAAAGACTTGCTGGATAGTTTCAATATTAGAGTGGAGATGACAGGATACTCGTTGAATGAGGACAAAACCATAGAACTCACCCAGTCTGAAAAAGAGAAAATAGTCTGGGGGGGTGGGGGGTGGGATAGGGTGAGGCAGAACCTACAGACCTGTGGGACAATGACAAAAGACCCCACATTCATATCCTCAGAGTCTTAGAAGAGAGGAGAGTGGGGCTGGGGCAGAAAGAGTATTTGAAGAAAAATGGCTGAACATTTTTCTCAAATTTGGTGAAGGACACAACCTTCCAGACACAAGAAGCCGAGCAAACTCCAAACAGGATAAAGTGCTAATCTGGCAATAATTATTTTAAATGAAAATGGTCTAAATTGTTGATTTTCAACTGGTGTGTCACAAAATATTTTAAAACATGCAATACCCGACTATTTAGTCAGGGACACTGACCTCTTTTCCCTTAGATTGTTAAATAAAAAAATGGCAACAGCCAACACAATAGCCATCGGTGTGACTGAATCAAAATTATACCTATTTTTGGTGTGCCACAGAATTTTAGTAATTAGTTTATGATGTGTGCCATGAGATGAAAAAGGTTGAAAATCGCTGGTCTGAACATATCAATTAAAAGAGTGGATAAAGCCCTAGCTGGTTTGGCTCAGTGGATAGAGCATCGGCCTGCGGACTGAAGGGTCCCAGGTTCGATTCCGGTCAAGGGCATGTACCTTGGTTGCGGGCACATCCCCAGTGGGAGATGTGCAGGAGGCAGCTGATCGATGTTTCTCTCATCGATGTTTCTGGCTCTCTGTCTCTCTCCCTTCCTCTCTGTAAAAAATCAATAAAATATATTAAAAAAAAAAAAAAGAGTGGATAAAAAATACAGGCCCTGGCCGGTTTGGCTCAGTGGCTAGAGCGTCAGCCTGCCGACTGAAAGGTACCAGGTTCGATTCCGACCAAGGGCTCATGCCCAGGTTGCAGGCTTGAACCCCAGTAGGGGGCGTGCGGAAAGCAGCCAATCAATGATTCTCTCTCATCATTGATGTTTCTATCTCTTCCTCCCTCTCTCTTAAATAAATAAAGATATATATTAAAAAAAAAATACAACTTAACTACATGATACTTATAAGAATTTACTTCAAATTCAACAACATATGTAGGTTGAAAAATAATAGAAAAAGATAGACCTTGTCAACATTAATTTTTAAAAAAATATATTTTATTGATTTTAGAGAGGAAGAGAGAGGGAGAGAGAGATAGAAATATCAATGATGAGAGAGAATCACTGATTGGCTGCTTCCTGCACACCCCCTACTGGGGATTGAGCCCGCAACCCAGCATGTGCCCAAGGCCGGAACCGAACCTGGGACCCTTCAGTCCGCAGACCGACGCTCCATCCATTGAGCCAAACCAGCTAGGGCCCAACATTAATTTAAAAAGTGGCTATATTAATATCTGATAAGGTAGACTACAGAGGAAAGAAAATTAGTAAAGACAAAGAGGAACATTACATAACAATATAAGAATCAATCCACCAGAAAGACATAAAGATCCAAAGTGTGTGCACACCAAACAACAGAACCTCAAAATACATGAAAACACACACACGCCCTGATAGAGCTGGACAGGGAAACAGACAAATCTACAGCCATCACTGAAGACTTCAACACCTTCCTTTCAGCAACTGATAAAACTAATAAAAATCAAGGCTATCGAGGATCTGAACACTACCATCAATCAACAGGAGTTAGTTAACAGAAATGTAATATTCCACCCAACACCATCAAAATACACATTTTTTTCTAAGCACCTGTGGAACATTCCCCAAATCTGACCATTCTGGGCCATTGAACAACCTTAACAATATAAAAAGTGTTGAAATCATACAATGTGTGCTTCCTGATCTTAATGGGATCAAACTAGAAATCACTAACAGAAACACATTAGGAAAGTGAGCACATGGCTAAAATTGATCTATCATAATCTCAGCAAGATTTTTATAGGCATAAACAATAGACATAGGAGAGTTTTATTTTAAAATTTAAATGAGGCCTGGCCAGTGAGGCTCAGCGGTTGAGCTTCGTCCTATGGACCAGGAAGTTAGGGTTCGATTCCCAGTCAGGACACATGACTGGGTTGCAGGCTCAATCCCCAGTAAGGAGAGTGAAGGAGGCAGCTAATGATTCTCTCTCATCATTGATATTTCTATCTCTCCTCTCTCTCTTTCCCTTCCTCTCTGAAATCAATAAATATATATATATTTTTAAATTAGCCCTAGCTGGTTTGGCTCAGTGGATAGAGCATTGGCCTGCGGACCGAAGGGTCCTTGGTTCGATTCAGGTCAAGGGCACGTAACTTGGTTGCAGGCTCCTCCCGCCTGGGCCCTAGTCAGGGCATGTGCAGGAGGCAACCACTCGATGTGTTTTCTCTCTGTCTTTCCCTCACTCTTCCACTTTCTCTAAAAATCAATGGAAAAATATCCTTGAGTGAGGATAATATATAAATAGAGAAGATAGAAAAAAAAATTAAATAAGGAGGCACATTTCAACAACTAGTTAAACAATTCTTGATAGAGACTAAAGTGGGAGGAAGTACTCTGTGTGGTAGTAAGGCTTACCATGTAGCTACAGAAATCCAGACAGTGTGGTACCGACAGAGGAACAAACACATAGATCAGTGGAGCAAACAGAGGACCCAGAAACAGGCCCATGCATCTGATATTTAACAGAAGCACAAAACCAGTTTAATGAAGAATAGCCTTGCAACAAATGGTACTGAAGCAACTGACCGTCCTTGGGAAAATGAAAAGGACTTTGACTTAAATCTTAACACCTTACACAACAACAGACTCAAAATGGACCATAGACTTAAATGTAACACTGTAACACTTTCAGAGAAAAACAGGAAAGAACCAGTATCTTGTAGGATGCAAGAACTTACATAGGTGATTAACTTGTATAGAATATATCATTCAAATGAGTATAAAACTGGGAAATCCTAATAAGATCGATGGATTGAATAAAAGCCAATGTCCTGGCTGTGATATCATACTATAGTTTTACAAAATCTTACTTTTGGGGGAATCTAGGCAAGGTATAGAGAGAATCTCTCTATTATTTCTTTCTTTCTTTTTTTTTTTTAATATATTTTTATTGATTTTTTACAGAGAGGAAGGGAGAGAGATACAGAGTCAGAGTCAGAAACATCGATGCGAGAGAAACATCGATCAGCCGCCTCCTGCACATCCCCCACTGGGGATGTGCCTGCAACCCAGGTACATGCCCTTGACCGGAATCGAACCTGGGACCTTTCAGTCCGCAGGCCGATGCTCTATCCACTGAGCCAAACCGGTTTCGGCCTCTCTATTATTTCTTACAGCTGCCTGTGACACAATGATTTCATTAAAAATTTCAAAGTGTTTTAATGCTTAATACATAATGTGAATAACATCTCTTCACTTTTTAAAAAAATATATTTTTATTGATTTCAGAGAGGAAAGGAGAGGGAGAGATAGGTAGAAACATCAAAGAAGAGAGAGAATCATTGATTGGCTGCCACCTGCACGCCCCACACTGGGATTCGAGCCCGCAACCCAGGCATATGCCCAAACTGGGAATCGAGCCGTGACCTCCAGGTTCATAGGTCGATGCTCAACCACTGAGCCATGCCAGCCAGGCTCATCTCTTCAATTTTACAAATGAAGGAACGGAAGTTGGGTGGGAACTGACCTAAGATTACAGAATTAATAAGTAGATGGGCTAGGATTAAAAATTCAGGTCTGTATAGGTCCACAGCCCATGAACTTAATCACAAAGCTATTCTGGCTGATAACTCAGAGAATAATGTAAGTAACTTAAGAGTTCAATTAGTTGCCTAGAGAAGTAAAGAAGGTAATTATATCACTTCCAAAGGTGAGCAAGGTTGTGTTTTCTGCTAATATGATATAAATTTAAAAGCTTCAGCTTTACAGTGGGATGCTAGGAATTGGGCAAGAGCACATATCAAGACTACTATAAAAATAAGAAATTTCACTCTCAGATTCCTAAAAGTAATATCAGTTTTAGTCTAAGTTATTAAATTTTCATTGATAGAAAACAAACAACAAATAGCACCCATGCCTGCTTGGTAATGTCTGGCTTTAGATTAAAATGAAAATATAACACAAATTTCAGCAAAATAATTTTATTTTCTAACACATAGTAAACATATACATCCAATATCTCGCACATTTATTCACAAATGACTTCCAAATTCCAATAACTGCTTTGATATTTAAGCATGTGCTAAAAGTTATCTTAGCTGAGATGAAAAATGCTTTCATATGGATGACACACTAAATATATTGGATTGGTCACAGCAGAATTTCCTTTGTTAGTTAGATTAGTTCTATAAATTTAAAGCTTAGAAAAGCCACTACTTTTGCATCTAATACTTCCAGATGAGTATGATGCAGTAATATCAGCTTGTATTCCAGAGAAATTTTCTTAGTTTTTCTGGTGATGGAACCATTTATCCACTATATTCAGAGAAAAGAAAAACAAATTAGAACCCTCATTAAGAATCAAAATATACCCAACATACAACAAAGAAGAATATACTTGCTTTAATGTATCCTACTATTGATTACCATGAAACAAACTTTCAGACTTGCAAGTTTCACTATGACAAAAACAGGCAATTTACCAGTGTTTTCTTTTAGGCTTCATTACTCTTGATACTAATCATATAAACATATGATTCTCATTAGAGGAACCTGATAGCGAATTCTAAATCTATAGGGGGAGAGAACTCAGTTCTGGGTGAAGCAGCCTATGGCCAGATGGGGACCCAGAGTCCACGAAGCATGTACCCAGAACCCAGAGAGTGGGTCATGGTGTGGAAACGGCTGTGATTAGGGTTGGCACCGAAGTTGATACGTACAACCATTTTTTTTCCTACATACATTATGAAACTCTACAAATGTTTCTTCTCCCCTTCCTTCTCTTTCTTTGTATGGATGTGGTATGTAAGATTTATCTATAGATATAATTTTCCCACACATTCACACAAGGCTTAATGTAATTTTACTAGAATATTGTTCTTACCATCTGCAGGTATTGTGCAGGCAGATTCACATGGTGGTGGTAACTAAAATAAAATGTTAAAATACATTAGTCTAATTCTTTTTTAAAAAACTAAAGTATACTGACAAAAATGAAAATGAATCTGAACAGAAGACAACTATCCTAATTTTTAGGTTCAAAAAATAATAATTTATAGGAATACAAGGTTTGCTCTACTGCTAAAAAATGTTAACAAACTCAAGCCTCTTTAAATGACATATGAGAATAAATAATAAAACTAAATGTACTTTGAAATAAAGAATAAAAACTGATTTACACATAGTGATTTAATATATATTATATATATATATAAAATGTAGGCAGAGTGTTCTCATTGAAAAGTTATGATTGCCAACCAATAGCTTTTCCTATCCAATTTTTCTTATTCATTTCAACTTTGTCAGGATTCATACATGAAGATAAATATACATTATTGGCTTCATCACTAAATTATTTTTCCTTTTACTCAATTAAAAAGCAGTACAAAATCAATCAGACCTAATTTTCTTTTGTTTTCCTTATTTAATATTGTAAACGAGAATAAATTAAGATGATCTAGTTAAATATATTAGTTAATCTGAATCAGATAAAAAATAGTACAAAAACAAAATTATGTCTTTGATAAAGAGTTTACTGTCTTAGCCCGGCTGGTGTGGCTCAGTGGTTGAACACCAACCTATGAACCAGGAGGTCACAGTTTGATTCCAGGTCAGGGCACAGGCTCAATCCACAATGGGGGGCATGCAGGAGGCAGCTGATCAATGATTCTCTTTCATCATTGATGTGTCTACCTATCTCTCTCCCTTCCTCTCTGAAATCGATAAAAATATATTTAAAAAAATTTTACTGCCTTACATGAAAGTCTTTTCTAGGATTATGAACTGCCCCTGCAACATTACCTAAAATGTGATAACTTTAACTGACCTTGACAAGTAAGTTGCCATTGATTCTTTTGTGAAACATGGCTTATAATAGGTACACAGGCACTTGGGTTAGTAGTACAAATTGTACTAGTTTGCTACCTGACCAATTTAGGGTGGACTAGGACACTACTCAGCTTTTACACGCAGTCAAATGTCTGCTTAGGTGTGTTCACGTTTTGTAATTTCAAGGCCTCACACAGTAATGTGCATACAGGAGGTACTCAAGTACTTGGTGAAAGCAGTACTTTCCCTCCCCATTTAGCACCATATTTGTCCTTTTTCAAGGAACATTTACGTACAGCATCCACAATGGCTTTGGCAGCATCGGGATCACACTTGAAGGGGCTCTCAGACACTGTGGTATTCATGCTATTAAATAAAACAAAGGTAGTCATGAGTTGCAGTAACAAAAATTCTCTCACAAGTTAAAAAACAAGTTGAAGATCGTAGGCAGGAGATTCAAGTTCAATTTACTTGAACCTCAGGTTTACTCAGGTTGCAGGATACAAAATCGGTATACATAAACTGTTGCACTTCTATACATTAATAACAAACTATCAGAGAGAAATTAAGAAAATAATCCCATTGCCCCAGCCAGGTGGCTCAGTTGGTTGGAGCGTTGTCCCATATACCAAAAAGCTACCTGAAAAGATGTTTAACATCAATAATCATCAGGGAAATGCAAATCAAAACCACAATGAGAAAATCTCACACCTGTTAAAATTACTGTCATCAAAAAGACAAGCGACAAAAAGTGTCAGCAACGATGTGGAGAAAAGGGAATTCTTGTGCACTGTTGGTGGGAAATGTACACAGCCACTATGGAAAACAGTGTAGGGATTCCTCAAAAAACTGAAACTAGATCTAGAATTCTACTTCTGGGTATTTAGCTGCTGAAAATACTAATTCAAAAACATATATGCACTATCATTGAAGCATCTATATAGTTAAAATTCTAATATGCAAATAGACCGAATGGCGGAACAATTGAACAACTGGTCGCTATACGTGTGCTGACCACCAGGGGGTGCACGTGGAACATCTGGCCGAGGCAGGATGGTGGAGCAGGTAAGCAGGGGTGCCAGACCAAGGCAGGGTGCCGGTCACTGTCATCGGGGCCAAGCCTCTGGTGGTTACTGAAAATTCTTTGCGTCCGCGCGTGCCATGGTACGGCCCAGCATTCGCACCTGCTGGCGGCGCCTGGTGCCGGCCCGATGGCCTAGCACTGTCAGCAGGTGCGAGCTGCAGCTGCTGGCCCCGATCGCCCCTGAGGGCTGCTCCACCTCCCCTGCTCCTGAGGGGCGATCGGGGCAGCAGCCACTGCTCGCACCCGCTGATGGCGCTGGCCCCAGTCACTGCTCCGTGCCGTCAGCACGTGGGAGCGGCTGCGGCAGGAGCAGGGCTGCCAGCAGAAAGGGGACCAGGTGACGCGGTGGGAGGGGCTGGATGGGGGATGGAGGATGGGCCGAGACCTGCCCCTGTGCCCACTGCAGCCTTGCGGCCCTCCTTTCAAGGTGCACAAATTCGTGCCCTGGAGCCCTAGTTATTTATAATAGCCGAGACATGGAACAACCTAAATGTCCATTGATGAATGAATGGGTAAAAAAAAGTCATATTATTCAGCTGTAAAAATGGAATATTATTCAACTATAAAAAAAAGAATGAAATCTTGCTATTTACAACAACATGGATGGACCTTGAAGACATTAAGTTAAATAAGTCAGACAGAAAAAGATAAATACCGTATGATCTCACTTATACATTTGACCCTCGAACAACACGGGGCTTAGGGGCACCAACCCCACCCCCATAAAGTGAAAAACCCACATATAACTTTTGTTGTCGTCATTGTTGTTGTTAATCCTTGCCCAAGGATATTTTTCCATTGATTTTTAGGGAGAATAGAAGAAAGAGGGAAAGACAGAGAGAAACATTGATGTGAGAGAAACACACTGATTGGTTGCCTCCTGCACAAGCCCCGACCTGGGCCCGGGCCGGGGAGGAGCCTGCAACAAAGTCCGCAGTTTGACGCTCTATCCACTGAGCCGAACTGGCTGGGGCCACATATAACTTTTGACTCCGCCAAAACTTAACTAACAGTACTGTTGACCAGAAGCTTTACTGATAACATAAAGTTTATTAACACATATTTTGTATGTTATATCTATTCTTACAATAAAGTAAGCTTAGAGAAAAGAAAATATTAAGAAAATCACGAGGAAGAGAAAGTAACATTTACAGTACTGTATGAATTTATTGGAAAAAAAAAATCCACATGTATGTGGACCCAAGCAATTCAAACCCATATTGTTCAAGGGTCAACTGTACATACATATTCATTCTGTAATCAGCCGCCTTACTGAATTCTTTACTTTTTCTAGGGCTTTCTGGGTACACAATCATATCATCTGCCACAATATGCTTCCCCTTTTCAATATTCCTACATCAAAACACATGATTTCTTCATTGGCTACTATTTCCAGAACATTAGTTAAGAGATGATAGTGGACATTCTCTTACAAATCTTTAAAGACCTCAGAGGACGTATATTGCCCTGAACATCGGGAGCCAGATAGACTTGAGTACGAGTCTTAACTGTGGAAACCCTTTGGGATGACTCTGGTTAAGTTTAATCTGCCTATTCTCTGTTACATGCTTTGCAAACATTTACTGCTCAGTAAATATCACCTACTATTAGTGGCAGTAAAGGTTGTGTGCATGGTAGATACTGGTTATTTGTGATACACCTTACACATTCACATCAGAGAGTACATACCCTAGCACTCCACCTTATTTTACCCATTCCATTCTGCCTCCTTAATGCCTTTCCCAATCTCTTACCCTTAGAATGTTCTGATCTCACTGTCCCCCTGACAGTTTTAGTTTGTCCTTTTCAGGTATCTTATGGTCACTTTTCAAGTGTTTATCTACTTTCCCACTCACTTGAACACTGAATGACAAAGAAGACACAAGTGCTAAAAATATCAACTAGGAAAAATATTTTTGGAAGGAAGAATACATTCAACAACAGAAGCTCTTTTCTAAGTGGAAGTGATGACACTGTGTTATGGTTGTTAAAACGTTTGGAGCAAGCTGGTCTGCTTTATGTGTTAAACATGAAAAGAGTGAGTGCTTACCAACTGATTCCTTTTCCATCAGTTTTCTTTGTCACTAATGCTCTCCAATAGTCATGAGTGCTTTTAATAATGGCAGTTGCAAAATCCTATAATTTGAAGAGATATGCATTACGATGTTAGAAAAGTATTCTTATCTTAGTATCACCATTTTCCCAAAGCCTGATAACTTTGTCTCTTTGAATCATTTCCTTGAGTCAAAATGGAAGAAAACATTCAAATGAATAAATCAACATCAAGTCAATGTCTTTAGACATTTTTTAAATGATCATATAGTCTTTAAATGGTAACAGTAGGTTAAATTATAAGTCTCGATACAAACAGACTTAAAGCCACAGTTCTGAATGACACATTACCTTATCTTTAAATTCCGCATTGAAAGAAAACTGGTTCTCTGGTTTTCCATCAGGAACCTTGTACCTTCTGAACCAGTCCACAGTAGCTTCCAGGTAGCCAGGTTTCAGCCGCTTGACATCATTAATATCTTAGAAGAGAATAAGCAGATTCCAAGGTGCATACGTAATTATTTATGTGATAAAATATCAAGTACATCTTTCCTTTGAAAGAACTATGGGATGGTTATGAAAAAAGTTCAAGATCACATTAGAGCTAACCACCTTGTTGAGAAGGGAACGCATATACACATTAAAAGGAAAAACTAGTGTCGTAGAATACCTCTGACACTACATGCTCAGAGAACAACCAGTTCAATAGTAACTTCTATTAGATAAGAAGAAGGAGAAGTGATTGGAGCTACATAATGAAAGAACAGTTTGGCAAACGTTTGGTAATTTCTATGAGACGGACAGATGATACTAAGAAAGACAGGTTGAGGCTCTATTCACAGAGCCTCAATTCACCACAATTACATACTGAAGACAAAAATGGATGACACCGATGACCACTGATGCGTTACATAATAAATGTGACTACACTATTCTAACTGTAGTGCAGTGTTGACATTCTATATCACAATGCTTTTGTTCTGGCCAACAGCAAAGTGTTCTGTTTAAAAAAAACTTTTTAAAGTTTCTGTACATCCATCAACTTTAAATGATCAAGCTGCCCCTCAATGCAAGCAAACTAAAAATATCAATTAGAAAAAGTGTTTTTTGGAAGGAGGACTACATTTAACAACAAAAGCTTATTGGTATTTGTATAAAATAACATTAAGTCCAATTTATATCACACACAGTTAAAGAATTTCATGCATTTTGTTTCATAGTACCATTAAAAGTATGAAAAGTTTACAAAGTGAACTGGGAACTGTTTAAACACTGATCAATTTCAAGGAACTTATAATAATTCACACAAAATGTGTCACCTAATACAGAACTAATCTGAAAATCCGAAAATCCCAAGTATGGGGTATTTCCCCAAAAATTTTCTGACCAATTATCCTATTCTTCAGGCACCAAGTGAGTGTCCAACAATTCAATTTAATAATGACACTACTGGAATTAACGTCTGATCCCACAAATTAAAGGGCTCAGTCCCAAAAGACTTACCCCATTGTACATACATCTTTGCATATATTTATGAGGAATTCCATGGAACAGACACTCAGAAGTGGGTCAAAGTGATATTGGTCATAATATCAATTTTCTATAAATGCTCTAAAAAACAATTTTATTTGGGATATTTAAAAAATATTTCTCATGTAGAAGATGAAAGTTTATCCTCCTTTCAGATGGTGCTTTTTATTTCACAAACCCTGTTCACCTATGGTCTCTCATTTGCTTTCCCCATAAAATGGTATTTACAGATAATTATGAACGTTACCAAGTTAATATACAGCTAATAAGTCAAAGAATCCACATCTCAGCACCTGGTCCAATGCTCTTTCCAATAAGAAGAGAAATCTTTCTTTTATTAATCTTAACAAGACAAATCGTAACAAGATAAAAAACCTTTCTTGGCACTACCTGGTAATGACAGAATAATAGTGCTGTAAGATCTCCTAGCTTACACAATTGTGATTGAGAAATGTCAAATATCCACAATAGGAAAATTTATAGAGACAAAAAGCATATTAGTGATTTTCAGGGCCTGGGAGGAGGAAAAAATAGGAAGTGATTGCTTAAAGGTACAAAGTTTCCTTCTGGAGTGATGAAAATGTTTTGGAACTAGATAATGGTGATGGTTGCACAACAACGTGAATGTACTAAATGCCACCTAATTGTACACTTCAAAATAGTTAAAATAGTAAGTTTTGTGTAATGTCAGTTATACTGCCAAAAAAGGGGAATGAAGTACTGAACATGTTACAATATAGATGAACCCTGAAAACATTATGCTAAGTGAAGCAAGCCAGACATATCATATGAATGCATTTACGTGAAATGTTCAGAATAGGAAAATCCATAGGGATAAGACAATAGGTAAGTGCCTGCCAGGGACTGAGGGAAGAGGGAGTAGTGTGTGACTGCTAATGGATATGGGGTTTCCTGCTGGAGTGGAGAAATGTCCTGGAATTAATAGTGTTGAAGAAAAAGAGATAGCAAGGGATTGAGGACCTATTTGAAGAAATAATGACTGGAAATCTCCCTAACCTGGTGAAGGAAAAAGACACACAAGTACAGGAAGCAAAAAAAGTCCCAAACAAGATGAACCTAAAGAAGCCCACACCAACACATTTTACAAATAAAATGCCAAAAGTTAAAGACAAAGAGAAAAGCAGTTAGTTACCTACAAGGGAGCTCCCATAAGACTGTCAGGTTATTATTCAATAGAAATTTTTCAGGCCAGAGGAACTGGCCTGAAATATTCAAAAGGATGAAAGCAAGAACCCATAATCAAGATTACTCTACCCAGCAAAAGCTATCATTTGGAATGAAGGACAGATAAAGAGCTTCTCAGACAAGAAAAAGCTAAAAGAGTTCATCACCTCTAAACCAGTATTACATGAAATGTTAAAGGGCCAATAAGGAGAAGAAGGAAAAAGGAGGAGGAGAAGGAGGAGCAGCAGGAGGAGGAAAAAGGAGGAGGAGGAAAAAGAAAAAGGAAGAAAAATATGAATAAAATGGCAAGAGCTACATACCTATCAACAATTACTTTAAATGGATTAAATAATCAAAAGACAAACAGTAGCTGAATGGATAACAAAACAAGACCTTTACATATACTGTCTATAAGAGACTCATTTCAGATAGAAAGACAAAGACTGAAAGCAAAGAGTTGGAAAAAGATATTCTGGGAACAAACAAAAGCTGGGGTAGCAACACTTACACCAGACAAAACTGACTTTAAAAGAAAGACTATATAAGAGACAAAGAAGGAGCCAGTAATTTCACTTCTGGGTATGTATCCAAAGAAATACAAAACACTAATTCAAAAGGACAGAAGCACCCATATGTTTATTGTAGCAATAAATGAATGGATAAAGAAGTAGTGTAGATATACAATGGACTATGGCTCAGCCATAAAAAAGAATGAATTCTTGCCATCGGCAACAACATGAATGGACCCAGAGGGCACTGTGCTGAGAGAAGTAAATCAGAGAAAGACAAATGCCATATGATTTCACGTATATGTACAATCTAAAAACAACATAAAGAAACAAGCAAAATAGAAACTCATAAATACAGAAAACACTTTGAATGTTGCCAGGTGGGAAGGGGTTGAGTGAATGTATGAAAAAGGTACAAGGATTAAGAAGTACAAATTGGTAATTACAAGTAGTAGTGGGGGTGTAAGAAGTACAGTACAGCCCTAGCCGGTTTGGCTCAGTGGATAGAGTGTCGGCCTGCAGACTGAAGGGTCCCGGGTTCAATTCTGGTCAAGGAAACATGCCCAGGTTGCAGGCTCAATCCCCAGTAGGGGATGTGCTGGAAACAACTGATCAATGATTCTCTCTCATCATTGATGTTTCTATCTCTCTCTCCCTCTCCCTTCCTCGCTGAAATCAATAGAAATATATTTTAAAAAATAAAATAAAAAGCACAGTACAGTCAATAATATTTTAATAATTATGTATGGTGTCAAATGGGTTTTAGTTTTATTGGGGTGATCACTCTGTAAGTTATATAAATGTCTAATCACTGGGCTGTATACCTGAAACTATAATATTGTACCTCAACTGTAATAGAAATATTTAAAAAATTTTTTAAAAAGGAAGTCCTTAGGGACTCTTCGGTGCTGTCCATAAACCTTTCTGTGATGATATAAACATTTAAAAAAATGATGACTTCTAATGGCATGTGAATTACATTTCAATTAAAACAAAATTTTAAAAATAAATAAATAGACCTACTGAGGACAAGTATATGAGGAAGGAAAGGAGAAAACAGTAAACACAAACTATCAGATTTTTGTCTTTCCTGGAATGAAGGAGAAAATTTACTCAGTTAATTACTCAGAAAATTTACTCAGCATTAGAAACAGCAGTGCTTTGTCAAATGTTTTGCTACTCCGTTCTTTAAGAGTTTGAAGGCATGAGCTTATAATTCTGTCGTTATAGGTTAAGGGGTGCATCAGATGTAAGCACAAATACTTCAGACTCTTTACACTTTCTTACCATTATAATTGGCTGCATCGGGGTCATCCGCATTGATGGCAATCACTTTCCAGTCAGTTTCCCCTTCGTCAATCATAGCCAATATGCCCAGAACTTTCACCCGGATTATTTCACCTCTTGCACAGACCTGAGAGTCAATAACGACAGTCAGGACAATACCACAGAATGAAACTTTAGAAGAAAAACTTGACTTGATGGATAGTAGGAAATAAGGAAGACAACAAGTTTCTGCAAACTTACCTTAAATTGTTCCTTTAAGCAGTTTTTTAAGAGCTAAACAAGTAACTGCCCATCAGTTTTATCAAAGTTGAAAATGTACACTTACTACTTATAGGTCCTAAGAAAATCAGTGACATGATTCAGGATAATTAATCTTTCTTTCAACCGTCATTGAGTGTGCCAAACCCCCCATAATTTTGTTTCAAATATATATTTTAATGTGCTTTTATTTTATAGAAGCCACTGAGTTAGACATCATACAATATGACTGAACTTGATGACTTAAGAAACTCAATGACAAGTTTCTTTTCAGTTGCTTACTATTTTCCCAAGCCTGAGAAAGTTCATAAAGATATATAACTACAGTTAGAATCTTAAAGCAACCCTTCTTGATATAGGAGTCCCTACCATCAATATCCAACTCGTGAGGTTACTGGGCTTGGGTCAATTGCAAGGTTTGCCTTGTGTTGAGATGACATTTGCTTCTTAGTACCCTTCATCTACTGACCAGTCATCTGCCCTCTAAAGCAGAACATGTCTACTTCTTCCACGTATATAGGGTGTCTGCCAAAAATATATATACACTTTTGCCCTAGACCAGTGGTCGGCAAACTCATTAGTCAACAGAGCCAAATATCAACAGTACAATGATTGAAATTTCTTTTGAGAGCCAAATTTTTTAAACTTAAACTATATAGGTAGGTTCATTGTTATTAACTTAATTAGGATACTCCTAAGGCTTAGGAAGAGCCACACTCAAGGGGCCAAAGAGCCGCATGTGGCTCGCGAGCCGCAGTTTGCCAACCACGGCCCTAGATGATTTGGTTCAGTGGACAGAGAGTTGGCCTGCGGACTGAAGCGTCCCGGGTTCAATTCTGGTCAAGGGCATATGCCCGAGTTGCAGGCTCGATCCCCAGTAAGGGGCGTGCAGGAGGCAGCTGATAAATGATTCTTTCTCATCATTGATGTTTCTATCTCTCCTCCCTTCCTCTCTGAAATCAATAAAAAATATATTTTAAAAAATGTATACACACTTCAACAGCTGATAACTCACTTAATTTTCACTTATTTTTAGTAATAATAAACACTGACTTTATAATCATTCAAAGTGTATATAATTTGGGGGGATACCCTGTATGTATAGCCATATACACTTATATGTACATCTTTTTCTAGGCTAGGTTTAAATATACAAATGCTTTAAAAGAAATGGAAGCTTCTAATCATCTCAAGTGACATCATTATTCATAATATTTTTTAAAGTATGAACTTTATATATTTCATTAATATCATCTTAGCACTAAAGAAAAACATTTCAGATTACATTACCTTGCTTCCAATTTCACAGACATCAATTGGGTCATTGTCGCCACAACAACCAGTGTGTTTGTCATTGTGTCCAGGGTCTTCCCAAGTCTAGGGGGGAAAAATGCTTAGAGCATATCGTTCCTATACATGCTACTGACAGAATGGATCATGTTGACATTAAAACACCACATGAGTCTTTCTGCAAAAATAGTAATCTTCAGCTATTTTTTCTCATTTAGAAAAACTTTTACTCACATTTAAGAATCTTAACTACACATCATAATTTTAATTAAATGCCAGGGTTCCTATATTGCACAGAATACTAAACTACATTTAAGCTTTAAAACAGACAATGATCACCCGGCCAGTGTGGCTCAGTGGCTGAGCGCCAACCCAGGAACCAAGAGGTCATTAGTCAATTCCGGTCAGGGCACATGCCCAGGTTGTGGGCTTGATCCCCAGTAGGGGACATGCAAGAAGCAGTCGATTGATATCGATGTTTCTCTCATCGATGTTTCTATCTCTCTATCCCTCTCCCTTCCTCTCCCGCTGAAAATCAATTAAAAATATTTTAAAAATTAATAAAACAGGCAATGATCCTATTTAAAACAAACAAAAATCAACCACCTGCCCTGGTTGGGTGGCTCAGTTGGTTAGAGCATTGTTCTATACACCAAAAGGTTACGGGTTCAATTCTCAGACAGGGCCAGGGCACATATCTAGGTTGCGGATTCAATCCCCAGTTGGGGCATGTACAGGAGGCAACCAATCAATGTTTCTCTGTCTCTCTCTTCCCTTCCTCTCTCTAAAATAATCAATCAAAAAAACAAACATAGCCTTAACCAGTTTTGCTCAGTGGATAGAGCGTCGGCCTGCGGACTGAAAGGTCCCAGGTTCGATTCTGGTCAAGGGCATGTACCTTGGTTGCAGGCACATTCCCAGTAGGGAGAGTGCAGGAGGCAGCTGATCGATGTTTCTCTCTCATCGATGTTTCAACTCTCTATCCCTCTCCCTTCCTCTCCCTCTGAAAATCAATTAAAAATATTTTAAAAATTAATAAAACAGGCAATGATCCTATTTAAAACAAACAAAAATCAACCACCTGCCCTGGTTGGGTGGCTCAGTTGGTTAGAGCATTGTCCTATACACCAAAAGGTTACGGGTTCAATTCTCAGACAGGGCCAGGGCACATATCTAGGTTGCGGATTCAATCCCCAGTTGGGGCATGTACAGGAGGCAACCAATCAATGTTTCTCTGTCTCTCTCTTCCCTTCCTCTCTCTAAAATAATCAATCAAAAAAACAAACATAGCCTTAACCAGTTTTGCTCAGTGGATAGAGCGTCGGCCTGCGGACTGAAAGGTCCCAGGTTCGATTCTGGTCAAGGGCATGTACCTTGGTTGCAGGCACATCCCCAGTAGGGAGAGTGCAGGAGGCAGCTGATCGATGTTTCTCTCTCATCGATGTTTCTAACTCTATCCCTCTCCCTTCCTCGCTGTAAAAAAAAATCAATAAAATATTAAAAACAAACAAACAAAAAAAACATATCCTCAGGTGAGGATTAAAGAGAAAAAACACACACCTAATAACGGAGACAACTGCAAACACAGATATAGGCCCAAATACTTACTTTAAAAGTATATGAAAAGAAAACTGCTTTGAGGAATTCTTGGTACTTAGTATCTTGTACTAACTAGATTTTCTTTAAAATAAATTTCCAAAGCAGAAGTAGGTAGGCAGTAATACTAAAACAGAAACTGTGTTCTGATGGTAAAAGTGTCATCATTGACAGGAGCTAAGATTGAAAAGTTTAATCAGAATTTTCTGAAGCTTTAAGTTACTGGCTTTCTTTCCTGCTAAACTGCAAGAGAGAGTCCTTACAAAGAATCCCATGAAAAGCACAAATGACCTATGTTTACCAAAAAATCAAGTTTAAAACGTAGCTGTTGTTTTGGTTTTCTCTCCTAATCCAGAAAACTTTCTTGGATTTGTTTGTCTACTCAGTTGGAGTAAAGTGAAAAAGATAAAAATGAAGGGTGATAGAGAAGACCGGATCCCGCAAAGCCAAATCCACCTACAGAGGAATAAGAATTTCAGCATTGTTTTCCCAGAGGGAAGGTACTTCAAGGCTAAATATTAAATAAGTTGAAGTACAAGGCAAAATGATATAATTAAGGCAAGCTAGATGAGTTTGACCTATGTTTGGTTAAGTTATAGATTGTTTCACAATAGGTTCCACTTAATAGACTTAATCAGGGGTCCTTAAACTACGGCCCGCGGGCCACATGCGGCCCGCTGAAAACATTTATCTGGCCCGCCAGGTGTTTTTGCCGCTGCTGTGTGCATAGGAATTTGTTCATAGTTTTTTTTTAAACTATAGTCCGGCCCTCCAACGGTCTCAGGGGCAGTGAACTGGCCCCCTGTTTAAAAAGTTTGAGGACCCCTGGACTTAATGGCTAATAAAAACAAACTATTTATCAATAGGGAAAAAATAGAATATTCTGTGTAAAAATCCTAAGTGCCACAGCATTAGCCTAACCAAACTAGAATTTAATCTGTTGATTACTCATAATAGACATGATTTTAGTGATTCTTCACTCAAATGCTACATAAGGACCTACTACATAACACTGACATTGCACTGGGGATAAATTTGTAAACAGTGCAGATTATCTCCTGTCTTCAAAGGGTTGACTGTTCAGGAAAATCCTATTTTGCTTTACCACAGAGAACTTGGCTTAAAGAGGGAATCAGGACTCTAAACATAAAGGTCAACAGCTCTGTGAACTAAGTGCTTTATTCCTCACAATAGCCATATGAGCTAAGTACTATTAATATCTCAGGGGGAGAGATTCACGTCTCAGGAAGGAAGAAACAGAGACAAACGAGGTAACTTAGGGGGTGGCAGCCTTGGGATTTGAACTCTAGTCTTTTTGGTGCCCGAAATCAGTGCTTTTATCACCATTAGCCTACACGGTCTCTCTTAATACAGATTTGCCACTCGTTCTGTAAAGAAAGAATTTATATAATTTATAACGAGTCCATATAGAAAGATAAATATTTCAAAATAGACCAAACTTTCAAACATGAGATTAAACACTGTAAATATTTGCCTTTTAGTTTATCTTGAAAAGTTATTCAAGGAAGTATTAAAATTAATTACCTATGTTTTTAAAATCTATTATAGCAAAAACTTCCTGAAGATGTTTAAATATTTTTTTACTAACAGCAGTAAGTTCATTTTTTTGTAAGCTAAAAAGTACATTTCTAACAATTGCACAGAGACATACCTGAGGGATGGCACCATAGTTCCAGATATATCCTTTATAAGGGAACACATTTGCAACATAACGGAGTTTTCCTTTTTTCACATCTTGTTTAATTGGGTTTAAAGGGTCCTTTGTAGCAATCTGAAATAAAAATTTTCTAATCATTGCATATTTGGATGTAAAATCCTATTCAAATAAGGATTTGAGGGAATTATGGAATGCACACCCCCTAGTTCCACTGTAATGACATATTTTATCTGTAACATTTTTATAATTTGAAATAAAAGTTTCTCCATAGTCAGCCTTTAAGTGGAAAACATTTGAGGTATACAGGAACTATCAAGAAGGGGAAAAGAACATTTAGTAATTCCAGAAAACAAAACTAAACTTACCCGGAATAAATCCTAACATTTGAGAAATAAAAGATTTTTATTAAAAAGGTAAAATAAATATTACCAAATTCAGCTTTCCTTCAGAGCATTTAAAATTATTAAAGCATTTGAGTATCTATTACATGCAAAGTGTGGTTACATTTAAAAAGCTTAATTGACATAAAACACATAAAAAATATCCTTAACAAAAAGCCAAAAAGCCAAATATCTTATGTGTCAAAAGAAGGAAATTAACAAAATGCAACAGAAATTCCAATAAGATCATTTGTGGCTGGGGGACCAAGGAAAGTTTGTTGACTCTGTGAAGTCAATGATGGACTTAAAAAGAACAAGACAGAGGAGAAAAAGATAATTCCAGGCTTTGGGAACTCCAGAAGCGAAGATGTAAGGGAAGGGAAGTCTGTAGCATATTTGTAAATTGTAAATAGATAAGTTTAGTTGGAACACAGGAAATGATTGGCAGGCAATGGGAACTATAACTGGAAAATAGATTGGGACTAGAAAGAGGTAACCTTGGACTTTAGCTGTTTAACCTTTGAGCAAATCAGTGTGGCTAGATCAAAGCTAATACCCTACATCGTACTACCAAAGGCAAACATACCTCCATTTTTGCATTAGACCAGCGTGGTACTTCAACTACCATGTTGAACACATCCTGAAAAACAGAAGGTCAGATGGTCACAGGAGCTAATTTATTCTCTTCAATGAGCAGGCCCTGGTTCCTCCAAAGAAAAACTGTTCATTGCATCTGATCTTTGAAGTCAATGGACTTTCAATAAATGCATCAAAAAATAAGACAGACTGATGGATGAAGAGACAAAGCAAAATATTACTTTTGCAAGATATTATTCTTGCAAAGTACTATTCTGCTAAAGTATTACAAAATCAAGGTGGTGGGTGTATGGTTGTCCGCTATATAATTTTTCAAACTTTACTGGGTGTTTTATATTTTTCCTAATTAAACAGTTGGGGTGTATGTGGAAAGAATCCTATATAATAAAAGGGTAAAATGCAAATTGACATTAATGGTGGAACGAACAGAACAACTGCTTGACCAGTCACTATGAGGCACACTGACCACCTCTCGATCTCTTTCCCCGGCTGGCAGGCTCCCATTGCCCAATGGTGAACGGGGAACTGGGGGTAGGTGGCGGCAGGGGGTGGTGGGGGGAGGGGGAGCGGGGCCAGCTGCCAGGGAAGATGGCCCTGATCACAGGCCAGGCCTAGAGACTGTACCCATGCACAAATTTCATGCACCAGGCCTCTAGTGTTTCTATAAAGGGAAACAGTTTCTAAACATAACAGAACTTGTATCACTGAGGAAGCCCATTTTCAAAGCAATCATCTCCAATGCCTAGTCATTTCCATTGTGACTCTGAAATCACTCAAAATGTTTTTGAATCACCTGTTTCAGAGGTGGTTCATAAGACAAATCCCAAATCAGTTTAATTATTTTGTCATAGTTTGGTTTTAGCCTCAAACAAAATGAATCACCCCCATTATTCTCCCAACTTGGCTGTCTTTAAAAATCAGCACTCCTCAAAAGGACACTGAAATAAAATAGTATGTTCTAAAAATGTTTTTACCAATAGCATTTCTAAGTGTAATTAGTTTCCAGCCTTAATATTGATTACTTAAAAGTGAATGATACATTTTAAAAATTCCGAAGAGCTTATTATTTAGAAACACAATGACAGAAAATCACAGTCATCTCATTTTGCACACCTACGTCAAATACCAACTTGACATAGGATCTCCAATTAAAACTGAGCTTTGAGGAGTCAGAAAGTTACTTTTGCCATGGAGCAAAACTTTAAATTCAGTTTTTCAGTTGATAACCTCAATAAAAAGCACACATGAAGCCAAATCTTCAATTACTCTGTTATAAAATATATCTTTAAAGTTGATTTAAAATCAAAATCATTTAGTCATACAATTTCTTAGAATTACATCTTTGCTATTTTGCATAAAAAACAGGGATTTATAGAACTGTATACCTGAAGCCCATGTAATTTTAATAACCAATGTCACCCCAATAAATTAAATTAAAGATATACAAACAAAAATCAGGGACTGATGAACTATAAGAGAATAAGTCAAAGGTTTCAAGTCAATAATTACTTTGCTGCTACTTTTAACCAAGCAGAAAAGCTACACAGATTTATATTAAAGAGTGTAAATCTTAGTCAAACCAAGGGAGATTAAAACATTCCTTGGGTTTTGTTCTAAACATCCTGACGCCTACTTGCTAACAACATAAAAACCACAGAGAATGGAGATAGTTTTCAAGATCTATCTAGTCCCACTACTCTGGTATTTTAAAATATAGGATCTGTAAATCTATGATACTAGAACAAAGGGCTTTTAGAGTTTTTACAGCAGTAGCCTAAAGGCTCACAAGATGGAGCTGTTACTCTGAGATGAGAAAACCTAAGAGATCCGTTGTTAATTTTTTTTTTTTAAGAAAATATACAGACTGGCCGAAACCGGTTTGGCTCAGTGGATAGAGCATCGGCCTGCGGACTGGGGGGTTCCAGGTTCGATTCCGGTCAAAGGCATGTACCTGGGTTGCGGGCACATGCCCAGTGGGAGGTGTGCAGGAGACAGCTGATCGATGTTTCTCTCTCATCGATGTTTCTAACTCTCTATCTCTCTCCCTTCCTCTCTGTAAAAAATCAATAAAATATATTAAAAATATATATATACAGAATGAATATATTGCCTCGAGAAAACAAAGTAGCAAATAGAGCTGAAATCATTAATTCAAAGTTTAGAAACTACATCAAACTCTTCAATGGAATTAAATGATAAATATGTATAGATTTCAAAACCACATTACCTAATATTACAAACCTGCGTAACTAATAGAAACAAAAACAAACAAACAAAACAACATTAGCTGGGCCAAAAATAGCAAGGAGTGTCCTGCAAGGAGCCACATATCCAATTGATTCATTTTTTAACGAACATTTACTGAGCACCATCATTAAGTGACATTTTTCTAGGCACTGAAAACTACCAGTGAACAGAGTACGTTTTTAACTTCCTAAAGAGCTGGATTTCCAAACCAGGTACTTCTGGCCCGTAGGCCTCAAGCTACAGCTTGGGGTCCACAAACCGAGATGAGAGACTAGCCTGCAAAATGAATGTTTAGCATATTTCCAAGTGTATGTAGATGCGGTAGTGATTACCGTATTTTTTTTAAAGCAAAGCAGTGCATGTGTAGTTTTTATTATCATAAGGAAAAGTGTTCAACCAGTTATTCCATTGCTAGAAAAATGTTTGCTGTTAAAACATGCATTCTCATTGGAACTCTTGTGCAGTTGGTAGGAAAGTAAAACAGCACAGCCTCTAGTGGAAAACAGAATGGCGGTACCTCAACAAATTAAAAGTAGAACTGCTATATTGTGCATTGTGGACAGAGCTGACTCAGTCTTGAAGCTAATCTGCCATATCAACTGCTGTCCGCCAACCCCATTTGGGAATGTACACAAAACTCTGCAGTGAGCCACTTGT
Organism: Myotis nattereri; assembly: GCF_964212035.1. NCBI lineage: Eukaryota > Metazoa > Chordata > Mammalia > Chiroptera > Vespertilionidae > Myotis > Myotis nattereri. The sequence goes on along the minus strand of NC_138088.1, from coordinate 19,974,529 downwards.
GACCTTATCTGTCTCTTAACCAGCTCTGACACCAAGGCATCTGGGCACCTGGAGGTCCCCCTTCCCTTACGTTAAACAATCATTTCTTTCCCAGCACCTAGACTCAGTGTTTTTAACTATAAAACACAGACTCTGGGTGGTGGAAGGTGCAGTGGCTATCCAAGTCACCTCGCCACCTCCCAGGATGCACCTCGTATCTCAGGTGCCTTAATAAAGGTAATGACAGGGTTGTCAGCCTCGTGCTCTAGTCTCTCAGCCCTGGGAAATTGTAAGTAACAGGTGGTGAGCCAGCCAGGAGACCTAAGAAACGGGCCTTTAGGAAAAAGGCATCCATGGGGAAACCCCAGTTGGCCACCTACTTCCATGTGGAGAAGGGTGGCCCATACACTAGATTCCTGTGGACTGCCATGTGAGTACAAGGACACCCCCAAAACACTGGCCATTCTTATGCTTGTTTGAAGAAGTACACATTACACATTGTGGTCTGGAAGGAAAGTACATGGCCACAGCTTCGGGCTGGCCCCTCTTAGGGGTGGTTCAGCTGGCCACCGACACCCAGCTAGAGGCAGGAGCCAGGGTTAGAAAATTAGAACTGAAACTAGAAAAAGATATCTACAACTTTGCTAGCATGAGGACTGGCTGATAGAGGCGGTGGGGAGTAAAGATCCTTTGAATAGATACCACTTCTTTTATGCTAGCCATGAAGTCTGTTTGCATGTTCATGTGTCGATACATATGTTTGTAGATGTGTAGCATTTTCTGCCTCCAGATGGTATTAGTTGCTTTAAAAATAAAACAAAAACTACTTAATTGGTTTAAAAAACAAACAAGCACTTATAAGGGTGGGCTATTCTAAAATTCTCAAAAATACAATAACTAACCGAAATGTTTTTCAGGTTCATGTGCTCTAAGATTAATCTTTAGTAGAGCTAAAAAATAAATTTGGATCTGTTAATAAATACTTCTTATGCTTTGTTGAGGAAGCATATGTTTCAAAAAATTATGAAATAATAAAAAAAATTATAAAATATATTTGCCAGTAAAAACCCATGTTTCTATGTCTGGCCTGTGTTGCTCAGTGGTTGAGCATTGATCTATGAACCAGAAGGTGATGGTTTGATTCCTGGTCAGGGCACATGCCCGTGTTGTAGTCTCAATCCCCAGTGGGGGGCATGCAAGAGGCAGCCAGTTAATGATTTTCTCTCATCGTTGATGTTTCTCTCTCCCTCTCCTTTCTTCTCTGAAATATATATTTTTTACAAACCTATGTTTCTAGGTTATGAAAGAAAAATAATGCTTTCAGTAATAAAAACTATAAGGTATAAATATGTATTTTTAAGAGGGAAAAAAGTAATTTTGTCCTAAAGTGAGGCTGGTTGTTTCAAAATCAGAAAGAAGAAAAACAACAAAATCTATTGTAAAAAAAAAGTTGTTGAAGGTTTAGGAAAAGGTTATCTTTTTTCCCCAAAAAATATATTTTATTGATTTTTTACAGAGAGGAAGGGAGAGGGATAGAGAGTTAGAAACATCGATGAGAGAGAAACATTATATCCTATATAATAAAAGCCTAATATGCTAAGTGCCCAGTCAACCGGTCAGCTGTTCAACCAAAGAATAATATGCTAATGATATGCTAAGGCCGCTCAATGGTGCGCACTATGATGTGCACTGACCACCAGGGGGCAGATAGTGGACTGGTCGCTATGACGTGCACTGACCACCAGGAGGCAGATGCTCCGACTGGTAGATTAGCTTGCTGCTGGGGTCCAGCCAATTGGGACTGAGCAAGATGGGCCGGACATGCCCTGGAGCCCTCCCGTGGTCCCTCCTTGGCCGGCCAACCTTCCGCATCCCTCCCTGGCCCCGATTGTGCACCAGTGGGGTTCCTCGGCCTGGCCTGCACTCTCTCGCAGTCCAGGCTGAGGGACCCTCCCCAGCCCTACCGAGTGCGCAAATTTCGTTCACCGGGCCTCTAGTATACATATAAATATATAAATAAATTCTTTCTTATCTATTCATCCATCAAAGGATACAGGTTGTTTCCACATCTTGGCTATTGTGAACAATGCTGCAATGCACATGGGAATGCAGATTTCCTTTGTATTATACCCAAAAGTGGATTGCTGGATCATATGGTATAAACCAGCAAGAAACCTATGCCTTGATTAGGCTGATAACTTCACCGATTCAACAGGAATATTACAGTAGCATGGTGATCCTAGGTCTCATCTCCAAACTGGTTAGTTTTCTTGTGGATCAAGACAGTAATCTGATAAGTCATTTACTAATGAATAGACTATGGCTATTATTAGTAATGTAGTTAAGTATGTATATACACGAAACATGCTCTTAATTTAATTACATTCTACCTCTGAATCTTAGCAGTAAAGTTAAATGTATCTTTACTGAGAGACTTATGAATGCCTCATGACATATGATCTGTTTCCATCACTGAACCTGAAGCCTAGTGAACTTGACATGCTGTACTGAAAAATTACATACGTGGCTCAAATTAGCATTTTCTATTTGACGAATCATGTGTTACTCTAGATAACTTCAGCAATTAAGTAAATATCAGATTTAGGAAGAAATACAAAAAATCATGATTCTACCACCCTTTCTTTTATTTTTGTTATGTAATAAAATTTGGAAAACTGGTAGTAGAATTTTCTTCTAAATTTATCTTATTTATTTTCTTTTCTTTATAAAAAGTCAAGCAAAGTGTCTGCATTTTCAGTTGTCAAACTTTTCTAGGATTTTCAACAACTGAGAATTCTGACCCTAGAAAATTACAATTTACTATAAATATGCATTTTCTGAGGAAAAAAATGCACATTTATAGCAAAATGCAATTTCAGAGAATTCACAGAACCTCAGAAAGCCACCAATGGCCATTCCAGGGCCTCAGAGCCACCAAGGACCCTGAACTACAAAACTTTATAGCCTTCCCAAAGGAAGAAAGCTCTTAGTTCCTTTGCATTCTAAGCTAAAAAAATAAAAATAAAAAATTAATTAAGCAAGTCTTTCTTTCCTGCATCATCAAAGAGATGTTTACTATAGAGAATGCGGAAAATACAAGAAGGCACTAAGTAAAATCCACCCACAAACATGCCTCATGGGAAGTAGTATAGCTCAGTGGTTAAGACCACGGGTTCTGAGCCTGAATGCCTGGCTATTGCTTATGAGTTCTAGCTGGTGATCCCAGATAACAGGGTTAATAAAAGAACCTAGCTTAGAGAATGACATGATGGTTAAATGGAATAATCCACATAAAGGGTTTAGTTTAGAGCCCAAGGTATGGAAAGCGTTCAGTAAGTATTAACAATATTATTTGGCTTTTGAAATAAAAATCTTTAATAAGACTTCAACAGCAAGTTAAATATATAGAATCATGAGCTGTCAGTGCAGAATGTAACAAAATTCCACTAACACCAACAAGTGCTCAGAGGTAAAGTAACATCACAAAACCAGTCAGTGATAAAACCAGGACTCAAATCAAGATTTGCTATCCATAAAATAGAGTTCTCAAAGTCTTCAGATATAACCAATCATGTGGTCAACATAATCAACCTATTTTTATTTGTTTGGTTATTGTGTTTTGAGACTTGCTTCAAGAACAATATATGCATATTTAATCAGCACAAATTAATTTTTTTTATAAAGTTTATAAATCACAGAAATTATGGTTAGAATAGCTGTTTTCAAATTTTAGTCATCTTAAAGCTCATCTGAGGGGGGAAATAGGAGCTTATTTTTACTTATGACATGTCAATTAAGTTTAATTGTGATAATTTTCATCTATGTTTTGAGTTCTAACTTTGGTTTGGCAAATGCAAAACCAAAAGATAAACAAAACAAAACAACCCAGAAAACCCAACCATTCTACATAAATAACAAGCTGAGAAAGGCAAACAGTGTTTATATTATTAATTCTGTAATATTTTTACAACTCCAATTTATGGAACAGAAATAGAAAATTCAAAAGAAGGCAATCCCTAAGAAAGTGAATAATCTGAAAAGCATAGTATAGAGGAGTCTCAAAATTTTGGGCACCGTACAGTGAGATAGTATCTTTAAAAAGCTAAGAATGATACACACTGCAAAAAATAGTTATATTTCTCAGGCATCAACCTATTTAATTAGAAGCCTGACTTTTTTTTAAGAGAGCAAAGAAACATAGTTCCATATTTACATATGCTCCCCATAGTCACTGAAAAGCAAACAAGCCTATATTGTTAGAACTAGTATTTAACATCAAAGTTTAAGATGGAATAGAAAAATACCAAACTTCTAAAACTAAACATCAAATCATATTTGAATACTTTCGCATTTAGATAAAGCTTTAATTTACCCAATGTTTCACATTGTTTATGCTCTTTTTTAAAATTTTAAAATATTTTTAAAATTTCTGGTATCTTAGAAATTTTAAGCCAGAAGACACTCTGAACTACACGTGCTCTTATATTTGATTCCCAAATAGCCCCAAAGCAAAGGACACTCTTACAAACCAAAAAATAACAACAAAAATCCAGTGAGTCCTTGCCCTTGCCTTCTTCTACCCAATGGATTTGGAAATAGTTCAAGCAGCGTGTCTGAGTTAAGATTCCCAGAACTGGCTGGATTGATTACCTAATGGCATGTATCCCAAATCAAATGCTCTCCACACTGAAAAGTCCTGACTTGGAGTAGGATAATCCTTTGGGCATTTTCCTTAGTAGAACTGACTGTGTTAATGCTAAAGGTACCTTCTCTCATTATCATCTGCCTAATGGATGACCATGTTATGGCAACACACACACAAAAATGTATGTAAATTTAATTACATTGGAATTTTTGTTGTTAATCCTCACCCAAGAATATTTTTTCCATTGATTTTCAGAGAGAGTGGTAGGGAGTGGGAGACAGAGAAACATGATGTGAGAGAGACACATCAATTGGTTGCCTCCGGCAAGCACCTGGGGGCCAGAATCCAGCCTGCATGTCCTTGACCAGAATCAAACCTATGACCCTTCAGTCCGCAGGCCAATTAGGGTTGAAATATTTTTAAAATCACACTCTTCTGTAGCCAATTGAATCAATCTGTTATTTTACTTAGGCTATAATCCAAAATAATTTATGTGTACCACACCCTTACTCATTTTGTACACAGTGAATTTCCTTAAAAACGAAACAAAGGAACTTTTTCCTGTTTCTCAGGCGGTAATCTGAAGTACTGAAGTTCACTGAGGCATAGACCACTAGCGAAATACAGAGTTGTTGCAAGAGCTTGTGCTTTTGAGCCACCTTTGGGTGGTACAAGAGCAAAGAATTTTTTTAAAATATGTTTTTATTGATTTTAGAGAGAAAGGAAAAGAGAGGGAGAAACATGGATCAGCTGCCTCATGCATGCCCCCATCTGGTGATCAAGCCTGCAACCTGGGCATGTGCCGGCTTGCAGGCACATGATCAAACCTAGGAATTGAACTGGCGACCTCTCGGTGTATGTATGAGAGGACGCTCAACCAACTGAGTCACACCAATCAGGGCTAAAAGTCTTCATTGAAGTAATCCCAGATTACAGATACAACCAATCCGTATGAGACTTTAAGGAGACACAGAATAACCTGAGTGAAGATGTTTTACATGACACCAATCTAGTCTTCAGTTTCCTATTATGAAGAAACTTGAAGCAACAAGAAGATTAGATACCACAATTGCTATGATCATTCTAGTCCTTGGCTAGAACATTGTCAAGTCACTTATTGCTATGGTCAGAATGTTTTTGTCCCCCCAAAATTCATGTTCAAGTCCAAAATTCATATGTTGAATGTATGTGTCCCCCCAGAATTCATACCTCAAAGATGATGGTATATTAGGTGGGACCTTTGGAAAGTGGTCAGACATGAGGGTAGAGCCCTCGGGAATGGGATTAGTGCTTTATAAAGAGGCTCTGCAGAGCGCCCTGGGCGCCTCCGCCACGTGAGGATACTCTGAGATGTCTGCAACCAGAAGAGGGCCCTCCCCTGACCAAGCTGGCACCCTGATCTCAGACTTCCAGCCCCAGAACTGTGAGCAATACATTTCTGCTGTTTATGAGCTACCCGTGCTGTGGCATTTTGTTACAGCAGCCCGGACGGACTAAGGCAGGAACACTGCTTTAAAAAAACACAACACAGCCTGGCTAGTGTGGCTCGGTCGTCGAGCATCGATCTATGAACCAAGAGGTCACGGTTCGATTCCCAGTGGGGGTGTGCAGGAGGCAGCCAATCAGTGATTCTCTCTCATCATTGATGTTTCTATCTCTCTCTCCCTTCCTCTCTGAAATCAATCAATCAATCAGTAAGTAAATAAAAATAAAAAACACAACACAGCTGTATGTCAAAACAATGTTTCCTTCCTTAGTACATCTGTATGCCAAGGTGCCATCAATAAACTTAGGGTAACCACTTTATACCTCTTCATTACTCAAAATGGTGCAAGATGTTATGGTAAAGTACTTTGCTATACATACGACTTATACAAAAAACATTCAAATGATGCCTATTCAAGAGGAAGGAAGGATCCTGCAGTTCACATCAACTCCTAGGAAATCAGAGGTAACAACGCAGAGTCTGTGAGTAAATACACGTTGAGAATCCCACAGGAGAACACATGCCAATCAGAGGTCCCTCCTGTAACATCGCTGGCCTGGGGCTGTTTGTTCCCCGGCCTCCAGTTAGAGCCCCAGCTCAGGTAGGCTCCTTGGAAGCAACACACAGGTTGGATTTTCTGCCAATGTCCAAGTGTCAATACAAACCTGCAGCTAACTTCCTGGTAGAAGTAAAATGAATTCGTCTGTTCCTCTCTGATAAACAAGCACAGACAAATAGTGAGACAGCACACCCAAGGATAAAATTTCATCTTTAGTAGTATTCTAGATGTGCGCTGGGATATGATGCTCACATGCTTATGTATAGACATCTAGCTAAAGAAGATCAATAACCTATGTAGCGTTTAAACTCCAAAAGATTTGCACTCACTGTGAATCAAGCTTCTTGAGTAAATGAAAAAAAAATGTTTTAAAGGTAGAGAAAAGAATCAAACATTTATTTTTGTGTCAGTTCCTAAATTCAGTACAAACTTCTATTAGGAAGAAGGCTAAAAAAGCTGTGTTTTCTTTTTAAATGACTATTTAAATCTGTACAAATAATGCATGCTCTTTATTAAAAGGTTAGGAAACATAAAAAGGCAAAAATGAAAGTAAAAATGAAAAGAGTCACTAGCAATTAATTTTACTTCCCAAGGATCATGAGTATTTTGAAATATATGTAGACTTTTTTTTCCTAGGGAAGTAAAGATTCTTTCCATTTTGTGGTAAGCCTATCATCTGTGCTAAAGTTAGATTTCTTTGGCTGACTGTATATACAGGAACAGGCACCTCTTTTTAGAAGTCTGTGGACTTACCTTTATTAACACTATTTGCAGACTTAACTCTATGGTCCATTAAAAGTACTGAATTTTTCTGTATTCATTGAATAATCTAGTTTATTTTTTATTATTTAGTAAATATTCCACAGCCCAAATTTTGGGCTGGCTACTTAATTTTAAAACCACTAATGGAGCACTAAGGTTTTAGTTCCAAATACACATACAAAAGACACCAATGTGATTTTTTTTGTTAATCGAGGCAGCTTTAAAACATTTGCTTCTATTCCTCTACTCCTTCCCCAAGTTATAGTTGCTTCTTTAACTGAATAATCTGGATTTAAGACTGACTTCTTACTTAGTCAATGCCCCTTAACTCACAGCACAATGAGGCATTTTAAGAACTTATCCTATATAATAAAAGCCTAATATGCAAATTGTCCCCTCGCCCAGGAGTTCCACTGGGAGTTCAAGCAAGGGTGGGGCTGGCCAACTGCTCTTGGCCCCTCCTGCTCCCACCCGCCCGCCCCCCACCCCTGCTGGTCCTGCCCTGGCCGCCTGTGGTGGCAGCAGTGGCAGCAGGCAGCCAGGGGAAAGGAGGCCCCGGCCAGCAGCTAGCAGCCACTAGAGACCCTACCCGTGCATGATTTCATGCACGGGGCCTCTAGTTAAAATATAAGAAAATCCATATGTGGAACTATCTGACCTCAGTAAAGAGACCGGGTTCAAAAGATAAGAACACCTTACCTTATCTGCATAAATTGGAATATCATGAAATGGAGATATATATTGTCCCTTTTCATTTTCTGCAAAATAAATTAGAAAAAGTTATTACTTTTTTGGTTAATTATATGAAGTACACTTTTAAAGAAACTTAATTCTTAAGAGCAGTTTTAGATTTACAATAAAATTGAGAAGGTAGAGATTTCCCATATACCCCCTGCTCCCATATGCATAGCCTCCCCTAAAGTCAACACCACTCACCAGAATGGTACAGTACACGTTTTTACACCAAGATTTTATTCCCACAAAAAAACTGGTTGTCTACTCCACCTTTCCTGACTCTCCTCCAAGACTGGGTTAAGTTTTCACCCCCTGCATTCCTTAGGCATCGGAGAGGTACTAGCCTCTATAATGAGGACAGGGACTGCCTTATCCTTGGCCTCAAAGAGAAGGGAGGGGGTCAGTTTGCTGAATTATAAACCATGTTGCCTTAAATACTGTTCCAGGAAGACAGAGCCAGCTGAGATTATGATTTTTCTTTAGGATAACCAAGTTGCAACAACACTTTCACAGGTAATTTCTATATTCTAGAGACCAAACTACCATATCCAAAAAGTAATTTAAAAACTTCCCTATTTTTCTCCAGGAAACTTAAAAGTCGGTCCACATGGCATCCCTTCAGGTTTAGAAACCAACAGTGACCACTCCCATCCCATAAAGTCAACCTGAGACTGCCGTCCAACCCACTCTCAGTTTTAAAGAGGTTGGCAAATGTAACATTACAGAAGGTAATATATCTCCTATTAAGGAAGGAGTCCAAGAAATCTATGACTTTTTTTTTTTTAAAAAAAAACACACTTAAAATTATACAGTGATATAATTGGATCTAATTATTGGTATTCTTAAGTTCCAGAGAGTTCCATCAGGTAAAAAGTTACATTAGCCAGTGCCAAAGTCAAGGAGTGGCATTGGTCTTCCTTCATGGCTATCAAATATTTGCTACCAATACACAATCTGAAAACTGTTTGTTCTGCAAATATAGCGTGAATCTCACCCAAACCACCCCCAGTCCTTCAAACCAGTCACCCCTCGAAAACCCTCCTACCGAGGAATTCCTGTGCCAACAGCAACTCCGGAAGAAATAGTTCAGTGACTTGTCGAAAGTCCCTGCACTGCTCTTGCTGCTATTTCCAACATTTAAAAAAAGTGGAGAGTGGCAGCCTCCCTGAATTTCACAGGGTAGTCTAATATTCAACCAGATGTGCAAACTCGAGAGTTCAGCTACCTTTTCCTCCCACCCCGGGCTACTTTTGATAGGAGCTCCGTTCTTTCTCTCAGTATTCCCATTAGTTCCCTTTGGACCCACTCCTTCCTGCCCTTCACACACTTGGAGCGCTCACAGAAATGAGTGCACCTGCCCATTTCCTCCCAAATAAAACGGTAAAGCAGTTGAAACAGAAGTGCCCCTGGTGACACTTCTCCGAACGCCTCCAATCACCTAGTCCTAATGGCTAGGGGAGCGGGTGGCAGAGAGTAACGCTGAAGGGTAAAGCCCGGGTGGCTTTCCGCCGCCTGCAGGGCATCGGCGGTGCGCGCCGGAGGGGAGCGCGGTGCACGCAGCCGGCAGCCTCCTCCGCTCCGGTGCGGGTGGGCAGGTGCCTAGACCCCGGACGCCTAGACCCCGCACCGGGAAAAACTTGGCGCTTTCTAACTCTCTGGCCAGGCTGACGTCACCCGCTTGCCTGGAAGGGAATGGCTTTCTGTTTCACTGGCGGCTCCCAGCATCAGCGCTGTGGGAAAGCAGGCGGCAGGCGGACAGGCAGGGGCGCTACCAGCACCCCCCGCCCCCCAAGGATGGTCGGGGCCTCAGTCTCCCCGTCCCTAAAGCCAGGGGCGGCACTCAACCCGCTCAGGGCCCAGAGTCAGAGCTACAGAAGGAACGAAGGTCCCGGGGGATCTCCCCGGCCCCGCTCCAACCCCTCCTTCTTTTCTTCCTAATTGAACAATCCTCTTAAACGGATTCGTTTACCTCTAGGCACCTTTCTAGGGTGACTCAGAGGTTTCCTTTTCCCATCACACACAGCCGAACACCTGCAAAACTAGCCTGGCCCAGGTTCGGGTCCAACCCAGCCCCTGCCGTCCCGCCCGCGGGCCGGACCTGTGAAATGGGACGACCGGGTCGGCCCAGGCCCCAGGGACCGGCCGGAGGAGCCCACCCCGCGCCCGGGAGAGGGGCTGAGCGCGGGCCGCAGGCGCCCAGGCGGGACGCGAGGCGAGGCCCGGGAATGAATGGAGGGGCAGGCGGGGAGGGACCGCGGGGCCGCCGGACTCACTGAAGAAGACTCGGTACTCGAGGGAGAAGGGCGCGGCGCGCTCCTCGCTGCTGAAGCCGCTCATGATGCCGAAGACCAGCCGCCGCCGCCACAGAGCAAGCAACCCGCACGCGGCGCCGACTGACAAGGGAGCCCTCCGCGCCTGCGCACTGCTGGACTGGACAGGGGAGCGGCGCCGGGAGCCGCCTTTAACGCCACTCGCGGGTCCCCTCCACCCGCGCCGGCCCACCTCGCGCGCAGGCGCACTCCGCCCGGCCTGGGCGTCCTTGAGTCCCAGCCCCGCCCTCGGGCTCCACCTCCACAGCCCCGCCCCCTGGCTGCAGGGCTGGGCCACGTGGCTGGCGGCCGGTTGTGGCTCAGCTCTTTGGCCTGCGGACTTTGGGGCACTGACAAGAGAGTAAAAGCTCAAGTTCTCGGTTTGGACCCGCTAGGAATTGGCCGCGGACCTCTTCCCAACCACAGGCACTGGGAATTCACCTTTGATTCTCACACACCCTTCCTTACAGAGTGAGTCCTTATCTCAGAAGTCCTTTATAAGTCACCCACCCGCTTTACCGACTGGCCCTGCCTGTGGCCGGTCGTCATGGTGTTCATTTGCATTTGTCTAATCCATAAGCAAAGCTGAGGCATAACACCGACAGCCTGTATCGGCTGGCACCAGCGAAGTATCAGTCCCACCACTTTGTAAGTGCATGACAGCAGCCAAATTGCTGTTAATGTCTCTGACTCAGTTTCTCATCAGAGATAGTCATAATGACTATTTCATGGGTTGTTGGGATGATTAACTGAGTGATACACGGCAGGAGTTGGAGGAAGAGCCTGGCTCCTTGCAAGCACTCAACAAGTATGACTTGTTATTCTCACCCTCCCCAGTGGAGGAGGATTTACTTCCCCCGCTTCCCCTCCTTGTTAGACTCACCCCAGTTCCTCGGGGACTTGAGATGGAAGCATTGGAAAAGTTCAGGCTTGAGCTCAGGGTCCCTTGAGGACATTTCTGTCAAGCAGAAGCACTATGGAGCTTATTTTTCTACTGTTGTTCCAGTTTATCAGGCCAGACCCCCAAAGCTAAAGTCTAATTGAGGTTGTTGTGGGCAGAAATTTGCATCACTTACATACCCAATCTATATGGTTAAAAAAAAGTTTATTTCAAAATCCTAATTATAAATTAAGAAATGATTATTCACATTTCACAGAATGCTTAGTTTTATTTTAAAAGTTAGATGGCCAGGGCTTCTCACAAGGGTGCCTTAAAACCTTTTTGATTTAAACTTTATTTTTGCAAAACAATGTCTATTATGTAAAATGAGATGCACCTTTTATTAAGTGAAAATGTAGTAAGAAAATTCTAATTTGTTAGAAAGTGTCCCTCCCTTGTCTCCGTCCAGACTCCCATTAATTTTCAGGAGGCCACGACTCACTGACCCTTTGGACACTACACCACACCTTTACCCGTAGTTAGAACACAGGGTAGAGGGGAACAACAACCGTAGAGCAGTCGTTTAGTCAGTAACACAACGTGTTGTTGAAAGCTAACAATCTCTGCAGAGTGAATATTAAATAGGATCAACTTCAGAGAGTTTTTGAGGAGACGTTCTTTTAATGGAACTGCTCTGTTTTCTGCCTTTGGGCAAATGAAACTAGTTTTCTTGGAAAAACCCAGATTCTCCTCTGTGACTGACTTATGAGCAGGCAGAAATGATGCAATAGTGTGCCACACATACTTTCCCTTTTGCCTCCTGCCAGCTCAGAGCAAGATAGTGAAGTTTTCCTGACCTCTGGACTTACGCACTAACTTTTATATCATTGAATGTGTTCGGAGAGCCAATCAGTACCAACTTCAATGAAGTGTCAAGCCCTGGCTTTACTGGGGCACAAGTCAGTGCTTTGTAACTTTCCCTTGAAGGCAAGGGTGGTGAGCCCCACAGGCCCCGGGTGGACCTGTTCTCTTTCTGATGTCTCCCTGGGGCTTAGCACAGTAGCTGGCCTAGAGGAGATGTTCAGTGACTCTCTGCTGGACCAATAGATAGAGAAATTAGCGAAGAGGAGCAAGGGGGAAATACCTTCTTTTTTTTTAAGCTAGACAAAGAGTGGACACAAAAATCATTAACCTTAAATGAAAAAAAAAAAAGATGAATTGGACTTGATCAAAATTTAAAACTGCTCAGCAAAAGACACAGTTAAGAAAATGAAAAGGCAAACCACAGACAGTGTGCCAGTTATCAATTTATGGCCTACAAGCGTCAGATTCAGCCTTCTCCACCTTCTCTGGGGCATGTGAATATTTTTCCGTTGCCCTCTTTGTTGCTAAAGGACTCTGGTGTGCTGGTTCACAGGCCCCTACGGGGGCTTCTGGCTCCTGCGGTGCGTGCAGCTCCTCCGGGCCTGGCTCCTGCACCATGGCAGGCAGCTTCACTGTCACCTTCTTCCAGCAGTTTTGTCTCAGAGTGCTCCAGGGGGACATTTCCCTATGAACATCTGCACTGAGGGCATTTTTCTAGCAAGTTCCACCGATGTGGCATCCCAGTGACTTCTCCCCTTAGCCGTTAGGAGGCCACATAGCTGGTACCTTCAACAAGACTTGCTTCTCAGCTCTGGTGGGACTTCTTCCGTGGGTACTGTGTTTCTCAGTCCTAGGGATAGTAGCTGCTCCTTCTACTGTGTTTATTTTTAGAGCTCTCTTTATTCCTTACTAGCCAATCTTTTGCTACTTCAGTTCCCTGTAATACGTAAGCATTCTTTTTTTTTTTAATTAAATTTACTGGGGTGGCATTAGTCAACATGAACATATAGGTTTCAGGTACAGGTTTCTATGTTATCAGATCTGTATATTGCACCGTGTGCCCATCACCTGGAAAAACCTTCTTAAGTATATTAGCTTAACAAATGATGCACTCAACTGTTTTTAAACATTAGCTTTCTTGCTCTGTAACTAAATCCAATGGCACTTTTCGGTGCCTCTCCTCTTGCTGTGACTGACTCTGTTGGATACTTGCGATTTTCTGATGCTCTCTCCACTTTGACTTGTTATTGCATTCTCTTCTGACATTCCTCCTACTTCTCTGGCCACTCATTAATCATTCTTCCCCTTAGCCTTCCCTCCATCTCTTTTATGAAAATATATTTTTATTGATTTCAGAGAGGAAGGAAGAGAGAGCGATAGAAACATCAATGATGAGAGAGAATCATTGATTGGCTGCCTCCTGCATGCCCCACACTGGGGATCGAGCCCGCAACCCGGGCACATGCCCTAACTCGGAATCAAACCATGATCTCCTGGTTCATAGGTTGATGCTCAATCACTGAGCCATACCAGCCAGGCTACCCTTCATCTCTTCATCTTAATCATCATTGTCTTTCTTTTTTATCTTATTATTATTTTTTAAACCTCACCTGAGGACATGCTTAGTGAGAGGGGGGTGAGAAACATCGATGTGAGAGAGAACTATCGATCCGTTGCTTTCCCCAACCGGGGATCCAACCCGAAACCCAGGTATGTGCCTGGAATTGAACCTACAACCTTTCAGTGTATGGGACAATGCTCAACCAACTGAGCCATCTGGACAGGCCATCATTGTCTTTCCTACTTTTCACGTTCTCTCTTTCTAGAGATACTATGTCCCTAAGTTATTTCATGTATATATTTGGTGTCAACTACCACCTATAGGTCCTATATCATGAAAACTTTCAAAAACTAAGTACTATTTAACATTTATTGTGGCCATGCTCTGTGCTAGATAATAGGGATCTAGAACTTAGAAAGTCATAGTCCTGGCCTTCACAGAACTTCAACAAATGAAGAGAAGACAGACTTTAACAAATAATTACAAATAATTACAATGAATGTGGGTAAGTAGAGTAATAGAGGAAGTACAAGACATTGAATTATGGGAGCAGAAAACCTTTTCAAGAAAGTGACCTTAACCTGTGACCTAAAGGATGAGAAGGCAAAGGGGGTAAGACAGAAGCCAGAAATGATTATTAGGAGATGAAACCAGAGATGTGGTCAGAGCTAAAGTGAAGGGCCTTGAAAGGCAATGAGAACTCTCATACGGGGTTTGAACTTTTTCCTAAGAGCAGTGGGAAACCTAAGAAGGGTTTTAGCAGGAACATGACATGGTCAGAATTGCCTTAGAAAGTGACTCTGTTAGCAGCTTGGAGCCTGGATTGGGGTTTAGCAGCACTAGAGGCAGGGAGGATAATGAGAAGACTGCTGCAGTGGCCTGGGGGGAAGAGGGTGGTGGTGCCCTGGATTTAAGTGGCAAAAGAGAAGATTGAGTACAGAGCAACATTCCAGATAGAATTAATGGAATTGATCATTGGTGCACAAAGGAAAAGACGAGGGAGATGGATTTGAGGATGATTTCTAGGTTTCTGGCTACAACTGGTTGATGGTTTATCATTTGCTGAGGTCATTTAATTGGGATAGAGAGTGAAACAAATTATGACTTTTTTATTAGTCTACTTCTTAAGTATTCATTTATCCTTTTTTTGCATGAAAAATACACTCACTCTCCCTACAAAAAGTGTACCCAAAAGTCTCAACTAGTCATGACATCAGAGTCAAAGTTTAATTTCTCATGATAGTATCTGCATTATGTCAAGATATGGCTTCTCTTGATCCAGAGACTTATGAACTTAAAAAGAAACGGATGTTGCCCTAGTCAGTGTAGTTAGAGTGTCGGCCTGCTCACCAAACGGTCACAGGTTCAATTCCTGATCAAGGGCATGTACCTGGGTTGCAGGTCCGATCCCCTGCCCTGGGTGCGTGCAGGAGGCAACCAATCGATGTGTCTCTCACATCGATGTTTCTCTCTCTGTCTTCTCTCTCTCTCCCATTCATCTTCCCTTCCACTCTCTCTAAAAATCAATGGAAAGAGTATCTCAGATGAGGAGTAACAAATAAAAATAAACAATTTTTGGACAATTTCAGTCATAGGAGACGAAATATACCAATAATTTAAAAAAGCAGAGGACCTAGAACAGAACCCTGAGGACTCCCAGTATCCCAGGGAAGGATGACAGAAGCAGCTTCCTAAAGGGATCTGAGAAGGAATGCCGTAGAGCAAGCATGTCAAACTCAAAGGCTAACATGGGCCAAATAAACAAGGTTAAGTTTATGCGGGCTGCAAAAAAACAAAAGCTTCAATTTTCATAGAAGTGTAGGTTTATTTTGATAGAGACATGCTGAATACAAAGGGCTGAAATAAATGCATAATCGTTAACATAAGATAATAGAACGTTTTAATAAAAATTAATATTTTTCTTGAACATTAACTTACCAGACACTGAATAACTGCACAAATTAATAAGCGTAATGCAAATAAACCTATTTTTTTGTTCTCCGAAAGCGAAATATTTCCTATTGCGCACACCAAACAAGTCAGTTCAAGACTCATGACGTGACAATCGGCTGCTAAAATATTCGCTGCTGGTATTAGTGGAGAGAAATGGTGCACCTGTGCATAAGGCACGTAAGGGAAATGAATGCAACATGATTATAGAAATCAGTCATTAGTGAACATTGTAGTTCGTTATTAATAATTATGTATAACAGGATATTGTAAAAATTAAGTTATGAAATTTTTATTAAAACATTTCTTACGTACCATTATATTGGCTGGACCACAAAAATATTGTTGTGGGCCGCGAGTTTGACATGCTTGCTGTAGAGGTAGGAGACAAAACAGGACACTGTGGTGTCTTGGAAACCAGAAGAAAGAGGGGATTTCAAGATGAAAGAGTAGTCAGCTCTTATATGCAGCTACCTTCTGGACTTCTCTACTTGACTGGCATCTCATACTCACCAGGTCAAAAAATGAGCTCACCTTTTCCTCCCCTGAGTCCTCTATCTCAGTTAACGGTGCCACAACTGCCCAATCAGCCAACCTGGAAGTTCCTCTAAGCTCCTCCTGGTGAAGCTCTGCAGCAGCCACTGGTGGTTGCCCACCCAACACCTTTTACACTCCCTTTCTCCTTCCCAACAGGACTCTGTTGTTGTTCAGATGCATCTACCCACCATTGTATGGCCATGTGCTTTAGGGAATTTGGTGCTATCTCAGCCCCGGGCTGGGGGGAGGGGGGGGGGCGGGGGTCAGATTTAACTTGATTAAATCTAAGTTAATCACGGTGGTCCATTCCCTTGTCAATACTGGTTTGGTTGTGGGTATGTGACCCAATTCTGGCCGAGGTTATGTAAGGGGAAGTGTGATAGAAGCTTCTGGGAAAGGCTCTCTTGCTTTTATGAGCTATATACTGGAAGAGGCCATGTTCTTCCTTTTTTGGACATTGTCTTGGCATTTGCCAACTCTAGCTGTCTTACAACCTGGAGGAGAGGCACCCTGCAGGTAATAGTGATAAACCTACAATTAAGATGCCAAACGGAAAATTCTGTGAAATTGTTATCTCACGTGACTTTGTTGTTGTATTTAAACCGGTTTGATTCAGTTTTCTGTTTCTTGCAGCTGAAAAACATTCTAATGGACACAACTTCCCAGCAGTCTTTTCCCCCTCCCCCAGATTAATTTGATTGCTGATGGACTCTAGTTCCAGGTGTGGGTCTTGATTAGTCTAAACCAGTGGTTCTCAACCTGTGGGTCTCGAACAATGAAAATACATCCTGCATATCAGATATTTACATCACGATTCATAACAGTAGCAAAATTACAGTTATGAAGTAGCAACGAAAATAATTTTATGGTTGGGGGTCACCACAACATGAGGAACTGTATTAAAGGGTCGCAGCATTAGGAAGGTTGAGAACCACTGGATCCCAGCCCATTAACTGTTCCAGAACCCCACTGAAAAACATGGGATTTCCCTAGCCGCAAGGTTTGGTTCAAAAATAGATACCTGACCCAATTTGAGCCAATGAGTTTGCTGACTCCTTCTGAGGAGTTACTTTGTTCTCTTAGGAGAAACTCCTGGGAAGAGATATTCTCTCTCTCTCTCTCTCTCAATCTCTCTCTCTCTCTCTCTCTCTCTCTCTCTCTCTCCTAATGTAAACAAGAAAGCTTGTAGCTCCGATTGCTGATAGCTGTATTCTGTACCATGAAGGAAGCCAGCCTGAGGATGAAGTTTACATTGTAAATGGCAGAGCAGAGCCACTAGGTCAACCAATCCTTTGCACTTATTGTTCTATGAACCAACCCATCCCTATACTTTAAGTTACTTTGAGTCAGATTTTGTTAATGGCAACTAAAAGCATCTTACATGATGACCAATCTTCCCACAAGCTACCATTTACCAGGTAATAATGCATGGATCTTTCTAACACCTCTTGAACTTACTGCCTCTTCTTCATCTCTACAGCATTAGCCAATCCTGGGTTTCTCACCTGGATTCCCACAAAGAACTCCTAACTCACTGGTCTCCAGTCCCATTTCCCTCCAACTCATTCCCTACCTGTTGCCAGTGTGAGCTTTAACAGATGAAGATCTGAGTGTATCACTTTCCTGTTTCAAACCCTCCTCTACCTGGTTGTCTATAGCTCAGTCTTTAAGACATTTCAAGTTTTTATGGGAACACTTTTCTGACCCCCTCAGGCTGTTCCATTAGTTATGTGCTCAACCATGATACCTCATCAAGAAAATACTAGCTCACATTGTGATGTTTGTCTTTCCTATCTCTGCTCACTTGTCTGTGCGGAGTTCCCCTATGTTCTTAGACTCAACAGACACTAAGTTTGTTGAGCGTACCCATGCCAGAATTAAGTTTTGTCTACCCTGTCACATTTGAAAGGGGGAAGCTAACCAACAGGTAATTTGGTTTAGTGTCAAGAACACTGGAATGCAACCCACAAAGCCTGAAATTTTGTTTTGATTTCACTACTTATGAGCTTTGGGACATCAAGGAAATGCCGTGACTTCTCTGCAACTCACTTCCCCAGCTGCAAAATGGGAATACTGCAGTTATGTCAGTGGTAACACAGCCTACTGTCTACCTTTTTGGTGGGAGGATGGCTGTTTTGCCTGGAAACTGTTCATTCAGAGTATAGATGCAAAAGGGGGAGAAGTACTGTGACAGAAAGTGAAAAGTAAACACTATGTTCTTTCACAATTAATTCATTTTTCATTTTCCATAATTTATAGCATAGATAACAGAATCATTTTCCAAAGACATGGACTAGAGCAGGGGTGGGCAAACTTTTTGACTCGAGGGCCACAATGGGTTCTTAAACTGGACCGGAGGGCCGGAACAAAAGCATGGATGGAGTGTTTGTGTGAACTAATATAAATTCAAAGTAAACATCATTACATAAAAGGGTACGGTCTTTTTTTTCAATAGTTTTATTCATTTCAAACGGGCCGGATCTGGCCCGCGGGCCGTAGTTTGCCCACGGCTGGACTAGAGGATAATAAAAGGGGGTGATTACGATAATAGAGGTGGCTTCAAAAAACCGCCAGACAGCAAACACCGTGAATGAACAAAATACACTATGCAAAATGCTCCTCCTTGGGGGCAGTCAAATAGAAACAGAGGCATGGATACATGGAACAGACTGACAGATCTGAGGGGAAGGGGGGTGGGGGGACTGGAAAAAGACGGTGAAGAGATTAGCCAAAGAACATATAGGCACCGCCCATGGCCACAGACAACAGTGTGGTGAAGGCCGGGGAAGGGGGCGGCGGGCGCTGGGTGGAGATGGGCAAAGGGGGGAAAAGGGGGGGCTGCATCTGTAATAGTGTCAACAATGGAAAAACAACAACATAAATATAGGCTGCTCAGTCGCTGGACGAGCTTGGCTTTGGCTGTTCTAACCTCTCGGCAGAGAGGGAGACAGACCAGGGTGGGGAACGGTTACTCCTCAAACAGAGAGTGATTTAACACCACCCCTGGCCATGTGACAGCCCAATTAATTTGCCCAAATCACTAAGCTTGGGTTTTTCCACCCACATTAATTTGTTTGCTTGCACATGACAACAGCAGCATTTGTTGGTGACGGGATTCAAAGGCCTGGGCATTACACGTAGCAAGAGAACACAACTCAAGGTGGACACCACAGCCAGGTGGCAGCTTTCGCCCCATCAGTGGCCACATGCAGAGGGACCCAAAGGATCTCTTTCAGCCCCGGCCTGCCTTGAAGGCTTGGTGCAGGGTTGGACCAAACTAAATTTACACCTCTTACTTTGAGATGGTATTCTTTCCATCTCAAATCTTTGGAAACCACTAAATGTGATGGAAATGTGGTCTTGTGGCCAAAACAGCAGTCTGGAGCCTGTGGTCGTCTGGTTTTATTTTTAGGATTCAAGGGGACCTCCATCAACCCTCTTTCTTTTATTCTGAACTTCAGTTTCCCAAATATAGGAAGGAGAATCCATAGCAGCTTCCGGGAGAGGCAAAAACCTGGCTTCCTAGTCAGATGAACTGCGATTTGCATCTCAGCTTCAGCATCTCCTGGTTATAGGACCCTCAACAAGTTACCTAACTCCTTTGAGCCTTGCTTTTCCATCGATAACATGGGAATAATAATGGCTACCTGCTTATTTCATTATTTCATTCATTCGGCAGACATTTATTGAGTGCCTCCTGTGTACCAGGCAGTGTCCTAGACCCGAGTGCACGAAGGTGAGTGAAACAGATGTAGCCCCTGTCCTCATGGAGCTTATGATCTGTTGTGAGAAATACACAACAAAGCTCTTAGAATTATGCCTGGCTTTTAACAGGAACTCAGTAAATGTTTTGAGTTGACCAGAATCATAATTATTGAAATTCAGTACCATATTGATACGCGTTAATTCCTTTTTCATCGATTCCCCCTCCCATGTTATGGCCTTTGCACATGATGTTTCCTCTGGGTTGTTCTTTCCTCAGCAATTAGCATGGCTCCCTCTTCCATTTCATTCATACCTGTATGCAAATGCCACCTCCTCAGAGGGGCCATTCCAAACCACCTATCAAAACATCCTCCCACATCTATCACATTCTATCTGCTAATCTTACCTTAACCCCATTCGTTTGTTTGTTTGTTTGTTAATCCTCCCTCAGTCAAGGATATTTTTTCCCCATTTATTTTTTTAGAGAGAGTGGAAGGGAGGGAGGGAGAAGGAGAGAGAGTGAGAGGAACATTGATGTGAGAGAGACACATTGATTGGTTGCCTCCAGCTCGCAACCTGACTGGGGCCCAGGATCAAACCTGCTACCCAGGTACATGCCCTTGACTGGGAATCAAACCAGCAACCCTTTGGTGTGCAGGCGGATGCTTTAACCACTGAAACACACCGGCCAGGGTGCTTAAACCCATTCTTGATGGGTTTAAAATCATCTACCTATGAGTGATAAGTTTCTCTTAAATTTAGGGCAATTTTTTTGTACAAAAGTGTCTATAATATAATCATAATTTTAAAAGACAGATTTGATAACACTTTACAACAAAAAATATAGCGTAACCAATAAGCATATGAAAATATGCACAACATCACTAGTGATCAGGAAAAATTTGTAAAGATTGATACTACTAAGTTGGCAAGAACAACAGGAACTTTCATACACTGCTGGGGATGAAAAATGGTGCAACAACTTTGGAAGACACTTTAGAAGTTTCTTATAGTTAAACTATACACTACCATACAGCCAGTAAACCCACACCTAGGTATTTGTCCAAGAAAACTGAACGTGTGTGTGTGCACGCACACGCACGCTTTTATATGCTCATAGCAGCATTATTTGTAATTCATAAATTTATAAAAACTAGTAACAACCCAAATGGCTATCAAATAATGAATGAACAAACTGAATACAATATGTCCACACAATGGAATGCTACTCAGCAATAAAAAGGAACAAACCGACACATGCCGTACCATGGATGAATCTCACAAACGTCGAGCGCAGTGAAAGAAGACAGACTCACCGCATGGTTCTCCGTACGTGACATTCCGAAATCAGAGGGGTGGTTATCAGGTACCAGGAGTCGGGGGAACAGGGCTGACTACAAGTTGGCACAGAGCATTTGGGGGTCAGGGGTGGGTGGGTGCTAGAAATACCTTGAGTGCGTTAGTGGTTACACAATTGTATACAATAGCTAAGACTTAGCAAAACATACACTAAGATGGGTGAATTTTATTATACACAAATTATGCCTTAATAAAGCTGTTACAAACATTTTAAATATATAGATAGATATGCATAAAGAATGACTCTATACTTACCTCTTATGGTAGGCTCTGGGTGCTTTTTATTTTTGTTTCTTTGCTTATGTCAATTTTGTAAAATTTCCACAGTGATTCTAGTGCTTTTGTAGAGAGAGAGAGAAAACAACAACAATAAAATTCCATAAACATAAATAATTGGGTTATTCAACAAGTGTTCTATTATCGAGTCAATATTGTTTGGTTGTAAGGAACCCATTTGGTTCACGTCCTCATCTGTCTTTCCTCAGTGGCACTTCTGAGGGGTGAGCTGAGGAAATGGATGCAAAACGGTACAGAGCTTAATAGCCATGCTTTGTCCGTCCAGTTCTCGGTTTGGCTCTCACCTGGATTTTTGGATGAATACACAGTAGACTAATGATTGGGGGGCTCTCACCCTACTTTGCCAACTCCACCCTCTATTCCAACCCAAATCAACTCATGCGTCCTCCAGGCCCCAAGAGAAAGTCCTCAGCATAGGGCTGGGCAGGTTGTGGTTTGTGGGGTCCAGGCCTGGCCGCCCGCCTCCAGCTCGCGTTGGTCTGTTGAGTGTTGCGTGGCCTTGATGAAGTCAAGAGGCCATTCATCAGTGGAGACCCATGATTAGCAGGACCTCTCACACTGCCCATGGCAGGACAGGACCCGGAGTCCCTCCAAGAGCCCCTCTGGGGTGGGGGGTACTGGGTGTCAACAGGTCTGGTCCTTTTCCTCCATCATACATCCAATTCATCTTCTGACTTTCCACCCCTGGGAGAGCAGTCACCTTAGGAGACCTGACCAGCCCGAAGGCGGGGGATGGCACGAACGGAGAAATCCGCCCTTGCATACCTTGGGTAGCGGGACAAAGCCCCTATCAAGGCCCAGGTATTAGGACACAGGACTCTGCTGAGGGTAATAAAGCGATGCTTATAAAAAGAGCCTCATAAAACATCATCCCGTGGGGAGAACGTAATTTCCCAGCCACTTTAGTTAAGAGGGAAAGCCCAGCGTAGGAATCAGAGCAGCTGGGATGGGCGTGGGGAGGGAGACAATCCTCGCTGCCCTAAGAGACTCTGCTCTGTCATCCATAAGTGCTAAGTTGGCAGAAATCCCAGTTCCCAACCTGGGGTCTCTGTCCTCAGGGTTCACACAGGCACTCTTGTCAGGGACTTAAAATCCAGCATCTTAAAACTCTACACATTATTCATAATAGTCAAAAGGTGGAAACCATCCAAGAGCCCATTGACAGATGACTGTGTTAGCAGTGGAGAAAATGGCGCCAGGCGCTAGCCTCGGTTCAGCAACCTCAGTGCTTGAGTTCTGGCTAAGGGAAGAATTCCGAGCCAAAACTCAAATCATAAGAGAAAGTTTATTTATAAAGTCACAGAGGGAGAAGAAGTGAGTGGTAGAAGAAATGGGCTCAGGAAAGAAGTTATAGCAAAAGAAGGCCTCCACGGATTGGTTGGCGCCAGGGGAGGGGGTCATTAGCCATGGCAGCTGGTCCGGCTGTCATGGTTTTGCTGCTTTCCTGGGCCTGGAGTGGAAACACACCTGAGGCCTAGATGTCATCTCCAGGGATCAATGCTTAAGGGAATGGCGGTGCAAGGGCTTGTACTTTCGCCTGTTGCTAGGCACCCGAGGCTCTACCCCCTGGTGGCCCTCTGCACCTGGCCCATTGTTCCTGCTCTGCTCATGCCTATCAAACTGCCTCCTCCAAGAGGATAAACAAAATGTGGTCTATGTGAGAAAGGACTCATCTGTCCGAATTTCAAAGGACGAACTGGGAAACAGAAGCATGGCGAAAATGAGATTTTTAATAACACTCGAGACAAAGTAGGTGTCCATTGTACAGGTACATACGTGGGGCAGGGCCCACAGCCCATCTAGTTAGTCCCACCTCTGGTTCCTCACTGGCTGAGTACTATGAGGTCACCTGTTTCCTCATACATGGCCCAGGTCTTGCTGTCTCCTGTTGGGCCATTAAAAAAATTGGCGGAGGCCCTTCTAGCTGACTCCACCTCCCCTGTCTAGCTGAGGCAGATGCCTGGGGGTTTCCACCTTGTTGGCCCAGTGTGCGGTTCTTTGTTTCCCTTCCCTCTTCCCTACATTCTTCCCTCCCCCTCCGCTACCCTGGGGGCATTCAGTAAATTCCATCAGAAGCCGACCATGCTGGAGATGGATCACAGAGGTCCATTTCTTGCAGTATATACATATACAATGGGATATAGTCGGCCTCAACAAGGAGCAAAGCTCTGGTCCATGCTACAACATGGGTAAAGCTTGAAGACGTTGTGCTAAGTGAAAGAGGTCGGTCACAAAGGACAAGCAAGGACAAACACCGTATGACTCCTTTTGGATGAGGTGCCTAGAATAGTCAAATTCCTGGAGACAGAAGTAGAGTGGTGGTGCCAGGGGCTGGAGGGATGGGGAGCTGTTGAAATGGGTACAGAGTTGCAGTCGGGGATGCTTTAAAAAGTTCTGGAAACAGTGGTGATTGTTACACAACAATGTGAAGGCACATAATGCCCCTGAACTGTACTCTTCAAAATCATGACAATGGTAAATTTTATGTTGTGTATATTTTATAACCTACACAAAACTCCGAACACTCCACCGGTCTCATCCCCTTATAAAAGCATTAAATCACCCCTGTTGCCATTCAGATCAAATCTCTAAATGGGCAGGCATGGCCTCTGATTGATTTTTTAAAAATAACAGCAAACACATATCAGTTATGACCTAGTGTCGTTTTCCTGGGAGGCGCTATCTTTCAAAGCATGGCATCTTTGGGGGGAGATAAGACAAAGGGGCCTTGATGGAAAGGTTGGCTGGGTGCGCATCCCGTCCCCCACCCCCACCCCCCGCTGGAGGGCTGTGTGCTTGTGGTTGGGGAGGCCATGCTAAAGGGGAAACACACCCCACAAGAGTGACCAGAGAGTGTCTCTGGACAGACTCCATTCCCAGGACAAGCGTTTGGGTCTGAGATGGCCGTCTCTCTGGCCTATTTTTAGAGCCTGGCGTCAGAGTTATTCACAGTAAATAGCCAGGAGCTCTCTGGCCTATGACACAGAACATTGATGCAGCACCAAAAACGGGGCCCATGCAAGCACTAGCTAATGAAGGGCAGGATGGCACACCCCCTCCTTGGACCCTCATCCATCATCCCAGACACCTGGACCAGGTGGGGTCCTGAAGGGCCTCACTGTCTTGGCACCCTGCTCAACACGTGGGTTTAGAGATGTGCACAGAGCAGGTCAGGCCGGATATGGAAAGAGTAGACACAACAGATTCATTTCCCAGGCCAAGAGCTTGAGGGTGGGGGTTCTGGTTCACCCAGGCAGAAAACGTTGTGGGAATTTCCAGCTTTCCTCCCCGCTATCCCCAGTCCACGTCCTTGAGAGGCAGGATGCAGCGGAGGAAGAAACCACCAGAAGACACATTCTAACCCAAACCCTGCCCCTCTGCGGGCTGTGCCCTTGGCCCCTTGGAGCGTCAGTTACTTTGTTTATGAAATGGCAACAGCAATATCTCCTTCTGCCTCGTTTGTGTGAATCAAACGAGACAGTGTCTGGGGACTTGCTTGAGAAGAAGGCATAATTGTTTAGAAATTTTCTTCTGCCCCTACATCTGGAATAAACAAGGTTCAGTGATTGTGTGTAGATTAAAGAAACAATCAAAGTCTCAGAGTCCAATTCTCTTTCCTGGAAATGTTTCTTTTTTATTCACTAAAATTCTAGTCACACTGTGTTTTCTTATTATTATTATTATTATTATTTAAAATATATATTTTTATTGATTTCAGAGAGGAAGGGAGAGGTAAAGACAGAAACATCAATGATGAGAGAGAGAGATTGGCTGCCTCCTACACACCCTCTACTGGGGATTGAGCCAGCAACCTGGGCCTGTGTCCCAACCAGAAATTGAACTGTGACCTCCTGGGTCGATGTTCAACTGCTGAGCCACACAGACCGGGCCATGCCGTGCTTTCTATAGAAATGAGGGGAAATGTCCAGTTAGCTGCAGGTTATTGGGGCCATGCAAGGATCACCCAGGCAATCCATTTCCTTCCATCTCTTAAAGAGAAGCCTCATTTCTCCAAAGTGATGCAGGCATGTTGGGTGAGAGGTAGAGTATACAAGGAACCTCCTGGTCCCAACCCCTTTTTAGGGTACCAGTTATCCATGTTGGGAGGGATTTAGCGTTGGTCCTCTAGGAGGCCCCAAAGGGCACACCAGGAGGGAACAGGGGGGAAAGGCCTTGGGAAGGCCTGTACTTGCAGCTCCAGTGAGATGTGTTTCCAAAGGCAGGAAGAGGGTAGGTACTGTGCTTTCCCTTCCTCCTGTCCATGAGTAAACAGCCAACACCTCCGTGGGCCTTGCAGCTAGCTGCCTGTCACACCCTAAGTTCTTGTCTGGGCCTGGGTGATGCTGGTGGGTCCCCTATGAGGAGAGGAGGGAAGACAGAGCCCCGCTTTCCTTACCCCCCACCACACACACACACACACAGTTCTCAGAGCCAGAGGGTGAAACCCAGAGTACCTGCAGGTACTGATGCAGGCTCTTCAGGGCACATTCCGCAGCTGCTCAGGCATGAAGTCCTGTTGCAGTACTTTGGCGAGAAGTGACTGACCTGGACACCAGCTAAGACACCTGCACAGAGCTGGCAGGAGTGGCGTCCATGTTCGCCTCGGAAGGGGTCAAGGGGAATGGCTTCAGCAACACATGAGGGACCCCAGGACACAGACGCAAAGCATCACAAGCACCGGCCAGCCTTGCTTTTTGCTTCTTTCCAGCACATCCATGCAACGGAATCCTAAGCAGCTGTAAAAAGAATGAAAGACGCTTTCATTTGTTAACATAGAATAACTTCATGTAAATTAATTTTAACGAATCCTATTTACAATATACATGCTATATTTTTAAGCAGAGAACAGGTAATGGTGAAGAATTGGCTGCAAAGTTAGCACTTCCTGAATTTGCTTGCACTTGTATAAAATGCTTTTAGAAAGAGACGCAAGAAACTGACAACACTGTCTCCCAAGAGAGGACAGGGTGGAGAGGAGATTTTCCCCCCGATGCCCGTGGGAGATTTTGACTATTGAACCATGTAGATGTGTTATCTATTCAAACAATTTTAAAATTGTAGGCACGTGGAAAGGACTGGCAAAACCACCTTAACAGTGATCTCTCCATATCATTGTTGACCGGTGTGTGTGTGCCTATATGTGTGTGCGTGCACGCATGTGTGTATGTGCCTGTATGTGTGCCTATGTGTGTGTGTGCATGCATGTGTGTGTGCCTGTATGTGTGCCTGTGTGTGTGCCTGTACGTGTGTATGTGCCTGTATGTGTGTGCATGCATGTGTGTGCCTGTGTGCGCCTATGTGTGTGTGCATGCATGTGTGTGCCTGTGTGCGCCTGTATGTGTGCATGTGTGTGCGCGTGCATGTGTGTGTCTGTATGTGTGTGTGTCCTGGTGGGTTGGGAAGAAAGATGAAGCACGGTTTATGTCCAGCTGCCCTGAAGGAACCTGGGGTTCAGCAGTGAGTAAAGGTCCTGTGAGGCAGAGCCAGCACACCTCAGGGGAAGCTGGCTGCCCTGGCTCCACTTTCCTGGCTTCTAGAACCTATAGAAACTCGGACTGTGACGCCCCTGCCCCAAGCCAGGTAAGGCACTGGGAGTGGGGCTCTGAGCTCAGTGCCTGCAGGCTGGGACCTCCAGGGGTCTCCACAGCCCTGGAAGTCCAGAATCCAGGGTCTGCGGAGCCTCATTCAGACACAGGGGAGAGGGTGGGTGAGGGGGGATCTTTCTGACACTTGCAGATGAACAGGCAGGAATTTAGTGGTCAGGAGGTTTAGTTCTGCTAAATAGTCAGCCGGGGCCTACTTAGACGCTCCCAGCGACAGAGCTGTCTTTTATTGGAGAACAGCTCAAATAAGTGGATTTTTAGGTCTTTATTCAGAAGAAATCTGCCTCCTTACCACGTCTTCCCAGGGGTTCTGGTTCTGCCCATGGGAGCCACCTGGGAGAGTAGGGCTGAATGGTGTGCTGTTAGAAACATGGGTGTGGGAATAGGACACGTGGCAGGTAGCTCTGCAACTACAGACCCGCCCCTTAATCACTCCGAGCATCAGCTTCTTCACTGAGAAAATGGAGATGATAATAACGCATACTTCACTGGATTGTTGCGAGGATTAATTAAGATAATGCAGGGAGAATTAATCACACGATGCCTGGGAAAAGAAAAGATTAATTCCTTGTGTCTATTATTCTAGTTTAATCCCTCAGCCACGTGACTGTCTTGAGAATTGAGACCACGGCATCCTGGCCTAGAGACCAGGCGAGCAATGATTTCAGGGGAGGGTACAGCCTCTGCCTCCATTGCCTACACTCGCCAGTGATGAGGCTGTCCACAGGGCGGTAGGCATGCAGCCAGGTTGCTGATGGCCAGGTGGCCGCCACTGGTGAGGAGTGTCAGTAGTAGGCAGAGAAGGTGAGGTTTGCAGCCGGGGTGGCCTCAGTATGACTCCCCTTCTGGCAGGTGGCAGCTTCTGTTGGGAGGCTGAGAGGGTTCCACTAGGAGCAAAGGAGCCCATGGCTCAGGCTCCTTGGCAAAGAAGAGATGACTGGCTTCTCGCCACGGGTGAGAACCTTCTGTGCTGCAAACCCTGACCATGCCTTGGGAACTCCAATCATGTGCTCAACTCCACGTCTGACTGGATCCAAGACTTTCAACCCACACACACTCCAACCCTGACCTCACACCTCCCACCTGGATTTTCCTCTACTGTTTCCCAATGTTAGCTGTTCTCCATTTGCAAACAATTCCCCTCTGCCCCATCTACCTCCGCCTTTCTCAGCCCTGCTCTCTGCCCCAGAGGCTAACCTGTAAGGACTACATCACCCAGGTTCCTTGCCCTCTGATTGTTGATCAGCCAATGGGAGGCTCCAAGGGAGACTGAAGGACTGGAGAAGAGAGAATTCAGAGTATTGATCTCCCAACTCCCTGCCTGCCGGGCCCACTACTGCCCGTGAGGCTGTCTTTAAGGGCACATCTGTTAGAGGATTCATCTTCCACGACTCTAGCTCTTTTGGGGCCACAGTGACACTGTTCCCTTCTGCACAGACAGCTGCCTGTGGTTGCCAGTCCCAGGGCTACTTCGCCATCCCTTGCTGGCTCTCCTGCTCCCCTCCCCCCCCCCCCCCCCCGCCCCAAAAGGCTCCCTGTTAAACTCTCTTCAGTTAAACCCTTTCTGAGTGCAACACCTGTTTTCTTCTGGGACCCTGACTGTTACACTCTCAAAATCTTTGATGTCCTTCCTCACTATCTCCTCCATGGAACTTTAGTTGGGAAAAGCAAGAAGGCAGTAAAGCAGCGGTTCTCAACCTGTGGGTCGCGACCCCTTTGGGGGTCGAACGACCCTTTCACAGGGGTCGCCTAAGACCATCGGAAAACACATATATAATTACATATTGTTTTTGTGATTAATCACTATGCTTTAATTATGTTCAATTTGTAACAATGAAATTGGGGGTCACCACTACATGAGGAACTGTATTAAAGGGATGCGGCATTAGGAAGGTTGAGAACCACTGCAGTAGAGGAAGGGAGAAATTCAATTCAATTCACCAGAAGGCCATCCAAAGCCAAGGCCACCACCCACCCTTCACCTTCTCCCGGTGTGGTGATCAGCTGCTTCATTTGCACAGCATTTAACAAAGCACTTCCATATCTTTCATTTAATCTCACCCTCCCACCGCCACGTGAGGCACACAGATTAGGTATTAGCCCCATTTCAAATGAGGAACTGGGATCAGAGGGGTCCCATGACTTGCTCAGGTCCACAGGACTATGCAGCAGAGTGGGCCCTGCCTGTGTGTCTCTGAATCAGTCCCAGGCTTCAGTGTGTTTCTCCAGCCACATTCAGAAGGGACTGGCTCAGTGTCCAGCCACAGCTCCACTGGAAAGTCATCAGATGTAGTGATTCATGATGTTGTCTCAGGAACTCTCCTCCTGCCTTCCTCTGGGACTGAATGTGGCCTGACCGGGGGATGAAGAGTCTTGGGGGACTCTTCTGTCGCATCCAGAGCTCAGCCACTAGAGGCCCACTGGAGGCTTGGGACCTAGAGAACAAAGAGACCCTGCGGGGGAGTGTGCCCAATGAGCTGGCACTATCAGGGCTGCAGGGACCAGCAGGTGCCTCAGGGGCACTCTGGTGGGGGAGAGCGGGCCTGGTAGAGGTGAAGAAGCTGGAAGCTTCCAGTGCACAGCGGGGGGAGGAGATAACACTCCCTTGTAGGCCCTTCCAGGGGCGTCTGATTGCACCCAAACATCTTTATTTTCATATGGAAAATGTCAAACATGTACAAAAGAGAATGTTATAGTGAACATATATAAGAATCTGTAGTGTAATGAGCATTACAAAGAAACCCCATGCATAAATCATTTACTCCCAACAATTATCAACTCAAGGTCAATCTTGTTCCACCAGGCTCCCACCTCTCTGCATTGTTTTGAAGTGAATCACCACATGGCTTCTTTTCATCCATAAATATTTCAGCTTGTATCTCTAAAAAATAGGGTCAACACACCCATAACCACAGTATCTTTATCACACCTAACAAAATGAACAATTATGTCATAATATTATCAACTAGGGGGCCGGGTACACAAAAATCATGCACTCAGGGGGGAGGGGTGTCCCTCAGCCCGGCCTGCACCCTCAGTCGGACATCCTTAGTGCTGTTGTGGAGCATCTGCCTCCTGGTGGTCACTGTGTGTCATAGCGACCGGTCGTTCTGCTGTTTGGTCGATTGGCATATTAGCCTTTTATTATATAGGATTATCCAGTATCCAGCATTCAAAATTCCTGATTGTAGCATAAATTTTAAAAAATAATAAGATTTCTGTTTCTGTTATCTATTACTATGTGGCAAACCATTCCAAAATTTAGTGGTGCAGCACTGTGGCTTGGCAATCTGGGTGGTCCTTCTGCAGGTCTCTCTCGGGATCACTCATGCAGCTGCGTTCATCTGATGGCTCAGCGGGGCTGGAAGGCTTAAGGCGAGCTGTTTCACAGGGCTGGCGTTTAGTGCTGGATATTGGCTGGGTGTCTTGGTTGTCCTCCACATGGCCTCTCATCCTCTAGGCCTGTGCTCCTTCACAGCTTTGTGGTCCCAGGGTTCCAAGACAGCAAGAGAAGAAGCTACAGGCTTCTTAAGACGTAGGCTCCAGAATTTCCACATCATCACTATGTCGCATTCTGTTGGCCAAGGCAAGTCACAAAGTCAGCCTAGATTTGAGCCAGAGGAGAATAGTTTCCACCTCTTGATAGGAGAAATAGCAACATTACATTGCAAAGGGTATGTGGACACAGGGAATATCATTCATTAAGGTTCGTTATTATAAAATCAACCACCATCTCTACATTGAATTTGGTTGATGTGATTCTGAAGTCTCTTCCAGTGTCTAGGTTCTTCTTCTGTCTCCATCGCCCTGCAATTTATTTGTCATGTAAGCAACTAGGTCATTCGGAGACCTTCTCACAGACTAGATTTTGTTGATTGCTTCCTTATGATGTCATGTTCTACTCTCTGTCCCCTGTAATTTCCTGTAATTGACAGCTAGATCTAGAGGTTTGATCAGATTATCTGGTGGCCTCTTTTTTTGATGCCACGCTTGATCAGTGGGTTCAGGAGATGTCAGCCTGACCCCTGCACTGCCAGTTCCCTGTCAGCTTTTCATCAGTGTCGTCAGCAGCAGCCACTGAAGGTTGTTGCCTAGGCCCCTCATTGCATCTCAAATACAATCCAGACTCTTCCGGCCTGGTCCTGTGCCACTCTCTGGTCTCACCCCTGACACGCTCCCCATTGTGCTCTGGCTGCCTTGTGATGGCGCCTGCACACTTTTGCTTTTCCAGCCTGAAGGTCTTCGTCTCTTCCTATTCTTTCTGCCTCTTCCCCTCTTTCAGCTCCCAGCTTAAATGTGGTCTCGGAGAAGCCTGACCTGATCGTTCTATTTAAAGCAGGTGCCCACTATCATCTCTCTACCATCCTGTTTATTTTCTGCAACCTGTCAATATTTTATTTGTTCTCAGGGCTGTTGTCCCCCCACCCACCCTTGAAAGCTCGTAGCGGGATTATCCCTGTCCTGTTGGCAGCCATATCCCCAGCGTCTCATCAGGGCCGGCCCAAGTATATTAGTAGATGATTGTTAACTGAATAAATACTTGTTTGAAGAAGAAAAGGAAGAACAGGTGAATCCTGACACTAGATGACAGGATCCTATCCAAAGCTGGTGTTATTGGTGTTGGAAGGTCTTCTCCAGGGTCCTCCAGAAAGAACCCTCATCACAGGGTCTGCTGGGAGCCTCCCCAGGCAGCTCAGCCCTGCTGAGCCTCCAAATCAACTCTGAATCAGTTTCCATGACCCCAGGGAAATCTGGGGGTGCGGATGGGTAGAGGAAATTGCCAGAAACTGTCTGGCTAGATCTCCGTCTGTGTTTCCTCACTGCCTTTCACTCAGCCTCAGAGAACGGCTCAGTGAGCTCACGTTCCAAAATCTCTCTGGGAATGACGCTGCCCATCCCCAAACCCTCGGCTGAGCCTGGGCGTCAGTCTCCACTCCGGCCAGTTTCCCGCACTGTAGACGGATCCTTTCTCGAGGAGGAAAAACTTCCTGTTCCTGGCAACTCCCCTGGGCTGTGGGGAGATGGAGGGGAGGTAGGTAGGGCTCCACCCCAACCTGGGCTCTATGCTTGGGCTCTGTGACAGCAGCTGGAGACTTCACTAACACCTTTTTTGTTTTTTTACAGAGGAAAGGAGAGGGAGAGTTAGAAACATCGATGAGAGAGAAACATCGATCAGCTGCCTCCCACACAACCCTCTCTGGGGATGTGCCCGCAACCAAGGTACATGCCCTTGACCGGAATCGAACCTGGGACCCTTCAGTGCGCAGGCCCACGCTCTATCCACTGAGCCAAACTGGTCAGGGCTCATTAACACCTTTGACTTGTCTTTCTGGTATCTGCCTGGTGCCTTTGTGGATACATTACAGCCTGTGAAAATTTCATCCCCAAACCCAATTAAGCCCTTCTCCTCCTGGGGCAGCTTCCTGGAGGTCTCAGGCTATAATAATGTTCGCCGCTAGGGCTCTTTGATGGTCTCAGAGACCAAGCCCTGGCCGCTGAAAGCTGAAGCTGGGATGGGCGGGTGGGGGGTGCACCTGTGTGTGCGTCCCGGACCAACAACACCACCCGGAACTTGTCACAAATGGAAATTCTTAGGCCTCGCCCCTGATCTGGGGAATCAGAAACCCAGCTGTCTGTTTTAAGACATCTTCCTGGTGATTCCAATACATGGTCCAGTCTGAGAATCACAGGACTAAAGGACTTAGACCAGAGCCCCTAAGGCAGTGCGTACACACAGCCTCCTCTCTGCCTTCTTCCTGGTGACTCCAGGCGACAGAGTGAATGTCTGTGTCCTTCAACATTCATTTGTTGAAACCTAATCCCCTATGTGATGTCCTTGGAGGTGGGGCCTTCAGGAGGTGCTTCTATCTTGAAGGCAGAGCTCTCGTGAATGGGACTGGTGCCCTGTGAAGAGCCAGAGCGCTCCCTCGTCCCTTCTCTGTCAGAACAGAGAAAAGACAGTAAACCATGACGAGGGCCCTCACCCCACCTGTGGGTGCCTTGATCTTGGACTTCCCAGCCTCCAGTACTGCGAGCAGTGAGTTTCTGTTATTCATAAGCCACCCAGTCTGTGCTGTTCTCCTCTAGCAGCCTGAGCAGACTAAGACCACCTCACCTCTGTGGGACTCTGAGTTCTCCTCTTTAAATGGAAACACACTTCCTGGCTGTGACCTCCGGTGGCTCCGGTCACCTCTCTGGGAACTGGAGTCCTCACTGATAAAATGAAGAAACGTTCACACGTACTGAAAAGGGGTTGTGGTGAGGAGCCAATGAGATAATGAGAAAACTTGGAGAGTGCCGGGTGCATGACCCTTATTAGGGTTAGGCCATGAGCAGCAGTTCTGACTACTAAACTACACAATGGTTGTGAAGATAATATTTTTATAATACTCTTGGTCTGGGCCTTCTTGCAATGCCTCCTGTGTGAGAGAGGAAACATCACCAAAATGAATTTCCCCAGCGCAGTCAGTCTAGGTATCTCCCGGGAGTTCACAGCCTTCACACTAATAACTTCATCGTTATCGCCACCTGCCTGCCTGTCCTGGTACCACGCAGGAGCTCAGCCCCACACTGGAGACCTGGGTTCACCATTCAACACCCACTTGCCGAGAGCCTCCTGGGTGAACACAGGCTGGGCCGGGGCACAGGGACCTGCTGAAGAACACAGCAGAGGGGCTGCTGAGCGCACAAAGCGGAACACAGTACGAATGGCTGAAGGGCACACGAAACAACAAGTTCAAGTTCATGTAATTTCAAAAATGCAATTTTAGAAGAGCAACCTTTTCATCAATCAGATTGTCAGAGGTGAAAAGTGCTCAGCGAGGGCCAAGTGTGGCTGTGCACTGCGGGGTCGGGGGCACAAGGCAGCTCAGCCTTCGAAACTGGGACACATCCATCCAACGTCCTGACAAGGGACCTGCTCTCCCGGCCAACACTCCACTTAGGGATTTTCCTGAGGAGAAGGTCTAATGGTGTGGGGGAAATACCGACCAGGGTAGTAATGGTTACAAAACAGTATGTGCATGCATTAGAAATCTACATTCTGTATAAAGGTGTGTGTGTGTGTGTACATAAATGACAATATAAAAGTTTGCCCACAGGGGATGTTTCAAGTGACTTTCCTTTTCCTTTTCACTAACTTCCATTTTGACCTTTCATATCAGAAGGAAGTTCTGATAAATATGATTTAAAAGCTGGGTCTAAACTCTGACTCACATCAAAGTCACATGGTTTTTAATAATATAGGGAACCGCCACCCACACATTCTCACACACTGAATCAGAATCTCTTGGGGTGGGGTCTGAGCACTGGTATTTCTCTTAAAAGCTCTTTTAGTGACTTCCAAATGTAGCCAGATTTGAGAACCACTCAATTACACAGTCCCTCGCCTCCAGGAACTTACAGATGGGTTTCGTGATGCTTAACCCTTTGGGGGTCACCAAGGAGACCCTCATGCATTTGAATTCATTTCACAGATGCTTTCCGGGGCTTTGTCCTGATATACCAAGGCATGGTCTCCTTCTACATGGAAGTGCGTCTCTGAACGCTTCAGATCCTCTCTCAGAGAATGCACTCGATGTTGTTCACACACTTTCGGGGGAGCAGTGGGAATTTATTTAGGTTGTGGCCCACCTTGCACCCATGACCCCTTCTTCTAGCATTGTGACGTTTCCCTTGGGGAGTCAGCCCTCCTCCTTACATGCAACTTTCCAGGACTGTCAATCAGGGGCCTGCACCCACCGCTACCCAAAAGATGGCCAATCTGACCTCTTTTGCTTCGGATTTAACTCTGGGTCCTGGTAGCACAGCTTTTCTTTCCACTGGGTGACCTACCCATACTCTTTCCAACACATTCCTATTGTTGACCAAGTTAGCCAGAGCCAGTTTCTGGTGGGTTCAATTCCCAGCCAAGGCACATACCTGGGTTACAGGAGGCAACCAACTGATGTGTGGGTCTCTCTCACTCCCTCCCTCCCTCCTTCCACCCTCTCTAAAAATCACCCTCTCTAAAAATGGGGGGGGGGGAGGGGATATCCTTGGGTGAGGATTAACACACACACACACACACACACACACACACACACAGGAAAGGCAAGGCTCTAATGGTGCAATTTCAGTTATTAGTGAGAGGAACAAAAGGTGTTTGAGGAGAGACTGCATTTCATTCTTTTATATTTGCATCTTAAGTAGAACTGGTAAAAATTAGTGATGTTATCAGTTTCACTCTCTGTGTCTCGGTTTCCTCATTTGTAAAATCAGGGTTTATCAGCTGCTCACCCAGGCCTTTCCTGGCTCTAATAACCTGGGACCTTCACAATAGAATGGGCCACACGACAATTGGAGCAGAAATACTACAATTGTTGCCTCAATTCACTGCGGGCAGCAGGACAGACTGCATCGGTCAGACTACATCAGTGAGAACCAGACTGACCCCTACCTGGCCTCTTCCATTCCCCACTCCCAGCCAAACAGAAAGGTGTAGACGTCTTCTGGACAAAGCTGGAGAGCTGCATTTTATGGAGGCTGCCGCCCAAGTGTCCGTCCTTTGTCCCCAGACCTGCACGCTGTACCCTAAGCTCAGTGTTACCATCTGTTAAATGGGGTGGGGTGATCTACCTCCTGCCCACATCCCAGACTGGATGGGCAGCTCCAGGGGGATGAAATGCTTTACGAAAAAGAAAAGGGCCCAGTGTGTCTGGAAGCATTTCAGGGGCATGGAAAGCAGAATCCACCGGAACTTCTAAGATGCTCCCGTGTCCTGGGCTGGAGGGAGACCAGCTGGCTTACTCCCCTCCCCTCCTCTTTCCAGTGGCCGCCTTCCCCGCCTTGGGCCCTTTCCCACAGCACACCTACCCCCAGCCAGTGCAGTGTCCATCCTCCCAGACTGAGCCTCCCTCAGCCACAGAGCTCTGAGGCCCAGGCAGCTGTGGAGGCCGCTGGTCTGGGGTTGGGCTAGGATGGGGTGGGCAGTGGATCTGACTACTGTCCTCTGCTCCTTATCACACAGCACACCACCACCGCCAAGGCCCCGGGGGGAGGCCTGACGGAAGCTATGCCTGGCTGGCCCCAGCAGCCCTGCAGGAAGCCCCGCAGGTGGCAGTGTCTGACCACAGGTATCAGGAGGAGGCTCCTGGGCCCTCAGAGATGTCCAAGCATCCCCCCTTCTGCTCCCGGGTTAGCCCCCCTTGCTCAGGCTGGAAACTCAGAACTGGGGGGGAGACAGCTTCTAGGTGGAATGACAAAGTTCTTCCTGGTGTCCAGTTGGATTGTCTTCCTGTAACCTGCCCCCACCTGTCCCAGTTCTGCTCCCTGGAACCACCCAGAGCAAGAATGAGCCCCATTCCCGAGTTCATCCCCCTCGGCCCCCCTTCTTCCCACCAGGACACCCCAGGTGCTCTTTAGTGAGAGGGGTTCCAGGCCCATCTCACTGTCAGCCCATTTTAATTCGCCCCATGATTTTCCTCAAGAACACAAGCCAGATCTCCCCCATTAGGAATGTAGGAAACTCATTTTTTGGATCTAAATCCAGGATTTCGCCTTTCACTTACACTTTCACTTCATTTTCTTGGTTCTGATCCAGCATTCCAGCATGTTGAGATAACCCCACATCTTCGATCTGTTGCCATGTGGGTGTAATGGCTTTTGCACAGATTTGATAAGCATGACTTTTATTTTCCTTTGAAGTTATTTAATGTCATATCAAGATCAGAGCTTGAGAGACCTCTATGCTTCATTCAAGCCTTTTTAATATATACATCCTATCTAATAAAAGAGAAGCATGGCAATTAGCGTACGACCGCTACCCTTCCCATTGGCTAATCAGGGTGATATGCAAATTAACTGCAGGCCAAGATGGCGGCCGGCAGCCAGGCAGCTGGAAGCGAACATGAGGCTTGCTTGCTTCAGTGACAGAGGACTCCAACATTCCCCGCCTGCTGCTGCCGGCCTCTGAGCAACTCTAAGCAACTATGTTACAAATATAGAAGCTAAACAAAACCCCAGAAACCTGCTTTAGTCCCGGGCTTCAGCCAGCAGGATTGCAACATTGTTTCAAATACAGAAGGTAAACAAAGGCCAGAAACCTGCTTTCAGCAGCGGAGGCCTAAGAGCTGGAGCCAAGCCTCAGAGCTAAAGCTGGCCCAGAATAAAAAAAAATAAAGAAAAAGAGGAGCGGTTGGGAGCTTCAGTCACCCGCCAGCCTGAAAACAGCCCTCAGCCCCTCACCCAGACTGGCCAGGCACCCCAGTGGGGACCCCCACCCTGATCCGGGACACCCTTCAGGGCAAACAGCCAGCCCTCACCCGTGCACCAGGCCTCTATCCTATATAGTAAAAGGGTAATATGCCTCCCTGCACCGGGATCAGCATGACAGGGGGCAGCGCCCAAACTCCCTGATCGCCCTGCGGCTCTGTGTGTGACAGGGGGCGGGGCCACAACCTCCCTATCCGCCCTGCTCTATTCGTAACAGGGGAAGGCGCCCCAACCCCCTGATCAGCCCTGCTCTGTGCCTGATAGGGGGGAGCTCCCCAACCCCCTGATTGCCCTGCAGCTCTGTGTGTGACAGGCTGAGGTGCCCCAACCCCCTGATCGGCCCTGCTCTGTGTGTGACAGGGGGCGGCGCCCCAACCACCCCCCCACGGGCCCTGCTCTGTGTGTGATGGGGTAGAGCCATAACCTCTCCATCGGCCCTGCACTGAGTGTGACAGTGGCAGCGCCCCAACCGCCTGATCGGCCCTGCTCTGTGGGTGATAGAGGGCGACGCCCCAACCGCACCCCACGGGCCCTGCTCTGTGTGTGACGGGGTAGAGCCATAACCTCCCCATCGGCCCTGCCCTGAGTGTGACAGGGTGCGGCGCCCCAACCCCCTGATCCGCCCTGCTCTGTGTGTGACAGGGGCGGTGCCCCAACTCTCCTATCGGCCCTACTCTGTGCGCGACAGGGGGGAGCTCCCCAACCCCCTGATGGGCCCTGCTCTGTGCATAACAGGGGGGAGCTCCCCAACCTCCTGATCAACCCTGCTCTGTGCGTGACAGGGTACGGAGCCCCAACCCCCCTGATGGGCCCTGCTCTGTGCGTGCCAGGGGGTGGCGCCCCAACTCCCCAATCAGCCCTGCTCTGAGCCCGACCAGGGGCTGCACCTAGGGATTGGGCCTGCCCTCTGCCACCCGGGAGCAGGCCTAAGCCAGCAGGTTGTTATCCCCCGAGGAGTCCCAGACTGCGAGATGGCACAGGCCGGGCTGAGGGACCCCCCCCTTCCCCCCGAGTGCACAAATTTTTGTGCACCGGGCCTCTAGTATATATATAATTGATTTCAGAGAGGGAGAGGGAGAGAGAGATAGAAACATCAATGATGAGAGAGAAACGATGCTCAACCACTGAGCCACGCCCAGCTGGGTCATTAAAGCTCTTAATGAAAGCCTGTTGCCAGTCCTCCAGGCCCCTTTCTATGTCTCCCCCGCAGTGCGTGGAAGGTCTCTGTAGTGTCCTGCTGAAATTTCCTAAGTCATCTTCCCACCTCTCAGAAACCCAGTCCGGAAGAGGAATGTGGTAGGTGTGGCATGATTTGTTGTTAGTGAGCACCCCTACTGCCTTCTATTGAGCACTACATTATTTTCTTTCCTTTTGAGAAATTTTATTTTTATTTAAAAAGATGTGCTTATTATAACATGATGTGCTTATTCTAAAACAGTCCCCGTGGCCAATGCATTTGTGATGCTTCTCAGCCCAAAGGTTCTAGGGGGTGGACAGTCCCTGTCCCTGCAGCCTGCCGTCACATGACACCCAGGACTCTCTCTGCTTTGCTTTCTTTGAAACCATGAACAGGAATCACCTAACAGTGCAGGAGAGGGGCAACCTTCAACCAATGGCGAGGGGCGGACGGCAGTCAGCTCCCCACTTTCTGGGGCAAAGCTCGGCTGCAGTCTGTGTTTTTCTCGGAGGGTCCCCAGAGGGGAAGAACCCCTAGCTGCCCACAGCTAACCCAGCTTAATAATGCCCCCATTGCGTTCCTCTCTCCCTCTCCCATCTCACTCTCCTGACTTCTGCTTCCAGCATGATCTCCCCCATCAACTCCCTGTACCCAAGTCTTGGTTTCAGGGTACAATTTCAGAAGCAGGAGAATCCAAACACAGATATCAGTCTCTCTCTCTCTCTCTCTCTCTCTCTCTTTTACATACATAAACGATAATAAGTCCATGTACTTTTGCCTAAAGGGGATCCTACGACACGTGTTCTAAAACCTGCTCTTTTTGATTACTCACAGTAGGCAGTGAACATATTTTCATACCAGTAAGTAAAATGCTAGACACACTTCTTAGTGTCTGCATAGTATGCGGTTGGAGGTGTGTCTGACCTTTGATTTCTTGATTTGTGGACATCTGGATGGTTTCCAGCGTCGCACTGATGAAATGCTCTCGTGCACACCTTTGCAAGTGCACAGGGTGTCCTCTGAGAAACGCTGAGCTGCGTGATTGCTTATTGTCTCCTACACGTTTGATCACTTATCCTGGAACTTTAATAGAGGTCAACATTAATCTTCGGTGCTCAGAGTTTTTTGGGTTTTTTTAAATATATTTCTTTATTGATTTCAGAGAGAAAGGGAGAAGGGGAGAGAGAGAGAAACATCAATGATGAGAATCATTGATTGGCTGCCTCCAGCAGGTCCCCTACTGGGGATGGAGCCCACAACCCAGGCATGTGCCCTTGGCCGGATTCGAACCTGGGACCCTCCCAGCTAGGGCACGCTCAGAGTTTTTTAAAAAGCTACCTTCCCATCCTTTGTGGAAATCAGGACATTTTCCATCTTCAGCTTTCTGGCACTTAGTTCTCTGTCATTTCCTTTAAGGCCATGATTACATCTGCAAACGCCTCCAGGACCCTGAGATGCCATTGATCTGGGCTGCAATTGTTTGTGGCTTAGTGCCTTCTTATCACTTATTTCAGGTTTCCATTTCCTCCTTAAGCCCTTTATGCCACCATTTGAAGTAACACGGCCTGTGCTCTGCCCTGCCTGCCTTCCTTCACAAGTTAAGGTTACACCACACAATCCCAGCCCCGAGCAGATTCCTTCCTGGTCTCCTCACGGAGACTCTGTCTTTGCCAGTTTCCCCAGCTTCCAGTCGCTGGGGCTTGGTATGTTGCTAACACCATTTTTACACATCCTACCAATCTTCCAGATCCTTCTGCATATTTTGTTTGTGAGGCCAGTCTCCAGTGGAGGGAGGTGGAAGGGTGGCTGCAGAGAGGCTGAGTTCTAGACCCTGCCTGGGAGGAGGAGGGCCCGCGCTTCCCCAGCCAGCCCCTGCGAACACTGCCTGCAAAGTGCTTCGAAATGGTCATTAGCGAGCTCCCCCCAAGGCAGGCGATCAGTGCTGTTATCTGCACTTCTAAACGGCAGGGAGGATTCTAATGGCTGACACACCCGCAGAACAAGTAGGACAGCAGGTCAAGGAGAGGCCAGGAGCACTAAGCAGATAAGCTCCAATCACCGAGAATCACCAAGACTCACCGAGGGCCCCAGAAGGCACCCGGGCAGGAGCCAGGAAGCCTGGGCGTTTGTGTGGGCTCTGCCGGGAGCTCCCCGCATGTCCTCAGGCAGGTCACTCCAACCGTCTGTGAAATGGGAGAGGTGTGGACCAGAACGTTCTCACTCTGACAGGTTACCTTTTCCTCTAGAGCAGGGGTGGGGAACGTCTGGCCCTCGAAATCATTTGGTCTGGCCCTGCCAAGGCATGAGGGGTGAGTTAATTAAATGTTTGACCCAACACAGCAGGCTGATTTTTAAGTTGGTAATTCTGTGTGGCCCGAGAATAATGTTATAAATATCCACATGGCCCTGGACAGAAAGAAGGTGCCCCACCCCTGCTTTAGAGAACCCAAGGCTGTTTCCTTCTCTGGGGCTGGGGCACGCTGAGCTGCAGCTCTGGCGGCGGTGGGGGGAGATGGGGTGGTGAGGGCCTCTAGCTCAGGGTGGAGTTCGGGTTCGCCTCCACAGTATTAGGAAGAACATGTCTTTGGGAAGATGTTGAAGCCTCTTGAGGACAGTGGGCAGCTCTCTGGGGGCAGCCGAATAATGGCTGACCTTGGCCAGGTTGCCCCTGTGCAGCCCCTTCACTTCACAGACAGGAAATGGGGCCAGAGAGGGGAAGGGACACGTCCACTCACAGAGCTGGTAGGGTTGTATCAGGGGTTAAATGAGTTATTCTCGCTGACGTGCTCAGACACTCCAGGTATCCCTACGCGACGTGTTTGTTACGTGAAAATAATGGAGTGTCTGGCTAAAAACTCCAGGCAAACTCAGGTTGGCCTTTCAGATTTAGAAAGAAACCTGACTTGAACCTTGAACCCAGGAGCGCTTTCCAACTTGCCCGCCTGTCTGCTCTGGGGGTCTGGGCTGGGACTTGGCATGTCTTACCAGCTCGCTGGTGTCAGAGCAGCTGGTCCAGATCCCTCTTGGAGAACATGGACCCCGAGGAGTGAATTGTTAAGGGTGTAATTTCTGGCATCAGTAAGGGAAAAATTGGGGGACAACAGGGTTCCTTTATCCTTCCCCAGGTGTCTGGGTCTCCCCAGGGCTGACGAGCTGCTCTGCAGCAGCACAGCTTTAGGGCATGCATCAATTCCTGCTGGCTGCCCCTGGGCCCCTCCTCTTCTCAGAGGGGCATGTTTGACCCCCAGGCTACGGGGCCTGTGTGGTGAGAATGAATCAAACACCAACAGGCAGGTGAAACCAATGCATTCTTTATTGCAGACTGAAGCTAAGGGCTCACACTGTGCTCTGATCTGGGGCTTCTCAGCTGCCCAGCGTTCCCAGAGGGGCCAGGGCACACCCTCCACGCAGAGGAGGGCACAGCTTCCAGAACAGCCCCTCTGGAAGGCCTGAGATGAGGACCTGGGGAAGTAGCAGCTTGGCTTTTGGTGGGGGTGGGGGGACCAGAAAGGGAGGCCAGAGGGCCGGGTAAATCCAACCTTCATCTCCTGGGGACTCCAGGTCCT
Organism: Myotis nattereri; assembly: GCF_964212035.1. Taxonomy (NCBI): domain Eukaryota; kingdom Metazoa; phylum Chordata; class Mammalia; order Chiroptera; family Vespertilionidae; genus Myotis; species Myotis nattereri. The sequence goes on along the minus strand of NC_138088.1, from coordinate 19,932,304 downwards.
CCCTTCACAGGAGTGCCACACAGACTCTGAAAGATCTAAGACAGTGGTTGGCAAACTCATTAGTCAACAGAGCCAAATATCAACAGTACTTCTTCAAAATAGACTCGCCCAGGCCGAAAACCGACTCCTGTGCATGGGCCACGAAGTTTCAATCGCACTGTACGTGCGCCCGCATGTGGTATTTTGTGGAAGAGCCACACTCAAGGGGCCAAAGAGCCGCATGTGGCTCGCGAACCGCAGTCTGCCGACGACGGATCTAAGAGGCCCGGGGTGGGAGTGAAGGGCTGCTTTAGGGAGGGCGGGGTGGGCACAGACTTGGTGTTGGGGGAAAGCTGAGAAACTCCACCTTTCACTCCCAGGCCATCCCCAGGGCCACCCCAGGCCCTGGCTTCTTAAACAGTAAAGTGCCTGTAGGAATCCCTGGGGATCTGGAGTGCGGGTTCTGATCCCGGAGGTCTGGGATTGGGCCTGGGGTCCTGTGCTTCTAACAAGCTCCCATAGGTGCTCATGCAGACCACACTGAGTTGCAGGCTCTGGCCAGACAATGCCTTTTTGCATATCAGGAAATGCACCCCTTCTTCAACAAGGAGAAACCCCACTCCAGGACACGGTGAGTGGGGCCGGGCTGGGCTGGGCTAGACTGCAGCCCACACTTGTCCCCGGCTGAACTCCGTAGCCCTGGAGATCTTATCTGGCCTCTTCGCCCTGGAAACCCTTTTCCCAGAGCTCAACCTACCAGGCCTGAGAGATGAGCAGGGTGAACAGGCATCTCTTGGGATGCTGAGTTCTCAGCTGAGTCTCTAGTGCTTGGTGACAGGCCTACAACCTCCCAAACTATCAGCTTCTTGCCAAGAGACAGGAGGCCTGGGCAGGGCAGCTCAGGGCTGGGGAAGGGGAGGGGACGGGGAATAGAATGGGAACATTCTGAGAAAGAGTCAGTGCTCTGAGTGTGGCAGAGTGGCCACTGGCGCACGGAAGTAGGATTTGGGTGGCCTGGTTTGCCCCAAGTCCTGGGGACTCAGGCATCTCCCACAGACTCTGACAAAAGTCCAGACCAGGTGGGCTGATCTGCTTGCTCCACAGATGAGAAGGTGGGAGGTAGATGCCTGCAGGGTCAAGAGGTCAGGGGTTCTCCACACCACAGGTACTGTCACAGGAAGCCAGAGCCCAGGCCTCCCCTGGCGGAGCCACGGGTTGTCCCTGTGCCGGTCCTGTCCCCGTGTTAGCACTGAAAGTCCCGAGCAAACACGGACGCAGGTCACCCTACTGCCTGGCCAGGCTCCAGGTTCAGAGCCTAGAAATGACGAGGTTATCAGGGCTTTGAGTGGTGACCCGGGGGCTGGCCGGCTACAGTCCAACAGTCCACAGTGCCGCCTGCGTCCAGGTGAACCAATGACAAGGCAGCCAGTCTGCTGCTGCCAGAGAGAGACTGTGCGGAGGGAGGCACAGGCGTAGATGGCTTTCTTTCTCTCTGGGCCACTCTCCTGTAGCTCAAGGTGGTGCCAGGCACAGCTAGTCACTCCAGCAATTTCTTAATCATGAGGAAGGACAGTGTCAACTTGATGTGCTCCCCAGTTTCCCTGCCTGATGGCCCTGGGGCTCCTATGTAAACATCGTCAGCCCCGCTGCAGCGTCCGCACTCTCTCCGCAGCTTTCCCACAACTCCCGGTTCAGGCTCCTGCCCATCCAGGGATCCACAGGGCTCAGGATGGGGCACGGAGAAGGAAGCAATAAATAGATGCAGGTTGTCTTCAGTTCGTCTCAGGGCAGCGACTGGCTCTCAGCACTAGAAGCAAGGCCTCAACCCACAGGGGCCCAGGAAATGCTCAGCGATGCTCAGCTGCGAGCTCAGAAGACACCGAGGAATTGAAGACTTGGGTGGCGTGTGTCCCCTAAAAGGCCTCCAAGGAGCCCAAGGAGGCAGAGACCCACCGCCACTAGCCCTTTCCCGAAACTGTAAGCCTCAGAGAGGGTGGGGGCCTGCCCAAGTTTGCACAGAGGCTCTGAATGCCCAGAGTCCTGGCTCTAGCCGCCCCCTCGCCTCCTCCTCTGGGCATTCCAGGGCCCTCTACAGCTCTAAGCTATCTATCCTGGACCGCTGCACCCCCCACACGCTGTTGGGCCCACCCATCCCCCGCCCTCCAAGCTCGGCCTCCCACGGGCCCTTGGGGCTCCCTCCCCTCGGGGTGCCAGGCCACGTGGCTCTGTCCCTTCCGGGAGGGCCTGAGGAGGGAGGCCTAAGGCCGGGGGGCCCGCGTGCCCTCTGGAGACACGAGCATGTCGAACTTGATGAGTGGCGGGGCGATGACGCGCACCTCGGCGTTCAGCGGGTTGAAGCGGAGGTTGATGCTGCGCAAGGCGGGCATGGCGGCCAGCTTCTCCACGGGCACATCTGCTGGGGAGAGGGACAGATCAGGGGGCGAGCCCGAGGAAGGTGATGGAGCAGGAAGACGCTGACACTCGGTGGGAGCAGCGCTCCATCGCCCACCGCACACGGGCTCAGCTCCTGGCGCCCGGCCCTGCGTGAGGGGCCATCAGGCTCCCCAGGGCACTGCAACCACATGCAGAAAGGCATCCGAAAAATAAAGTTGAACATCGGACTCCCGTTTATCCCAGCAATCCCACTCCTGGGTAGACCTGAGAGAACTGCACACAGGTCCTCAAATACTTGGTCACAGATATACACAGCAGCACTATTCACAGTAGCCGAGTGTCCCCAACAGATGAATGGAGAAACAAAATGTGGAGACAGTCTTTAAGAGCACGCAAAGAGCCGGCTCCTCACCCACATTTAGCATCCACTGCCCCTAGATTCAACATCCACGGCTGATTCTTGCCTGCTCTGCTCTGCATGTTGGTCACAAAATGATGCTTTTCCAACTCCAGCAGCCCCTCAGCATTACTCTAAGCAAGGGCCTACGCTTCTCTCCCATCTATCCATTTACTACCAATATGGCCTCCTGTTTCTTACAACTCATTATTGTATTTAATTATCTTGGTGCTCAAACTGTCCCGGATTTAGCCAGTAGGAGCTTGGAAGTTACAGTGGCCGATCCCAACTTTACCACTCTTTCTGCTCATTTAAGATCATTGTCTGAGAAAGAAGACCTCCCTTACAATTGGGAAAGTAAGAAGAGAAGCTCCTAGCTCTGGCTGGTTTGGCTCAGTGGATAGAGTGTCGGCCTGCAGACTGAAGGGTCCTGGGTTCGATTCCATGCAAGAGCACATGCCCAGGTTGCCGGCTCGATCCCTAGTAGGGGGTGTGCAGGAGGCAGCCAATCAATAATTCTCTCTCGTCATTGATGTTTCTATTTCTCTCTCCCTTCTTCTCTGAAATCAATAAAAATATATTTTTAAAAAATTCTCTCTCTCTGAAAAAAAAAAAAAAAAGAATAGCTCCTAAATAACCACCAGGTGGGAATGAGTTAGAGAGGACCCTGCCAGAGAAACCACATTTAGGGAAACAAAATGAGTTGAAGGCGAGGTCACTGAACCTGAGCGAGTGCCTCCAGCTCCCACTGGTGAGCCACGCTGCCGCCCACCCCGGCCGGACTGCAGGCTCCCGAGCACACGGTGCTGGAGCGCAGGCCAGCTCCCTCCACTCAACCGGGGCTCCTGGGCCTAAATGTGTACTTTGGGAACCAGCCCACTTACTGTGGCTCTGCTCCCGCTGCCTCTGACTTATGGGTAAAGCTCCTTCTGAAGATGCCAGGAGAACCAGGAGAGGGGATCTGTGGGCCCTGGGCCCAGGGGTCAGTGGCAAGAGGAACCTGAGGGAGGGAGGTAAATCCACATGTGGCAGGACAGTAAGAAGCTAGGAAAATTCCTGGGCAAGCGAATGGGGAAACAGACAAGGAAATTAAACAGGGCCAAACCGTTTGGGCAGCTTGCAGCCGGCTGGTGAATCACGAGACCTTATCTTCCCAACCAAGGACACTGAGAGCAAATGGCTCATGCCCTCCTCCCTGACCAGGGAGTGCATGGCTTAAATCACCCTGCCTGGGAAAACGGAGAACAAAGACCCAATTAATGCCGCGTGTGCCAGCTAAAGCCAAGGACAGATGAAGTTGGGGAACAAGTAACAAAAACCACATTAAAGCCAGACAGACAGACGATAACAGTAAAACAGACCAAAGCACAATCCAAAACTCCCCCATGTGCTCATTTTGATGCATCAGCATGTGAACAAGGCACCTGGAAAGCTGGTGTATATCCTGCTGGAACCCTCCCCTAAGATTCTCTCCTGCAGAAAAATAAAAGATGAAAATCCCTCAAGACAAAGACTCCTCTAGAGCACGCCCATGCTCCTTCCTGGGCATGAACATTTTATTTCTTCCGAAACTCTAAGGGCCCCCAAGGGACTTGCAACCAGGGGAGCAGTGGGCAGCAGCAGCTCGACCCAGGCTCACGCCCTGATCCTGTCTCCAAGGCCCCCCTTTTCTCTGACTTCCCAGTGAGCTAACAGCAGCCCTGCTTTGGCTCACTTCTTCCTTATGTCTCCAGGGAGCCAGAGCAGAGCACCACTTAGGCTCTCCCCTATTGTTTCTTTCTTTTTTTTTTTTTTGTTAACCCTCACCTGAGAATATTTTTTCCATTGATTTTTTCCATTGGTTTTTAGATAGAGTGGGATGGAGGGGGGAAGACAGAGAGACACATTGATGTGAGAGAGACACATCAATTGGTTGCCTCCTGCACACACCCCAACCGGGCTCGGGATTGAGCCTTCAACCGAGATACATGCCCTTGACCAGAATGAAACTAGCGACCCTTCAGTCTGAGGGCTGAAGCTCTAGCCACTGAGCCAGACCGGCTAGGGCTCCTCTGTTGTTTCTTCTATCCTAAATCCTTCCTCCGTTTCACTGTCTGTCCCCAGCTTTAATAAACATACTCTCAAACCCACCTGGACTCATGTTGTGAAATCTTTCCTACATGAAGTCGAGAACCCACACACTACAGGCTGGCCTGAGGAGGAACTCAAACCTGCTCCGGGCCAACTGTGAGCTCTCTGGATGTAGATACACACACACACACACACACACACACACACACACACACACACCAGACAGTCATTGGGAGGAGGAGGAAAAGGGAGGTTACATCTTCTTCAGAGATAGAATGGGATTGGTGGTAGGAGGTGGTTCTGATCCAACTTGGTGGTTCCATCTCATCTGCACACTGGAACCATCTAGGGAGTTTTAAAAACCATCATCAGAGATTCTGACTGAATTGGCAGGGGCTGTGGTCTTGGAACAGGGTTTTCGTAAAGCTCCCCGAACGATCTGAACGTACATCCAGTTCGAGCACCTCTGATCTTCCAGTACTTCCATCCGGGACGCTGCCCACCTGCTCTGGCGCATGAGGTGAGCTGCCAGGAGCAAAGCTGATTGCCTACCTGGCCTAGGAGGTCCTGCCTCACACCATACGCTGTCTCCTCCACCACAAAAGAGTTTCCTTCCAACCAGTTATGTGGCTTGTGGCTTTCTATCTCCCTACGGCTGCGTGCAAACATCTTCTCTCCTTATGCAAAGCACTGTCCTGGTTGCTGGGGTTCTGAAGCAAGACTGCTTGGGTTGGCAAGACCTTGTGCCATGCCCAGGTGCCATGACCTTGGCCAAGTTACTGACCTTCCCCGTGCCTCAGTTTCCTCGCCTGGAGAGAGTAACAGTTTCTGCCTCATAAAGTTATGGGGAGGTTTAAACATGAGCACATTTAAATGCTCACTGAATATCAGCTGTGTGACTGACCATGCCACCAGCCCCATGAGAACGGGAGGGCGCTTTGTCCATCTGTCTCCAGCACCGTGTCTGGCACAGAACAAGCTGCTCAATAAAAAATGGCAGCTGGTGAACGAAGGAACACTTCCCCAAAGCCTACATCCATGTCCATGTCCAGACCCGTGCCTGTGTTCCGAAGTGCCTCTTATACCCTGAATAGGTCCTAGCAAGGCTGAGCTCTGAGATGCAGAGCATGGGGCTGCTCTCCAGCACTCTGGACAGAGACAGGGACAGGCAGCATAGGCGACTGGGGAAGGCAGAGAGGGTGTTCCAATCCTGTTTCCCAGTGGCCCCCGCGTGCTAATGGTGAAGAGCGCACTGTGGGGACCAGGAAGGGGAGCCAGGGACTCGGGGAGGAGTAAATGTGAAAGGGTCTCAGAGGCAGCCTCGGCTGGCAGAGAGATGCCAGAGGGACAGCCTGTGGCCCAGCTATGCAGGCCTCTCTGTGCGGAATGCTGAGGCCTTCTACCTCTCCGGTGAAAGCAAGTGCCCAACCCAGCCCCTGGCAGGTGGCAAGGCCTCAGAATGGTTCCCTTCGCGGGTCCAGTGCCCTGTGCTCAGCCATCTCAGGCCAGAAAGCCCAGCACTGCCCTCCGGTCTCTGAAAATGTGACTCCACAGCCCCATGCCTGGTGCCCCTTGATCCCTGTGAGCTTCACTCAGGAAAGGGAGTTGGAGGAAGGTGGTGCTGGGGGGGGGGGTGTCCACTCACCCACAATCTCGTTCTCCTCCAGATTGATGGTCTCCAGTGCTGGCAGGGTGGTGAGCTGCTCAGGAAAGTCGTGGAACTGGTTCCGAGACAGGTCGATGGCCTTGAGGTGCTGCAGGGCACTGACCTCGTTGGGGAGGCGGTGCAGGAAGTTCCCTTCCAGGCGGAGCTCTGCCATGTGGGGGAGGAAGAGCAGGGGGGGTGAGAAGGAAAGCAGCCTAGAGATGCTACCAGCTGCCCAGGCCAGGAAGGCAGCAAGGACGCCCCAGGCCAAAAGGAAGTCCTCCCCACCCAGGGTCCAGTCCATGTTTGTTTATGCAAGAGTAGGGGTAACTCCCACCGCTGGTTGGGGGTCATTTCCAGCTGGGCTCCCTACTTTTGGCTTTGGAATGGAAGGCTCTCCCAACATTCCAAAGCCTAGACAGCGGTCAGGTGGTCAGGACATGCTGGCTCCTCCCTCAGACCAGGCCTCCGCTCCAGGCCTTGATGGGATAGGTCAGGATGGGCAGCCGGGGCTCCTCACTCCTGCAGCTGACCAGACGAATATGGATGGGCTCCTGCTCTTAGAGCAGCTACTCCAGAAGCTGACCAGCAACCCGCAGGGACCAGGGTGAGGAGGTAAGCAGGGCTGGTGGGAGTCCCTCTGCTGGGAACCTGCCCCAGGCTGGCTGGGATGGTGAAGGCTGAAGCTGAAGTGCTGTGTTCTACAGAGAAGCTGGGTGTCCACAGGCACCGGGGGCAAGGAGAAGGGATGAGAGGCAGAAACCCAGAGCCATGGTGGGAGGTAAGGGAGGTGGCATAACGCAGGGCCTAAGTGTGCTGCCCCTGGGGACCCCACGGCCTGAGTTCACACCCAACTGTGCCACCTACGACTTGTTCGCTCCGTTATCTAACCGCATTAGGTGTGTCACCTCACCTGTAGAAAGGGACTAGCAGTGCCCGTCTCAGAGAGTTGTTGGAGGATTACATCGTTAACATGGGAAAAGCGCTTGGCTCGGTGCCCAGGACAGAGTACACGTTCCTATGTGCTATTGTTATCATCACAGCATAGGGCTGCTGTGAAGACTGCGTGTCTGCAAAGCGCTTTGCACAATGTCTGGCACACAGTAGGTGCTCAGTAAACACCAGGGAGGAACCTAAGGAAGCAGAGGAAGCCAGTGGACAGCAGGAGCATGGGAGAGACAGAGCAGCAGAACTGCCATGAGAGCACCCACAGGGGCCTGGAGTTCTGCTGGTTTCCCAGGCCCCGTCCCCAAGTGACCTCATAGAGTCTCTCCTTTGTTAAATGACAGGCGAGCCTTCCCACCTTGTCTGGCAAAAAGGAAACTGAGGCTCAGAAATGCCAAGTGACCTGAAGAATGACCTCAGCTCTTCTCCCCGAGGCTGGCTTCATGGGCCTGTGACCAGCACAGTCACACAGGGCCCCAGGTTCCCGAGGGCCCAGCACTCGTGGCTGAATGTTCTGCGCTGCCGTCGTGAAAGTCTGCAGCGAGAGGCTGTTCCAAGAGGTGACCACTCCCTGCAAGCGGGACCCGGCCATAACAGCAGTTGCTTTCTGCAAACCCCCTGGGGACTGTCTCATCGTAACTGATGTTCACTCTGACATACATCAGCATCGTCCCTTGCCTCCTGTTACGTGCTGGTTCCTGGAACAGGTTGCTGTCCTGACCTGGTCAAGCACGCGCAGCAATTCCCTGTACCTGGCAGCATCTACCTGGCAGCATCCATGAACTAGTACCTGTGACTGTCCCCCCGCTTTACTCCCCAGAATTCTTTAGGATCCATTCAGTCTCACAGCCGCCTAAGACATGCCTCGTATATGAGTTTCCCTTAATAAACTCTGTTAATTACCAGACCGGAGTGGCCAGCCTCCTTCTTTGGTCTTTCCCTGCCTTCCTCTTACGAAGGTAGATTTCCAGTCTCAGGGCTTTTCCCTGGATCTGCGTGGACTAACAAAGTCTTAGTAATTTTATCCTTGAGTCTGTGTTTTATAAGTCGAGCGAAGTCCTGGAGTATCAGCTTATACACCGGGTCCTGACTCCCACCAGCTCCCCAGGCACCCAGGACATGCTGGGCTCCCCCTCTTCACCCCTATCCTGCAACTGTTACAGCCCTCTCTCCCTGGAAGGGGCCTGGGCACAGGGAGGGTCAGCCGGCACACGTGCCCATGGTGTCTTGGGGTAGAGCACGGTGGCATCTGTCCCCTGGTACTCCTTGCCCCGGGGCGGGCAGCACTAACATGTCTGCTAGGCGGCAGCTGGAGGCTGAGTCTTGGCAGGAGGAAACCTCTCGCTCATCCTGGCCTCAGGTACTGAGCATATCCTGAGGCAGGGGGTTAAAGATCCCTGGGATACCTGGCTGGACCTTGCCAGGTCCTACGCCTGGCTAGAGTAAAGTGGGGTGGTCTCACATGTGTGAGAACTGTTAGGCTCGAGGGCATGTGCACGTGTGCCCTTCATTGTGAGGAGTTGGGGGGTACCCTAGGCATTTGTGAGCGGCCGCACTTCCTGTCTTCCTCCTTCCAACCTTCCTGAGTCTGGCTGGAGTTTCCCTCTGGCCACTTGAGGACCCTCTGGAAACAAGCTATGAAATCCAAATGGCATAATTTTATGACCCCATATATGGGTCAAATGCTGATATTTGCATTTAAAACGGGCGTTGTACAATATAAAGGGGAATGGTAAAATTCATACTAATAATTTAAAGTTTCAATATTTTCCTGACTTGGAAGGGCATTAAATAGCAAGTGAAAATCACCAAGACACACTAAGAGAGCGGCCACAGAGGCAAGGAAAAGGCTTCTCATGTTCCTTTAACAGTACTTTCCTCCTGCCTGTGAACAGGGTCCGACATTTTCACTTTGCACGGGGCCAACCAGTTACGTAGCCAGCCCACCTGTCCCTCTGCATCCCCCACGATGCAGCCGGGGTTGTGGGAGATAAAGGGCTCCGAGGTCCCAAAAGCCAGTTCCAGGGTTCCGCAGTTGGAACAGAGCCCTGCGTGAGGGCCCTCTGGACCCACCCACCTGAGTGCCAGCCCCACTGCAGGCACCTGCTCTGCCGTGCTGTCTGTCTCTGATCCGATGGGGGCTGTATCGGATTCATCTTTGTTCTCTGCACTCAGCAAATATGTGATAAGTGATGACAAGAGGAAAACAGACCTGCCTGTTTGAGGGGACCTGGCTGCCTCTCATTCCCATTTCAAGGACATCCTGAACACAAGGCTCATCAGCAGAGCCACACGAACCCCGAACCCCTCCAGCAGCCAGGTCCTTAGACAGTCACGCCTCAAACCAGAAAACACCCCTGTGCAGGTCACAGGTCCAAGGTCAGTTTTGGAAGGGATGCTGGAGAACATCTAGTCAGTGCTTCGCCAACTTGCCTTTGCCAGACAGCATTTCCTCCAACACGCCGAGCACGCTGCTGCCTTGGGTCTTGGCACCTGGAGTTCCCTCTTTCTAGGATGCTCTGCTACGTCACTTCATTTGTGTCTTTGCTTGAATGTCACGCTGTCTAAAGTAGGATCCCCTCCCATCATTTCCGTCCCCTTCCCCTGCAGTGTTAGCTCTCACGGATTCCATCATTAACTAGCACAGAGGAGAGAGAGAGGGAAAGTGGTGGAAATGAGGCTGGAACCACGTTATGCAAGACCTCAGCGACCTTGGGAAGGTCAGGGATTTATCTCAGGGAGATAAGCCATTTTGAGGATGAGTGTGCATGACCTCGTCTAAGATTTTATGTTGATCTTATATCCCAGGAACTTGCTGAGCTAGGAGGGTTGTTTTGTAGATTCCTTGGGGTTTTCTATGTAGACAATTATATCACAAATAAGAGAGTTTTATTTCTTCATTTCCTATCTATATGCCTTAATTTTTTTTTCTTACCTTATTGCAGTGGTTAGAACTTTCAAAATGAGGGCAGACATCTTTGCTGTCCTCAATTTTACAGGTAAAGCATTTCATCATCAAGTCTGCTGTTAGCTGTGGGATTTTTATAGATGTTCTTTACCAAATTGAGTTATTTCTCCTGTGTTCCTCGTTTGTTGAATTTTTTTTTTAAATCATAAATGGGTGTTGGAGTTTGTCAAATGCTTTTTCTCTGTCGATATATATGATAGATAAACGGCTGATTTTCAAATGTTGAGCCAGCCTTGCACATCTGAAAAAAGTGATAATTACCACTTGGTCATGGCATATAATTCTTTTCATACACTGCTGGGTTTGATTGCTAATATTTTGCTGAGAATTTTTCATGTCTTAATTAATGTGCGATAGTGGTCTGTAGTTTTCTTTGTAATTTATTTTTGTCTTGTTCACATCTGGATTTGAAATAGAAGTAATACTAGCTTTGTTGCATGGGTTAGAGCAGGGGTGGGCAAACTTTTTTACTTGAGGGCCACAATGGGTTCTTAAACTGGACCGGAGGGCCGGAACAAAAGCATGGATGGAGTGTTTGTGTGAACTAATATAAATTCAAAGTAAACATCATTACATAAAAGGGTACGGTCTTTTTTTTGAATAGTTTTATTCATTTCAAACGGGCCGGATCCGGCCCGCGGGCCGTAGTTTGCCCACGCCTGGGTTAGAGAGTGTGCCCTTCTCTTCTATTTTATGGAAGAGACTATGTAAAACTGATGTTAATTCTTGTTGACGAGTCTGCTAGACTTCTCCTGTAAAATCTGCGCCTAGCGATTTCTTTTTTTAGGGTCATTGTAGTTATGAATTCAGTTTATTTGATGGTTATAGGGTTTTTCAGATTGGATATTTCATCTTGCTTGAGTTTTGGTAGTTTGTGGCTTTTAAGGAACTGGTTGGTTCATTTCTTTTAAGTTGTCAAAAACTTATGAGTGCAGACTTGTTCATGATAAACCTGGTAGGTTTTGAGGGGAAACCAAACCATGGAACTGCTTGCAGGCCCCCTCACCAGGGAAAGGCAAAAAAGGTAGGTTCCCTGGGATAGATGCCCCCATCCCTGTCAAAGTCCCAGTCTTAACCAACTCCTGGGACTTTATGTCACCTCAGCCGACGTACTTGAGGTTTTCTCTGTTGTTCCCACTTCAGAGAAGGAACAAGAATGTGGCCAATAGCCCAGTTACCTGCTCGGCTGATGTGCTGAGCTGCCAACTAAACATGGTTGCAGCCACATCCAGCTTTGCTTCACACCCCTGGGGGCACAACACATTCCTTTTCGTTGTTGGGGTCACAACAATGCCCAGGGTCTTGCTACCTTCTCTCTGGGAGAGAGGGCTGAGGTGCTCTGGTCCCAGGGGGTGGCATGGGGGGCCTCCAGATGTTTCTTCCCGTTCGCTTACACCAAGGTTCAGAGCCAACCAGTCTGGGCTCCCGGATGGACAGGGTCTCTGGGAGGAGACCTACTCCATCCTCTCCCAACACTGTCCCCACCCTGAGAGCAGCCCCTCACGATATTCCCTTATTTACTATCTATTAAACTGTGGTTTCGGGTGTCTGTTAAATGGACCTCCCTTCCCCAAGTTCTTCATATTACTTCCGCATCCTCCTTATCTTGGACAACTGCCAAGGCTGACTCAGAAGCCTTAGACTGACCCCAGCGAGAAAGGAGGCCTACTGATTCCATTAAGGAAATGATGAGGCTGGCCGGCCGTAACTATGGAGCCAGGCAGGCAAGGGAATGCGCCAACTCCAAAAGTACCCATCCACCAAGGATCAGTCAGTGCCTTGGGTGCCACACCCACATCGATAAGCAGTCAGGGCAGGGTCAGCCAGGGTGCAAAAAGTGTCCTTCAAATGGCTCATGCTCCGCACAAAGACAGCTGGGCACAGGGGCAAGGAGACAGGAGTGGAGTTTCCAAAAGCCACACCCTCTCCTCAGGTGGACAGCGGGAAGGGGTGAGAAAACTGTTCTGTGTCGGCAACAAACTAAAATGGTGCTGACCATTCTGCCCCCACGAAAAGAATAAGGCAGTTGTCACTGTCCCAACATGGACCAATTTCTAAAATGTACTGCTAAATAAAAAAGGCAAGTTGTGACCGAGCTGGTCTGGCTCAGGGGCTAGAGCATCAGCCCTCGGACTGAAGGGTCCTGGGTTTGATTCTGCTCAAGAGCACGTACCTCGGATGCAGGCTCGATCCCTGGTCCTGGTTGGGGCATGTGCGGAAGGCACCCAATCTATGTGTCTCTCTCACATTGCTGTTTTTCTCTCTCTGTCTCTCCCCGCCCCTCCCACTCCCTCTAAAAATCAATGGGAAAATGTCCTCAGTCGAGGATTAACAAACTAAAAAAGGCAAGTTGCAAAAGAGTGCATACCCTTTAATCCTATTAGTAGTTATAAAGGAGCTCCATAGATCTGGGCCCGCAGTTCCAACCCCTTCTTTTTCGCTGTGTGACCTCGGGCAAGTTACTTACGCGCTCTCTGCCTCAGTTTCCTCATCTATAAAAGGAGACAGTGCCAGCAGAGCTGTGTGCCTTTTGCAGGGTCTAGCGAAGAATCTGTTCCTTGACTTCTCCAGCCTCTGGAGGTTTGGAACCACATCATCCAGTCTCTGTTGCGGCTGTGACATCAGCTTCTCGGACTCTGGCCCTCCTGCCTCCTAATAAGGACCCTGTGATGACACTGGACGCACTCACTCACCCCAGGGTATCACCTGGTCTCAGGTCCTTAACTAAATCACATCCGCAGAGTCTCTCTTACCACGAAAGGAAACAGTCACAGGCTCCAAGGACTAGGATGTGGCTATCTTTGGGAGGGTCATTATTTCGCTGACCACATGGTCGGAAGTCATTCATTCACCTGCTCAGTGGGTAACGCCCACGATTCTGTGCCAGGTACTGCGCCGGACAGTGCCGCGGATGCAGCCACTCTCAGGGCTGGGCATGGGTTAATGTATTCAATCTTCACAGGGGCTCTCTGGGTAAAGACTATTACCAGTATTATTCCATTGTACCGAGGGGGAAACTGAGGCACAGAGCAGTTAACCTGCCTGTGATTACCGAGCTAATGAGTTGCAGAGAGCATCAGTCAGGGCCCCCACTGGAAAGAGCTGGCATACTCAAATTAACTCAAGGAGAGTTTATTTGCAACAAAAAGTATTTCCAACGCTGTGAGAGGCCGCAGTGGAATTTCAAGGGATCATGCAGTCACCCGGGGTTACAAGCAGGGAGCTGTCACCACCCAGAGAGACAGTCATGTTGAAGCTGCCTTGAGAAAAGTGACCTCCGGACAAGGGGCACAGCTAGCCCGAGGTGGACCTCACAGGGAGGTGGCCAGGAGAATAAATTCACTGACCTTTCTCTCCACTCTCCCTCTGCTCTCCTGCTGGGGCTCCCCAAAGGCTGCACCTAACTGCAGCCGAGGGGCAGAGAGCCAAGATCAGCATGGAGCACGGACCTACAGGGGATGTGGGAGACGTCACACTCCAGAACTGGACTCGAACTCGGTGTCTGTGCTTTACACACCAAACGACCCAGCCTCTCATCCTGTGGGGCCTGGTTCAGCCTGCTCTTCACCTGGTGGGCCCCGGGCTCAGGGTCAGGTCAGTGCTCAGTGACGTCATGGTGCACACCATGCTCTCTTAAAATGCTCTCGCCTGCTGGCCTTGGTAGTCCTATCTCTGGATTCCATACAAAGCAAGCTGAAGGCCATGGCACTTGGGTCCCTTTAGCTCTCTGCTGGGGAGGGCTGAACCACTGTCTGCAAGCACACATGCAGGGGCCACGAACAGCTTGGCCTTTTCCCCACTGAGGTCAGCCAGGTAACCCCAGATGCCCTTGTGGGCCGACAGCAAAAACCGATGCAGAAGGTCACAGCCGATCACCGCCTCGGCATCAGGTAGGGACTCTTGGTCGTCGGCAACTGGGAGCTGCCCCGTGGATAACTCAGTGAGGTGGACTCTCCCAGACCTGCTATCTCAGTGGCGGGCCGTGCTGAGGGAACCCCTCAGGGCAGATCTGCCTGGTCCCAGACTGAAATCAAGGCGTCAGAGCCCAACGGCCTACGGCAAAGCTTCACTGTCCGCCGCGCTTTCTCGGGACTGTACCCCTTCTCTCCCCTTCCATCTGCTAAGTGCCAGCAGCTAGAGAAAGGTAACGCAGTGGGCGGGAGCAAAGCAGGAAGTGGGGGAAGAACATGGGACTGAGCAACCGTCGGCTGCGCCACCCCTCACCCAGTAAGGTGCTGTCTGCTTACACACCCGGCGCCTCTGACACCAGGAGCTCCTCGAGGACCAGGTCGAGGTCTCAGTTTTCGTTCTTTTTGACAGAGTCCCTCATTTTGGGGAGATCCAAGGCCCCAACCCCCCAGTACTGTCCCCAGTAAACTTCAGCCAAGCTCCCAGTCTCTGGCCGCTCACCCCAGATAAGGATTGGGGTCAGGTGGACAGGAGCCACCCCAGCAGGAGGGACTGGACAATAAGCACAGGGAACAGTGAGGGCCAGTGCTTGGCCATCGCCTCCAACACTCCAAATCCCTGCTGAGGCCGGGGGTGGGGGAGACCTCTGCGGGGGCCCCTCAGGTCTCCTGGACCTGCCCCTGGAGGCCAGCGTTCTCCTGGCGAAGGGCCCGGAAGTCCTCTTGGATCTTCTCCAAGTTGCCGAGGGTCTTCTTGCCCATCTCAGTCTCGATCTGCTCCTCCAGGTCTCGGACCTCCCGCAGGAGGGTGCCCAGGTCCTCGATGGTCTGGAGGAGCTGGCTGCAGTTCTCATGCAAGGCAGCCAGGTGCTTGCAGGCCTTCCGCACAGCACCATCCTTCTCGGCATCCTTGAACACCAGCTCATCAGTCACCGCAAATGTCCGGTGCAGCTTCCCAGACAGGGAGTCGATTTCCTTCTGAAGCTGCTTTGTGTCAGACAAGATCTTAGTGATCTCTTCCTTCTGCTTCCGGACGTTACCCACAACCTCCAGGATGCGCTGGGTGTAGGCCGGCCGGGACACGTCTCTGGGCAGGATCTCCAGCTCGGACACCAGCCGCTTATAGATCCCCTCCTTCCTGCGGGCCTCCTCGGCAGCAGCCCGAACTCTCCGGTGCAGCTCCTGGATCTCTGCCAGCCGCCGAGAAGATTCCAGCTCTCTGCAAGCCTGGAGCTTTCGGAGGTGGCGGTACTCAGCAAGGAGCGGGCCCGGTGCTTTTCCCACGGGCCCGCCAAGTGGACGACCCGCTGGGCACTACTCTCTACCACGAGCTGTAGCTTGGCAAGGTTGGCAGCCCCGTCTGGCAGCAGCTGCACTGCCCGGCGCTTCAGGTGCAGGGCCTGCTCCCTCTCCGCTGTGCTGAGCTCCGTCTGCCGACACCGGGTCTCCATCTGCACAAGGCCGATTCCCAGCGTCTTCATGTTGGCTGCACCCTCTTCAATCTTAAGGTTCACTCCATTTAGCAGCTCCCGGAGAGCCTCCAGCTCCTGCTCTTGAGCTGCCCACGTGTCTGGTTCAGGCCACCGGGAGGTGGCTGGCACAGCTGACACCTGGGCTACCTGGGCCTCGGGCTCCAGATGGAAGGTGAACTTCTCTGAATGTGTGAAGCGGAAGCCCTTGGGAGCACCAGCCATGGTCCCAGCACCCCAGGCCTGCAGCAGCTCTCCCAAGTCCTGGGTTTGCTGGGGGGCCGCCAGCTGGCCACAGGTCTGACGCAGATGCTCAGTCAGGTGCTTCTGCAGCCGCTGCAGCTGAGCCCGCCTATCCTGTGCGGGGAGGCAGGATGCCCGGTGGACCCAGGTCTTGTCCCCAGGGTGGTCCCGGGCTGTGTGCTGGCAGAGCTGGATGGCATGGCATTCGAGGAGCGAGGCCACCCTCCCAGCAGGCTGAGGCACCTGCGTGGGGGCTGGTAGTAGCAGGGAACTTGCCTGGAACTCCCGGGGCTCTCCTGTGGAACTCAATTCAGGCACGACCAGTGTCCTGGCATGGAAAGGATTCTGGGGGGCCGAGCCCTGGAGGTGCTGCAGCTTAGAAGTGCGAAGAAGGGGTGGAACCCAGGGCAGGGCCAGCTGGTCCCGAATGTGGCTCCCGATGGCCCGGAGAAGGATCGCTGAGTCACCTGCAGTCTGGTCTGCATCCTCAGAGGCATCGGCAGATAGACGCTCAGCCAAGAAGAGAAGCAGGTCCCGGAGGTCAGGCTCACTGGGGTAGAGGAAGTTCTGATAGCCAAGCTCCAGAGGATAGCCCAGGTCCATGCAGGCCTGAGCCAGGCTCATGGCCAGGTGGAAACGGGCAGACATGGTGAGAGGCAGCAGGGGGCTGAGGCCGCAGCCCACAGCAGGATTGATCACACGCAGGCAGCAGACAACGGCTTCGACAACTAGCTCAGTGGTGAAGGCTCGCAGGGTCTGCACTTCCGGAGGAACTGCCGCGCCAGCCTGGCGCAGGGAATGGATGAGGATTCGGTCTGCCTCCTCCATGGTGAAGCTGCGTCCCAGTCTGGGGCGGGAGCCAGGGCTGGGTCCGAGCAAGCGAACCTAGGGCTCAGTTTTCTTAGCCTTCTCAAATATCGGGCGCTATGAGGGCTGGATGAGGTAGCATATGTGAAACCCTCAGCACGCACCCAGTGAACGTGGGCTCTCCTGCTACTCCTCACCTGCTCATGCCCACGGCCGGGCGTAGAGCAGGCGCTCACGGGGAACTGCTGAGGTTCACTGAAAGACAGGCTGTGAGAGGCTGAATATACACACAGGCAATGGCCAGACCAACTGTAAGAACAGAACTCTGACCCACAGCCTGCCCAGGAAGCCAACCCATCTCAACAGTGACAGCTCAGGAAGCTGTCTGCCCTAAGTCAGACTGGTGGGAAGTGAGACTGCTATCGCTATCAACAATCCTGGAAACCAAGCAATACCCTCTGTAACAAATGGACCCAATGGCCAGGACTCAATTGCTGACAGTTTCCTTAACTTTTGTCCCCACTTCCAACTGAGCACCATGCAGAGAAAGCCAAATACACACCCTAACCAATCACACAGGATGCCCCAGGGCCAGCAGGCCTGCCTCCAGGTTCCCCAGGCCAAAGGCCTCCAATCAGGGCACACCCGAAGCCTTCCCTTCCTCCACTGTAAAGCTTTCCCACCCCTCTGCCTGCCTTTGAGTCTCTGCCCACGGCAAGCACAGAGGCTGACTCCCTTGCTAGAGCAGCTCTGAATGAGCAGCCCCTGCAGCGCTCATTTGGGTGGTCTTCGTCCACTCTGCAGGGGCCTCACACACACGCAGTAGGAAGAGCTGAGTGGGCCCGGCCGGCTCGGCTCAGTTGGTTGCAGCAGCATCCTGGACACCAGAAGGTGGCAGCTTTGACTCCCGGTCAGAGCACATTCCCAGGTTGTGGGTGTGATTCCCGGTCAGGCCGTGTGCAGGGGGCAACCAGTGGATGTTTCTCTCTCACAGCGATGTCTCTCTCTCTCCCCCCTCCCTCCTTCACTCTCTGTAAAAATCAACCTAAAAACAATTACATTTTAAAAAAGAAGAGCTGAATGATTTGCATGGAGAGGCAGTGGGGAGATGGGGACACAGAAAAAGAGGGAACAAAAGAGCCACAGCTGGACACTGGGACTCGCCCTTTGGACTGATTCCATTTCTGCCACTGTCCTTCCCAGGTCTTTCTTGCTTTTTCTTGTTATAAGATGGGTGAAGGACATAAAGGAGATGGAATCATTTAAAGATGACCTTGCTCTGCCCTGGCTGGTGTTGCTCAGTGGATAGAGCATTGGCCTGTGCACCAAAGAGTCACCAATTTGATTCTTGGTCAAGGGCACATACCTGGGTAGCAGATTCGATCTCCAAACCCCAGTCAGGGTACATGCAGACCAACCAATGTACCTCTTTCATGTTGATGTTTCCGTTTCTCTCTCTCTCCCTCCCTCCCTTCCTCCCTCGCTCCCTTCCACTCTCTAAAAAAAAAAATCAATGGGAGAGGATAAATAAATAAACAAATAAACAAACAACCAGATACACAGATAAACAAACAAGCAGACTAATAAACGCAAATAAGCAAATAAATAAATAATAAGACTTTGCTCTGAGGGGCCATGAGCCCAGCAGAAGATGGTTCCCAGGCTGCCCACAGGAGACAACTTGGCAGACAGGGAGGTCACAGATGGCTCTCTCCCCAACACCAAAGCAGCCCCCCTCCTTTGTCAGGACACTGGCAGGCTGTGAGGAGCCCAGCAAATCTTATTCAAGCCTCCTCTTCGCACATCAGATGTGAGGGTTTTCTTATTTGAAAGAGAAGCTACGACAAAGGCTGGGACTCAGAGCTATCTCCGTGGGAGCCAGGCTGGTCCTCAGCTCCAGCCCCTTCCTGCTGGGCACACGGCCATCCTTTTGTAATCCAAGGCGTGGGGGGGCATCAGGAGCCGCAGCCAGCACAGGAGGGAGTTCAAACTGTACCTTCAACAGACTTCCGACCCGAAGGGTATTGTAATGACTGTATTTCCAGGGCCCAGGCACGATGCACGGGGCTCTAAGCACATTTCTCTGACACCCATGGTGGTCCCTGAAAGGGCCTGCTCACTCATCCTGCAAGGCGCTGCCGAATGTCAGATCCTCTGAGCCTTGCTTCCACACCCACCCCGCTGCCCTTGCCACTCTCGGGAAGATTTTGTTCCTCGGCCCCGCAGCCCCGTGTTTTGTCCACACCAGCGTCACAGCACTCGGTGTCGTTGGCGCGTCTGTTCCGCGACCCTGGGCTCCTTCAGTGGGAGCCTCCCATTGAGCTCCTTTGTTCTGAGCCTCCCACAGGCCTGGACGCAGCAGGAGCGCAGGGCAGAGTGAATGAAGGAAAACGTACAAATGAACTCCTCTCACCCAAAGGAAGCCCCCCTGCCTGGCTGCCCTTCCAGGGGCTCCACCCACTCCCACCATCCACGGTCCATCATTCCCTCCCCCTCTGGAAAGCAAACACCCCATTCCAGCGGGCTGGATACAGCTCTGGAGGACCCGTGAGCTCATGCAGGTGTCCTGGGGAGGCACCTGGCCTGCGAGGTGGGCAACCAGGGTGTACTGCTCTGAGACCCCGGGCGGGCACGTCCCTGCTCTCCCTGACCTTCCGTCTCCCTCCCTGAAATGAGGGGACGGAAACAGCTCTAATATTTATGGGAGATTCTCCCAACCAGTGGCCCTCAGGATAAATCTAGTGTTTGATCGCTTGTATCTTATGTAAAAATATGAGTCCTGTGAGCTTCACTCAGAAACGACTGCACAGACCAAGCCCACGTGCTTGCCCTTGTGTCTGCACCTCGCCGGGGGTCTTTCCAGGCCTGCCTGTGGCTCCCTCCTGTGGTTTCCCTAAGAAGCCTAAGATCAGCTGTAGGAGACAGGCTCGCTCGAGTTGCTCTGTTCCTCCGTTTCCATTTTACATACGTGTTTCTCTACACAGGCTTTTAGACCCTTTCCATGCTTCTAGCAGATAGAGAATTCTAGAAGGCAGGAAGGTCAGGCTCTTGTGCTCTCCCCAACTCTCCCGCTCCATCACTTTGAAAGCACATGCCACGTGCCCAGGTCGCAGCCCCATCCCAGGCTGGCTGAGTGGCCCTGGACTCTTGCAGAAGGATGGAGGGGCTCCTCTGTGGAGAGGGGGACAAGCACTGCGGTGACGCCTGCACCCTGCTGTCTATCCAGAGGAGGCATTTCAAAAGAATCGATAATACCCACCCGCTGGCCTCCTGCCACCTCGCTGCCACGCCCCCCTGTCCACCTGCTCTGTGTGTGCCCAGCAGAGGAAACACCAACATTCTGGAATCTGTCACTCCTGAACTGAGAGAGCAGCACAGGAGAACAATGCCGGATTGGGGGACCAGACGAGGGCTTGTTCAAGTCACCAAGAGATACTTCTGGGCCTCAAGACCCCACTAGCCTGTTCAGAATAAGAGTCACTCCAGGACCCACACCTAGACCATTAGCCAATCTGATTCACAGCCAGCGGGGCAGACGCGACAGAGGTTTCTACGCTTCAGTAAGGACACAGGTCCATCCTCAAAGCCTCCCCCTGGCAGAGACTTCCCAGGTGCAGCTGACGGGGCTGGCCCTAGTTACCCTCCCAAGAGTGTCAGAGCTTGAGGACGAGGGCTGGCCATGCCCCCCTGAGCTAAGCTGAGCTGACCAGGGCCTACCTTGAAGCTGACAGAATGTGGTCATGAACTTGCTGGTGAGGGACTTGAGCTCGTTGTTGGCCAGCGTGATGAGGTGGATCTGGTCGGTGACATTGCGCAGGACCTTGTAGATGCCGATGGGGAAAGAAACCAGCTTGCACTCGGCCAGATCTGCAGCCAAAAAACACAGACAGACCAGAGTCAGCAGCCAGAGCTGCCCGAGGACTTGCCCCAAACCACGTGGACCCGACCTGGTCCACCCTTCCAGCCTCCTTGCTCTCCCGCCTGTCCCCCCTGTGCCAGGCTTGAAACCCTACCCTCTCTCTTCTGGGAGCCTTCATCACCCGTAATCACACTTGTCCCTCGCCATTACCACAGCCTACTGGCCAGAATGTGGAATGCAGGGTTCTGCCAGCGCAGTGGCGACCAGCATTCATGGCAATGCCCTTGAGGCCCTGCCAAGTCGACAAGTCCCTAAGGAACCGTCAAAGACTCAACAGTGAAGCTGCAGTCTTATGAGTACTTGGTAACAGTCTACTTCTTTGAAAACAGGCAATTCACATAGACGTTGACCTTCCCAGTCCTGTCACTCTGACAGAAAGAAAGCCTTGTACAAGAGGCAGCGAGGAAGCTGTGTGCAGGCTCGCTGGCCGTTCCTCAAGAATTACCATATGGCCAGCAATTCCACTCATAGTGTACACGCAGGAGAAATGGAACCAGGTGTCCACACAAAAACACATTACACATGGATGCTCATAGCAGCATTATTCATAACAGCCAAAACATGGAAACAACCCAGATGTCCATCAACTGCTGAATGGATAAGCAAAATGCGGTATCTCCATAAAAAGGAATAAGTTTAGCAATAAAAAGAAAGGAAGTACCAATACATGCTACAATATCGAAGGACCTTGAAAGCATTATGCTAAGTGAAATAAGCCAGTCACAACGGACCATATAGTGTATGAGACCATTTATATGAAATGTCTAGAATAGCCAAGTATATAGAGGCAGAAAGTAGATGAGTGGTTCCATAAGGCTGGGGGGCATCGGAGGATTGTGAGATGGAGATGAAGTGGTGAAGGTTTCTTGGTGAGGGTAAGCAAATGTTCTAAAATTTGATTGTGGTGATAGCGGCACAAATCTATGAATATACTAAAACCGCTAAATTGTATACTTTAAATGGCTGAATTGTAGGGTATATGAATTACATGTCAATAAAACTGTTTTATATACATGGCAGCAGGGAGACACTGCAAGTATGAAGGCTAAGAGATGAGGTTCATCTAAGTCATGTAAGTTCCCTGGGCCTCACTTTCTTCATCTGCACAATGGGTATATCATTATCCACCTAGCAAAGCTGTCAGGAGAAGTAAATGTAATACAAAGTACTAAATGTACTAACAAAGTGCCGGGCAGGAATGCAGAGGTAATGCTACAGATGTTGTTTCTTCTTCCCTAAGTACCCCCATTACTGGTGATCCCCTCCTAACCCCTGAACCCGGAACCCCAGGAGCACTCACTCACCAACTCAGAAAGTACTGCCCCATCTCCCTCTCAGCAAACTCTTGTCTTTTTCCTAAAGAGGCCAGGCTTCCCCCAGGCCTCTAAGCCTTTGAAGATTGCTCCAAATTAAATATACAGAAATCAATAATATTCCTATATACCAGCAAGAAAAGAAAGTTTATAAAGATCCTACTGTGAACAGCAACAATAATGCAAAGCCTTTAGAAACAGTCAGAAGAGAAGCCCTTCTCCCTCATCTGCCTCTTAGAATTTCTACTCTTGCTCCAAGGCCAGCTCAAGTGTCACCTCCTTCAAGAAGCCTCCTCTCACTGCAGTTAGATGCTCCAGCCTCTTAGCCTCATATTGTGCGAGTAAAACCTCGTCATCCTGTATTGTACTGGCCCCCTTTTCTTTCTGCTTTCCCCCTGGATTGGAAAGACCACAGAGCGCGGTGCCAGCAGAGGTCTAGCCGGCCTGGAGCAGGGCAGGGTATTGGGGACCTCCCTGAGTTGGTGAGGAAAGAAAGGGGGCACGTAGGGTAAAGACAAAAGTCCAGATGACTGAGGGCCACAGGGGTCCTGTAGGGCATCCTGTGAAGAGGTGTCTTACTGCCTCCTCTGGTCCAGGTTGTGCTGAGTGAGCGCAGCCCTGCTGCCATAACCACCAGCTCCTATATCAGCAGGTGAGGATGGCGGAAGAGGATGCGAAGTCTGCAGCTGGGACCCAATCCCAGGAAGCCAGGCTTTCAATAGAGATCAGGGCTGGGACTGGACCAGCTCTGCGGGCTCAAAGTTTGGGGTAGGCTGGGGATTCTAGAAAGAACAAACCCTTCCAAACCACGAGTCCCTAGTGCCTGGTGCCAGAGCACAAATGGCTCCAAGGGACAGCTGTGGTGGCTGTCAATCATATCAGTCCATTGGGTGGAAGCGACAGATCTACAAGCTAGGAGCAACATCAAGGGACACATCAGAAGCTGTCCCTTTAAAACAAAGAGCCACAGAGGATGCCTCCCACCACCTGCATCCCTTAACATGGACTTAGGAGTTCTGTCCAAAGAAACAGAAACATAAACATTGGAAACAGACAAGATTATCATGATGTGTATTTGCAATGACTGTGTGACCTCAAACACCCGAAGTCATCTGACAACACAAACGAAACAGACTTCAGCAAAGTGGCTGATCCAAATAAACATGCAAAACTCAATGACATTCTATATGCCAGCAATAAAAATATAGTTTTTGAGGGTCCTATTCTGAACAGCAACAGTAATATAAAATATACAGTGATAGCAATAATGAAAAAGTGGATCTGAATAATATTAAGAAAAGTCAAAGAGTCCACATAAAAATGTTTTTAAAAATTGATTTGTATGTGAAGCTATAACATGTTCATTGATAACAAGTCAAAATAGTAAAATCATGTTGATTTTTAAAGAAATGGATTTATAGATTGCTTATAATGTAATTCCTACTCAAATTCCAAAAGGTTTTTTGTTTTTTTAACTTAAGAAATGGTTTTAAATTTCAACTAGAGGAATGAGCAAGCATGACTCTATAAGAAAAAAAGATGGGTGGTAACCAATATTGCAAGGCTACAATTATTTCAAAAGAGGGCCACAGGGAAAATAGATCATAGAAATAAAATATATAGCCCATTTGGTCCATAAGTAATATGTCATAATTTAATAAATGCTAAAGGAGGCCTCACAAAAAAATCAGGAAAGGATTAATCACTGATGTTAGAATAGCCAACCAATTAACAATTTTGGGAAAACAAAAAAAGAGAGACTCTCAATAACCTAAAAATCAAAATAAACTCTACATCAAATTACACTCTAAATATTTTTTAAATCAAAGCAAAAAATACAAAACAAAACAGAACTTAACATTTATACAACCTCTTATGCAAGGAATACTTTCTATATCTAGGAGCTATAAAAGAATCACAAAGGGACAGATCAACAAACCTAACTGTATAAAATATAGTTAGACACCTGGATACAAAAACCAAACAAACAACAATAATACTTGGATGCTTTAAAAAATAATAATAATGAGGCAAGCAGCAGATTGTGAAAGAGGAACCAAGACCCTACTGTGTGCCAGGCACTGTTCCATATTGTGTCCTGTGACTTCTCTATGATTCTCTTTTGTTACTGGGGACCCCATCTGTTTCATCCATCCTTTAACCTCAGAACTGCCTACCAGAGGCCGGTGTACATGTGGGGGGAGGGGCGCACCACAAAGTTCCTACTAAGAACAGTCTGGCTTCCATTGATGGCAAAGGCCCCCAGAGATTCCTGCAAACATACCCTGCGCCTTACAGGCCATGGCACCAGCCACTAACACAGCACGTGGACTCCAATCCCTGCTGAGAGGCTCTTGGGAATGGTTCTCCATGATCCCTGGGACAAGAACATGGACAGCCAAGTCTCCAGACCTGCTGGAACAAATCCCAGCCTTGCCCAGTCATCTTCCCATCTGTGCGCAAGAAGAAAACTGCTACAAGTCCATTCCCTGGGGGGTTGGAACAATAATAACCATAAAGAGTAAGAGTTACTATTTCACATGTGCTAGGCTGTGAACATTCTCCCCTCTGAACACACGAGGAAAGCACAATAAGTGACTGGGTCAAAGCCATACAGCTAAAAAGAAGGGAGTGAATGCAGATTAGGCTGATCAGGAGGCCAGTGGCCCTAACCATCCTGCTATCCGGCCCCTTGAGTGAAGAACATCCCCAGTGCCTGTCTCTAGGCTGGGCCAGAGAAAGGGGAGTTTCTGCTGAGCCCTTCAGGGGGGTACCGGAGCCTTGGCTTCAGGCTCCTACGAGCCTTTCCAGTTCAGGGCCTGTGATTTCGGGGAAAGAGGCCCCTCAGTGTCTTTATGAGCCAGTCACCTTTTGCTCTCAGGAAATTTCTCTCCAGGTCTAATTCAGAGGATGGGTACCATCTACACCCACAACACCTGTTTGCAGTGCAGAAAAGCCCCCGAGCGGAAGGAACCAAGTTCAATGCTGAGCCCTGGGGCCTACAGGGGCAGATAGCACTGCTTCCAGGGGATACAGTCAGGATGTGCCCCGGGAAGAGAAGACCCAGGCTGGAGGCAGGTGAGTCACCCTCAGGGAGCCGTGAGATGTCTTCAAGAAGAGGGCCCCATCCTCTATGGGTCCTCCGAGCCGATGGGACAGGGAGTAGTCACCAGTCACAAAGAAAAGGCTCCTATGTGAGGACATGAGTGCTGCACTGTGGGGTGTCATCAGGCAGGGACACCACAGAGCGGATTCCTGAACCAGATGGAGGCCAGGTCATCTCAAAGGTCTCACTCAACCCAATAAAACAACTATAGCCAACGTCACTGAGTATTCACTATGTGCCAGGCACAGTACTAGACACTTCTCATACATAAACTCATTAAATTCCCATAAGAACCATGAGTTACCTTCACAGGAGGAAAAATGAGGCTGCTGTTGATAGGTCAATTGTCCAAGGTCATTTTGGTGAGATGGTGGAGAACTAAGGACCCGGATGCAAAGATTCCAGGAGGGTGACCAATTTGTCCCAGTTTACCCAGGATGTTCCCAATTTTAGCACTGACAGCCCTGCATCCCGGGGGACACCTCCTCAGTCCCAGAAAACTCAGGACACTTGGTCACCCCGGATTCAGGCTGGACGCTGATGAGTGAGAGGTTACTAGGGCCAGAGAGGAGAGAGGGAAGGCAACCCAGGTGTAAGCAGGGCATGAGCCAAGGCCCAGAGGACTGTCATCCCTCCTGGACTTGACCTTGAAGCCCTGCCTTCTCCACCAATTTCCTGGAGCCTCCACCTTGCTCAGAGAGTCCTCAGACAAGATGACTCGGGGGCTGGAAGAATTTCATGCTACTTGGGGTAGCTTGAGCGGTCTGGGGCAACACCAACATCTGGACAGCAGCTGGACTCAAGCACACCTTCCCCCAGTGCTCCCAGATGCTGATACCTGAGCTACAGTAGATACAAAGATGCTTGGGGAAAGTTCTGTAATAAACACAAGGCATAATTATCCTCATAATTATAATTATTATTGCAAGATGGCCATACTGCATCTCCCCAAACCTCTCATTAAGAGGGCACACTGTACTAATAAAGAAGCTTTTGATTCAACACATGGGCCCTTCATGAAAGGTTATCGTGTTAATTCTAATGAATGCCTGATGGAAAAGTAACTGGTGGGCAGGACCAGGGCAAGTTAAGAAAAATCCGCAAATAAACAGAGCATTCTGCGGAAGTCAGGAGGGCGGCCGGGCCAAGCTCGAGCTGTTTCTTGGAAATGCAGAACTCTGACCCCTGCTCAGTCCCTGCCGAGAGGTGGGCCTGGTGACAGGGCCCAGAAGGGGGACGCGGAGAGCGTCATGGAGCTCCTGTCAACCAAGTCATAGAAAGAAAGACTCGGGCTGGCAGGCACTTTGGGCTCCATGGCCTGGCCAAGCAAGGCTCCCAGGGCTGTGGGAGGAATCTGTGGCCAAGGGACCTCATCCCGCCCAGAATGTCTTTTTTCACAGATGTCTTTCTTCATGAAATCTCGGGGTTAGGAGGAGACTGGAGGTCATTTAGCCCATATTTTCCAAACTTCCCAGTAACCATCACCTTGGGATCCTTCTAGGGTGAGGACTGTGATGCCGCAGGTCTGGGGTGGGGCCTGCGATCCTGCATCGCTCCCAGACAGCCTCAAGGACCACTCTCAGCGGCAAGGGCTAGTCCAGCTCAGTGGTTCTCAAAGTGGGGTCCCTAGACCCACAGCATCAACGTCACTCCAGAATTTATTAGAAATGCACACTCTCGGGCCCCAGCCCCACCTACAGAATCAGCAGCTCTGGGTGGGGCCCAGGCAGCTGTGTGTGAACAAGGCCTCCAACGCTGACACCAGCTTGTTTGAGAGCCACTGGCACGGAAGCACCAGGCCTCCCACCAACTGTGGTTACTGGGCCCTGGTGGGTGATAAGGGTGACAGCCACGACGGTAACTCCACCCACTGAGTGCTGGCTGGCCCATGCCCATGTAGGGGCTTCAGGTCTATTCACTCACGAAAAGTCATTTTGCCCTGTGTGCTTCCCGCAGAGGACGAGAAGGTGACAGAAGGAGAGGGCGAATTGTTGAGCTCTGGCAGGTGTCCCATTCGGCCCTGCACTTGCTGGTAGTTTTGCCCCGATGGTTCCATGCCCTGCTCCTTCTCTTTATTCTTGTCTCAGTTAAACGCCGTTTCCCCGAGAAGCCCTCCCTGACCACCTTTCCTGAGGGTTTCCCTGGGCACGTAGGGCAGTCAGGCAGCTGAGTTTGTGCTGAAGGGAGGGGCGAAGGATGCATCAGGGCTGTCAGTCAGGGACCCCAGATTTGGGGGGGGGGGGCTGAGTCAGACAGGGCCTCTCTGGGGCAGCAGCACTTCTGCAGAAATCTCCACTTAAGAGTTTGGCTATGCCTGTACTTCCAGCCCCCTTATTCTGTGCTTCCTCAGGCGTGTCCCTCAGGGACTCCTCAGAATCCCCATATGCACCCCAAAAGGCCCAGATTTCCTTCTTTCTGTTACATCATGACCAGGTTTCAAACAGTATGCCCCCAAGAAATCAGCTGCCCACCCCCCTCACAGCCCCGCCTTCCTGGCACATCTCCTCCCATTGGCCCCTCTCAGAACAAAGCCACACCAGCATAGGCCTGGCACATGGAAGGTACCTCTTTCCTGGCTTCCCTTCTGGTCTCGCATCCATCCTGTGTCCAGCGGCGATCCTCCTAAGCCCACCTGACCCATGCCATTCCCTGCTCAGAAACTGCCCGGGGCTCCCCTGCAGCCCAGATCAAGTTCAGCAGGGGCTGTTCAGCCCCCATCTAACTTCCTCAGTGCTGCCTCAATGCTGAGGGTGACGCGAGTGCTTGAGGGTACACACTTCTCCACACGGCTCTGCGGCGCCCCATGCTGTCAGCTACACTGAGAGCCTGGGTTCAAATCCCTCCCTTGGGGAAGTCGCTCAGCCTTTCTGTGCCTCAGTGTCCTCCTCTGAAAGTGAGGATAATGCAGCAGCCACCTCCTAGCCTGAGTGGTGATTAGATTACAGGGTTGGGATGAGGTCTGGATGAGACCTAGGTAAAGCAGCTGGGATAGCTTAGCACAGGTGGGCATTAAAGAAGCGTGAGCTCATTCATTATTACTCATGGGCCTTTTGGACTCTGGATGATTTTCCTGTCTTAGGCTCTCTCTAGGTCCTAACCCCTGTGCGAGATAGGGCTTCACTGCAAAAACGACTTAAGGTAACACTCAGGGCCCTTTGAGGTCTGAAGCCAGCCTCTGCCTCCCTCCCACCTCGGCTGCCTCTACTCTTCCGTGTCAGCCTTCTAGGGCTGTCACAAGCACTTCTGTATCATCAAGCCTTTGCTCAGACACCCTCACCTAAAATGCCTTCCCTTCACTCCTGTCCCACACCTGCACCCCTGAACCTGCTCTATTCCTTAAGGCTCAGCTGAAAGGCCGCCTCTTCCATGAAACCCCCTTAGCACTGAGCTAAACCAGCGCGCATTGTGTATACCACTGAAGACATCAGAAGCGGAACTCATCCTTACTTAGCGCATCCTATGTTCTGCACGTCCTTTGCAACCCAGGCAGTCAGCTCGCTCCCAAGGGGCCTGTCCCAGGGCTGTGGCACCACCACGAGTCACTGTGTCATCTAGGGCTCATCTCCCTACTGTACAGGGAACTCCACCACCCGCTGGCTTCCCTGGAGACCCCTCAGGGTTGGAGCAGTTCTCACAGCTGGGCGGTTTTCACAGACAGAAGGATGAAAAGCAGGGAGAACCAAAGAGAGAAGGCTGAGTGAGTGTCCCCACAGACTGAGGAAATCTGTCCACTCATCCAGCATTTTGAGTGCCAGCGCTTGTAAGGCAGCGCTGCAGTGAGCAGTAACCCAAGGAGCAGCTTGGCTGTGCTTGAGGTTGCCCACCACCGACCCCCACTCTTATCCTCCCCGGCTCCGTCCGAGGGCTGAGGTCCACAGTGGGGCTGAAATGGGGGCAGGTGGGGCTCATGGCTGTTGGAGCTTCCAAAAGTCTAGAAAGGGGATTCCAGGACCCCTATCAGAGAGACCTGGAGCTTTGAGGTCTTCTCCCACCACAGTTATAAACAGTCCTGAAAAAGCCTCAAGACACCAGCTATCCACCCACAATGTGTCAATCCACAGTAGCGCTCCACGGACACGCCCAGTGCATCCCCGTACCTGTGTGCACATGCTTCTCTAAGGCTACGCCCACTGTGTGCATGCTCCTGGAAACGCCGCCTGTGTGCTGGCCGCTTGGGGTACTGGGGGCAAGGAAAGCTGGCAAGTGGCAGACGCCCAGGTGCCCATGGATCCCCTATCAGGAAGGACTGTGGGGTGGTGGGAGGAGCCCTGACAGGGGAGTCAGGAGGGCTGGACCTGAGTCTCAGCTCTGTGGAGGATTTACTGGGCGACCCTGGCAGTCACCTCGCATTTCTGTGGCTCAGCCTTCTCATCTGTCAAACCAGGGTACCGAGTGGGCAGCCCATTCTCCCAGGTGCCTCTAGACACGGACGCTTTCAGGCCCTTAGGTTTTAGAGAGAGCGGCTATGGGCGCGGCTATGGTGGTGGCAGAGGTGGTTGGCAGTACTGAGGGGGGATCAGGAGGCCTAGCATCTGCAGGATGTGCCAGGGCAAAGATAGGGGTGGTGGTGAGACCTGGTCAGGGTGGGAGGTAAGGGTATATTGAGGCTGATAACCAGGGTGGAAAAGAATCTTTCAGAGCCAGGGCCTCACTGGAGCCAGGTTGGCACAGCTCTGGCAGCCCGTGGTACAGAATGCAGGGCCTGGGCCTGGGGTGCCCTTCTCAATTCAGAGGTGAGTGACTGGTGCCAGCCCTACCCAGGGCGTTTGTGGAGACCAGCTGCTTCTGAACTGGCCCCAGGGAAGTGGACACAACAGGCTGTGTCCAGGTGGTGGGACTAATCCCCCTGTTTGGGCAGATGAGGAGAGAGCTGGGTGGGGGTTTCTGCAAACCTCTCACACCATGCTGTGGCCTGGCATTGCCTCTGTGCCCAGGTTAGCATGGGGCTCAGTGGGCGTCTGTCTGGACCCCAAGCCTCAGGTAAGTAGTGCACAAAGATGAGGCCCAAAGGGTAAACAGTGGGAGGCCAGGCTTCCTCCCAGCTGGCACTTAAGCTGTAGTTATGGGGCTCTGCTGGGGGTAGACTGGGTTACTCTAGAATTGCTAGAGATGAGGACACCCCCGATCCAGAGAGAACACATCTAGAGATGGAGTTTTAGACAGAGGCTTCTAGTCACCCCCTCACCTCGCCTTGTGCAGGAAGCGGAGTTGGGAGAGCAGCAGGGCTCCGCGGTGGGCACGCCGTTCCGCTCCCCTGCTGGCAAACTCCCAGCCCGCTTCCCCAGTTGAGAAGTGAACAGACGGGCAGCCCTGGCCTGGCTAAGGGCTGTTCTGGGAGAGCCTATTTCGTCCTCTGTGCCTGCAGAGCTGGACTGTGCCTGGCTGACCCTGAGAACTCCCAGGCCAGGAGACACTGCAGCAAAACGTATGCCCCTACCCTACCAGCACCAGGCTCCTGGCTGCCCTCCTCCCTCAGGCGGGGTGTGGGGGTGGAGTGTGGGGGGAATATGAATGTGTGTGTGTGTGTGTGTGTGTGTGTCCTGTGCATGTGCCTCCCCTTCCAGACGGGGCACTCCAGGTGCCCAATGTGTGTGTGCTGAAAAGCAGTGTCTGACCCAAGGAAAGGTATCATTTCACTCTGATGAATATATATGAAGTGCCTCCTTGTTTAAGAAAGGGGCTGCGAACTCAGGTCCCCGTGGGGCCAGCCAGGAATGTAAGTACAGGACGTGGGCTGGGCAGCGGCTGGAGCCCTTGTCAGCACCAGGCACTCACCCAGCTGCAGCCTGGTCAAGGCCGGCTCAATGCCTGTCACTGGGTTGGCTGGTGACAGGGCGCCCTCTGCTGGCACGTACAAAAGGAGACAAGTACTTGGCTAAAGCGAGTGGGCGGGGGCGGAAAGGAGGCAACATGCCCCTTCTCTCACTAGCCTTGGTCTCCCACTTGATTTTTCTCAGAGCTCCAGCCTGCTGCTCGGTTCCCCGGGGACAGATCACATCCACGTTCATATTCATTTCTTTTTCAGATATGCGCGCGCACACACACACACACACACACACACACACAGATACCTGCCCAGACAATACCCCTCCTTGACCAGTGGCCCCACCAAGAGAAGGAAGTTCCAAATTATAAACAGTAGTAAGCCAGTGCTTCTCAAAATTCAAGGCAGGGAAGAATCATATAGGGTTTGTGTCAACATGGAGACCACCAGGCTCACCCTCTGAGACTCCACGTTTAAAGGTGGGGTCCGTGGATCTGTACGATTAGCGGACACCCAGATGACTCTGCTAGAAGGAAATCTCTGTGACCTCGGGTTAGATGATTACATACTACACCAAAAGCACCACGCATAAAAGAGACGTCAAATACTCTCATGCTACAAAACAAAATCACTTAGAAACAGAAGAGAAAAAAACGTCTCATGCTTGCCCTGGCTGGTTTGGCTCGGTGGATAGAGCGTCAGCCTGCGGACTGGAGGGTCCTAGGTTCGATTCCAGTTAAGGGCACATGCCCAGTTGTGGGCTTAATCCCCAGTGGGGGGCGTGACAGGAGGCAGCCAATCGGTGATTCTCTTTTATCATTGATGTTTCATTCTCTCCCTATTCCTTCCTCTCTGAAATCAATAAAAATATTTAAAAAACAAACAAACAAACAAAAAAACGTTTCACGCTTTTAGCTTCTCTATCTGTAAAATGGGGGTGTTATTACCTGAGACACAGGGTTGTTGTGAAGACTGAGTCCAAACTGATAAAGTTCCTCCAATGATCTGGGGAGATTCATACCAAAAGCATACAGAGGAGGGAGAGAGAGAGAGAGAGAGAGAGAGAGAGAGAGAGAATGGGAGAGCAACATACCAAGAGCTAATGGCTCAGACTTTTCTAGAAATAAACACAGATACGAATCCCCAGCGTCAGAAAGTACAAAAGATTATAATTTATTTTTAATTTATCGATATTAGAGATAAAGGAAGAGAGAGATTGATTTGTTGTTCCACTTATTTATGCATTCATTGGTTGCTTCCTGTATGTACCCTGAGGGGGGATCACCCCCCACCCCTGCAACCTTGGTGTACTGGGACAACACAACACTCTAACCAACTGAGCTACCTGGCCAGGGCCTGCAAAAGACTGTAGAAAAGATGGACTGACTTATCAAACACCTGAGCTCATCACAACACCTGACACGCAGCAGGCCCCAGAGAAGTGCTGGCTCCTTTCTTCCCAGCCCACAGCGGTCCTTCCTTCCTCCCATCTCTGCAGCTGCCTCTATCCCCACCAGCTGTACCCGCCCCGCCTGCACTCTCCCAGGCTTTTCCAAATCGCGCTCTGCAGTAATGATCATTTTTTAAATTGATTTCAGAGAGGAAGGAAGAGGTAGAGAGAGATAGAAACATCAATGATGAGAGAGAATCATTGATCGGCTGCCTCCTGCACACCCCTCACTGGGGATGAAACCCGCAACCCAGGCATGTGTCCTTGACCAGAATCGAACCTGGGACCCTTCAGTCCGCAGGCTGACGCTCTATCCACTGAGCCAAACTGGCTAGGGCAGTAATGATCATTTTTTAAGTCATCCCCAAAGCACACGGCAGACCTGGCAGCCTCTCCCCTGGACATGAGTCAGGTGCAGAGCGGCCTGGCCTGCCAGTCCACTGGCCAGGGAGGGAAGAGTAAGGTCAGTCAGATCCCTCGGGGGTACTAGGACTCAGGGAAGCCCAGACAGGCACGAGACCTTTACAAAGAGAAAGGTATCTCTAATTCTGGGAGACAAGGGGTGGACAGAGAGGAGAGCCAGGCTCAGGAAAGCTGCAGAGTCCCCAGCATGAGGCGGAGAAGAGGGGAGGGGCTGGACGAAAGCAGTTCAATTCGAGCCGAGGGGCAGACCAGGGGCCAGGTGGAAAGAAGCCCACTTCTCAGGGGATCAAGAGGCCTGAAGCAGCGACAAGGGCTGGGATCCAAAGCTCAGGTTACGGGAGGAGCAGGCCTGGCTAGGAAGGCACACCCACTAGCGCTGCGAACCATGGTGAGTAAGGTGAGAGGCGGCCTGTAACTGAGCTCTTCCCAGCCCAGCCTCTACAATGAGACACCTGTGGCTGCTCCCTCCCACCAGGCCTGCGCAGGGAAGTGGGGAGGGGAGCCCATTCCACCCCTGGGTCAGGGGCTTAGAGAAAGCGCTACTCCTGTCACTCCTCTGCTAGGAAGTGTTTTACTTCCTTCCACATTCTGTAGCGGCAGGTGGTCCTTTCCTTAAAACCTATTCTTCTCTACTTATAAGGGTAATATGCTCATCACAGAACAGTCACAAAATGCAGAGCTTTGTCTAACATACACGTGCAGCTGGTTTTATACCCTTCCGCTTTTTTTCCTATGTACATATCCACCTTTAACATAGTTGGCATCTTAGTATGTAGAGTTTGAGATCCTTGTTTTTTTCTTCTTTTTCCTTTCCCAATTCACGTTATCCGTGAGAATTTGCCAGTCTTCATTCAAGCATACGACGAAATGTTATGCGCCACGGTTAATGGCAACATAAATGGCATTGTACAGCTGTAACTAAATTTATTTAAGCAACGTTGTGGTGCTGGTTGTTTAGGCTGTTTCAGACTGTTTACTATTTTACATGAGAACTATATCCTGCACGACTTCAACACCCAGCATCTCCCACCCCGAATTAGGACCGCCTGTGGTCTGTCCAACATGGCTAGGCATGAAACCACATGTCCCCTGCTGCTCTCTGACTGTCACCGAGGCAGTCTAGTCTCAGGCCCAGGACTCTATTGCAAATATACCTGCACGGCCCCCAGCACCCTGCACACAGAAAGTACTCAGTAGGTCCTGACTATGTAAGCCCCAGAGCCCTCAGACTGTATGGCTTGATGAGTTTCATTTGCCAAGGGTCAGGACTGCAGGTGCCCACAGTGGCCTCGTCTGATATTTTGCTTCTTCTCTTGGCACTGAAGAGGTAAAAAGGCCCCTATCATCCAGCCCTAACTTTAAAGACCCCATCACCTCCACCACACATGAAAGTCTCGAGCTCCGGCCACAACCTCCAGCCAACCGCAATGACTTAGGGTTTAATCCCTTCCCCAAGTTGCCTATAGCTTCACTGTGCTCATGACCCTGGCAATCCCCAACCATCTGCCCCAACCGCAGAACAGCATGGTGGGGACAGGGCGCTGGCTCTGGGGCCAGACAGGCAGGGTTCCGATCCCAGGCAGTGGTCTGGCAGGACAGCCAGAGGCCTCGCTTGGGTTCCTCAGTGGGCATGGCCCTGGGCAGTGCAGAAGAGCTGGTCACAGCCCTCCCTACCCTGGTCACCCTGCACACTTCACCCGAGGCAGATGCCCAACCTTCAGTTCACAGAATTCCCCACCTGGCCTGCAGAGGCGCCTGAGTTTGCAATCTCTGGTCCAGAGACACTGAAATCTAGACTCAACGGGGCCTTCAAGGCTCTCCACCTGCGGGGTGCCATCCCTCATGCCACAGAGACAGCTCCGCAGTGGCCTCTCCCCGGCTATGGTGCAGCCCTGCCTCTGCCTAGGGCGCCTGCCTCCTCACTGCTGCCTAAGGGAATCCTCTCTCAATCAGCACCTCCCCAGGAGGTCAGAATTCCGCTCTCCCCCCTCTACTACCCCTTCACACATCTGGATGAGACTGAGCTGCAGGTGTGTCCCTCCCCCTCATGACACTTTAAAATAGGGATAGGTCATTCACTGCAGAGATTTGTCAATTTGCACTGAGCTTCCCATTCAGAGGCAATGGGGGGTTCCTTAGGCCTCTATCTTCAGCCCTTGGGGATGAAAAATAATAGCTGCCATTTATGGAGCTACCTACATGCCACGCACCTTACAGGCATTACAATTACTCCTAATCACCTTGATGAGGAAGACACAATTACACCCCCATTTTACAGATGAAGACACCAAGGCTCAGAGAGGGTAAGTAACTGCTAAGGTAGCAGGCTGGTAGATGGCAGAGTGGGGATTCGAATCCAGGCCTGAGTGACCCATAGCCTGGCTCTCAACCACCACATTCGTGATGAAGAGCCTTGAGTGCTGGGGTGAGTACAACCATATCAGTGACCAGCACCGGGTTCCAGAATTCCTTCACTTACCAGCTGAAGGCTCCCCCCCAAAATCAGCGACAGTCTTCAAGTTTGTTTGCTGATAGAGGGGATGCTCCTCTTACCTTAGTTCAATTCAGCAAACACCTCCACGTGCTCACAAAGTGCCTGACACTGTGTTGGCTCTTGGGGAAGAGGGGTACGGGGAGCGGGGGAGACCACAGGATCACTACCTGCTAGGGACACTGAATGGGTGTTACAGAGGAGGAGGGAGCAAGGGGTGGACAGGGTAGGATTGAGGGCTTCCTGGAAGAGGTGGTGACCAACCTCATCTTGAAGGCTGAGTATCCCTCCACTTCCTGGGCCATCACCCCCTGCCCCAGAAGCTTACATTCCACACACACTCTGACCAATAGCTGCTTGAATAAACGCTCTACCTTTCCAGTCTTTGATTCTTTGCTCAGGCTGTAGCCTCCATGGAAATGCTCCTTCGTGAGACAGACACACATACACATACACAGACACACACCCCTACCTGCCTGTGAAAGTCCTCTCTGTGTCAAAGACCCAACTTAAATCCCAACCTGTCCACCTGCATGGCCACCCACAAGGCAGGACAGTGCTCCTCTCCTCTGGGTTCCCACAGCACACCCATGGCTCTAAGGTGCCACTTACATTCCAGTGAATGAGACACACACACACACACACACACACACAATTGTACTATATCTATCTCCCCTGCCGATCCTTGCACATGGCAAGACAGTCAATTCAGCGGATATTTATTTATGCTGTGATCAGTTCAAACCAAGAAATATATGACACAGCAGTGGAGTGAACGGGGGACCTCCTGGCTGGGTGACCTAAGAAAGCCCCCTCTGCCTTTGACTCTTCGTCTCCTCCCCTCCCGGAGACCACAGCTAGGCATGCCTGGCCGGGATCATCCGTCACAGGGAGGCTGTGAAAATCCAGTCAGGCAACACTCATGCACCAGCACGGGCCTGCGACATGGGCCAACACGGCAGTGCCAGCTATGGCCACCTGGCCCCAGGGCACATACACTCAGTCATCTGCAGTCCAAGAGCAGGCAGACAGGCTCCTGGCGGGTGGAGCCCCTCACTCACTGTTTTTCTAATCTCTCTGACTCTGACCCATAGCAAGTCGTACGCTGGGACCCCGTATACGCACAGACTAAACACAACTGCTGGTAACGTTCCAAGAAACTGCTCCCCGTGACGAGGGGCACACACTGATGTCGCCTCTTTCCTCTTCTCTTTCTACTTCATTTCCAAACTGATTTCACAAACCACTTGCAGGGCGCCCTGTGGTTGGAACGCCATGCCCTCACTCACCCAGGGTGTCAGAGTCACTCTCCACCGTCTCGTTGACCTTCCTCGCAACTCTGGCCACCGCCTCACCCATCTTCCTCAGCATGCAGACTCGGGTGTCCTGCTGCCAGCCACCAGGCCGGTCTGCTGCTCACAAGGGGGCCTGCACCTGGGGAAGACACAGGGGCATGAGTCCCCTGCCCGCTGGCCAGGGACCTGGGCTGCTGGAAGACTGCAGGGAGAACTCCAGGCCGCTCGCCTCCTCCTGAGGGGCCCAGAGCCCAGGCCACATCCAGCTTGGCCTTTAAAGCAGCTGATCTGCCCATCAGAGGGTGGGGGCAGCCTGGTCCTACCAGTTTCCTGGGAGGATCGACACGTGTGACCACACCAGACACAGGGCCAGAGCCTGAACCAGTGGCCAGGCTGGAGTGAGGACTCAGGTGTGCGCTGGCCTGTGACTCACTTTAACAGGCGGGGCCTTAAGGAGGAGGCGGGGCACAGCCAACTGCAAGGAAGAGACACTTGTCCCTCCACCTCACAGCCTGTGAGCTGGTGCCCTGTCCAAGACCCTCCAGAGCAACTCCTCCAGCTCCGTTTGCCCCGCCCACTTGTGCCAGACTCCTCCTGTATGCCGGGGGCGTGGGGACAAGAAGGCAAATAAAACACAGCCCGGCTTAGTCAGAACTCAGAGTCTGCAGGTAGGCGGGTCTCTAAGAATTCCCTCTCCAAGGACCAGCATGGAATACCTATGTGGCCTGCAGACCTGGTTATCAGCCTGATGTTGAATTTATCTGCAAGACCCCAAGGGAAAAGGGGGGTGGGGTAGGGAAATGAGAAAAAAGGAAATTGGATCACTAGAGAGAAGAGGCTTAAAGAAGGGTGAAGATGAAAATTATAATAAAAATTACAAGGTGTTAAAGACATAGGAACACTAAAAACGTTGCTAACGCCCTGTTAATTACAGAGAAGGAAACAGAGGCATAAAGAGGGACTAAATGACCCGGCCAAGGTCCAAGTGACTAAGTGGCAATAATCAGCTCAGCCCGGCTCCACATTCAGTGCTCACTTCTTTACAAGTCACCCACGTCACCAGTGGCAGCACCCCACCTAGGATGAACCTGAGGCCAAGGGCAATGCCCTCCGTTGTCCCCAGAGCCGAATCTCAGCGTTGCCCATAGCTCAAGGAGCTCTAACATACTCAATCTGAGGGTCAAAGGCAGAAGAATGGAAAGGGCAGAGAAAAGGGGGGCGAGGGTAGAGCTCAGACCTCCTAACAAACCAATAAAAAGTCCCTATGTGCTCAGCTGGACAGGCAGGGCAGCCAGGGCCAAGCTGGGGGTTGGCCAAGCCCACCCATGTGCTTAGGGGAGAGTTAGTGGTGAGTTCAGTACGTACATGCATCTCACCAAGGAGGCAGACACTGAAGGGATGAAACACATGGTGCAGTGGGAAAAGGCTTTTTGAAGACAGCCCTAATGCCTGTTATTTATTAGTTGAGAAGTCTTGGGGAAGTGTCTTAAACTACTCTGAGCCCAGTTTCTTCATCTGAAGAAATCTAGTAATAACCTCACTGGGTTAATACAAAGATTGAACAACAACAACTACACACACACACACACACACACACACACTAGTGACCCAGTGCACGAAATTCAGGCAGGGGGTGTGTGTGTCCCTCAGCCCAGTCTGCACCCTCTCCAATCTGTGATCCCTGTGGGATTGGGCCTAAACCGGCAGTTTGACATCCCTCTCACAATACGGGACCACTGGCTCCTAACCACTCACCTGCCAGCCTGCCTGATTGCCCCTAACCACTTCTGCCTGCCAGCCTGATCACCCCCTAACTGCTCCCCTGACGGCCTGATTGCCCCCAACTGCCCTCCCCTGCTGGCCTTATCGCCCCCAAAGCTTTTATTAGAGTGTGCATGTGTGTGTGTGTGTGTGTGTATGTATGTATGTGTGTGTATAGCCCAGAGCCCAGGATACATAATTACCCAATAAATGCTAATTGAGAGGATAAGACAATACACATGCAGACATGATGTCAGCATCTAATCCCAGTTGCATACCCATGTGACTTTGAACAAACAACTCAGTGGAACTCATCTTGAAGGAATGAGTAGAATTTTCCTCTCTCCACCTCCAGGAAGTGTTCCCTGATTGCCCCCGCCCTCAGCGTTCTCTCCTTCTGAGTTTCAGAAGCACTTAATGCCCCAGCACAAGCCAGTTGGGTTGTTTATCAGGCAGCTTAGGGCAGGAAGCAAATCTATACTGTGCTCTTGCCTGCACTTTACACCACCTACTAGAAACATATGCCCATCTAGTATCCCCCAACGGTAATGATGATGATCAACAACTATCATTTGAATTTAAATACAACCGACTCTTACAATAAATCTAAGACACGACTCATTGAGAAGGGTCATACATTCAAATGCCCAACAGTGCCAGATGGGTACCTTGCACCAGGTGGGCCTGGTGGGACAGCAGGGAGTAGTGATGTCTATTGCAAACCAGACCCGACACCTTCGCCAGGCTACCTTTAAGGCCACCCCCTGACCCTGAGTCACACCGGAGGACCCAAAAGGTTGGTGAGTCAGATAGATCAGGGGTCGGCAACCTGCGGCTCGCGAGCCACATGCGGCTCTTTGGCCCCTTGACTGTGGCTCTTCCACAAAATACCGGCTCTTCCACAAAATACCGACTTCTGCGCATGGGCCACGAAATTTCAATCGCACTGTATGTGCACACCCGCACGTGGTATTTTGTGGAAGAGCCACACTCAAGGGGCCAAAGAGCCGCATGTGGCTCGTGAGCTGCAGTATGCCGACCACGGAGATAGATGAAAACAAAAAACCTGGGTCTTCTAACTCCTAAACCAGGTCTTCCTCCAATACCATGCGCCCTCCCCCCCCATCTCTAATATTTATCATCAATAATCACAAACATGTACGGAGCACCTACTGGGTACTGGGTGTAAAGTGAAGAAGAAATGCAGGAAATAGCTCTGAACTGTGATTCTGATGAGGAAGAGCTTTCTAAGAAACATCAGAGGCAATCCTGGCTTCTCAGCAGAGGGGAAAGAGAAGGAAATCTCCAATCTGCCCAGGGTCTGTGTTAACCTTACTGGGATCCTCTTGGCCAGCGTTCACCAACCTGTCAGACCTCATGGACCACTGGTTGGTGACGGCTGCTCAAGGCTGATTACTTTGACAACATGCCTGCAATTCTTATAGCTGCCACCCGGTAGGAGAGGGCGGTGGTGCCTTAGGCCATAGAACAATCCCTTGATGAAAACCAATCAGATTAAAAACCTCACGCCTGCTGGCAGGCTCAGACATACTGAAAACAGATGTCTCAGACCCTTTAGTATGGGTCAGAGAATGGACCTCGAAGCAGGAACAGGAGCAACCTGTAAGTCAGTGAGTCAGAGCAAGTCATAGCAGGAGGGGCCCCTTACATTCCGGAGGATGCTCTGGGTACAGCAGATGTGCCCTAGCCCCCCAAGAGGTTCCTGTTGCCTCAAATCATCAACCTTGCTAACTGGCTAGGAAAGCACCCTCCCTTCACCTAAAACTACCCCACCCTCCAAGGGAGAATTCCTTCCTTCATAAAGTTCAGCTGACAATCTCTCTCCCAGGTCAGATGACAAAGGTCTGTCCCTCTCTGGCACAGGCAAGGCTGTGAGATGGGAGGGTGGCAGGGCCACGTGAGTATAAGACCCAAGATGGAGTACGAGGGCTCCAAAATGAGGGTAGAATAAACTTGGGATGACAGGAGTCTAGAGTGTGTCCCCTCAAGGGCTCCTACAAGGTTGTCCAACTTCCTTGACTACTCCTTTCAGCCCCAAACCTAACACCAAAAAAATAATAAAATAATAACATTATTATTTATTTAGCATGTAACAGGAGCTCAGAGACAAAGGAGGCTTGGGGAGGAACAAATAAAGCTGCTCCTCCTCTTTTGTTTTAAACTGTTACGCACTTCTCACACAAGGCCTTACCAATAGGTATTAAACAGGTACAGTGCTTTAGGCTATAAGAACTGAATGCCGGAAAAAATAGGTGCCCTGCTCTATGAGAACTGGCAACACAGCCCTCCTGTACCTAGAACCGCATTTCACCTGGATAGGAAGCTGGGAGAGGGCTGATTTTGGCTCGACCTGACTGACAGTAGCCCCCTGCCACAGCTCCCGCCCCCACCAGTGAGAACGCTACCTTATCTGGAGCCCCAAGATCTGAGCAAAGAGCTGCTGTGACACCCCGTCCACACCAGCTGCTCCTATATTTAGTTACTGGTGTGGTCACCAGGGAACTTTAGAGCCTGGCGCCGCTCGGAAGGGCAACCCGAGCCTCCTGCACCACGTGTGCAAGCTCCCCCACCGCTGGCTCCAGCGGGCCTCCGGGACCACGCCAATGGGGGAGCCGATGCGGAGGGGAGAGCCGGCGGGCTGGATCCGACCCAAGTAGCCTAGAAGGCCCACTCGAGGCCAGGACAGAGTTGACCCAGTTTTGCACCCAAGGGAAGGGAGCCCGCTGGGGCATGAGCAGGCCCAGCTAGCGCCTTGTTTTTGAGCCACGGGGTTCGCAGGGTCCGCGCGTACTTCCTTCCCTATAGGCATCTAAGCATCCTCGGGCGTGCGACCCAGGACTGAGCGAGACGGCCAGGCCAGGGTCCCCGCGTCTGGCGAAGGGGGCCCGCCCGTCTACCCCACCCCCCTGCGCCCGCAGCCAATGGCTCCTCGTGGCCGGCCCTCAGCTCTCCCGGCAGGCGGGGACTAGGGAGAATAAAGCCGGCAGAACAGAAAACGTGGCGACCACAGAGGGCTGGGGACTCCCGCGCCTTCCGGGGGCCCAGAGGCGCGCTCTGCGCTGCCCGTCTGCAGCTCCCAGAGCGGAAGCAAACCCCGAAGCTGTCACTTCAGGGACGAAGTACACGACAGCTTCTCCCAGCAGGGCCGCCTCCCGCGGGGAATGGGGGCCCGCCCGGGCCGCTTCCCCGAGCTCCCCCTGCCCGGGCACCGCTGCGCCCTCTCTCCCGAGCCAGCCCCAGGCCAGCCGCAGCCTGCGATCCCGAGCTGGCGTGGCGCCGGGCCCCCGGCGTTGCAGAAGCCGCGGCGGGCGCACCGCTGCTCTTGGCCTCGGGTGACCTGGGGGAGGGGAGGGGACGCTGCAGAAACGGGGACACTTCTCTTCCTCTCTCCCCCAGCCCCTCCAGAGCTTAGCCTCAGACTACGTTTACTTCGCGGGGCACGAAGCTTGGGGCCCCGGTCCGGGCCGCTGTCTGCTCCACTTACGGCGACAATGCCTCCTAGCGCCCTGCGCAGCGCGGCCACGCTCCCTCGGCCGCCGGCGGCGCCCCCACGCAACAGCTGCAGGCGGGAGCCGGCGGGGCGGGGCGTGGGGACCGGGCTCGGAGCGCTCGGCTGCCCGGCGGCCAATCGCTGCGCCGGGTCAGGCTCCGGGGCGGGACCAGGCAACGGTCCCGGCCGCGCGCAACCCGGCAGCGCGCGGGTCCTCACGCCGCGCCCAGGAGCGGCGCGCGCCGAAGGGTAGCCCGCGCGCTCTCGCGGCTGGGTCCGCTTTGCGCGCGGCTTCTGCGGGGAAGGCGCGGGGGAGGGCGGGGCAGGGACGTAGGACTGAGGCTCCAGGTCTGTTTCTCCAGGGAATGGAGCGGAATGAGCCAGGTCCAGGTCCTTTGAGAAACGGTAAGAGGGGAAATAGGAAACTTTTCACGTGAGGCCTTCCGGCGCCCGTTCAGGTTTTTAGAGACAATAATTCTAGCTACGCCAAGGTACTCCACCTCTCTCGTTCTCCTCTATAAAATGGGAATTAAAATATACAAATACCCACTTCACAGGGTCACTGTGAGGATTAATACATGAAATGTTGAGGTTGCGCCGCCCAGCATGACAGCTCGGGGCAGGGCAGCTACTTCACATGTCTTCATTTAAGGAGGACTCACCCTCCCTCCACCAGGCTCTCTGGGGAAGATGAAAGAAATGCGGCCCCTAACTCAGCTAGTGAGGATGATCAATGACTCAAATGCTCTAAGAAACAGAAACATGTATTAAATGTGTGGGAATCCTGAAGAAAGAACATTTAATTCTGTCTCCGGGGACGGCAGCAGTCAAATAAGGATCACATGTTCCCCTGAGTCTTGATGAATGTTATGGGTTAAATTGTGTCTCCCCAAAAAAGATAGGTTGAAATCTTAACTCCCAGTACATCAGGATGTGACCTTATTTGGACATAGGGTCATCCTATGTAATAAAACCCTAATATGCAAATCGACCGAACAGCGAAACAACCCATCACTATGACGTGCACTGACCACCAGGGGGCAGACGCTCAACGCAGGAGCTGCCCCCTGGTGGTCAGTGTGCTCCCACAGGGGCAGTGCCGCTCAGCCAGAAGCTGGGCTCATGGCTGGCGCCTCCACTGCAGGCAGGCGGTAAGGAGCGAGGGGTCCCAGACTGCAAGAGCTCCAGACTGTGAGAGGGATGTCCGCCTGCCAGCTTAGGCCCAATAGTTCATAAATGTCATGCACCGGGCCTCTAGTTGCAGATATAATAAGATAAGGTCATGCTGGTGTAGGTTGTGACTAGTGCTCTTATGAGAAGAAAAGAGACACACAGACAGACATAGATACGTTATACGACAATGGAGGCGGAGACTGGAGGATGCTTCTCTACAAACCAAGGAACCCCAAGGATTGTGGGCAAAGACCACATACTAGGAAGAGGCAAGGAACAGGTCTGCCTCAGAGCATCTAAAAAGGAATCAACTCTGCCAACACCTGGATTTCACCTGCTAGCCTCCAGAACTGTGAGGGAATATATTTCTCTTGTTTTAAGCCAGCCAACTTGTGGCCATTTATTACAACAACCCTAGAAAACGAATACAATTGGGTGAGTAGGAATAAAGGGAAGGGAATTAGAAAACTCTCCAAAGAAAGACTTTCAAAACAGAATGCCTAGTGCAGTCAAGGCCCTGTGTCTTGGGGTATCTCAAGATGAATCAGACACAGACCCGGCCCTCAAGGGGTTACCACTCACAAGGATGCCTGAGCAGCCAAGTGTGCTGACTCCTTCCCGGGAAGACTAGGGAAGCCTCTCCCCAGCCTCATCATCCCTGTATCTATGGCCCCTCCAACTCCACGTGGACAAGACATCTCTCCAGTTCAAATGCCACTTGTATTGCTGGTGTGTTTGCTTCTACAGAGCACTTGCTGCATCATGCCAGTTATCATGCCATCTCCGAACCGGCTCTGCCTGATTTCAAATAGACAAGAGTCTGGCACATGGTAAGTGCTTGCATCAGTCAGCACTTTTTCTCCTGCATAATAAAACACCCCAAACTTAGAAGTGGCTTAAAACAATAACTACTTAGTTCATGAGTTTAAGGGCCAGCATTTTAGTTTGGGTTCAGTGGGGCAGTTGTTCTGGCCTCAGCTGGACTCCCACATGCACCGAAGGTCAGTGGCTAGG
The DNA here is from genome assembly GCF_964212035.1 of Myotis nattereri. Lineage (NCBI taxonomy): Eukaryota > Metazoa > Chordata > Mammalia > Chiroptera > Vespertilionidae > Myotis > Myotis nattereri. The sequence goes on along the minus strand of NC_138088.1, from coordinate 19,888,259 downwards.
CAGCCAGAGGCCTCTGCTTCTGGGAGTGGCCAGCTGCTGACGGAGGTAACTGGGCCACATGTCTCTCCTTCACCAGCAGGCTAGCCCAGACTGGCTCACATGGAGCTTTGGGGTTCTAAGAGCAAGAGCGGAATCAGGCCAGGACTCTTAAGGTCTAGGCTAAAAACTGGCACTACACCACTGCCATAATTGTACTGGCTAAACCAGCGGTTCCCAACCTTTTTTTTGGCCATGCCCCATCTAAGATCTCTAAAATCCTGGTGCCCCCGCCCCCATGTGACATATAATTCTTATTATTCAAAAAGTGAACTATTCACGTGGAGGACGCCTAAAAGGCCATTAACTTAGTCTAAACAAGCTTCCAAAGAAGTTGGCATCCATGAAAGAGAAAAATAAAAGAATGAAAGGACAGTTGAAGTACTGAGGAAGAAATCACTAAGAAAGTATTTAAAAAATAATAATATGAAGTGATATGAAAAACCAGCAAGTAAACTTTCAAAACATATAATAGAGAACTGAAATGCATGTCACTATATATATATATTTATATACTGTATATGAAGCCCCTAGAACCATGGTTGGCAAACTGCAGCTCGCGAGCCACATGCGGCTCTTTGGCCCCTTGAGTGTGGCTCTTCCTAAGCCTTAGGAGTACCCTAACTAAGTTAATAACAATGTACCTACCTATATAGTTTAAGTTTAAAAAATTTGTCTCAAAAGAAATTTCAATCGTTGTACTGTTGATATTTGGCTCTATTGACTAATGTGTTTGCCGACCCCTGCCCTAGAACCATAAGAAATGCAAAAAAAAATCACTGTTAACTCATTCTCGAATTGCCCCCCTTAAAAATCAAATTGCCCCCATGTGGAGCATGTGTCCCACACTGAGAACCACTGGGCTAAACCAAGTCACAAGTTCAACCCAGGTAAAAGGGTGGGGAAACAGACTCCATGTTCTGATGGCAAGAGCAGCAAAGTCACATTGCAAGGAACATGGGTACAGGGATGGCTAGAGAATTGCAGCTGGTTTTGCAATCTGTCTCAGTGCTCAATAAATAATCCCACAATACCTAGTGGGTGCTCAGTAAATATTTACCGACAGTTCTAAGGTTTTCAACCATTGATGTTCACAGATTTCACGGAACACAATCAATTGGCAAAATTTTATCTCTTACAAAATACCCACTGCCACCTTCAGGTTCAGAATAACAAAGGAAGGGCTCAGAAAGATAGAGCTGTGCAAGGAGAAGCCACACTTCTCAGCTGGCCCAAACGGGTTGCTATGAACAAATCCAGAGCAACTTTGGAGGTCTGGGCCCTTTAAGGCCCTGGTCCAAACCTGGTCACCTGAACTGGAAGCCACATACCCTTCACCTATGAACAGAAAGAGGCTCAGATGTTTGCCAGGGCTTGCACACAGCCCGCTGATGCCTGGAAAGCCTTGCAAACCAGGAAACCTCTTGTGCAATGACAAACTTGTTTGGCTGTTTCCCGGAGGATCTACCCCTTGCTGAGAAAAATAAATCTTCAGGGCACTTGTGCAAAGGACACTACCCTGTGGGCAGAGAGAACAGCTCAACTTAGATGACAGAGAGCCCTGATGGGACCACTTCCCGTCTGACAATGAACTAGAATCAAAATCAAGGTCTGTTGTTGGCAGAACTGGGGGGACTATTGGGTTTGGTGATTTGAAAGTTGTTCGTGAACATGGCTGGGGCCTGGACTAGAGGACAATAACAACACATAGTCATTAGGCACTGCTGTGAGCATTTTACACATATTTACTCATTTAATCCTCATAACAGCCCTCGTCATCCTACACACTCCTCCCCCACCACGGTCTACTGAGTAATTCTCAGGCTCTAACCACAGTGGAAATAAGATACAATTGTGGCCTCTTTGATTTTTCCCCTGAGCAGAGTTCTTCTTCATGGGCTCATCCTCTCTCTTCCAAGCCTTTGTGGATGTGGAAACCCCTTTGGGTCCTCCTGTGAAGCCTGCTTTCCCCTTAAGGACTCCCCAGTCAACCATCTCCGTGCTCACCACATTGTGTATCTCAGCCTGAGGGAACCTCTCATTTCCTTCTACTGTCGCTGAACAAGTGGAACACCCTGTCCTGGAAATACATGCAGCCTGTTAAACTTTTAGATCCTCAAAAGGCACTAAAAGCTCTTCGAAGACAATGAGCAGGTCTTATTCATCCTTGACTTTCCCTTTGATGCCCAGCACAGTATTGCATTTAAACCTAGATCAGTGTTATTCAATTTACAAGTCATTACCTGTTAGCAGGTTGAGAAATCAATTGAGTGACTGTATTAGTTATTATGGCTGCATAAGAAATTACCCAAAACTTAGTGGCTAAAAACATTCATGTGCCATGTTTGTATGGGTTAGGGATCTGGGTGTGGCTTAGCGGGTCCTCTGGCGCTGACTCTCCCACAGTCTCTCAAGGCGTGGGATCCTCTTCCTAGTTCACTCCTGAGCTCACACGGTTGCTAGCAGGAGGGAGTTCTCTGAGCTGTTGGACTGATACCTCGAGTCCTCACAAGCTGTCGGCAAGGGGCCTCCATCGGGTCTTCGCTATGTGATCTTTCCACAGAGCTTCCTTCAGCATGGCAGCTTGCTTTATCTGAGCGAGCAAGCGAGAGGGCAGGAAGGGACGAAGAAACACAGAAGAGATTAATGCGAAGGAGAAGAAAGGGTAGAGAAAAAGAGAACAGTCGGATGAGGACCAAAGAGTGTCCACTGAATGGGACATCAAAGCAGCTTCTGTGCAATGGAGGCCAAAGTGAAGTGACTGAAGAGTAAATGAATGGTAAAGAGTGATCAGCAAGTACAGACAACTCCTTCAGGAAGTGTGGCTGGAACAAAGGAGGTAAAAATGGCCCGACCTTGGAAGGGCCTTAGGACCTAGTGAGGGATGGTTAAAGATGTAGGGCAAGCATGTCAAACTCACAGCCGGAGGGCCACATGCCTCGTTTGCCCACTAGCCGCGAGTTTGACATGCTTGATGTAGAGACTTGAGTATGTTTCAACTCTGATGCCAAAAAGTTAGGGGACACAGTTGGATATAAGAGAGCACAGGCCTAAACTCTGTAGCCCCTCAACATACAATGGAGCCTTCTGGATCGCCCCATGTCTTAATCTGCTCAGATGGCCATAACAAAAAACCATAGAGTGGAGGCTTTAACAACTGAATTTTATTTCTCACAGTTCTGGAGGCTGGGAAGTTCCAGATGAAGGTGCTAGGTGATTGGGTTTCTGGTGAGGTCTCTCTCCCTGGCTTGCAGACGGCCGCCTTTTCACTGTGTCCTCTCATGTTGAAGAGAGCGCTCTGGTATCTCTTCCTCTTCTTATAGAGGCAACAGCCCTATTGGATTAGGGCCCCACCCTTATAACTTCTTTTAACCTTAATTACATACTTAACAGCCCCATCTTCACATACAATTGCATTGAGGGTTAGGTTTTCAACATATGAGTTGGCGGGGGGGATATGATTCAGTACGTAGCACCCATGTACTCACCTTTCTGTCTTTTACGGGGGCAGTGATTTGGCATTTTGTGGGCCTTATTGAAACTGCCAAGCTGGAGCTCCCTCCACCTAACCACACCCTTCCCTTCTCCCCCTGCACTTCCCTCCTCTGATGAGGAAGGTGGAAACTCATGGGAAGAATATTGTTAAGAGAGTTGCCTGGTGGTCAAAATACAAAAAGTTCTTCTGGAAGCGGGAAGGAGCCTGGAGTTTCCAAGAGAAACACACTCATGCCAAGTCCTGGGGTGGCCCAGTGTGACAACTGTATGGACACATATTATTCCCATCAAAGATACCCCCAAATACACTTTTAGCTTCAGTTGTTCAGATATGTCACAATAAAAGTGAGTTTTTAGGAATATAATATGCACTCTCCCCCAAGTCATTGTTATTGGGATAACAATCTAGCCTGTCTCTTCCTGCACTCCTCCTGATGCTGAATGTCCTGCCAATCATTTATTTACTCAACAGGTACTGTGCCAGCCCCTGGAGAGAACCAGAGGACACAATAGCTGCTCTCATGGCACTTATAGCCTAGTGGAGAGGCAATATTAATTAAATAATCATAACTAATGGTACAGGTCAATGGTATGAGCACCTCCAACAAGGAGGAGCAGCCTTGGCAGAGAGGGTAGGGAAGGCTGCCCTGAGAAAGTCCGAGTTGGATGGGAATGACAGGGGATGAGTAAGAGTCGACTGGGTAGATATTAGGAAATACAGTAGTTTTTATGCTGCATACAGAAAATAGTAACAAACTGACAGCTTTGTTTTTTAACCACAAACTTAGTGCCTAAAAACAATACATTTATCATCTACAGTTTCTGTGGGTCGTGAGTCTAGGCACAGCCAAGCTGGGTGCTATGCAAGGCTGTAATCAAGGCTGCATTTTCCCATGGAGGCCTGACTGTGGAACTGCGGGAGGGGCCACTGCCAGGCTCACCCAGGTTGCTGACAGAATTCACTTCCTTGTGACTGTAGGACTCATAGCAGCATGCTTTTTCAAAGCCAACAACGGAGGGAAGACTAGAGTGAGTCTGTTAGCAAGGTGGAGACTAACATAACTTAATGTAATCACAGGAGTGACATTCTGTCACCTCTGCCATATTCTATTAGAAGCAAGTCACAGGCCCCACCCCCACTCAGGGAAGTGAAGATCATGGGGTCACCTTAATGTCTGGTCACCACAGAGAACCAAGCAAAGGGACTAGCAAGTGCAAAGGCCCTGGAATGGGAGGGAACATGGTCCATTTGAGAAATAGGAACACCAAAGGTGAGAGGAAGAAATGCAAGAGATGAGGCCAGACCAGGGAGGGACTTATTCAAGATTCCAAGAGTAATGGGAAGCCATGGGAGAGAGGGTGGTGATACAATCCAACACACACAGCCAGCCATTGCTACCCCAGGGCCTCTGGGCCTGTTCAGTGTGGATGAACGAATAACCCCATGCAAATCCAGCCAAAGAACTGGATGCAAGGGACTGTCACCAAGGCAGGTGAATCCCATGACCAGGTGGAAGCTTCACAAGGTCTGCCCTTGTTCTCGCCTTAATCTAGAGCCAGGGTCATACCAAGAGCTGAGTAAGTATTTCTGAATGAATTAGTTGATGGAGAGATGAAAGCCAGGTAGCAAGTCCAGAGCCTACATGGAGAATCTGATCAAAGGTAATCAGAGTTTTCTACTCCGAACCCCATGGGCCCACTCAGTCATCATAAAGAATTTCCACTGACAGCTCCACCCAAGAGAGAGCAGAAGCTCCTGGGAACAGAGCATCTCTGTCTCAACTTGGTGAGTTCCCACTCTTGGCTCCCAAGCTCTGTATACCTGTACCTTGCCTCTGGGCTGTTGCTGGCACCATTCATTGTTTGGATGACAGTGCTCTTTCTGGTTGGAGCTCAAACTATAAAAACAGGCACATGCCACCAGATTGGTACGGCCTTAAGCATACTGCCCACTTTCACCTTGCAGGCCACAGGTAATAGAGGGAGGGTTGCAGCCATGAAGAATCTTCTACTAAATGTTGGGATGGAGAGAGAGAGAGAGAGAGAGAGAGAGAGAGAGAGAGAGAGAGAGAGAGAGAGGAACTAAGTGTTGAATTGTAGTAAACAGGCAAATAATAAACAGGCTTTAAAGGAAGACTTTACACCGAGTGGCCAGATTATTATGACCGGCCAGATTATTATGACCACCCCATCAGTACTTCATTGACACTTCCAAAAATCCTGAATATTGAAAACTTTCTAAGCAAATTCTCTCAAGGTTTTATTATTATAATTATTTGCAAAACTAATTCACTTCATTGTACTGATGGGGTGGTCATAATAAGCTGGCCAGTCATAAAAATCTGGCCGCTCAGTGTATTATGCCTAAGTAACTTTGAAGAAATAATACCTCATTTTCTAAAATCTACAGCTATGGGCATTTGACAAGTCACCTGACAAGACTTCCAAATGAGGAAATATTGAGACTGAAGCATGGTCCCCTCTGCCATTCATGCTGCTTTCTTACCTGCCCCTCTAATCCCAGCCTCTTGGCTCCTGGCACCTTCTTGGATCTCATTGGTGCCTAACCACCATTCCCATCAGCCAGACCTTGGCTGGGCCTGACATTCAGATCTCAGGAGAGCATTCTGTGAATGAGAGGTTCCTCCTCTTTATGTTTCAGATGCGAGACATGGTCATACAGCAGGCAGGTGGGAGAGCTCGCATGTGAACCAAGGCATGTCTGCTGTCATAGCCTGGGCACAGCGGACTGTTCCCAACCACAGGGAGAGGCCAGAGAATTTCTAGAGATACAGCATATGACCTTTGGCAAGCTCACTCCTCTGAAGCTATTTCCTCATCTGTAAATAGGCATAATAACATCTACCTTTTGTGGCGGTTAGGAGTACTAGAGATAAGATCTCTAGAAGGCCTAGTACAGCACCTGACTCAGCCTAGATGTTATCTACAATTATCATCACCTTTTGAACATAGTCTGTCTCTTACGTTCCAGAAGCTCAGGAAATGGATGCTGCTCACCTCCCAATGAGTTCAGCACAGGTGATGATAAAGAGTTCCCCTCTTTACAATGCAGGAGGCCAGCAGGTCCCGGAGAAAGTGCATAGGATGGCCAGCCAGAAGCTTGAGCACCAGTCCCAGCTCCATGGGTCCTGGCTGTATGACCTCAGAGAAGTCATAACCTCTTTGAGTCTCAGTTTCTTAATCTGTAGGATGTAGATAAGAATAATAAGCAGCTTGCCTCCATTATAGACTGTGGCTCGGTTTAAGTGAGATAATGGTCTGGAAAGGCTTTGTAAAGTGGAGAAGTGTTATCCAAAAGTAAGGGGCTATTATCTTTATGATGATAGAGATCTAGTGTGGGTGGCCCCATTATGGAGGGTGGGGAGCCAACAATCTTCTTCTGCCCCTGGGAAGGACAGAACCAGAGGACGAGGGCATAAGGTGACTGCAGTGGAGTTAGAAGGAATGAGCTTTGGGAAGCCAGGGTGGCTAACTAGTGGAATAGCAGACTACAGGAAGAGCATACCTGGTGTAAAGACACTCAGGCACTTCCATTTAAAAATAAAATCAAGCTATACTAATAAATATTAAACATCCCAAGAAAGGGCTGCCCCAATATGGTATAATTTACATGTTCAATCCTAGCAGCACATCAGTTATGGATCTAGGGGTACTGTGTCTGTTACAATTACATCGGCAGCTTCCCAGTCCCCAAAGACATTCAGAGATAAGATTCTTCTCCCAATTTCAACGTGTGGGTTTTTTCCTCACCACTAAGCAAGTCTCCAACACCAGCTGGGTGTCCTACAATTCAACTCAATTCTGACACTGACTGCTTGGAGATAGTGTCAGATCCCAAAGGTTATAGACTCAGTCCTACAAGACAGCCCCCCCACCCCCCACCCCAGCCCACCCCACTTCGGATGCGAATCGCAAGTCCAAGTTGTCACCTGTGCTATAGATGGAAGATTCCAACTACTCCCTCCTTGGGTTTGATTAATTTGCTAGAGAAACTCACAGAACTTAGAAAACATTCTATTTACTAGATTACCGGTTTATTACAAAAAGATACAACTCAGGAATGGCCAGATGGGAGAGATGCTTGGGGGAAGATACTGGGTAAGGGTGCAGAGCTTTCACACGCTCTCTGTGTGGCACTCTCTCCAAATCTCCAAGTGTTCCTCAATCAGGAAGCTCTCCAAACTCCTCCTGCCGCAGTCCTTTTTGGTTTTAGTGCAGGCTTCATGACAAAGGCAAGATTGATTAAATCATTGGCCATTGGTGACGGATCTCAATCGCCAGCCCCTTGTCCTCCTGTGATCGGGGGTGTGGGACTCAAAGTTCCAATAGTCCAATCACATGGCTGGTTTGGCTCTCTCAGTAGTGAAGTAGTAGCAGTTTTACTTGGGCTAAACACTTATATTTCAGCCTCACTTTCCTCATTCACAAAATGGGAAAATAGCTATGTTGACGGTACCCAAGATTATCATTTTAATTCCATCTTGGGCACATTGGGGGCAGAGGCAATGCTGCCTAGAGCAGCGGTTTTCAAAGTGTGTTCGGGGGGGGGGGGGCAGGCTGAGACCTGGTCTAGGAACCTGTGAGGGTACCTTTTTTCAATTGCATACCTGTATGAATCTGGGTATTCTTCATTTACTTGAATCAAAACATCACAACAAATTGAGTGCAGAGACAGATGTGAAACTCCAGCTGTCGTCTACTAAGCAGACATTAAAATGTTTGCAAAAATGTAAAACAATGCCACTTTTTTCCCACTAATTTTGGGGGGAAATATAAATTTAAAAATAAAAATACATTAACATGTAATGACATTTTATGAACTAAAGAACACTTTTAAATTCTCAGTTTTAATTTTAATACAGGAATTATCAATAGATATAATCTACACAAACAAAAGGTCTTTGGGATCCTTAATAATATTTAAGAATGCAAATTTTGAGATCAAACGGTATTTTTGTTTGGAGGAAAGAATAGGGTTCCAGATCTAGATTTTTCAGGCACCTTGTGCTTCAGTGTTTTGTATCTCTCTCTCTCTCTCTTTCTCTCTCTCTTTCTCTCTCCCTCTCTCTCTCTCTCTCTCTCTCTCTCTCTCTCTCTCTCTATATATATATATATATATATATATATATATATTGATTTCAGAGAGGAGGTAAGAGGAAGAGAGAGATAGAACATCAATGATGAGAGACAATTATAGATTGGCTATGTCCTGCATGCCCCACACTAGGGATCGAGCCCACAACCTGGGCATATGCCCTAACCAGGAATCCAATCTGTGAGCTCCTGGTTCTTAGGTTGATGCTCAACCACTAAGCCGACCTGTTTTTTTAATCGATTTTATAGAGAGAGATGGAGAGAGAGAAACATCGATTTGTTGTTCCACTTATGTATGCATTCATTGGTTGGTTCTTGAATGGGCCTGGATGGGGGATCAAACCCACAACCTTAGGGTATGGGGAAAATGCTCTAACCAACGGGGCTACACGGCCGGGCCTCTGTGCTTCCATTTCTTAACCTCTAACTCAATAGTCATCCTTGTAACATGGGTGGTTATTAATCTCTTTTTTCATGTTTATTTGTTGCATTATGTGTGTATACAGAGACTGTCTGTAGTCTAGAAGGACACACAATAAACTGGTACCAGTGGTTCCCCCTGGAAAGGGGAATTTGGAAACTGGGAGACCATAAACCTTTCTGCTCTGATTTGTGCTTTAATATATCATGCATACATTGCCTGCCTACATTTATTATTGAGCAATTAAAAAAGTCAAACTACACTTTTGTTTAGATGGTTAGGAATCAGAAGTCAGCTCAAGTAAAGTAGTGCTAACCGACAATTAACACAAACAAAGAAACCAGTGAAGTTTTCCGTGCCTACCTTCGCGGGACTCACAAACACTTCGCGCAGGTCCCATCCCGCTCACCTCCGGCCCGGGGCGGCGGCCAAGTGTCCCCGCCCCCGCCCCCTTGTCGCCGAGGTCCCGCCCACGTCAACGTCACTTCCGGAAGGGTCCCTTCCCCGAACTCCCTCTGGCTCCCGCCTTCACCCGCTTCCGGTCGTCGTCGCCGCTGCTGCCGCTGCTCCTGCTGCTGAGGCTGCTGGCGGAGGCCGGAGAACCAGGCGGCGGCGGCGGCGGCGGCTGAGAGGGCGGCGGCGGGAGCGGAGCGGGACGAGGGAACGAGAGGAAGCCTGAGAGGAGCGAGCGGAGCGCACCGAGCCCCGCCCGCCCTTCCGCGCGCCAGGGCTGCCGGAGGAGCCCGAGCCCCCAGCCGCCGCCGCCGCCGCCCGCCTGCCCTCCCGCCGCACAAAGCCCGAGATCCCGCGCCCAGAGCCATGTCCTCGTCCGCCGGCAGCGGCCACCAGCCCAGCCAGAGCCGTGCCATCCCCACCCGCACCGTGCCCATCAGCGACGCCGCGCAGCTACCTCATGACTATTGCACCACGCCCGGGGGGACGCTCTTCTCCACCACACCCGGAGGTGAGCGACCCCCGACCCCGGGCACCCTCCGGCCCACAGCTCCCGGAGCCTGCAGCCCGCTGCCTCCGCCCTGTCTCCCCAGCCTCCCGCCACGGTCCTTTAACTCAGGGCGTGTCCGCGCTGGGCCGCTGGCTGGGGCCGACCGGCCCGACCCAACCTGCCCCGCTCCACCAAAGCCCCGTGGGACTGCTTTCGGGACCCTTAACTTCGCGTTCTCTCGCGCTCGCAGCTCCATTGAGCGCGCGCCCACTCTGGAAACGTGGCTCTTCTTTGCAAAAAAAAGGAAAGAAAAGAAAAGCCCTTGTTCCCGCTTCGTGGCACTAGACCTAGTTTCCCCCCCTCCTCCGACTCCTCCCGGGCGAACTCGCCTGCACTCGGCCTTGCGCGCGTTCTGCATCGCCTCTGCCTCTTGCGTGCTGTGCGTCTGTGCACATTCACACTTGGTTCTGGAGCTGTCTGCTAGGCCTTTAAAGAAAGCAAGTTGGGGAGAGGAATTCGCTCCCGGGACCCTGCGACGACTTGTTTGGCTGCTTTTAGAACTCCAGGAGTCGGCTGGAATGCGGCGTTTGGAAGCCTCGCCCAGCTTATCCTGCGTTGACAGCATTGTTTACTTGGCGGACGAGGCCCCACGGGCGGGGGGAGTCCCGGGCGGGAGGACAGAGTGATGATAAAGTAACGCTCGAGTGATAGAGGGAAAGGAGGTGGGGGTGGTGGGGCGCTGGCAGCCGCCAGGGGTAGGGTTTTGGCAGCGACGGGCTTGGAGATAGAATGAAGAGGCCGTGATTAAGGGGGCGCCCGGGTCCGTTTAGAATGAAGAGGCGTGATTAAGGGGGCGCCCAGGTCCGTTTAGAATGAAGAGGCGTGATTAAGGGGGCGCCCAGGTCCGTTTAGAATGAAGAGGCGTGATTAAGGGGGCGCCCGGGCCCGTGGGATGGCTTGATTTTGAGGAAGGGGGTAGTGCAGAGGGAGGTTCCCGGGCATTGCTTTTCAAAAAGACGCCCGGGAACTGTTTACAGGGAAGAACACTGGGGTAGAGGTGAAGCCCTGAATTGGTCAGGGGAAAGGGGAGCTCAGAGGTTGTGCGTCCCCTGACTGGGCTGCTCTCCAAAGGGAGGAGACTGGAAAGAGATCTTGAGGGACCTCACTGAAGGAAACGGTGCTTCATTTGTATTCATTTTTAACTTCGGAACGTGGCCTTCTTTTGGTGATGGGGTGCCTTGTCGCTGGAGGGTTGGGACTGCGCTGGCAGCCCCCGCGGCCTCCAGGATTGCTGGATGGCTCCCGGAGGCTGGGCTCACCCGTGGTGCTGCACCCAAACCCGCTCAGTTAGGCCTTGGCGATCCTTGAATTCGTTGCACAATAGAAGGGACCTTAAAGTAAGAAGACATCCTTGCCAACAAGGGATAAAAATCTGGGAGAGAGTTCTGCAGAGGAATCTAGCCAGGCTCTAGCTAGGGGCAGGGGTGGCTGGCTCGGAAGACTTTAAAATGACCTGGGCCAGAGAAGTTCATGCGTGGAGAGCTGAGTTTAAGGAAGTTTTAACTGCAAAGCAGTGGAGTTTCTTAGCGAGGTGGCCTTAGCTCATTGGAGAAACCTCCCTCCTGACCTGATCAGTTTAAGGCCAGCCCCTGAACATGTTGAGACCTCGCTTTTTAATTGTGAAAGATCTTGGTGGAGCAGAATCTGCTCCGAACAGTGTCGTCTGAAACTTCAACTGACAGCTTTTAAGGAATGGGATATTGTTTTCTGAGGTGATGGAAAGGAATTTATAACGTAGAGAATTCTGTGGGGCCAGTAAATGCCTCTGCTTCATCTCATGGCACACATAACCTAATTACTAAAATCTGCAGCATACCAAAAAATATTTTGTGCAGATCTGACCAAAAATAGATGTAATTTTGATTCATGCACACCGGATGGCTGTTGTCATTTTTATTTGACAATCTAAGGGAAAAGAGGTGAGCGCCCCTGACTAGTCAGGTATTGCATGTTTTTAAAATTCTTGTGGCACACTGGTTGAAAAATCACTGATATATAGTAATCATTATTCCCTTGAGGGAAAGGCACAGAGGGTCCCCCTTTTGGCATATTTCAAAGAGCCAAGCTACCATGCTTTTAAAATAAGGGCATGGTCTTTAGGCTTTGCTTTAAAGATAGAATCCAGTCTAGTAGTTTGGATTAGTTCCTAAAATGCTTGGGAAGATTCTGCCAAGAATACTGATTCATTTACCCAACACACTTTCTCAGATATCATTGAACCTATCTCCAGATAGTCTCTACACACACAGTTGTTGTTGTTTGTTTTCCAGATTTAAATACTTGTCATGTTAGCTCATCTATTATATTAAGCCTGTATTCATTGGTAGACACATCCTGATCTTTGGATTTTTAACACAAAGACTTACATAATGTGTTTAGAGGATATGGCACTGTTGTGATTGGACTTAGTCACTATTTTATAGCAGTTAACGCAGTGCAGTTGAGATGTTTAATGCTTTTTGATTTAATTTTCCCTTGGGAAATTTTCTGCCCTCATGGTTGTTCATTTCTCTTGTTACATTCCTCTGTCTCTCCCCACCCCCCCCCCCCCCCATGTAATTTTATTTCCCAGAACCAGGGTAAGACTGTTGTTTTTTGGTCTCCTCCAGACACCTGAATTAATGTGGTTAGGTATCTTGGAGGTGAATTTTGTGGGCCCAGTGCAGTGCTTTGCACAAAGGAGGACTACAGACAAAAGTAGGAAAGGCAATCCTTGTTCTGAATGGTGTTAAAATTTATTTTTTTTAAATCCTCATCTAAGGATATGTTTTTGTTGATTTTAGAGAGGGGAAGGGCAAGAGAGAGAGAGACAAACACATCAATGTTTTACATCGATCAGCTGCCTCCCTTATGCCATCCTGGGTATGTGCCCTGACCTGAATGGAACCCGTGACCTTTCAGTGCACAAGACACTGCTCCCACCAACAGAGCCACACTGGCCAGGGCTGAATGGTCTTAAAATCTTGGTGGGTATTGAGGATGGAAATGGTTTTTAGTTCTAGAACTAAATACTTGTACAGAGTTTAGTGCTAACATATATTTCAGACTTGAAAACATTTAGAAAAATTAGCGTCAGTAGGCTTGTCCTGGAAGTCTATTTCCTGGGAAGGAAGGGGATTAGCATTTCCTGTCTCAGACTTGGAGACATATACATGTCAGAGCATTCCAGGATAACGGTGTTGATGCCCTAAATGATCAGACTGGGCAGGCACTTTCACAACAGTGACCTTAACTATCTCCATCTCTCCCCTCTTTGAGTTCTTTATTCATTGGTTTCTCAAAATTGCCTTCCTGCGGTTTGAGAAATGAGAGGTGGGTGAAAACACACTTGCTGTAATCTCTTAGATTTCTCATGTTGCTTTTTCATTATTAGGGAAGAGAACAATTTTTGTTGAATAAATTGTAAGAAAAAATGCCCTTGGATTTTATTTTATTTCGGTTCTTTGAGAAGCTACTTCTAGCCTCAGTGGAAGGTAAAGTTATTATTTGGCTTCACTCTCACAACACTGGTTAGCTGAGAGAAACTGAGGCCCTGAGAAATTAAGTAACTTGTTAGTGCGTGCCATACTGCTAATTAATGGCAGTGGGTAGCCTCAAATTTAGTGTCCTATCCCTATCCCAGTTTTCTCCTCCTCCTATCATAAGATGCTTATTTTGCTGAAAAAGGAAGTTTTCAGACATTTAAAGACACTTTTCTACCTCTGGAATGCTAGCTAATGCGATTTTTTCTGCTGCCTTATTCCTTTTATAAATTCTGAACTGTCTCCTTCAGGGAGGCTTGTGCTCTGGGGAATGAGCAGAAATATAGACACTTCTTTTAGCCTTTCTTTCTGCCTTTTTTCCCTGCATAACAGCCTCATCAGCTGTGGAAAAAATATGCTGTTGCCATAACAAGAGCACCAGAGGGGAACTAACTATGATGGCCTGAAATCTTGTTCATGCCTTTACTCTTTCTCTCTGCCAGAGTTGTTATTGGTTCACTGGGCCAGAATTACCTGAAGGCCATTGGAAGGGTCAGTAAACCAAGGAGAAGGCGGAAAGAAGGGGAGAGAATCTGTTCAGATTGTTAATAAAATAAGAGTACTTTGGGGGAGTCCTGAGTTTTAATCTGGTGGTTTCTTAGGAGAGAGGAATAGAGCTGTTTGTGTAGATAGGGGAAGGAAGGGCAGTTTCTGCCTGTTGTAAAACTTCTAATTCAGTGACCTTGGGCTGAGTTTATTCTAGGCCAAAAACTTCTGAACAAACAAATGAACTCTGGTTCTCTAGCTTTCGTTAATTTACGAAAGGGCTTTCATTATTACATATGAGAAGTGCATGAAAAATATAATGAAAGTTGTCAATCATTTTGCCTTGTATTCAAGGAAGATGGCATTTACTTATCTCAGAGTAACACAATTTGACATGTGTTGCCACTCCATGGGAGAGTCAGCTTTAGTCTCATATTCATGAGCAGCCAAAGGATTTATTAAAGAAGATGTACTTTATTTTTTTATGTTGGGTGCTTTTTTGCTGATGAGAAACTGAATTCTGAGCCTGGAGAAAGGAGTAAGCAAGTCCTCATCCTGGAGGTACTCAGCAGTGCTTTAAGCCAGGTGCATTCTGGCAAGAGAAGACAGGGCTCTTACAAGTAGGGGTTGCAGTGTGCAGGACAGACCTGTGCAACGTGGAAGTGTCTAATAGTAAGGATGAAAAGGGACGAATCTGTAAACTAGCTCTCCTGGGGGTTATTTAGCAAAGACTTTGAGGACTGGAGTCTTAGGGACAATTTTATAGTAGGGGGTATTGCATGGCTTACAGACACAAGTTAGTTCAGCTGGTTGGAGAAGAAGGGAGCCCGAGCAGGAGAATAGTTGCTTGGTAAAAATGGCAGAACTTTTTCAGGACTTCAGAAGAACAAATTAATATTTAAAAGATTTTTGTTGTTCCATTTATACTAGGACAAAAGTCAGCTGAGACTTTCAGTCATTCACTGATTGAATAGATGAAGCCTAGGTTATCATTTTCAATTTTTAAAAAAAAATATGGTTTTGTTGATTTCACAGAGAGAAAGGGAGAGAGGTAGAGAGAGAATCATCGTTTGGCTACCTCCAGCATGCCCCATACTGGGGATTGAGCTTGCAACCCAGGCATGTGCCCTGACAGGAATTGAACCCGTGACTTCCTGGTTCATAGGTTGATGTTCAACCACTGAGCCACACTGGCCGGGCTGGGTTTTTTATTTTTAATAAGACGTGCCTAAGAGGAGTGAACTTGGGAGGAAAGCACATTGTTGGAGTGAAAGCCAGACTTGACTCTGAGTACTCTCCCCATACCAATAGCAGTGATCCTTCATTAGTTATCAGCATTATAGACAGGCTGAGCCACAACATCTGTGAAATCTAGTCCAAAGAATGGATCCAGATTGCAGTGGATCCCAACCAGCATTTCCTGCAGTTAGGGCCTGGCATTTTTTTGTAGAGAAAATTTATTTCAAGATGAATGTTCAAGCCTAAACAGAAGTGGACATACTTTGATATACTTTATTTTGACCCAGATTTTCTGATGGTCAGGACTAGATAGACTTAAAATGAGATGACATTTAAGATTAATTTGTGGTTCATACACCATTTTGGACCTGGTTCTAGCTGAAAAGATCATTTGTTTCTATTCATTTTTTGCAGCCAAGACTCAAGAGAACCAAGCCATACTTGCTTAGAGGACCTCACTTATTTATGTTGATTTCCAAACTCCTCTGTCACTGTGATCTCCACAAGTACTTTTACCTTCTCTGGATGTTAGTTTCTTCACCTGTAAAATAACAGGCTTCCTGCATTGCAGATGCTCTCTAAGGCCTCTCTTAACACTGGACCTTCTGAATAGGAGCATAGTCATTGTCAACTTCCTTTTCCGCCGAGGTGTGTGTTCTGTTATGGCAGTGTCCTAAGTGATTGGGCAGGGAGCCATCCTTCGACCTTAAGATCTTCGAAATCTTTTGTCCGGGAAGTTATTGAGACTTGGCGTTAGTCAAAAGACAGTAGGATTGGCTTTACAGAAACCATGGATGTTTTCCATTTGCCACAATAATTTTGGTTGTACACTAAGTTAGTAGATCCTGAGTCTCCCATTGTTCTTTTGTTGATGTAAAAATTGTCCCTTTCTTGGTTTTATTAGCACGTTAGGAATTTCATGGTTGCACACACTGAAGTGGGCTGGCCACCATCAGCCTCCCTGGAGGATACTGAATTAGGCAGCTCTTAGTTTCCTCTGCGTTATCTGGCGTAGAGCTTTTAAGAGTCTTTTTCCTCCAGAGCCTCCATGAAGAACAGATGTTTGAAACTGAAGTTTGTTCAGAAATGTGCTTTAATCAGTCAAACACAGGCTTTTATCACCCTCCCAAGTTGAAGGACTGAAAAGCAGAGAAAACAACTTTCTTTGTAAGTCCTTTCTGTATTTTCACTTCTGATTTTCCCATATTGGGGGTTAGGGGAGGCCGAATTCCTTTCGTTAGAAGCACTTTGCTGCTTGTTCATCTTTATTTCTGATCTCTTGGTGGGCCCTTACATGAGGCACAGATGGAGAATTGTTGAGAATTCCTAATGGAATACTAGGGTTACTTGACAAGTGCTTTGTTTCTTTTTAATTCAATTTCTAGTTTTGAAGGATACCGTCCTTCCTCATGGCCTTGCCTGCCTTAGCAGTGCCAGTCTGTTGTGTGTATGTTTATATTTACAAGTACTTTGAAGTCACCTTGGTTTGTTTATGTTTTGTTTTTTTTCAATTCCTTGTAGGGTTTTTGTTGTTGCTGTTTTTTACGCTGTCTCTTGATCTTAAAATTTTTTGTGGGGTAGAGGGGTAGGCTTTAAACAGCGGAAATTTATTTTCACATATTTGGAAACTAGATGTCTGAAATCAAGTTTATTTTTTATAGTGTTGGAATATACATAACATAAAATTTACCATTTTAACCATTTTTAAGTGTACAATTCCATGGCATTGAGTATATTCACATTGTTTTGCAATAATCTCCACCATACATCTCCAGGACTTTTTCAGCTTCCCAAACAGAAACTTCATGCCCATTAAATAGTAACTTCCCATTATCCACCCACTCTCAGCCCCTGGCAACCGCGATTCTGTTACCTGTTTCTATGAATTTGACTACTCTTTGTAACTTATATAAATAGTCATTTAATAATTGTCCTTTTGTGACTGACTTGTTTGAGTTACCATAATGTCTTCAAAATTCATGCTTTCCCCCTTTTATTTTTCTTTTACGTTTATTTTTTATACCTATGAAAGTAAGGTTTGTATTATTAGGCTAATAACATAAAGCAGCATCATGCCCCATCCCCTCTAATCTCCGTTCATTTCCACTCCCCAGAGAAACCATTTTAAACTGTTAGCTGTTTCTTCTAGTGCTTACTCTGGATTTCCGAATAACAGGATTTAATGCTATTTCTCAGGTTTTTTAAAAATTTTATATATTTTTTTTTAAAATATATTTTCTTGATATTTTTACAGAGAGGAAGGGAGAGAGATAGAGAGTTAGAAACATCGATGAGAGAGAAACATCTATCAGCTGCCTCCTGCACATTTCCCACTGGGGATGTGCCCGCAACCCAGGCACATGCCCCTGACCGGAATCGAACCTGGGACCCCTCCGTCCACAGACCGACGCTCTATCCACTGAGCCAAACCGGTTTCGGCTAAAAATTTTATATTAACAGTTAGTTCGCTACTTTGGGAGAGGAGGATATACCCTATCTAATAAAAGAGAAACATGGTAATTGGTGTATGACTGCTACCCTTCCCATTGGCTAATCAGGGCAATATGCAAATTAACTGCCAGCCAAGATGGCGGCCGGCAGCCAGGCAGCTTGAAACTAACATGAGGCTTGCTTGCTTCAGTAACGGAGGACTCCAACGTTCCCTGCCTGCCTTGCCGGACTCTGAGCCTGCAGTTTAAGAAACATTGTAACAAATACAGAAGCTAAACAAAACCCCAGAAACCTGCTTTCAGCGAGCCCCGGGATCTCAGAGCTGGAGTTATACATTGTTTCGATTATAGGACCAAAACAAACCAGATACCTTCTTTCAGCAGCAGAGGCCTCAGAGCTGGAGCCAGGCTAAAGCTGGCCCAGAATAAAAAAAAAAGATAAAAGAAAAAAAGGAGCAGTTGGGAGCTTCAGTCGGCCTGAAAACAGCCCTCAGCCCCTCACCCAGACTGGCCAGGCACCCCAGTGGGGACCCCTACCCTGAAGGGTGTGTGACCAGCTGCAAACAGCCATCACCCCCTCACCCAAGCTGGCCAGGCACCCCAGTGGGGACCCCCACCCTGATCCAGGACACCCTTCAGGGCAAACCAGCCAGCCCCACCAGTGCACCAGGCCTCTATCCTATATAGTAAAAGGGTAATATGCCTCTCAGCACCGGGATCAGTGGAGCCGCGAGGCCTCCCGGCACCGGGATCAGTGTGACAGGGGGCAGCGCCCAAACCCCCTGATCGCCCTGTGGCTCTGTGTGTGACAGGGGGAGGGGCCACAACCTCCCTATCTGCCCTGCTCTGTTCATGACGGGAAGGCGCCTCAACCCCCTGATCAGCCCTGCTCTGTGCCTGATAGGGGGCACTCCCCAACCCCCTGATCGCCCTGCGGCTCTGTGTGTGACAGGGTGCAGCGCCCCAACCCCCCACCCCCCATGGGCCCTGCTCTGTGTGTGATGGGGTAGAGCCATAACCTCCCCATCGGCCCTGCCCTGAGTGTGACGGGGCGGTGCCCCAACTCCCCTATCGGCCCTATTCTGTGAGTGACAGGGGGGAGCTCCTCAACCCCCTGATTGGCCCTGCTCTGTGCGTGACAGGGTACGGAGCCCCAACCCCCCTGATGGGCCCTGCTCTGTGTGTGACAGGGGGTGGCGCCGCAACCTCCCCATCGACCCTGCCTTGAGTGTGACGGGGCGGTGCCCCGACCCCCCATTCGGCCCTACCCTGAGCGTGACTGAGGGTGGCATCGCAGCCTCCCAATCCGCCCTGCTCTGTGCATGACAGGGGGCGGCGCCCCAACTCCCCATTGGCCCTGCTCTGAGCCCGACCAGGGGCTGCACCTAGGGATTGGGCCTGCCCTCTGCCAACTGGGAGCAGGCCTAAGCCAGCAGGTCGTTATCTCCCAAGGGGTCCCAGACTAAGAGAGGGCACAGGCCAGGCTGAGGGACCCCCCCTTCCCCCCCGAGTGCACAAATTTTTGTGCACCGGGCCTCTAGTATATATATACATATATATATACTTCTATCGCCCAGCCTCCTAATTTAAATTTTAACCCATTTTGGTTAAATTAATAGTTATTTAATTTAAGTAAATAGTAAACACAGTTGGTTTCTAATCTAATAGTATTCCATCTTCTATGCTGCCCCAGGTGTCCTCATTGTTTTAATGGCAGTGTGCAGGCCCCAGGATGTACACCATGACAAATCTATAGCTTCCCCAGTTGTCATTCTAGTGGGCATCTGACCCAGTTCTGGCCAAATGAGATGTAGGGGGAAGTTGGCTAGGGCTTTCTGGGGAAGATTTTCCTCTTCAATGGAGATAGTCCCCTGAGGAAGGCCCTGTTTGACTCTACACTCTCCCTTCTGGCCTGGGGCATTTTGTTTAAGGGGGTAGGTCCATCTCAGTCTTCTTGGAGGGTTTTGTCACCATCTTATTTAAGCTATGCAATTTGGGCAACTTATATTTCTGTTCTGAGCTATTTGCCTGAGTGTGTGCTTAATTCTGATTCTGGAAGCAGCCTTAGTTAAACAGAATTTATGATGGGGACACTGTGAAAGTAGAGTTAACTGCTACCTTGTCAGTTAGCCATGTTACAGTGGACATTCCCTAGGTGGTTTTATTTCAAGTTACACGATTTCTCAGGCACATAGCTTAATGCTTAGATTATCACTTAAATTAAGCCACTTGGCTTTGGAAGAGGCCCTTAGACTGGAATGACCTTGTTTCTGTATTAATCATCTTGGCAAGCATAATTCTAGGCCTCGTTTATTGGCCTTTTTTTTCTCTGCCACTTGAAAAATCACTAGTTTTTAGATCAATAGGTAGAGAAGCTCTTTTTCTACTCTCCATCAAAGGGACTTGGTTTTACTATTGTGTTTGCTTGTAATGTCAGCATCAAGAACATGCTGGCTCAAGATACTAGATTTATCCTCATATTTGGTCACTAAAGGATAAAGAAATTTTATAAATATCTAATGCTAACCCTAGATCTAAAAGTTTCTGTTTGTTCTGAAATCCAGACATGAAAACTAAAGTAATACATGCACATTTTATTTTATTTTAAACACTAGATGCCCAGTGCACGGATTCATGCACCAATGGGGTCCCTCGGCCTGTCCTGCACCCTCTTGTAATCCAGGACCCCTCGGAGGATGTGAGACTGCTGGTTTCTGCCTGGTCCCTGCCGGCCAGGCTGAGGGACCCTGGCCTCTAGTATGCATTTAAGATCTTTGGTTAATCTCTTCCCACCCTCCCTCCTCCCCACTTCCCTCTGAGATTCATCAGTCTGTTCCATGTTTACATGCCTATGTGTTGAGCATTGGTCCCCTGGTGGTCAGTGTGCATCATAGCTACCAGCTGGACAGTTGCTTAGGCTTTTATATATATAGATAGATATTTTTATTGATTTCAGAGAGGAAGGGACAGAGAGAGATAGAAACATCAGTGATGAGAGAGAATCATTGATCCCCTACCCTGGGGATCGAGCCTGCAACCCAGGCATGTGCCTTGACCAGGAATGGAACCATGACCTCCTGGTTCATAAGTCAATGGTCAACCACTGAGCCATGCCAGTGGGCAGCCAGGTAATACGTGCACATTTTAAAAACATAATAGAAAAAAGAAAAATCGAACTGAAGAGAAGTACATAAAATGCAAAGTAAAATGTCAGTAGACAACTGCTTTTAATAGTTTCTGTTTATAGTGCTTTTATTGGTTACCACTGTTGCTGTATACCACAATTTCTTGAGTTCTTAACGTAAGATAATACCAATGACTCCCAATGAAAGATGAGGAATCTAGGATACTTTCAACCTCATTTCTCCTCCCTCTCAGTTTACCACATTCTGTGTCCACACAAAACTTGTACATGAATGTTTGTAGGAGCATTATTCAAAATGAAAGCAACCCAGATATCCATCAACTGGTTAAATGATAAAATGATGTATACCTACAATAGAATGTTATTTGGCAATAAAAAATAAAGTACTGATAAATGCTAAGCATGGATGAACCCTGATAATATTATACAAGTAAAAGAAGCAGTCATAAAAGACCACATATGATTCCATTGATATGAAATGTCCAGAACAGGCAAATCTATAGAGGCAGAAAACAGTTCCAAGGACTGGGAGAGGTTGGAAGAAAATGGGAAGGGACTGATGAATGTGTGGGGGTTATCTTCTGAGGATGATGCCAATGTTTGAAAATTGATTGTGGAGATGGTTGCACAGTTCTGTGGATGTACTAAAACTTTGAATGAATGAATTATATATATTATATATATCGACAAAGTTGTAAAAAATGTATCTTATCACTGATGCAGTCATAGAAGTTCTTCGAAGTTTCTCTTATACCTCACACATATAGGTAGAATCTCTTACTTATTTCCTGGTTGACTCAATCATAGTTTTTAATGCATATGTTATTGCTAATATGTAATTTAGAAATAGAAAGCTTACTTTTATCCCGTGCTTTTTTCTAACACCTCATCTCCAGTTTCTACGCTTGGTGTATTGCAGAAGTAAGAGTAATCTTGTTCTGACTTGCAAATTTAATGCTGGTAAGAACATTTCAAAGTGAAACCTCACTTCTCTGAAACTTAGTAGTGACAACAAAAGTGGGGGTGACGCAACAGATATGCAGAGTCCATCCACTAAATTTCCTTCCCTTTGTTCATTGGAAAGCTTTCAGGCCCCCTCTCTGCCTTTTTGCTCTTATTTTACATAGCATTCTCTTAAGCACATCACCGATGTTCAAACCCAACAGATTAGAAGCTTCAAGTTTGAATGGGTGAAGGGTGCATTATAGGTAGAATCTTGCCACATATACCCCTTCAGATGTTCAGATGTTGAAGCCCTAACCCAAAATGTGATGATATTTGGAGATGGGGCTTTTGAGAGGTTATTAGAATAGGTCATGAGGGCCCTCATGGTGGGATTCGTGTCTCTGTCATGCTGGCACCTAGATCTTGGATTGCCCAAGAACTGTAAGAGAGAAGTTTCTGTTTAAGCTATGCCTTCTATGGTATTTTGTTATGGCAACCCATGCTGACTAAGACATGAGGAAAAAGCAAAGTTCTTAGCCTAAGAGTTGGGGAGGAGACAAACTATAGAGGGAGGGACCTAAGTACAACCTTGGCACTCGTAGTGTAAGGAAAATAAAGAGCTTCAATTGAATAAACTCCAAGACTTCCTAGGATGCAACCTAATATAAAAAATGATTTTCATAATAATGACCCTGATTCATCAAGGAAGGGTTGAATTTTCTGTTTAAGGTAGTAAAATGTTTTAAATCCATATGAGAAAAATTTTTATCTAAAATAACTAAAATTATTCACTTTTTGAAAGTTGAACTGTTTTCTGCTATCCAAAATGACTCATAATATCCAGATGCCTTTTTGAGTTGTTACTATAATTTTTATTTTTAATGTCTTTATTGATTTTTAGAGAGAGAAGAAAGGAGAGGGAGAGAGAGAAACATCAATTGGCTGCCTCTGGTATGGTCTGGGACCGAACCCTAAACCTGGGCATGTGCCCTGACCAGGAATTGAGCCATGACCTCCACGTTCATAGGTCAACATTCAAACACTGAGCCACATTGGCCAGGCCCTATTCACATAATTTTTAAAATGGTACATTTCTCTGTCATGTTAGAAGAAGTACAAATATTAGATAATTTATAAAATGTATAAGTAATCAGGCCTCGCCGAACTAGAAAACAAAACAAAAAACTGCCTCCACCACTTCCCCTTATCCTGTCGTGAAAAGCAGTGCTTCAGGGCAAATGATTGGTTTAACTGCTTGCCGTACCATGTGCTGTGTACCTGTTATTTATATTAAGTAATATGTCCTTCCATCCCTTTCACGTTAGGCAGCTCACTCCCGCTCTTGGAGATCATAGTGACTGAGGGAGACTGGAAAGAGGGTTGGCCTGGGAGTCAGGAGACTATAGGGTCAGTTCAGATGTGCCTCTGGTTAGCTCTATGGCTTTACGCCATTTTTCTGAGTCTCAGCATCATCCGTTAAAAATGATCCCTCTTGTCCCTTCCCCCCCTCTCTTACTAATTATTTGATATTTCATTTATTCTTAAAGCGCTGTTACCAGGGTTGTGGAAGAAGGATGATGTTGGGTTCTTAACTTTAATGAACTCATGCATGATTGGGGAACTTGAAAAAAAATACTGATTTCCAGGTTCTAATCCCAAGGATTCGAATTCAGTTGGAATGTTTTTTTAACAAGCATCCCAGAAGATTCTGATACAGATATCTTCAAAAATGCTGTCTTAGTAGGTTCCAAGTATGGCACAGTATTTTCCTTAGTAGTTTATTAAGGAGAGGCTGAGAGCCAGATATTTTATTTTCGCGTTTTATAAACTATAAATATGATTGTGTGTGCAGTATAGTTGCAACAGAACTAGACAGTAAAAAAGAAAGTTGATATCCTTTGGAGTTGGTTTGAAAGCCATAAAGGTGACTGATTTGTAGTGTTATTGAGAAGATGGTATGTATAGTACTTAATTTTGATTGTTAAAGCAAGGATGGAGGGGGTGGAGGGTAAAGTCTCTATTGGCCACACACTTCCTCACATAGTTTGACTCTTTCTAGTCAAAAGGAAATTATTTACTAGCATTGGCATAACAGTGTCATGGTACTACCACAGCTATTAATCCCAAGGAAATTATTGAGTTTGTAATTCATTTCCCAACTATTTAATGTTGGTATTACTTATTTAGATTAAATATTTATTTCTTTCCTTTTCTGGGAAAACTCCAGTTTTTATTCCTCTTGCAGTAAATACCTTGCTTTCCCACCCCCCCCCCACTTGCTTCCTTATGTTTCAAGTAGATTGGTTAGCTGTATATTTGTTCTTCCGTTTCCCAGGATATAGCTTGTCACATGTTATTTGAGGAAATCTGCCTGAATCAAACTCTCCTTATTATAATATATTTTATTGAATTTTTACAGAGAGGAAGAGAGAGGGATAGAGGGATAGAGAGTTAGAGACATCGATGAGAGAGAAACATCGATCAGCTGCCCCCTGCACACTCCCCACTGGGGATGTGCCCACAACCAAGGTACATGCCCTTGACCGGAATCGAACCTGGGACCCTTGAGTCCAGAGGCCGAAGCTCTCTATCTGCTGAGCCAAACCAGTCAGGGTAAACTCTCCTTATTATAATACTAGAGACCCAGTGCACGGGATTCGTGCACTGGTGGGGGGCCGTGGCCTGCGGGGTTCGGCCCACTGTGGGAGCACCGCTCATCCTGGTCAGCTGAGTGGCGCTCCCACTCTGGGAGCACACTGACCACCAGGGGGAAGCTCCTGTATTGAACGTCTTCACCCTGCTGGTCAGTGCACATCATAGCAACTGGTCAACCGGTCGTTCTGATCATTCCGCCGTTCAGTTGCTGAGCTTTTATTATATAGGATAGGATGACAGTATTCTTTCTTTTCACATGGGAATCTAAAAGCATTTGCATTCTGCTTTTTGTAGTATTTACATTCTACCTTTTTAAACTGAGTGACTTTGCACAGTTTTACTTTATATAATATTAGAGGCCTACTGCACGAAATTCCTGCATGGGTAGGGTCCCTATGCCTGGCCAGCGATCAAGACTGATCTGTGGAGTGACCAGCAGGGTGACTGGGGAGCCCATGCTGGCACCTGCCTTGGCCGGCCTGGTGCTGCCTGCTCGCCGGCCCTGTCCCCCACCACTGCAGGTCACCTCCCTCTGTAGGCAACTGGTGGGGCGATTGGGGGCTGCTCCTGTGTTGAGCGTCTGCCCCCTGGTGATCAGTGCATGTCATAGCGACCTGTCATTCCACCAGTCGTTCTGTGGTTTGGTCAATTTGCGTATTAGGCTTTTATTATATAGGATTGCCTTCAACTGGATGCCTAACCCTCCAAAGCAGGTTTTTCTTTCCTGGGTTTAAGCCTAGTATGAGCAAGAAACCTCCACATGACTACACCCTTTGTTATTTGGGCAGGGATGGCTGGTACGCTGGGCTGCCGCTCCCCTTTCCACCTTATCCATTCAATAGACTTCACTCAAGGTCACCACATCTTTCCTCCTGAGCTTACTGTAGTTTTAGAATCAGCAGCAGAGCTCAGGCATCCACTACATTAGGTCAACATTAGGCACTTGTAAATGGACAGCAGCAGGTTTTTTTTAACTGTTTATCAGGTAAAGTGCACTCTTCAGAACTATCTATATATATAAAAGCCTAAGTGACCATTAAGGACCGGAACTACCGGTTGCTATGCGCTCCCACATCGGAAGCACTGCTCAGCCAGAAGCTGGGCTCATGGCTGGAGAGCACAGCTACAGCAGTGCAAGCCTCTCCTGCCTCCATGGCAGCGCTACCAAGCGGCGCGGTGGCAGCGGGACCGGGATGAGCGAGAGTGGCGCCCGGCCCCTGGCTCTGACTCCTTCCTGGCCGCCTGCTGCTTCCTGCACTGCTACATCCCCTGAGGGGTCCCGGATTGTGAGAGGGCGCAGGCCAGGCTGAGGGACCCCACCAGTACACACATCCATGCACCAGGCCTCTAATAATAAAATATTCTGGTAGCACTTAACTGGTAAGCAGACTGGTTTGTCAGTTTCAGCTTCTGTACTATAGTTCTGTCTGGAAAACATGTCTATCTCCGTGCCTTTAACTTAAAGGTGGCCATCTATCTATTGGTTATTTTTTCACATACTTGTTTATAACTTTATTTAAAACTTTTTTTTGAAGATCTATGTAATGATTAGGTCAGATATAAATAAGTCATGGCCCTGGCATAAGGAAGTCACAGTCTTTAGAGGTGCAAATAGATTAAACGAGAGTCCTATAATCGTTCATGTATATTGAGGAAGATGGGGGGGAAGAGCATCTTAAAAAAAAGAAAAAGGCCCCGGCTGGGTAGCTCAGTTGGTTAGCGCGCCAATCTGAGTTCAATCTGCAGTGAGGGCACATACAAGAATACAAGAAGCAACCAATGAAATGAATGCATAAATAAATGGACCAGTAAAATTGATGTAAGCTTTGTAAAGGAAGTGATGTTGAAACTGAAGCTTGAAGGGTAAATAGGGAATTTCCCCAGCTGGAGAGAAGGAAAAGGCGTTCCAGATAGCAGAGAGACCTGGGAAGTTCAAGCTAACCCCTGTAAAATCCTTAAGGGTTAGAATTAGTTGGGATTTAAAATAAATTCCTGGGTAGTATTATATGTTGATAACCCCTTAATTTGTTTCAAACTCTGTCCAACAATGTTTTCCAGGAACCCGAATCATTTATGATCGAAAGTTTCTGTTGGATCGTCGAAATTCTCCCATGGCTCAGACCCCACCCTGCCATCTGCCCAATATCCCAGGAGTCACCAGCCCCGGCACCTTAATCGAAGACTCCAAAGTAGAAGTAAACAATTTGAACAACCTGAACAATCATGACAGAAAGCATGCAGTTGGTAAGAGAATGCTGGTATTGGGGTCCAAGAGGGTGACCCTAGAAATCTGTATGTCAGCTGTGGGTTGGAAAATGTTGATGCTTCAATTATAACTAATGGTCAATTAATTATATGTCTCTAAGTTCTCCCTCCCCACTACCCTTACCAAAGTTAATTGAAATGTTATGGAAACCCTAAGTTCCAAATAAGCATCAAATTTCATCTAGTGGGTGTGGAGGGGAAAAAATCAGGGAACTTGGGCTCAATGCGACTAGGGAAAACACAAAACAAAACTGTTTAACCGTTTGTAGACCATAAGCAGGTATAGACGCAAGCAGCATATCTTTTTTAATTAAATTCAAAATATTGTGGCAGTTAACTGGTTAAAAGTCCCCATTTCTAGCTTGTGGGGGAAAGCAATAGGTTTTTCCTCCTGTTTTCTAGGACTGCCTATAATATTTAAATAAACAGCCCCTACACACACAGAGTTAGTAATGAGTCCTTGCTGTCTCTGGAAGCAGAAGAGGGAGGTTGAAACAGCCAGCTCCTGAAGTCCACCTCAGGTTGCACTCCGTGACCCCTGTACATGAGCCAGCATTCCGCCTCCTCAAATTCCAAATGAGTTTTTAATGGACAAAGTGTCGATTCAAAGCGGGGCCAAAGTTCAAAACTTCCAGAAGAGTGTGCTGATGTGATAGATGGCAAGAAGCACCCCAGGGTTCCTGTATGGTCAACCTGTAGATAAAGGGACACTGGGAAGGTTTTCATTTCCATCCTTTTCTCAAATGCTCCTTCCCATTGGTGATGTGATTGCCATTCTTTTTCTCTCCCCCAAGATTAAAAAGACCAGCCAAAGCAAAGCCGAATAATTGTTTTAAGGCAGCAGAAAATTGGACAGTTTGAATTATTTTTTTACCCTCGTGCAGAGGGAATGACAATGAAAGCTGTTTTGCTTTTCCTTTTTGTGTAAGACTTTTCATCTTTTCATTCCATCTAGGGGATGATGCTCAGTTTGAGATGGACATCTAACTGTCCTGCAAGGATCAGAAGAATAGCAGCAACGCTGATACCTGTGTGTGTACCTGATTTGGCCAATAGGATCAACAATGAAAACACAGAAGAGGCAGTACCAGCAGTCCCCATTGCAGTGCCCCCTCCTCTTCCTCTGGGTGCCAAATGATGTGAAGATGAGCTTCATCTGACTATTTCCTCTTCCTGCTTCTGTTCCCTTTCCCACTTAGATTAGATTGAAGGCCCATGGCGTATTTCTGTAGAACTAAGCAGCCCACAAAGGAAAACAGTTGAATTCTGGCTTCCTTAGTCATTTTTGTATTGAGACACCCCCCCGCCCTCCAATTAAAAAAACAAAAATCCAAAATCAGATATCAACCTACCAACAATTGCTGGCTTCCAGGAAAGTCTGGGCAAGTGTTACAGAGGTTTGCTGGGTTCAGCATTGTTCATGTTCTTATCCTGTGTCTCCTGCCTGTCTTCCACCCATGGTTCAGTGCTACAACAGTCTGGTTTGGGGTCTTTAAAACCAGAGGGAAATAAACAAGATAAGAGCTGCTCTCTCTTGTCCCTTAAGGTGTTTGTCCCTGGGGCCAGCACAGGTTGTACAACTCTGGTAGCACTACCTGTGACACTGTTCTGAGGTCTGCTTCCCCTCCATCCTCTGGGAGGAATGCCTTCTGTCTTTGGTATAATAGTTTATCTTTCCATTCCTTTACTTCGCACATGTGTGCAAGCATTTTTAAACTCTACATGAGGGGGTCGTCAGTAACCAGCTGTTCTTTCCTCCTCTCCTATTCCTCCCTTCTTGCATCATGTTGCTTGCAGTCCTATTGTACTCTGGGCATCCACATGATTTCAGAGATAGAGCACTTTGGATAAGGCCTGATCATAGTATTTAAGCATGATTTTGGAAGAACCTTGGCCCATTTGAGTCACTAGTCTTAGTTGTCATTGTTTTTTTTAATCCAATGAGCATTGTAATATTACCGCAGGCTGCAGTTTTTTATATTTTTAAAGATGACTTCCAGAATGCTCTTAGAAAAACTAAGTGTTTTTCCTTTGTGGACCTGCTTTATTTGGCTGCTGAGATAGATAAGCATGGGCCTCAAAATGTGTTCCTCCCCGTTTTCTTGCTTTCCCTTTGTACCCTGAATTTTCCCTTTCTTTCCCTTCCTCTCTCTCTTTCCTTTTTCTCTGCCAGGCCATGTTTCAAATATACATCAAAGATACCTCAAGTGTTGGTATCTGATAATATCTGTCACTCTTATTTGAGAAGTGACCTTTTATTTTTTAAGATGACTACAGACCTATTTTTAGATATGTTTTCAGTAAATTCTGAACAGCAACTTTTTAATCACATCTTCCAGTGGTAGGAAGGTGAGAAATGTCTGTAGGCAAGTCTGCTGTTCCATGTCACCATCCTTTGTCTCCTGCAGTCCCTTTCTCTCTCCTCCTAGTTCTGGGTGTGCATGCTTGGCGTTTGTGGTGGGTGGGTGGTAAAGCTGGACCATTCTGCCTGTGGGTTGTTCATGAAAGCCTCCTTCTTCTCCCTTACCCTTTGCTCTGTCATTCCCTCTGCTCCCTAGCCACCCCCCTGACTACTGACTGGCACAGTAATCCCAGGAGAGTGACTCAGTCCCTCTTAGAAAGACTAATGCCTCTGTCCCCTCATAGAAAGACAAGTAGCCTCTGATATCCTGGGAATTTCTGGTTGGATTTGGTGCCCTGAATCATCTATTGAGATCACAGCCCAGGGTGAGAGTAACGGGCCAGTTGGCTAAGAAAGAAAGCTGTTTGTTTTTCTTTTGAACCATGGAAAGACCCTGTGTGCAAATACATCTTAGACAAAAGAGGGAGGATGTCCAGGGAACTTTGTTCTGCTTTCTGCTATAAAATGTGAATAGTTCACAAAGTGAAACCTTTTGTGATGGTTGATATCTCAGGAATAAGCTGGACCTCCAAAGTTTTGGAGATGCTTTCAGTCTCAGAAGCTGATGATCAGAAAAGTATTGTTTGTTTGTTTACTGTATTCCTGTTCTGATTTTAATTAAACTCCAGATTTCGCTTTACATTCTCTTGGAAATCTCAGGTTACACTGTTGTTTGCTTAAGAAGCTGGCTTAGGACGTCTGTGTCCCTGGAGCATGATTCTTTAGGAGTGAAGATTTCATTCTTCATACCCTGGCCTTGGCGTCTGAGAAATCCGACTCCAACTACAGCTGGCCGGGCTGTCAGTGAGCAGACCTTTATTATTGCTCAGAAACCTCAGCTGCCTCTCCGAGCAGTGGGGAATGGAACTAAAACATGCCAGCTTGAGTAGTATAAGATACAGTTTTCCCCTTTGTTTGACAACTTGGGGGAGCTCTGCACGGGCCCCCTAATTAGAAGCCGTGTTTCTAGTATTCCTGGGAGTGTCGGCTGTATAGTGCAGCCGCAGCCCAGTCCCTTAGCCTCCTCTGCAAGGACTTCCTTACTGCTGGGGGAACTTTCCTGGAGTCCACTGCCACTAGAAATACTTTGACTTCATTAGTGGGTATCGTAAAGATGATTTCACAAGGCAACATAAAATCCCAACAGGTGACACCTTTGTGCCAAGCCTCCGAATCGTTTTCAGGGCAAGCAGAATCCAGTAGGTGGTTTACTTCTGGGTGTTTGAAAGGAAACTCAGAGATAAATCCCTGAATGAACTATCTATCCTGACTTTTCCTTGGGGAGGGAACATCCTTAGGGTACCATTTGAGTGACACAGTTCTTAAAATCTTGGTGATCATTAGTATTTTTCTTTTTGAGAGGAGACCGTGTTTCTGTACTTCTGGTGACAGTCCGTCTTAATGACGACGACCTCTTTCTCCAAATTCCTGCAGGAGATTTGCATCGTCGTGGTTCTCCGTTCTTTTATGGTGTGGTCTCTAGCTCACCACTTCCTCATTCTGTGTAAATACTTACCGAATTCTCAGGAGCACAGAGCAGAGAAGCTGTCTTCTGGGTATTAGGCTTCCAAGCCAAGCGTTCTGTCCTTCCACTTCTGTTATCTGTTGCTGCGTAACTCCCCCAAACTCAAACTCTTAAAAAGGCAAACATCATCTGTCAGTTTCTATAGGTTTGGAACTTGGAAACAGCTTAGCATCGTGGGTCTGGCACAGGGGTCTTAGGAAGTTGCAGCCCAAGATGTTGGCAGGGTCTGCAGTTGTCTGGGGCTGGAGAATCTACTTCTGAGCTCTCTCTTTGTGGTTGTTAGCAGGATGCCTCAGTTTCTCCACATGCGAGTCTCCGTGTAGAATATTGTGAGTGTCCACACACCATGGCCGCTGGCTTCCCCCTGAGAGAGTGATCTGGGGGAAGAAGGGGCAGGGAGGAATTTGCAGTGCCTTTTATGACAGTCTTTGAAAGCACACACCTTCACTTCTTATTCTGTTCCTTAGGAACAAGCCACTAAGCCCAGCCTGCACTCAAGGGGAGAAATAGACCCCTACCTACTGTACAGGGCAGTATCAAAGGATTTGTGGCTATATCTTCAAACCACCTCACCCCTAACAGGATGAAACCAGGCCAAAAGGAGTGGGGCTTAGGTTTAAACTAGATGATATATTGAGAGAGATGTTGCTACTGAGAACAGTTTTTGAGATGTGTTATCACCAAACCGGGATAGAAGACAGATTATTTCCTGAAAGCTACCTGCTAGTTTTGAGAGGTGGCAGGAAATGGCAGCTCCCAGGAGAGCATAATGCGTATACACTTGCCTGGCTAACAGCAGCCCGAAGATGCTACTTTGCAAGTCCCAAAAAATTCAATACCATTTACTTGCTATCCCCTCTAGCCAGGAATTGACCAAGGGAATTGGGTCTGTGTAGCTGATCCACTAAAGCTGACAATCGGAGTCAGGGTTTCTAGCAAAGAGAGCAAATGTGAAGTAGATGTTGGATTACTGAGCTGAAGAAAAGTAATATAAGTACTCACCGTGTATGGATTTACACTCTGCCTCTTACCAGCATTTTCTTATCTGTAGCCCAGCTTGCTCTGGAGTTCAGATTCAGGGTGAAATAGGTGATGGCATCTGAACCAGGCCCACCAGAGTCGATGCTTGACACCTGGTCTTCAGCTGCACCAGCTGTACTCCTTGATCAAGTGTTCACCCAAGGGGCTACTCGTCATAAAGTAGGGAACATCGGGGAATTAGAAATGTCGTTGCTTGATTGTCCTTTAAGTTCAGTATTACAGGTTAACTCGTGTGCCCACTTAGTCCGGGGCCTCTTGATGGAAATGGTTTTTTAAAGAGAATCAGTCTTGTCTTCACTCTTGCGAGAAACTTGGGTGAGGTTTGTCAGTTTGACGCATTCTTAGGGAATGTCTGCTGTGTGTTTGTGGCACCCATGCCCGACCACGTTTATAGAGGTTTCAGACATCTCGAAGATGCAGATTCTCATATGGATTTACACTCTGCCTCTTACCAACATTTTCTTTTTTTTAAAAAAAAATATATATATATTTTATTGATTTTTTTACAGAGAAGAAGGGAGAGGGATAGAGAGTTAGAAACATCGATGAGAGAGGTCGAACAGCTGCCTCCTGCACGCCCACAACCAAGGTACATGCCCTTGACCGGAATCGAACCTGGGACCCTTCAATCCGCAGGCCGACACTCTATCCACTGAGCCAAACCGGTTCGGCATCTTACCAACGTTTTCTTACCTGTAGCCCTGTTTGCTTTAGTGTAGGCTTGAAGAAAAGCATTGCTACTGAGGCAGCTATAAGAAACAGCTATTGCTTTTTTTTTTTTTTAAATATATTGTATTGATTTTCCACAGAGAGGAAAGGAGAGAGATAGAGAGTCAGAAACATCGATGAGAGAGAAACATCGACCAGCTGCCTCCTGTACATCCCCCACCGGGGATGTGCCCGCAACCCAGGCACACGCCCTTGACCGGAATCGAATCTGGGACCCTTCAGTCCACAGGCCGACGCTCTATCCACTGAGCCAAACCGGTTTCGGCAGCTATTTCTTCTTAAAGAAAGGAACTCATCTTTAAGGCACCTTCAAATTAATTATGCTTTTCCTTCTGATTTTATGGTGGAGTCAACCTAGACGGTGTTTTATTTATCAGCTCTTAGGGACTCTCAGAACTTACCTTCCTAGTTCAAACATTTCTGTTAGGATGTACCCGCTGGATTTGTGTGGGTTTCATCCCAGAGCCCATCATTTGCCAGTATGTATTGAGCATATGCTTTGAATCAAGGCCACTGGTGCAAGGGGCTCATCTTGGCAGTAATATCCCAGAAACTGAACCTTTTTCTATTCTCCCATCTTGGCTCCTCAGTGGGGTATCGAGCATCTCGGCTGCTGAGCCAGGGCCCTCAGCCCCTTGTATATCTCTTTAAAGAGGAGGCCCAGTGCCTTTATTTGGGTCAGAACTTTCCCTTCTTGGCATGTTTCTGGTCTACATGCATACCGGCAGCTATTGATAAATCTGCGAAATTCAATCACTCACCTGTGACCTCTGGGAGGGGAGTAGTATTTGTTTTAAAAAGGCATTGTTTCTTTGGGAGGGCAGTTATCACACATACTTCCTTCGCCCCAAAGTTCTTTACCTTTCAGCTTTCAATAAAAGTTGAAAACAGATTTGGAGGCAATTCTTTAGAATGCTTGTCACCCAGGGGGATTTCCTGTTCTAGTAATCATTTTCCAGTTGAGTATTGGAGTTTTCTTGAGGCAAGCTCCCAGAAATTTTTTACTGAAGGCTAAGGATGATTGATACATACCCATTTTTTTCAAACAATCATTCATGTCACCTTTCTCAGCTTCTGGAATGCACATTTCTTTGTGCTGGTCCTGGAAGTTGATACTTTTGGGGAAAGCTTAGATTTAGGAGGTCTTTCAAGGTCTTGTTCACATGGTCTGTGGTTTCTCTTTGCCTAATCTCTGCCTGAAGCCCTGGCAGACCATACTGTAGATGCTGATGGAAAATATTATGAAGATGAAAATACATTTTCGGGAGTATTTAAACTCTTAACTCTGCCACCTTTCTATGAGTGGGAGGCGGGCTGAGAGATGCTGCAATGCTTGATAATCATTTAGCCATTTGCAACGGGAACTCTTGTCGGTGCTTAAAACCAGAATTCCTGGACACTTCCAAACTTGGAGAATTCCATGAATCTAGCACAGAATAGCCATACTTGCCCATTTCCATCCCTGTCTCTCCATCTTAATCTTTGAAAAGAAAAAAAAAAGGCAAAGCCCCAGCCAAGGGTAATTTTTACTTGAAACCAGGAGAGTGGGGGAGGAACATTGTAGCGATCAGGGGCGAGCTGTCCGCGGCAGCCATCCTGCTCTGCTGCGTGTCCAGATCAGAGTACTGTGAGCCAGTGCCTTTCCTCCACCTGAAGATGGAGCCCGTCTCCCTCCCTCGGTGAGGAGACCCTGTGCTACCCAGGGTAAACCTTCGAGAAGGTGGCTTAGAGAGCCCGGTGGACACTCACATATTCCGTGTCCATTTTAAGCATCTTTAAAATACTTTAGACATTCAAAAATGTCCTTCCCTGTCTTAGCGACACCAGTGGCCCAATTCCATTCATTCTGAATGGAAAGCAGAGACTGCCAGATCTTCCTTTCATCTTCCCTTCATCCCCCTTGATGTGGCTGACCCTGACCCCTCATCCATTTCACTGTCATGGATGGATAGCAGAGGGCACCATGTAGTCCTGAGGCAGTCCCGTGTGTTTCTGTGATCAGTTGTTTTGGGTTTGGGTTTTTTGGTGGTTGTTTTTTTTTTTTTTTTTTTCTAATTGTCCTTTCAAACCAGCAGGTGTTTGGAAATTAGTGAAAAAATAAATTCTCACCAATGGTTGCTGTTACAGTTAAATCAATAAAGATCTTGGATATCAACTTGGTGTTCTATTTAATTTTTTGTTTTCAGGTGAAATCCTGTTGGTTTCACATTCTGGGAGTCTTGGCTGATGAGGGAGATGGGCAAAGGCAGTTGGCCACTTCATGTGTCTGTTCTCGCACTTAGGGAGCGTCAACTTTGTCCATCTACCCTGTATGTGCAGGGAGTGCTGACTTTGTCCATCTACCCTGTCTGTGCAGGGAGTGCTGACTTTGTCCGTCTACCCTGTCTGTGCAGGGAGTGCTGACTTTGTCCATCTACCCTGTATGTGCAGGGAGTGCCGACTTTGTCCATCTGGCCCTGTATGTGCAAGGCGGTGATGGGTCCCTTCCTGCAGCAGCTTGGAGGCGAAGGGGTACATGCTCGGGCTGGATGTACAAGCAAACTAGGTGCCAACCATGAGGAAGCCCAAACAGCTCTTGCTGAAGCGGGCTGCCTCTGCCTCTCAGCACTTGTTAGGAATCCATCATATCTGATGTCTTAAAATAGACCAGGCTGTGCTGCATAGCAGCAGATTCCTTGCTATTATTAATCCAGTGAGGCTCACACATTAGTATTGAGAACAAGTATTCTTCCATGCTTCAGATGCAGGGAAGTCCACTGAATAAAACTGGACTTGAGATTTGTTCCCGTCAGAACAGCCTAGAGCAGCGGTCGCCAACCAGTGGTCTGCGGACTACTACTGGTGGCCGTGAGGTCCGAAAGGTTGGCAACTGCTGGCTAGAGGGTTAGCTCAGGCTGTGGAGTAAGAGGCCAGATTCCAGCTGCATTCCTGCCAATAGGAGTCTCAACCCTGGTTTCCTTCTCTAAAGTAGGGGGTTAAGATCATCTTTCGTAGGTGGTTTGAGGCTCAGGTAAGATTGGAGTTCAGGAAAGGACTCAAGCACAGCTCAGTTGACTCCCGAGTGAGCAAGTTTGGGAATGATCAGGACTGAAGACTTTAAGGCAGTGGTTCTCAACCTTCCTAATGCCACGACCCTTTAACACAGTTCCTCATGTTGTGGTGACCCCCAACCATTAAATTATTTTCGTTGCTACTTCGTTACTGTAATTTTGCTACTGTTATGAATCATAATGTAAATATCTGATATGCAGGATGTATTTTCATTGTTATAAATTGAACATAACTAAAGCATAGTGATTAATCACAAAAACAATATGTAATTATATATGTGTTTTCCGATGGTCTGAGGTGACCCCTGTGAAAGGATCGTTCGACCCCCAAAGGGGTCGCGACCCACAGGTTGAGAACCACTGCTTTAAGGGAAGATGGGGCCGAATCATTTTGAAGGCACTTTTCATACACACTTTGCACCAAAGGCAAGTAAGATATTAACCTCAAAGGCAACTTAGGGTATAGGGGTAAGGGTTTTGCTGCTAATAAAAGGCTTTACTAGATGGAGATAAACTTGACTATGGTGCTATGTGAATCACATCTGTGTTTCTGCTTCTCCTCTTACTCTGTCTTTTCTCCACCCCTACCTACTGCCGAGCCCGCCCACTTCCCCAGCCAAGGAGAATAGTGCATCCGATTTTCCCCCCTCACCTGCTGACTTGCACTGCTCTAGAAACAATGGGAGGAGGCCTTTGCCTTCAGAGCAAGTTAAAGTATCCCTGACTGTTGTACAGAAGCCCCTTCCTGCCCCCCAGGTTAGGACAGGACTCGGTTCTCAGGAGGTAGTATGTCCTCCAACTTAGAAAGCATTCACCAGCACACAGGCTCAACCATGGAGCTGTGCTGCGAGGCTCGGCCCTAAACACCTCTGGCCAGACAGCAGGATGTCCCTGGGGCTGACACGAACCGAGCTTTCGGCAGGGCGTCAGCAAAAGGTAGCTTCACTCGTTTGTGCCTGCGTCTTCTGCTTGATAGGAGGTAATGCCTTGTCCTCAGTGAGGTTTGTTCTCTGAGTCAGAGCTGCTAAGGAGACACTCCCACAAGCTGTGGCTGCAAATAGCTTGACCTTCTGCTTTCCTGGCCCCAGCCATAGAACTACTGGGCACCTACTTAGTCAAGATGCTCTGAAGTCCTGGGATGGGATTTTCTCTCCCAAGAAATTCAGTTCGGTAGTGGAAGTAGAATTCTGGTTCCGAAGCGAGGGGAGCAAAGACCTCTGAGTACTATTAAGCAGGTGCCCCTGGGGCTGCAGACCAAAGCGCAGGTCTGGGTCCCGCCCCTCCTCAGTGTGTGGTCAGGCCACTAAGCCTCTCTGGGGTCTCATTTAGGAAAGAGAATGGGACGACAGCTGACCTGACGAGGCCCTCCCAGCCAAGTGGAATCAGATGCAGAATCCCATTGTGAGCCTGCAGCGTGGGTAGGGCGCGTCTGTTCCCACTCCAGGAATCGAGCAGCTGGGTCAGCTTTGTGCTGAGTCAGGGCATTGAGGCGTCTCAGGCCCAGGCCTGGCTCTAGCCACGCCAGCCCTGCCTGGGCCAGGATTACTACCTTGACCCAACCAAGGCTGCATGTCTAAACTCAGCAAGGTTCCTCGCATGCTTGGGATCACTTCCCAAAGGCTGGGCTTCTTGGCGAGGCAGGGACA
Organism: Myotis nattereri; assembly: GCF_964212035.1. Lineage (NCBI taxonomy): Eukaryota > Metazoa > Chordata > Mammalia > Chiroptera > Vespertilionidae > Myotis > Myotis nattereri. The sequence continues at coordinate 19,851,091 of NC_138088.1, read as the reverse complement.
GACTGACGGTGGACTCATTCCCAGCAAAATGGCCCCTTGCCCTGACAAACAAAAAATATATATAGCCCATCCTAGCCAGTTTGGCTCAGTGGATAGAACATCTGCTCTTGGTCTGAAGGGTCGCGGGTTCAATTCCCGGTCAAGGGCACGTACCTCAGTTGCAGGCTGGATCCCGCCCCGGGGTGCGTGCCGGAGGGAACCAATAGGTGTGTCTCTCACATTGATGTTTCCCTCTCTGTCTCTCCCCCTCCTTCTCTAAAAAAAATCAAAGGAAAAATGTCCCAGGTTGAGGATTAACAAATATATATATATATTTCCCCCGTTTGGGCAGTGCTGATAAGGAAATGCAGAATTGCTGCCTTTGGGGTCTTTTCATCCAGAAGGCAAAGACTTGTGTTTGGTGGGAGCGCTCCCTACGAGAAAGCTATGTTCCTTTTGCTGTGCTGCTGTGAGAAACGTGAAGTTAAGCAGCCGTGGGCAAACTACGGCCCGTGGGCCGGATCCGGCCCGTTTGAAATGAATAAAACTAAAAAAAAAAAAAAAAAGACCATACCCTTTTATGTAATGATGTTTACTTTGAATTTATATTAGTTCACACAAACACTCCATCCATGCTTTTGTTCCGGCCCTCCGGTCCAGTTTAAGAACCCATTGTGGCCCCCGAGTCAAAAAGTTTGCCCACCCTGAGTTAAGGCAATCTTAGAACCCTGGGCAGCAAAAGCTGATAAAGGATAGAGAACAGGATGGCAGGGCCTGGCCTAGCAGGCTTTGTAGGGAGATGGGATAAAGCCTGACTTACAGCTCGGGAGCCTTCCAACAGACATTGCACAGGGATGCGTTAGGATCCACCTGCTTTCATGTCACAGGATGAGGCTGAGTAGTGAATTATTCACTTGAGGGACAAGGGTCACAGCTGCTCAGTGGCTGAGCTGTACCCACAGCCCAAATCTGCCACCCTGGGCGGGGCCTACACCCCTATGTATAGGAAGCTCAGGGCCGCATTCATAGCACGCATTAAGAGATGGAAGTGAACTGTCACCAACTTTAATAGACTCGGGGGGTGAGGGGGAGCATCTGAGGGCCCCAGCTGCTGTAGTCCAAAGTGGCCAGTTCTCTGGGACGAGTTCCTGCCTCTCCCTCCAGAGGCACCAGCAGGCCCAGAAGGACTGTACAGTGGCTTTATGGCTGTACAACTCATTAGCAGAGATCCACTTCAGGAAGCCTGGACAAGGCCAACAGATTGCTCCTGGCCGGCCGGAAAGACGTGGGCCCCTCGCCCAGCCTGAGGCAACCGGAGCCATTGACTCCGTGATGCTTGATCTTGGGGGTGGGGTGGCAAAGACCACTTTCGAGAATACATAAAAGTTATAGACAACCTTGTCCCACCTCAAAAACGCGTATGTGCCCCAACTTTCGCATACGATTTCCGGGAGTGCACAGGTTTAAAAAGGCAGGTAAGGTCTCTTCATTAGTGCTTTCACTCGCCACTGTCTGTCCAGGGAAGAGAAAACCCAGCCAGGCTGCTCCACAGGCTCCCCCTCCCTCTCCTGGCCTCTGTTTAGCCAGCCTCGAGGGCCTGTGTTTGTAGTGCAGCCTTCCTTTTATTTCTTCGCATTGGATCCAACGGTCATCATGTCTTCCAGGAGCCTCCCGGCCTTCCGGGGAACAGGCAAATCCAGCGCCCCTCCAGGACCTCATAGGCACCCGCACTCTTCCACAATCATGTCCTTGTGATGGTCTAGAAGGACTCTGCCATTGTCCACATAGAGCATGCTCAAGGGCCTGGTCTTCACGGGGGCACAGCAGGTGGAAGGGACGCGGTGGGGCTGGTACCGTTTCAGCAGACTCTGAAAGGGAGGAGAGGGGTCAGTTCAACATCCGGGTCAGAATAGGTCATTTCTGGGTAAAGGGTGAAAAAGATCCTGAGAGTCTAGATCAGTGACTGGGTGCAAAAATAGAAGGAAACTGTTTTCATAAAGGAATCAGCATGCCAATACATCACCGACTCTAACTTCTAAAATCACTTCTGCTTTCTTAAAGCATCTTTTAAACAGAAGATTCTAAAAGCTGTGTCTGGGTAGAACAGTAGCCAACTTATACATTCTCCTATTATTATAGTCTAGAGCAGTGGTTCTCAACCTTCCTAATGCTGTGACCCTTTAATACAGTTCCTCATGTTGTGGTGAGCCCCAATTTCATTGTTACAAATAGAACATAATTAAAGCATAGTGATTAATCACAAAACAATATGTAATTATATATGTGTTTTCCGATGGTCTTAGGCGACCCCTGTGAAAGGGTCGTTCGACCCCCAAAGGGGTCACGACCCACAGGTTGAGAACCGCTGGTCTAGAGTGAATACCAGTTTATAAAATATTCCAAGAAACTCCTGGTTTAGTTCCAAAACTATGAGGCAGAAGACAGTCATGTGGAAATTCTTGTGGGATTTGCTTTGTTGCCCAGAGAAGGGCAAACAGCGGGAGAAAAGGTGACAACGCCCTGGCATTCTGGAACTGGACCCTGGCCCTGTGGTCCGGGACACCTTCTCAGGTCAGAGCTGGCAACTGGGACTATCTGGGTCTCTGTGGTGGCCTCTGGTCACGCTGCCGGTGGGTTGGTGGAGTGAAGTGGGGCCTGGGAGAGGCTCGTGAGGGCCTTTGCCGGGGACAGGTCCTCTGGGGCTGGCCCCCACCTGCCTCCCTTGCAGGAGCTCAGCTCACATGCTCCCCAGAGCCTCTGAACCCTGCCTGAGGCTTGGATGGAGGATGCACTCGAGGGCAGCGGTCACCAACCGGTGGTCCATGGACCACTGGTGGTCTGTGAGGCCCGGAAGGTTGGCGACCACTGCTCAGTGTAGGCTTCTTGGAGTAAATAGAAACACATTATTCCCAGGTGACCGTTGAGAGCAGGGCAGGGCTACCTAAATATCAGGGTCACTATATTAGCCTCTATTCTCTTTTTTTCTTTTTTTTTAATCCTCACCTAATTTATAGAGAGAGGTGAAGTGGCCCTGACGGAGGATGGAACCCGAAACCTGGGTATGTGCCTTGACCGGAAATTGAACCCACAACCTTTTGGTGTACGGGACCATGCTCTCCCCAATTGAGCCACCCAGGCAAGAATAGCCTCTATTCTCTGCTTTTTCCATCTCGTTCTCCTGCCATTCGTCTCCCTCTACCACCTTCTAGAACTTGGGCTGATCAATGACACTGGTGGTGGGTAGCCTACGGCCTTATCTAACTTCTGCAAAATGGGTATCCAGCTCCTATTTTAGGCAGCAAAACTACAGTGGCTGGGACATTATTATCTCAACCATGGCCCCGTAAATGTGGCCCCCATTTCATCAGTGAATCACAGACTTCTAGTAATGATGACATAACATCAAACATGCCTCTTATCGTTCAACTACTCTACATGCAGTATACTTATCACCTCATTTAACACTATAACATCCCTATAAAATATCCCCATTTTTACAGGTGGTAAAACGAGGCTCAGAGAGAGGAAGCCACTTGATCAATATTACACAGCTAATAAGTAGGAATCAAACCCAGACCTCTCTATCCCCAAACGCCAGATTCTGAACGTCCTTTCCCAGAATGTCAGGGTTGGGGAGGAGTTGAAACCCTCTAGTGCAGGGGTGGGCAAACTTTTTGACTCGAGGGCCACAATGGGTTCTTAAACTGGACCGGAGGGCCAGAACAAAAGCATGAATAGAGTGTTTGTGTGAACTAATACATGTTAACACTGCTGCTGGTGAAGGAGCGGAGGGGAGAGCAAGAGAACCGTCCGCTCTTTCGGCTCCACGGGCCGGATAGAACAGCCGAACGGGCCATAGTTTGCCCACGGCTGCTCTAGTGTGTACCCTCCAACCCTAATTTTATGAAAGACAAGGGAAAAGTCCTAGGGAAAGCAATGACTCCATCCATGTAGGCTTTCTGAGGATGTTGAGCGTGGTCATCTCCGTATCCTTAGGACCTGGCACAGGATAGGTGCTTGAATAACTGTGCAGGGATGAATAAACACAGCGCTATGAAATAATAGCAGCGCTGGAGTCTTGTGCCCCGGATCTGGCAGTACGGCCACTTCCCCACAGACTGCCTGCCCTCCACCCCCCATGCCCTGGCATCATACCTGGATGTATGCGTGGTTGGTGGGATGGAACTCCTCCCCCACAGGGTTGGGACACTCGCCCTCACAGCGATAGGCATTGTACTGCTTGGGGTAGATGATCCAGGCGCCCCATCCAATCAGGTTGAAGTCCACCTGGAACTTGACCTTCCGACACAGTTGGCTTCTGTCCGGCAAGTGATGTCTCGGGTGCCTCCTGCCCTTTTCCTGGAAGAGCTGTCCCTCCTGGGCCCGCCAGGAGCTCTCAGCTTCCCACAGCAAGGTGGAGCCACCCAGCCTCCTCTGCTCAGGAGGGAGGTTGGAGTAGAGCAGGAGGAGCACATTGGCGACAGGCGGTGTGGGAGGCCGCGGCCAGCATTCTCTGGCCAAACTGGACATCTGCTCCCCCAGCTTCCCAGGGTGCTTCAGCCACTTGGAGAGTGGCCTGGTCACCTCCAGGACCATGCTGCCGGAAGAAAAGGTAACCTGGGACAGAGAAACAGTCAACAGTTCCAGCCGAAGGCGTTCTGGGCAGCGGGCTGGGTCCCAATCGGCCTCCAGCTTTGGCTGGTGAAAAATCTCGATGGAGAGTGGGACGCCAGGGGGAAGGTCCACTGGGCTGGCCAGCTGCAGCCGGAGCTCGGCCCACTCCAGGTCCTCCTTTTGGCTCAGGAAGGAGAAGTCAAAAGCAAAGGTCCAGTTCTGCCCATCCACCTCCACATCTGAGTGGGGGAAAACGGGAAGGAGGCAGCGTCAGTGGGGCCCTCCCGCAGTGTAACAACCATAGCTCAAGTCTGAGCTCTCACCTCATATGCATCACTTCTCTTAATCCTCACCTTGACCCTGTGAGATGGACATGTTGTTGAACCCATTTTAGAGATGAGGAAAATTGAGACTCAGGGAAGTTAAATTATCTGCCCAAGGTGTCATTCGTGGAAAGTGGCAGAGCCAAGAATAAACCTGGGTTTGCCTAACTGAAAAGCCCAAACTCCAAATCACTGTTCTACCACTCCCCCTGAAGACACTCCAAAGTCAGAACAACTGGTAACAATGGGATGTTACCAATGGGTTTCTGAGAGAGAGAGAGAGAGAGAGAGAGAGAGAGAGAGAGAATCTAAGGCTGAGCTTTAGATCTAAACCCTGAGCTTTCTGACCGAAACCCTGGGCTTCCAACTTGCCCAGTGACCCTGGAGCAATTCACTTCCCAGGCCCTGTTTTCTCGCTGGGAAGGGCGGTCTGTCGCACAGGCACCGTGAAGTTGGTAAGCATATCACGGAAAGGCTCGGAGCTCTAGGAGGGGCACAGGCAACAGAAACCAAAGGCTGGCTGCCCCCTTCCTGGCCAGTTCCTCCAGATGGAGGCAGAGATTTCAGGAGGTTTTGGCAACCTTACAAACAGACTTCTCAAGGCATTCTAAGCCTGACTTTGCGCTGACCTTGCACTTTCCACCCAGCGGCTTCTCCTCTCTACCTGCAGGGCACTCACTCTCTCCTGCCCCAGTTCATCCACAGGCCCAGGGCAGACACGGCCAGCACACACAGCCCTGTCCCACCCACCCAAGACAACTAAGCCCAAAGCGGATGAGAAGGAACGGGAAGCACATTCCATTTATTTTGGTCCTGAACTAATTTGGTCTGATGTCTCGGAATGCACGGGTTTATAAATTTCCAGCCCAGTTGCTTCTTTGTAATAGGAATGTCTTACCCACCTCTGCATCCTCAAACCCACGAAAATTAAGACATTTGAGGGTTTATTGCTAAATAAGAGTCAAAGGTTATTCATTAGAAGTAAAAACTCTTTTGTGCATAGATCCGGGAGGTAGTGATGATCCTATTTATGTCCTTCTGGGCAGACCACATAACAGTTTATTTATTAATATATTTTTATTGATTTCAGAGAGGCAGGGAGAGGGAGAGAGAGCTAGAAACATCAACGATGAGAGAGAATCAGTGATCGGCTGCCCCCTGCACACCCCCAACTGGGGATCGGCCCACAACCTAGGCAAGTGCCCTTGACCAGAACTGAACCAGTGACCCTTTAGTCCACAGGCCAACACTCTATCCACTGAGCCAAACCAGCTAGGGCAACAGTTGGTTTTTTAATTGTCTCACAGAGTACGCTGAGGCAGACAGTAAGTGAATTTCTCTGGGAAATCCAGCCTGCATAAGAAGGGGCAGTTCCGAGGTTCGCCCTCAGGCAGCTCTCCCAGCCCATCCCTAGTCGCTCCGTTTCACTTTATTCCCACTTCCCTCCTCATTAGCACCCGCAGGGGCAATAACCGGCCCTGGACTAGCAACTCTCCTCAGAGCTGTGGGGAGGAGGCTGACCTTACCTGCTGCCCATTGGAGCACCTCCTGGCCACCTGGGGACTAGGTGGGGCATGTAGCAACTCCAGGCCACAAGCTCCACTATGATCTCAAGTATCTACAAATGGCCTTTTAGGGGAAGGCATTCCAGCTCAGTGGTTAAGAGCAGGGGCCCTGCTTTCTCTAGTGATGGTTCCAATTCTGCCATTTGCTGTTTAACATTGGGCAGGTTACTATTGGAGGCCTTCTCGGGGCCTCAGTTCCCCTCTTCGTAAAAGGGAAGTGGTGACAGTACCCACCGGGATGTTGCGATGACTGAGATCATGTAAAGTCTTTATCTAGCACAACCACCCAAGTGCAACACAGACACTGGCTGTCATCAGCCGCCTTTGCCCAGGTCCACAGTTACAGTGAAGGTAGAGAGGGACCTGGACCGGGGACGAAGTCGTCTGTCACCGGGATGGGCGGTGTGTACGGAGGGAAGACAGGAAATTACTCCTTCCTGCTGGAGGAGCCTGAGACTCCACAACCCCACAGCCAGCCAAGGGCTCCCTTAGATCTGGCTCTGGTTCATCTTAGAATAGGGGTGTCTAATCCTTTGGGGGTCATGGATGCCTGATGAAAGCTCAGTGGGTAGAGTGCCGGGCTGTGGACTGAAGGGTTTGATGGCAGTCAAGGGCATGTGCCTCGGTTGCAGGCTCAATCCTGGCCCTGATCGGGGCGCATGTGGAGGTAACCAATTGATGTGTCTCTCTCACATTGATTTTCTCTCTCTAAAAATCGGGAGGAAAATATCCTGGGGTGACGATTAACAATAAACAAACAAAATGTAAAGAAAAAAAAGTTAAGAATGCTTTTCTCAGAAAAAAACCCTGTATCTCCCACTTATGTAATAAGTGCGATTTGGGCTGCCCGCATGCCAAGTGTTTTATAAACACTGTCTCCTTTAAAACAGTGACACACAGATGCACAGCCTATTTGGTAAGACTGCACCCGACACCCATTTCAGCCATCCGGGTGTAGCTGACAAAGAAACCCAGACAACCTTCTCCTCAGTCTCCCTCCAGACGGCTGTCCTCACAGCTTTAAAAAATGAAGCGATTCACAACAATGTGCATGTGCTTAACGCCACTGTACACTTAAAGCGGGTAAGACGGCCCGTTTTGTTATGTATATTTACCATACACACACAAATGGGGCGGAAGGAAAGCCAGCTCCCCGCTTTACAAAAAGGAAACTGGAGAAATCAACTAAAGCGCCAGGGACACCTTGGGAATCGGGAAGCAGGGTTTGAGGGGCAAAAACTAATTTCTCCAGACGCCCAGACTAACAAATTTCCAAACTTCGGGGGAAAGGGGACTGGAAAAGTGCAGCCCGCCCCACCCCAAACCCCCAGTTTCCCGGCGGAGGAGCCGAGCACTCCAGTAACTTTCAAATTGTCCTGCTCCCCGGGTGTCCCTCGTCTGGCTGGTCCCCAGATGACCCCTCCGGAGAGGGTCACCAGCTGTCTGACCCGAGACTGGGCAGGCCAGGGACCGCAAGGGGCCAGCGGGTGGCCAGTCAGATCAGATTGTCGGATGTGGATTTCGCGGCGGCCCCGGGAGGGCCGTCTAGCCCCGGCCGGCGGCGGGAGGCGCGGGCGGCGAGAGTCCCGCACACTCCAGGCGCCAAGATGTGGATTGCGCGGGGTGAGGGGACTCGCGGGAAGGGCTCCCTCTGCTCAACACCCACCTGCCCCCCTCCGCCCCCGCCCCCCCGCGCCCAGTCCTGGAGGGAGAAACTCCCAGGTCACCATGGTCACCGACTCCCCCCTGCCCCCTCCCCCCTCCCAGTCTACGCTCTGAACCCGGTTACCCGGGATGCTGACACCTCCCCAGCCTGGCCTCGAGTACCCAAACCTGTCTCCCTCCTCGACTTGGGGTGTCCCATCTCTAACCCCAAATCTCTGGGTCCTGGTGCCCGCTGCTACATGTTGGAGACCCGTGTCGAAGCCTGCTCCCATCCGGAGACTCTCAGCGCCGGGCCGGCACCTACTCACCCTCGCTCTCGAAAAGAAAAAAGTTCGACAAAACGACCCCTTACTGCTTTCCCTGGTTCTGTGCTAAGGGTGTCTGCGCTGTCACCCAGCCCTCCCCACGCACTTGCGGGGGAAGTGCTCCAAGCCCCCTCAACAGGTGCGCAAACGGGGGCGCCAGAGACTGTATTTCACAAAACAGATGAGACGTGCACAGTCGGGCTCCCCCTTACGGTGCCGCGCTTGACCCACACAGACCAAGACCCGGAACCCAGAGGTGACTGTGGGGGACCCACCCCGAGCGCCACAATCCCGCCACCCACCAGCCCTGCGCCCTGGCAGTGCAGGCGTCCAGACACCCCCAGGCCCAGACCCACGCCTCGGGTCGGTCCCCAACCGCGGCAGCCCCCCCTAATCCCCTCCCCGGAGGTGGGGCAGCCTACCTTGCGCCTGCAGGCTGCGGATGACGTCCGCCTGCGGCGGGTCGCGGTAGAGGCTCAGCATGTACGCCAGAGGGGACGGCGACGTGGGCTGCCCGCGCGAATGCAGGGGCACCGAGGCTACCGAGGCGGCGCCGGCCAGGAGCAGGGCCCTCCAGACGTGCAGGAGGAGGGAGGGGAGCCGGGGGGCGTGCATGGTGGGCTGGCCGGGCGGGAAGCGGAGCCTGGCCCTTATATCCTGGGTCTTCCTAGCCGCCCAGCCCCGCCCTACCTCCCTGGGCGAAGCTTTAAGATCTTATACACGCCCCCCACACACACCCTGGGGGGTGTCCCCCAGAGAGATCCCCTACTCGGGAGGGCGGGGCCTGAGCCTGGTAGGGAGGAGGCCCACCAAGCACCCCCCCCCCCCCCCCGAACCTAAAGGTCCATGGACCATCTAGTTTGCCAGGTCTGGGCACCCTGGCATTCTAAGTGTTACTTCCTAGACAGAGCAGGCTTGTCGCCTGCAAACTCCCAGGTCAGAATCGTGGTTTCCCTGCTCTACTCACCTGGGATCCCTGCCCTTTCCTGTCGCTCCAGCCTCCAGATGTTATGTCTGGCTCAACAAGGAGCAGGTAGGGAATGGTGGTGGACCCTCACCCACCAAAGGGTGTGGACCCACAGGGGTCTGTGATGTTCAGCCCAGCCTGGCCCACGCAGCCTTCCCGGACGCTGTCCAGATGGCCTCTGGGAGCACCCCTGGCCTTATCTAGCAGGGCCCATCCGGAGGGTCAGCCTGGGATAAACTACTGGGTCCTCAGAGTTGCTGGAACAAAGAAGGTGAGCTCCAGACCAAGGCCCACGGGGTCCTGCTTCGAATTTGTAAGTGCTCTCCTGGGAAAGGCAGAGGGCAGGAGCCACCAGCATGAAGACCGACTTCTCCATCGGAAAAAGGAATGTGTTCAGCTGAAGCTGGACCCGAGCCCAGCTTCAGGTGATCCTGGCCCCTCCGTGCCTGTGGTGGCATCCGGCTCTCCCCTTCACAGGCACGCATCGCCGGGTGACCTCAGGAGAACGGTGATGGCCAGGCCTGCCGTCGCTGTCTGCGCTGGCAGATCCCTCAGGAGACCTGGGTTTTAGCTCGGCACCTCTCACTTCTGGCTCTCGGGGGCCCTGCTTTCCTCATCAGCTCAAGCAAGATCCTTGCCTGGCTCCCCTCCAGGTGCTAAATCAGATCCCGGCTGGAACTGCCTTTAAAGAAATGTAAATCCCTACCCCAGGTCAGGTTTGAACTGCCTTCCTCCACCCAGGAGGGGCCCCCTCCCCCATGTCCTTTTCTAGCCAACAAGCACATTAGCAGTTGGTTAGCATTTACTGAAACACGGTGTGCCACACACACCTTGGTGTCTCTCACAGGCTGCCTCCAGCTCCCTAGAACCACAGGCTCAGCCCCGCGCAAGTGTTAGACAGTGGAAGGGGGCCCAGCAGGCTCCAGCCCTGTGTGGGGCGGAAGCCAGTCCCACCCCGCAGGAAGGGACCTGGCCTAGGGCAGACCTGGGTGGCAGACCTGCGCAGACCTGGACCCGGACAATCTGCTCAGCCAGCCGACAGCCAGCTCCTTAAGGCTGGGGACTGGCGTGTTCAGGTGCTCTCCCCACAGTGCGGACCACAGCTGGTACCCAATAAACCTTTGCTACGGAAACAAGTCAATAAACCACACTGTGTCTGGACTTGCCTGAAGACAAGTATCACCGGAAGTGTCTGTCAAACTATCGATTCCTGAGGCCCAGGCCAGAGCTTGAGAATTATAATTGGAAGAGAGGGCTTTCTCTACATTTTAGCAAGCACTCCCGTAATAATTTTTTAAAAAAATACATTTTATTGATTTTAGAGAGGAAGAGGGAGGGATAGAGAGATAGAAACATCCATGATGAGAGAGAATCATGGATCAGCTGCCTCCTGCACACCCCCCAAGGCACGTGCCCTCATGGGGAATCAAACCTCCTGTTTCAAAGGTCAACCCTCAACCACTGAGCCACACTGGCCAGGCACCCCCTTTGATTCCTATCAGACAACTTTGAGAACCTGGGTGAGCTGGGGTTCTAGTTGTGGTTTGGAAACCACCTCTCCCTGTTCAGTCTCCTCGCGTGTAAAGCGTGACTGGGGATACCTCCTTTCATGGAGAATAAATGAAACAAGTCCTAAAATGCTTTGCAGGCTCCAAAACCTGGTGTACTTGTAAAGCTTTATGCATTTGGATATTAGTGTGGTTGTCACCCAACTTCTCCAGCCTGGAGGCTTGCTGGCTGGGTGCTGTCAGCCCCAGTCCTCTACATCAGACCCTTCCTCAGAGGCAGAAGGCAACCTAACCCAGGTTATGAATATACCAATAAAAAAGAATGATGGATTGTGGTTAGTGCTGTGGGAGCCCCTGACAAGGACATGGGAACCAAGAATGACAACACAGGGGAGGGGCGCGTAGCAAGACAGAGGTATGCCTCCGAAAAACCCAGATCTCCCAAATCCCCTCATGCCCTAGAATCCAGGTGGTCCCTGTTTAAATAGGGACACCAGCACAGACCAGTTTACCCACCAAGATTGGGGAAGGAAGGAAAAGGATAATATATCTACTTCCCATGCTCCACCAGAAGATTCTTGAAATTAAGGCTAAAGCTGTGTTCATCCTGTGTCCTTTGCACTATGTAGCACATAGTAGATGCTCAGTAAATGTTTTGGTTAAAATAAATGCTAATCACAAAAGTTACTACCTTACTGAGAGAAAATATTTTAATATACAAATAAATAAAGCAAACATATTAGAATATATAGAGAATCCCTAGACACACATTGGACTTCCATTTTCAACTCTGTAAGAGCTTGTAAATTATCACTCTTATCGTCACAAGAAAAAGCTGGACAATCTGAAAATCAACAATTTTTTTTGACCCATCAGAGAACAAGAGTTAATATTTATTGAGCCCCTAATGCAATAGACACTTCACTAATCGTTGCATTGATTTTATCATTGTCCCCACTTCAGAGATGAGTAAACAGAGGTTCAGAGGGAACCAGGGTACCTTGTTCAAGGTCACAAACTTACAACAGGAAACAGCCAGTATGAGAAGGGAAGGACCACTTGTTAACCAAACCTGTGCTTTTAGGCCTATCCCTTCCCCACAGATGGAAGGAAGACATGTGCCTTGTACTAGGGCTTAAAGAAACAGCTCTCAAATAACAGTCCCGCCTTCCCCGGGGTCCAGGAGCCGCAGACAGAGCTCACTCTGATGTGTATTGGCCCAGAGCCACGCTGAGGCCTGGAATTACTTTTTGACCAGCAAGAGTAACTCTGTCGAAGCTCATCCGCCTCTGAACTTTCTCCTGGAAGAACGGGAGTCTCTGTCGCCTCCTCAGGACAGAGGCGAACAGTCATCCTTCTAATTTTTTTTAACGCGTTTACTCATCCAGAATGTGTTTCCTACAAGCAGGACCAGAAGTGCCTTCTTCCCAGGAAGGGAATGATGCCTTCTCACTTCCCTGCCCCAGACAGACTGACCCACAGACTCCCTGACCTGGGAGATAACCTGAGGGCCATCCCAGCTGGCTGGAGGGAGGGGGGCAAAGTCCCTCAGACTTCTCAAATGCTTTCCACCAGGCCATCCGGACCCTCTCTTGACATGAGCAACAATATGTGACCTGTTTAAGTGCTGGGGCTCTGAGGTCAGGCCGCCAGGAAGCAGAACCTGGAGCCTCCTCTATTGCTACCTGGGCATATGAGAGCAGTCTCTTAGCATCTTGCAGCCTCTGCTTCCCCCACTGTGAAACGGAGATAAAGAATAGTATCTAGTTGACGGGCATGCTGTAAGTAAAAAGTGTGTGTATTCCTTCATTGAATGAACCTGCTTGTCTATTGCGTCTATGACAGGTTAACTCCAAGAGCTAAATTATCAGAGAGTTAAGGCAAGAAGCCATTTCAGTCCTGCAAATATTTAATGAGCATTTCCTATTTACCAGTGTGACCCCAGCTGTTTTCACAAATATGTTAACCACGTGATCCTCTTCACCCTCAATAAAGTTCTGTGAGGCACGTAAAGCATTTCAGAGATGGTGAAACTGAGGTGCGGAGAAATTAAATAGCATAAGCTTTGTGAGGGCAGAGAGTACCTGCTTTATTGCGCCCTCCAGTGCCTAGCACAGCCCCTGGCACACAGAAGCTCAAGTGTTTGTCGAGTGATTGAATGAACTCCATATTCCTGAAGCAGGTTCCCAACACACCTGTGCATTTCACAGGCTTATTCTTCTGCACAGTGCCTCCTGCCGGTTCCACTTTATCCCTCTGGGAAACTCCTACTCACCTATCAAGACACAGCTTAAAAGTCATCTCTTCCACAAACCTGTCACTAGCTCCCCAGCAATTTGGTAGAGCCCTCTTTTAAGTAAAGCCTGGTAGAGTATTTGCCCAAACTGTCTTCAGTGGCCACCATCAGACTGTAGCTCCCCAGAGGCAGGGAGTACTCCTGACTTGTTCCTCTCCAACGTCCAAGGCCCTGGTTCATACCTGACCATCGCTTGCTGTGAGTCATGGAGGCCGACACCCAGAGCTGAGAGGTACTGGCTAGGCTGGGCACACGCTCTCTGTGATCTACAACCCCCCGTCACAATCCCGTTGTACCCCAAGTGCACTCTAGCCCCATGGGAACACCTACCCTTCCCCAAAGTTCAAAGCTGTTCTTCCTTTGCCCAGAATGATTTTGCCCCCTCTTCATTCACACAATCCCGCTCAAGGTCTCCTCTTCCATGAAGCTTCCTCACGTGGCCTCCCTCCTCCTTCTCCCCTCCCCATTCAGGCTCTGGTCCCTGCCATTCTTTGTTGATCGGTGGAGGTCCTTGAGCCCCTAGGAGTTTCCACCAGCAGGCCTGCTGCTGGGCTCCAGTGCTGGCCTTGGTGAATGGAGGTTGCAAAACCGTGCCCCCAGCAGGAGTTTGAAAAGTTTTTATGTAAGTTGCCAATACTGAAAATGCTTAAGATTTTGCATAAAATCGTTCCCCGCTTATCATTTGAGAAACGGAGAGGTCTAGGCCCTCATTTCAACACGACCAACGGTCCCTATGGCTGAGCCGTAGCTGCTTCCTTTAGGCAGGGTCTGTTCTCTAAAGTGTCCCACCACTCCTTAACTTGTTGTGCCCCTTTGCCTGGCCCTAAAGGCACACGAGTGTGAGACCCTGCTACATGTGAGAGAAAGATACTCTGGACTGTTTGGAAACCCAGACTGGGGAGTGTTTGGGTTGGGTCCACCCTGTTGTCCTTCTCCACAGGGACTAACCCCATGGCTTGTGGGTACCTGGCCCAGGCTGGATGAGATAGAAATAATCTATTACTTAATAAGTGCTCACCATAATGTGCTTGCTTTATCTAATGTACCCATCCTACCTATCCTCTGCAGCAGATTGTATATTTACTCCCATTTTACAGGTGAGGAAACTGAGGCTCACAGGGGTTAACCAGCTTGCCCAAGATGGAACACCTAGCAAGTGGCAAAACTGTGCTGGACCCTAAGTCATTCCGCCTTTGGAACCCAGACTGATGCTCCCATGTCCCAACACAGTCGTCTATCACCTCCCTGCACAGAGGTGCCTTTCCCCACGTCCCCAGCTACATTGATCCTTGCACTCGGTCATCACCCTGCTCGTTTCTTCCACGGCACTTCCACAGTCAGATGTTAACTTGTTTTGTTTAGTATATTTGTTTGTTTTTTTTTGCCTGTCCCCCTTCCCCAGCACTGGGCTATAAGCCAGATTCTCTGTCTGTTCGTTCACCACTGAACCCCGGGTGCTTGGCACAGTTTTTGATACACGTGCGCAGTACATATTTGTTGAATGAATGAATACTTTTAACCCTGTTCCTGAACTAGGGGGTCCTGGGGCAGGGGGGCGGGGCCACAGAGGTAAGAAGGCAAGGACAGAGGAAGTGCTTCTTGTTTCAGTGGCCACCAAAGGGATGTAGACCCTGCAAGTCACCAGCTTCCTGCATTTTCAAATTCTCCACTTCACTCTTCTGAGCACATGGGTACATAGTAGGCGCTTCATAAATGCTCAGTACACCTGGTTTGGCATGCTGATGTCGTGACATAAACAGAGAATGTTTTCCAAGTGCTCCTGGCTACATACGAACACGATTCATGTTATTGAGTCTCCTATGCACTTTGCTTATGCCACCCTGTCACCTCCCTTCTCTCTCCTGATCCTTGCAGGGGCTGTGTGACCTGCGCAGGGCCGGTATTACCTTGGAGAGAGTGACTGGCCTGAGATGGTACAGCTGGTAGGGCCCCGTCTGACTGAATCTCATGCTCTCTCCAGCTCCTGTGGTCAGACTGCCCTGCCCGGCCCCTCCCGGGTGGAGCCCAGGCCCGTCGTGTGCTTCCCACAGGGTCAGGAGGTGAAAGCCCAGCCTGGCCTGGGAAACAAACAAAGAGACCACCGGGAGGATGCCCTCTCCTCCCACCCAGAAGCTTCTCAGAGATTCCCACAGCCCAGCCAGCCCCCCTGTCCCCCACCTCTTGCCTCCCATCTTTCTCCACCGAGAGTCACCGATGCTGAAATTGAGCTGGAGTTTGATGACCCAACTGAGCCTGGGACAGTTGTTATGTGTCAACTGTACCTTACTCAAGTTGTCAAAATGCATGTAAACAGAATAAACTTATCAAGATGTAAAAATTATTCAAAATTCATAAAACTAATAAGCATTCAAGAAATTTAGATAATTAAACTTTGATGTTCTTTGTAAATTCGTAGCATTTATTCTTGTGAAATAGAAGCAAACTCGATAGAATAAACCTCTACTTAAAAACGCACTAACGCCCTGACTGGTTTGGCTCGGTGGATAGAGTGTCGGCCTGCGGACTGAAGGGTCCCAGGTTCAATTCCGGTCAAGGGCATGTACCTTGGTTGCGGGCATGTCCCCAGTAGGGGGTGTGCAGGAGGCAGCTGGTCGATGTTTCTCTCTCTCATCGATGTTTCTAACTCTCTATCCCTCTCCCTTCCTCTCTGTAAAAAATCAATAAAATATATTTTTAAAAAAAGCACACTAAGACCTTTGGGACATGAAAGTCTTTGAGTCTATAGATTCGGGGGGCCTAGAGGGAGACCCAAAAGTCCCTGCCCTTCCAGGGCGTCTTTTCTCTTTTATTCTCTCTCTCTCTGGCTTTCCACAAGCCCACGAGGTAGGTGCTTCTGTTGGCTTCTAGGATGAGATGTCTGAGACTCCGAGAGGCTGGTGACTTGCTGAGGGTCATGCAGCCAGTTAACAGCAATGCTGAGATTTGGGCCCAGAGAGTCTGACTCCAAAGCCTGCCCTTGGGGTGACTCAGGCAGGGTGGGTGGGGCTTATATCTCCAAACTCCTCAAGCCCTGTGCCCTGTTAGCCACTGACTGGTAGGGTTGCCAGGAGCCAAGACTGGTTCACCCCCCCACTCACATCAAAGGGCCCCAGACTTCAAAGGCAGCTTGGGGGGTGGGTGGGGAGGAGATGCACAGACCTGGTGGGTATGCAGGAAGCCCTGCAGAGTTAATATGATTAACCAGAGACCCAGTGGGGCCGGAGGAGTCTTCAGGGAGCAGATCATTCCATGGGAGCTGCTTGAATACATTCCCACCCAACACCTACCCTCAGAGCCTTTCATTCTATGGCTACTAAGAAAACCTATGGACACATGGGAAGTAGGGGTGAGGTGGGGGCTGTGCCAAATGTGTGTCCATTTCATAGATGCAGAAACATGTGGGAGGCCAGCTGATACCAATTTTACGCCAGGCATAATGCCGAGCGCTTCGGACACCTGCCCATGCACAATTCCAAGGAGCTCCTTTCACATCGTGCTCTATACGTATAATTGTTCCCATTTTACTGACGAGAAAACTGAGACTTGACCTGCATAAATACGTGCCCAGGGTCAAGTCGGCATACGCAGCCGAGCGAGAATTGGAGCCCAGGTCTCCTGGGACTCTAACCCTCATTCTCCACCCCATCGTTCAGGAAGGGACAAGCCGCGAAGAAGACCCCAGGTAATGCGGCCTTCTCTCCAGACTCCGGTATGAGGGCAACCTCCAGGTTCAGGAAGTGGCACTGTCCCTGCTTCCCACTTACCATGCTCACATCTCTGGGGAACAGGGACTGGGGAATCCAATGCTGAGATAATGTCCTCATGATTCGAGACGCTATAAAATCACAAGTTGTTCCCCCCCACCCCCCGCCCCCTTATCCTATGGCTTTCACTTCCATCCCCCATATACCAATCAATCTTTTTAAAAGTATTTTATTTTGGAAAAGATGTTTTTATTGATTGGGGCGGTGGTGGGGGGTGGGGGGGAGAGTTAATCCTCACCCAAGGATATTTTTTCCATTGATTTTTAGGACGAGTAGAAGAGAGAGGAAAAGACAGAGAGAAACATCGCTGTGAGAGAAATACATCAATTGGTTGCCTCCTGCACGAGCCCTGACCAGGCCTGGGCCGAAAGGAGCCTGCAACTAAAGTACATGCCCTTGACTGGAATCGAACCCAGCGCTCTTTGGTTTGCAGGCTGACTCTCTATCCACTGAGCAAAATCGGCTAGAGCTGTTTTTATTGATTTGAGAGAGAGAGAGAGAGAGAGAGAGAGAGAGAGAGAGAGACATGGATGAGAGAGATATACGGATTGGCTGTCCACATGCTCCCCACTGGGGATCAAGCCAGCAAGTCAAGCCCACAGCCAGCGGGGATATGAGCCCTGACCAAGAATTAAGCCCGAGACCTCTCCATGCAGAGGATTACGCTCAACCAATTGAGCCACACCGGCCAGGGCACACATCAATCATCCTTTCCCCGTCTCTTGCCCCAATCACTTCCCCCTGACAACTGACACCCCTCTGACAACCCCGCCTGCTGTTTTGGAGCCAGGGGACAAGGGCTATGAGGTCTGAAGGAGGCTCTGCACCTCCAGCTTCAGTCTTTTTTTTTTTTTTTTAATATATATTTTATTGATTTTTTACAGAGAGGAAGGGAGAGGGATAGAGTGTTAGAAACATCGATGAGAGAGAAACATGGATCAGCCGCCTCCTGCACATCTCCCACTGGGGATGTGCCCGCAACCCAGGTACATGCCTTGACGGGAATCGAACCTGGGACCCCTCAGTCCAAAGGCCGACGCTCTATCCACCGAGCCAAACCGGCCAGGGCTCCAGCTTCAGTCTTGACCACATTAACTTCCCTCTCAGGGGAGACCCCAGCCCAGCTCCCTTCCCAGCCTACTTCTGGCTGCCAGCACCCTTGCCTTCCCCACTCCCACCCCCACCCTCAGCTCCCCCTTTCTGTCCTCCCTGTGGACTGCATCCCTCAGAACCCTGTTCCTATCCCACGGGTAAGATCTGCGATCACATGACCCTTTTTCTGCCTGGACCTGCCTCAGGTCCTGAGCGGCCCTGGGAAGACCTGGAGGGACTCGGGACAGATTTAGAGGGGAGCTCCGTTGGGGAGCCCGGCAGAGGAAACTCCCCCAGGGCAGAGAGGGCAGGGTGTTGGTTTAAGTTAGTACCAGTTAGGCCTGTGGGTGCGGGCTGGGCAGGAAGCCAGCCTGGATCTCTCCAGCCCAATCGGCCGCTCTCACAGGGCTCTTACATCTTGCCCCGATCACCCACCTCCTCCAGGACCATGTGCTTCGGGGGCAGAAGCCTCCTCTGGACCTGCGCGCAGGCCCGGGTACAACAGGTGCTAACAATGGGGCCGAAAGGGTGCTTTTCTGATCACAGAGCTGGCTTGCCTCGGGAAGGCTGGCGGTCACCTCGCAGGGGGCCGAGGCAAAGGAAGCACTGGGCCCGGAGTCAACGTCGTGCCCTTCAGCCTGGCCCTGGCTTTGCTTTCTCGTCTGCGGAGAAGGATCTTAACTGGATGTGGGGGGAGAGGGGGCCGGGGCCAGGCCCGCCTGCCACCGGCGCTTCGCGGCACAGCATGGGGAGGCTTGCAGAACGGCGGGCGGACGCCGGCCGGGAGGTGCGCTCGCCTGGCAGTTGCGCAGGGCCCTGGCCAGGCCCAGGCTCCCGCCCCCGTGGGAAAGCGCGGCCCGCGGCCAGGCGACTCCGCCAGCCGCAGAGCAGACGCGGCGGGAGGACCGGGCGGGAGGACCGGGGCGGAGAGGACCGGGGCGGAGAGGACCAGGGCGGCGAGAGGCGGTGAGTGTCTCCGGCGGCCCGCGGGGCGCGGTCCCAGACCCCAGCGCGGCGGGTCGCCCCCTCCCAGGCCCGCTGAGCGCCCCGTGGGGGTGTCCACGTGTCTGCCGCGCACACCCCTGGGCGCAGCCTCGCGGGCAGCTCCCTGGCCCAGCGGTCCCGTCACTGGTCCCGGACGTGAACCCCGGCACAACAAGGGGTGAGCCCCCTCCTGGGTCGGGTGGTCAGGGCTCTGGGGTCAGCTGGATGTGCCCCCTCCTTCCTATCCCGGCTCCTCTGGGCGTCTCTCTGTCCAAGAGCCTAATTCTCCTGCTGTCGGTGGGGAGGGGTGGACTGTGTGGTCTGTGGGGGATGGAGGATGAAGTTATAGCTCAGGGCCATCTACCCCACCCCACCCCACCCCACCCCCACCCCACCCCACCCCCACCCTCACCCTCACCCCCACTCCACCCCCACCCCACACCACTCCACCCCCACCCCACCCCACCCCCACCCCCACCCCACCTCACCCCCACCCCACCCCCACCCCCACCCCACCCCCACCCCCATTCCACTCCCACCCCCCTTGGTGCCCGGCTGGCTCTGGGGTGGGCCACACCCCCCACTGCGGCCTTTTTGTCCTCAAAGGTGCTTTGCATACCCAGGGCCCTGGGCTCAGGGAGAGCAGAGTTCCTTTCCCTCCACCCCAGGGGAGCCGGGTCTACAATAGCCCGGCCAATGTGTCAGAGCTCACCCGGGACAGAGGGCCACACACACTTTGCAGTTATCTCGCATACTGCAGGCAGCTCCACAGGTGGGTACGGGGTGATGCCATGACAACCACAGCCGGAGTTACCTGCGGCTAATGAAGCATCGTTCTGTTCAGACACTTTCAAGGCCCCAGCCAAATTCCTATTTGTATTTTTGTATTCTTTCCTTTGAAAGCCCTGTCCCGCCCTGGCCGGTTTGGCTGGGTGGATAGAGCGTTGGCCTGCCGACCGATGGGTCCCAGGTTGGATTCCCGTCAAGGGCACACACCCAAGCTTCAGGCACACGCCCAAGCTTCAGGCTCGATCCCCAGTGGGGAGCGTGCAGGAGGCAGCAGATCAATGATTCTCTCTCATCATAGATGTTTTTCTCTCTCTCCCTCTTCCTTCCTCTCTGAAATCAATGAGATCAATGAAAATACATTTTAAAAAATAAAAGCCCTGTCCCCCACTGAGGCTCAGGTCCCATAATAAGCCATCTCCTGAGGACCTGGCCTGCCTGCTGGGCCCCACCACAGCCTGGGTGGGTGCAGGTGGGGGACGCAGGGGGCCTGGCTGGGTAGGCCTGGCAGGGAGAGAAGGGCATCCAGACCAGGTCAAGGGGCCCAATGACCTCAGCAGGATTCTTGGCTTCCGGAGGCTCCAAACCGCCTGGCACACACCCCCGCCCTTTGCCTGCCATGGAAGGAGACAGCTTGGGCCGAGCTCTTGTGTGACCTCCGCTCCGCTCTGGGGCTCAGTTTCCCTCCTGAGAGCGTTGTTACAGGGCTGACGGCAGAAACCAGGGTGAAAGTGGAAGGAACAGAAGAAAGAGGCTCTGGAAAGCTGACAGGTCCTGGAGCCCTGCCCGTGTTTCCCATCCCTCCCCATGTCCCCGTCCCCATCAAGGCTCACCACTGTGCCCTGACACCTGTCCATACAGCCGCCCCCACCCCCTTCTAGTGCAGCATCTTCTCACAGCCCGATTGCCACGGCGATGCCTCCCCACACTCCCTGACTCCCAGCCACTCTTCCCGCCGTGAACCTGCCCCAGCTTGGGCTGTGGGACACTCCGAGTTGCCAAATTGGTTCTAGCCCTAATTGACCTCCCAGCAGCCTTTGACACAGTTTAAACGCTCTCCTACCTCTTGGCTTCTGAGCTACCAAGCTTTCCTCCCACCTCCCTGGCAGCTCCTGCTCCGAGCTCTGTTCTCTCAGCCTCCTCCCCGCTCCCCTGTACCCCACTCCTGCTCCGTCATCTCTCCTTCCCTCCCCGCTCCCACTGAGAGCTTCTCCTGGAAGGTCTCACCCCGCTGAGGCTTCAGAATGGTGCTGCCTTTCTCTACCCAAGACCATTCCTCTGAGCCGGGGCCCCCTAGTCACCCGCCCCCTGCGCATCGCCCTTGTGCTCCTCCCACCCCAGGCTGAGCTCTGTGTGTGTTCCTTGCCCAGCACTCCCACTTCACGCAGGCTGCTCCCTCTGCCCAGTTACGCCAACCTGACCTCCTGATTTCTTCTTCCCCACAACACCCCAACATCCAATCCAGCACTCGCCCTGTGGATTCTGCTTCCAAAGTCGTTCTCTGGAACGCATCTGCTCCTCTCCATCTCCTGGGCTCCCAGCCACCATTGTTTCACCTGGACAACTACGTGGTCTCCCTGCTGGTCTTCCTGCCTCCACCCTGCTCCCCTCCCATGTCCGCTCCCACCCACAGGAGCTGCTGCCCTCGATGGTCCTGCAGCACGTGCCCCGGTAAAGCTCTCAGAGCCGCCATTGCCATTAGGATTGAGTACCGGCTCCAGGAGCCCTGGCCTGGCCTCGGGGCCGCCCAGGTACAGCAGCCTTCTTTCTGTTCCTGAGACGTGGTGAGCTTGTTTCCACTCATGGCCTTTGTCCCCACTCTTAGGTTTTACGCCGCCGCAAGGAAAAACCGTGAGTCCAAACAGAGACCAGATTAAACAGGCTTTATTGGGAGCACATGGGCGGGTTCACCGGCTCAGAGAGGGGAGCCGGAGAAGCCGCGCCAAACCTGGGCAGGGGCAAGGTTTTATACTTTTCTGAGGCCATTGTTGCTGGCCGAAACTGGTGGCAGTTGGGGCTTTCCAGGGTCAGGTGAAACCTGCGGTCTGTCCTGCGGTTTGGCCATTGTCCGGGAGCCGTTTGTCCGGCAGGGATTTTTCACCGGGGTGGGGTGGTTTTCAGACGTCAGTGTGGACAGGTCAGCTTCTCACCGGCCCAAGAGAGGGAGGGGGTCCTTTTGCCCCCGGGGCAGGGTGCCAGCGAATACCAGACACCCACCATCCTCTCTGTCTGGAATGCCCTTTCTCCCACTCTGCCTGGCACACCTCTGTTCAGCCTTTAATCTTCACTTAAGTCTGACCTCCTTGGAGAGCAGTCTCCCGCACCGCCCCGTCTAAAGATGACCTGTTTTCACACACCCTCAGAGCACCCTGTAGTTTTCCTTCAGAGCACTTATCCGCAGCCAGTTACATCTTTACCTGTGAGCTATTGGTTCATGCCTGCCTCCTCCACCAGACTGTCAGTGCAACGGGCGTGCCCGGTTTAGCATTTACCTCCTGTGTTGCTCTGCATCCCTGCCCTTAGTACAGAGCGGGCACCCGAGAAATACCTGCTGTGGGAAGAGGCTGTCCTCCTACATCTGTCCAGCAGGTGGACCCCGAGGGCAGCACTTCATCAATCCTCAGATACCAGGACAGCTCCCATCTCCATCCCAGAGCCCCAGCTGGAGGTCCAAAGGGCAGGGTGGAGCGAGGCTGGCCTCTTTGCCTCCCTGTCCCACAGGGCCGACGTACTTCTCTCCGTTGAAACGTGTGGTTCCTCATCATGGTTATTTTTACCAGCATTGCCTGCAGGGGCTAGTGGCCACTTGAAACCATTCCTGCGTGAAATGGGATCTAATCCATTTCTTTTTCCTTGGTGCCTGTTCAGAGTTCAGAACCAAATCACTCGTGGGAAAATGAAGTGACTCCCTTCTGGTGGTTGGTGTTGAGGTCTGGAGCCCGATCGCTCAGGTTCTAATCCTGGCTCTATTGCTTACTAGTTGTGAGGCTTTGGGCAAGTGACTTAACCACCTGTGCCTCCTTTATCGCCTCTGTAAAGGCGAGAGCAGGGCCTGCCTACTAGGGTTATGAGACTGGAATGAGGAAATACATGAAAAGTATTTAGAATGGTACCTGGCGTGTAGTAAAGGGTCAGTGAATGACAGCTTTTATTATTGAACAATTCTTAACCCTCTGGAACCCTGAGCCCCAGATGTGGGAGAGACACCCACTGTTGCCCTGGCTTCAGCCTGGTGTGCACATGCACACCCAGAGGAAAACAGCAGGAACAACACACAACTCACTCAGCTGCAGCTCAGGCAGGCAAGGTGCCTCCCTCACCAGGACAGGAGAGTCTGGCACAGACCCTGTCACCTTCCTGGCGCTGCGTTTCCTGCCCTCGGTGCCACTGGCTTGGCAGGACAGGTTTCCATGGCAGCAGGTGACCAGGCCTGCAGGCAGGAACAGTGGTTGCTCTTGGCTGAGCTCTCTGGCTTTTTAGAAGGGGTGGCTTCCTGCCCAGGCCCAGGGCCTTCTGCTGCCCAGATATTCAGCTGGCTTGGGGTTATGGCCACACCCAGAGCCAAATGCAGTCTCCCTGCCCTAGGAACTGGGAGGCTGAGCCAGCCGCTCACTTCTGGGTGTTCCCCTGGCTCTGGGCACATGCCCCTTTTGCCTATTCCTCACATTCTACTAGAAAAATCTGGCATGAGCCTTTCTCCTCTGCCCACAGTGAACCTCTCAAGGTTGTGCTTAGCACATAGTAGGCCTTGCGTGTTTATAAGGTGAATGAATAAATAAAAGGGATTTCCCTCTCACCACCTTTAAGAGAGTAAAGTTTCCTGACATATTCTCATCTGCTCTGCTCTAGAGATGGCTTATTCATCCACAAACATTTTATTTGCTACCTACTGTACGTCAGCCATAGCTCTAGGTGCAGCCAAGATTTCAACCCAGATAGACACATTCCTGCTTTCATGAGCTGACATCCAAGTAGGGGAGAAAGACAAGAAACAGACAAGCAAACAGAGCAAGGACAACATCAGATAATGATGAGTACTGTGCTGAGAATTATAACAGGGTGATGCAATAGCGAGAGAAGGGCTGGCTGTGTCATATGGGGGTGGCCAGGAAGGCCTCTCTAAAGAGTTGACATTTGAGCAAAAACCTCAAAGGAAGGAAGATGTGGAGGAAGAGCATTTTAGGAAGAGGGACCAGCAAGAGCAAGGACGCTGAGGAGGGACCCCAGTTGGCTGGAACATAGTGGGTGAAGGGATGCTGATACATACAGTAAAGTGCACTAATCTTAAGGTCACAACTTGATGAATTTTCACAGGTATCTATGTCCGAGTAACTCTACCCAGATCAAGAGATAGACCATCCCCAGCACCCCAGAAGGTTCCCTCACCCAGGGGTGACCACTCCTGCGACCTTGATCATCACAGGCCTAGGACTTCATCCAAATGATGGAGTCTTATCCTATGTTCTGACTTGCATCTGGCTTTTCCCACTGATCAGTCTGTGATATTTATCCATGGCCTTGCCTATATGGGTAGTTCACTCATTTCAGTTGCTGGGACGTGTTCCGTTGTGGCACCAAACCACAGTTTCTTTGTCCACCCTTCTCTTGGTGGACATTTGCGTTATCTCCAAGTTTTTGGCTGTTCTGAATCATGCAGCTAAGGACATCCTTGCCCATGGCCTCTATCCTGCCTCACGAAATACATATGCACTTCTATGTTATATGTGCTGGTGGAGGGTCAGCTAGCTCTATCCTTTCATTTATCCAGTGGGGAAGCAGGCCCAGAGAAGGGAATGGATGGACCCCCCGGTTACCCAGGCCACCAGGGACTGAGGGGGCACACTGTGTGAGGCAGAAGGAAAAGGAGAGAGAACACTCTTTGAGCCCCTACTGCATTTCAGGCCCTCCATGGGTACTATGTCATTTGCTATAACCCTCAAAAGAATCCCACAAGTTAGCTATTATTATGGCCCTTTTACAGGTGAGAGGCCTCGTCTAAGAAACGTATTTATGGAGGTGGAGTCAGGACTCAGACAGGCCTGTCTGATTCTAAAGCCCGACCCCACCATGCCATGCTGCCCCAGGGACGGGTGAAGCCTCCACGTGCCAGGGCTGCAAAGGGCAGAACCTGTGGGGAATGAGACATTTGAGGGGTCCCCGGCAGGATAGGAGGCAGCAGGGAGGAACAGTGGTTTCGAACCCCTGCCACCCCCCCCCCCGCCCCCAACTGGCCTATTTCTCCTCTGGGGCAGTTCAGGGTTGGGCCAGTTCCCTGTGCCTGAAGCCCCAGCTTCGTGGTTAACTGGCTCTGTGACCTTGGGCCAGACGCTGCCTCTCTGTGCCTCTGGTACCTTCTAGCTCTGAAGGGGTTGGAACTGGGGGTCTCCTGGCCTCTTTTGGGGTCTCTGCCTCCCACACACTGGTCTTGTACTCAGAACTGGACCTCGGCCCACCTGGGGCTTCTTGGGGCGGCTTGTCGTGTATGTGTGTGTGTGGGGGGGAAGGGGCAATTATTTTCTCCATTCTGTGGGTTGTCTTATTTTTTTAATTGTGGTAAAATACACATAACATAAAACTGACCATTTTAACCACTTTTCAATGTACAGTCAGCGGCATTGAGCACATTCACATTGTTGTGCAATCCTTACCACCGTCCATCTCCAAGTCTTCATCTTTCCCAGATGAAACTCAGAAAACACTCACTGTGGAGGCTTTTTGAATAGTGGTGTGGGGAGGGGCATGTGGGGCCGCCTCCCTGAGGGGCCTGGGGAGCTGTGGGAGGAGGCGAGCGCATGTGGAACAGCGTGAGAAAAGGAGAAGCTGCTCCCGGTGAGGGGACCTGGCCCTGGGCCGGCCGGCTGTGTGTGGGTTCTTGACTTGGTGCAGGAGAACTTCCACAGCACGAGTCCAGGTGACTACGAGGGATCGGGAACGTTGACTAACGCTGGGGACAGTGGGGCGAGAGGGCTTAGTGTAGAAGAAGCCACAGGCGAGCCCAGGCTGGGCTGCCCTAGCTCTCGGGGAAGACAGACAAAAGGGGGCCTTGGGGACACTGCCCCTTGCTCCCCTGGTTGCGAGTCTCGTTGAGGTCCTTTAGGGTTTAGGAGACGCAGGCCTGAGGGGGAAGAAGAGAGGAAAGGGAATGGCAGGGGCTGCTCCCCAGAGAGAAGGCACTCGCTGGCCCCTTGTCTTGAGGCTTTGTCTCTTTCTCACAGGCAGGCATCTTAGGGGAGGCCCAGGGGAGGGTTTCAGCAGAACATTCATCCGTGTCCAGGTGTGCTCCTCCAGGGCTGTGGTCTCCCCGATTGGCTGGTGCCAGGCCGGGCTTCCTTAGTCGCTGCAGCTGGTCCTGGCGTCGCCCACCTGGTTTGGCGGCTGTTCTGGGCCTGGAGCTGAAATGCCACTGAGGCCTAGATGTTATCTGGGAAGGCGACCTTCTGCGTCTGCTGTAAATTGCTCTGTCAGTTTGGTCAGCTGCCTGCCTTGGTTTCCCTGTTCCACTTGTCCTGGCCTGTCTCAGAACCAGGGCCCCTGAGCAGGAGAATTAGCATGCTCACCTCCAAGACCCTTCGGGCCTTTCTGATCCCCTGCACAGGGGTATGCTTCCTTCCTGACACCCCCACCCTGGCCTCTCCCTGTCTCCCTACAAAACAGTGGGCATCTTCAACGCTTCACTGTCTCCTGTCAGCACCAGCTTGCTGCACCCCCTTCAGAGATTTGAAGTAGAGGAGGCGACAGGTTTGGAGGTGAGTGGGTGGGGGGGTGGGGGGGGCAGCGGGCGGTGGGAGGCCAGGTCCTAGGAGACTTGTCTACAGCTTTCTAATTGTCAAATGTCAGCTAGGTGTGAAGTCAGAGCCAAGGGACCAGCTTCCTGGGGGGTAGGCGGGGTGCTGAGTGAGGAGAGAAAAAAGGCCTTCATTCTCTTCTTGACCCCCTTGGGAAAAGGACCCCCGGGGTGTCTGCTGGCAGAATAATAGTGAAGGCCTCTGTTGGTCCTGGAGGTTCCCACAGGCCTTGAAAGCCCTGGGGATATTGAGTTGGAGAGGCCTGGGGGTGGGGTATGAGATGGCACTTCCCAAATATTTGAAAGGGAGCGCACATGCATACATGTGCCCTGGTGGTCCCATGGCTGGGGGAGCAGGGCCAGCTGGGGACTGAGGAGAGTGACTGGGAAGTGGGTGTCAGGGCCACACCAGGAGGAGTACGGACAGCCTAACACCCAGCAATTCTGCAGGGAAGTCTCCCTTGGGAGTGAGCTCCTGTCCCTGGGCGGATTGGAATATGCCATCGGTGCCAGGGTAACAAATCCCACTGTGCAGAGGATAGTGAGTGGGAAGCAAGCCGGCTTCCCTCCCCCATCCCCTCCCAGAGTCTTCTGTGGCCTTCTAGAGACTGGCCATGTGCACACAAGTTAATTACTAAAAAAATAGATCACACAGCCACCGGGAGCAAATTCCATGCCCAAGAAGGGACACAGTGGAAAGTTTCCCTCTGCCTGAGCCCCAGCCACCCGCTCCCTGGAGACAACTGATGTTCCTGGTTTCTTACCTGTCCTTTAGAGACAGTCACTGTGGTGTGTGTGTAAAATACATAGATACTCCCTTTTCACAGCTCCTAAAGCGCTGGAAGTTTAGAGACTCTGTGCTGCCATCTCCTCTCCTGGCTCCTCCCTGCTTTCCTCAGCGGCAGAGCTGAGTAAATAATGTTCCTTAGTCCATAGCACATCCTCATCCTCATTATCACCGATACATGAGAGGCCTTTCTCTAGGGCTTTTCTCTTTGTTTTATTTTGCTTCATCTCATTTTTTTTCTTATAGACACCATGGCGTGTGTTTGATAAATGCTTGTACATACTGTACATATCCTCAGTTTAAAAAGCGATGCCACTTTTTTGTGTATAGTGTTGCTGCTGGACATCGGTGCTATTATATCGCTAATCTAGCTCTCTGGATGACTTTTATCCCGGGACACTGTGCTTCCATGCTCCCTCCGTTTCTCTGTGCACCTCTCGGTTGTTGGGTGTCACTGGACAAGAGTCCATCACTAATCCATTTCCCTAGAGACCAGTGGATGGCGCTGCCCTGACAGTCCTTGTCCCTGCCCAGCTCTCCAGTTCATTTTCCATCAGCCCACTCACCTCTGCCTGGTGTTGTAAGATAGCCGCATGGTATTTCCAGTTCCTGGGTGTTTCATAGCTTATCTGGCCAACCATCTCTCCACTGACAGATCTTCCAGTTGTTTCCAATTGAAAATGGTTCCCGCCCTCATGCACTGTTGGTGGGAATGCAGATTGGTGCAGCTACTAAGGAAAACAGTATGGAGGTTCCTCAAAAAACTAAAAATGGAACTGCCTTATGACCCAGTGATGCCACTTCTGGATATTTACCCAAAGAAACCCAAAGCACTAATTCAAAAGGATATATGCACCCCTATGTCCATTGCAGCATTATTTACATCAGCCAAGAAATGGAAGCAACCCAACTGCCCATCAGTAGACAAATGGATAAAAAGAGCTGCCATATATATAAAATGGAACATTATTTGGCCATAAAAAGAATGAAACCTTACCATTTGTGACAGCATGGATGGACCTAGAGGGTATTAAGCTCATTGAAATAAGTCAGTTAGAGAAAGACAAATACCGTATGATTTCACTTATATGTGGAATCTAAAGAACAAAATAAATGCACGAACAAAATTGAAACAGACTCATAGACACAGAGATCCGACTGGTGATTGCCAGAGGGAAGGGAGATTGGGGATTGGGTAAAAGAGGGGAAGGGATTAAGAAGTACAAATTGGCGGCTACACAATAGTCATGGGGACGTAAAGTACAGTGTAGGGAACAGGGCCAGTAATATTGTAGTAACTATGTGTGGCAGCAGGTGGTACTGGGAATATCCGGGAACACTTTTTAAAGTATATGATTGTCTAGCCACTATTCTGTACACCTGAAACCAGTACAAAATAATATTGAATATAAATTGTAATTGAAAAAAAAAAGGAAAAAGAAAACGAGTTCCCAGCCCCAGTTCCAGCCTGTGTGTGGAGACTTCCTCACACCAATGAACAAGTCTCAATACCAGGAGGGTGTCTGAAAACTCAACTCCATGTAGACGCACCACTACCACCTCCCAGAGACAGTCAGATTCCACAGGCACAGGGCTCAGTCCCTCAAGACCACCCCCCACTTTACATGCCAGTCACAAGCCCAGCTTGTTGCCTGTGCTTCTGACTGGCCGGCCAGCTACAAATCAGAGGTTCGATGAATTTGCTAGAACAGAAGTCAGGAAAACCCATTTGCTCTGGATTACCGAGATTTATACAGGAACCCACAGCCAGATGGGGAGACCCGCAGGGCGAGGCCCAGCCTGCAGGAGCTCGTTATCTTGGAGCTTGGGTCCGGCTTGGTGGAAGCTTTCTGCTTCCCCAACATAGAAGCTCTGGAATCTGCTGTTGTTTTTGGGCTTATGGAAGCTTCCTTACCTACTCATGATTAAGTCAATCATTGGCTATTTTTTTTTAATATATTTTATTGATTTTTTTACAGAGAGGAAGGGAGAGAGACAGAGAGCCAGAAACATCGATGAGAGAGAAACATCGATCAGCCGCCCCCCGCACATCTCCCACCGGGGATATGTCCGCAACCCAGGTACATGCCCCTGACCGGAATCGAACCCGGGACCCCTCGGTCCGCAGGCCGACGCTCCATCCACTGAGCCAAACCGGCTTCGGCAATCATTGGCTATTGATTCAACCTCCAGCCCCGCTCCCCTCCCTGGAAATCAGGGGGTGGGACTGAACATTCCAATCCTCTCACCACTGGGCTGGCTCCTCTCAGCAAGGATCCCCACTCAAAAGTCACTTCATTAACATAGCAAAAGGCACCACTTGAAATTCTTGCTGCTCTCAGCACCTTGAAATTCCTAGGGGTTTGGGAGCCTTGAGCCTGGAACTGGGGATCTGATAAATCGCACTATCGAGCCAATCTCTCGCCATTGGAAACCAGGAATAATCTGGTGCATTTGTCCATTTGTGCCTGTGCAAGTTTGTGTCTAGGTTTCTTTCCTAGAGACGGGATTGCTGAGGCCAACAGTCTGTGCGTGTGTCACTTGGATGGAAACTGTCAGAGTGCCCGGGTGTCCCTCTCCTCACCAAGGCTATCTGCTAGCACCGACGTTCTTTGAAGTTCAGCGAGGGTGGGTGACTTGGCTGGGACAGAACGACCCCTGGGCCAGTGAGTCTGGCTGAGCCTGGGCCAGCAATCTTTCCAAGTCACTTGGCTGGCTCCTGTGTGTTCCAAGCTTCATGAAGTCTGGGACTTCTCTGTAAGCCTAGCTCCACCCCCCACCTCTCTTGGAATGTTTCTGGTAATAAAGCACCGCCCCCCTGCCCACCGGTCCGGTGCAGGGTCGGCCTCGAGCGCTGGCTGTTCCCGGGGACCAGGAGCTTGCCACAGGAAGGCCTCTGCAGCTCCCTGGACCCCTGCCCCGCCCCCACCTCCCCTGCAGCATCTGCATAAAAGGCTCTGTCACAGTGAGACATCCTTGGGAGCCTGAGTGGTGTTGCTTGGAGACAACTGGGCAACAGATCTAGGTTATTTAAAGGAGACAGGGTGGGAGGGAGAGGGGTGACAGCCTGTTTATGCAGCGATGGATGGTCTCCCTGCTGCAGGGTTTGGCAGACCCCCTCTCACCTCCCCCCTCCCTCCGCCTCATTATTCCCAATGTCCAGGCCTGGGATTCTGCAGTGAGACCCAGCGGAAGGCCACTTGAGCTCCTTTCTGATAGCAGTGGGGGCAGGGGATTCTCTGCTGTTCTAAGGAGGCGCCGTGCAAGTGCTGGCCAGGGGCGGGAGGGGCGGGAGGAGGGGAAGGCCAGGGACAAAGCCGCAGAGGGCTCTTCCCATGACGGCAGAAGCCACACTGCTATTATGTATTGAGCTAACTGTCCAACAGCTATTGGTTAAGGGTTCATTTAATCTCAAAAGTCTGTCAAGGTAGGTATGACTATTCCCGCTTTACAGACGTGGAAACAGGCTCAGAGACTTGCCCGCGGTCACACAGATACAAGTGGCAGAACTGAATTAAAACTCACGTCTGTCTGGTGCCAAAGCTGGAACGTGTCACTGTGATTGCTAGAGTCGGCGGGTCCCCCACAGGACATCCGCTTGCCCCCTGAGCCCACCTGGAAGGTCAGGCTGAGTGTGCCCCCACCCCCCCAACCCCAGCGAACTCCCCTAGTACCCTGGCCTCACTTCCTACCGCCCCCCCCTCCCCCAGGAAACACATCACTCTAAAACAGTTCACTTATCTGCCTCTCCCACAGGACTGTGAGCACCTAGGGCAGGTGGGTTCTTGCTCGTCTTGGCCCTGAGCCCAGGGTCAGGCACATAGTCGGTGCTTAAAGAATGTCCCTTGGAGCTCGGACACTTAAGCAGCTCTCCCTGAAACTGGGGTACTCACTCTCTCCCCAACAGCCCTGTGGGACCGGAAGACAGTGTCCTGCCCTGGAGACTTCTGGGCTCCAGCTGGACAGACCCGGACGTCTCAGCCTTTCCCTGGGGCTGGGCTCCAGAGCTCTGGCCTCTTGCTGTCTGGCCGGAATTCAGCACCCATGTTCCTGGGCAGGCATGGTCTCATCAACTGGGGGGTGGGGGGTGTTCACCATGGCCTGGCTGGGGTGCTGAAGGCTGCTGGGTGTGGAGGCATCTGTCTCTGGGTGGTCTAGGGCACCCCACTAGAAGGAGGACAGCCCTTCAGTGCCCTGGCTTTTAAAGAAAGGACAGCTCAAACTGGGCTGGGCGAATTGTGGGGTGGAGTGGGAGTAGGGAGTTGGGGCCGGACAAGCCAGGAGAATGGGCACGGGGACAAGTCATACGTGCGTGGGTCCTGGGTTCGTCATGTCGGCAGCGTTGTCCCCTCACCCTCTTCTGAGCCCCAATGCAATCTTATGCTTTGTGGGACTTATCTCGGCCTATCTCCAATGGTACTTATTTATCTAATAACGATGACAATAAAGGGTGGTGCTGCGTTTTGAACCCATTGCCCCATGTAAGCCCCATAGCCACATGCTCCAGTAAATGTCATTGTTGCCCTTTTATAGATGGGGTAGCTGCGGCTCAGCGACCTCCATCATTTCTAAAGTAGCCCCACCAGTACACTATTCTAGATCATCCTGTTGTATTATCTTCTTCATAGCATGAATCACTCAGAAATTATGTTTTTGTTTACCTGTTTATTATATCCCTCACCCACACCCAATTAAATGTCAGCTCTATGAAAGCCGGACCTCATCTGCCTGTTCACCACGCAGGGCCTAGAACAGGGCTCTGTTAATGTTTGTTGACTGACTGACTGATGAATGAATTAGCTATTTGTTGAATGAAGAATGAGTCAGGATTCCTTCTCCCTTTAAAAAAATATTTATTTTTATTTTTATTGATTCCAGAGAGGAAGGGAGAGGGAGAGAGAGGTAGACACATCAATGATGAGAGAGAATCATTGATTTGCTGCCTCCTGCACGCCTCACACTGTTGTGCCAGTGAGCTCACACTGGGGATCGAGTCTGAAACCCAGGTATGTGTCCCGACCGGCAATTGAACTGTGATCTCCTGGTTCATAGGTCGATGCTCAACCACTGAGCCATGCCAGCCAGGGCCTTCTCCCTTTTTTCTCTTCTTCTGATGAAGCATTGTCCTGGGCACTCTTGAGTCAGGGACTGAGCGGTGTTGGGGATGGGAGGGCGGTCCCCCTTGCTCTCGGGCACCTCATCATTCGTGGAGCATTTTCAAACTGCAGGTCACAGGTGAAATCTGTTTTGTGCAACGCAATCAGCAAGAACAAAAAGAAATAGGATAGGACAGAATCAGGACGCATCACACACAGTAAGGCTAAGCATGTGTGTGTGTGTGTGTGTGTGTGTGCGCGTGTGTGTGCGTATGTGTGTGTGTGTGTGTGTGTAAAACACACACACATTTTTTTCTCTGTGGACCTGGTGGTCCAATGTAAAATGTATTGTTTACTTTGACTCTTGGTCAAAAATATTTGAAAGCAATGTGTGACTTTGGGAGGTGGCAGATGTCATCCTTGGGCCTGAGGGCACAACCGATGATAAAAGGAATAATCTTGCTTTTAATTATAATACCAATTACTGAACAGACTCTGTGCCCGGCAGGAGTGCTCAGGTCCCAGACCCCTGCTCAGAGGTAATGGGGGAAGGAGTCCAGGCGCAGACAGACCCTGTGAGCCAGGAAAACTACCCGGAGGAGGTGGAACCTGAACTCAGCCTCAAAGAACCCCTCTGCCCTGGCAGGTTCAGGGCAGGGTCAGAGTGTGAGTTCAGGTGGCAACAACAGTAACAATGACAAGAGCTTTGTGCCAGTGAGCTCTGGCTGAGTGCCAGGCCCCTTTAGTCCCCCAGACATTCCCAGTAGGCAGGATCTGCTCGTCACACAATTTTACAAATGAAAATAATGAGACTTGGAGAAATGTAATGTTTTTAGGGGTGGGGGTCACATAGTGGTTAAGTTGCTGAGGAGAGATCACGGGCAGCCCTGCCCTCCTCCAAGCCTTCAAGCAGCTGGACTGCACACAGAAGGGGCCTGAATAAACGAGGGGTGCTGGGTCCCGGGGACTGGGCAGCGGGCCTGGAAGGACCCCTGGAAGGACAGCCACAGCAGGACCCGAGGCAGCCAGGGCAGGTGGAGGTGGTCTCGGTGGGGACTTGGGGCAGCAGGCTTGCACACCTGAGGCTCAGAGATCATCTGACTCAGGGGAAGCCTGCAGGCTCCAAGACACCCACCTGGAGGGCCTATGTGGGCCCCAGTTCTTGGCAATACCGTGACTGTGGGCAGCAAGGCTAGGTTGGCTCCCTGCCCTGACACTGTCCATTCCTCGGACCCAGTGTCCCCAGCTGGGGCGGGCTTGGTGGGGAACAAGGAGCAGAAGAGAGCAGTAGGGTCTGTTTCTCGTCTTTTGTCAAGTCTCATCTTTGCTGGTTTGAACCCAGCTCCTCTGCCTTCCAGCGAGTCATTTGTGCCTGTCAGGATATACTTCTTGGCTTGAGCATTGCCACGAGGGAACTGGGGGTTCCCTACAGCTTATTTTCGTGTGCAGGGACCAAACTTGGGCGCTCTCCCCCAGGAGCACCAGCACCTTGCTTGCTGGGGCAGAGGGGACTGTGGACGGCCACAGCAGTTCTTCTGGAAGCATGAGTAATGGGCTTATTCACTCTTCCTTGCAGCAGCAGCCTGGCTTTGGACTGTAGTAGGTTGGTTTCTGTGTGTGAGGCACATCATCACATATACACACATGCTCATTTGTACGTCCACTTTCACACCTATTGGACACTTGCACAAACATGCACTCCCTTATTCACATCTTTGCAAACGTGAGTTCACACATGAGCACCGCAAGCACATATGTGTGCACACAGAAGCACGCTTTTATACACAGGACCCTGGCATTCAGTGGACAATAAGGTAGTCTCTTAGGTGCTTGTGCATGTGGGGTGTGGGGTGGTGGTTAAGCTGGTAGGGTGCTGGCTGAGTGGATGGAGGTCCTGTTCTGGGACCATGGCTCCTCTCTCAGGGACTTTGGGCTTCTGCTCTGAGCGCCCGGGTCTCAGTGAGCTTCTGTGACAGTTTGGGTGAGAGAATTGGCCCAGCTGTTCTTCCCTCTGCCTGGGGCTGGGGAGAAGGCCTTCTCTTGGGTATACCTAGGGCTGCTCTGTGACCCTCTTTCTTCTCTCCCTCAATATGCAGCTCCCTCCCCCTCCCAGGACGTGGTGGGGCAAATCTGGTCCTGAAGGCTTTCTTATTGTTGGGGGCACCCCCAGCTCCATGGCCAGCAGGCAGCCAGGGACACAGGACTTGGCAGAGCCTCAGGACTGGGGGTGAGCTGATGAGGCTGGACACTGTGGTCTGGATGCAGTCCGTGGTTTGTCTCTGAGACACCTCAAAGACCCCAGGCCTCTACTTTTCCCTTCCCTCCCTTCCTCTCTTCCTCCCTCCCTCCCTCATTCCCTCCCTCCCTCCCTTCTTTCCTTCCTTAATCCTCCCTCCTCAGCCTCCATCTCCCTCCTCCTCCTCCTCCTCCTGATTCAGAAGAAGAGTTTTACTAAAAACAAGGTGGAGGGAACAGAGAGAGGGAGGGAGCTTGATACATCACGGAGCACACACTAATGAAGAGTATGGCTCCCTGAACTGCTGCTGAGGTGCTGCTTATTACAGAGTTCTGCACACAGGCACAGAGCTGATTGCTTTCCAGGTTCCACCGTGGCCCAGCCCTCTACTTCTGGGGCCTACCAGCTGAGCCCAAAGGTTGTCTGTTGGAGCCAGAAGGGCTGTGATTGTTGGCTCTCCTGGGGACATCTCTGCCCTGGGCTTTTCTGCCTGATTCAACAAGAACACCTGCTGTTGCATGGTGGATACAAACGAGTGAATGATGATGTGCTAGGCACTGTTATGGGGACCAGAGATGGAGTTTTGTCCTCCAGGAGCTCAGTCTAGAGAGATAGCCAGCCATGTACTCCAGCATCTGCTAGACAGTGGGCTGGGGGGAGCTGTGAGTGTGTGTATGTATATGTGTGCATGTGCACGCATGTATGTGCATGCACATGCTAGTGCGTATGTGCAGCCCTATCTCAGTCCTGGCTGAGTTATGCAGAACACAGCATCCTCATGATGGCGGGTCACCAGCTGGGGAGTCGGATGGCGGGAGGGGTGGGTTATGGGGTTGTGGCCTGAGGAAGAAGGGAGGGGACCGTGTCCAAGGATGGAGCCTACAGTGTGACACACACTAGGCCAGGGCATCCCCCTCTGCTTCCTGGCTCGTCAACCTCTCTTTGAGGGAGGACAGGCCATCTTTTGGATGAGGAACTTGGGGATCAAAGAGCTTATGCCACTTTTTCCAGACCACACGGCCGGTAAACCATGAGCCAGTTTGAGCCTAGATCTGCAGGTCAGATCTGCTTCCCAAGAGCGCTCCTGGGCGCTCTCTGCTCTTCTCCTCCTGGCACACCTTAGGTAGGGAGGGAGGCCTGGAGCCAGGGCAAGTCTTCCCGGCCGTGTCCTCATCCATATAACAGGGGTAGTAAAAGCACTTCACTCCTAAAATCACCCGGGTGGAGCACGTGAGACCGAGGTGCTGGGGACCGGGTACGCACCTCAAATGACAGCCACTTCTCTCGTCTGTGTATTCCCAGGGCTCAGGGGGACTGCGGGCCTGAGGGCCCCTCTCCCAGCCGGGCGCTTTCTGGCCCGACTTTGGACAGAGGTGAGGCCCGAGCTGCCTTCATTATGGGGAACCTGGGCTCCACCGCTCCTGCTCTAGTCCAGACTGGGAGCGAGGCAGGTAGTGACAGGTGAGGAATAAGGATTTCCCGAGCACGAAGCAGAAAGAGGAAGTGACTCACCAACCACAACAAAGCCCGACTCCGGAGAGGAAGCCGCGGTGGAGAGTGAACGCACGTGGATGCCCACGGGAGCGCGTGCGAGGGGAGGGCGAGCGTGGCTGCTGGGCCCGGGTGGGCCTGGCGCGCAGTGACAACCCCGCTCCCCTGGGGGCAGGGATTGCGCGTGCCACGCACGGGAGCCCAGGGGTGGGGACAGGGGGACCCCCTTCCCTTCCAAGTTTCTTGCCAGATCTCCCCTTTTCGCCTCCGGGGGCTGAGGGGCGCGTTTCACTGTGTTTCCTGGGCTAGGAGGGCTCGCCCCTAGATGCACGGAGTGGCCGAGGCCCAGAGAAGGCAACCGCCTCGATCGGGCTGCACAGCGCAGTAAGCCCTCCTGGCTTTACAGGGCGAGAGGGGCGAGGGAAGCCAGGCCGGGGGCGGGGGTGGGGTAGGGGGGTAGGGCCGGGTCCGGGAGGGGGTGTGGCGCCCACCGCACTGGCCTCTTTCTCCAGCCCGGAGGCGGAGGTCGGGTTTGGGTATCTTCCAGAACGAACCGAATTCACGACCAGAGAAGAGGAACTGGCTTCCCAGGCAGCCTCCCCCGCCCCAAACTTTTCCTCCCGAGCTGGGTGGGAGGGCGGAAGGAGGAAGCGGGGCCGGGAAGGTGGGGCCAGCCGTCCCCTCCCGGCCGGGAGCCGCGCTCTGGGCGCCGATCCGGACGCGGCTCGGGTGAGTGTGTCTTTAAATCCGAGCCCCCCGCCCCCTGTCGGCCGGGGCCGGGGCTCGGGCTGGTCGGGGGGCGGGGGTGGAGGGGTGGCGGGAGCGGTGATTGGCGGCCTAGTCAGGCCGCCCCTCTGCGTTGTGGCGCGGGGCGCGGGGACCCCAGCGAAGCGCAGGGTTGGGTCGCGCTGCTGCCACCGCGGCGAGCGCGGGCTCCAGCTCTGGTGTCCGCCCCGCGTCGCGCCCGGCCCGCCCGCCTCCGGAGCCGCCGCTGCCCGCGGATGGGCTGGGGAGGTGGGGAGGAGCGAGCCGGAGCCAGAGCCCGCGCCGGGCTCGCCCCGCCGCTGCCCGACTCGGCGCCCGCAGACCCGGCGCAGCGCGCCCACCGCAGGCTGGCAGGTACCCACGCGGGCGCGGGTAGGGCAGATCCGGGACCCCCTTCCCCCGCCGCACCCCCAGGCTGCTCCGACCACCCACTCGGCATCCCCGGGAGCTCGGCCTCTCGGGGCTCCCGGGAAGGAGGGGAGAGGAGATGGGCCCCCACCCAGACTCGCACGGGATTGGTGCCCGGGAGGGAGCGGACGGCACGCACTAAACTGTGAGCGGGTCCCGGGTCGTTTTGTTTGTCGCGCTCTGGGCTAACCTCTCTCCCGGGGTTTTCCTTGCTCCCGGTTAGACGTGGGCTGGCAACACCTCCACCTTCACCGCCAGAACTGGGGGTGGCCCCTGCGCTGGGCTTCCCGCGTGGTGGCGGGGAGGGAGGGAAGCTGCCTCCCGATCCACACTTGGGGTTCCCCGGGCTCATCCGTTGGGGGCTTGAGGCCTGTGGAAGGGGGAGAGCCCAGAGGTACCAGTGGGCACAGCGTTGATTCGGAGCCACTCTGGCCCTCGCCCTCTGCCAGCCCGGGGCTCCCAGGAGAGCCACCCCCACCTGCCAGGAAGCAGAGGATGGTGTGGGGCAGACCTGCTGCCTCGCGGAAAGTGGCCGGGGTGGCTGGAACGTGGTCTCTCTCACGGGGAGGCAGAGGTGGAAGAAGGAGACATCTCCCTGCTTTCATCAAGCTTCCGGGGTTCTTTACCTTCCCAACCAGCGGCCCAGGGACGAACCCCCTGGCTTTTCTGCAGAGCAACCTGACCCAGGGACCAAGTGCCTCTTACATGCCAGGCACGGGGCCCTGCCTGGGAGGATGGCAGTGTGGGAGCAGGTGGAGGGTTGTGTCCTCTGGTGGCTCAGCCCCATTGGGGAAGATAGGGCAGAAACCAGTGTGCTGATATGGGGCTTCCATACCAGCCCCAGGCTAGTAATGATAGTGTAAATGCCAAGAGGCCACACACGATTCATGGCTAAATGAGTGACAGGCTGCTTTAGGGGGGAGGTGGGGGCTGGGATCCAGTTCTCTTGCAATCATGCAAGTTATGCTTAAAACATTCTGGCCCCATACCCATCCTTCCTACCTACCTGCTAGTAATGAGGCCCTCCCCGCCCCTCACAGGGACAGGGCAGCAGGAGGGCTCAGGCATCCCCTTCATATGCGTATGTTCCTCCAGCCCCCTCCCACGTGTTTTTTTCCTGCTGGTAGATTTCTGAAGAAACTCTTTGGACTTCTGGGGTCAGGCTGAGCACCGGACTCTCCCAGCTGCCCTGGGGCCTTTGAGGCTTGGGGTCTAGATCCAGCCTTATTGGAGGTTCAGAGGCCAGCCGGGAGGAAGTCCTCACTTCCTTTCTTAAGAGCCTCTATTGCTGGGGGCTGGGGATGAGGTTGGAGGAGGCCCTGAACCAGACACTGTTTCCTGTGAGTGCAGACAGGCACTCTCCATTCACTGGCCATGGGTGTTGGGGTTGGGGTGTTGGAGGTGGGTGGGTTGGGCAGGGCAGGGCTGGCTTGAGGTGGGAGGTACCCAGGGCAGCGCTGACCTCACGTCTGAGGTTCTGTTGTGTCTGGGGCTCTGCCCTCCCCCAACATCCCTGGCACGTTTCTGCTTTCCTGGAACACTTGCGGAGGTGGCAGTGTGCTTGTGCCCGCAGCCTTGGGCACTGTTGTAGGAGTGGGAGTTGCTGAGCTCACCCCGCAGTCTTGGCCAGCACGGTGAGCACTGGGGTGAACATGCCCACTCACTCTGAACAGGTGGCACACTCCGAACAGGTGGCACACGCAGGGTCACCCGGGCACAGGTGGGGAATGCTGTGTGAGCAGAGACGTATGTGTACGCAGGTTTGTAGTGCGTGGGCAGACAGACACTGGATAGAGACATGACGACAGACAGGAAGACGATGGAGGTGGGCGAGATGTGTATAGGAGCAGACAGTGTGAACACAGAATCATGGGCCCCAGATCCTACGTAGACAGATCTGCTCCTTCACTGGGATTTGCGCCCCCCCCCCCCACACACACACATGGGAGGCACATGTGTAAGTGTGCAGACATTTGGGCTGCCAACATGGATGTGAGCTGACATTCATGGGCACAGACATGGCTGAAGCCACATAGGAGTGGCTTGAGTACCTGGGCAGACATGGAGGTGGCTATGGGCTCCCCGGGGAGACAGACACCTGTACCCGCTGAGTCACCTGACAGCAGAGGCCAGGACCCCACAGAGGTGGGTACTGAGATGCAGTCTGAGGTGGGTACCGCTCAGTTGTCCTGTGACCCCATGTGGCAGCAATGCTCGGAACTGGTCCTGCTTGGGGTGATGGTGCAGGTACTTTGTGGGGTGGCTTCATCTCTAGACCCCCACTCTGGTTTGAAACCCCAGAGGGCTCAGTATTCCCTGTTCGGCTCTGAGAATCATTTGACCTCCTCACTCCCTAGTAACAGGGCTGGGTGCATACCTTAGCATGAGCAGGGCTCCCTGAACCTTTGAGTCTCATCTTTCCTGAGTCTCCAGAAGAGAGGCTGTGTCCGGGGTGGGGGGGTGGGAGGAGAATCTGGTTGGGGACTCTCCTTCTGAGCCCAAGCTGAGGTTGTCTGGCATGGAAGGGACCATCCCTGGTAGGGAGAGAGTGTAGCCATGCTGTGGGGTCCTTGATGAAACCGTTGTTCTCCCGTGTGGACTGCACCTCCCTGGGCTTGGGCAGGGAAGGGGACCTCCTACCTCTGGCTACCATCTGTCCACCCTGGAGACTGGGAGCCAGCCCAGAGTCCAGATACAGCTTGACATGAACTCGCTGTATGACCCTGGGCAAATTACTTAGTGTCTTAAATAACTCACTTAAAATGAAACTCGTTTTTAAAAGTGGGGCCAGTGACCCAGCCCTTGGGGGTGCTGTGAGGGTTAAATGGCAGACAACCTGGGGAACGCATGTGGTCCAGGGTCTGGCACGGAGTCCCGGTCAGTGGAGCTTTGATGGTGAGCCTGGGCCAGGACTGCAGAGCTGCCCCAGCAGCCAGGTGCCGGCCCTGGGAAGGCTGGGCATGCAGGCGCTGCTCGTTGGAAAGCTGGAGGGCTTTGTCCTCACCCCGGCCCACCAGCCACTCCTGAGCTCTGCGGGACCTCCACGCAGGGTCGGGAAATGGCAGACAGGGCCTGCTGCCTTCTGGGCCGCTGGGAGGGGAGCCAGTGGTTTGCTAAGAATATCCCCAAATCATGGCTCTGCCTCCCAGTGGGCAGCCGCGCACCTCCCTGGTCCGGGGCCAAGGAACTTGCAGATGGGCCTTTTATGTTTCCTGTAACTGGCACTCAGAATGGGGATGGGCCTGGAAGCGGCAGGCTCGGTTCGGAGGGAGGCGGGTGGCACTGCTGCTCTCCCCAGGGCTTTGGCTGGAACTGAGGAGAGAAGGTTCCTCTTCCACTAAGAACTTGTCCTGACAACGACCCCTCGCCCCCCGAGCATCTTGCTATCTCCCCAAATGTCTGCTGTTTCCCTCACTAGCTGTGTGCCCCTGGGCAGCTCACATAACCTCTCTGTGCCTGATTCTCGTAACAGGATTAATGATAACTGTTAAAAAGGTCTCAGGATGAAAGGAGGTGGTGCATGGAGCGCACAGGTGGTAGCATGTGGCTCGGAGTAAATGCTCAGTAAACTAGGTGCTTCTGTTGTCACTCAGCGGAGGGAGGGAACTGTGAGGCCAGAGAGGCCAGGGTGCTTGCATGTGCCTCCTGGTGGGAAGGCACCAGGATGCCTCTTGATTGGGGTTTCTGGCTCGGGGTTCAGTATGAGGTGAGGGGAGCAGAGGGGAGCGAGAGCCGGCCCCTGCCCGGTAAGAGAGGCACGTGTGTACATTATGCTGTACCCGCCGGGTACCGTCACAGGGTCTGTGCTGGCTGTGCGTGGAGCTGGAGGCAGGGAATGGCTTGCGTGGGGGCAGGGTGATGCTTCAGGTGGGCTTTGAAGGATGGCCAAAAGCTTGAAAGAGTGAGGGAAGGCTTCCCAAGCAGAGAGAGCAGCCCCTGCAAAGGTGTGACAAGCTTGGTGTGTATAGGGTACATGAACAGATCTGCGGATCTGGTGAGGGTTCTACCCCCAGCACCCCTGGCCTGGGAGGAAAGACCCTGCATGTTGGGCCTTCTGTCCCTCCCGCTCTGGGCTCTGAGGCAGCCCTGGTTTCCCTGTTAGGACAAGGGCTGGAGGTCCATCAGAATTCTTCTCCCTTCCCTTTGAGGAACCGCATTCTCCGTCTCCCCTTCTCCAGAGACTCCCCTAACTCCTTATAAATGCTGCCAGCCCTCCCGGGGGCCCCTCATTTTTGAGCTGGGGCCTCAGACTGCTCCTGCCCCAAGATCAACATGCCTATTTTTGCTCTTAGTCCAGACACCCGTGGGTTAATAAGTCCTCCTCCCCTACCTTTCAATAAACTGAAGCCTTTGAAAACTCCTTAGCCTTTCCTAAGGAGCTTCTGGACTTCAGAAATGGCTTTTATGTATTTCCCGTAGCCAGTACAGCCACGAGGGGCTACCCCTGTTTGGTCTGGGGTACTCGATGAGAGAGACATGGGTCATCTGGGGTTACCTGCACGCGCATGGCAGGCAGTGGGGAGCGTCTGGGAATTGGGTGTGTCGCTGATGACCCTGCGGGTTCCCAGGGAGCTAGGGCTTTCGGAAATTCCGGGAGGAGGGAGGGTGCGGTGCTGGGAGGGCTGTGGGCCCACTGCTGGGCTTCCTGCCCTCGCCCATGAGAAGCCCATGAGGCTGGGCCAACGTGAGGGGAGAGAGGTGGGTGCCCTCAGATGACCTCGGACCGTGCCAGCCTCTGTGGCCGCCGAGCCCAGGGCCTGCCTATCTGCAGGTGGTTTTGAAGAATCCGTTTAGGAAGCACAGAGGGAATTTCTCCTCCCCTTTTCCTCTTCCTGGAATTGTAGACCCCATGAAAGAGTTAACCCCTCTCCTGCTGGTCACAGAGGGGCTGGTGGATGTGTCCCCTTCCACTGCTGCCCGGTGGTTAACGAGGCCTTCCTCCTGGGTCCCGGGGTTGTACTGACCTCTTCACTCTCCGGGAGCAGCTCCGTTAGCACCCAGGGCCCTGTTGGCAGGGCCTCGAAGACCTCGCTCCGCCTGGATCTGATGGGGCCCCCTCCACACACGCGTCCTTGCCCTGTGGTGCTTTAGCCTTAGTTTGACCACCTTCTTAGGGATGGTCTCTCCCTGCCCTCCATGCAGCCTGTCTGTTGATGGAGCTCATGAACGTGGGGGCCTCCTGCAGGTGCCGCTCTGCTGGCGCCCTCCAGGACCTGTGGGGAATGCCCCCAAGAGAGGAGCCCTCCCTGGAGATGGGCCCCGGGGTTGAGAGCCCTTCGGGGAGGTGCCCGGCAGGACTCTACTGAGCTCTAAAGCCCTGGGCTGGCAGTGGACTGCTTCCTCTGAGCCCAGTGTTCTCATCTGCAAAATGGGTGTAATAAGTTCTTACTTGTTTGCCTTTAAAAATATCTCAAATTGAAGTGACATTCACGTGTTATAAAAGTAACCATTTTCCAGTGTGCAATTCAGTGGCATCGAATACCTTTTACAATGCCATGTGACTGCTGCTTATCAATTTCTGAAACAGCTTCCTTACTCGAAGGAAAACCCATACCTGTTAAGCGGTTACTCCCCACTCCCTCCTCTACCTTACTTAACATTTTTTATTGATGTAAATATACCATAATGTTTTCCCATTCTAAGCACCCAGCTGGGTGAGTGTTGGTGAATGTCGTGGGCGTGTAGCTACCACCTCAGTCAGGTCTGAGGACACTCCCATCACCAGAAGGTTCCTCGTGGTCCGTTGTAGTCAGTCACCGCCCCCACCCCTGACCTCAGGCCCAGTTACCTCCTTTCTGTCCCTGCGGCTTTGTTTCCCGGGATTTTCACATCAGTGGACTCATATAATAGGTAGTCTTTGATGTCTGGCTTCTTTTTTATTGATTTCAGAGAGGAAGGGAGAGGGAGAGAGAGAGAGAAACATCAACGATGAGAGAGAATCATTGATCAGCTGCCTCCTGCAAGTGTGAGGGGACCGAGGTCACAACCCTGGCATGTGCCCTTGACCGGAATCGAACCTGGGACCCTTCAGTCTGCAGGCTGACGCTCTATCCACTGAGCCAAACCGGCCAGGGCATGTCTGGCCTCTTTACTCAACGTGATTTCCTGAGATGTGTTCACTGTGCTGCATGTTTTGGGAGTGAGTTCCTTTTTCACTGCTGAGCAGTGTTCCTGAGGATGGAGGCAGCTTGCTGATCACGTTTCCAGTTGATGGACGCCCACCCTGCTCTTGAATATGTTTTCAACAATTAAACAATAATGTGAAGCAATGATCTTTATGAAAGATTCAAGGAGCAGCTTCATGGAGAGTACAATGTAAAAAGCCCCCTTCCCCTCCCCTTCTCTCTTCACCAGAGGTTAACACTGTCAGCACTCGCTGACTGTCCCTCGGTCTTTTTCCTGTGCCTCTGTGTGACTGTGTATAGTTTCTGATGGGGGCATGTGAACGGGATCACACTTGGTCCATGGCCCTGGGACCCACCTATCGCGTAGCCGTCAGTCCCCGGAACCTGAGCACATTTCCTGGGAACCTTCCCCCTGAGCTGAGGGCTGGGAGATGGGGGCCCTGAGCTGGGGCTCAGTGAGACAGAATGAAAGCTTCCTGGGGTGGTCATTCAGAGCAGGTTTCTGGAGGAGGGAGGTGTTGGAATAAGAGGGGCCATTCTCTCGTGGGTGCAGACAAGTTGGTGTCGGGGGGACGTGCCTTCCACCCCTGCCTCCCACCCAGCGGCCGCAGCAGGGGCCTCTGCCAAGTGTCTCTGGAAGGAGTAGGCCCAAGGAGAGAGCGATCTGTTGAGTCCCCAGAGGACAGACCCTGAGGCCTCCCTGCTTGCTACAGTGAGGCTGCCCCTTGGGGAGGCAGACTCTTCTAGGAAACTGCTTGGGGTCCCACTGATGCGATGCTCTCTTGAGTGGCAGGCTTTGCCCCGTGTGTGTGCGTGTGGGGGGTGGCGATGTCTCCAGCCTCCTGAGGAAGGGGGTGCCTGTGCTCAGATTTGCAGGCTCCTGGCTCAGCCCTGGCCCCAGCCGGCTGGGTCACGGAGGCTCTGCATCTGTATTGTCCTGCTCCTTTCCTTGACACTGCCATCGTGTGACGACGACCCACATGCCTGCATACTTCCTAACACCGGTGGTTTTCATCATTTTAAGATTTTCCTAGTTTAATAATTCAAAGTCGTGTCTTCTGCTGTTGTGTGAAGTGAGTTCCAGGA
Source organism: Myotis nattereri (assembly GCF_964212035.1). Taxonomy (NCBI): domain Eukaryota; kingdom Metazoa; phylum Chordata; class Mammalia; order Chiroptera; family Vespertilionidae; genus Myotis; species Myotis nattereri. The sequence continues at coordinate 19,806,465 of NC_138088.1, read as the reverse complement.
GGCAGGCATCCTGTGTGGTGTGCAGGGCAGCCCGCTGCTCACCCAGGATGGCCTTGGCTGGTGACTCAGGGTTTCACCTTCACCTCCTTCTCCGGGCCCTGGGGGATGGTCTATGGGGAGGGAGAGACGGGTGGGCCTGGGAGAGAAGCTATCAGTAGGTGGGCTGGTTTTCGGTGATTTCTCCAGCTTAGAGCTGCTCATTCCTGGGTAGTAGGTCGACCTTCTCCCTTTCAGAAATAGCTTTATTGAGATCTAATTCGCATGCCATACAGTCCACCCATTTAAAGCATACAGTTCAGTGGCTTTTAGTATATTTGGAGTTGTGCACCTGACACTGTGGTCTAATTTTACAGCGTTGTCACCAGCCCAGAAGACACCCTGTGCCTTAAGCTGTCACTCCCCACCCCCAGCCCAGAATCTACCCTCTGTCTCCATAGATTTGCTTCTTCTGGACATTTCACATAAATGGAATCATACAGTATGTTGTGTGTGTGTGTGTGTGTGTGTGTGTGTGTGTATTCCCTTTTAAAGGAAAAAAAGCGCCTTACTTATTTAACTTTTCTTATTGGAATACTAGAGGCCCCATGCATGCAATTCGTGCACTTGCGGTGGGGGTGGAGGGTGGGGGGAGGTCCCTCAGCCCATCCTGCACCCTCTCACAGTCCAGGAGCCCTTGGGGGATGTCCAACTGCTGGCAGTCGGACATCCTTAGCGCTGCCAGGGAGGTGGGAGCACACTGACCACCAGGGGGCAGCTCCTGCATTGAGCATTTGCCCCCTGGTGGTCAGTGTGCATCATAGCAACCGGTCGTTCTGCCATTTGGTTGATTTGCATATTAGCCTTTTATTATATAGGATAAGTTAAATGTGTACAAATATAAAACCAGATAAAGTGCCTTATATTTACATAGTTTTTACATAACTATAAAGTAAACATGAAATACTAATAAAACCAGAAAGCCAACCCATTTCAAATGAAAAGATGTAAATAGCAACTCCATTTCCAGTGTTGGGTTGATAGTAGGGAGCTGTGCTCCAGACTTCTTCTGTCTCCCTGTCCCTGTCACCTGAGCCTGCTAGACAGAGTGACATTAATAGTGTTGGGCTGGTTGTATAGTTTGGGGTAATTCTGGTTATCTACATTTGAACCCGAGTGTTTGTTTCCATAGTGCATTGCTTGGTACCGGGAAAGCTGGCTTGTGTGATTGAAGATGCGGGTGGAATAGAGGCGTTATTGAATCTGTACATAGTCGACCTTAAACCCACTTCTTGTGGGAATCAGGAATTTGGCACAGGCAGAGATGGGCTTTCCCAGTTCACACAGATGGTCTCAACGTGAACATGGTCCCGACTGCTAAGAGGCTGGGCCTTTGAATTGGGGACATCCAGGCTGCAGGGGCTATAGGTGGCTCAGTTCCCCACCCCACCCCCTCTTCTGTTGAACCACAACCTTTGTTTGTGCTGTGCGCGATGATGTCATTTGGCCTTCACGGAGAGGAACTGGATTGTAAACGGGACTGGAGCCCAAGTTGCATGGCAGGGCGGTATGCAGATGGCCCAGGGGTGGCTCTCGTTACCTTTTTCTTAAAATTGAGGTGAGATCCCATAGTGTAAAAGTTAACTATTTTAAAATGTGCAATTCATGGGTATTTAGTACATTCACAATACTGGGCAACCAACCATCACCTCTATCTAATTCCCAAACATTTAACATTTTTTATTTTATTGAGATCTACCTCCCTAACACATTTTTGAAGTGTGCAATCCGGGACTGTTGCCTGCACGGACAGTGTTGCTCAGCGGATCTCTAGAACTTACTCTTCTTGTTTAACTGGAACTTTATGTCTGGTGATTAGCAACTCCCCAAAGCCCAGCCCCTGGCAACCACCACTCCATTCTTGGAGTCTATATGAATTTGACTACTTTAGATTCCTCATCTACGTGGAATCTTGCAGTCTTTGTCGTTCTGTGACTGGTGGCTTATTTCACTTAGTATAATGTGCTTAAGGTTCATCCATGTTGTATCATATTGCAGAATCTCCTTTCTTTTTTTTTTTTTTTTTTTTTTTTTTTTTTTTTTTAAATATATTTTATTGATTTTTTACAGAGAGGAAGGGAGAGAGAGATAGAGAGTTAGAAACATCGATGAGAGAGAAACATCGATCAGCTGCCTCCTGCACATCTCCTACTGGGGATGTGTCCGCAACCCAGGCACATGCCCTTGACCGGAATCGAACCCGGGACCCTTCAGTCTGCAGGCCGATGCTCTATCCACTGAGCCAAACCGGTTTCGGCACCTTTCTTAAGACTGAATAATATTCCAGTGTGTGTGTGTGTGTGTGTGTGTGTGTGTGTGTGTGTAAAGAAAATGTTGTGTGTATATATACATGGGATGGTCAAAAGTAGGCTTACAGTTGTAATACAAATAATAATACAACTGTGAACCTATATTTGCACATATATACACATACATGTGTGTATATATAAACACACACACCTATATATAAACACATGTATATATACACACAGACACACATACATTAGGGTTGCCTCCATCTCCTGGCCATTGTGAGCAGTGCTGCCTGGGTGACCAGTATCTCTTTGAGATCCTGATTTCAAAGGGGTGAATACCCAGAAGTGGAATGATTGCTGGATCATAGGGTAGCTCTACTATAAATTTTTGAGGACCCCTCATACTACTTTCCATAGTGGCTGCACCATTTTACATTCTTGCCAGCAGTGCATAACTGTTCCAGTTGCTCTACATCCTTGCCAACACTTATCTTTTTTTAAATAATAGCCGTGACAGGCATGAGGTAATATCACTTTGTAGTTTTGATGTGCTTTTCCTTGATTAGTGATGTTGAACATCCAAAACATTCTCATCACCTCAAAAGGAAACTATGTCGATTAAGCGGTCACTCCAGATCCCCCACCCCCACCCCCACCCCCACCCCCACCCCGCTTCCCAGCTCTGGTAACCACTAATCCCTATTCTGGTCTCCATGGATTTCACTGTTCTGGACATTTCATATGAATGAAGTTACACAATATATGACCTTTTGTATCTGGCTTCTTTCACTTAGAATAATGTTATCAAGGTTCATCTACACTGTAGCATGTAGCTGTGCTTCGTTTCTTTTTATAGCTGAAGAGTGAATACGTGTGTGTGTGTGTGTGTGTGTGTATTCACACACCAAATTTTGTTTATCCGTTTATCAGTTGATGGACATTTGGATTGTTTCTGTCTGTGGCTGTTGGGACTGGCACTGCTGTGAACTTGGTTTGTTTGGATACCTGGTTTTCATTCTCTTGGGTAAATACCTAGAAGCGGAATTGTTGGGCCATATATGGTAATTCTGTGCTTAACTTTTTGGGCTTGATATTCTAGAATTAGAGGCGACGGTTGCACAGCATTGTGGATGTACAAAATACCACTGAGTTGTATACTTTAAAAGTGTAATTTTATGATATGTGAATTAAATTCCAGTTTTAAAAAAAGATCTCAAGGGTACCAAAGCAGACATCCATGGAGTCTGGACTGAGTCATGTTCTTGGCTCTGGAAAACCCAGGGCCCTGCGTCTCCTCTTGGGGTCCTGCAGACATCCTGGGTGTTGGGGACACTGGGCCCCAGCTTCATGGTCCTTATTTGGGGTGGTAGGTGGGAGCTGTAGGAACTAAATGGGCTGGCTGGGTGCCTTCCCACCCACCCCCTTAGCTCATCCTGGCCCTTTCTGGCTTCTAAATGGTACTCACTGTAGGACTCAGTTTCCCCTCCTGTGATGCAGGCCCGTGAGCAGCAGCCTTGACGGTGACCTGGGCCCTGTGGACAGCAAAGCTTGTAGCAAGACAAGTGTCCCACGCTGACTTCCCCTCTGATCCACTCTTCCCTTCCTGTGTTTCGTATTGTCTCCCCCAGTGGCCCCCACGGGCCTCAGGAGCAGTTCCTCGTTTGTTGTAGGTCTCGAGGGCCTGCTGCTTCCTTCCGAGATTGCTGCCAGGGTGAGGCCGTGGCTGTCTGTCTGTGTGTCTGTTCAACCCGCTCCTCACACTTCCCCCTCAGTCTGTCCTATCTCCGTTAGTGGCATCCTCATTCCTCCAGTTAGTTGCTCGGGCCCAATACCTAAGACGCCCCTGGTTCCTCTGTGTCTCAATCTTCAGAAATGACAGGACAGCATGTCCTGTTGGCTTCAGCTTCACGGCGGATGGATCCAGATGAGCCCTTCTTCCTTGTCTTCCCCGTTTTGCCGGCCCAGGCCCCGCAGCACTTGCAGGTCTGTCAGCGTCCCCCCTGTTCCCACACGGCCTCTTTGCAGCAGCAGCCTAGGGCGACCTTGTTAGAATGTAAAAGTCTGATCCAGGTACTTCTCTGCCTCCCCATTAACTCACGGTGACACCCCTGTGGCCTCCAGGACACCCCCATCTAATACCAACCCCCGCGAGTTCCTTGCTCCACCCAAACTGGCTACCTCATGGTTCCAGTTGGCTGGGTGCCTTCTCTGCCCCACCCCCTTAGGACACACTGGGAACATCCCACCCCAGGGCCTTTGCACAGGCTGTTCCCTCAACCTGGATGCTTTTCCTCCAGAGGCCATGTCGCTCACATCCTTGTCACATCCTTCAGGTCTTTACTCAAATGTGAAGCCTCCCTGGGAATCCTAGCATTTCATGCCTCATCTCCATAATTCTCTTCTTTCTTATCATGTATCATCTCCTGACATCCTTGACTAATTTATATAGTTTATTTCTGTTTCTCCAGCTAGCATGTACGAGGCAGGAATTTTTGTTCTGTTTGTCAGCTCCTAAAATGAGACCTCGCACACAGTAGGTGCCCCAGCAGTGTTTGTAGAACGGCTGCTTGAAGCGGGAATGAATTAGCCCATGCTATAGACGAGGAAACCGAATCTCAGAAAGTGTGACTTGAATCTGATCTCTTGATTCCCAGCAACGTGCTCTCATGCTGAGCCAGTGTTTCCCACTCCTCCTCCCTGTTATCCGGTCCATGGACAGCCACGCTGCTCCTGTGAGGGTGAGCCTTTAGCGCTCCCCTTGGGGAGTTCCCTGGTTAGCCTAGTAATGATGGAACTAGTTACCTAGTAATGATGGAACTAGTTAACCTCCTGGCACCCATTCAAAAATGGCGGTAACAGCCTGCTCCCATTTGCTGAGCCTTCACTGCGTGCTCCGCGCAGGGCTCAGCAGGTTGGATGGATTTAGTCCTTACGTGAACCTCACAGTGTCCCGAGGAGGAGGGCCTGCCGTTTACTCCACTCTGCAGACAGGCGGTGGGGAGGTTGCACACGGGCGAGATGAAAAAGATTGATAACTTCTCGGTCCCACGAGGCTGTTGGGAAACGGGCCTCTGAAGCAATTCTGTTTTCTGTGTGAAATGCTAAAACCTTTGGAAGAGTAATGTGGCCGTATCTGCCAGAGTGTCTAAAAGGCACATGCCTTCTGATCCACGCAGTCCACACGTTGGTGGCCCATCCTACAAACCTAGGCTGTCGGGCTGTGCGCGCAAGGGTTGCAGGGTTGTGCAACGGAGACCGCACGTCTCCTCTCGGTTCCGCGTTCCTCCCCACCTCGGCCTGTGCACGTGTCCCCCTCTGCCCGGCCTGCTGTTCCACGCGGCCGAAACCTTCCTGTCCTTTGATGTCAGCACAGGGCTTCTGTGATTGTCATACCTAAAATATGTCCTTTCAACTGCCTTGCTCACTTTTTATCTCAGCATCACAGCCTCTTGCAGCCCACATCACAATGTGGAAATGTGTCTCTGTTGTATTTCTTATTGACTTCTGCCCCCGCACCCCAGGCCCCCCCCGCCTTGTTGGAATGCCTTTTCCTTCCATGAAAGGCTAGGGCTGTGCCTGTCTGGTGTACACAATGGATACTTGTATTTATTTGTTGAACGAGGAGCGATACAATGAAATGGCAGGCCTCCATTAAACAGACAGGGTTGGAGTTATATGTATCAGTTGGGAGGGGGCTTGGAGGGTAGGGCACAAACTTTTTCTTTATTCATCTTTGACTTGTGAAGGTCAGTACAAATTACTTTTGTAATAAAAAATCTTAATCAGCAACCACAAAAAGTCAAAACTGAAAAAAAATGTGTCCAGTCAGAGGGAGAGCATCAGGCTTTGAACCCTGGTCCTTCTGACTCCCAGCCCACGTACCAGACCGTTTTTGTGGCTTTTCTGCACACACTTGTCGGTATCACCTCGCTGCATTCCTCAGAGGAAGGCAGAGTTATTAGCTGTTAGTATTTTGTTCTGCAGATTGAGAAATAATTTACACAGTCAGTCAGAACAGAGTTTGATGAACTGTTACAGATGAATTACCTGTGGGACCCCGACCCAGATAGAGATGTAGGACATCCCAGTGGCCTGGAGTGCTCCCTGGGGCCCCTTCCCTGCCAGTTACCTGATCCTCCCGTACTCTCAAGTGGCTGCGGAGTGACTTCCCGAGGATGAGTCTCGCTTATTCCTGAACTCTGTGTGAATGGATCCACACAGTATAAGCTGTCTTTAATCTGGCTTCTTCTGGCTTCTATCTCCCAACCTAAACTCTGTAAGATTCATCAGCAGGTCCCCCCTTTTCATTGCTGCGTAGTATTCCATTGTGTGGGAGTACCACAATGTGCCCCCCCCTCCCAGCCACCGTAGGTGGGCTTTTGCCTCGTTACCGGTCCTGATGATGATGAAAGAGCTGCTGAACGCTTTGAACACTTGCTTGCCCTTTGGTGAGCGCACTTACTTCTCCAGGCTGTATCCCCAGGAGTGCTTGGTGGGCGAGGGGAGAGAAACCTCATTTTACCAAGAAGGAAATTAAGGAGGCTTCAGAGGATCCAGAAAGGGAGGGACTTGCCCAAGGTCAGACTGTGAGGCCTGGTGGAACCTACGCTGTCCCCCAGGCATTCTCACCTCTGATTTCACCCACCTCCCACCCCCAAGCTTCGGCCCGCTGCCCCCCGCCCCAGCCTGTAGGGAGGTGTTCGGGCTGGGCTCAGGGGGCCTCTGGATGCTTTTTTTCTGTCTCCTCTTGGCCGCCCCCTTCTTCCCCATCCCTGGCCCCAGAGAAGTGGGCCAGTCAGTTTCCTTCGTTGGCTGTGGGGATGAGGAGAGATGAGGAGGCGCTGTTATTTATTGGATGTTGGCTTCTGGGCTGGCCAGGCAGGGGCCAGGGTTGGCACGTGGGGGCTGCACCGGCGTCTTTGGCCTGGGACAGTGTGTGGGGTGTGCGAGGTGTGAGCGGGGCCCTGCACACCGCACACTCTGTGCTGGTGGTGCTGGCAGGAGCCTGCGGAACGGCTCCGGCTCCGGCTGGGGCTGGGGCAGCCCGGCTCGGGGCCACCTCCTCGCGCAGCCCCACCAGGCCCCGGACGCAGCAGGTGTCTCTTTCCCCAGCTCCCGCCGCTGGGATCTCTGATGGGACCAGCTCCCTGGGAGGTGCAGCCTTGGGCTCTTCCCGTGCCAGCCTCGCCTCTCCACTCGGACCTCTCCACGGGGAGGAAGAGAAACGAAGGCGGGCATCTAAAGACTCTTTTGTGAATCGGCCCTTAATTTTTTTTATTGAGGTAAATATACGTACCATAGAATTTACCATTTTAACCATTTTTAATTGCACAGTTCAGTGGCATTAAGTACATTCCCATGGCTGTGCGACTGTCACCCCCTCCCGAACTTTTTAATCTCCTGAAACTGAAGCTCTGTGCCCGTTAAACACGAACTCCCCATCTCCCTCCCTCCCCCACCCCACCCCACCCCACCCCCTGCCCCTGGCAGCCCCCCTGCTACGTCATGTCTCTGAAGTTGGTAACGCACCTCCTAGAAGTGGAATCGTACAGTGTTTGACCTTTTGCGTCTGGCTTATTTAAACACTTAGCATAAGGTCTTCAAGGCTCATCCATGTTGTGGCATGTGTCAGGTTTCATTCCTCTTTAAGGCTGTAATTGTTCTTTGGAGCACATTTTAAAGGCACCTCAGACCTTCAGGACTGAGTAAGGGGGTCGGCCAGCTAGATGGTGGGAGTGGGAATAAATGATGTTTATTTACACATACTAGGTGCCAGCCCGTCCCCTCTGTGTCTGTTGTGAGCCTCACCCCATCCTTATGGGTAAGTTCCACTGTTATCCTCCTTTTACAGATAAGGGAACTAGGCTCAGAGAATTTCAGTCACTTGGCCAAGGTCACACAGCAAGTCATCAGTCAGCCAGGAGTGGATGCCACGTCTGCCTCACGGCACAGCCCATGCTCTGCGTTCCCACGCCCGGCACCGTGCCCTGGCCAGGCTCAGAGTCATTTCCTCAAGTCCTTCTGGTCACCTCTGCAGCTGATCGGCCCTGAGAGCGGAGCTGACCGGTGCCACCTGGCACTGAGGCGACGCTGGCAGCAGCGCCATCTCCCTGGCTCGGGTCCTCCTTCCTGGGCCCGGCTTCTGCTGAAAGCTCCTTTATGAAGCAGCTTTCCCGGGCCAGGCAGGGGTCTGTGGGGGCGGTGGGCCCCCGTGCCCCTGGCACGAGGCCGGTAGGGGCTTCCTGGCCCATGGCAGGATGTCACTCTTGGCAGAACTCTCCCTGAACAAACAGGAGCTTGGGATCGAGAGCATAGATAAACAGGAAGAGGGGAAAACATGAAAATATTTTCCTTCCCCTCCTGGGCCCTGGTGTTTTCTTGCTGCCCGTCCCTCTGCCCCTGGAGGTTTGAGGTGGCGGAGCTCTGCCCCCGCCAGAAACCACCGGAGGCCTGAGAGCTCCCCGGCCGGGTTTTAGGCGTTAGGTTTTAGGTTTTGTTTTGCCTGATGGGCTGGGATAAGCCTGGACATTGGGGCCAGGTAGGCCCGAGTTTGAATCTTGGTTCTTCGCTTTCTTGGCCAGAATGCCTTTCTTGTCGGTCCAAGGTTGCTCATCCTCAGGCACAGAGAATTGGCCGCCTCTTCCAGGAAGCCTTTCCTGAGTTCCCCTGAGTTCCTGAGTCTTCCTCTGTGCACCTTGGTGTAGTGGGAAAGTCCTGGGTCCCTTCCCCGTGGCCAGCCTCTCCGAGCCTCCGGTTCCTTATCTGTGGATCAGGAATAGTAGGAGTGGGGAGAGGAGCGAGCCTGATTCTCGAGCCCTGGCCTGGTGGCCTTCTCAGGGTTAACTCCCTCCCATGCCAGGGACGGAAGCCAGGAGGACAGAGTGTGAAATGAAGTCACTTCCCCGCCCGGGGGTCTGCCATGTGCCTGGCCTTCCTCAGTAAATCCGGTTTCCTGCTTGGCCTCTGCATGCCTACCTACTCCTGGCTCCCATGACCCCGAAGGTCACCAGCAGGTGGGGCTCCTGCTGGAATGCTGGCCTGTCACTCATCCTGTGAGGTCACTTCCTGTCAGGACCAGCCATCCACCTTTCCTGCCACAGCCTTCACAGGGCGGTTGCATGGGAATGATGGGCGTGGGGCTTGAGGGAGGCTACCGGAGGTCAAGTTCAGTGCCTCGCCTGCTCTTTACCCGGGGGCACTGAGGCCAGGGAGGGCAGGGCACTTCCTGAGGTCAGGACCAGCAGGCAGGCCTCTGGACCACACTCAGTTGTGGGGGCTCTGTGGGTGTCCCCCGGAGTCGCAGGCTGGTGGTTGGGGGATGTTGCCTAGTCTCCCTGGGCCCCCGTTTCTTCTGTGGAACCTGGGGGAGCCTGGGTGCGAGAGCTTCCCTGAGCAGTCAGACCTGGGCTTCCATGCTCTGGTTTGACCCTCAGTCCACTTAGGGAGCTGAGACTGGGAGAGCTCAGGACCAGCCTGGGCCTCTGACGGGGGACAGCGCTGTGGGTGCCCAGGCCCTTCTGGCTCCAGTATCCTGGCTCCTTCCTGGGAAGGTGTTCGCTCCCCATCAGCGGCCCCTGGGGAGCATCCTGGGCCCTCTGACCGTTCCCTGTGGGCCAGCGGCGCTTTGGGCTGTAAGGTTGACACAGAACCTTACAGGTATCAGAGGCCACACTGCGTAGGTCTTTCTTCTGCTTTTCTGTACGTGCTATCGCTTCATTTTAGAAAATCAGAGAAAATGCAGGAAGGTTAGAAAAGTCATATGTTCCCACTTTGCAGCAATACCAAAGTTCACCATTAATGTTTAGAGATTTAGCCTTCCAGACATTTTCCCTGTGTGTGTGTGTGTGTGTGTGTGTGTGAGAGAGAGAGAGAGAGAGAGAGAGAGAGATCCCTCTCTCCTTCTTAATTGGTCAAAACTCTGAAGTAGTGTTTGTTGTCTTCTTTAAAAAAACTACATACAGGCCCTGGCTGGCGTGGCTCAGTTGATTCAGCATTGTCCCATGCACGGAGAGGCCATGGGTTCGATTCCCAGTCAGGGCACATTTGGGAGCAACTGATCAATGTTTCTCTCATATCAATCTTTCTCTCTCTCTCTCTCTCTGTTCCTCTATCTAACAGAAATAATAATAAAGAAAACTGCACACAGTTCGTATTTTTCTGTCAGTAAACACACTGCTACTTCTTTCTTTTGAAACTTTTGAATTGAGGTTCCACATGCACAAAAGGCATCCGCCTTACAAGTACCCCGCTTGCTGACTTCACAGAGTGAGCACAGCCTCTACAGCCTCCCGGACCAAGGAACAGCCTTCCCCCAGAACCTGGCTCCTGTACCCTCCCTGTTTCCCTCCCTCCCACCCCCCGCCCTCCTGCTCCAGACATGACTTCTTGTCTGACTTTTAACACCATAAACTATTTGGCCTGTTTTTCAGTTTTAGGCCAATGAACTCACAGCGTTTGTTTATGTTGACTTCTTTCCCTGCACATTCTATTAGTGATGCTCATGTGACGTCCCATGCGCTTCAGTGACCGCATGGTGACACCGATGGCACATTCGGCTCGACCACTGTTGAGTGAAAGATGTTTCCAGTCTTTCACAATATAAACAAAGCTGAAACGAACAGCTTTTTGGCCAGATCTTTTTTTTTAAAATATATTTTATTGATTTTTTACAGAGAAGAAGGGAGAGGGATAGAGAGCCAGAAACATCGATGAGAGAGATCGATCAGCTGCCTCCTGCACGCCCCCCAGTGGTTATGTGCCCGCAACCAAGGTACATGCCCTTGACCGGAATCGAACCTGGGACCCCTGAGTCCGCAGGCCGACGCTCTATCCACTGAGCCAAACCGGTTCGGCTAGGCCAGATCTTTGATTATTTCCTTTGAAATCAATTGATAGAAGAATTTAAAGGTATTTTATAATTATTGCCCGATTGATCTCCAGGGAGCTGTGCCGGGTCCATGGCAACAGGTGCTTGGGAAGGAGCCGACCCTTGGTGCCCACATCAACATGGCTTTTTGTCCTGCTGTTCGTGTGATAACATGATAGGCAATACTCGGCGTCCCATCATGCCCAGTGTTTAACTTTCAAATCAGGGGGACCATTTTTCTCATGTTTATTGGCCATTGTATTTCTTCTATGTTGTTTTTTTTGGTCCGTTTTACTCTCAAGATGTACTTATTTTCTCATGTGTTTGAACAAAAGACTATATTGAATATGATAAATAAAAATAGGCTGACTATATTTTTACCCAGTTTGCCTTTGTGGTTTTTCTGTGTTGGTTAGAAGCCGACCATTTTGTGTAGTCTGATCTATTGATAGTTAACTGTATATCTTCAGTATTTTGCATAGAAATTTCTTTTATACCCCAAGATTATGCCAATATTTCCTTACATTCTCTTCTTTCACTTGCATGGTTTCCTTTGTAACGTTACCGTTCATCTTTCTGTACTTCCTTTAGGACCCTAATATGATGGATTGCTTGTAGGATCTGAGCATGTGCTCAGAAGTTCCCAGCCGCCTGGGTAAGTTACCCAAACTCTCTGTGCTGACTCAGTGTTGGTACCTGCAAAATGGGAATAATGCTGGCACGCAAAACCAAAGGGCTACTGCGGAGATTAAATCACAGCTATGTGCAAACTTTTATTCTCAGGGTTCCTTCCTTTACACTCTTAAATATTGGAGGCCCTAAAGAGCTTTTGTTTATGTGGGTTATATCCATAAACTGATATTTACCATATTAAAAATTAAAACTGAGTATATTTAAAAACATATAATTATACTTTCCTTTAAAAAATGACAGTAGCAAACTCATTATATGTTAATATAAATAAAATATTTTTCTGAAAAAATAACTATTTTTCCAAAACACAAAACATTGTTTTGCAGTTTTGCCAATCTCGTTGATATCTTGTTTAATAGAAGACATATACTCACATCTGGTCCAGCTTTCAATCTGCTCTGATATGTTGTTTTTGATTAAAGTATATGAAGAGCCCTAGCTGGTTTAGCTTAATGGATAGAGCGTCAGCCTGTGGACTGAAGGGTCCCAGGTTTGATTCTGGTCAAGGGCACATGCCCGGGTTGTGGGCTCGATCCCCAGTAGGGGGTGTGCAGAAGGCAGCCAATCAATGGTTCTCTCTCATCATTGATGTTTCTCTCTCTCTCTCTCTCTCTCTCTCCCTCCCTCTCCTTTCCTCTCTGAAATCAATAAAAATATACTAAAAAAAAAATCTATGAAGAAAATCCAGCTTCACACAGATAAGTGTTTGAAAAAGGGAGAAGTTGCTCTGCAGGCATGGCTCAGTGATTGAGCGTCAACCTATGAATCAGGAGGTCATGGTTCAATTCCTGGTCAGGGCACATGCCTGGGTTGCGGGTTCAATCCCCTGTGTGGGGCGTGTGGGAGGCAGCCAATCAATGACTCTCATCATTGATGTTCCTATCTCTCCCTCTCCCTTCCTTTCTGAAATCAACAAAAATATAGTTTAAAAAAAAGCAAAAGAGAGAAGTAGTTTATTATCCGATAGATATTTCCTGTGATACTACATACACACTTGGCAGGTGATAATTTCTTAAAGTTTAGTTGAAGTATAGAATCTGAAAAACACATTGATGAACTTTGCATATTTTGTTACATTGAAATCCATTGGACTGTCTTGCGCTATGAATGGATCTTTGACCCAGGCATGATTTTGAAACATCAAATATTTGGTCATTGGGGAAATATTGCCTCATTGAGTTATACAGATGTTCCAAATGTGGGCACATTTCATTTCATCATCTCCGAAAATTACGTACAAGGAGGGGCAAAAGTAGGTTTACAATTGTTCTTATGGAAAATAATACAACAATCTATGTATATAAAAGCCCAGCGACTGGAATGGCGGAACAGCCAGAATGACCGGAACAACCGGTGGCTATGATGCGCACTGTAGCAGCCAACCGGCCTGACCCGGGCCCCCATTGGCCCGCCCCCAGCTGGCCCGGCCCCCGATTAGCCCCCAACATCCCGAGTGGGGGAAAGGCTGGCTGGTCAACTGCCTGTGGCCCCTCCCCCCTGCCAGCCCGGCCTAATGGACCCCCATCAGGTGGGCCGGCTGGACCCCACCCGTGCACGAATTCGTGCACTGGGCCTCTACTTAATCCTATATAATAAAAGAAACATGTAAATTGACCATCCCTTCGCTACGCTCACCAGCCAATCAGGGTGAATATGCAAATCAACCCAACAACAATGGTGGGTTAATTTGCATACACAGGCTCTGGGCAGAGATCAGAGCAGGAGAGCTGGAGGCTTGGGGCTGTGGCTCCCTTGGTTGCTCCCAGCGTGGGGAGCACCAGGAATTCTGGGAATAGTAGTTCTGGTGGCAGCCCCAGGACGGGAAGCGGAAGCCCAGAGCACGGGGAGCACCAGGAATGCTGGGAATCGTAGTTCTGGAGGCAGACAGATCTCCTAGACCAGGGGTGGGCAAACTTTTTGACTCGAGGGCCACAATGGGTTCTTAAACTGGACCGGAGGGCCGGATGGAGTGTTTGTGTGAACTAATATAAGTTCAAAGTAAACATCATTACATAAAAGGGTACGGTCTTTTTTTTTTTAGTTTTATTCATTTCAAACAGGCCAGATCTGGCCCGTGGGCCGTAGTTTGCCCACGGCTGTCCTAGATACTAGCAAAGTGAGCTTGGAGCAAGTTACTGTTGCAGTTGGGGATGGAGGGAAAGCAAAGGTGAGACACATAAGTAAAGTCAGAGTGTCTAGGAAAAATTAAAGGGAAGATATCCTAAAACTTCCAGGAAATCTCCACCAATGGAGCAAAGAAAAAAAAAGCCTCTATTATTCTGTGAGCAACAAACCAAACTGGGTTGGGGGTCTCAGACAATCCGTTCATATCATTGCAAAGACAGACAGAAACTCCCGGATTGGAGAGGGCTCCCAGATTGGAGAAGATGAAGGTTGGGCTGAAGGACCCACGCCCCCCCCCCCCCCCCCCATGCACGAATCTTCGTGCACCCAGCCCCTAGTAAATAATAATACAAGAATAAATTCTGTGTTTCACAGCTGTAAACCTACAGGGTGTTGGGGACCCTGTATGTGAACATCACTTACCTGGCAAAATCTTTATGTGTTGGGCTGCCATCAAACTCACAGTGGGTGGTGCAAGCTTTCCAAAATTCTGATTTTCCCCTTGGAAAGCTTACACTTTGCCATTGGCAACCAATGCTGTCAGCTGTTTTCTGTGAGGCGGCAGGCTCACCTTGCTCAGCTTTGAGGCGATGCTTCCCGGTCCCCAGTTCTGAACAACCACCTTTTGTCTGCCGGCGTTCTTCCCAGTACAGTGGTGCTCCGTGGACAGAGGGCTGGCCTGGCCTCCACTCAGACCCCTGTCATACTCCAGCGACCAGCCCAAGTGCACGTCCGTGTCATCACACAGAATGTTAAAAAGACATGCGCTCAGGCTGAGGTTTGGTGAAATGAATCAGTTTTACTGCTTCCTCAGGGACATTCTAGGTGACGCTGGCACACTCTGTCGCTGTGAGTGATGGCCAGCCCCGTTCAGGGTCAGCGCCAGCAGTTCACCCTCGTGGCTTTTGCTCCATCAGCTGCTCTCACGGTGAGAGGGGCAGGGGGTTTATTACTGACCTGAGGATAGTTTTGACCCTGCAGAGCCCTGGAAGGTATTGGGGCCCCTGGGGCCCCGAGGAGCGTGCTGTCGGAACTTTGGGTTGGACGACAGGTAGATGGACTTCGTGCAGTGCTGGGCCCCTCTCCGGGTCCGGGGCAGTGTGCCTGCTGCCATTCTTTTCCTCTCTCCCCCTAACCTGAGGGACAACGTGGGAATGGAGAGGTAAGCCATTTGGGGTGAAACATTCATCATTTGTGATTGCAAATCCTACTCAAGGCGAATGTGCTTGGTCCTCAGGAGTAAGTGAAGCGTCCAGGGGACTTCATAGGCACCACATTTTTCTTGCCTCCCCTGGGAGACAGTAGTCTCAGCCAGGCAACTCTCCTGAATGGGTGGGGTCTACTTCCCAGATAGGGACCCCCTCAGAGTCACCCTCCCCCCTTCCTGGCCCCAAAGGGGCATCCCTGTCCCTTATTCATTAACCTTCTCTGCTGTGTGGGACCCGGCGGTCAGCATCCCCCCCCCCCCCTCGTCATTTTTCTAAGCAATTGAACGGGCTGCGTTTATGGGTTGCCTGTTGCATTCTGGGCCCTGGGCTACAGCTCCATCTGCATTGTCTCATTTATGCTCAGAACACAGACACCTGTAGAGTTGATCTTTTTGTTGCTGTTCTTTAAAAATCTTTCCAGTTTTGTTCATTCAAGTGGCTCCTTTGTGCCAAGCACCGGGATGCCATTGCAGGCCAGCCTCAGCCCCGGCCTGGGGGGCCTCATGGGGCCACCTCAATGGTGGGATATGGCTGGGGAGGCTAAGGAAGGCTTTCTGTGCAGGGAGGGAGTGAGCTAGGCCGAGGGAGCGGGGCAGGAAGGGGTGGAACGAAGGCACGTTCGGCTGGGGTGTGGGCCTCAAACTGTGTCTGCTGCTCGGCAGACGATGCAGTGGCATCTGTCCCGTCGCTGGAGGAAGACTGGCTCGGTCGGACCAGCACCAGTCGGACCAGCAGAGCGATGGCCCGGCCTTGTCCTTTATGGACTATTTAAGGGATTTCCAAAGGCTCACTTTCTGCCCTACAGAGACTGGAACACCTGCCCCCAGGCCCCTGGCCTGGTAAGGTGCACCTCTGCTTTATTATCATTTTTGTTACTGTTAGTTATTTGCAAAGGCGTGTGGAGATGTTGTCTGCTGCAGGGATAGTGGGAAGTTCACTTTGGCTGGAGCTCAGAGCACAAAGGTGAGAGTTGGGGAGCAATAGGCCGGAGAGGGAGGCTGGGCCTGAAGGTCATGGTTGCCATGCGGTTCCTCTTTGAGACTAAGTGAAGTCTCTTATGAGATCTGTCTCCTCTGCTCAGCGTGCTTCATTCTCTGGAGCAGGAGAGCGCTTCTTGGTCAGGGTCTCCCTGGCCCTGGGTGGACACGCCTAGCGAAGCCGATAAGCGGGCCGTGCAGGGGAAGGGGGAGGAGACCCTGTCCTCCCGTGTCCGTGTCTCCGTGACGGTGGGCAGGTCTCTGTTTCCTTGTCTGTAAAACGAGAGGAACGGACTAGGGTCTGGAAGGGGCCTCTGATTCTAAGATACACGTTGGTGCTCAAGGGGGATTTACACTCTGTACTGTGTGTGTGTGTGTGTGTGTGTGTGTGTGTGTGCGCGCGCGCGCGTGCGCGCGCTCGTGCACTGGGAGTTGGGGGACAAGGCCCAGGGCAGATGGTGGGCTGGTCTGAGCCCCTGCCCAGGGACAGACCTGAACGGGTTATCGACACCTCACCCTCCAGCTCTCTGCTGACCCTCAGTAGGGGAGCCCTGCAGCAGTGACTTCCTCCGTGTTTGTTCGAAGCTGAGGCAGATGTTTCCTGCAGCTGGTCACTCAGCCTCCTGCCCTATTTTTAGCTCCATTGTTACCCACCCTGGGCATCTGGCTGCCAGGGGTGTGTGAGAGGCTGTGGTCCTGGGAGGGGCCCTCTTCTCTTGGTCCAGCTTGTTCTGTTCCTGCTGCTAGGCCCCTGCTTGGAGCTTCCCAGTGTCGTTTGGGAAAGTGAGGGTGTCTTCAGGGGAAATGGGAGAGGGATGGCCAGATGATGCAGTAGGAAGAGCCCCGGCGGTGAAACCAGAGGCCTGGTTCTCTCGCTGTGTCCTCCAGTGAACTCTCTGAGCCTCAGGTTTTTTGTGTTTTTTTGTTATTATTATTTTTAATATGTTTTTTATTAATTTTTTTAGAGAAGGAAGAAAGGAGAGAAAAAACATTGGTTGCCTCCCGTATGCCCCCTGACTGAGGACCGAATCTCCAACCTGGTATGTACCCTGACTGGGAATCGAACCTGCAACCTTTTGGTGCATGGAATGACACTCAACCAACTGAGCCACACAGGTCCGCGCCGAGCCTGTTTTTTCACCTGCTAAATGGCACAACAGCCTGTGCGTTTGCCCTTCTCATAGGGTTGTTCTGAAGCTGAAATGAGATAGTGAATGTGGAATTCATTTCACAAAAGGAGCCTACATCTTTTGTGGGTTCAGCCTTTGGGGCCCTGGAGGAGCATCGGATTCAGAGTCGGGAGATGAGGCATGTACTTACCAACACCAGGCGTGGACTCGAGGCCGGGGTGTGTGGGGTACGGGCTGTGTGCTGGGCCGCTTGGGAGGGGAGGGGGCATTTCCACTGGACGTTAACAGCTGGGGTGAAAGGGCGAGGGCGGGAGTGGCATCCCTGGCTGTGGGACCAGGGCGGCAGAGGCATGGAGGCAGGGAAGGGCTGGATTGCCCTGGGACCTCCAAGCAGGAAGGGCCTTGAACATTCTGCACAGCGTCTCTGGATGGAGCAGTTCCTCCCTAAGCCTCAGGGTGGGTTTGGGGGCAGGAGGATCTGCAACCCCCTTTTTCTGACCCATGAGTCAGCACAGCAGCTCTGCTTCTGGCTCTTTGACACATAGAACTTTCATAAAAGATTGAGGGGCATGGGGGTGGGAAAGGGGGTCTTGAATGCCAGGTAAGGGAGCCTAGACTGGAGGCCATTGGGGTGGAGGCGGTGGGAACACACCCCCATCATAGTTCTTCTCAGCTCCTTGAAATGATGCTTCAGGTCCCTGCGACATTGCTGGAGGTAGGAAGTGGGATTTAAGCATAAGTTCCCACCGGCCCTTTGGGGTACAGTCCCTGGAAGCAGCCAGGAGTGTGTGGGCGGGGCCAGAGCCCTAAATGGGGTCTCAGAAGCCTCTAAGGTTTCTCCTGACCTTGAAGTGTCCAAATGCACAACTTCCTGGAGCGGAGCAGGTGAGCATGTCAGTACTCTTACCCCGTCCTCCCCAGGGTCCTACCCGCAGCGTTCCGCCCTCCCCCACCCAACCCGGCTGCCTGGAGCCTGGCGATGGGCAGGAGCGTCAGGCTTTCTCAGGAGCAGAATGGCTGCCCTTCCCTGGGATTTTTCCCTCCCCTCCCCCTGCTCCTCCGAGAAAGAGCCCAGCTGGCAGGATCCCTCCCATCCAATGCTGTTTTCTGGTTTTGCAGGGAGTTCCCCTGCTCAGAAAGGCTCTGAGAGGGACAGGGAGAGTGGGGAGACTCTCGTAGTCTCTGCCTGCCTTTTTGGAGCAATGGAGGCCAAGCCTCTAGTCTACAACGTGAAGCAGACATTTAGCTGCTTAGAACTTTCTAAGTTTCTGCGTGTGACTCAGGCAGAGCTGCTGCGCCCCACGGTCCAGCCATCAATGGTCACTAACCCGTGTGCATCCCCATGGGCCCTGGTGGCCGGGGACGCTGCCTTCTGTATTCTGTGACCCCACAGGCCCCAGCATGGAACCGCCAGCCCGCGGTGCAGCCTGACCTTCGCCGCGGGGAAGCGTGACATTCTCCTGCAGGCGGGGAAAGAAGCAGGTCCCGTCCTGTTGCATGTGGCGTGTGGTCACCGAGGGTCAGACCTAAAAATAACGAGTGCGTTAGTCAGGGTTAGATTTGGCTACGAGGTAGGAAAATCCAGATGACAGTGGTTTACACAAGATGGAAGTTTGTTTCTGTGTCATTTCCAAGCCCAGAGCTCTGTGGTCCCTGGATGCCTCAGGGAACTTGATCTTCGCCTTTCGCTGCGCCTGGCCTCACGTGCTCAGTCACCACATCTGGGCTCCAGGCAGCAGGATGGAGGAAGGGAGGAAAGGGAAGGAAGGATTCTGGAACTTGCCTCGTGGCACTCCCCATCTGTTTCATTAGCTAGATCAGTCCCAAGGCCCCAGGTAGCTGCAAGGGAGATGGAGCGTAGTCTTGGCTTTGGGCAGCTAGCTGCCCCTCACTGGGGTAGTACAGACAGCAGGGAGGGAGGGGGGATGAAGGCATCATGGGATTTTATTTTTGAAATCTGTATCCTTATGTACAGTATTGATCTAATTTGTTTCTTTTCATTGCTGTATAGTATTCTAGCCCTTAAATATATACCCGTTTACTTTAGTCATCCTTCTTTTGATAGACATTTAAGGTTTGTGGGCTTTTGGATCAAACCTGAGAGCGGGGTCAGCCCTTCAGGGGCTGCAGGGCCTCACCCAGGGAGGCCGCCCAGGCGGGAGGCCAGGCTTGGCCTTGGGACCAGAAAGCCACATGCCCCAGGCCAGCAACGGGAGCAGAAGGCTTCTGAGGGGTTAGGCGTCAGCCCAGTGGCCGTGGTCAGAATAAGGGAGGCGGGTGCAGAGCAGGTGGCCTGTGTCTGGGCGGCTGGGGTCTGAGGGAGAAAAGCTCACTCACAGGACAGTGGCCAGGAGGCCGGGGGGCTCGAAGGCTTGGTAAATAAGAGCTGTGGGTGCTGTGACACGGAAGGACAGACGCCTCAGGACAAGGGTTGGACCCCCAGAGGCCGGGGGAGGGCCCAGGGGGACTATGGGGACCCTCCAGGAACTCGGACACTTGATTTTTAAGTCCTGGCGGCTAACTAGGGTGGAAAAGAACGAAACCGCAAGGCTCAAGCCACTTGCACACGTGACCTTTTTGGCCCGTGGATTATGGACTTCTTCCCTCCCGATGAGATGCGTTCTCCGTCTCCAAGGGGGAGAGCCGGGGGATGTGTAGGAAACTAGCTGCTCATAAGACAGCTTAGATTACAAAAATTTTTTTTGTTATTGAAAACTATTTTTGGCCCCAGCACTTTATTTAGAAAACGTTCAGGCCTACAGAGAAGTTGAAAGAAGGGCACAGTGAACGCATGTCCGTCCTCACCAGTTGCTAAATTTACTCCGTTTGTGTTTCTCTCTCAACCATCTGAAGATTACAGATGTCAAGATGTTTCACCTCTAAACACTTCAGCCTTTGTCTCCTACCAGCAAGAACATTCTCCCGTGTCCACAGTTATCATCACATCCAAGGAAGTTAACTTGTTTATCTGACGCACAGTTCATTTTCAGATGTTCCCCCTTGTCCTCAGAGTGTTCACTACAGCCCCCCTCCCCGACCCAAGACCCCATATGGACAGAGCTTTCTGCCAGGCAGGCCACCCCCATGGGGAGCTGCAGAGGCAGGGGGCTCCCCAGGCCAGGAGGCAGGCAACAAGCTGCTAGAAAGGGCCCTTTTCCTTCCCGAGGGCCCCAAACTCCACAAGCCTCCAGGCCCCTGTGTGACGGGTCTTTGCTGGCCTTGGAGCAGGCAGGAGCCCCTGCTCTGCTTCCACCTGCCAGGGAAGCGAAGAGAGAGGCTTGTCACCCCGACCGAAGGCAGGGCTGGCCGCTCCTGCAGCCCCTCCCAGCTCAGGGGTCCATCTGCCCTATGCCCTCCCCCACTGTTGCCATGTACCTGCTCCCAGTTGCTGTGGCTCCTCAGCTGGCCGTCAGTCACTCTGCTCTCTGCTCGTCTTCGTCCATTCCGGGCTCCAAGCCCACCTTGAGGTGTCATTTCAACGTGTGACAATGATGACACATTCCTGCCAGGACTTGGACCTTCAAAGGTCGAGGCCACCCCATCCCCCATCGTGGCAGCCCCCCTGCTGAACACTTGGCAGTATTTCCAAATATTCCTCCACCTTCTGTTTTTAACTCTTAGGCTTTTTCTTTCAGTTTAGAAAAAATAAAACATTTCAGAAACATTTAATTTTAGTAGGTGAAGGTCTCCTGCAATCCCAGACCCCAGATGGCTCTACTTTGCTTCTTATATATTTATTTATTATTTTTTAAAGTGTATTTTATTTTATTGTTGTTGACAGTATTACAGATGTCCCTCATTTTCCTCCTTTTTGCCACCCTCCACTCAAGCCCTGCCCCACCCCAGGCCTTCTCCACACGATTGTCTGTGTCCATGGGTTATGTGTATATGGATATATGTTCTCTGGTTAATCTCTTCCTGTCCCTTTCAGCCCCCTCCCCACTGAGATCTGTTATTCCTTGTATATATCCACACCTCTGGACCTGTTCTGTTCGTCAGTTTAATTGTTCATTAGATTCCACATGTGAGATCATGTGATATTTGTCCTTCTCTGACTGGCTTATTTGCTTAGCACAATAGTCTCCAGGTCCATCCATGCTGCCTCAAAGGGTAAGAGATCCTTCTTTTTCACAGCCACATAGTATTCCATGTACCACAGCTTTTTAATCCACTCTCCTATTGGTGGCCACTTGGGCTGTTTCCAGATCTTAGCTATTGTAAATAATGCTGCTATGAACATAGGGGTGCATATATTCTTGTTGGTTGGGGTTTTTAGGATATATTCCCAGAAGTGGGATCGCTGGGTCAAATGGCAGTTCCATTTTTAACGTTTTGAGGACACTCCATACTGCTTTCCACAGTGCCTGCACCAGTCTGCATTCTCACCAGCAGTGCATGAGGGTTCCCTTTTCTCCACATCCTCGCCAGCACTTGTCATTTGTTAATTTGTTGATGGTAGCCATTCTGGGAGGTGTAAGGTGATGCCTCATTGTTGTTTTAATTTGCATCTCACTGATGATTAGTGAAGTTGAGTATTTTTTTCATATGTCTCTTGGCCATCTGTATGCCCACTTTGGAGAATTATCTATTCAGGTCCTTTGCCCATTTTTTAATTGGATTGTTTGTCTTCCTGGTGTTGAATTGTATGAGTTCTTTGTGGTTTTGGAAATTAACCCCTTATCAGATGTTCTCCCATGCTGTAGGTTCCCTTTTCATTTTGTTGGTGGTTTCTTTAGCTGTGCAGAAGCTTTTTATTTTGATGTAGCCCCATTTGTTTATTTTTTCCTTTGTTTCCCTGGCCCTAGGAGAGGTACTGCTGAAAATACTGCTATGTGAGATGTCTGAGATTTTACTGCCTATGTTTTCTTCTAAGATTTTTATGGTTTTGGGACTTACATTTAAGTCTTTTGTCCATTTTGAGTTTATTCTTGTGCATGGTGTAAGTTGGTGGTCTAGTTTCATTTTTGTGCATGTACCTGTCCAATTTTCCCAACACCATTTATATATGGAGGACATTAGGGGTAGGGTGTGCAGACCACATTGCCAGTGTCTCAAAGAGGCCTCTCTGAAGAGGGACATTTGAGCAAAGGTGCCAGGCAGGGGCAGCCATGTGAACAAGAGGGTGGTGGTGTGAAGCCTTTGTGAGGAGTGGCCGGGGTGTTGGAAGGAGGAGGAGGACAGTGGCTGGAGCACCATGGCAAGGGGAGGGCATGGGGCAGAGCGTGGGGGCCTGTGTGCCAGTGTGAGGGGGAGATGGCATGCCCTCTACCCAAGTCCCCTCTGCTGCCTGCTGCCCGTGTTCCCATGGCAATCATTCCATTTATACAGCGGGTGGATTTTGGGTGTCTTTGTGGTTTTTCTGTCTTTGCTACTGACAGCAGCCCTCAAGGAGGGCTCGGCAGGGCTGTGACCCCCACTTTGCAGAAGAGGAAACAGCCAAGCAGGGCCAACGGTGTGGTGTAGGGTTTTAAAAGGTCCTTCTGGTTGCGCCATGGAGGCGGGTGGTGCGGGCACAGGAAGGAAGGAGAGAGACCCCCAGAGGCTGGTGCAGTCTGTCCAGTCAGGGGCCAGTGGCTGGTGGACAGAGTGTTGGACCGATAGGGGTGCAGACTCATTCTTCCCTGTTGGGTTGTGGACAGAGGACTTGCCCATTCCTGGCTCTTGATGAAGGCCAGGAGCCGACGGAAACCTCCCAAAGTGCTCACTGGACAGAGCAAAGCAGGGAGAGTCCTAATGGCGTGTGCCCGGAGCGGGGCAGCTGCTGTGGCTCAGCCCCACTCAGCCCTGCCATTTGCCTGGGATGGCAGCCAAGGGACAGCCCACTGGTCCCTCCCGAGACCATTCCTTTTGTAGGCGGTGCCTGGGCGAGGCCCTGACCTGGCCATGGCGGTTCAGATCTGGTACCAGCCCACCGATGCGGGAAGGGGCTGTGGGCAGGGGCAGGAGAGAAGTGAAGGAAGGCTTTGGCCGGGGCTGATCTGAAGGGCAGGGATGGGTTGAGCCCTCGTTGTGTGTCGGATCGGGGAGGGGGTGGGGTGTTGCTTTACACACACCTTCCCTTATTTCATTCTCATACAGTCCTATTAGGGAGGTACACTCATGGTCCCCAGTTAATAGTTGGGGACACTGAGGCTCAGGGAGGTTAAGCCACGTGCCCACAGTCACACACTGCTGTGTGGGGGACATGGGACCCAGCCAGTGTGCAGCCCAGGTCCCTGCCCCACAGAGTCGAAGTGACAGCGATCCCAGTCAGGTGCAAGGGCTTTGGAGAGCCGCTGTGCCCACTTTCCTGTCTGTGAGGTGGGGATGCTAGCCTTGCCCTCAGGGCTTCCTCCTGCCGTGAACAGATAGTTCAGTGTTTTGTGTTTAAATACATTTCTACTCATTTCAGAGAGGAAGGGAGCGGGAGAGACAGAAACATCAATGATGAGAGCGAATCATTGATTGGCGGCCTCCTGCCTCCTACACGCCCCACATTGGAAATCAAGCCTGCAACCCGGGCATGTGCCCTGGCTGGGAATCGAACTGTGACTTTCTGGTTCATAGGTTGACATTCAACCGCTGAGCCATGCCAGCCGGGCAAGATAGTTAAACTCTTACCTGCAGCAGGTGGTGGGCTCAATGTGAGGACCACAAGCTGACCGCAGGGTGTCCTTGGGGACTGTGGAGGACTTGACACTCAGCAATGCTGTTTAGTAGAAATGTAATGTGAGCCATAGGTGTCATTTTATTTTATTTTATTAAAAAAAATATTTTTATTGATTTCGGAGAGGAAGGGAGAGGGAAAGAGAGATAGACATGAATGATGAGAGAAAATCATTGACCGGTTGCCTCCTGCACACCCCCTACTGGGGGTCGAGTCTGCAACCCAGGCATGTGCCCTTGATGGGAATCAAACCTGAGACCCTTCAGTCCACAGGCCAAAGCTCTATTCACTGAGCCACACCGGCTAGGGCTGAACACCTTTAAATATGCTTATTTGGCATTCAGATGTTACCATCACATCTTTGCCCATTTTAAAATTACTTTTCTTAACTTGCTATTGAGTTGTAAGAGTTGGCACCCCGTTTTTTGGTCAGGATTAAATGAGAGTGATTCTTCCTGGGGAAACAAGGTCACCGACCTGCCACGGATTCCATCGGGCCGTTTCTTTCTCGTGGGACTGACTGCTCTGTGTTTTCCCAGAGGCAGGAGGATAGTGTGGTTATGGGTGGGACTTGCTTAAATGCCATTGTAGCTACGGCCCTGATGAGTCTGTGGCTTCTTAGCTGGTCACCAAGGGTGAAATGGAGTCTGGAGTTCCTGGTTCCTCCATGGAACCTTATGTCTCTGCTTTGCTAGGTCTGGGGTGTTCCGGCAGGGGGTGGAGTGGTGAGGGTCCCCACGGACCCTGAGTGGGGGCTGTACCGATCCCAGGGGGAAGGGAGAGTGTGGAGGTGCTCTTGCTGCCAGGATCAGCGTGAAGAGGCAAGAAGGCAAACTGATGAGGAGTGGTTATCATCCGAAAATGGACACAGTAAGGCCTCAACCTGACCATAGGATGGAGAGCTCCCTGTGTGGTTCCTGGTGCTTAGTAGGCGCTTTGAAATGTTAATAAGTAGAAGCCAAGGAAAAGATGGAGGAGGGCCTGTGTTTGGTGGGTAATATTCTTTCCTTAAAGTGGGAGCTCCTCTTTTTTTTTTTTTTTTTTTTGCCAAGAGCCTAACAATCTGGTAGAAGTTCATGGACCTCTTCTCAGAATATTTTTATTTATTGATTTTATTATTTTTTATTTTTAAAATACATTGTCATTGATTTTAGAGAGGAAGGGAGAGGGAGAGGGAGAGAGATAGAGAAACATCAGTGATGGGAGAGAATCATTGATTGGCTGCCTCCTGCACACCCCACACTGGGGATCGAGCCCACAGCCCTGGCATGTGCTCTGGCCGGGAGTGGAACCGAGACCTCCTGGTTCATAGGTTGACGCTCAACCACTGAGCCATGCCGGCTGGGCTTCTCAGAATATTTTGAAATGCACAAAATAAAATACATGGGATATGAAGGAGGAAGTAAATTTTATTGAGAGAGAGCTACCAAAATATTACAAAACAAATTGGTGAGCTAGCAGGATGTCCTTGGTTATTACTGCATTAATAAGACAATCAATTAGGTGAATTAAGGTTTAATTTTGTTTTTTGAAGACACATCAGTGACAAGGCTCTTGTTGCTCAGCTTCGAGGGGGACATTAAGCTGAGACATGGCTTTGACGGGCACATGCCCAGCATGAAGGACCCCAGGCGATTGTGATTGTTTTGATGATCCCCAAGTGCTGAGAACCCCTCTTTGCAAGTGGAACAGCAGCTTCTTTGTGGCTGGCCTCGTAAGGTGAGGAGGCTGCTCTCCAGGGTCATCAGAATTCTTCACGCTTTTTGGGTTAAACTCAGCTGTGGGAACCTGGGATCCCACCGTGGGGGGCCAAGACTATTCGGTGCAATTACCCTAAGTTGGTCTGTGGGCAGGGGACCCGGGTCTGATGATTACTGTGGCTTGGAAGGCATGATGAGTGCAAGCCACGTTCCAGACACCCGCACAGCTGAGGTGGGATGTGAACCCCTGTGAGCGCTATGGTGATCACGTCCTGGATCTGAGATGCGAGGGGGCCGCGTTCACTGTGCTGGAAGGAAATGCTTGCTTTCAGTTAGAAGTTAGGCGAATAAAGGCATACTTGCTTGGAAACTATCCAGACCCATGCGACTCATTAGCCTGGTCTCATCCAAATCCACCCTCCCCATTCTCCCCCCGGGAGAGGTTTGAGCACGAGGGACCCCAACACCCCCTTGCTGACCACTGCCCCGGGAGTGGACAGCAGTGCTGGGACCACTAGGACTGCCCATCTCAGGAGCCAGGCCCATTTGAAACTGGAGAGGGCTTTCAGACCATCCCGCCCCTCATCGTCTCTTTATGGCTGCGACACTAAGGCCCAGAGAGTGGAAGGATGTTGCCCAAGGCCCTACAGCCTTTGGCCAGCGGGTGGAGGCCAGGTGGAGGCTCTGTGCCGGCCAGGCTGACTCGGGGCAGGGTCGAGGGAGGTTTCAAGGGAGAGTTGCAGAGCGGGAAGGCTGGAGGTCCCAGGGTTTCACCCTCCTCTGGACATTTTGGAGGCAGGTCAATTCTGTTCTTCCCCCACCCTGCAGACGGCAACTGTGCACATCTGTGTCGTCTCCTTCATGGGCACTGGCTGGGGCCTGTCATTGCCTGTGGAGCTGGTGAGAGAGGAGGGTGGCTGGTGCTGGAGTTGGCAGGAGGCGAGGGGGAGGAGGCATGGAGGTGTCAGGCCCAGCACAGACCAATGGGAGCGGGGCCTGCCTTGGCCTGGCAGCCGTAGCCAGCTGTTGCCAGCTGTTGCCGCTGTTCATCATGCCCTCCTTGGGGGGCCCGTGTTCTTGGAGGAGGCTGTTCCTATCCGTGCCTCCTTGGCCCAGACTGCTAGGGGGGTCTGGGAAAGTTTGGTGAACGGTGATGGGAGCTGCCTTGACAGGCAAAGTGGGGAGAAATGGAGAGAGGTTCCCGGTTCCACTCTCTGCTGTCGGCCTGCTGGGGGTCCACTGTGGAGCTCCTCACTCTCTCTGAGCCGCCTGTGTTTCTGTTTAGAAACAGAGCCTCATTCCCTCCATGTCTGAGAGAGAGAGAGAGAGAGAGAGAGAGAGAGAGAGAGAGAGAGAGAGAGAGATTGAAATTGGACTGGGTGTGGAGAGTTACGATGGGCTCATATAAACACCAGGTGTGCGTGTTAACAAAGCTGTCAGGCAGCTGCTGGGAGTTGTCAAGTGTGACAGGCTGGGCAGGGACCCCTTTCCAAGCTGCAGAGGGAGAGAAGCAGGTGGTGGTTTGGGAAGGTTCTGGGAGGGACAGCATGAGGCTGGTCATTCTGTCCAGGTGGCTCTGGGGAGGGAGCATGAGTACAGCCCCGGGGGAGGCTTGGGGAGCTCTCGCCTTGGGACCAGGAACTTTGACGCAGGGTCTGGGAGAGAGGGCAGTGAGTGCAGCCTTCAGACTGAGCTGCTGAGCCCCTATTCCATCCGCTTCCTGGGGTGCTGCGCTGGTGTTGAGGGCTGGGGCTGGGGCTGGGGCTGTGGCGGCCTGGGGAGCGGGTGGCTGGAGCAGATTGTCGCCACTGACTTGGAGCAGCTCATGCCCAGCTGGAGGTAGAGGGGAGGGGTTGTGTTCTAAGGACTGTCTTGTCCCTGTGCTTCTGCAGGGTGGACCCATGTCAGGGTGCAGGTGGGGCTGGGTGGGCAGGGCAGGTAGATCCCTTCTTCTCCTGATCCTGCGCCATTAATGCCACGAGGGGCCAGCAGCTGCTGGGCTCTCAGAAAGTTCTGTCTCCCATGTCTGCACCCTGGAATAAATCCTCCCACATCCTCTTGCAGCTCTTAACAGGTCTCCCAGCCGATCCCCAGCCATCGTCTTATTTATTAAATAAACGTTAACTTTATTGCCCAATGTTTAGAGGAGAACAATCAGAAAATGCAGAAAAACAAAAAGGAGAAAGTGAAAAATCACCTATAACCTCATCACTTGATGATAACTCACGCCAGCGTCTTGCTGTGTGTCCTTCCACACTTTCCTCCTGATACGCTTTCATGATTTTTTTTTTTTTTAAATATATTTTATTGATTTTTTACAGAGAGGAAGGGAGAGAGATAGAGAGTTAGAAACATCGATGAGAGAGAATCATCGGTCAGCTGCCTCCTGCTCATCCCCCACTGGGGATATGCCCGCAACCCAGGTACATGCCCTTGACCGGAATCGAACCCGGGACCTCTCAGTCCGCAGGCCGACGCTCTATCCACTGAGCCAAACCGGTTTCGGCTGCTTTCATGATTTAAGTTAGGATCGCAGCTTGAACTTGCAACCTGCTCCTTCCCTTCCTGTCTGTGAGATGTCTTTCCGTATCAGGCAATATGAAATGGCCATTTAACATTCAACCTGAGAGATGTCCCATAATTTATTCAACAAATCCCTGTTGTTGGCCGGAGGTTGTTTCCAGGGATTTGTTATATAAGCAACACCACCCTTGTAGCCCACGGGTTGCATGCATCCTTAGGGCTTCCCTGGGAGAGAGCTCTCCACGCAGATGCCTCATGGGGTCAGAAGCTCTGCCTGTTGGTGATGTTGAGGTTGGGGTTGGTGATACTGAGGTTGAGGTTGGTGATGTTGGTGATGTTGAAGTTGGGGTTGATGGTGTTGATGACGTTGAGGTTGGGGGTGGTGATACTGAGGTTGAAGTTGGTGATGTTGGTGATACTGAGGTTGGGGCTGATGGTGTTGATGATGTTGATGTGGGTGATGTTGACGTTGAGTTCAGGGGTGTGGTGCCTTCATTGGACCCTTGATCTACTGAGAGCTCACCTCGTCTGGACTTCCCTGGTCTTGTTTTGTGACACTCATGGCTGGAATGCCTTTCTGCATCCTGTTCCCATCCAGATCCTTTACATCCAAGCCTGATGTGCCCCTGCTTCTCCCTCAGGCCTCCTACTTCCCCTAGCCTGGAAGGCCTGGCTTCCATGGGGCCTGGTCCAGTCACCTAGAGCCCTCAGTCCCCACCTGGTG
This sequence comes from Myotis nattereri, assembly GCF_964212035.1. Classification (NCBI taxonomy): domain Eukaryota; kingdom Metazoa; phylum Chordata; class Mammalia; order Chiroptera; family Vespertilionidae; genus Myotis; species Myotis nattereri. The sequence goes on along the minus strand of NC_138088.1, from coordinate 19,777,583 downwards.
TGGAAGATTAACCCCTTCCTCTCTTATTTTCCCCAGAGGAGTGTAAACTCTAATTGGCCAGGGGCTTCATCCTTATATCTCTCTATGTCCACAACCCCCAAAGCCCAGCAGTGGGCCGGGCACATGGTGGACACTCAGTGGCAGTGGGTAGGCAGCACACCTTCCCTCCATCTCCAGCTGCAGGGGATGGCCCTCTCTGGGCCTCAGTGTGATCTGTGCTTATGGTGGAGGTGAGGGTGGGCCAGGTCTCTGCCTGCCCTGGCTTTCCCCACTCCTCCTTGACCACACACCCTCTCACCCCACAGGCCTTGGGTCTGAGATTGCCGGCTGACTATGGGTACAACGGCCAGCACAGCCCAGCAGACGGTCTCAGCCAGTGCCCCCTTCGAGGGCCTCCAGGGCAGCAGCACGATGGACGGGCGGCACTCGCTCAGCGCCCACTCCTTCCAGACCACGAGCTTGCACAACAGCAAGGCCAAGTCCATCATCCCCAACAAGGTGGCCCCCGTCGTAATCACGTGAGTGGCGGGGGGGATGTGATCATGTCCCTGGAAGACATGGCTCTGGAAGCTGCCTGGGGGTGGGGGGACGGTGGTGGTGGTGGTGGTGGCATATCGTACATAATATCTAGATGAAGACACAGGCCCAGAGAGGTTAGGCCGTTTACCTGGAGTCACACAGTAAGCAGGTGGCAGAGTCTCAGTCGTGGGTCTTTAGCTTATGTGACTTACAGTGTCCACAGGACTAGGGAATGTGGAGAGGGAGGACTGGCTGGGGCATACTCTTTTTTTTTTTTTTTTTTTTTGAGAGTAGGGAATCGGGGAAGGGGAGAAGGGCGAGGGGGAGGTGGGGGGAGAGGTAGAGGGTGCTGGGAGGGGAGTAGAGGTGGAGGAGAGGATAAGGTGGAGGGGAGGGGAGGGAGGGGAGGAAAGGGGAGGGGAATGGGGGCACACTCTTGAAAATAATTTTTGGCTGAACACTTTCAAAAGAAGTTTATATACTTAGATGCATAAAACTTAGATTTTTTTCCCCTGCCACAACCAGTAATTATGGTTGGAAACTGAGGTTACCACCAGGCCATTAAAGGGCCTTGGGCTAGAAAAGCTGGAAGCTGTTGGTCCACTGTCCTCATTAGGTCCTTCAGGGACATTCCTGGAAGCGGCTGAGGGTTTGTTCAGTTGCCATATTTTGAGAGAGGCTTGGGTATCCAGAGGAAGGGGATCAGGAAGGGGCCCTGAAACCCTACCTGCCCCACGGGCGCATGAAGGAGCGGGTGCGGGAGCCCCGAGACCAGGTAGATGGAAGGGGCATCGGATCCGTCTCCTGGGGAGTCAGAACGCCTTGTCTTGCATTGAATCTGCCCACGGTGCTCCCCGGCCTCTGGGCCCCTCCAGGACGCAGGAAGTAGGACGGGATGATCTGGGAATGAAATATATTCCACACATAGCAGTTTGTCAGGGACCTAGCAGATGGGCCTTCCGTGTAAGGAAACCTGAGGGTGGGAATGATACATCTGGCCTGCTGGCTTTGGGGCCTGACAGAAAAATTGTAATCATAATACATTACTGTGTCCGTGATGAGGGGAGGAAAGGAGATGTTACATAAGAGGGACTTGACATACAGCCTCCCTTCTGGAGATGACAAAACTAGGTCTGGGCCCTGAGGGCGGTGTTGGAGACTTGTCCAGTCTTGCTCCGTGACCTTGGGCCTCTGTTTCCTTATCAGGATCTGTGGGGATGACGTTCAAAATACTTAACCCAGGGTGTGGCCCAGAACAGTCACCTGCCTGCTGTAAAAATCTGTGTGTGCCTCCTGGCGCAGCCGTGAGCCCAGTACTCCTCAGATTGACAGTGTTTGAGGTGGAGGTGACCTTAGAGGTGATCCAACACAGGGGTCAGCAAACTGTATCTTTCGGGCTAAATCTAGTCCAGCATCTGTTTTTGTCAATAACGTTTTATTGAAGCACTGCCATGCTCGTTCATGCACATATTATCTGTGGATGCTTAACACTTCAACTGCAGAGGTGAGTAGTTGTAACAGAGACGTTGTATGGCCCATTAAGTCTACAGTATTTACTATCTGACCCTTGATAGAAAAGGTTTGCTGACTCCTGATCTAATAATACCCTTTAGAGCAGATGTGAAAACTGACTTAGATACACAAACTGAGTTTCGAGGAGGTAGAGAGATTGGCCCACCCCGGGCCCTGCGGTGAGATGGAGGCAGAGCGAGCAGCCGGAACCGCGTCTCTTGCGTCCTTTTCTGGTGCTCCCTCCCACGCACCCCACCGCCTGCCTTTCCTAGAGGCATTTCCTTTGTAAAGAGGATCAGACACCAGGTCACCAGCTTTGGGAGGCTGTGTCTTCTTCGCTGTTAGAATCAGCACACCAGCTTTTTGCGTCTTGGGTTTTGTTTGGAATGGCCCTGTGTGGAGGTAGAACTACCACTAGTAATAATAATTTTATTAATAAGCCCTTACTGTGCCCCAGGCACCGGGCTAAGCACTTACATTCTTTAATGCATTGATTTCTCACAGCAGCCCTAGGAGGTGGGAATCACTGGAAATGTAGCTACAGAGAGTGGGTGACTCCGGAGTCACAGAGTTACAAAGCAGTGGAGGTGGGTTTGTGCCCCAAGCCTGTGTCCTGAACCACCTCACTGTGCTGTGGGATCACCAGTGTGGAGGTTGTTTCCAGAGACACTTTGATGGAGGGGACCATCCAGGACCAAAGTAACTCCGAAATAGAAGGCCTTATTCAAGACAGAAGCTTCCCTCGCACAAAAGTCCAGGAGATGCCCCAGGTTGCATGATCAGCCAGGCTCCTCCTCTCTTGATGCCCTGCCATCATCAATACCTGATTCCTGCTACCACTTCTGGATGCGAGCCAGGGAGGAGGAGAGAAATGTAGAAGGTTCACACCTTCCCTTAAAGAATCCCATTGGACAGAACATCATCACATGACCATACTAGCTGCAAGGGAGGCTGGGAATGTAGTCTTTACATGGACGGCCCAGTTCCCATTCCAGGGTTGTATTGCTCGCAAAAGGGAGCGTGGATATTGTGGTACAATGGGCTGTCTCTGCCACGAATGGGTAACCACTTCAGTGGGAGTGGGGTGGTCCTGCTGTGGGGTCAGGTGAGGATGGAGTGGACTCTGGCTGCGGAGGTGGCCTGACTTGGTCTCCATCTGTAACCCTGGCAGGTACAACTGCAAGGAGGAGTTCCAGATCCATGATGAGTTGCTCAAGGCCCATTACACGCTGGGCCGGCTCTCGGATGCTACCCCTGAGCACTACCTGGTGCAGGTGAGGTCAGGCCCTACCCTTTCCTCCCTCTTCCGGCTTCTCTCCGCTCCTCCTGTCCTTTAGGTTCTCTCCCTAATCTCTTCTGCCTCCCCACTGTCCCCTTCTCTGTTTCACTGCCTCATTCCATCTTCCAGGATCCCAATCCCACTTCCTCGGACCCATTTGTTTTCTGGGGCCCATTCGTCCTGCCCTGTGGAGCCCCTGCTCTTCTCTCTCCATCCACCCCATGCCTGGCTCCAGCATGCCCACAGCCCCTCCATTGGAACACCAGGGAGAATATAGATGAGGACAAAGGTCCCTAGGCCAGGACTGCTGCCCCTAGGGTGGCCATCTCCCTCCCCTTCTCTTTCAAAGTTTCCGACCTTCTCTGGCTTAGCTGTTTTTGTTTTTTTGCCTTAAACATCCCCTAGAAAGTAAAGCCCACAAGGACAGATGACTGTTCATCTCCTTGTTCACTGCTGTAGCCCCAGCCTCAGAGCAATGGAGGTCCTCAGGGAAGGGTCAATGAATGGAGGCCGGAATGAAAAATCGTGACAACTGTTGGCTGACAGAGTAGCTGAGGGTTTCTGGCACCTGGAAGAACTGGTCCCACCTGTCGGTCAGCAGTGCAGGTGTGGGGCACGGGGTAGATGTGGTGACCTTGGTGCTCCCTTTTGCCCAGGAATGAGCTCTTCTAGTTCCCGCTGCTCTCCCGGATGTCCAGTACCCTTTTCCTCTCTTCTCTGTAGTCACGGCATTCATTCACTCACTCCAGGTGGGGAGGGGAGAGACCTGCCCTTCCTCAGAACTGCCGGGCCCTAGGAAAGGGCCAGGACAGCCTTCCTCTAGGTGATTCCCGTGGTCCCGGCTGTGACTCCCGACTCTGGCCTCCCAGGGAGTTGTGGGTCCACCCGAGAGCCAGCTCTAGTTTCCTGCTCCGGTAGTGCCTCTTCATGCTCTCCTTCTCCAAGGCCGGCTCAGATGCCAACACCTGCACGAAACCTTTTCAGATTCCCACTCAAGAGGAGCTGTATTTTCTTTCCTCTGACCCTGTGACCCCCTTCCTGGGATCACAGATGGTCACGTATCTCGTCTGTTTTTTTCTGTGAGCCTGCAGACAGCTTGAGGACCGTGTCCCCTCCCCATCTCCCTGATCCCCACCTCCTGGGGCCTGGGACAGAGCCCTGCCCGTAGAAGATGCCCCTGGGTCATCTCAGTGTCCCCCTCTGGCTCTTCCACTGCCAGGGACGCTACTTCCTGGTGCGGGATGTTGCTGAGAAGATGGACCTGCTGGGCACCCTGCGGAGCTGTGGGGCCCCCAACTTCCGGCAAGTGCGGGGCGGGCTCACCGTGTTTGGCATGGGACAGCCCAGCCTCTCGGGGTTCAGGCAGGTCCTCCAGAAACTCCAGAAGGATGGACACAAGGTAAGCATGGTCCTTTTTCAGGCAGGGGCTAGCCCCCCAAATCTGGGGAAAGGGGCTCCTGGGAGAGGCAACTTCAGAGGCTTTGGAGGGTCCTGGCCACGTGATGGGGAGGGCGCTGGCGACCTGGACCAGGCCCTACCAGGCCTTGAGCACCATGACGGTCTTTGTGGTCAGCATGGCTGGAAATTCTGAGCAGATGTTTACTGCATGGTCCTGGGTGGACATTGGAGCCTTGAGGTCAGAAGCCCCTGTACACCCCACTCTGAGAGCCTCAGAGGAAGTGAGGAGGGTGACGGGATGACAAGAGAGAGTCACAGGATGATAATCACGGCTAACACTTATAGCCTCATGTCAACCCAAAAGGGCGGGGAAGTCATTCTCCCATTTATAGAAACTGAGATCCAGAGAGGATAATGACACAGCTCCTGAATGGTGTCTCAGGACCCAAACCCAGACATAGCTGGAATTCCAAGAGCCTACTTTTTTATTTTTTGTTAATCCTCACCCAAGGATTCCATTGATATTTTAGAGAGAGTGGAAGGAGGGAGGGAGAGAGAGAGAGAGAGAAAAACATGACATGAGAGAGACACACCAATTGGTTGCTTCTGAACTCGCCCCAACCAGGGCCAGGAATCGAACCTGCAACCCGGGTATGTGCCCTTGACCAGGAATCAAACCGCAACCCTTTGGTGTGTGGGCTGATGCTCTAACCGCCGGCCAGGGCTCTAAGCGCCTGCTTTTAATGACTCCTCTCTCCTGCCTGCAGAACAGAGGCTGAGGGTCCACAGTGATTTCAGGCTCTTCGACATGGGGTGTCTGGTTTGACATGGGGTGTTGATGGAGAGTTTTTGAGTGAACCAGAGTGGGAATGGGGTGTTAGTGGTGGTCAGATCCCATCTTCCCATCTTGACCGCCGGTTCCTCGGGGTGGGGTCTCCCCAGTATCTCCCTCCGTCTGTACGATGCACAGGGAATGAATGATTGCATTGTGGGTGAGGGCATTCATTTCTTCAACTGATGCTATCAAGCCCTTGATTGATCCGGGGCTCTGTGCTAGGAGTAGCAGAGACCAGGATGTGATTCTGCCTGTGAGGAACCTGTAATCCACTAAAGGAGAAAAGATGTGTTCGTTGATAATGTTACTACAAAGGGGGTTAACATTACGAAGTTCAGATGGAGGACTACTGGCCCTGAGAGGAGGGAGGGTCGGGAGCGGGTGGCATTTGGTCTGAGCTTTGCTTCCTGGGCAGGATTCAGGTCTCAGGGACACAGTGGGGTGAAGAGCCCTTGAGGAGGGGAACGGCCTGCTCAAAGGCCTGGCGGGGGGCAGTGGAGCGGAGTCCCTGCCTGACTGGGGCGACCTCCTTCCTGGGCTCCCGGCAGGAGTGCATCGTCTTCTGTGTGCGGGAGGAGCCGGTGCTGTTCCTGCGAGCGGAGGAGGACTTTGTGCCCTACACACCTCGCGACAAGCGGAACCTCCACGAGAACCTCCAGGGCCTGGGGCCTGGCGTCCAGGCGGAGAGCTTGGAGCTGGCCATCCGGAAAGAGGTGAGGGCCGCTGGTGTGGGCGGGGCCCCTCCTGCTAGGCCTTGGGCAGCTGAGATGACCCCAGACCACAGCTCAGCGCTGCTCTCACTGGCTCGTCCTTGCCCATCTTCCTGCCCTGCTTGGGCCAGTGGCTGGCTACAGGGCCGGCTCACGGGCAGCCAGAGGAAGGACCTATTCCCAGCGCTGTTTGCCCTGCCTCTTTCCCACACTCAGCATCCTTATTAGAAAAAGGTCTGGTGGGGCGAAAGCGCTCGGCTAGGAGCCTGAGGCTGAGTTCAGCCAGTGAGCTCTGAGCCCTGGGGTGGGTCACTTCTCTTGTGGGACTGTTGGTTTCTGAGGTTCCGCTGTCCACCCTCTTCAGGTTTGTCAAGGCCTCAGAGGCTGTTGACCTTCCACAGAGGTGTGCCAATAGAGTATGGGGGTCACAGTTCCCCCCAAGACTTCCACAGGCAGAAACCTAGTCCGGAGAGGCCACTGGTGGCCTCCCATCTCCCTTTCAGGCCTCCTCTCCAGTCCCAGGTGACCAAGCCTGGCCCTGTCCTTCAGTCTGGTGGCTTAGCTAGCTCCTGCTGCCTGCTGGGCAGAGCCCTCCCCCTGACCCCAGGGCCTGGGCAGCTGCCCGTAGGACACGCGGGTCACAGAGAGCACCCTCGCATGGAGTCCCCTCTGGGGGACAGGCAGCCTGTCGAAGCCTCTGGGTGGCCTGAAGGTCCGTCATGGCCCTCTGGCCCCCACTCCTCCATGCAGATTCACGACTTTGCCCAGCTGAGCGAGAACACGTACCACGTGTACCACAACGTCGAGGACCTGCGGGGGGAGCCCCACGCTGTGGCCATCCGGGGTGAGGATGATGTGCACGTGACCGAGGGGGTGTACAAGCGGCCCTTATTCCTGCAGCCCACCTACAGGTACCGAGGGCCAGCCCTGCAGGGCCCTGGGGTGCTGGGCACGCTGACCTGGGGCTGCTCTCCAGCTGGGCCTCAGCCTCACCAGCTGCAGGTGGGGCTGAATGGAATGCAGGGGTGGGGGATGCCCGGGGTGTGTGGTCTGCCTGATGGGCTCCTCCCCCTCCCCTGGCAGGTACCACCGCCTGCCCCTGCCAGAGCAAGGGGCTCCCCTGGAAACCCAGTTTGATGCCTTTGTCAGTATCATCCGGGTAAGTGGGGTGGAGGGGTGTGGGGAGCACGGAGTTGGGGGCAAGGGCCTGGAGAGTGGGTCTGTGTAGAGGCCCTGTCTCCATGGAGATGCTCAGGGTAGGTGTGGCCTCTGAGTTGTGGCTGGTGTCAAGTATAATGGGTATGTGTGCATGTGTGTGGGGGTTGTGTGTGTACACGTCTGTGTGGGGGGGCTGTGTGCATCCGTGTGTCTGTGTGGGTGTGTATAGGTACATGCTCCGGTGGCAGGGCCTAGCTGGGTGTCTAGAGGACCGGCTTTGCTGTGACGAGGCTGCTGACTTGCTGTGTGACCTTGAATAAATCTGCTAACCTCTCTAGACCTCAAGTTCCTCATTTCTTTACTGAAGCTAAACAGTCTCACCCTCTAGACCAGTAGTTTTCAACCTCTGGCCCTTTAAATACAGTTCCTCATGTTGTGACCCAACCATAAAATTATTTTCGTTTCTACTTCATAACTGTAATGTTGCTACTGTTATGAATCGTAATGTAAATATCTGATATTCTGTCCTGATCGGTTTGGCTCAGTGGATTGAGCGTCGGCCTGCGGACTCAAGGGTCCCAGATTCGATTCCAGTCAAGGGCATGTGCCTTGGTTGCGGGCACATCCCCAGTAGGGAGTGTGCAGAAGGCAGCTGATCGATGTTTCTCTCTCATCGATGTTTCTAACTCTCTATTCCTCTCCCTTCCTCTCTGTAAAAAAACCAGTGGAATATATTTTATAAATAAATAAATAAATATCTGATATTCAGGATGGTCTTAGGCGACCCCTGTGAAAGGGTCGTTCGACCGCCAAAGGGGTCGCGACCCACAGGTTGAGAACCGCTGCACTAGACTCTTCTGGTACTTCCTGAGTCCTGGTGGTTCTCTCTCAACGCCTTCAGGGGTCCCCTTACTTAATCTGCATCTCACAGGGGTGTGAGGTGCGGCCCTGTCCCCCCAGTGGGGTTCAGTTCCAGAGCCAGGCATTGGTCTCCCCCAGGGTCTGGGGAGGAGCAGAGCCTGGGCTCCCGGGGCAGGTGGAGCAGATCGTGCCTTGGGGTTTGGCTAAACGGGCTGAGCTTCCTGTCTGCCCGCCACTTGCTGCAGACTGGGGTGGGGGTGGGCCTGTGTCATGACCCCTTACCCCCACCAGCTCCTCAGCCAAGGGGTGCCTGGGTCATGCCGTGATATGCTCTCCACGGTCCTTCCCCAGGAGACCCCCAGCCTGCTGCTGCTCCGAGATGCCCACGGGCCTCCCCCTGCCCTCCTCTTCAGCTGCCAGACAGGTGTGGGCAGGACCAACCTGGGCATGGTCCTGGGGACCCTCGTGCTGTTTCACCAGAGTGGCACTGCCTCCGGGCCTGAGTGAGTGGGGGGGGGCAGGGCCCCAGGGACGCTTCGGGGGCTTGGAGCCAGAGCTGGAAACGGGTCGCTGGGGTTCATGTCCGGGTTTGCCGCAGACTTGCAGGGTGGCCTGGAGAAAGTCACTTGACTTTTCCGGGCCTCAGTTTCCCCAGTGGGGAAAATGCCCCTTGCTCCCCGCCCCCCCCCCCCCCCCCCCCCCCCCCCCCCCCCCCCCCGCCAACTTGAAAGGAGGACTTGGAGCCTGGAGCCTCTCAGCGGGATACAAATGGGAGGTCACAGCAGGGCCATCCTGTGGCTGAGGATGCTCCCGCCCCTTCCTGCCAGGGCTGTCCCTGCGAAGACCAAGCCTCTGCCCATGGAGCAGCTCCAGGTGATCCAGAGCTTCCTCCACGCGGTGCCCCAGGGCAGGAAGATGGTGGAGGAGGTGAGCAAGGAGGCTGGGCACGGGCAGCGCAGGGAGCATTCACACCCTCACGGTGGGGTCCCTTCCTCCCCTGGGACCCCCTGCTCTCATTCACGGCTAATCATTCTCTTTACCCCCTTCTCTTCTGTCTGCCACCCTCTTCCCTTGGCCCTGCGCCCTCCCTGCCGCTGTCCCCTTGGCCCTGCCCTGGTCCTGGCACCAGGTGGACAGAGCCATCACTGCCTGTGCTGAGCTGCACGACCTGAAGGAGGTAGTGTTAAAACACCAGAGGAAGCTGGACCGTGTCCGGCCCGAAAGCCCGGCCCAGGTGAGGCGTGGAGGACGGAGAGCAGCCGCGTTTGCGTGAACCCGCAGCCTCATGTGTCAGGCCTGTGCGCTGGCTTCTTTCATCCTGACGGGTCCGGTGCTGCCTCTCCCAGGAGGAGAGCGGTTGGCCGAGGAAGGGGCGAGGGGGGCGGGATGCAGGAAGGACGGAAGGAAGAGGGAAGTTTACTTTCCCTGACCAGGTCCCCTCGCTGCAGAATAAACAGGATGGAGGAAGGGGCTGCCGGCGGGGTGCTGGGCCCCTGGACCCAGATGCTTCCCAGAATGCTCGTGGCTCTCCCCAGATAAAACCTTGGCCCTTCTCCAGGACGTCCGGGGCTGGGTCCAGCCTGCCCCCTCCGGGAGCGGGATGGCTCTGGGCTGTCTCAGCAGGCCTGTCCCCACTCTCTGGGGAGAGGACGCTGGGCAGTGTTTGAAAACGGTGCTTGGAAAGAATCTGAAGCGGCAGAGCCTTTTTCTTCTTTAACACTTTAAAAGCATCTTTAAAAAGCAGCGTTAGATTATGGAAAATTAAGGAATCAGAGAAGGAAACGCTAATAATCCCAGCAGAGCCGCCGCGAGCACTCTGGGCCGGGCTCTTTCATCTTTCATGTTCTTGTGTAGGCTGCCCCAGCACGCCGTGTGCATCCTGCGTGTTTTGTTGGTCTTTCCCCTGCTCATGCCTGCCCGCGGTCACTGAGAGTGTTCTGGGCTGTGTAGCTTAAGCCCATGGCGTGGTTCAGCATCATTGGGCTGACAGGTTAAGCGGATGCTGGCCCGGGTCCAGTCCTGGCTCTGCCACGCACAGGCGTGTGGCTGTGGGCGCCCGGCCACGGATGGTAATGACCCACAGGGCTGTTGGGAAGAGCAGGTCAGATCAGACCCAGCGAGCACTTAGCCGGGACCTGACACCGGCCGTGTTCCCACAGGTCACCGGCCATGGTTTATGACAGGCCCCTTCGCGTTGCACAGTCGAGTCACTTCTCATTCCCTATCCTTGTCCACACTGTTGTGTCTGTGACAGCGGGCTTTCACGCAGGTGGGATTTTTCTCCCTTAGTCTGGAGTAGGTGCTGGGACACGGCGGGCCCGGGCCCGACACAGCCCACCGCCTGCTTTGGTGAATGCGTTTTCCTGGGGCTGGTCTCGCCCCCTCGCCCTGCGCTGTCTCTGGCTCTTCCGCTGCAGCGGCGGCGCTGAACAGAGACCGGCAGCCTGCAAACCTGGAGTCCTTACTGCTCGGCCTTTATAGACGTAGTCGTTTGTTGACCTCTATCCTGGTTCCCAGAGATGGAATTAAACTTCACCCAAGGGTCTGGCCTTTCTCTCGGGTCCGTACCCGTCTCCCTTGCCCTCCTGAGGCCAGTGCTGACCCAGCAGGGGAACCTGATGGCTGAAGGCGAGAGAAGGACCCTGGGGAGTCATGCCCCACTGACAGCCCCACCCAGAGTGCTGGGCTGGGGTTAGGACCCTGGTTTGGGGACCCAGCTCTGTGACTTTGAGCAAGACCCTCATTTCTCTGACCCTCAGTTTCCCCTTTCTAAGTAGGTAGCGCTGTCATGAGGGCCTTTTTGTTTTCTTGTAGGGAGGGTCCCAGGCAAAGGGAGGTGAGGGCCTCTGGCTCAGGGGAGATGCTGGTACACGTGCTGCTTCAGCACAGAGGGGGTGCTGCCCTCGTGGAGGCGCTGGAGCCATCGGGGAGCCCCAGCCTGTCTCTGGGCTCAGAGCCTGTGCGGGAGGCAGACCCCGCATGGGGAACTGTAGTGCCTGCCGAAGCCACCGCAGCTCTCCCTGCACCTGGGTTACCTGCTGCAGGGGGCAGGGGAGATGCTTGGGAGGACTCCCAGCTGGCAGAACTGTGTGAAGGGAGAGGTAGACTGTCTTCTGGGATTTCTGAGGCTTAACTCCTGCCCTTCCTGGGTGGGTTGTGGGGTCAGAGCAGCCCCATCTTTACCTCCCCAACCTCCCTCCTGTCCCCTCCTCTCAGGGAAGCAGCAGCCAGCAGGGTGTCCGGCAGAGGGCCCTGCAGAGCCTGGAGCGATACTTCTACCTGATCCTGTTTAACTACTATCTACATGAGCAGGTGGGGCCCGGGGTGAGAGGACCCTGCCCTTCTCCGGGCCCCTCCAGCCTCCCACAGTGACAGGCATGGGGTCAGCGAGGGCCCCTGTGGGATTAGGGAGCAGAGTTGGGGACACGTATGTTGGTTTCAGAGGAAGGCAGGTGTGGGGGATGCAAGGGGAGACCCAGGTAGGGGGTGGTCCCTGAGCAAAGGGAGGACCCACCTCTCGCCCCTGGGCCCCGTCTTGGTACCCTTAGCCAGGGCTTTGGGGCCCAGAAAGATCTTCTTTGGACAGCCTGGTCCTTGCTCCCCACCCTCTCCTCCATGCCCTGGGCCATCATGGGTGTTTCCTAGGACTCCCCCACTCTGGGGCAGGTAGGGAGAGCTCAGGGTGGCCCTGCGCCCCTGAGCTCCCATCTCTCTTTGCCTTGGGCTGCAGTACCTGCTGGCTTTTGCCCTCAGTTTCAGCCGCTGGCTGTGTGCCCACCCTGAGCTGTACCGCCTGCCTGTGACACTGAGCTCAGCGGGGCCCATGGCCCCTGGGGACCTCATCGCCAAGGGCTCCCTGGTGAGTGTGGCTGTCTGCCTGGGGAAGTGGGAATGTGTGGGGGCTGGCCTTTGATTCCTGCGGGGTTCAGGGAAGCATCACCCTCATAGAGGCAAAGGGGTGACAGCCAGTGGGCATGGAATCTTCTTGTGAGTGTCATGGGGTCAATCTCCTCCGTCTCACACCGAGGGGTCTGGGCAGGGCGTCAGGAGACCTAGTTCTAGAGTCTTTGCCACCAGCCTCTCCCCTGTGCGCCTCGGCGTCCTCATCTGGAGAGCGGGCCCTGCCGGTCTCCTTGCCGGGCAGCGACGAAGCTCTGAGTGTGAAGTGCTGTCCCTCCTTCCGCTGCCCCTGGGGCTGGTTCTGAGCCTCTCAGTGCTGCTGTGAGTACCAGGCTTGCTGCTCTCCCTACAGAGGGCGGACGATCTCGTCTCCCCAGACGCACTCAGCACCATCAAAGAGATGGACGTGGCCAACTTCCGGCGGGTGTCCCGAATGCCCATCTACGGCACAGCCCAGCCCAGCGCCAAGGTGACCCCCCCAGCCGGCCTGGGCCCATTTGTGGGGTGGGGAGGGGAGGGGGAGCCCTTCTGCTGACCTCCCTCCTGTCCCTGCAGGCCCTGGGGAGTATCCTGGCCTACCTGACCGATGCCAAGAGGAAGCTGCAGCAGGTCGTTTGGGTCAACCTGAGGGAGGAGGCTGTGCTGGAGTGTGACGGGCACACCCACAGCCTGCGGTGGCCTGGGCCCCCCATGGCCACTGAGCAATTGGAGGTGAGGCCCTTCTGCCTTCTACACACCTCTAGCTTGGAGGCCTTCTGGGGAGTTGGCCTGGGAGGGTCCGTAGAAGGTCCTATTGTACAGGTGGAGAAACTGAGGCCCCCAAAGGTCAGGGAGTGGCTGATTCAGGATTCCTGCCACGGCCACCTGCCTGGCTCCGGGTCTGGTTTATGATCCCTGAGGCTCAGGAAGGGCAGGCATGGGTCCGGGCAGCCATGGGTCCGGAAGCCAGGCCTGGTCCTGGCCCTAGCAGACTCTGGTCTTTCAGGTCTGGCTTGGAGGCTGCCTCAGTGGCCTGTGTGCCCTCTGTCCCACCCTCCCTAGAACCTGGAGACCCAGCTGAAGGCCCACCTGAGCGTGCCTCCCGCAGGCGCGGAGGGCCCACGGACCCACAGGTTCCAGACGTGCCTCACCATGCAGGAGGTCTTCAGCCAGCACCGCGGGGCCTGCCCCGGCCTCACCTACCACCGCATCCCCGTGCCAGACTTCTGTGCCCCCCGCGAGGAGGTGAGGGGCCAGGCAGGCAAGGCTGCTTCCCCTCTGGCCTGGGCCTTGGCTGTGACCAGGCTCTGCTGAGGGACTGGGAGCTTGTGCCACAAGGTTTTAGATTTGGCTCAGGTGGTTTATTCACATCCCTTCCCAGCTTGGCATTTGCATGCCCGTGTGTGTGTACATGTGTGTTTATTCTATGTTGTAGGTGTGTATGAGGGTGAGCATGTCCATGGTGTTGGTGGTATATGTGTGTTGGGGGACTGGAGTGGGTGTCATGTGGAGTGGGTATGTGCGTGTGGTGTGTGTATCTTAATGGTGTCTGTGATGGATGTCTTACCTTTCCTGGGGGACAAGTGTGGAGAGTGTGTCTTTTGGGGAAATATGTGGCGTGGTGTGTGTCTGGGTTTGTGGAGGAGGGTGTTGTGGGATGCTGTGTGTCACTGAGGGGGTTTGTGTGCGTGTGGCTTCTGTAGGTTTGTGACGTATGTGTCTTTGTGGATGTCTGTGTAGTGTGTGTTTAAGGTGCATGTGTACGTCCGTGTGGTGTGTGTGTCCAGCGTGTGTTGTGTGAGGGTCGCTGTGTGCCTGTGATGCCTCGGTTGTTTGGGTGCCGTGTCTGTGTGGGTCTCTGCAGTGTGCGGAGGGGGGCCTGATAGGAGGCGGTGGGGCCTGGGTTTCCTGTCTCACTTTGTTCTGTGGGTCTGGTTGTCTGTAGTTTGTCGCCCCCTGGTGGCCGTGCGCTGCAATGATCCGCTGCGGTGGGGAGCTGGGTTGTTGGGGGCACCTCAGATGTGGGCAGCAGAGCAGGGGGTCCGTGCGTGGCCTGGGGCGCAGCACATCGGAGTGCGTGCACATGTGCGTGTTCTGCCTGGTGGACGGCGGGCAACAGAAGCCCAGATTTGTGCATGTGTCTGTCTGCTCAAATGTCCGTCCCGGTCCTGGGTGGGGATTATGCTGCACACGGGCTGTTGATGTGCACGTGGTCTTGTGTGTCCTGCAGTGAGTTGAGTGTGTGTATACAGGTTGTGAGCCTGACACAGAGCCTGGCATCGGGTGAGCACTCCCTTTTTGGGGGGGGGGTGCCACCCCGGGAGTCTGTGCAGCCAGGAGCACCCACTGACTCAGACCTTGGTCTCCCCACGCAGGATTTTGACCGGCTGTTTGAGGTCCTGCGGGGCGCCCTCACCAAGGACTCGGGCTCCGGCTTCGTGTTCAGCTGCCTCAGCGGCCAGGGCCGGACCACGACGGCCATGGTGGTGGCTGTGCTCGCCTTCTGGCACGTCCGAGTATGTGAGGCCAGTGTGAGGGCAGCGGTCCGCCCAGGCAGCATGGGCACTGGGTGCCTGGGGACGCTGGCGGTGCCAGGAGGGTGTAGGGGTAGAGCTGATGCCTGGCATGTCCACCCATCCTGGGCAGAGGGCAGTGGGGCTGGCAGACCCCTGGCAAGGGGCTCGTGGCATGAGGGAGAAGGGCAGCCTGGGAAGGAGTGCGCCCATCCCAGCAGCTGTCCTCCCTCAGGGCTTCCCCGAGTTGGTGGAGGAGGAACTCGTGAGTGTGCCTGATGCCAAATTCACCAAGGGGGAGTTTGAGGTGAGCACGCCTGATACGGTCCCCGGGGGTCACCTGGGGGAGGGAGAAGGCACGTCTTGCTGGCAGGTCGGGAGGAATTTTCAGAGCTCTTAACGCTGTTTCCTTCTTCCACCTCATCACATCAGTGCTTCTCTGTTCCCATTTCACAGATGAGCAAACCAAGGCATGGGGCAGCTTGGCTCTGGGGCCCTGGCAGATGACCATTGGGGATGAGGGGCCTGGACCCCCCTCATCCGGCCTAACCCTATTGCTGGGCGACTGTATGCCTTGAGGGAGTCCACTGGCCACCTTCTTGTCTGGGTAGCATTGGCAACCCCCTCATAGGCACCTGGGACCCAGCTGTGGTTGGCGACTTTGGTGTGGGGCTCTAGCCTGCCCAACCGCAACCCCATTTCAGTTCAGGACACTGGATGGACGGCCACTGACATTCCCCGTGTATTGTACACCTACCGCAAACATGTCGTCTTCCTAGACACCTCCAAGTAGGTGGCCGTGTGTCCCTCTTACAGGTGGGGATGTGGAGTTCAGAGTTGGCACGTGGCTGCCTGGTGTCAGGGTTGTGGTTGGCTCCTGCTTACCTGGCCAGCCTAGCCACGCGCCCTCCCTGCTGGCCTGCCACCCTGGCTTCCATGCGGGTCCTCACACTCCAAGCTCTCTCAGCTTCCGGGCCTTTGCATATGCTGTTCCCTCATCCTGGCCCTTTCTTCTCTTTATTTTTCACGGATGCTCTTCTTTTTATGTTTTTTATTGTGGTAAAATATACATAGCATAAAATTTACCATTTTAACCATTTTTAAGTGCACAATTCTGTGGCATTAAGTATGTTCTCCTTGTTGCACTACTATCACCACCATCCAGAACTTTCTCATCATCCCAAACTGACGAACCATTCAACAGTCACTGCCATTCCTCCCTCCCCCCAGTCCCTGGTAACCACTGTTCTATTTTCTGTCTCTGAATTTGATTATCCCACGTGCTGCATGTGAGTAGAATCATTTATAATACAGCACTTAATAGTAAGTACTTGCCATTTTGTGTCGGTGTATTCCACCTAGGATAATGTCTTCAAGTTCATTTATGTTGCGCATGTATTAGAATTTCCTTCCTTTGAAAGGCTGACAAATACTCCATCGGATGCATATGCCACATTTTGTTTATCCATCCACGTTTGGCTGCTGTGGATAATGCTTCCGTGAGCATGGGTGTACCAATATCTGTTTGAGTCTGCTGTCAATTCCACAAGTGGAATTGCTGGGCCATATGGTAGCTGTACGTTTAACTTTTGAGCACCTGCCATACTGTTTTCCACAGTAGCTACACCATTTTACGTTCCCACCTGCAGGACGCAAGGGTTCCAGTTTCTCCACACCCTTGCTAACACTCCGTTTTCTATTTTATTTTAATGACATCCATCCTAGCGAGCCTGGAATGGTATTGCATTGTGGTTTTGATTAGCATTTCTCTAAGAATTACTGATGTTGAGCGTCTTTCATGTGCTGTTTGGCCATTTGTATATCTCCGTGGGGAAAGGTCTGTCATGTGCTTTGCCTGTTTTTGATTTGAGCTGTTTCGTGGTTGAGATGTAGGAATTCTTTTTACGTCTGGATATCAATCCCTCATCAGCCATGTGACTTGTGTTTTCTTCCATTCTGTGGGTTGCCTTTTTACACTGTTGATAGTGTCCGTTTTTTGGCAAAAGTTTTAAAATTTAATGTTCAGTTTGTCTATCTTTTCTTTTGTTGCCTCATGTTTATGTTGTCACGTTCAGGGGGTCGCTGTCAAATGCAGTGTCATGAAGATTTTCCTCTGATGTCTTCTAAGAGTTTTATAATTTTAGCTCTTTGATCCATTTTGAGCTAAGTTTTGTATGTGGTGAAGGTGGGGGTTCAAGTTCATTCCTTGGCATGTGGACACTCAGGTTTCCCAGCACCATTTGTTGAAAAGAATGCCCTTTCCCCACAGAGTGGCCTTGCCTCCTGGTCACAAGTCACTTGATTGTATCTGTGAGAGTTTATTTCTAAGTCGAATCCTGCGTCTTCATGTCAGTCAAATGTGATCTCTTTTTACTCACTCCCAGCGTTCTGCTAGGAGCTGTGTGCACTCTCTTCTTCACCCTTCACAGCCCCAAGAGCTAGTGCCCTTGCTGCTCCCAGTTGACAGGTGAGAAACGGAGGCACAGGGAGCTAAGCGCATCACCCTGGACCAGTGGTCGGCAAACTCGTTTGTCAACAGAGCCAAATATCAGCAGTGCAACGATTGAAATTTCTTTTGAGAGCCAAATTTTTTAAACTTAAACTATATAGGTAGGTACATTGTTATTAACTTAATTAGGGTACTCCTAAGGCTTAGAAAGAGCCACACTCAAGGGACCAAAGAGCTGCATGTGGCTCTCGAGCCGCAGTTTGCCGACCACGGCCTTAGACCCTATCGGAGAGGTGACGGGGCTGGGGCACAAGCCAGGGAGTGGACCGCAGAGCCTGTGTTCCAAAGTTATTTGACCTGAAGATGCCCCTAATCCCCGTCCTCACCCATCCCAAGACATTTCCCTGTCTAGACCAGCTTTCTTTGCAATCAGTTTGGGCCTATTGAGCCCACAGTCTGGCAGGGAGCATCAAATATAATGTGAAGAGGGCTGGAATAGGCATGGGTTCTGAGGGCCGAGGGTGCAACCTGGGGAGCCCAGGAGGGCTTCGTGGAGGAGGTGACATTAGAGTACCTTTTAGAAAGATGAGTGAGTTCGTGGGTGAGGAGGATTAGTATGCAGAGGAGACCAAGCGTGCAAAAGAGGGAGTCTGGAAAGGACTGGAGCTGTTTAAGGCTGTGATTGGCAAGAGTGAAGGAACTGGGGCTGAGGTGGGAGGACCTAGATTGTGAGGACTCAGAAGGGCTACACTCAGTGTTTGACCTTGACCTTGAGGCTAGCAGGGAGGCAGAGGAGGTTGTGATCATTGGGTGTGGGTGGGGTTAGTTGTGTGGAGGAGGGAGTGGAGAGGAGAGGCGGGCCTGAGTGAGGAAGGGCTGTGGGACCAGCAGGAGAAGCTCAGTCTCCTTGGTAGGTCTTGGCCAGGAAGGCACCCAGGATGAGCTTGGGTTTCTGGCTGGTGGTGGTGACAGCCAAGGAGATGAAGGTCCCTGGGGAGGAGCGATTTAGGGGAGAGGCCAGGAGTCCCTTCATTGAAAAAACTGCAGCTTTCTCCCACTTACGTTCTCACAGGCCCTCTCTGGCTCCCAGAGAGGAGGCGGGCCGCCACCGTGGGATGAGAGGTGATGGAGACCTGGGTTGGTGCTGGCGGTGGGGTTGCCTGATCGACAGATTTGCCGGGGGATGACCTGGCGGAAGAGCCCTGCCCTACAGAGGGGCCCTCACAGGCCTCAGTTTCCCAGGAGTGAAGGGGGGCTTACATCAGATGAGGGGGATCCAGGCTGGGTTCCCCGTAGCTGGGTGTCCCCGAAATGCCTGTGGCCCCTGCAGGGTGAGAGCAGAGCCCGCTGGGCCCCCACATAGGCTCATCGCATGCATCGCCTGCTCTACCCACCCCACCAGCCTGCGCACACAGCTTTCTGTTTTGTAGATAAGAGTCCGGAGAAGGTTTTTTTGAAGCAAGGTTTCTACCGCTTAGGAAAGCAAGCACCTTGGGAGCCCTGGCCTCAGAGGTGTCCAGGAGCCCTTGTCCCCAGCCCCACCGGAGAACTGGGGTCAGGGCCTGGGCCTTGAGCCAGGTGGCCCTGGTGTGGGGTGAGCCCGTTGTTGAGGGTGAGCCCCCCGCCCCCTGGCACCTTGGTCTTCTCTCTGCTCAGCCCCCCTCCTCTGGCGCAGGTGGTGATGAAGGTGGTGCAGCTGCTGCCGGACGGGCACCGTGTGAAGAAGGAGGTGGACGCAGCGCTGGACATAGTCAGCGAGACCATGACGCCCATGCACTACCACCTGCGGGAAATCATCATCTGCACCTACCGCCAGGTGAGCCCGCCTTAGCCGGTGCACGGCCCCGGATGTGGCCGCTGCGGGCGTGAGGTGGTGAGGCGTCCCTGGGGACCCTCGTGGGCTCTCTCGGTCACACCACCGCCGGCTGGAAGCAGAGGCGACCCCTGAAATGGAAACACGCCCGGCCCCAACAACCCCCAGCTTGATTCTGGAACAGCTGGCGGAGTGTGTGCAGGGCAGCGGGTCCGAGGCTCCACCGCTGCCCCTCCCTGGCCCAGCAGCCAACCAAACTGACGGGACCAGAGGAGCACAGAATGAGGCCGCTCCCAAGGCCCCAGCTAGATTGTGTCTCTTGTTTCTTTTGGGTCTTCATAGCGGGATGGTATGTTGCCACTGGGTGGCAGCCATGTGCTAAGAGACAGCTCCTCTGGCTTTCAAAGGATACGGAGAGTGCAGAGCACGGAAGCTTCCAGTTCCCTCTGTAGCTGGAAGCTCAAGGGGTTGAAAGGGATGCCTGGCCCTGCTTCAAGCATCACCCCCACACACCCACTTCCTTAGGCATTCTAGGTATCTCACCCCCCCTCACCTCCAAAGCTGACCACCCTTCCCTCCTCTGAGCTCTGCAGCCATGGGTGTCCATTGCGAGGCGCAGAGGGTGGAGCAGGGAGCACCGAGGGGAGAGAGGAGAGGTCCCACAGAGCTGACCTGGTACAATCCCAGCGTAATGAGGGCTGGGGGAGGCACTTCTGGCCGGAGGGGCTGCATGGGCAGAAGCCAGGAGGCTGAACGGCGCAAAGTACATGCAGAAGTAGTGGAGGTGCCGTGGTGCCCATGAACACAGTTGTGTTGGAAGCTCTCAGAGACGATGCTGGACGGGTAAGGTGGCTCTAACGCTGGTGGCCATAGAGAGGGAAGGGTGCCGTGGTTGGGGCTGTGTTTAGCAGCGGATGCCCCTGCTGCCTTTGGACTGTGGAGTGTTTCAGTCTGGAGGCAGGAGGAGGAGCCGGTGGAGGGCCCTCCCCCCTCCCACCACGCCCACCAGCCCCCTATTCCAAAGGCCGGGATGGTGCTGACCTTCCCCGCAGGAGGCTGGTGGTGGTGGTGGCTGCGGGTGGTGGTACCCAAGCAAGATGTAGAGTGATTGTTCAGTGTGGCCACCAGGTGGCCCCGGCGAGCTGAATGTGGACCAAACTCTCAAGGGGCTGATGAAGGCAGGGGCCTCCGACACCTAACGCAGCCCTTCTCACCCGGCTGCGTAATGATGCACCTGGGAGCTCTAAGAACTACCCATCACTGAGCTCCATCCCCAGCGAGTCTGATTCAGTTGGTCTGCTTGGGGCCGGAGGATGGATCTTTTACACAAACTTTCCCTTGGTGAGTCCAGTGTACCGGCAAGGTTGAGGACACCAGACCCTCTAAGCAGGGGTCCGCTGCCCCAGTGAACGCCAGGGTCTCCTGGAGGTGCGTTAAGATGCGTGTTGCTGTACCCCACCTGGTCTCTGGTTCTGTGGGGCTGGGTGTCCAGCAGGCTCCCAGACGATGCTGGTGCTCCCGGTCAGGCATGGTCCTTGTCCATCTCGGGGGGAAGCAGCTGGGATTTTTGCTGCGATGAATGTGTAAAGCAGTTTGGGTAGTGTTGCCATCTGAACAACAGCCACTTTTCTGATTCATGAATGGAGATTTCTTCCATTTATTTAGGTCTTCTTTAATGGCCTACATGTTTTATAGCTCCCAGAGTGTAAATTTTACACTCCTTTTGCTAAATTTATTCCTGCTTTATTGTACTTATGCTTGTGGGGAGTCGGCACGGCCATGGCATACTCAGCCCCAGGATGCCTTATGTGCTATGCCAGCTCAGCCTGGTTCAGTGACCCTGAGTGGGGGGGTGAAAGGATTGAGAAAAGACAGACAAGATAATGAAAGCTGGGTCTCGGTGGGACACTGCTCCCTGATGAGGAGACAGTGCCAGCGCCCACAAGCCGTGCCTTTATTTTGTCGCAGATGCCACGAGGCAAAGTAGGGGCATGATCACGTTGTTTACAGCATTCTTGTGAGTTTCAACCCTACTCAACTACATGCACCTGAACTCTAGCACAAGGCACGTGGGGCCACGTGTTCAGACCATAGGTTCAAGCTTACAACCATAGCTGTTGGCTATAATTGTGCTGGGAGGGCCCTGCCCTCCAGCTGGGACTTGCACGTGTCAATGAGAGGACCCTGTCCTTTCATTAGTCCGAGGCTTGAACCTAGCCAAAACGCTGTAGCCATGCCCCACATATGCTATTGTAAATAGAATTGGTTTCCTTATTTCATGTGTTAGTATGTTCATTGCTATGGTATAGAAATAGAATTGATAAATATGTATATTGATCAATCTTGCAACCTTGCTAAACGTGTTTATTAGTTCTCATACTTGTTTGTCTTAGTGAATTTCTTAGAATTTTCTATATACAAGATCATGTCATCTACAAATGTAGTTTTACTACTTTCTTTCCAATATGGGTGCCATTTGTTTGTTTATTTATAAATATGTTTTTCTTGATGTTAGAGAGAGAGGAAGGGAGAGGGAGAGAGAGAGGGGAAAACATCAATGTGAGAGAAAAACATCTGTTGACTGCCTCCTATACAACCCCTACTGGGGATCAAGCCCACAACCCAGGCACGTGCCCTGACTGGGAATCCAACCTGTGACCTGTTGGTGCATGGGATGATGCTCAATTAACCAGCCACAGTGGCCAGGCTGGGTGCCTTTTACTTAATCTTCTTGGCTAACTGTCCTGGCAAGATCTTCCAGTACAGTGTTGAGCAGAAGTGGCGAGAGCAGACATCCTCGTTTTGTTCCTGATCTTTGGGAGAAAGCTTTTAGGCTCTCACGATTAAGTGGGATGCTAACTGTGGGTTTCTCTTAGACACCCATTCTTAGTGTGAGTGTTTTTGTCTTTTTAATCCTCACCAGAGGATATATTTCATTGATTTTTAGAGAGAGAGGGGGAGAGGGAAACATCAATGTGAGAGAAACATCAGTTGACTGCCTCTCGTATGCCCCCTGACCTGGAGTTGAACCCACAACCTTTTGGTGCGTGGATGGTGCTCCAACCAACTGAGCCACCTGGCCAGGCCTTGAGTGTTTTTTCGCGAGTAGATGTAAAATATTTTTAAAATACTTTTCTATGTCTCTTGAGATGATTATATGGTTTTTGCTCTTTGTTCTATTGCTATAGTGTATTATGTTAGTTGATTTTTGGATTTTAAACCAACCTAGCATTCCTGGGATAAATCCTACCTGGTCATGGCAAGTGATCTTTATATATTTTCTGCATTAGGTTTGTTGCGGAGTTTTTGCGTTGGACTCATAAGAGATATTGACCTGTAGTTTTTTTTTTTTTTTTTTTTTATGATGTCTTTGTTTGGTTGGTATTAGGATGGTACTGGCCTCATAGCTTGTCACCCTCCCTTTCCCAGGACGGGGGACTGAAGCACAGAGAGGGTGCGAGGTCATCACAAGCACATAGTTAGCTTGGGCTGGCATAACAAAGGACCACAGACGGCATGGCCGAAACAACAGAATTCTACTTTCTCACAGTTCAGGAGGCTGGAAAGTCCAAGAGCAAGGTCCTGGCTGACTCAGTTTCTAGTGAGGACTCCTCCTGGCTTGAGTACCGCTGCCTTCTCTGTGTCCTCATGTGGCCTTTCCTAGGTGCGTGCGTGTGGACAGAGAGAGGCGAAGGGGAGGCGGTGGGGCTCTCTGGGATCTCTTCCTTTATGTTTTAAAATATATTTTTATTGATTTCAGAGAGGAAGGGAGAGGGAGAGAGAGAGAAGCATCAGTGAGAGAGAACCTTTGATCGGCTGCCTCCTGTACACACACAACTGGGGATGGAGCCTAAAACCCGGGAATCAAACCCGTGATCTCTGTGTTCATGGGTTGACGCTCAACCATTGAGCCACACTGGCCAGGCCTGTTCTCTCCATTTTCGCATTTGAGGAAGGGAGACCCGTGGGCATGCCAGGAACACACAGCTAGTGGGAGACAGGAGGAGAGTGAGCCGCCAGACCCCGACCCCAGACGAGGCCCTCTTCACCTGCCACACTGCCCCTCAGAGAGCGGGTTAGAATCTGATGATCAGATCTGGATGGAACGTGCTCACCCAGCGCGCAGTATGTAGTGGGCCCTGGACGCGTCGGGCCCACGTGGGTGCCGGGCAGACTGCAGGTTGGAGAGGCCGGAACGCCAGTGCCCTGGCCACCATTCCTGGGCCCCTTCTATTTCAGGGCTCCATCTCAGTGGGCAAGGAGGTCTTGCCCGCTGCACCACAGCTAATGACAGCCTGGCCTGCCAGGCCATTTAAAAACAGCTCCACTATTTTTACCGGCAGGAGGTGGCTGGCCTGTCCTCCTCCCCGGGCAGTGCCAACATGGGCGATTGTCAGGAAACCAGGGCCTCGATGGGAAGACGGGTCATTCCTCAAATCACAGACTTCGATGGGGCAGGATGTGCCCACGGAACCTTCCGGGGAGTGTCAGGCGCCACCTACAGCCCGGGGTCTGAATTTAGAGATAATTCTACCCTGCCTTGCCAGTGGGCTCAGCGGGAATCGCTCAGCCTCTCCACCGTGACTACCGTGCAGACCCGACCCTCCGTGGGGTCTCGGCCGCAGGCGCGTCCCCGTGGGAGCGGGGGCGCCGGGAGGACGGCTGGTGTGGCCTGTCCAGGAGCCAGGCCGGAGCTGAGGACATTTCTTCTCAGCTGTTGCATTGGAAGGAGTTTACATGGCTTTGCCTGGTGGGACCACTGGTGATTTCCTTTGCTTCTAAGGAAATGGTTTAAAGGGGCCCCAGGCCTCTGGATGGAGTTTGGGAAGCAGCATGAGGGATGGGGTGAGGCCCCGTGCGTGCAGCCTGTGTACCTGTCCATAGCCGAGCAGAGCTGCACTGTGCTGGCCGCAGCTTGTATTTAGGTCAAATCCTTTTATTTTCTGTCCACTGCCTAATTCTAAACAAAGTTGGTGGAGTGTTTAAAGCAGCGGTTCTCAACCTGTGGGTCGCGACCCCTTTGGGGGTCAAACGACCCTTTCACAGGGGTCGCCTAAATACATCCTGCATAACAGATATTTACATTACAATTCATAACAGTAGCAAAGTTACAGTTATGAAGTAGCAACGGAAATAATGTTATGGTTGGGTCACAACATGAGGAACTATTTTAAAGGGTCGCGGCATTAGGAAGGTTGAGAACCACTGGTTTAAAGCAATAAGCATCCTGATCTGTCTCCCAACCCCACCCAGCAGCAACCCTGGGGCCATTCCCAACCTCAGATTCGCCAGAAGCCTTCACTACCCCTTTGTCTGAGGGTCCGGCTCAGCCTGGCCCCTGGGTGCGGCTTCCATCCTCCCCCTCCCCTGCTGCTATGAGCTCCTCCCTCTGTCTGCCTGGAGAGACCTCCCTCTTTAACACCTTTCCTCCCCCTCACGGGGCACCTTTCTGCCCCCTTTCTCCTAACCCACCTCAAGCATGACTTCCTCTTCGATACCCTCCCCAGTCTAGCTGCCTGCCCTGCCTTGATCCCATGATCTGGCCTTCTGGGTGCTTTGTATCTGTCTCCTGGTCCCCCTACCCCCTCACCCCAACCACCGCCACCCGCGTCTCTGTGGGCAGGGCCTGTGCCTGTGTGCCATTGCCCTGCCTCCTGTTCCATGAACGAGTGGGCCTGTGGGGTTCTCCATGGTTCCAGGTGCTTCCTCGTACCTTACTTGCCTGAGCAACCCCACCTCCTGGGAGCGCTGAGAGTTTAAAGGGCAGAACCAGGCCCAGAACCAGCTCATGTCTCCTAGGGAGTCAGAGCCCTGGCTGTCCTGGGCCCTGTCCCTGCCCACCTTCCACCCTTGGCCCATCCCCGAGGCCTGTGGATAGGGGGTCAGTCACCGTCCACTCCTGCAGCCCGGGAGCTAAGACGGGAGAGGCACGAAGGCTGAGCTCTCTAAGGCAGAAGTGGGAGGTGGGGGCCACAGGCCCCCAAAGCAGGCCCCCTGTAGCTCCTGGTTTGTAGGACTGTGGCTGACTCATGTCTGGGGGCGGGGGCACCTGGGAACCTTCCTGCAGCAGCTGGAGGCTGACCCGGAGGCTGCAGTGTGTGTGTGTGTGTGTGTGTGTGTGTGAGTGTGTGTGTGTGTGCAAGGAAAGGCTCCTGGCTGTAGCCCAGTGGGTGGGGGACCATCTTTCCTGGTCCCGGAGGCCTGGGCTGGCTGTGCCCTCCCAGGAGCCCGATGTGCCAGAAGCCCGAGGGAACAGCCCCTGTGCCTCATCCTCTTCCTGGAGCGGAGACAGCTGCTGTGGGCCCTGGGCGGAGACCGGGGGCCGGTGCAGGGAGGTGTGGTGGTGTCTTCAGGGTGGGCAGCAGCCTGTGGTCGGGGGAGGACACCGGCAGGAGGGGGCAGAGACCTGCAGGGAGAGCGGGGCTGGCCCTGGCCTGCCGCTGACCCCTGCACAGAGAGGAACCTTGAGGGGCCCCTGCCTCCTGCATTCACCCCCAGGCGTCTTCTGTTAACAGGTCCCACCAAACCTTCATGCGCCCAGAGCTGGGGCCACGGTGCCCCCTCTGAGCTGAGGGGGGGCGGTCCAGGCTGTGTCCGCAGTCAGGGCCGCGAGAGCTTCACCTTGCTGACCACTGTCCAGGCCACTGATCAGAGACCTGATGAGGGAAGGGCCTGACGGAGCGTTCCCGTGGCAGCCTGTCCTTGTCTGGTTGCCCTCAGAACAGTGGTTATACTTCAGTGAGGGCGTGGGGTGCAGGGAGGCCAGGTGACCTGTCCTCACCGCCCCGTAGGAAGTGGGTGTCGGACGCCCTGGGCCTTGCTGTCTGAATCCCTTCCTCCCAGCTCCACCCGGTGCTGCGGGCAGTTGAGGATGTGAATGTGTGTGTGTGTGTGTGCACGTGTGTGTGCGTGCGTGCTCAGGGGGTTTGTGTGGTATAGGAGTATCTGTCTGTATGGTGTGAGTGTACACGGTGTGTGTGAGAGCGCATGAGTGGCTGTGTGGGGGTGTATGTGGTATGTGTGTATGTGTGTATCTGCGTGGTGTGTGTGTGGTATGGTATGTGTGGGGTGTGAGTGTGTTGGTGCATGTGGGGTGTGTATGTGTGTGGTATGTGTGTGTGAGGTGTGTATGTGATATTAGTGAGTGTGTATGTGTGTGGGGTGTGTATGTGAATGGTGTGAGTGAGTGTGTGGTATGTATGTGTGTGCTGTGAGTGAGTCGTGTGTGTGGGGTGAGTAAGTGGTGTGAGTGTATGTGTGTGGTAAGTGTGTGGGCTGTGTGTGATGTGTGTGGTGTGAGTGTGTATGGTGAGTGAGTGTGTGGGTTGTGTGGTGTGAGTGTGTGGTGAGTGTATATGTGTGGTGTGGGTGTGTGTGTATGTGTGGTGTGAGTGAGTGTGTGGTGTGAGTGGTGTGATGTGAGTGTGTGGTGTGAGTGGTGTGGGTGTGTGGTGTGTGTGGGTGTGAGTGTGGTGTGTGGCGTGAGTGTGTGGCGTGAGTGTGTAGTGTGTGTGGTGTGTGTGAGTGTGGTGTGTGTGGGGGGTGTGTGTGGTGTGAGTGTGGTATGAGTGGTGTGAGTGTGTGGTGTGAGTGTGTGGGGTGTGTGTGGTGTGAGTGGTGTGAGTGTGTGGTGTGAGTGGTGTGAGTGGTGTGAGTGTGTGGTGTGAGTGGTGTGTGGTGTGAATGTGTGGTGTGAGTGGTGTGATGTGAGTGTGGTGTGTGTGGTGAGTGTGTGGTGCGTGTGTGTGTGGTGTGTGTGGGTGTGAGTGTAGTGTGAGTGGTGTGGCGTGAGTGTGTAGTGTGAGTGAGTGTGTGGTGTGTGAGTGTGGTGTGAGTGAGTGGTGTGAGTGGTGTGTGTGGTGTGTGTGGTGTATGTGGTGTGTGTGTGTGGTGTGTGGGGTGTGTGTGTGGTGTGTGTGGTGTGAGTGTGTGGTGTGAGTGTGTGGTGTGAGTGTGTGGTGTGAGTATGTGGTGTATGTGGTGTGTGTGAGTGTGTGGTGTGAGTGTGTGGGGTGTTGGGTGTGTGTGGTGTGAGTGGTGTGAGTGGTGTGAGTGTGTGGTGTATGTGGTGTGTGGGGTGTGTGGGGTGTGTGTGGTGTGAGTGGTGTGAGTGAGTGGTGTGAGTGTGTGGTGTGAGTGTGTGGGGTATGTGTGGGGTGTGTGGGGTGTGTGTGGTGTGAGTGTGTGGTGTGTGGTGTGAGTGGTGTGAGTGTGGTGTGAGTGTGTGGTGTGTGGGGTGTGTGTGGTGTGAGTGAGTGGTGTGAGTGTGTGGTGTGAGTGTGTGGTGTATGTGGTGTGTGTGAGTGTGTGGTGTGAGTGTGTGGTGTGTGGGGTGTGTGTGGGGTGTGTGTGGTGTGAGTGTGTGGTGTGGGGTGTGTGTGGGGTGTGAGTGGTGTGAGTGTGGTGTGTGTGCTGTGAGTGTGGGGTGTGTGTGGTGTGAGTGGTGAGTGTGTGGTGTGAGTGGTGTGAGTGTGGTGTGAGTGTGTGCTGTGAGTGTGGGGTGTGTGGTGTGTGTGTGGTGTGAGTGGTGAGTGTGTGGTGTGAGTGGTGTGAGTGTGGTGTGAGTGTGTGGTGTGAGTGGTGTGAGTGTGGTGTGAGTGGTGAGTGTGTGGTGTGAGTGAGTGTGAGTGTGGTGTGTGGGGTGTGTGTGGGGTGAGTGTGGTGTCAGTGGTGTGTGTGGTGTGAGTGAGTGTGGGGGGCACGTATGTTGGGTGGGTTGGACCCCTGCTGACTCCCACCCGGCGCCCTCTGCAGGTGAAGGCAGCCAAATCGGAGCAGGAGGCCCGGAGGCTGCAGCTGCGGAGCCTGCAGTACCTGGAGCGCTATGTCTACCTGGTGCTCTTCAACGCTTACCTCCACCTGGAGAAGGCGGACTCCTGGCCGATGCCGTTCAGCACCTGGATGCGGGAGGTAAGAGAGGCGGGAGGCGAGGCTGCCTGGAGAGTTCCCTGTGGACGGGAAGCCTTCTCACCTCTCACTCTTCTCTTTGGCTGAGATTTTGTCTCATTTGACCTGGGGTCGCCAGCATGGTGTCTGCGCTTGGCAGGCAGTCAGTAAGTTTGACGAGTGGATGAATGGATGGCTGAATGCGTGAGGCGGCGGGAGGGGACCGGGCGTGTGGGTCAGGCAGGCCCCTGCTCTGTGTGTCCCCAAGGCCAGCCTTGCCCGGCCTCTTCATGCCCATTAGGTGCTCAGCCCTCACCCACTCTGCAAAGGGCAAGACGCATGGTGGCCCAGCCCCTGCCACCTTCCAGTGTGGCCCTGGGCAAGTTAATTAGCCCCATTAATGTGCTGCCTTCAGCATGAACATGGACATACATTGCTACTGTTGGCACCACCTCAGAAGGGGGGGTGAGGGCTCCGTGAGATGCACAGTTCCCTCTGCCAGGTGCTGTGCGAGCAGGTGACTTACAAGGTGACTGTTGCCCTCCCGTCTGCAAGGAGGGGCTGAGCACAGACAGGCTAGGACCTGGGTCACAGTCAGCCTTGGAGCCAGCCTTTGGCCCAGGACACCGCCCTCCAGGCCCACTCTCCGCTTGGCCTCCAGCCCTTCCTGGTTCCTCCTCCGGCTCAGCTGTGCTGGAGGCAGAGCTGCCACCTCGTTACCTCTAGGCCAGGTGGCCTCCTCCCTCCTCGGCAGTGCGGCCTGTAACTGCCCCTCCACCGGGGCGCTGGCCTCCTGACCTCCCCGCCTGTCCTGGCGGTTCTGATCTGGATCGAGTCTGCACTAGCCCCGGAGGGCAGGCAGGTGGGACAGCAGGAGGCTGGGACCCCAGCCGGAGTGGACATTGGCAGGGCACGGGCTGGGGTCAGAGCTGTGAGGGATCGGGGGCAGGGCGGCCACGCAGTGCCCGTGGCAGGAATGGTGGTTGCTGGGCCGTGTGCTGAAGGAAAAGCCTTGGGTGTGGCCCTCGTGTGTTGAGTCAGGAGACCTGATGGGTGTGCGTCACTCCAAGGCCATGTTGGGCCCCTCTGAGCGGACCCGGGCTCAGCTTCCTCTCTGAGCCCCTGGGTAGGTGGAGGTGGTGGGGGACCCAGGACACTTCCGCTTGGGTTTTGCTTGGAGATTGAGGGGAGTTGGGGGCTGGGAGGGGCTTCACCCCCCCCTGCTGAGCCTGGGTGTTGGGTGATGGGGGAGGTCAGGGAAGGAGATAACTGTGGGTCCAGTTAGGAGTGTGGGGTTCTAGCCTCAGGGTCCCTGTCTCCTGGGGATGAAGGGCAGGTGGGGGTGAGGGTTACTTGGGGACCTTTGTTCTGAGTGGACCTTGCTCTTTCCCACCCCCAGGATGATGGGGTGAGACAGAGGCTCCTTGTGAGAGGGTTTGGGTCTAGTGTCAGGGCCTGGGCCACTGGGCAGCAGAGGGTGGAGCGTGTCCAGGGAGGCCCACAGCCGGAACTCACAGCCAGAGGCTCTTGCTGGCTCCGGGGTTCACGCTGCCTTCCTCAGCGCCCCCTGCAGGCCCACCTGAGTGCTCGCTGCCTGGCTCCTGAAGGTCCCTGTGGGAGCAGCAGGCGTGGTCTCCTGTGCTGCTCTGGCTGCCTGGCTGCCTGCCGAGCGCTTGCGGTGCTTGTGGTGCTTACGTAGTCCTCCACGGCGCTCCCGGCAGGTAGAGCCTGCTCTCCCCACTGTGAGGAAAGTGAAGCTCAGAGCGATTAATGGTCAAAACGCAAACTTGTGCAGTTCGCTGGGGCCCCAGCCAGAGTGCTGAGCTGGTAGGAGGCAGCCCTGGGCCGCAGGCTCGGCCGTGTGCTCCGGAGCCCAGAGCGGGAAGGAAGTCATGAAGGGGGCAGGGGACCCGAATGACACCCTCCCTCTCCTGGGATGCAGCCCCATCTCTTCTGTCCTCTCCAGGTGGCGTCGAAGGCTGGGGTCTACGAGATCCTCAATCAGCTGGGCTTCCCCGAGCTCCAGGGCACGGAGGACCAGCCCTTCTCCAGGCTGCGCTGCCGGTGGCAGGAGCAGAGCCACAGCCTGGAGCCCTTTGCCGCCGGGGACTTCCTGTAGGACGGTTCCCCTGCCCCGTCCCCCCGCAGGGCCCCATGAAGGCTGGAGGTGCCCTCACTGAAGTGGCCCTGAGCCGACAGTTCCCCAGCTTCCCAGAGAGCCTGGGGCTGGGTTGGGACCCCTTTTTTGAAAGGGCTTTTTATAGGACAGTGAGCACGCAGTCAGACCTGTGAATGACAGCGTGAGAGCAACCCTCAGGAGGGCCCAGTGCGGGCCTTGCAGCCCTCCAAGCAGCTCACTCCCCAAGTTGCCAAACAAAGCTACTGGCCACGGCCACTGCCATCCTCTCCCCTCCCCTCCCAGCAGGTCTGGCGGCCCCTGTGCAGAGCAGCCGGCCAGTGTGGGTTTCCTCTTTCTTTCCTTCCCTGCTCTCCCTCTTGGCTTCTCCCCTTTAGCCTCCTGGCACTGCCCTCGGGGCCCCTGGCTCCCTGGGAGGTGGACAGCACTCTGGGTGGCTTTGTGACTTTAAAGGCAGCTTTAGTTTTCTTGCCTCTCGTGCCCGTCTCCAACCTGGAGACTTCAAGAAGTACAACCCCATGGCGTGGTGGGTGCCGCAGAGGCCGAGGCCTCTCCTGCCACCCCACCCCCTCCCCCGGGGGTGCTGGCAGGACTGTGGAGTTTTCTAAGGAGCCGGAAACACCAGGGAGTCCCTCTCAGGGGAAGAAAGGCTTCCGGGAGGTGGAGCAGCCCCATGGCAGAAGCCAGCTCCATTTGCCTGGGAGCCCGGGTGGGTGGTGCTGAGTAAGCCAAGCACCCAGCCTGGGTCCCTCTGCACCTCCTCCCGCCCCACAGGCCCCAGCCGGCCCATGCCCCACCTGCTGCAGCAGGGACCCTCGGGTGCGGCGACTTGAGTGAGCAGTGGAGCGTGAGCGTGGGCTAAGGGTGGCCTGAGGGGTCCCCTGGATTGCAGACCATTCTTGCCGAGGACCCCTGAGCTGCCTTCCGGTGGGAGCAGACGGGGCCAGGCACTGCTGACGTAGAGGGTCTGCTGTGTGCAGACAGCGGGAAGCTGCTCGGAAGAGGCGGGGAGGCAGGGGTGCTGAGCTGAGCCTTGCAGCTCTTCCTCTGGGGCCGGGGCCTATGGATACCCAGGGGCTGCCCAGTGGGGAGGCTGGGCACCTGGCCTGCCCGTTGTGGCCAGCGGGGCCTCTCTGTGGTTGCGTGCATGCACTTCTATGGGAGGACAGGTGGTCGTGTCCCTGGTCGAGGTATTTGAAAAGGGGAGAAGAGGCTGAAGTGGCTCATAGCTACCTAGAATTGGAAACTATTTGACCATCTTGGCTGATTTCCTTTTGCAGAACTACTGTATGTCTGTTCACTACCTTTCCAGATGGGGTGTTTTTGTCTTTATTATTTTTGCATGTATTAAAAAGTTTTAGTTTCTTTGCAGACAAGGTCTAGGTGAGGGGTCAGAGATCAGGACTGAACTGGGCGGGAGACTCTGTGTCCTCATGGCTGGCCCTGACTTTCAGCTGTGCTGGGACCACTTGCCGGTCACGTCACCGCTCTGCCTCAGTCTCCCCATCTGCAAATGGGGGAAGAATACTTGCCTACCTACCTCACAGGGGTGTTGTGAGGATTCATTTGTGACTTTTTTTTTTGTACAGAGCTTTTGAGCATTAAAAACAGCTAAATGTGAAGTGCGCCTGGCTGCTGGTTTGTGTTAGTGTGGAGCAGGGGTTCGAGAACTGATGCCCGCTGGGGTCCCCGCTCCTCCAGAGCAAGGGCAAGTGGGTGGGGTGAGGGAGAGCATCTACCCTGAGGGGTCCCCAATCTCAGAAAAGGTGGCTTTCTTCCTAGACATCCCTTTCCTTCTTTCACATTTCCAGTTGTGCCTTCCCATGTCACTCAGGGTGCCCAGAGCTGTCATGCTGAGCCCTTCCTTGAAGAAAGCATCATCACAGGCGAATTCACACTAAAGTGTGAAGGACTGCTCTGTCCAGGGAAATGAGACAGGGTGGACTTTCAGGGGCTATGAAGGAGGGTGGACCTCAGCCTCCATTTCCTCCCCCTACCAGGTTCTGCTGGGCCCCTTCAGGGGCCTGGGTGCGTGAACATTTGCATTGGAAATGGGTGTGTAAAGAGGCAGTGGGGGGAGTGAGGCAGAGAGCTCTGACCCTGGCCTCTAACCAGACTCTTCCAGGATCAGGGGAACGAGGCCCTGTGGGATGTGGTTCTGAGGTCAGCTGGGGAGGTCAGAATGGAACTCAGAGCCCCCATGGAGCTGGAGTTGGTCATCTTTCCAGGCTCTGGGGGGGGGGGGGAGGCCTCCGGGGCTTATTTCATAGCACGTCGTTATTTCCTATGATGCTTCGTGTGGTTTCTGAATGCGAGTGTAGAGGTGTGAGCACCAGTGTGTGTGTGCGTGCGTGTGTGTGTGTGTGTGCGTGCGTGTGTGTGTGTGTGTGTGTGTGTGTGGCAGTTCTCCCTTCTCTGCCCGGAATCAGGGGGTCTTGGTGGGGTTGCACAGGAGTGGGTGGTGTGTCCCCCAAGCTCCCAGCCTGCGGAGGGCATGCAGCAGTGACAGGGACAGCACTGGCTCCCATTTCAGTGGCTTCTCTGGTCAGGGCATCCACAGCCTCTGACACAGGAGTGACTTAGGACAGCGCCGGACCCACCGCGAGCCCTAGTCGGTGTCTCTGCCCTTGCTCAGCGGTCGTCCCCCACAGCTCACCCACACGTCTTGTCTAAAAACCACACACATCCTAACAAATGCGTGTACTTGTGTAACCCAAACCCCTCTCAAGATCTGCAGCCTTTCCGGAACCGGTTTGGCTCAGTGGATAGAGCGTCGGCCTGTGGACTGAAGGGTCCCAGGTTCGATTCCGGTCAGGGGCATGTGCCTAGGTTGCGGGCACATCCCCAGTGGGAGGTGTGCAGGAGGCAGCTGGTCGATGTTTCTCTCTCATCGATGTTTCTAACTCTCTATCCCTCTCCCTTCCTCTCTGTAAAAAATCAATAAAATATATTTAAAAAAAAAAAAAGATCTGCAGCCTTACCTGTGGGTCATGTTTCATGTCAAGATTTATAAAGAACACCTCAAAGGACATCATCAAGCACACATCTTTGTGTGGGTCTGGTTAGAACTCCTGGGACTGCACGTCACTGAAAGTGGCCCCACCACCTTACGCAAATAAAGGGGTTTTAAAAATGGTCAGTGGGAGGATCTCACAGGAGCCCTTGGGAGGGAGGCCACAGGGGCTGGGGCGACCAGAATCGGGAACTGGCCTGGAAGCCTCGGCATCCACGAGCATGCACCACTCTGACCCCACGTGCACCATTCTGACCCCGCGTGCACCGCCCTGACCCCGTGTGCACCACCCTGACCCCGCGTGCACCGCCCTGACCCCGTGTGCACCACCCTGACCCCGCGTGCACCGCCCTGACCCCGGGTGCACCGCCCTGACCCCGCGTGCACCGCCCTGACCCCGGGTGCACCACCCTGACCCCGCGTGCACCGCCCTGACCCCGGGTGCACCGCCCTGACCCCGCGTGCACCGCCCTGACCCCGGGTGCACCGCCCTGACCCCGCGTGCACCGCCCTGACCCCGGGTGCACCGCCCTGACCCCGCGTGCACCGCCCTGACCCCGGGTGCACCGCCCTGACCCCGCGTGCACCGCCCTGACCCCGCGTGCACCGCCCTGACCCCGTGTGCACCGCCCTGACCCCGCGTGCACCGCCCTGACCCCGTGTGCACCGCCCTGACCCCGCGTGCACTGCCCTGACCCCGTGTGCACCACCCTGACCCCGCGTGCACCGCCCTGACCCCGTGTGCACCGCCCTGACCCCGCGCGCAACCCGCTACAGAGAACGATTGACACAACCACCAGCTGCTGCACCTTGGGATCTCAGACCGCGCTCCCCTCCAGCGCTCTCTCCCCTCAGTCACCCCTTCAGACAGGGACTGAGCTCAGTGATTTCTGCCCATCCCTGTGCTCCTCCATCCAGCAGCTCCTGCGGGGCCTCCCGTCGGTCTGCCTAGAGGTCCCGAGAGCCACGGGCAGTGTGGGGCTCTTCCGAAGGCCCTTCTGCCACCGTCTGCTCCCTCCTTTACCCTCCCCAGGAGGCTCCCCAAATGCATCTCCTGCACATGGAATCCCACCTTGGTGTCTGCTGCTCTGAGGACCTGAACAACACACCCTCCCTCTTGCCTGGCCCTCCCTGGGCGGCTCCGGGCCCTTGCTGAGGAAGGGCAGCTGCTCTCGCTGCTTGGGGACAATGACCGCCCTGGCTTCCAGTTTCATACGTTACTGCCCTCCCCAGATGAAGTCATCTTTCCCCCTCTCGCCCTGTCCCCCATCTCAAGTGTGGGGCTGCCCATCCTGTGGACTGTGACCCTGTGGTGGAGGTGGGGAGGAGAGGACGGAGGGGGTTGTAGTGAGCTGAGTCGATACCCCCACACCTGCCTATGGCGGTGCCAGCCTGGTTAATTCCTGTAAAGGGCTCGCCCCTTGAAAGGTTTTTGAGATGCACCTTTATTTGTCCTGAAATGCCTGTTCGAATAGCAGTTACTGAGCGTGCTGCTTTCCAACGCCTGCCCGTACTGCCTCTTACATTTTAAAAAAGTTCTTGCCAATTTTGTGGTTCAGAATAGAATCTCAGACTTCTTTAATTTTATAGTTCTTTTCAATGAGTAGTGGTGCTGAACTTTTTCCGTGTTTATTGGCCATTGATATTTTTCTCTTCTAGGCTGTCTGTGTCCTTTGCTGACTTTGTTTTATTGACTTGTAAAGATGGGGACACTTTATTTCTCATCTACGTTGAATTATCAGCTTTAAAATATCACCAGACACGTGCTCAGCCTGCCCCGCCCCCTCCCGCCCCCCCCCAGCCTCCGTGCCTCAGTGTGTCCCGCAGCGGCCCCGCTGCCAGACCAGTAATAACCTTCGCCTGTTTTCCTACGTTCTCTAGGGGAGCACTAGCCTTGTCAGACACTCATCCTCCCGTTCAGCATGCCCGCATCAACACAGGTAAGCACCCTGATCCCCATTTGCAGGCGGGGATACTGAGCCCCAGCGAGTGTCTGATTGCCAGCTGTGGCTCCTTCCAGAGGTGGATGTCGGAGCCAGCTCTGGAAGCTGGAATCCTCCCCGACAGTTCCCATGACGGGGGACAGAAATGTCTGTTTGGGGAAGAGCGTCCTTGCTGTGGCGGGCTGGAGGGGGAGGGGGAGGGGGCGAGGGGAAAGCATGACGGCTTTGAAAACCCTCCCTCAAGGTCTTGTGGTTCTCGGACTCGATGCTGTTCAAACCCCTGTGTGCTTTCAAGAGGTTGCCCTCAGCACCCACAAGAAATGCCGTTTCCTCTGAGTCACACGGGGAGATTATCTATGACATCGGCCTTTTAAGTTTCACTTTGTACTTCTTCTTGGCTTATTCTTTCCTTTTCCTACCGTCCACCCACCTCACCCATCAACAAACCCTGCGTGACAGTGTGTCTACGCAGCCCCAGAGCAATTTTCATTCTTCCTTTGAACTAAATGAGGCCATCTTCTGGGCTGAACGAAACAGCAATAGTTTATGAAAATACCCATTTCCCCATTCCCACCCTGATGTTTGAGGTCACCAGTCTTTTTAATTTTTGCCAATCTGATAAAAAAATCATCTTTTATTTTTAACTTAATATGACTTTCCCAATTACTAATGAAATGGGACAGCTTTTCGTATTTTTATTGGCCACTTGGATCTTATCTCTATGTACTTGCTTGTTTTTCTACTGGGTTGCCTTTTTAAATTAATAGGCACACATTTTTAGTACAGTTTGTTTCATCTGTAGGTATACAGCCAAGTCTTTCTACCAGTTTGGCTTGTAACTTTTTTGTTGTTAATCCTCACGCAAGGATATTTTTCCATTGATTTTTAGAGAATGGAAGGGAGAGAGACACACACACACACACACACACAGAGAAACATCGATGTGAGAGAGACACATCATTTGGTTGATTCCCATATGTGCCCCAACCAGGACCTGGGATCAAGCCAGCTAGGGCTGTCTTGTAACGTTTTTAGAGTGCACTTTGTCAGAGAGAGGTTATTTTGCAGTCAAATTAATGCATTTTGTGTCTTATGTCTTGTGTAAGCAGACCGTCCCTCCCCGAGGTTAGATATCCATTTCCTGTTTTCTCTGACTACTTGCACAGTGCTGTCTTGTATGTGTAGCGCTTTAATTCATCTGGGATAAATTTTTATGTGTGAATGACATGAGGCGGAGAATACAACTTTTTCCAAATGTGTATCCAGTTGGCCCCACATTATTTATTGAACTCCTTGAACTACAGCCTCATCATTAGGTCCCCATGCACACGTGGGTCCGTAGAGTAGACATGTGGTTCTCATTGCCCCAGTGTCAACTCCATTCCGGTGACCGTATCTGACTTTCCATCACCAGGAAGCACAGGGCTCCCCGAAAGGCACCTCCTGCATGGCCCTGTGTGGTTCTGGGGGACCCCTGGGTGGCGGTTTCCACCCGGGCAGGTGCCAGAGGATGTTCCATGGGCTTTCGAGTTGGGGATGAACACAGGTGTGTTGATGTGCCTCACGAGGGGAGGTTCCGTCCTTGTCAGGTGGGCTGTGTCTCCCAAGGGTTTTGGGAGAGAATCGAAAGAATGCAGGCTCTGAGCGGTCAAAGCCGCCTGCTGCCTGCTCCTCCCTCGGCAGGGAAGCCCTGGGTGGCCATGCGAGATGACCCACTCCCTCAGGTTGCCTGGGTCTCTCCATCTCTCCCTTCTGCGCTCGGCTGGTCCATTCTGATGGGCCCTTGTCCCACCTGCCGCCCATCCCCATCAGTGCACTCAGCACCGTCTCTGTGGGTGTTTCTTGAATGAACAGATACTACTAAACATTAATATGTGCCTGACGGATTGCTTCCTTCCTCCAGCCTCCATTTCTTCGTAAAGTGGAGTGTAAATGCTCTCCCGCCCTGGACACTGTGGAGCATGCACAGGCCTCCCCAGCTGTCTCTGGGATCAGAGGCAGGACAGGTGTCCCCCCAATGAACAGGGCCCTTTTATTTTTTAAAAAATATATTTTATTGATTTTTTCATTTTATTTTTTTAAAAAAATATAATTTTATTGATTTTTCAGAGAGGAAGGGAGAGGGATAGAGAGTTAGAAACATCGATGAGAGAAACATTGATCAGCTGCCTCCTGCACACTCCCTACTGGGGATGTGCCCGCAACCAAGGTACATGCCATTGACCGGAATTGAACCCGGGACCCTTCAGTCCGCAGGCCGACACTCTATCCACTGAGCCAAACCGGTCAGGGCAGGGCCCCTTTTCAATGCTGCTGTGCCTTCCTCTTTGTGGCATTTCCACATTAGATCCTCTCCCACACCTGGGCGCACGTGTGATCCGAACCCCTGACTTAGCTGTTAGTGCGTCTAGGCGACACTTGAGGAATTGGGGACTCACGGGAAGCCTTAGCCAGGAAGGTCACTTAGCAAGCGAGGGTGTGGCCCACCGCACATCTGGTCTGGGAAGGCCTTGGAAGTGTGCGCACTCCACATGGTACCAATCAGGGCTCTTTTGCCCAGTGTCGTTGATGCAACAAAGACAAGAAACAAACAAATGCTTTTTGGGGGACATAATTAGGGAAGAAATGACCAGAACTTCTAAGTCGTTGAACCTTCTAAAGGAAAACCCTAGTATTATTTTCATACGCACTACAGATGATGGCCAAGAATAAGCTACCGTACCACCCCGCTGGGGTCCCTGCGGCACCTGCTGAAAGCAGCAGATAAGAATCACGAGGGATCGCGTACGGTTTATAAGCTAATTTGCACGGTTTGCTTAACAAGCGCATCTGAACGGTTTAATGGTTTCCGAAGGACTTGCGAGCAGACTGGGTTCTTCACAGAGTTATAGGATCCCCGCCATCTCATTTTCCCTGTGAGTTGGTGCAGCAAACCATGGTTTAGTTTTGCTTCTGAAATCACAAACAGATGTTTATGTTTAGACTGTGGCTCCAGCTTAAACACAGGCCTTTCTATTTCTCTTCTGCCCAGCTCGCTGTTTAAGGGGCCGGAGGGCCCCTCCCCTGAGCTGCCTCCAGCATCGGCTGCTCCCTCAGCCTGGGCTTCCAGGGAGGGAGGGCCCTGGGAATGGAAGGAAGTGGGGCCCTTGATAAGGAGGGCCTTCTGGGCTGGTCTGCGTGGCCTTGAGAAAGCCCCTCTCCTGTCCTGCCTGTGGGGGCCGTACCTGCCAGCTGAGGTGTTGGAGAGGCAGAGAGGAGAGTCAGCATGCCAGCTCGGTGCTCACACCGCGTGCTGCTCTGTGAACTCATGCTCCTACTTTCCCCTCAGGCTCCCCACCCTCTGTTGGCCCACTGGCCGCAGAGCCCCTGGAGTGAACCTCACCTTCCTAGCAACATTATTGGCAATAGCCCACATGTGGAAACCACCCAAGTGTCCATCAATAGGTGAGCGGACAGGCAAAATGATATAGCCATACAATGGAATATTACACACCCAGGAAAAGGAAGGAAGGTCTGACACATGCTCCACCACGGATGGACTTGGAAACATTGTGCTCAGCGAATGAAACCAGACTCAGATGCAGGGTGGGGCAAAAGGAGGTTTACAGTTGTTCTAAATTGTCTGGAAAACAATACAGCAACTAATAAGCAGCAATACAAGAATAAACTCTGTGTTTAGCATACACATAAATGTACCCTACTTTCGCCCCCTCTTGTACTGTCTGATTCCACCTATAGGAGGTGCCTGTAATAGGCAAATCCATAGGATGAGAAGCAGAATAGAGCTCAGCAGAGGCTGGTGGGGGTGTGTCAGTACTTGTTCAATGGCTGGAGATGATGAGAAAGTGTGAGGAGTACACAGGAGTGACACTGACACAGCACTACGAGTGTCTTTATGAACTCACGCTTACAAATGGGTACAATGACAAATCCTGCGCTATGTGTATTTTATCACATTTTTAAAAAGCGAGTGGCAGGGTGGCACAGGGAGGCTGCGTCTCTTGAGAGCATCCCCTAAAATGGGTCCGTCAGCCAGGCGAAGGCCTTGTGCTGAAGGTGGTGGTGAGGACGATGGAGGAGAGATGGGGCGCAGTACACTCCCCACATTCAGGAGCCAGCACGGTCTGGTGGAGAAGGTGCAGACGAAGGGGAGGGGAAGGTGCTCAGCTTTCTGTACATCTCAGGTCCACGAGGGCCCGAGTCCCTCCGCGCGCAGGCTCGTTGGGAGGATTAAATGCCTGGATACACGTGCAGTCCCTAAAACACTACATTAACCGCTCAAGAAATGTTATTTCTTTTTTCTTCTTTTGTACAAGTGTTTTAATTGATTTTTAGAGAGAGAGGAGGGGGGGGGAGGAAGAAGAAAGAGGGAGAAACATCGATTGGTTGCCTTCTGCATGCCCCCTCTCCCCCACAGGGGATGGTGCCAGCACCCTGGGCATATGCCCCGACTGGGAATCGAACCGGGGACCTCTTGGTGCATAGGACGATGCTCAACCACTGAGCATCACCGCCGGGCAAGAGACCTGATGTCTTAGTATTTCATTGGTGGTGTCAGTGAGAGAGAAATAATGGAAGTGAAGAGGCAGGCAAGGGAGTGAGGTCCCTCTCAACGACTCCCACTTGGGAAAACGCTTAACAAAATAAAAACCCTCAAAGTGCCACGTTACCACGGAGAGGGAGCGGCCTGGGTGGTACCGATGTCCTCCCTTAATGACCACCTCTGGAGGTGGAGGCCTCGGCGGAGGTCCCAGTGCGAACGGTGATGCTGCCGGTGAGTGGAGAGGACGGGAGACCCAGATGTTTGCCTGGAGGCCACTTCCCTGCAGGCGGGTGAGTGCTGAAGGGAATGCGGGTCTCCCAGGGGAAAAGCCATTGTCCTGCAGGGAACTGACGTCACTGCCTTTTAAAGATGAAACCAGGAACCAGCTGTTGTGGAGATTAACTGTGAGCCCAGATGTGCACTTGGAGCCCCACAGTAAGCAAATTCT
Organism: Myotis nattereri; assembly: GCF_964212035.1. Taxonomy (NCBI): domain Eukaryota; kingdom Metazoa; phylum Chordata; class Mammalia; order Chiroptera; family Vespertilionidae; genus Myotis; species Myotis nattereri. Next base: position 19,737,687 of record NC_138088.1, on the reverse strand, counting down.
GCTGATACCTGCCAAACAACAGCAGCTGTGCTGGTTCTGGCCCAGGGCTGTGTAGCGGGGCCTTTGAGAAGAGAAAGGCAAATGGAGCGGGGGGGAGGGGGGGGGCTTCTTCAACCATCAGGACAGCGGTGCCCCGGGGCCTGCCTGCTGAGCAGATTCACAGAGACAGGCCAGGCGCTGTGGGTCCATTCAGCCATGGCTGCTAAGGGCCAGGATTAGATGCATGTAGAATCAGGGCCTCGCCCCTCCGAGCGGGACAGTGGTGCAGAAGTCTCTGTTCTAGCCCCTTGTTTTACAGCCAGGGTCTGCAGGGGATGTTTTATGTGATTGCAATGTGCTAAGAGAATGGATGGTGTTGGGGCTCAGTCTCCGGTCAAAATCCAGGCTCACATGAAGCTCTCTATGGCCAGTGTGGGGTGAGTGTGTGACCGGGGCCATGTCATCTGTGGGCTGGGTTTCAGTCTGGCTGCTCATGAGGGTCCTGTCTGTGAGGGGGGTGGATCTTTCTGTGTGACACTAACCCTGACCACCTGTGAGAATCTCACCTGTGCCTCTGGTCTCAGCTGCACCAGACCTACCCCCAGCCCGAGCAGTGGAAAGCCAGGCAGACAGTCTGCCCCGGCCGGTGTGTGTGGCCACGTGGGCCGTGGAGGTCTTGGCTGGAAAGGACCTCACCGGGCAGCAGGGGCGGGAGGGGGAGCAGCATCCACGAGCAGGTGAAGGTGGTGGGCCTGGCCCTGCTGGGTCACAACCTTCCCAGGCCAAGTGAGCCCCAGCTGTGGCCAGAGACACCGCTGCCTGGCCTGAACTGAGTCCACAGAGAAATGAGAGGTCGGTGGGTAACACCGAAGAGGCTTCCGTCAGCCCCGCGAGAGGTTCTCATTTCTGTGGCCAGTGATGGAGAGCAGGGCCGGCCCAGCCCCACGCCACCTCTACCTGGGCAGTGTGTGTCCCCTCCGTGACGCCTTCTGGGTGTCCCCGCTGTGGCAGCCTGCACTGGAGTCAGCCCAGTGGTTCTTCTGCCCAACCAAGTCTGAGGTGGGGCCAGAGATTTATATACACGGAATTCCTCACCACGACCAGGGCTGTACGTCACAAGGAGGCAGTGTAACACGATGGCTCATTTCCTCCACAGCTCTCTGACTCTGGGAGAGTTTGAGCAGTGGCTAGAAGGTTCCTTGGTGGCTTTTTTCTTTCCTTCCTTCCTTCCTTCCTTCCTTCCTTCCTTCCTTCCTTCCTTTCTTTCATTCTTCTAATCATCCACCCAATATTTTCCAAGTATCAAACTTATGCCAGATGCTAGACTAATTGAATAAGATAGAAGTGGCCTTTGGCCCTGGGGGAAGAATGGGAACTATAGGAGCAGAGTGGTAGGGGCTGTGACCTAGACCTGGCAGTCAGAAGGCTTCCTGGAGGAAGCCACATTTGAAGCCTGAAGGCTGAGGAGGACTTAGGACAGAGGAGACAAGTTCCAGAAAGAGGAGGCAGCATGTATGAAGGGCCAGAGAGCGCATGGCCCACAGAGGAACCCATACGCTCAGGGAGGCGGGGCTTAGCGAGGGGAGAACAGAGTGGAGAGTGGGGTTGGCATGTGTGTCACATAGGAGGTTTGAGTTTCATCCCAAGAGCCACAAGGAGCCAATGAAGGGCTTAAGCCAGGCAGTGGTGTGGTAAGATGTGCTGCTTAGCTGGGTTCCCCAGAGGCAGACCCTGAGACAGGGATGGGGTAGTTTATGTGGGAGGCGATTCCAGGAAATACCAGTAGCGGAGTGGGGAACTGAGATGGGGAAGGGAGTCAGCCAAGAGAGTGTGTGTGGCCAAGCAAATCATCTCTGTGGGTACTGGAGCTTAATCCTGCTGGGAACCCTGGGAGCCAGCACAGACTCTTCCTTCAGAGTTATTCCCCTTCAGGAGAGGGAGCTGGGGTATGTATAGGCCACCTCCGTGGCCACTGAGCACTGTTCTGGGCCGGGCAGGGCATGGGCACTTCCCCAAAGCCATGGTCTTCCAATGGGGCAGACAGAGTGGGCTGGAGTATGAGCCTTCAGAGAGAGATGCAGGGGCTGGCTTAGAGGGGGGGGGCTCCAGGGGACACGGGCAGTGTGTGGGCACCTCTGTGGCTATGGGGTGGTGAGGCAGGCAGGGCAGACAGGAGCCTGGAGATCAGTGCAGAGACCACAGGATGAGATGGTGGTAGCCTGGGCTGAGAAGCGGTGGTGATGGGCAGAAGGCGACAATGTCAGGATGCAGAGATGGCCGACCTTGGTGACAGATGTGGGGGAACGAAGAGCACTGGAGAGGACTCCCAAAGCCACAAGGGGCCCCTGCGCCTCCCCAAGGCTCTCCCTCGTCTCCTCCTGCAGGCCCTCCCCTGCCTTGGTCCTCTCCTGGCGTTCCCCCACCAGCCAGCCTCTCTGGGCCCTGTCATCCTCTCCAAAGCTGTGCTGGACGGAGTGCCAGGACACGAAGACACCTGGCCACGGACGTCGGTACCCACAGTTACGTCCCTTCTCCTCCTGGCCTCACTCTCCCTCCAGGTAAACCAGGAGGGTTCACCAGATCACCGCTCAGGCGCCCTTTCAGAGCACTGACCTTCTAGAAAGGCTCACGGTGCCCTGCGAAGGGAATAAAACAAAGATCGTCCTTTTGGGGAAACCAAGGCCCAGGGAGCAGAGGGGCTTGTCGGAGGTCACCGACCACGTGGGTACTTGACCGAGACCCCCATCGCTCATTGGGGCCGCTCCCTCAGCCTGCCCTGGCCCTGCTTCCCCACCGTGTTTATTTTCGGGTAGTGCAGCAGCCAGCATGAAGTTTCAAGATTTCCCTCCTGCTCTTGTTTGTGTGCGTGGCTGTGAACGGAAACGTGTTAAGAACGGTGGTTTTAAACTGGCTTGTAGCGCTCACCCGTCCGTCCTGTCCCACTTGAGGATCCAGGCTCGGCGTACTATCGTCCTCTCACTTTGGGACTTTTGAGCCTAGGGGTCCATACAAGCCTCCAGGGGCTTAATTTACAGGGGGTTTCAGAGAGAAGCAGGAGGCCTGTGCTGGCAGCTCCGAGCCCCGACCACGGCCCTGCACAGCCTGCGGGCCTGTTCCGAGGGTCCCAGGCACAGGAAACCCAGACCTTTCATTTTAGATCAGACCCCAGGGCTCTGCGTTTCCTGCACGCTGACCAGGTAGCCCTCCCACACCACCTGCTTGGAGCCCTGGGCCCCTCCTCTGAGACCGTGGGAGGGGAGAGCTGTGCAGCCTGCAGTGGGTCCTGAGGAAGTCCGAGTTTCCAAACTGACTGCTCCAGGTCAGTGATCGCCCTCATCCTTGTTCTCTTTGGCTGGTCCCATGTTTTCCCACATCAGTTTTTTTTTTTTTTTTTTTTTTTTACAAGGTGAAACAACTTGTCAGCAATTAGAAGTCAAATTGGGATTTCTGGTTACTTTAAGGATCTAGAAGACCTGGCAGCACTGGGCTCACATTCCTGCCTGCGAATATCTGCCAGGTCTTATCTGGGGGTGGGGAGGCTGCAGCTGGGTGGGGAGGCTTCACCCAGCTGCAGCCTCCCCACCCCCAGATAAGACCTATGCCCTTCAGTTCACCATAGCCGCCCCCCCCCCCCACACACACACACACACTCCCTATTGCCTCACAGCTGGGAGCTGCGTGTCCGTTGCCATGTGTCACCAAGTTTATGCTGCTGTTTCTCAAATCAGAGAGTTATGAGGAAAGTAAAATATGTTGGGTCCCCACATTTCCAACAAAAGTGGAAAGCAAGTTCTTCTCTATTCCCTGCCTGCCGCCGGGTGAGCCACCTGTCCCGTCGTTAGGGCTGCTAGAGCAGCAGTTTACCTCCAGGGCTGTGTTTGTCCCCATCCCCTCCTCTGGCACAGCCACCACCGTTACAGGTGTCGTCATGTCGCATTTATTGGTTCTTTGGCGGGTTGTGTACAATGAGACAGGTCAAGAGAGCCCCTGGTCTGTCTGAGAGGCAAAGTTTGGTGGGCAAAGAAGACAGAAAACCGAGCCGCTGGGAGAGAAGGGCGAGATCTAAAAGGACGAAAAATCACCATGTTAGAAAGGGAAGCTCTTAGGTGACTCCCAGCGGCCTGGTGGGAGTGGCCTCCTGGCCCTCTGCCCAGCGCGGCCTGTGTAGCGACCGGCGGCCGTGGCGCCCAGCAGCAGCTCATTTCCTGGGCTCCAGAATATTGGAGAGCCAAGGCAGTTTGGATGGGGAGACTCAGGGCTGCCTATAAATCCAGCCACCTCACTGAGAAAAAGGTGGTGGGGAGGGGAAAGCCCATTTTCTCTCTGTCTAATGGGGATATGAAGACAGATAGGCCCTGGCTCCCTCTGTGAGAACCCCTTCAGTCCGGGCAAGCAGGCCTCTCAGGCCCCCGTGGTCACCACACTGCTCCGCTTCGGTTTCCCGGAGGCTCCCCCAGAAGCCCCTGGGGGGCGTACTGCAGGCAAGATCCCCCTGTCAGGTGAGGCAAGCACGTGGCCCTGTAGAGGAACTCCAGGTGACCGTGATTCAGGTTACACGTCACCTTCTGTGGGCCGGACTGCGGAGTCCGGTCACAGGTGCCAAGGAGATCATCGTCCCAGCCATTGTCCTCGTCCCAGACCTGCACCCTCAGGGGCCCCCCTGAGACCAGGACCACGTCCCCAAAGTCCAGCCGTGTCATCCACTTGGGGTTGTTATCGTTCCACACCGTGCCTGTCCTCAGCTCCTGGCCCCCAAAGAAGACCTTCAGGTAGGCGTCTGTGGAGGTAAATTTGTCTCCCCACAGACCTGTCGCCTTGAAGTTCATCACCTCTAAGTGGGCCAGGCCCTTCTGCCGGGGACAGCAGTCCTGGTTGGTGACCGCTGAGCCGTGGCACACGCACCGGCAGGGGTCATGGGGGCTCTTCTGCTGGCCCAGGGGGCAGGGCCGGCTGCAGTCCCTCCAGCGTGCATGGTCCATCACATACTTGCTCACAGCCTGCCTCAGCGCCTCCTGCCGTGGGTCCGGCTCCTTCAGAAGCATGTGCAGCGGCTCCAGGTTGTAGTCCACCAGGCCGGGTCTGTCCACCAGGGACTTCACCCAGGCTGAGAACTGCTCGGGCGCTGCGTGTTTCCCGAACAGCAGGTCAGCCATGGCGGAGTGGTGGCCGCCTACCACTTTGGAATAGCGCTCCTGGTAGGCCTCGTGGAAGGAGGCTGTCATCTTGTGCTGCTTCTTCTTCTCCTCACAGGCCTTGAATTCCGATGAGGAGCTGGCGCAGCTGCCTATGCTGACCTCGGCCTCCACGGCCAGGCATTCCCCCACCTCGTCGGCCGTGAGCCCTCCCAGGGCCAGCTCGCAGGTGCGCAGGGCGGTGAGGGCGAAGATCTTGCCGCCCAGCTCCACGGAGCGGATGAAGTGCGTACCGTAGTTGGAGATGAGCCTTCTGTAGTAGGGCTCGGTGGAGGCATTGAAGTGGGGGGGCAGGTCCCTGACGGCCCTCTTGAACTCGGGGTGGAGTGGCGGAGAGTGCACCAGGTGAACACTGGGGCGGGGGAGGGGGGGGGAGGGAAAGACATCAGGTGGGCCCAGCCGTGGGTCGTCTGTCCTGGATTCTGTAACTCCCTCAGATGCCCAGGGTCACCTATAAATGGCAGAACTGGGACCCGAACCCAGGAAACCCACTCTGTCTATGCCTCCTCAATGGCCCTGCGACTTTGTCCAGGCATTTTCACTTTTCCTTTTCAAAATAAAGTTTTTCTTTCCTTTTTATTTTCTAAGGATACAGGTGATGATACTGCAGGGAGGGTATTCCTCTAGCTTTGGACCCTAGTCCTGTGGCCCTTGTCTGTCCCGTGGTTTGGGCCCGTATGCCTGGGCTGCTGGTGACTCTAGCCATGTAGGCGGGGGTGCCCTGACGCACTGTGGGGAAGGGTGGCCTTCCAGTGGGAGGGATCAGGGCACGTGACTTGGGGCTGCCCATTGAGATCATGCGTTTCTCAGGTGAGGGACCTACATCCCCGAGGGCTGGTGCTCAGCTCTTGCTCAGTGCCGTAGCCCTAATTCCCAGCACGGAGCGTGGCAAAGCGGGCACGAATAGTGTCCGAATGGATGAAGGCGGCTCAGTGACGGGAGGGACCCAGCCAGATCTCCTGCCCGCAGAAGGCTGGCAATGCCCAGGAAAGAGGGGTTGGGCACTCAGTAGGCCTGAAGGCACTCTGTTGGGGCTCTCAGCCCCGCCTTGCCTGCTTCCTCGCCACTGTCCCCTCCCTGGGCTCTTCCAGGTCAGGGCCACCGGGCGCTGGACCAGCTGGTGAGCGAGGACCTGGGCTGTGGCTTCCTCCTGGTGGCAGCAGCCTTCAGTCCCCACTGTGCCATGCCAGGGCTCCCAGACCACCCAGAATCCCCCAGAACTTTTTCAAGCCCCTCTGTCATCACCCCCAGCACTCACCTATAGAAGCGACACTCCATTGTGTCGGTGCTGAAGCTGTACTGGTCCTGGTGGGTTTTCTCAGCCGCAAAATTGGCCTCTTTGGAGTGCGAGCCGGCCACAGTCACACGAGCACTGGTGCTGGGCTTGGGGTTTACGTCCAGCCCCACCCGCCAGTCATTGCGGATGTTGGAAGCGGCATCCTTGGCCACGGTCTCTGTGGAGCTGGCCTTGGCCCTGACCAGATGGCGCTGGCAGCCTGTGCCCTGGGCCCGCCAGTGGGTGAGCGCCAGGGGCAGGCGCTGGCGGGCACCCCCTTTTAGGGTGTTGCGGCAGAGGGTGCAGGTGCCATCGGGCCGTAGGAAGCTCTCCGTATCCACCGGGAAGGAGCCTGAGCGCTTGAGACTGGTCACATCCACGCCCTCCCCCACCAGCTCTGAGCCAGGCACCGCCTTGAGAACACTCTGGCACTCGGATCTCGCAGCAGTGTAGCAGGGGGCAGGGGCAGGCGTGGGCAGCAGCAGGAGCAGGATGCCCAAGAGGAGCACACGGGTGGCCATGGAACTGTGGAGACAGAGGTTGTCTGAATTCTGGGAAGCTAGGGGCAGAGGTAAGGAGAATGGCTGACCCCCTCCCTCAGCCGGATGATCAGGGCACATGGAATGGGGAGGGAATGAGGTATCTCTCAAGTCATCGAATGTCAGAGCCGGAATGGCCTTTACAAACCTGGTCACCACATGGTACAGATGGGCCTAGTGCGGAGAAGGGACTTGCCCAGGTCCACAGCCAGAGGAGCCCCTTGCTAGGATTCCCACTATTTAAGGCCTTTGGGATTCAGATGGATGGCTCTGTCCTCACGGTGGCTGCTGGTGGGAGGCTCTGTGTGCACAGGAGGGGACAGAGCGGAGCTGTAGCAGATTTGGGAAGGGACCTGGGGACTCTGGAAAAGACTGGATTCTGGAGAAGTGCCATGCGTTCCCCATTCCGCCTCTCTCATTCTCTCTGTTCCCCACTAAGCCTTTCATGGAAATGGGGAAGAAATGAGGTTGTGCATCAGCGTTATTCCTCATTCCCCCTTTGGGGCCCTCTCCCTGAGCCTCATGGAAGAACATCAGCCTACATTCTAGAATAAAAGCTCTCTATGAGCGTAGGCCCTTCGATGCTGGGCGGGAGGGGCTGTTCGTCTGCCCTCCAGGCTCCCTGACACTCAGGCTTGTGCACCCCCACCATGCTCCGTGGAGTTCTACGAGCCACCTTTTGCCCACGATCGGAGAGCGATAAGCTAGAAGGCTCTTCCTCATATGGACATGGCCTTGGAGTCTCACCTGGGCCTGCTTACAATCTGGAATCTCTCTCTACCTCTATGCAGATGAACTCCTGGGGGGCCGCTCCCCTCCAGCACCTGCGGGTGGGGGTGGGGGGTGGGGGTTGGGGGGCAGTCTCTCTGAGTCACCGGGACTGTGGAGAGCAGGGCTTCCCCTGCATTCCCTCTGTGCCTGGCCCAGAGGAGTGACTTGCATGGTGGGGGTCCAGGCAACACGGCAGCCCCCAAGGTAGTAACAGAACAAGGGGAGCCTCTCAAAGGCCCGAGGGTTATCCCATTCCGGAGGCCAGCGCAGTTCATCCCCTCCACCCAAGGAGCTCAGCTCCCTCTTGGCCCCCATCCTATTGTCTCCCAGGAAGCTTGTTTCCAGCTTTCTTAGAAGCTTTCGCTGTCCACATGTGAAGGGGTCTCAGAGCTACGTACTCCCACCTCTTAATGTTATAGATGAGGAAACCGCGGGCCCGCGTCAGCGCGAGGCTGCCCAGGGGGTCCGTGACCAGCACCGTCTGGGACCCAAGTCTCTGGTTGTACAAGTCACAGCACTTCCTGCCACATCAGGCTCTTCCTTCAAAGGAGCAGCCCCACTCCAGGCCCCCAACCCCACCCCGGCCCCCCAGCCTCCTGTCGCGGCTCCCTCCGTACCTGGAGTCCTGCATTGAGATGCTCCCACACAGACACCCTCTCCCGTCAGGGGAAGCTCCTGAAGTGGTGTCAGCCCTCCTAGCAGGCTCACCCTACAGCTCATCACCAGGCCACCTTTCATATCACTTCTGCTTCCTGCCCGCCCGCCCCCCCAACTGTGGTCACACCTCTCCCTCGCTCCACCCCCCGCCCCCCAGCACCCACCCTGTCCTCACCTCCTCATCCGGCCCTGCTGACAGCCCTCAGGAAGCAAACTGTGAAGGCCAGAGGCTCAGTCTCCAAGCAGAGCAGCCTGGGGCGTGGGGCCTGGGGCCACAGCGAGGCCTCTGTGGAGTGAACACGGGCCTGAGGACGTCCATGTTCCGCTCTGGTGTTAGTGAACGGCCCACAGGGGACTCCCCCGCCTCTCCCCACAGCAGCGCAGGTGTGAGCCCCGGGGGGCGCTACAGAGCAGGCACTCCCAGCCTGGGGAGCCCCCTGTGTCCTAGCTGTGTGGCCTGGCAAGTTCCTTTAGCTTCTGTGCCTCAGTTTCCTCAACTAAAAGTGAGAATAACAACAGTGTAGACGGCAGAGGTTGTACACGTTTGGGGAGTTACTGCATGTGAAGTGCTTAGCACAGTGCCTGGCCCTCAGCCAGTGTTCATGTGTGACCACCCCGTCCTCACTGAGTGGCGTGTGTGTGTCTGTGTGTGTGTCTGTGTGTGTGTGTGTGTGTGTGTATGGGGGGAATAAACATTGTTCAAACCTCCTCGCCCACTTCCTGCCCACACCTATCTCCCAGCACAGCCCGGACTCTGAGCCCCAAACACATACCCGAGGACAGGGTCTCCTCCCTGTGAGGATCACTGTGAGAATCAGCGGCCACAGTGTCCCAGCCTCCTTCTCAGCCCTGGCCCGTGGCTGCAGCCACAGGGCTCTGGGACCCCGCTGGGCAGAGACATTTGGGTGGGACCGAGGCCCAGGGGTCTTCTTCAGTTTTCATCTTCCTTGAGGTCACGATGGGTAAAGTTTCCACTGGTTGATTGACTCACAGGGCGACTTCTGGGGGCAAAATCACACTGATCTGAAACGGGGACAGCTGGGTAAGTGGGAAACTGTTCTCTTTACTTCGCCCTCCAACCGCGTCGGTGATGGGGACAGATAGCCGCAGACCCAGACCACGTGTGACACCATGCAGTGGCTCATACCTTGAGTTCATGTCTTCCCTTGCGTCCCCCTGCTCTTACGGGAAGAGGGGCTCACATTGCCTTCTCGGACTTGACCCATCCCCTCCGGGAGCTGTCCCCTTCCCTCTCCCAGAAATTGCAGCCTCCTGACCCTTCCAGCTCCTGCCTGGGCCTGACTTGGATGCCCAGGCTGTGAGGAGTGTAGTTCTGACTGTGCTCAGAAGATCAGGCTGAGGGGCCTGGAAACCCTGTAGGAAGTGAAGGTGAGGTATCGGGAACAGGCCTGGTCTCGGCTTTGCTGAGAACTTGCTGAGTGTCTCCAGTGAGTTCTAACCCCTTTCTAAGCGAGTTTCCTCATCTATGACAACCGAAGGGAGGGCTTCAGGATTTCTAAGAATCCTTAGATTCTCAATGCTGAGAAGTGCGCTTGGTGGGTTCGAGCGCTGTGTGAAGTAGCTCAGGCCAGGAAATTCCGGTGGGGCAGTCCAGGAAAGAGCAGTGGTCACACTGGGTTGACAGCTACTGGCTTGGGCCTGTGTAACCGTTGAAACTTAGCACTTGAAATGTGCTTTAAGCACAGTTTTTCCTCAGAGACGCAAGTTCAATTGCCAGCTACTATCTCAATGGTTTATTAGTAACAATTGTGCATCCGCCACTACAACACATTTTAGAACATTTTCATCACTCACTGAAGAAACCCCGTACCCATGAGCCGTCGCTGCTCATTTCCCCTGACACTCAGCTACCTTCTGTCTCCATGGGTTGCCTGTTTTGGACATTTGATGGTAATCGAATCATATGAGATGTGAACTTCTGTGTCTGGCTTACTTGACATAATATCCCCAAGGTTCATCCACGCTGTAGCATTTTTCAGTATTCTATTCCTTTTCATGACTGAATAACATTCGGTTGTATGAATGTACCACTTTGTTTATTCTCTTAGCAGTTGATGAACATTTCCACCGTTTTCATGGCTACTAAAAACAATGCTGCTATGAACATGTGTGTGCAAGTTTTGGGTGGGCATATGTTTTCATTTCTCTTAGGTATAACATAGGAGTGGAATTGCTGGGTCACAGGGTCACGTTTTTAGGAACTGCTTTAGTATGTGGCTGTTCCATTTTAAGTTCGTACCAGCAGTGTGTGAGGGATCCAATTTCCCCCACATCCTTGACATTATCTCGCTTCTGGATTATTGCCTGGATTATTACCGGAAATGGTTTTGATTTGGAATTCCTCAATGGCTAATGATGTTGAGCATCTTTTCATTTGTTTATTGGTCATTTGTCTATATTCTTTGGAGAAATATCTACTCAAGTCCTTTGCCCGTTTTTGAATTGGGTTGTCTTTTAATTGTTGATTTGTAATAATTCTTTATATATTTTAGATTCTAGGGTCTAGGCCCTTATCAGATATAGGTTTGAAAACATTTTTTTTCCTATTCTGTGAGTTATTTTGACTCTTTTGATGGTATCCTTTGAAGTACAAAAGTTTTTAATTTTGGTAAAGTCCAATTTATCTATTTTTTATTTTTATTTTGTTGCTTTTACTTCTAATAGCATATCCAAGAAGTCTTTACCTAATCCTAGGTCATGAAGATTTACTCCTGTAATTTCTTCAAAGAGTCTTATAATTTTCCCTATTACATTCAGGTCTATGATCCACTTGAACTTTATTTTTGTGTCTGGAAAGGGGTCCAGCTTAATTATTTTGCATGAGAATATGGTAAATGTATATACATTTTAAGATTACAAAATATTTACTCTTGACAGAAAAGCTCTGTGGTCATCCTACACAGAATGCGTGAGGAAGATATTGATCATGGTTGCATCTACTTACACTCTCCATACCTACTACGTAAACAACAGATGTGAACTGTAATCAACAAGGTCCTGCAACAAAACAAGTGTTTACATGTAGTTATTGTGCATATTTTAGGATCCCAAAGGCAGCCACAGGTGGTGTTCCCTTCATCCTGCGATCATTCTCTGTTCCCTCTTCTTCACAGATTTGTGAAACTTTAGGGTCCTTCTTCCTCACCCTTCAAATGTCTTACCCAGAGTTATGCTTGAATTTTCACCGTTAGTCTCATAAAATGAGTGGAAGAGTTTTCCTCTTTTTCCATTTTGTGGCAGAGTTTTTAGAGGGTTGGCACTCAGTTTTTGTAGTTGAGTAGATTTTTAACTACTGAGTTCATGTCTTTAGTAGTTACAGATCTATTCGGATTTTCTGTTTTTGTTTTTATCTGGTACTAGTTTTTGGCAAATTACATTTTTCTAGGAACTCGTCCTAGAGTTTCACACACGTGGGTGTGAAATTTGCAACAGTTCTCTTTTTTAAAAAAATCTTTCTGAGGTTGTAGTGATATCCCCTTTTTAATTACCGATATTTAAAATTATGGCTTTTCTCTTTTGTCTAGATGTGTTACTAAAGATTTTTGTATATTTTATTAATTTTCTTGAAGTACATGCTCTTGGCTTTATTGATCCTCCCTACTGCATCATTTTCTATTTTACTTATTTTTTTATTTAAAAAATTATTTGACTACACTTGACATTCAATATTTATTAATTTCAGGTGTACAGCATTGTGGTTAAGCATTTATAGGACTTACAGAGTGATCCCCAATCACTCTAGTACCCACCCGGAGCCATATAGTTATTATATTTTCCATTTTATTAATCTCATTCTTAGGTTTTTATTTCCTCCTTTTCCCTATATTCTTTGAGCTTCCTCTATTGTTCTTTGTCTAACTTCTTGAGTTGAATCTTTAGCTCATGAATTTTCAGTCTTTTTTTAAATTTATGTATGATTAACACAGAACATTAGTTTGTGTATGACATAACAATTTCATATTTGTTTATATTGTGAAATGATCATTATCATAAGTCTAGTTAACATATATCACCATACATAGTTACAAAATCTTTTGTTTTTTGTGACAAGAACTTTTAAGATTTACTCTCTTAGAACTTTCAAATATACAATACAGTATTATTAACTATAGACACCATGCTGTATATTACACCCCGTGACTTATTTATTTTATAGCTGGATGTTTGCACCTTCACCCATTTCATCCACTCCCTGCCCCAATCTGTTTTTACATCTATGAGCTTGTTTGTTTTCTTTTTAAGATTCCGCATGTGTTTGTCTTTATCTGACTTATCTCACTTAGTACAATGCCCTCAAGGTCCATCCATGTTTTCACAAAGGGCAAGATTTTCTTTTTGAATGGCTGAATAATATTCCATTGTGTAATATTCCATTGTGTGTGTGTGTGTGTGTGTGTGTGTGTGTGTTTATCACATTTTCTTTATTCATTTACCCATTGAGGGACACTTAGGTTGTTTTGATATCTCTGTTATCTATAATAATAAAAGCATAATATGCTAATTAGACCAGACGTCCTTCTGGACGAAGCCAGGGCTGGGAGGGAAGCCTGGTTCCTGGGTGCCCGAGGGAAGCTGGTGCCGGCAGCCAGGGGAAGGAAGGCCTACTCTTGCACGGATTTCATGCATCTAGCCTCTAGTTATAAATAATGTTGTAATTAACATGAGGGTGATTATCTTTTCAAGTTTATATTTTTGTTTTCTTTGTATAGATACCCAGAAGTGGAAATCATAAATTTCCTTATGATTTTTCATTGACTTGTGAGTTTCTTTTTAAGTATGTTTTTTGTATTTCTACAAAAATGGAGTTTTAAATACTTTTGGGTATTGATTTTTAACATAGTTACATTGTAGTCAGAACATATTGTCTATATGACAACCATTCTTTGATGTATGTTGACATTTTCTCTATGGTCTACTAAATATTCAGTTTTGTAAGTGCTCCTGTGTACCTGAGCAGAAAAATTTTATTCTATAATTTAAAATATTCTTTTATTTTGTAATTTGCTAAATTTTGGGTACAGGGTTCAATGTTCAAATCTATGGTCTTTTGATATATTAATTACTGAGAGAATCATGTTGAAATCTCTCACTGTGAGGATAGATTGTTTAAGATCTATACATTTTTCCCTACAGCTAGAGTTCTGTCAACTTTTACTTTATGTTTTGAGGCTATTTTATTAAACAAGTTTAACATTGTTTCCTGGGTGAATTGAACTCTTTATGTAGTAACCCCTTTAATCCCAAATAGTGCAATTTTGTCCATATTTATAGAGCTATCCCAACTTTCTCTGTCTTATTGTTATTTTTAACTGTGATAAAATACACATAGCATAAAATTTACCATCTTAATAATTTTTAAGTGTACCAACTAGTATTCGTCTTGGAGATCTTCTATCTTACTTTCAAACTCCCTGTGTTTTTATGTTTTAGGCGGGCCTCTGTTAAACATAATTAGTTAGATTTTGTTCTGTCACCCAATCTGCCTATATAACTGTGCATTAAGTCCATTCACATTTATTGTGATCACTGCTCTATTAGAGTTTATTTCTACTGAACTTTTAAAAAATTACATTTTTTCTCTCTCTCTAATGGTTTAGGTCTTAAAATCTTTCTGATTCTATAGTGATTATCCATAAAAATTCTAACATTCCTTCTTTGCAAGGTCTAAAGTTGTTTAGTATTGTTCTCTTTTCCAGGGATACTTAGAATGCTATTAACTAACATCACCCTTTCTCCTTCTGAGGTTATTTTTATCCAGTATTTTAGTTCTATCTTTCTTTTCCTCTACTAAATTAGTCATTGGGTACTATGATTTCATATTTACCCATGTGCTTCCCAATTTCTTTGCTCATTATCCTTTCATCTCTGAGTTCCTTTTGGGGATAATTTCCTTTTTTTTTTTTTTTCTTAAAGTACACACATTAGAAGTACTTTCAATGGGTGTCTCTGGGAGCAGTTTCTATTTGCCTGGAATGTCTTTACGTCACCCGTGTTTTTGAACCATAATTTTAGCTGGTTGACACTCTGGCGTTATTGCTGGTTGACACCTCTTAAAATAACTTTGAAGTTAGCTCTCTGTTTCTAGCTTCTATTGTGGTCATTCCTTTATAGAGAATTTGTCTTCTTTTGAGGGGAGGGACTGTTAAGGGCTTTTCATTTTTGATTTTCTGAAAATGTCCTACAAACTATGAAGACAGAAATGAATTGCTTCTTTTAAGCTTTTATTTGCTAAAAACTATGATAGATTCAACCACAACTGAAATGAAATGACCCAAATAAAGTACTTCAGTGTCAACTGTTCCATTGAACCAATATTTTCCCATGCACACAGCACTTACTAGTCTTGGTATTAGTATTGTTTGAAGGCTACCCCTCTAAGCTGTCAATTGTTTGCACAATCAGTGATGATTTTCTCCATTCCCAATGGAACTGCCTTCCTGAATTTCCAGTGTTACGTTTTCCCACAGGCTATTCCCAGATTGTGTGACCTGACTCTGCTGCAGGGGTGAAGTTTTGGCCATGGTTTGTCTTAAAAGCTTAATGATATAACTTTATATCATAACTTAGAGCAAAAACATATTTTAACATGCAGGTAGCAAAACTTATTTGCACACTTTTAAAAACAAGAGGACGGAGTTTCGTTGAGATGTAGGATTTGGAAGAGCCAGCCTGGGCTTGCACTGGTGTGGAGGTGTCAGCATTTCTGAGTTCCTCTAGGATGTCTGGGCCACCGTAATAATCTTCTTTGTTCAGAGCAATGACTCCTGATCTTAGGTTTGTGACACTCCGGCTGTCTCCGGATGTCTCTGGAGGTCACGTTGCTTTTCATTTTTCCTGTTTGGGATTTGTTCTTCCTGAATCTGAGAATACGCATTTTTCACCACCCTGGAAAACAGCGTGGCCCTTAGCCCTTCATGTATCCTGTCTCCCTCATTCTCTCTCTTGGCCTTCTGGAATGTGAATGAGAAATATTTGTTGCTTTTTGTCTCTGTACTGAGTTCCCATTATTTTATCCAGTTCTTTGTTGTAATTCACTAATTCTTGCTTTAGCTGTGTTTAGTCTACTATTTAATCCACCCACTAAAATTTTCAATTAGGCAATATATTGATCAGGATACAAAAATCAAAACAATATAAGAAGATATACAGTGAATCTTCTTGCTCCTGCCCCATTCCCCATCTGCCCCCGACCAACTTACCACCACAGGTGCCCCCTTTCTCCTTTTTGGATTCTTTGGTGTCTTCTCAGAGGTATTTTCGCACAAACATTAGCAAATACTAGTATAACTGTTTGCTTATTTTCTCCCTTTTTCACACAAAAGTAATCATGTTATACATCTTGCTTTGTATTTTGATTTTGTTATAAAAAAGTATAATTGGAAGACATTTCCATATCAGCACATAGAAAGTTTCCTCATTCTTTTATTATTTTAAATGGTTGCACAGCACTTCATTATATGGGTGAAAAATAATTTATTTGACCAGCCTCTTATTTGTGGACATTTGAGTTATTTAAAATTTGTTTTGCTCTCACAATGTTGCAATCAACCTAGTACATAACTCATTTGTTGGATCAGAATTTTTTGCATGCTCCCTTTTGTTAAAAATTACATATACACACACATAACACATGTGTACATACATTACAGATATACATATATAGGATGCACATATGTACATACTAATATGTGTGTATGTGTATATACATGCCACCCATAGGGGTGGCATCAGTTTCCACTTTTACCATGAGTGCGTGAGTGGGCCTATTTTCCCTGTCTTACCTACAGAGTGTGGGTCTTCCAGATTTTTGTTAAGTTAATTTTTACTTTTAGTGATTTATTTTTTATTTATGTGCTCTGTTTCCTACTGTTTCAAATTTCATAATTACGTTTTCTATTCCTTAAACATTTTTTTTTTTTAATATATTTTATTGATATTTTACAGAGAGGAAGGGAGAGAGATAGAGAGTTAGAAACATCGATGAGAGAGAAACATCGATCAGCTGCCTCCTGCACATCTCCTACTGGGGATATGCCCGCAACCCAGGTACATGCCCTTGACCGGAATCGAACCCGGGACCCTTCAGTCCACAGGCCGACGCTCTATCCACTGAGCCAAACCGGTTTCGGCTCCTTAAACATTTTTTAAAAACATTCAAACATACTCTTGTAAAATTTCACATCTAGCTAATCTCTGAAGCTTTGGCACATCTAATTCTTTATCTTGTGATATCAGCTTGCATCCTTGCTGCTTTGCTTGTCAGTTTAGACTGTGAGCTCCTGCTTAGGGGCTCTTTACCTGTGGGACTCCTGCGAAGCCTGGCTTGAGAATACTTCTCCGAAGCAGGTTTGCATTTGCTTTTGTGCGGCATCTCCCAGTTTTACCCACCGTCTATTTTTGTTTCTATGTTGGCTTGGCATATTCTGGCCCACAGCAGCAGTGTACATTTGAACCTCAAATTCGGGAAGGTCAGTCTGTGGTTACGATGTTTTAGAAGACACTCAGTCCTTCCACTCAGATTTGAGACTGAGACAAACAAGTGTCGTACTTAACTCCCCTTCCCAGTAAATAGATCCTCTTTCTAGCCTTCCCTTTCATTGATATTATTAGCCCTCTGAGAATTTATTTAGGTTTTATGTGGGATGATCTCAGCTTCAATTCCCCTACCTCTGCCCCCACCCAAGACATCATTGCTTTTTACCCCTGTGGTTATTGTAACTTAGGCTGTAGAGGCACATGCCCTCAGGTCACCCAAGGCTGGTCTGTCTGCTTTTCTCTCTCATTCTTACCTCTTTGGTTTTTGGCACCTTGGAATGTCTCTTACTTATTTTCAATTTCATCTGTGCTTCTTGATGCAGGCTCTCTAGGTATTTTGCAGCAGGGGGAAATTTAAGGATAATTATTCTATAATATTTGACTTCATAAATATTATTCATTCAGTAAATATTTATTCAGTAAATATTGAATGAAATATTTATTTATTGCCTAGCAGACTAGACTATCCTATTCTTTCTATTTTAGTCCAAAAGATTCAAAAGACTCTGATAAGTATAGTAACCACCAGTTAATTCACACACCATTAGATGAAGGGGAAATTTTTTTCCAGTTTTAATAAAGAGATCTAAGCCATGGTAGATGATAGTGATGAACAAGGTTATGGTAGTTACAAATCCACACTGACAATATTTTTATATGGGATCCACCCAACTAAGGTAGCATTAAGAGGACATTTGTAACACCCTTTAAAATTGTTTAGAATTTTTTTTATTAATTTTCACCCAAGGATATTTTTCCATTGATTTTTAAAGAGAGTGGAAGAGGAGGGGAAGAGAGAGAGAGAGAGAGAGTCCCACATGCACCCCGACCAGG
Organism: Myotis nattereri; assembly: GCF_964212035.1. Taxonomy (NCBI): domain Eukaryota; kingdom Metazoa; phylum Chordata; class Mammalia; order Chiroptera; family Vespertilionidae; genus Myotis; species Myotis nattereri. The sequence continues at coordinate 19,719,883 of NC_138088.1, read as the reverse complement.
GCCCGGGATTGAGCCTGCAACTGAGGTACATGCCCTTGACAGAAATCGAGCCTGGACCCTTCAGTCCACGTTCTATCCACTGAGCCAAACCGGCTAGGGCTAACACCTTGATTTGAGTTTACCCTACAGTAATCTCTATTGATTAATAAAATAGGAATCTAGATTGCTAATATGCATATCATAGAAATGAGTAGTAGCAGTAGAATCTCTTGCTTTTTTATCATTTAAAATACTGAGGGTTGCTATATGAATAGCTTACGGTGGGACTCCCCTGGAACGCTGGTACTTATAGGGACCAGAAGGACATCGGGCTCCTCACTCTCTCCTGTCCTTTCTGTATTTCTCTTTCTGACGTCACAGTCTTTCATTGCCTCTTCGTCCTTGGCCCCATTCCTCACTTTCACCAGGCTGCCTTCGTGGCTCACTCATCTGCTCCAATGTCCCATCATTGCTGGTGAAAACTGGCAGCCCAACCTTCCCCATGGACTCCCGTGGCTCACCCTCTTGATATTATATAGCATAGACTTTACTTTTACAAAGACCTTTACACACATTATTTCATCTATGCCTAACAACATTGTGATAAAACCAGAATTATTTTTAAAATTATGTTTTTAATGATAAAACAAAGAGACCCGGCAAGAAGTTCTTGCCCAACATTACACAGCTAACAAGTGGCGGAGCAGGGACCAACCCTAGGTTTTCTGGCTGGAGGCCAGCATTTTCTTAGAAGCCCAGCTCACATACAGCTGCCCAGTGAGTGAATTTACATCCAAGCAAAATTCCAACATCTGGAAAAATTGTATTTCTAACTCATCAGTGCATTTTTAATTTTTGGATATTTCTATTAAAGAATAGTAGGTCTGAGCATTCTCTGTGAGAGCGGTGGCCTCAGATTATAGAGTTTAAAAAACTGGTGTGGGTTTTGTGAGTGTCCTGAGGGCCATGCTTGGTCATGTCCAGGAGTTTTTGATGGGTTACTAGTGGCCAAGGACGTGTGAAAACATGTCTCACTGAGCTCAAAACATGAACGGAAAAAAAAAAAAGTTCTGAGTAAGAGTCTGACTAATGACTCTTTGGAAGAAATTGAGCAGCGTCTGAAACCCGAACACCTGCCTTCCAGCTAGAAAAGCGTCTTCCCCAAACCCCACAGCCCCGTGCCCTTGACCAGCACAATGCACTGGGCACACTCACCCATTATGGGACTCATCGGTGAAGTCTTTACTGAACACCTGTTATGTGCCAGGTGCTGCTGGGTATTGATCATTACAGAGAGGGTGACAGAAGCACACAAGACAGGATTCTGTCCTTCAAGGGACTACGATCCACAGACGTTTCAGCTCTATGACGACGTTTACACCCTTGGAAGCCAGGCTGAAATCCCAGCTCCATCACAACTAACAATTAACCTTGGATACGTATCTGACCTCTTTAAGACTCAGTCTTCTCATCTATAAAACAAGGCCAATAATTGTATACAGCCAACCACTCCAATAACTCCAAGTATTTGTGTGGAGATTAAATGAGGTAATGTGTGTGAAGGGTGTGGCCCAGACGAAAAGATCTAAATAAAAGTTAGGTTATTGGCAAACAATCTTACAGGAGGTTGGGGATGCACGGCTTAGCAATGTGGAGCCACAGCAGTCCAGAGTGGTGGTTTGGGGTTTCGTTAACCTACTGATGTCACCAGAATAGGATGCCCTCGAAGGATTGGCAGGTGGCCGAGGTTGTGCAGAGAGAGGAACAGCAGGAGCAAAGACATGGAGGCAAAAAGGAGGGACCCACACCAAGGAAATAGCTTGTGGTTATGGGTAGGATTAGTATGTAGGGTACAAATAAATAGGTATTGATTAATTATAATTATTATACATATCTCATATTTAACATTCACTATCTGCTAGACACCTTGGGAAGTGCTTTATAATTATGATGCAAATTAATCTTCCTAATAGCACATGAAATTGAAATCTCTGCATGCACTGTTGAAACTTACCAGCCAAATATCCCTTCTAGAACAAAACCTCAAAGGAGAAATGAGAAGATCCAGCTACACGTTGGGGAGGGTAACCGAGGAAGCAGACTCCTCCAAGCCACACTCTAAAGACACTTTTGTTAGGACAACAGAAGAGGGAGCCCTAGAGTCATGAATCTTGGCCAAGAAATCCTTGCTCATTCTCCCCATGGAGGAGAACAACGCAAACGTCCACTGACAATAGACAGGTGAATAAGTGGTGGTATATTCGTGCAATGGGAGCTGCACAGCAACAAAAATTGGTGAACAACCAATGCAGAAAACATGGATGGATCTCACACATAAATTTGAATGAAGAAAACCAGACATAAGAGAATACAAACTATGATTCTTCATACCTGAAGTTCAAAATAGGGAAAACCCGTCTATGGCGACTGAGGTCAGAATAGTGGTTATTTTATGAAGAAGGATTAGGGATGGGGTAATGCTGGCAGCCTGAGCCCAGGGCGAGCCAGGCAATGAGCACCAGGGGCAGGCGCTGGGGGCGCCCTGCTGCAGGGTGTTGTGGCAGAGGGTGCAGGTGCCGTGGGGCTGAAGGAAGCTATGTGTCCACTGAGAAGGAGCCCAAGTGCAGGAGGCTGGTCACTTCCTCGCCCTCCTCTGCCAGCTACTAGCTGGGCATGAAAGGACAGATATGCTTTCAGTTGGAGCATGGCTGTGTGGCTGGGGACCACGGTGGGCAGGGACAGCAGATAGAGTAGGATGTCAGGAGGAGCAGGCAGGTGGCCACGGAGTTGCAGAGATGGGGCACTAGCTCATGTGGAGCTGAGCCTGAGCAGGGAGTGTAAGAGGCAAGTCGCAGTGGTTCTCAACCTTCTGGCCCTTTAAATACAATTCCTCATGTGACCCAACCATAAAATTATTTTCGTTGCTACTTCATAACTGTAATGTTGCTACTGTGATGAATCGTCATGTAAATATCTGATATGCAGGATGGCCTTAGGCGACCCCCGTGAAAGGGTCGTTCGACCGCCAAAGGGGTCGTGACCCACAGGTTGAGAACCGCTGCTCTACAGCATCTCACCTCCTTCTCTGCCCAGCACCTCTCCACATGCTACTGTGGACTCAAGCCACCCCCGGCCCTCTCTCTAGCACCTCCACCTTCTGCACAGGCAGGTCTCTTAGCAACAGTGGCGCTAGTGTGGGGTGAAGAGCAGGAGCTAAGACTGGCTCACCTGAGGGTACTCTGGAGTCCCCTGGAAGGAATTAAGCCCCACTAGGGAGCCAATGGGCTTGGACATGGCGCATGACCAACAATCCCAGTTTTCCCAGGACAGGGACTTTTCATGCTAAAACCGGAAAAGTCAGGGCAAACCTTGGGTGAACTGGTCACCCTAGTCATGCACCCAGCCAATGCTTAATCTCATCTGTGAGAAGCAGGGCAGAGGCCCTCTAGATGATGCAGGCCACCTGGCTCTGGCCCCGCTGTGGCCCCTACATCTCTGGGACCTTGGGTGCTCTGCTGAATGGGTTCCAGTTTTGGCTCTGTGGCCCTGGGCCAGAGCCTCCGCTTCTGTTTCCATCTACCAGCAGGAGAATTAATACCCACCTGCCCGGCAAATCACACAGGGGCACTGTGAATGTGAAAGGGCCTAGTGGGGGCCTTTGACAGGTGGCTGCTAGCATCATGGTCACCTTCACCCTGGTCTCACTCTTGGGGGCGGAGAGCTTAGAAAGCTGAGCCCAGCATATGGTCACCGTGCCGTACTTTGCTGCAGCTCTATTGACGTGCTCTGCTTCCAAGCCTTTCTTGTAGGAGCACATTTGTGGCCATTTAATCATGGTCTGCATCACCTTTCTCACCTGCATAGCTTTGTAGGGTTTACAAAGGGCTTTCATAGCCACCCATGATATCATTGGATGACTTCTCAATTTCTCATTTACAGAGCACAGACTCTACCAAAGCCCCCAGACCTGGATGTCTGAGTGATTTGTAATCCTCGTTTAGAGCAACACGACTAGACGCAGCCAGAATAACAGCCGGCATTTGTTGTCCTGGAAGAGCCCAATCTTTCCCTGGCCTCCTTCTCCTCCTGGAGGCCAGGTGCCTGGCTCCCCCACCAGCCCTCATCTGCACTGTCTCGGATTCTGCTTCCAGATGCTTTATTGCAAGTCAGGGCTCAGCCAAGGGAAGAAGAGATTAGCTCACTGCCCCCCTCGTGCTTAGGAAGACAGGAGGCCTCTCCCCGCTCCGCTCACAGGCCGCATGGCTCCCAGTGTGTGCTGGGAGACGATTCCTGTGGGCCTCCGTATACCTCCTTACAGCTTCTGTTCTGGACTATGTTTCCTGGGACTTGGCATAGTAACTGGCCCTGGGAGATAAAGATCTTCATCAGTCTCCAGGATAGAGGGCAGGTTTGCTTGCTGTCTCCCCACTGCAATGACTGGGCAGGCCTGCTAGCAGCCCCCTTGTAAGACTGGAATTTCCTAAACTCAGGGTTCCTCAGCTGTGACACAAACCCACTGTGGGCACAGCATCCACCCAGGCCTGCCTCTGACTTGGCTCCGAGGGACTTGGGGGGAGGGGGTCAATGAAAGGTGAAGGTCATGCTGCCTGCTGTGCCACGAGTAACCAGGCCTTGGTCTCTGACCCAAAGCTTTGTGTCTTCTGCCAGGAAACTGGAATAGCCTAGAAGTAGGGTAACATCTCAGGCCCTGCAAAACAATTGAGTTGTGTGACGAGGATGGGTGCTGAGGGAGACACAGCTTTCTGGAAGAGGAAGAAACAGCCCAATGGGGGCCCTGGTGGGGATATAAGGAGCCCCGTGGATGTGGTAGCAAATGGGCCCACCCAAGTGGTGGGGGAGGGTGGGGAGTAAGGGTCCCTTCGTGTCAGTGATGCTGTGGGGCCGGAGGGAGGAGGGAAACCAGCTGCTTGGTTGTCACTTTGGCTGTTGTTCCTGAGTTCCTGCGGCCACCTGGCTTGAGCCCTGCTGCAGACCCACCAGGAGGAAGGGCCAAGGAGCCCCCAAAGCTGAGGTCAGCTCTGGGTGGGTCCACTCTGAGCCCCGGCTGCCGAGGGCTTCTTGAAGCCCAAAGCACAGAATAGACCCCAGCCACTGACATTTCTTCAGGCGACTCATAAGCCCACACGGCCCTGGACATCAATCTGTCATGTGTTTTGCTTTCTGACATTTGCCCTTTGATGGGGGTGCACCTTTCAAAAGCCACAACCCAGGGAGAGATGGAGGGTTTTGCCTCCCCGCCTCCCCAGGGCGCTCAGACCTCAGAAAGGCATTAGGTCACTGGGTGTGGCGGCCGCCCTTGGCTCCTCGCAGCTGCTCTCAGCCCGCGGTGCTGCCCTGCCGGGGTGTGTGGGCCTATTCTGAACCTTTGGTGGAGGTCAGTCACTTCCGAGTGGGAGGATGCTTCCGTGGCCAGCTGGAGTGGACTCAGGGGAGCGCCTCGCTCAGGAGCTCTGGTTTGCAGCTTGCAACGTGCAATCTAGAGTCCTGTTTTAGCTCATTCCGGATTTAGGACTTCGCACTGTACTTTAATTCTCCGTGGGCTTTGCTCGCTTCATGACCTTGCATTCCTGCGGCTCCCTGTGCCCCTCTGCCAAGGCTCGGCTCCACTGGCCCAAAGAGCCATTTGGTGACTGAGTCAGGGGCTCTGGGAGAGATTTCTGATCCGGTTCCCACCCCACAAACCTCCTAGCGTCCCAGCGCTGACTTGGCTAATTTGGAGGTCTTGCCAACAAGTATATCTTGGAGGCCAGTGGAGCTTAATTGTGGGGCAGCTCCAGGGCCCTGTGGTGGACAGGTGACTAATGGTGACCACTGGGGGTGTTGCCATCAGCTGTTGGGTGAGATGATGGGTATCAGGTATCATACAGTTCCCAAGGCCTGAGTACCCCTGCAGGCTGATATCCTTTCTCTCCTTGGAGTTGGGGCTGCAGGGACCATCTCTATCCAGAGCACAGGGCACAGAGCACAGGGCACAGGACTTAATCAGCAACTTGCAGTCTCCTGAGAGCTGGCTGTGGGTCCAGCCCAGTTCCAGGCACCCTGGGGAGCCATGCCCTATGAGGAGCCACTACGAAGCTAACCATTTGGTGAGAAATAACGTGCTTACAGACCCTACAGCAGCATGGAGTGCATAGATTTTGGGGTCTGAAGAGCTGACTCCAAGTCCCAACTCTGCCACTTTCTAGCTGTGTGACCTTGGGCTGGTTACTAACTTCTCTGAACCTCAGTTTAAATCTCATCTATAAATGGGGACAACACCTACCCCTAAGAGTTAGATAAATAAAGATAGTAAAGTCAATTTTAACCTTACACTGGGTCCTCAGGGAAGAAGTTATCCCTCAGAACGCCCAGACCCCCTGGCTGAAAGCTATGCTGACCGAGCCCAACCCTTACTAGCAGCCTGCAGCACCCACATTTTGTTCCGCAAACATGTCACATTATGCTGGAGGGAAGGTTCTTTCCATTCCAAGGGGACTTTTTGACCTAGACCCATAAACCATGATGGCGGTGATCCTCTTGGGCACACTCTCAGAGCCAGCAGGTTCTTGGCAAGCATCGCCCTGCGGACTGGAGCTTGGCCAGCAGCCTCTGGTCTGGTGCCAGGACAGATATTTCTCACCTAATCTAATCCCTAATCCACAGTCTTCATGACAATGGGTTCAAAGTCTTAGAGGAATCATTTAGCCCCTGGAGAGAGCTGCTTGCCAATGTGGAGGGCTGCAGGGAGGGGACCTCAGTGATGCTCATTGAGCACCTCCTGGGTGCCAAGTCAGGTGACACAAAGCCTCGGCAGGGAATGGTCCCTGCCCTTAACAAATTGATAAGAAATGTTTCAGCAAGAAGTATGCATCTTTCCCCAGACCATAATAGCGATCTGCTAATACTGCGCCAGGCTTGGGAAAACACAAGTAACTAATTCCTGCCTTCTTTTGTTGACTCATCAAACTTTTTTCTTAGTGTGGTTTCTGTTTCTAATTGTTGACAGTATTAAGATGTCCCCCATTTCCTCCCTCATCAAACACTTACTGTGCTCCAGGCTGTGTGCTAGACAGTAACGGAAGGTGAAATGACACCTGTATTCACAGTCAGTAAACCAGTGAATAATTTCAGCACAGGTTGTCCCACAGACTTCCTTCCAAGGTACAGATGTGGAGCAGAAGAGGGAGTGATTGACCGATTTGCTGGTGGGAGAGTGGGGGTAGTTCTACGTCTGGGAGTGTTTCATGAAGGAGGTAACCACTGAAAAGGAATTCGAAGGAAGGCTGATAGCTTGCCAGGTGGACGCGGTGTGGAAAGACACTCCAGGCTGAGAAAACAGCCGTGCAGAGGCCTGGGGGCTGAGTCATGGACAGTCAGGGTCAGAGGCCCCCCAGAAGTGATGTCATCTACCTACTCATGGTACCGAGGATGGAAGGGACTGCCTACCTAGCTGGTTAGCAGCAGAGTTTTGACGGGAACCCTGGGTTTCTAACTTCCCGGCTGAGGTTTTGCTCTTGCCGGGCAAATGCTACGACACATCACCTTCACCACTTGAATCACACGCCGGTATCCATTTGGGTCATCTGAACTGAGTTCTAAGTTTGAAAATGGAGAGCAGAGCTGGAGGGCTGACGCTCGCTGGGGCCTGCACAGTGCTTCCCACACTGCCGGGTTCATAGCTGGTGGTCAGTAGAGGTTTGCAGCCTTCTCCATGGCTGGGTGGGGAAGGCCTCTCCCTCATTTGGAGGGCACACGGGCGACAATGTCCAATGACTATTTGAAGCTGGGACTTTTATTAAATATATTTTATTGATATTTTTACAGATAGGAAGGGAGAGGGATAGAGAATTAGAAACACCGATGAGAGAGAAACATCGATCAGCTGCCTCCTGCACACCCCCTACTGGGGATGTGCCCACAACCAAGGTACATGCCCTTGACCGGAATCGAACCCGGGACCCCTCAGTCCGCAGGCCGACGCTCTATCCACTGAGCCAAACCAGTCAGGGCATGAAGCTGGGACTTTTGAAAGCACCTACACACATCCCAGCAGGTCGCCCAGGAATGCCTGACCTATTGTTTGTGACCCTCACTAGATGATGAGAGCATAGAAACTAGTCTGCCACGGCCACCTCTGACACTGGGCGTCCCACACAGGCTGGGAGAGGAGCCGCGCCACGGGTTAGTTAGATGTTGACCACGAGCTGGGAGATGGAGTAGGGAGAACCTCTGTCCTGGGTTCGAGGGGGCTCCTGACTGGTTAGAGCCAGCAGAGGGAGCCGTGACAAGCTCCAGCATTTTGCTGAGATGACCCCTATTGGAAGGTTGGAGTCGTCTTTGGTTTCCTACCTAGCAACCATTCACTCCCCTCCCTCCTTCTGATGGAAACCCCATTTGGTTCATTTCTTAGAGCAGCCATGAGCTTCCGAGGAGGGCCTCTGCCCTTGTCAGGAGCTGAGGGACAGGCTGCGGGCATTCTGGGCGCTGAGACCTGAAGGCATATTGCTGCAGGGGCCTCTGGAGACCTCTGCCTTGTTCTTCAAAAGGGGCACAAGAACATGCGGAATTCTACAGGGCAAATGTCCCGGTGTCTCAACCAAAAACGGGGAGAGGAGGAAAGAGAGGGGGGAATTGTTCCTGTTAAGGATCGGCAAACCTTTTCTGTAAAAACCCAGTAATAAATATTTTAGTCTGACTGGCTCTGTAGAGATTTCTTCACTCTACCTGTGTAGCACAAAAGAACCAACGGTTGTGTAAACAGGTGGAGGTGCTGGGTGTATTGACAAGCAGGCCTCGGGCTGGACTCGGCCCTGGGTCTAGTTGGCCCAGATGAGAAGAGTCTCCAGAGACGCAGCAGCCAGGGCAGTGTGTGCTCTTTGTTTGGGCCCTGATTTGAACAACCCACGTCTTAAAAAAACAAAACACATATTTGTGGGAGAGGTGGGGAAGTTTGAACAACGATTGGATATAACTTTAGGGATTTATGGTTAATTTTGTGAGCTGTGACAAAGAATCGTGGTTTTCGTTGTTGATGTTGCTTTGTTTTACCGAAGACAGTCTTTACCTATTAGTTTCTGATACTAAATGGGAAATGATGTCTGAGATTTGCCTTAAAATAACCCAGGGTGTGGAGGGGAGGTGGTAAACGGGAACAAGACCGCCATGTGCTGAGATTGATTGAAGCTGGTTTAAGGGAAAATGGGGGGTCTTCATTCTATTCTGTCTTCTTTTGTGTATGTTTGGAAATTGGCATAAAATCTTCAAAAAGAGGGGTCAAGAAAGAGCTCCCTCCTCCATTGCCTCTGGTCACTGTTGTGTCTGGTGAACATATGTCCCCGGGTAGTTAAGGCAGCTCTTCTGTGGCTAAGAAAGGACAAGCCCGAGGACCAGACTAACCACCACACATGGCAGAGTGGAAAGAGAACGAAACTGGGGTTCTGGAGGATTCTGTTGAGCTGCCACATTAACCAGGCCGGAACAGGCCTGCTTCTGTATTCCATATTCTGTGGGGTGATACAGTAAGCCATATTTAATTTAAAAAATTTTGTTTGTTTGTTACATGTAACCCACCTGGTCTAGAGAAAGGAAAAGATCGGAGGCCTGGCCCCTCCGGGCTGCAGGATGCCACCCCTGGCTCCTAGGAGGACACCGGGCTTAGAAGAAAGGCTTGTGAGATACGGGCCCTTGACAGGTCCCTCTGAGTCCTATCACACCCGCGGGGCTCCAGGAAACGGGAGAGGTCTCCGCTGCTGCCTACCTCTGTGGACCCCAAAGGGCCAATGTCAGGGGCTGCACTGGACTCTGGTTAGAAGGGTGCTGATGCTGCAACCATAGACCTCCAGTTTCAGAGGAGGAAATGGCAGAGACAGAGTTCCCGAAGGACAGCTGGCCTTTTTGGCATCCCTCCTTATGAGGACAAGGAGACCTCCTCTCCCTGAGCCCTCCCACCCGCAGTAACCACAGCCACACAGTGTCTAACACACAGGGCACAAACAGCATTGTTTCTAACTGATCTCATGCTTCAGCTGGTCTCAGGGGTATCAGCTGTTCCGTAATGCATGACAAATCACAGTGGTTCACTTACCCCGTCCAGTCTCCTAGATACGGCCATTAGACACTTGCCAGGAAATGTGCAGAGGGAATGCTGGGGGCGGGGGAGGGGAAGGGTGATGGGGAGGAGGCCGCAGGCATGGTCTCTGGTTCCTCTGGATGCTCCTGGAGCTCTGCCCAGCCCCAGAGTTCAGATGCAGCTCCAGGCCAGACTCAGCAGACCGGATGGGAGGTGAGGGTGGCATCCTTTATTTCAGAGCCGGTCACGGTCCTCAGTGAGTTTCTTCTCAGTCCTAATTTGGCCCCAATTTTCAAGGCTTTCCTCAGAACAATGACTCTTAAATTTGAAGATGCAGCAGAATCCCCCAGAGGGTTTAAAGCACAGATTGCTGGGTCCCAGCCCCTGCGATTCTGATTGTGTAGGCCTGGGGCCCGAGAATTTGCAAATTTAACAAACAACCAGGGATGCTGATTCTGCTGGTCTGGTGGACCCTGATTTGAGACTCCTGCCCTAGAACTTCTTGGCAGGACTATGGCTCTCAGGTTGCAGGAGGAAGAGATCAACTTGTCTTCCTCTTTGGACTGTGGTGGGAACCAATGGTGAAGGGGCCCACGGTTCTTGGATCGGAGGGACCAAGAGTGGGGAGGCTCCAAGGTGATCTGACCGGGAACCAGGAGTCCCGGGGTGTGATCCTGTCCCTGAACAATCTCACTGGGTGGCCTCAGGGGCTACCTTGCTCTCTGGGCCTCAGTTTACCTCTTTGTAAAAATGGGCACTTTTCTCTATGTTACAGTTTTCACAACAAAAAGGTTTTATTTTTTTGTTAATCCTCAGCTGAGGATTTTTTTCCATTGCTTTTCAGAAAGGGTGGAAAGGAGAGGATGGGAGAGAGACAGAGAAGAGAGAGGGAGAGAAACACAGATATGAGAGAGACATTTATTGGTTGCCTCCTGCCCATGCCCCAACCAGGGCCTGGGATGGAACCTGCTTCCCAGGTACATACCTTTGAACAGGATTTGAGTCTGCGACCCTTTGGTGCGCGGGCTGATGCTCTAACTGCTTAGCAACACTGGCTATGGCAACAAAAAGGTTTTTAAAAGTGAAAAAGGAAGACAGAATGAAGTAGGTGGCCTCTAAGGTGGGGAGGGTGGAAGAATCCCATGCAGGCCCCGTCGTGTCCTCAGAAGCTTGTGGGTTGGAATCTGACTTGGGTGTCAGTACGACCCCGATATTAACCAGCGGTGAGTACTGGGCCAAATTGCCCAAACCTCGCAGAGCCTGTACTTGGGGATAAGGAGACCGACTTGCAAGGGATCTGTGAAAACTGGGGTAAATATGTAACGCCTGGCCGATTGGTGGCAGCTATAAGGACTGATTTTGTTGTTTTTAATATTTTGTCAAGGCTCCGGGGAGCACAGAGGCAACTCCTCTCCCCCATCCCTGCTCCCCTGAGGAGCCCGCTGACCTTCACGTTGATGGTGGAATCAGAACGTGTGTGTCTCAAGTTTTCCCCTAGCACGACGATTCTGGGAAACACTTAACTCCCCAAATTTTCCATGAGCTGTTCCTTCTCCAACTCCCTTTCCTTTGATTATTAATTTAACTAATGTTGATTGAGGGCCCACTGGATGCCAAACACAGGACAGGCACTGGGGACACAATGAGGAGAAAAGTCCAGACCAGGTCCCCGCTGCCTGTGGACTGATAGTCTAGTGGGGGAAGCGGATATTAATCTGTGAATCACACAGAATCACAGTGACCAGTGCTGTGAAGGAGAGGGAGATGGTGCAACAACAGGCGGATTGGACCTAGTTGGTGGGACAGGACCAGCTTCAGGAAGAGATGACTGGAAGGATGACCCTCTGTGTGTATTTCAGGGCAGGGATTGATGGGTGAAGATGCAGAATAGAGCTTCCAGGCTGGAGGGAGCCTGTGCAAAGGCCCTGAGGCAAAGTGAGCATGCACTCAAGGAGCCAGCTGGAGGATTGCAGGAGGGCTGGCAGGACTACCCCATGTGGAGCCTCCAAGACTGAATTAGGGAGTCTCGTCTTTATCCGAAGAGCAACAGAACCTTTGCAGGTTTTATAGTGGAGGCAGCTGCCTGATCTGGGGTGTGCTTCAGATACCTCCTCTGGATGTATTTGGAGAGAAGTTTCAGGGGCCAGAGAAGGGGGGGGGGATCTGCTAGCACATACTGATGGCAGTGTCCAGAGGGGTTCTGGAGGCCTGGGTGTGACGAGGTGTGCATTTGAGATAGAAGTAGCTATATTTGGGCAGGGCGGTCCTTAGAGTAGACGCCATAGGGCTTAGAAGTGATTGACATGGCTCGTGAGAGAGGTGACTAGGGTGGCTCTGGCTGTCTGGTTTCCTAACTGGGTGGATGGTGGCGGGTTCCCCTGAGCTAGGGTGGAATTCCCTTTCTCCTCTCCAGAGCACATCAGGGCTCAGCTGGTCACTGGCCACACCAGGGGTTATAAGGAAGGGACCCTCGGTGTGTATTTCAGGGTAGCATGTAAAGTGCTTAGCATAGCAGCTGGTACTCAACAAAAGACAGCCACCTGCTGGGCCCCCTGAGCTGTGACAACACTGTGCCTGCCACTGTGCAACCCACGCACCCCTCCCTCAGGGGTTCCTGCCTCTTCCCACAGACACCTGTCTCAGGCTGACATTCTTACTTCCTTGCGATGGGGGCATCTATGCCTCCCCCTGAGGTGGTGGATTTTGTCTCAACATCAGACCACCTCCTCTTCATCTTGGAAGGAGAGCAAGGGAGGGGAGAGACCTGGGGAGAGGCGGTGCTTCTGCAGGTGAGAGGGCAGGGCCTTGGATTCGAGGCCAGGAGACCTGACCCTACTCTAAACCAGCCGTGTGACCAGGGGAAGTCCCTTTCCCTCTCTAGGCCTCGGTTTACCTGCCGTGTAGAATGGGGGTGAGCAATGGATTGGAGACTGTCAGAGCACCTCTAGTTCCAGCTGGGGTTTTGTGCTCCAGCGAGAATGGGCTGCAGGCCAGGACCGCCTTCCTCCGCAGGGGGGCGCTCACTCCGGGCCTTGGTTCCCGCCTCCACGCCTGTGCTCAAGCAGGAGCACTTCCTCCTCTCCTCTCCTGTGGGCTCAGCTCAGACCCACGTCTTCAGGAACTTTCCCCTGAGCCTCTCTCCTTCCGAGTTTCAACAGCCCTGCGTGTCCCTGCTTCCTTATCCAGAGCAAGCTCTCTCCCCCCGGCTCACCTGCTCATCAGGCTTCCCCATGCACCTGTCAGGCCTTCTGATTGGCTGCTGACTGTGTGCAGGGCAGGCTGCACCTGTTCCTCTCCTGCCAGGGCCGTGGACTGAACGAGTGTTGAATAGGACTGTCAGCAAGAGAAACACCCAAGGCTTGGGTCCCAGGCCATTCTCCTCCGTGCAAAATCCCACGGCGAGGAACGGACCCTGAACTTGCCCACTGAAGAGGGTCGCCAGCTGATGCCAGTACACTTCTTTGCGTTGGCCCTGTTCATGTCCAGAAAAGGGCCGGCCATCCGGCCATTTCCCCCACCTTCTGGCCCGGACTCTGAGGTATGTTCCTATGTCCCCTCTTCCTAACAAAGGCTTCCTCAGTAGAAAAGAACATGGACATACAATACTTGCCAACAAAAGCAACCATTGTAGCCCTGGGAAGGGAGTGGGGGTAGCGAACCAGGGTGAGGTTTTGCTCTCTGCTTGCCAAGACTGGCTCCAGGGAGGGCCCCAGCCCCACTGTTCCTGCGTCAGGCTGCTGGGGTCCCAGTTGTGGTCTGTCCCTCTTGACTTACCGAATCTAAGGCCGGAATGGGGTGGAGTCCGGGGAGCGGCCTCAGGCCTGAGTTTTCCAGGCCAGCTTCTCTGAGGTGGCCTGCAGCAGGGAGAGAACTGGCAATCACAAGCCATAACTTTTCCCTTCTGTCCCCACAGGCCCCCCCCCCCCCCCTGCAGCTGGGAAAACCGAGACCCTGAGAAGGGGGGAAGTTTTATCTTGAGCTCTTTCCGTGGGTTCATGGAGCGCCAGAGTGGAGATGGTTCCAGGCCTGGTCATCTCACGTTCCCACGGACACACACCTACCCCTCACATGCTTGCTCCTTCAGCCTTCACACACAAAGCCAGTCTGGCTCTTGACTTCACAGATTTTAAAGGAACAGAAAATGGGGAAAAGGAACTCTACTCTTCCCGAACCTAATATAGATTAGTTTGGTGGTGCCATTTCCAAATACAGTCAGCTGTCCGTATCTGCAGGATTTACATTCAAGGATTCAATCAACGATGGAAACTACCTGGGGAAAAATTATATAAAGTTCCAAAAGCAAAACCTGAATTTGCCACGTGCTGAATGAAGATGGGTTATATGCATAGACTACGCCATTTTACATAAGGGACTTGAGCATCCGTGATTTTGGTGTCTTTGAGAGTCCTGGAACCATCTCCCAAGTATACAGAGGGAAGACTGTAACCAGGTGCTCTGGTGTTGCTTGGAATAGAATACACTCTGCATTTCCACAGCTCTCTAGAGTCTGCATCTGTGACTCCAGTATTCCTCACGATTTTCCCTTTGACAGAGAGCTACTGCAGCCCAAAGGAAAATGACTTGCCCATGGTCTGTGCTTGGCAAAGTCCAGCCTAGCACAGTCTCCTGACTGCCAATCTTGCCTCTCTTCCACTCAGCACCAGACTCTTGGGTTCTGATCCCAGCTCTGCTACCAATGGGCTGTGTGACCTGGGATACATCACTTCAGCTCTCTGAACCTGCTTCATAAGTGCACTGACCTTCCAAAACCTCAGTGTCATTTCATTCATCCCACAAGCACTACCTCTGAGGAGTCCCCGAGCCAGGTGCTGGGGCCATGGGGATGAAGACTCCAGTTCTCCGCCCACAAGGCAGGAGCGTAGTCAGAGCCCAGCAAGGGTGCAGATTGGGACACCTCTTGTGGGGAGAAGAGGGAAGGAATCCAAGTCCTTTCTCAGGAACCCAGGGATCCCCAAGAGAAGTCAGGTTAGAGAATTTCCATCCGCAAGTTGACCTCCCTTTAAGAAAGCCCTACAACACAATGTCTGAACGCAAAGGCAGAAAGATTAAGGGTCTTTCTACACTTTACACAAAGATTCTTTATTCCACAGTTCTCAAAAAACAAAAATCTCCTATTCCCTCCTCTGGATTGCTTGAAATATAGTTCATTTGCAAATCATTAGGAGCACATTTATGGAGTAGAACTGGGGAGCAGAGCAGGAGCTGGGCTGTTTGCCTGACTACTGAACCGGTCTTGGCAACACTGCAAAACCAGCATCCACTCTCCTCTCTGACTCTTGTTTCCCCCACCTTAGGCTGTGTGGCAGGTGCCAGGGGTGGAAATCGATGTTATTTATTGAACACCTACTATGTGCTATAATTAACACCCATTTCATGGATGAGGACATGGAGGCTCAGAGCTAGGGTTTCAATCAGAGCTGTCGTAAAGCCAGGGCTCTCTCTTCACCTTGCTCAGCCCTGCTCTTCTTGACTGGGACACAGGCCAGTTACTGCGCTTGGGGCCGAGGGAGCCGTAGTCTGCAAAATAGGCAGATCCAAGTGGTCTGAAGGTTAGCGGGGGCATTAAGGAAACACTCTCCGGGGTTGCTCAGTCTCCCCTCTCAAATGCAGTCGGAAATCCCTTCTGCCCTGTGGCTCTAGAGAGCCGCCCAGGTTAAGGAAGGGGAGCGAAGGAGCCAGGGAAAGCAGCTACGGGCTGCCACTCCGGGAGAGCCCCGGCGGCTGGCGGGACCCTCGCCCCGCGCGCTTGGAGCCGCAGCTGTGGCTCCGCGTGGCACTTCCGATCCGGCGGGGCCGCAGGCTACTGCGCTCCCCAGCTCCGCGCCCCGCCCCCGAGCGCGGCGCCCCCCATCCGACCGGCGCCCGGCCCCGCCCCGCCGAGTGCCCACCCCCGGACCGCCCCGCCGCCCCCTCGCCCGCTCCCGCGCGTCCCGGAGCCTCACGGCGCGAGAGAACCGGCCGGCAGTTGGCACCGGGGGCGATGGCACGTTGGCTGCCTCGCTCTCCCGCCGGCAGCCTCGGGCGCCCGGAGCCAGCTGTCCAGGCGGCGGCGCCGTGCTGGGGACCGGGAGCGGGAGGGCGGGAGGCGACCAAGCTGGAGGCGGCGGCGGCAGAGGCCGGCCGGTCGGCGCTCCAGCAGCCCAGGGCGCGCCCTAGCCGCGTCCGCAGCCCGGAGCGCGGGGCTCCGGCGCCCGCCCGGCCCGCGTTCCCGCGCGGCCACATGGCTCCGCTCCGCGCGCTGCTTTCCTGCCTGCTGCCCCTGCACTGTGCGCTCTGCGCCGCCGCGGGCAGCCGGACCCCAGGTGCGTGCGGGGCGGGCGCGTGGGTCTGGGGTGCGCGCGGGTCAGGGTGACCCGACAGTGCCAGAGGGGCTGCCTGCGCAGCGTCCTAGCGGGTCGGAGGCGGTGCGCACACTGGGGCTAAGCTCTCTTTCCTTCCCCTGTGCACCTACCTGTCCTGTGATTTCTCTAACTCTCTGGCACCAGTTTGGGAGAGACAACCCCGGAGAGGATTTGGGAATACGAATTCTCTTCGTAAGGGTTGTACATCTTTCTCTCTGTCGCTGTGGTTTTTTTTCTCTCTGTCACACTCTCTCTCCTGTGTGTTTTCCTCTTTCATGTCTTCTCTCCAGCTTGTATGCATGTGTGCACACGTGTGTACATGTGTGCAAATCTCTGTCACACACATAGAATCAGCCTGGCAGGTGATTACCCTACACCCCAGTGAACACTCCTGCCCAGAAACACACATCCCTCCCTCACCCCAGCATTGTCACGCTCTGTGCAGACACCAAGTCACCCACAGACCAAAGACACTCCACCCTCACCTGGCAATGTGGGGTGCCCTCCTGGTGGCTCTGAACATGGAAAGGGGGCTCCCATAATTTCCAGGCAGAGTGGCTGCTTGTGTGTGAGCTCTGTTCATGTACTGAATGGATCCCTCTAGCTGAAGTCTTGGGGCTCCTGTGCTGTGATGGGTAAACCAGAGGAGAGTGGCGTATGGGGGGATTTTTCAGGACACATCATTCTCCAGATTTTATCAGTGCTGTGAAGGGGGCTGGGGAGGCAGGAGATAGCGCCGTGTGGAAATGAAAATTCCTCCCAAGCCCGGATCCATGAATCACCAGGCCTGGGAGCCAGGGAGCTGTCATTCCCGCCTGGCCTGGCTTGGGCTCAGGGAGGGCTGTGTGAGGACGGGGCCACTGGCATGCAGCCTGGAGCAGGGGGCCATGACCTCACACTTAATTCAGTCCTAGTGGGCAGGTCACCCTGTGAGTCTTTTTATTTTATTTTTGAAGATCTATACTTACCCGGCTTGGGGCTGGGCCATGTAGAAATCTCGGCAGCCACTGTGCTGCTTAAAAAAGTTTTCTTTCTAAACATGGAAAAATATAGAACTTGTATTCCCTCCCTTCCCTCTCCAGCTCCTCCTTTCTCCTTGACGCGTGCCCAGGATCCCCTGGGTTTCTAGGTGTGTTTGTTTTGCCAGCTGCCTTCAAGGAGCTTGGTGAGGAGGGCCCTACCCCAGGCTGGTCTGGTGACTTCAGCACTTTGGGAATGTTTGGGCAGACCCTGTCTTTGCCCTGGGGGCTTTGGGGGGGTGTTTCAGTGCTTTCTTCTGCAGTGCTCAGGGTTGGAAGGCTTGCTGCTAGAGTGACAGGACTCTGCTTGGCATTATTTGTTTTCTTCTGCTAAGTTGAAAAGGACCTGGGGCTCCCAGAAACAATTTATGTCCACAAAGTACTTGAACACCCTTCATCCAAGTGCAGAGATCCAGGGGCTCAGGAAGCAAGAGATAAGAAATGGATGAACTTGGGCTCAGGGGTCCCTTCAGGGTGACCCTCAGAGTTGCAGGTGGCTGTCCCTTACCTTTGCACAGCCTGAACTGAAGTAACTCCTTGTTTGCCTCCAGCAGGGCTGCCCCTGTCCGGAAGGCTCAGGGACTACGGTGTGACCGTGCCCCGCAGCACCGATTTCCGCGGACGCTTCCTCTCCCATGTGGTGTCTGGTCCAGCAGCAGCCTCTACAGGGAGTGCGTTCGAGGACAGGCCACCTGCACCGCCCTCACGCTCTGGCCACCTGCGGGTGGCCCGCAGCCCCCTGCGCCCCAGAGGAGCCGCTCCACGGCCTGACCGGCTCTACTTCAACGTCACTGTGTTTGGGGAGGAACTGCACTTGCGCCTTCGGCCCAACCGGCGGCTGGTGGTGCCCGGAGCCTCTGCGGAGTGGCAGGAGGACTTTCGGGCGCTCTTCCGGCAGCCCTTGCAGCAAGCGTGCGTCTACACCGGGAGTGTCACAGGCATGCCAGGGGCAGCCGTCGCCATCAGCAACTGTGATGGATTGGTAAGGGACAAGCCTTTCCTCAAGCTGCATTTGCCCCTCTCCCCAGTCTCTGAGCCGGGCAGACCCGGCTTTCTCCTTAGCGTCCCTGTGCCTGGGACTCCTGTGGGCAGGTTGTGTGGTCTGGACTGTGCTGCTTTCCAAAGAAAACCGCACATGCCCTGCTCGCACCAGGTGTATGCTCTGCCAGGTGGATGGCGGCCCAGCTGGGATGATCCCTTATCCTGTTCATCCCCTCACCATCCTCAGACGGGGCCACAACTTAGCTGGCAGGGATCTCTGAGCCCAGACACACACAGGGGTGAGGCAGGCCGGCTCTGCTGGGACTGATTCTTGGCTGTGCCACTTATTAGCCACAAGGCTTTGGATAAGT
Organism: Myotis nattereri; assembly: GCF_964212035.1. Taxonomy (NCBI): domain Eukaryota; kingdom Metazoa; phylum Chordata; class Mammalia; order Chiroptera; family Vespertilionidae; genus Myotis; species Myotis nattereri. The sequence continues at coordinate 19,701,102 of NC_138088.1, read as the reverse complement.
TACTTGCCCTCCCTGTGGTTCTTTCCTGTGTGTAAAGTGAGGGTTTATTCCTTCTGCACATGCTTATTGCGTGTGCCGATAGGCCCAGCTCTGTCCAGGCTCTGGGGCTACAGGGGCCTCAGGCAGACACCGTCCCTGCTGATGATGATCACATGATCTGCTTTCCTGGGCAGCAGGGTTGGTGGTCGCACCTGCCTGGCTTGTGGTCCAGCCTCTGTTGGTATTAGTGGCTATTATTGCTACTGTTATGTCCCCTGCTAACCCTGGTCCCTGAAGCCAGCCTGTTGTTTCTGCCAGCTCTGCTCTTTGAGTTCCTTTCTTAGGACCTGCTCCCTCCTCCCAGGCATCACTGCAAACCAGAAAGCCATGAGTGGCTGCTCTCTTTCTCACCCTCAATTCCTGCTGCGTCTTGGTCCCCTCACTGCTCCTTCCTCAGTGTGCCAGGCCCTCCTGAGCCTGTGTGGCAGCCTCAGAGCAGTAGGCATTCTTCGCGTGGTCTCTACTTGGTCAGGTATGAGCTGATGTATCCCAGGAAAGGACCCATTTGCCCCTTTGCCTTTCAGCTTTAAGAGAGGGATGAGTCCTATGGGGGGATGGAAAAGGGGGTTTTCCCTTATTGGCAGCGCTGGGGGCACTTCTCACCGCCTTCCCATCCTTCCGAGGGACCTTCCTGACAAATGGCTGCCTCTGTCTAGGCCAGTGCTTCTCAATCTTTCTTTCATCCCCCCCGGCCCAAGAGCCTTCTTAGACATTTTTCCTAATCGCCACTTCCATGAAATTTTAATACCATAGATCAACTGAATATATGTTTATAACCTGTATGCATATCTGCGCTTTACATATAAAGACTAATTTTTTTTGCCTTTCAAAAAACCAGATTTTGCCCATTTAACACCAAGGGAGGTGTTAGGGCCTCCCTTGAGAGGCTTGGTCTAGGCAGCAGTTGGTTCTCAAAGTTGAGCGTGTGCTAGAATCACCTGGAACGCGAGGGTTCTGTGGAGCAGGCTTTGAGAGACCCAGGATGTAAGGACAGCTGCAGGCAGAAGGCTAAGACCTTGTCCTGATGCCAGGGGGAGCCTTGGCTGCGGGCCCGCCCTGGCTCAGCAGTCTGTGCAGCAGGAGCCCTCAGTCAGCCTGCTGGCTAGCGCTGTGCTGTGGCCACAAATTTGGGTTGAAAATCCAAGGTGACGTTTGGAAGAGACAGAAAGCGCTGGCGCACACTGGTGGCGTGGCTGAATGACCTGTGAACTCCTTCTAAGGTCATCGGCCACGCAGGCTGTCAGCCGTGCAGTGACAGGCTGGGTCTCCCGCTGGTTTGACTGCTGCCATAGATGTATACCGGGGACCAAAGGCATCCGTGGATGGTCATCACCATTAATAAAGTAACTGCCCATCCCCTGAGCCTCCTGAAAACTCCCTGTCATTGAACTCGTTCAGCAGCCCATTGATAAGTGGTCGCTGACTGTTAGATGATGCAGGGATCCTTCGTGACCCCGACCCAGCATCCGTGAAGCAAGGTCACGTGGCCACGGGCTGTGGTGCACAGTGACGAGCGGCACTCTGGTTGTTGGGGGTGGGAGGCTGCTCGGTGGGCCTGGGGCCAGGCATTGCTCAGCCAACGTTGCTGACTTTTGGTGGCCTGTGAATAAGTGTTCTCATTAGCTGTGTGACCTGGGCAGGCCACTCTCCATCTCTGGGCTTTACTCTCATTTGTCCAAAGAGGGTCTGATGCTCCCTGGCAGATGGAAATCGCTTCATTGTGACATTTGCAGAAGCTGGATCAGGTCTCAGAGGCTGTCCAGTGATGGGCTTCTGGAGGCCTGTACTGCAGTGGAACTGAGGCTCGCCTGGTCCCCCTGTCCATGGTCAGGGGTAGAAATGGACCTCACAGGGCTGAGCCTCAGGCTGGGCCTGTGTTTACACCAGGCCACTGCTTGCGCCCTTGACGGTCTCCAGAGGCCAGTCCCTCAGTCCGAATCCCAGGGGCCTCCCCGTCCAGGTTCCTGACGGGCCGCACCCAGCACAGAGGCCGCCCCAGAGCAGAGATTTCCTCACTGCCAGCCCATTCCAGAAACCTGCTCTGTGAGGGCAAGGGACTGTTTACTGTGTCCCCGCCGAGCCACCTTTGGACTCAGAAGGCTACTAAGCAGCATTTTGATGATAAGATTTAACTCTGGGTCTTCATGTGGTTTCTGGATTTTATCCTCATTTTCTTCAACATCTCAAGTGCCGAAGTCATTCATTCCAAACAAAAAATGAACTGAGCACTGGCCATGAGCAAGGCCCACGGGGAGATGAAGGGAAGTGAAAGTGACACAAATAATAACAGTAGCAGGAACCAGTCCTTCCCACGCCCGGGCACAGCGTGCATCCCGTCCCAGCACACGTGCTGTCATGTGCATTCATGAACTGCACCCGTGGGGTAGATGAGGAAACTGAGCCGTGGGGAGGAGATCTGACAATAACGCAGACAGCGCCCCGTAGCATAGGACTTGACGGTTAAGGCCCTTCAGTCGTATGCACTGTGTAGGCAGATACTTTATTACCCTGCTTTGCACAGTCAGGTCCCTGCTCCTAAGGAATTTGGGTGCCAATCAGTGGGGACCCCATAAGTAGAGTCTGCATTACCTTGTTGGTTTTCCAGAACACAGTGCGGTGGGGACTCAGTAAATGGGAGTGATTACTATCTGAGGTGTCAGAGAAGTTGGTGTTTGAACTGGGCCTTGAAGGATGAGTAGAAGTTTGCTGGGTCCAAAGGGTAAGTCAGGCATTCCGGGCAGAGGAAAGAGGTTGAGCAGGTGGGTGAGGCTGGATGCGGCTGGGAGGGGATCCGAGAAGACACTGTGGGCAGGTGGGCCTTGGTCTGACCGTGAGGAGGGCAGAATGGGAGAGGTGGGCCAGGGCAGGGATGTGGCAGCCTGCTTCTGAGAGGAATTTGGGTGGGGGGTCGGGAGGTATGGCTGTGTGACCCTGGGCTTGCTGCCTTCCTTCTCTGGGCCTCCCCTGCCTCCTCGGTATGTTGCAGAGGCGGAAATGGATGAGCTTAGAGCCCTTTCCTGCTCCGGCATTGGCACTTTGTGATGGGGCAGGCCTTTTGGGGGAGCGTGGAGCCCGGCCCTTGTAAACCCGTAGTTGACTCCTCCCTTCCTGGTGGGTCCTGGGGCATGCTCTGTGCCAGGCCTGGGCTGGGCTGTTGGGGCAGAGAGGAAAGACATCAGTCCTGAGCTTGGCCCTCACAGCCGAGCCAACGTGCCAGTTGTAAGATGGTCTGAACAAAGCCTTCTTGCCAGCCTTGCAGCCATTTGGCATCTTAGCTGCTCTGGTGAGAAGCATTGTGTCTAAACTGGTGGCTCGATCTTTTTTTAACTGGAACCTACAATGGGGGCCATGACCATCCCCCCTTCCAATTGTTCTGCCATCCATAGAGTCACCATTGGGCACCTGGGGCAGCCGCTGGGGGGATTCTGTGCACTGCGGTTAGTTCATGCCTGAACCTGAGCAATGAGTACCCTACCTTAAGTCCCACCTGCTCTTCTGGAGGGCCTGGTATCGCAGCTGGGGAGCGGGGCTGGGAGGGTCCAGGACTGAGGGAGCCAGGACCCTGCCCTGGTGAGTTTGTAGGCTAATGGGGACCCAGATATAAAGCCAACAAATTAAAATTCTGTGAGGCGGCAGCAGGGGCACCCATTTGTTTTGGTTAGGGCATCCAGGAAGACTCCCCAGAGGAGGTGGCATTGACTCAAGACTTTAAACATTGTAAAGCCCTAGTTGGTTTGGCTCAGTGGATAGAGTGTTGGACTGCGGACTGAAGGGTCCTGGGTTCGATTCCGGTCAAGGGCACATGCCTCGGTTGCAGGCTTCTCCCCAGCTCGTGCCTTGGCCCTGGTCAGGGCATGTGTAGGAGGCAACCAATCGATGTGTTTCTCTCACATCAGTATTTCTCTCTGTCGTTCCCTCTCTCTAAAAGTTAATGGGAAAATATCCTCGGGTGAGGATTAAAAATAAGTGAATAAATAAACAAGGAAGAAAGTGTGGGGCGCCTGGCCAGCAGAGAGAACACCTGACTGAGACAAGCCTGAGGATGTGTGGGAGAATGAAAGAAGGGAGGTGGGGAGACAAGTCCTACTGCAGTGTTTCTTCTGGGAGTGGGGGTGGCTGTCAGACGCTAGGGTTCCAGGTTAAGACTGTGCCCAGGCGACAGCAGCAACCTGTACCCTTCAGAGCCTCCGCTGGGGAGCCTGACCAGGTATTGCAGCAGTCCCCATGCTCCCGTGACCCCCGACCTCCAAGGGCCTGTGGGCAGGACCCCTGGCTGGGGGCCAGGTGCAGAACAGACCCTCTGCTAGTGGCTGTGCCTCTGAATCCCTGGGAGGAATATGGGGGCCAGGAGTGAGGGCCACTTCTTGTGGGTCCTATAGGGGTTCTGAGGTACAGGAATGGGGTGAGCAGAGTGGGGTCCCTGCTTCTTTGTGGGGCCTTGTCCTCACTGGGTCCTGGGCCTTGCTGCCCTGCACTGGGGTGATGGGGGCTTGGCTGCGCTGCCTCTGTGAGTCACGGGACTGGTGCGGAAGTAGCCGCACGTGTAAGATCTGTCACCATCTGGTTTCATTTTCCACCCTATGCAGATGCAGATGGTGGATTTTTTGGAGGATATGTTTTTAGGGAGAGGAACAGAGAGAGAGAAAGAGAGAGAGAGAGAGAGAGAGAGAGAGAGAGAGAAACATCAATGTGAGAGAAACAGCAATCGGTTGCCTCCAGTATGTGCCCTGACCAGGGATAGAACCCACTGCAACCTAAGTGTGAGCCCTGACTGAGAAACGAACCTGCCCCCTTTTGCCATACAGGACGACGTCCAACCAACTGAGCCACCTGGCCAGGGCTGCAGATGGTGCATTCTTAACGAGTTGCACTAAATAGACCCCTGGCAGACTGTGGGGAGAGGGCAGGGGAGACTGAGTCCCAGCCCTTCTTCTTGCCTCTGTCTAATATTATACAAGTCATAGAAGCTCTCTAAGCTCAGTCCTTTAATTTAAAAATGGGATTACAATGATGGGGAGTTGGGGGCGGGGATTGGGATTGATAGCTAAAAAGGTCTGGGGTATTTTTATGGGGTGACGAAATGCTCTAAAATTGATTGTGGTGGTGGTTGCACTTCTCTATGCATATAACTAAAAGCCATTGAACCTACACTTTAAATGCGTGAACTGTATGGTATGTGAATTATATCTCAATTACACTGTTATAAAAAGTGCCGGGCCCATACAAAGGCCAATGGCAGGCATTGTTAGTCGTAATTAAGAGGTACAGTCTAGGGCCGTGGTCGGCAAACTGCGGCTCGCGAGCCACATGCGGCTCTTTGGCCCCTTGAGTGTGGCCCTTCCACAAAATACCACGTGCGGGCGCGCACGTACAGTGCGATTGAAACTTCATGGCCCTCGCGCAGAAGTCGTTATTTTGTGGAAGAGCCACACGCACGGGGCCAAAGGGCCACATGTGGCTCGCGAGCCGCAGTTTGCCGACCACTGGTCTAGGGTGAAAGTGTGGGATCCCTGCTCTGATACAGACTAGCTGTGTGGCCTTGAGTAAGTTTCTAAATCTCTCTGCTTAGATTCCTCATCTGTAAGGAGAGGAGAAGAGCAGCCAAGGTTGCTCAGAGGATTAAATAAGACACTATAAAAACTGAAAGGCCTGGTACATGGTGGAGCCGTAAAAATGGGGATTGTTACTAACAGTAACACTTATTACTTCTTTACAGTGATGAATGCAGTAATTACAGTTCTTGTGAGAGCCCCTTGCCCTGTAGCAGCACTTAGATGACCAGTGTTCTCGGGCGAGTCTGAGGCCACCTGTGGGCCCGGGTTGGCCAGGCCTGTTTCCTTCGCAGCAGCAGCTCTCTCTGAGGAAGGGGTCATATCGAGCTTGCTCAGTGCACGGACTGTGAATTCTACAACTGGGCTGCAATTCCCCAGAGGCCTTCCAGGATGGTGGGCGGGGATACTGAGAGGTGCTAAGTGGAGCATTCCCTTAGCAATCAGTGGGTCCCTGCCTAGATGCAGGCGTAGAACTAGGTCCCTCTCTCCCTGAACTCCAGAAGCCCACAGTTTAAAGACAAGGCCAACGCACAGTAGAGAGTGTGCAACAAGGCAGCCCACACCACTAGTGAACTTCAGGGTTCTGTGGAAATGCAGGGAAGCATAATGCACTCAGTGGGTGGCGTGGAGGTGGGTGCTGAGAAGGGCGGTGCTTCCTGAGAAGGAAGGAAGGCTTCCTAGGGGAGGGGACATTTGGGCTGGGCCTTTAAGCATCCGTAGGAGTTTTTAAAGCCAAGAGGTAGGCTCTATAAGCATCCTGCAGGAGAGGAAACCGGATGTCTTCACAGGATTCAAGGAATGGCAAGTCGCCCCAGCTCTCCCCGGGATGGAAGTGCAGTGTGGGAATCCCTGCCTCCCGTGGAGCGTCGCCTTGTCCCTGTGGCCCTGGGGAGCACAGAGTTGTGAGCAGGAGTCACGTTAGCATTTGGGGAGGTATCTTTCCCATGGCTCGTGCATGCTGGTGCGGCAGCTCTGCCTGTGGCTCCTTGGTGTCCTGGTGCCAACACCTGTCCTTGCTCTGGGGGCTGCTCCTTGCTGGCTGGGCAGGGAGCGGGCTGTCCTGGCAGCTCCTTCGGAAGCCCTGCTCGGCCCTGCTGCCCAGCCCTGCCCCTGGGGATGTGGAGTGTGAGGCCTGGAGTTTCGATGGTGCCCTCACAGAGCCCCCTAGCTGACCTGTCTCCGTACATCTTGGACTGCAGGCCACTTGCACTCACGTGTCTGTGCTGAGCACCCTGTGAAGGGGAGGGAGTGTCTGGCCCCACGTTGGTGTAGGCCTCACCTCCACCTGCATCTCCAGCCTCTACTCCAGCCAGGCTAGAGCATTCATGCCTCGCTTTGCGGCCCCTCTGACGCTGTTCATTCTGTTTTCACCCCCCATGGTGCCTTCCCCTTCTCTCTGCTTGATGCACCCCCTCCTCCCCATCGTGGGCATTCAGTTCTCAGAAATCAGAGACTGTGCCTTACATCTCGCATTTCTCTGAGTGCGGAGCACGGGGCTGGGCCGTGGGACACAGGAGGTTTTGACTTCAGATGCCTCCAGGAGGAGGGAATACAGGAGAGAGAGAAGAGCGTCAGCTACCAGCAGGGGAGGGGGGATTGTGCAAACTGGAGGGGACGATGCCCTCTCTAAAGGGAGCGGCATTTTGGTGGTGCAAAACCTTTGAGTGTTTTAAGGAGAAATCAGAAATATGGATTTTTAAGCAAAGTGGTCTGTTCGTTAAGCAGAGTGTTCTATTTTTTTAACACAGCAGGGCTGCTCGCCAGAGGCCAGGGGCTGCCCATGTAAGGCAGTGTGTGCAGCGGAGGAGAGCATGGCCCCTGGAACCAGCCGCCTGGTTTGAGATCCGAGCTCTGCCTTTTACGTGCTGGGTGGCCTTGGACAGTTTCCAGATCTCTCTGTGCCTCAATGTCCTCATCTGTAAAGTGGGGATAGAATAGTAGTCACTTCATAGAACTGTCATGTGTAAAGGGCTGAGCTCAGCAGCGTCAGCATTGCCTTTAAATGGCGGGAAAGAAGATGAGTCAAGAGCACTTAAAGTGCTGCCACGGTGCCTAGATAAGTATGGAAAGTGAGGCAGAGCCCACGGCGGGTCGTTTCCAGATCCCTGGTCGCCCGGTCCAGTGCTCGTCTTGCTTCCAGAAGGCCCCTGGGCCTGTCTGAGTGGACGGCTGGGTTTCCAGTCCTCGAGGTGGTGTGATCCTGCAGCTTCAGCTCCCCAGCCTCCCTACAGCTGTGTCTTGCTGGAATAATAACTTATTTATGATATGGAATAGAAGCCAGACATCACCTCACTGCCTCTCCTCTGAGCAGAGCCAGACTCCCATTCCAGCAAGGGCTGGTCTGGGGGCACTTTCTATTTTTCTTCCCTGGCATCTCCGCCTGGCTGGAGCGCTGAGGGTGGTGGGGGCTGCCCTTGCCTTCCAGCTGCGTCCTAGTGTCAGTGTGGCAGAGGCCCGGGGGGGGGGGGGGCGGGGAGCCTCGGGGAGGGCCCAGGGGGTCTCTGCATTCCCTAGACCCTACACTGGGAAGTTCCCAGCCACCTGCCAGGCCCAGATTCCGTTTTCAGCACGTGGGCCTTGCTCAGCCTTCCAAGACAACAATAGTCACAGGAACACTCGCAGGCCCCAGGCAGCGCCACGGAGCTCCTCGTCAGCACAGATAATCCTTGTGCTATGATCACCTCGGTGGTGCATCCCAGCTCAGCGTCATTTCCACAGTAACCCTGACTGTGGCCTGCGTGCACACAGCTGGGCCGGAAGTGGCCATGGGGGTCTCTCGGTCCCCTCTTCACTTTCCAGACCAGAAAGCGGAGGCTCGGGGAAGGGAAGGGACTCGCCCAGGGTCGTGCAGTAGGCGATTGTCAGGGCCGATGGAGTCTGGTGCCTGACTCCCAGTCCAGTGCTCCCCCCCCCCCCGCCCCAGTCCCAGGTGACCTCTCTCAAGTCAGTGGGAAAAGACGAGTAAATGTCACTAAGTCACTCAAGGTCATCAGCCTTGTGATGGCCGTGAAGCGATGGCCTGGCAACAGCTTGAGAGCATGCGTGTGAAAGCGACTGGTCCAGGGGTTGCCCTGTGGGGGGGCCCTGGGAGTCCTCGGCCTGGGTCCCAGGTGGAGGTGTTTACGAGGCTCCCACTGTGAGGGCCATTGTTTTCCTAAAACTGGGAGCCAACTAAGAAAACACCAATGTCAACAGCCCCATTCGCTGGGATCTGAAGCTCAGAAGAAACCTGGCGTTTCTTAGCCCCGAGTCGCCGATGTTTTATCCGTTTTCAACCGATTGCAGGGCCGTGGGCTGCGGTTGTGTGCACGCTGCTTGTCGTGGAACATTAAGAAACCCCGCAGTCTCGTTTTCTTCTGCTTCTGCAACGTCGCTGAACAGGCCCCTTGCAGAGAAACCTCCGACGGTGGGAACGTGGGGACGCGCTTGGCTGAATGCACACCCTGTTCCCCACGGGCCGGCCGCTGGACGCCCTTTGTCGGCTTTTGCTTCTCAGCCAACCAAACATTCATGACTTTGATCTTCCAGAAAACAGCCGTACCCCCAGCCGCCCCAGCCCACAAGAGGGGTTCATTTCCGCCCCTCGAGGCTGGCAGCGCTCACACTCCGCATTAGCTCCTCCAGCCCAAAGAGGCCTTGTGTTCCCCAGCCCCGCAGGCTGCTGGCCCGGTGCACCGAGTGCTTAATACTTCGTCACCTCATAACTCACGGTCCCTGGGTGGGGGGGCTCCAGGTGAAGCTCGGTCCCCTAAGCCGCGGCCAGTTAGTGGGAAAGCAGGTCTCTCGTGAAGAGCCATAGCCCAGGGGAGTGTTTTGGAGGTTTGGCGCCAGGGATGCTTGTTGAACGTGTTTTGATCCAAAGGTGGTCACAGGCAAGGATCAGTACTTGTCCTCCTAAAGCTGTGTCTGCAAGAGGGACAGACAGACATACCCACCGAGAGCTCCTGGGGGCATGGAGAGATGATGGGATGGCATTTGAGCTGGGCTGGAAGGGCAATCCTGGCAGAGCTCACAGCTGGGGCAAAGGCCTGGGGCCATGTGGACACCCGTGGTTCAGAGCAGGACACCTGTGGGGGGTGGGGGGGGGCGGGCATGGGGGTTGTTGCTATTGATTCCATTAGACAAAGAAACAGGCTTGATGGGAATAACAAGTGCAAGGTGGTCCGAACCACCCTGCTGTCTCCCTGGGTGATGGGCACGGCCTCCCTAACTGATCTCCCTGCTTGCATCCTTTCAACTATTCACCGAGACCCCTCCGCCCCCTAATACTCCCTGGGAGCAGCTCCGTGGGCCCTGGAGTTGTTCCTCCTGCCGGTCCTCCTGCGACCTCCTCTGCTCCTCCCCCCCTGCTCCCGGTGCCCTCCTTGCCGGGACACCCCTCCCCAGCACTGCCAGCACCTGCCCCTCACCTTCCTCAGGCCTTTGCTCAGATGTCCCCTTCTTAGAACATCATCCCTGACTCGCTTATTTGAAATGTCAGCCCCCCGTTTTCTCCTCTGCTTGGTTTTTCTCCATGGCTATTGCCATGTGGTGTGCCATATTTTTACCTAGTTCCCCCCTGGAGGTGAGGAGGAATTTTTGGCTGTGTCCCCAGCACCTAGAACAGGGCCTGCTCAGTGCATATCTGATGAATGAATGAAAGAATGAATGAATGAGTAGATGAATAATGCTGGAGACAGAGGTTAGGAGAGGTAAACGTGCAGAGATGTGGGTGAACGCGTAAAGTGAGTGGAGGACCCGGTGAATGGCTGGAGCGGCTGGCATGTGGGCTTCGGGTTGTTAGTAACTGAGGGCTCAGCACAGACAAGCTTTGATGAAGTGTCTGAGTTCTAAGAAATCTGGAAAACATGCTACTGTGCTGGGCCCTGTGCAGAAGTCAGGACAGTGGCTGCCTCGTTTGATGGTGATTTCCAGCTCCCTGGGGGCTCCTCCCACCGTGCAGAGGATGTGGTGGCGCCTGAAGGGGATGTGTGTGGGGCTGGGCCTGGCACGGAATTCGGGCGGCCCATCTACTTTCTGTCCTCCCGTGCTCACCCTCCTTCTGTAGGGAACCTTCACCCCCACCCCCCCACCCCCACCCCACACACATCCCTCATTTATCACTCACTGCAGACCCGCCATGTGTCAGACTAAGTGGGAAACATTTTACATGCGTGATCTCATGTGGGGGAGACATGGTTTAAAACCAAGCCAACCCTGCTCTGAGCCAGGCTAAGGGATCAGAGGGGGGGCCTGGCTGGATCAAGGATCTGGGGCAAGGGACCTTAGCCGTGGGAGGGACTGGCGGCCTCTTTTCCCTACGTTTGTCCCACCATCAGCTGGCTGGCTTCTGAGCCGGAGGGCTCAGACTGCAGGGCCTCCATGCAGGGGGCTGCTGCTCAGCTCCGGGCCTGGCAGCCACCCGCCATTTGGCACGTGAGGGCTCCTTCCTGTCTCTTCGTCCTGAAGCTGCCGCCTCTGCTGCCAGGACTCCAGGCCAGGCAGGGGGCCAGGCAGAGCTCCCAGCCCGAGCTTGGTGGGCCGTGGTGGTGACAAAGGGAGAAGCCTCAGAACCACGTGGCTCCTGGGCACGGGGGATGGAAACGGGGGGTGGTTGCCAGCCTGGCAAAGTCCTCCCGGGACTCTGGTTGGGCTCCAGGGTGGGGGTCTGCAGCCCAGGGGGAGTCGCCGACACCTGCAGTGTGAGGCCCTGCCCTGCCCCTGGGCCAGCCAGCCGCCACTGGAGTGGGGTCACACAACTGAGCACCTTGCCTTTAAGGACATTGGCCAAGCTTTTGAAGACCCAAGCAGCTGTGTTTTCCGCAGGCCAGAGGACACACTCAATCACGCCTTCATCTTCATCACCATCGTAGAGGTACTGGCGTGGAGACTCCCCAGCTGGGGGGCTGTGACATCGTTGATTTGGCTACCCAGCAGACCACAGCCCTCGTTTCCCACCTCCAAGACCCCCAGCCTGCTCAGGGAAAGTTTTAGTCAATTATTCTTCACTCTCATGGAGTCCCACCTCGAGGGGAGGGGATGGTCAGCTCTAAGGCAGCACCTAAGGCACCGCTCACACGTGGTCCAGATGGGCCTTGGTCACGCTCAGCCTGAGGAGATGCTCACAGCGGAAGGGCTGCGCAGGAAGCCGGCCTGTCCAGACTCCGTCCCCCAGCCCCTCGGTCAGGGCATGCACCCACTGTCCTCTCCTTCCCTCTCTCTTTCTTGCCCATTTCCTGCATCATGACAAACCTCTTCTGGTTCGACACTCCATGCTGCTACTGCTGTCTTTGTGAAACATGGATGATCACTTCCTCTGAGTACCATTCCATTATTGGAAGCTTCCAGAGTCTAGACCATCGGTTCAGGCCCTGGCTGCACATTAGACTCTCCTGGGCAGCGTTGAGAACATCCAATGCCCCACTGCTGAGATTTGATTCATTGGTCTGGGGCCGTGGTCGGCAAACTGCGGCTCGCGAGCCACATGCGGCTCTTTGGCCCCTTGAGTGTGGCTCTTCCACAAAATACCACGTGCGGGCGCGCACATACAGTGCGATTGAAACTTCGTGGCCCGTGCACAGAAGTCGGTATTTTGTGGAAGAGCCACACTCGAGGGGCCAAAGAGCCGCATGTGGCTCGAAAGCCGCAGTTTGCTGACCACTGGGGGAGGGGGGGTTGGGGAGCCTGGGCGTCAGTAGTTCTGCAAATCCCCGGCTGATTCTAATGGGCATCCAGGGGTGAGACCACTGGCGTAGCCTCCTGGGTTTGACGGAAAAGTTAGGGTCACCTCATGGGGGACCAGGAGAGGCAGGTTGAAGAAGGAAGGAAAGGCAGTCAGCCACCCTGCTGTGGGCCAGGCCTCAGGAGGGGTATCCTCTTCATTGTTTTATTCCATCCTCCCAGCAACCCTTTGGCTTCAGGTGTTGAAACTGAGGCTTGCAGAGGGCCTGTGCCACCAGCTGGGAAGGACCGGCTTGGGTGGAGGCCCGGGGGCTTCACGCCCAGGCAGCCTCTACACCACTTTGCAAGGAGGTTGGATGACAGGAGGAGACTCCCACGGTGTTTGTCTCCTTTTTAAAACTTTGCTTAAGAAGAATTGTTGTCCAGTCATGACTTGCTCATTGTAGCAGGCAGACATTCCGTGCAGGACTGGCTTTCCTTATCAGTAGGGGGATTATAGAAAAGTTAGAAAAGTCTAAAGAGAAGGAATTGCCTACAGTGCTGCCCCCCAGAGACAACTCTCCAACAACTGAGTGTTTCCATGACCTTTTATCTGTGCATGTCCTTACCTTTAACATTACCCTGCACCAGCATCCTGTTGGTGCAGACCTCTCCCCTTAAGGATGCTCAACCACAGGTATTCTTTACTGCTTACAGGCAGGGGATTTGAGCAGGTCCAAGCCAGGTCACCGTGGAGCCAGGAGTTAGAGACAAAGCATCCTGTGGTTCCGGAATGCTGCTTCTGGCACCCCCGCATGAGCCCCTGGGCTCCCGGGCACACTTTGAACGATAGTCATGATAACCATGCGGCAGATTGAGCGCGTGCATGGTCCTTGCTGCCAGGGGGACCATTCTGGGTGCTCTGGGTGTGTTTCTCGGGGCCGCCCCAAAGAGAGGTGTGTTGTAATCCTGCAGCACAGGGTTGTTGAGCGACTTGCCAAGATGAGATGGTCTGAGAGTCGCAGAGCCCAGCTTCTGGCTTTAGTGTCTCTGCATTTACTCCCCACATCACTTCTCCCCCGAGAAGGATTCTTGCTGCAAATGGACTGGGCCCAGCAAGACCTCGGTCGCCTTTCACCCAGCACCTCCCAGGGTGTGGGGCCTGCAGAGGTCGTGACCCCAGGAAGTGCGGCCAAGTGGTCATCCCAGATAACTTCCTCCAGTTGGTGGAGGCTCTCTGCTTCCTGGTGTTTCTTCCAACCCTTTGGCCTGTTCTGGGAGCTCTAAGGCCGCCTGAGTGGGCGTGGCAGGGTGTGCCAGTTGAGGACAAGCCTGGCGATTCTGGGCTCCATCCTCCCAGGGCTCTTCCCCCTGCCTGTTCTCAAGGCTGCAGCTTGGGGTGAATCAGCTTTTAGACTTTCCCTGGCGTGGGCCCAGGCCTTGGCAGCCCAGCCTCCAGCAGAGCTCTGTGGCTTGGGGCTTCCACATCAGGTTTGAATTATATGAATCTCAGCAACCTCAGGCTTTCATCCCAGCTCTGCTGACTCATGCTTTCGTGGTAGTGGGCCGCCTGTGCACCGTGTGTGTGTGTGTGTGTGTGTGTGTGTGTGTGTGTGTGTGTGTGTTGTCTGCCTGCACATGTGCTGTCTCTGTGTGTATGTTGTCTCAGTGCATGTGTGTGTGTGTCACCTTGGTGCATGCGTGGCATCTCCCTGTGTATGTGTCATCTTTTTTTCATAGCTTTTTTGAGATAAAATTCACCTGCCACGCAAGTCACCGATTTAAAGTATGTGATTCAGTGGATTTTTATCATATGCACAGAGTTGTATAATTATTACCACATTTCCTCTATCTCAAAAAGAAGTCCTGTGCCCTTTAGCTATCACCCCTTTAATCTATTACCCCATCCCCCAGTAACCACTAATCTACTTTCTGTCTCTATAGATTTCCCTCTATTCTGGACATTTCATGTAAATGGAGCCATATATATGTGGCTTTGGTGACTGGCTTCTTTCATTCCCTGTAATGTTTTCAGGATTCACCACATTACAGCATATCTCAGTACTTCATTCCTTTTTAGGGCTGAATAATATTCCATTGTGTGATACACCACCTTTTGTCTATCCAGTCATCAGGTGATGGACATTTGGGTTTTCTACTTTTTGGCTCTTGTGAGCAGTGCTGCAGTGAACATTTGTGTAAAAGTCTTTGTGTGACATATGTTTTCATTCCTCTTGAGTACATTCCAAGGAGTGGACTTGCTGGGCCATATGGTAACTCTGTTTCATATTTGAGGTACTTCCAGACTGTTTTCCAAAGTGGCTGCATCACTTTTCATTGCCACCAGCAATGTGTAAGGTTCCACTTTCCCCACATCCTTGGCAACACTTATTATGGGACCTTTTGATTCTAGCCATCCTAGTGGGTGCGAAGGGGTGTCTCATTGTGGTTTTGATTTGCATTTCCCTCCGGATAAATGATGTCGAGCACCTTTTAAAGGCCTTATTGGTCATTTGTATGTATTCCTTGGAGCAATGTTTACTTAGATCCTGTTTCTACTTTTAAACTGGGTTGTTTGTCTTTTTATTATTGAGTTACATGTGTTCTTTATATGTTCTGGGTACAAGTCCCTAGTCAGGAGAGCAGAGGCTGGTCTCTCATGTCCTTACGCCACCCCAACCCCCTCATGTCTAGCTTGCAGTGGTTATCATGAAGACGTACTGAGGGAGGAAAGGGTCTGGGCCACCTGGCAGGAGTGGTGGTCCCAGGGTGTGTGGGGGAGTGGGTGTGTGGGTGGGGCTGGCCCCCTCTCTCATAACGCTGAGACAGATGGGCCCAGGGTGACCCATCTGAGGGTCTAGTGCCTGCAGGCTACCTTGGGTGCAGCTTTCAGTTGAACCGACTCAACAGAATGAAGGGTGGTGGGAGAGGTGGGGGAAGGATTTGAAAGCCCCACTCCCGGGCCCACCCCTCCTCTTGATTTCTAACTTGAGTGGCAGGAACATGATGGTGCCATTTTCTGGGATGGGGTGGCAAAGGAGGAGGGGGAGGTTGGCTCTAAAGTTTGAGGTGCCCAGCGGAGGCCCGGGGTCTCTGTCAAGGAGACTGTTGGACAATTCCCCATGGAATTCTGGGAGGGTCAGGGCTGGGATGTCATTTAGGAGTTATCTGAAAGTACCTGGTATTGAAAGCCTTGGGATCGGGAAATTCCCAGGAGAAACGTGTGGCTGGATGAGCTGAGTGAGACCAGGATGAAGAATTGGTTGCTGGCTCTGGCCACTGAGGTCACAGGTGGCCCTGACGAAAGCAGCTTCCGGGAAGTGATGGTTCTAGAAGTCCCTGTGGGATGGGCTGAGGAGAGACATGAGACCTGGAAATGGAGGCAAGGTGGAGGCTATGGCCGGGTCTCCGCTTTCTCCTGGACTGTGCTGGGAGGGAGGAAGAGGGAGAGAGAGACAGAAACAATCAATGATGAGAGAGAATCATTGATTGGCTGCCTCCTGCACGCCCCCCATTGGGGATCGAGCCTGCAACCTGGGACCCTTCAGTCCCTGGGCTAACTGAGCCAAACCAGCTCTGGCGGGTGGCAGGCATTTCTGATTCTCACTCCACTCCCAGTGTGCGCGTCACCTCAGACTCCACTTGCAGGGTTTTCTTTCATTTCCTACGGTGGAACAGGTTCAAGCTGAATTTGCTGGAAGCCTAGAACCTAAGCACAGCTGGCAGTAAAATTCTCATGATGGAATTTCCAGAACAAGTTCGGGCCCACGAATGCACGCTCCTTGGGAGGTGGTGGGATGGGGGGGTTGGAGGAGGCCTGCCCTGCTTCTTTCTCTTCTGCGAGGCCCCACAGAGGCCAGTCTTGGAAGGAGACCTGGCTCCACTGGCACTGCCATCTTGAAATGCTCCCTTCTTCTGGGCAGTCAACAAAGGCTGGCGAACGGAGGGTGCCACGTGTGGGTTCAGGATCCCCTGTCCCAGAGCCAAGCTGTCTTCTCAGAGCCAAGCCCCTTGCCCTGTCAGGACACCCGGCTGGGTCCTTGCCTGTTGTCTCTGCACTTGACTCAGCGCAGATGGAGCGCTGCCCTTGTCCTTAGGCTCTTGCACCATCTAAGGACATTTATCCCAGGCCTCGGGGGTCTCTTCCCGGGACCTCCCTGGCTCTTTGTACCCTTGCCTCCCAAATTTACATGCAAGTACGTGCAATTTTAGGATAAACATGTTTATATGCACATGCACACACACATGCTAATTCCAAAATACTAAGGCTTCAGTAATTTGCTAAAATATTTGGGACCTCACCCTGATGATAAGCTACTGGTGACAGCTGAACTTGCTCAGTTATGACTCACTGCAGGGTCCATAAGCCAGCACCCACCTCTTCTGTCACCAGGAGTGATTTGCTCTGGCATTACTCAGGAGCTGGGGGCTTCCCCTGGGAAGCAGGACTGGAAAATCTCAACTAGCATGGCCTGGAGGCCTCTGCATGAAGAGGCAGCAGGAGGTGGCCCCTTCACAACCAAAACAATGTCACAGTCATGTTGGAAAAGTCAAACAAGTCTCCCCCATCAGCCAGTCACCTTCTAGGAAAGGCCCCCCAGAACAGTTCTATTAAAGGTCTTGAGCTTGGCCGAGGGGGGTTGGGACTGCCCATTGGCGAGTTTCCATTCAGAGAAATCGCCCGAGGCCTTGAATAATGTAAGGGTGAAAACAGAATTGGCTGACATGTCTTTCCCAACTTACCAGAACTCATTTCCCGCCTCTTTGCTTCCACAGAAATCTGATTTGATTTTAGAGCTTTAAAATTAGCCGCCACTTTTCAGAAACATAAACATCTCATAAATTGAGAGACGGGCGTCATGTGGCACAGGGGCAGAGAGCCGGAAAGTTCCCGTTGCCAGTCTGTCTGCCCTGCATGGGCCTGGTTTCCTGGCCAGGGCAGCGCTGGAGGGATCGTGGGCCAAACCCCTCGTGGCGGCGTAGATGGGGAAACCGAAGGCCGTGTGGGAGGGCCGGCCAGCCTGCCGCCTGGTCGGGTGGCCCAGCCCCGCTAGGAGGAGGGTCTCAGAGGTGGAGGGGCCCCCAGGCCTGGACAAGAATGGCCTGTCAAGACTGGACGTGAGGCACCGAGCGGACAGGAAACTTGCTGGGGAGGTTCTGTCCTTGATCCAGGTGGAAACTGGTGGGACCCACAGTCACAAAGATGCTTGACACTTACAACTGTCTTTGCCCTAAACAGTTAAACTGGGTGGGGAATTAGGGGTTGTTTTACTCTCCCCCAGAGAGAGGAGAGGCCTGTGGGCTGCCTGGGGGCGGAGCCAGGCTCAGAATCCTGGTACTTCCACTCTGGTACAGGAGTGCTGAGGGTGTGATGAGGGTGGGGTGTGGGGTGAGGGGTCAGTCTCCTGGGGGCACTGTGCTGAAATTTCTTTCTCATTCTCACGCCATCGTGGGAGGAGGCCTGACTTCCTTTGGAGCCTTTTTTTTTGCCTAGAGGTGGGAAGTGAACATCTTGCTGGCTCTTCAAGGTCAGACCAGAGCAGAGGCCCAGGGATATGCAAGTGGATTATGAAAGAAAAGTGTCTTTGTTCCAAGTGGCCCCCAAGGGCAGACGCAGGGCCCAGGATGGCCTGAGATAATATAGTCCAGTGGTTAAGAGCCACATAGAGCTGGGCTCTTGTTCTAGTCCTGTCACTTGCTGGGTGACTTTGGGCAAGTTACTTAACCATTCTGAGCCTGTTTCCTCATCCATGAACTGGGTCTAGTATTTGTGGCAACCTCATAGGATTGTTGTAAAGGTGAAATAAGATTTGTAAATAAAAGTGGCAGGTCCTGTTACTATGATAATAAGACTTTATAAAAGGTAGAATGCAGCAAGTGTGTTTTAGCTCAATGAAACATTGAGTGTCCTTACATTAAAAAAAGATTATATCTTGAGGGAGGGAGCTCTCTGTCACTAGAGGCATTGGAACAAAAGTTAGAGGTCTCCTAATCGGGGATGTTGCTGAGGGTTTGAAGCCCCAGACTGGGCAGGCAGGTGGCCTGGAAAGGCCGGTGTGGTCCATGATTGTGGGCAGGGAGGGGTGGGCTGGAAGGCAGTGCCTTGGAGCCCAGCCCTAGGCTGTGTGATGGTTCCGGAACCTGCATCCCTCCTATGAGGCACTGAGACCTGGTGGCCCAATGGAGTCACTGGGTGATGAGGCAGGGAATGTCAGATGAAGAATCCTCCTCGTGCAGTTGGTTAACCAAGTCTCAGAACAGTGTGCCCAGTGGGGTCTTCTGCCCCCTGACCTGGAAAATTCTACTGCCAGGCTGCTTCCAGAGGGGCGATGGGCAGAGCCCGCACAGGCTGCAGCGCTCAGGGGCCTGGGTTTGTATGACTTTGGCCTGGATGAAGCACAGGCATTCTGACTTCTGCTATGAGGTCTCCTGTCTTGGTGGTCTTGAATGGGGCAGGAACAATCCCCCTGAGTGTCAGTGAGGGGTACAGAAAGAGGGATGGGCGTGGCCAAGGCTCTTGGATTTGGCCACACTTGTCCAGGTTCTGGCTCAGCCTCTGCCCAGGATCCTGAATGCCTCCCTGGTCCCCATACCACCCTTCATGCTTCCACACCCTTGCCCAGGCCCCTACCTGGACCGCCCTTTCCAGCTCAGGTGGGCTTCTTCTGCCACCCTAACAGCTTCTCTCTTCAGGGGCAGTCATCTCCCTTGCGCTGGCCCTGGGGTCTCGCGGGGACTGTGAGTCCCAGGGTGACCATGTGACTCCGGCTGGACCAACCAGGCTCCCTTGTTGCAGGTTAACAGGAAGTCTCCTTGTCTCTGGTGGCAGGGGGCAGGTGTCTGCAAGAGTGGACTCTGTAGCCTTGTGTAGGAGAGCAAAGCTGACGCAGAAGGTGCTGAGAGGCGGGCTGGAGAGGGAGCTGAGGGCATCGGGTCCCTCCCTTCCAGCGCCCGCCCCTGCCATGGTTTGTCATGGGGCCAGTGCACTGCACTTGGGGCCAAGAGGGTTCAAGTTGAATGTCTGTCCCTTGCACCTGAGAGCCTGAGGGATGCCTGTCCTTCAGGTATACCCACTGCAGCACCGAGCACAACGCGTGGCCACGCTCTGCTCCTCTGCGGCCCTTCTCTCCAGGCGATGAGCAACTCAAAGCCAGAAGCTGGGCCTCATTTATTATCTGTTTCTCCCTGCCCTTGGCACACCGCAGGTGCAAAAGTAAAAGCATAGAAGTGCTCTGGATGAAAGGAAGGACGCACAGTACAAGGTTTGATGTTGACATTTTAATAAGCAGACCCGGACTTTTGCAGACAATTGAGTATTGCCTCATGCCGGGGTTACCTTGGGAAGCCCCAAGTTTGCTCCAGTACAGTCCTGCTCTTTCCCCCGGGGAGCGTGTTTGGCCTCCTGGTTGGGTCTGTTTATGAGACAGAGGCAGCCGTCTTAGTTTGGATCCACGTGGTGTTTTCAGTTTGATCAACAGATGGAGCTGGAAGGGACATGAGAAAGATCGGCTGCTGCTGGGCGGCTCGGCAGCGAGTGCTCCGTAGGCCTCGGCCCCGTTCCCTGCAGTACAACCTCCAAGCAGGCTGAGGTGGGGAAATTGGTGAGCTCAGCTGCTTGAAAATAGGAGGCGCTCCTATTCGGACAGGGAAGGTCCCACAGATGTATTTGTTTGTTTGTTTGCTTATTTAATTAATTAATCTTCACCCAAGGATATTTTCCTGTTGCTTTTTAGAGAGAGTGCAAGGGAGGGGGAGAGATGGAGAGAGAAACATCGATATGAGAGAGACACATGGATTGGTTGTCTCCCGTGTGTGCCCGGACCAGGGCTGGGGATCGAGCCTGCAACCGAGGTACGTACCCTTGACCAGAATCGAACCCAGGACCCTTCAGTCCTTGGGTCAGTGCTCTATCCACTGAGCCAGACTGGCGAGGGCGGTCCCACAGATGCATTAACACAATTCCTTCATTCACTGCGTTGTGTTCACAGCTGTATTGCCAGTGTCTGAAGCAGTGCTGGTATGCAGTAGGCACTCAATACATATTTGTTGAAGGAGTGAAGGAATTCAACAAATAATATATTTATTAAGGATTGCCGACTATTTTCCAGGCGCTGTGGGAGGTGGGCTGGTCTTACCAGTTTTATAGAGCTGACACGTGTGTGGGGGGAGGGCTGTGCAGCTACATATACACTCACAGACATCTCATTACAGGTTTCATTGCCCCCGGGATCATTGCCTTCATCAGAGCCTAATAACATATTGGCTGGGCTTGCCGAAGGTCATATGTTTTTATTTCCAAGGCCAATACCTGATTTTTAAAAGAGAGCATTTTGATGCAGGCACAGACTTAGATTGAAAACAGCACGCACTCCTGGGGCACTGTTCTGGCTCATTTATCGTCAGCAAACAGCTGCTTTCCCTGGCTTGCATACCACACGCTTTAAATCTGAAATAATAGCACTTTGTAGTGGACGGGGGACCAGCTCCCACCTTCGAGATAATTGGGCTTTACCGATAGGATTTCCCTCTCTGTCTGCCTGAAGGTAAAGGCAAACCCGCATGATAGGGGCAGTGCTTTGGGGTGGAATGTGGTGCCCTGGTGTGTGCGCGTGTCCCTCATGGCAGTGGTTCCCCCGCTTTAAGCACTGGAACCCCTTGATTACATGAGATGCTATGTAGAACCCCGTGAGTGCACAACACAGTAAACGTGGGTCTGCTTATCGTGAAATTGGCATGGGCTCCCTTGCGCAGCCTCCTTACAACCCCTCCTAGTTGCCTGCTGGATTCCAGAGCTCCCCAAGGCCCTGGAAGAAGAGCCTGCATACGTGTGGTCACACACATGTGGTCACATACGTGTGCAGTTGCAAATGCTCACTTGTACTGTGCCATGTATTCATGCCGCCTCTCTCTCCCCCTTTCCTTCTGCCCACTGCTCAGGCGGGCCTCATCCGCACAGATGTCACCGACTACTTCATTGAGCCCCTGGAGCGGGGGCAGCAAGAGAAGGAGGCAGGCGGGAGGACACACGTGGTATACCGCCGAGAGGCCGTCCAGCAGGCGTGGGCAGAGCCTGGAGGGGACCTTCACAATGAAGGTAGGCTGTGGGCGGGCCCCAAGCTCTGCTTCTGTTCAGACCTCTGGGGTGAACAGTTTTGAGGTAACTTGAGGCCTTAAGCCACTCAGTGCCTGGCCTTCGTCTTCTCATCTGTAAAATGGGACTGGGCCCCGTAGACCTACTGCGCCTACTGTAACCAGTGGGTTTTAGAGGCTGTTATAACCGTCTGCCATTGGGGGCTAGAGGAACTAGAGCCTCTGGAACGGTGGAACTTGGGGCTGCAGAGGTCTCTGAGGAGTTCAGCATTGCTTGGCAAGGCTATTTCTCTGCCCACGCAGTAGGTGGAATAGCTGTAGTCAGCTCTTTCCCTAACACTCAGCTCCACCCCCGGGGGCCACAGGAGGGAAGTTCTGAGGGTGCTCGTAGGGAATCTGCCTTGTGTCAGGGCATCGGGGTCAGCTTGGTGTCCACTAGCTTGGTGTCACAGAGAGGAAGGGAGAGAGATAGAAAGTTAGAAACATCGATGAGAGAGAAACATCAATCAGCTGCCTCCTGCACATCTCCCACTGGGGATGTGCCCGCAACCCAGGTACATGCCCTTGACCGGAATCGAACCCAGGACCCTTCATTCCTCAGGCCGATGCTCTATCCACTGAGTCAAACCGGTTTCGGCCACTAGACTATTTTTAAATCCTGTCTCCAGTGCTGTCTGCTGTGGGACCCTAAGCAAGTTGCTTAACACCTCTGAGCCTCATTTCCTAACCTGTCAAGTGAGGACAGTCGTTGTTCACCTCTGAGGCTGTGTGTGTGAAAATTCCAGCGTGGAGTTTGGCACGTGGTAGGTGCTTGACGAAGGGTTGCTCTTATTCCACTGGTGTTATTAGGCCGACGACTGACACGTGAGGGTGTCCCTGCATCCTGGTGACCAGCACAGCACTCTGCACCCGTAGCCGAGCGAAGGAAGCAGTGGATGCAATGTGTGCTGGTCCTGGGCCCGTGGCCAGCTTCACTGTCCAACTTAGGCTTGGCCAAGAGGACACGAGGAGGCCCTGGGTGGAATCCAGCCATGAGCTCCACCCCCACCCCCAGCCCGGGCCCTGGAGGGTTGAGCACAGCATGAAGGAATGACTGAAAGCCAGTTGTCCCCACATCCACTGCCTCCTTGGAAGCTCCAGCTGCGCTCCATGGCCCTCATAAGAGAAGCCGCAGCTCCAGGACTAGCCAAGAGGAGGCGGGCTCTGCAGGCCCGGAGTGTGGGGTGGATTGCAGGGGCAGGGTGGTGACGGGCACTGTTCCCTCCATCATGGCTGGGAAGAGTGACAAGGCTCATTGGGCTCCATTTTATTTGAGGCCAGTTTTGAATCAAAAAACCCTAAATCCTCTTTTGGGGTGTGACCCTGGGGAAGTCCTGGACCAACCCCATCGCCTGCCATGGGCTGTGGCTGGGAAGCCGAGACCGCTGAGCTGGCGGAGTTGGAGCTCAGGCCCGGGACTCCGTGTGACCCCCTCTCATCAGGCCGCCCGCTGGAACTCCTGCGGGCCACGGGTGATGCCATGCCCTGGGCCCATCTGGGCTCTTCCTTAGAGAGACGAGGGGCAGTGAAGACTTTCTTGGAAACCTGGGACTCTGGCTCTGTTATTTTAAGACCAGCAGTGGGTCTGAGCCCAGTGTGTGGAGCAGCGTTTCTGGGGCGCCTGACTCCATTTAACATTCTTGATGAAGAAAGGGTTTGCCTCACATCTCTGGGTATACTTGGCACACAGCGGCCTGGGCCAGCTGGTCAGCGCCTGCTTAGCCACAGTAGCCACACTTCGGAGGAATCTCCCCCAGACTGAGCACCTCCCCCATCTCTATCTGTCCCTGTCCTGCCCAGGAGTCGGCCCAGCTCAGATGTCCTTCTCCTGGGCCCCTCAGCCCCCGATTTCTCCTGGGACTGTCCCCTTCCTCCTAACAAGCCGGGGTGGGAGTGTCCTAGGGGACAGATACCAGTGATGTTTGTGTCCCTCACGTCAGCTGTTCCGTTCTGGGGGAACTCCCCTCAAGGAAGGAAAGGAGGCGTCAGGGATCCATCGTGGTTTTCCAGCTGCTCCACGGCAGAGGGGTCTGAGGGGCCCCAGTGAACCTTGTTGGCACTCGGCATGGCGTTGGCCGCTGCTTTCTGAAGAGAAAGTGCACGCACCCCTGACACCGACACACTCACCTGTGCACGTTCGCTCACTCACCTACGACACACACCTGTCATATGCCTCACTCACAGTCACACAGCTTACACATTCACTAACGCTCGTTCACACACACTAATACCCACTCCCGCCCCAGCTTCACGCTCACACCCCACCCCGCCCCAGCGCACACACCCTTGATGGGCTCCAAAGAAGAGTTAAGTGATCCATTGTCAAGGGCTCTGGTGAGAAATCTAAACCGTTCCAAGTCCTGGGTAGAAATTCCCGGCCTTACCCCAGCCCCTCAGGGATTCCCCGTGGACCCTGCCTTGGCCTTGGAGGGTGTGCTGTGGCTGTTCCCATACTCCCAACGCTCCCCATTCCTTCCCTAACCCCTGCTCCTGCTCTGTCGCCCTTTCCCACCCTCCCCTTCCCTCCTGACGCCAATAGGCCATGTGCGCCTGTGGCCCCGGTTCCCGTTCCTGGGCTGGAGGCTGGGGCTGCCAGACGCCAGGCAGCCAGCCAGGCTGGGGCTCAGAGCCGCTGTGTTTTTTATTGAAATGAAATCCACTATTTTAACCATTTTAAAGTGTACAATTCAGTGGTTTCTTACTATATTCACAATGTTGTGCAACCATCACCACTATCTAATTCCAGAACATTTCCATAATTTCCCTATAAACCTTTACCCATTAATTAGCAGTCACTTCCATTTTCCCGATCCCCACCCCCTGGCAATCCCTAATCTACCTTCTATCGCTATAGGTTTGCCTGTTCTGGACATCTCCTATAAATGGAATTCTACCGTATGTGGCCTTTCGTGACTGGCTTCCTTCATTTAGCATATATGTTTCATCCATGTTGGATCCTGTATCAGTACTCACTCCTTTTTATGGCAGGGTAATATTCCATTGTAGGAATGCACCACAGTTAGTCTGTTCATCTGTCAATAGACAATTGGGCTGTTTCCATATTTTTCTGTTATGATCATGCTGCTACGAACATTCGTGTACATGTTTTTATGGAACATGTGTTTTCAATTCTTTTGGGTACATGCCTAGGAGTAGAGTTTCTGGGTCCTATGCTAATTCTATGTTTAACGCTTTGGGAAACTGCCAAACTGTTTCTCAAAGCAGCTGCATCATTTTCTATTCTCTCGAGGCTTCCTGGGTGGGCTTCCCAGCGGCCTCCACAGTTTGAGGGTTACCTACTTTGGCCTGAAGGATGAGAGATACATAGAGGAGGGTGTGGTTGGGACATCGCCAGGGTCTATGGCTGATGTTAGCAGGCCCTCCCCCTAACCCCCCTCGATGTTTTTGCTGAGAGAGAAAGCGGGTGGACACTGATAGGGTGTGATGATGGGAGAGTGGCAGATCTGAGTTTACATTCTGCACTTCTGCCGTTAACTTGCTGTGTGACCTGAGATGTCAGGTCACCTCTCTGAGCCTCCCTTTGACACACCTGGCAGGGAGAGCTGTATAGGTCAAGTTCCACATTTCACTCGCAGTATGTGAACCTTCGGGCACTGCTCACAAGTTGGGGGTGACTGCTCCTGGCTCTCCCCACTCCGTGCAGAGAGCCCTGCTCCTCCCCTCCTGGGGGTCCTCCCTCCTCCCTCCCAGAAATTGGTCTGTGGGTGGCTGAACACACCACTGGGCCCAGGCACCAGGGCTGCCAGGAGCTGTTGTTCAGTGTGACCTGCAGAGGAACACCTTGGCCTCAGGGGCAAGTGAGGGCAACGCTGGCCTGAGCCCTGCTCTCCAGGCTGCGATCACCCCAAGGGCCGGCCTCCCTCTTTCCATTTCCCCAGTAGGCCAGTGGCCACACATTTTTTTCTAGCTCTTAAGTCTAGTGCTTTTTTTCCTTTTGTATTCTAGTTCCCCAACCAAGGGAAACATAAAAAGACAGTAGCACTGAGTCTTGTGGTTCCTGTTGCCCTGTCCTCAGGGCCCATGGGCCAAATGCGGGCCACCATTTGTTTTTGTCAGTAAAGTTTTATTGCAACACAGACAGAGGCTCTATAATCCACAAAGCCTATCTGGTTCTTCACAGGAAAAGTTTGACAACTCCTAGATTAATTAACACAAGTTAATAAATCCTAGTTATATATTTTGTTTTTAGCCAAAAAGGCCACAGCTGTGATGGTGAAATTTGGGGTCACTGGCAGTGATTGGAGGGTTTTGAGAGGCTTGGTGAATACTCTAGGGGTGTCTGAAATGTCCTGCATCAGCCACGGTAATATTAGTTTTTTCCTTTATCAAGATGTTTCCACCCATTGCCGCCTTTGATTTTTTTTAAAATATATTTTATTGATTTTTTTTTACAGAGAGGAAGGGAGAGAGACAGAGAGTCAGAAACATAGATGAGAGAGAAACATCGATCAGCTGCCTCCTGCATGCCCCCCACTGGGGATGTGCCCACAACCAAGGTACATGCCCCCGACCGGAATCGAACCTGGGACCCTTCAGTCCGCAGGCCGATGTTCTATCCACCGAGCCAAACCGGCCAGGGCCGCCTTTGATTTTTTATAGCTTCTGGGGCAAGAGATGGAGATTATCCACGCGCATGTCACAGGAGCGGAGATGGAGGTCCAGAGAAGTGAATGGACAGGGGTTGGGACGGGATGCACAGTGAGACAGGACCAAGTGGGAACTGGGGCCCAGGTTAGTTTTCACTCCCCTGCTACTCATTGCCTCAAGGACAGCCATGCTCTGTGGCAGGAAAAGGGCTCGGGCACACGAATTACCTGGTATGGAACAAACCCTCCTGCCACCTTGGTTTATGGAAGCAGGAACAGGGGCACATGTGGCGGGGGGCGGGGGCGGGGGTAGGCGGCAGTGTCCCAGTGACAGCCCCGGATGTCGGTTTGACCTTGGTCTCTTCCCATCCTGGCTCCAGCCTTTGGCCCGGGCGACCTTCCCAACCTGCTGGGCCTGGCGGGAGGCCAGCTGGGAGAAGCGGAGCGGAAGCGCCGGCACGCCAAGCCGGGCAGCTACAGCATCGAGGTGCTGCTGGCCGTGGACGACTCCGTGGTGCGCTTCCACGGCAAGGAGCACGTGCAGAACTACGTCCTCACCCTCATGAACATCGTGAGTGTCCCCGCGTCTGGGGACTGGGGGGCCGGGCAGGGGGTGGGGTGGGACCACCAGAATTGGTCTGAACACACTGTTCCTCTCTGGCCTGGTGTTCTCTGGGTGGCCTTGGGGCATCTCTATTTGCTCCTTCGTCCAGCTCGTCAGTGGGTTCCATGGTGAGTAGACCTGAGCTGGTCTGGCATCCATCCCAGGCTGCAGCCTGGCCTCAGCTGTAATGCCTGCGCTGGGTGTCCATAGGCCGTCCACGCGAGGCCCTGGCCAGCTTGAGCATCCGGACAGGGGGTTCTGGGCTCGGACACATTCGGAGCCTCGCTCAGGTGTGGCCAGGACTTGCCTGAGACACCTACCTCATCTGGAGAAAATGGGCAATGCGGGGCTGGGATCCTGGCCGGGCGCTGTCAATCGGCTGGGGGTGGGTGGTCCCAGGCCCCTAGTGTGGACCTTGGGTGTTCCCAGAGGCCTGGCAGGCCGGGAAGTGAGGGTCACAGGCAAATTGAAGACTGCTGAAGCAGAAAGCCGTGCCCTGTCCCAGGTGGGTGGTGGCGACTTAGCTGCTGCTGGTGGCGCTCATGCAGACGTGCGGGGCTCTGGTCCACGGAAGGCATGCTTCAAGGAAGGTCAGAAGTGCGGTTGTTTTTAGGTGCTTTTAAGAAAACCTTGTTTGGAACATTTACATTCAGTTTTCTAAGTGAAACTACCAATTTTTAAATGTTAAAATGTAAAAACCATTGTGAATGCTAAACAGAACATACCTGCACACCACATTTGGCCTGTGGGCTCAGGTGGGCACCTCTGAGCTAAAGGGGCAGAGATGACAGAGACCAGAAAGGGAAGGGTGGTGAGTGCGTGCGGCACAGGCGGGCCCCACACTGTTTCTCTTCTGGCAAGAGAGAGCCGCCTGGAGCATTCGGACAGAGGGTGCCTGTGGCGAGGCTCTGGGGAGGGTGAGGACTGGTGTAGGTGAAAGTGGAAACGGTGTCGGCCACAGCCAGGTGCTGGGGAAGGGGGGACCCCAGGTTCTCTCTATGAAGCTGGGTAGAGGGGGTGACACCTTGGGGTCAGGGCCCGCTCAGCATGCCGGGCACTGTGTGGTCCAGGCAGGAGGAGGTGAGCAGCGGAGTGGGTGGGCAAATGCCGCATCAACAGGAAACAACAGGGCAGGGCCTTCGCCTCTGAGTCTGCAGGTGACTCAGCTTAACGGCTCTTCATAAACATTCATCTGAACACAAGAGCTGAGAAGGAAGATGCATATACTAGTACAGCGAACCCTTTGAGCTCGGCGTGTCAGCATTTTGAAAAACCCCAACTTAACTCTGGTGCCGTGTCACATATAGAAATTTTTTGATATTTGCAACCATAGTAAAACAAAGACTCATATTTTTAATATTTATTTTACATATTTAAATGCCATTTAACAAAGAAAAATCAACCAAAAAAATGAGTTCGTGTGTCACCTCTGACACGCGTGTCATAGGTTCGCCATCACTGTACTAGTACATGGTGGTCCCGAAGAATTCGAGCGGGGCCTCTTTTGAAAATCAAGGGTCCCAGCCCCGGTATGGGCCTCTGTGGCCTTAGGGTTAGGGCCTCTGCCCTGAGGCCTGTGAGGAAGCTGGCTCGCTGCATGCTCATGCCCGTGGGCCGGGGCAGGATAGAATCCCCTCGCACCCAGGCTCACACGGACAGTTCTTGGAGGCTGTGATGGACAGGCAGCTGATCACAGTGCTGCGCAGAGAGGAACATCAGTGCATTGGCCAGCAGCATGGGCTTTGGTGTCACACTGTCTGGCTTTGGCCCTTCCTGCCTTTGGACCTTGGGGGCAGGTTGCTAACCCTCTGGGGTGTCCCTTTCCCCCCTTTTAAAGCAGCATTGACAGGACGTACGTGCAGGGTTTGGGGAGGATTAAACAGCACATAGCATAGTACCGTGACTAGCATGAGCTCTCAATAAGTGGTTTGTGATAATAATGGCATGACTTTCACGAGGGAGCGGTAACACATTTCTGGGCACTCAACAGCTGTTGGGCAGAAGTGTCAACACCATGGTCCTACACAGCTGGGGGAGAGGGGTGACACGTTGGGGTCAGGCGCACTCGGCATGCTGGGGCCCTGTGCAATCCCGGCAGGAGGCATCCGTAGGGTGATAATGGGTCACAGTGTTGCCTGTGCTGCCTGGGACCCATAATCTGGCCACACAGAAGTGAGGGGGCTGCTAGGAGGGCATGCAGCCAGCCCCTCGTGAGTTGTGTGACCTGTGCAGGGACCTGCCTTGCTGAGGACTCTTTAGGCAGCAAGTGATGGAAAACCAACTCAAACTAGATTAAGAAAAACAGGGTAATTGATTGGCTCATGGGCCAAACTGTGGGAGGGAGAGGATGGAGCTGGTTGTAAGTGTAATTGGTACTAGAGCAGCGGTTCTCAACCTGTGGGTCGCGACCCCTTTGGCGGTCGAACGACCCTTTCACAGGGGTCGCCTAAGACCATCTGCATATCAGGTATTTACATGAATCATAACAGCAACATTACAGTTATGAAGTAACAATGAAAATAATTTTATGGTTGGGTCACAACATGAGGATCTGTATTTAAAGGGCCAGAAGGTTGAGAACCACTGGACTAGAGGCTTAACTGGACTGTTTTTTTGTTGTCGTTTGTTAATTTGTTTGTTTTTTGTTAATCCTCGGTGGAGAGTATTTTTTCCATTGATTTTAGGGAGTGTAAGGGAGGGAGAAAAGGGCAGAGAGGAGAGAGAGAGAGAAAAAAACATCGCTGTGAGAGAGTCACTTAAATTGGTTGCCTCCTGCACTCACCCCAACCGGGGCAGAGAACCTGCAACCCAGGTACATGCCTTTAACCGGAATCAAACCTGCGGCCCTTTGGTTCCAGGGCCGATGCTCTAACCACTGAACATGCCGTCCAGAGCATGGCCTGTGTTTAGGTTTCCTTCTCTCTGTGACATCCTAGTTGTCTCTGACTAGCTTCTCTATGGGACAGATTCTGACAAGAGCATGGATTTCGGTGTCACAACATCAGGTCGACTCCTACCTCCATAGCTCTGAGGCCAGAGACAAAAGAAGTTTTCTCTACAGTTAGTTCCCAGGTAAAAATTCTGAGGGCAGGACTCTGATTGGCCTAACTTTGGATCACATGACCACCCTTTGGACCATTCACTGTATGTTGGAGAAGGAGATAGAGTTACCCAAAGGAAACTACAGGATGGCCACTGGAGAAATTGTTCTGGGCTGGCTGCACACCCCAGTGTGTCAGCTACACTACTTCACCTGAGAGCCTTCATATTTGGATGCTGGTATCTGCTCTTGTTTGTGTGTGAAGGTTAAATATGTATATTTAGCACACGCCTGGCACATAGTACGCAAGCAATGTGTTCTGTTGTTCTTCTAGCCATATTACTTGTCTTAGTGTGTGTGTATAGCAGTGCTTTGTCTGAGTCTCTGGAGGGTGGGGACTTCTACTTATTTGAACCCCAACAGCGCACAGCACAGTGCCCAACACCTGATAGGTGATCAATAAATGTGGAAGCTGATGGTGTCTATGAGAGAAGCCGGGGGCCAGCATCCCCTGAGATGGGAAAAAGGGAAGACAGCAGGTTTCTGTCTGAAATGCTGGCTTTAGGGAAAAGGCAGGGGTACAAATCAACTCCACTTACAGGAGCCCCAGGAAAGGAAGGGGCTGCCAACAGTTTGCATATTAATTCTTCTGTTCCTTACATAGCATGTGGTTTGGGACTCAAAGAGCAAAGACTACCATGTGGGCTATTTGAGAGAGAGGGAGAGAGAGAAGATGACTATGCAAAGAACACATCCACCTCACCAGAGCACTGGACCACCCACTCACGCTCTATAAATAACTGGCCCAACCTAAGGCCACACAGCTGACCACACAGCTGAGTATTAATCCCATTAGTGGGAGAGCCAGGTTGGCCCCAGTAGCCAGCAGGTGGAAAGGGAGGAGGAGCAGGAGAGGGGAGGGGGCAAGGAGGCCCTCTGGTGCTGGGAGCCTGGGTCCAAAGCTGGGCCTAAAGACCCTAAAATAAAAATAACATAAAGATGGATGGTCTGGCCGGCGTGGCTCAGTGGTTGAGCGTCATCCTATGAACCAAGAGGTCACAGTTCAATTCCCGGTCAGGGCACATGCCCAGGTTGCGGGCTCGATCCCCAGTGTGGGGCATGCAGGAGGCAGCTGATCAATGATTCTCTCTCATCATTGATGTTTCTATCTCTCTCCCTCTCTGCAACAAATAAAAATATATTTAAAATAAACTAAACAGAGGTGTGTGTTAAAGATTTTGCCCTACTCACTAATTAATGAGGGAAGAGGCGGATGTTATGACCTGTTCAAAAGAGAACCCAAAGGACAGAAACATCTGTAGATCAGAAATGCTGAGATGAAGGTGCAAATGGAGGCAACATTGGCATTTGGCGGTGGAAGGGAAGACAGGATTTGCATGTCTGTAGACGAGAATTGCGCTTTGCTATTAGTCATCTACAGAGCTCTCCGTTGTAAAGAAGTTTCCTAGAATCAGAGTCAGGCAGGGCTGAAGGTGTGCAGTGGACAAGACATAGCTTTCATGGAAGTATGCTTGTTTATTCTCTGGGTGCTGGCCTGGACTGGACCCCAGGTAGAGAGGCCTTTTCATGGGTGGCAGGGCATCTGGCTGCCCGTCTGACTACGGCTCCATCCTGCTCCTGGAGCTGGAGGGGTGTCAGTCTCATTCAAGACACACCCTGGGTTCTGGCTGTGACAGTCCTAAGCAACTCAACAATGGGAACCCCCCTCTCCTCCCTTTCCCAAAAGCTAGCCTCAAAGGCAAAGGGATCCTTCCCGCTCTCCCGGACCAATTGCTAGGACTGGAGGGTTGGCTGGGGGCCTGGGTGGAACCTACTGATGGTGTGGAGCCACGTGGAGCAGGATCTGATCCCGGAGAGCAGGCAGCAAAGAGTCCACAGGAGAAACATCCAAACCTGTAAGAATTTTTATTAGCTTCTTTGTGCCCAATTGACAACAACAGTTTCAATGGATTGAGAAAATGCTCTGGAGAATTTATAGATTACAATCAAAGGAGGGGACATAAAGGGGGTCTGCCATTGGTGGTAGACGAAGGAGGCAGGAGAGAGCAACGCGGGGAAACCTCTGCGATTGGATAAAAAGTAAAGCAGACACACAGCTCATTCACATCGGCGGGCACAGGACAGCAAACAGGGAACATTTATAGCACATGAGATGGTATTCGGGAAATAACACAACCATGGGGGAAAGGCTCCTATGGGAGGGACAAGTGGGTTTCTTTAGGAAGGCAAACGCTTCTTAGGAGAACTAACGGGAAATAAAGCTGTGGCGATGTTTGTTTACGCAGGTACATGTGGTCTTCCTTTCTCATGGCCATGGCGTTCCCCGGGGAAAAGGATTTATGGGGGCTGGTTTCCCAGAAGCTGGTGCTTTGTCAGATACGGGAATTTCTGAGAAAGCATCTTTCTGCATCTGTGGAATCTCAGATGACCTCAGTGTAAGATAATCTGTACGCCAGCTCTGTGCTTCTGCCTGATTCCCCAGGCAGGCCGGGTGGGACCTCAGCTGCAGCCCAGGAAATGAGGGGCTGCATGTGTGCGTGTCCTAGCGGGGCCACGACCCTGTGCCAGCCTCTGGTCTCTGCTTGTGGTGGAAACCCACGTGCTGTGCGTTCTAGGCCCCGTGTGCCCTCGCCAAGGCCCCTGCCGGACCCTCTGACGGTCTAGACTGAGCCCCTCTAGAGAGGGTTCTGAGGGGGTCAGCTCAGGTGACCTGGAGCTTGGAGCGGCTGATCTCTGGGGCCTTGGCAAAAGGTGCACCCTGAGGTGTATGGTTGGAGGCAGCGACGTTAGGAGGGTGATGGGGAGAGTCAACAAGATCTTGTTCCCCAAGAAGAATACGGGGCCTTCCCTTGGAAACCAGGAGAGACATTGTGCTGGATCATACGAGGAGACGTTTCTTTCTGTAGAGAAAAGTGTACTTTGGAACTGGGTATTCCGCTGCCTTGCCCAGACTGAAATGCGGTTAATTCAGAGGGGTCTGGTTCAGTGCCTCAGCTGGAGCTGTACGACACCATGTGGATGGTGGTGGGGAGCAGGGAAGTTCTGCCAAGCTCTGAGGCTCCTGACGTGGAGACCAACTGCCCTCCAGTTCCTGGTGTCCCTCCTCATGTCCCTGGAAATTTACGGTAACCTGTTCCAGCCCTCTTGGCCAGATTAACTCCTGACCCTTGACCTGTGACCCATGACTCCCACTCTTGGCCAGGGCATTCCTCCACTGCGTGCTCACCAAAGACTGTGCCAGGCGGGCCTGCCTCGGGGACTGCTGTTTCCGTGGTGTTGGCTCCACCTCCTTCCTCTCACAGCCTGCCAGAAAGTAGGTGAGGAGGAGACGCAGTGCCTTCTCAGAGGTTCCGGAGCGTGTTCGAAGCTGGTTGTGCTCCTGATTGGCTTCTTGAACGTGAGAGCAGGACAGGCCTTGGACGCCTGAGGGCTGTGGTGGAGATAGGGCCTCCCAGGAGGGCCGCTCCTCTGGGGGAGAGACCTGGACACCAAGCGGCCTTGCTAGGGAGCTGCTGCCTGGCAGACTGGCTGCTGCTGTGGGGAAAGCTGCAGGGGAAAGCCGGCGGGCGGTGTTCTCACTTCCAAAGGCTCAGGGGACAGCCAGCCCGAGTTCCGGCCCATGGAGACGAGCGGATGGGCTGCCGGCAGCCTCTCCCTCCCAGGGGCCAGCAGCTCATCCTGGGCATTGTTCGGGAGCTTTCATTTGGCTGGGATGTTTAAGCCTAATTCTCTTAGGGGTTTCATGAAGCCAGTACAAGGGTTTCCCTTTGCTCTCCCCCGGGAGTGCCTGCCTGTGACCATTTCTGATCCCGATTTCCAAGCTAGGGCTGGCCTGGGCGGATCAGAGAGAGGAGATCCGGTTCCCAGGATGGATGGTCCCATTGTGCTAACCCAGGGGGAGGGGCAGACGCTATTAGTGAGGCCCTGCAGCTCTTGGCCTGCTTCTCATTTTTCTTTTGCATGAACCTGGCGTGTGCTATAAATATTCATGCAGCTCCAGACGCTAGGCAAATACTCCCTCCTCATCCCTCCCTCACATGCTGCTGGGCCCTGGATGGACTTGGCTTTCTCCGTGCCTCAGTTTACCCAAGTATACTGGGTCACTTTCCTTAAGGCTTCTTTCAATCTCAGGGCTAGGGGACCTTTGGAGAGCTTTGGAGTGGAAGGGCAGCTGTGCTTAGCATTTGGTAAGCGCTTGGTGTGTGCTCAGGATGACGGGCAGACTCCTGTTCTAGGAGCTTTGGTCTGGCTGCAAAAACAAGCCTCAGTCCCATGGAATAATCCGGGAATCATTGGAAATAGCGCTGAAGGTGTTTAGAAGAGGTGGCTTTCCCCACGGACTCGGGGAGAGAGCTGAGCCAGCCTTGGGGGGAGGGGGTGTTTGGGGTGGGGCAGAGCAGGTGGAGGAGTGAGGTGGTGGCGGGGGGTGGCATGGCAGGGCTGTGGAAGCAGGAATGGGACGTTGTCCTGGGTGTGCAGGGAAATCTCAGGGACTTGGCTACAGCAGGACATTCTACCAGGCAGCCATGTGGGCTCTTGTGTGGAGGGAATGTGTGGAAAACAGAGCCTGAGGGTGGCACCTGGAGCGGGAAGGAGAGACGGACACCAGCAGAAGGTGTGATGGGCCCACGTAAAGACCCAGGAACAGGGACTCTCCAGCTTCCTGGAATGCCTCAAATAGCACCGGCTCATTCCAGTACCTTCCGCATGCCAGGCACAGGGCTGGCAGCTTCACAGACTGGCTCCCTGAGTCCTCAGTGAGCTTGATGTGGGCCACATTCCTTGGACCCCTGTGTCCCTGAGAAGCCAAGTGACTTGCTCAGAACCTGCCCAGCTGATAGGTGGCGGAGCCAGGATTGGAACCCAGATCCATCCGATTCCAAAGTCTGTGCTTCCCCGCACTGTTGCTGCGGCAGAACTTGGGGTGAGCAGCTCTGGGAAGCAGGAGAAGGAGGTCCCTGGGCTCCCAGCCTGGAGCGGGGAGGAGCGCTGCCCCTCAGCAGAGTCAGGATCCTGCAGCTTCACACCCTTCACCTGTGGCTGGGCCGGCCAGCGGGGCACATGGCGGGAATCTTTTGCTTGCGTGGGGGTGACGCACAATCACTGGGGCGCGGACTCCCTTGGACATGAGGACAGGGGGATCCTCTTAGGGCCTGGAGCTGGAGCAGAGGGAGGGTGAGAGGAGACAAAGAGGCCTTTCATCGGTCCTCACGAAGCCGGTCTGCAGCCTGACCCCCCTTGGCAGCCCATCTGTCTGGGTGGTGGGCTCCCTGCCCACCCTGCTCCTCACCCTACCCAGCTAGGCTGACACTACAAAGGGGTTGGGCTTGGCTGTGGGGGAGACATTGGCTGGTGCCTCTGCGAGGGTCCTACCGGCTCTGACCCACCGCAGGGCCTCTTTCGGAGCCCTGCCTGGAAAAGCGGGGTGCCCCTTCCAGACCTGGGAGGTTTGGGTGCAGATAGCTGTCAGACCAGGACCTTGGTGGCCTCAGCCTAGGAGGGTGGCCTTCTGTTAGCACATAAACGTATTAACTATTCCTCACAGAGGCTGCTTTCCTGCTGTCAGAGAATGTCGCTTTGCCAGGCCTTTTCCTTTCGGGGCCCATGAGCCTCCAGAGCAGCTCATCCTCTCTGCTCACTGAGGGCACAGCCTCCTGCTCCCCTCCTTTTATTCCTCTCTCTTATTTTGTTTTCCCCTAAAAAGCTCTCCACTGCTTTTAATGCACTCAGAGACCCCCCACCCCGACCCCCAAGCAAAGCAAAAATTCACTTCCTTTAAGGCAGTGGTTCTTAACCGAGGTCAGTTTTGCGACCCAGGAGGTATTTGGGGGTGTTTAGAGATATTTTTTGCTTATCACAGCGGAGGGGGTGGCTGCTACTGGCATTTGGTAGGGGGAGGCCAGGGATGCTGCTGAACGTCCTACAGTGCACGGCACGACTCCCAAGCAGAATCACCAGTGCCAAAGCGTCCCCCATGGCCAGGCGGAGAACCCTGCCCCACGGTGCTGGCTTAGTGGCCACACACAGGCATTTGCATTTCCTGACAAGCCCACCGGGCAGAGAACAGGGTCTGACACAGAAAGACGCATGCTGGAGTCCTGGCAGGAGAGACATCATGATGAGTTCCCCTAGTGAGTGAAGATTGCTTGACGGTTCACAAAGCTCTTTTGTACCCAGCATCACACTGGACATCCTGTCAGACCCCCAAGTCCTGTTCCCGGGGTGGCCTGAGGGGCCACGCCTCGGCTCCCGAAGTGGGAGGCAGCAGTTCCAGACCGACAGGTGCCCCTGACTGGCATTTGCTCACCTTCTGTTCGCCTTTGCAAGGTTGGTGCGTCCACACCCAGAAGAGGGGAGCTGGGCGCAAGGGGTGGGATTACCCAGCAGAGCTTGGGTCTTTCCAGGCCTCCATGCTGCCTCTGTACACACAGGCAGGCCGACCTGGGGCATCCATGCTGCTGCCCTGCCGGGAGCCGGTCCATCCTTGCTGTTTCAAGGGACCTGGCATATATGGCATACTGTTCTTAATATGTTTGCTCACCTTCTTGGCACTATGTGTTTTAACCAAGGTCACCTCTCTGAGAAAGGTTGTTTCCCCAGGTAGGGATTTTCCCCTGAAGTTAGGGAGGGAATAAAACCCCTTAACTAAGTGCCAGGCGGGTAATTAATCACTTTAACTACGAACAATCATGCTTAAGCTACATAATCTTTACTCCCTGGAATGGAGATAAGAAACGCCCTAACTTTGGAATAGAGATTGATAGGATTGGAATCCACTGGTATAAATACAGATGTAACAAGACAACAGGACACAGAACCTAGACACAGAACCTACACAGAACCTAGAGACAGAAGAACTTCGCTGGAGAGAACATGGCAAAAGATCCTGGACAGAACCTGGCTACAGAACTTGGTTGGAGAACCTAGACAGAACCTGACTGAAGAACCCGGTTACAGAACCTGGCGACCAAACCTGGCTGGAGAACCTAGCGCGAGAACATGGCTACAGAACCTGGCTGGAGATCCTAGACATAACTTGGCTGGAGAACTGGCTACAGAACCTGGCTGGAGACTCTGACGAGAGAACCCGGCTATGATGATCACCTGAACGCTGCCTCTGTGTCATTCCTTCTTCACCGACTCCGTCCACACCTTTGGGGACCCCTGGACCTGTTGGGGTTGGACCCCAACACTGCCCTTTGGAAAAGGGTCGTAGGGATGAGTGCTGAGCATTGTGGGCTCGTGAAGGCACTCTGTTGGGTGGGTGGTCTGTTCCCGTGCGCTCTGGAACCACCCTGCACAAGCAGCCTGGGCGTGAGGTGGGCCGAGTGGCTGCGTCCCAGGAGAACCATCCAGGCCACGTGCATGCTCCAGGGAGAGAGCCATGCCTTAAAGAGGTGTCCTAGTTAGAGGCAGCTTGAAGTGCCAGCCCTTTGAAATATGGGGCCATGATCATGAACTTGTGGGGAGAGGATGGAGAGCTGAGCCTGTGGCAACTGAGAAAGGAGTCAGGGGATTCAGTGTCCTCCTTCCACCACCCAGAGAGCAGCCTCAGCCTCCGCCTCCAAGGTCTCACTGGGCCTCAGAGGTAGGGCCTGCCAGTGTGGCACCCTAGTGAGGTCTCAGTGCCCCAACCCAGGGGAAACCAGGGCATGGTCTGGCTACTGCGTGGGTCAGCCCCAGGCTGAAGGCAGCAGGAATTGCTGATATGCATCCACACACAGAACATGCATGCACATATGTAGTACATGTGTTCATATACATACACATGCATGTGCACACATCTAGTTACCCATATGTGTAACCCAGATGTGTGTGCATAGATGTGTACTCCTTCATGTACCACAGCTAATTAGGCATGCAAACAGAGGAGTTCATACATATGTGTGAACACATACATAGCACATTTCATAAAACCTAAGACCTCATTGATTGCCAGATGCTTCATTTATTTTTAATATTTTTATTGATTTTTAGAGAGAGAGGAAGTGAGAGGAAGAAAGAGAAACATCAGTGTGAAAGGGGGACACCCATCAGCTGCCCCCTGCATGCCCCCTACTGGGGATGGAGCCCACAACCCAGGCATGTGCCCTGATGGGGAATTGAACCAGCAACCTTTTGGTGCACAGGACAACGTCCAACCAACTGAGCCACACCGGCCAGGGCAGATGCTTTATTTAGTTTGTATACTTGCAGAAAATGTGTTACCAATGGAACGCTGATGCGATTTTCTTATCACTTGCATATTTATTTGTACTTACCACAAGAGCTCTTTTTACTTGATGTTGACGGACTTTTATCAATGATTACTCTTATGCGTACATACATATGACAACATGAGGAAGTAAGGTACTCCCGTAACTTCTTCACATTCGGGATATTACTCGTCCGAGTCACTTTCAGCCTAGAGCCATCAGAGTATGTTTCTGCACAGTATTGTCCCCTGTGCCATGAAGAGCATGGAGATGTGCTGAGTGCTCCACTCTCTTCTCTGGGGTTTTGTCCCAGCCACAGACACTCATGCTGCAAGCTTTGATGTGGCTGCCTTTGTGATCTTCCTGGAAGATAGCAGTGGATGTCTTCAGACAACCAGGACTCGCATTCCTTCCCCGGATAGTCCCTAAATGACTCACTGCCTGTAATGTGGAGGGGTTCAGTTGACCTGGAAAACCACCAGCAGTAACAGGAGGTTCCTGCTTGCACAGGGAGTGACAACACACCATCGCTGTCATTTGGTCTGCAGTCGTAAATGAGGAAAGGAGGGCGACTTAGACTCACGAGATGCTGACTCTCAGGTACCTGGGAGTGGGGCACCTGGACTGCAGTCACCACGTAGGCCTGTTTTCAGAGGGTCAGGGCCGGGAGATAGAAGGCTGGTCCCAGGGTCGGGACTGAGAAGGGGCAGGGGAGGGCATTGGGGCCATTGCCCTGCCTTCAAGCAGTGCTGGCCTCATTCTGTCCAGGGCAGGGAGTGCCCAGGGAAGGCACCTCAGCAGAGGCTGGGCTGGCACTCTGACTGTGGTTGTGTCCCTAGGCAGCTCCTCCATAACGTTGGGCTGCTTTTCCCGCCATGAGGATAGAGATCATGGGCCGTGCTCCGAGGAGCTCCTGGAGGAATGGCTGACCGTAGAAC
Source organism: Myotis nattereri (assembly GCF_964212035.1). NCBI lineage: Eukaryota > Metazoa > Chordata > Mammalia > Chiroptera > Vespertilionidae > Myotis > Myotis nattereri. Next base: position 19,662,338 of record NC_138088.1, on the reverse strand, counting down.
TGGGGATCTCCAAGCTGAGCATCTTGTAGTGCCAGGAAGTAAGGACGTGCTCAAAACCCAAAAAACCAACCAACATAAACAAACCAAAAACGAGGGGGTGAGTTAAAGGGACACAGGAGCCAACTGAAGGAGCTCCCAGTGGCCAAAGCTGGGACAATTTGAGCAACAAATTAAGGGAGCTTTGAATTGTACCCAGAGCGTAAAATAAATACCCGCGAGTCCACACGGATACGTAAACAACAGAATGAATAGGTAGAGGGGGGAGAAGAGGCAAAACTCCTGAGCCGAGAATTCCCCACAACTGGCGAGACTGCTCTCCAGATGGTTTCCGCTCCTCAGTCCTGGAGTGTGGGCCGTGCAGAGTGACTTCCCTCCAAAGAGCACAGCAGGGGAGGGGCCGGGAGCGCGTGGCCGCCCCGTGAAGGAACTGGCTAACGCTCTCAGCAGGTGAGCAAGGTCAGTGTCGTCAGTGATGAGTCGTGTCCGTAGCACGCACCCTGACATATGAGACGGGAATGGCGCTTCACCTGTCTTCCTCCTCCCCCGAACCCACGACCCCTGTCTGACCGGGAGAAAAACATCAGACTTACCCACATGACGGACAGTCTGCACAGCACGTAGCCAGTATCGGTGAGGCCATCAGAACCCAGGGAAGTCTGAGAAATGTCAGAGGGAAGAAACAGCTTGGAGCAGGCAAAGGAGAGAGGATGACTAAATGTGTCCTGAAGGGGATCCCAGAAAAAAAATGAGAAAAAAAGGACATCAGGGGAAAGGGAGGGGCACCGGAATAAAATAGCTTTAGTTAGTGGTGACGCTCAGACCTGGTTCGCAGGTTGTGACCGGTGTAGCCGAGTAGCGGCAGGCGGTAACAATGGGGAACTGGGTGACGGCACCAGCGCATGTGGGAATCCTGTGTGTTATCCTTGCACTTTTCAGTGAATTTAAAACTACTCTGAACTTAAAAGTTTGTTCATTAAAAAGGAAAGAAGGGATAGTACTTCCTTCCGGGCAGGCTGCCGGGAGGGTTCAGTGGGTGCCGCAGGCAGCTGTGGGCTGAGCCCGCCCTGAGATGACGGCTCGCGCTCTTCCCCGTTGGAGCACAGGGTGGTCTTGGACCCCAGGTCTTGCTTTCTCAGGCCTGCCCCTCCTTGTTTGAGACCTTCCGGAACCGCCTGCCACGAAATAGGTGCACCTTCTGCTCCCTGCCTCCTCGGGAACAACGTTCCCTGGGAGTGAGGAAACGTGGGGTTGGCTGGGACCGTTCCCTGCTGGGTCCCCTGTCCCTGCCCCACCAGGGAGAAGCCCATCTTGGCTGGGTCCAGAGGGAAGGCTGCCAGCTGCCCTCCCGTGAGCTGCCTGGGCCTGGCTCCCCCTTCCAGCCGCAGGCACCCAGGGTCTGACCCTCCCTTTGGGCAGGAAAACGGATTTAGAGCTCCCACTCCAATAGTCCCTCCTTCCCTTCTCCCTGCTCCCCGGGCTTGGCCACAAGGTCCTGGTCCTGAGGGTTACAGGAGGACAGGGAAGGGGTTCTTGTAGCGACTCCCTGGCTGATGGCATTGCCTGGTTACTGGGTGTGGAAACCTACCTCCACCCTGGCATCTGGTCCCAGCAAAGCCTTCGTGTGATTCAGAAGTTGGGTGCATGCAGGAGAGAACATTGGTAAGTAGGTTCTAGAAGGTGAAGAGAATGTGGTTGAGACGTCAGGAGGGCCAGCCTCTCTTTCTGACCCGTCTCCTGCTGAGCTGCCTCCTTGCCCGCTGCTTCCTGGCCCCTGGGCAGTTCTCTCCTTCCCATCCCTGACTTAGAACCTCACCCCCCCATCTCCCCTCCCCCCACTCCTGCCCCTCCATAGCCTGCCCTGCCTAAGGCTCGCCAACCCGGGCTCCTTTGGCCTGCTCTAAGCTTACCTCCATTGAACTTTCTCTTCAGATCTCACTCTGCATCTCATATCTTCTCAGTAAGACTGTAAATTACTTGAAGACAAAGCCTCTTTCATAGTCCCGCCCTAACAAGGGGGGCGGCCTTTTCTGAAGTAAGGATGAGGAAATTCGGACTGAAGGGCACAAGTGTGCTGATGGAGACAGAGTGTCTACCATCGGGGCTGCCTGGCAAACCCCAGGCCCCCAGGAGCTCAGCTTCTCTCTGTTGCCCACTGATGCCATGGTCAGCTGAGCCAGGCTTATGGGCTCAGGTGACCAGGGTGCCTGAAGGCCTGCCTTCCTCCTCTGAGTTGTAAATCCCCTCATCTTCTCTCCCAGATCAGAGAAAGCCCACCCCAGCGAGCCGGCCGCAGGAGCTGGTTCTGGAGAGCAGCTGCGTGTAGTGTCTGAGTCACAGAGATCTGCGTTCTAATCCTGATCCTCCCACTTCCAACTTACAGCCTTGGGCAAGTTGTTTAACTTCTCTGAGTCCCAGCTAGTTTGCCTATGAGAAGGGAATCATTCCTGTCTCCATAAGGGTGTCGGGAGATTGTATGCAAAGCCCTCAGCACAGCAAAGCCTGGCACATAGAACGTGTTCAGTAAATAATACGTCGCTTATCCCTTCAGCCCCAGCACTCTCTAGCCACCACTTCCTTCATTAGTTGTGTCTCCGCTTGGACGGAGAGAGTCCTGACTTTTGCTTGTTTTTCTGGTGCACACCCAGTGGGCATCCCAGGCCAATATGATGCCGAACCCTAACCTGGGGGCCTTGGCAGACCACCTTGAACTTGGCTGTGTCATGGCAGCAAGGAGACCAGACACACTGTTCTTTTCTGCCCGGTGGGTGTGTCTTGGAGCCGTCACGCTTGTGCCCACTGCCATGCGAAGCAATTCCTGTTCCCCCTGAGCTGCCTCTCTGGCCTCCCCTCTGGCCTTTGGGAGGCTGGCAGAGCCAGGCCTTGGGTGCACAGCCAGGCTGGAGCCTGTCAGGGAGCTGCCTGTGTGTGTTCCAGGGGCTGGGGCTGGGCCTCTCAGGTAGCTGCATTTATTGACTGTGGCTCCAGCACCCACTTGGCACTGTAGGTAGAACCCGTGTGCCAGGCAGCTTCCGTAGTTCCGGTTGGACATGGTAGCCCTGACCCACCTCCTCCTTGGCCTGTTGAAGGCCTCAGGGTAGGTCCAGCTGGATCTAAGCCCTGAGGTCCCTACTCACAGCGGACAGGGGTGAGTGCAGATGAGCCTGCCAGGACCCCAGAGGCGGGCCGGGCCAGGAGACTTGGCATGGCAGGGCCAACCCCACCTCTATTCTAGTGGGGGACTAAGGGAGGAAAACAGAGCTACTTTATTTTTATTATCTTTACTTAGTGCGGGAAAAGACCAGACTGTCTCATTGCTGAACCCTGCTCCTATCACAGCCTCAAAACTATTCATCCGTTCTTGTACCCTAGGCCACTTTTTCTGGGTTTGTTTTCCATCTTCCTCGCCTGCAGATCCTTTAGTGGGGTCTGTGTTACCAATCCAGTGTTTCGTGTGTTTTTTTTAAGTTTGATAATGTCTTAATTTCCTCATGGTTCTTAAAAAATAGTTTGCTGGGCCCAGGATTCTAGGTTGGCGGTTTCTTTGTCTTGGTGTTTTGATGGTGCCACTTCAGTGCCTCCCTGTTACTGTTGCAAACCTGTCCTCACCCAACGGCCATTCCTTGGTGAGTGACCTGCCTTCTCTCTTGCTGCTTAGAAGATTTTCTCTTCGGCTGATGTGAGCTTGGAGAGAAGTCCCCAGGAGACTGGCCACCATCTGTCCCCGGATGGAGCATTTGGCCTGCTGAGTGTGGGGACAGAAGAGAGTAACACGGCAACATTCTGGCAGCAGTTTGCCCAATCTGGTCCATTTTGGAGAGAGATGAAGGCGGGAAGGAAATGGTGTTGGGTACTTCCAAATGCCAGAGGCCCTGCAGATGTACCCCTCCCCCAATGTATCCCAGTGACCACTCTCCCCCCTCCCCTGGGTGATGGTGGCTTTACATGTGTCTGTGTGGGGCACAGATGTGGCTGTACAGAGTGTGTGTTGCCCATGACCCTACCTTGGTCTTCATGCCTCTAGCAGCGGTTCTCAACCTGTGGGTCGCGACCCCTGAAAATACATCCTGCATATCAGATATTTACATTACCATTCATAACAGTAGCAAAATTACAGTTATGAAGTAGCAACGAAAATAATTTTATGGTTGGGGGTCACCACAACATGAGGAACTGTATTAAAGGGTCGCGGCATTAGGAAGGTTGAGAACCACTGCATGTCAGGCAGGTCTGAGACACTGACCCCACCCCCTTGTAGAAGGAAGACCATGTCCCAGTGTTGGAGGGGCTGGGATGTTGAAGTTGTTTAAAAGTCATTCTGTCGCAGATCAATGATCATTTCTGCAGATCAGCGAAGAATCATTAGGTTGGAATTCTGTTAGGGAGAAAGTGTGTGTGTGGCCGATTGGATCTCACATTTTCTACCCCTCAGTTCTAGGATGAGTCAGGAGCATATGGGTTGAGAGGACATCATCTCTTTATGCATTTGAACACTCTGCTTCCACGATGGTGGGGAGGAGAGGAAGGTGGAAGGAAGCACCGCCACCCATTGGACTTCCCATCATTCCCCATGGCAGGGATTTGGGGGGATCTGCTGTCCCACAGCGGGTAGCAGTCTTTAATCTCAGTTGGGTCCAGACACGGATGCCAGGCAGACCCTGGTGGAAGCCTCATGCTCACAGCTCTTAAGTCTGCATGCTCCTGAGTTGGGGCAGCTGCCAGTTCTGGGCACTGAGAGAGTGGGCGGGGCTCTGTGATGCCTGCCGCTTCTGCTGCTGCAGCCTGCACCCACCGCCTGGCTCTGTCCTTGGCTGTCCCAGGAGGGGGTGTCAGCACAGGAGCAGCCCTCCAGCCCCCCTCCTGGCTCTCCCCTCCCCGAGGGACTCTCACATGTAAGGTTGGCCTGGATGCGCCTCTCCGTTTGGTGGACAGCAGTTCCTCTGTGGGTTGTAGGCCGGTTACTTTGCTCATGGGCTGAAGGGCTTGGAGACACAGAAGTGGTGAGAACAGGGGAGTGGAGAGGACTGCGATTTTTGATCAGCTGTGCAGGCATTGCCCCGTAGGTCCCTGGGCTAAGGGACGAGGGAGCTATCCAATGCAGTGCTCCTCAAACTTGACCATCCCTGAGGAGCACGGGGGAGCGTGTTCAAATGCAGACTTTGACTTGGGAGTGGGCCTGAGACTCTGCATTTCTAATGAACTCCCATGTGATGCTGCTGCTGCTGGTCCAGAGTCCTACTGTGCTTCCCCCTGGGTTTGGCCTGGAGGCACCACAGGGCAGACGAATGCTTCTCGTGCCACTTGGAAAGGTGCACAGGATGTGAGAATGAGCGACCTGACCCAGATGACATTCCAGAAGGGCTCTTCAGAGATGCGGAAAGATGAGAGCCTTCACCAGGGTGGCTGGGACCAGGCCCCTCACACTTTGGCTCTGAGGAGAGAGCTCCTAGTTGGAATTAGAATTTGAATCCCAGCTCTGCAGCTCCTTCGCTGCATGGCCTTGGGCAGGTCATTTTGCCTCTCTCTGCCTCAGTTTCTTCATCTGTAAAGTAGGGATAAGAACGCCTGCTCCAGAGGCCGTGGTGAGGGTGAAATGGGATAAGGTGTGTCAGGTACCTGGCCCAGTGCCTGTTTCATAGTAGGCCCTTCATGACCCTCTGTGTCCCCTAAGACTGCACACTCTTCTCTCCTTGCAGGTGAATGAAATTTACCATGACGAGTCCCTGGGGACACACATCAACATTGCCCTCGTCCGCTTGATCATGGTTGGCTACCGACAAGTAAGCCCCCTTGTCAGCAGGCAGGCTTTGGAGAGAGACGGGGTGTGGGGCCATTGCATCATCCCAGCTACGGTGTCAGGAGTGGGGCAGTATCTAGGGAACATTTTGTCTCCTGAGTCAGAACCCCGAGACCATTAAAATTGAGGCTTCAGTGGCAGAGGCATTGGGGATGGTGAGCAGGGACTCCAGGTTCCCTCCAATATGTTACACGGACAGTCCTTTATCCTCACAGATGAAGGTCCCTCCCCTTGAGGGATTGATGGGGAAGATGGGGCTGGGAGAGGGGCAGTGACCAAGCAGGTCCTGCTATGGTTGGGCCGCGGGCCCTGGGCTCTGCCATCACAGACCAGTTGCTTATTCTCCCCTAAATGGGGGTAGCAACACATTTTCCTCCAGGGGCTTCTGTGAAGATTAAATAACAGCGAATATATTAGAGGAAACTCCCAGACCCACCTGCCTGCGGGTTGGCTGAGGGATTAGAGGTCATGTGTGACCAGTTCTTAGCAGACAGGTGTCCCCGTGCAGGGCTTGGTACATGCATGTTCCCTAAAGTAGGAGGGAATGCCAGCAGCAGCCAGAGTCAGTGACCTTGGGGCAGCTAGTGACCTTGGGACAGGCACTGCAGTCCCGTGGGCTTCAGGGCTCCCCTCTGCCAGGGGAGGGGAGTGTCGGGTACTCACCGCGGTCCGGGGGCTCCGACCCACCGCTCTGCTGTTGGTACTCTCCGGCCCGCAGTCCCTGAGCCTGATTGAGCGTGGGAACCCCTCCCGCAGCCTGGAGCAGGTGTGTCGCTGGGCCCACTCCCAGCAGCGCCAGGACCCCGGCCACGCAGAGCACCACGACCACGTCATCTTCCTCACCCGGCAGGACTTCGGGCCCTCAGGTATGCAAGGTACTGTGCTCGCCTGGGCCAGGTGTGTGCAGTGCAGGCCAGAGGCCGGGGCCGCCCTCGGAGGTCAGGGGCCAGGTTCCCCGTCAGCGAAGAGGTCCGTGGGTCTTTAGAGACAGGACCTGGATAGACAGGTGAGCAAGCTTGGCAGTGATTTCTTGAGGATCAGAGGAAGTGAAGGGGCCCCCACCCTGGCCCCTGCTGTCCTGGTTGAGCCTGCAGGTGGTTCTGTGCTTGCCATCGTCTGCCCACACTGCATTCATCTGTCTTCGTCCAGGTCGTGGGCACCTAGTGGGGCTCGTGTGGAACTTGGAAAGGAAGTGCATGCTCTGCCCGCAGCTGCACGCCTCTCTACCCAGCGATCCAAGCTCACTTCATCTCCCTGAGTCCTCCCCGCGGCCGAGTGGGAAAAATAATAGTGTTTGCCTTCCTCCGTTCCAGGGCTGCTGAGAGGGCTGAGGGCACATGAAATGTCTGTACGGAGTGTGACCATAAGCGCTCTGCAAACACATGGAGCTTTGACTACCCCAGTTCCCATGTGGGGAACCTGAGGCACCAGGTTGTGAAGAGGCTGCCTGTGTCCTTACTTTACAGAGGAGGCAGATCTGAGACTCAGCCTGGATGTCTGGGCTCCGAGTTGAGGGCTTCCTAGTTTTTCCTAGTTTGATGCTAGAAGTGAGTCAGCCAGCCATGCCTCTGCCCAAAGGGCTCCTTGTCTGAATCCCTGAAACCCCAAATGTGGGCTTTCACACACATACAGATACACATGCACACACGTATAAACACACAGACACACATGTACAGGCCTACACGCAAATAACACAGATACACGTGCACAGATACATGTATACACAGACAGAAACTTATGCATACACACAAACACATGTATAGACACATTGACACATAGACACACACTACACATATAGACACATGTACACAGACACACACATACGCCTAGGGCAGTGATGGCGAACCTTTTGAGCTCGGCGTGTCAGCATTTTGAAAAACCCTAACTTAACTCTGGTGCCGTGTCACATATAGAAATTTTTTGATCTTTGCAACCATAGTAAAACAAAGACTTATATTTTTGATATTTATTTTATATATTTAAATGCCATTTAACAAAGAAAAATCAACCAAAAAAATGAGTTCGCGTGTCACCTCTGACACACGTGTCATAGGTTCGCCATCACTGGCCTATACACATGTGTCCCGGCACCCCAAGTGTATCTCAGACCTTCAGGACAATAGAGGCCACAGGCACCTCCTTCCCACCACCATTCTCATTATCTATCACTGGCCCCCACACCATCTCAGATAACAGAGCACCTCAGAGCTCTACAGACAGGGCCTACTGTCTGGTAGCTGCAGGCCCAGGCAGGGAGCACTCTCTTCTGTCACCTCCTCCTCGGAGGCCTTCCCCAGCTAAGTCTGTGTCGCAGCCCCTACTGAGCCCCAGGGGATGCTGGGAAGCAGGCCCCTTACCTCTCAGGCTTTGCCCACAATTGCTGTTTAGTTGCTGGGACATCCCAGCCCCAGTGCAATGCCCATGGCCCCCCGAGGCCTGCACAGGCGTGCCTGCTCCTTCACCTGTGTCCTCCCCACCACGTGCTCTCTCCCTGACCCATGGAGAGCTGTCTCACCTTCCTCCAGGCCCAGCCCTATGCCACCGGAGGCATCCCTGGTCCCTCAGGCCTTTCTGTGGAATCCATCCCCTTCCTCAGATCCCCCTGCTTGCCCCCCGCTGCTCCTCGAACTCTGGCCCTGCAGGCCACACCTAAGCTGACCTCTCCCCCCAAGTCTGCCTGCTAAGCCACCTGCTCCTTAATGTGTGGGTGTGTGGCAGAGAGGGTGGGGGGTTTGGATCCGATTCCTCTGTTTTCCCCGTAGAATCTAACACAGTGCACCCCTAGCCCCACATGAAAAGAAGGCTTATTTGTTAAATGACCGACTGGCTGGCTGGCTGGAGGGACGTGGAAGTCGGGCATGAGCAGGTTTGGGCCTGTCTGGGAACCCCACTGCCTGGTTAGAGGATGGCTGACAGGTACGGGGAGGGCGCAGGCTAAGAGAGAAGCCGTAAGCCTTGGATGTGGGGCAGCTGGGTCCAGGTTGCTCTGCTGCAGGTGGGACTTCACAAGGATGCTTCTTACTCCAGGGACCCGCCCGCAGTGGCCAGGGCAGGATGGCCCAGTGGGACTGCTGGGCCCCGCTCGGCGTGTCTTACCTCACTGTGCATCACTTCTCTCTGCCCTCTCGCCTTCCCCACAGGGTACGCACCTGTCACTGGCATGTGCCACCCCCTGAGAAGCTGTGCCCTTAACCATGAGGACGGCTTCTCTTCCGCCTTCGTGGTGGCCCACGAGACTGGTCATGTGTAAGTGGCACCTAGAGGGTGGGCAGCACGGCGAGCTCTGAGGTGGTCTGTGGGTGTGGGAGGCTTTGCCCCAGGTCGGGCTCCAGTGCCAGTGTTTCGGGAGATGCCAGAGAAGCTTCCCTCAGTGAGGCTCTGCCCTGAGGCGGAGGTGGGAGGTGGGGGCAGAGCTCAGGGGCCCAGACAGCAATCCTGGGCCTGCCTTGGGTCCAGTCCCCAAATCCCAGGGAATGGGGGACCAGATGTGGCCCTGTCTTTGAGAAGGTCAATGGCAGTGTCCCATCGATAGGCTGTGGTCAGCGTCTAGGCCAGTGATGGCGAACCTATGATACGCGTGTCAGAGGTGACACGCGAACTCATTTTTTTGGTTGATTTTTCTTTGTTAAATGGCATTTAAATATATAAAATAAATGTCAAAAATATAAGTCTTTGTTTTACTATGGTTGCAAATATCAAAAAATTTCTATATGTGACAGGGCACCAGAGTTAATTTGGGGTTTTTCAAAATGCTGACACGCTGAGCTCAAAAGGTTCGCCATCACTGGTCTAGGTGGTCTCAATCTGTCCCCCCAACCCCATTCCATCCACACCTTGAGGCCCTTTGAGACCAGTTCCAAGCAGCTATGGCGGGCTTGCTTGATCTTTGAGCCTGGGTTTTGTAGAGCGCATACTGCTTCATCCATTCACCCTGTATTTCTTGAGTAGCTGCCATGTGCCAGGCCCAGTGCTAGGAGTGGGGCCTCCGTGGAGAACAGGACAGAGAAGCACTCGAGAAGCTGCATGCTGGGAGAGAGCCAGTCAGCTCTATCTGATGTGCCGGGTGGTGACATGGCACGTGCATGTCACCATCACGCCTCCCCGCCGTGTCTGCCCACAGGGTCACACTCAGCAGCCCCCACACAGAGGGAGGCTGATCCCTGCAGTCCGAGGGACGGGGAAGGAGAGGGGTGGGCCTGCCCTCGGGGCTGGGTGTGCCGTCCACAGTCTGTGCTCCTCTGCATCCACCTGTCAGCACGGGAAGCCCATGCAGAGTCCATGCCAGCTCTGCCCCCCGGGCAGGTGGTACCTACTCTCTGGGCCTTGGTTTCCTCACCTGCAACATGGAGGCTGACACCAGTGCCACCTCGGAGGTCCCTTCCTGCACTGGAAGCTGATGGTTCCACACATTCTGGAGCCAGGAGTCTGTCTTCCTTTTGGGGGGGGAGGTGGCGGGGAGAGGGGGTAAGCGATGTTCACTCTTCACTGAGCAGAGGCCTCTCCATGTGGAGAGGACAAGCTTAGAGGACCATGTGTCTGCCTAGTGGTCAAGGCCACACGCAGCCACTTGCAAGTATTTAAGAATTTAGAACCTTAGGGCTTTGGCATTAAATATTAAGTATAGAGAGCAGACTTGGAAATGTACTATGGTAGGTGCATGCCACAGGCAAAGCTCTGTGCTAAGTACTGTGGGGTCTTGGAGAAGCTTGAGAGGCTGGCACAGAGGGCTCAGTCAATGAGGCTGAACTGAACTGAATGAGACCTGGCCTGGCACTTGGAGGCCACGGCCTGGTGGGAAGACAGCTCATGGCAGGCGAGCTGTTCATGGAGGTCCAGGCAGATTCTGCTGTGGGAGGTCGGCCATGGGCTGGGCGGCCAGGGAGGGTGTCCTGGGCGGAGTGTCTGGGAGTAGCGACCAGCAGGGGCAAGGCTTTCAGGGAAGAATGAGTCTGGCCCTATTGAGGGACAGAGTGGGGCCTCAGCTTCCATCCAGAGAGATGGTCCTCCCCTCTGCCTGGTTGGGAAACTGAGGCAGGAGGCACAGCCTGAAGCCTGGTCAGGGCAGCGTCCCCATTGCTGGCCCACCTCCCCGTCTCCCCGGGGGTGGGCTCCCTGGGCATGACTCGAGGCTCCCCTCTGTCTCCCCCTCTCTAGGCTCGGCATGGAGCATGATGGTCAGGGCAACGGCTGTGCGGATGAGACCAGCCTGGGCAGCGTCATGGCACCCCTGGTGCAGGCTGCCTTCCACCGCTTCCACTGGTCCCGCTGCAGCAAGCTGGAGCTCAGCCGCTACCTTCCGTACGTCACCTGCCCTTTGGGGCCCAGGATGCGGGAGCATGCGGCCTGCCACCTCATCCCCCCAAGTCATCTCCCTCCCCAATGCCATGCCACTTGGAAGCACACTCCATTCACAGCGTTGCTGGTTAGCGTCTGGGTTTCCAGGGACATGGAGGCCAGTACAAATGCTAGACTTGGCGAGAGCAGTGCCAAGAGTGGGCACAGAGTAGATTTGGGTGGGACAGGACAGGCAGACATCCTGCGCTAACCTCGCATGGCAGCTGACCCGGACCCAGCCTCCTGCATCCTGCATGGCAGGCTGGCTTTTTCCACCCTCAGTGCAGAGAGCCCTCCAACTGTCCATGAACCAACCCTTCACCTTGGCCTTAACGTGATCCTCTAACATGGCCAAACTGGCCTGTGAGATAGCTACAAGCTGAGCGCTAACCCCAGCCCTGGGTGCCCTGGCCCTGGAGCACCCCAGACACAGTGGGTGGACGGGAGGCCCTGTGTGAGATGAGACACAGCGCTGGGCGGCGGGCTGCACTGCTACCAGCCTGCCTGCTCCCTAAACCTGAGGATTCCGGCTTCAGCCTGGTTCACCTCCTGTCTTCACCTCCAGCTCCTACGACTGCCTCCTTGATGACCCCTTTGCGCCCGCCTGGCCCCAGCCCCCGGAGCTGCCTGGCACTGACTATTCAATGGACGAGCAGTGCCGCTTTGACTTCGGCACCGGGTACCACACCTGCTCCGCGGTGAGTTCCCACTGGCCTCTGCCAGCCGGGTCCCCAGGACCATGTCCTTCCGTGACCTGGGCTGCCCATTCACAGAACATCTGCTGCCCAGCCGGGCTGGGCGTCTGGAGCTGGGGCCAAAGGTTCGGTTCCATCAGGGAGACTCAGGACGACCGGGACCCAGGCCCTGCCACCTTCTGCTACATACCCGCCCACCCAGCCCCAGGTGTAGGGGTGGGCGCGGGCAGTGGCTGGAGAATGCTCTAGCCCCGGGGAAGATGGAATAATCACTCACAGGGCCAAGCAGAGGCTCAGAGCAGGGGACAGCCCAGGGCAGGGGGCTTTCTGAGGGACCAGGCCTTGGTGACTCGCTGCACTGAGAGCCTCACACCGCCCCCCTCCCCCAATCCAGAAGTGCAGCCCCCTCCTCGGCTCTGCAGGATCAAGAGGCCCTGCACATGCTCACCTTCCTCACCGCCCAGGCCGCACTGGGACATGTGGTCTCTGCTTTGGGGGTGGACACACAGCCTGGGATACGGGGTTTTAATGCCCATCTGCTGTATTTGTGAGGACGGTTGTCTGGCTGGCAGGGGTGATAGGAGAGAAAAGGAAGTTGGGGCCTTTTTGGACAATCAAAACACAGTTGCCAACCTGTAGCATGACGGTGAGACTGGAGGGAGGTGGCAGTCCAACCTTGTCTGGGCTGGGTGGCAAGGTGCACGGCTCAGGGGCATCGGGCACAGCCTCCCTAGAGTCTCAAACCCTAATCCCTGCTCAGTGACAAAGGCCGAGAGGGAGGCGTGGGAGGGAGACGGCAGTGTGGGCTGTGGCTGCCCCTTCTTGGTACCCTGTTGGAGAGAGGAGGGGTGGCTGGAGGCCGCTGGCACCTGGGGAAGGTTGGGCCGCAGGGTGTGTGGGGCTCTGGCCGGACAGGCTCCTCCTGCCTCCCAGCTTCCACCACTCCCGCCTCTCTGTCGCTGCCCTTTGCCCCCTTGTCAGAGCTGGGGAACCAGTCCAGCCGGGTGACCCCATACCCTTTGCCACGCAGTTCACGACCTTTGAGCCCTGTAAGCAGCTGTGGTGCAGCCACCCTGACAACCCGTACTTCTGCAAGACCAAGAAGGGGCCCCCGCTGGACGGGACCGAGTGTGCACCAGGCAAGGTACCTGCAGCAGGAGTGACTTCCTGGGCTCAGGCCCCAGGGGAGCCCCTGCCTCCTCACCAAGTGTGTAATGAATGTGTGTGGGGGGGAGGAGAGGGGGCAGATGGGAGCCCCGTGCACATGGAGGCCTCACATGAACTCCACACTCACAGCCCACACCACAGCCTTTGCTTCTCTAGTTGGCAGAATTTGGCATCACCTCATAGCCCATCCAGCAGAAATGCTTACTCCCATTTCACAGATGAGGAGAGTGAGGTCCAGGCAAGTTAAGGAACTTGTGGCGGTCACACAGAGAAGGGATGAAGGAGGACTCCAGGTGTCCTGCCTACTGTCCCCCCAGGCTGTTTCTTCCACACACATCCCCCCCCCCAAACCTGACCTTTCATGTATTTTCTTGCTATGTGTGTGCTCCGCATGCATTGGAATGGGCCAGGGCTTCCTCTGGCAGAGGGGCTGCATGGCCAGGTGTGGGAGCCCTGAGCTGGGTTCTGAAACCCACCTCTGCTCTATTGCTGGCTCTGCTGGAATCGCTGGGTGGTGACCTTGGGCCATTTACTGAACCTCTCTGACCCCTGACACACTGCCCACCCTCCTGTGTTTCGGAAGTTACCGAATCATGTCACAGCACATGAGAGAGCTCGGAAGAAGCAGGGCAGTGAGAGGTGTGATGATGACTCAGCCTCAGCTGTGAGCCCAGCCCCTGGGCACCCACCCGCAGCAGCCTGTCCTCTGCCCTCACCAGGCTCCTCCCACTCGCATGTGGGGCCTCCCATAGCCTGCACAGGCCCGGCAGGCTCCCAGTTATCCCGGAGACAGTATGGCTGCTCCACATGTCACCATCGTTCCAGGCCCTCTCCTGTCACTATTTTACATAGCAGTTCATCAGTGGTTCTCAATTTTGGCCGCAATTGGAACCATCTGGGAGCTTTAAAAGTCCCCGCCCCCCCCCCCCCCCCCAGAACAGGGCGTGACAGCATCTGGGATGAGCTATCTCTTGGGGTGATGGAAATGTCCTAAAATTGGTTTATGGTGACGGTTGCACAACGCTGTGACTTTGTGAAAGTTTATTGAATCGCACACTTGAAATGAGTGCAGTTTATGGCATATAAAGAGCATATCTTGTTATGGCTTCTTTAAGAAACCCCTGCCCCTAGAGACTCTGATTCAGTTGGCCTGGGGTACAGCCACGGCATCTGGGGTTTGGAAAGTCCCCGGTGACCCCAAGGCTGAGAACCACTGAGTGACCTACTGAAGAAGGCCCGGGAGCTTTGCTGTATTTCTCCCCACTTACCTTAGAGAAGGCAAGGAGGTCATTGTGGCCGAGCGTCCTTTGTGCCTGGCCCTGTGCTAAGGCCTTTGTAGGTGTCACTGCCTTCAGTTCTTAGAACAGCCCCATTGAACAGGTGAGTAGAGTGGGGCTCGGCAAGGTGAAGTTACGCCGAAGCACACACGGCTAGTCACGGCCGAGCTGGGACGCAAACCCAGGCCTCTCGGACTCGGTGCACGGATGGGTCTCCCCGTGGGGCAGGCCTGCCTCCCACGAACACACCTGCTTATGGCCCCTGGCTGGTGATTTCGAGATGGAGAGCCAAGATCAACTAGATAATCCAGTGCAGGAAGACTGTGTCTTCTCTCCCTTAGCAGACCTTTATTTCTCCGGGGTCGGTGAATAATTGCATAGTTGTCATCGTCATTAATAGTGTGATTCACCATTTCTGGAGGGCGGTGTGTGCCAGGTGCTACCTCACTGGGCGCCCCTGCGGCCCTGTGCTGGTGGGACGCTGACCTTTCCCGCGTGGTCCGGCTGAGGAGGAGACTCAGAGGGGAGCCCTTTTGCGGAGGGTCACTCAGCTCCTGGCAGTGGTGGGACCCTGTGTCACCCGCGGCCTGTGCTCCTATGACCCTTTCTCGGGTTCAGCCGTGCTGCCCACCGGCTGTGCCGTGGGCCTAGTTGGGCAGCCTCCGTGGCAGGCTCGATGGCATGGCCCCAGAGTGACCTCGTGCCCTCTGCTCCGTCCCAGTGGTGCTTCAAAGGTCACTGCATCTGGAAGTCACCAGAGCAGACTTACGGCCAGGATGGCGGCTGGAGCTCCTGGAGCAACTTCGGGTCATGTTCGCGGTCATGCGGGGGCGGAGTGCGATCCCGTAGCCGGAACTGTGACAATCCCTTGTGAGTATGCTTAGCTGGGTTGGGCACGCCAGGGCACCCCTCTCCTTAGGCCCGAGGGGCTTGGAGGGGGAGCGGGCACAAGAGAGAAGGACTCTGCAGGGAGCTGTGTGTCTAGTGGTGAGGACCCACAGTGGTGGGTGGGGGAAGATCGCTCCCACCTGGGCTGACACCTCCCACTGGGTCTGACATCTGAGAATGGGTTTGAACCAGTCCTTTTCAAACTCGTGTGCAGAAGTTTTCCCAGGGAGCCTGGGGGGCCCAAGACTCTGCCAGTTTAACAAGCCCTCCTGTGACCCTGCGCCCCTGGCTAACCTTGGAGAAAACGCTGGTCTAAATTGCTTAGTCATCGTGTCTCGGGAGAATACACTCCCCAAGTTGGTTTTCTACCACATGAAACAGAACTTTCTTTAACTTTCCTTAACGTACCTCTTTCTAACATCAAGTCCTCCCTCTCACCCCACCCAACTTTCAGCATTCTGGGGGCGCATTCTATTTCCCCCTAATTATCCCCTCTGTGGAGACCCCTGCCATGGTTTTGAACTTCTGAGCCCCAGTTCTGCAGGGACTGCATCTCCTGATGCTGAAGCAGCCTGCTCACAGCAGCCTGATGAGAGATGGGGGCCGGCTGGGGCTGGCATGTGGGCCCACTGGCTCCAGGACCCAGCGGTCTGAACCTCATCAGGGTAGGGCCTGTCCCACCCCTCACGCAATGAGTGATGGGATGAGGCCTGCAGGATGGCAGGGTCCTAGCATCGCCGTGGCTCAGTAACAAACACCGCCTCCCCCTCCCCAGCATCCTCAGAACAGGTCCTACCTACTCGGCTGTTTACCCCAGGGATGGGAAACTCACTACCTCCCAGAGCAGCCTGTTCCTGTGTCAGATGGCGGTACTGGCCTTTCACACAAATGCGCCAAAAGGAACGGCCTTGTACCTTCCACCTGTGGGGGGTATGGAAGCTGGAGTCAGAGTGGGGCCCAATGGTGCCCACTCTGACAAACCACCTTCCAGTCACAATGGATATTATCCCCTTGATCAAAGCCACCGGTTATTGGCTCCTCTGTAATAAGAACTGCTTTTATTTTATGAGGCTTAAATGAAATAATATGTGTACTCTCAGCACATCCCAGCACAGAGGAAGCACTAATACATGACAGCTGCCGTTAGAACGATCCCAGTCTGGGAGCGCCTGCTCTGTGCCAGGCGGGACGCAGGCACTTTCCTGCATGGACGCGTGTAATTCTCCCAGCAGCCCGCGCGGAGTGCCGGTAACCCGTGCGCTCAAATACATGACAGTCTTACTGAATCCTCGGCACTTAATGGAGAAGAGGGTACAGGTTGCTTTAAAATACCTTTTCTTATTTATTCCTCACAGACACACCAGGAGGCAGGTAAAATAAGAGGTATGGGGGCCCCTCCTCTAAGGGGGAATTGAGGCATAGCAAAACTAAATCACCCAAGACTGCATAGTCAGGGCGTGGGGTAAAGGAATAGCCGAGTCATTTACTGAGTTCCTACTGTATGTCAGGCCTTGTGTGACATTTGGGAGAATATAATACAAAGATGAATAAACTGATTTCTCTTCCAGCCCAGTTGGGAGGGTTCGTCGTTCCCATCTTCCTCATCCCTTCCCCACCTCTCTTTCCCTCCTCCCCCAAGTGGAATAGGTGGCACGTGCTTCAAGGATGGAGCCAGTGACAGCAGGCTCTGAGCCCAGCAGCCCCCACAGTAGGGGACCCTCTATAGTTGATCAGTTAGAAGAGCCCCTTTTGAAGCTAGTCTAAGAGGCTGAGCTGCCGGCCTTGCCCAGCCTTCCCAGCCCGCGAGGTCACCGATCTCCCTGTGCTGCCCTAGCCCAGCCTATGGAGGCCGCCTGTGCTCAGGGCCCATGTTCCAGTACCAGGTCTGCAACAGCGAGGAGTGCCCGGGGCCCTACGAGGACTTCCGGGCCCAGCAGTGTGCCAAGCGCAACTCGTACTACCTCCATCAGAACGCCAAGCACAGCTGGGTCCCCCACGAGCCTGACGACGGTGAGTGGGCCCTGCTCCCCTCCCACCCCCCAGGCCTGGGCCCAACGGTGAAGGCTGAGGGACAGTGGGGACACCGAAAGGGACATTGCAGTTGGCAGGCTTGCTACAGAGGACGGTGCAGGCCTTCATGTTGTGTAGCTCTGGGGGGCCACCGTCCTCATATAGTTATCCTGGTTTATATATTATCATGACTGTTTTCTGGAGAGGCAAGGAGAATGTCTTGAGCAAGACCATCTGTGCCGCGCCAGCACGGCCAAGGGTGAACCTGAGAGGGGGCGGTGAAGGATTTAGAAAAGACAGACAAGAGAAGAAAGCTGGGTCTGGGTGGGACGCTGTTCTCTCTGATGGAGAGCTAGCAACAGTGCCATGGCCTACAAGCCGTGTCTTTATTTTATAGCCAGATTCCACGAGGCAAAGTAAGGGCGTGGTCAAGATGTTTACAACATTCTCATGGGTTTCAATCCTACTCAACTACATGCACCTGAACTCTATCAAGCCCACATCACTCAGGCACGTGGGGCCACGTGTTCGGACCATAGGTTCAAGTTTACAACTATAGCTGTTGGCTATAATTGTGCTGGGAGGGCTTTGCCCTCCAAGCTGGGACTTACACGTGGCCATGAGAGGACTGTGCCCTCTCATTAGTCCGAGGCTTGAACCTGTCCAAACACTGTGGCCGCTCTCCACACCACCTCACCCAGAGGTGCTGTGAGCTGGCAGCTGTGCTGGCTGTTGGGGTTGGTGTCTTTCCCACATGCCCTTACTGTACAGGTAGGCATAGTACAGGTGCAGGCACCCCTTGCTTTGCAAAACTAACATCCCGAGAAGCTCGATCCTATCACATGCCGTGGTTTTAGGTTTTACGGATACCATTCCAGCAGTTGATGAAAATGATTTGAAAGACAGGCTGATAGGAACCTGTGGGACCCTCATACAGACCCCCTCCAGGGTGCTGTGGGACAGACACGGGCTGTGGGACCCATGCAGAGGGGACCAAGACGGGGCTAGTGCCTGTCTGCAGTGAGCACGTCCAAGATGGCTCTTGTTGGGGCAGAGGGAGGCCAGCAAAGGGCTGAGATTCACCATGCCTTAGAGCCGTCAGGCTGAAGGGACCCTGACAGTGTTCTGAGCCCACCTCCCCACCATTCTCTCCATGTTTCTCCACGGGCTGATGCTCACCCCACCAGCAGCCCTCGGCCTCAGTGCCGATGGAACAGTACTTCCTCTTCAGACCCTGGCTGCCTCTTCGTAGCCCTGGCTCCAGAGTATCAATGGAAGGACCCTCAGCTGTTCAGCCCACCTAGAATGCCAGTTGGAAGGGACCTCGGGCCTGTCCACTGCTCGCCGGACACATACCCCTCTGGAACATGTTACATGTGTCTTCCCGCTGCTTGCTTGTCTCCTGCCCTGGGGAGCTCACCACTTCCTTGCCACTGTAGGCTGGCTCCTGCCCTGAGTCCCTCCTGCCCCGGGGACATGGTGGTCAGGGTCATACTGGTCTTTGGGACAATTGGAGCCCCCATCCTTCACCCCGCCCCCCTTCCCCCCCAACAGTTCCCACCAGGAATCTGACTCCTGAGGGTGAAATCCAAAGTGGTATTGGATGTTGTGGCTCTGAGTCCTGAGTGCTGGGCAAGATGCCCGATGGTCCCTTAGAATGTGGCTGAGTGAGCGGCTCGCTTTGAAAGCCTTGCAGATCCCATCAGAATCCAAACAAACCACCGTAGCACAGGGCGGGGAGGGGTGGGGAGGCTGATGGGGCAGCTGGACTGTGAGTTTTCCCAAGACTTTCAGACAAATTCCAGGAAGCTAGCTAAGCCCCAACCTCCCATTTTCTAAGAAACACAGGGAGTGTTTATGTGTTCTCTGGGACCTCCTTTTTACAACATCAATAGCCCAGAGAGAGAATAGAACATTTAATTGTTAGAACTAGAAAGGAGCCCCTTCCCTCCCTCACTGCCGCTCCATTTACAAACCCAAACACAGGCCATTATTCCAGCTTTTCATGCTTCCTTGTAATGTTTGCAAGCATGTTAAGATACACCACCACATGTGTGGCTGGTTAAATGCATGTAGAGGTCAGAGCAGGACCCAAGCCAGGCTGCCTGCGCTAGGATCCTGGCTCTTCCACTTACTGTGTGGCCTGGCACAAATTCCTAACCTCTCTGGTCCCTGGTTGTCTCCTCTGTCATGTTAGGACCTACTTCCTCGGGCATAGAAAGTCTTAAATGAGTTAATTCACGAAAAGCATTTAAGGTTGTACATCAAGAGTGTGTAAAGGTTTTGGAAGTATCTGGCACATAGCAAGCATTCACTACATGTTGGCTTGTTATTGTGGTTGTTTTATCACTTGATTTTTCTCAACCATCCGAGGTAGCATTTTACTGATCAAGGAAAATACATTAGAGACAGGCTCGAAGGGGTCAGATATAATTTGCCCAAGATCGTGTGGCCCGTAAGTGAGTGACAGAGCAGGAAACTTGAGCCCCAGCCCCACTGCGCCCCCTACGGCCCAGAACTGGCTCTGGAGCTTCCAGCTTGAGCCCAGCTCAGGCTCCGCATGGCTCCTCTCCCCACAGACACCCAGAAGTGCGAGCTGATCTGCCGGTCAGAGGACACAGGGGATGTGGTCTTCATGAACCAGGTGGTCCACGATGGGACACGCTGCAGCTACCGGGACCCCTACAGTGTCTGCGCCCGCGGAGAGTGTGTGGTAGGTGACCCCGCCAGACCACCCACTCTGCCTGCCCCTTCTGCGCCCTACAAAGACTAGCACTGCCTCAGTGTCCCCACCCACACCCCCTAGTCTTCAAACATAACCCTGGGAGGCTAGAAAGGGGCTATTGCCTAGGCCCATGGTCGGCAAACCACGGCTCGCGAGCCACATGTGGCTCTTTGGCCCCTTGAGTGTGGCTCTTCCTAAGCCTTAGGAGTACCCTAATTAAGTGAATAACAGTGTACCTACCTATATAGTTTAAGTTTAAAAAATTTGGCTCTCAAAAGAAATTTCAGTCGTACTGTTGATATTTGGCTCTGTTGACTAATGAGTTTGGCGACCACTGGCCCAGCCCATTCAAGAGGAGAGGAGTGGCCAGTTTTAAGACTTTGCCCATGTCACGTACAAGCTTGTGACCGAGCCCTGTCCAGCTATGGGTTCTCTTATGTCTGGGGCCTGGGGATGAGGGGGTGGGGGGCACAGGCTGCTGACCTCAGGGTGGTGAATGGGGATGGGAGCCTCCTCCCACTGACCCCACCTCTGGCCTCAGCCCGTCGGCTGTGACAAAGAAGTGGGGTCCATGAAGGCAGACGACAAGTGCGGGGTCTGTGGCGGCGACAACTCCCACTGCCGGACTGTGAAGGGGACGCTGGGCAAGGCCTCCAAGCCGTCAGGTGAGCAGGCTGGGCTGGAGGGAGGCCAGCGGTGCCTGGGCTGCCTGAGCTGTCCCTCAGGTGGGCCCTTCCTCCCAGAGCTGGGTCACAGTTTACGTGGGGAGAAAGGGCCTCAAAGCCAGTCTCCAGACTGTCCCGGCTGCCCAGGGCTGGTGACCAGAAGCCATAGCTGGTCACCTTCTTTCCAGGTGACCTGCTACCTGTGCTTGGGGCCAGGGGCTCAGAAGCATTTTCCTGCTAGGCAGTGTGTGGTGACGGGTCAGCCATCTCTTGGCTCTGGGGCTGCTGGTGGGAGTGAGGAGTCTGACAAGTTTGAAAGCGTGGCCCAGGCTGAGCTGGTAGTGTGCTTCCCCTCTCTGCTCTCTCACTTTAAAAACACCCGTGGTGCCTCCTGCTTTGAACTCCTGGTACTTTTGAGTTCCTGGACTTTCCTCTCCACCTTCAATTTTGCCAAACTTGCTGTTGAACAGGCCAGATAGTAGTCCTTTACATGTTAGTATGAACAAGCTCATTGCCCTTTGGGGGATGTTACAGCTTTGCCTTGCCTCTCCTTGTTGGGAGAGGTTCCAAGAAAGGTTTGTTTCCGGGCCTTGGGTTGGCCATGAGGGCCCAGGGCAGCCATGCTGGATCTTCATGGCCTGCTTCATCTAAATCCCTGCTGTGGCTTAAGGTGTGAAAAGAAAGGGGGGGGGGAGGAAAAATCCGGAGAGGAGGGTCAAGAGAGTGGAAATAGTAGCAACTCCCACACACAGAGCCCCTTCGAGTCCTAGAGCATCTTGAGCTACAGCAGCTCATGTGATCCTGGCACCACCTTGTGGGGAAGGGCCCAGGCCTGTTTAACAGATCAGGAAACTGAGGTTCCTGGGTACCTACAGGGGTGGGGGGCCACGAACGGGGATGCTGGGCAGTGGGACCATGGCTCAGGGTGCTCACAGCTTTTCTGGATCCTCCTCTGGCAGGAGCTCTCAAGCTGGTACAGATCCCAGCAGGTGCCAGGCACATCCAGATCGAGAAGCTGGAGAAGGCCCCCCACCACATCGGTGAGTGTCCCGGTGCTGGGAGAGGGGCTGCCAGGCCCCCAGAGCTCCCAAGGTTTGGGGGAGCTGGGAGAGGAGAGGGTTCTAATGCAGGGAGGAGTCCACAGATTTGAACAATGGCAGAGAACCTCTTTTTCTTTTGTTTTTCTGTGGTTCAGCAGTTTGGGCTGGGCTCACCTGGGTGCTGCTTCTACCTCACTGCCTGGACTCGCTCATGCAGATGCACTCAGCTGGTGGGTGTGTAGGGCCCTGGTTGGTACTGGCTGTCGGCTGGGGTCCTGGGGCTGACAGGGCCATGCCCCCAGCAGGCTAGCCCAGCGTTATAGACGTGGTGTCTGTCACATGGGCCTCAGGCGTTGTGAGAGCGGCAAGCCCAGCGGCAAGCTTTTGTGTCATGCTTTCTGGTTTGTTTGTTTGCTTGTTTATTTTAGGGACAGGAAGAGAAAGAGAGAGAGAAACATTGATTTGTTATTCCACTTATTTATGCATTCATATGCGCTCGTTGGTTGCTTCTTGTATGTGCCCTGACCACGGATCGGATCCCCAACCTTGGTATATCAGGGTATCGGGCCCTCACTCTAACCAGCTGAGCTACTCAGCCAGGGCACGTCATGCTTTCCAGTGTCCCATTGGCCCAGCAAATCCTGTGGCCACGCCCAGGCTTACGGTGTAGAAACAGACCATCTCTGTTTCTTGATGGAAACATGGCAGAGTCACAGGGCAAAGGGGCATGTAGACAGGAATAGGAGGAATTTGTAGCCATTTTTGCAATCTACCGTCTAACTTATTCTCATTATAATGACAAACATAGTCACTAAACTAGGTGCCCACCCTTTATAGTTATAACAGGTCCACAGTTATATAGCCAAGGCAGATGGAAAGTTAGGGCCTCCAAATACATCAATAAAATCCAAATGAAAAACATGAATGTCATGAGAGATTTGTTTTGTTGGTTTGTTTGCTTTACTCTGTTTTTGTTGAAACTAAGTTGGCAGTCAAAAAATGAGTATTTCCAAAAGAGGCAAATCCACAGAGATAGAAAATAGGTCAGTGATTGTCAGGGGCTGAGAGGTGGGGGAGAGGGAGTGACTGCTACTGGGTCTCAGATTTCTCTGGGGATGATGAAAATGTTCTGGAATTAGATTGCACAACCTTGTAAATACACCAAAAAGCACTGAATTGCACACTTTAAAAGGCTGGGTTGTATGGTATGTGCGTTATATCTGAATTTAAAAAACGTAAGCATGATTTAGAGCAGGGTCCTGGCAGGGAGGGGCAGCAGGCTGCTGCCTACACGTGGGGCAATGGATGGTTCTCTCACACTTGTCTGCGTTCAGACCCCTTACAGAGGACATGTAGGTCACACTGTCACCGAGGGCCCTCTTGCATATTGTGGCCACCAAGTCACACTGCTTGGCCCCAACTCGTCAGAAACACAACCACAAAACATAACATCTCTTGGCAGGTTCGTAGGTCACAAAAATGCTGACATTTATGTTTTTAGGTTATTGTCAAAGTAACATAAACATTTTTAAAGGTCTCCTGGGGAACTTGTCTTTCCTGGAAAATACATCCACATTAGCACAGCTGTAATTGATCTGGAAGGTGCCTAGAGGTGTAGTCCAAACAGGCAATGGGCACAAGGGGAAACAGGCCAAAGTGGGCTGTGGGCCTTCTGTGTGCTCTGATGCACCTTCAGGGTGAGTCAGTCTGACCCTGGGTCTCCTGTCTCCTGGCCCGTGCCCTTGGCAGCCACCTCACTCTGCATGGGGAGTGCAGGTTTGGAGGGCTTTGGCTCCGCCATCTCTCTGCCCACTTGCCTGGGGAATCCTGCTGGAACAGGCCCCGGGGAGGGGAGGGGGCAAGGAGAGAAGGGTCCTTTACTCCAGAAAGGGGGCTACTGCTGCACCCCTACAAATGGCTCCATAATATCAGCAGCCCCTTGGGCCTCCTCAGCCCGCTCCTACCCCACCTCCAGAAGTCTAGCATCTTGATCCTCTGTAGGTGGTAGGTGGGGAGTGATGCAGGTAGCTTCTGCAGAGGTGGGGCAAGCCCCTAGCATGGGGCAGTCTGTGCATGCACATTCGCCTGTGTTTATCAGGTGAGTTCCCTGAAGGGTTGGGGCTCTGCTGGAGGCCAGGACAGGAACGGGCGTTGGAACTTGGCATTGGCACAGGTTGTGTGAGTATACATGCGTGAGGCACACGGCATGTATAGACTGTGTGTGTGTACACGTGTGTGCTCGCGCACGCGTGTGTGCCCTTGTGTGTGCCTGTGTGTGCCTGACAGGGTAGGAACTCTCTGGGGAAGCCCAGGACAGGTGGAAGCCTTGGCTATGAAGGCCCTGCCCAGACTCATCAGAATCTAATGATTAGACTCTCCTGGAATTGGGGGACTTGGACTCTTTAGCAGGAAGAGAACTCACGCTGTCATAATGTCTGCATGTGCTGGGCCTTGAGCTGGCACTTTCCACATGCATCTCGTTTAAGCCTCATGACAATCCATGAAGGCTCTTGTTATATCCCATTCTGTGTTTGGGAGAGAGGCTCCGAGAGGCTCAGGTGGGAAGGAGTAACAGGTAGACAGGGTGCCCCGAGGGTTCCCTGGCAAGGTCTGAAGCCCCTGGAGAGGTCTGGCTTGCGGCCCTGTGGAGGGGAACAGAAATCTGTGTGTCCCTCTTTCCCTGGCCAGCGGTGAAGAACCAGGTCACAGGCAGCTTCATCCTCAACCCCAAGGGCAAGGAAGCCACTAGCAGGACCTTCACGGCAATGGGCCTGGAGTGGGAATACGCAGTGGAGGACGCCAAGGAAAACCTCAAGACGAGCGGGCCCCTGCCCGAAGCCATCGCTGTCCTGGTGAGCCCCCAGCCTGGTCCTCCTAGCTCACTGTCCCTGCCGCTGAGCCAGCACAGGCCTGCTGGAAATCCTCCTGCCCCACTCTCTTCGGGAGCCTGAGCAGGGCCACGGCGCCCTCCATCGCAGGCCAGCTCCTCATTTGTGCTTACAGGCTGGCAGGATGGCAGTGAGGAGGGAAAAAGGAACAGTTGTCTCACGGTCGGACCAGAGACGCCACACACAGGGAGTTTGTTCTCCGTAGCGTAGAACCCTGGGTTTGTCCCTTGTGTTGTCCTGGCACCATCCAGTGTTAGCATGCACTATGGCATTGCCAGCGAGTGAGTTGGCAACTGACCCTGGGGTGCCACCTGGCACTGCTGGCTTCCCGAGAAGGGAACAGGGCCACTGTCCTGGCGGGGGCCTCTCTCCAAGCCCTTCTTCCTAGACCACAGGCCAGAGCTTCAGGAGCAGGGATGGTTAACCCAGGAGACCAGGAGGCGCTCTGTCCGCAGTGCCGTTGGCTCAGGCTGGGTGGCAGGGGAGCTTGGACAGGCTCTGTTCCTGGTGGTGCCCTCACGAGTCCGGGAGGCCCTGGAGGGCAGGGTCCAGGGCCTGCTTACTGACATCAGCATAGTAATTCAATCCAACACCCTATTTTCTGTTCACCCTGTATTTATTGATCACCCGTACATCTAAGGCCAATTTATTTTCAACAAAGGTACCAAGACCATTCAATGGGGAAAGAATAATCTCTTAAACTAATGGTGCTGGGTCAACTGGATATCCACAGGTGAATGAAGTTGGCCCCCTACCTGACATCATGTGCAAAACTTAGCTCAAAGCAGATTAAAGACCCAAATTCAGGAACTCAAACCCTAAAACTGTTAGGGAAAACGGATACATCTCATGAGATTGGAGTCTGAGGATGACCTCTCCCCTCAGGTGCTACCCCCGGCTGAGGGTGGCCCCCGCGGGAGCCTGGCCTACAAGTACGTCATCCATGAGGACCTGCTGCCCCTCATCGGGAGCAACAACGTTCTCCTGGAGGAGACAGACACCTACGAGTGGGCGCTCAAGAGCTGGGCCCCCTGCACCAAGGCCTGCGGAGGAGGTACTGCCCCTGGGCCCGGCTGCCCCAACCGGCAGCTGCCTTGTGGGTGCGGCCCTGGGCCTCTCAGAAGGAGACGAGCAGGAGTGGCCAGAGGGCTGACCTTGTCTCTACCTGCGGTGTCCCCAGCTCATGACTCAGTTTCTCCAGGGTGTGGAAGCCCGTCTGGTAGGGTCTCCGGGCTGGGACTGGGGTGCTAGAGCAGTATGCAGGGCAGGGCGTCTGTGCAGAGAGGCCGCCGTGTCCCCACCCACAATTCACCTGGGATAGAGACAGGCTGGTCAGGGAAGGCTTCCTTGGAAAGTGACCTGGGCAGGAGGGAGTGCAAAGGCCCAACCGGAGGTGGGATTGGCCCTCCAGGTGTTCCAGAGCTCACTGTCCCCGAGGCCCCAGGCAAGGCAGTGGGGGCCTTGCCCAACCAGCCCTTTGTCAGCCTGCCCCCACCCCACCCTCAACCACAGGTATCCAGTTCACCAAATATGGCTGTCGGCGCCGACGAGACCATCACATGGTACAGCGGCACCTGTGCGACCACAAGAAGAGGCCCAAACCCATCCGTAGGCGCTGCAACCAGCACCAGTGCCCCCAGCCTGAGTGAGTGCCCGGGAGGGGGGGAGGAGCCGGATCCCGTGCCCGCCAGCCCAGGGTGTGGCAGACCTTCTCTCAGCCCTGGCCTTGAGGAGGGGCTGCGGAGCCTGCTTCCTCCAGCCTGTAGCCCGGAGACTCAGCCCCTTGGCAGGACTCCTGGAGCAGAGAGCAGCCCATGCCAGGCTCTGCCCACGGCCAGCGCTGCCCTCGCATCCATCTGTCCCCTCTGGGTCCCTGGATTAACTTTCACTACCAGAAGGAAGATGCTTCCTTTGTTCTGTCACGTCCAGCATTCTTTTACAGGTGGGGAAACTGGGGCCTGATTTGGGGGCACAGCTTTCTGCAGTGGCCTGGGAGGTCCATGCAGGTGAAGCAGTTTCAGTGCTGCCAGGCTGCAAGCCCCAGGCAGGGCGCTGTCCACCAGCTCAGCTTGGTCATCTGGGCCATGGACCCTGGGCCCTGGTTGGGGTTCCCTGGCCTGAAGATACAGGCTCTTTTGAGCTCAGGGTCATATTCTTGAGGTTATTTGGAGGTGGCTTTGGGGAGAGGACAGAGCTGTGACTTACGGAGGGTTCAGGGTCAGGCCTCCAGACAGGGTTGAGGGTAGCTGGCCATAGGAAACCACAGAGAGCCAAATCCACTCTCCTGCCCTCCCAGGAGTCCTCCATGGTTGGGGGCAGGTGCCCGCTGGCCCCGCTGATTCACAGCAGCTCCTGCTCCCTCGGGCTAGGGGAGCTCCAGGGCTGGGCTGGAGCTGGTGACCAGTGCTAGAGGCCACCACAGCCTTCCTGTCCTCGGCCCCGGCTGGGATCCCCACCCCTCAGCCCTCCCGCTTCCCTGTATGTGCTGCTATACACTGGTATTCAGGCCACCTTCCCCACTAGGCCGTGCCAGGCCCACAGGCCACCCACCCCGGCTTGTCTGTAAAATGGCCCAGTGAAGTTTTGGGGCTTTTTGTTTTTTAAAGGAAGGGGTTGACCGAAAGAGCCTGGTTTACCACCAGCTTAGCTGATCAGCACCGAAGCTCTGCAGGCGCCAACGGTGGTAGTAATGGTGCCTGCATTTATTACATGCCTACTGTATGCCATGCACCCTGCCAGGGTTAAAGATCAAGTCCTTTAATTGTCTGAAGAGCCCCATGGGAGTGTGTCCTACTGTACAAGCTGTGACTGTCGCAGCTGTTTTGTGCTCTTGATGTAAAGATGGGGTAACTGAGGCTTAGACGGGTTAAAAGCTTGCTCACGGATATGCAGGGATGCAGGGTGCCGGGATCTAAATATGCATTATACCCATTTTTCAGATGAGGAGTCAGCGGAGCGATTAAGTGACTTCCTTGAGGCCACACAGCCTGGCATCTGCAGAGCCAGATGGACAGTGGCCTTGGCCCCCAAGCATTCTGAAGCCCAAACCCACTCTCTGGCTCCTGCCTGCAGCAGTTCAGTGGGTGGAAGCGACCTTGGGAGGAAATGTCCCCATGGCCCCACCGCCCCCCACCTTCTGCCCTGTCTGTCTCCAGGTGGGTGATGGAGGAGTGGAGCACCTGCAGCCGGAGCTGTGGGAAGCTGGGGGTGCAGACTCGAGCAGTGCAGTGCCTGCTGCCCCTCTCCAACGGTACCCACAAGGCCATGCCAGCCAAAGCCTGCCCTGGGGAGCGGCCGGAGGCCCGGCGGCCCTGCCTCCGAGTGCCTTGCCCAGCCCAGTGGCGGACGGGAGCCTGGTCTCAGGTGAGTTGTCCTCAGAGGGTGGAGGGGCTGGGCCAATGGGGCACCTTCTCTGGGGAGTCAGGGAGGAGGTGGCACTAGATGCAGAACTATTGAAAGATCTGGTGTTCCCTGAGGGGCAGAGTTTCTGGATGACTCCCCCCTCCCCCCCTTACATGACTTGGTTTTTCTCAAAACTGAGTGGAACAACTCCCATGTACCCTAGGCCATGGCTCTGGGCGAGGCCTTTAAATTCATTCACTATTTGCTTTGACCTTCATGCAGCACTAGGAGTCATGGGCTGTTATCCCCTTGTTACATATGAGCAAATTGAAGCACATTCTTGCATTTAAGAAATATTTGCTAAGTGCCAGCTACATGCCAGGCACACTGAGCTAGGAAGGCAGGAATCCGCATTAGCCAGCCAGATCTGATCCTTGTGCTTGTAAAGCTCATGGTCTAGAGACAGAGACAGAAGGGACACGTAAACTCATGACAAAAGCATGTACAGGGTGCAGTTGGATCTGTGTGGGACGTGAATGGATAAACGTACCCGGGGGGGGGGGGGGGAGGCCTCACTGAGGAGGTGACCTTTGAGCTGAGGCCTGAGAGATGAGCCACAGAAGGCCCCTGAGGCAGGAACAACCTTTCCACATGCCAGATCCTGAAAGGACAGTGGGACTGGGGCTTAATGAGAGGGCCGGGGGCTGCAGGAGGACACTGGGAAGGTGGTCGGGGCTTTATGAAGCTTTAAAAGCTGTACCGCATCCTTAGAGCAGTGGAAACTACCGAGTTTTTACGTGGGTGTTACGAGCTCTGATTAGCGGTTTAAAGGCTCACGCTGGCAACTCGGTAGAAAGTTCATTGTTGGGAGGCAGAGTAGGAAAGGGAAACAGTAAGAAGGCTGTGGGGTAGTCCAGGCGTTCTTGGCTGGGCCCTGGAAGTGGCCATACGATCTTTTCTTGATGTCTTGGATTCTCTCTTAGAAATTCATTTGTTACAAACCTTGAAGACATTGTGCTAAGTGAAGTAAACCAGCCACAAAATGACATATGATCCCACTTAGACGAGGTACCTAGAATGGTCAAATTCATAAAGACAGAAGGTAGACTGGTGGTTTCTAGAGCTGGGGGAGGGAGGGCTCGGGAGTTAGTGGTTCACTGGGACAGAGTGTCAGCGTGGAAGGATGAAAAGAGAGTCCTGGAGATGGACGGTGGTGAGGGTTGCCCAACAATAGGAATGTACTTAATGCCACAGAACTATCTACTTAAACAGTACACATCAACATAAACCTCAGAAAAGTAAGTGTGAGAAAAAGCACTGAAGTATGAAGAAGAAAAGCCTTCCAATTTACTTAAAGTTTAAAAAGGCACAACACCCTGTTAGAAAATAGGCCGGAATGCTGATGTTTCGAAGCTGGTGGTGGTACTTGAATAGGTCTTTATGACCAACTTCTTCAGACTTCTCTGTACGCTTGAAATATTGCATCACAAAGAGTGTTTTGAAATAACCAAGAATCCCCACACAACTCACGAAGATGTTCTGTTCCTCTCCGTAATACATAGATTTATCTGTTTTAGTATAAAACAGAAAGATTGCTGGTCCCACAAGAGACCCCGTAGGTAAATCTAACAGAGAAGTGACAGATGGTGGGAGATAGTTGCCCCTTATAAGTCTTGGCAAGCACTTGAGGGCAACTGTTTGTAATTATTCACCCCGGGAGGATGAGCCGCCTTGTGTCATGGTTCTGTGCGGCCTGTGGCACGGTGTCTCCCTCGGGTTGTCCCAGGCCCAGTCTGAGAAGCGGACCTCTGCAAGCTCTTCCCCACCCCGCCAGGAGCGGCTGTGCTCGGTGCCTGAACCCAGCCTTCCCAGTCTGGTTTCACACTGGGCAGTCTTGCTTTTCCTGGAGGCCCCCCCCCTCATTTGTCAGCGGAAGAAGCAGAAGGGGGGTGCTGTGTATGGCAGCCCTCGCAATTTCAAATTTTCATGTGGTTGTGTCTCCTTTTGCCCTCGCCTTGTCCTCTTGGGGAAGAAGACACTTTTGAGCCTGCCTCTGCACGCTGGGTTTTGGTCATTTGAGCCACAGATTCATTCATGTCTCAGGGACCTTGTCACCCAACTGTGTGTTTAGCAGATGCCATGATCCAGGACCCTGCATCCTGTTACCAAGATATCATCAAGTAAACCATCCTGCCCCAGGTCCCAGGGGCCGGTGTGTCAAACAGGGGAGTTTGCCAGGATGCTACACAAAACATTTAAGAACCCGGACACAGACCAGGCAGAGTGGACACAGGCGGCATGGCCGGAATGGGGTCCCGAGCCAGGTTTAACCGCTCAGATGGTGGAAGGGTTCCTGGGGTTCTGAGCTCAGTGGCTGTCTGCCACCCAGGACAGGCGTATGTGACAACTGGCGTGCTGTCCTTGCTCATCCCGCTGACCAAGTGGGGACTTGGCACCTTTGTTTGTGCGCTTTCTGTCCTGGGCATGGGCTGGACTGGAGCTCACTGCCCCCTCCCTCTGTCTCTCCACCCGCCCCTCCCCGACCACTGTGGCCTGGCCCTGCCTGTCTCCTGGCAGTGCTCTGCCACCTGCGGAGAGGGCATCCAGCAGCGGCAGGTGGTGTGCCGGACCAATGCCAACAGTCTCGGACAGTGCAAGGGGGACAAGCCAGACACCATCCAGGCCTGCAGCCTGCCTGCCTGCAGAGGTGAGCCGGAGAGGATGGGGGGATGGGGTGGGGGAGGCCAGGCAGGCCCAGCTCCTCTAGACCCGATTCCCAGCCCAGCCTCTATCCTGGCCCCCTAGAAATCCCCAACATTAGAGGTGCTTCTCCCTGCTCACAGGAAACCTCCAGAACTCTACCGTGAGGGCTGGCGTCCAG
Source organism: Myotis nattereri (assembly GCF_964212035.1). Lineage (NCBI taxonomy): Eukaryota > Metazoa > Chordata > Mammalia > Chiroptera > Vespertilionidae > Myotis > Myotis nattereri. The sequence goes on along the minus strand of NC_138088.1, from coordinate 19,631,632 downwards.
GCACTTGTGACCCCACAATCTGGATCCCTACATCCTATTAACAAGATAACATCAAGTAAGTGTATTTCTGGGCCCCACTCCTCGCCCACCCTTCCAGTGGTCACTGCTCCATGTGGTGGAGCAGACCCAGCTTCCAGTCTGTGCATGTGACCTTAGCCTCCAGAAGCCTCAGATTCCTCAGCTGTGAGGTGGGGATAATGCTTGTCCTGGTCCATGATCCCTTATCTGCAATTCTAAAATGCTGAAAGCTGCACATGTTTCCCTGAATTTGGTGCAGATTCATTTGGCAGCAAAATGTGACCTGAGCTAACAAGAGATCCGTTATTCTGCTATAAAAACATTGCCATATTTGGTTATAAGATGATGTCCCAATCTCCACTGGGAATGTTATACAATATGAAACAGTGAATATTATTTTTCTAACCTCAAAAGTTCTGAATTATGAGCCATGTATTGTTTCAAGATTTTTGGATAAGCAGTTGTAGATCTGAGCTGCCGTCCTACGGCTGTTGAGAGCATTAAATGAGATAATGCCTGCGCCCCTGTCCAGCTGTCAGCTAACAACAACCAAAACAGTAGCTTCTCTCTGCCTCATGATCAGTTCTTTCTCCCACACATGCATCCACCCACCCACCCATCCGTCCATTCATCCATGTACCATCCATGCACCCACCTATCTCCTCATCCACCCATCCATCAATAATTGACTAAGCACCTGCTATGTACCAGGATCAATGTTCTGTGTGCCCTTCTCTAGTCCTTCTCTCTTTCCCAAGGGTAAGTAATTGTAGATCTGAGTTAAGAAAATGAGTAGCAGAAAGACCACAGATCCTAACTCCTAGTGACCTCGCCTGTAAAGCAAAGCAGTCTGACTAGATGTCCTCGGAGAGCTTTCTGGCTCTAACTCTGTGGCTTTTCTGCCCCTGTGCGGAGGCTCAGGCTGTGCAAGGGCCTGGGTTTCCTCCCTTTTCCTCCCAAGAGCAAAGGATGGGGCTCTGATTCCGGTCCTAGAATTCTGGTGCCATCTAGAGGCCACCAGACTCATTCCTTCGACTTCTGTTGGCGCAGAAACAAAGCAAAAGGGACTCGTACAGTGAGCGCTCCTGTATGCCAGGAATTTTATAAATGTTATTTATCGTGGTATTATTCATTGGTAAATGCCAGCGTTACCCCCATTTTACAGGTGATGAAACAGAGGGTGGTGGTGGAGAAATTGACTTGCCCACGGCCTCACAGCTTTTAAAGTGGGGGAGCCTTGATTGGAACCTAGATCTGCTTGATTCCACATTTACTGGTGGAGGGTTAGTGTTTGACTTACCTGGGTATTCGCCTGGTCCTGGTGGAGTGGACCAGACTCCTTTGGGTTGGTTGGGAGGAGGCACGGGTCCCCACTTCCACCCAGAGCAAGGTTCCCAAGGTCTGCTACACGTTAGAGTCACCCAGTGCCTGGGTCACACCCACCCCACCCGCCTCTCTGGGTGTGGGAGCTCGGCAGTGGCTATTTGTAAAGCTCCTAGGTGAATCCAGTTGGCAGTCAAATCTTACAACTCACGATGTAGGGCCGTGGTTCTCAGAGTTTCCCGTGTATTGGCATCACCCTGAAGGTCTTATTAAAACACAGAGCTGGGCCCTCGCTGGTTTGGCTCAGTAGATAGAGCGTCAGCCCGTGGACTGAAGGGTCACGAGTTCAATTCTAGTCAAGGGCACATGCCCGGGTTGTAGGCTTGATCCCCAGTGTGGGCGTGCAGGAGGCAGCCGATCAATGATTCTCTCTCATCATTGATGTTTCTCTCTCTCTCTCCCTTCCTTTCTCTGAAATCAATAAAAACATATTTAAAAACAAACAAACAAAAACCACAGAGCTGGGCCCCACCCCAGAGTTTCTGATTCGGGAGGCCTGGGTGAGGCCTGAGAATGTGCATTTCCAACAAGCGTCGGTGATGCTGACGCTGCAGGTTGGGGGCCTGCTTTGAGAACCACTGCTCGGGGTGTAGCCCCTCTGCCACATAATAAGGGCTGTTACTCGGTCCTGTCTCCGTCGGGTGGCCCATGTCTCCATCTGGGGAAAAGCTTTATAGTGCGTGCAGCCAGAGCAGCAGAAGGGCCTGCCGCTGGCGGGCTGAGGGGGAGGCCGGGGGTGTGTCCTGGTGTCAGCGGCTGACAGATGTCCTCCCGGCATCGGTCCTTGTTCTGTGTGTGCAGCAGAGCCCTGCGTGGGGGACAGGTCGAGCCTCTGTCAGATGGAGGTGCACGAGCGCTACTGCTCCCTCCCGGGCTACCACCGGCTGTGCTGTGAGTCCTGCACCAAGAAGGCCTCAGGCCCTGCTGCCAGCCTGGACCCCGGCCTGACCTCACCACCACCCTTCTCCACGCCTGGGAGCCCCTCGCCGGGAGCCAAGACCCCTCCAGATGCTGTGGAGTCCACTGTGGGGCCAACGGGCTCAGACAACCATCCGCATGGGCGACCCACACAGCTCCCAGGACCTCTGGGTACAAGCCCCCCGGTGACCCAGCGCCTCGGCTTTGCTCCCCAGAAACGGAGTCCTGGAGCATTGCGGAGCACTTCCCCTAACGCCACCCGGGGGCAGCCTTGGGGCTGGACCCCTGGCCCACCTCTGCCAGCCTCTGAAGAGAAAGGGCAACTCAGGGAAGACCTGAAGCATCCGGGCACCGGCCTTCCAGCCACCTCCCCGGTGACATGAGCCCCGTCCTGCCCATCCCGCTGCCAGTCAAGTTTACACTCTGTGGGCCCAAGACCTCCAGCTCAGAGGACACCCAGCGGGCCAGGGGCAAGCACAGACTTCCTTTTAAATTATTTGCCTTCTTGTTCTAGTTTCGGGCTGTGATACTTTTCACCTGTGAAATGGGTGTGCGAGGAAGAAAAAAAATCAGGGAAAACCGTAACCTGAGATACCTCAGCAAGCAGCCCCAGTGACTGAGTCAAACCTCTCAGGGGCTCCTGTCTGTCTCTCCTGCCAGGACTGAGGGCCAGCTGACGCCCTGTCCTCACAGCCACTGGGTCCCACACTGGATCCGTCCAGCTGCCTGTCTTCACAGAACCTGTGGGACCCCTGTGCAGGCCCTGTCTACCTGGCCCCTCTGCTCAGAGAGGCACAGCAGGGCCAGGGAAGTTGAGGGCGGGGCCTGGGGGCGGGCAGTCAGAGGAAAGGAGCTGGGGGTGAGGGCGGTTGGGGGGCTCCGGCTGCCGGGCTGGGGCAGGTGGGAGGCGAGTTCATCTCTGGCCCAGCCTTTTGTAACAAGAGCTCCGTGCAGCTCTTCCAGCCAAGGCCAAGGGGCGGTCAGCTTGCCACTAGTGTTGGTGGCCACCTCTGCCTCGGTAGACGGCACTTTCTGCTGCTTCTGGGACCTCCAGTCTACAGGTGGGCCTCCCAGCCTCACTCCGGCTCACCCAAAGGGGCTCTGGACACTCTAGAAAGTGTCTTCCTCATCCAGGGATTTCCCAACTGGTGCTAGAGCCATGGCTAGACCAGGAACGGCAACTAGGTCATCACATCACTCCAGGGCGTGAAGGGAGACGACCTGGAAGGGGACACAGGGGGGGACGTGCGTTCTCAGGCGGTGCCCCGTCAATCATTGCCCTTTGCCAAAGACCACTCCTGCTGGAGTTAGGGGCCCTCTTCTCCCACCTGGCTCCAGCTGGGCCAGAGGTTTGTGGTGCTGATGGGGGATGGGGGGGTCAGGCCTCAGAGCTGAGGACCAGAGTCCACTCATAGCCGGGCTCTGGAAACGACAGGGGCCACCCCGGGTGGGATATGAGCCTCTGCCCCTGCTGGGGTGGGGAGGAGACGCTGACCAACAGCACTGTGGTGCCTCAGCTGCCCCTACCCCCTTACGTCCAAGGGCGGGTAACTTCCCTTGACCCTCTGGCTCTCTGGAAGCCACCTGAGTCCCCAAGGGTCCCTCCCAGGGGCCTCACCCCAAGTGGTGCAAGGGTCTCCCAGACCCTTCAGCAGCTGTAGAGGTGCTTGCTAGCTCTTCCTTCCAGGTGAGGGCTGTTCTGAGCCAAGCTACGGGGATAGGAGCAGCGGGCCGGCCTGGGAGTGCCTGGGGCGGAGAGCACTCCACATGCTGCCTGCCCCTCCTGATGCTGGGCACACACTGAACCATTCCTGTGACCCCGCCTGCCTGGGAAAGGGCTGTGAACTCTGCTTTTGAGATCCAAATCTTTGAATTGTTATGTATTTATTAACATTGTCCTTGGTGGTTTGTTCTGGACCCCAAAATGTTGTGTTGTGTGTTTTCTCTCTCTGTGTTTTGGAGGACAGGGGCTGGGCTGTGGCGAGACGACTGGGGGTGGGGGCTGGACGGCGAGATGCTAGAGGCACGAGAAGACTTGACCCGCAGCCTCCCTGCCTTGGCCTCACTGGCCCTGGGGCTCCTCTGAGCATCACTCAGGGTGGAGAGAGAAGAACAGGGCTGGGGTCCCACTCAGATTGCACCGCCGAGTAGCTGTGTGGCCTGGGGAAAGTCGACATCCAGAATTTGGTCCAAAGGGTAGACGTGCCGGGGAGGTAGTTTTGGGATCTGCATGGCGAAGAACATTCCAAGGAGCAAGGCTGTCCGCACTTGGAAGATGGTGAACATTCTTTCCCTGCAAAAGTCCTGTGGGGAGCGGCTGCAGTGTTTGGACAGGTTCAAGCCTCGGACTAATGAGAGGGCACAGTCCTCTCGTGGCCACGTGCAAGTCCAGCTTGGATGGCAGAGCCCTCCCAGCACAATTATAGCCAACAGCTATGGTTGTGAGCTTGAACCTGTGGTCCGAACACGTGGCCCCACGTGCATGAGTGATAGAGTTCAGGTGCATGTAGTTGAGTAGGATTGAAACCCACGAGAATGATGTAAACAACTTGACCACGCCCTTATTTTGCCTCGTGGCATCTGCTATAAAGTAAAGACAGGGCTTGTGGGCGTTGGCGCTGTCCATCAGAGGGGCAGCATCCCACCGAGACCCAGCTTTCATTCTCTTGTCTGCCTTTTCTAAGCCTTTCATCGCCCCCACTCAGGGTCACTGAACCAGGCTGAGCTGGCATGGCACATAAGGCGCCCTGGGGCTGAGTATGCCATGGCCGTGCTGGCTCCCCACAAGTCCGAATGGAACATGGATGCTGGACAGATGGTAGGAGTGTGATGCATCTTATTGGGCAGGGCAGGCTGACATGAAACACGTGCTGTACAACTTAAAAGAACCAATCCACAGCTAACCCCCTGCGGTGTCAGACATTGCTAATCCATCACTGGGTGTATGGGTTTGTTTCTCACAGGCCCCTCCCTAACATTGTGGGGCCCACAACAAGGACACAGAGAACCCCTCCAGGGACCTCACATGCCCGTGGGAGCATTCTAGCCCTCAACTTCAAGCTCCATTTATATCTCCCTGCAAAAACCCTCCTCCCCTTAGAAGCTACCTCTTTTAAACAGCTATCACTTGGGCCTAGAAGTGCATACATGGTAACTCAGGCACACCTCAGGGGGACTGACCTAGGGAGATGCTAGCACAGGCCCTAGAATTGCACTCAGAATTGTTCAGCAGGGAATTCTGTGGGACCAGCTACCCAGGAGGTAGGTAGACCACAAAGAGGTGGATGACCCAGGTGGACATATGCCCTTGGTGCTGTGCAGTCCTTGCCATGGTTGGTAGTGTGGGCAGAGTGGGCCTCTGAGACCCTCAGCACCCCGGCTCTAACAGCAGTTTGAGCACATTGCTTCTGTTCCCCTCCCCCACTGCCCGGGCAGCAGCATTCCATCCTGAAATCTGTCCAGCTAAAACTTCATTTAAAAAAAAATACTTTTTTTTTTTTTTTTGATTCAGAGAGGAAGGGAGAAGGGGAGAAAGATAGAAACATCAATGATGAGAGGGAATCATTGATTGGCCGCCTCCTGCACGCCCCCTACTGAAATTGAGCCCGCAACCTGGGCATGTGCCCTTGATGGGAATGGAACCCAGGACCCTTCAGTTGGCAGGCCAGTGCTCTATCCACTGAGCAAAACCACCTCGGGCTAAACCTTCATTTTTAAGGGCACATAGTACCCCATGTATGGCTAAATGACCATTTAGTAAACCACATTCCTTAGGACTGACTGAAAATTTAGGTTGTTTCTAAATTTTGATATCATAAACGATGTGAAGAAAATATTTTCATTTTTACCTGATTTTTCTTAAGACAGCTTTCCAGAAGTGAATTAGAGTGAAAGATGTACCAAATCCACATCTTGAAGGCACTTGATATGTATTTCTTATTGCCTTCCATAAATTGTCCAGACTCCAGTCTCTCCAATGGGATAATAGTACGACCGCCTGCCGGGGTCCAATCCCAGCGGGTCCAGGGGTCCCCAAAGGTGTGGACGGAGTCGGTGAAGAAGGAATGACATGGAGACAGTGTTCAGTTGATCAGCAGCCGAGCCAGGATCTCCAGCCAGGATCTCCAGCGAGGTTCTGCTTAGGATCTCCAGCCAGGTTCTGCTAGGTTCTCCAGATTCTCCAGCCAGGTTCTGTGTCCATGTTGTCTTGCTAGGTTCTCCAGCCAGGTTCTGTCCAGGTTCTCCCGCCAGGTTCTGTAGCCAAGTTCCCTCGCTAGGTTCTCCAGCCAGGTTCTGAATTACCCACCTGGCATTTAGTTAAGAGGTTTTATTCCCTCCCTAACTTCAGGGGAAAATCCCTACCTGGGGAAACAACCTTTCTCAGAGACCTTGGTTAAAACACATAGTGCCAAGAAGGTGAGCAAACATATTAAGAACAGTATGCCATATATGCCAGGTCCCTTGAAACAGCAAGCATGGACCGGCTCCCAGCAACCGCCAACTCTAAAATTTTGGTTTTCATCTTCTCAAAAAACACTTTCAGAAGAAGTCTTGGGCATCCAAACAACATTGCCAGACGTTTTGAATTTGCTGTCTGCATAGCAAGAATTGGCATTCATAACGGTGTCCCCAAGAGCCTAGGATACTTGAGGGGCCTTCCGAATCACCTCACCTCAGCCGACCATCTCGTTTAGTAGTCGGCAGGGTGTAGGGGGTAGAACATTGGTCTTGGAGGCAAAAGATCCAGGTTACAGCCCAACCCTGTGTCTTCATGTCTGACCATTAGTGCTTCACTTGACCTACCAGTTGCAGGATGGAGAAAGCCATCTCTGGCCTGCTCTCTTGATGGGGCAGTTGTGAAGATGGTATGGGAACATGGGAAGTAATCATGGGACCCATCGGTAAGTGTCAGCTTGTCTCTTGTATAAAGAGTTGTCAAGAAAGAGGTATGGTGATCGCAATGTGGCTTTCATTCCAGATTACTTTCTAGAAATGGGAACTTGAGTTTAGGGGGCTATATTGCTAACATTTATTGAACACATACTATAAGGCCAGGCACTGTGCTATGCCCTTCACCTGATATCCCTAAATCCTTACAACAACCCCATGAGGAAACTGAGGCTCAGAGAGGTTGAGTCACTTGCCTAAGTCACACATCTAGCCAAGTGCAGACAGTCTCTCCATAAGCAGCCGAGGGAGATCATGCAGTTGACAAAACACATGCCTGGAATTGTGTGTGCAGGCCACCTGCTGGTACCCAGTAAGTGACAGTGTTTGCAAACAGAAAGGGGCTTGAGGTTCTTAGTATTGAAATCAGAGCCCAGATAATCCACTTACTGGTTAATCTAGTGCTCTGGCTGGGAAGAATCCTATCTAATAAAAGGCTAATATGCAAATTGTCCCCTTGGGAGTTCAACCAACCAGGAGTTGGACCCCTCGCTATGACGTGCGCTGACCACCAGGGGGTGGCATGGAATGAAGGCAGGCCCTGGCCAGCAGCTGGGGGAAGGAAGGCCCTGGCCGGCAGCGTAGGGACCCTAACCATGCATGAATTTTGTGCACTGGGCCTCTAGTTCTCATATAAAAGCAGAAGCCGAGGTTCAGGGTAATGAAGTAACTGCAGAAGGTGACACAGGGAGTGGCTGTGCCTGGCCCTAAAGCCACCAAGTCTGTCCTTCCACTCTGCCAAGTAGCTGCTGAATTAGAACGTGGTCGGGGCACAATAGTCCTGGCCACTAGGTAAAACTAAGCTGTCAATCAACACCTTTTGTAGTGAACGGAATTGGATTCCCCACTGCTAACATCCTGTAATTTAGGATGCAATAAAATATACTTCACACAGAACTTGCCCTGATCCGTGAGTGGGGGCAAAACCTTTCCCTCTTGAGGGCTCAGCTTCTACTATAAAATAGATGATTGAACTCAGTGCTCATTGGGCTATTGTTCCAGCCAAGGGCCAAATGGTCTCAGGGGGGCCATTGTTATGGGGATGTGGAGGTTAAGGGGCACGGAGAGCTAGAGAGCTGACGCGGTGGACATGAATGAGCTGGGACGTGCCACACATGGACGGCATGTGTGTCCAGAGCAGGATGCCCCCACTCCAGGCAAATTTTGTAAATGGGAGTGGGGAAGATAGTGAATGAGAGCTTATGCCAGGCGGAACAGGATCCAGAGTTTCCATAGCTTCTGATGTTTTCAGAGAAATCTCAACTCCTGAGTTTTAAGTGTTAACAAAGAATAAATACTCCAAAGCTCAAATGAAACTTGTCAATGGTTTTGTCCTTGAGCCACATGCTGCCTCTGGTCTGCTGAGCTGGCCCCAGGTGGGCTGGTCTGGACCTTCCCAGAGCCACCAACACAGCAGCTTTGCTTGCCCCCCCCCCCCCCCCCCCCCCCGTCTCTTCAGTTCTGGGGTGTGCAGCTCCAGGTCAGGTTACTTTAAAGGGCTAGGAGCCTGTGAGGAGAGCCTTCCCTTTGCCCTGGCTAGACCGGTTTGGAGGGAGTGCTGTTGGCAGCTTTAGAAAGAGGGGCCAAAGAGGGTCTGGCTGTGCCACTGAGGGGATCATGTCTTCTCTGTGCCTCAGTTTCTTTTCAATCTCTCCATGCAAAGCTGGATGCTATGCTGACTACATGCCCGGTTGCCCCTTACTAGCTATGACAAGTTAATTAACCTCCCTTTGCCTCGTTTCTTCACCTAAAAAAGGGAGGGGGGAGAATGGTAATATTTAATCTCATTATGAGAACTAAATGGGATCATATATATTAAATGCTAAGCATAGTGCCAGGGACATCAAAGGCCTTGAACAAATGTTAGTGACTTTTATTACCGGGATACCCACTTAATTCTACAGTTTGAACTTAGAATCAAGAAGGGGGCCTAAGTGAGCTGAGGACTGACCGGATGCCTAAAGAGAAGAAGGACTTCCCCGGGACAGACAGCTCGCTGGGGGCAGGCCAAGTGCCACCACGGCTGTTCTGTGACAGGGATTTGGGGAGAGCCCCTGGGAGGTGCACCCTGCTCACTAGCCCTTCACCCAAGTGCTGTCCATGATTGGGACTGGACAATTGCCCGCCTTCCTGCCTGGGCAGCTATGTTGGGGTGCCCACCCTATTTTAGAAGAAGTAGAGAGCCCTGGATGGTGTGGCTCAGTTGGTTGCTGTAGTCCCATGCCTCGCAGGATTGCAGGTTCAATTCCCAGTAAAGGCACATACCTAGGTTGTGGGGTTGATCCTCAGTCGATCCTGGTTGGGGAGTGTACGGGAGACAACTAGTCGATGTTTCCTCCCTCACATCAGTATTTCTCCTCCCCCTTCCCCTCTCTCCCCCCTCCCCCTCTCCCTCTAAAATCGATAAAAACAGAGCCTCCATGAGGATGAAAAAAACAACCAGGAGGTAGACCAGTGGATCTCAACCTTGGCTGCACATTAGAATCACCTGGGAATCTTTTTTAAATCCTGATTTCTGGGCAACTGATTTCTGAGAACCACTGAGGTAGACAGAGGTGGGAGAGCTGCTAATAGCACTTTTCCTCCCCTTTCCTGCTGGCAGGAAGGAAACACCTCAGCAATCATTACCTGGGTTAATTATCTCTGATGGGAAACAAAAGCTGAGCCAAATGGAAAAAAAACAGCTGGGCTGCATCAGTGTAATAATACCAGCTCCAAAGGCTAAACGGCCAGAGACCCAGAGGACAAGCCTGTGTTTCAACAAAATCAAACTGATTGACTTGGGGCGTCGAGGCAGCATGGAGTGACGCTGCACAGGGGTGGAGGGTGTCTTTTCTGAGGTTTGGATTCCCCCTGAAGCTATCAGTCCTGGATTGGTGACTTTCTGAGGCAGGATTGGGGGAAACGAGGATTAACTGGGGGCAGGTGCTGTCAGGAGGCAGGGTGCTTTAGCAATTGGGTATGGCCAGAAATAAACCAAAAAGCCACAGGGCTCTGGGGGTCTCCTTGGTAAGAAGGCGACCGTTACTCAAATAGGGGTGACTGTGGCATTGCACAACGGCTGCACCACCTGGAGGAAAACACAAGTTCCTGTGGGTCTGCCCTCAGCCTGCCTGGGGAATGGCAGGGCGCTGTGGGTTTTCTAGTCTGAGTTGATTTTCGTGCTTGTATCCTCTTCAGGTTTTTACTCCTTCACAAGCAAGTCAGCCAAGAGTAAAACACAATTACAGCATCGTTGTCATTTTTATTTCCTTTTGCATAATTCAGTGGCCCAGAGGAAATGAAAGTAGCCAGGAATGGGTCACTAATGTAGAAACCTAGGCAGGGTCTCAACCAAAACCACATGCTTCTGGGAGATTCACCTAGAGACGCCACACCTGAGGCCAAGCCGAATGAAGGCTCCAGGAATGAGCACGTGCTTTGCTCCCTGAAAATAGCACAATGAGAGCAGTTGGGCAAAGAGAAGCCTAGAAAACCCACAGGTTTCCCCCCCCCCCAAATCGGGTGGAAAGGGGACTGTGTGCTTGGCACCTGATATTTGTCTCCCATTAGGGATACAGATCATCTCAGACGGAGATGGGCAAATTGCTAGTATGCACCTTTCCCTCTCCCAGCTGGCAGGAACAAAGTGTGTAGGCAAAAATCAGTTTATATGAATAATCTCTGATGGCGAACAAAGGCTTAGGTGGATAGAATGAACAAATGCTGGACTACACGGAAGCAAACGAAAATGTGAGATCCTCAGACCAGCATGGGTGGTGGGCTTTCCTTGCAGGGCATTCCCTGTAGAACTAAGGTCCAGACAGGATCGAGAGTCCTCATACAAAACAAGGATTTTGTTTTTACAGCAAAATTATATTTGAGTAGACATTTCTTCAAAGCAGATACACCAATGGCCAATAAGCACATGAAAAGGTGTTAAATACCAGATGCCACCTGGGAAAGGCACATTAAAACCACAATGAGCCCAGCTGGTGTCGCCCAGTGGTTGAGCATAGACCCATGAACCAGGAGGTCATGGTTCCATTCCCGGTCAGGGTATATGCCCAGGTTGTGGGCTTGATCACCAATAGCAGGGTGTGCAGGAGGCAGCTGATCAATGATTCTCATCATTGATGTTTCTCTCTCTCCCTTTCCCTTTCTCTCTGAAATCAGTAAAAATATATTTTAAAAAGGACACTGGGACTTAAAAAAAACAAACCACAAAAAAAACTACAATGAGCCTGCTCTGGCCGGGTTGTCAAGTGGTTAGAGCATTGGCCGTGCACCAAAGAGTTTTGGTTTTAATTCCCAGTTAAGTGTGCGTGGGAGGCAACCAATCAATGTCTCTCTCTCTCTCTCATTTCAATGCTTCTTTCTCTACTTCCCCCTCCCCCTTTCCCTTCCACACTCTCTGAAGAATCAATGGAAAAAATAACCTCACTCCTCAGGTAAGGATTATTAAAAAAAAAAAAGTTTTCTGTGAATGGAGTATTTGGGAAAACCCTCAGGGGCTTAATCCATCTGAATTGAGTGAGGTGGAGCAGTGTTGTGGAATGGAGCCACAATCCATGGACTGAGCCCAGTAGAAGTAGGAGCTGACAGCCACAGCGACCTTGACATTGTAAATCCTCAGTGCCTTCCTCCCCTTCACCCTTCATGAAATTGGCAGAAATCTCAAGGATGACACTGGACTTCCTAGAGAGTCAAGGCCATCTTCTCTAGATCTTAAAAGACAGGGGCACCCTGGGTGCATCTGAGTCACATTTATATAATAATGTCCCTTTCCCCCTTGACCTTGCCAACCACCATTTTGCTAACCCATATGCAACCACAACTTTTGGTGAGGGTTTCAGTTTGTAAGGCAGTAGAGTATAGTGGGGATTCTAAAACCAGACACGTTGGGTTTGGATCTGGACTCTGCCACTTACTATGGTGGCTGTGGACAACTTTTTTCACCTTTCTGAGCTTCGGTTTATTCATCTATAAAATGGGAGTTATGATATTAACCCACTACCTCATGGAGCTTTGGGGAGAATAATACTCTATAGAAAGCATGTAGAACAATTCACATAGTGTTTGAGGAGTAGAGTGAAGAAATAAAATGGAGTTGTTACAATCAAGCTGCTAAATTATTAAAATTAAGTAGGCTGAGGCGGGAGGAAACAATTATTCTTGTTCTGACTGACTCTGGAAACAAAGTTTTGAACTTTCCAGTCCTGCGTCAATGCCTAGATGGGCACCAGTGCGTTGTGCGTTAATGCCTGGCCGGGCATCAAACCTTCCATTAACCCTTTGAATTACCTCAAGAAGAAACCGTGCCATTGTCTAAACCACCAGGCCCCAGACAGCCACCATCGTGGACCAAGCCGGGGGCCAAGAGTGCAGACCTGGATGTGCTTTTTACTATTAAGAACCCCCAGCTTTTCGTTCTCCTGTGGAACACGCTGGCAATTGCCTAGTTGTGTTTCCAGTTTGCAAACCCTAAGACCCTTGAGTAAATCTGTGTCATTTATCTCTACCCAAAGCTGCCTGACTCTTGGCTCAGTTCAGTGTTCATTAACTCTTACTGACGCCCCTGCCTCAGTGCCTGGGAGGAATGCAATAACTGGTATCGCTGATGATTTTAAGGCGGCCTGTGGATGCCTGACCTCCGCTCCCATCTACCAGAGCCTGTGTGTCTTGGTTCAGAGAGAGGCAGAGCCTTTTTCTCAGGCCGTCTTAGCCACTACCTGCCCTTCAGTTCCTGGGACGCGAAAGAACCGGGTGAGCCCCACGCTGGCACCCGGGCATTCTCCAAGGGAGTGGGACGGTTCCCTGCAGCTCACTCCTCCTCCAGGAATAAGCGCCCCAGGCGTGCTGCTGAGAGGAGAGTGGAACTGTCCTCTTAAAGGGAGGGTGGTGCTTTAATGGGCTCTACGTGAAAGGAAAGGACGTATCGCTGTTGAGGCAGCTGAGGCAGGCACAAGCTGGAGCACAGGGCTGGCTCTCGAGCAGGGTGGGCAAAGCTGGCTCTGGAGCCAGGTGGGTGAGGCGGCTCTGGAGCCAGGTGGGTGAGGCGGCGCCCGCTCCTCAGCACTCCGCCTTCGGCTCTGCCACTTTCTCTTCTGTGCTCTGGCTGGGATGCACCTGGAGAACCTGTGCTTTTCCGATGTACTCTGCGAGAAGGGGAGACACAGCCGGCGGAGAGGAGGGGAGGGGCCAGGCCCTACCGGGGAGCTCCCCAGGAGACTTGGGGGGGGCCCGCTCCCCACCAGGCCCCGGGCAGATGTGCGAGAGCAGAGGGAGATGCAGGAGGGCCAGTCAACCCAGCTTCTGCTCTGGGCTCTGTGGTGACGAGGAGCTCAGAGCCTCACTACATCCAGGTAACAAATATCAGTGAAGTGCCTACTCTATGCAGACGCCCCCCGCCCCCCGCCAGCCACTCAGGACCCTTTGCAGGCTAGTGGGGGAGAATATAGTACCTGGAGATACCTGCCTGTTCTCCCTTCCCACCCCTGCTCTCCTCCCCTGCCTTGGTCTCAGGCACCAGAGTGACTGTCGCAGCCTCCTCCCCCATCTCCCCCAACCCCCCACCCCTGCCCCCAAGATTCCCAGTGATCCCTAGAGCCTGGCACATAGGCACTAAATGAGTTTCTGCTGAATGAATGGATGGATGAAATGAGCAGCTTCCTTGGGCAGAGACCTATCTCCCAGGAGCCTTACATCCCCCAAGGAATCCAGCGAGGGTGGGCCTCGGTGAGCCTGCAGGTATCTGCCGCGAGGAATCTTACCTGGTTTTTGGCTTTTGGGAAGAGGCGGTGTCTTTGACTTCTTTGGGGATTGGCTATAACCAACACAAAGGAAAGGAGGTCCGGGAAGGTCAGGATGGACCGCACCATAGCAGAGCAGCAGGTGGGCGAGGAGGTGAGGAAGGTGCTCCGGGGAGAGGAGCAGCCAATCCTCCCTGAGAACCAGCAAGCACTACCCAAGCCAGACCCTGACAACTGTGACTCCATCGCCTGCAGTGCCACAGGGAGCCAAGGCCCTCCTGCCCCGGGAGCTGCGAGGGAGGCCACTACAGCCCCCCACCCCCACCCCACCCCCCGGCCCCTTCTTGGCCTCACAGACAGGAAGCCTTCCCCTGGGAATGGAGGAGACAAGAGCCTGCTTCCCTAATGAAGTGTTTACAAGCATGAATAATGCCCTCGTATTATCTTGTATCGACTTTACACTCCAGCAAGCCTTTTTATGCACCTACGCTCTGGGAGAGGGGCTTTTGAGAGGTAAAACAGGTTCAGAGATGGGAGGTGTCTTGGCCAAGGTCACAGTGAAGCCTGCCTTTCTCCTGGGCCTCCCCCGCCCCCTGAGCGGCAAAGAAACCATGTGCAGGGCCAAAGCGAGCACCCACACCTGTAACAGACCTAAGCGAGCCCAAGCCCGCCACGCTCCAACCACCCCAGAACTCAGCATCCCCGAAAGTGTGCACATCACTTCCATTCCGGACACTTCCTACCCTCTCCTTGGCCTGTTCAAATCCTCTTCAGCCAGCAGTGCTCTCCAAGTTCTATCAGGAGTGCTTGGGTGATGTTACACGCACAGCCCCTGTGTGCCCCCCCCCCCCACTCCTGTGTGTCAGACTCTAGGAATTTTCACTAGTAACACACTCTTCTGTGGATCTGAGCACTGCTGGGCGTATCAGGTAGGCGAGCCCAAGCCTGGTCCCAGCTCTTCTGCCGACCGGCCAGGTGTCTATGGGTCATTCAATTCTTTCTGAGCCTCAGTTTCCTCTGGAGGTCACAGGGCCTCCATGGGTGGTTGTGCAGAGCACCAGCGACGTCAGGGAGATAGAATGGGTGCTCAATACTGCAGGTTCCAGGGCTGACGTGTCAGACCCTACGCACCTGCTTTGTGAGGCCTTTCTTTACCCTCCCTTTCCCCACCTTGGAATTAATTTCTTTCTCTCCAGCCACCCAGGGTGCTTAATACCGACATAAAGGCACTGCCGCCTGCCTGTGTTAGCATCCCTTCTCTACCGTGTCCTCCCAAAGAGCTCCTGGGGGGCTAGCTGCGGCTCCTCCAGCCCTGTCTGGCTGCAGCTGACACAGGTCACCCCCTCAGGCACCCCACGGCTGGCGGCTGAGTCTGGTCTGGCAGAGTGGGCCTCTGAGCAGCCAAAGAGCCCGGAGGGTCCCATGGCGGGGGCTGACCTCTTCCTCCAGGACAGGCTGTCAGCCGGCTCCGGCCAGTGCCAGGCTCCCTTCCCCGCACCCCACTAGCCTCACCTGGAAGGACAGGTGCTGACCATGAGGGAGCAGTTCTGGGCACAGAGGGGCAGGTGCGGGGTGAAGCCCACCTGTAGGTTGGCTGTTGCCTCTCCTGAGATGGTTCTTGGACATCCTGGAGCTGGTTTAGAAGTTTTTCGGTTGGGATGGAGACCAGACCCTGGGGAAGGAGCTGAGCCACTGCCGTCTGCAGGAGCCCCAGCGCCTGCGCTTTTTCTGTAAGCACAGGGAGCAGGGGCCTCAGGGGCATGACCCAGCCCCCATCCTGTCGCCAGATGGGACCTGCAGGGAGCAGGGCCGCAGGCTCTTCTGCCCACCCCTGGCCCAAGGCAGCTTCTCAACCATCTCATATTCTGCCCACAGGGCCCCATGGGCAGGTCTTGCTTCTCCCTGGACCCTGTGTGTGCTGCGTGCCCAGCCCCTCCAACCTCCCTCGTGTGTACCGTGGCCTTGGCCCGCCTGCCCACAACACCCCTTGGCCCACTCTGGGAACCCTATAGGGACCTGGCCCTCTCCTCCCCTTACTCTCCCCATCAGGAAGCCGCCTCCAATCTCTGGCTCTCATCACTCCTCACCCTCCCTTTTAGACATACCCTCTCCTCCCTGTCCCAGTGCATACATACATGTCCATTCTTATGTCCATGTGTGTTCTTATGTGCGTGTATCTGCATCTGTGTGTGTGTGTGTGTGCATTTCCCACAGTGGTGGGTGAAGGGGGCTGTGTCTGCTCAGTCTGGGCTTTGGACTCCCCCTCCTGGGTGCAGTCAGCGTGGGGGAGGGGTCCCCTGTGAGGAGCAGGGTCATGGAACCCTACTGAGGAGGGGGCGGGGGAGCAGTGGAGCCCCGCTGGGAAAAGTTAGCTCGGGCCCGGAAAGGAGAAAGGCTCCGGCGGAAGGCAGGGTGGGCGCCCAGCGACCTCTGAGTCCTGCAGAAGCAGAGGGCCGGGCCCTCGGCAGCCTCCACTCAGAGGCGGCCCTGGGCCTGGGGCTGTGCCTCACCCTTGGGAGGAGCGTAGAGGAGCCAGAACTGGATAGCAGTCAACGAATCTGTTTGCAGGATCTGACAAAGGAGCTCCAAGATCTGTGGGCAGGAGGACAGGCCTGGGTCAGTGTGTGGACGGCACCTTCCAGCCAGCAGCACAGGTGCCTGCCCTGAAGTGGGCTCCCAGGGCCACGTGCTTGGCTGAACTGGTCCTCGCAATGGTCCTCCCCCCCTCCCCCCCGCCCCCCAACTCTGCGTGGGATACGCTGGCTACAGAGGGCTTGCTCTCCCAAGGGCCCTGGAGGAAGGCTCTCCGCCTCCTCACTGAGCAGGTAAGGAGGCTGAGCTATGAGAGAGGGGCCACCCAGCAGGGAGACTGAGGCAGCACTAACCCTCGGAGTCAGAGCTGTGGGCCCTCATCTCCGAGCCCTGCGTGGGGGGTTGTACCCCGGAGTCCCTCCCTGGGAAGGCCAAGTCAGAGCTGCACACTCAGCTCCTCAGAGACGCACCGAGTCCCAAATGCCCGAGTCCTTGGTGGGGGGATTTCAGGGTCCCCACGAGCCTCCCCACCCTGAAGTTCCCAAATTCAGAGTCTGGAGACGCTAGCAAAGAGGCGGGCTGCTCCCAGCGGGCGGCCCGAGGGCTGGGGCCGGCGGGCTCTGCAAACTGCACGGTTCGGAGCTCCTTCCCCGCTTTGCTCGCAGCCCCGTCCTCAGCCGCGGCCACCTTTGCTGCGTCAGGGCCCTTCTTCCTCTGCGCTCTCCAGGCAAGGATCGTGTGGAAAAGATCCAGCTCTCTCTCGAATGCGCTACGGGGGCTCTCTAGGCGGGGGTGCTGGTGGCCGCGGTGGCCGCTGGGGCTACGGGTGGCTGGAGGTTGAGGCTGCGATGGGGGGTGGAGCACCTGGCGTCCTAGGAAAGTGGGGTTCCCTCTTTCAGGAGAGCCCACCTGAACCAGTGGCGGTCAGAGGGGAACGTGGGCTCACCTCTCCCCAGGCCTGTGCCTGCTAGGGTGTCCACCCTTGCCCCCAGGTCCCCACCCCATACGGTGACCCCAGCCCCACTCTGCCCCAGGGTCCTTCTCAATTCACCACTTCCAACTTACCTGCCCTTTGCACCCTCCCCAAGGAACCCGAGAACCTACTTCCAGGCAAGGTGAGGCCGCCCTACGGTGGAGAAAGTACTGTGTTCTAGTCCCAGCTACGCTGCTCGCTCTCCGGGGACCTGGGCCACAGAGTGGCACCTGGAAGGGCCTCGGCCTCCCCATCTGTGGAGGGGGGTCCCAGGCCCTGTCTGCTCTGTGCACCTCACTGGACTGTTTTGAAAGCTCTGGTCACAGGGACGGTGTCAAGAAGCTGGCTCATTGTCTGGCCTTTCCTGGAGAACGTGCGTGCATTTTAACAGGGACTTACTTTCTTTTTTTAACCCTCACCCGAGGATGTTTTTTCCATTGGTTTTTAGAGAGAGTGGAAGAGAGAGGGAAAGACAGAGAGACACATCAGTGAGAAACACATCGATTGGTTGCCTCCTGCGTGAGCCCCTACCAGGCCCTGGGTTGAGGAGGAGCCTGCAACCGAGGTACATGCCCTTGACTGGAATTGAACCCGGGACCCTTCGGTCCGCAGGCCTATTCTCTATCCACTGAACCAAACCAGCTAGGGCTTAACAGAGACTTTCAGTGCCTTAACCCCCTGGAACCATCGTGGCCTCGTCTCAGACCTTGATGGGAAACTCGAATGTGGAGGTGGGCAGCTTCGTGCCTTGTCCCAGCACAGAGCAGACTCTCTCAGGGGAGATGAGGCTGGCACCGGCCTTGCAGGCTGCAGGGTACCCACCCCGGGGTGCAGTCTGAGGACACACTAGGTGGGACCTTCCGCTCCATGCATCTCATCCTACCACTGCAGCTCCCTTCAGGAACTCGCCAAGTGCCAAAGCTGGAACAGACTTCAGTGGTGACATGTTTATGCTCCCAGTTTGACTGGATCATGGAACCAAGGCCCTTTGAGGGGAAAGGACTTAACAAAGAGGAAAGGGCTTACACAGAAACCTGGAAGCCTGAGGGATTAGAATCCAGGCCCCTGACTCCCAGGGCTGTGGTTTCTGAATCTTACGGTCTCAGGTGCAAGTATCCCCGGGAGAGGCCCCACTTTCCAGCAGCTTGTGAGAGTCCTAGCCGGGATCTATAAGCCTGGGGGTATACCACCCTGTTCTCTGCCCTCAGATAGGGCTGCTCTGAGGCCCCATCCCCCGGCCTGCCCAGGCCACGGCCTGCCCAGCCCATCGCCTTCCCAGGGTCTCACCAGCAGCTCCTGATCCTGCAGGACGAAGGCCTGGATGCCATCTCTGCTTGAAGGGTGGTTCCCTTGGCCCTGGTGGGAGTGGCGGCTGCTAAGGGCTCGGATGGAAGCAGGGATGAGCCTTCCAGTCTCTGCAGAGTACTTGGCACCCTGTTCCCGCTGAGGCACCTCCTCCTGGAAGAAAAGTGGTCAGAGACTCGGGAGGTGAAGGGGGGAGGGGAGAGAGAGAGAATAGATGATAGATAGATAGATAGATAGATAGATAGATAGATAGAAGACAGAGGGAAGAGGAGAGGAGAGGAGAGGAGAGGAGAGGAGAGGAGAGGAGAGGAGAGGAGAGGAGAAGAGAAGGAAGCTGGCTCACATCTCCAGGGCTCCCATCACCTCCTCTCCTGGAACCTCAGCATCACAGCATTGCAGGGACCCAGGATGTGGACCAGGCCAGCCCCACACTGTCCTAGACCCCTTTCCCCAGCAAGGGGCCCTTCCATACAGCCAAAGCTCTTCCTCCTGGAACTTCATTGAATGCTGGCCTCCTACCTACTCCCCCATCCCCTCTTCACTCACCATGGTCCTGGGCAAGTCCTCCTTGCTATCCCTCCCCCAAGCTCATCAGAGATTTGAAAACAGTATTCTATGCCAAGCCCCTCACCCCCCCCCCCAACACACACACACCTACCTTAATTCCTAGCTCAGTTGCCCCCCGGTCTGTCTCACACAGCTTGGCATTCTCTCTTAGCCCCGGGAAACCCTCCTAAGCCAGGCCAATGGGCACAAGGCCTGGGGCCTCTAGACCCTGCAACTTCAATGAAGACTGGTAGCGTCCTGCTTCCCCTTTTAAAGAAGAGAAACCTGAGGCCCAGACCGCTGCCCCAAGAGCTGCAGTGACTGACGTAGCTGCAGAGCAGGGATGAGAATTCTGCTGCCCAGCACAAGCGCAGAATGAGACTCATCCACAAAGGGCCAGGCCTGTCCTAGGACCAATTCCTACGACCTTCAAGCTGCCCCCCACTTGTCTTTACTGGTCAGCAAATAGTTCCCACGAGGCCACCCCAATACTGTCTGAAAACCTGCAGTGACTCTCCATTCCTTATGAGATTAGACACTTACACTAAGTTCGGCCCCTTCCCACCTTCTCCTCCGCCGCTGTCCACTAGGCCCTGCACTTCAGCTCCTCGCTCTCTAGAGGGGTCCTGTGTTCCTGGCTTCTGAGCTGCGTGCCTCCTCTAGGATGCCTCCCCTGTCCAACTCTGGACTAAGAACCCTGCTTGGATTTCTCCTCTTGGGTATGTTCTCTGATCCTTGGAGCCCTCACTGCGGCCCTTGGGTTGGTGCTTGTTGGCTCCTCCTCCTCCTCAGTGCGGACAGCAGCATCTCAATGAGCACTTGCTCTCCGGCTGGTCAGTGTGATTGGACTTGGGAACGATTTTCGTACAAAGAGATGGTTCCATTTCATCTCTTCCCAGGTAGCTCCTTTGCTCTGCACCCACCTCTTTGTTCTTCGGCTCATTCTCCTTGCTGAAGATGACCACCTGGGAAGCCAGTTCCTTCAACTCCTTCTTCCAGGCCTCTGCGGGGAGGGGACAAGATCCTGGCAACTGCTGTCTGGGCCCCTCCTCCTCGCCCTCCCCGTGGCACCAGGTGTTGGGGATGCTGTAGGTGGAAGAGCCTCCTTTCCTCCCAGCCTTCCATCTGCATCTTAAAGGGGAGGGGAGATGGTGCCCTCCGGGAAGGATTAGGCATCACACCATTGGTGGGTGGGAGGGTGGGTGTGGAGGGGGCCCTTAATGTCCTAGCCTATGATTTTATGGGAGACATTGGACCGTATTTGGTTATTTGTGCCAAAATGCAAGTGGTTTAATCTAGCTTTGCCTCTTTTAGGAAACTGAAGCCAAGATTGAGATTCAGTTGCTATGCAGTGCCAGTTACTAAAATATGGAACTGCTCCTGGAGAGGGCGGTACAGAGCACCAAGCAAGCCTTCCAAACAAACCTCTGCCCTGCAGGCTGTCCCAGCCCCTGCCCCGCACCCCTAACAGAAAGGGCACAGCCCACAGCCCGCGGAGCAGAGGCTCAGAGCGAGCTGTGGTGCTGTGTATGGCTGCCTGTTCTGATGGCTGGTGCCTAAGTACAAGTACTAATAATTTCCAGTATCATTCGTCTCCGGCCTGAAGTCACAGGACTGGCCCAAATCTGCTTGTCCTCTGCAGTGGTTACTCCTCAAACACCTCAAATCCAAGCAGGGGCACATTGCTGAGATCTTGGGGTTGGCGAATAATGCAGATGCCAAAGCTGGAGGAAATGAGGGGGAAAACGGGGTACCTGACCAGATCCCACTTCCTTCTCAGGCACCCACCCAAGCGGGGCAGCCCTTGGGAAGAGGTGTAGCCCCAAGGTAGAGGTCTGTGGCCCCAGCACCCACCTGGCTTAAGCCGGGGATCCCGATTGGACTGTGGGTCTCCAATGGGGACAAAGAGGGCAGGCATCCCCATCAGAGAGGGGGAGAAGAGCGCAGTTTGAGGCAAGGAGGTCAGAGAGAACCTGTCCTTGACGACACAGACGGGCTTCCCGGTGAGATCTGTGAAGGGACAGAGGCCGTGGGAAGGGGTGGGTGCGTGGACCCCAATAGCTCCAGGAGGCTGGGCAGGTAGAGCACTTCCAGTAACCAGAGCCCGTAGATCGTTAGAGCGTGGAGAGACTCTGCAGCCACCTAGACGTTACCCCCGGGGCACTTAGAATGGATAGTGAAGGGATGCGCTCAGGGTCACGCAGCAAGTTGGGCTCCCTGCGACCCTCATCCTGAGGTCCTGTGGGCTTTCGATGACAGCAATGACTGCAGGTGTGAGCAGAGAGAGGTAAGCAGCCTCAAGAGGGACCCCTGGGTGTGGAGAGGGACCTGGGCTCAAACCACGGGGAGTGAGATTTAGCTAAACTCCCTGGATGAAACATCTCGCCATCTGTCAGCTTGTGCAGGGCCGAGTGCCGGGCAGCCTGGAGGCAGTGGCAGGCGGGTTACACAGGAGGACCCTTCGGCCTAAGGTCTGTGTGGTATTGTTACTACTGGACAGGTACGCTCTGAGAACCGGCCTGGATGGGGAAGAATGGTTGCTCACTGTCTCCTTCCCCAAACAATTTCCTTTTGGACCCCTCACTGTCCTGGCTCGTCCTGGCTCACCAGCCACTCCTCATTCCCGCTGCTGCGCACTCCTCCTCACAGCCTCTTAGCCTTGGGGTCCCTGGGACTCCGTCCCCAGGTTCTCATCTCTTGTATCTACACAGTCTCCTGGATGAGCCCATCAAGGCGCCACTTCAAACACCATCCGAACCTGAATCGCTCTGCTGTTTGTTTCTCCCCTGAACTCCAGACCCAATGGCCCCCCCGTGCCTCCGCCTGGATGTCTAAAAGGATCTCGCATTTTGCATCTCTCAGTCCTAGACCAAACTCTTGACTCGTCTCCTCTCCTCCACTGGTCCCCTCTGAAGTCTTTTCGTCCCAGTTTTCCAGTTCCTCAAGCCAAAAACCCAGGAGTCAACATTGATCCCCCTCTTCCTCTCACACTATTTCTAATCAATCAGCAAATCCTGTTGGCTTTACCTTCTGCATATCTCTGGAGCCGGACCACTAACGCTTCCACCTCTATCTCCCTGGTCCAAGCCACCATCCCCACAGAGGCCAGTAGATCACGCCTGACACGTGTTTGCTCTCAGCTTCTCGGTGGTTCTCAGCCGACTCAGTGAGATGGCTTAGTGACGACTGCAGTGGCCTGGGGCCTCTCTGCTGCATCTCCCTTCTCTCCTTACTCGGCTCCAGCCACATGGGCCTCCTTGCTGCTGGGCCTTTGTACTTGCTGTTCCCTCGGTCCTCCCTCCATCCCCCCACATCCACATGATTGATTCATGCTCTCTCTTCTTTTAGTTCTTTGCTTAAAAGTCATGTTTCTTGGTCATGTCTTCCCTCTGTAGCCTTGGCACTTCCCACGCTCTGACACCTCATCTATTTCCTATTCTTCCCCACCAGAGAGTCAGCTCCCTGTCTTGGTCATTGTCATATTCCCAGGGTCCAAAAAAGTGCCTGACTCGGGCACAGTTCACACTCAGTAGATACCTGAGGATGAAATGGCCTGTGTTTGTGAGCCGAGTGCAGCTCAGAGGCAAAACATTCATCCCTTTCTCTGGTTTGTGAGGCGGGAGGACCCGCAGCAAGGGAAACCCTGTGGGGACATGTAGTCTGCCCCTGGAGCCTGCCCCCCAAGGCAACTCTTGGCTTGGTCAAGTGCTTGCAAGTGGCCAAGCCGCTCTGTGACCCTGGCTAAGTCCCCTTCCTCTCTGGGCCTCACCCTAGAAATAGAGGCTGGGTCCTCCCTTTCCAGGTTTTAAGAGCACCCCTCCTCCACTGCCCACCAGGCCCTGGCCGACCCCAGCCCTACCTTTGATGTGGGTCACACGATGGGGGTGGGGGTGATGCCGGGAGAAGAAGGAGTTGTGGCTGAGGCGGCCGAAGTGGTAGGTGTTAGGGGATTCGGGCTTGGGATTCCTCAGTTCCTCTCGGACCACCTTGAAATCCACGATCCCTGGGACCACAGGTTCTTTCTGGGGCCCTTCGACCCCGTGGCTTCTTGGCTTGTGCTCTGACTTCTCAGCCTTTGGCTCAGCCTTTGGACTGAAGAAGAAGGTCAAGGAGAAGCTAATGAGGCCTCCTGGCAGCAGTGTCTGCCCCAGCTTGGGGCTTTTCAGAGTCCATTCCTGAGATACTCTGAAATGTGGTTTCCAGGGTTTCTCTGCCACCCGCCGGCCTCCAAGTTGGGCCTCCCCCAGGGTCTCCTCCCGATTGGGACAATCCAGTCCCAGGGAGGCTTCTGTCTTCCTCAGGGGCCTTAGTAGGGAGCTGGAATCCATCTGAGAAAACTCAGGTAGAATTCCCCGGGACCCCAGCTTTCTTTCACAGACCGTCTCTACAGCCAGAAAGAGAAGCTATAGACCCACCAGCCATCCAAATGCCTGGATTGGAGCAAAGACACATTATATACACCTCAAGAGCCAGAGGGCTGGCCCCAGCAAGGGCCTCTCCCCAAGCCAAACTGTTGACTGCCCAAGAGAAGCCAGCTACAGGCTGTCACCCTCCCCCATGCCATTGGGGCAGTTTTGACCCAGACACAGCATGCGGGCCAAAGCTGTCCCCAAGGCCAGATTACACCAGCAAGGCCTTGCCCCCTGGGGCCCTCCCAGGAGACGCCCAGCTGATGCAGCGGCTCTCAGCGCTGCGACGCTGCAGGGAAGCTTCAAGCTCTTGCTTCGCTTCACTGGAGACAAGCCATCTCAGGTTCTCTGTTCTCCACCCTGCACCCCTTCCCTCTCAAGGATGCTGTGCTTTTGCCCCTGGAGGATGATGTCGAAGTCGGTCCAGCAAGGATCCAACGATGGGCTGGTCCTTGGTGCCTGGCTTTCCCTTCTCCCGGTGACCCTGGCTGGAGGGAGTCCCTCTCTGGTACAGATGGACTCTGGATATGCTAAGCAAGCTGTTCTGGACCCTCTGAGGAATTTGCTGACCAGGCCCCTGAGTTTCCCGTTCCATCCTCCGGCCGCCTCTAAGAGATCTGGGACTTAAAGAAATAAAGCAAACCTTCTCTGAAAGTCATAGTTAGCTGGCCTCCCCAAACCCCAACTAACAGAAAGTCACCACCTGAAAATCCCTGGAATTTCTGTGCTCAGTGCCCCTGGCCCCTGCCATCACATCCTCTCCCCATCCAGAGAGGGTGCCCGCCTGCGACCTGTGGTACCTCAGGCCTGAGAAGCCAATCAGGGCCTAGTTGATGGCAGTGGGAGGTGAGGAAGGACTGCCTTTCTTGGACTCCCAGTCTGTTGAGTTCCCCAGAGGCCCCCTTTGTCCCTACCACCTCCTCAGTCAGCAGGGTAAGCATTTGGGGCCTCACCTCGCCCGGGGTGGTTCAGCGGGTTGGGTCTTCACCTCCGCAGCCATTGTACGGTTTCTAACAGAACAAAGATCCATGTTGAATATGTATCAGAACATCTTATATACTGGCAGTGGGAAATCAACTGGAACAGACACGTTGGGAGAAAAGCATTGGCAATATCTTGCGAAATTAAATGTTTGCATGCTATATCATCCAGCAATTCCTCTTCCAGGTATATACCCAACAGCAACTCTTGCAGATGTACAACGGGGGCTATATGTAAGTATAGTCAAACTAACATGGTTCAGATTGCTAAAAACTGGGGACAATCCAAATGTCCAATGGCAGAAGAGTGCATCAGTAAGCTGTGGTACATTCTGACAATGAGCATTACATTGTAATTGAAATGGATGAACCACTGCTACATAGATGAGTCTTGCAACTATAATGCTAAGATGAGGAAAGCAAGTGGCAAAAGACCATATGGCCTGAGATCCTTATAAAAAATAAAATTCAGAAGCAAGTAAAAATATCATAAATATGTGATGAAACAAGAAAAGACAAGCAAGGAAATGGTAAACACAAAATTCAGCTAGTGGCTATTTCTGAGAGCAGGTGGGGAGGGGCGAGTTGGGAGAAGAGCACATAAGATGTGTTAGTGGTGATATTCTCGTTATTGGTTTGGGAGGTACACTTACGAGTGTCCATTATATTATTAAATAAACTAATTGATGTGGATGAAAGATGATAGGTGTCAAAGCCAAGAATGGTAATTGATCTAAATCTATGGACCCAAACGTATACACATATTCATATACCCAAAATGTTGGGGGGTTCAGGTGTCAGGATTAGAGTTAGTGCATTTTGAGAATTAACCCCCATAATTACAGAATCTGCAAGGGACCCCAGAGACCCCTCCAGGGCCAGCCTTTCATCAAGTTTAGATGGAGGAGGATGTAGTATTGCCTGAGATCAGGGAAGGGAAGAGACTTTGAGGTCAGGTGGCAAGAAACCAGACAACCCGACTCAAAGACTCCTGATCTTTTCTCTAAAAAGAAAAACAGAAAAACAAACAGCCAGGCCAGTGTGATTCTGGTTGCGCATTGACCTGTGA
Organism: Myotis nattereri; assembly: GCF_964212035.1. Lineage (NCBI taxonomy): Eukaryota > Metazoa > Chordata > Mammalia > Chiroptera > Vespertilionidae > Myotis > Myotis nattereri. The sequence continues at coordinate 19,605,821 of NC_138088.1, read as the reverse complement.
ACCGGGAGGTCACAGTTTGACTCCTGGTCAGGGCACATGCCCAGGTTGCAGGCTGAGTCCCCAATAGGGGGCGTGCAGGAGGCAGCCTATCAATGAATCTCATCATTGGTATTTCTATCCCTCTCTCCCTTTCCCTTCCTCTCTCTGAAATCAACAAAACTATTAAACAACAACAACACCACACCCCACAGAAACAAAACAAATAAATACAAAACAAAAAACACACGAAACACAAAATAACCCAGAACAACAACAGAAAAAGAAAGACAGTTGGCAGAGCTTCCTCTGAAGGAAGCTTTGGACATTTGGACATGGTGGCGGGGGGTGGGGGGGAGCATGGGGGCTGCACTCCAGAGCACTTAGAGGCTGCAGGCTGGAGAACAGGGCATTTGGAAGCCCCCAACGCACCTGCCAACAGGCAAAGGTAGTCGTTAAAACAGAAACTTTCAAATGCTCCTGACTGTGACCATGGCAAGGAAACTTAATTTTTACATCATGCCTCCATTCACATACATGTGCACATGCTTGTGTGTATGTGAAACTGAAGCAATCCTTACCCTGCTACATAGGATGCTCACTGATAGTTTCATCCTACTTGTTTGCTTCTTGTAAGTGTTAGGCGTGATCCATTAAACTGGTTTTATAAGACCCTAAAGGGTCACCCCCCCCAGCTGCTGTAGAGAGGTCCACCTGTCTCCCCCCTCCCTCCGCGTCCGTTCCCACTGGGCCCCCAGCCAGCCAGGCACAAGGAGTCTGAACGCTCACTTCAATCCTTGGTCAGAACTTCCTTTCCCCATCTCAGCCCCTCTGGGCCCTCCCCCGGGCCCCAGACCGGCTCATGTCCATTTCCTCCCCTGGAAAGATCCCTGGACTCACCAAGGCAAACACTCACTATAGCATGAGGGAGAGAAGCCCCCGTGCCCCAACAGGAGGGAGCAAGAGGACAAAGGGAAGGCTTGGGGTTCTGTTGACAAGACTGCCTGCTTTGTGACTGCATAAGCCAGTGGTTGCTAGGTTACCCTTTCCCCACAACTCCAGAACCACTCCCCAGGACCCCTCTCCTCACCCCCACCCAGCTAGCTCCGCCTACCCACTGAAGACCCACTCTCCCTCCAAGCTCCCTCTCCACCTCCCATCCAGTGCTTTCAATGGGGACCAAAAAAGAGAATGAGAGGCAGGGGCTGGTTTCAGCCAGCGACCAGCAGGCAGAGAGGGAAACACTGGCAAAGACAGTCGGTCAGGCTGGGTCCCAGCTTTGTCAGTCTGACCGGCCCGATGCCACCTTGGAGGGCTCTGCCTCTCTGCATCCCGTTTCTGGGGACTGATGAGCAGAAAGCTGTCCCTTGGATGGAGAGACTTGACCCAGAGTATCCCTCTAACCCAGCGGTTCTCAACCTGTGGGTCGCGACCCCTTTGGCGGTCGAACGACCCTTTCACAGGGGTCGCCTCAGACCATCCTGCATATCAGATATTTACATGACGATTCATAACAGTAGCAACATGACAGTTATGAAGTAGCAACGAAAATAATTTTATGGTTGGGTCACAACATGAGGAGCTGTATTTAAAGGGCCAGAAGGTTGAGAACCACTGCATCTAACCCCTCTGAGGTGGAATCGCTGGGTGAAAGATCCTGGGTGTTCAGTGGGGCCGGTTTCACATAAATTCTGACTAGATGTGTCACTTGGGTAAGTGGCTTGTACTCCCAGATGCGGATCAGTGGTAAGAATGCTTGGTTCAAATCCCAGTTCCGTTCTTTCTTAGCTGTGTGGCCTCAGCCAATGGACTTGATGTCTCTGAGCCTCAATTTCTGTATCTCTGAAATGCAAGCGATACTTCCGCTTATTCTCACAGGATTGTTGGGAAGATTGACTGATTGTACATTAGAGTGTTTAGAACAGTGCCTGGCACCACGTCGGCTCTCTTACTGTTATTACCTTCTCTGGGCCTTTAAAATGGGGTCCTCTCCCCTAGTTCTGGGGTCCTTCTGGACAAATGAGGTAATGGAAGTGATGCACCTATATGACTATATGCTTGGCACATAAGAGATGCTAAAAAATGGTAATTCGTGGTATCTTTATGGTTGGTATGTTGAGGGAGGCAGGACTCTAAGGTGGGATAGGTGTGTGGCCTGAGGCTGCTTTGGGGAAGTAAGCAGTTCTCTGAGCCCAGCGTGGACAGCTGTGAACTCGGGGTAAGGGCAGTGCTCAGTCCACAGGGCTGTGGCGAGATGAGCCTGCGAGGGTGCAAGCAGGTTCGTAAATCACAGAGAGGTTTGCGCGAAGTGCTTGATGCGGTCCTAGCGGTGAAGCCTCTGGCCCTTAAAACTGATGGGGGTGCGCCTACTCCAGGGTCTTTATCCTCACCCCCCCCCCCCCCCCCCCCCCGGCCTCATATTAGCGGCCGGGATGCTTCTAGACTCGCTGTCTTCCTCTTCCAGTGGCTGCTGGTTGCTGGGGAGGAATAAAAGGAAGAAGGACAGCCAGAGGCAAACCCAAGTCCTTCTGCTGAGGGGTGGGGATTCATACCACATCAGGGAGTGGCCTCTGATCTTGGCCATGCCCTAAGGCTTCTCCAGAACGTTCCCCATTTAAGCTCTGGCTTTACCTGGGCTGTCTCAGCAGGAAGGAGGTGAGCCTTTGAACCCACCCTGAAAGCCCCTCTTCCATGCTCTGGGCCTCCTGCTGACAGTTATGATGAATGACAACATGTCTGAAAGCAGAGAGGGCTTTCTTCCCTCCTGACCAGCCCCTCCCTGTGGCTTTGCACTCACTTGGGGAGCCCCCATGTCGAGCTGACACAGCTGAGAGTAAAAGCCAATCTCACCCTCCCCGTTGCACCTCCTAACCCTTCGATGATGGTATTATTTAGAACTGGACCCCGATCTGCATGCGATCGCAGCTGGAAGGACAAAGGGGATACTTTAGGGACTGCCCTCAACACTGGTTTGTGAGGATTGTTGAGGAAAACCTTCTGACATCTTTCTTCGTGGCGTGTCAAAAACAGGAGAGAGAGTCTGTCTGCCTGGAAATGGTTTGCAGTACAGTCCTCCTGCCTGCTGCCTTGGTTATAAGAGGAGCAATATAAAATTTTATGGAGCCCTGCTCGCCAGGCACTGTGCTCTATTATCTCATTTAACCCTACACATGAGGGAACTGGCGATCGGAGAAATCCTCAGTGATATGTGTTGCTAAAATACTAGTATTCTCCCCTCTGGGGCTTGCTCGTCTGTCTCCAAATGTAGTCTTTTGATGGAGATGATGTTGAGAGCAGCACCAAATGTTAGACAGGTGGGGTCAGACCAGCCCTCGGTTCAGCAACCTTAGTACTTGAGTTCTGGTTAAGAAAGAATTCAGAGCCAAGGCTCAAACTATAAAGTTTATTTAGAAAGTCACACAGGTAAAAAGAAGTGAGTGGTAGAAGAAATGGGCCTAGGAGAAAGAGAGAGGCCAAGAAAATGCACCTGGGGGAAGAGGCTGGGGAAGGCCCTGGTGTGCTCCCTAGAGAGAGCCACACTGGTCCTCAGTCATGAGGGAGTTTATCTGGAGGTCTCCGGGGAGAATCCATTAGAATATTCATCAGCTTTCCAGGTGTGTCCTTCTAGGGTTGTGGTCTCTACTGATTGGTCAGTACCAGGGCAGGGGGTCATTAGTCAATGCAGCTGGTCCTGATGTCAGCCATGGTTGCTTGTCTGGTTTTGCTGCTTTTCTGAGCCTGGAGCTGAAACACAAGGAGGCCTTGATGTATATGATGCTGGTCAGAATGTCATTGTCCTGGGGCTTAATGCTTAAGGCTATTCTCTCATCCTCTTGTTCGTCCAGCTAAGGGCGTCTAACCCATGTGACTAGCAACAAGCCAGGAAGGAAATCAGTCAGGGAAGGGTCCCTACAGCATGACCAGCCATATGAAAGGTCAGGAGGTCTAACTCACATGACTAAGCGATATGCTAGGGAGGAAAGGTTACCCTGGGGGCGAGATCCTTGTTTTCCCAGTTTTGACATTTTCTAGGCACCCTGGGCTTTCCGTCCTGGTGACTTTTCCATACCTGGCCCATTGCCCTTGCTCTGCTCATATCTGTCTAACTGCCTACCACAGAGAGAAATTCCTAACTTTTACATAAGCCCATTTATTAATCTCATCCTTACAGATTAGTGGTGTTTGTGTCCTATTTCAAAGATCTTTGCCGACCCAAGGTTCTCTCTTGTATTATTTTCTAGAAGATTTATTGTTTTACCTCTTACATTTAGATATCAATCTGGGTTTGATTATTTTAGTGTATGGTGTAAGATAGCAGTCAAGAGTAATATTTTTTTTTCATAAAAATATCCTTTTGATCCAATACCATTATTAAAAACATGGTTCATAACCTGTTTCTCTGCAGTATCATCCCTATCAAAATTCAGGCATCCCTCTAGCCATGGGCCTGTTTCTGGACTCTCTGCTTTTCCAATGCTCTTTGTTTACCATCCCACTAAAGCTACAGTCTCTTAATAACTGTCGTTTTAAATACAGCCTGGTATCTAACGCTTTGCCAGGAGAAAACTCATTTTCTCCGCCACTCTTAATACTTCTGACACCAAATATATAGGAGTTTTTCCCACATCCAGCAATTCTCCATCTCAGCAGACACCAGCTGGGTGTTCTGCAAGTTTAACTCTATTCTGATACTACCTGGAGATAGTGTTAGACCCCTCGGGTGAAGGACCCAATCCCATTAGATGGCTCCCATTTCAAACACCAGTTGTACGTTCAGGTTGTTTACCTGTACTTCTCACTGACCAGTTATAAATTGGGTTCCCATGATCACTTCCTTGGGTCTGATAATTTGCTAGAATGGCTCACAAGCTTCAGGGAGACAGTTGCTTGTGTTTGCCAGGTTATTATCAAGGCTATCATTAAAGATACAGATGAACAGTCAGATGAGGAGCTACACAGGGCAAGGTCCAGAAAGGTCCTGAGCGCAGGAGCTGGTCCCTGTGGCACCGAGGGGCACCCCTCTCCCAGCACGTGGGAGCATTCACCAATACTATCGTCTCCTAATAGCTGTCATGTTAAATACACCTGGAGGCGCTCCAAACCCCGTCCTGTTGGGCTTTTATGGAGGCTTCATGACATAGATGATGGATGAAACCATTGGCCAGAGGTGATTGATTCAACCTCCAAGGTCTACAGGAGATAAATGTGACCTTTGTCTAGCTTTAATTTGCATTTCTTTAGTGAGTGAGGTTGAATATCTTTTCATATATTTAACGGCTGTTTGTATATATTTCTTATGATATCTGTCCATATCTTTTGTTCATTTTTCTATTTGCTTGTTAGTCCTTCTTATGTGGGCATATGAATTATATACTAGGTTATCCTTTTAGAATATGAGTAATACAAAGTTTTTTCCTCAATTGTTTTTCCTTTGACTTTGCCTATGCTTTGAACTCAAGTTTTATATTCCTCTCCTGCTGAATGCTGAGGGCTTCCTCACCTACCTTTGGTGTTCAGAGAGGGTAGCTAATTTTTACCACTTGGCTTTGTTGCGATTTCATTTAATCCCGTGACAGGTTCCAGAATAGAGGCCAGAGCACAGGCTCTGAAGACACACAGGCCTGCCAGTCTTTAGATATATGACCCTCGGTAAGTTATTGTAACTTCTGAGTGTCAGTTTTCTCATCTGTAAAATAGGAATAATAATTCTGCTCTCCTTGTGGCAGATGAAGGTGGAGAGAGGCAGGGGCTGGCTGTTTGAGGATTAAATATGACAATGCATATGCAATCATCTAGCACAGTGCCTGGCCCATCGCGGAGGTTCAATGCAAGGTATATATATATATTTTTTTACTTGTTTATCAATATCGAGCAAACATTTCTTGAATGGTCTCTGTATTATCCTGGTGCTATTTGCCATCAGTGTAAAGGAGGAAATCCTGTGGTCACATGCACCTTGGTTCATCTGCTGTCTTTTGTACTTCATGCCTGGAGTTCTGAGTTGTGGCCAGTATTGTTGGGTGCTTTGATAAGGGTTGGCACTCTGAGAGTTTGAGTCTCTGCCAAACTCCTGAGTACACCTACCATGGCATTGCTTGTCCTTCTATTGTCCCAAAGTCTGTGTGACTCGTCTTCTGATGGTCTTGCAGAGAAGAGGGGAAGAAAGAAAGGGGTGTGACTAAAGACCCCATGTGGTCATCCCTAGGATGGTCAAAGGTACCTGGTTACTTGTCACCTGAGAAAGACTCACAGCTCTGGAGCTGGCAGGTATAGACTGGTCTAAGCAGGTTGTCCAACTGGAAGAGCAGGCATCAGATAAAAGAAGCCTGAGCTTTCCAGAAGGTCTAAGGTCATGGAACCAAACAAGCTTCCTACAGTCAGGCCTTTTCAACTTAAATGTCTCTTTTCCGACCCCCACCCCAAGTTCCCCTCTCACGTTCTCTTTAATACCCAATAATTCCTACAATTACACGTATCTCTTCTGCAAGCCTGTATGCTCCCAGAGGTCAGAGGCTGCATCTGTCTCATTCACTACCAAGCATAAGGCCTTGCTCTGCATGGTGGTTACATGGGCGTGTCTGTTTTGTGCTAATTCATGGAGCACCTGGTGTAATGTCTGATGCCTAATAAATACTCATTGAATGAATGAATGAATGAATCACAGAGTCTTTGGTTGTTATCCAGGCCACTCACCCCACTACATGCCTGCATCCTTGCCTCAAATTCTTACCAAGTGTATACTAGTCAATAAGACCGCTCTAGTGACAAAGAGCTCTCTGCTGCCTGTTTTCTGTATAGTCTTGTTGGTTAGGAAGTTCTTCTTAATATGGAGCTGAAATATAGCTCCTTAAGGCTTCCAATGAGTATTCTTGTTCTACATAAGATAGCCTAGGCCCTCTTTGTGATGACAACCCTTTAGACACTTGAAGTTAGTTCTCACACCCACCTCTTCTCCAAGCTAGTCACAAACTAATTGATTAGATACATACTTGTTGAGTATAACATGAACACAAAGATTAAAAAAATGTAATATCCATCCTCAAGAGGTTACTGGTCTTGTGGGGAGCTAGAATGTCATCAGTGCTAGGGACAGTGGAGACACATGGAAAGGAGACCCCTAGCCCATCTAGGAGTCTTGGGAAAGGATCCATAAAGGAGTGGGCTATATAATGTGTTCTAAATATACCAGGTAGGAGAGGATGGTGCAAGAAGGAAAAGGATATACACAAGTCTTGGAACATAACAGCCCATGGCATGTTATGGGAACTTAAGTAGTTCCATATGGCTAGGGAGACCAAAACAGTTCCATTTATGCCTCTTGTCCCAGAAAACTTATATCCTCAGTCTCAAAAGTGTTCTAGCCCGACCGTTGTGGCTCAGTGTTTGAGTGTCAACCCATGAACCAGGAGGTCACAGTTTTTGATTCCCTGTCAGGGCACATGCCCGGTTTGTGGGCTCTGTCCCCAGTAAGGGGCATGCAGGAGATAGCCCATGAATGATTCTCCCTCATCATGGATGTTTCTATCTCTCTCACCCTTTCCCTTGCTCTTAAAAAAAAGAAAGAGGAAAAAAAAGTGTCCCAGGTTGAATAATAAATGATATGATCACTGATCATAAGAGGCCTGTGGGCCAAGTTCAAGAAGAGCAGTTAACTGGGCTTTGTATGGTGTCTTCCTTTTGAGGTCATCTTCTCCATATATAACCTAATTCATAGATCAGTACCTCTATTGATAGGTGATTGGTGCTCTAGGTTATCATTTATGTAAGACTTACCAGGTAAGTACTTTCCACATAGCCTGTGGTACAGCCCAGACAATCTGCAGATCCTTTTTCATGCGTGCCCTATATTATATAACTAACTAGAGGCCCGGTGCACAAAATTTGTGCACGGGGGGGGGGTATCCCTCAGCCCGGCCTGCACCCTTTCCAATCTGGGACCCCTCAGGAGATGTCTGACTGCCTCTTGTAATCCGGGACTACTGGCTCCCAACTGCTCGCCTGCCTGCCTGATTGCCCCTAACTGCTCCACTGCAGGCCTGATTGCCCCTAACCACCTCTGCCTTGCCCTGCAACTGGGACCCAGGATTCCCTCCTCCAGCCAGTCGCAGGCACCTGGGACCCAGGCTTCCCTCCCTCTGACCGGCCACAGGCACCCAGGACTCAGGCCGGCTTTGCCTGGGCAGGCCAGCCGTAGCTGCAGGGGACAATGGGCAGGTGGCTTTGCCTGGGCCACAGTCGCAGGCGCCTGGGACCGTGGGGTGGGCGGCTTGTCCCTCTCCCAGGATGCAGCCCCAGCTGCTGGTGCCCAGGACCGTGGAGCATGCAGCTTGTCCCTCTTCCGGGGCCACAGCCTGGTTGGACCCCATTCCTCTCTCGTGAGCTCATTTGCGCCTGGCTGGTCCCCATTCCTCTCTCCCCAGCGTTGAGTGTCTGAGCCGTTACAGCATGATGACCATTTGCATATTAGCTCTTTATTATATAGGATTGTCTGCCACTAGGCCTTAATTTGACATGTTTATGATTGTGAGATTGTGTCCTGAGACAACATTAAGCAATCCTCTTGGGTCTTTCTATTCCCAACTAGAAATTTTGTAAGGCTTCCCTGGAGGGGGATAGCTGGGGTCAGGTGTAGGCCTATACTAGCAATAAACAACTTGCTTAATAGGACTGGAATGACTTATGAATTGAAGGGACTTATAGGAATATTCAAATGAAATGAGTTTAATTGACTCTAAGATGATGCATTAACCAGGGAGTGTTGAGTTAGATGTTTGAATGGGCAGCCTGTAGAAATGGTTTAAAGATTTGAGATACTTAAGTTACGTGGAAAGTGGATAGTAAGAGTAAGCATTTAAAAGATGTCTGAGTGAGTGGTTCCTCTTCAGTGCCCCCTGGAACATCTGTCCCGAAGTGGCAGATGTTGGTTTTTACCTCAAAACTGAATGGAGCAGTCCCCTCAAACAGATCCACAAGGACTAGCCTCAGGCCGTTTTCGCCCACCAGGAAGCCAGTTGGCAGTGGGCCCCATGAATTCTGGAGGCGCTCCCACCCCAACTACTACTTTGACATTTGAATGCTCAGAGGGGACACGAGGCTGCTCAGGAATGGTCATGTCACCCTGCCCTTCCCTTTCCTCCCTCATAACCTACTGAAGTTTGGGGCTGGTTTGGGGATCTAGGTGTATTTGTTTTCTAGGGCTGTTGTAACAAAGTACCATAAATTGAGTGGCTTGCACAACAGAAATGTATTGTCTCACAGTTTTGGAGACTAGAAGTCTGAGATCAAGGTGCTGGCAGGACTGGGTCCTTTGGGGCCTATGAGGGAGATTCTGTCCATGCCACATGCCTAGCTGGTGGTTTGGGCCATCTTTGATATTCTTTGACTGTAAAAGCATCACCTCAATCTCTGCCTTGGCTCTTGTGTGGCATCCTCTCTCTCTGTGTGTCTGTGTCCAAATTTCTCCTTTTTAAAACACACTAGATATATTGGGTTAGGAGTCTACCCTATGACCCCATCTTAACTAATTATATCTTCAGTGACCCCATTTCCAAATAAGGGCACATTCTGAGGTACTGGGGGTTAGCATTTCAACATATGAATTGCTGGGGGACACAATTCAACCCCTAACAGGAGGGTAGATAGAAATAGCATCAGTACACATGCAACCACCTATTGATTAGAAATGCAACCAACTCTACTTGGGGGGAAATCAAGTCAGAAAGAATCCCATGGTTATGGGAGAGGTACCACAATCCTATTGTAACAAGTTAAAGGTATAGCACACTAGATGTGGGTGAGTTTGCCTTGAGCTACAAATGTGACTTCTCCCCTGAGGCTCCTAGTTTGAAGGCATACCTGGAAGCCTGTGAGCCAAGGCACAGGGTGGCTCTGGGAATCTTGTTTTAACCTGTTATCTCAATTTCCAAGAGTTCATCTCCTAAATTTATGCCATTATTCTATCCTAGAACTATCTTAATTCTTTGCCTAGATGAAAGTAAAAGCCTTGTAACTACTCTGCCCATTTGGATCTTCTCCAAGCCATTCTACAGAGGGATTGTTTTAAAGCACAAATGTGATAGTGGCTCCTGGATAGAAAAAGACTGCAATAGCTTCTTGCTGTTCTTTGGATAAAGATCAAAGTACTGTATTCCCACAAGGCCCTGAGGTCTCAGACAGGAGGCTTATCATCTGCATCCAGCTCTCAGCTGCATTTATTTAAAAAGCAATTGAGCCCTGGCCTGGTAGTTCAGTTGGGTTAGAGCATCTTCCTTATACACCAAAGTTGCGGGTTCAATTCCCAGACAGGGCACATACAAGAAGCAACCACTGAATGTGTAAATAAGTGGGACAACAAATAGATCTCTCTTGAAAAAACAAAAAAACAAAAACCCAATCAATAAAAAATTAATTAAAAAACACACAAGTGAACTTGTGATTTGGATTTTTGGGTGCTGACCACTGATGTTCACTCCATGAATATTCATCAAGCCCACTCTGATCGGTAGACTTGTCCATAAATATGGCACATTTCAACGAAAAAATAAAACTTCAAAACAACTGAATGAGTTGCCCAAAGTTCTGGGAGTACCTTAGTCAGATTCCCCTTTATGACCTTTAAGATCTCTTGACAAATATTATACAAGTAGAGATTCCCATCCCCCATCTTGATGGAAAAAAAGATGGAATTAACAAAGAGGGGGGTGATTCAGCAAGTTACATCAGAGTCACAAGGCAAATTATGCAGACTGCCACATGAAAAACATGATTATACATTTTTTGGCTCTTTTTGTCAAGAAATTATGCTGGCTTGCTGTTTCCCATTGCAAATTAAGAATAAAGAGCGATCATTGCATGTTGCCTCTGATTCCCAGTGCCCAGAGGAGATCAGGTATGACTGGGTGTCAGCCTCTTGCGTCATTTCTGATCCAGGGAGAGCTTTGTTCCTCTCTGAAGCAATAGCCTTGTCTTCCCAACAGAGCTTGGGCAAGCAGGACTGTGGGTAGTACCTCTGTGTCTGCCTGCAGAAAATAGGAATTCTGACCGGCTTGGGCATATGAAAGAGAGAGCTCTCTGCAGGTGGCTGTAAGTGTTGTTAATATCTGGAGGTTTTGTCTACGGGGCAGTGACAAACCCTTTCACTGGGCTCTGCCTCTTGGGGTGCCCAAACTATTCCCATTGTTTAACATAAAGAGCTAAAGTGATCCTAGCGAAGAGAATGAAAATAATCCCTCACTCTGGCAGGCTCCATCACAATTTCAAAATTGAGAGACTTTTACCAAATAGTCTGGATTTTGGACTTTGTTTGGAAAATTGAAATGTGGAGCCTACCCTATCATTTAAATTCTATTTAAAATTGCAGCACCTAAGACATTCCGCCCAAGGCCCCACACTTTCTCATACTCAACTTTGCTGCTTCTTCTTCTATTGCCCTTGGCACCTTCTAACTTTCCATATAGTTTACTTAATATGTTTATTTGTCTGTCTCCTTCCACTAGAATGTAAGTTGTATGAGATCAGGCATCTTGTTTGCACAATGACACATCCCCTTCCCAGGATATTGCAACCTAGCATTTAATAGCTGAATGGATGGATGAATGAATGAGCCTGAGGCTTACATTCCCAAAAGATAACAGTCACTTTACTTGCCTGGGCCTCTGAAGGCATGTGCATTTGCACACTTGGCCTACACATTTGTCTCTACTGATCAGCACACCAGCTTCTCCCTCCCCTCCCCCTTACTTTCATCTTTCAGGCCGCACTGGCCTTCCTGCGGGCCTTGGCATAGACAGTTCCCTCAGTCCAAACACTCTTCTTGCCCCTCTCTTCCTGGTTAATTCCTGAGCCCATCCTGTGCTCTCACACTGTCCTTGATTCCTCTGCCTAGGTCAAGCTCTGTGGGCATGGAGTTGGTTCTTTCAAAACCTTCTAGAGAAAATTCCTTTAGTTACATTTTAAGGACATAAAAGGTATTCATCCCCTTGTAGAGATGGATGCCTTCTCCTCCCACCGTGACCTCTGAGCTCAGGATACAGGTGTGCTCAGCTGCCCAATGCTCAGCCCCTCTGAGTGTCAGCCCTGGAAACCAGTTCTGCAGGGCCAGACAAGGCGTAGCCATGGGCCAATGTTTATAATTACCACCTTGGTCCTCTGTTTACTCAGGACTTACATTATGTGTGCCTCCTTATTGCATCCCATCTGCGTCAACACTAGTGGGAGAGGGAGCCAGGGGGCCTGACCTCCCAGGGCATTCTAGCAACATGACTCATCTTCCAAACAGAACCAGGGGTGACACTTTCTCCAACCAAATAATCACATGATTGAGGGCCCTTCCTGGGAACCTGTGGACAGAAAGGTGGAGTGTCCAAGCAGAGGCTTCTCGGAGGTACAACCCAAGGCGGGCACAGAGAATTCTAAATTGATAGAGCTGGAGAGCAGCTTCCCCTCTCTACCCAATTTTGAGGTAAGGAAATTGAAACTTAGAGAGGGTAAAGAGTGCATCCAAAGCCACTGAGCACATGAACCCATAGGTTTCACTATATTTTCTGGGCCTGGGCTTCTGGGGCTGGAATGTCAGGAATTCCTGGTTCAGTCTATACTATGTGGGACTAAAGCATAGAACTCACTGAGAATGGATATGGAATTTAGCAGCTTTTATCTTGGGGTGCTCCAAATACAGATGTGTGGGTTCCATTCCTCATTCATTAGGTCTGCAGGAGAGCCCTGCCACGTGAACTTGGAACAGGTCCTTGGAGATTCTGATGCTCAGTGCTAAATGGGAAGCATGGGCTTGGATGATGCTTACGTCCCTTCTGGCTTGAGAGATATTCAGCTATGGGTAGTAAATGAGTCTTGTGCTCGCATGCATTCCTATCATCAGTCCACAAGAGCAGGTCTCAGTGGGGCAGTTCAGCTCCCTAGGAGGCATCCCGAAAAAGCACCAAGTTTTAGTTGTGAAAATGAAGGGGGTAGCTCCTTTGGCATTCAGTGATGCAGGCTAGATGTCTTGTAATGCAGACATCACAAGGTCAGGCATTCAGAATGAAGAATTGTCCTGAATCCTGCCCGTCTTCTGAACATCCTGCCAGAACATGCATGTAGGTGAAAGGTCAGTTCATAGTTACATGAGCTGAAAACTCGATTTCAGCTTACATACAAGAAGTTCTTTTATCCATTGTAACTTCATACATTTTCCAACTTCATGTATGATTTTATTATCCTGGCTTTCACTTTTAAAGTTAGACATTCTATTACCTTGAAAAGAATTATATGTGTAAGTAGTGCATTCCCTATTTATAAGAAATATATTTTGTAACTGCCATAATGGAGTGTTGAGTCCAATTGGTTTGGGACTTTATTGATCTACAAACACCAAACCTTGCAGGAAACCGTAGACCTGTAGCTCTCAGGTAGGCCTCAAAAAGGCCGAGGGTGCCTTCGTTGGAGAAGGGGACGGGCTGGAAGGATGAATCAACTTGTCAGAATCAGATCCCGATGAGGAAATGAAATCAGACCTAGAGCAACAAGGTGAGAAGGCTGGGCTTGGGTGAGCAGGTCACAGAGCCCAGCTTGGTGTCTTATTTGAACTCACCGTAGACATGTGAGGAGGGGGCTAGAGTAGGAGTTCTTGAATGCCTGTTGTGGGTCAGGACCTGTGTTTGCGTACACGTATCCATATCCTGTAATTGCCGCCAAGGTCCGAGGGTAAATGCTGTTAGCACTTATTTCATAACAGAGGAAGCCCAGGCTCTGAGAATTAAACTACTTGCCTGAGGTTACGCGGTGTTCTCAGGGTGGAAGCCTGTTTACCTGCCTTCAAAGCTGCTTTGTCATTGCAGGCCCTAGTGAGTTTCCTTCTGCCCCCAAACCTTCGTATTTATTTGGTTTTTGATAAGTAGTGGCTCTGCTTTTGATCTTTGCTAGGAGTGATTGTACAGCCTGGATAGCAACAGGGGGGCTTCCTTGGGAAAGGTGGGGCTTCCTTGGGGAATAACCCTTGATCCCCTGAGGTCTTGGCCTTTCTGACTTTTGGCTGAGTTGGCACCTGGGACATGCACCTCTGTGACTCACTTGCACCTTTCTGTTCCATCCCAAGTGCCAACCTCAGGGCACACACTCCTTGCTGTGGGTGCTCCCACATCTGGCTGGCCCCTAGCTTCTCTTTTCCCAGGTGGCCGTCTATTGTGATCAACCCAGCCTGCTTCTGTCGGCTGGTTTCCTGACCCTTTGGGCAGGGCATTCTAGCCTCCGTGAGTCCTGAAGGGGGCTTTCCCGTGGGCCATTCCTTTCTAGGAGGGATTGAGAAGCTGCTAACCACTAAGATCTGCCCACAGCCCTGTCTTCAGCTGAACTTCCACACAGGTTCTCGGTTGAGTGAAGGATGTCAGGGATAGGAATGGAAGCATGGGTAGTGCGTTCTGGCTTTTGAGAGTGGGGGCGTATGTGCTCATGCATGGGGGGGGGGGGCGAGGGATGTCACTAACTAGGTCCCCGAGAACTGCCATTTTAAGCAGAACCAGAATTGCTGACATGAATTATTTGACCAGTTGGTAGATACAAGTACTGCTCTGAGAACTTTCAGGCTAAATTAAAGAAACCACGTGGGGGGAAACCCCAGATCATCTTCCACAGTCCCCTCCACCCCTAAGCCTTCTGTCTTCAACAGGGATTTCAGTCCCTCACTGGTTCCCACAGGAATTTCCAACCCCTCCCAATCTTTTATCTTGAAAGACACCATGATGACACCAAAGGCCAACTTGGAGGGCATTAGTTCTCCTCCTCACCCCCCATGCTTTTTTGTCATCAGCCGACTTAAATCATCTCAAATAAACATGCAATCTTCATAAAAACACAGCGCTTTCCCTGCAAGCAGGGTGTCCAGGGAAGTACTTGTCAGACTTTAACGTGCATATATAGCATCTGGGGATCTTGTTAAAATGCGATTCAGACTCAGTAGGTCTGGAGTGGGGCTCTGAGACCCTGCATTTCTAACAAGCTCCTAGGTGATGTCAGGCTGCTCACTGGGAAATGACATTCGGTATGGAAGCCCCAGGCAGCCCCACCTCTGCCTCCCTTCAGCCAGCTAAGCCCCTTCTTCACAGGCCTCCTGAAGCCCCCACAGTGTGAGTGCCGGAGGTGAGAGAGGAAGGAGGTCTGACATGTGCCCCCTCCTTAGGCAACACCTTGCTTTTTCACATTCCTCGTCTCTCTGAATTATAATTCTCTCTT
Organism: Myotis nattereri; assembly: GCF_964212035.1. Lineage (NCBI taxonomy): Eukaryota > Metazoa > Chordata > Mammalia > Chiroptera > Vespertilionidae > Myotis > Myotis nattereri. Next base: position 19,590,620 of record NC_138088.1, on the reverse strand, counting down.
TTATTTATATCCCCTTTGCTCTCTTCTCTCTTGCTTTCTGCCAAGGGCTCACCAATACAGCTAGGACATGTAAGACATAGTCAGTGGGGACTTTCTTCCATTTTGGTACAATGTGATTCCCCTGTGAAGGCTGAAGGTTTCCCCCTCAGCCCTATGAGTCCCTTGTTCTGGCTGCTTCTCTTATAACCCCTGATGTGATTCTGCCATCAGAGGGAGTGTGGGCTTGAGGAGCAGAGTGCCCTGATAACACACACGTGTGCACACATGTATGCATGCATACATACATGGCCTCTGCCAAGAGCTGTCAGCAGTCATGTTCCCTTCTGGGCCACAGTTTCTTTATGCCTATACTACATGGCTGAGCTGGCAAATAGGTGAAGGCCCCTCTGTTTTTAACATTCTTTGATTCTAATTAACCAACAAGCACATTTTAGGTCCTCTGAACAAAATGTGAATTCTTATTTTTCCATCCAAACTCTGCCCCTTCCTACTGTGTGTCTTTGGGATGATCATTTACCTTCTCTGGGCCTTAGTGCCTTGTTTACATGTTGAGTGATGATGAGAGTCACCTGATCTGGGCAGGTTAGGACATATATAGGGACTTAGATGTAAAGGTGCCTAGCATAGTTCTGGGCAAAATAAGTGTCTTAGTCAGCTTGGGCTGCTATAATAAAATACCATAGACTGAGTGGCTTAAACAACAGACAATTATTTATCACAATTCTGCAGGCTGATCAATCCAAGATCGAGGTGCTGGAAGATTTGGTTTTGGTAAGGGCCCTCTTCCTAGCTTGAAAAGGGCAATCATTTCAGTGTGTGTTCACATGACCTCATGTGTGTGTGTGTGTGTGTGGGGGGGGGGGGTGAGATAGAGAGAGAGAGAGCGAGAGCGAGAGAAAACTCCCGTGTCTCTTCCTTTTATTTGTAAGGACAATAATTCCTTTATGGGAGCACTATCTTCATAACCTCATCTAACTCTAATTATTTCCCAAAGGCCCCACTATCACATTGGGGGTTAGGCCTCAACATATTAATTTTTGAGGGAAACAAACATTCCGTCCATAACAGCAAGGATTAGTCAATATGGTTGACTTGGTTTGTTCATCTGGAAAGAATCAACAGACTGCCTACCAAGTGTGAGGAGCAGGGAAGCCGCCGCCTGCAGCAGGGAGGAATCAGGTGGACCCTGTCCTGCAGTCAGCTGGCATTAGAGGGTGGGAGGTAGCAGCCAGGAAGGAGACAGGGGAGAGCAGGTCCCAGGGTCTGAAAAAGGAGTAAGGCAGAGGGGTGAGAGATGGTGTTGTGCGGGGGCGGGGGGGGGGGGGGGGGGCGGATTTGCCTGGAATCTCAAAGCAACTCCTGATGAGTAAGCATTGGCAGGAGGCCCCAGAACATTTTCTGACCCTTCAACCCGGAGAATGCGTGTCTATGGAGGAACAGCAGCAAGAGGAATAAGAACATGGAATGTCAGAGCCTGGCTCGGGGGCTCTGGATGATAGATGCCTGAGACTTTTGATGGTGTGGGGGTGGGAGGGAGGAAGCCCGGAGATAAACTGCTTGACTCCTTGGGGGTTTTAACCATTCTGGCTGGGAAACTGGAAAGGACTGAGGGGATGTGCAGGGAAGGGAAACTGTGGTAACAAGGAATTTCATCCTTGATGAGGGTAACGGTAATAGTGATGATGTTGCCCTAAATTAGTGTCAGGATATTTTGCAAGGGGATGGAACTGGTGCCCTAGTTAGTGTCATTTTTATTAAGATTTCAAGATTCCTTCTTGGTATCATTTAAAAAATCTCTTGAAAAAAAACACACAGTATGTAGATCACTGACCAGTGACATGTAACTATGCTGCCTTCTGCCTCTGCTGAATTACTATCATGACAACATGGGCAAGTCATGAAAAACTTAAATTTTGTTTGGAAATGAAGGGGGACCTTTGTGATCCCGATGGGCACTTTCACTTAAATATTAGATGGGTCCCAACAATGCTCACAAAAATAAAGTCGTATTGGTAGCATTTTTGCCCAACAGCTTGGGGGGGGGGTTCAGAATGAGTCACCCCAAGACGAGCTTATGGTATGAGGATTCTTTTGAGCTAAAAGCAACCCAGACCCGTAGGCTCAAGATAAACATGTCCCTTCTCCCCCCCCCCCCCTTTAATATTTGGAAGAATTTGAATTAGGGGGCCTGGCCCATGATAAGAGTTATCACCAGAAACCACTTTTTATGACCTGTTTATTACCGAGCATGTGCTCCCTGGCATGACCTCCTGAAGCCGCCAGGTACCTTCCTTTACCTTAGCTCAGAATCTCACATCTGTTCCCCATTTCCCCCTTCTGTCCCTGAGCCTCTCGCGTACCTGGGGGTCTCGTGCGGGGTTCCCCACATCCGAATGTAATTACATTGGGTCATTTCCTCTTGCTACAACGTCTCATGTGCATTTGATTAGAAGACCAGCAGGAAGAACCTTGAGGGCAAAGCAAAACTCCTCCCTCCTCCACAACAGGTAGTCTCCGTGCTCCACTTCCGTGGGGGCGGGGGCGATGAGGACGGTAACTCCATTGAGGCAGTTTTCACGCCCCTTTGTCACTGACCTTGATGGGGGGGGGGGGGGGGCTCAGGTAAAAGACAGGGGCACATTCAAGGCCTCCTCTCGGGCCCCATGTCGGGTCGTTGCTTAGATCAGTTTGTAGCGCCCTACAGGCCAACTCTCCCGAGGGCTACCGGTGACCACACGTGGCCAGAGGGAGAGGCCGGGGGCTGGGGAGGGAGGTCGCACCTGCCCACGAGGGCCAGGCGGCCGGGGCCGGGTCAGCAGGCGCCGCGCACGCGCCGTGGGTCCCCGGGGAGGCGCGCGCGCGGGGCGGGGGGCGGCGCGGGGCCGCGCACGCGCGGCCGAGGAGCCACTTCCGGGCGGGGAGGGGCGGGGCGGCCGGCCCTCTAATCTCGGCGGCGTCGGCGGCGGCAGGGGGAGCCCGAGCTTCGCCTCTCACGAGTCGGTCCCGCGGCGGAGAGGACCCTGGCGGGCGCCCGCGTCCGAGGGAAGCAGCGGGGAAGCTGGTTCCGGGCTGCGCAGGGAGAGGGGCCGCCGCGGCGCGGAGGAAGGAGGAGAGTCCAGTTCGGGGAGGTGGGCTTCGGCTGGGGGTAGCGGGAGAGGGACTGAGTGGGAGGCGGGTCCCGGCCGGGGAGGAGAGTAGGGTCAGACTCGGGGGGTTTGGGGTGGGAGGGGTCAGGAGAGGAGGGAGGGCCGTGGGCACTGAGGGGCTTAGCTAGCCGATGGGGGCGGGCTCGGGTGCGGGCGGAAGGGGGAAACGCCGCCCCCCGCGTCTGGACCCTGAGTGGGTGCAGGTGTGCGAGTGGGTGGGAGAGGATCTGAAACTCCACTCCCGGAGAGGGTAGGAGGGGTGGGGGCAGGCAGGATTTGCGCCTCTGCACGCGAGGAGAGAGTTTTGGGGAGGGAGGGATGAAGCGAGCGAGGCCGGCCTGGCTCTTAAAGAGAGTCCGGCGGCGGCTGGACCCTGCGGCTGGGCTGCCTCCAGCGTCCGATTCCCCGCGGGGCTCGGTTGAATGGGCCGGGCTTCTGGGTTCCGGGCCTCGGTGGGGGCGGGCTGGGCGGTGCCCCTGGTCCCTACCTGGGGGCATTTGCTCTGTGGGAGGCTGGGTCGGGAGTCTGGCCGGCTGTCGGAGCGGAGCCCAGTGCCCGCGAGGTCCTGATTCGCTGGTGTGGGGTGCCGGGGGTGGAGTGTGATAGCTGGGGGTGAAACCCGAGCTCTCAAAGGAGGGAGAGAACCATTTCTTGACTGTTCCGGCCGATCGAGGCGGGTCGGCGTGACAGTTACAAGCTGTAGAAGTAAACAAACCTGGTTCCCCTTGCAGAGGAGCGGCGCTGAGAGCGGGGCTGGAAGGGGAAGATGCCCAGTGCGGACGTTCTCATGCTGGTGAGTGTTGCCCGAACATCCTCCTGGCTCGGAGGCACTTGTCCCTTCAGTTTTATTTTTAGTCCAAGGGATCTGAGTAGGTAGATTTCACCTCTGCCGCTTGCTTTTGGTGGCTGAGCATTTCTGCCACCTTTAGTTTGGGCTTAATGATTAAAGTGGATAAATAACTGAATTCAGTAGATGAGTATGTATTTAATGCACATGAAGAAGAGTCTTTTTCAAAATTCTTGCAGTTGATTTTAATCATTCCCTTCCCATATTACCAGAGCAGGTTTAAAACTTCTATTGCATTTTGTCTGGGTCGGTCATATATTAATCTAGAAGCGATGGTCTCCCGGACTACAGTTAGGATGCCTCAGAAGGCTGATATGTCTTCTTTTTACGGAAATGAATAAACACCTGCCATGGCGCTCTGCAGTAGTAAGTGCTTAACAACTGCTTGTTGTATTGAATCAGTTTGAATTTAAGTGTTTTGTTGAGCTGAGGTGTGTGTATACCTGCTGTGGAAGAGGCTGCATTTTCCTCTCCTGATATCTTCCTGTGCTGTTTTCTCACCAAACAAGGAGACTGGCATTGCCACATGAGTGTTCACCAAAACGACGTTTTATTCTTGAGACAGTTATGATTCCGTAGAGGCTCTTTAGTGGGGGAATTGTGGGAACCCAGACCTTTCAAACAGCTACGTAGGAAAAGTGTCTGCATTTAATGTTTAACAAGTCACTTCATTGAGTCCGATGCCTCTGGGCAAAATCATGGATTTAGGAACAATTCCTTTCCCTCTCTTTGTCTCACCATCCCAGAGAGGTGGTGGCTGTCACTGGGCAAAAACACAGTGAGGTTTTCTCATACCTGGTGCTGACTTGCTATCGTGGCAAAACCTGTAAGGTCGGGACATACAGAGGGAAAATAAGTTCTGGTTTGCGATTGGGAACAAAGATGATTTTAGAGAGATAAATACTTGGTTTATCTACAGATCCAGAAGATTTCACCTAAAGTAGTTTCTTGCTTCAAGTCTTATGGATTGTCAGTAGATAATAAACAGTCTCAGTATGATTTTAAATGCTTCTTATATAAGCAATATGTTAGAAACAATGGAAACTATTATAAATATGCAAAAAGAAGCACCCTCTCCCCCAAATTCCACTGGTCAGGGATAGCCACTGTTAGCACCTTGGAGGGTCAATGGAGAATGGTTTTTAAGAGTTGGCAATTTCTGTGTTTCCTTTGTGTTTATATGTCTCTTTAAAAGTCTGAGCAGTGAGTGCTTTTACTCCGAATGTTAACTTTGGAATTTGTTTTGTTTTGAAGTATTTCTGTAGCTGTTGCCATTACTTTTCACTTCCTCAATTGATAATCTAGAATGTTTAGGGGTGTTGCTTTGCTTGTTGGTGTAAGGAATTAATTCACATGGATAACAACAGGTCCTTGAGGTTCATCATTTTCCTAAGACACCATACATGTCGGTTGAGGAACTTTCACTGGAAAAGTCATTTTTTCCTTGTCTAAACTGTGCTATTTGAAGCTAAAATGTAAAGAACCAGGGTGGGTTTTCAATGGGGGCATTAAACTGCCAGGATCTGAGTTCAAGGTGTTTCCCTAGCTACTTTGTATGATGTGTAAGACATATTCTTCGCCCTCTAACTGGGAAGAAAGGATCCCAGGTAATAAAAAGTAAACCTCAGTGCAGGGCAGTGTCTTGTAGAAACTCAGAAACAATCATAGAAGTCATATGATGCAACTTCTTATGTTGTGCATGCCTCCTTTTTTAGAATTTCTGATAAGTGGATAGCCAGTCATCCATCTTTTCTGCTGGGGGAAGAAGATGGGCATAAGCTAAAACATAATACAGGGTGGATTCAGGAATAGTAATGTAAGTCTACCAGCTAATATTTATTGAGCATGTATTCCATGTTATGTGCAGAAATAGATACTCTACATACTCACTTAATGTTCACAAAATCCCTTTGGAAAATATGCTGGCATCCCCCTTTTACAGGTGAAACACCAGACTTAGCTAGGCCATTAGCAGTGAAGTGGTGGAGCTACATTTTTACCACAGTTGCTCTGACTTGAGATCCTTTCCTCTTACTTACTTTATAAGGCTGCCTCTGGGTCATACTCTCCGTAAGGGAGAGAGATTGTTGAACTTTGTGACTGATGGGAGAGGGTTTGTGTAGAGCAGAAAGGGTGGGAAAGCCCCACCCTCAAGCGGGCACATTGGAAATGTGTATGTGTCTGCCCTTGAGTATGTCTTCTAGAATAGTCTTGTCTGAAAATATGTGTTTTACTATACAAATACCCCTGTTTATTTTCTTTTACATTGCGGTTGAGGCATTATGTTGAAATTTAAAAAGTTATGCCTATAAGTATAATGTTATAATCTTTGAGTTTCATTTTAGAATAATAAAAGGGCATTATAAAATATTTGTTATAAAAAGAGGTCATTGGGATTGATAAGATTAAAAATTACATATGTGGACAGTATGCTGTGGTAATAAAACTTGAAGATCAACTGGAGTCATATAAGTCAAACCTTGTATTCCAGGATAAGAAGCTTGGGCTGTCAGTCCTTAATTTTGCCCTCATTTGGTTAGGGTAGTTTGCTTGCCTTTTTCCATTTGCTCCTATATGACATGTCATGGGCTGTACTACATTCCACCTGTGTCTCAGAGAGAATGAAATGAGTGAGTAGTATTCATCTGAGAATTGTGATACTTTCGGAGGGAATTCAAGTCAGGCAATTTTTAGCAATCTTTCTTCACTTTGGCAGCCATTCTTTTCATCCCTATTCTCCTTCTCCCTAAGCTAGGGTTACAAGTTGCCAAATACTTTTAAGAAGAAGCTCAGGCTACTCCTTAGGTGGCTTTTCTCTTTTCCCGTCCAGATAGGTAAATCAGGGTAGCCATCTGTTCCATGGTAGTGCTGGGTCTGAGTGAAAATTATTTGTCTGGGGCCGAGGTTCTCAACCCAGGGTGATTTTGCCCTCCAGGATGGATCATTGGCAGTGTCTGGAAACATTTTTGATTGTCATACTTGAGGAGTGCTAGAGTCAGGGATGCAATTAAAAACCCTACCATGCACACAGTTTCACACAACCAAGAATTATCTGGCCTAAAATGTCAGTAGTGCCCAGGTTGCGGAAACTCTGGTCTAGGGTTCTTAACAGTATTTGCAGCCCAGGTATTAATGTGGGTCATTCCAGGCCAAATGAGTTTGTGTGTGTGTGTGTGTGTGTGTGTGTGTGTGTGTTATGAGCCTGTTATAGTGTTACTTGGGGTTATTTTGCCCATGGATCAAGCCCTGCTGCTTTGGAATATAGAGAATGTACAGCATGGTCTTCTGCAGCGGAGGAATATTCTTTGTTCTCCCCCCCCCCCCTATTTTTAGAGACCATGGAAGGGGGGGGGAGGGGGGAGAGAAACATTGATGTGAGAGAGACATATCAATTGGTTGCCTCCATGTGCCCTGACTGGGGCAGGGATTGAACCTGTAACCCAGGTACATGCCTTTGGGTATTGACCTGAGACCCTTCCGTGGGAGGGCTGATGCTCTATCCATTAAGCCACACCAGCCAGGGCCAGAGGCACATTCTTAAGAAATGCTTTCCTTTGCAATATTTCTGCAGCACTTTCTTAAAAGAAAGTATTTATTTATTTTATCCTCATCTGAGGATCTGTTTATTGATTTTTTTAGAGAGAGAGGAAGGGAGGGAGGAAAGAGGGAAGGAGGGAGAGAGGGAGAGAGAGAGGAGAGAGAGAAACATTGATGTGAGAGAGAAACATCCCAATGGGGAATCGAACCCACAACCCTCTGGTATATGGGACAGCCTTCCAACCAACTGAGCAACCTGGCCAGGGCTGCAGCACTTTATTTACAAAACTGTAAGCCTGTTTTAGTTTTGTTTTTCAGGTTCAAAAATAGAATCTTTCCAGATCTTAGAGCTTTATCTTTAACCCTTGGATCTTTTTCAGGGATGCTTTCTTTCTGAATCTCAATTGGGATTTAAGCAATAAATTGAAAGATCGACACAAAAAGCTCATTTTAATCCAGTGTCTTATTTGTAGGATTGTCTAGAAGAAAGGAGAGATTCATTGGGACTGGTATGAGATGTAAAATTTTGTTGATAATTTGAGTGGCCAGTAGGATGAGCACTGTATTTGACATTGTTTGAATGTTTAAAATAAAGCAAAACTATAATAACAAGTATAATAATTTCTGCTGCCTTTAGTCTAAAGGAAAGGGGAGTTATAAATAGAGAAACCCTGAAATCCCAGTATTTGGCTTAGCTTTGCAGTCTGTGTGTCAGGAATTTTTAGTAACATTTACCTTCTTAATTAGTCTTTGTCCAATCTAATATTACATAAAGTTTGTACACATTGGTGGCAGAATTGAGAGTCAGCCTGGGATTAAGAAATTTCCTTAGGGAATTGATTTGTAGTGAATCAGTTCATGTGTGGAAACATACAGAGCCCAATTACTGGGAGAGAAACCATGCTATTTGTTAAGGGGCAGTAGGAGCCCTCTGGGAAGGCGGAAAGTAGTTCGTTGGGTATATCGGTTATCTCTTGGCACACTCCCACAGTGTGATTGAGGAGATGAAGGGACTATTTACAGAGCTGGGCAGGGTTAAAGAAGCCCAACAGGGATGATGAAACAACTCCGGGTAAGAGCCATTAGTACTCTTAGGGCTGAAGGAGCCAGGAAGGGGAGTAGTTTCTGAAACCTTGAGAGCTTAGCTGAAGGAGAAGGGAACCTGTAGGAATGTAGCCACTGCCAACCAGTGGCCCAGCAGGAGGGAATTAAGAGGAATAAATACCTCAAACTCTTTCATTTCCCACCCTCTGAACTCCTGCCAGAGACTCTCATTGGTCAAACTCACTGGAAACCAGAGAATAAGGAAACCTGGGTGATTGAATTCACACAGGGCAGCCCTGTAAGGCACATGCATGGCAGAGCTGGAGCAGGTTGGGCGGAGCATCTGGCAGAGAAGGGAGGCTGCCCTGCATGCTAGAAACAAGGCCACATTAGCTCCGAAAGGCACAGCTAGACGGCAGTGTCTGAGCAGAGTCTGGAATATTATAGAAAAGGAATGCTCTCACTGATAACAGAAGGCAGATTCAGAGGCAGAGTGTTGCCACAGCTTTGGCAAGCCCAGAGCTGCTTGTTCCAGCAGTAGTCTTAGAATCGTAATTGCTTGACAGACCTTGAGGAATCCTGCAGTCCAGCTTCTCTTACTGTGTAGGACTCCCCTCCCCAGGGCCCTGCCAGGAGTGGGTATGGAATACTTTCTCAGGGAGTTCTCCATTGTGGGACAGCTTTAATTGTTGGAAAGTTTTTATTTATGCAGATCACTGAATGTCTTAGTTTGGCTGTATAGAAAAGAAAAATCTAAAGTAATAGAGATCTTTAAAAAGTAGAAATATTTTTCTCTGAAGTAAGAGAAATCCAGAGTAGTCAGTTCCTGATGGATATGGCCGTTCCCAGGTCTTTGAGGAAATTCTGTCACTTATAATGCATCCCCTCCTGGCCAGGCTAGCTGCTTTAAGCTCAGGCTATCAGGTTTCTGCTTCATTCAGGAGGAAGAGGAAAGAAGGCCTTGTCCCACTTTTAACTAAAACGTTTTCATGTGAAATTCATTATACATACAGAAAGTGTATGAAGCACATATCTACATTTTAAAGAATAATAAAGGAAATAATCTCTCTACCACCCAAGTTAAAAACTAGAATATTTACCCCCAATCCCACATGCCCTATTCTTCCTTCCCCTCTAGGGATAACTACTTTCCTGATTTGGGGGATAATTATTCCCTTGCTGTTTTTTTTGTTTGTTTTCCTTTTTTCTTCTTTACATGTGTTACTGCCTATGTATGTAATCTTAAGTTTAGTTTTATTTTTCAACTTGATATAAATGTACTTATATGTATGCTTGATTTTCCTGTGTTCAATATTTGTCAGATACAGATATGTTGTTGCATGTAGTTTAGTTCATTCATTTTCATTGCTGTATAGTATTTTACTGTATGACTACCACAGTTTATTTCTCCATTTCACTGATGATAGATATCTCGATTGTTCCAATTTGGGGTTTTTTTGAACATTGCCATTATGAGCTTTTTTTGTATATGGCAAGTAATCACAGGGTTTTTCTGGGATTAATCCTGGGAGTGGAATTATTGGATTGTAAGAAATGTATATCCTTAACTTCACTAGATAATGCCAAACTTTTCTAAAGAGATTGATACAACTTATAGTCCTAGCAATAGCATATTGGAGTTCTTATTCCTATACAGCTTGACAAACCTGGTATTTATAGGGCTTTGCATATTTTGCCAATTTGGTAGGAATGAAATCTGATTGATTCCCATATGCATTTTCCTGATTATTAATGTGTCCTTTTAAATATTTATTAACTATTTGGATTTCTGGATTTGTGGGTCCTTTTCAAGTCTTATGCCTTATCAATTATTTATCTACTTCTCCTTGTAGTTCTACGAAATTTTACTGTATATATTTTGTGATTTTGTTACTAGCTTCATACAGGTTTGAAATTGTTACATCTTACCTACCAAGTGTTTTTTGATGCTTTTTGACTTAATGTAATATAACTACATGAGCTTTTTGTCCTGAAATAGGCAAACTGTAAATGTTGATGAATGAATGACTTGCCTTTTTGTACAGGCAGAAACTGCAGGACAGTTCTAGCCTATTCAGATGAACTGTTATTTATGTGTCTTACTATCCCATGAATTGAATAAATCATTTTTAATTTAAAAAAGAGTGTAGCATTTTCTTTTTTGAGGCATAACTTTCATATAATAAAGGGCACAAATCTTAATTGTACAGATCAGTCAATATTTGCACATGGATACACTGTTATCACTGCCCAGATCAAGACTGAAAAATATCCAGCATCCCAGCAAGCTCCTCATAGCCCGCTCAGTTGATAGCCCACCAAAAGTTATCATTATCACTATGGTTAGTTTTGCTGATTTGTGAACTTTTCATAAATGGAAACATACAATAGGCATATTTTTGTGAATGTCCTTTTTGCTTAACATTTTGTGTGTGAGATTCAGCCATGCTCTTATGTAGCAATAGTTTTAAAAATTACTGCAATGTAGTTTTACAGTATATAAAATATCTTAATTTCTTTTTTCTATAGTTCGTGAACATTGATGTTTCTAGTGTTTGGCTATTATGAGTGACACTGATGCATATGTATGTATGTATGTATGTTAATCCTCACCCAAGTATATTTTTCCTATTGATTTTTTTAGAGAGAGTGGAAGGGGGCGAGAGAGAGAGACAGACAGAGAGAGAAACATTGATGTGAGAGAGACATTGGTTGTTTCCCACAGCTGTCCCAAAGGGGCCAGGGAAAGAATCTGCAACCCAAGTACATGCCCTTGACCAGGAAACAAACTGTGACCCTTCAGTGTGCAGGCCGATACTCTTACCACTAAGCAACACTGGCCAGGGCCATGCTGATGCATTCTTGAACATGTCTTTTGGTAAACATAAATAGATTTCTGGGTCATAGGTATACTGCCCAATAGGTTTCCACAGTGGTTGTGCCAGTTTACATTCTTACGTGATTTTCTTAATATATACATTTTGGATTGAGATTTGGGCAACAAATCTTAAATTTCTGCACACTAAACATTAGAGAGAGCATTGAGAATTCTTTCCTGAAGTAGTATAGGCACTTTTAAAAGGTGAAATGCCCTTTCCCCCCCTGTAATTTTCCTAGAGAGTAAAAGCCTTCTGCGTTCTCGTTAATGTAGTCTATAAGTATTAATAAACATTTGATGGAAACAAAGCAGCCCTGGTTCTTTTTGAGTATTAAAAGGGCTCTGTTAAGGGCAGAGTTTAGATTTGTAAAACACCATTTATAGCAGTTAATTCCGAGACCAAAATCATAGTCCTCTGAAACTCTTTGGATCCTAAGTAGCTATTCTGGTATATTTATATTCTGCGCTCAGTATCGGGGAAACCTTGTTTTCTGGAGAACTGATGTTTTCCCAAAGGAATGCATCAGTCTTATCTTGACTTTCAGTCTTAACGGTACCAAGTCTTCAAGACAAATACAAAATTCTGTTTAGGAAGGACTATGTACTAGGAAGGAATCTCAGACAAGTACAAGAATGCCTTGGTAGACCTCCTTGTCTAGCTGTGTTGCAGCAAGGATGGAAGAAAACCTAGGATTACATGTTAGAAATCTCCAGCCCTTGTTGCCAATCTTAGGATTTTAAAATCTTTCCCAAGAGTCATGGCTATAGCAGTGAGCAGCAATCTACTGGATGACTGAAATCAGGTTTCTGATCTGTAAACGTAAGTAGGTAAGTATATAATCCTGTTTTGTAGGTAGGCAAAGGGTCACTTGCAACCTTATGACTGAGTTACATTGGTGAAGGCAGAGTTGGCTTAACATCTGTCTTACAAAACTCAGGAGTAGTTCACTATTAACATGCATTTCATTGCCATCATATGTAAGAAAATACAACATAGGCATAAATCAAACTGTTGAAAACGTCTATCAGCTCTACCTTTGTAACTTTGGGACACTGTGAAGGTTATTTCCCTTACTGCTTACTGAAGAGGAAAGGAAATGCTCATCAGAGAATTCAGATTCATTAAATATTCAGTGTTTCTTATCTGCAGTTATTATTACCTTTACCTCATTTAATAATTCACAACGACCCTATCAGTTGATTGTGGTACCTTTTTTTCTTTCTTGTGAACTTTTCATTGAGTTATAGCAACAGCATCTATTTTTGCAGATGAGCAAAATCCAGTTGCATAGACATTTATTAATGTACCAAAGGTCACACAGCTTCTAAGTGAGAGGTAAAATTAGAGCTGAAGACTTAGATTACTAGTCCAGACTTCCTAGGACACCCCAAATGCCTGTAGAACACCATTAACACGGCTCAAAGAGTCCACACGAGTAGTGATGGGGTGTTGACTCAGGACAGTATTCAGATGGCTGTCGTTTTCAGATATCCTGGGTAGTAGCTGGAGTATGTGTTTATGAATTGCCAAAGGAAAAATCGTGTTTTTTAAAAGTTTCACAATTTTTGTGCTTAGTAATTCTGTATATAGAATCTTTAAAATACATACTTTTAACAGTAATGATCCTCTTTGTCTAGGTTATATATAATTGCTCTATACATTTATAAACTATTATCAGATACTTTTGGTTGCTTTTATTTGAAGTCCAAAACGTTACTTTCTGTTTCTGGACTTGCAGTTTCTGCTGTCGTTGGCCCATTTGGAAACTTTTTTCAGAAAGGAGCCCTCTCTCCCCCCTTTTTTTAAGCCTGTGAATCCTAGGTGGTTGGTCTTAGTTGGTATTTGGTGACTGTAATCGAATTGCTCCATCATAATGCTTTCTTTGTAAAAATATAAAATTCAGTGGTTTTTAGTATATCCACAGAGTTGTACAACTGTCACCACAATCAAATTTAAAAAGTTTTCAGAAGAAACGCTGTACTTATTAGCAGTCACTTATGTCCTTCTAATCCCTTAGCCCTAGGCACACATCAAATGATTTTTTTTTTTTGTCTATAGATTTCCTTATTCAGAATGTTTCATATATGTGGAGTCATAGAATATGTCGTTTTTGTGATTGGCTTTTTCCACTTAATAATGTTTTCAAGGTTCATCCATGTTGTAGCATGATCAGAACTTCATTTCTTTTTATTGTAGTTATAAGGCTTTTCCTGGAGAATTTTAAATACTGGCTATATCCAATCATGTTTCTGTTTTGTTCTCACAGGGAACATAGGGGGTCTCATCTTAATATAATAGGATAGTTTGTCATCTTAAGACTACTTCTAAGGTTCATTTTAAAGAAGGGGTTATTATGGGGAATATGAACCCAAATGACTGACCTTCAGGATGTCTTGAACCCTTTATAATTATTTGCAAGATTTTATGTTCCCTAGCGTTTTTTGGGGGGGGGAGGGGTGGGGGAGTTTAGGGGACTGAGAATTTTAAAAAAAAAAGATAAAATCATTACACTCATACAGATAGAAAATGAATACACATTAAATATTTTACTTAGAATGAAGAATTCAGGCAGATGTTATAATTGGTTCAAAGGAAAACAGACGTATTTATAGATCAAGAATATTAAAATGAATATGAAATGGAGGCAAAATTAGTTTCTTTCATAGTGGAGAGAGAAGTCATTTGAACCTTTACCAGACATGGCAGATTGCCTGTTTATAGCTGAAGATTTGCTTGCATTGCTTTCTTATTTTTTGTCGTTAATCCTCACCCGTGGATATATTTCCATTGAATTTTAGGGAGAGTAGAAGAGAGAGGGAAAGACAGAGAGAAACATCTATGTGAGAGAAACACATCTATTGGTCGCCTCCTGCATGGGTCCCGACCAGGGCTCTGGCGGGGGAGGATCCTGCAACCAAGGTACGTGCCCTTGACTGGAATCGAACCTGGGACCCTTTGGTCCACAGGCCGATGTTCTATCCACTGAGCCAAACCGGCCAGGGCTAGTTTGCATTGCTTTCAATCATTTACATTATATTTATCTACATTATCGATTTATCTACATTACAAAATAACTTCCATGTAATCATAATCGGATAACCTAGAGGGATGTCCTGGCCAATGACTAATTTTCTATTGGAACTACACATTTTCTCCTGCACTTTCAATAGGTTATCAGAAAGTCAGAAACTCTTCCAAATGATAATTTTAAATTTAGTCTTACTTCAGTTTTAAAAAGTAGCTCCTGTTTTGACTAGATTTTGAAAGCAGTCTTCCCAAAGAGTCAGTTAGAGACCCAGGGATAGGTCTGAAGTTGATTCTTTTGAACAGGATTACATGTTAGAAATCTCCAAGAAGTAGCCTTTGTAACTTAAGTTACACTTTTCAGCATATATTCAGTATTTCTCATCTCTAATAGCGTGACTATTGAATAGATTTCTATAAATACTTATCATTTGGGAAGTCTAGGTATCCTAACTCAGTGACAAAAGTAGATAATCCTATTGAGATAAGTTTGGGAAGGGAAAAGCTCATGACTACTTCTCCCATTGTGATAGCTTAGGGAAGTCAAGACTTCCTTTGTGTGTGAAGAATCTGGGATTATTTCCACAAGACCTTGCTTATTATCCAAGGAGTTCTCATTTCCAGTCCTCAGAGGATAATGGGCTCCTTTTGTACTTTGAAAGGTAACTTCTGTGCATATTTGTAATAAGTCATTTAGCTACTTATTGGAAGATATGGGGAGCTCATGGCAAATTCATAGCAGCATTGTATGTTCAGGTTTTCATGTACTCTCCCCCCACATCTTACCTACTTGCCTTATGCTGAGAAAGTATTTACCAAGAAAACCCATCATTGCTCTTACCTCTACAACCACTAGCCTGCTCCTCTCCTTACTGAACTTAGTTTTATACATTTCAGTCTTCTCTACTAGTTGAAGCTCCCTGTAGTGTCTGTCTTGATGTATTTGAGAAGGTGCTCAAAATCTTTAGTTGAAAAAGTCAGCATCTGTCTTCAGTTGGTGCCCTGTCCTCACCACAAGTAAATAAATACAACATTTTAAATGACCATTTGGCAGTGTTTAGGGCTATCAGCTTTTATGAGCTCAGAAGCTTTGATTTTCCATGAGTGCACCCTAATGACTAGAGCATATTGCATGTCTGTTTCCTTTCGGAAGACAAGATTGTATCGCAGTGACGGTAAGGAGCTTTGCCTGAGCACTCCAGTGCCAAGTACGGAGCAATTAGACTTACACACGCTTGTGGAATAGTGCTGAGCATGTCTGTCTTTGGCTTGAGACATGACTTAAGGGGAGCACATGGGCCGTTAAGCTTTTTGAGAGGAACTTCTCAGATACTAGATCTCTTGACTCACGCTGTGGAATTTTGGGGGAAGTTTATGGTTTACTCTTTACCTCCTAAGACATGCTGATTGGGACATTTCTGTCACAGTCACTAGTGGTTGGTTGGAAGACTGTCTGGTTTTGCTGCTCAATTCTTAACTTCTTCAGTGACTCAGGGGAGTTTTCCATTTGGGCTTGTGATCTATTTTTGCTGATGAACTTTAATGCCTTTTGGGGCTCTAAAGACGGTAGTATTTTCTTACCTGTTTACTTTGTACTTTGAAGTTCTTTAGGATGTGATATGAAATCTGTGTTTTTAGGGCAGAAGTAAAGAATAAATAATTAACTCTTTGGATAGATTCTGTATTTTCACTTCACTCCCTCACCCAGTCTCAGCCTTTAAATTATCGTTTGATCTTAAGACATTAGGTGGTGGGTGAATTGGGTAAGACAGGTTTTTCTTTTTCTCAACAGCCCACTCCTGCTTTAAAGTCTGGATTTCTGGCTCTTCTGGAAAAGCTGTTGAGGGCTGAATTGTGCAGTGTGTTAGAGGTTAAGAAAGCGGAGGGAGGAGGAAAACAAATCCTTTCTTCTCTGCAGCATTGCAGGGTGGAAGATTTTGATTTTCATTAGTATCTGTCCAAAGAATAAATATTAGCCAGGAACAATGAATGAGTTGATCTCGTTGATTCATGAGGCTGGGCCCTGGCTTTAACAGTTCCAGGAAAGCATGGTGATTCTTTGTACCCCCTGTCTAAGTTTGGTGATTGGGTCTCAGTAATATGTTAAATATTGGGTAATTATTTTGTAAAAGAAGGGGATGGGAAGAGAAGGGGACAAGTTATAACGTAGAGAAACTGTTTTTAACCAGGAGTGCCTATCAGAATCATATGGGGGAGGTTTTACAAAATACATTTTTTTCTGGGCTCCACTCTACTTACTGAACCATCGGGTGGGATATTCTCAGAAAAGCTCGTTGGATGATTTTGATGCACTTCACTGGTTTTGATGTTCTTCACTAGTGGAAAGAGTATTGACCAGGAGGTTAGATTCTGATGGGGCCTCTGCATGTAGTTTGACCCGAGGGAAGGCACACTTTAGTATTCGTCTTTGAGCCTCAATTTCTTCATCCTTGAAAAGGATTGGGTTGGGTGGTCTCTAAGCTGCCTTCAAACAGCAACATTTTATGATTTTGAAGACAACTCTCCTGAAGTACTTTTCAAACTGATTCCTTTCAGTCTTTTTTTTTTTTTTGGAAGTAGGTAATAGTGTAAGTCTCTAGCTGAGAGAAGAGTGAGTTTTGAGAAAATCATTGATAGCTGTTCACACTCCAAAAGCACTCACTGTTTGTAGGACAGTGTTCAGATCACTTGGCAGTGTTGTCTGTCTTCGCTGGGAGAGTAGTAAAGCTGTGGCTCTTAATTTAGTTCCTGGAATAAACTAGATGATGTAACTGTGAGAACTGTCTATTTTGAACCTGTTGGTTTTCTGATAGTTTGTGCCACTGATAGTTTGGCTCTGGAAACCTGGGCTGTGGAAAAATGTAGTGGAAAAAAACAATGTATTTTGAGCCAGAAGGTTTGAGTCCTGGCTGTGAGCTGTGTGACCTTTGGGCCTCTGTGTCTTCATCTGTGAAGGACGGAGAGTGGGTCGTGAACAGATCTGTAACCTCCCTTTTAATTTAACTCTGACGGCCTATGACATGATGTGTCTTGTGTGCTCATTAGAAGGGTGCCAGTGTGGGCAGAGTGTGGTTACAAATAACCAGCCATTCTTTTCTTGGTCAAGCCACCACCACTGGGAGAAATGTGGGAGAGGAGGTGGCAGGATCTTCCTAGATCTTAGGAAACAAATTGTCATAAGTATATGCAATATTTCACTTTAGTTGAATAAATGTTGAGTTCCTACCATGTTGAAGATGCTATTCTAGATGGTGTAGGAGATACAAAAATTAGGTCCTCCTTCTTGTTTATATTCTTATCAGACCTGGTACCATAAGAGAGTTCAGATATTAAAATAATCATTTGGCTATTCTCCCACACCAGGGTAGAGTGCGTTCCTTCTAGGACAGACTAACTCATTTGGCTCATGCAGTTTGGCCCTGAGTGACTCCTGAGAAATAACCTGAATTGTGGCATACGGATATTTGGCATCTTACAAATGCAGAGAAGACGTTGTGCTGTGTAAGAAGACGAGCCTTTTGTAAGGAAGTAGCGTTCCCTGAACCCTGATTTACAGTGACACTACAGCGGTGTTACTAGGCATTACTGTTTGGAATTTTTCCTCTAGGGAGTGACACTTGGCAGCCCGGTCTGTGTTGTGGTCAGCAGTCTGTATTCGAACAAAGCAGGAAGTTTGAAAGGTACAAGTTGCTATTAGAGCCGAAGGAAACTAATTTGTGTGCACTTTAGTTTTGACCAGAAATCATTAGAAGACTTTGTTCTGTGTAATACTCAGCTGAGAAAATTACTGCCTTTTCTTTGGCAAGCAATCTGGGTCTCTGTGGCAGTTCAGGAATTATCAGTAGAGTAGATCATGACAGCGGAAATGTTTTTCTTTAAAGTGTAGCTTGATTTTTTTAAAAATATATTTTATTGATTTTTTACAGCGAGGAAGGGAGAGGGATAGAGAGTTAGAAACATCGATGTGAGAGAAGCGCCGATCAGCTGCCTCCTGCACACCCCCCACTGGGGATGTGCCCGCAACCAAGGTACATGCTCCTGACCGGAATTGAACCTGGGACCCTTCCGTCCCCAGGCTCCATCCAGTGAGCCAAACCAGCCAGGGCGTTAGCTTGACTTTTTAATGTGAGAGGAACAAGAAGGAGAAAGTGCATTGGAATGTCTTGTTGGTTCCTCTGCTTGGCTTTACAGCTCTTTGGTACTCTTCTTTTAGGCTGTATTCCTCCAGTTAGGTTTTGGTGTTTATAATGTTTTGAAGTCCTGAGCAATGGTTCCAGAAATCTTGGATTCAACTTGAAGTGTGAAGTCCTGGGTTTTAGCTCTGACTCTGCTATTTACTACTCGGTTTGCCATAGAGCAAGTCACTTAACCTTTCTTAACTTCTTTTCCCACCCATAAAGTGAAATTTTTCATTCTTAACCTAAGAACCTCATGAGGTTATAAAGTACAAATAAGATAATATAAAAGATGCTTAAAAATTTTAAGTTGTATAAATATTACCATGTATCCTCTATTAATAAGTAATGCTTTTAAGTGCTTCACCCTTTCCTATATGTTTGTCTCGGACCTTTGGCCTTCTCTTTCTTTTCTTTTTTAAAAAATATATTTACTGATTTCAGAGAGGAAGAGGGAGAGATAGAAACATGAATGATGAGAGAGAATCATTGATCAGCTGCCTCCTGCATGCCCCCTACTGGGGATAGAGCCCGCAATCCAGGCATGTGCCCTTGGCTAGAATCGAACCTGGGACCCTCCAGTCCTCAGGCCGACACTCTATCCACTGAACCAAACCGGCTAGGGCAAGGCCTTCTCTTTCTTAATTAGTTCTTTTCCCTCTGTAATCAGGTGGCCACCTAATCTTTGAGTTTTAAAGGGAAGAGAAAGTTTTAAGTGAAACAAACTGGTGAACTCGCATCCCTGTGAAATAGTGCCATGTAGGTGGTGGGCACTCAGGAATAATTGTTGAATAGATGGAGACCCTTACGCAGTAGGCATCTCTGTAGCAGTGGCATCATTGTGGGGCAGGTCTCATAGGATGGTGTGGTAGGCAGTTCTAGGGGCTGCCTGAGTAGAGATGCCATTGTCCTTAAATAAGACACATGCAGATGGTTAGCTCCTCTTGAGTAGGGATTGCTACGATTTGTATTAGCTCCCAGGAAAGAAGCACCATCAGTGTGGACCTGGAAATATATTTTAATGGTTCTCATTTGTAGAATGTTTCTTCTGGTATAAATTGGTAACTAAGAAATTGAATGGGGAAAAATCACCGTCTAACTGGCAGTTGGTCAAGTATAGTACTAGTTCTCAAAGGAGTTTTCTTGGGAGAAAAGGGGTGCGGGTAGTGCCAGTATGGGAAGTTTGCTTATAGAATCTTGTTCTCTTGGGGTGATTTAGGGTCTGAAAGAGATTAATTAACATTATTGGGGATAACGGTGACTATCGATATTCTTCATGACTGAAGAATTCTGA
The DNA here is from genome assembly GCF_964212035.1 of Myotis nattereri. NCBI lineage: Eukaryota > Metazoa > Chordata > Mammalia > Chiroptera > Vespertilionidae > Myotis > Myotis nattereri. Next base: position 19,570,674 of record NC_138088.1, on the reverse strand, counting down.
ATCCCCTTTGACTTAGTTACTTCATCACATCATAATCCTGGCCTCACAAAAATGTTAAGAGAATAAATTACAAGTATAAAAAGTATTGAGAATCGTGTTAGTGTTCATTCTCTTCACTGCCTTATGCAACCACATTCCAAATTTAAGGAAGCCAGGAGTAAAATCACTCTAGGGCACTAATTTCAAACCTGAAGGTCATGATTTATTTAGAGGAATATAAAATCAATTTAGTGGGGTCAAGCATTTAAAAAAAGAAGGAAGAAATAGAGATGTGAGTGCATCACAAGTAATAAGGTGTTAGGTATTAGGTGTTTGGAAATTATTGGTTTGGTTTTATATCTTTTTGTTGCTATGTGTACTAGATTGTGTTGTAAAATGTGTTTCTGTGGGACCGTGTTGGAAAAGTTTGAAACTCATGGGTCTCACAAGTAACACACCCCAGATTTGCAGACTTCCACTATCATGTTACATTCATGAAAGTGTCTTGCTGCTTTGAAGTGATTTGAGCGCTTAAGGGGTTCATTATGTTTGGGAATAGCAGGATATTAAACTCCCATAAATTCTAGCAGCTGTTTAATAATGAGTAGGATTATTGAATACTATTTTGATGTATTTTAAGGCACCATCTAAATCATTAGAATAAGAAGAGAAAGGCTGGTAGTTTAGTCTTCATTATTTGACAATAGCTTCTTAAAAGTAGTTAACATTTTGAATCTTCATACTACTAAGGTTTATCAATTTATTTCCTTTAATTGATATACTTTAATAATATACTTTCAAAAGATTGATGGTATTTTTTACTGTCATTTTATATATTTCCATTGAGCAAAGTATTTTTTTCTCTCTAGAGGAATATATTTCCAATTTTATAACAAAGTGTGAAAGGAAGGAATGCCTTATGTGGGGAAATTTTACCCAAACTACTGTCCTGTTAAGCAAGGGCTGGAGATAACACATCCACACACACTCACAGATACATACACAGATACAATTTATTTTGAGATGATTATTTTGTGTTCCTTCTAGATAAAGAATTGGAGACACAGATTGGTGAAATAATTCGCTAGGAGTTACACGAGAACATACATTGTGCAAAGAAAACTCTTAGAGTGGCACTGGGTCATAATGTGTTCTTTGCCTATGAACACTGAAAATAAAGAGTTGGAAGAGTGCTGAGTAGTAAGTCAGCAGGCCTGGGTTCCTAGTCTGTGCTCTGACAGAGCCTGTCTGTATAAGGTTAGGCATGTTGTTTCAGGTTGGGGTCTCTGTTCAGTCTCCAAAGGTCCCTTCAGCATTTAGGTTGTTGCTTCCCAAATGGCTGGAGTATTGCATCAGGACCCAGCCTGGGGTTTGTGCTGTTTGCAAGGCCCCAAGGAACTGCCTCATTCTTTTTCTCCAAGGAAAGAGCATACATTACCCCACAGAGCCCCATAATGCAATGACATGTCAGCGCTATGTGCTTCAATTCATTGGGGACTGAGCCTAGGTTGTTTGTAGTAACCAAGAAGGATCTTGGAATGACGCCAGGAGATGTAATTTCTGTGACCAACTAGTTCATGCTCAAAAAGCTTGTCAGGATCCATCTAAGTACAGTATCATTCTGTCTTTGGAGTAAGAGAAATTAGAACTATATCTCCTGTTAAAGACTTTGAATTCAAGGACTCCCATTATATTCTTGTAGCAATTACATATATATATATATTCTTGCCAAATATAATTTTATAGATTTTAGCAAGGAATGCCTTCATATCTTAATAGGCTTAAAAATTAAATTAGTTTGCATTTGCTGATTCTTTGACCTCTCCCTAATATTAGTTATATTGCTTTATTGTTCAGTGCTGTGAAGAGTGATAATATCTACAGTCATCTTTTGACATTGGCAATAACCTCTGTTTTCTGGGTAAATTAGGACCTATATCACCAGAGGAAAATCTGATCCGAATGATTGTTATTCCATCATCCCATTCATCCACACTATTAAACCGTTTGGTTTGATCACAGCTTTCACCACAAGATTCTTTATAATGATGGAAATTATGACATGTTTGATGATGATGGACTCCTCTAGTCTTTCCTCAGGTCTTGACTGCCGCTGCCACTGGTGTGCAGATTTGAGGTTGTTGATAGCAACAATGGGCTCTGGGGAATGGTCACCAAGAACTTAAGAGGAGGTTGTAGATAAGCCATGTTTCCATGGATAGCCCTCTAGGGAACCCAGTACTTGCCTAAAGTTAATGACCTTATGCCGCAGCCTAATTGCTAAGGGTATAAATGTTTTCAACAAACGTTTGTTGAGCACTGTCTCCTTCTAAGCTTTCATGCACCTGTTAGATAGAACATTGGTAGATGTTCAACAGGAAATATCAGTATCTTTTTCTCAAAATCACTCCTACCTTCTTCTACTTCCCCTCCTGTTCTTTTACTCAGTTTCTCAAACTTGAACTTGGAGTTATTTGTACCCTTTCCACTCCATATTTTCTATGTCTAATAAGTTATAAAACCCTGTTTGCTTCACTACCAAAAATGTTTTTCAAATCCATACTGCTTTTTGTCCCCAGTGTTTTACTGTTTAAGGTCAAGCCCAGTGTATTTTTCTCCTGGACTGTTTTAATAATCCCTTTAAACTAAAATTTTCATTTCTAATCTCTGTCGTCCTTCTTTTTAGCTCTCAGTCAGTTATCTTTTTTAAAAAATTACTTTTCTGATTAACAACACATGACTTTTATTTTTGTTTTTGTTGTTTTACAGTTTGCTTTATTTTTACTCAACATTATATTCTGGAAATTTTTCCATGTAGTTCATTCAGATCTATCTTCTTTTTAATGCCGCATTAAAATGTCTACAGTCCTGGTCAGGTGGCTTAGTTGGTTGGAGCATCATCCCTACACCAGAAGATTGCGGGTTTGATTCCTGGTCAGGGTGTATACCTAGGTTGTGGGTTTGATCCCCCATTGGGATGCATACGGGAGGCAACTGATCAATGTTTCTCTTACATGGATGTTTTTTTCTCTTTCTCTCTGTCTCTCCTGTCTCTCGCCCTCTTCCTCTCTTTCTAAACTCAGTAAAAAATACAGTCTCAGGTGAGGATTAAAAAAAGTGTTTATTATAGTTTATTTAGCCATTCCTTTATGAATGAACATTTTTGTTATTTACATTTTTCCCTTTGTTACAGAGAATACTGAAGTGAGTGTCCATAAACACGTGCATGATGCCAAAAAGTGGGATTTCTGGGTCAAAATGAATGAATGTTGACAGTTGACACTGGCAACTCACATTACAAAAAGTGCCTATCGATTTATACTCCCACTTTCCATGCCCTTTTTTTTTTTTTTTTTAAAGGATCATTGGTAATCTGGACTTAGTGTGTTTCTGCCTCAGTGCTCTAATTGACATATTTACTCATTTACTGTCAGCCACTGTCCTAGTTTTTATTCAGTACAAATTGTGTGCTGGGCAGTCTCTATATGCTGGGGATTTAGTACCTGGGAAGACAGATAGGATCCCTGCCCTCATCTAGTTTACCCTCCTAACACATAAACTTTTTGCTATTCCCAGATTTCTTTTATGCATTTGCAGCTACTTTTCTCTCTTCCTCCTATGGCTTTTTTTTTTTTTTTTTTTTAATGTTTTTTGCCTGGGTAATTTTCTTGGATCATTCTTTTACCTTTTTAACCTGGTTAGATTTTATCTTCTGTCATATCTTCCTTATCTCCTCTTAGGTAGAGTTAGATAGGCCTTCCTCAGTGGTCTCTCTTAGCACCTCACTTGCATTCTTTTTATCGTGTTTATGGTGAAGGGTTTTTTTTTTTAAATTTATTTTTTATTGATTTCAGAGAGGAAGGGAGAGGGGGAGGGGGAGAGGGCGAGGGAGAGAGAGATAGAGACATCAGTGATGACAGAGAATCATAGATTGGCTGCCACACTTGGGGATCGAGCCCACAACCTGGGCGTATGCCCTGACTGGGAATCAGTTGATGCTCAACCACTGAGCCACACCAGCTGGGCTATGCTGAAGAGTTTTAATTATTTGTTTATATATGTGTGCACTTGTGTATGCATGTATGTGTAGGCATGCACACTCACACACACATACCTCTCCCATTAGAGTATAAGCTCAGTAAGGGCAGGCACCTGTGATACTTATCTAAATGTTCCCGCCGCTTAATGCCTTAAACATTGGAGATGCTTAATAAATGTTGAGTAAGTGAATGAATAACAAACTATCAGGTTAACTTGCTTTGTATAGGGCACACAGGGGCTTGTAAATATGACTAAGACCTGTCTTCACGGACTAACCATGTAGTCAGGGAGATAAGAAACAGATGAGTAGACTGCAAGGTGATTTGTGATAAGCTCTGTGTAGAGCTGGGATGGGGAACCTTTATTCTGCCAAGGGCCACTTGGATATTTATAACATCATTTGCAGGCCATACAAAATTATCAACTTAAAAATTACCCTGCTATACTTGGTCAAACATTTAATGAACTCACCCCTAATGCCTTGGCAGGGCCAGACCAAATAATTGACGTTCCCACTCCTGGTGTAGAGGCAAAAATGGGTACTTGAGAATTTAAAGAGAGAGGTGTATTCTCATGAATAGGATATTCTGGTAAATTTCAGATGAGAGGACTTTTTTCTTATTTGTGAGTGATGCACATAGTGTTAAGATATGTCCCTGGCCCCCAGAGTTTTTAGTCAAATAGGGCCTTAGAGCAGAGATTGTAGTCTATGGTCTGTGGGCCAAATCAGAACTGCTATCCATTTTTGTACAGCCTATGAGCTAAGAATGATATTTTACATTTCAAAAATTGTTTTTATAAAGAGAATATCTGGTGCTGTGTGTAATGGTATGAAATTCAGATTTTAGCATCTGTAATTAAATATTGTTGGAACACAGCCACGTTCTTTTGTGTACCCACTGTCTGACTGCATTTGTGCTACCACAGCAGAGCGGCATCGCTGTAACAGACACTTCTTGGCCTGCGATGCCCACAGTACTGATTCTGGCCTTTTGTAGCAACAGCCTGCCAAATCCTGGACAGAAGGTGGGAGAAATTCAGATAAAGTCGAGAAGAGGAGAAAGACATCCATATTGAGAATGAATGTTTGAGTTGAGTGGGACAGTGAATACTGTAGTCATGCTGAAGCTTTAGAGCTGAAATGATGATCTAGCTTATCCTTTTATTTTACAGAATAGATAGAAGATCAGAAATCTTGTCAAAGTCCACAGGACTTATAGAGGGGCAGTGTTCACCGAAGTGAAAGGAGCAGGAGCTTTGGATGATAAGATTATTGCTGGGGTAGGGCCAGATTATGAATGTCCTTGCCCTTGAAAGATGAGTGTTGAAGAAAAACTAGGAACAGACTTTTCCTTTCTCTCTCTGAATGTAATATTTCTTTTTTTCTCTTGTATTTCTAGAAGGCCTTTGAGCCCTACTTCGAGATTTTGGAAGTATATTCCACAAAGGCCAAGAATTACGTAAATGGTCATTGCACCAAATATGAGCCCTGGCAGCTAATTGCATGGAGTGTCGTGTGGACCCTGCTGATAGTCTGGGTATATGAGTTTGTCTTCCAACCGGAGAGTAAGTACACGTCCTCTCTGTAAAGAAACAGTGGAGGTTCACTAGCTTTGAAACTCATAGTGATGATGACTGATTCCTTGCCTTTTAGTTTTGTTCCGGTTTTTAAAATTTAATGGGAAGTGGGATATTGTCTTCTGATTGGCAAAGTCTTATTATAATAGGAATCTTGTGTAACTATTACTGCTTACTAGTATGTTGATTTTTCTGGATTTGCAACTTACATAAAAACTCGTAAGAAATTAGTCATTGTAAGGATCACAGATATCTGAGTGCGGCTTAAATCTTCTTCAGTTTTAGTTTCTAGGCTAGAACGTAATTGTGCCGCCTGGACCTCCCAAAGTAGGAATCATTGCTTTAATTTTAGGCCATCCTTTCAAGATTAGGTGAAATTGAAACAGCACCTATACAATGATCATTTCAGTGTCTGCTGTGTACCAGGCACTGTGCTAGGCCCTGAGGATATCTAAATAAGTGATAGAGGGCCCTGTCTCTTGGACTTGACCTTCTGATATCAGGAGACAGTGCACTTTGAGCTTCCTGGGTAGTGCCTCAGGGAGCTAATTGATATGGGGAAGAGGAAGCAACTTCTCTAGAGTGTAGAAGATGAGAAGTCTTTTAGCCATCAGTTTGTAAATCCTACATCCTTCCTAAGGTCCTGCTTACCCTCCCCACGCTCCCCCCCCCTCCAAAAAAAAACCCCCCAACCTGATTACATATTTCCTCCATGTTAATTATTTTCCCCTGAACTTTGTGCTTGGGAAGTAAATGGTAGGAGTGGTGGTGGGTGTTCTGTAGCACTCCTGAATCCCTTTCCTACCTTATTAGGGTATCCCAGTTTAACTTCCTTGGGATAAGAAACCATTAACATTGAAGGAATTTGCTTGTCATTTCTCATATGTCTAAAATTTCAACAACTATCTTTTTTCCCTGATCGCATTTGTTTGAAGGAGCTCTTTAACTATTTTTTCTGCTTTTCTTTCTCTCCCCCCAGGAAAATCAAATTAGAAGCTAGATTCTGTTTTATTTCTATCATGCAAATAGCCATTGAGCCATTCTGTAACATTGCATAGTAAAATTAGTTCACTCCAGTTTTAAACACCCAGTCCTCAGTTTCTGTTCCTAGTCTTTGCAGGCTTTCCTCAAACTCTGAAAACGTAGATAGACTAACCCTGTTAGTGCCTGTACTTGTGCTAGCCCCAGGCTGTGTTTGCTCTGTGGTTTGGAAATGGACACAGTCCTTGTCTTTTTGCTCAGGCTTATTCCTTTCTGGGAACCTTTTTTTTTTTTAAGTTTATCTTTATTGTTGAAAGTGTTACAGACGTTCCCCTTTTTACCCCCATGAGCCCCCTCCACCCAGGCCTTCCCCACACTGTTGTCTGTCCCTGGGCTATGTATATATGCATATAAGTTCACTGGTTCATCTCTTCCTGCTTTCCCCCTGCCTCCCCTACACCCTTTGAAATATGCCAGTCTGTTGTATGTTTCAATGTCTGGATCTTTTCTGTTCATCAGTTTATTTTGTTCATTAGATTTCACATATAACTGAGAGCATGTGATACTTGTCTTTCTCTGACTGGCTTATTTTGCTTAAGTATAATACTCTCCAGGTCCCTCCATGCTGTCTCAAAAGGTAAGAGATCCCTATTTTTTACAGTTGTATAGTATTCCATGGTGTGAATGTACCACAGTTTTTAAATCATCTACTGATGGGCACTTGGGCTGTTTCCAAATCTTAGCTATTGCAAATAACGCTGCTGTGAACATAGGGGTGCATATATTATTTCTGATTAGTGTTTCTGGTTTCTTGGGATATATTCCTAGCAGTGGTATCACTGGGTCAAATGGCAGTTCCATTTTTAATTTTTTGAGGAAACTTCACACTGTTTTCCATTGTGGTTGTGCCAGTCTGCATTCCCACCAACAGTGTGCTAGGGTTCCTTTTTCTTCGCATCCTAGCCAGTACTTGTTGTTTGTTGATTTACTGATAGTCATTCTGGCAGGTGTGAGGTGGTACCTCATTGTTGTTTTAATTTGCATCTCTCTAATGATTAGTGACTGAGCATTTTTTCATATGTCTCTTGGCCATCTGCGTGTCTGTCCTCTTTGGAGAAACGTCTATTCAGGTCTTCTGCCCATTTTTTAATTGGGTTGTCTTCCTTTTGTGGAGTTGTAAGAGTAGTTTACATATTTTGGAAATTAAACCCTTATCAGATGTATTATTGGCAAATATGTTCTCCCATACAATGGGTCCCTTTTCATTTTGATGCTGGTTTCTTTTGCTGTGCAGAAGCTTTTTAGTTTGATATAATCCCATTTTTTTTTCCTTTGTTTTTCTTGTCGTAGGTGATATATTGGTGAAAATTCTCCTTGAGATGTCTGATATTTTGCTGTCTACGGTTTCTTCTACGAGTTTTATGGTTTTATGACTTCCATTTAGTCTTTTATCCATTTTGAGTTTATTATTGTGTATGGTGTAAGTTGGTGGTCTAGTTTCATTTTTTTGCAAGTACCTGTCCAGTTATCCCAGCAGCATTTATTGAAGAGACTGCCTTTACTCCATTGTATGCTCTTGCCTCCTCTGTCAAATATTAATTGAGCATATGGCTTAAGTCATTTTCTGGGTTCTCTGTTCTGTTTCATTGATCTTTGTGCCTATTCTTGTGCTAGAACTAGGCTGTTTTGATTATGGTGGCTTTGTAGTATAACTTCAAATCTGGTATTATGATTCCTCCAACTTTGTTCTTGTTTCTCAAGATTGCTGCAGCTATTTGGGGTCTTTTTTGGTTCCATATACATTTTTGGAGTATTGTTCTAGATCTGTGAAATATGCCATTGGTATTTTGGTAAGGATTGCATCAAAGTATAGATTGCTTTGGGTAGTATGTACATTTTAATGATATTAATCCTACTAATCCAGGAACCCAGGAAGCCTTTGATTCAGTGGTACCCACCAGCTTGTCCTTCCAGGTGAAGTGGCCTATTCCATAGGACTTTCAGGAGTAGCAATAAATCTTCCTTCCTTCTTTCCTTCCTTCCTTCCTTCCTTCCTTCCTTCCTTCCTTCCTTCCTTCCTTCCTCCCTCCCTCCCTCCCTCCCTCCCTCCCTCCCATCTTTCTTTTTTTTTTTATCCTCACCCAAATATATTTTTTCCATTGATTTTCAGAGACAGTGGAAGAGAGGGGGAGAGACAGAGAAAGAAACATCGATGTGAGAGAGAAACATCAATTGGTTGCCTCCTGCATATTCCCTGACCGGGGCCAGGATCAAGCCTACGATGAGGTTCATGCCCTTGACCTGGAATCGAACCAGCAACACTTTGGTCCAAGGGCTAGTGCTCTAACCACTGAGAAATTGGCCAGGGTTCTTTTATTTTATTACTAGAGGCCCAGTGCATGTGTTCATGCACCAGTGGGGTCCCTTGGCCTGGCCTGTGGGGATCGGGCCGATACTGGCAGTCCGACGTCCTCCAAGGGGTCCTGGAGTTCGAGAGGGCACTCTGCAAAGTTGCTGTTGCTCTGCAGTTCCTGTGTTGAGTGTCTGCCCCCTGGTGGTCATTGTGCATCATAGCTACCGGCCGGTCAGCTGGTTGGCCAGTCGCTTAGGCTTTTATATCTATACTAATGAAGGGTAATATGCTAATTAGACTGGGTTGAACGGACATCTTCTGGTTGTCCTTCCAAACAAAGCCATGATAGCAGGGGCTGAGGCACAGGTGATTAAGGGTGATCAGGCCAGCAGGGGAGAGCAGTTAGGGGTGATCAGGCAGGCAGGCAGGCAGGTGAGTGGTTAGGAGCCAGTGGTCCTGGATTGCGAGAGGGATGTCCGACTGCCGGTTTAGGCCTGATCCCGACCCCAAGGGATCCCAGACTGGAGAGGGTGCAGGCCGGGCTGAGGGATCTCTTCCCCCCCCCCCCCCCCGCCCCCGTGCACGGATTTTGTGCACCGGGCCTCTAGTATATAGATCATAAGATAACATTTCCCATTTTCCCCATTTTAAAAATGTACATTTCAGGGGTATTACATTCACAATGTTGTGCACCCATCACCACCATCCCTCTTTAGAGCTTTTTCATCATCCTAAATGGAAACTCTGTTCCCATTAAACAATTGCTCCCTATACCCTCCTCTCCCCAGCTCCTGATAGCCATTATTCTATATACTTTTCCTTTTAAGGTAGTGCATTTGTAAAAACAGACAAGGTTAGAGATTTGTATTCCTTTGCTATAATTAGTATTAGCTTTAGGTGTTTACTTCTACTTCCAGTTCTGCAGCCCACAGTGCTCATGTACATTTTGCTTAACTGGTAGAAGCAGAGCATCCTAGGTCCTGGTACTTACTGCCTTTAGTGTTCCAAAAAGAATGTGCTGGCCCCGAAGCATTCCATGAGGAAATTCATAATAGCAGGGTGCACCTAGATCTTTGTGAGCTCAATTCAAGCCATTTCAGTTGTTTTATTTTTAATAACCTATTTTTTATTATTACAGAAGTATATGTTCATTGTAGAAAATCAGACATAGGTAAGCCATCATAAGAAAATTAAAATTTTGCTACCTAGATCTAACCACTGTTTGTGTCTATATTACGTATCCATACAAAATGTAGTTTCTGTAGGTCAAAAATTGTTGAATGTTGGCAATTTCATAGTTTTATGCATATATATACACACAGCACACTTCTTGTTTTGTAACTTCCAACTTGAATTTTAGACATATAAAAATATTTATCTTCCCTCCAGACATTGGAGATCATTTTGATAGCAATGCCATGTTTTTTTCAGAAACTTGCTCATGTAGAGAAGTATTCTACATATCACTGAACAATCAAGTTATTTTTAGTATACTGCCCTAGAGTAGTCTAAAGTCTGGACTAGTGATAAACTTTGCTAATACTGAAACTCTGAATACTTTTCTGAGGGAAAGGGTAATTCTAGAACACAGAATGGATGCCAGGGTAGATAAGAACAAGCAGCAGCAGGAACCAGTGGGAGGACAGGCCAGGGGTCGCAGCTCTCTAAGGTGTTCTCTCTTCCTTCTTTATGCTGTGTCATTATCTGCTCAAATTCTTATCACTTGATGCTGCCTTTAACTGATTGTCAGTAGTTCATCAACAGAAATCAGTTATGCGGTAGGAAGGTGTGATCAACTCTCCCAGTTTCTAGCCCTGACAACACCCTTAAGTTCTCGTAGCCTGTTTCCTCACAATAAATTGAGCATAAAAATACCTGCTTTACCTAATCATAGGATAATATGAGGATTGAGTGGAATAATTTGTGTGGAAGGAATTTGTAAACTGTGAAGAGCCATGCATTGATTTTCTTACATTGACATTTTCTATTTTATTACCTTAACGTATTCTAATTACTTTTCTTTCTGTACTTCTGGGGACTTTTACTTTCGAGATCATCTTTTTAGATAGTGACCACATGGTCTTCTCATTTTAATGTCTCCATCTCTGATCCTGTATTCTGTTCTTTTTACCCTGTACCATTTCATTTCACCTTTCACCAAATTAGTCTATTCTTTCTTCCCTATCTAGTCGCATTACTATACTTTTGGACACCTGAATCAGTTTGCTAATTTGTGGACCTCTTTCCACCTCATTAATTACTACTTCATTTATGAAATAAGAAAGTGGTTCTGAATCTTTACAGCTTTAACATGGCTAGAGGTACAGTTGACACTTGAACAACATGGGATTAGGGGGACTGACCCCTGCACAGTCGAAAATCCATGTGTAACTTTTTTTGTTTTGTTAATCCGCACCTGAGGATATTATTTCCATTGCTTTTTAGAGAGAGTGGAAGGGAGGAAGGGATGAGTGGGAGGGGGTGAAAGACAGAGAGAGAGACACTTAGATTAGTTGCCTCTAGGATCAAATCTGCAACCCAGATGCATGCCCTTGATCAGGAATCAAACCTGAGACCCTTCAATGAGCAGGCCAGCGCTCTAACCATTGAGCACACCATCTAGGGCCCATGTATAACTTTTGATTCCCCCAAAACTTAACTATAGTCCCTCGCTATCTTCAATTGGTCCCAGGACTCCCCACGGATACCAGAATTAGTGGATGCTCAGGTCCCTTATATAAAACTAGAGGCCCGATGTACAAAAGTCGTGCAAGGGTCTCGGCCCTCACAGCCCCAGCTGCCTCCACCCTTGCAGCCCCAGCTTCGTCTGGAAGGATCGTCCGGACGGTCGTTTCACTGTTCGGCCGTTCAGTCGATTTGCATATTATACTTTTACTATCATAGATGGCCTAGAACAGTGATGGCGAACCTATGACACGCGTGTCAGAGGTGACACGCGAACTCATTTTTTTGGTTGATTTTTCTTAGTTAAGTGGCATTTAAATATATAAAATAAATATCAACAATATGAATCTTTGTTTTACTATGGTTGCAAACATCAAAAAATTTCTATATGTGACACGGCACCAGAGTTAAGTTAGGGTTTTTCAAAATGCTGACACACTGAGCTCAAAAGGTTCGCCATCACTGGCCTAGAACAATGCATGTAGTTAGTCCTTCTCAGCTGCAGATTTCCCAACTGCGATCAAAAGTACTGTTTGTGATTCACAGCAGATTGGAAATCTGGGGATTCAGAGTGCTGTATATTTATTTTAAAAAATCTGCATATAAGCGGACCCATTCAGTTCAAACCTATGTTGTTCAAGGGTCAACTATAGTCAAATAACAAGCAGTTTAAATATCCAATACTAAGTTATACTCATTTGATGGACTATTTTTATTAATGTAGAAAATGCTTTAAGTGAGAAGAGTATACAATATTGTATATACAATAAGATCTCAGTTACATATTACAGTGTGTAGAACATGGGACTGAAAGGAAATACTTCAAAATGTAAACAAAAAAGTAACTACAGGTAAGAGGTTTTAGTCCTTTTGTCTTCTTATTCAGTCTGTGTCTTAACTACCGGCTTTTGTCCCAGTCGTTTATAGAGAGTTAACCATAGAGTGAGGTGGAAAGACAGGGATGCAACTAAGCAAAAACAGCAAGATGTAAGACTTTATATAATGACTGAAAGAAGGTACACACACATTCTGTTGTTGAGAGCACACTCCTTGTGGCCAGAGAAGTTGGAATGCCCAGATCTCCTAGCAATGCAGTAAAAGTTCATGTTCAGTTCATGCCCTGTACGAAAGCTCAGTATAGATTCCTTATACACATTTGGGGTAACTGAACATTTCTCTTGTGCATTTGAAGCAGCATAGAGTCCTGGGAGTCTCGGACTAGAAAAACAAAGACTTCACTTAAATCCCTGCTCCATCACCGATTTGATCTGTGGCCTTGAGCAAGTTATTAATGCTTTCACCCATTGCTGCCTTTGGATAGTATGTAGTACCTCCTGTGCCAACCTCAAAATCTTGTTGTCTGAGTCAATTAGATATAGTGAATGTGAATTCATTAAAGGTAGAATAGTCTGTTTTGATGCCATGTATTTATAATTACTGTCATTAACAGGATCAGAATTCCGTATTTGCCTTATGTACTGGCCAACAGAATGGAGTCTGAGTGATATAATGATATTGGAGGCCTTTTTAGGTCCAGAAAATGTTGTTAGGATATATGTTGAATGAGAGACGAGTCTAGGTCCTGAAAAAAAGCAAGCATTGGTCATTTGTTTTCAGAGAGGGAAGAGAAATGTTGGACCTCTGTAAACCTTGAGAAGGTAGAAAATTCTGGAATACATATGTCATTTGACCAAGCAGTCCTGTTTCTGGGAATTTATCCTGTAGGTATTCTTGTATGTATGGAGTATGGTATGTGTTATAAAGTTTATTTTAGCATGGTTTGTAATAGCAAATACTAGAAACAACCTAAGTGTCCATCAGGAAGGGGCAGGTTAAGTAAATTATGGCAATACATATAATGAAATACTCTACAGCTATAAAAAATGAGTGAGGTAGCACCAATCTTTTAAGAAAAAATATTTTTATTGATTTTAGAGTAGGTAGAGGGAAAGAGAGAAACATCAATGATGAAAGAGAAAATCATTGAATGGTTGCCTCCTACATGCCCCCTACTGGGGATATGCCCTGACTGGAGATGTGTCCTGACCTCCTGATTCATCGGTTGATGCTCAACCACTGAGCAACACAGGCTAGAAGAAAATATTTCTAAGTAGAAGAAGTTCTAGTACAGTGCTAGAATATGCTTGCTACCTTTTGTGTAAAAATAGAGACAAATAAGAATAGATCTTTATTCTTGCTTGTATATGCATAAAGAAATTCTAGAAGGGTATTTTAGAAACTAGTAGCAGTGTTTTCGTGGGGCTAGGATGAGGTCTGGGGGTAGATGAGAAACTTTTAACTCTGTGTGCATACATTTATTTATTTTTTACTTTTTAAACCATGTAATCATATAACTTACTTAAATTAAAAGTGTTTTTTTTTTTTTTTTTTATGGAAAGAAACTCTACCTTTGTGACCTGAGGGCAAATGGGGTTGCAGAGGACATACCCGAATAGTTCGTGCACTGTGACTAGCATGTTGTATCCATCGATAATAGAACCATTTGTTTCTTTTAGGTTTATGGTCAAGGTTTAAAAAGAAATGCTTTAAGCTCATCAGGAAGATGCCTATTATTGGTCGCAAGGTAAGTGGGATCTGTATAGATCTTCCTCCCCTACCCACCCCCATCGTCATACCTCTTTCCTTTTATTGACTGAACCTGGTATTCTCAAGGGGGAGGTGTGTTTGTGTCCTCCACCTCCAAGGAACATTTGATAATGTTCGGAGACATTTCTGGTTATCACAGCTGGAGAGGAATGCTGTTGGCATTTAGTGGGTAGTGGCCAGGGATGCTGCTTAAACTTCCTACATACAATGCATAGGACCACCCCTGCACACAGCAGAGGATTATGGCTCAACATGTCAGAATCTCCAAGATCGAGAAACCTTAACCTTTTCTGCAACATATGTGACTAAAGGAGAAAGGAGATGTCTGTCAAGAATTTGAAATTAGAAAACTTGACAGAAGTGACATGATGCTCTGGAGCAATATTTGCTGGGCTGATTGTAGTTATTTATGTGGGGGTTGAGTGCTTATGTGGTTTAGATCAAGGTTGGCAAACTCTGAAAAGGCTGGATATGAAACATTTTAGGCTTTGTAGGCCATACTGTGTCACAGCTCCTCAACTCTGCCCTTGCAGAGGGAATGCAGCAACAGGATCATAGGTAGAGGAATGAACCTGGCCGTATTCCAGGGAGCTTTCTTTACAGAAATAGGCGTAGGCCAGATTTGGGTTGTAGTTTGCTGATCCCAGGTTTAGAAACTTCGATAACAGAGCTATTCTCTTGCTCTTTGTACCTATCCATAGTCTAGTATGTTCCCTTTACTGTATTTCCTCTGCCCTCACCCTCACTGAGGATAAAACAGTCACCTCTGTACCCTTCCTTTTTATCGCAGATGAAGATAAACAGGGCAGGCCCCATTGCAAGCTTTAAGGAAGCAAATGAGTTCTTGATGTCTTCATCTCCTCCAGTATCCTGCCCTTCACCTCAGCTTCTCATCAATCTTTCTTTTATTTTTGGCTTTCAATTCCCTTTTCTGGCCAGACCAGCAATGATGTCAGTTATCTTTAGCCTTTAACTGAAATCCATTCAGAGCACTATATAAACACTCCCAACTATGTATTATCAAGTTCATTTCCTGTGGGGAAGTAGAAGTAATAACTGGGGTGGAGATGGGGCATGAGAGTAGATACATAGGCTTTTACTTTACTCCAAATTACATTAAGCCCCCAAATTAAATCTGCTTTGGTCCTTATAGAATAAGGGGTCAGGGAAGAGGGAAGATATAATGGATGGACTGGCTCATTAAGGATAATAGCATTTCCCCTTTTCAGTCCCTATATTTTTCCTGCCCTTATTTTTCTTCATGTTTTTTCTCTTTCAATTTCAGATTTTGAGACAGTGCTAGGGTTTCAGAACCTATTCTTAGATTTATGAACTAACAGAATTGGAAGGGGCTTAGAAACTATATAATGAATCACCTTTCATATTTTAGAAGCAGATTTTGAGGCTCAGAGACAAGTTATTTATTTTGAGTGAGCACTTTGGTTACAAGCTGTGGCCAGCCTGAGGGATAGAATGCTGTCTTCCTGGCACTTCCCAGGGTGGCTTGAGCTTACGTGGGGGGAGGTGTGCAGGGCCTCCAGAAGCCCCCTGTGCTCTGTACCTGTCTTTTGAAGGAGTTCCTCACTTGGACAAGCACCAGAGTCCATTTTACTGCTGCTTGGCCCGTTTTCTGGTGACTGTTCGTGGCTCTACCTTTGTTTCTTTAGCAGACACACTAGCTGCTGCCAGGGCAGGAACAAGGTTCAAATGTTGCCCTCAAAGAAGTGCTGACATTAGCAAATGCAAACCAAGTAAAGCAGTGGTGATGTTGACATGGCGGGGGGGGGGGGGCAGGGGGGGGCGCGAGTGCATCTTTGACCTTCAGAGAAAAAGTCAGCCGAAACCGGTTTGGCTCGGTGGATAGAGCGTCGGCCTGCGGACTGAAAGGTCCCAGGTTCGATTCCGGTCAGGGGCATGTACCTGGGTTGCGGGCATATCCCCAGTGGATGTGCAGGAGGCAGCTGATCGATGTTTCTCTCTCATCGATGTTTCTGACTCTCTATCTCTCTCCCTTCCTCTCTGTAAAAAATCAATAAAATATATTTAAAAAAAATAAAAAAGTCAACTTTTCAGATTTCTAAGAAACTGTTGCACATGCCAGAAAGTAGTTGCACAAACTGTCATCATCTCTCTTTAAGAAAAAAGTACCCTCCTTTTTTGTAGTGTTTGTGTGGTGCCCAGCCTTTGGCAGTTGACTTAGTGTCACAACTGGTTCTTCTCTATACTGTATTCTTCCACCTCCTTGTTAACTTTGTCTTTCTTACCTTTGGAGATCCAAGATGAGTTGAACAAGGTCAAGGATGATATTATCAAGAACATGTCATTTCTGAAAGTGGACAAGGAGTATGTGAAGGTTCTGCCCTCTCAAGGTCTGAGCTCGTCTGAAGTTCTGGAGAAGCTCAAGGAGTACAGCTCTATGGGTATGACTCTCTGCACATGCATGCTACCTACTTCAGTAACCTGGCTGGGCGGCCAGTTAATGTTTGTGAAGTTAAGAACAATTCATTCTGCTCTCTCTCTCTCTCTCTCTCTCTCTCTCTCTCTCTCTCACACACACACA
Source organism: Myotis nattereri (assembly GCF_964212035.1). Lineage (NCBI taxonomy): Eukaryota > Metazoa > Chordata > Mammalia > Chiroptera > Vespertilionidae > Myotis > Myotis nattereri. The sequence goes on along the minus strand of NC_138088.1, from coordinate 19,553,890 downwards.
CACACACACACACACACACACATCCAGCTTCACCCTCTCTTTCTCTCAGACACACACTCAGCCTCACCCTCTCTCTCTCTCTCTCAGGCACACACATCCAGCCTTACCCTCTCTCTCTCTCAGACACACACTCAGCCTCACCCTCCCTCTCACATGTGCAAGAGAAGAAAAGAAAGGTTCATCCAGATATGTAAATGCTCAGAAGGGCCTGTCTCAAACGTTGACTTTCATATTTTAGAATTTATATTTAGATTCATCTTCATCCATAAAACAAACAAATCTCAGACAGTGGAACTTGGTTCCGTTTCCTTTTGTAAGCCTGGGAAAAACAGATACATTTGTTCTTTGAAAAGATAATATGTGTAATAAAAATGAGTGATTTACTTAATTTCTCTATGCTTCAACTTCTGTCTCTCTGCAATGGGAATGGGAATACTTATTTGAAAGGATGATTATAGAGATTGAATAAGATTATACATGTAAATGGATAATACCTGGTATATAGTAAGTGCTCAATAAATGTTAATTATTAACACAAATGCATGTTTGTTACACATTAAAGTCATATTATGAATACTTTTTTAAAGTAGGCTTTTTAGTTTGGGATAATTTATAGAAAATTTGCAAAGATAATACAGAGATTTCCCATCTATCCCTTATCCAGCTTCTCCTGATTTTAACATTTAAAATAACATTCGTCAAAACTAAAAATTAACATTGGTACAGTTCTATTAACTGAACTACAAATTCTCTTCTGATTTTACCAGTTTTCCCACTAATGTTCTTTTTTATGTTCTAGGACCCAGACCAGGATACCATGTTGCATTTAAAAAATACATTTTAGTCCTAGCTGGTATGGCTCAGTGGATAGAGTGTGTTGGCCTGTGGACTGAAAGGTCCCGGGTTTGATTCTAGTCAAGGGCACAAGCTTTACGGGCTTGATCCCCAGTAAGGGGCATGCAGGAGGCAGCCGATCAATGATTCTCTCTCATCATTAATGTTTCTCTCTCTCTCTCCTTCTCCCTTCCTCTCCAAAATCAATAAAAATCTATTTTAAAAATAAAAAATACATTTAAAAATGTTAAATGCAATATGTTGAGCTTTTGACATTGGCTGGTACAAAAGTAGGTACAGTCCAGGATTTGTAGATGATATAAAGTAGGAATTAGCACTCTGAGACCTGTATATTAAGGGTTTCTGTGATGATGAGGTCTGGCTGCTGCCTTCCCTTCCATTTTTAAGTCACCATCCACTAGTATACTCTGTAGCAGCAGTAAATGAACAGGAAATGAAACCAGGTATCCTAATTTTGAAAGTCTGGTGGCCTCTGGCCTGAACATACACCTGGTACAGAGCAGGGTCCTCTATGGAAAGAGGGAAGTCAAGCTGGCAGCAAAGCAGAGTTTGGCAGGTTGGTGAGATTGAGGGGTTAGTCTGGATATTCACTACTCAGTCCTCTGCCCTTTCGTTGGAGCTGAAGATCTTTGTTTTGTGGAGCCCATGACTACAGTCACTTTTAGTGACTACAGTGACTACTACTCACTTTCAACAGGGCACAGCCATATTGTAGCAAAAGGACCCAGACACCCACATTCACACATTTGTTGGTATAATGTAGAGTGTGTGATGTGGAACCTCAGGCAGGAGATGGAAAGGTGGGCCTTGTATTCTGGTCAGGAATCTTTCTGGTGAGCTTTACCCCAATGTTGACTGTTCTGATCCTGGATGGAGCAGCAGATGTTGCTGGAAGCAGGTGGCTAATTCTGGGTGGGTTTCCAGACTCTGTCTGAAGGAGGGCCTGAGGCTAAGCTGTCTCACTGTGGCTTGTGTGGCCATGGATTCAATTCCCTGACTCCAACCCTCCTGACTGTACTGCAGTTTCACTTTTTCTCTGCCACCTCTGCTCATAACAGTCCCCACACTCCCTAGGACTAGATCGGAAGGGCGGGAAGGAAGAAGGAAGCATTGCTGACAAGGGCAAGCTGAGCCCTGCAGAGAACATAGAATGATATATAGATGGAGGGAAAAGTTTCTGCTGCGAGAAGGCAGTTGGGGAAGAGGACAGCATACTTACTGGACTTTATTGTACTAAGTGCTGTGGGTATCTTTTTCATATGTTGATACTAATTGATGACCTTTATTTTGCTGTGGTAGCTGTATGGATTTTTTCTTTCTTGATATAATATAAAGACACCTTTGGATTTCTACTCAAAATTTTTTTTTCTTTTGTACTCAAAGGACTTTCTTTGCATTTCTTCTTTTTAGACCCTACCTGTCCTCCTAAAACTTTCTGCTTACTGACCCAGTGATGTTAACTTTCTCTGCAGACGTCATGTGGCAGGAAGGGCGAGCCTCCGGAGCGGTGTACAGTGGGGAGGAGAAGCTCACTGAGCTCCTCGTGAAGGTGATGCCCGGGACTCGAGGGGAGTGCGGTGGTCTGTGCCAGTTTATAGTACCTCATTGCTGTCTACTTTGTAATTAAACTAAAGTGTAGACAGTTTCTCTTCACCCAAACAGGTGAACACATACAATACTGTCAAAGACATCTTCAGTCTGTAATAAAGTAAAATGTTGTTTATGTGTGCAGGCTTTATTGACACCCTGTGTAGAAGGCAGATTAACAGGGAAGGTATTCCCAGAGTTTGAGATTAATATTAAGACACATTTTGTTTGATAAGAAGAGACATGGGAGAGAAACTTGGTTATAATTTCCGATACTACCTGACTCTCAAATCAGATGATCTGAGAATGAGTGTGGTTTCACTTATAATGAAAATACTTCTCATTTTTTGTTGACTTTAGAATTGTCTTTAGCATCTTCCATTTCTAGTCAGATTTAATTTTGAAATCCCACTTTGCCATATAAAATCGGTATTGACTGATGGTCTCTGAGATCTTTGTGTTTGATTATTATAATCAGACGGCTTATACCGTACTAAGTATAGGTTTTGCTCAGCTGTATCTTGACATAATGCTCCAACCTTATTTCCACGTTTAAAAATCCTTCCGTGGCTTCCTGTCATCTACAGGATAAAATACAAGCTGCTTATGAGGCAGAAAATACCAAGTCCCTTCATGAGCCAGCTCCCACCTACTTTTGGCAAACACTCCTACTTTCCCATGTAAACACTACCGGCGCCTTTTCTTTTTACAGAGCACACCTTGCTCTTACGTTGTTTGCTTTTCTCTCCTTCACTCCACCTGTTGTAAATGTGAATTCCTATTTCTCTCAAGGTTCCACTCAGCAGACACCTCCAGACCACTCAGGGTGGTCATTATTCCCTCTTTAAGGCCCCTTACCTTCCCGCACACACATCTGGCATTGCACTTAGAACAGTGGCTGCTTTGTGCCAGACACTCTCCTAAGTGCTCTGCAATGTGTTACGTTATTTGCTTATCGCCAGAACCCTATCAGATCAGCACCTTAATTACCCTTTTAGCATATGAGAAGACAGCCTCAGAGGTTATTTGTCCTGAGATTACACAGCCAGAAGTGACAGGCAAAGCTTAACCTTCAGACTGAGGCTGCTTGGCGTTGTAGTCTGTGCTTTTAACCACATTATACTTCCTCTCCTACCACATTGTAAAATAGTTGGTTTTCATGTGTGTCTCCTCCGCTGTATTTTGATCTTCTTTAGGTTGGGGGACATAGTCTACCATTTTCCAGTGTCTAATGTTGTGCCTAATACCTAGAAATTTTGGTTTAGTGTATGATTGTTCTGTACAGTTTAATTGTCTTGCTTCATATCTGCTTGCTTTCCTTTGCAGGCTTATGGAGATTTTGCATGGAGTAATCCCCTGCATCCAGATATCTTCCCAGGACTCCGGAAGATAGAAGCAGAGATTGTGAGGATAGCTTGTTCCCTTTTCAATGGGGGACCGGATTCTTGTGGATGTGTAAGTATATGCAGGTGGCATCCAGTATTTTTTTTAGCTTAAAATAGGAAAATTTATTTAGAACATTTTCCTTTTTTTATTACGTAAATGATATGTGATTATTGTAGAAAGATCCAGATTAACAGCAATTGAAAAATACTGTTTGGCCGAAACCGGTTTGGCTCAGTGGATAGAGCGTCGGCCTGCGGACTGAGGGATTCCGGGTGCGATTTCGGTCAAGGGCATGTACCTGGGTTGCGGGCATATCCCCAGTAAGAGATGTGCAGGAGGCAGCTGATCGATGTTTCTCTCTCATCGATGTTTCTAACTCTCTATCTCTCTCCCTTCCTCTCTGTAAAAGCTCAATAAAATATATTTAAAAAAAAAAATACTGTTTGTAGCCCTAGCCAGTGTGGCTCAGTGGATAGAGCATTGGCCTGTGGACTGAAGGGTCCCCGGTTCGATTCCAGTCAAGGGTACATGCTTGGGTTGCGGGAGTGATCCCCAGTAGGGGGCGTGTAGAAGGCAGCCAGTCAATGATTCTCTCTCATCATTGATGTTTCTATCTCTCCCTCTTCCTTCCTCTCTGAAATCAATAAAAATATATTTAAAAAATAAAAATACTGCTTGTAGTTTTGTAATTCATAGAGTATCAACATTTTGGCATATATTCTTCTAGATAATCTTTCTCTTCAATTTTTTACTTTGAAAAACTTTACATTTACATAAAGTTGCCAGAATAGTTTAAAGAACACCCTGGATTCGCTAAATATATTTTGCCCTATCTGCTCTCTGCTTCCTTCTTTCCCTTCCTCCTTTTCTTCCATTCACCCACCTTCCTATCCATTTACGTATATAATTTGTTGAACCATGTCGTAGTGACTTGTTTTTATACTTTCTCATTTTAATTGAGCTGGAAGTTTACTTTCTGATTTTGCCATAAATCGAATATCATTTAGTTGGTTTAGGAATACGGGAAGATGGTATCATTTGTATTTAAGACACACGTTTTAACTATTCTTTTCAGTAAACATTTGTTAGTTTTCCTAAACTGTGATTGATAAACTTCTGTTTAGATTTGTTACTACAAACTAATACTCTCTTCCTAGAAAAAATGAAATCTCAGCTTATGCAGCATAGAGTTAGATTTAACCCAGTGTGCTGCAGTGGTAACCTAGAGGTGCTCACCCTATCAGATACTTTTGTAATCATTATAAAGTCTGCAAGTTTAATTATCGAAGGGCCCATCCAAAAACAATAACTTTTAATAGTTACTTTTTGTGTTTTTCCAGTAAACTGTATTGTTTTACTATTATGTTGGCACCATGGTAAATGAACATGTTCAAATATTCAGTAGGTAACAGAACTGGTATTCATGGCATTCATTTCCCAAAAATAATTCCAAAATAGTTACAAACTGGACCAATAACAGGTTCTCGTATGGCATTTTGATGAACAGTGTGACATAGAGGGTAGATGACAATATACTTACAGTATGTAGTGTTCTCCTGTGCCATGAGACGATGTCTTTTAAGAGACCAAAGGTTAAACAAGCACAAAACAGATTGACCTTACCCAATAAAGTTGAAGATAGAAGTCTTAAGACCCTGAAATTCTCCAACTCAGAATATATCCTAAAAAGACATGTGTGTATTAGGATAGATGTATATTCATAACAGCATTGCTCATGATAGCTAAAAACTGGAAATAAATCAGATGTCTATCAACAGTAGGGTGGATAAGGAAATTATGTATGTTTCAGTCCATTCGAGTTGTTACTCAAATTGATGCCCAAATCGCTCCATTTTTGGCCAGTGGGAGCTTTCTAATTTCGGTTCCTGGGTCCTTTTGCATGACTCACATCGTCTTTTACTAGTAAAGCTTCCATTCTTCCCCTTTTTTTTGACAAAATATTTTTATTATTCCATGTTCATCTTGTACGTTTCTGCTCTAAACCCGGGGTCAGCCATTTGTGCAAGGAACCCTGGTTCATTTATAACTCTGTAAAATACTTACATGGTTTCTAAGTAAAATTTATGGAACAAGACAGATTTTAAAACAACTGGAAAAAGAATCCAGAGAGACAAATAAATAGAAAGTACAAAAGCAAAGTTAAGAAACATGAAGGGCAGATTGAGAAAGGCTAAAACAGGGTTTAAAGCAGCCAGGAAAAAACAAAACAAAACTACCTGAAAAGGTGTAACTATTAGAACAACTGATATTCTCAGTAGCAGCAATGCCTGGGGCAGTTGGGGTAGATGAAAAGACTGGCAATGAGCTGCTAATTGTTGGAGCTGTGTCATCAGTACAGGGATTTTATTAATTCCCTTATTAGTTGTGTCTAATTACATTTTAGTCTTCCATTGGGTTTTTAAATTTTGTTTACTGTATTTTTCATTCTTGAGAATTCTATTTGGTTTGTTCGTTCATTCGTTCAATCCTCATTAGAGGAGGAAAGGGATGGGGGGTGGGGGGAGAGAGAGAGAGATTGATTTTGATCTGTTGCCTTTAGTACATGCCCCGACCAGGGATGGTGCCCTAACCAGGAATTGAACCAGCAACCCTTTGGTGCACAGGACAGCGCTCAACCAGCTGAGCCATGTGGGCTGAGCTCTTCTTTTGTTTTTTAAATCTGTTTGGTGGTTCTTTATTGTCCCTTGGCTTTTAGTTTATTTATATATGTTGCATGTAATTATTTTATACTAGAAGCCTGGTGCATGACATTCATGCACTTAGGGGTGGAGGGTCTTCTCAGCCCGGTTTGACTGACACCATTGCCACCGTGCTCGCCAGCCATCAGCCCGGCTTGTGGGAGCACACTGACTACCAGGGGGCAACACCTGTGTTGAGCACCTGTCCCCTGGTGGTCAGTGTGTGTCATAGCAACTGGTCGTTCCACCATTCTGTCAATTTGCATATTACCCTTTTATTAGATAGGATTCTTTTCTGACAATTCCATTGCTCATGGCCTTATCTTTCTGTTTCTGCTGGTTTCGCTCGTGTTGTCTTGCATCCTTATAGTTGTGTTTTTTATTTATTTTTTTTACTATAAACCACTCATTTTCCTGGGAACTTAACTTTAAGGCCTAGATTTAAGTTAAGTTCTTCCAGAAAAGGTTTGTAATTACTTCTGTCAGTTGCTGGGAAGTACTACCACATTGGAACCAATTTTAGTCCAGTTCATAGCTTATAGTTTTGCACTACAGAGGTAGTTGAGTTCAGACCACAAACTCACTTAAAGCTGCCTTTTCATACATGGTTTAGAAATCCTTATTTTTCTTTACCTGAGCAACAGCAATTTTTCTTGATGTCCTCTTCTGTACCAGTGGGATTTTTTTCTTGTACCCCTCAGATTGTGGGTGTAATTCCATTGTTCTTCAGTCATCTCCCATTAGCCTCCTTACTTTGGGCAGGTCCTAAATTTATCTCCTGTTCTTGAATGGGCATGGGAGTTTAAGGACTCTTGGGATTGGCAGCCACCCTCAGAGTTAAAGCCAGCTTTGGCACTCACTTATTTTGTAGGATTCTTGATTTTGTTTTGTTTGCACTTTCAGATACTCCTTTACGTTAGCTCAGTGGCAGATATTAAAAAAAAGTAATGTTTTATAAGGTTTTTTAAAAAATGAATCCTCACCTGGGGATATTTTTCCATTGATTTTTTTAGAGAGAGTGGAAGGGAGGGGGAGAGACAAAGAGGGAAACATTGATGTGAGACACATCGAGTGATTGCCTCCCGCATGCGCCCTGAGCAGGCTGGGGGATTGAGCCTGCAAACGAGGTATTATGTGACCTTGACCAGAATCAAACCCATGACCCTTTAGTCCAGGGGCCTAACCACTGAGTCAAACTGGTTAGGGCTTACCAGGTTTTTTCGTTTCAGGTAGGAGCATTGCCCAAGGTATATGATCTGTATTGCTGGCGATAGAAGTTCCATGACTGTTTTGTGTGTTTTTTTCCATGTGAGAGACCTTTGTGTACTTGAAAGCCTCTCTACCCCTGAATCTCTTCCTGTTTTTCCTAGGTTACTCAGCTGTTCCTTAGGGAATACGATTTCCAAACAGATGCCACCCAGCCCTGTCTTTCTTCTCTGGACGCTTTCTGGTTACGGCAGCCACACGGACATAGTTCTCCAAGTGTGGAGGGACATTGATCTTTCAGTCTCTGTCTTACTTATCTGGGTTCACTAACCCTATCTTAAGCCTTTCCTCTAAGTCAGACTTTTTATTCTCAGCCGTGTTTATTCTGTTCCTTTCTGCTTCTAGTTCTGCATCGGTGCTGGTTGGGACTGTGTTTTTTTAAAGTTTGCAGTCTCATTTTGTTGTTTCAGTGTCCAGCTTTTCAACTCTTTTCTGGAATTCATGATCTGATGATGTTGTCTTGTAGTGAGCAACGGCTATGAGGAATGTCCTTCTCCTTAGGTGGTTACCGTTGGAGTTGGCTTTATTTTGCACGCTTTTTTCCTTGTATGTTTGCATCGTTGCCATGCCATTTTCTTTCATCTTGGCTCATGCTTAGGTGACTCTCTCTGGACATTCTATTTGTTCTGATGCGTGGTGGGTGATTTCTTGTCTGAGAGCATTTGGTTGAGGCAGGATTTAGCTAAAGCTTTGTTACACCTGTATTTCAGTATATCTAGGTCTCATCTTCTGATAGTTTGTTAAAAGTTAACCATACCGGAGTTCACTCTGCCTGGTTGGAAGGGAATAATACCCATTGGGCTTTGATTATTTCCTTAACCCATCTTGTATTTCTGCAGTCTCCACTTTAAAGAATCAGTCCAGATGTTCTCTCCGCATTTTGCTCTTTCTCCCTAGCTGCCGTGTCTACCACTCTGATCTGAAGAGCAGGAGAGAAGATAAGGAAACCCCTTCCATTTGCTTCTCCGAAGATTTGGGAGTATTAATGAGAATGGTCAGGATTTTGCTGAGTTGCCTGGATAACTTCCAGGGCTTAGAAGAGGGAATATGTATTGTGTTTTGCTCTCTGCTATGGATTGGAAACTTGTTTCTTCCTTTCATTGCCAGTATTTGAAGTTTATTGCATCAGATTATATCTCGTTCCTCCTTTGGTTCTTATTACACGTTGTTACTACTGTTTTTTTTAGTCTTCCAGGTATTGGGAGGAAGTCCGTGAAGTAGTTTTAGTGTTCCGGAAGTCTGGCGCTAGGGTATTTGTACTTTGTTTTTGCGTAGGTACAACTAAGCCATGTCTCTCCTGTTACAATCTTCTTTAGTGGATGTGTCAGGGCTCAGGAGAAGGATGGAGCCTAAGATCGCCAATCTCTTCTAAAGCTTAGACTTTAGACTGAAATCTCTGGGATCATTCAGCTTCTCAGTCTGCCTCTGTCTCTGTATGTGCCTCCGTCTCTCTCTTGAGGAGCTGCTTTCAGTGAAGAAAGCTCAGAGGTGGGGAACGTGAAGACAAAGCCTGAGGGTTGGGCTGTCTTTAGACTATTCCCATTTAAGGTATTACACTTCTTGTTCTTTAGCCTTCAACTTTTTTCCTTTTATTAACTTCATTTGCCTCAAAATGGATGAGAGGGGACTATATACCAAAAGAAATTAAGTTGCCAAGGAAACTGGCTTATGCAAATGTCAGTAAGACCAAACGTCACCTAAAAGAAAAATTTCCAAACAGGTCATGTCCTGCTCTTGTTTTTGACACACATTTCATTTGTTAGAGTGAGAATTACTATAAATGTTAAAAGAAGTTGACTAACATAACAAGTAGTGATTGGAGCCTCTTACTTCACAACTAAATTTTCATTTCCCTTTGGGTTCAGAGGGAGGAGGGAAATGGGAGAATCTTTAAACACAGAATTTGGGGATCAGAAATAAGAATTAGAAGTAGAATTAAGGTATCCCAGCTTTAATAGTAAAAAATACACTGATATTTGCTTAACAAATATCAATGTTGATTTGATTAACTATTGAACTAAATATAGGACATGTGAAGTGAGTAACTAGGGTTTGGAAATATTTTTGCTTATGTCATTACTTGACCTTAGTAAGAGATGGACTCCCTGGAGACTGACTTTGCTGGTGCTTTTCCGACTTGCTTCACAGCTGGTTTGACTTCTCATGTGACATGCTGAGGTTTTGTGCTGGAGCACAGGACATGCTGCTGATTTGCAGAGCTGACCTCAGCTGTAAGCACTTTTGTCTTCTCCAGCATTGAAGTGCAGAGACTACACACAAGTGTGCTATGCCGACGTTCAGTGCATTACTTTGTGGATGATGGTCACATGTTTCATGAAGACTTCCTGAATCAAAAATGATTCAACTTTTCTCAGCTAACCTTCCATATAACTCCTGACTACTGGGATTTGTTATCCAATGCTATTTGTCCTATATATGGATATTATTTTAGGAAGTTTCAGTAATCACCCTCTCTCATTCTGTCTCATACTTAGCTACACTAAATACAAAAACGTAGGAAGTTTTACTTCTTAGCAACAGATGCTAATGGATGACATTGGGGGCATCACTTTAGTCTCTCATCAGCTCACCTGTGTAATGAAAAAGCTATATAAGATCCTCTGAGTCTTTGGAAATGGTAAATTTAAGAAAATATCCACCTAGCTCAGTGCTATGGCTTTTCTTTTTCGGCTTGTTTTAAAATTATTCATTCTTAGATGTTATCAAAAGATAGCCAGGAGGGTATGATATGCCTGTGTTAGTCATGGCTTACTGAGAGTCAGCCCAGGCATTAAGAAATGTTAATTGAGGGTCTGTTAGGTGTCTGCTACGAGGCTTGGTGCTTGGAATACTGTCATGAGCAGACTGGCCCGCACCTTTATGGACTGTAGTCCCCTGGGGTCAGTAGGATGACTGAAATGCCCGCTGAGTCTTTTTGTTGCCTGTATCAGAGTTGGTAGACCTCGCTTCAGGAAAACATTTTATTTCATTTGGAAACATCAGGATTTTTGTTTTGATTTCAGATAACAAACTAGGTAGAGGCTTCTTTTTTTTTTTAAACCTGTTAAAAACCAGAAGTTCACTTTGGAATGCCTAATTATTGTTCTTTGTCTTCTAATATATTGCATAGTTTACTAGAATTGTAACTTCACAATCACGTTCTCAGTGGGCATTGAAAATGTAAATCAAAGTCAATCCTGATGCTTTTGAATGGTGTAAAATGCATTATCCTATCTGCAGTTGGAGAATTAATGTGGAAATGGATTGTGCACAGATCTGGGCAGATGTGCAAGTTGTCCAGACAGCATGGAGCTTCTGCTCATTGTTAGTTAGTGTTTTCACTCTTCTCCTGAACCCAGCGTGGGCTTAGCAAGTGAAACCAGGTTTCCCTTCTGGAAGATGTAACAGTGTCTCCCCTGTGGCACACAAGACCTTACCTCTTTCTGTACCAACCACCGTCAACATCAGGGCAGGCTGATAACTACCCCTAACTTCCCTCCACAAATGACATCTCTCCTTTTTCACAGGTGACCTCTGGGGGTACAGAAAGCATACTGATGGCCTGCAAAGCTTATCGGGACCTGGCCTTAGAGAACGGGATCAGAACTCCAGAAATGTATGTGTGTGGGGCTGTGTCGTTCTCCCAACCCCCTGCTGAGATTTGTCTGGAATGCTGCTGCCTGAAGCACCCTGACTGCTTTCAGCATCTTCTCTTCCTTTGGCCATTCTAGTCCTCTTTCCTCCTGTCCTGTGTCCTTGACTCTTCTCTCTTCACATTCACCAAAATCCTAAGTGGATTAGCCAGTTAATTTTCAAAATCACCCGCCCCCCACACATACCCTGACCCCCACCTCTCTTTTATAAATGGTACATATACTGCAAGCAAAAATGAGATCCTTTTTCTAAGTGACAAGACTACATCTATGAATTCTGTGATATTTATTATAAATTATTTGGAGCCTGAGGAACGCTCTCTGTTTATATTAGTTCAATGAAAGTTATATTACAGGCTGCTTTGGGGTTCCCCTAAGAAAATTTCAAGCTAGCTTGGCTGGTGTGGGTCAATGGGTGAGCATTGACCCAGGAACCAGGAAGTCACCTGTTGGATTCCTGGTCAGGGCACATGTCTGGGTTGCGGGCTCAATCCCCAGTAGGGGGCGTGCAGGAGGCAGCCAATCGATGAGTCTCTCTCATCATTGATGTTTCTTTCTCTCTCTCCCCCTTCCTCTCTGAAATTAATAAAAATATATTTAAAGAAAAAAATTTCAAGCTAAGGGTAGTTTTATGGGATAGAAAATTCTTTAATCTTTTTGAGGTTTACCCATATTGCCACCCCATAGATTTTTGGGTTTTTTTTGCAATATATTTGTATTGATTTCAGACAGCAAGGGAGAGGGAGAGAGAGAGAAATATCAATGATGAGAGAGAATCATTGATTAGCTGCTTCCTGCACACCCCCTACCGTGGATTGAGCCTGCAACCCGTGCACGTGCCCCTGACCAGAATCAAACTTGGGGCCCTTTAGTCCGCAGGCCGACACTCTATCCACCGAGACAAACTGGCTAGGGCCCACCCCATAGTTTCGCTATTTGGTTGCATTTTTTTTTCTGTAGACCCTCTCCTTGTACAGTGTGTTTATACATTATTTGGTTAATGTTTTTCCCACAAGTGTCAGTGACTAGGACTTGGTTGCGCATGATCTCATGCTGCAATTCCTACTTAGCCTAAGAGAGTAAATCAGGCTGCCATCTTTCTTTAAGCTAAATCTTTGGTGCTTGGTACTTAGTAAGAGAGCTTTTTCTCCGTTAAAGGGAACAGGTTAATTGTAAGCGTGGAACCATTGAGGGAAGTCTGAAAGCAAATACTTAACTATGACTCAGTTTCCTTTTTTAATACTATTTGAAATGCTACTTCCAAGTGTGCAGTGCAGATGGGGATTATAGTTTCTTATAGGATCGTGGTCTTTCAAAGATGGAGGGGACCTTTGATCTGATGCTTGGCTGCTGCTTTAACAGCCCTGCCAAGCAAGCTTACATTTCCTGCCTCACCCTGTACCGTGTCAGGAAGCTTGCTCTCCTCTGATGTGCCGGTCTTTGGATAGGCAACCGTTTTATGTTAATTTGATCCAAATTCCCCGTTCTCTTACCTGTCAGCCCTAGTTTATATTTTGGATCCTTCGATGTAGGATTACTTCCAAGTTTTTCCTGTTGCCAAAATGATTTCCTAAATAGTAGGGAGAAGGTTCCTTAGAATATCTCTTTTTGTGCTTAAAAAGTAAATATAAACACTTCAAAATTTTTGAGGAAAAGTAATCAGAAGTTTACTCCTGATGTTTTAGATGAGCTGCAACTATGTTCTTTTGAACCGCATTCCCTTGTTCTCTGCTTCCTGTCTCTTAGTGTGGCCCCCCAGAGTGCCCATGCTGCGTTTGACAAGGCAGCCCATTATTTTGGGATGAAGATTATACGGGTTCCACTGAACAAAATGATGGAGGTGGATGTTCGGGTGAGTTCCTCTGAAGGGCCATTGTCTGCCCTGGGCTCTGAGAAGCAGGAAGTGTACCCAGTTGACTGTTTTTTTCCAGTGTCACATGCAGACAGGCTCAAAATGTCTTTGATTGTAGTGGCCAGAGTTGCAAAATCTTCCACTGGCAGTGCTGATTGAGTACAGCCTCAGTCTTTGCACAGATTCATCCGTTTGTTCTTAACTGTAAAGACCCGGGTTTGCTTCAGCACCGCCACCTTCTCTTCTCTGTTTGTGAAATAAGCATGTCCTAACTTGCTCTAAGACTCACTGTGGTTTGTATGTTTTTTTTAAAACTTTTAAAAAAATCCTAACTGGAGGATATGTTTTTATTGATTTGAGAGAGAGAGAGAGAGAGATGCCCTGAGAGACAGAGAGAGAGAGAGAGAGAGAGAGATGCCCTAAGAGAGGGGGGAGAGAGAGGAGAGAGAAAGAAAGAGAGAGAGATGCCCTGACTGGGAATCGAACCTTTTGGTGTACAGGATGTACAAAACCAGCCAGGGTGTCACTGTGGTTTTGATTGGCCTGAGTGAGCACCATTGCCAGTATAAAGTAATGATTTTTTCCATAAGTAAACTATTCCAGTTTATTAGCATTAGCATTATTCCCCTCGTCTTTATTGAGGCATTAATGTACAATTAATTGACAAATTAAAAATTGTATATATTTAAGGAGTGCAACTTAATGTTTTGATGTCAGTATACATTGTGAAATAGTCAACACATTCAAGCGTTTAACATTTTCATCACCTTGCACAGTTAACATTTTTCTTTTTTTTTTTTTTCATGGTTGAAATATTTAAGACTGCCCTGTAGATCTCTAATTAAATTTTAAATATACAATGCAGTATTAACAAAACTTGTTTAGTAGTCACATGGCAATACAATATCTCCAGAATGTATTTGTGTAATTGAAACTTGGTACCCCCCCTTTTTTTTTTATTTTATTGCTTAAAGTATTACAAAGGGTATTACATATGTGTCCTTTTTTTTTTTCCGCCCTTGACAATCCCCTGGCCTCCCCTACCCCCCAGTGTCTTATGTCCATTGGTTATGCTTATATGTATGCATACAAGTCCTTCGGTTGATCTCTTACCCCCCTCCCTCCTGCCCCCCAACCCTCCCCGGCCTTCCCGCTGCAGTTTGACAATCTGTTTGAGGCAGCTCTGCCTCTGTATCTATTTTTGTTCATAAGTTTATAATGGTCTCTGTTATCCATGAATGAGTGAGATCATGTGGTATTTTTCCTTCATTGACTGGCTTATTTCACTTAGCATAATGCTCTCCAGTTCCATCCATGACGTTGCAAATGGTAAGAGTTCCTTCTTTTTTACAGCAGCATAGTATTCCATCGTGTAGATGTACCACAGTTTTCTAATCCATTCATCTACTGATGGGCACTTAGGCTGTTTCCAGATCTTAGCTATGGTGAATTGTGCTGCTATGAACATATGGATGCATGAAACTTGGTACCCCTTGACCAACATCTCCCCATTCCTCCACTCCCAACCCCTGGCAGCCACCTTTCTACTCTCTGCTTCTATAGGTTCAGGTTTTTAGATCTAAGTGAGATCATGCAATATTTGTCTTTCTGTTCCTGGCTTAAGTTAGCGTAGTGTCGTCCAGGTTCACCCATGTAGTAAAAAATGGCAGGATTTCTTTTCTTTTTAAGGCTGAATAATATTCCTTTCTTGATTAATTTTATGCCTTGCATTTGTATAGAACTTTCCAGTATTCAGAGTGCTATCGGAATTTCATTGGAGCCTGGGGCAGCCCAGGGAGGTCATAGAAGCTGCTAGTATTATTGCAGTTCATAGATGAGGAAACGGACTGGGTGGAGTGAAGTAGTTTACACCAGGTTTCACTGCTAGTTGGCTTTTACCTCTTAGCCCAATATTCTTTTTCCCTCACAAGGATTTTGCTGTTTTTGTATTGTGCTCTCTTCCCCCAGTGGACCCATCTAGCCTTGTTTGTATTCTGCTACCATGGTGGGCAGCAGGCTTCTCCCAGGTTGGAGAGGTGAAGGAGGGGCCAGTAGTGAAACTGAAGTTCGTAGACAAAATACGATAATAGATTAATCTTGTTAGGGCAATAGGAGAGTAACTGAGATGTGGATGCTCATTTTCCTTCCCACGTGTAACTCCTAGGCAATGAGAAGAGCCATCTCTAGGAACACTGCCATGCTCGTCTGTTCTACCCCACAGTTCCCTCATGGTGTGATCGATCCTGTTCCTGAAGTGGCCAAGGTATGTGAGAAAAAGGGACCCCTAGGCAGTGAAACTGAGATTTTAAAATAGAATCTCATGGTACAGTATTTGGCAAATAGAAGCGATTTTGAATTTAGATTTTAGCACATGGGTGGTGAATAGCTCTCATCAGCTCTGTGGTAAACTCTGCAGCTCTGTTTGGAGCCTCTGAAGGTTACTGGCTTCTGCTGTAGGGGAGGAGAATAGAAGGAAGAAGTCTTTGTTTAAATGGGATATTTGGGGGTAGGACTAACATTTCAATTCAGATCAGGAAATGATCTGCATTTAGGAGCATGCCTACCAAAGGGTGGTATTCAATCTGCTGCTCCATAGCACACCCTCCCTCCTTACCTGCTGGGAAGTTAGCAAGCAGGACCTTGGACCCACTCCAGAGGCAGCCGGAATCAGAGTGGTGCTCATTTTCTGCATGATTTTGCAGTGAATTTGAGGGCCTGCATATTTAAATATAAAATAAACACCACATTTCAGATGAATTATTTTGAAGGCTAAATACATTTGAAAGATGAACTCTTTTTATTGGGAATGTCAAAAAGTAGCCAGCTTTTTAAAACATGGAAGATATCCTATATAATAAAAGGCTAATATGCAAATTGACCAAACAGCAGAATAACTGGTCGCTATGATGCTCACTGGCCACCAGGGAGCAGATGCTCAATGGAGGAGCTGCCCCCTGGTGGTCAGTGCACTCCCACAGGGGGAGCACTACTCAGCCAGAAGCCGGTCTCATGGCTGGCAAGCGCAGCGGCGGTGGCAGGAGCCTCTCCCACCTCCACAGCAGTGCTAAGGATGTCCGACTGACGGCTCCCAGACTGCGCGAGGGCACAGGCTGAGGGGGATCCTCCCCCCCCCCCCAAGTGCACGAATTTCGTGCACCGGGCCTCTAGTAGTACATAATGGCCTTATAGTTACAGCCCACTTTTCCACCCATGTCTTGCAAAGTTTTTGTTACAGGGCTGTAAATGAAATTCTCTTATGGTCTTTGTTTTTTGGAACTAGCTGGCTGTCAAATACAAAATACCTCTTCATGTAGACGCTTGTCTGGGGGGCTTTCTCATCGTCTTTATGGAGAAAGCAGGATACCCACTGGAGCAACCATTTGATTTCCGGGTGAAAGGTGTGACCAGCATTTCAGCGGATACCCATAAGGTGAGCTACGGAAGGGACCAAATGTCAGTCAGAGGAGACAGCTGATTATTTTGACCATTATCAACAAAATAAATTGGTTAAAGCATTAGCTTTTCCCAAAATGTAAAATGAAATCTGGCTCTTTGCTTTCACCAGGGCAGCTGATTCAGGTGACAGGGTACAGTGATAGAGATGACAAGCAATAGTGGAAAGGAACCCATTATTTTTGTGTCTTATGGCTGAGAGAATTTCTATAACTGGGACATGTTAGTGTAGTGGCCCTTTTTAGAGTTAGTTCCCGCCCTAGCTGGTTTGGCTCAGTGGATAGAGCATCGGCTTACGGACTGAAGGGTACCAGGTTCGATTCTGGTCAAGGGCACATGCCTGGGTTGCAGGCTTGGTCCAACGTACCTGTGACAGCCAATCAATGATTCCCTCTCATCATTTATGCTTCTATCTCTCTCTTCCTCTCCCTTCCTCTCTGAAATCAATAAAAATATATTAAAAAAAAAAAAAAAGTTCCCTGAGCCTTGAGGCGATCTGAGGGGAGGATGGAGGGAGGTTTAATTGGGATTCCTGAGGGAGGTATGTAAATGCTGCAGCTCCCATGCTGCTGGGTTCCTGCACCTGTGGCAGGAGTATGCTGATGGAAAGTCCTTTGGAAAAAGGGAAGAACTTAACGTGCTCAGGAATGTTTGGCTTGCAATGTTTGAAATGTCCATTCCTGCCCCCCCTCATGGACTGAGACAAAATCTAGATCAGTTCATTGTAAAACTGGATGAAATAGCTTCTAGATTCTGAAGCTCTTAGTAGAAAGGAAGTGTACTAGTAAGTGAACAAGGATGAGAAGGGAGTGAGGTCGTGATTGTAGTTGACCTGAGTGACTTGGATTCCTGGCTTCCAGTGGCACTTTATCTTTGCTTTCATCCTGACATACTGCCCTGGAATAATGATTTATTTATTATTTTTTAAAATATATTTTGATTGATTTCAGAGAGGAAGGAAGAGGGAGAGAGAGAGAGAAACATCAATGATGAGAGAGAATCATTGGTTGGCTGCCTCCTGCAAGCCCCACACTGGGGATTGAGCCCACAACCTGAGCATGTGCCCCTGATCGGAATCGAATCTGGGACCTTTCAGCTCGCAGGCCGACGCTCTATCCACTGAGCCGAACCGGCTAGGGCTGGAATAATGTTTTAAATAAGGAAAACCACGTGCTGGGTGGGAAAGGGGAAGTAAACTGATTAGCAGGACAAGGCACTGTTCCTCCTGGGCCTTGGATTCTTCATCCCTAAAATAGAGTTTCAGCTCCATCCCTTCAGTTCTCTCTACCTGTTAACATTGTAAGTTTGAATTTTTAATGTGAGTGAGAAGCATCATAGAGAATGTGAGGGAAAGTTTTCCATGATCAGCGTGCCAGGGCAGGTCTGCTGAACAGAATTGTACAATCACCTGTCTGCTTCTCCCCTCAGTATGGCTATGCCCCCAAAGGCTCTTCCGTGGTGTTATACAGTGACAAGAAGTACAGGAGCTATCAGTTCTTCGTTGATCCAGACTGGCAGGGTGGCATCTACGCTTCCCCAACCGTCGCGGGCTCACGGCCTGGTGGCATTAGTGCAGCCTGCTGGGCTGCCTTGATGCACTTCGGTGAGAGCGGCTATGTTGAAGCTACCAAACAGATCATCAAAACGTCTCGCTTCCTCAAGTCAGAGTATGTGGAGGGTTGGGATTCTCCTTGTCTCTTGCTTTGTCTGCTAGTGTGCTCAAGGCATCTGCCCGGCCAGGCACCTGTAGCCCCAGCCCATTCGCTGTCTCCTGAGAGACCAAGGGCTTAGGACAGCAGCTTAGGAGTGTGGTGTTGGCCTGGGAGGATAGGGCTCCCTTGCTCTGCTGTGACTTGGAATGTCAGGTTAGCACTTCATCTAGGCCAGCGGTTCTCAACCTGTGGGTCGCGACCCCTTTGGTGGTCGAACGACCCTTTCACAGGGGTCGCCTAAGACCATCCTGCATATTAGATATTTACCTTATGATTCATAACAGTAGTAAAATTACAGTTATGAAGTAGCAACAAAAATAATTTGATGGTTGGGGGTCACAACATGAGGAACTGTATTTAAAGGGCCAGAAGGCTGAGAACCACTGATCTAGGCCCTCTTGTTTCCAAGGATGTCTTAACCACTGGCAGCTCTTACCAAGTACTGAGGGACAGTTTAATGACTGAGACAAGACAGTGGTTCTGAAATTTGAGGATGCATCCTAATCACCTGGAGGGCTTATTAAAGTACAGATTCCTGGGCCCTGCTCCTAGAGTTCTAACTCATTAGATCTGGAATGGCCTGAGCATTTGCATTTCTAGGAAGTTCCCAGTGGATGCTGATGCTGCTGGTCTAGGAATCCCACTTGGAGAATCACTGGGATAAGAAAAGAACTGGAGAAGGAATGGGGAAGGGGGCAGCGATGTAATCTTGGGTTAAGCTAAGGCTAGAACTAAGCTGTGCTCTGTTGAGCATATCTGTTCACATACTGCCTGTCTCTCTGTGTCACCAGGATTGGGGAGGCTTTTTTCAGAATCTTGAGGGTGAATAAAAGTGGCCAGTGGACATGTTTCATTTGAAAAAAGGCCCACATATGATTCTGATAATCCCTATCTGTTGAGAACTGTACTAGTTCTTGCTTTAGGGACTACATATGTTTTTAAAATTGAGGGATGGAGAAATTGTTTTTTCAGTATTTTGAAAAAGTGTCTTATTCCTCAGATGTCCCTGGGGGTGATATCATAATTTGGGAGTTGGGCAGACAGGTTAGGAGCCAATGATTCTGATTCATTGGGTCTAGATATGGTTTGGGCCTTTGACTATTTGTAATGCTTAGGAATTACTGATCTCAGTCTAGATACCTTATTTTACAGGATGAGAAAACTAAAGCCCAAAAGGTTAGGCTGTAAGGGAAACATTGGGTGATGAAAGAGATGATGACCAGAGGACCGTATGTGGCTGAATTTTCTTTCTGTTCCTTTTCTTGTTTGCTTTAAGACTGGGAAATATCAAAGGCATCTTTGTTTTTGGGGATCCTCAGTTGTCGGTCATTGCTCTGGGCTCCCATGATTTTGACATCTACCGACTGTTTAATCTGATGACTGCTAAGGGGTGGAACTTGAACCAGCTGCAGTTCCCGTCCAGGTAAACTTGAAGAAGCCCCTTTTTCTTCCTTTGCTTTGTGACTTTTGAAGAACTTGGGTAGCAAGGTGATCTGAAAATACAGAGATGGGCTGCTAGGGCCCAGCACTAGTGGCAACAGTAGGATCTAGGATTTCTGTCCAGACACCTGGAGTATCTCAGTATCAAAACAGGACCATTATCTTTAAACTCTGGCAAAGTTCGGTGGCAGCCTCTTGAGATCAGGGGTCTGTCATAAGATTCCCAACCCCACTCTCTCTGTACTCTCAGATCCGTCTTGTACACGGTCTTCATGTTGCTCTTATAAACCGACTTGTACCTGAGTAATACTTAGCTAACAACCTCGCAGAGCTCCTGGTCCTTCAGGCCTGCTGCTTCCCTAGCCTCACCGTCCATGCTGCCGTTAAGTCAGCACTCCCCCCGCAGAATAGGGCTCTTCGTGTCCCCCACGTACCCCGATCCGATCACGTTCGCACCATTGCCAGCCCCATTTGACTCTGCCTTTTCCTCTTCACAATCCCTCTGCCCCACAGACGCCCTCCAGGGGCATTAGAGCTGCTTCTCTGCCCTGACACCCTTCAAGACCCAGCCGATGGCCCTGTCCCCAGGAGGGCTTATCATCTAAGATAAAGATAAAGGCCACATGGCTGAGGAACTAGTGGTGGACAGACTTTGAGGGGAGGGGTGGGGCAGCGCAGCCGCTGTATCCATTCTGCCAGGAAGGTTCTCGATGAGGCCGAGACGCCCTCCTGCCAGCCCGTGCTTGACAAGCCATGGACTTGGGAGCCCTGGTTCCCAGCGCTGGGGACAGTGTGGACGACTACACTTGTCACAAGTAACGTGAAGGAGCAACCAATAAATGCCTGTACTGGGGGCTGCTTTATTTTATAACTTCAAAATTATTTTTTTCTAAGGTGCATCTCTCTTTGTCTCTCTTCTCTCATAGTATTCATTTCTGCGTCACGTTAGTACACACCCGGAAGCGAGTAGCCGTACAGTTCCTAAAGGATGTCCGAGAGTCTGTCACTCAAATCATGAAGAACCCTAAAGGAAAGGCCACAGGAATGGTAGGAGCACTTGGGGTTTTATCTTCTCTGTTGAAGGTTAGGTGTTACGGGGAGGGGGTTGAAAGAACCAGGTGACCTTGAGTCTGTTCCTGCCTCTGCCTCTTATCCACAAACCTGTTTCCTTATTTCATTGTAGCTGATGATTTCTGCCTTGTCCATTCCCAGGGAATGGACAGACTGAGTATAAAGCACCCTGTAAATTTGTAAGTGCTGTATGCAAAGGCAGGTGGTGGCAGTGTCCATTTGAAAAGAAAAATTTGACACAGGAGAGGCAATAAACCAATTGTCTCTTGAATTTTCTACATAAAATCCCACAGGATAGTTCCTTTGGGCAGAAAGGCAGATGACTGGCAAGTACCTGGGAAAACTTACCAAGCTGGCTATCCCTCTGATAGAATGGAGCCTGGGGTGGGGATGGAGTTGGGGAGAGGAGGCCACATGCAAGGCAAGGATCGGGGGGAGGAGCACAGCCGTTCTGGATCCCTCATCATTAACAATTCTGTGACTGGATTTGCAGGGTGCGATCTATGGCATGGCCCAGACCACTGTCGACAGGAACCAGGTAGCAGAATTGTCCTCGATCTTCCTGGACAGCCTTTTCAGCACAGACACTGTACCTCAGGGCAGCCAGATGAATGGCTCTCCGAAGCCCCGCTGAGCCCGAGGGCTTCTGGCCTTCAGAAGGTTCTGGGGTGTGGAACAGGCCCCACGGAGATTCAACATCTGGTCTTGCTCCATAGAGCACAATGAGACAGACACAAGACAGCTTGATCCTCAGGATTCGAGTTCCTCCTTTCATCATCCTTTTGTGGTTTTTAATGTGAAAGCCCCGAAGGATTCCATGACGTAATTATTTTGCCCTTGTTCTAAACATCACCCCAGAAATTGTTTTAACCATTTCCTTCTCTAATCTTTCTAGCTTTTACCTTCACTTAATCATGGGGTGGCAGCTCTGGCCTGTCCTGATTCCTTAGGGAAGCTGGGGCAGTTTGAGGTAGAAAAAGGTTTTCGTTGTCATCTCAAGCAGATGGTTTTAGTCACATAGGAAGCATTCGTGTGACAGTTCTCCCGGTGGGTGCTCGGTAACTCTGAGCCGGAGGCTCTTCAGCCCTGCTCTCCGCGTGGGTCACTTGTCTCTCAGAGTTACGTTTCCTGCAGCTTTTCTTCTCCCAAGACACAGGCTGCCCAGGCCTTGTTACTCTGCAGCAGTGGCCAGTCCGCCAAGGCGGCGTGTCCAGTGGTACATGGTCCTCTTCTAGTGTGTAGTCCCTTTGGTATTTGGTTTCCACCATCTTTGGAGATTCGTATTTGAAATTGTGCCCCCACTGGTTTATTCTGGAACTAGGAAGGGACTGTAATTCCCAGAGAATCTAGGACCTCCTGGCCTATTGCTGCCTCTCTGAGTATCGGGGTAGGATGAGCACGTAAATTCAAATATGTCACCAAAGTTCATTGTAGACCTCCCCTCCCTCACTGCTTTAAGCCATCATGTATGAGAATGTTTGCTCACAGCACCTTCACAAGTTGCCTTGATTTATCCTAGTTGGTACAAGGAGGGTATGAGTGAGTCCCCAAGGCAAGGGAAAATGTTTCGTTCCATTGGTGTGTTCTTACAGCCTCCTTCCTCTCATTCAGCTCCCAAAGGTACTATGGCAGTTCAGCCTCAGGTACTGGACACTTCTCAGCCCTGGCGAGGATGAGAGGACATTTGGAATAGGGAAACAAGATGATGTCGGTTGTAGCCTAGGGCTTGTGATTTCTTAAGACTAGTTGCTCAGAACGGTGCAGGGACAGGGCCAAACTCTGTGCCCACTTTCTACCTTTTCTGCCCTGCATGGGGCCTGCCTGGATCTCACCTGAGCCACTGTCCTACCCTAGTGACGACATACTGTATGTGTGCCTTTTCCTCAGCGGGGAGCAGTGGTGGCTATTCCTGACCCAGGCCCAGGGGTGGGGATCAGTCTTTGAGGTTTTGTTTGGGTTGGGAGAAACTCCTCTGTCCGTTCCCCTTCTCAGGGACTCCTGAAGATTCAGCCACTTCAGGCTGGTATCCTCTCGCCCCCCTCGCTGGGTATGCTGGCCAGGAGCCAACATGACCATTTCCCCCAGCTCCTCACCACTTTTGTCTAAAATGTTCTTCTGCACTGTACTTTCTACACAAAACTGTGACTGGCCATGTCGCTGCAGGGTGTGTGTGTGTGTGTCAGTCATCCTGTGCATTGTGGGTTCCAAGAGTGGTTGGGGTGTGTGTGTGTGTGTGTGTGTGTGTGTGTGCGCGCGCGTGTTACAGTTGCTGAACTGGTGGGCATCTCCTGAGAGAGGAGGAGTGGTCGGAGCTGTGGGTGAATTGCCTTTTGTGTCTCCAGTGCATTCATTATGTTGGAGGAAGTCCAGGGACCCAGCCCCACCCAGCAGGCACCACTGTGGTTTGTCGGCTGCTAAAATGGAGAAGCATGCACCCTACAGAGTGTCCTCTTCCTCCACTGTCCCCCCAGGACCGCCCCTGTGCTGTGCTAACATTGCTCAGGGGTTGGGCTGGGGTGAAGGTCATGGGACTATTTTTCAAAGGGACCTACTGTAGCCACTTTAATTTATGTTTACGAGCCTTAGTTTGAGTTAACATTTGTGGGCTTTCCATTCTGTGTGTATCTGCTTGTAGTAGCACCCCGTCCGGCAGAGGTGGGCAGAATGTCTTAACAATATCATGTTGTTAGCAAATGTCCACTGGCCTCTGCAAAAACTGTACTGTCTTGTTTCTGCATTAGAAGTCAGTAGACATGTGACTATACTGCCATGTCACTTCATATTGCCAGTTTTATACGTGGAAAATGGTACTTGCCTCCTTTAAATCTTCTGTCTTTAACCTCCTCGTTCCCTCAACGTTCTCTTCCTAATTGCAGCAATAATCTCTTAAAAAGCAATTAAATAATTAAATGTTTCAAATCTTGATTGTTGTGGATGGTTGCATTCATTTATTAGGTGTCTGCACATCAGCCCAGATGGGATGCTGGCAGCTCTTGAACCCGCAGCTGGTGAGAGATCGCCCCCTTGTGGTGAAGTGGTTGTCTGTGACACTGATATTAGGGCAAATAGACATGAGTGGGTGAGCAGCACGCCTGCCTAGCTCCCAGCACTTTCATGGCTCCACCGGGAGTGATGGCCACACCTGCTTTAAGGAGGTCTGGAACTCAGGTCTTTAGTTCCCCAGGGGTAGGGTCCTCCTTTATGCCGTCATCTTTGTCATCCACTTCTTACGTATACCTTAATGAGAGATTGAAGCATCTGGGCTAGTGTCCAGCCAGCTGGGCAGTGAGCTCCATCTAACCAATGGACACGGACTTCACACCTTGCATTTGGTTTGGGAACTGATGCAACCCCTCCAATGATCTTTGCACCCACAACTGCTGCGTGTCTTGTTCCATTATGACTAAGAAGCGGGAAGCCTTTTTGAAGGGCTATTCAGGTTCCAAAGACTCGTTCAGGTAACCACACTTTTCATCTGGCTTTCAGCCCATTCAGACTTTGCCAGAATCAAGTCGAGCAATGTGGTCTTTGCTGTAGTTTTATGCCAGATGACTCAGTTCTCTGAGCACCTGCTTGCTTTGGGGTAAACCCTAGAGAAAGAGGGGCCAGCATATGCTTTGATAGGAGATGTGGCCCATCTAAGAAATGGTGTCGGGTGCGTACACCTGCTCCTTGCAGCTGTGGGCCTCTCTGCCTTCTGTATGGGTTCTTGGTAGCAATGAGCCACTTATAGCTCAACCCAATAGTGACAAAAGTAATGGCGGAGGCCTAAATTGATAGCCTGGGTGTGGTAAAAGTCAGATGTTGGAGGGCCTTTTCTTGATTTGGAGTTTTAATTGCTTTAGTTTTTCTTGTGCTTTCTTTATTATCACTTCTCTTTAACTCCATTCCCTATAATTTCAATTGCTTGAATAATTTTAGAATAAACATTTCTAAAAAAAGTGTTGTGTCATTGTCCCACATAAAAGTGCTTCATACAACTGTAGTGTCCTCTGATTTGGTGTTTTCAACCCTTGATTCACGCCGTAAGCAGAGGCAAGAAGCTGGCATAACAGTGTGATGCGGCTGCGGTCCCCTAACCCACAATCATCAGGTCAAAGTGCACTTAGAAAAATTTACGTCAGAAGAGCAGATGAGGGACCACTGTCTGTACCTTGTTGGTTTTGACACTAGGCTTTGCTGAGAACTTGTTATTAACGTAGGCAATGATAATCCTTATTAGCATAGGCTGGGAAGGGGGCCTGCTTGTCCCTCTTGCCAACAATATGCTGATTTCTCGACCACCAGCCTCTGCCTCTTCTGGCCTGTTGGAGGGCCAACTCCTCCAGGGTGACTGGGCTGTGACATTGCTAGGTGCCTGCTCCAAGTGACCCCGGTATCTGTAAGTCAGCTTAGCTCCCAGCAGCCTCAGGTTAGATGTCATAGGTGAGAACTCTTGCATAATGGCCAACATGAAATGACAGCCGGGGGTATGCACACCCCGTGGATGACACCGCTCAGCGCCCCCTCTGTCCCGCACGTCAGTGAGAGTGTTTTGCCCTAGCGTTGCTACTGGGTGGGAGGACCAATCTGCGAATTGGCTTCTTAACTCTCAGGTGGCAAACAGCTTGCCATCTTCTAAGTCGTGGCTTTTGTCGTCGCCCTTAGAGTAAAAAGCAGACAAGCCTTGAGACTGGCTGAGTTTCTAGGAAAGTGTGAAAGCCGTCAGGATTAGAAATCTCACCTGAGGTTGTAGGCCAAGAAGACAGCGTGGCCCAGGCTGCCTCTTTAGGCGTAGGCCTCAGCAGGCGTGTTTACTGTCCTGCTCACCTTCATCTTCGTTCACGATGCCACCTCTGCCTCAGGAGTCGGATTCAGGTCTGAGGCACAACTCATAAAGCTCCAGAGTCACCTTGTTAGTCCCGTCCTGTTCTCCGCGCAGTTCCTACCCCTGCACCAGTGCTGCCTTCATTTATCTGTGCAGTAGCAGTTACCTGTGTCCCTGTTTGCTTCCCCTGGAGGATACTGAACTCCTTGAAGGCAGGGCGGTACCCAGGAAGTGCTTTAAATGCCTGTTGACTGCAGTCTGGATTGACCTGTGGAAGAGAAGGTTCTAGCCTGCGGCCAAGTGAAACAAGTTTTATTTGAGGCATAAAAGCATGGGTTTCTATCACATAGGAGGGGGCTGGCATTAAGGTTCTGGTTTCTAAGATTCTGTCTGTCTTAGACACAGCTCCTACCACAGCTTCTTGGGAAATGAATTAGAAAGGGAGCAAGATACGGCCTGGAAAGAAAATCATTTCTGTTGCTGGAAAGCTGTAAGGAATGGGAAGATCTTATTCAAACGAGGGCACCTTCTATAGGGCCCCAAGATGAAGGGCACAGTGTGGGGGAAAACAGTCCAAGTTCCTGGTGTTGGCAGTGACACTGGCATCTCTTCCCACAGCAAGGACTCGCCCCGAAATGGAGGCAGCAAGGTGGACATAGCAATTTTGACTACAGCAGCACTTGGGGGGCTCCCCTGTTCTCTCTGGATTTCCAGATCAGTCACCCCTTTCCCTGAAGAATTCAACGAGGCAAGGCAGGGTCTAGGTCATGGACACGGCTACTTGTTCGATGAAGCTGGCCAGGTTTATGTCCCGTTCCGACAGGCCTGCACACTCATGGGTGCTCAGGGTGATGTGGACCTGAAACAGAGCCAGAGATTGGGACCAGCTGATTCCACGGACCTCACTGAAGAGCAGGAGTCACTAGCTGTTGGCTCAGCCACACCGAGCTCCGGAATACAGGCATACCCGCCTCACTGCGCTTCCCTGGGGCTGCGTTCCTACAAGTTGAGAGAGTTTGTCCCTCCAGCAAAGCGGCCACGACTCGCTAAAGCAGTGGTTCTCAACCTGTGGGTCACGACCCCTTTGGGGGGGTTGAATGACCCTTTCACAGGGGTCACCTAAGACCATCCTGCATATCAGATATTTACATTACGATTCATAACAGTAGCAACGTTACAGTGATGAAGTAGCAACGAAAATAATTTTATGGTTGGGGGTCACCACAACATGAAGAACTGTATTAAAGGGTCGCGGCATTAGGAAGGTTGAGAACCACTGCGCTAAAGGCTCAGGTGATAGCACTTGTTAACAATAAAGTATTTTTAAATTAAGGTATGAACACTGGCTTTTTTAGACATAATGCCATTGCACACTTAATAGAGGACAATAGAGTGTAAACATAACTCTTACATGCACTGAAACAAATCTGTGTGACTCGCTTTGTGGTGGTGGTCTGGACCGGAACCCATATCTCTGAGGTCTGCCTGTGGCAGCCAGTCACTACAGGGTTTCCCCTGGGGGCTGCTGTCCCGACAGCACTGGTTTCTGTAACAGCAGTGCAGGACTGTCTTCTATTCCACCTCCAAAAAAAATGGCAACTTCAGCTTTAGGTTAAAAATGAAATCTCCAAACATTGAGAGTTACCTAAAAACTAAAGATGAGCCCTGCCCAGTGTGGCTCAGTTGGTTGGAGCAGCATCACCAAAAGGTTACGGGTTTGATTCCTGGTCAGGGCACATACCTAGGTTTCGGGTTCACTCCCCTGCCTGGCGCATACAGGAAGGCAACTGATCTATGTTTATCTCCCACACAGATGTTTCTCTCTCCCATCCCCTCTCTGTAAAATCAATGAGCATGTCCTCGGGTGAGGATTAAAGACAAAACAAAAAAACTAAAGGACTCCAGTTCCCACTAAACGCTATCCATGTCTTCTAGCCTTAATGTTTTCAGAATCCAGGATAGCGCTTGGCCCATGGCAGGCATTTAATGACTGTTTCAGTTCATTCAGCAGAATATCTGATCTGTTTGCTGTGCATGGCTATTAGTTCAATTTTATTACTTCATTCTTCCATTCCTTCAGAAAGATTTAGGCCACGTAGAGCTAGGAACAGTGGCTATGTTGGACTCCCATAGCCTTTCCTTCCTTGGGTTTTATCTTCTTGGTGTCTACTTGAACAGTGTTTTAATGTGCATTTTAAACATTTGTAGAGATGAATGGAGCAGGAGGAGTGGACAGTCTGGGTGAGGAGGCCCGTAGGGAAGTCCAAGGGAGGTGGAGTTCTCGGAACTTGAACTCGCCAAGCACAACAGGCACACATCACTCACCTTGTTGTACACGTTAAACCATTCAGGATGGTGGTCCAGCTTCTCAGCCTGCAGGGCCACCCTTGTCATGAAGCCAAAGGCCTGTTAGTGGAGTGAGACCCAGGTTAGTGTTTTGCGCAAGAGGCTGCTGGGCACCCTTCCGTGGCCAGTGTTAGGCCTCGATGCAGGAGGGCTGACAGGCTTCCTAGGAGGAGACCCCCTCGCGCTTTCACCATCCCCAGCATCTTGCCACTGGTTCTGAGGCAGGAGCTCGAGGGGGTCTCCCTGCAGTAGGAAGGAAGACCACCAACAAGGTGGAAACACCGCAGAGGTGCTGAGTCTTGGCCAATCTTTTGTCTAAAATATCTTCAGATGTAAGTTCAAGGTGTGGAGAGTCCAAAGCCAGGTCTGCCCTCTCCCATCCCCAAGGGTGACACTGTCTGAGTAACCAGCATTAGTGTAGTGTTTGAGCGTCTAGGACAGCAATTCTCAACCTGTGGGTTGCAACCCCTTTGGCGGTCGAACGACCCTTTCACAGAGGTCGCCTAAGACCATCCTGAATATCAGATATTTACATTACGATTCATAACAGTAGCAACATGACAGTTATGAAGTAGCAACGAAAATAACTTTATGGTTGGGTCACAACATGAGGACCTGTATTTAAAGGGCCAGAAGGTTGAGAACCACTGGTCTAAGACTTCAAGGAAGAGAACAAGTGTGACCCCATGAGCCCCAGACTCAGAAAACTGTCCCGCCCCTGGGCCATACCCGGTTGAAGTCTTTGAAATGGAACTGCTTGAAGATGGCATCTCGGCCTTCTGCCTCAGTCCACCCCACGGCCCTCAGGTTTGGCAGCAGCTGGTCCCTCTCCTCAGCACTGAGCCTGTGTGCTTTGCCAGCCTAGGAGAGGAAAAAACCAGAGGCCCGAGGGCATGTCTTTGTACAGGACTAAGGAGAGGGCCCAGACCTTTGAGGGAACTGAGCCAGCTTCCACTGGCAGCTCTGCACCCAGGTGACAGTCAAAGGGCAGCTGGTCTAAAGCAACAGACATGGAGTGGGGAGGGTGGCACCCTGCCCTGGAGGTGGGGCCCTGGTGCAGGCACTGATAGGTTCTTAGATTTACACTCCACGCAAAAGGACAGAAAACCCTGTCCCGGCCAGCACACCCAAGTGTTGTGGGTTCAATTCCCGGTCAAGGGCATGTCCTGGGTTGCAGGTTTGATCCCAGGTCCTGGTTGAGGTACGTCCAGGCAACCTGTCAATATGTCTCTCTCACATCAATGTTTCTCCCTCTCTCCCCGTCCCCTTCCACTCTCTCTAAAAATCAATGGAAAAATATCCTTGAATGAGGATTACAAAAAAAAAAAAGACAGAAAATCCTAAAGTATGATGCCAATCACATCAAACTAAGTAATGTTCCCCATCCCCCCAAAGTAAGTCTCTTACACTAATGAGGGAGTAAGAGCAAAGCCTAGCCTAGACGTGTGTGTATTACCACATAACCTTACAGAAAATGAGCACCAGCTGTCCAACCTTCCTTGTCCATACGGACCTGCCTCCATGCCCTACGGGCACCCGCTGCCAGGTGCGCTGAAGAGGAGACAGGCCTGGAAGGGGAAGACCACGGCGCCTCCCCGAGTCGGTGAGAGCTTAGGCATCCTTCTCAGGTGGGTCGGTGCCTCTGTCTCTGGGGCCGGCAAAGGGCCCAGCACTAAAGACATTCCAGGCGGCCCTGAGCCACAGTGCAGCAGACGAGCACTGACCACCACCCAGTGCATCCTCCATGGCGCTCCCAGCCGCCTCTGGTTCCCAGCGGCCAGGACACAGGTTCGCAGACTTCCTTCCCCGACCTTCTTTCCTGTCAGGCTGGGAAGCCTGAGCCACAGAGCTCGGTTAAAAGTCGAAGTCACTTGGCCAAAGGCAATTGGCAAACCTAGTGCCCCATCTGTATATTGTGCAAAGTGCCCTCTGGGCAGCCCGGATTGGCACAATTCAGGCCATGAGCGGAACCTTCCGAGACTGAAGGAAGCAAGTCAGTTCTATCCTGTGGAGGATCCAGGTCTAGGAGCTGAGGGGCGTCCCAGAGTGAGGCTCCTGAAATCGATCCCCCAAGGACCGCAACCATGCAGCGCTAAGTAAAAAACGCACCAAGGTCTGGGGAGACAATGTGAGGGAGGGGAAAGCAGCGTTCCTGAGGCAGCCCGCAGGCCACATGGGTGGAGGGAGCGTGCAGGGGTGGTTCCAGCCCAGTTCCTTTCTCCAGCCAGGTGGCCCGTGGCACTCGTCTCCCTGGGCTTCATGGGTGAAAGGGGACAAGCACGTCCACGTCACATCAGCAAGAGCCAAAGGGACACTTCAGTAAACACCGTTGTTATTAAAGCAGTGGTTCTCAACCTGTGGGTCGCGACCTCTTTGGCGGTCGAACGACCCTGTCACAGGGGTCGCCTAAGACCATCCTGCATATCAGATATTTACATGACAATTCACAACAGTAGCAACATTACATTTATGAAGTAGCAACGAAAATAATTTTATGGTTGGGTCACAACATGAGGAGCTGTATTTAAAGGGCCGGAAGGTTGAGAACCACTGTTAATTGAAGGAGTGTCATCTGCATTTTTAAAAGGAAACTTCCTGGGAGAAGTAGGCTCAGGATGGGCCTTGGGCTTGGGCAGAATTGGAAAAGCGCTCCGGCAAAGTCCATCTTTTTCCCCCTCCTGAAATCACGTGTTCTCTCTGGATGCTCAGACGGGGCCTGTCTGCCCTCTGGGCGGCAGAGCCAGGAAGGCAGCAGAGATCGGCATCACAGAGCTCCTTCCGGAGCTGGCCTTTCTCGGTGGCTGAGAAGCCTGCTCCACGTTTCCAGGCAACCGGATGACCAGACGTCACCCAGGCATCAGAACTCACTGTTTGGTTCTTTGGCTCTGAAAGGAGTGGTGGGTACTAGTGAATCCCCGGAGGGCCCCCCTTCTCTTTAGAGTCCTCTGGAACCCCCAGGACTCACAGCCCGAGGCTGAGCTGACAAGCCCCTCTAATCTGGGGTCAGAGGGGGGAAGGGGCGGTGTTTACTTAGTAAATCCCAAGTCAGGCCTGTCCTGGCCAGGCCTCTGGGGGAGTGTGCCCAGCGGTTACTGATTACCCATGCCCCGCTCCTGGGGCCTCCCTGTGGCTCACTCACCAGCTCCCCCTCCAGCCATAGCCTTCACAGTGCCTCGCAGGTGTCACTGGGGTCTGGACTGCTGCTAATGCTTTGGGGCCAGAAATGGGCTGTTCATACAGCTTCCCGGGTCTAGAGGCTCCTCTCCAGCTGAGGTGGGGAGCCGGGGAGGCGGTGCTGAAGCACACCCGAGAGGAGACCCTCCTGGGGGCAAGCTCAGCCCGGAGACAGATGATCCTGAGCCATGGTGTTTGCACTGCGGGGCAGGCCTCAAACTAGGCACCAGGGGCTGGCTCCGAGGCCAGGGGCAGCACAGGGCGCCCAGCGGGCTTCGCCAGCCCCGGTGCCCAGAAGTGCAAGCCAGAAGGGCAGTAAACAGGGCGCAGAGGAACTCATGAATCCAATCTCCCTCTCCACACTCCCACATACAGACACAACCCATCCCCACCTCCAATACCAGCTCTCCCCACCCAGGCCCTGGTCCCACCGCCCCACCTGTACCCAGGGAGGGCGCTAAGCCCCGCCCGAACTATTGTGGTGCCGAGGGGGCACAGGCCTGGGAGCCCCGGCCAGACTGCCTGTTACCTGGACCTACCGCCGCCCTCTCGTGGCCTCAGCCTCCCCAGGGGCACCACCAGGGGTGGGAGCGCGACAGACCTCCCCCCGCCGCCCCCCCCCCCCCACTCTCCGAACCAGGCGCGTGCTAACCTGCGAGGGGCTCAGAGGAACCCTCCCCACCTTGCCCACCCACCCTCCCCCGCCCAGCCAGCGCAGTCGGCTGCGGGGGAGCGGGGGAGCGGGGGTAGGGGGGTGGGGGGAGACCCTAAGGCCCCCTTCCTCTTCTCGGACCCTAACGCACGCCCGTTCCTAACGGGGCTGCCCCCATCGCGGCGGCGCGCGACTCCCCCCTCACCATGTCGGGGCGCAGCGGGGGCGCGGGCGAGCAGCAGGTGGCGGCGGAGAGGGCGAGCGGCACGGGGTGAACCGGCGGCCGTCGGGCGGGCGGGGCCGGGCTGGGGCCGCCCCGGGGCGGGGAGTGCAGACGGGGCGGGGCCGCCACCCGTAATCATTAACTCTGTCCGGCCGCAACCGGCGCGAGCGGTCTCTGCCGCTTCCAGCATTTTCCTGGGTGCACCGGTGCTGTGGATTGGAGCTCAGGGGTTACGTCAGCGGGCTCCACGGCAGGCCGACGCGTTCGAATCCTGCGCTGCCCCTCAGCCAGCTGTGCCCCTTACCCTGGGCGGGAGATTGCCTTTGTAAACACTCCTTATTTAGGGTGTGATCTACAGTAAATTGCGCACATTTAAAGTGCAAAATTTGATGCGTTTTGACGTATGTTCGCTTCCATGCAACCATCATCACGATGAAGATCATGAACATATCCATCATCCCTAAAAGTGTCCTTCCTCTTCCTTCTTCAGAGAACCATTGATCTGCTTCCCCTCCCTGTGGATTATACCCCATTTTCTAGAATTCGATGCCAGTGGAAATCAGACAGTATTACCCCTTTTGTGCCTGGTTTCTCTCACTCAGTACAAAGACTGTTTGAGGCTCACCCGTGCAGGGGTGTCCATAGTTCCTGTCTCTGATGGCTAAGTAACGTTTATTTTATAGTATTACATTGTCTTGGATATGTCACCACGTGGTTATCCATTCGCTTTCAGATGGACATTTGGGTTGTTTCCAGTTGTTGAGCTGCTGAAAATTTCAGATGACAAGTCTTTGCATAGATAGGTGCCTTCATTTTTCTTGGGTCAGTACCGAGAAGCGAATGGCTAAGCCACATGGTAGATGTATGTATATAACTTCTTAGGAAACTGCCGCAGGGGTGGCACCATCACACACGCCCACCGTGGATAGGTGAGAGCTCCCGGTCCCTGGCCCCGCAGCTGCACCAGTGCTT
Organism: Myotis nattereri; assembly: GCF_964212035.1. Classification (NCBI taxonomy): domain Eukaryota; kingdom Metazoa; phylum Chordata; class Mammalia; order Chiroptera; family Vespertilionidae; genus Myotis; species Myotis nattereri. The sequence goes on along the minus strand of NC_138088.1, from coordinate 19,520,742 downwards.
GGCATGGTCAGTCGTTTTAATTCTAGCCATTCTCACTGGTGTGTAGTGGTATCTCATTGTAGTTTTTTAAAAATATATATTTTATTGATTTTTTACAGAGAGGGAGGGAGAGGGATAGAGAGTTAGAAACATTGATGAGAGAGAATCATCGATCAGCTGCCTCCTGCACACCTCCTACTGGGGATGTGCCCGCAACCAAGGTACCACAATCGAACCTGGGACCTTTTAGTCCGCAGGCTGACGCTCTATCCACTGAGCCAAACTGGTTAGGGCTCATTATAGTTTTAATTTGAGTTTCCGTAATGACTGATGATATCCAATGTTTTTTCATGTGCTTCTTTACCTATTCAAGTTTTCTGACCATTTAAAAAATGTAGTGTTTGTTTTCTTACTGGGTTTTGAGAGTTATTTTGGATACAAGCACTTTAGCAGATATATCATTTGCAAGTATTTTCTCTTCATTCTCACAGTGTTTTTCAAAGAGCAGATGCTCTTAATTTTGATGAAACTCAATATATCAAATGTTTCTTTTATAGACTGATATTTTAGTGTTGCAACTAAGAAATCTTTGCCTGACCCAAGGTCACAAAAGATTTTCTTTTATGTTTTCTCTTATGTTTTATAGTTTTTTGTTTGTTTGTTTTACATTTAGGCCTGTGATTCATTTTTAGTTAATTTTTCATATGCTCTGAGTTATGGATCCAAATTAACTTTATGCATATGGGCATTGAATTGTTCCCTTCTCCACTGAATTGCCTTTGTGTGGAGAGCGGCTACAGTGTTTGGACAGGTTCGAGCCTTAGATGAGAGGGCACAATCCTCTCGTGGCAAAGCCACGTGCAAGTCCCAGCTTAAAGGGCAAAGCCCTCCCAACACAATTCTAGCCAAAGGCTATCGTTGTAAGCTTGACCTTATGGTCCGAACCTGTGGTCCCACGTGGCTGAGTGATATGGGCTTCGGGAGGCGCAGCAAGAAAACAAAGCTTGATCAGGTGCATGTAATTGAGTAGATTCGAAACCCACGAGAACGTTGTAAACATCTTGACCACGCCCTTACTTTGCCTCATGGAATCTGGCTAGAAAATAAAGACTTGGCTTGCAGGTTGTGGTGCTGTTTCTCCATCAGAGAGGGCAGCGCCCACTAGCCACGGCTTAGTCTCTTGTCTGTCTTTTCTAATCCTTCACCACCACCACCCCCAGGTTCATCCATGGCTGTGGCACGGCACACCTTTGTACACTTGTTCTTAAAAAATCAATGGGCCGTGTATGTGTGAGTTTGTTTGGGGAGTTTCTCTTCTGTCCCATTGATCTATATGTCCATCTGGATGCCAACACCACACTGTCTTGACGACTGTAGCTTTATAAAGCTGGAAGTCAGGTAACATACATCCTTTAATATGAAAAACATTTTTTTTAAATTAACCTTCATCCCTATACTCCACTTTTACTTATGACCTCACAATAGTGACCTTTCTAATGTGGTAATATATATTTTTGTTTGTACATGTTCTTCCCAAAAAAAGCATGTTGTTGTTTCACCTCTCTGTATTTTTTTTGTAAATTGTACTGTTATGCCATATCTCATTCCAGAATAGTTAGTGGACAGAATAGAATAGTGGATAATTCAAAGCAGAATAGTTAGTGAGCAATTACTCGTCATCTATGTTGCTATATGCATAGTTAATCTGTAGTTTCTAACTGCTACTTGGGTTTCTGTGGTGAGAATCCACCATGATTTATCGTCCTACCAGTGATGGACACTCAGATTGCTTCCAGCTCCCTACCACTATGCCACGACACACACACACACACACGCGCGCGCGCACGCACACACGCACACACGCACACATGCACACACGTGTACACACACGTGCACACGCACACGCACATACACGCACACATGCACAAGCGCGTGCGCACGCACACACACACGCACACACACATGCACAGCCAAACAACAAAGTGATCCTGCAGGGAACATCTCTCTCAACTCAACAGCTCTCAGGCCTGTGGGAAGTTTCTTAGACAACGTGTGTACATGCATATCCTGTAAATCCAGCAATTCCCCCAGGGGTATGTATGTACCCATAGCCAGTTCCAGATGCCGTCCAGACGGCTGCACCAGTCCCCATCCCACTGCAGTGTGTGAGGGTTCCTTTTCCCTTGCGTTCCTCACACATACCTACTCACCCTTGGCGTTATCTAGCTCTTTCATCTTTGCCAAGTTCATAGGTATAAAACGATAGCTCACTGTTTTACTTTGCATTTTTCTAATTACTAATGATTCCGAGCACCTCTTCATATTGCTTCCTAACATTTGGGACATAATGTTTATTCATTGCTTTTTAATATCCTTTGCAAAATTTTTAGAATTTATAGTGCTCCTTTTTTTTTTAGTTGATTTGCAGGAGTTTATAGCTAGACATTAACTGCTTGTCAGTTTTAGATATTGCAACTATCTCCTTCCATTCAGCCATCCGTGTACTAACTTCTTCTATGTGGGCCTCTGTGGGCAGAAATCTTATATTTTGGTGTAATGAGATTTCTCCTTTCCCTCTATAACTTAGTGCTTTTAAAGACTTATTTGATAAGTCCCCTCCCACCCCTTTTACAACAAAATGTTCTTGCTTTTCTTCTAACCTTGTAGTTAGATAAATTTAGGACCCGATGTGAAAGGTCCCCGTTAGAATGCAGTGTTCGGCTCCAGTAAAACTGGACGTCACCTCATGGCTTCTGCTAAGCGTCTGCCTGTGGAGGGACTGGGGCTTCCCAGGCAACGCTGCCTAGCAGAGACTGGCAACGCATGGGACCATGAGAAACAGTGGTTCGTTCTTATCAGGACACCACCGTTTGTTATGCAGCAATAGCTGACAGGACAAATAGATTCCTGAACAAAAATTGGCACCTGGAAGTGAGCAACCTAAAACGCAGTATCAGCTTGCGACCGGTGTGGAGTATGAGGCAGGAGGCAGTTTTGAAACGCAGTGAGAGGGTTCTACCGCCGCCCAGGATGCAGAAAGCTGCGGAGTGTCGCTCCCACACTAACAAGGAGAAAAGCCTGGATATACTACAGAATCATCGCTTTTCTTCAGCTTGCCACGGCACGGAGGTCACTTGGCAACGGAGTAGCCTGCATTGGAAGGAGGAGAGGATGCGGACTGGCTCACCTGTGCCAGGGCTGGGGCGGGAGGGGGAGGACCCGTGGCCGTGGCCTCGTGAAGAGCGGGTAAGAAGTCAGCTATAATCTTAACACATTGTTGCAGGCCAGGCGTGTGCCTCCTGCCGGTGGAGTGGCTGGGAGAGTGCGCACACACTGAGAGCTTTTATTTATGGTGCTCAGGGGAGAGTGGGGAAGGGCAGCAGGTGGGAGTGAGACGCCCTCAGCCCAGTAGGGGCAGGAGGGGATGGGTCAGCTGCTGCTGTGGGGAAAGTGCCAGACCCCTCCTCCTCTCCAGACCCCTGCCCCAAAGGAGCAGAAGCCTTGAGCCACCAGGAGCGGGCCAGCAACCCTGTCCCTTCCGGGGCTAGGTAAAGGCTCACTGTGGCTTCATTTCGGTAGGAGGGAAAGACTCCCTCTGCCTGCGGGAGGTGCAGAGAGCAGTTCTAGGTCGGGATCCTATACCAATACCTTTAGAGGTCGCTGTCGCGGGGAGGAGCAGGGAGCCCGCTAAGGGCTGCCACAGATCACAGGCAGGCAGTCTGGCTACCAAGGGGTGGGGATGGGCATAGGATGGGCGGGAACACTGCAAAAGCTCCCGCACCAGGGACCACAGAGAGCCCACCCCCGCACCAGCTCCAACTGAGCTCTCAGCTGCAACAGTAGCAGCCTGTCTACCACAGGAGAAGGGGAGAGCGTTGAAGGCCTGGAAAAGGCCACCTGACAGAGCCGTGCTGGCGAGGATGAGGGGTCACGGGAACTCCCCTAATCGCTGGTGGAAAACAAAATGGTTCAGCTCCTTCGGAAAACGATCGGGCAATTTCCAAAGCAGTTACGCGTACACTTACCGTGTGATTCAGCAATCCCAGTCCAGGAGAAAGACCAGAAACCCTATGCAAATGTGCATGGCAGCGCATCTGGAAAGAACCTAAATGTCCCCCCGCAGCTGAATGAATGAACAAAGGGGTTCCATTCAGACACCGGAGTACCAGTCAGCAATGCAAAGGAACTGCCTGCTGACCCAGGCAGCAGCACGGGCAAACCTCAGACACGTGATCCTGCGCGACAGAAGCCACACTCAAACGCTTCTCAGAAAACTGTTAAAAAATGAAATTGTGTGCTTACAAATATTACACACTGATGATGGGAAGAATTGTCCAGAGAGACGCTGGCTCTGTACACAGTGAGCCTGTGTCTCATCCGTTACCCAGACGCTTCTCGTCCGCGATGCCACTTACAGCTCCTGGCCCGCGCCTCTATGTCACATGCTGGGTGGGTGGGCACAGCGGAGGCGGGAATGTTTCTGGAATGCATGTCTAGCACCAGAATGGCCAGTAATGACTAACCTAGACATGGATGTGGCTGAGAATCCCGTGCATTTATCCCTCTAAATCCAAATTAAGTGTCTCCCACCTCAATTCGCCCATAGCCTGATCCCCAAACACACCCAACAATTTACTCGAGCACAACCTACATGAGGGTGTGGCAGAGGGGAAGTTGGAGTGAAGTCAGGTGCTTAACCTACTGCTTGTCCAGGAGCCTTTCCGGCCGACCCCACCCGGGTCCTGACCACCCTTTGTGTGTCTCCTTCCTCAGCAGGTCACCTCCCCTCTTTCCCTTGATTCTGAAGGATGAAAAGTGGCACCTCTGAGTCCCCCATGTGGCCGGTACTCTCCTCTGCACCTAATACTCCCTCAGCAGAGGTTTCCTAAATCTATGTTTGTGCTGGTGTTTTGGAAGCTGAGCTGGCTTCTGCACAACATATAAACTGTATTCAGTACTGTCTGCACTGACAGCTCTGAGACTCTGAAATTTATGTAGTACTTTTTTTTTTTTTTGCCAGATCCTAAGTTAAGGATCTAAAAAATAAAAAAAAAAGCAAAATAAACAAAATCCCCACCTTTAAAAAATTACCCAAAGAATACATGCTAATAACAACAACAACAACAATAAGAGCAGGAATAAAATGACTGGGCGATTAAGGTAAAAACCACCTTCTGTACCTTACTCTGCACCCACCAAAGTCACCACACAGAGGCCACCAGAGGGAGGGGGGTGGTGGCAGCTGCTCTGAAGTCTGGCTCCTCCCCTTGCCTAATTGTGGAATCTTGAGCAAGCTACTCATTCTTTTTGAGTCTCAGTGTTCTCATCTGTAAAATGGGATAATAGCTGCCCTGAAGGGTGTTCGTAACGACGAGATGAGATGTCCCATGTCGAGCGTCTGCATTGCCACCGGTGTCCTCTCAACCCCCCGCTGCAGGTCACCCGCACACAGTCTCATGTCCCACAGGGGCCTCCCTCTGCCTGAGGACTGTCTGCCCAGAGAACGCGCTCTGTTCCAGACACTGGAGGTGAGAGGGAGCCATTAGCTCCCACTCCACCAGTGAGGCCGGCTCGGAGGTAAAGGTCTGCTTCCTCACCCCCGACAGAGCGGTTCTGGAGTGCCCGGCAGTGTCTCGGGGTCCCCGTGGGATCAGCGCGTTGCCCTCAGCGACAGCCTGCTTACTGCACACCTTCTGGCCTTCCTCCTCCCCCACTAACCTGCCTGCTGTCTTATTTTTCTTAACTCAAGATGGCCTTTTTCTTGTTGATTTGTAAGACAATAGCCCTTCACTTACTATATATGTTGTGGATATTTTCTTCGAAGCTCATTTGCTTTTTCGCTGAGTGACATAGAGAAATACTGAAATTTTCAGGTAGATCTGCCTGCCTTTTCCTTTATGGTTTCTGGATTTCATGTCTTGCTTAGAAAGGACTCCCTCACCCCAAGAGGAACAAATATTGGTCTCGATTGCCTTCTACTATGTTGACAGTTGGTAAAAAGTGTCCAGATTACCAATCTCTCTGGAATTTACTTTTGGACAGCACATGCGCTATAACAGGAATGACTTGCTTTCCAAGTGGCTAGACGGTCATCTCACACTGTTGTTTTACTGCCTTGGCTGGTCCTCCTGCCCCCACCGATTTGAGCTGCTTCCGTATTAGGCCAAGTTCCCATGAGCCTCGTGGCTCGGTTCCCGGGTGCTCTGTTCTGTCCCTTTGATCGGTCAGCCCCACCCTGTTTTAATCACTCGGGCTTTACGGTGTGTTTTGGTATCTGGCAGGTCAAGTCTCAGCTCATTTCTCTTCCTTTTCAAAATGTTCTCGGCCATTCTTGCTTGTTTACTCTTTCCGAGGAGCTTCGAAATCAGCTTGTCAAGTTCTATAAAAATCTCTTTGGGATTCTGATTGGGAACGCATTGAATTTATAGATTTAATTTGGGGAGAATTGACATCTTCATATTATGGAGCCTTCCCAGCCTCAAGCATGATGTATCACCCCATTTACTCGGGCCTTCGTTATGTCCTTCAGTAAAGTTTTATTGTGTTCTTCTGTACGGTCTGGACATTTCTCATTAAGTTGATTCTTGGGTATTTTATCGTCCGGCATGGCCATTGTGCATGGAATGTTTCCCCATCACATTTCCAATGGGCTATTTCGGGGTGTATGGGAGGGGTGTGGCTTCTGGTGGTATCTTGTCTCCAGTCATGCTGCTGAACTCTCTGTTTAGGTCTAATGTTTTCCGTGGATGAGCAGAACTTTGAACCAGCTGTGCCTGTCCCACGTGGGATGGGCCCCCTCAAGTGCAGAGAGCCCCATGCACCCGAGAGGCACGAATTGAATGCCCCGACCCGGCTAGGGCTGCCGCGGGGACTGCTGTGTGGGGCAGAGCTTTCGACTGAAAGTTCTTAGATTCCTTCCAGCTCTAAAGCTCTGCGGGTTCTTAGTTCTGGGTCCTGTGTCTGTTCTCACAGGCTGTCTCCTCAAGTGCGTGATAATCAAGGGCAACTTCCCTCCCCGCCCTCCCTCCAGTTTGGTTTCTACAGGCCACGTGCCAGGAGGCAGGAAGGAGACAGTGAGACGACAGTTACAGGTATGAGTGCTGCACACCTTTGGGATGCAAGTAGTCACTTAAAATAGTCTCCACCTGAATTAGAATGTGGTAGAGGCCCTCCCCCAGTGGCTGGAAGGGCAATATATGCTGGGGGGGGGTTCCTGCTCCAGCCCCCTCCCTAGCAGTTCTGAACCCCTGGGGCTGGCACCGGCTTCCCCTCTGGGTGCGCCAGGAGCCTGCTCCCATTCGGCTGTTGTCCTTATGTTACCTTGTTGGGTCCTGGGCTGCGTTCTGCAGCCGATGCTTATGCTCCAGCCACCAGCCCTCTCTGAGGGACCCCGAAGCAGAACCCCTGCCCCTGGCAACCGAGGCTGCTCCTCCGGGGCCCTCTCAGCTGTTCTCCAAGGGCTCGAAGCCGCAGAGCCAGAGGTGAAACCCTGAAACCAGCTACCTCCAGCCCCTTCCAAGGCCACAGACCCTACTCCAAGGTGGCTGCTCCCCTCCTCCACCCCCAACACAAACCCCACCCACAAGGGATCCAGACCACCTATTAGAACAGCGAGAGAAGTGGTTTTCAATGGGGGGGGGGGTGGTGGTGGTGACAGTGGCAGTGATTTTGTCCCCCATGGACAGCTGTCACCATCACATCCCTGGGCCTCAGCGCGGCGCCTGGCTCAGACAGTCACTTCCTAAATGCCGTTGAGTGAAGTGAAGCCTGGAAGACAGTGTAGGAGCCACCTAGGGTCCTGGGCACACGAGGAGGGGCCGCTGGTTTTCAGGAGGAGGTGTCCCCTCGGCTACGCTGAATGCCTCCAGTCACAGGGCGCTCACTCCTTCTGCACAGAAGTTCTTGTTAAAAAATATTTTTAATTGATGTTCAGAGAGGAAGAGAGGAGACAGAGATAGAAACAGCAGTGATGAGAGAGAATCACTGATTGGCTGCCTCCTTCGCACACTCGGGATGGAGCCCGAAACCCAGGCATGTGCCCTGACTGGGAATTGAACTATGACCTCCTGGTTCATAGGTCGATGCTTAATCACGGAGGCACGCTGGCCCGGCTGGGCTGCACAGAAGTTCTTGCTGATGGGTGAGGGCCAGGTGAGACACGGTCAACTGTCTGAGGGCCACAGGTGACTAGCGGCTGCCCTATTGGACAGCAAAGGCCTACACCAGTGCTGGTTAATTTTTTTTGTTAAATGGCATTTAAATATATGAAATAAATATCAAAAATATAAGCCTTTGTTTTACTATGGTTGCAAAGATCAAAAAATTTCTATATGTGACACGGCACCAGAGTTAAGTTAGGGTTTTTCAAAATGCTGACACGCGGAGCTCAAAAGGTTCGCCGTCACTGGTCTAGACATTAGAAATAGAAAGTCCTAATTTCTCCCTAGAGGGGCACAGAAGGGAACTTTTGGCAACAGAGGTAGAAACCAAACACACAAGTTCAGTTCTTCCTGGGGCTCTGCCACCCCGAGATCAGCGTCTTCTCTCAAGGACCCTCTAATCTAGGGGAGGAGACTGTGAACCTGGACGTGAAAGGCATTCACAGTGAGAGGCAACAAGCACCTAGTGGAGATTTTATTTTAAAAGCTATTTGGGAATCACGGATCCAGGCAGAAACCCACACAGCGGTCCGATTAGGAGCTAAAGGCAAGCGGTGTGTACGAGCAAGGGAAGGGGAGAGACCACACCAGTAGCAGGAGGCATTTCCGTTGGTGCAGAACAGCTAACAGAGTGACGCTAATTAGAAAGGAGGTTTTTTGGGTTGCGTTTGGTAGTCACCTGGTTATCATGACATCTGTTTTCTTGTCGTCCCTGCAGACAGTTTGGGACACAGTGTTGGTTTGGGCCCAGCCCCATGCTGCCCTGTGTTAGCATTAGAAAGGCTGGAGCTGTGCAAGGCAGTTCCTCTGGGATGGCAGCTCTGGCTCCATTTAAACGTGGCTCCGTCTCTTTTTATTGTAATTGTCATGCCATCATGAGGGCGACACGTGCTATCACAGAGGCTCCTGGTCAGGCTGCGGCAGTGACACCGAGTGATGCTCAGATGACGGTGGGTGCACGTGGAGGGGATGGTTGGCGTGGGCGTTGAAGATTCACTAGGGGTCGTGGGCCAGGCAGAGACAGGGTGTGCGCGTGGGGGCCTGTGAGCACTCCCTGCAGAGAGGGGGCCAGGGTAAAGGTCAAGTGGCCTGAGTGAGGGTGTGGCCTGTTTCTCAGGTGAGTCCTGGGGGCTGGCTGGGGGGCCTTGTCAGAGCGGGGCCTGGAGGAGTTGGGAGAGGCTGAGGTGACAGGATCTGCATGTTTCTTTGGCGAGTGTCCCTCATGGAGCCTCGTTCGGAGCTCTGCTTCGTGGCGGGTGGAGGGAGAAGGCAGGGTGACTTGTACTGAGGTGGAGAAAGGGTTCCAGTTTTGCTTTCCGACAAGCCTGCAATGCTTCTTTCTACCAACAGGGGGCAGAGTGAACTCAGGAAATGAAATCCATTTTTGGGGACTTAGGTTGCTGGATGAAGTCCTGCATAGGTGAGCCCTTGTGTTGCTCAGTGGATATTTCCTGGCTTCGGGCTTTGTGCTGGGCTCTCGGTGCACTAAAATGAACCACGCCTCTTGCAGCCCGTGTCCTGGGCCCCGTGGATGGTGTGGACTGCAAGGAGCAGTGGTCAGTGCTGTCAGGGTGGAGGCCAGAGGAGAAGTAAGAGCAGCTTCCCAGAGGAGGCGATTCTTGAGCTAAAGCGAGATGAGACGTTGTCTTCTCGGCTGGTGGGGCTGTGAGACGTGTCAGCCCGAGGGGACAGAACAGGGTGCATGGGGGTGACACCTACTGGAGTGTCAGGCAGTCCTGGATCCCAGGGCCATAGGTGCTGGGACCCAGGGAGGTGCAGTGGTGCTGTGGGCACAGCTCACTGAGGGCCCCGGAGTCCTGCTACGGAGCTCCATCCTGGCAAACCTCGAGGAGCAGACAGAATTTCTCTAAAAAGAAAATAAAAAATCTTTTTATGAAGAAAAGTTTCAAATATACACTAAAGCATGTAGGATAATGAATTCCTACGTGCCCACCAACAATGATCCCATTTTTCAATTTTTCATACATTCTCCCTCCACATTTTATTTTTTATTATTTTTTAGAGGTTTTAAAAAATATATATTTTTATTGATTTCAGAGAGGAAGTGAGGGAGGGGGGAGAGAGAGAAACATCAATGATGAGAGAGAGTCATTGACCGGCTGCCTCCTGCACTCCCCACACGGGAGATCGAGCCCACAACCCGGGCATATGCCCTGACCGGGAATCTAACCGTGAACTCCTGGTTCATAGGTTGATGCTCAACTACTGAGCCATGTCAGCCAGGCTCCCTCCACATTTAAAGCACTATAGAAAAGTTCACACACACACACACACACACACACACACACACACGCAGGGAGCGACCACCCAGCCAAGCCTGTGTCAGCACCAGCCGGACCCCTCCCCCCACCCTCCCCCCACCCTCAGATTGTTTGGAAGCAAACCACATATCAGTTCATATATAAATATTTTAAGACGTATCTCTAAAAGGTAGAGACCCTTTAAAAACACACACAATGGCATTTCCATGATCGCACCTGAACAAAGTTCACAGTCATTCTTTAATGTCATCCCTGGGATGGACGGGTTCTTAAGCCCAGGAATGCCCAGGATCAGGTGGGCATTTAAGAAGGCCACCCTGGCAGAGGGTAGAGGAGGAAATGGAGGGGCCGGGGCCTGGAGTAGGGGCATCAGTTGGGAGACTTTTATGAGGATCTGGGAGAAAAGCAACCAGGACTTGGACTTGGCTAAGGCGAAGCTGTGGAGGCAGGAGCCATGCAGAGCTTTCCAGGTGCCAGGCAGGACACACCTTGTCCTCATTCATCCTCACAAACGCCCTGGGAAGGGGGCGTTGTTTATCTCTGGTTCACAGACGAGGAGACTAGGGCTCAGAGGTTGAATTGCCGGGAGAGATACAGCTACAGATCACAGAGCTGGGATTCAAACTCAGGCCTGCGCCTTCCCGAAGTCCTGGCTCCTCACCCGGCAGCCTGGGCCACAGAATGGGGAGGAGGGCTCCGGTGCAGGGTGTTTTGTTACAGGAGCCTCTCGGATGTGAGGGGTGGAGGGTGGGGGTGGGGGAGCTGTCTGCTGTCCCAATCCCTGCTTTGCCGCCTGGTAGACCCCGAGTGGGGAGTGGGGGTGGTGCTGGTAGGCAGGGTCTCCTTTCCTAACCTGTGCCAGCAACACACCAAGGATTCCAACCAAGCCTCCTCCTCCTCCACTTTTCCTCTCCTGTCGCCAACTCAGACCCCACCATTCGAGGCCCGGCCCTCCCTCCCAGTGCAAGCAGGGCCCTCCAGGTTCCAGTGGGCTGGCCATCCGTTCTCTGTACGAATGTGGGAGCAAGCAAGGCGGGTGCCCAACTCGCAGGTTCCGGCCTTGGAGGCAGAGAGCACCTCCCTGTGGGCATCTCTCAGGTTGGATGCAGAATCCAGCTGTGACTGGGCTGACCTAGCCAACCCTGCGGCTGACACAGTCACTTTTGGCTGACCTTGTAATGTGCCCCTAGGAAAATATCTCGCTCCTCATATCCTTCACTCCCTTCCCTGCCCCCCCCCCCCCCCACACACACACAGAACCCCCTGTCTGTTATCAGGATGGGTGACAGAGGGCTGCAGTTCTCTGGGTCACCACACCCCCACCCGGCATCCCTTTCCTGCAGCAGCCATGGGGAGGGTCCCGTTGCTGGGAGTGAGCACACAGATGTCCTGTTGGGCTCAGGTTATCGGTCGGAGCTGGGGGTGGCAGTGGGGGCTTCTGGCCTGGGAGTCAGGGAGCCCACAGTCAGGCTCAGGCCCAGGGGTTTCTCCAGCTGTAGAATGAGGGCCAGCACCTGCCTCATGGAGTGGCTGCGAGGCTCCAGGGAGACGCGACGGGCACACTCAGTGGCAGACTCTGGGCGCTGGGCCTGGTGATGGGCTCGCTTTATTCCCTCACTGCTCTGGATTTTCTGGCTGAGATCAGATCTGCTGTTCCTTCTACCCGCCCCCCCCCCCCCACTTTCGCTCCCCACCTCCTAAGCCCACCCCAAACCCTATACAGCTGCCCTCTGGGGCTGCAGCCCTGTGTACCCCAGGGCAGCTCTCTCAGAGGAGGCCTTGGATCATCCTTGCATTAGTTCCTCTCCTCATCTTTCTCAATAATTAATCACTCTCTCCCTCTAGCCCCGCCCGTTTAACAGTTCCCTCCGCCCCACCCTGACTTCCTTGCCTCCCAGGCCAGCCCATCCATCTTCATTAACTAGGGATTTGGCTGCCAGCATGGTCTAGGGCTAAGGCCTGGGGGGAGCTAGCCCTCCCCATCTGAACCTCCCCAGGGGCACCCGGGGCTGGAGCCTGAGACCAGGGGCTTTGAAAGAAGATGCATATGGCCCATTGGGTGTCTCTGTAGCCAGTGGTGGGGGAGGCTGGGCGATCAATGTCTGTCAGTATCTGGATGGGACTCCTGCACACCCCACACCAGCTTGTACTGTGAGGGCTGCGCCCCAGGAGCTCCGGCTGCGCCCCAGGAGCTCCGGGGCCAGAAGGGACATTAGGGTAGGACATGAGGATAGTCCTTTATTCAGTCAACGAGGAGACAGATGACCACAGGGGGAGGGACTTACCCAGGGCCGCTGCCAGCTGTGGCACAGAGGGCCAGGGCCCTGGTCTCCTGCCTTACCTCTGCAGTACGCCACTAGACATGGAAGGGGCTGGGCAGGCAGGCCCAACCCCCGACCCCTCACCCCAAATCCCAGAGGGGCTCTGGTGGGCTGCACTCTGCTGGCAGACCTCAGGCTCTTAGACACCCCAGCAACCTCAGAATCAGAGGCGGCCCAGGGCTCACCTAGCCCACCCCCATCCTCAGATGGCAATTGTGGAAATAGAGACACGAGAGGGGAGCTATCTGCCCTGTCAATCAGGCCTCTCCACTCAGTCTGGCCACCTGTCCTTCAATACCACTCATGGGCCAAGGGAGGGCGACAGCCACCCCAGCCACTCCTCCCTGCTCAGTCCCCAGCCCACCGCCTGCAGGAAGGACTGACAGGTGCTAGGCCCCCTCAGGGCTCCTCCGGAGCCTCTGCAGCTCCGCTTGGGGTGGATGGGGGCAGTGGCTGCCCGAGTTAGAGCACTGGATAAGGAGTCCAGAGCCCTGGGTTCGAGTCCTCTCCCTGCCCATTGCTGTGTGGGTTTCAGTCCCTTCATTTCTCTGAGCCTCACCAGGACAATGGAAATAATTCAACCCGCCCTGCCTTGACCAAATGGGGTCAAGACAGAAAGAAAACACCAGGCAAGTGTAAGAGGCAGGAGCGTCCTGCGATGGCCAGAGAGAGGCCGAGAGATCAGTGAGTGTCCAGAACATGAGTGGGTAAAGAAGAAGACTGTGAATACTGACTCCGGCTCTATTGCCCATTTGCTGTGTGGCCCTGGGCAAGTAGCCTTACTTCTCTGTGCCTCATAACAACATGGAGATCAATGCGTCTCCACGCTGTGGGATTGAACTTCTGGCAATAGGGGGAAGCTACATGTAAAAGAGCTTTGAGATCCTTGGAAGCAAGGCCATCTATAAACATAAGAGGTTATTAACAACATCCAATAATCAGGCTGTCTGCTCACAAAAGGCATGACGCCCTAAAGTCGGGCAGGGAATCCGGCCCTGTCAGCACCGGCGCAGCGCCTCGCCGGTCCTCCTCTCGGGCGCCGAGGGCTAATAACCCTGTGTGTGTGTTAATGCAGGGCTTTGCCTCTGCAAACCAACCACTAATTAGTTCCTCCACGGGTGTGCCCAGGAGGTGGGCAGGACGGGCACCGGGTGATGAGAGAGCTGAAGCTCCCAGAGGGGGCCTACCTGGCCACCCAGCCGGTTCAGGGCGGGGCTGGGCTGGGAACAGAAAGCGCTCCGGGTTCTCAGCACCTGCTAGTACTTGGCGTTGCTGACGTGGACAGGTGGGCAGATAGCGTGCTCTCTCCGGGCCTCGGTTTCCCCACCAGAGCTGCCCGGGCAGGAAGGTAGTGCAGCATCATGAGATGTGGGCCGGATCACCTCTGATTTGCTCACCCCCTTTCCTCCTGCCCTCCAATGCTGGGTGCTGGCACAGGGAGGACACTCCGTGTGCCCTGTGTCTTTAATAGTGAGCCTGGAATACCTCGGCATCCTCCCTGTGCTCACGGTCCCGTGGTGGGACCCAGGGCTCAGTAGGCCTGTTGCAGATTCTGGGCCTCACCTGTACACTGGGGTTGTGATTCCCACCCTGACAGGTCTGGGGGCCCAGACCCAGGGCTCCGTGAGCCAGCAGAGCACTCACGGGGGTTATTGTGCTGCGAGGCCTGGGCTGGGTTGAAGGGTGGTCCTGAGCCCCAGGGTTACTGCCTGGGGGCTGTTGCTGCATTCTCATCTGGGACTTTCCTCCCAGACCCCAGCTCCCTAACCCCCTCTCTTTACAGGACTGTCCTCATTCTGTCTCCCCGCACCCACAACCTATTTTTTTAAACATATTTTATTGATTTTTACAGAGAGGAAGGGAGAGGGATAGAGTTAGAAACATCAAAGCGAGAGAAACATCGGTCAGTTGCCTCCTGCACACCCCCCACTGGGGATGTGCCCGCAACCAAGGTACATGGCCTTGGCCGGAATCGAACCCGGACCCTTCAGTCCACAGGCCGACGCTCTATCCACTGAGCCAACCAGTCAGGGTGACCCACAACCTATTTTTAACCTTGGCATTGGGGGAGGTGCGGAAGGGCAAGTGGCCCAGTGGCGTCTTCTCTTCTCTCCTTTTCCTTAGTCTCTTAGTCTCATTTTTTTCTGCCCGGCCCACTAGTCTGTTCTGCTCGTGTGGCAGCTCCTGACAACCCTTCTGTCCTGGCGTCTTTCCTTCCCTGCCTCCGGCTCCTCTGTCCCTGCCCCCACCTCCCTCTCTAGCTGCTGCCCTCTCCTAGACCCCCCCCCCCCAATCCTGTCCGAATGGCCTCTCCCCCACGGTGGCAGCTCAGGAGCAGTGTCTCTCGGCTGCTGGTGGCTAATCTAGTGAACTCTCTGTGGCCGCAGCTGGCAGTGACTTTTCCTGTCCTCTGGGTCTCCTGCCCGTTTCTAGACAAGGCTTGTGGGTGCCCCTCCACGCCTCCCACTAACGACTAGTGTGAGCCTGTGAAGCAGGCAGCAGTGGGGGTGCCTGCCTGTGCCCTTCCACCTTCTTTGGCTGCCAATACGTGCATTTTCCTTGAACCCCCTCCCCACCTCCCCACCTATCCACCTCATCTCAGTCCTTCATCCATTCATCCATCTATTCACCCGTCCATCCGTCCACCCACCCACTCATTCACCCACTCATCCACCTACCCACCCACTCATCCACCCACCCACCCATCCACCAGTCCACCAATCAATCCACACACCCACATATCATCCACCCATTCATTCATCCATTTGTCCATCCATCCATTCCTCCATTCATCCACCTATCCATTCAAACAGCCGTCTACCCACTCATCCACCTACCTATCCATCTGTTCATCGTCCATTTCCTCCTCATAACAACAATGATGATAATAATAGTTTGTGTTTATTGAGGGCTCACTTGGTGTCAGGCACCTTTCTAATCAGTGTACACATACTTGCTCGTTGAATCCTCAGAACAGATCTGTGACACGGGTAGTATTATTATCACTGTCTTAGAGATGAGGAAACTGAGGTATGAGGGGTTAAGTAATGTCCAGGGAGGAAGTGGAGAGCCAGGATTCCTGTCGCTCAGGCCAGAGTCCTGGGAGTTGTCTTGCACGTCCCCACTCTTCCTGGTCAGGCAGTTGCCACACCCTGTTGACTCTGCCTCCAGAGTTGCTCTCAAACTGGCCCCCTTCTCTCACCTGCCCTAACTCAGGCACCTGCACATCTTTCTGAGGTGAGGGCACCAGACTCTCATCTCCTGTCTCCAACTCTGCCCCACCCCCATCTCCACGCAGGTAGGAAGCCATCTGCAGGGGCACCGCAGCTGGAGGTGATTTGGGGTGACCAGAGACCCTGCTGGGACCTGTGGGAGCAGGCACCTGAGGCAGAGCAGGTCCAGGAGGCCCGGGTGCTGCTCTGAGGCCAGGCTGCTCCAGCCCCAGCCAGCAAACCTGCCTCTGAGCCAGCATCGCCATCCCATTCTGGGGAGATGAGGGTGCTGCATTCTGGGGCTGTGCCGGGAGGGCCTGTTCCAGTGTGTGTGTGTGCGTGTGTGTGCATGTGTGTGCGTGTGTGTGTGTGAGTGTGTGTGTGTACGGGGTGGGTCTACCAATATCCTGAAGGACTCTGGCACCAAGAGGTCACATGGTGTCCATACCTCAGACCTCCCGTCAAGAGAAGCTGCCCCAGGGGACACAGTTGGATGACAGCTTCCCGTCGCTGCACCTCAGGACGTGCTGTGGCATTCGCTCCCAGTCCTTCCTCTTCCCGGGCTGCCCCTGGCGAATGGCTGAGCACAGGGCGGGTACTGGAGCCAGGCTCGTTTGCCCAACGTGGGACTCTTCCACGGGCAGCCTTTGTTGGGCTTCCCCCTCAGCCTGGCCGAGACTTTCCCAGAGCTGCACTGTGTCTGGGGATCCTCCTCAGAAGAGCCTTCCTTCTCCTCCTCCTCCCCCTCCTCCTCCTCCCCCTCCTCCTCCTCCCCCTCATCCCCCTCCTCCTCCTCCCCTTTGTCCTCCTCCTCCTCCCCCTCCCCTCCCCCTCTTCCTCCCCCTCCTCCTCTTTCTCCTCCTCCTCCCCCTCCTCCTCATGTGTGCTTGTCTGGGTCCCTGCCTGGGAGTCCTGCTGGCCAAAGCGCCACCCGGTTTGCCTCGGTCACCACCTCCCAGAGCATCGTGGTCCTTTGTGGACAGACAAGATGTCAGGGCAGGAGGCCTGTGGAGACTAGCAGGCTCTGTCACTTAACTTTACAGAGAGGCCCAGAGAGGTTAAGCACCTTGCCTGTAGCCACACAGCAGGTCTGGAGCAGGCTAGGCCAGGACCATGGCCTTGTGATGGCTGTCCTGGGCTCTTCTTAACCGGCTGGGAGACTCCCAGGGGCCTGAAACCAAATCAAAGGGCTGTGGCTCCCCGGCCGCTGAGCTCTGCAGGGGAACACACACTGTGGGGCCCAGCATTTCCTCCCCAGCCCACAGCCCTAGACTCCTCTGCCGGGCCTTCCAGCCTGGTCCTAATTGGCCAGTCCAGCTCTGCCAACCCTCCCTGGTTCTCATAGGCCCACCTCAAACCTGACTCACTCCCTTCGCCCTGCCTGGGGGGCCCTCCCCTGCCTGGGGGACAGCCATCCCCGCAAAGGCCTCCCTGACCCCGCCGCAGTGAGCCTGCCTCCTGGCCTCCCCTAGCCCTCGCCTTCGACTTCTGTCTGGCGCCCGGCACAGGGTGGCCCACGGCAGTGCCCACGGCAGTGCCCATGGCGGTGCCCACGGCGGTGGTCTAGTGAGCACCTCCTGCCCCAGAACTTGTCCACATGCACCTCAAGGCCTGGAGCTTCCAATCCTCGTTGCGCCATTAGCTCAAGTGGCTCCGCTTTCTGGGCCCAGTAAAATGGCGATCAGAAAGCCCGTGGGTTTTGGAGTCGGGCAGACCTGGGTTTGAACTTCAGCCAGGCCGGTGTGGTCTCTCGGTGCCTCAGTTTCCTGGCATGTAAAACGAGGAAATTAAAACCCCTCCTATTTGAGGATGACTCAGGATAACACAGGGGAAGTGCCTGGGACAGCACGGAGCTCAGTGGCTCGCACGACCATCAGGGCTCCTCTCCCCTCCTCTCCCGGCCGTGGAATCTGGCTCGGGGCTGGGCACCCAGCAGATGCCTGTGGGGAAGCAGCCGGAGGAGGCTGGCAACGGGGCGGGCTCTGCTGGGGAGACAGTGACAGGTCCCATCAGCTCACAACTGTGCTGGAGAAACGGATTCAGCGCTCACTTCCCCGTGGGAAGCTCTGCAGGGCGGGGAGGCTGGGGGTGCAGAGAGGGGGAGAGGAGCAGGAGGCAGTGGGGGGAAGGAGGGAAAGATTGCACACACACACACACACACACACACACACACACACACACACGGCTAGAGACTGGAGGAGAGGAGAGGAGAGACACAGAAAGAGACGTGAGGGAGAGATTGCCAGGAATGAGACAACAACGAAAAGAGAGAGATTGGGAGAGGCAGAGAGCGAGTTGAGGAAATGTGGGTGGGAGGGAGGCCAGGTTCCCTGGGCCCCGATTGAGGGACTGCAGCCCAGGGCCAGCAGCTGAGGGGTGGGCTGTGGCCTGATCCATGGGGGCGCTGAGGACCCTTGAGCTTCGTGACAAGCAGGGCTGTCAGCCCCGGTGAGGAGCCAGCGCTGCTGTCGCCTATGTCCTCTGGCACCCAGAGGACATCCCTGAATGCTGGGACCCTGGCGGCAGGGCCCCAGGGGCCAGGCAGGGCCATTTGCGTCCGGCCACAGGCCTGGGGCTAATGGAGGAGGAGGAGGGTGAGTGAGCAGGTGTCCGAGCTTCTCTGGGATGCCCCCTCATCATTTCACCGCTTTGGCTTGGGGGCCTCCAAGGTCAGGCCGCTCCCGCGCTGAGAAAGCTGCTGCGATACCGAGAAGGTCGTCGCCTAGCTGATGCTTTCGGCATCTGAGGCCACAGGGCTGCCCGTGGGGGGAGAATTTTAAGAGGTTTTCTCTGCACCCCGAAAGGAAGTCAGGGTGTTTCTCTTTGAGTCTCTTACTTGATTTCCGCTCTACTTTCCCCAAGAAGGAGATGCTAGGAAATTAATTTGGAATTTCCTCTAAAGAGAGCCGTTTTAACCCAAATCACTGTGATGGAATGACAGGCAGTGGAGCTGGTGGGGAGAGGCTTGGAGCGGAGGCTCTCTCTGTGGCTCTCTCATTCCCACTAAACTCTCTTCCTTTCATCTTAATTGGAGGCTCTGGGCAGACGGGGGCCGTTTCTTCTGTCCTAGCCCCAGTCAGGTTCAGCGACACTCCTCCCCGCCTTGCCTCGCGGACTCTGTGAGCCACAGAGATGGAGCAGTAAGCACAGCTTTGTACTCAGGAGCCAAGCGAGACCCAACTAAGGAACGCGTCCTGCCGGGGGTGGCTCGCTGTGCAGCTTTGGGCAAGTCACTGCCCTCTCTGGGCCTCCACTGGACGAGGTATGGACCAGGTGGTCTTTGAAGGTTCCTCCAGCTGTGGCGGTCGAAGGTTCTGGGCCTTCGACCCTCCTCAGGTTGCTGGTCAGCACCTGGGCTAAGCTCTGAGGAAGCAGGACAAGGTGAATGGACACCAGATGACCGGTGGCCACAGGCCAGCCAGGCAGCCAGACTCTGTCACCAGGAAATCATGGGAGAGCTCTTGTGCTGGAGGCCTGGAGGCGCTCTTGTCCAGCTCCCTTAGTGACAGTTGGAGAAACCAGGGCCTGGGTAGAGGGATGGCTTCCCTGAGTCCCTCAGCATGTCAGCATGAGGTCGGAGCTATAAACAGGTCTCCCCTCACTCTGTACAATTGATTAGTCTTGAGGGTAAATCCTGGTGGGCTCTCTGGTAGAGGTGAGAGCTAAAATGGGCTGTGAAGGAAAACATGAGTAGAGAGATGCCTTCCAGGGAGGAAACCCAGGGGAAAGGAAAGGAGTTGGGTTGTGCAACTGTCCGTGGCCTGTGTGCCCCTGCATCCTGGGTTCTGGAAGCCTGGGCAAGGACTAGTGTCTGAGTTGACTGTCCTGTACTTGGTCCCTGGGGTGCAGAGACGGAGGACACCTCTGTGGCGTGGGCTGCCCCTGGGCCAGTGGCTGGACATGGCTATAAACAACTCACGAAGCCAGGCTGATAGGGATGGTTGGTGCATCCCAGGCACTACCCTGCAACTCAGAATGGGCAGCAACATGTCATTTTAATGAGGTTGCAAATGTCCTTGCCACTTGGGAGGTTGATGGGCATGGCCAGCACCACCTCACTCACCCCTGGCCCCTCCATAGCCTCCCGAGGCTGCGGAGTGAGTGCAGAAGGCACCGGGGCTTCGGGCCCAATCAACCAGCCTGAGGGGGGAGTGGGCTGGCCTCTGACTTTGGGCACCCCTCCCACCTCCCACCTCCCATCTCCCACCTCCCACCTCCCACCTCCCACCTCCCACCTCCCACCTCCCACCTCCCACCTCCTACCTCCCACCTCCCACCTCCCACCTCCCACCTCCCACCTCCCACCTCCCACCTCCCACCTCCCACCTCCCACCTCCCACCTCCCACGCTGCCTTCTCCTCCTCCCCTGCGCATGTCTCCCCTCTGGCAGCTGATCCAGCTGTCCTTGAATGTGCTGCGCGGACGTTCCTCTCCAGATCTCTCCTCACACTGTTCCTGCCACCTGGACACCTTCTCCTCTCCCTTTAACCACCCACTTTCTTCTTTCAAGAACAGAGAGAAGCGTTCTGCCTCCAGGAAGCCTCCTTGGCTGGGCCAGCTACTACCCTGAGACCTCTGGGGGCAGGGGAGCCCCATTTTGCTTGCTAAGTCCCGAGGTCAGGCAGGGGGCTGCCTGGAGCCCGTGATAGAAGGATCAGTGAGGCTGCATCCCGTGCAGCTGGAAGGAGTTGCGTGATTGATTAGTGATGTCTGCCAGGGTTGGGGCATGGAGGACGGGAGTGCTTATGTTTGCTTTTCCTGCCGAGGCGTCTGGCCATGTGGCCATTTATCTTAGCGTCTGTGCACTAACCTTTACTAATTTCTCTACCCAGGGGAGACAGAGCCTCTTGGCAGCACAGCCTCCTGCCCAGGCTCCCCCTGCGTCCCTCACAGCACCAGGCACCCGTGGAGGCTCAGCGAGCCCTAGTCAGATGGAGGGGCCGGGAGTAAATGCTGTCACTTTCCCTGGAGCTGGGAACCGGCCACCGGCCTCAGAGTCCTTTACCGGGGAGGGAGCTGGGGGTCCCGAAGTGGGAGGCGCTTCCTCAGGTCCGAGGGAGAGAGTGCTGGGAAGGCTCCCCTGGGGCTGAGGTGGCTGAGGCCCCTCTTAGACTCGTGGGGCCGGCCAGCATCCAGCCTGGCCCCAGGAGTCCCTGGGCTGCCGCCCTCTACCCCCCGACCCCCACAGAGACTCCCCCTTTTCTCATCTGAGGATCCGAGAGCGCTCATCAGTGCACCGTCCTCCCACACGTGGCTTCCACTCCTGTCATTATCTCCTTTTACAGATGGGAAAATGGAGGAACGGGGGTTCCCAGCTGGACCTCAGGGCTCACCCCGCAGGTTGGTGGTGGCTGGAGGGGTTCTGGCTCTGAACGCGGGGCGTCTCCGCTCAGGCCCCAGGCGTGACGAGGAGGCAGTTCTCCCTCATGGACCCCGGTCCAGAGTTGGAGCTAGAAGGTCACTTACGTGACCCAGGTGGAGAGAACAGGGCCCAGAAAGAGCCAGGGGCTGGCCCAGACCACACGGCCCCCTTAATGGACAGGCTTCCTGGCCCCCAGGTCCCCGGGGGTGCAGAAGAGAGGGTGAGCTGGGCTGCTCGTCTGCGCCCTTGGGACCCTGCCCTTCCTGAAGAAGGGGACTGTGCAGGGCTCCTGCTCGGGGAGCCTGCCCTGGCCAGCATGGCACTCGTCCGTGCCTTTCCCTCCCCCAGGGGGACACTGTGAGGAAGGAAAGCCAGACCTAGGTGTGGGAGGCTGTGCCGCATGGAGGCTGGACTGGCCTGGGGCTCAGAAGTTTCCAGCCAGGCCACCGGTGCTCTGGGGCCTTAGAAGTCCCCAGTCTTTGCCTGGGGGACTCTGTGAGTGGCCGCACCGCTTTAATGAGGTGGGAGCAGGCGTCGCTGCCGCCTTGTTCAGTTTCAAGCCACATGGGCAGGAAGATGGGAAGGGGAGCCTGGGAGTGAGAGGACGACAGCGGCTGCGACAGAGGTGGCCGTGATGCGGTTGAGAGGAGGGTTGGGGCGGACACTCACCCTGCCCCTGAGCCCTCCCAGCTGGGCTTTCCTGTCCTCCCTCCTCCTCCCTCCTGCTGCAGCTGCTAATTCAGGCCCCTCGGCAGGGGGCGCCATAAACAGCGGGCCCTCAGCCAGGTTTGCATGGTGGTTTATTGATTTAATTAAGCAGGGGCTGTAAACAGTGCCCCCTCCTCAGCGTGAGGCCGCAGGGCTGGGCCGGGCACTCGGGCACTCGCACTCGGAGGGCAGCTGGCCAGCATTAAAGTCCCAGGAGGCCCTGACCTCAGGGCAGCCGGCTTCAGGGACGCGTGGTCACCGTGACTTTCGTCCCTCGTCCCTCTGGGACTCTATCGGAGGTGACATTGCAAGTGGCAGTGTCAGCTTAATTAAGCCCAGAGCCTGTGCCAGGGAGAGGGGACCTCAGAGGACAGCGGGCAGAGGGAGCCTAGAGCCACCAGCCTGGATCCCACCTGAGCCACCTCCTCCTGCAGGTGCCCCGCCTGGGGCTCAGGGAAGGCTATTGGTTTGTCCCTGATGATGGAGCAGAGTTCCGGGGGCTCGTGGCATTCCCACTGTTGCTTGGCATCTCCAGATACCATCATGGACCGGGCATTTGCTGTGTCTGCATGAGCGGCGGAGTGACTTTAGGCGACCTCTGCCCTTCCTGCCCCCTCCTTGACAAGGACACTGCCCTGGCACACGGAGGCCTGGGCTGCAGCCGGCCTGGGCCTGCGGGCTGCGCGGCTGCCTCTGAGCCCTGTTCTTCCCGGTACGAGTGAGGGTGGACTCGGCATTGCCCAAGGTCCCTTCTAGCTCCACGGCTGGGCTGGTCACGGCTCCTCTCCTGCCCGAGGCGCTGTTCTCACGCCCCGGAGTCTAGGCACTGAGCTGGGGGGTGGTGGTGGGGGGTAGGAGGAGGGGTGATTCCCACACCTGTAGGGTCAGCCAGTCCTTACACCAGCTCTGCAGAGCCCGTAGCCTCGTCCCCACCTCAGGGATGAGCAGCTCATAGAGGCCGAGTGACCTGCTGCAGGTCACACAGCTCTTCAGGGGCAAAGCTTGGCTTGAGCCCAGCCATCGATAATGTTGGTGGATTTCCTTGGCTTCCCCCGCCCCCACCACCCTACCACCACATAGCCCCTTGTCGGTCACAGTCACCCCCCTTCCCCAGAGCTTAAAGCTCGTCTCCAGGATCATGGGGAGGCCAGGGATGGAGGACAAAGATGTCACAGGCAGCCTTGGACCCTGCCCTTTGGGGAGGAAATCGAAGGCTCCAAGTTGGAGGTGCCCACTTGGAGTTGGCCACTCCCCACAGGGAGCCAGGAGGCTGGGGGAGGGGGTGGGGGCACTGCAGAGTGGGGGGTGCAGGGGACATACCTCGGTGGCTCAGATGGAATAGGGGCCCAAGGTCACACAGTTTGAATGGGAGTCTCTCTGGAAGAGTCTGGCCTGGCCTTCTGCTGACACCCCGGTCCCTTACACTCCTAGCTGCCTGGACCCAGGTGGCACCACAGGAATGCAGGGGGGCAGGCGGGAGTGGGGACCTGCCCCACAAGTTTGTCCGCAGTGTCTGTTGTCTGTTGTGTGAGTTCACAGCTGCCGGGAACATCTGCTTCGTCTCCCACTTCAGCACCACCTGCCTCCCCTCTCTCTCCCTCCTCCACTCCCTCCCAGCCCCGTCTCTTTCCTCTCTTCTCTCTCCCATTCTCTGAGACACTTGTATTTGGTCATCTCTGCCCATCCACTGGCAGTGCCAACCATCCAGTGCCCAGGACCCCTGTGGGGTGTGTGAGTCGAGTGTGACAGGCTGGGCTTGGGGACTGCTTTCTGAGGCCTTTGCCATTCCCTGGCTGACCACCGTGAGCACCCGTCTCCACATCTGTGCACTGGGCAGCAGTCCTCCCCTCAGAGGGCCATGGTGGGGGGAGTGAGGGCTGAGGACAAAGCTGGGCACCTCCCAAGGCCCCTCTGCCCTGCACCCAGGTTCAGAGTTATTGCCACTGTCATCCAACCTGCCCGTTCCCAAATGTGGGTGTGCCCAAGACTCCGGGCGCCCCGAGAGGAACAGATTGCCAAGCCCCCTTCTCCCAGCACACCCTGCCCCCTCAGCTCCACCCGTGCTCTGTCCCTGCCACACTGTCCTGCCAATGGTCATCCGCCTCTGGTGGATCATGACTGTTAACAGGCCGAGTAACAGATGGGCATCCTTGAGCCTCAGTTTGCACATCTGTTAAACAGGAAGAATGGGCTTCCTTCAGAATAGCTCTAGATGAGAGAGCTCCTGCAAAGCCCCTGGCAGGGCCTTCCCCGCTGTCAGAGGGCTCCACCAATGGGGCTGACGGTTCTGCTTGAACCCTGCCAGGGTGAGAAGCTCACCCCCGGAGGCTGCTTGGAGCTTCAGGACGGGGTGGCAGGGGTACGACACCTTGGAATGCCTCAGGGTCTCTGCCTGCTCCGGCCGTGCCCCTCTTTCTCCTCCCAGAAGCCGGCCCTGCCTGCCCACGCCGCTGACATCTTCCCCTGGCCTCCTGCCGCGTGACTGGCTGAGCCCACGCCTGGCACCTGCTTTCTGCTGATTTACTCATTCTCTCTCACCTGAGCTGTTGCAAACGCCTCCAAGAGGTTGTCCCGCCCCTTCCTACTCCGTCTGGAGGGATTAAAACCCATTTTTTTAGAGGATTTCTTAGCATGAAGTGCGGAGATCTTAGGTGTGTCGCTCAATGGATTTCTGCATGTGTATCCACCTGTGTAAGTGCCTCATCAAGCCAGACACAGAACAATTCCCACAGCCCAGGGGCTCTCTTGTGCCCTTTCCGGTCAATAGTCTCGCCCGAGGGGACTGCTAGTCAGACTTTAATCCCCAAAGTTGATTTCATCTGCCCCTGAGCTTCGTTTACATGGTGGCACTCAGCATCTACTCATTCCTGCTGCCCTTTTTCATTCAGCATCACGCCTGTGAGATGCACCCACTGAGTTGCACGGATCAGCAATTTCTCCTTTTTCATTGCTGTGTAGTATTTCATCGAATGGACGAGTCACTTATTTTTCCTCTCTATAGTAGATGGGCATTAGAGTTGCTTTCAGTGTTTGACTATTATGAGTAAAGCTGCGATGACCTTTTTGAACATGATCTTCAGTGATCATTTGCTTTTATTTCTCTTGGGGTAAGACCTGTGAGGGGCATTTCTGCATCATGACACAGGTATGTGTTTAATTTCAGCAAATACTGCCAAACAGTTTCCCACGGGGCCTAACCAATTACACTCCCACCAGCCATGTGTGAGTCTGGTCGCTCCACATTCTCATCCACATTGGGATTTATTATTTCCTTTTTATCTTAGCCATTTGCGTGCGGAGGGGACATCTTGGCTTCTTTCTGAGCCTCTGGGGACGACGGTGTCATCTCTGTCTCGCAGTGGCCCTGTACCTCACCCTGAGGCTGGTTCTCAACCAGCTCTCGAAGGTGGGGTTGAGGCGTGGCCCGATCGCCTCGGAGAGCCCCGGTTTACCCCCATGGACACAGCCTGGTGGCTAATAACCCCCCCTGGAGGCCCCGAGGGGAGGGGAGCGGGAGAGGGCGCCACGAGACCACTGGGAAGAGCACATTCACTTCAGGGACAGACCTGCTGTGCTCTCACCCTCTAGGCCTCAGCCTCCCCCTCTGTGAAATGGGGAGAAGAGTTCTTCCTTCACCTGTCTTACCAGGCGGCTATAGGGGAAGTGAGACATCAGGTGAGCATGTGGCAGGAGCACAATGCGGACGTGCAGAGAAGCCATTCCTGTCCCCCGGGAGTCTCCGCTTGGGAGGGGCGATGTCACAGCCGCCCCTGGGGCCAGTGTGAGAACAGGAGGGTCCGGGGAGGGGCATGGAGCCGGGGGAGATGAGGGAGTGGCATGTCCCAGCGGGGAAACCGCTGAAGAGGAGCATCTGCAAAATCCAGGCGGCTGCTAAATGTCCTTTTCTGAATGTCCGAAGTCTTTTATAATTTAAATTGTTTAAATAAAAAAATAAAAAATAAAAGCACAGGCTGGGCTGTTGGTTGCGGGAGTCACTTTCTGTCGCTCCCTCCGGCACCGCATGACCCGCGGGCCCGGTGCAGGGCGGCCCTGCGCTGCATGTAGCGCTCAGCTCTGGCGAAGGTGCCGGCGGCCTGTGGGACTAGCTCCCACCCTCCCTCGAGGCCAGCTGGCCCAGGGCAGGTGTGCGGCTGAGGAAGAGTGACTCAGTGCTGGGCTTTGCCAGGGGAGAGGTGCCCGGCCTGGGGGGGCGGACGTGGGAAATGACAGCTGGGAGCTTGCTGACTTCCGGAGGTCACAGCCCTCAGGTCTCTGTTATACGGATGAGGAGGCTGAGGCCCAGGGCAGAGAGGATTTGGTCAGGTCACGTGGCAAAGTCTTGGGGCCAGATCTCCCTGGCCTCACGCCTGCCGGTGATGGGAAGCCTTGTCCTGGCTCCCCTCCGGTTTCAGAAACCGGAAGCTGCACAGTCAGCCCCAGGTTTGGGTCGTGTCTTCGACCTGGGCGCCCAGCATGAGAGCCTCAGAGTCCCAGGCCTTCCCCAGAAGCACCCAGACGCCCAACGGGCCGCTCTGTGCCGAGCTGGCTCACCTGGCTCGTGTAGTCAGTCAATTAGGCACATCTCTTCCCAGCTCCGAGTTCAGTGACTGGAGGTGGGCAGCCTGAGATCAGCCGGAGTATTTACACCACGGAAATCAGCAAATGCCACAAAGATGAGCTTTTCCTGGATGCTGAGTGCTGGGCCTTTATCAGCACACCCTGCCTGGGCCCCCCACCCTCCCCCTCCCACCACAGCAGCTCCGCCTTATCTGTTGTATGTGTTGGGGTCTTGGCAAGACTATGCATCAGAGTACTAGCTAGGCCCGCCCATTGGATGCAATAATATTTGAAGAGGATTCTACTGCTTTAAAAAAATTTGAGCCCTGGCCAGTTCACTCAGTGGTTAGAGCGTTGGCCTGTGGACTGAGGGTTGTAGGTCTGATCCCTGGCCTGGTTGGGGTTTGTGTGGGAGGCAACCAATCGATGTCTCTCTCTCTCTCTCTCTCTCTCTCTCTCCACCCGCCCCCCCCGCCTGCCCCCATCTGAAAATCAATGGAAAAAATATCCTTGGGTGAGGATTTAAAAATGTTTTGAAAAATTATTGTTTTGGACCAATACATTTGTTCCCATTTATCCTGGGTGTACCAAGTAAACAATTATGAATTAACCTGTTTTAACTTGTATGTTCTGAACTGACCTTTGAGTTCTGGGTTATCTGAGCTGACAGGTATTCTGAGCTAACCAAGTATTCTAGGATGCCTTGTATCTGTGGCTACCGCGTGTGTAGCCTGAGCTAATTAATCTAATGTCCTGAGACGGCCTGTAGGTTCTGGGCTCCCCTAGGCACCTGTTCCAGATAATCGGCAGGGCCTGGGGCGCTCCCTGCCGCTCCCCGGGAGAAGGGACGCGGAGCAGAGCTCTGGTCCCAGTGCCCTCTTGGTGGTTCAGTGGGGAAGGAGGCCTTCCATGTTCCTTCTGATTACGGAGAACAGCAGAAGCTACCAGAGAGCTTGGAGCTCCTTAGGAGCAAGCACCATGGACGGTCCCAGGAGCTCAGAGGGGAGGAGGGACCCAACCAGCTCTGGCTTGGGTCAGGCCGGGCTGGCTTGGGCGGGGGAGGGACAATGGGCCGTTGTGCATTCTCGGGAGGAGGCCAGACAGTAGGAGAGCTCCCTGCGCTTCCTGATTCTTTCTGCAGAAGGAAGGCCCCTTGTGTAAGGCTTGGCTCCACCGCCAGCCTCAGGTCACCCCTCAGGGAGGCCTGGCATTCATGCACAGCCCTGTGCCCACCAACATCACCCCCATCCACCCATGTGTTTGGGAGATGGAGGATCACCTACTCAGTTGGCAGATGAGGCAACGGAGGCACTGAGAGGTGAAGAGCAGGGACAGAAGCCCTGCCCCAGCTCTGAGGCCAGTGCTCCCTAGACTCCATGTCACCTCTGAGTGCCCAGCCAGGTGCCCCCCCCTCTGCCCTTGGCCCACCATCTGCTGCCTCCTCAGGGGGCACTGCTCCTGACCCCTGGTGACCTCCCCTCTCCCCAGACGGAGGGTCTGATTTCTTGGGGATCTGCTCGGCCTGCTGGGGAGCAGCACACTGAGCCGGACAGATGCAGCGACCGTGGCATCACTGCCCCGTTCCCACTGAGACAGCCGGTGCTGACCGCAAGGTGCCATCCCAGCCTCAGTTAGGGACACACCCCAGCCCCCTTCCCCATCCGGCCACATCTGTCCTTCCCACTGTGTTCCACCCCCAACGATGAAACCTGACTCACTCCATCCTCCTCCCTAGCTCCGGAGCCCCTGCTGAGGTGGGTGCTGGGCAGGGCAGGCAGATGCAGCCCTGTCCTGCACCTTGCTGTTCTGGACCCTGGACAAATGTTCCTCCTGCCACCCCCTCCATGTGTAAGACCCTCTCCCCCCTCCTCCAGGGAGCCCCCCCTCGTTCCCTGCAGCCCTCAGCACAACCCCAGGCCCCTGGAAGGCTGCTCCCTCACTCCCTGGGTGTCCCTGTGGCAGCCCCAGGCCGCTCCCTGGGATGGGTGGGCCTGGGAACACTCCAGTTTCTGTGAGAAATGGGCCCACTCCCTCGTGGTGGGCTTCGGTCCACCACTGCCTCTGGGAAGGCCAGCACTGCCAGCGAGGGACCCTCTCCTGTGTTGCCTGGGCGGGCTGGGGCTGGCACAGGGGTGTCTATACCCACCCGGATACCGGACGGTGGCGCTTGGGGCCTCCGAGCCTCGGGTTTAGGGTGGGCTTTAGGGTTTCCACACTAAAGTCACAGCCTGACCTACTGTTTGTGCTCGGTGTCTCACTCACCCTCATTGCCCTGTTTGTCCAGAATTAATTGGGGGACAAGTCAGTATGGAGGGTTCCAGGGTCCTGAAGGATGAAGGTGTACCCCCACCCACTGTCCAGAAGAGGGACTCCTGTGGCTCTTGGGATAAAACCCTGACCGCCTCCTGAGGCCTTGAGGCCAGAAGGGTCCATCCCTGCCTCACTTCCAGTCTCGGCTCCCACCACACCCCCACCTCTGGGCCACTCCTCCCATCTTGGGCTGCTCCGCGCCGGCCCCTCTCCCCCAGTCTCCCTTCCCTTCACCTCCCCCACCCCACCCCCTCTTCTTCCCGATAACACAGGCCCGTCTTCGGGAGCGCTGCTTAAACACCCTTCCTCACGGGAGGCCTTTCTGTGCCTCAGACCACGCTGGTTCCACCTGCTGTGCGCTTTTGTGTCTCCCTCCGCGTCTGCTGTCTAGTAGCAATTGTGAATCCAGTGAATAATAAACTGTCTCCCAGACCCGCCTCCCCCCCATGGAAGCTCCGTGACAGTGGGGGTCTCGCCTGTCCTTGAATGAATGGATGAGTGACTGTGTAAGATGCGACTGCAGGGACAAGAGGGGAAGCGGGAGGCCAGCCAGGAGGCCTGTGTAGTGGTCCAGGTGGGGTGGCAGTGGGCCAGCTGCCCTTGCTTGGTGAATGTGAATGGCTGGCATCCAGGCACGGGCATGAATGGCTGGCTGGCTGGCCTTCCTTGGGCCAGGGGGCAGCGGTGGAGGGGAGTTCAGGCTGATATTGAAGGCAGCACCTACAGGCTTTGCTGGCTGATTGATTGGATGTGGGATGTGTGGGAAATATTTTAGCCCGAACAACTGGAGGGATGCAGATGCCACGGAGATGGGAAATCGACGGACGAGCAGGTTTTGGAGGGAGGCCTGGGGTCTCAGTTCTGAGCCCTTTCGGTTTGGGTCGCCTGTGAGGCTCTGGTGGACTGTAAACACTGTGGGTCTAAGAGTTTGGGGCAGAGACTTGGGCCAGAGGGATCCATTCTGGATTCGGTGAATACATGGGAGGTAAAGGTATGAAATTAAATGAGCTTATGAAGGGTATGAGGGTAGACAGAGATGTTCAAGGCCTACTCCCCAGCTCTGTTCAGCTTTAGGATCGGGGGCCACGAGGAGATGGGGGGCAGCCTTGTAGCTTGGGGGCCTGGTGGGAGGGAGGGAGGGAGGGAGGGAGGGAGGGAGAGGTGGGTTGGGGGAGGGCCCAGGAGAAAGTCTGGGAAATGAAGTTTGGGCTGTGTTGTAGAGGGTTCTGAGCAGCAGCACAGAGAGAGACTGCTTCCTGCCACGGCAACAGGGAGCACTAAAGGTTGGTGAGCAGGGGACAGACATTGTGGGGAGCCGGCACGGCCATGGCATACTCATGCCAGCTCAGCCTGGTTCAGTGACTCTGAGTGGGGGCCAACTCAGCCTGGTTCAGTGACTCTGAGTGGGGGGGTGAAAGGCTTAGAAAAGACAGACAAGAGAAAGAAAGCTGGGTCTCGGTGGGACGCTGCCCCTCTGATGGACAGCGCCAGCGCCCACAAGCCGTGTCTTCATTTTATAGCAGATGCCACGAGGCAAAGTAGGGCCGTGATCAAGATGTTTACAGCATTCTTGTTAATTTCAACCCTTCTCAACTACATGCACCTGAACTCTATCAAGCCCACATCACTCAGGCACGTGGGGTCACGTGTTCGGACCATAGGTTCAAGCTTACAGCGATAGCGGTTGGCTAATTGTGCTGGGAGGGCTCTGCCCTCCAAGCTGGGACTTGCACTCTCAGTGCAATGAGAGGACTGTGTCCTCTCCTCAGTCCAAGGCTTGAACCTGTGCAAACACTGTAATTGCGCCCATAAGACATGACAGCGTAGGCCCTGGGGGCCCACTCAGTGCCTATGAACAGGAGGGCGGCCTGGAAGTAGGGACTAAGCTAAGCCCACGCTGGGATCTGGCTATGGATTTAGGTTTTGGGGTCACCTGGACCTTGGGCTTCAGTTTCCCTTTCTGTCAAGTGGGTAGCAATCTTAATCTTGCATAAGGAGGCTGTTTTGTGGGGACACTGACCTGCCCCATCTTCTCTGGGTGCCATGGCATGCCATTCTGACATTGGCCACTAGGTGGCAGCCAGCCCCCACAGCCTTAGACTGGAGCAGGAGGGCTTTGCTGTGGGGACCAGGCTCAGCGCTGCCCCATCACAGCCTGCACTTTCCTGATGGAGTCTCTCTCCTTTCCCACCAGCTCCAGTCCAGCCAGAGGCTTGGGGGCTTCAGAGCCCAGAGGCGAGGCCATGAATGAGAAACTTGCCATACACACTGCCCCTGTGGGCACCTCCAGGGCGATTCTGTGTCAGGCATGGGGCGCAGGGAACACCCTGTGTAGGGGTGCAGACGTAGCAATAAATACAATATTTGGAATATAATGATGCTAAAGTTATTCGTAATTAATCGGAAATTCATATTTATCTGGCAAACCTGACTGCGGTGCTGGCCCTCATGGGGGATAAGATCAGCCACCCCCACATCTGCTCTGAGCACAAGGTGCAGGCCTAGGCTGCAGGGCTGAGGGCTGGACCCAGTGTCAGCTCAGTCATGCCCCCTGGATACTTGTTTGTCCATCCATCCATCCATCCATCCATCCATCCATCCATCCATCCATCCATCTGTCCAGCCAGCTAGCCAGCCAGCCACTCACCTGTCTGATTCACCTTCTGAGAATCGACTAGGCTCTGAGGTTGTAGAGACCACCAGCCACTGTCCCCACAGTCTCACGGGCTCTACCTCTGTGCTTCCAGGTCCACCCCCTGGCTTCTCTCTGAGCCTTTGCAGAGCCTGGCAGCGGACTCAGATGGGACCCTGGGCTCCTGCCTGCTCCGGAGGCTGTGCTCCCAATGGTGCATTCTGGCTGACACATACACGTCACTTGTTCCCTGGCTGGCCCAGGGGTGCCCAGAGGGCCAGGTTCACTCAGTGTCCCCGAGAGTTTCAGCACTCGCCCATTTGCCAGGTGGTCGTGTGCATGAGTGGGAGCAGGAAGGCAGGGAAGAGGAAGACAGGGGAACAAGGGCTGAGGGAGACCACACTGTGGGCAGGGCTTCCAGGCGGAGACGTCACCCACCGCTCCGCACCTCCTGAAGATCCAGGGCCTCATCTCTCGCTCCCTGGATGCCAGGCATGGAAACTGAGTCCCAGAGAAGGGCAGCGATGGATGGAAGGACAGCGTTCTACTCCCTGTCCCAGCACATTTGCATCCGCCCGGCTCTGGCGTGCTCTAGCTCCTGGTCTCCGTGAGACACCTCCCGACCCCGCTGGTCCTAGCCTGGGCCATCTGCAGTGATGCCTGAGCCATGGCCTCCTCCGCCCTCTTCCCCGGGAAGATTCACGAGGCAGGTGGGTTCCTTCAGGAACCTGCAGTCTTTTTATCACCTCGATGGCCACAATGGCTTTTGTTTCCGGGACTATCTGTAAGACTTTAATTAAATCAGGAACCCGGCGCTGCCAGCTCCCTGCTGCTTATCAGCTTCTTAAGGCCGTGATTCATTACCCAGGACTATTTTTTTCCACCCTGAAATAATCTTTAAAGGCCTTCTATCAGGGAGATTAAAGCCATAAGTCATACACGCCCAGGTGGCTGCATGTTTTCTCTGCGCATGGGCGGTGAGGAGCCACCCAGAGGGCCGGCCCTGGTGCTGCCCTGGCCTGCTTGCCCCTTGGGCCCTCTGCTGCCAGGGCCTGGAGGAGGAGCCAGAGTCCAGGCGCGGCTCCCTGGCTGGGCGGAGCTTAGCTAGAGTTGTGGGTGCTGGGCAGCCTGGGAGGGTGGGGCAGGGGTGAGGAAGGATCTCAGCTTTCGGCTTCCCCTTGTACAAGAGACAGCTGATGTCCTGGGTTAGCAAGTCAGGCCTGGCACCTAGCCTCCCTCCACTTCTATCAAAAGATACAAAAATAAAAAGGGGGTGAGGGTGGGAGAGAGAGAGAGAGAGAGAGAGAGAGAGAGAGAGAGAGAGAGAGAGAGAGACTCACTTAGCTCCTCTCTAGACCTGCTGCTTGGTTTTTCTCTTAGCCCTCCTTTGCTTCATGGTTTTTCTCTTTCCTTCATTTAACCAACGTTCATTGGCCCTGCTCCGATCACTCTCTGTCCTGGGTGCCGGGCAGAGCAGGACAGATGAGGTGCCTTTAGGGATACAGATACCACCTCTCTCTCTCTCTCTCTCTCTCTCTCTCTCTCTCTCTCTCCCTCTCCTGTCTCTCTCTTCTGCCTCTCTCTCCTTCTGCCTTTCTCTGTCTGCCTCTCAAATCAGAGAAGCAAGCCTTCCTTTTCATGGGCGGCGGCAGGATCGCTTACTGGAGGTACTAGTAGTCGCCTTTGAGTTCATCTTGAATTGCTCCCTGTGAATGTCCCCCGGGCCAGAGTTGGAGGGGACAGGCTGGTCTCAGTCCAGGCCTTTGAGGATGAATGAAGTCCCCAGTTCAGCCTCTAATGGGGACAAGGACGACCAGGGACGTGGAGAGCGGACAGTGGCCTGCCTGGAGGCGGGTGTAATGGGGTCGCAGGTCAGGCTGCAGAGAGCTTGGGCCTGGAGCAAGCTCTGGTCTGGCTACTAGGCTCTGAACCCCGAGTCTCAAGTGCCTGTCTCATCTTTTCTTGGGGTAAATCATAGGTGTGTGACTCTGCCACTGACAGACTCTCCACCCTAGCCCTGTGCCCACTGCCAAGTTCAGTAAGTTGCTAGTCACACCACGAGTGTCCATGGCTTTGGAGATGCCACTGTGTTTGTGCAGTTTGCTTTGAGTCATTGCAGGCTCCCTCTGATTGTGGCTGCTGTGAGCACCTGGGGGCAGGCAGGGGCTGTAGCTGGGGAGGGCTCAGGAGGTCCCAGCTGAGTCTAAAGTGGCCCCAGAATTGCACTGCACCTGCCCAACGGTGAGGCCAGGAGCAGCCCCAGCCACCCATTTTCATGAGTTGATCAGCAAGAGGGGTGCGTAAGCCCTGACCAGTTTGACTCAGTGGATGGAGCGTCGGCCTGCGGACTCAAGGGTCCCAGGTTAGATTCCGGTCAGGGGCATGTACCTTGGTTGCAGGTACATACCCAGTGGGGAGATGTGCAGGAGGCAGCTGATCGATGTTTGTCTCTCATCGATGTTTCTAACTCTCTATCCCTCTCCCTTACTCTCTGTAAAAAATCAATAAAATATATTTAAAAAAAGAGGAGTATGTGAAGAAGAAATTTCATACCTGGTTGTGGGGGACAGAGATGGGATGAGGAGAATCAGAAGCTGGGAACCTGGGGTGAGACTGGTCCCCTGCCCCCAGCAGGAGCCTGTGGCTGACTCTGCACCAAGCACACGGCTTTCCTCCTTTTTCGTGAATGTGTCTTGTTCTCTTCCACCTCCAGCCCTCTGCACAGGCTGTCCCTGCCTCCCTCCACCACTGTGACACCTGCAGTCCTCCATCCATCTGCTTACCCACCCCACGAGGCTAGGTCTCCGAGCATGCCCTCCCAGGCCTGTGCCTGCCCCCCAGCCCTGTGCCTGCCCCCTAGCCTCATGCCTGCCCTCCCAGCCCCAGGCCTGCCCTCCCAGTCCCTTGCCTGCCCTCCCAGCCCCGGGCCTGCCCCCCCAGCCCCGGGCCTGCCCCCCCAGCCCCGTGCCTGCCCTCCCAGCCCCGGGCCTGCCCCCCAGCCCCGTGCCTGCCCTCCCAGCCCCGGGCCTGCCCCCCAGCCTCATGCCTGCCCTCCCAGCCCCAGGCCTGCCCTCCCAGTCCCTTGCCTGCCCTCCCAGCCCCGGGCCTGCCTCTAGAGCCCTGAGCAAACTGGAGCTGGTTTGGGCAGCGACCAGGTGGGGCAGGTTCCCCGTTGGAACCATCAGCCCACAGGGCTGGATTGTAGTTGTTGGGTCAGGGCTGGGCCACTCTGCCTGGCACAGACCAGACACTCAACGAATGTTTGCCAAAGGAAAAGTCAAGTTCAGAGAAGGGTGGTGGGCCACGTCGAAGGGACTTTGTCATCTGGAGCTCCCAAGGGGGGCTGCTCAGACCCCTGGTCCCCCAGCATGGCCCAGGCCTGGGAGAAGGGCACCCCCGCTCTCCGTGTCGGCCACAACATCAGGGTCTCCAGGATGCAGAGACCCCGCCAGGGCAGCTCCGGGGAGGGACCAGAGCTGTCGCCTCAGCTCCTTTCTCGTGGGGCCCCAGGAATGACCGGGCACAGGGAGCTGCGAGAGCCCTGCCCTGCTCCCGGCCTCCAGGTCTCTGGGCGGCGGGTGGGGCTGTGGCTGTGGGGGTGAGGCTGAGCTGGTGCAGCCTGGGGGCTGGCAGCACTGTGCCCTCCTTTGCACTGAAGGCTGGCCAGGCCGGCAGACATCATATAGTATTGATTTGTGTTGCACACGGTGACTTCAGTTTTTGAAACAAAACTCAGAAATGTCTGCAGAATTTTTCAAATCCAGGTCGTCCTGATTTTCTGTAACATCTGTTGCCAATTGTGTGTGTGTGTGTGTGTGTGTGTGTGTGTGTGTGTGTGTGTGTCCCTGGACCTGATTAGACAGTGAGTGAGTTTCAGGGGCTGTGGGCTGACCTGGGGTTTATTCAGGAGGGAGGGGGAAGGCCAACATGGAGAGGCAATTAGCTTGTGACCCCTGAGTGGCAAAGATCTTTCCTGAAACTAAGAGTTGCTGGTATGAGGGCTCAGTGCACCTGCGTGGGAAGCATTGTGTGTACGTTGCTTCTGAATTTTGCAACAGTCTTGTGGGGTTGTTGTTAATCTCCCATTTTACAGATGGGGAGAGAGAGAGGCCAGGGCGCTTCGTCCATTCAGTCATTTGCTCAGTCATGTATTCATTTTTAGGGGGCTGTGTGGTGGGCCAGTGTGGGGAAGAGAGGGCTCCCCTGGAACGCAGCCCAGCAGGGACTACCCCAGGCCACCCGCTCTGAGGCAGCTTTCCTCCTCCTGCGCCCTCCTGCTCAGAGGCGGGCCCCTTGATCAAAGCCCAAGGGGTGACTGGGTTCCCAAACCTCGGAGCAGCAGTGTGGGGGAGGGGCCCTCCCCAGGCGGACCAGGCTTGGAATCCAGCCCTGGTCTGGCCCAGCCAGGCCACCCTCTCGGCTCCTCCCCTTTAGGCTCCTGGCTGAAAATGCAAAACCTCAATAGCCCTTCATCCTCCGCCTCTGGAGCCCTCCGTCCGAGGTGCCCAGTCCCTGCCTTGGCTTCAGCCGGTGTGTGTCATCCCGTGTGGCGTCCCACGGCAGCAGCGGCAGCAGCGTGGTGGTGACGAGCCATCGGCGTGCTTCCTCGTGTCTGTCTGTGTTTCACGTCCGGGATCCCGTTTCTCCAGTGAACTAGGGGAGAGGGCGCTCATTCCCTCCACCGTTCTCAGCCAGGGAGGCCGAGCGGCTTTCCCGGTGGGGGTTTCTGTGCACACGTTCTGCCCAAGCTTCCTGACCTGACACGGGGGCAGGAAGCAGCGGCAGCAGAGGCTGGCAGCTGGAAGAGCAAGCTTTTGGAGTCACTTGTTGTTGAAACCTCAGTGCTCTGAGCCTCGGTTTCCTCATCTGCATAATGGGGCCAACGAGAGCCCGCCTTCTGTGGTTCTTGTGAGACGGGTGTGCATACCCCTTGTGCACATGGCACAGGAGAGGTCGGGGTAAAAGATGACGATGAGGAGGAGAGCACGGTGGCTCTTTCTCCAGAAAATAAGCCAAGAAGCTCAGGAAATGTCCCGCCGGCCTGTGCTCCCATCTCCCTCTCCAGAGGCATTCGCTCGGCACCGTGTGGTAGGCCAGGAGTTACGGAGTGGGGGGTGGGGGTGACCTGTGTCAGGGCACCTCTGCAGCCCCCCCTTCGTCCTGTATGACTGGGACAGGCTGAGCCGCCCTCACCCCCATTCTGGGGCCTCCCAGGGGCTGGAACGCGGCCACGGGTGTGAGAGCTCTTGGAAAAGTTTGGGAAGATCAGCGCTTCCAGGACTACTGGTTGTCGGCTCCGTGTTACTGCTCAGGCGACGAAGGAGAAACTCCTGCCAGAGGAAGTCTCCAGCCCTAATGATCACCCCTCGGTGAGGTCCGTGTGGCTGCTGCCTCCCCTGCCCCTGGCACCTGCCCCTGCGCCTCTGCTCCCTCTGCTCCAGGGATCTAGCTGGTCTTTGCTCTCTGAGACCCTGGCACCCAGTGCCATCGCTCCTGGAAGCCATGGTGCTGCCAGCTTGCCGGGTGATGGCTCCCACCTCAGATCTTGTGTCAAATGGCTGGGATGGTCAGGAGAGTCCATGAATGGACATGCTGGCTGGCATACAGCACACAGTGGGTGGTTAAGACATACCAGCCCCCACTTCCTGACCTCCTCTACCCAAACCTTCCCCTCCTTAAACATCAGCTTCCCCATCTATCGGCTAAGGGGGTCGGAACTTGAAAGGATGGCAACGCATGAGGACATCCTTGGGGCTGCCCCACACACTCCAAGGCCAATGGCAGACTCACTAATCACCTGGACGCAGCCTCGGAATCCTTCACCCAGAATGCAGGGGACCTCAACCAGTCAGTCCATGGAGGGCTTGAGCTTCTAAGGATGGACGTCTAAGGGCCACATCTGTCCTGATGTGGGAAGCTCAGGAACTCCACGACGGGAGGATCTAAGGCTTGCAGTGTGAGAGGAGGGGGAAGAAGAGGGAGGAGGAGGAAGGTGCCCAGGCCTTGCTTCCAGAGCGTTCTCGCCCTGAGGGTGCCCTGAGGCTCAAAGGCACCTGCCTGGCAGAGACCTTTTAGGTTTTGCACCCTTTACCCTCAATAACCCTTGGCCTCCAGCAGCCTCCAGTACCTGTTACAACACCCTCCTTTCCTGAGGGCCTCCTCTGTGCCAGGCCTGGAGCTGGGTGTGTCCATCTGTGACCTCATAGCCTCACAGCCCCGGCATCCCCTGTTATGGACGGAGGCAGAGGCTGGAGCACCGTGACTCGGCCGCCAGAGGCTGCACCGCCAGACAGGCGCTGAGTGGGGAGGGCGCCCATCGGCTCCGGCTGGGTTCACCCAGGCCATCGGCCAGGTCCCTGACATCATGCGAATTCTGTAATTTGTAAACGCAGCCGAGTGGCTTTTACAGAGGAATGTCGGGAAGTGATAAAATATATCTCCTACAGATTTACCGAGCAGCTGACTGCCAGCAGCTTGCCCCTCCTGCTTTCTCCAGGAGCCACATGCGACCAGAGAGGGGGCCCGAGAAGGCTTTTGTGGCCCACGGCCAGGCCTTTCATCGGCTTTTACAAGACAGGTTTACAGCACGGAGGAGACCGATCGAGGCGCAGGGCAGGAGGGAGGGCTGCGTCCAGCTCCGGCTCAGGCGGGAGGGTGACAGCCGGTGAAGCTGGGCAGCACAGCCCCCGAGCCGCTCCCAGGACCGCAGGCTCGCCCTCCCTACGCCTGGGGCCTCGGGGGACGGGGGCACCCCAAGGCAGGGCCAGAAACCTCTCTCAGTCCTGGTTTTGCTGCAGACACGCAGTGTGACTCGGGGCGAATTACTCTCCCTCTCTGGGCCTCAGTTTCCCATCCCTAGTACAGAGGGTCGGATTGGAGCAGTAGTTCCCAGCCCCCACTGAGCATCAGGACAAACCCGGGAGCCTGAAGGAAGGCTCTGCCTCCCCAGCCCCAGGGGTCTGACCAGTAGATGCGGGGAGAATGGTGAGGGGTCCCCCGTGACCCTGAGGGGCATCCAGGAGCTGAGAACCGGAGGGTCTCCGAGGGCCGTGGCCCAGTTGGCTGGTGGGTTGGGCAGCCCACGACACTGTCTGCAGCGGGGGAGAGGGCAGGGGTGGCATTTAAGACAGCGCAGGGTCACCCTCGGTCCAGGCACGGTGGGGGCGGGGAGGCGCGCTCGGCTCCACAGGTGCACTGGGGAAGGCATAGAGCCTGCCTAGTGTCCGGGGTGTCATCTGAGAGTGTGTGGAGCTGCATGGGGGTGGGGAGTGGGGAACCCCCTGTGCCCTCCTTTCCTTCTCTCCCTGTGTTTAATCCACTGCCAAACCCTACAGGTTTACCTCCTGTTCATGTCCAGAGTCTGTCCCTCTCCCCATGACTCCTGCCATGCCCTTGCTCTGAGCCACTGTGACCTCTCTCAGGATGACAGCGGTTGCCCCACGGTCCCCACCTCTATCTCCCCCCCACCCCATGCTGTTTTCTACAGTGGCCAGAGTGAGTGTCTCCCCACAAATCAGGTCCGGCCGCTCCCTTCGCTCTTAGGGTGCTCTCCCCACTGGCCCTGCCTCCAACCCTCTCTCTGCTCCCCTCCCGGGGGCCCTCTCCCTCTTCCCCCTTCACCTGGTTCAGGGTGACACTGAGCCCAGAGATGGATCACCCCCGAGAGAGAGCACAGCCTCCAGACCTCCTCATCCCCAGAAGCGCAGCTGGCGAGGCTGTGTGTGTGCAGATGGCGCCCCGTAGGTCAGAGAGGTGCTGTGTGGGCGGTGTTGCCTCCGGCATCCAGGACAGGGCCCTGGTCACAGGCACCAGTTAATGTGAGAGATCGCAGGGACGGGCCGCCGGGGCCTGAGCGGGCTTGCAGACAGAGGCCGTCTGGAACTCTGAGCCCTGGGAGGGTGTGAGGACGGCAGGGTGGGAGTGGGCTGCTAGGTGGCCCTGATGTCCACTCTCTGCTTGTCATCAGGACCTCAAGGCTGGACACAGAGGAGGGGCGCAGACGGCACAGCGGGAGGAGACATGCCCAGATGCCCCAGGGTGCGAGCTCGGCCTCCCCGTGTCTGCAGAGCAGTGGCCCAGGATGAAGGCAGGGGAAGGGACGGGAGAAGCAGCCCCAGGAAGGCAGCTGTCAGCCGCTATAAGAACTTTCTAGCACTTAGAGGTGCTCCTGACACACAGCGGCCTGAAGTGGGGTTGGGCTCGCGGGCCCTGGGGCGCGTCGGCGGAGGCTGGTAAGAATGGCTGAGGGGGAGGCAGGACGCTGCATGGCTCTCAGAGCTTCCTCGCCCTCTCTGGTTCCAATCTGGCCCCGCCGTGCCTGCGGCCACTCAGGGTCTGCCAGGAAGTCAGCGTAGGGCGACCCACCGTCCTGGTTTGGTCTGATGAAGGGGTTTCCAGGGAAGTAGGGCTCTCGGTGCGAAAACCAGGACAAACTGGGATGCGATGGTCACCCCACTAAAAAGTGTCTGTGGGAATGCCCACCCCCACCCCGGGAATGTAGCCTGTGCAGCTGGGAGAGGCAGACACACAGCCCCATGCCAGGAATTCTCTGTGGTGATAGGCCAGGCCAGCTAGAGGCCCCTCTCACTTGCATCCCTTCTCTGGGCCTCTCTTTTCCTTTCTGTAAAATGGGGACATCAGTGCATGAGTGGCCGGAGAAGTGACACCAGGGTTTTCTATCACTCTCTGACATAGGAGCAGCACCTGCTTTCTTCTCCGTGGCCTGAGGCCAACCTCCAGCCTTGCTCTTGCTGTGGCATTTGGGGGCGGAGCGGGGGAGGGGAGGGAAGAGGAGAGGGCAGAGGTGGCATTTAAGACAGCAACAGTCCCTCCCTTGGTCTCAGCTGGTGGGCAGAGGGTCAAGGGCCCACTCTTCACCAGCTCCCTGCATTGTGCCTCCCCCAGCTATCTCAGGCTGCTCTCTGTCCCCTGCCTGCTCCCCCCACCCCAGCTTCCCTGCT
This sequence comes from Myotis nattereri, assembly GCF_964212035.1. Lineage (NCBI taxonomy): Eukaryota > Metazoa > Chordata > Mammalia > Chiroptera > Vespertilionidae > Myotis > Myotis nattereri. Next base: position 19,480,260 of record NC_138088.1, on the reverse strand, counting down.
CCTCAGCAAGAAGGGAGAGCCAGTAGGGAGGGTAGACTGAGGTGGGAGCCTCTTCTGGCTCAAGGCTGTGCCTCACCCTCACGGAGGAAAGGCAGACCCAGAGTGTGGAAGCCCCTTCGAGGCACAGACATGGGTCCTCCTGTGACTCAGCAGAGTGGGGGGTGGGCAGCAGACAGGCCAAGGAAGGGCAGCATGAAGCCCAGGAGCCGGGCAGCTCAGTCCTGGGCTGACCTCAGCACTGACCTTGGGCTCCTCGAGGGGCGGCACACCCTCCTTGCTGCCGTTTGCTAGTGGCTCACATGGCAGAATGTGCAGCTCTGCCCTCTCAGACGAAGGCAGGGGCTGAGTTTGCACACGAAAACCCCAACACAGGGCTAGAGTTGCACAGCTAACCAAGGGGCTGGGCCTCCAGTCTTGTCCTTTGTCACACACTCCCTGAGCAATATGCACATTTTCTCATGGCTTCCACACGTGAGCATGCGTGAGTGCACACACACACACACACACGCACACACGCACACACACTCATGCATGCGCACCTTCATCCGCACAGGCACACTTTCCGACATCCCATGCACCCTCATAGCCCCAAGCCTCCACATCCTCATGCACGCACGTACGCACACCTCCACTTCCAGAACTACCTTCTGAGGGGAGGTGATGAGTGATGAAGAGCAGTGGTGTGTCAGGGTGAACAATTGCTGGAGAGGCTTGTTCCCGAGCACCAGTGGGACTCCGAGGCTCTGGGGAGCAGCAGATGGGCACCACGCCCTGTAGGTGAGGAGTCCGGAGCGGATACTCCCGCCCAGGCCCCAGCTGGCTCTGTCTCCTCTGACTGAGCCCGCAGGAATGCCAGGGGGCCCTGGCTCCGGAATGTCACCGGACTTGCTCCCCCTGCACAGCCTGGTTCCCACAGCGGCTCAGCACTCCCAGTTCCACCTCCCTGACACTGAGCTTTCGGCCTCTTTAAGATGCAGGAGGAAATGAGGTGGGGAGAGTGGAGGGGACTGGCCCAAGGTCATGCAGAAAGCAGGAAGAAACCAGATCTCCCCAGAGAGGCTGAAGGCGCCCTGGAAACAGAGCCTCCATCCATCCGGAGCCGGCTGTGTGCCTGCCCTGCCGGCCCTTCCCACCCTCGGCCTCAGCCACCCTCTCTGGGCACCGATTTCCTCCTTTGTCAACAGCAAAGTCTGGCCAGGCCACACCTCTCAGCCTTTGTCCGGCCTCGATGGCACAGAGAGATCTTGGGCCTCACCCCCAGCTCTGACAGGGCCGTGGCTGCTGGGTCGGCCAAGTTGTGCCCCGTGTGGGCTGGGAGGGGTGCTGGGGCCAGGGGACCCGCAGGCAATCCTGACCAGCTCTCCTGACAGTCCCTGTGCTGCAGGGCCCCCAGCACCCCTGCCTGGCATCCATGGGCTGCTCTGTCCCCCGGAGGCCCTGGTGAGAAGAGGGAGGAAGCCCCCAGCCGGTGCTCAGGCCCGAGGGTCCTATGTTAGAGCCATGACATGAAACGTTTTGTAGGCGCCTGTGCATGAGGGAGAGCTCTCTGCAACGAACAGGTTCCCTGGGAGGGAAGTCAGGTGGAGCCAGCGCCCCAGCTCAGGCCTCTCCACCTCCCCGCTCCCCCATCACCCAGGCCGGCCACTCCCTCTTCTTCCTGCTCAGCCTTCTTGCTCTAGTTCTGGCCTTGTCCTCAACCCTAATGCCAGAGAGCCTCGGCCGATGGTCTCCACCCCACTGGGCAGAGCCCTTGGCGCCAGCCCACAGGATTGGCCTGGGCTGCCTAGGGAGGGCCACATGTCCCTCCTGCTCCACTCTGCACCCTCGGGAGCGGACCGTGTGTGCAGGACATCACAGCTAGACGGTACGTGGGCGTGGCAGGCACCCTGAGGGCGTGGCGAGGCCTCCTGGAAGAGGGCAGTGGAGGCTCGATCCTGGAGGAGAGGCGAGGTTTCAGAGAGTGGTGCACCCCAGAGCCAGAGAGAGAAGGGGCTGAGGGTTCAGATCGGTGGGAGGAACGGAACGGGAGCCAGAGCAGCCGATGGGGCAGGAGTCGCTTGGGAGTTAGAGGACTGGAACAGGCTGTGCATCCCCACGCAGAGGGGTGGCCGGTAGGCCAGCTGCTGTAAAGGGGCCCGGGCGTGCAGTGGGGAGGCTTCTGTGGTGTGTGTGGCACAGTCAGGGGTGAGGGGTGAGAGGAAAGCGAGGTGTGGAGACAGCAGGCAGAGGCTGCTTTGGGGTTCACGGGTGAGAAGGGCCCTGACCCCAGCATGCTTTGCACACCCGAGATGGACGGCGGGTGGGGCTGCCCAGCACCTGGCTCTCCTGGAGTCAACAGTGTGAGCCGCTGCAGCCACAGCTCTCGTGCGAGGTCACGCTGCATTAACAGGTGACATCTGTCCTGCTCTGCTCAGACCACAGCCAGAGGGGTTTCGCCCTGGGACAGACGTCAATAATCTGCCAGGTGTCTCCTGGAGAAGAGTGGGTGGTGCCGGGCTACAAAACCAGGCCAGGAGCAGGGTGACTGGAGGAATTCTGGAGTTGGACTCGGAGGGAACTGGGTGGTTGTTCTCAAACGTTTGATGGTCTGTCCCAGGAAAGAGGAACCCTGCTTGCCCCGGGTGACGCCGCAGGCAGAGACCGGTTTGGAGGTGGAGACAGACAAGAGGCAACTTTCAGCTCAAATGAGGAGAGGCTCCTGGTCGGTGCTGACTCCAGGGCTGCTGGAGACGCAGACAAGCGTGGGAGTCCTGTCGCTGGCAGTCACGCAGGCAAAGGATCGAGCTTTGTCATATGTCTGTCACATCCCAGGGACCCAGAGGACGTGGCCCCTGGGACACTGAGAAATGCATGACATGATCCCCTGGGAAACGTGGCTCAGACAAAACACACAGAGGGAGCCGTGGCACAAGTGGCAGGAAGTCCCAGGCTGGCCCCACCTTTCTGAAAGGACTTGGGCCCTGCAAAAGCTGCCCGGCCGCGACTCCGGCTGCCGATGCACAGGGAGCAGCCTGTCCTTGGAGGAAGGCAACTGAGACCAGCTGACCTTGGGCAGGGTGCAAGGAAGGGATTCCAGCCTCAGGCATGAGGAGGGATTGGGTGTGAGCAGATGACCTCTGCGGTTCCTTCCAGGCCCGAGTTCCTTGGCGGAGAGAAACCCGCAGAACTCTGAGCGGCACACAAGGTTACGGAGGACGGAGCGGAGATCCCAATATAGCCGGCGGGAGGGAGGCGGCAGCGGAGGGAAAGTAGGTCCCCTGAACAAATGAGGTGGGGCACGAAACTAACGAGGCTGGAAAGGGCTGAGCTCAGGGACGCGTTTTTAAAAACTGTCTTTTAGCAAGAAAAACGAGGGACAGAAATTTGGGCAATGAAGATGTAATGGAGATTGTGAAAGCATCTGTAGATTGCCAGCCAATTGGCAGAGAGCGGGGCCTTCTGGAGGGCAAGGAAGGGATGCAGATCAGCGGGTCTGGGGTGACCCCTGCGAGCCGTACCTGGTAGAGAGGAGCTGGAGATGGAGAGCAGGTGACAGCATTGGGGCAGCCACCTCCTGCCCACACCCAGAGGCTCCCTGCGCTCCAGCCCTTTAGCCAGTCATTCTGTTCCTCATCCGCCCTCAGGCCCTGTGCTTGACTAGCCTATCCTTCACTGCCCTCTGTTCATGCTGTTCTCCTCACTACGCAGGCCCTTTCCTCCTGTCCAATAGGGGGCTGGTCCAGAGGACCTCCAAGGTCCTTCTGCTCAGACGCTGGGTGGTCCCTTGAATGGTGAGTATAGGGGCTGACTGGAGCACCCCAGGATGCCTGTACCCATGTTTCTTTGGGAAGAGTAGATGCTTGGGTGCCTTGTGTGCCAGGGCAGTTGGCCATGTCCATGCCTGTTCTCAGCTGGCCTCGGACTCCCTGGGGACAGAAGCTCTGTTGGATTTCTTTCTGGTCTTCCCAGCCCCTGGTCTGATACCATGGACAGAGGGCATGCCGGATGGATGGATGGATGGATGGATGGATGGATGGATGGATGGCTAGGTTGCTAGATGGATAGGTAGATGGTTGGGTGGATAGATGAATGAATGATTCAGTGGGTGGCTAGATGGATGGATGGATATATTCTATCTGACCACCTGGCAATCTGGCAAAGGACATAGGTAATTGTTAAAACAATTCTGTCCTTCACTGGGCGGGGAAGGTGGAGGAAGAGGAGGAGATAGGGAAGGAGGCAGAAGAGGAAGCAGAGGCATCTAGCTCAGGCCTGAGCTCTTGGGTCGCTGAAGAAGAGGAAGATGCCTTTCCTGCCTCCTCCCAGGGCAAGGCTCCTTGGCACTTGCCACTGGGCTCTGCCAAGAGGTTACTGAGCTCTAGGAGCAGTCGCCAGGAGGGGGGCTAACTGTGAGAGCTGTTAGGCAGGGCTCTCAGCCAGGGGTTCCCTGGTCTTGTGTTTGGGGGAGTAGCTCAGGGAGTCATTTGGGGTCAGAAGAGGTGGCAGGGCCTGCGTTTGAACCTCTGGACTCCTGTGCTGTTGCATGTGGGTGGGGGACCTGCTGCCACCAGCTTGGGGAGGCAGAATCGTCTCAAGGCCCAAGTGCCCTGCTCTGGTGGTTCTACAGGCTCCTAAACCCTGAAGCTCCACAGCCCCCACTGCTATGGCTCAGGACTGAGCTGAGCCCCTCCAGGCACTGGCCCATCCCCCCCAGCCCCCACCCCAGGAGGTAGGAGAGATAACCAGCCCAGGAACTAGAGTGCAAGGCCCCAAACGAGTCCCCACTCCCTGGGGACCTGCTTCTCCCGGGGCTTCTGGGATGCCGAGCTGGCAAAGACCACTGCCCACTGGGGCAAACCCCAAATGATGTCATGGTCCAAGCCTTGAGAGCCCCTCCCACCCAGTCAGATCCTCTGGTCCCACCCTCATGGTCCAGGGGCCTGGAGGCCCAGAGAGGGAGGGGAACCATCCAAGTTCACCCAGCACAGGAGAGGACAGAAGACAAACAGCCCCCATGAACCCGAGGTTCCTCAAAGCAGTGCCATGGCTCCCCTGGGACAGCCCCTACTTCCCTGAAACCTCCTCCCCTCCCCCATGCACCTCTCTTCTCCAGAGAGCTGTGGGAAAGGGGCTGGGGGTTGGTTAGGACGATGCTGAGCTAAGTCGTCCCAGTTGCCAGGTCCCCCGGGCTTGGTCAGTAGGCAGGCCAGGAATGTAGGACAGACAGCTCTCTGCTCTGACTGTGCCGGCCCTCAGCAAGGCAGCTTCCCCGAAGCCCTGCCACAGCCTCCTCCCGCCCTGGGGTGTGGAGGTGGAGCAGGTGGGCTGGAAAGGACCCCTAGGGCTGCCTCTTATCTGGCCAGGGTGACGCCTAGAGGAGCCCAGGCCACCCCAACAGCTGTGCTGTGGGCCTGCGGTCGGTCCTCCTGCTCCCTCACCCAGCCCTGCCAGCCAGCCCCCTCTTCCCAGCCCATCCTGTGGCCCTGCATGGTGACCAGGTCCTGGAAGAGGTGCCGCCAGCTGGATTCCTCTGGAGCTGCGACCAGGGCCCCAGAAGGCAGGGGGCGGAGGCACTAGAGGCAGCAGGGCCGCTCCCCCAGGAAAGGAGATGGGAACCTGGGGGCACAGGGGAGCCTGAGACCCAGCAGCCACTTCCCACTTTGCCTGTTAATTCCAGATCGATTTCAGACCCAGTCTCCAGGAGGACCCAAACCCGAAGCCCTCCCCTCCGTCCTCCTCTGGTTTAGGAATTGTTCTTAAAGCCCAGCTCTCCCAGCTGCTTTGGCTCAGCCCTCCTGGGGAAGAACAAGCTTCGGGGCTCAGGGCTCTGTGCAGGGAAAATCTCACCCCGAAAGGAAGTGTGATGGGAGGGGAAATAAGAAGGTTTTTATCTCTAAATCTCCCCTATACCAAGATGCCCGGATGTCCATAATTCCACCATTAGGGAGTCATTCCTTTGGATGAATTAGGTCAACAGCCCAGCTTCTGGAATATGGAAGCTCGGGAGAAGGCACATTTGTTAGGGCTGTGATGTTCCAGGTCCATGAGAGTGAGGCAGCGGAGGGCTCGGGGCACCAGGAGAGCTCTTGTGCGGGCTGGGGAGGAGGGGGAAGGATCACGGCTGGGGGCAGAGGAGCAACACCCGGGGTTGACTGGGTCCTCAGGTTCACTTCCCCAAGGCGCCCTGATTGACAACCCAGAGACAGCTGCACTCAGGCCTGGACCCCGGAGATGGCCAGAGAGAGGGGGTCTCCAGGAGCCAGGCAGGGCACAGGCTACTTGGGACATGTGGGTGTTGCGAAGAGGCACATTCCAACTTAGTAGGAGAGCCCTCCCTCAACTGAGCTGTGCCACAAAGCCTGCCAGGGGTAGAATGAGCGCTCCGTACCTGGAGGCATACAAGCCGAGGTCGAGGGCCACCTAAAGGGGAGGCTGTAGAGGAGGTTTGCGTGAGTAACAGTGGTATCCCGAGGGTACTTCCCACTCGGGGGGCGGGGGGGGGGGAGGAGGGGGGAGCTGGAAGGCTGGCTTTGTGGCAGAGGGGGTGAAAAGATGGGAGAACTCCCAATGGCCAGGTACCCACTGAGTCCCAGCCCTGAGCCAAGAGCAGCCACAGTCTCCAATGTCCCCGTAGTCATGTGAGAAGGGCACGATTAGCTGCCTTTCTCAGATGGGGACATTGCAGTGCACACGGTTAGGTGACTTGTACAGGGTCACACAGCTGGGGCTCAAGCACTGTCTGCTGCTTCCGGGCAGGGGGGTCCAGGCTCAGAATGGCATTGCTTCAAGTTTGAGGAGGCATCTAGGAAGTCAGGAGGGCTGGACTGGGGCGGGCCAGATGCCAGGGCGCCCTGAGCTCAGGCACCCCTCAATGCCGAGGAGGCAAGGCCGTGGTTCGTTCTATGACCTGCTGATGTCACAAGCCAGGCACGCCCAGCCTGGACCGCTGGCCTCGGGCTCTCTGACATCCTGCCTGCGCTCAGAGTCCCGCCGTGGGAGTGGGCCTGTGACAGTTCTGAAAACCTGGCTGGCTGCTGCTCACAGCTACTCCTGTTTTGATCCCCCCATGTTCCTGGCATGTGATGGGTCCTCAGTTAATATTTGTGGAAGGAACCAAAGACCTTGTATGCATATATGCATAACCCATGGACACAGACAGTAGGGTGGTGGAGGCCTGAGGCGGGGGGTGGGGGTGGGCTATAACGGGTCAATGGGAGAAGAAAAGGGACAGATGTAATATTTTCAACAATAAAGATTGTAAAAACATATATTCGTTGAGTGAGCGGATGGCTGAGTGAATTCCGCTCCCCGGCTCAGGAAGGCAAGGACAGGGAGCTCTTCCTCCCGCTCAGAGGAAGACAGAGGGAACTCTGGGACCATCTCGGCCCTTGCTCTGCCACAGCTGTTATGTGGCCCTTGGTGAGTCGCTTGATGTCTCCGTGCTCAGATCCCTGGGAATGGCGCTACCTGGGGAGAATGACCGATGATCTGCAAGTGCTGGGGGATACAGTGGGCAGGGTGCTGCCTCTGTGGCAGGTGCCTGCAGGGTGAGCCACAGCGGCCGTGGGGGCCTCTCTGCTTCCTCCAGTCGAGGCTCACACAGGATAGAGCACAGTGGAGTCCTGAGGGGCTGGGTGGGGGGTGTCCGGGGTCTGGGGCTGGCTCCAGCAGTAGCTGGGAGCTCACGCTGGATCCTGAGTGAAACATTTAGTCAGGGACCAGGCAGAGCTGAGGCTGAGTTCTCAGATGGGGTCAGGCGTGGGCTCAGAGCCTGGGCCTGACCTCAGGGCTTTAACCCAGGGCTGGATCAGAGGCTCTCTCAGGGCGGGCAGGGTCAGCCTGGGCCAGAGCAGGTTTCCTCTGATGGGAGCCACTGGGAGCTGCTCTGCTGTCCTCGCAGCACCAGCCAGCTCAGTGGGTGGATACGGGAGGGTTTCTGAGGGCATTGGGCTTAGCGGTGTCCTCCCTGTCCCCCAGGTGTCCTCAGGGAACCTCAGGGCTACTCAGAGACTCGGGGACCATTTCTTCCTGCCTGTGTGTTGTGGGGGGAAGTGCAGGAGACCTGCCCAGCTAGCACCGACTCTCTGGACATTGAAGGGCGCATGCGCCATCATCATTCCTCACAATTGCACAGCACTTTATCGTTTATAAAAACCCCTCCCTACCAAGGGTCTCTTCACAGTTCTGAGAAACAAGCATGACAAGAGATGATGCCCATTTTACAGATGAGGAAAACAGCGGCCCAAAGAAGCTAAGCTGCTCACCCAAGACCACTCCGGAGGTAGAGGCAAAGGGACAAAGCTGGAAAAGTCTCTGACTTCCTATCTGATGTGCCACCTCACAGCTGCCTGACTGCCACCGGCCCTGGGTGCCCTTCCCGGTATGCCATCCCCAGGCGCTCATGCCTGTGCCATCCCCAGGCACTCATGCCTGTGACCCTGCTGCCTACTGATGCCCTGCAGAAGTCAGCAAGCCCAGCCTGCCCTGCAGTCCTGTGAGTCTGTCCAAGTTGCCTCAGTCATCAGCGCTGACATCATGACTGCATAAAATTAATTTATTTAGTTAAGGAAGGTGTTAATTAAGAGTTGTCATTTATTGTGTCTTCGCAGACAGCTTTCAGGGGCTTCTGAGTTGTCAGGGCTGGTGATAGCAAAAGCTAATGGCATCACAAGTTATTAATAGAATGATTTTAGAAGGGGAAGAGGCAGGAGCTAGGAATGTGGGAAGGAGGGAAGAGGCCGGGGGAGGAGAGAGGATGGTCCCCTACTTCCTTTTTCATAAGTGGGTTCCCTCTGCAAGTAGATCCAATCACAGGCATTATTGGGAGATTCGGGGCTCTCTGCTAGGCCCGGGGTGTCCATATTTGTTGGTGGAGATAAGACACTGAGAAGGTGGGTGGACTATACGCCCTGGAGGGTGACACCTGACCAGTGCCCACCCCTGCTCTGCGGCTGCCTGTGCCCCCGCATTCCTGGTGTCTGCCCTGGGAAGGTCTGCTCTATCATAAGGGGTCTTTTTTTTTACTTGCTTGGTCCCCTTACCCTAATCCTGAGCATCTTGGGGTCTGGACAGTGAAGGGGTTAGCTCTGGGTCCCCAACCCCTAGCCCAGAGCTTGGAGCATCATGAGAGGTTAGCAGACATTTGCAGAATGAATAAGGGGTCACTGGTCCCTCAGTCAGTCCCTTGTTGCTGAGAGACCTTGAGTGTGGGAGGGAAGCATGGGGGACAGACTCTCCCAGGCCCCCAGGCCCTCTCATCCTCCTCAGCCTGCAGCCCTGGAGCTCCCCACTCAGGGAGCGGCTAGAATGATCCTTGCTGATGAAGGTGGGCAAATGTGCAGGTGTGGACAGCCGTGTGCGGGGAGGTCTTGCCAGGATTAGAGTCATGGATGGGAAGCTTTGACAACTTCAGCACGAGGATCCACCATGGGGACAAGTGGGAAAAGAAGACATTTTAAACTATTTCAGCTAAACAATGGTGTCTGCAAGGAAGCCACTTGGTGCAATGGAAAGAACATACCAAGGGGCTCAGAACCCCAGGCCTGTTCTTGGGAGGATGACCGCTCTTTGGGCCTTGGTTTGCCCATCTGTGAAATGGAGTGATGGTTAAAACTGGCAAAAGTCCCTTCCGATGCCTGATGAGCTCCACACCTCCCTCCCGCATCCTGCATGATCAATCTGGAGGGCACCACCACGTTCTAGGAGAAATGCTGGGCCCTTTGATGGTTCTTATCTTGACTGCTTACAGATCCCCTGGAAGGAGATACTTGTATTACCCCCCTATTAAAGTTGGGAAAAGTGGGGTTCAAGTAGAAAAACAGGGGCTATGTATCTTGCTCAAGGTCCCATGTGGGCTTAATCTAGGTGGGTGTTTTTCCCAGAGCTTCAGTTCATCTCCACTGATCACCTGGGATGGGTGGGTACAAATGAGACCCCAGTTTAGATGCTGGCTGACTGACAGGGCAGATAGGACTGAGGGGAAGAGGAACTCACTGGGCCCAGCCACTGGGCCACTGGAACATGGCAGGGACAGGCTCTGAGACCATCACAGAACCAACCACAGCCAACACCGTGAGGCCCCGAAGCGACCATCTGAGCTCTCTCATCCCCGCCCTTCTTTCTCTCATCCCACAGACAGCTCATCATTCAACATACCTTTATTAGGAGGCTGGCCTGACAGCTAAAGATGAATGAGCTCAGCATTTAGGGGAAGAGGTGGCCTGGTAAACAGAGAAGTCCCATGATGGATCACAGGGACTGGGGTGGAGCGGGGCTCAGGTCTGGGGGCTCCTTGCAGGAGGGATCACTTTTCGGAGCGCGGTGGTCAGGAATGTCTTCCCTAGAGGAAGTGACCCTTGAGCGAAGCCGGGAAAGGCGGGTAGCTGTTCACCAGGTAGAGGGTGGGGTGTGCGGTGGGCTGCCAGGTGGAGGGAGCTGTGTGGGCAGAGTCCTGTGTGAAACCACCTTCTGGCTGAGGCGTATCCTGAGGAGAGGTGGGCACTGCACGCCAACTTAGAGACTCTGGGTATCACCAGGAGGGCACTGGGGAGCCATCAGGGGATTTGATTAAGAAAATGGCATCCACACCTTGATCAGATCACCCTGCCGCTTTCCTGCTCTGGGTACTGAGGATGTTGCTGAGAATGGGGAGGATTCTTCTAGGAGCAGACCCTGAAACACGTATCTACGTGCAGGAATGTTAGGAGGTAAAGAAAGGCAGCAGGGCCATTGTCAAGCCGGGTGCTGTGGCGGGTGAGTGGAGCCCTGCCCTGCTGGGGAGCTCTGAGAGCTGGAGCAGGACCAGCTCCTGTGCTGGACCACCCATGGAGCGAGGGAGCTGGGGTGTTTACCCACCAACTTCCCTCAGTCCTCAGTGGAAGGCTGCTCCCGGGAGGTGCTCATTCCCTGGCATTTCTGGGCTTCCCTACGCATTCAGCAAAGAGGATCCCAGCAGTCAGAGAAAATCCTCAGGCAAAGAAAGGAAGATGCTGGCAGTTGGCAGTTGGGCCAGCGTGCTCTGAAGTGGTGAGGGCGAGGGGATATGGATGGAGCACCAACAACATCTGCTGCAGTGACCGAGCAGGGAGAACTTCCCAGAAAGGAGGGGGAGGACAGGGGTCAGTTTCCACTAAGTCTCCACCATCCACCACCTGGCTGAGGAGGCCCAAAGGTCAGTGCTGATGGAAGAATCAGTTCCATGTGCTCCTTCATCAAGGACAGCCTAGGACTGGACCTCAGACAGGAAGGAGGGAGAAATTCCGTCCTAAGCTCCAGCTCTGGTTAAATGCAGATCTGAGTTCAAGTGTGGGTTGCCATTCATAAGCTATGTCCTTGGACAAATCACTTACCACCCTTGAACTTCATTATTCTCTGAAAAGGTGGAAATAATAGTACCTCTACCATGGGATTGCTGTGATCAAGAAGCAAAATAATGCGTGGGAGTGTATAGCCCAGTGCCTTGAATACATTGTGCCCAATAAATGTTTGTTATCATTACTAGAGGCCCAGTGCACACAATTTGTGCACTGAGGGGGGGGATTGTCCCTCAGCCCGGTCTGTGCCCTCTCGCAGTCTAGAAGCCCTCAGAGGATGTCCGACTGCCACGGAGTTGGGAGAGGCTCCTGCCACCACTGCTGCACTCGCCAGCCATGAGCCTGGCTTCTGGCTGAGTGGCGCTCCCCCTGTGGGAGCACACTGACCACCAGGGGGCAGCTCCTGTATCGAGCGTCTGCCCCTTGGTGGTCAGTGTGCATCACAGTGACTGGTTGTTTTGCTGTTTGGTCAATTTGCATATTGGCCTTTTATGATACAGAATTATTCCAGTGCTTCATACAAAAAAGAGAGGGGAGATACAGGTTTGCAGAAGACACAGCCAGGTTACCAGCCCAGAATAATTTTCAGTGACCCATGATGTCTTTGGGAGTTAAAGAACAGACTCTGGTAGCATTTGTGGACTTTGTGAGCTCAAATTGAGCCATTGGCAAGTGACTTTATATATTTCTTCACATAGATACTGCCTATGACACTTACTTCTTTGTCTATGACACCTGTTTCCCCTGGAACTCATGATATTGGCATCATTTTATCTTCCCCATTCTATCTCAGACTGTCCCTGAAACAGATTTTGAGGATGTGGAGCAGAGGGAGGAACGCTGAACAAGGAGCCTTTATTCTAATTCAGGCTCCAGAAGGAAAGCTGGATTCCTCATCTGGAATGTGGGGATAAAGCCACATAATCTCTGTCTCCTAGGATTGTTAGAAAATCACATAAGGTTATGATGGGGGAAAATCATGAATGTGGAACTGCTTTGAAAACTACCAATCACCATCCAAAGTCAACACCAGGGACAGAGAGCTGGGACTAGAGCCATGTGGCTTGCTTCTTGACCTCAGGGCTTCTTCAAAGGGTCTACTAGTGAGTAATCCTGGCCATAGAAGAAGCCATGGCTGGAGAGGCCATAGATGCTGTTTTGCCACATTAAGGATGGCTCAGCTGGGCCTTTGGGGCAGGCAGCCTGGGAAGAAGAAAGGGCACCTGGGAAATTGGCCCTTGGAAGAGACCCCTGAAGTTTCTATTCAGGACATCAGTGAGGATGTTCTCAGGTGACTCCTGGGGGTGGTAGTGGCAGAGGCAGAAAACTATGGGATTGGTAGTTATTAAACCAGGATGTGGGTGGTTATCTGAGAAGGGTTACAACCAATTGGGAACAGGTTTCCTCATTTCCTTAAAGATGCAGGGACATGAAGGATGTAGCAAAAGGGCCTCCTGTTCACACCTAGTCCCTGAGGCCTGGGAAGCTGGCCAGGTTGGCAGCACCAGTGGTCTGCAGGAGGCCATGTGGATTCCCCTTCTCTCTGACTGTAGCCTGAGCCACTCTGGGGTTAGTTTGGATCTAGCTCTTGATCCCAGCCAGAGCGAATGGTCAGTTTTGGTGTTCTGCGATGTGAAGTCATGGTGGGCTGGAAAGATTGTAGGGCTGGGGCGGGGGGCCAGGAAGAGGGGTCTCTGCTTATACAAGCAGCTCTGGACCTGGAATCCCATAATTCAGGGAACGGTTTTCACTGTTGCCCAAAGAAGGGAAGTCATGGGCCCCAGTGGGGCAGAGAGAGGAAAGAGCACACCCCCCACCTTGGGATGTCTGGGTGGGATGCATTCTTTAGAAGGGGCCAATGATTTCCCATAATGCCAGTGGTGGAGAACACCAGGTTGATGCATTGACGCCCTCTCTCACGTCCCGTGGCTCCATAAAAGATACCAAAATGGACAAGCCTCCACTTAGATTACAATGGCTCTTGTGGGGCTGTTGTCCTTGGGGAAGTCCTCTGTGACTTCTTGATTGGAAAGGTACAGTGATATCGAAGGAGGATTCTTAGTGCTCTTTAGAACCCCTGATGTGCCTGAGAAAGTCCTGCTCTGAGGACCCAGGTCTCATACATAGTGGCTTCAAAGCCGTGGAAGGCAGTACTGAGAAGTTCAAGTGCTATTTCCATTTTAATCTATCTTCAGGGACCCAGTCAAATGGATTCCCTGGGATCTTATTTTATTTTACAAAGCAAAAACTTATAAAGAATTGGTTTATTTTGTAATTTAAGTGAAAAGCCTTCCAATTTGTGGCTTTTCCAGTTTTATTTCAATAGTTTACATCCACTTAACTCTGAACTCGGACTATGCCTCGTGAACTGAGCTCACAGAGGAGGCCAGTTTGGGAAGACAAGCGTCGGCGCAGCCAGAGGTTTAGGGGAGGAGATACAGGATTGCTTTGGGGAGGCCAAGAGAAGAAAGCCAAAGAATGGCAGTGAAAGGAGGATCATCCAGTGGGCTGGAGAGAGGAAAGGGGAAAGATAAAAGAGAGAGAATAAGTGAGGAAAAAATGAGACGCGTGCAACCAGATGTGGGGACAAAATATGAGGGACAAGAGAGAGAGGGAAGCAGAGAGAGGGAGACGGAGAAGGTGAGGCAGGAGAGGTGAGGTAGAAGAAAGGTGAGTGCAGGACGGGGTGGGGGCATGAAGGTCCCAAGTTCAGGAGTCCTTTCCTCCACCCAGCATCTGCACAGCAGAAAAACACAGTACAGCTGGGCTTTTTTTCTCTTCTTAATTGACATCTTTGAATCTGTCCCCGCTTGACAAATCAGGCCATTTATTATTAGCGATGACAGGGATAAATATCACAGGCATTCATTTTACATCTGGGCCCCCTGATAATAGAAGTCAACACACCACCCCTCTCCCCACTGCTCCTTCCCTCTTCCTAGGGCTTCCTAGCAGGGAAACTGGGTGGCCAGGAGCTGTCCGGAGCTTTTGTGGTGCTAAAAATACCTATAAATCCTCTGCAAGTGGGAGGTTGAGCAGGTAGGAACTGTCCACTATCTCAGTGGTTCTGAAAACCACCCTCTCTCTGGCTTCAAGGGGAAGCTGGGCGGCTGGGAGCTGTACCCAGCCTGTGTACAGCTGAAAGCATCAATTGTCCCCAGAGAGGACAGAGATCCCAGGACTGGGATGGCAGGAGTGCACTCCATCCGCATAGAACACAACTACTTCTGGCATGGAGTGAACAGTGGCTTAAATTTACTATGCCCAGCCCTGGTTCTAAAAATCCTGGACGACTTTAAGCACCTCCCTTTCCCCCTCTGGGTCTCAGGCTCCATACCTGTAACATGAAGGGTTGGATTAGATGTTATCTCAAGGCTTTCTCAGCTCCAGCCCTTTCTGTTACAAAAGTCTTTAATAGATTCCCTCTGTTTATAGAATTAAGTTTTAAATTTCTTAGCCAGACCCTGAAGGCCCACTGTGATCACTCTCCACTTCCTCATACTTTCTCATTCCAGCCAGAAAAACCTTCTCTCCGCTCTTGTGTGTGTGTGTGTGTGTGTGTGTGTGTGTGTGTGTGTGTGCCTCTGAGACTTGGCCATTCCCACTGCCCGACTATCTCCTCTGACTCTCCATTCCCAATCTCTGGGAAAGCTGATTTCTGAGCCCCTCCTTAAACAACAAAGGTCTTACACTCAGTGTGAGTTCATCTGATTGTGCCAGAGTCTTGAAGGCAGGCAGGCCTATGCCTTATATGGCTTTGCAGGGCTGGGGTGGTGCGGAGTGGGGCACAGTGGCTCACCAGGTTCTCATGACTGTGTGCAAGGGGCATGGGTGAATATTGGGTATTTTGACCCATCACGCTCTCTTGATAGACCCGCCATGGCTCTCTCAAGTTTATCAGTAAATGAAGAGTTACTCTGAGAGGAGGTTAGCTTAGGCTGTGGGCCACTCTCTGACAGAGAATCTTCCTGGGGCTCCCACTTCATGCTGGCACTCGTGGGCAAGGTCGCATGCATGCAGACGCAGAGCCCTGTCACTTCCTCTTGGAGTGGCTGAGACACACCGGACGGGGTGCCCAGGCCTCCCTCTCCCTGTTTGCTCAGAGTCTCTAGGAGACGACCCTGCACTCTCATTGTATAGCTGTTATGGCCGCCTCAGCTCCAATTTTAGGGACCTTTCAGGGAGCTTCCTAGTCACAATTCCCTGGGAGCCCAGACTGCTCCCTGGAGAGATTTTTTTCTTTGGGTCAAAACCTTGGAAGATCCAGCGTGATTTTATTAATGGGCGTGAGAAGTCTCCTGCACAGTAACAATTCAGGTATGTTGCCTCTCCCTCTGGGCTTCTCAAAACCAAGGGGCTTCTATTTGTTGGATTAAACCAGCAGGTGGGGGGAGGAGTGACTGTCTTTTCTCTATTAAACCCACAGGGAACTCAAGGTCGCCCAGAGGTGGGCATTACACATTCCCTCTCCATCTCAGTAGAGGAGGTAGAGTCATCTCTTGGGCACCTAGCAGAATCCTTGGGAAGAAAGCTGCCTCCTTCCTGTGCCCATTATCAGCCCAGATGCCAAGGCAGGGCTTGGCTTCAACTCTGCCTACTGCCCATTGCTTGGCAATGCCCCTGGGGTCATGGCTGGCAATAGAAGTTCTGAAATAGGGAGTATTTGTCAAGAAGTGGTTTAGAGGGGGAGAGTCACATTCATTCACTGCTCTGCTTGTGTCTTACAAACGTGAGCCATGAACTTGGTGGCCTCAGAACCTACTAGCTCTTCCTTTCACCTAGATCAGCGGTTGGCAAACTGCAGCTCAGCAAAACGAGGCTCATGAGCCACATGCGGCTCTTTGCCCCCTTCAGTGTGTCTCTTCCACAAAATACTGACTTCTGCACATGGGCCACAAAGTTTCAATCGCACTGTACGTGCGCACCCGCACATGGTATTTTGTGGAAGAGCCACACTGAAGGGGCCAAAGAGCCACATGTGGCTCTCGAGCCACGGTTTGCCAACCATGGACCTAGATCAGTGGTTCTCAACTTTGGCTGCACATTAGAATCACCTGGGAATCTTTTAAAATCCTGATTTCTGGGCCTCATCCTCCGGAAATTCTGTTTCTTTGTTACTAATGTTGAGGCCCCACCCCATAACAAAGAAACAGAATTTCCGGAGGATGAGGCCCAGAAATCAGGATTTTAAAAAGATTCCCAGGTGATTCTAATGTGCAGCCAAGGTTGAGAACCACTGACCTAGATATATTGGTATCTTCTCAGGACCCTGGAGTTCCCTCATGGAACCTTATAATCTCAGTGATCAAGGGGCTTCGAGATGATCTAGATTCTAGGTCAACTCTTTCATTTCAAGATGGACAAATTGAGGCTCAAAAAGGGGAAACCAGTCGGACAACGGAGAGGGGTGCCTTCAAACAGCTCCAGCCCCGTGCTCTTCCTCCTGATGCCAAAGGTGTCTGCATTGTGATAGACTTGTGGAGGCAGACGTGCCTCAGTGACGCCTCTAATGGTGGGACTCCAGGCATGGTGACAGGTGGCGAGGGAGCTGTCTGAGATACATTTGAAGGGGATGATGCCTCCTGCCTTGCAGAGGAGGCCCATGACCTCAGGCAGAAGAACTGCCCAGGGAGGGGAGGCTCAGGTTGGCCCCTTAGAGACTGACCTAAGGGCTCTGAGCCCTCCCAGGCTGGTGGGAGTGGGAGGTCTTCAGTCATCTCTGCACAGGGGACGGGTGGCTGGGGAGGAGCTAATGAAGCTGTCTTCCCACCGACACACCAAGACAGTGATGGATGGCTCATGGGGAGAAGGCAGGTGTTGGCACATGGCCCATTGGGCAGGGTAGAGAGCAGCACGTCCCTCAATGTCACTGTGGGTCACAGTGACTGCTGGCCCTCCAGAGAGGGGGTGCATGGGCTATGGGGCTCAGTGAACGGGATCCCAGAAAGAAGTGTCTCCCTTAGCTCCATTTGTGTCACAGACAGATGGAATATCAAAGTTAAAAAGGATAGAGCAACCGTATAGTCCAGCCTGCTCATTGTCTAAGCGGTGATGCACGGGCCCAGAGAAGGGTAGCAAATTAGCCAAGGTCACACAGCAAGCTAAAAGCAGAGATTCCTGTAAAAGTCCTTGGCGGTCCAGGAGGCAGAGAAGAGAAAGAGCTGCATCATTGTATCCCTGTCCTCACTTTTTGGAGGCTGGAGAACGGTATGGTCTTAACTTCTTGCCTAGCATTCGAGGCCTTGATGTTCTGTTGGCACCTTCTCGTCCTCCCCACTCTGTAGCCCACGCCATCTGCCTACCTCCTCCAACCTCAGCTTTAGCTCATGTCCCCCGTGGGCAGGTTGCCTTCCAAGCCCCTCCCGTCTATCTGTCTGATGATCCATAGAAAACCCAAAAGCCCTTTATAGTCACATATTTTACTCAGCAGTTTGAACTAACCCTGCACAAGGTCCCCACCTGAGCGGCGTTCCATTATTATTTAGGGAGGACCTCCCCAAAGAAATTTCTCTTCCACGGCAGCCATTCCTGAACTTACTGGAAGTACCTCTAGCATGGATGCCAGAGGACTTCTTTCCTAGCATGTGGGGAACAAGTCAGGGACTGAAGGAGAAAATGGTGAGTGAGACCTTGGCCTCTATAAGCCTAGAGCAGTTTCACCCCAGTCCTGGCCACTGGGGTCTTCACTTCCCACTGGTCCAAGTGGTCAGTCTGGCCTGGGTGGGCCTGTGGGATCTGGCAGAGAAGGCAGGCCCCAGATGTGGTTGCTTCCTTCACCTCTGTTAGGGACTCCACACCATTGAAAGTGCTCTTGTCATTAGCTCACTCGACGGCTGCCACCTCGGCCCTGGGTGGTGAGCGGGGACTCATTGGCGCCATTTCCCAGATGGAGACACCGAGGTCCAAAGAGAAAAATGACTGGCGAGGGGGGAGAGTAGGTTATTCACGGCAATAAATATTTATTGAGCACCTACTATGGGCAGGCACTGTACTAGGTGCTGGAAATAGGGAAGGGAGTGCAGCAGACCCCCTCAAGGACCTTTCAGAGGCCAGGTTCTTACATCGGTGGGTGTCTGGCCACTGAAAGGACGTGCATGGACTGGAGCAGTATCTTGAGAATCTGCCCCTGAAACTCAGTGTCCAGATTTGTACCTCAGAGCTCTTCCTCCTGCCCCGGGGGCTGCCCCCCAAACTCATCTACAGCATCCTTGAGGGCACCACCCTACCTCGATGCCCTGTCTTCAGCTCCCCCCTGCCAGGCTTCCCACGTTATCTGCCACTGACGTGAACAGAACACGGAAGGAAAGAACAAAGAGGGAAATCTTCACCCTACGGCATCTTAAGTGAGCGGAGGAACGACGACCTTTCCCCTCCCCAGTGTCTGCTGCCTCTGGCAGATAAGTGGAGACATCCAGCCAGTCTAGGGTCAAGATGTCCCAGGGTTTGGGGAGTAGAAGGGCCTTCCTTCGTTGGGATGGCAGCACAGCCTCCTCCCTCCCACCCCCACTTTGTGCTCCTCGTTGTCAGCCCACCAAAGCCAGATTTGTCTTGCAAAGTGGCATCATTATGAACGCATCAGCCTCCTCTGGACGTCTGCACCCCTCCCACCAGCCCATCCAGGCTCGATTACATCTGAGGCTGTCTGGGGTAATTAAGTGACATTAGGACGCATCCCCCGCCGTAATGCAGTGTTCAAAGCCCTGGGCTCCTGCATTCTGGGAGGTGGTGCCGCACCAAGGCCGTGTCTGCCTAATGCACCGCGCTGTGATTGCGGCTAATTACTCCAAAGGCAGGCCTCATTAGTGGCGGGTTTGGTCTGGAAGGTGGGGAGCAGGCGGCCTCTCCCCATCCCCCAGTCCACTAGGTCACAGCCTGGTCTCCCCTCTCCCTCTGCAGGCTCAGCTTGTCTTGCTCTGCTATTCTGGCTGATTAGAGTAGGGCAAAGACCTTGCCCAAAGAGGGCTCCAGGGACCTTCAAGAACCTTCTGACTGCTTTATTCAATAGGGGGAACTGAGCCCAGAGGGGAAACTAACTTGCCTAAGGTCACACAGCACAAGTGAAAGGCGCCCTCCTTGCTAATCTGCTATGCTCGGAGAGGCAGTGATGGACGGAATGCACGATGCACAACCCAAACCCGTCTGGATCCAGGGCTAGTGGAAGAAAGGGCTCGGGGTGCCCAGGAGAAGAGCAGGATGGATGCCTACCTCCCCGACCCCAAAACACCATGTTCTTCCTCATTGTGACCCTTTTGCCTGGAATGCTCTTCCGATGCCCTTCACAAGCTACCTCGTACTGGTTGATGCCTTTCACCCTTCAGGCCTCACTTCTTCCAGGAAGGCCCCTCACCCTGAGCCTGACTTTAGTGCACCTCATACACACTCCCAGGGTACTCTCTACTTCCCCATCTCAGCGTGCATTTCTTGGAATTGTCAATGCCCAATCATTTGTCCACACTCTATGTGATGATAAACCCAGAAGGGGCAAGAACCAAGACTTCCTTGTTGGTGTTGGTCTCCCCAGTGCCCAACACAGTGCCTAGCTCATAAATGGTCTCGGGTAGGGATTAGCAGAATAAAAGACACAATGATTATGGCTGTCTGACCAGTCTAGTGACCACCATGTTAGTGATCCCTTACACTTGGGAGTTTCTCACACTTCCCATCTCTCTTGCTGTTACATGACTCCCTACCATGACTCATTCCAGCCACCTGGAGGGTGACAGGATAATCTTGAAGCTGCAAGATGTTGGGCCAGAGGGTGAAAGGAGCCTGGATCTCTGAGTCACTGCATGGAACAGAGATATCCAGGAATGCTGCCAGACATTGATCAGATTTTGTATAAATGAGAAATAAACATTTACTGTGTAAAGCCGCTGAAATCCGGGGGCTATTTGTTAGAGCAGCTAGTGAAAATTGCTGTGACTAATATAAAGAGATTAAACTTCATGGGATGCAAATAGGAAATGACTATTTTTTTCCAATCACTGCCTTTAAACTTGATCCTATCAAGTCTTCTTTCCTTGTCTCTTGATAACATCTTAGATAGAGTCCATAGTTTGGGGTCACTGTTGGTATTAACAAGAGCCTCATTTTAGTAATTAGGACTCACTTTCAGGGCCAGTCCAGCTTCAGTCAACGCTTCCGTCTCACACTCAATGTAAAACTTCTCTCTTCCCCTCCGCTCAGGTCTGTCTGACCCATGACTTGGTGACTAAGAATAAAGAAAGCGTCTGTTCTTTTCACATTCCTACCGCTTGCTTGCCGTCCTGCCGCTGGCTCCTCCAGGGTCAGGGCCAGGGAGCAGAGGAATAAGAGGAAAAGGGACCTGCACTGTCTGAGGATGTAGTGCTGAGCAACCTCTTGTTATACCTTCCCCTGCCCTGTTCCTGTCACTCCTGGTGCATCCCAAGTTCATTGGATCCTCACACATCCTTAGTATAACAAATGGGGGTGCAGGCTGCCCACCAAATGCCCTATTGCCTCCTGTACCAAGATAGAAACTTGATAGGCCTTGGAGCCAACACCCAAACCGAGGGAGATATTTTGTGTCACAAAAGGATTCTTCTAGAATTCACTAACTTGAAGATCGGCTAGGTGGAGGGGTCAGAGTGAGATGAATTAAAGCAAAGGTCTATGGTCTTTGTAGGCCATGGACTTCATGGAGAATATGATGAATGCTTTCCCTACAAAAATGCAGGTACTACCCGGCCAGTGTTGCTCAGTGGTTGAGCACTGACCTATGAACCAGGTCACACTTTGATTCCCGGTCAGGACACATGCCCAGGTTGTGGGCTAGTTCCCAGTAGGGGGTGTGCAGGAGGAAACCGATCAATGATTCTCTCTAATCATTGATGTTTCTATTTCTCTAACCCTCTCCCTTCCTCTCTGAAATTAATAAGACACATACTTTTAAAAATGCGTGTACCCACGTATGAGCGGTATTTCCCATGACATTTTCGAACACCCATAGAGGTGCGAGAAATCTGTGAATTACCTCTGAACTCAAGTGCTGGTTCCCTCTGCAGTCTGCATACTTCACTGTGGACCCCTTTGGAGACCCACGCCTCTCACCCTCTGTTCCTTGCCCAGCACCCTTCTCAAACCCTTGATAGCACCCCACCTGGTAGGCGTGCTCTCCCCAGCAGGCCATGAAGTCCTCCTCCACATCTTTGTCCTGTTGCACCTCCTTCCAGGGACAACACTTTCTTGGTGCCCTTCCTGATGTTACTACTGTGCAGGCCCAGCCCAGTCTTCGTCTTCTCTAGGAAGCCATCTGTAATGGCAGAATTCTAAAGTGTCTTCCAAGATCCCTGTCCCTGGCTACTTAATTACATATGGATCCAGTCACTGCTGTGAAGGGACTTTGCAGAGAGAATTAATGTTACTAACCAGTTCACCTGAAAATAGGAAGTGATCCTGGATTCTCTGGGTGGTCTCAATGTAATCACCAGAGCCCCTGAAAGCAGAAGGGGAGGCGGAAGAGCTGGCCAGAGAGATGTGGGGGAAGAGGAAAGCCTTGGAGGGATGAAGCCGAAGGGAGGTCAGAGAGATTCAAAACACGAGAAGGACTAGACCTCCAGTGCCGGCTTGGAGGATGCAGGAAGGGGGCCATGAGCCAAGGTGCAGGTGGCGTCTAGAAAGTGAAACAGCTGCCGAGAAAATAGGGGCCTGTCCTACAACCACATGGAACCGAATCCTGCTCACAACCGGAACGAGCTTTGGAGCAGATTCATTCCAAGAACACGGAGAAAGGGACACAGCTCTGGCAACACCTTGAATCTGGTTTTGTGAATCTGAGAGCAGCGGACCAGCTAAGCCATGCTGTCCCTGGACTTCTGACCTACAGAACTGTGAGTTAAAAAATGTCTGTGATTTAAAGCCACTAAACTTGTGGTCTTTGTTAGAACAGCAACAGAAAATTAAGACATCATCTGTGATGGATTAAATAGAACCACAAAACCTTTGACCTTCTTCCTATTGACTGGTGGGTGCATTTTCCCTCACTTGAATCTTGGCTAAGCAGCCCTTGACTGCTTTGACTAAGGAAGGCAGCAGAAGTAAAGTGTGCCAGCGCCAGGCTCAGCCTTCAGAAGCACTGGCAGCCCACGCCTCGGTTTCTTGGAGCCATGAGCTGCCATGAAAGAAATTTGACTATGCCAAGACTGCCATGCTGTGAGAAAGCCCAAGCTAGCCATATGAAGAGGCCACATGGGGAGAGAGGGATACCTGGCCAGTTCCAGCCCCCAGCCATTTGGGCCATCCAGTGAGACCACAGGCATCATGGAGCTAAGACAGATCACCCCTTCTTTACCCGGCCTCAATCTCTGATCCGCAGAGCAGTGAGCTATAATAATAGCAACAACTTGTTCTTAAGGCATTCAGTTTTATGGTAGTTTGCTATGCAGAAATGGATCACTGAACAGCTGTCCACGACAGTTCCAGTTCCCAGGGATCTCTCTTCTTTCAACACCTGGAGTGTGAGCACTGCGCATGCTGGAGCCCAGAAACTGATGTCAATGTGAGTAGCAGGAAGGTGTCAGTGTAGGTGTCGGCATGTTTCCCTTGCCCTAAGGATTCACCCTGTTCGGCAGGTTTCTCTGGACACCTGGAAGCCCAGGAGATAGGGAAGCTTGAGGACCCACAGGGATGACTCAATGTCCTCTGAGCGTGCACGTGCAAGCCAGTATCTGTTGGACCAATGGAGCCTGTTCTGCGCTCGTGCCATGGCCCAGAGCCCTTCCCACGTGCCGTGCTGATGGGCCTTCCTCTCTCGACTCCTCACCTCGTACCACCAACAAGAAACCTTCTTCCCCCGTTGGTGGCAGCTCAGGTGGAGAGAAGCCACTCCTCTCTCTGGACGTACCCAAGGACGGCTTTGCCCACATCCTTGTAAACTGACGGGGCCTCTTTTCTTGCTCCCATCTCCCTTGGAGTCACCCTTACCCACCCCGAGAAAATAAAATATAATGATTTTTTTCCTACCAGCCATGTCCCCAATGCCCAAAGGTTAGCAACTCTCCTGATTACACCTCAGGTCACTCCCAGGAAGCAGTGCAAACTAAGTAATATGCAAACTAAGTAATATATTTGACTAAACCCAAAGACAGCCACCGGTCTTTGTGACCATATGTGATTTTGTCTTCTTAAAGGGACCAAGGACTTCACTGTCCCATGGGACCCAGAGTGAAGCTGGGCACAAACGAAGGTTAATTAATAAAGGGCAGTCAATATCTCTGAAATAAAATTGTGATTCCAGACGTCAGAGCTGGGAAGGTTTTTCAATCCTGTTTTGAGTTTTTAAACCTTTCTCAGCAGGTACCCTTGGCTCAAATGAGATCTTATTTGATGCTGCAAGGCTACTCTTCTGGTGTTGGGGCAGGGCCCAGAGCCCTTTCCCCTTGACTTTCCACCAGCCTCCCAGCATCTCTGAGGCAGCTCCAGAGAACCCCGGGGTCCACAGAGCACAGTACGAAAGCCATGGTTTCATCCACCACCACGATTTTATAGCAAAGGAACTGTGGCTCAGAGCGGGTCCGTGGCTAACGTAGGATCACATAGTTCAGGCGTGGGGGACCTTTTTTTTTCCTGCCAAGGGGCCATTTGGATATTTATAACACCATTCTTGGGCCATAAAAATTATCAACTTAAAAATTAGCCTGCTATATTTGGTCAAACATTTAATGAACTCACTCCTAATGCCTTGGCAGGGCCTGACCAAATGATTTTGCAGCTTTATAAGCCCCATGGGCCAGGAGTTCCCCACCCCTGAATAGCTAATGAAAATGTTGGGGCTAGAACCTCATGTCCTGGCACCTGGCACTTCCTTCCACATTCCACTGCTCCAGAATTGTAGGTGTGGAAAGAGGTGGAGGGGTCTCTATGTCAACCCCCCCGGGATGCAGGAATAATTTTGTCAGGCCCTCTAACGAGTAGGACAACATCAACTTGCATACCTCCAGGGTTGGATTGCTTACCACTTCCAAGGCAGTCCATTTAGTGGTGAGGTTGTTTTAATTCTTAGAATGCTCTACATCTTATGTGGAGCCTGAACACACCTTCTTATAACTTCTCTCCCCACATTTTCAGAATCATCATTTATTATATATACTAGAGAACAGGAATCCCATACCCTGACCCAGCTCCTTGGAAATCTAGAAGTGGCCGTGTGTGTGTGTGTGTGTGTGTGTGTGTGTGTGTGTACACATATGATGGAGACTGCTAGGACCAGGACCAGAGCTTTAACAGGGTAACCAGGCTGCTATCTAGGTAGAGCCAGGCTGCCATGAACATTCAGCAGAAGGAGGGAGGCAGATGAGGGGAGGGCCACTTGACCACTACCACATGTGGTCTCACCTTCATAGTTTCACCCCTCCCAGAGAGCACAGTAAGGCAGTCATAAGACTTAGGAGAATGAAGGGCATTGATGGAAGGGGAGGGAGGCCAATGCCATGAATTGAAGAGGAAGGAGAGCTTTGGGACCCTCCAGGGACAGAATTTAGCATCACTAATCAGCCAGGGTTTCCTAAGCCCTAGGGTGGGCTAAATAAATAGGGTCAATTAAATAAAGGAATTCATTACTAGAGATATAAAACATATTCTTTTGGCAAGATAATAATCCCAGCAAGATGCAGCATCATGTAGAAAGAATGTCATCTTAAACATCTGAACACTTTGCTTCAATTCTTGTGTCCTTGGGCTGTGTGTCCTTGGGCTATCTGGTCAAGCTCCCTGCAGCTCAGATTCCACATTCATAAAATGGACTTAACCGCCACCCTGCCCAGTGCATTGTAAGTGGTGACAAACTGTTCCTCCCCACAGTACTAACATTGGCCTTCACTCTTTGATAGGCACCAAGTGCATTGTTGAACTTCAGAGGTTGTTGAGCACTGAAGGGATCGTAACGATCATCTGCCCATCCTTCCTCTCTCCTCTCATGGTGCATATGGGGAAGGTGGGTTCTAGAGAGAGGCCTCTGTGAGTAGCTGTGCACCCAGTAGGGTGGCTATTGGCATGGGGTTGGGGCACATCCCCAAACTCAGGCTGGTTTTGACTTAGACCAGATCCTTTCACTGTGTGACTTGATGGGGACCAAAAGTCCTTGAATTTTCAAAATGACTCCCCCTTCCTAGCGGAGTCCTAGACTACTAAGGAGACAGAGATCCCCACAGAGCCCACATCTTGGGTTTAGAGCAGTGGTTCTCAACCTTGGCTGCACATTAGAATCACCTCAATCCTCCGGAGCGAGGCCCAGAAATCAGGATTTTAAAAAGATTCCCAGGTGATTCTAATGTGCAGCCACGGTTGAGAACCACTGGTTTAGAGCATCATGTCCACAGATCTCCTGGGAAAAGGCAGCATTGCCTGAGCAGGACCTCATGTAGAGACCCTTATCAGGAAACTGAATGACTGGATTATATAGACTTCTGCAAGGTTCTAAGTCCCTGGCCTCCTGAACAGGTATGTTTTGAAAAGTACAGAAGAGAGGATGGCTCAACACACGACGGTCTCCACTAGTCTATTTTACCGTTACTCTGCCACTGGTCCCTGTGATACCCAGTGCCCCCCATCCTCTGGAAACTTACTCCGAATGGTCCCTCAGCTGTCAGGTGCGATTATTTAAGGGCGACCCCTTAGGACACAGAGGGGGCCTGACTGGGAGCTCGAGGGGCCAGTCCTGGAGGATTACTGCACGTTTCCCAAGGCAGTTGGGGCAACACACATGCAATCACTCCTTTCCCTGGGGCTGAGCCTGGCTCCATTATAACAGCACTGAGTAAGGAACAGGGCACAGACACATCCGACCATCGCTATGGCCCCCAAACATAAACTGAAGCCCCTCCAGGACTTGTCCCACAGGGGCCAACTCAGCCCAGCCCCACCAAGCTCAGCTCCCTCCATCTGTACTCATGATAGCTTAACCCCATCTTTCACTCTCAAACCCACCCATTTTACCCAACCCAACCCAACCCAACCCAGCTCTGCATAATTGGAAGTAATGGTGCTTACCCAGCCAATGGGCACTGGTGTCGTTAAGTAGGTTGTAACCTGCAGAAAGGTCCTGGCCAAGAGCTCTGGAGGGAACTCTGTGGAGGGGCCATCATATCCCTGTTGCTCCTACGCCGGGGAAATTCTGCTTTTTAGGGAATGGGGAGGGGCAATGTGGGTTTAGTTATCCCTCCAGACATACTCACATACACAACACATCTGACTCAGGCCCTCTACCTCCACCTAGAGCAGTGGTTCTCAACCTTCCTAATGCCGCGACCCTTTAATACAGTTCCTCATGCTGTGGTGACCCCCAACCATAAAATTATTTGCATTGCTACTTCATAACTGTAATTTTGCTACTGTTATGAATCGTAATGTAAATATCTGATATGCAGGATGTATTTTCATTGTTACAAATTGAACATAATTAAAGCATAGTGATTAATCACAAAAACAATATGTAATTATATATGTGTTTGCCGATGGTCTTAGGCAACCCCTGTGAAAGGGTTGTTCGACCCCCAAAGGGGTTGCGTCCCACAGGTTGAGAACCGCTGGTCTAGAGTCTCAATGGGGTTGGGGGACAGTCAGGTGCCCGTGTGTGTGTGTGTGTGTGTGTGTGTGTGTGTGTGTGTGTGTGTTACCAGGGAGTCCATGGCTTGCCTTATATGGCCTTTCCAATTCACCAAGCCCTTCACCTGAATCCTTTGTTTGAATCTTTCACTGAACCTGAGGGGTTTAACCCATTTCACTGGTGAGGGGACAGGCTCACTTGTGCAAGGTCCCGCAGGGGCTAGGGCAGAGCTGGGAGCAGGACACAGCCTCCTGGCTCCCAAGCCTGCACAGGCTGCTTGCTCCCTACCGCTGCCCTGGGCGCAGAGAAACCCTGCGAGTGTCCGTTGATGTTGTGGATTATAATTGTTCTTTGTCTTGAGTGAGAGTGGCTTGCGGGCAGTCAGCATCACCAGGGAAACCATGCTAAACGTTCTTTCTCTTCTCTGTCCTTCCTCACACCTGCTCCACGGCTCCCCTGCTTCCCCTGCCCTTTGAGCCCTGTGCCAAGCTGGGTTGATTCCAAGCAAGGGAAGGTCTCTGTGAATAGGGTGATGCTGGAGGCTAAGTGGAGTGATAGGTACAAGATGGTGGGCACATAGGAGATGCTCAGTAAGTGGTTTATTAGAAGAGCCCCAGGCATCTCCTTCGGTGAGGGTGGGATGGGCAGTGGCATCTCCGCAGGCAGCACTTTCCCATTGCTTTCCCAAGGTCCACCATCACCTGGGAAATCACCTCCAATTCTGCTATTTCCTGGCCAGCTCACTGGCTGCATCCACTTCCTGCCTTAGCCTTCTCTAGCCTTACAGTGCCCGAGGCTCATCATGTTCACCCTCTAGATTCTAGGGAGACCCGCCCCTAAGTCAGCAAGGGCAGCGAGGTGCCTGTCCTCAGGGGCTATACCCTTTATAGTGTATAAGTTACCTCTCAGGGTCCCACTCTAGGGGACCCCTGTCTTTCCCTTCTCTGGTCAACCCTTCCCCTCTCTGGGACTCAGTTTCCCCACTTGCACAATGATGGGATTGCTTCTTCTAATCTCAGATCCCACATGTCCCTGCGGTTCGTCTGCAACACCCCAGACTAATGCAGTTGAAATTTTTGGCTTTTCCCTTCAGCGAGGGGCCGGGCTGAATTAGCCCCACTCTCTGTAGGGTGAGCAAGCCCCATCCCATCCGCCAGCTTGTGTTGAGTTGGTTTGGCCTCTCGGAGTTCCATCTCCTCTTCTGTCAAATGGGAAGAACAAGGTCAAGCCATGCAAGGTGAGTAGAGCTCGCTGGAAACTGTGGAGCATCAGAGAGAAATAGCAGATTATTATGTGGGGGCGTGGGGTAGGGGGTGGGTGAGGTGGGGTGGGGGGTGGGTGAGGTGGGGTAGGGGGTGGACGAGAGCGTGGGCACAGGAGTCACGATGCTTGGATTCCAAGGTGGTTCTTCATTTCTAGCCAAATCATTAGTTATACTCAGTAAGGAAACACTTACTGAGCACCTTCTGTGTGCCAGGCCCTGTTGCAGGCACTCAAGGTGCAGTCGTGAGGAAGGCGGGCCTGGCTGTCTTGGAGCTGCCTGTCCATCGCTGAGTTGGCACTGGAGCTGAATGGGGTGTGGGTCAGTGTGTGTGGGGGTGGGGGTGAGGATCCGGGGATGCCTCTCTAAAAGACAAAGAACCCTGACACCCCTGCCTCAGAGAGCCAGGGAGTGGAGGCCGTCAGCATTCTCTCCGCAGGGTCCCAGCTGTGCTCTGCGAGCCCTGGGGACCATGCCTGAGGGGGATGGGGGCACAGCCGAGGGGTTCCGGGCCTCCCACGCCTACCCCAGCCCATGTGTCCGGGTGCTGGATTCCGCACACTGTTGTGCTGAGTGAACTCTGCAGTTGCGGGAGGTTGGAAAAGTCCCGCTTAAGTTTAACCCTCCCGGGCTGTGCAGGCGGGAAACTTGGGGCCCAGAGGCCTGGCCCAAGCTCCAACCCTGCCTCTGAATCTGGCTCCAGGTCAGGCCGAGCACCCAGACCCTAATGGACCCCTCTCCCTGCCAGCCCCACGCGGCCAATTGATTAATAACGACATATTTGAGACGGTAGCACAAATTAATTTCTGCATCACGCCATTAGTGAGTAATTAATTTCTTTGCTCTGGGAAATGAAGATATCCCCGACGAGCGTGTTATCTGAATCTATAAAAGAGGAGAAACGCTGAACAGGCGGCTCTATTAATGTGAACATTGATTTTCCCCAGGTCTCCCTCTGCTGTGGGAGGACTGCTCCTTCCTTACCCCCTCACTTTTTTTGGTGGGGGCCCTTGGAGAGGGAGAGTGCTGCCTCTCAATACCTGAAGCCGTAATCAAAAGATCATGTGTGCTCACTGCAGCCAAATAATGTCTTTATTGGATGCTGTTAAGGATACGGTTGCTGTGGAAACACAGGATCTCAGCCCTCCAGGTTTGGATGCCAAACCTGAACCGCGCATTTTTCTACAAGCTGCTGGAGGGCTGGGGCTGCCGGGAGGAGAGAGACAGCCAAGCTCTGAGGTCCATGCGGCAGTCTTCACGTGGCCCCTCCTTCAGGTGGTGGCTGTCTCCTTTAGAAAGTCCTCTGAGATTCACACTTCTCCATGTGCCACCCGCTCGTCCCCCACCTCCACCCCACCGTCCTGTTTCCCTGCTGGCCTGACCCTGGGGCCCCTAGACCAGCCTCCTTCACACAGTTCCTGGACTGTCTGGGTTTGTTGTCTCTGCTCTAACATTCCTAGCTGTGTGACTCTAAGCAAATTCCATAGCCTCTCTGTGCTCCATTTTTGTCTCTAAAATGGGATACTAGTTCCATCTGTTAGGCTGATTATGAGAATCTAATGAGATCATGAATGTGAAGTGCTTAGCGCAGCGTCTCACCCGGGGTGAGTGCGGATCAATGAGAAGTATTATTGTCATGCAGGCGGGTGCTGGGGGTCTGCCAGGGCAGGAGCAAACTGGAGTCAGATTTGACTGGGTTTGTGGCCTGCCTCTGGCAGCTGTTCCCTGGGAAGACACAGTGTCTCTGCCCCTTAGTTTGTCTTTTAAATGGGGATGATGCCAGCTGCCCCAGCAGAGTGACCATGCCCTCTGGTCTGTCAGGACAGGCCCTGTTTGCACCTGTGGTCCTGGTATATTCACTACCAGCGCACAGAAATGACACTTGTTTGTGTCACAAACAAGAGGCCCCTGGGTGTTGGGCTCAGCGGGGACCGCATGCTTCCTGTCCCCTGCTATTGATGTTGCAACCACAGCTGGTCCAGGTTTGGCCCAGAAGTGGCCTCATTAGCTCATAGTCCAGGCCCCTGGGGACAACTTCCTGCAGGCCTCTGCTCTGAGGTCAGAGACAAAGGGATGAATTCGAGACAAAGGCTGCTGGCCCCCTGCCTGGCTCCAAACACCAGCTCTGGAGGGGCACTGTGGCCCCTCTGACCCAGCTCAGCTCCAATTAGTGCCCTGGGAGAGGGGCCTGGCAGGGGCCTCCGGGGCACAGCTTCCTGGGGCTCCCTGCACATCCCACCCCATGCAGGTCATCAGCCCTGACCCAGAGGGACCAGCTGTGTCCAAGCCTCTGCCTTGTCCCCAAGCTCATTAGTGCCCTTTGGACCAGCGGCCTGCCCATGTACGCGGCCATGACAGTTTGTCCTCTAGCCACCGCACACATGCCTCCTCGAAGGCTGCATGCGGGACGTTGGAAGATCAGACAACCACAGGCCACTCAGGCTCCTTACCTATGAAATGGGCAGCACCCTCCCTACCTGGTTGTTGTGAGATCGCACTGAACCAGGTAGGAGGGAGGGCTCAGGAAACCCAGTGCTGTGCGTGCCCTTGAGGTGGGTGGCGCCGAGTGACTTCCAAAGCCATGTCTGTGAAGCCAGATTGAATCTGTGCTGGTTTCTTTGGACCCCTGGCTTCCGTGTTATGGTCAGGTGTCCACAGGAACAGCAGAACTCCACCCATGCATGTGGGCAGAAAGGCCATTCTCAAAGGCCGAGGGGCCTAAGTTGTTGTCTTGGTCCCGGGAGACCTGGTGCCTGGTGCCTCAGTTTCCCCATGCGCCGGAGGCATGCTGATGCCAACCCCGCTTCTCTCAGATTCCTGTGAGTCGCTGGGAAAAGGATGAGGTTGCCTGAGTGCACAGCCAAGACGAGCCAGGAGCACCAGCCAGTACACTTGGGTTCTGAACCTCAGCTTTGCTCTTTTTGGCACCCGGGACCCAGCCAAGTCATCTCACCCTCTGGCCCTGTGTCCTCTTGGCCAAATAGCAGTGCAATATCGGTCCCCCAGTCTGCGAGGATTAGTAGTAAAGTGGGTGAAGTGCCTGGCTCACAGTAGGACATGAAAAGCATAGCAACTGTTATTATTATTGCGTTTCACACTGATGAGATTAAGCTGTTACCCAAACGAGAGGCATCAGATGTAATTTCATGTGAGAGCTGTGCACCTCCGGGCGGATTTGGGTTTGCTGCCCTGGATTGGGAGCACAGAACTCTGGGTCCTAATCCTGGCTCTGGCCTTTAAGTAACCTCATCAGGTCCTGCCTCCCTGGCCTCAGCTGAGGGGAAAGGGACTGGAGTTCAAGGTAATGAGGCTGTGGACAGAGAAAGGGAGAGGAGCACACGGCTGGCCCTTGGCTTCATGCTCTCTCCCCCTCACGGGAGAATAGTTTCCCCAGGCACTGGCTCCCAGTAGGCAGGTGAGCTGGGTAGGCCCACTACCCTCAGCAGTGATTGTGTTCTTTGTTGCTAACAGCTGGAACCAAGTTTCAGTTTATGGGGCAGTGGTTCTCCAGGGATTCCTGAGGTCCTGAAAATTTCCCCAGGGGACACATTCAGCTCTTAGCTGTGAGCTCTGGTAGTCCTCAGGCCCTCACAAATCCCCTCCCAGGGGCCCGGGGCAGAACAAGAAGTGGGCAGGGACAGAATGGGGCCTGTGACCTGTGGTCTCACTGAGGTGTGAGTGCAGGCACTGGAACTAACCAAGTTGGTCATACGGGGATTAGAGTGGGGCTTCTTTTTTTTTTTTTTTGAGTGGGGCTTCTTAGGGGCACCGGTGGTACAGGCTAGCTGGTGAGGGTCCGGGCTGGTTGAGACGGGTCACAGAGTCAGAAACTCAGTGACTGCTCTGCCTCTCCCAGCCCCCTCCCTGGGAAAGCAAAGTCCTGGAGCTGGAAGCTGATGGCAGGCGAGGGGAGAATGGCCTGGAGCCGTGGTCGGCAAACTGCAACTCCTGAGGCACATGTGGCTCTTTGGCCCCTTGAGTGTGGCTCTTCCTAAGCTTAGGAGTACCCTAATTAAGTTAATAACAATGTACCTACCTATATAGTTTAAGTTTAAAAAATTTGGCTCTCAAAAGAAATTTCAATCGTTGTACTATTGATATTTGGCTCTGTTGACTAATGAGTTTGCCGACCACTGGCCTGGAGGAACCAGCCTTGGCGAGTCTAGTGGACTTTCTCAGGGGAAGCAATGGATCAATATCCAAGGAGTCTGAGACAGCTGACATGTGTGGGGCAGAGACTGGAGATAAGACGCTATGCAGAGGAAGAGTGTTGGAAATCTGCCTAGGAATCCCATTGATTCTGTTGCTAAATCCTAAAGTGTTTGGATTGAGAATGAAACTCTACAAAACCAAGAAAGAATGACCAGGATGCTATAAATCGAACAATTCCCAAAGCTTATACAGGCTGGGAGACACTAGGTTCTTACCAGTCAGAATGGGCGTCTCCCAGAGCGGGTAATAGGCCTACACAAGCTCGGAGGAAAGAGCACTCTAGATGCACCTTAGCTAAGCTTGCACACAGATTGAGAATCAAGCCGATCTGCAAATAACCGATCTGCAAATAACCTAACTGCAAACCAAAACAAAGCCCAACACTCTTTTAAGGACTCCAGCAAGTTGAACCTTCTCCATCTTGAAATTCGCAAGTCCAGCATCCAATAAAATAGTGCTTGCGATGGATTTGGAACATTCCCAACTTGTTTTACAAGAACCGTGTTATCCCGAAACCAAAACAGATACATGCATTAAGGTATCTGAAAAATTCAGACCAATATCCTCAGGAACATAGATGTGAAAATTCTTAATATTGTGGCAAGTTGATTTAAAAATCTATTAAACAATTAATACATCATACGCAAGTGAGATTTATCCCAGAAATGTGAGATTGGTTCAACTTTTGAAAATTAACTGATGTAATTCACCAGATTAAGAAACGAAACTTGAAAAACCACATGATCACCTCCATAGATACAGGAAAAGCACTTGACCAGATAGAAGAGAACGTCCTCAACTTGATAAAGGGCGAATATCGTAATTCACGGTGAGAGGCTGCATACTCCCCCCATAGGTCAGGACAAAGCAAGAATGTCTACTTCTTTTCAACATTATACTAGAAGACCTAGCCAGAGCAATGGGGTAAGAAAAACAAATAAAAGCACCTAGATTGTAAAGGGGGAAATGTCTTTATTTGCAGATGGCATCATTGTCTACATATAAAATCCCAACAGAATATGCCAAAAAAATTCTAGAGCTCATATAAATTTAGCAAGGTTGCAGGACAAAAAGTCAATCTACAAAAATCAATTCCAGCCCTGGCCAGTGTGGCTCAGTTGGTTGGGTGTCATCCTATGTACCAGAAGGTTGCCAATTTGATTCCCGGTCAGGGCACATGCCTGGGTTGCGGGCTGTATCCCCAGTGGGGGGCATGCAGGAGGCAAGTGATCAATGTTTCTCTCTCCCTCTCTCTGTAAAAATCAATTTAAAAATCTTAAAAAAATATCAATTGTATTTCTTTGTACTAGCAATTATCTGAAAATCATAATTAAAATCATTTATAATAGTATAAAATATCTGGAGATAAATATAACAAAATATGTGTAATATTTATATGCCCAAAACTAAAAAATTGATGCAAGAAATCAAATAAGACCTAAATAAATAGATATAACATGTTCAGTACTAGAAGACTCAATATTGTTAAGAGGTTAATTCTTCCCAAATTATAGATTTATTGCAATCCTAATAAGAACTGTAGCATGCTTTTTAAAAATTAAATCTTTATTGTTGAAAGTATTACATATATTCCCCTTTCTCCCCCATTGGCCCCTTCTAGCTCACCCCTGCCCTCTGCCCCCTACCCCAGTATTGCATACTTTCTTATAAATATTGACAGGCTGATTTTAAAATGTATATGGAAATTTTAAAAACTTAGAATAACCAAAACTATTTTGAAAACGAACGAAGTTGGATGACTACTCTACCATGTTCAAGACTTACCAAAAAACTACCATAATCAAGACAAAAACATAAATGAAACAAAATAGAGACCAGAATTGACCCACACATATGTGGTCAATTGATTTTTAAAAATCGACTTTTTTTTTTCTAGCAGTTTTAGGTTCACAGAAAATTTGAGTGAAAAGAATATGTCCTATATATGTACCCCCTGCCCCACACAGTCACAGCCTCTCCCTTTGCTAACATCTCCAACCAGCCGGGCACATTTGCTGTAATCAATGAATCTACATTGACACATCATCATCCAGAGTCCATAGTTTACAGTAGGATTCACTCTTGATATTGTGCATTCTAAAGGTCTGCCAAATTTATGATGCTCTGTACCCACCATTATAGTATCAGACAGAACGGTCTCACAAACCTAAAAATCCTCTGTGCCCGGGAGGACCTGAAGGAGTTTGGTAAGAGAGTTCTCATGGGGGCGGGGGCATCCGGACATGGGGGTGGGGCTGCAGCTGTGGGAAGAAGGCTAGACCCATGTGGAATATGAATTGGGACAGAGAAGGGGCCTTTCTGTAGGGAAAGCTGAGGGCACACTCAGGAGGACCCTGTCATAGTCCAAGCCTCCCTGATGGTTTGTATCCTCAGATCCCTGACCCCCATCTCCAATCCTGGGCCAGGGAGGCTGTGCCCTGGCAGGATTAGCCCAGCGCTGTAGTGGAGCAGTTTAGGGTTTACACCTGCCCACAAGAACCAATTGGGCACACGCTGTCCCCATGTTCAGTGGTTTCAGCTTGGCAGCTTGAAATCAGCTGTGGTGGGAATATTTACACCATGGCAATTAGCAAACACTCCAAATCAGGGCATTTCCACCTCTCCCTGCTGACTGCCAGTTGTTAAACATCAGTAACACTGGTCCCAGAGAGCACCAGCTGCTGTGCTGTATTTCTGGCCACTAGGTCATTTGCCAGGCAAACAGCTGCCCATCTGACAGAGTTGTGCCAGCCGCCGGCCCAGAACAAACAATTTCCAGGTAGACTGGCTTGCATGTTGGGAGCCATCCCAGGTCCAGGGAAAGTGGGGGGGCTTCCTAGAACCTCCTCAGGCTTTGGGACACCCCATACCCCAGCCCATTCTCATACAGCCTTTGGGCAGCTGGAGGGATTGGTGCTGGGCATTATGCCCTTTTCGCATTTAAAAAAACAAAGCCTCAGGGGTCAGGTGATTTACCTCAAATCATTCCATTCCATTTTCTAAAACCACCACCCAGCTGAAGAAATTGTGCATTTCCAATGCCCCAGACGTTCCTCTCTTGCCTCCTCCCTGACATTTCCCTCCCCACCAAGGAAGCCGCTGTTCTCACTTCTATCACCTCAGTTCAGTCTGAGTGAGAACTTTATGTAATTGGAATCATATGATACGTCCTCATCTGTCTCACTTCCTTCAGCCAGGGTGTCGGTGAGACTGGTACGTCATGTGTGTAGCGGCAGTCCACACTATTACCCACTCTTCTGTTCGTGGACATGGAACTTGTTTCCAGTTCTTGCAATTGCATACTGTTGCTCAGAACATTCTAGGATATAGATTTTAGAGACCACATGCACGCGTGTCTTCCGGGTGTGTGCCTAAGTGGCACTGCTGGGTTTGGGGATCCGTTGGTGAAATTTCGAAGCAATGAATAGCGGTTGAGTCCCTTTGGTGTGCCGTTTCCTGAACGAAGCTCCCTGCCTGGGTGTGTGTGTGTGTGTGTGTGTGTGTGTGTGTGTGTGTTGGGGGGTGGAGTGGGGAGCAGACACGTTCAGCAAAAACCAGGTTGAAAAGGAGGTGCCAGGAGAGGGAAGACCAGGCATGGGGGAGGGTCACAGTGCAGGGACAGCCTGTCTGTGTGGGAACCTGCATGCGGAAGTGGCGAGAGTGGAGGAGGCGGCATCTGAAGGCTTGGCAAAGAGTTGAGTAGACGGAGATGGAGGATGGAGGGTGGGGATTTCAGCCAGGGCACTGCTGGGCAAAGGTGTGCAGGCAGGTATACCGAGCAAATTTGGAAAAAAGTGGGTGTTCCATTCCGGCTGGAGAGCTGGGTGGGCGGGCAGAGCAGGAGCTAGGTGGGGCCGACCCCTAAGCAGGGAGGCCTTGAGGACAGGCCCAGGAGCGTGGACGTTTGTCCTCGGGGCCCTGGGAGCCCACTGAAGACCTCAGTCAAGGGCAGCCTGTGGGGAAGGGTGGGGGTGTATCCGGGTGGGCAGTGGATTCAGGGAGTGGTATCAACGAAGTTTGCATTTGGTAATGGAGGGAGTGGGGAAGCAGGAGCGATTGGAAGGAGGCCCACAGAGCTTGGACGCCACAGCAAGCCCCCTCCTCCGCAGAGGGCATGGGGACCTGTAGCCCTGAGTGGACCCAGGAGGCTGGGCCTGGGCCAGGAGCTAGAGCCAGGCTGCCCCTCCACCCCTCCTGCAGTCTCTCTGGGGCAGGAGAGGGGGACTGTGGGCAGCATTCAGCTCCCCTCTGATGTCTCCATCAACCTTCAGTCTGGGATCACTTTGATTGGTGCCCCTTCTCTGAGGGAGCAAGCTCTCCAGGCCCATCACAGGGGTGGTAAACTGAGGCAGAAATGACGAAGAAAGGGTCCAAGGAATTTGTCAGGAATAAGGAGCTTGGGTCTTAGTCCCCCCACCGTCTTCCCATGCTCAGGCCTCTTCCACGTGGACAGAAGCATGTGGGGAAAGAGCAGAGAGAGGGCCCCTCTTCCCAGGCCGCTCGGTGACGCCTGCCCCTCTCTCCACCCTGAGGCCGAGACCTCCCTGCAGGAGGCACAGGGCTTGTGTCTGTGAGAACCCACTCCATGAGGCGCCACTTCTGGAGGAACTGGGGGGAGGAAGAGTTGGGGGGCGCAGCTCGCTTTCAGGATTGGGAGCCCAGGTCCCAGTCCCAACTCCTCCTCCCTCTTCCTGGAAGATCCTGGGGGAGTCCCTCCTTCTGGGGCCTCAGGTCTCCATTGATTTACAGGGTGAACACGGGCGATCCCTGAGGCCTGGCCTCCTGTAGTCCCTGGGGGCGGGGTGCTCCCTTGCAGGGCGGGCTATGGGATGGTTAAAGAGATGACGGATGGGAGAAGCCTTGAGGAGCCCAGAGCGCCAGACAAGTGTGAGGGAAATTAGCAATCACCCCACTATTGACATAGCAGCCTTACGATTTATTACAGGCTTGATTATTAACGACATTAATAATGCCGACGACACCATCCGCTGCTCTGCCAGGCTTTTGTTTTCATTCAAAACACACTCCCTCCGTGGTCCTCCCTCCTCTTTGTGAGTGCTCGATTTTTCCTCCTGATGTAAAGTGGGTAAACTGAGGCAGGGAGCTGCTGTGTGACTGATTAGCCAAGGTCAGCGAGTACGTCAGCTCCGCCAGCTCCCAGCCTGAGATTATTACCCCCAGACTGTCCCTTCTCGCCCCCGCTTGTGTGCTGCTGGCCCGCAGCCCTTTCCTGTGCGTCTCCCCCACCCCCGCATCTGGAGGTAACCCAACCAGCCCTGGACTGACGACGGATGACAGGCCACCTTCTCCGCCTGCTGGCTGTGTGGCCTTGGGCAAGTCGTGCTCCCCTTCCCCCGAGCCTCAGTTTCCCCATTGGCACACTGGGGCACCTAATCCTCCCAGTGTCGTGGTGAGGGTGAAGGACTTTGGTGGAAGTACAACTCGGGGTCTGAACATTGTCCTGGCCGTGGCGCTGTAGCCAGGGCTCTCCCTCGGGCCAGCACTCAGCGGCAGGGTGAGCACCGACTTTCCCCTGGGGCTGGGCTGGAAAGTGTCCGTGGCCTCCAGTGCCAACTCTCCAAACGCTATGTGGGGGGCCCTGGCCTGCCCCCCCATTCCCCACCACAAGCTGAGTGATGAGTCAGCCAAAGGCTGACCCTCCTCCATGGTCTCCCTGGTCCCCAGCCGGAGTGGAGCTGCTCCCAGCGCCTGGGGCTCTAGAGGAGAGGAACTGTGCACCCCCAGTAGGCACCTGAGCAGGACCCAGGCCCTGGCTGCCCCTGAGCCGGTGAGAGTCCTGGAATGTCGTTCCCAGCCTCCACTCCCCCGATCCCATTTCCTCCCGTCCCTCTCCACAGAGCTCGCTGGCCAGAGCCCCAGGCCCTGCCTACAGCCCTTCGGCTGCTGCCTCCCCATGGCCCACCACTCAGCACATCCGGTTCCTCTCTCCCTTTTGTGGTCTGTGCACCAGCCCCTGGCTTGGGAGGGCCTCGATGGCCCCCACTCCCGCTGCCACGGGGCCTTGTACACGCTGTTCCCTCTGCCTGGAATGCCTTTCCTCTCTCCCCAAATTTCACCCCCTTATTCTTTCTGTCTAATCACAACGGTCACTTCTTCTGGAAAACTTTCCCTGACCCCTCCTGGGGCCGAATCATTTATGCCCCTCCCTTCATGTTCTGATAGCTCTCGTGTTTCCATAGGGCCCCTGTCCATGTGCACACATCTCTCTATTTGTTTAAGAACCCCCCTCGGTGCCTGCCCCCTCTAGCGCCCGTACCACGAGAGCTCATGTGGAGAGCGGCTACAGCGTTTGGACAGGTTCGAGCCTCGGACTAATGGGAGGGCACGGTCCTCTCGTGGCAAAACCACGTGCAAGTCCCAGCTTAAAGGGCAAAGCCCTCCCAGCACAATTATAGCCAAAGGCTATCGTTGTAAGCTTGACCTTATGGTCCGAACCTGTGGTCCCACGTGACTGAGTGATATGGGCTGCGGGAGGCGCAGCAGGAAAACAAAGCTTGATCAGGTGCATGTAATTGAGCAGATTCAAAGCCCGTGAGGACGTTGTAAACATTTTGATCACGCCCTTACTTTGCCTCGTGGAATCTGGCTAGAAAATAAAGACTTGGCTTGCAGGCTCTCTCCATCAGAGAGGAGCGTTCCACTTAGCCCCAGCTTTTTCCTCTTGTCTGCCTTCTCCATCCTTCACCCCGCCTCAGGTTCACCTATGGCCGTGTTGGCGCGGCACAAGCTCACATCTAGCTCAGCCTCGCACCGGCAAAGGATTCAATGAACTAATGCAGTGTATGTTACCACTCCTGCTCTCCAGCTTGGAAACTGAACCATATGAGGGGAGTTCACTGGTCCAAAGTCCAAGCTATTAGAACCACAACATCATAGTGTTAGGTGCCATCTGCTTCCACCCCCTACCTAAGGGCAGGCCCCTGCTCACAGGCACTAATCCCTGCTCACCTGTTCCCAAGACAGGAGTTTTTCTCCCTTAAAGGGCAGCAAGGGGAGCTGGTGGAGGTCCTGATGCTGTCCCTGCCCCCGTCTGTGAGGCCTGGATGACGCCAAAGCCTCCCCTGTTCTTTGCGCTGATCACTGGGTCAGAAAAAACTGTGCAGCAAGTGTTCGGCCTCCGCTGGCTGAGCAAGGTTCCATGTGCACGTCTCCAGGCTCAGCACCCAGAGCGACTCCTCCTGGACTCACTCTCCCCTCCATGCCCTCTTCCTAATCCCTATGTATCTCTCTGGGGTGGTCAGGCCCCACCTCCTCCAGGAAGCCCACAGGCCTGGTCGCTCCCTCGGCCTGAGCAGTCCCGTGCTCTCCCTGTGCCCTGTGGGAACGAGGAGAGCAGAAAGAAATGTAGGGACCAGTTTATCTAACCCCTCATTTCATACATGATTTACAGAGTGGGGAGGTGACCTGCCGAAGTCAGACAATTGATTACCTGCTGATTTGGAACAGTGACGCCATTTTTAAAATTTTGTGTATTTTCTTTGTTAGTTTTACCATCTTGAGAATGAGGAAAAACGAATCACCTCAGGAAACATGGTAATAGACATCGAAAACCTTTTTAAAAGGATGCATCCTTTTGGGCCTAAGGAGGCAAGCTGGAGTGGGTGCAAATATTGATGTTCAAAGATGCCCATCACAGCCTTGTTTATGAGGATGAGAAACTGGAAACAGCTTACAGATCCAACACAGAGATTGCTTAAATAAATGATAGTGCATTCGTGTGATGGAATACCATGCAGCCATTAAAAATGACGGCCCAGTAAAAGGATATTTAATGATGTGGGGAAATGTTCGCAAGATACTGTGAAGAAAAAATGGCAGGTTGCAAAGCAGCACGCTCCCTGTGCCTCTGACTCTGCTGAAACAATTATTAAAAGAGAAAGCCCAAGGTTCCTGAGATTATTTATGATATTGTTTCGCTGCCTCCCAGACACAGCCTCATTAATTCCTATTTCAGTGTGGCTCAGCGGAAAGCATGCGAAGTTAATGTCTAAAGGCCTGATGCTGAGTCTCTAGTCCATGCTACTTACTAACAGGGCACCCTTGGAGTTGTGGGCCTCACTTTTCCTCATCTGTAAAATGGGGATCGGAGTCCTCCATTGGAATGATGTGGAAAGGATTTCAAAGATGGTGTGTGCATGTGTGAAAGGCCTTCATAGATTGTACAGCAAGCATGTCAAACTCGCAGCCAGAGGGCCGCATGCCTCATTTAAATAATGCTTGTTGTGCAGAGTTGTACAAATATTGAGAATAATGGGTATACTATTCTCTTTAATCTGAGAACTCTGTGAGGGCTGTAAGAGGTAAAATTACTCCCTGTCACTATGGCTTACTCACCAATGTGCACCGAGACCCCAGGCCTGCCCCTCTAGCTTTCTGGGCACCTCTGCTTGCCCTTTAGGCTGAGCTCAACATCGCCACAGGGAGAGGGGAGTCTCTGTGAGTGATGCTGAATGCTGGGGTTGTATGGGGTGTTCCAGCAACCCCGCTTCCCCAGCTCCTGCAGGACCCAGGGTGTGGCCACTGCCTGCAGCGAGCACACCAGGAGTGGCTCTGAGGCCAGGGCCCAGCCCGAGACCATGGCCCTCAGCCAGGGAGGGGCTTCCGGGCAACTCAGTCAGAATTCTGTGTTTCTTGGGGGCATTCAGAGGACAGGATTTTTCTCTGGTATCCATTCTCTTCCCACACACAGATTGTATGCTTCTACTGCGCTGGCACCAGACTAGAGGCTGGAATTGCGGGTGTTTTTGGTGCTGGTTTTTTATTTGATGGGGGGGATGGGCAGATAAGAGCTTTCAGGCGCATGGGGGGTCCAGGGTGGTGGAAGGATGCTGTAGAAGGTGCTGCAGGGCCCCACGCAGGGTCCCTTTCCCCGAGGTCTGCCCATTCCCCAGCTGCTGTCCCGTGACCAGCTCATACAGCCCCAGAGCCTCCCGTGGGCAGCGGAGCAGCCACTGGCAGAGCTGGGAGGGCACCTGGCGCCCCTTTCCAGTGACTTCCCCGGGGGGGGGGCGGGGGAAGGGGAGGGGAGGAGGGAACTGAAGCCTGGCCCCTGCCTTAGGCAGGACCACTTCCCTGTGTGATGATTTGCTCTCCAGAGCCCCCCAGTCCAGCCAGGCTGGGCCAGACCTTCCCCCCCACCCTACCCTGTCCTGTTCCACCCCCATGGGAGTTTTCCTGGAGAACCACCCCCTCTGCGCTCTGTGGCCCTCAAGCTCTGCTGGGCAGGAAGCTGACATGAGACAAGGGAATGGGACATGCTGTGTCTAAAAATATCTAAATGTAAACTGTGTAAACGCTGCTTGTGAAGGCTTAACTAGAATAGCCTCCAAGCATATTGTTTTTGGAGTGAGAAAATAACTTGAATGTAGCAGAAACCTCAGAAAGACTGGACTGCAAGTGAAACCTAGTAATTCTCCAGGTGAATATGCTGCCCGGCAGAGCTGACATACATGCCTGGCAGAGCTGACATCCTTGCCCGGCAGAGGCCCTGGGCAGGACTGGTTCTGAAGGTATGTGTGCTGTGCACAGAGACACCAACCCAACTCTGACATGGTGGGTCCAGGGGGCACTTTGAACTCCAGCCTGTGGGACAGGGAGCACTGCCCAAGCCGGTGCCCAGCCGGCAGTCCAGGGGCTCCTAAAACCCACAGGGAATCTGCTGGTGACAGGGAAGGGCTGGTGCTCAGGCAGTGCCAAGTGAAATCCATTTGGCTCTGTCACTTCATATTGCCTTTCAAATCTCAGCCTCTTCCAGGAAGCCCACAGGGAGTGCTCCCTTCTCTAAGCGTCTCCTGCCCTGACTGTCAGCAGACTTACAGTCATGGCTCAGGTTGAGCAGCTGGGAGCAGGGGTGCCTAGAGGAGGGGACTCCTTTTGGACCCCCCTGTGTGCTCACAGTAGAAATTAGATCCTGGAGAAAGGCACACCTTCAGGGTGAGAAGACTTGGATCATTCCCCAAGCCCCTGTTCATCCTTCATGTCACCATTGTAGATGTCCCCCCAAATCAGACGTTATCCTGTGACCATCTTTGCTCCGAGGGCTGGAACTCTGTCGGTCTTGTTCTCTGCTCCATCCTAGCGCCCAGTACACAGCCTGCCACATAGAAGTTGCTCAATAAACACTTGTTGAATGAGAGAGGCTCCGAGAAGTGGCCTGCACAGAGTTAAAGGGTAGAGGCTCCACTCAGGCAGGTTCCGAGTCTTCCTCACAGCTGCACCAGGACAATGGCCTTCAGTGGAAGGAGGCCGACAACAGGAGCCTGCCCCGGATAACGAGGGTCCCAGGGTGGCAAGGGACAGAGGTCCCCTGGGGCTGCCCTCAGGGATGAGGGGTATTGGAGAATATCTGTAGTCATGAAGGAGGCCAGGATTCTGCTTGAATAAGGCAATGACACCAGCTATCACTTACTGTGATCACTTACTGTGTACAGGCACCAGGCTAAGCACTTTATACACATTATTTTGTATTTGTAAAGAATGAGAGGAAACATGGTTAATGCTCACATCCAGCCCTCGCCCCAACCCATCCTTATTATGTCAAGTCTTGGGGGAAGGGCCATTCCAGGCCCTGACTGCCAGGCACTGGCTGGTGTATGCTGAGGGGATAACTCCCTTTCCCACCCCAGTGAGGGCTGAGCCGAGATCCAAGTCGATCCCCACCTTGGATCCCAGTGGCTGAAGCTAGCAGGAGTGAGGGGAGGTGATGTCATTAGAGCAGAGGTGGGAGCCTCCGTGAGTGGGGGTTCCAGCAGGAAGCAGATGGCACACTCCCGGGGGCTATTTGAGGAGAGTTCATGGGAGCAGCTTATCAGGGTCTGAGCGGGATTAAGGCAAGCCAGCAAGGTGATATAATACCAATGCCACCAACAGTGGGAGCTGCCGCCCCGTGGCCTGCGGGGCAGAGGTTTTGTACCCGTGGAGAGAAGCTGTAAGAACTGCCTGATGGGAATTATGACCTCGGAGAGGGGCTGGCCCCAGGAGCACCCCGTCTCCACCCTCTCTCCTCATCCTCTGACCGCCTGGGAGATGAGTGGGCACTGTCCAGCTGGAGGTCATCACTGCTGGCCGGTTTCTTGTGTTCCTT
Organism: Myotis nattereri; assembly: GCF_964212035.1. NCBI lineage: Eukaryota > Metazoa > Chordata > Mammalia > Chiroptera > Vespertilionidae > Myotis > Myotis nattereri. Next base: position 19,436,830 of record NC_138088.1, on the reverse strand, counting down.
GGAGCCTGGCCTCTGGCCTCTGGCCTCCTGCTGGTGCTCCCAGTTCCCGTGCAGCCTCCGAGGAAGCCCTGCTCTGCTTCAGTTGTCTGCAGTGGGTTCTGTTGCTTATGTAGGAGAGGAAGGGACTCTCCTCTACCCTCAAAGTTCTTTTGTGTGGTCTAATAACCAAATAAACACGGACATATTAGCAAGAGAAGATGACCACATTTAATTATGTACCTATGTAATGGACCCTCACATACATGATAGAGTCAGAGACCCAACATACGTGAGAGATTCAGGACAGAAAGGGAAAATGAGGTGTATCTGACATTCCGAGGTAAGGATCACCCTCAGAGGGGAGGAAGGTCATGGCAGGACGATAAGGAGAGCAGACGTTCAGTCATTAGTGGTCTGCCCCGCCCTGTTATAGCTAGGTCAGAAAAGGTTATGTCTGATCATCTCTTTTTATGGGTAAGGCCCCTAATTCAAATTCTTCTAGGTAGTTAAGTGGGCACAGAAATGTCTCGAGCCCACAGCGTCCTGGTTGCCTCAAAACACTGTGTATACCACAGAGACAATCTTAGGGTGACTGGTCTGAACCCTACACTTACAACCACAAAATCGAAAAGCATAAGCTATTATTATTCCCTTTTAACAGGTAGAGAAACTGAGGCTCCAAAGGGCTGTGTCCTGCCTGAGGTGAGAACACACAGTGGGGAAGTGGCCTGCATGAGTCGGGGTGTGAAGGTTGGTCGCTGTGCTTAGCTGCAAACCACCGTGCAGTTGGCTTTACCCAGATCTAGGCTGTTGGGGTCCCAGGCAGCGAAGGACCTGGGCTATCTCCTCACTCCCTTAGCAGCAGTTTGAGGGTCATGACTTGGCTGCAACAGCCTTGTGTTTGCTTTTTTCCACGTCCGACTGACCACTTTTTTCCTGTTGCAAACTGACTATTGGATCAAATTGTGAGCCGGTGGCTGGGGAAGGGAATAATGTGATATGAAAGATGCTGACCCTACTCCTGGGACAGGTCGGAGCTTGGCAGTTCAGACTGAACGGACAGAGAGCTCACGTGTTGGTTGGGATGGATGCTGGGAATTACTGTGGGGGAGAGGCAGGAACATGCGGGAGCCGCAGGAGGTGGTGAGGATGGAAGGCCGAAGGCTCAGAGGGCAGGAGTTGCCTGCCTCACCTCTAGGCTCGGACAGTGGCATCCCCCAATCTCACACAGTCTCCCAGGCCCCCCATCTGGACCCAACACCCCCATCAATCACTGGGTAAAAATCCCTGGCTTCTTGCATTAAGCAATAGGTGCTTTGTGGGAAATTACCTAAAGTTATAATCCAATTATACAATAATTACATTGGGATGGCTCTGTAACTATAGCATTAATTAATTTTGATGGCTCCCATAAATTATGCAGGAGATGGATAGTGGGGAGGGTGGTTTCTGTCCAGAGGGTGGGAAGGTGAGTCGGGAAGCCCTTCGTAGCCCTGGAGTCAGGGTGCCCCTGAGGGGTGATGGCAGAGGGGAAGAGTGTCCCCAGCCCACTCCACCCCCCAAAGCATAGGCTCAGGACTGGGTGCCACATTCAAGGTTAGCCACCCGCAACTCGCTCCCTCTACGTGCTTTAACCCTCACATTGGGATTTGAATGGCTCAAGTACACAAAAGCCAATACCTCTAAGGCAGCACCACATGGCGTAGGGACAGCACGGACTTCGGGACTTTGGCCAGGGCGCTCCCAAGGCCCTGTCACAACTGTCACAACCTTCAGCCTTGCCACCTGGACAGGGGCAGGGCCCCTGCCGCATACGGTGCTGTGAGGCTGTAACATGGGTGTGCAGCCTCCAGCCCAGTGCTGGCCGGTAGGACTATCACGTGTGCCTCCAGTGTGAGCCACTTCGTAATCTTATATTTTCTAGTGGCCGCATTAAACAAATAAAAAGAAACAGGTAAAATTAATGGTAATGCGACGTTTCATTCCCTCTGGTATGTCTAAAATTATTTTGAAACGTAATCACTATAAAGTCTTAATGCTACATTTCACGTGCTTTTTAAAACGCCAAGTCTTTGTAATCTGGTGTGTGATTCACATTCACTAGGACATGCTCCGCAGCCACACGGAGGTGGTGGCTGCTGAACCGGGCAGCTGAGATGAGCGCATGCTTGGCAAACGGTCGACACTCAGCACAAGTCTGTCCTCTTCCCAGGGACGGTGATGGGAGAGGCTGCCACGCCTTTCCTGAGCCTGCTGAAGCCTACAAGGCCTGTCCCCCTCTTCTTCTCTGTGACAATCATTCACATTGGGGGGGGGGGGGGAGTCACCCAAATCTCCTAGAGCCTGAGTCTTGTTGGTTGAGTGCGTCTGAGTCATGAAGCCCTATCTTCCAACTTTCAAATACATCTCACCACTGCCATCTCCACCTGCACCCGGACAGTGATCCGGCCACCACTGTCTCTCCCTGGATCCTGGACCGCCCCCCCAGCTGCTCCCCTCCTGCTACCTGCTCGCCACCAGCATAGATAAGAGCATCAGTTGGATGGTGTCGTGGACTCGTGTCTTGGTTTAGGTTACCCCCAAATAGAGGTGTGACAGGGCCTTGGGAGCAGGGAGCTGCCTGGGAGGTGATCCCAGGAAGCATCATTGGTGTCTCTGGAGAGAAGGGGAGGAGGAGGAGCGGTTGTGTGCAGAACTGAGGGGTCAACTGTAAGCCATGGGGCTCCCAGTACATGCAGACCGCCTCTCAGGATTGTCCCTGAAAGCATGGGGCCCTGGCGCACTGATCCTCGGGCTCTGTCCTCTGGCTGAGGGTGGTTCTGCGGGAGTTAATTCCTCTGCTCTTTTGGTCTCAGCTCCCATGAGGGGACAGGGGAGGGCTCTAGTGTCAGAGAGCCCTGGGTGGAATGGGGAGGGCTGAGCCATGGCTTGAGGGGAGCCTGAGACCTCCCAGGAGGTGGGTCAGGGGCTGTGGTGGCAATAGGGGCAGTGGGGGTGTCTGCCACACCTTGTCTAAGTGTTTCAGAAGCTTTTGGTGGTACTTAAAATACAATTCAGCCTCTTTAGGGTGACATTGGAGGGTCTACCTGATCTACTGTCCAGCTACCTTCTCTGTCTTCCCTGCCCCAGTCTCGTCGCCACTCTCCCCACACCCTCTACTCTGTACCCTGACTTATCTCCTGTCAGTTTCTAAAAAATTCCAAGCTCTTTCCTCCCTTAAGACCCCACACTTCCCATCCTTCTGATGGGAATGCTTTTCCCCAGACCCTCTGTCTGGATCCTCCTCCTCCTTCAGACCTCCCTTCCTGTCATCTCCTCAGACAGGGCTTCTGACCTTCCTGCTTAAAGCCTCCCCCACCCTCCCCCAACCTCTCTCCTCATATCCTGCTCCTTCCGTCTGCACAGCTCTTAATAATTCATATATATATATATATATATATATATATATATATATATATATCACATACTAGAGGCCTGGTGCACGACATTCATGGGGGGGGGGGGGGAGCGTTCCCTCAGCCTGGCCTGTGCCCTCTCGCAGTCCAGGATCCCTTGGGGGATGTATGCCTGCTGGCTTAGGCCTGCTCCAGCAGGCAGTTGGACATCCCCCGAGGGGTCCTTAGTGTTGCCTCAGAGGCAGGAGAGGCTCCCACCACCGCTGCTGCGCTCACCAGCCATGAGCCAGGCTTCTGGCTGAGCGGCGCTCCCCCTGTGGAATGTCTGTCCCCTGGTGGTCAGTGTGCATCATAGCAACCGGTCGTTCTGCCATTCAGTCAATTTGCATATTAGCCTTTTATTATATAGGATAACTATCACTGGACTCTAAACCAGTGGTTCTCAACCTTCCTAATGTCATGACCCTTTAATAGAGTTCCTCATGTTGTGGTGACCCCCAACCGTAAAATTATTTTCGTTGTTACTTCATAACTGTAATTTTGCTACTGTTATGAATCGTAATTTAAATATCTGATATGCAGGATGTACTTTCAGGGGTCGCGACCCACAGGTTGAGAACCACTGCTTGAGGGCACCACCCTTGTTCTTCTTTGGTTTATTTTAATCCTTACCCAAGGATATTTTTTCCATCCATTTCCAGAGAGAGTGGAAGGGTGGGAGGAGGGGGATAGAGAGAGAGACACATTGATTGGTTGCCTCCTGCATGCACCCCTACTGGGGCTGGGGAACCTGAGACTGCGGTACATGCCCTTGATCGAGAATCAAACCCGCAACCCTTTGGTCAATGGACCAACGCCCAAGCCACTGAGAAAATGCCAGGGCCCTTGTTCCTCTTTTGGAGTGTCCTCCCCAGCACCGAGCACAGTGCCTGGCACTCAGGAGGTGCTCAGGAAGTGTTTGTCGACTGTTTGAGTAGCCAAGTCCCACCTCCTCCTGGGCACTCCCCTGAGAGGAGGGGAGTGGGTCTGTCCCCTCCCTGCCCTGCACTCCGAGGTCCTGCTGGATTTTCAGGCTACACATTATTGCTGAGGACTGACAGTGACTGAGGTTGGCTATTGTTGCCTCCCAGCCTGGGCCTGGCGTTTGGGTGGCAGAGGTTGAGGACTATGAAGAGGGGGCAGGAGATGCAGAGATGAGGAGAGCCCACAGACGGGGTGCGAAGTTAAGGGGGACAGGGGACCGTTTCCTGAGAGACAACCTGTGAGTGGGCAGGGCATTCTGGAGCCTGTGGAGAGTGGTTAGGGGTGGGGGGTCATGGAGCAGCTGCCGTCTGGACCGCAGAGGTCAGCTCCCTCTTCCAGCTCTGCTCCCTCCATGAGAACAGACTCAGTTGTCCCTCCATGGCCCAGTTAGGGCTGAGCCTGGCACTCTATGACTTCCCTAAAAGACTCCCTAGTCCAGCGGTTCTCAACTTGTGGGTCGCAACCCCTTTGGCGGTCGAACGACCCTTTCACAGGGGTCGCCTAAGACCATCCTGCATATCAGGTATTTACATGACGATTCATAACAGTAGCAACATGACAGTTATGAAGTAGCAACGAAAATAATTTTATGGTTGGGTCACAACATGAGGAACTGTATTAAAGGGCCAGAAGGTTGAGGACCACTGCCCTAGTCCAAGGCTATCAGTGAGCTATATGGACTTCCCCGGAGATGTCTGGGGGCTGACAGCAGTCACTCCAGTAGACTCACCAGCATGGTGACAAAGAGACAGCGTGGGCTGGAATGTGGGGCAGCTGGCCTCTCCCTTCTAGCAGGTGGGCTGTGGACTTGTACGACCACGTGAGAGAACTGTTTGCAGTATCTACTAAAGCTGCGTGTAGGCGGACTCACCAGTCATCCCGCCTCCGGGGTATCCCCAGCTAGGGAACATGCATGTTCAGCCAAAGGACACTCGGAGCAGCACCACCGACACCGTTTCAGAAGCAGAAGCTGCCTTCCAGGTAGACGAGGGAACTGAACCTGGGACTGCCCAGCCAATGGGATGCTCCAGCAAAGAGAAGGAAGAAGCTATGGCTGAGCAGAGCCACATGGCAGAACCTCTGAGACAACATGCGAAGTGAAAGAAGCCGGACACACCAGTATGTCTGCCTGTTTCTGCTTTAGTGACGGTGAAAACAGGCAAGAACACCGTGCCGCTAGGAGCCAGGGCAGTGGTTACTATGGGCCGGGAGCGAATGGGAGGCTGAGGGGCTCCGGGCACTGGTGCTCTGTACCTTGATCTGCAGCCTCCTCTACAGCGTCCTCATCAGGCGAAGATGCATCAGATGCCTGCTTTCTCATGGTCTGTTACACGTCAATAGAAATGTCGAAGGAAGTCTCCTCTCCCCGAAGCCCCTCCCCTGTCTTGTCTCCTCCTTCTCTACCCAGGGTCAGCCTCCTAAGCTTCCTCATTATAAGCCTGACCTGCCATTCCCCCAGGACCCCTCCGCCCCTGCCCTCACACACCAGGCTCCATCACCAGGTGCAGCACACCAGGGCCCCGGTTCCAGGACCACAATCTGTGGCATTAACCTGTTCCTCTGGGTCTCATTCCTCACCCCAAGGGGCAGACAAACATATTTTTTTCCAAATAAATCCAGTGCTGCCCCCAAGAAGGATTCCCAGGGCAATTGCTGAGAGAGTAAAAGTGTCTTTGTCATCCTCCTGTTTTACCAAATTCAGACGGAGGACCAGGGGCAGGGCAGGCCTCAGCACTGGCTGTAATGGGGCCAGAGCCAGGATCTCCTCACCCTCCACCCAGAGCTGCCTTCTCCCCAGGCATGGGGGAGGGTGGGCAGAGACAGGGTTGTGGGTGCTGCTGGGCCCCAGGCTTTGCATACAGGGCAGGAAACACCCTCCGGGGACTCATTTGCTTGAGGAGCTGCACCTGCAGACACATGATCCCACTTATATGACATCTCAGACGGCGTGGCCCCTGGGCAGGCAGGGGAGCTGAGGAAAGCGCAGCAAGCCAGACCAGGGCACCCCAGTGCCTGGCCCATTAAGTCAGACCTCTGAACCCTGGCCAGTGCAGACATCATGTCTTTTTAAAAGAATATATTTTTTATTGATTTCAGAGAGGAAAGGAGAGGGACTCGGGGAGAGAAACATCAATGATGAGAGAGAGTCATTGATGGGCTGCCTCATGCAAGCCCCACACTGGGGATGGAGCCCACAACCAGGGCATGTGCCCTGACCAGGAATTGAACCGGGACCTCCTGGTTCATTGGTTGATGCTCAACGCTGACTGGGCTGGAGTTTTTACATTCTGCAGTCTCCTTCTGCCTGGTCCAACAGCAACGGGCAGTCTGCTGGGCCTCACTGCCCAGGGCTGGAAAGCAATCAGGAGGGAGAATGAAATCCGGCAGCACACACGTTAACCCGGGCGGTTAAAACGGGACCTTCTCCTTCTCAGCTCCTCCTCACTGATTGCCGCATTCTGTGAGCCTTCAGCAGTGGTGAGCGGCTAAATACTTAACAACCAGCTCTCCGAATAAAAAGAAAGAAGGAAAAGAAGAAAAAGCCCTGCTTTGTAGTATTGCCTGGTTTCCATGGTGTAAAAACCACAGCGTGGCCCATTCCAGTGACCAACCAAAGGTCAAGTGGCTCAACATTTCTGCAGATTTCACCAGCGGCTGGAGCGGATTCCCGCAGGAGGTTCTGGTGAGGGGAGCTGGCCTGTAACACGCCGCCCGCCAGCAGGTCGTGGACTCGGCTCAAGGCCCCGCACAACGCCAGCGGCTGGGAGGTGAGGGTCCTGTGGGCCCCCGCACACCGTGGGCCCCTTTGCTTCGGGGCATTTTGGCTAATTTTGTGTGAAGTGTGAAGGAGGTGCCAGAAGGCTGAGCTAAGAGCAGGGAGCACTCTCGCTAAGAAAAGTGCCGGCACAGTTAGAGCCAAAGGAGCCCTAGTGTACCGAAAGCCCCGCTTTTGAAGATATTAGATTTACGACACTGACTTTTTTCTGTGACAGCACGGACCACACTGACCAACACCAAGCGCTTTCACATGAATTATCCCGTGGGATCCCCAGTGACGCACTGACGCACGGCTAGTCCCACTTCACAGGTCACACAGGGAGACCATACATGTTACCGTCGAACCCAGAACAGCGCTGAGACCGCTGGGAGGCCTGGCTACATCAGGGCCGCAGGAGGGAGCCGGGTCCTCCCCACACAGCCGGCAGGGAGGTGAGCTCACTCGCTCTAGGTCACACGGCTGCACGCAGGACAGGTGCTCCCCTGGACTTTGCAGGTGGTCAGCGACCTCCGGGTTGTGGAGGGTGGGTTGTATGTCTCCCTGGATCTAAAGGCTCATCAGCAGTCAGGGAGGAGGGGTGTGGGCACTTCGCCCTGAGCAGCAGTCAGCAATTTGGAGCGTTCCTAATTGGCACTCCCAGAAGGGTGCCTGAGTGCCTGTGGGGAAGCTGGCAGCAATGGGGTGTGGTGGGCATAGGGAGGGGCAGGCAGATGCCTCCAGCTCATGGGCCTCTCTCTGCATTGAGAGGATTCACCCACAGACTCGCAAACAGGGGCACCTTGACTTTGGAAAGCTTGCTGGGTAGACACAGATTAGAGCAGGAGGGGCAGGGAGAGCTGCCTGTGCCTTCCTGTCCTCTCTGCCGGACCCCATAGCTTCTTCATCACTGCACCCAGCCTGGCCACCTGGTTTGCAATGGGGGAAACCACCCCGGAAGCAGCCTCTGCCACGCCAGGCTCTTCCTGCTTTGTGCTGGGAGGGGGGAGGGGAGTCCTTCCTGGGCCAGGAACGGACCGTCTCTCTCAGGGCACTCGGAACCTCCCGGTTTCGGAACCCAGTCCTTGTCCTGGGGGACCACAGCAGCCAGGAGTCCCCAGCATCTCATCAGGGAAGTCTTCCCAGAACCCTTGCCCGAGGGAAGGATAAATTCCCCTTTGTGAGATCTCAGCGCCTTAGTGGTGCCTCATCCGTGGGCTGGAGTGTCTACCTGCCTCTTAGTTCTGCTAGAGGGCAAACCCCTGGCAGGCAGCCCCTCTGTCTGGTTTGATTCTCTCGCCTCCAAAAGCCTGTGCAGAGGAGGCGCTCTACACATGCAGGAGGCAGATGGGCAGAGCAAGCCCAGGACTTGACGGGGCACAGGCCTGGTTTCTCCCTTCAGTAAGTTATTTATTCAACACATACTATATGCCAGACATGGGCTTAAGACGTGCCATGTATTGACTCCATTAATCCTCACGAGGAGCCCAGGAGTGTAGGGTAGCAGGTACCATTTTTTCCCCATTTGTCAGATGGGGAAACGGAGGCTCAAGCTTGGGGAAGAAGTTAGTGAAGGGTATAGGGTGGAGAGTCAGACGGCTTGCACTTATAAGTCTAGCTCTACCATCTTGGACAATGAAGGTCTCTGTGCCTCAGTTTCCCTACGAGTCAAATGGGACTAATAATTACTTTCCCATTTCCAAAGGAAGTCCGGCCTCTCCCAGGGCTTCTGGGAGGATCAAAGGGGATAATGGATGTGGGTGCTCACGGTAAATCCAGGATGTTGTACGAATGTCAGACATTAATATGTGTTGACTTGAATGCCCTCTCTCACAGCCCTTCTGCACTTCAGAAGTCATGGTTCTTCCAAAAACCAATCCCCTGGGATCAAAACTGGCATTTCCTAATCCCCTGCAAGCACCGAGGCAATTTGATGTCCACAAAGGCCTTCTTTGGAGAATTCGATGCCCTGATTAAAGAGGAAGTTGTGGGGGCCAAGGCCTTGTCTTCAGCAAGATTGTCCAAGAGGGATTTTTTTTTCCATCTTTTTTTTGGGGGGTGGGGGGTGGAGGGGTGGGAAATACTTAAAAATTACTAAATATTGAAAAGATTAGAAAATGCAGATTAGCATAAACATGAGCATTAAAAATATCCTATAGTCAGTCTCACTACCCCGAGAGAATTGTTCTGAGCTCCACATGGAGGTTCTGGGCTATTAAGATACTAGACAGGGCCAGGCATGCAGACATCCCAGGACACCACCCCCCACCCTCACCACAGTTCCCAGCCAACAAAGTCGTGTCCGACAGATAGACTCCACATGCTACTCTATTTATAAGTGTGCTGCTACGTGCAGACTCTGCTAAGAGTTAGGATGAAGAACCCAGGCCTGGGAGACTTTGAGGGGATTTCTGCCCTTTCCCCCAAGTCTGGGATGGCTGCCTTTTGGGGTCAAGACCAACGGCAGGCATGGAGGAAGCAGGATAGAGGAGGGCTCAACAGATTCTTGTGTCTTTTCAGTGCAGTGAATTTGACCTCTGATGACGGTGCCTCCAGCACCCACACATGTCCTGGGCTTGGACCATTACTAGTAGAAAGTCTTCCTCCTTTATGGGGTGTAAGAGAGGAAGGGCGGTGGGAGTAGGGGGCCAAAGCATGGAAAAGGGTAGGAATTCTTTGCCCAGCAATCACCATGGTTAACAGTTCGATAGCCATGCAAAGTCTACTCATTTTTTTGACAAAAATATATTTCTAAATCATTTTGTCTTTTAAATCTTCATTGACTTTACTTTAATGGTTAATACATGCACTTGATAAAGAATTCAAGCAATACAGAGCAGAATTGAATGGAAAATAAATTTTCCTCCCTATTCTCTTCCCAAAGGGCTCAGCATTTTTACCAGTTTCTTGAGTCTTTCTAAAGATGCCTCAGTGCCCTGTTCCGTGTGGCTCAGTGGTTGGAGAGTTGTCCCATACACCAAGAGTTGGTGGGTTGATCCCCTGTGAGTGCACATACCCAGGTTGTGGGTTTGATCCTTGGTTGGGGCCTGTGTGGAGGCGAGCAATCGATGTTTCTCTCCCCATAAACTTTTTCATGGCTCATGATATTCTGGTGTAGGAGGTACCATGATTCATTTGACTAATTCTTTGTTGTCTGAAATCAGGCATTTATTAGCAGCCCCATTTATTCGTAAACCCTGATCAGATTTAGAGAGACATCCTTGAGACATTTCTTTGGATAAATACTTAGGAATAAGATCACTGGATTAAAAAGTGCTCACATTTTAAAGATTTTCAGATCTTCCTGGTCAATTGCCCTCCGGAAGGATGTGCCAATGTTCACTCGTACCCACAATGCACCATCACGGTGCTCTTTCTGATACTCAAACCAACATTGGAGTTAGAGAATCTGTGCCAATTTGTTAGGAGATAAATTGCATCCCATTTATCTTGGATTTTTAGGGAAGATGCATTTCTTGGATTATTAGGGAAGATGATAATTTTTTAAAAAAATGTTTCTTCTGGTTTATTGGTCATTTGAATCTACAAGTTCCTAGTTTGTTTTTCCCCCAATGATTTGAAGGGCTCTTTATAGTAAGACTATTAACCCTTTTCTCTCATAGATGTTGCAAATATTGTCCCCAGTTTGTCACCTGTTTTTCGACTTTATTATAGTCTTCTTGAGAGAGTATAACAAGATTTCTGGGTATATAATATCTGATATGAACTGGTACTTGGTCTTTGCTCTGAGTATTCAAGAAAAATAACATAGAATAGGAATAGATTTCATGGAATAGATTTCAAGGAATAGATTTCATGCTGATTTGTCAACACGAATTAAACGACAGGACTTTCCAAACTCTAAAGGGAGTGACCCTGGGCCATTCACACGCCTTCTGGGCTCATTGGGTTAGAGGAGGGAAAGGCAGGAGGGAGGGAGGTCAGGGCTCCCAGTGCACTGCCCCAGTGTGGGCCCCTTCCCTCTTTGCCCTCCCCCTTGGACGGCCTGTCTTCAGATTGAGCACGAAGAGCATTTAGCCCAAATGGCTCATAATATGCACCTAATAAATAGTAGCTGTTGTTCATTCACTTGACAAATATTTGTTGAGTGCCAGTTAAGTGCCAGTCATGTTCTAGGTCCCTAAGACCCCGGAGTGGACAACACAGACACACGTCGCTGTCCTCTGATGGCACTCACGTAGTAGGAGAGGAGAGAATGGTTACCGCTGCTTGTTGTTGAAGGGACCTGGGTGGGTATGGCTCAATTCTGGAAAGGAATTTAGAAGTCACCAAGTTCAACCTCGTGGGCCAGATGGGGAAACTGAGGCCCAGTGCTAAGGGACTTGCTGAGGTCACAGAGCCAGTCAGGACGGTGATGCAGCTAGAACTAGAGGTGAGGTCCATAAATGCCCAGCACACCTCCCAGCACCATTTTTCTACAGGAAGACGAGCTTGTCAATATGAATTAAGCCACCTGAAGCCCACCTGCCCTGGCAGGAAGCGATGCTCAGATGTCAGCTGGCTGGAGCGGTCAGGTGGAAGGCCCTGTTCTGGAGGGGCTGGGAGGCAGAAGTGGGAAGTAGGACAGACAGACCCAGGCTTCTCTGAATTAAGAGGGTGTGTGCCCACTCCCCACCTACTTCTGGGGGCCTAGAGAGAGAGAGGCAGGCCTAAAGCATGGGGCAGGACAAACTGCTAGGACCCAGCTCCACCTGAGATGGTTGAACTGGGAACTGGGAGATGGGGGGGGGGGCAGCCCAGCTCAACTGCACCCTGATGCAATCCTGGGGGCATGTCACCTCCCACTGCCAAGCTGGAGGAGGGTTGCAGACCTGGCCCTTCTCTGGCTCTTTCAGTCTTCAGATGGGCCCCTTTGGCACCACAGGAAGGAGCCACTCTGGTGGGGGGTCCTTGGCTGCTCAGTCACTTTTTAAAAATCCTCACCGAGGATATATTTTTATTGATTTCAGAGAAAGACTATACGTATCCAACCAGGGCTAGAACCTGCAACCCAGCATGTGCCTTGAGTGAGAATTGAACCCGTAACCTTTGGGTGCACTGGATAATACTCCAACTAACTGAGCCACACTGGCCAGAGCTGGCCTCTCATTCTTTAAGATACGCAGACACGCCCAGCCTGCCTGGGTTACATCTGAGGCGTGGGGGTAGATCCCTGCGCAGGCGCACTGGGAGCCTGGGAACACCTGGGCTGAGTTCCCTGCCTGCATCCTTAGAGCACCTGGTAATGGGACGGGCCCCAGCAGGTACTTGATAAATATTAATGATTAATACAATAATGATAACAATGCTCAGTGAGGGGTCTCAGCTAATGGGGATATGACTTGTCCTGTGGATGAACCTCTCTCCTTAGCCATACCAGGGGGATTACTAATTTTAGGGGTAGAATCAAGGCTAGAACTTGCTTTGGGGGAGCGGGTCTGGAGGACTAGAATAGACGCATTTCTCTGGACATAGGGGGTGGGAGAGTGAACTCAGTTGGTCCCCAGACACATCTCTCCCCAACTCACCAGTCCCACCTTAATTGCCGCCCCAGCCCCAGGGGACTGGTTTGGCTCCTGCTTTAGGGGGAGCTCTTTTCTAGTCAACAAGGGCCTTCCTCGCCAGCCCAGCACCAGCAACGTCCAGGAAGCACTCAGCGACCTTCTCCTTGACCGTCTGTTGTCACTCATTTATGCTTTCAACAGGCACTTACCAAGGCTCATGTGCCAGGCCTGTGCGGAGGCTCTGAGCATGCAGCATTGAATGAAAACGGCCCCAGCCCTGCCCTTACGAGGACTATAGTCTTTGGGGAGAGGCAGACATTCATCAAATAATCACATAAATATAAAACTACACCTGTGATTAGGGCTGAGAAAGAGAATTACATGATGCCCTCAGGGCAGAAAATATGCAGGCTTTTCCTAGCCTGAGGGTGAGAGAGAGCTTCCCCAAGGAGGGGAGGCCTCAGCCACTGAAAGATGGGGTAGGAGTTACCCAGGGGAAGTGGTGTTGGGTGAGGAAAGAGGTCCCAGTTCTATGCAACCCCACCACTGGGTGTGCTCACTCCACCTCCACATCCTACCCCCCTCGCTAGAGAACTGGGCTCAGAGCATCCCGCTCCCCCCACTAGAGACCTGGGCTCAGAGCATCCCGCTCCCCCCACTAGAGAACTGGGCTCAGAGCATCCCGCTCCCCCCACTAGAGAACTGGGCTCAGAGCATCCCGCTCCCCCCACTAGAGACCTGGGCTCAGAGCATCCCGCTCCCCCCACTAGAGAACTGGGCTCAGAGCATCCCGCTCCCCCCACTAGAGACCTGGGCTCAGAGCATCCCGCTCCCCCCACTAGAGAACTGGGCTCAGAGCATCCCGCTCCCCCGACTAGAGAACTGGGCTCAGAGCATCCCGCTCCCCCCACTAGAGACCTGGGCTCAGAGCATCCCGCTCCCCCCACTAGAGACCTGGGCTCAGAGCATCCCGCTCCCCCCACTAGAGAACTGGGCTCAGAGCATCCCGCTCCCCCCACTAGAGAACTGGGCTCAGAGCATCCCGCTCCCCCCACTAGAGACCTGGGCTCAGAGCATCCCGCTCCCCCCACTAGAGACCTGGGCTCAGAGCATCCCGCTCCCCCCACTAGAGACCTGGGCTCAGAGGTTCCCACGGGGCCACAATGATGGAAAGCCACCAATGGCAGCCTCTGGAGACTTAGAATGTCTTTAACGGCAAAGGTCGTGAGAACAGAGACCCAGTGACATACAGCTGAGGGTAACCCACATAGTCCCAGGAAGAGGGACTCCACGTTGGCCACGAGAACAGTTTCCACGTGCGGGAGGTCCTCCAGGTGTGGGAGCACCTTTGCTTTTCTGGACTCTCCTACTGCCTGATTGTGCAGAAGACTTTCCCACGGCCCCACAGCTCAGCAGGGGCCAGTCCCCCCACTTTCCCAGGAGGGCCCTGCAGAGCCTGCAGGCTGTGTCCTCCCCCAGGAAGGGCGGGAGCTGTGATGGCTGCGGAGTTGTGGCTTCTCCTGCACTGGGCAGTCTTCCTTCTCCGGGTCCCTGCCCCTTGCACAGTTTGGAGACTGTCAGCAAGTACTGGGAGGAACAGGAACTGCCATCCGTGGGTCCTGCCTCTGCTACCAAGTGACGATGTGACCTTGCACCAGGTCTGCCTCTGTCGTGCCTCCCTCCACCTCTGCCCCTGGAGGTATACCTATGGCTTTGTCTTTGTTTACTGTTTTCTATGCATCCATGAGTCTGGAAGACAGAGAGGAGATGGTCAGGGCTGTGTGCACAGGAGCAGGGCGGTCCTCGCAGGGCAGACTCCAGCCAGCAGGCTGATTCTCCCATAGGCCTGCATGGTGGCCATCCTGTGCCCCAGCCAGAGGTCCCGTTTGGGGGAAGGCAGTCTTGACCTTTCCCCAGCAGCCCTAGATTGGACACTCATCACAGCCAGACCATGTTTTGGGGTAAGGTTCATCCACTTCTCAAACGCCAGGCTGCCCCCACCCTGCCCAGGCAGGGTCAGGAAGGGAAACGAGAAGGAAGTTTTCTCTTCGTGCTTTCTCTCTATCCTGGGAAAGACATCAAGCCAGGAGTGGGGTGGAGGGCCTCCTCTCCACGTCTGGGAATCAAGGGCCCAGGATCTTTTGCCCATCACCCCTGCCCCCATCCACCCACTGGGTCTAGGCTGCCCTCTCCCACAGGGCGGATGGGCCCAGGGAGGTCTGGGGGTCACAGGGTGAGGTTGATTGGCAGCTGCCCAGCCCTGCCTTTGCCCTCACTCTGATAATCAGCCAAGGTCTGTGGCTGTGGCCTTGCCCCTCTCCACAGGGAAACTGATGTTCCTGCAGGAAACCCTCTTTGTGCAAATGGGGAAATTGAGGCCTTGAGGGGGCAGACAACATGGCAGCAGAGCTCAGATGAGAATGAGCACTGGCCTGGGAGTCAGAAGACCTCGGCTGGCATACCAGCTCCGTCCCGCGCTGCCTTCTTCGTCTGGGCCTTGATTTTTCTGTCTCTGAAAGAGAGATTGTGGTCTCCGATCTAAAACGTGAGGTGGGCCTGGGATCTGATATGGTGTTGTTTGCACGGTCTCGGCACTTCTCAAGTACTGTACTGAGTGAAGCCCCACAGAGGGTCTGGACTCTCAGAATAGTGCTCTTTCCTCTGCACTGTGGGCCTGAGCTCAGGAGATGAGGAATGGGGGAGGCAGGAGGGAAGAGATGAGCCCTGGGAGACTTGACCTCTGCAGGGGAGGATATAGTTGTCCATATAGTTCCCCGAGTGATAGGGGGCTCAGGAAGGTGCCCACAAAGGGCAGGACAGGGCTGGTGGAACTGGAGGTTTCTCCTGGCCAGCCAGCCTCAGCCACGTGCCAGAGTGAGAGCGACCCACAGGCTGCCCTCAGCCTCCCAGATTCCTGCTCACGAAACACCTGGACATCTGCTAATACTCTCCTTCCCTAATTAGCTCATCCCTCTCCTGGCTCTCCGTGTCTTCACCTTGCCGCGTGGGCTTATTGTGCAGTTATTTTTACACATCCCAGTAAGCACACCTGCTGGTCAGTGAGGACCAGTGCAGTCCAGGCAGAGCTGGAGTTAGAATTGGGGCTTGATCAAGGCTGCCCGGAAGTCCAGAGCCTGCCTGCGGGCACTTCTGACCACTCCTTATCCTCCACAGTGGGAATGCCCATCCCCACCCTTGGGAGCTCAAAGGGGTGGAGGCATTGCAAAGAACAGTTAGTTTTTATTTATTTTTTAAATATATTTTTATTGAATCCAGAGAGGAAAGGAGAGGGATAGAGAGACAGAAACATGAATGATGAGAAAGAATCACTTATTGGCTGCCTCCTGCAAGCCCCACACTGGGGATCAAGCCCACAACCTGGGCATGTGCCCTGACCAGGAATCAAACCGTCACCTCCTGGTTCATAGGTCAATGTTCAACCACTGAGCCACTGGCTGGGCAAGTTAGTTTTTATTGACCATTGGTTGTGGAGAGCGGCTACAGCGTTTGGACAGGTTCAAGCTTCGGACTAATGAGAGGGCATGATCCTCTCATGGCAAAGCCACGTGCAAGTCCCAGCACAATTATAACCAAAGGCTACAGTTGTAAGCTTGATCTTATGGCAGTGGTTCTCAACCTTCCTAATGCCGCGACCCTTTAATACAGTTCCTCATGTTGTGGTGACCCCCAATTTCATTGTTACAAATTGAACATAATTAAAGCATAGTGATTAATCACAAAAACAATATGTAATTATATATGTGTTTTCTGATGGTCTTAGGTGACCCCTGTGAAAGGGTCTTTCGACCCCCAAAGGGGTTGAGACCCACAGGTTGAGAACCGCTGCCTTATGGTCTGAACCTGTGGTCCCACGTGGCTGAGAGATATGGGCTGCAAGAGGTGCAGCAAGTAAACAAAGCTTGATCAGGTGCATGTAATTGAGTAGATTGGAAACCCGCAATAACATTGTAAACATCTTGACCGGGCCCTTACTTTGCCTCATGGAATCTGGCTATAAAATAAAGACGGCTTGCAGGCTGTGGCGCTCTCTCATTAGAGAGCAGCGTCCCACCTAGACCCAGCTTTATCCTCCTGCCTGTCTTTTCTAAATCTTTCACCGCCCCCTCTCAGGTTCACCCATGGCCGTGCCTGCTCGGCACAGTTGGTTATACACAGGCTCTGTGCTAGGCACTGGGGACATCTCCAAAATGCTCTCAGGGGCCACCCTCTCTCCTAGGAGCACAGACATTAAAGGAAAACTGTAGTGCAAGTGGGATGTGCTCCAGAGACCCTGGATGACAGGGCAAAGGGGCTTTCCCTAGTTTGAGGGCTCAGGAAAGCTCCCTAAGGACAAGGCCCATGTGCAGAGCCTGCAAGGATGAGGGGCCATTACCAGGTAAAGATTCCGCTGGGGAGTAGGAGACCTGAGTTCTAGAGCCTAGTGACCTTGGGCAAGCTACCCCTCCCCCTCTGGTTTCAGTCTCAAGCCCCTAGGGAAAGCCCCTTTGCCCTGTCATCCAGGGTCGCTGGAGCACATCCCACTTGCACTACATCTCCGTCATCTGTGCTGGGCTGTGGGCTGGATAGAATAGGCTCTGAATGAGTAGGTAAGTTGGGGAGGGCTGCAGGTAGAAGGAGGAGGAGATGCAGGTGGCCCATATGTGACTTGTGCCTCTCCTCCCCCCTTGCTCCTGAAGACTCTCAACATCAAGATGCCTGGTGACCCTGAGCAGTGGTCACTACGGCTGGTTGCATGGTCTCCACCACCTTCTCCCAGGCACAGCAGAGCATCTCACTTGTGATCAGTTGGGACTGCCCTGTGTGGTTCACTTCATTATCACCCCATCTCACACCTGGGCAAACAGGGAGGGGAACCAGAGGCTCAGATGTGCTAAGGCCAGTAGCTGGGCCAGAGCTGGGGTGTGTCCCTCATCTGCCTGACTTCAGAGTCCCTGCTCTCTGTTTGACCTGTGCAGAGAGCAGCTACAGTGTTTGGACAGATTCAAGCCTTGGACTAATGAGAGGGCACAGTCCTCTCCTGGCCACGTGCAAGTTCCAGCTTGGAGGGCAAAGCCCTCCCAGCACAATTATAGCCAACAGCTATAGTTGTAAACTTGAACCAATGGTCCGAACACATGGCTCCATGTGCCTGAGTGATGTGGGCTTGATAGAGTTCAGGTGCATGTAGTTGAGTAGGATCGAAACCCATGAGAACGTTGTAAACATCTTGACCACGCCCTTACTTTGCCTCGTGGAATCTGGCTATAAAATAGACGGCTTGTAGTTCATGGCACTGTTGCTAGTTCTCCATCAGAGAGGACAGCGTCCCACCCAGACCCAGCTTTTATTCTCTTGTCTTTTCTCAATCCTTCACCACCCCCACTCAGGCTCACTGAACCTGGCTGAGCTGGCGCGGCACATAAGGTACCCAATGTGGGGCTGAGTATGCCATGGCTGTGCCGGCTCGCCACACCCCTGCCTTGGCATCTGGCAGCAGGCTGGTGAGCTGGAGAGCAGTGGCCCCTCCTGTAGGAGATACTTAGCACTCAGCTCTCTGCTCCCTCCTGGCCATTGTTCTCCAGAAAATTAAATCATTCCACTGGGCCCCTTAAGCCATTTTTGTAGCTGGCAGTTCCCAAGGCCTGAGCCAGATTGCAGCTGGAAGTCTGTTATTATTCATTGACTCTCTCCAGGGTGGCTGGGAACCACCTTTTAATTGTCTCATCATTCCATCCTTTTATGGAGAAAGAGGCTAAGGGAATAACCGCCTATCTCATTGTAGATCAGGGCCTAGGAAAGAAGCTCATCAGCCAGAGCCTTCCACCTCAAGGAGGGAGGGGACCGGCTGGGGGAGGAACAGGCTCATTTCTTAAGCCCACTACCCACCTGCCAAACCCATTGCCACCAGCGTGAGGAGGAGGATTGCTCATGGCATTTGGGGTCCAAACAATCATGAGCTGGGGTCAACCTCTTTGGGAGTGGTGGGAGGGTGGCACAAAAGGGGGGTCAGGAGATGCTGATATGGGCCCAAATCTCACTCTCTGCCTTTCACTGCTCCCAGAGAATACAAAGAACACAGAGCTTGAATTTGGAGATTTTGTCATCCATCTATCCATCCACTTACCTTCCACCTAACCATTCAATAATCTATCCACCCATCTGTTCATCTTTCCCTCTATCCATCTATGGGCTAAAGAGAAACTGGCATTTATCAAGCATATCATACTTTCCAAAGCAATTTTCTTTCTTTTATCTCATTAGATCTTCACAGCTGATCGGCCCCATTTAATAAATAAGGAAACTGAGAGGGGCTTAGACCAAGGGGCAAATAGGGGTTGAAATCCAGTCCACGCTCTGCTTGTCAAGAGGCAAGGAGCTGTGTCTGCTTGGAAAAAAGGGAGCCTTTTTCTTCGCACAAATTCACCACCATCTTACCAAACAAAGACCCCAGCAGAGGAGCCCTTTCCAATTCTCTTGAGCTGCCTGATCCTCATCTGGAGAGGAGGGGGCAGGAGACTGGCCCATGAGCTTAGGGAGGGGCCTATACCCCATGGCACTGTGACTTAGCCAGCCTGGATAGGGCAAAGCTTCTCCCTCCCTCTAGCCACCAACCTCGGTACCAAATGGGCTGTTTGTGTTAGAGCTTCTAGTTGGCCACTCTCACAGTCATAGGCTCTTTGGGGATTGCCAGCTATTTGGATTATTCTCATCAGTAATTTTATTTTCTGGTGCTTGTGTTTTCTTTTGATTTGATTTTTGATCAACCTTTAGGAAGTAAGATTTATATACAATAAAATGCACCCAAAAAATATAGAGTTCTGTGAGTTTTGACAAATGTGTATACTCGTGTAACCACCAGCAACCATAGTCAAGACATAGAATGTTTCTATTACCCCAGAGAGTGCCCTCCTGCTCTTTGCAGTCTGTCCCCCCAACACTAACCTGGCCCCAGAAAGCAGCCTCGGATCTACTTTCTGTCGCTAGTGACTAGCTTTCCCGTTTGCTGGATTCTACGCAATAGGTACTCTTTAGCGGCCGGGTTCTCTCACTTAGCATAGTATTTTTGAGATTGACCCTCCTTGGTTCACGAATCGGTAGTTTTTTATTCATCCCTTCACCCATCAATGGACACTTGGGGGTTTTTAGGCTTTGGCCACTATAAACAAAGCTATTGTATATGTTCATGTCCATGTCTTTGTGTAGACATGGTTTCATTTCTCTTGGCTAACAGGTAGGAGTGGAATTGCTGGGTCAAGGACGGTTACATGTTTGGACTTATAAGAACTTGTCAGACCTTTTGTGAAGTGGTCGTAACATTTCACACTTTCACTGGCAATGTGAGATGGTTTCAGTTGACCCACATCTTTGCCAACACAAAAGGTATTGTCACCTTTCTCCCTGGGCCCTTCTAATGTATGTGTAGTGATGTCTCATTGTGGTTTTCGTTTAGGGGCCCAGTTGAAAGACCCCACCCTTTACCTCCCCTCCCCTCCCTCTGGACTGTGAGATTCTCCAGAACAGACTGACTCACTAGTGTCACCACCTATAAGCCCAGCACACAGCTGGACCCAAAGCAGGAATGTTGTCAGTGTTGAACAACGTAGCCAGGTGCAGAGCTAGGATTTTCTGGAGAGAGACAGGCACCTTTCTGAGCCTCAGTCTCCTCATCTGGCAAATGGGCACCACCCCCGCCTTGCATGGTCCATAGGGCAGTTTTGAGTTAAGACGTCAGTGCTCTGAAAGGGGCGCGATCACTTTGGGGACAACCAGCAGCAGCACTAGCAGGGGGCTCACGATGAGCTGCTGCATAGTAACACCGCCTTTCCTTACCGTGTCCAGTGTGCAAATGTGGAAACTGAGGCTCACCCGGGCAGAGCGGCACCAGGTCTGGGTGGTCCAAAGCCTGCACGCATAGCTGCAATGGAAGCACCGTGTGCAGATCACCCAGGACTGGGACAGGGCCACTGTGGTCATGGTCAGCAGACAGAAGGTTGCTGAGATGTGCACAGGCCAGTGCTCTGCCAGCCCTCCCAGGAGCTCTTCCGGCAGCTCTGGTCCCTGGGGCTCAACGCCACGTCTGTCACTCCATTATCCTAAGCGGCCTCCCTGGATCCCATTACTTCACTGCTGTTATTATTTATTCATCGGCGGAGCCCTCAGCCTGTGGACGGGCACTTACCTCGATGTCCCTGACAGCAGGTCAGGAGCCCCACTCAGGGCGTATTAATCACCAGGCGCGCCAGCAGGGAGCCTGCGTCCCCCGAGAGAGAAGATCGTGTTGCAGACACGAAGGGCCTGTCAGCACGTCCATTTCCCCACAGAGGAACCTGCCGCTTGGCGTTTCGGAGCTGGACGAGCCTTAGAAAGCATCTGTGCAGGCAGGGAAACGGAGGCTCAGAGTAGGGAGGGCCTTCCCCAAGGCTCCACAGCTCACTTAAGTGCTCTCTCCATGTACAAGTGCACAGTGCTAGTAAGTCCATTTAAGGGAAAGGGCTTTGCAGTTGTATCTGTTCTATTTGATGCTACACCAACTCCTGGAGATCAATAAGGACTTTTAATCAGGATAGATAGATAGGAAGAAAGGAACTGAAGCTCACAGAAGTTGTGACCTGCCGAATGCCACTAACGCTGGGATCGAGACCAGGGATCCTTCCCGAGTCCAGTGATCCGGCTCAGGTGGGGAAATGCAGGACATAGGCCTTGGGCCTTCTCTTTCCTTCTGATCCTCTATGAGCAAAGGGGCTCTCTGGTTTCCTGGGAGAGGATCCCCTTGGGAGCTGGCTCTTGCCTCGCTGTGGGAGACTAGGCAGGGGCTCCTGCTCTGCCCTGTCCATTGCTGGGCTCTTGGCCTGTCGCTTCCAGGCTCTCAGGAAGAGGTGGCTCATGGGCCACTGGCTGGACAAAGCGATTATAGCTTTGGAGTCACTGGTGTGGAGGCTGGAATTGGAGATAACCTTGTCTTGCACCAGGAAACAAATACAGACAGCATTTGCCACTAAAGACAGAGCGGCCTTGAAGTTTATGGCATTGTCAGAGGGATCAACCCAGAGCAATGCCAACATCAGGGAGATCTGGGTGGCCCCAGACCTCCAGAGGAAGTCTCCCCTGGGCCCCTGATCACAGCAGTCTTACCCCGTCTGAGCCCCTCTGACCCTGACTGAGAGTCTGGTGACATAACAGCTCATGCCCCTGCTCTAAAGCCTTCCATGGCTCCTCATTGGTCTCTGAGAAAGGAGTGGTGGGAGCTTGGTAGGTTGAGGCCAGAGGCCACCACTCCCTCTCATATGTAGAGGAGGAAATCTGGTATTGAGGACCACCTAGGCCAGCGGTTCTCAACCTGTGGGTCGTGGCCCCTTTGGCAGTCGAACTATCCTTTCACAGGGGTCACCTAAGACCATCCTGCATATCAGATATTTATATTATGATTCATAACAGTAGCAACATTACAGTGATGAAGTAACAACGAAAATAATTTTATGGTTGGGTCACAACATGAGAAACTGTATTTAAAGGGCCGGAAGGTTAACAGCTATTGTCCTGGTGTGCTCCAGTTCTCAGAGAGAATCTGCTGGTCTTGATTCACTGGCGTGGGCAGTAAATACCCCCGGTAATGCCCAGATCAGAAACATAGGCAAAAAAATAAATAAATAAAAATAAAAATAAAGGGCCAGAAGGTTGAGAACCACTGACCTAGGCCTAAAACATTCTTTGAAGAATCTTTTTAAAAATATCCATTTTGCAAAGCATAAAACTGAGGCTCATAAAGGAGAAGTAACTGACTGAAGAAAGTGTCAGAACCAGGAGTCACACCCATGTACTTGGGCCCAGACCCCAAGCTCTTACCCCAACTGAAGGAAGGGGTGTATGTCCAGGGTGACCTGACAAAGCCAAGGAGGCAGGTACAAGGAAGCAGACCTCAGATCGAGCTAGATAAGACCTCTCGTCCTGTCTGAGCTGTCCAGAATAGAGGGGGCTACTTGCGAGGGAGGTGGGAAGGAGCCCAACACGGGATGCATGCAGGTGGGTAATTGTCAGCCATCTGCGGAAGCGCTGTAGAGGGCCTTGGCCCTGCTATCAGTCGCCTGCTCACCCAAACCCGGCTGGAGGGTTTGTGGGGCAGCCTTCACTGGGAAGCAGCCCAGCGGGCTTCTAGAATCATCCCACCCAGCACTGGGCCCAGAGCTCACACCACCTGCCAGGCCCTTTGTACATTCCTCACCCAGCACCCAACCGGCCCACTGGGGGCTCCCTCCTCACACCTGGGGAAGGAGGAAGGAAATGGCTCTGGTCATGGCTCCCTCCGAGTCTGGCCATGGACATCTCTCCCTGCTCCATGAAGGCAGGCAGCACCCACCCACCCACTCAGCAAGTGCCAACTGACAGAATATTCAACATGGGCTGGTCTGTGGGGGCTCGCAGCCCTGATGCAAGAAGCTTGCAGTTCAGCTTAGAGGGGGCAGAAAAGGGGAAGTGGCTGAGGGGCAGGCCCTGGATACCCGTCATCTTGCTTTAAAGCCAGCTCCCACCATGGGAAGCGCACCCAAAGCAGCACCCACTGCACCCTTCCTGTGTGTCACAGGTCACCTCACAGGCACCTTGCAACAACCCCAGAAAGTGGGTGCTGTTACAATTAGTCCCGTTTTATAGATGAAGAAATGGACCTTGTCACCAGCCCAAATCCGTTCCTAAGGGGTGGAGCTAGGACCCAACACCAGGCAGTTGGAGGTCAGAACCTGAACCCTTAGGCACCACCCTAGCCTGCCGGGCAGAGTGAGTGTGGGGTGTGGGGAGAGCAGGAGACAGAAGCAAGGCTGCAGGTGCTCATGGCCTAGTCTCTGTGGGGCCAGGGCTCCAGGCCTCCTGGAGGAAGTGGAGCTGAGCAGGGTCTCCAGTACCTGCAGATGCACAAGAAACCAGCACCCACTGTGGGGGCCAGTAGACCAGCATCAAGCTTGCCGTTCACTTGCTGTGTAAGCTTGGATGAGTCCCTTAACCTCTCTGAGCCTTAGGTTCATCCTCAGAAAAATGGGCCAATAATGCCCACCTCTTGGTTGCTGTACAGACAAAATGAGACTGAATGACAGCTTCATGGCCACGGGAGAGACAGGGAAGATGTGGCTCCCATTTCAGTCCATGGTCGTCCCCCCTCCCAGGGGGCTTCATCTTCTCTGTCCTCCCTGCCCCTGCTGAGCTGAGGGGCAAGGGGCACAGGCTGGGCTGCTGGGCCTGGGGGACAGGGTGGGAAGCGGGTGATGCACTTGGCTGATTTATTTTCTGCTGATCTAGGTCAGCTCAGCCAGGGGGCAGTGTGGGCTGCCTGTCAGTCCAGCCACAAACCGCAGGTGGCCTGGCCTGTAGTGGGGCTAAGGGTCTGAGACGCCCATCTGGGCTTAGGGCTGCAGAGGGGGCAGGCTTGGAGCTTTGCATCAGGGGTTCTGGTTGCCTAGAGAGGGGAGGTCCAGACGGGAACCTGAGATGATCTTGAAGCTAAGGACAGAGCCTCCTGATTCCCGTGGACCCAATCTCGGGGCTTTGGCACGGGCTTGCTGGGTGGCTTTCACGAGTCCCTTCCCCACTCTGGGCCTCTGACATCTGCTTGCTGTCATGGTGAAAGCTGCGGAGGGCTGGGTGGGATGCACACAGTAGGCCCTCAGGAACTCAGCTAACGATGGCGCTGGCCCAGCTTGGGGTGAAGCCTGTGGGTACCCCATTTCCTTGGCCTCAGCCATGGGCAGATGGGCTGGAAACTCGGGCCATTGTTAAGGCCTCTGGGAGGGCCTAGCCCTGCCTCATCCTGGCACTCAAGGCCTCTGGCAGTCCAGGCCCGGCCTTCTCCCCCCGGACTCACCTGGGCCCCTGCTCGGGCGGCTGTCTCCCCTGCGTGCTTTCCTCACTCATGTTTGGAAGAGGTACCCAAGAGGCCCACACCGGCACAGTAACCTGATTATCTGCCACTGTCTTCTGAATGGCTCCTCGTCCTGTCTTCCCCAACGAGAGTGTGAGCTCCGAGGGGCAAGAGGCAGCAAACAGGCCAGGTGTCTGGAGTCCTGGGTCCCAATCCCAGCCCATCCCCTCAGCAGCCGTGTGACACTGAGCAGGTCAGCCTCTCCGTGTCAGTCCCATTCACACGGGGATAGGGTCTGCTTTGCCCTCTTTTCTGAGTTCTTGTGAGGCTCCAATAAATGAAAGAGGGCTGAGGCCAACTGTACCTGGAGCCCTGGCTGGGCCCAGTCTGGGGGACAGGAAAGCTGGAGGCAGCGCCTGGCCTCAGGGCGCCTGCTCTGGGCGGGGAAGGTGGAGCCACACTGACTATGGGGGCTGTGGAGAGCGTGGCGGGGGAGGATGTATCGAAGTGAGAGCATCAGGGAAGGCTTCCTGGAAGAGGCATAATCGGGTGGGCAAGGTCATGGGCAGGCATGCGCAGGGCTGGCAAGGATGCAAATGGAAAGAACAGGGTCCCTAGAGCGTCAGCCCTGGGGCTGCATCATCATGATCTCCAAACCAGCAAGGACCCAACGAAGCAGCCTAGTTCCTGCCCTCCTGGAACTTAGCGTGCGGTGGGGGAAGGCAGACACGAATCAGGTATCGGCCAAACCATGCAGTCTTACTGAGGAGGGAAGGTTTTTTAAGGGAAGAGGTGTCCTGCACGCCAGGCACTGGGCCCAGCACTGTGTGTGTATTACCTCACTTGGTCCTGACGCAGGCGGACACTGTCCATGTCCCCATCTATGGAAGAGGAAACGAGGGATCAGAGCGGTGAAGTACCTTGCCCGATGTCACACAGCGGGCAGGCGGCAGAGCAGGATTTGGACCCGGGCTGTCTGGCTCCAGAACCTTCACTTACTGTAATCACTACTCGATTCTGCCTCTGGTGTGCCTAAGAGAGGCTGATTTCTCTCGGGTATTTCTGGTCTCCCTTGCCCTCCCCCGTCTTCTGACCACCAGGGTGATGCAGCAGAGCCGTCGGCTCCGGAACAAGGGGCAGAGGCAGCAGATTGAAAGTGTCGCTGGACATCTCTGCTAGACGGTGCCCCTGCCTCCCCCAGACTCCAGGCCTGGCCTCCGTGCCTGGCCAAGGAGAGGAGGAGAGCGAGCAGGCGAGACAGAGGGGTGAGAAGCTGGTGGGTCCCGAGGACAGGCCCTGCAGCTGCCTCCCTGCCTCCCCTTCCCCACCTCCATGGGGCCTGCCGGGGAGAGGCTCTGCACCCACCCTCCCATCTGCGGGGACCCCCGGTTTCCCTGTGCCAGCATCACGCGGGAGCAGAAAGGACTGTGTGTGTGTGGTCTCTCCAGGGCAGGGTGGGGAGTAACTCTGGGACTCCCCACAGCTGCACCAGGCAATATGAAGCAGCAAGAGAGGACCCCCAGGAGGCACCCTGATTGTCCAGCCGGGGAAACTGAAGTCAGCGCCCACCGCAGAGCAGCTGCTGCGAGCGGAGGCGCCGCCCTGGAGGGACAAGCCTCCTTCCCCGGGGAGAGGACAGGACACAGGGGTTCCAGCCGTGTCCCAGGCCTGAGAGTTTCTAGTGCGCAGAGTCAGGAGGATGTGGTGGCAGCTGCCCTGGGGAGCTGTGCTGGTCACAGCCCCACAGCCACATGGTGACACCTCGGCAGCCAAGAGAGCCGAAAGGGGGGCACCTCGGCAGTGTCTGACGCTGGCTCCTCCAGGAGAACCCCAGCCTAGGCCTGAACCCCCAGGTTCCATGGATTTGGGCCCTCTGGGGTTCCACGGAGCAGGGAAATGCTCGAGTTCCCCAGGAGACTGGAGCTTAGCAGCCCAGACCCCAGAGTGGCCCCACCTGTGTGGGAAGAGCCAGCCTGCCTCCTCTCCAGTGCCTCCACCCTCCTGCGGCCCCTGGGGCAGGTGGCCCAGCCCAGGGGAGAGCAGTGGGGGTGGGACACGGGCATCAGCCCCCTGGGCTTGCCAGGTAATTATGCATTAGGAGCTAATATTAATAAAGGCGCCACAAAAGGGGTTTTGTTTCTAGACCTCACCACCAGATTATTGCACATGAGGGAAATATCAGGCCCCCAAACTGTCTCCATCCCTCGCCCTTCGTCTCCAAGCAATCTGCTGCTTTTATTAATTCTGACTGGATTTTCCCAGGCGGGGAATGGGGTGGCACAGAAGGGGAGCAGGTGCAGGGAGAGGTGGGCAATTTGCAGCAGACTTTGGGAAGGATGGAAAACACACAGGCCTATGCATTCTACCAGTTTCCTTGACTCCACCCACCAGCACAGCCTCAGCACATCGCTGGGCCTGCAGCCCACAGCCCTGCCCAGCCCAGCTTCACTCGCTGCCTCTGGGGAGGACCCTCTACCCACTCTATTCCTCTCCCTCCTCCTGCCCCTTGCTCCCTCCTTTCTCAACCCCTCCTCCTTCTCCAAGAATCACAGTCTTGAACCCCACCTGGTGGGTGGCTCCAACTCCTTGAGTTACTTGAGTGACACTGAAATTTAACCCCTAGGAACTACCCCCCAAAATGAACCAAGTACAAGGAATATCAGAAAAAATCTAAATGTCCATCAAGAGAGGTTTGTTTGCTAAATTCTGGTACAACCATACACTGAAACACTAAATAGGTAATGAAATGGAATCATCTACAAGCATTTTGTTGACAGAAAATAACCAAGGTGCAGAACAGTATGCAAAGTATGCTACCTTTTGTGTACAGGTACACACACATACACATACAGGGCTGGGCAAGAGTAGGTTTACAGTTGTTTGTATGGAAAATAATGCAACAATTAATAAGTAACACAAGAATAAACTCTGTTTTGTGCACTCGCAACTGTAAACCTACTTTTGCCCCACCCTGTATTCTTGTGTATGCGTAGAATATGACCTAATCCAGTATGTTTCTTGTGAAGACCAAAGGAGATAAGTAGGTTGAAAATGCTTGATGCTGTGTCTGCTGCATAATAAATGCTCCATGAGCCCGGCGGGCATAGCTCCATTGGTTGAGCGTTAACCTATGAACCAGGAGGTTGTGGTTCGATTCCCGGTCAGGGAATATGCCCGGTTGCGGGTTAGATCCCCAGTGTGGGTTGAGCATGAGGCAGCCAATCAATGATTCTCTTTCATCATTGATGTTTCTATCTCTCTTTCTCCCTCTCCCTTCCTCTCTGAAATAAATAAATACACAATCAATGAATGCTTGCTGTTGCTATCATTTGACATTTGGCTCCAAAGTTCCTTCACCACTTCGATGCCTCTGGAAAGGGCATTTGCATGGACAACACTTGAGGAGACGGGGTTATCAGTGAGAGCGGTCCAGGTGGGGTTCCGTGGGGCAGTGGGAGGAGGGTGCTGCTGGGAAGGGGCTCTGCTGCAGCCTTGGGCGGCTCCCACTGCTCCAAAGGCCCCAGGAGGCAACAAGGGAACCAGCACAGAGCTTGGTGCATGGCAGTGTTTGTAGTAAGACAGAGGGAATACTGTGCATGCTGCTTATTGTAAACTGTTTCTACCGCAATGCAAATGGGGCTTATCAGGCCTGTGACTCACCTCAGAACCACCCTGAACCTGCCAGGGGCTGTGGGTTCGAGACTAAAAGAGGACTTCGCTGGTGCTCTGTCCCCAGGAGTCCCTGTTATATACATGAATGAGCCGCCCGTGTATTGGGCCCTCAGCTATGTCTTTCTTCTCTGCAGCCTTAGACCTGCTAGCTCAAAAGCCTGGCAGCGCTGAACTCACATTGCTACACATCCAATAGTTTAAAAAATAGCTCAAATATGTAAGCAGATGTCTGACTATTCATGGCTGCCTAAATAGCTTTGCCTTCCCCCACAGAACCTCACCCCATAGCTTCTGGCCATTGATAAGATAGAGCCTTGTGGTCATAGGGCCCCCCAAAGCTGCTCTGCCCCTTAGGGCTGCCTCTGACCCAGAACCTGCCTGTGTGCTATAGAATGACATCCCCTGGACAGGTGAGCCCCCTCTCCAGCCCCCCTTTCTCCCCAGGAGTTCCCTGTCCTCCTCCCCTCTGCACTGTGGTCCCCAAGCCATAAGCTCTGGATGACCTCCTGCTGGGAAGGACTTCCCTTCTGCAGCCCTGTCCCAGCACCACCCCATGAAGCTTGTGTGTTACAGCCTCTCGTGATTACACGCTTGTGATGGCTGATTTTATGTGTCCACTTGACTGGGCTGAGGATGCACAGGTCAAACACTACTCCTGGGTGAGTCTGTGAGGATGTCCCCAGAAGAGACTAGCATTTGAAGTCAGCAGACTGAGTACAGTTCCACCCTCACCAATGGGGGCGTCATCGTCCAATCTATTGAGGGCCTAAGTAGATCAAAAAGGTGAGACAGTGGGGATTCATAATATTTTTTCTTGAGCTGAGACATCCACCTTTCCTACCCTTGGACATTGGCGTTCCTGGCTCTCAGGCCTTCAGACTTTGGAACTTATATCAGCAGTCCCCAGGTGTCAGACCTTCGGGGTCAGACTGAATTATATACCACCGACATCCGGTTCTCCAGCTTACAGACGAAGATTGTGGGACCACAGCCTCCATAGCCACATGAGGCAATTTCTACAGTAACTCTCTCTCTCTCTCTCTCTCTCTCTCTCTCTCTCTCTCTCTCTCTCTCTCTTCTGAGGAAGAGACTAATACCATCATTTCCTTTTCTCAGCCCCTAAGTCTTCCGAACCCTCGATAGTCCCTCAGCCTGAGGCTGGGCTGAACCCCAGAAAACCCATACAAGCCTCTTCCCCGCTGTCTGGTCTGCTGAGACGGAAGAGAAGGGAAAGGGTGAGAAGAGACTGGGAGTAAAAGACAAGCCCAGGCACCCGACTCCCCACCTGTCCCCAGGAAGCAAGGTGCCTCGCGTGGGAAACAGTGATACTGAGGAGGCTGTCAGGTCTGTGCTGCTCTCCCTGGAGGCGAGGAGAGGAGGCGGGAGAAGAGGGGCAGGTGCGCACAGGGAGGGGAGAAGCAGGCCTTCTCCTCGTGCGCCTGAGAACAGTTTGACGTTACCGGACAAGCTGGACATATGCATCCAGCGGCTACCTGTCCCACAGAGACGCTCACGCGTGCACCAGGAGAAACTGATAAGAATGAATGTCGCAGCGCGCAACAACCCACCACACAACAAGCCCAAATAACAACCACTGGAAACAGCCCACGTACCCTTTCCAGCGTGTATACTTGGTTGTATGGTCACATGCTGGATTACTACGCAGCAGTGAAAAATGAAGCCGCTGTAGCTATGCACCGCATGGGCACATCTAGAAAATAACATGCAGAACAATACACGCAGAGTGAGCACCTGGATATAAAGAACCGGAGCAAGCAAACGAAACACGATGGTGCAGGTGAAGCCACAGAGAAAGGCAAGAGGAGAATGAGTCAGATTGGAGGTGGTGTTTTCCTCTGGCCGGGGAGCGGGGAGCCCTTAGAGAGGAGCACGCAGGGACCACTGAAGGCAGGGCTTCGCCAACGTTAAGGTGCACATGGTCACCTTGGAGTCCTGTTAACAAGCAGATTCCCATGCAGACGGGCTCGTGGGGCTGAGAGCCTGCATTTCCTACAGGCTCCCGGGTGATGCTGAGGCGGTGGGGTCAGACACACTTCGGGTGGTGAGGCTGAGCCAAGGCACTGTGATGGCCTCACCAGGAACACTCGGCCTGCTGTGAAGACCCACGTCCCGCATGGTTCAGGGCTCGGGATCTGGAGAAGGGGCCGCACACAAATTAAAGAGATGAGACAAGAAATAATAATTTGGAATTATTGGGGGCCAGGTGGGCAAGCCCAATGCCAGAGAAAGGACTTTCACTGGTGCCCAGGCCTTGACAACTTTTATTCAATTTTGGATACACATCTAGCTCTTAGGCAGGTAATTATGGTAATAGACAGACTATCTTAAAGGTCAGTAAATATTAGAAAGATTTACTCTGAGACTATTTGGTCAGGAAATAGTTTGAGCCCCCATTGTCTGGACTAAAGTATTGGTGCATAGCTCTGGCCCTTGCCAGGGGCTCAAGGTTCACCAGCGTTCTGGGATCCTTGTTTACACTTCTCTGCTAGTGAAGACAATGGGTGGCTTCCTGCAGCCTGCCACACAGAATCCTTCGAGGGCTTTGCGAAAGCACTGGTGCCAGAGTGTAAACTGGTGCAGCCAAGATGGAGAACAGTGTGGGGGTTCCTCAAAACACGGAAAACAGAACTGCCCTGTGCTCCAGCGATCACTTCTGGGTATTTATCCAAAATGAGAATGAAATGGGGATCGCTAGAAACATCTGCACTCGCCTGTCATTGCAGCATTAGTCACAATAGTCAAGGTATGCAATCACCCAGGTGAATGCTGACAAATGAGTGGATAAGAAGAAGTGGCATACACATACAGTGAGTATACATTCTGCCTTTAAAAGAAGGAAATCTTGCCATTTGCAACAACATGGACGACCGCTGAGGACCTTAGGCTAAGTAAAGTAAGTCAGACACGGAAAGACTAATAATGCCTGATCTCATTTATACGTGGAACCTAAAAACGTTGAACTCATAGAAACAGAGGGTAGAATGGGGGTTGCCAGAGGCTGAGGAGGGGAGATGGGGAGACTGTCATAGGGCACAGGTTTTAGATGTGCAGGATGAATGAGTCTGGAGTCTACTGTACGCATGGTGACTACAGCTAATAACACTGTGTTACATACTTGAAAGTTGCCTGGAGGGTAGATCTTAAGTGTTTTCACACTCAAAAATGGTAACTAAGTTAGGTGATATGTGTTAATTATACTGATTATGTAATCATTTCACAATGTATATGTACATCAAATTGTACACTTTAACTATACAGTATATAATTTTTATATGTCAACTAGGGGCCCAGTGCATGAATTTGTGCACCTTGAAAGGAACTGTGGGGCTGAGAGGCTGCGGTGGGCACAGGGGCAGGTCTCAGCCCATCCTCCATGCCCCCACCTAGCCCCTCCCACTTCGGCCCCCTGGTCCCCTCACTCCCACCACTGCCACTCCCACACGCTGCCACTCCCAAGCGCTGATGGCGCAGAGCAATTGGAGCTGGTGCCAGCAGCAGGTGTGAGGGGACTGGCACCATCAGTGTATGCGAGCTGCGGCTGCTACCCTGATTGTCCCTCAGGAGCAGGGGGAGATGGAGAAGCCCTTAGGAGTGATCAGGGCTGGCAGCCACTGCTTGCACCCACTGACGGCACTGAGCCATCAGGATTGGTGCCGGACACCTGCAGCGGGTGCAAGCGCCAGGCAGGACTGCAGCGCACAGGAGCAAAGAATTTTCAGTAACCACCAGAGGCTTGCCCTGATGACAGCAACCAGTGCCCCTCCTTGGTCTGGCACCCTGCTCACCTGATGCACCATCCTGCTACGGCCGACACCGCCATGTTCCCCGAGCATCCCCTGGTGGTCAGCACACGTCATAGTGAACAGTTGTGCAGTTGTCCGATGTTCAGTCTATTTGCATATTAGGTTTTTTTATATATAGGTTATACTTTAAAAAGCTGGATAAAATAAAAGCACTGATGCCGGCCCCTGTGCCCCCCTTAAGTTAGATTAGCAGCTGGTGGGGTGAAGCCGGGGCACAGTTGTTCATCAGAAGCTCCCCAGGTAGCTCGCTGTGGAGGAAGCAGCCAGCAAGGCCGCTATTCCAGCTCTGATCTACGTGGCAGCACACAGGTGTTCATTTTATTTTCATTCTTTAGGCACTTCATGTACAGTATCTACATTACTTGGTATGCATGAGGTGTACAAAAAATTAAAAAATTAAATTAAAAAGAGCCTGAGGTGAAAAAGCTGAGCTGGGAGATGAGGGGTCAGGAAAGAAAACGAGCCAAGAACCCAAAAGGATTCCTAAAAATGTTTTCCTCCATCAGCCAGGAAGCCTGTCGGCCCCCTGGGCCCGCGGTCAGCGCAGCAGGCCGCTGCAGTGTTGGTGGTCCGCCCGCCAGCCAGCTGTCAGTGCCGACAGGTCAGCCAGGCAGCCACAGCTGTTACACAGGGGGGCGGTCCATCAGGCCGGGGAGCCAGCCGGCTGCCGCTGAGTGGGCCTATCTGCTTTCAATCAGCCAGTGAATTGGGCTGTCAGTCAGGCAGTGGATGTGTTAGTCTTTGCAGTCAGGTAGTCAGTTAGTTATTACTAGGTCAACCCAACTGTCAATCTTTTGGTGGGTCTGCCAGCTGTTGATGTGAGGGTTAGTGGGAAAGGCCCGTCAGTGCATGAAGCCGTCAGTTATCAGCGGGTCAGTTGGTAAGTCATTCAGTCAGTTACTGGTCAATCATAATGTCAATGAGTGAGTTAGTCGGTAATGAAACAGCCTCGGGCAACAGGTTGTCAGATAGACATTCTCTGTTAGTTGGTGAGACAATCTTTAGTCAGGAAACCCATGAGTCTGTCAGTCAGGCTAGAGATGGTAGATTTGTCAATCCTGACTCAGTGAGATAGATAGGCAGGCAACCCATGAGTCTATTAGACAATCGGTCAATTAATTGGTCTCTAAGTCAGTGTTTTGTCACTGAGTTAGTGAGACAGTCATCAGTCAATCAAACAATGTGTTGCCTGACCCCTGAATCTGTCAGTCAGATCTCACCGTGTCTGTCACCCAGTTAGTTGGCCTGTTCCTTTGTCAGTCATATGGTCGTGAGATAGCCGTGTCAGCCAGCTGGTTGACACAGCCGGACAATCGCTGTGTCCGTCAGTCCTTGCGTGGGTCGGTTGGTCAGGTGGCTGGGGTCAGTAGAGGCCAGCAGCCACAGGACAGCTCCGCTCTGCACTGAGCCCGCTCCACTGAGAGCTGTGCAGACTCCAGGAGAGGAGGCTCTGCTCGGAGGCGAGGTTCTGTTACTATTATTATCTAAGAAACCTCCCTGGGCTCCGGAAAGTGGAAGAGGCTGTCAATAGAGCGCCCCTCCTCCCCCTCCCCACCTCTTCTCCATTAATGAGGTTCCTGCCACAGAGAAAGGACGCTTCCCGGAGGCCCGAAGAGAAGGAGGGGGCAGGTGGCTGGTGAATTGTTCCGGTCTGTCCAGGGCCTGCTGGTCAGCCACCCCTTCTATGACCATTGGATGGAGGGGCGTGGAGGGGGGGTATTCTGAACAACAGCCCCCCCCCTCCCGCCCTGCCTTCCTTGGGGACTCCATGTCCTCCCATCTAGACCCAGAAGTCTGAGCTGACCCCTCTGGACAAGCAGGGCAGAGGCAGGGACAAGGAGCCGCAGGGACGCCGAGGAAACATGGATTTTCTATCAGCTCTTGTTTTTATCTGCTGTGACTCAAAGAAAAGAAAAAATACAGTTGCTGAGTCTCTGTTCCATTTACCTTATCTCATTAACCCTCACAGCCCCCCAGCACGGCAGTGTTATCCCCTCTATAGATTAGGGCCTGGGGTCCTCCTGGGGTCAATCCCGAGGTCAATCCCCACCAGGGGTGTCTGCCTCCAGAGGCCACACTCTTCGCTTTGCCAGGCTGCCTCTCTGGAGCTGGCTGGGGCTCTCTGCTCTGGGCTTCACTCTCCCCTTCTTTGCCATGAGGCTGGAGAGGAGATTTCTGAATCTCTTGAGCTCTTATGTTCTCTGCTAGAGAGCAGCTCTCTGATGGACTTGCCTTGGGACCCGCTATGCCTGGGGCCAGCCTGGGAGAGATGGTAGCGGTTGGCTAGCAGCGTTTCTCAGCCTTTGGTCTGCAGTAATTGGCCCGCTCTTTTATAAGCTTCTGGATTTATGGAGCTGGAAGGGAGACTGGAGTTTATCTGGTCTGCATCCAGTCTTATTGGAGGCAGATCTCTCCTGCAGCCATGCAGTCAGCATCCTATCTGAGCTCACACATTCCTGGCGACAGGGAGCTCACTACCTCTCGACGGAGCCTTTGCTATCGCGGGACAGCCTCTGTGCTTGGAACATCCCTCCATGTCTTAAGCCCAACTCTTTAAGTCTCAGTTCTGCATGCTGGTGCCACCCAGATCAAGCCTCATGTTTCTTTAAAGGGCTGAGCCTGCTACCCAGACTTGAGGAAAGGCAACAGAATTTCCTGTTCATTAGAGGCTTTCATTCTTTGTGAGGGAAGAGCAGAATTCCTGGAAATAGCGGGAAGTGCAAAGCGCTTGAGTCAGTGTGGTGGACTGATTGCATTAACGACCTCAGCGGTATCCGTGGCGTTAAGCTCTGCTTTCCCACTCGGACTTGCTCCGGCCCAGGCAGTAGTAGAAAACGTAATGCCAGCAGAGGCTGGTTTAGGTGCCCGGGCATTTCCACTTCCACTCTGGGACTCCTGCCACCTCTGCGAGAACAAACCCAGGCTAGTCTGCTAGAGGGACGCCAGGGACGCATGGAGCAGAGCCAGCTGTCCTAGCGCAGGTCAACCTTCAGCAGCCAGTCCCAGCTGATCCTCCGGCAGAGACCTCGATGTGACCAGGCCCTCATCAGTCAAGCTTAGTTAAGATCGGCCAAACTGCCCAGCTGACCCACAGACTCATGAGAAATAACCGTTGTGTTCTAAGCGACTAAATTTGGGGCTGGTTTATTACACAGCAGTAGCTAACTAGTAGAGTCAGCTCCTTGAAATTGTCCAAGTTTCAGTCCTGCCTCCCCACCCTTTCCTGGCAGTGTGTCTTCCAATAAACTATACAATCTCTGTAAAAATCAGTGTTCGCATCTGATAAGTGGGCTCTTGGGCCAAGCACTCTAACCCTGCCCATCTTCCTTCAAAACAGACAGTGAACAGAGAGCCTGGTATGAGATTCATTGCCAACTCTGAAGGGGCCTGGCTCCGGAGGGCCCGATGGCTTGGCCTGAACGGCTGGTGTGGTGTCCCTGGGGCTCATGTCAGGGCTTGGCTAAGCAGAGGGCGCTGCAGGATATTAACCCAGCTCACCTCCCTGTTCAGAGCAGGCTGAGTGATGGGGCCAACTGGAGACTTATTTACAAAACAGCCCTTTCGCCTTCACTTCCTCAGTGAGCCCCGTTGGCAGCAAATAAATGAGAATCAATAGGCCAATTATCAAACCGTAAATATCCCTCCCCTTGGGCTCTTGGGCCCAGAGCTCTGAGCTCTCAGCTGAAGGTAACAGAGCTGAGGGGCCCTTGCTCTGTGCCTCTCAGCCGAGAGGGGGCCGAGCAAGCCTCACATGGTGCCTGCCCCAGCCCCCAGCCCCGCCAGCCTCTCCAGAACAGAGGAGCGACTGTTGCAGCTTTCTGGGTTGAGGAGGCCTGACCTGGGCAGAGCCCACCACACAATACCTATAGAGGAGAAGGGGGAGAGCCAAGAAGGCCCAAACCTACGGTCAGACTCAGAATGCTTGAGTCCGAAAGGGACTCTGAACTCTTCCAGCCCTGCACCCACACATCCTGTGGATGGAGGGGAAACTACGGCTCCCAAAGAGGGAGTGACTCCACCCAGGACACATGCCAGAGAGGGACAGAATGCAGACTTGAACCCAGATGTGGCCTCTGGTCTGTGCCACCATCTAAGGAAGGAGAGGAATTGCAATGTGGGTTTCGGCTTGGTGGACAGTAATGTTGGTAAGGGACATGGTCTATTAGATTATGAGGCAGCTGATGAGGGCCATGGAGACAGGAGTGAGTAACCCAAGCACTTTCTCAGGTGCCTGAGTGTCCCCAGTTTGATCATCTGTGCTGTAGGGCAGGTTACCCAGAAAGCTGCTCAGAAAACAGCTAAGGGGAGATGAAGGGAAGTAGAGAGTGTGTGAGAAGGGACTGGTGAGCTGGAAACTCGTGTAGTTTTTGGTGCGAGAAAACACACACACACACACACACACACACACACACACACACACACGGCAGCCAGGGGGCACTGGTAGGCTCCCAGCACTCCTTGACTGAAGGTATCAGGGAAGCTTCATGGACGAGGCTGCATTTGAGCTAGGCCACGGAGAATGAGTGGAACTTATACTCGCTTATACCATTTCTACATGAGAAAGGAGTAAAGGGCAATCCAGGAGGAAGGGCCAGAATAAACAAGGCCTCAATGATAGTGATGATGATGATGATGATGATGATGATGGTGGTGATGCTGTAGATGCTGATGATAATGGTGATAGTGGTGATGATGGTGATGGTGATCATGACCATAGTAATGATAGTGCTAACGATGATGGTGGTGGTAGTTGGCACTTTTTAAAGGACTTTCTGTGTGCCGGTCCTGTACTATGTATTTTACATCCTCAACATTATTATTATTATTACTATTTGTTAATCCTCACCAGAGAATATATTTTCCATTGATTTTTAGAAGAGTGAAAAAGAGGGGAGGGAGAGAGAGAGAGAGAGAGAGAGAGAGAGAGAGAGAGATCAACGTAAGAGAGACATATAGACTGGATGCCTCCTGCACGTGCCCCAACCAGGTCCAGGGATTGAACCTACAAACAGGTACATGTCCTTGAATGGGAATCGATCCCATGACCCTTCGGTGCTCTGGCTGACACTCTAACCATTGAGCCACCGGTCAGGGCACATCCTCTGCATTATTAAATCTACATAGCAACCATATTAGGCACCTGGGTCTGTGTAGGCTCTGAGATGCCAGGCTTTTCCCACACATGCAAAGGGGAGTGCTGGGTGACTGGGAGGTGGTGGCCAGCTTTTGGGGGAGTCTTGAACACTAGGGTAGGGCACTGGGACTCTATCCTGAGGGCAATGAGGAGCTAGCGAAGGCTTTTTAGCAGGGTACTGTCTCATCAGAGCTGGTCTGTTATGTTACCAGGCTGTCAGTCATGGCTGGAGGAACTCAGAGGGGCAAGATCCCCATGAATTGGTGCTCAGGGGGCTTCCTAGAGGAGGTGGCCTTTTGTGGGGTTCAGAATTTCCACAACAGGTGTGGCTCCTTTTGGCAGCTCTGGCTCTGCTAGGAGCCCTTGGCCTCTCCCTCCAGGCTGCCTTGTAACACTGAGAGAGAGGGTCCTGTCAGAGCCTCCTGTTCCACGTGCATATTATGGTGTCCAGCCTGGGACTCCTGGGAGATGTGGGGGGAAGCACAGTGGTGGGTGGGGCACAGCAGGGAGCCCCTCCCAGCCTCACAGGCCTAGGGAAGGTCCAGATTCCCAGGGCAGGAGTTCCCCCCTTGGCTGCACATTAGAATCACTTGGGAACACTTCCAACTACTAATGCCCACACTCACCTCAGACACATGAATCCCTGAGTGATCCCTGTGAGCAGGGCCCAGGCGTGGATATACAGGTATTTACTGTCCAGGTGACTTCATTGTCGAGCCAGGGTTGGAAACCCCTGCATCCGTTGTTTACAGATGACCTCAGGAGCTTCTCTGGCTATTGGGGACAACTGGCATTGTCTGGGCAGGGCTGGCCCTATAGGAAGGCACCTCTCGCCTCCCAATGCCAGCAATTCCCACCACCCTTAGTGTCCTTGTAGAGGACAAGTCTCTAGAGTCAGGCTGGGCCCTGAGCTGAGAAAGCAGGGGAACAGGATGGGCGCAGGCAGAAGGTCCCTTTCCAGATGGCCTCCACGTATCCCAGGTCAGTGCTGACTCCTCTACACCCATGGCCGGTCCTGGGCACCATCTGCCCTGTATTCCAGCGGCATATGCTCCCGAGGGTGGCAGGGTCTCCGCTGCGTAAGACGGAGGGAAGAGCGGAGAGTGCCGGGACACAGCCCAGGGACCGGGCAGCGGAGCTTTCACCCGGGTCTGCTTCTCACCAGCTGCATGACCACAGGCCCCGCTCTGGTGAAACAGAGGGTGTGGTTGTAATAATAAAAGCCCCTCCCTTATAAGGATCCTGAGAGGCCTAGGCCAGCTTATCCACAACAAGCCTCGAGACGGGTGACTGGCATATAGTCCGTATTCAGGGTGAGTGGTTATTTTTATTTTTTTAATCCTCACCAGAGGATATTTTTTCCATTATTTTATTTTATTTTATTTTTTTTAGAGAGAGAGAGTGAAAGGGAGGGAGGGGGGAAGAGAGAGAGAGAGAAACATCAACATGAGAGACACATTGATTGGTTGCCTCTCACATGTGCCAGGGACTGAACCTTTGACAGGGAATCGAACCCTTGACCCTTCAGTCTGTGGGCCAACACTCTAACCACTGAGCAAACTGGCCAGGGCCTGAGTGGTTATTTTTATCTGTACCCTACCAGTGACCTTCCTGCACATCTCTGCTTGCCAAAGGTGGGTTGTACTGAATAGGAGTGGCCACTAGTCTGTTTTCCTGCCCCAGCTCTGAACCCTCTTTCTGTATTTGGAGGATTTCCCACTCCTGGTGGGAGGCAGAGCCTACCTGCTGTTCCAGAAGCTGAAAACCCCAGCTTCCCGCTTTCCCAGCCTCCCTAGCAGCACAGGCGCAGACCCATTAGCCGAGGTCTGCCAATTAGGGGGGCTGGGAATGAGATTCTGGTGATGGCAGGGCCACAGCGCAGCTAAATGGGGGTCTGGGGCAGTGTGGGCAGTGGGCAGCAGTGCGCAGTCCTGTGGTCCTGGAGACAGAGCAATGGGTAGCCTCCTGTGCTCTGTGGCAAGGCCCTCCCCGAACTGGCTTGGTGGCGTGGCGGTTTGGACTGCAGTCTGGGCACTGTGTTTCCCAGTCCTTCCCCGTGATTAGAGGTGCCCAGTGTCCAATCCTATTTCTGCTCAATCGGTGTGCATTTCTGCTGCCTGCAACCAGGAGTCCAGCTCCATACAGAGGCGGATGGGCATTTCCGTAGGACCTGTTGCCAGGCTCAGATACGGGTGAGATCCTGGTCTAGGCCCTTCAGCGCTGAGATGCTGCAGAGGGAAGCCAGAACCAGGACTCACGCCACTGCGTGCAAGCACCTCGTCTACAGACACCCCGGCCGCCGGCCATGGCCTCCAGCACTTCCAGTGGAAGAGGTCCGTGGAGGGCCACTCCGGGGCACTGGCCACAGGCTCTAAAGGGAGTCAGGTACAGGTTCCAACAGAGGGGGGTGGGGGTGCTTATGATAAAAAATGCCCCACTTCCAGGGGGCCGCTGTAGCTCATTCTCACCCGCAGACAGACAGGCCTCAAGGAAAGTCCATCGACCTGGAAGGGGTGTTCCCAGCCGAACTGCGGGCAGAGGCAACATCACCACGTCCTGGTGACCCGAGCCTCTCACATTGACATTGGGCTCTAGACTCGCCTTTTCCTCTCATTCCTGCCCATACTGCAGAGGGAAACAGGGCTCAGAGGCTCACACCGGCTCTCCCCAGGTCCTGCCGTCTCCAGGGCAGGTGTCAGTATCAGAGCTACAAGGGATCTTCGAGGACACCGAGACCCAGGAGGGGTGGCCTGGGGAGTCCGTCATGGGAAGGCAGATTTTGAACTCGCACTAAGAACAGATAAACAGCCCTGTTATTGGAAAGGAGACCTGGCCCCTGTGGGTCTCCCAGGAGCAGCCGGTAGTGTGTACATTCTTGACTTTGTGCAGGAAAACGTTCCCAACATGACTCCAGGTGAATCTTAGAGGATGTTCATTAAAGCTGGGGACAGTGAAGCCAGAAAGGGCTGGGAAATGGGCCCAGGCTGGGCTGTGTGGTTCACTAAGAAGTCAGAGAAGAGGGGCCTTGGGGGCAGGTCAGGGGGTTTGTCTGGGATGAACTGCCGTTGCCCATTTCTGCCCTGGTTACAAGCCTCGTGGTGTCCATTAGAGTTTAGGAGATGCACGCTGTGGGGGGAGAAGGTGGGAGAGGCACGGGGCGTGCTTCCAGGAGGGACGGTATGTGCACTGGGATTTTTGTTTTGAGGGGTTTTAAAGGCTGGGTATTTAGGGGAGGTGTTGAGAGAGGATTTAATAGAATATTCATCAGCTTTATGTTGTTCCAAAATGAGATTTATTCTCTTAACTTCATCTGTCCTTGGGTGTGGTTGGCAAAAGGCACTGATTGGATTTCTGCTGTCTTCCTGAGTCGGGTGATTTAAGCCAGTTCCCCTCTGGTTGGGGAGGAGAAGTGCAAACAGTTTACGCTCAAGTTTCCTTGGTTTAGGGAAGATAGGATTTACTAGGTGGCTGCAACTGCTCTTTAACTTTCTTGTCCCAGTTTCCCTTTTCCGCCTGTCCTGGCTTATGGGCCTGTGTCAATCCCTCCCCACAAAATGTTCTTGGGATGGAGCATCCTGTCATGTTAGGGAGTGAGCTCTCTGTTAGTGGAGGTATACAAGAGGAGGAAGGTGGGGATGTGCTGGGGGACAAGGATTCCTGTGGAGAGTGGCTACAGCGTTTGGACAGGTTCAAGCCTCAGATTAATGAGAGGGCACGGTCCTCTCATGGCAAAGCCACGTGCAAGTTCCAGCTTAAAGGGCAAAGCCCTCCCAGCACAATTATAGCCAAAGGCTATCGTTGTAAGCTTGACCCTATGGTCCGAACCTGTGGTCCGAGGTGGCTAAGTGAGGTAGGCTGCGGGAGGTGCAGCAAGTGCTGCCAAAACAAAGCTTGATAGAATTCAGGTGCCTGTAATTGAGTAGATTCAAAACCTGTGAGAACATGGTGAGCATCTTGACCACGCCCTTACTTTGCCTCATGGAATCTGGCTATAAAATAAAGACTCGGCTTGCAGGCTGGGGCACTGTCTCTCCATCCGAGAGCAGCGTCCTACCCAGCCCCAGCTTTATTCTCTTGTCTGTCTTCTTTAATCCTTCACTGTGCCCCGCCCCCTCAGGTTTACCCCTGGCAGTGCTGAGCGCGCACAGATTCCCACACTGAGGAGGGGCTGCCATCTCCCGGGGGCATGTGGCTCACTACAAATGCGTTTCGTGGCTCCTGGGAAGGTGCCGGTTGTTTTGTGGTTTCCACCGTCCTCTTCATGGACATCACATGCCACATGGGAGGTCTCGAGCTGCTTCTCCCTGTACACACGTGTACAGATGGGGAAACTGAGGCCTGGGGACGTGCGGGACCTTAAGCTGGCCAGGAGCAGAGACAGGATGAGCACTTGAGTGTTTGGCATTCAGTCTAGAGCTCGAGTTCTCAGAGGGGGTCCCCGACCAGCAGCCTCAGCACCCCTGGGAAACTTGCTAGAAGGACAAAATCTCAGGCCCTGCTGACCCAAAGCTCTGGGGAGGCTGCAGTCAGTCCCGGTTCCCGAAGCCCTCTGGGGCATTCCGGTGACTCTAACGTTTGAATCCCCTGGTGAGTGCTCTTTGTGTTACAGCCACCCCCTGGCCCAAGGGCGGGGCATTCTTCCTGTGATGTGCCTCACCTGATCCTGCTTCCCAAACCATGAAAAGAAATTCGATCCTCCCTGGCTTATAGGCTACATGGTTTTTACCCAAGTGGGGTTAACATTCCAAGCTCAGAGGTGTAGGGTGACCCGGAAAGGTCACACAGCCACACGGGAGCTGGTCTGGGATTAGAACTCACAGTTCCCGAGTTTTCAGCCAGGGATCAAGTGGGTCTCTGGGGCCTGATTCTTCCTGCCCCACCCCTAGGACACCACAGGGCCCCACCTTGGCAGAGGACCTTGGGCCACAGCGCTCCCTGGCCAGGCTATCAACAGGCTTTTCTCCAAGTGGCCTGGCTGCCCCGGGCAGGGCAGGCTAGATTGGCTGATTTATTGCTGTCATTAATTAGTTTGGTTGGGGATGAAAGACAGGTCCCCAGAGAAGACCAGTGCATTAGAGCCCATTATTCCATCATTGCTGTGGACTCATCGGCAAAAGGCGCAGCCCCTTTCTGCTGTCAGCCCAGACAATTAATTAGCCCACAGCCTGAGAAGTGGCCCTCATGCTTCCCCCCATCCGCCCACCCCCCCCCCCCCCACCTCTGGGCTCTGTTCTGGCATCTACATCCTCCAGGGCTTCTCTGCCCCAATTCAAATGGGGGGTGGGTAGGCTCGGGGGGGATGTTAGACAGGCCTCCTGGGGAGCAAATGGAACAGCTGTGATGCTGGGAGGTGGGGATTCCTGGCCAGGCTGAACGCTATCCCAAAGATATTGCTATCGAGTGCTTTCTATGATGTGTCAGACACCAGGCTAAGTGCTTTAAGTAGATATTTAACTCTCACAAATGTCCTGTGAGGCACGTTTTAATTTGCCAGCGGCGCTGCTGGAGGAGTGACTTGCCCAAGACCACAGCACAGATCTGCAGAGCAGGGTGCTACCTGGGTCTGACCCCGAGCCCAGGCTAGCCCTTCGCTCAATGGGCTTTCCAGAGTGGCTCGTGAAGCTGGGGCCCGGCCTCGCAGGCAAAGGAGGCCAAGTGTGTGGGGAGGGCTGGGAAAGCAGACAGGACGGGCTATGTGATGAACTTGAAAGGGCCTTTGCTGGGCATGGATCTGAAGCCACGAATCCACTGTGCACCGAG
The DNA here is from genome assembly GCF_964212035.1 of Myotis nattereri. Classification (NCBI taxonomy): domain Eukaryota; kingdom Metazoa; phylum Chordata; class Mammalia; order Chiroptera; family Vespertilionidae; genus Myotis; species Myotis nattereri. The sequence continues at coordinate 19,393,939 of NC_138088.1, read as the reverse complement.
TGACCTTGGGCGGGCCCTCAGTTTCTGCTTCAGTGAAAAGACTGGGTTGGACGATATAGGCTTATTAGAGAGGGAGTGTAGCCTAGTGGTTCAGGTGGTGTTGAGGGTGTGACTTATCTCTCTCAGCCTCAGTTTCCTCATCTGAAACATGGGGATGGTGATAAAACCAGACTCATGGGTCCAGGTAAGGATTAAATGAGATAGTACACGGAAGGCCTTAGCGCAGCATCTGACAGCAGAAGGGTGTGATAAGCGTTGCAATGGTGAGAAGGACGATTTGAAAGGGCTCAGTGTCGGCCCCCCTTGGGTCCCGATCAAGTGAAATCAGTAATTACAGAGCCGCTCTGTGCTAGGCACACTCTGCAGCCAAGGACCACGGGAGGGGAAGGAGTGCTGAGCTTCAGGAGGTTGAGCATCCTCTGTTTGCTCAGGGTTCGGATCCCAGGCCTGGTTATGCCTTCACTGTGCTGTGCAGCCTTCAGCAGGCTGCCCTGGTGGCCTTCTCCTTGCAGGTCTCAGTCGTCCGACATGAGCAGGTGGTTGGGTCAAGTAGGGCACTGCCCTTCTCTCTGCCCCTCCACCTTGGCAGCCACTACAGGCCGTCACTGCCCCCAGCATGGCTGGCTCAGGCCTCCCCCAATGGCGGGGCCAGGCTGCCTGCCCAAGGGTGCTAAAAAGTTAATTAAACCCTCAAGAAGCCATTTGTTCAGAGGGCAGTGATGGTATATTCAATACCAGCCAAAGTTTGGTGCAAAGTAATGAGTCTTTCCTTAGCTGTGAATAATGTTTTCCTCCCATCACCAGCCTCCCAGCTCTGAAGGATGGTCCTGGGGTGTCCATGGCTCATCTTAATGGCCTGGGCACTGGCCGGCCTCTCTCCAGCAATCATCACTTTTAACTTCTGTGTCTGTCCCACTCCCGGTCTCTAACTCTTCTCCAGGTGGGTCTGAGGCCCACAAGACCTATCTGTCTGTCTGTCTCCCTCCCTCCCCGCCCCCTGCATGTGTTCCTTCCTCTCCTGGCCTCTGAGGGAAGCTGCAGGCCACCGTGCTCCACAGCCACACCACGCATTGCAGTGGGAGTCGGGACCTGCCATGGTCATGTCTAGAAACAGTTTGCAAGGGAACGAGGAGGAGGATGGGGAGGTGAGGGGATGCCGCTGGCCCTGAGGGGAGGCGACTGGCCAGAGGCAGGAGGCTGCTCCGGCTCCTGCTAAACTCACCCGCTCTCCCTCACGCCCATGTGCCCACCCTGCAGGGGGCAGCCTGCCTTAGACACGAAGACTTGTGTCCAGGAAGGCGTCCCAGCCAGGCGTGAGCAGTCCAGCTTCGGGGCCCAGGGCTAGTGTGCATATGGCTGTCTCCCTCAGCTTTATTTCTCTCCAACATCTTCTGTTAACGATGGGACGGTTCTGCCCCTTCTTCTCCCCCCCCCGCCCCCCCCCCCCCGCGCCAAATGGGCTGTGGGGACAAAGATCTTAGCAGGGCCCCTGGGGAGGGTGGAGTTGCACTCAGCCTCAGCCCAGCATCCTTATCTTGTGCACCCTCACCCCAGGGGCACCCCTCTGGGCTGCTGCCCTGGATGGATCCTCTCTTATCCTTCTGCCCATCCTGAGCTGCCATCCGTCTGTCTGTCAATCTCCCTGTGGACACCTCCTGCTCCATATGAAATTCTGGCATTCACAGGCGAGCGTGGTCACAGCTGAGAAGCAGGAGCCCTGGGCCCTCCCTCACCAGGTGGGACCTGGCTTTGTCCCCCTTTGTGCTGGTACAAAGGGAAGCCGCGCAGGCGAGGGAAGGGGTCCGAGGCCTAGCAGGTGTCTGTCGCTGTCCTGGCAGCCAGCATGGGGACTGGTGGGAGGGGCGGGGGTGGCATCATTCATAGCCGAGCTGGGGACAAGGCATCTTGATTAGGCCCCGAAGATAATCGCCGCACACCTGGGCTGGCACCCCAGAGGCCCCCCTCCTGCAGTCGCCCCTTTGTCTGTCTGGGGAGTCTCCAGCTTCAAAGCCTGAGATTGCGGCTGATAGGCTGGGCTGAAGCCAGGCATGAAACCCGAGGATGGCGGCGAGAATGGAGGTTTCTAGGGCTGAGGGGAGACATGCCACCCCATCCAGCCCTGATAATGGGGCGTTCTGGGAAATGGAAGGGCCAGTTCCCTGCTTCTCTGGACCAAATAGTGACCACATCAGTGTCTACAAGCCAAGGAACCCCAACAACTGCAAACCACCAGCAGCTGGCAGAGGCGAGGAAAGATCCCCCTAGAGGCCTGGATTTCAGATCGCGGCTCCCAGAACAGCAAGAGAATGCATTCCTATTGTTCTAAGCCACCTGTGTGTAGAAATTTGTTACAGCAACCCCAGACATTCACAAGCCTCCTCTCTGCACGGCTCAGGGCCTTTTCCATCCTTCCCACCTCGGTCATTCCTGCCCTCGAGTGGGAGGAGCGGAAGCCATTCAGCCCCTCACTGCAGACGTGATGTTAAATCCTCTGTCTGCTTTTTCTTTCGCCTTGAACCCAATTCTGACGCCTCTCAGCCTCACTGCCTGACCATCTCACACTGAAGCTCACTGTGCTGGGGCGGGGCCCTCCCGCCACCCCCTCCCTGGTGTCCTGGGTGCCCCCTTTGTTTGGTTGAGTCACACCCATGCTAAACATCTCTGCATCTTCTCCCGCAGCTGCCCTGGACCACTGGCCTCGCCTGGCCCTGCAGGCGGGGCTAGGAACCCCCATCTGGAGGACCCTGGGTAGCACCGGTTCCCAGCATGTCACAGCTGGTGTCTTTGGGATCTCTGTCGCTGAATGGAACGCCCCGTGGGCAGGGACCATGCTGTGCCCTCCAGGAAAGCTCGTCATGTAAGAGCACGGGGCGCTAACCCAGCCCAGGCCTTCCTTCCGTTAGAGATGAGAAACAGAGGCCTCCAGAGCAGAAGTAACCTGCCCAGAGTCACGCAGACCAGGACCAAGGCTAAGTTCTTTCTGCTGCAAAACAGCACCTAGAGGTGGTCCATCCCCCCACCCCCACCTCCCGAGAGAGATTGCAGCCTTTTCCTGGGCACCTTAGGGCTTTCTGAGCTTTGGGCCTTTGCTCTTGATGGAGATGCCATGGTGTGCTGGTCAGACTCAGGGTGGAGGACCAGGCCCGAGGCAGGACCTGAGGCTCAGGGGGGAGGACCCTCTGGGACAGATGCAGGGATGCTCTCTGCATGTCTGTGAGGACTACCTCAGCCATTGCCTCAGTTTACCCAGTCTCATCCAGACCTGGAGCCATTGAAGGACACAAAAAGTGAACATGCCACGGGTTCAGATTTTGACTTGGACATGATTTAGCCTCTCTGAGTCTTAGTTTCCTCAGCTCACAAGGATGGGGATTAAATGAGGCACCCAGAGAGCCAGACACGCCCACTGGCTAATTCACATTCATTCCCTTCCCCTTCTTGCCCACCAGCCTCATACGCCAGCCTGCCCCCAACATGTCTGGGGTCCACCCCTGCTGCCCTGGGGCAGAGTAGAGGGGCTGGGACCACAGGTGGCTAGGCTTCTCCGGGGCCGGGCACACAGACCACAAGCCCCACTTACGGAGGTTCACTCGGCAGATGAAGAGGAGCAGCAGGTGAGGAAGGACTGGCGTGAGCGGCGATGAGGCATTGATTCCCAGTCTTATTTTATGTCTTCCTGCCACCTGCCAAGTTTGTCTCAGGCTCAACCTAACTTTGGTGACATCAGAGACCTGAGAGCATCTGCCAGGACGGTGATTGACAGCCGTGAGGGCTGGGGCCCCTGCCCAGGTCATGGTGCAGCGCTGTCAGCCACTCCACACACATCTGGTCTTCCAGAACATCTGGAGACCCCAAGGCTAGGTCCAAGGAATAATCGCTAGCTGCAGCCCTGCTGGACCCTGGCCCAGGCGAAGGGCCACATGGAGGAAGTCCTCCAGGCCAGCACACAGGTGCTGGGGAATGTGTCACCCTCCACAGTGTCCAGGCCTCTTCCAGGGGCCCATCAATTCCACCTGTCCTGTGTAGGAAGAATGGAGTGTCTGGGAGATGAAGGGCCTGTCCCACTGTCCACCTAGATGGCTCTGCCAGGCCAGGCAATTTTGCTGATGTCACCTCCCTGGAGATATTAAATATTGATAATGCAATAAATTTCCCTGCACCTTCTATGACTCAAGTCTTAATGTGTGTCCAAAGGAAAACAAGTAGACCGAGGCGACCCCATTAGCTGATGGGCTCCATTCTCCTGGCACTCTGGGACCCGCGGCCCTCTTGTGCTGGAAGGGGCATACGTAGGTCATCGGGCCCACCCCTGCCATTGGGCCCCAGTCTGAGACCAGCACTCTCTACGTCAGGGGAAATCTTCTGGTTAGCACGTTCCAATGACCAGCCATCCTTTCTCACAGGAAGTTCTTCTTGAAGTCTGACTGGAATCCATATTAAGCAGGAGGCTGACAGGTGAGCCCCAGGCCTTGATTACAGGGGAGTCTGGAACTTACTTCTAAGGAGCAGAGCACCTGGAGGGGCTCAGAGGTCTGGCTCTGACCCATTTCTTACTGCCCATGTGGGGCAAGTTACAATGTCTCCGAACCTCAACATCCTCATCAATGAAATGGGACAGTAATCTCTGCCCAGACGAATTCCCAGGACTAGGGGAGTGGGGCTTGTGTTGCCCGGGTGCACGGGTTCCTAAGTGCAGGGAGGACTCCTGGGCCAGTTGTCCTCTGCAGTAAACGGCTTGATCAAACCAGACGCTAAATGCAGAAGGGCTTTACACATGTGAATTGCTTCATAAAGGAGAGCGTTGTGTAAATGTTAGGAATAGTTGTAGCCTTCAAAATGTAGGGTCACCAAGCCCCCTTAGAAGGGGGAGGGATCCTAAATTGTCCTTTTGTCTCCGGTCCTAGGAGCTCCTGCACACGTCTGTGGGGAGGGCAGGGAGCCCCCAGAGTGGGAATCACGCTCCTCCCCGCCTTCCCTCAGGCTTTAAGCCAGGCTCCTGATTAAAAAGGCCCTAGAGTGAATAGCTTATCCGTTACGAGGAATCAATAGGCAGTTTCTTTATATTTTTCAATTAAAAGAACTGACAGAGGAAAGAAAAACTCAAGTGCCCATGTCTTCAGTAGCTGTTGAGGCGGGGGAAAGTGCAGCGTCAGTGGCGGGGCCATTTGTCAACGTCACGCTCGGCCCCCTGGCCTGCTTTCGGCATCAGATGCACCCAGAAGAGGGACCAGGAGCAGACAGAGAATCTACCCGGGGCTTCCTCGAACTTTTTGGCTGTGGGAACACGGAGCCTTAATTTTTCAGGAAATAAGCAAAATTGAACTCGTGTTGCAGTGAGAAACGTCTACGATGGGTGACAGGTTGATGGGATGGCCATCCACTGCTAAGATCAAACAGAGACTACAGATGGGGCGGGGGACTCTGAGGGCTGTGTGAGGGAAATGCTCACCCACTATTCGCATAGCCAGTGAGAAAACACAGAGAAAGTGGGCTCAGGAGGCAGCGAGCAGGAGGCAGGAGGCAGGCAGATCGGAGGAGGCATTTGGAGACAGGGATGCGTGGTCAGAAGCCTAGTCTGCTACTCACAAGGGATTTCTGCTCCCTGAGATATCCAGGTTGCTAAGCACCCTTAAGCCTCAGGGTGAGTGCCGGGTAGGGGGTGGGGGAGTGGGGGGCAGTCCCTTCTGTCATGAATGCTGTTGGCGCCCTTCCCCGACCCCTTCCCCAGGCCTATGCACCGTTCCCCCAGCTGCTGGGAGTGTTGGTTGCTAACAACCTCTCTCTCACCTGCTGATACCTCCACCTGGGGCAGCCCTCAGCCCATGATGGACACATGGGGCTACAAAAGAATCACCTTTGCCTAAAGGTGGTGAATGATGCTCCAGAAGACACACCCCTTCCCTGGTGGGGTGAGATGAGGCTAGACTTCAGCTGTACCCACACCCTTGCCTAGACTTTGTTCCTGCCCTAATCTCTGTATGGGGCTCGCCTAAGAGCATTTCCGGATATGACTGGGCTCTGCTTGCTTCTGGGAGACCCTGATCCATTCAATTCATTCATTCAGTGAGCATTTATTGAGCATCTACTACATCCAGGCATTCGGCTGGGCCCTGCAGATTCAGATGTGACCAGGACTGATTAACTTCTAGATCAGTGGTTCTCAACCTTCTGGCCCTTTAAATACAGTTCCTCATGTTGTGACCCAACCATAAAATTATTTTCGTTGCTACTTCATAACTGTAATGTTGCTACTGTTATGAATTGTAATATAAATATCTGCTATGCAGGATGGTCTTAGGCGACCCCTGTGAAAGGGTTGTTCGACCGCCAAAGGGGTCGCGACCCACAGGTTGAGAACCGCTGTTCTAGATAGAGAGAATGGCAAGAAGCAAGTAAACAAATAAGTGAATTAATTGGATGTGAGTGCTCTGAGGAGAAGAAAAAGGAATGCTGTGCTAGAGAGCGGGGCTGGTGGGACCACTAGAGATTAGGAGGCCGGGGAAGATCTCTCTAACAAGGTTGCATGCGCCCGTGGACTTGAACGACAAGGAGCCAGCCGCGTGAGGACTATGGGGAAATGGGTCGAGGTAGAGGGCTAGTAAGTGCCAAGACCCTAAGGCTGGAGTAAGCCTGTGTGCTTGGAGCTTAGTGAGTGGGGGTGAGGGCAAGGAGATGGGAGGCAGGGAAGCCAAGGGTGGCCTGTCAGCCACGGCAAAGGTTTTGTCCTCAGGACAATGGAACCTTTGAAAGGTCTTAGGCAATGATGTGATAGAATCACTTTATATTTTTACAAGATCTCCTGGTGGTCCTGGGTAGACAGGAAGGAATGGGGGCTATGGGAGCTGTAAATAGATGCTCTAGAGCAGTGGTTCTCAACCTTGGCTGCACATTAGAATCACCTGGGAATCTTTTTAAAATCCTGATTTCTGGGTCTCATCCTCCGGAAATTCTATTTCTTTGTTATGGGGTGGGGCCACAACATTAGTCACAAAGAAACAGAATTTCCGGAGGATGAGACCCAGAAATCAGGATTTTAAAAAGATTCCCAGGTGATTCTAATGTGCAGCCAAGGTTGAGAACCACTGCTCTAGTGCCTCTCACCCCCCCCAAGCCCACAGGTGATTCCAGCTGCCGTGAATGAGCTGAGGACAGACACCTCCAGACACTCTCCTCTCTGCTTTTCTTCTGTGGGGCTTTTGGGGAAGCCCAAGAGCTCACTCAGCCTGCACAGGACAGCCCGGGAGTAGAAAGGGGCAGGGAATTCAGGCCTTGGGAGCCAAGCATGTAACAACATGGACCAGAGTCAATCAGTAAATAGATTGGAGGGAGCTTCCTGAGAGCAGGACTGGCTGCAGCGGTCCGCAGCAGGACCGGAAACTCAAGAAGCTGGCTTTTTCTCCTTCCTGCCACACCTGTGCTCGTATGTGCCTCCTGAGATCATCTCCCAGATAAACAACCTGCATCTAAATCCTGTGTCATGCTCTGCTCTTGAGGGAACCCAAAGTAAGATTTGGGGGGAGGGGCATGTAGGGGAGAGATGACAGTGGCTTGGAGTAATGACGACAGAGGCAGTGGGGATCTGGAAATGGATCCAGGATGTATTTTGCAAGTCGGGTGATGGGACAAGTGAATGGATTCTCTGTAGAAGGGGAGGAAAAGGGAGGAATCAAGAATGACTCTGAGGATTGCAGCCTGGGGCTTGATGGTTTAAGAAACTGGGAAGATGGAGAAGGGCAGGTGTGTGGTAGGGAGGTTGGCTGGGCTGTATTAAAATTTCAATAACTGTGAAACCTCAAGTGCAGATTCCTAGGAGGCAGTTGGAGATAAAGCCTGGAGCCCGGGGCAGAGCTTAGGGCTACAGACATCAATTTGAGAATCTGTCACCAGCTTGGAAACGGTATTTTAAGCCATGGGCCTGGGTGAGAGCACACGGGGAGAGTGAGTGGCTGGAGAAGGAAGGCAGGGTGAGCAGGAGGAGAGGAGCACCCTCATCCATTCCTCGAGCCAGGAGTCTGGTAACAGCTTTGTGTGTCTGTCCAGCTTTCCTGAACTCCCTGAGCGCTTCTATTGTCTTAATCCCATGAGATCTTCGGAGGAGCAGTCTGTAGACAGGACACAGGCAGGGCTGCTGTGTATAGTCACACAAACTAGGCCCTGCACAAAGCTAGAGGGTGCCACCTACATAGGCCACAGCGTGACAGGCACACACACCCCTCCCCAAGGGTTGTCCAGGGTACAACCTGCAGAGCCCTGCCTGCCTCTGCAAGACCAGAGAGAGTGTGGGCAGGGCCCTCCGTGAGCCCCCGAGGGGGGCTTCTGAGAGCTCAGTGAGGGAGGGGACTGCAGCCACTGGGACCAGGAGAGAAGGCTCCCTGGAGAAGGTGGCATTTTCCTGGGGCCCAGTGACTGAGGAGAGATGACAAAAGTTTCCACTGTTTGAATTGGGAGGGAGGGAGACACTCCAGCCCAGGCCATTGCATTCATGTGCCTCATGAGATTACTCCCCCGCCCTTCCCGCCCCCCGCAACAACAGTCCCAGAGTGGGAAATTGCGCCCTTCCCATCTAGGAGAAGGTGGCTGCTTGGGATGGCCGAGGGAAGTGATAAGAATGTGGGAAGGCTATTTGGGGCCAGAGAGTGAAGGGCCCTGAATTACATGCCGAAGAGAAGCACAGAGTTACCGGACCCGGTCAAGGTCGCACAGTGAGGGAGACTCTGAGCCAGGACTCGGACTCTGGGTTGGACCGCGTGCCCCTGCTATGTCACTAGGACACAGTGGTCTCTTACCTCCCCAGTTCTCCTCATCATCCCCTCTGACAGCTCCAAAACCCCAGGAAGGGGTGACAGCTGTCTTCTCCAGCCCCCGCCCCCTACACGGCCCTCACTTCCCTGGGCTGTGCTTAATGAGGCCCACTGTTTCCTCCAAGAGGCCAGGCTATGAAAGGGGGCAGATGCACCACTGTCACTGGGCGGCCACAGCCCGGGAATTAGGGCATTAGCAGAGCCAGCTCCCCCAGGTCAAGAGTCTCCCAGGTATGGGGTTTGTTTGTCCTCCCCACCCCCCTGGGAACAGCCTCTGGGGAACCTGGCCTACAGCAGGCCCAGGAGAGTGCAGGAGGACACTCGCCCAGGAGGACATGCACTGGAGGGAAAGCCCAGCACGCCTTTGACCTCACTATCTGCAAGGCCACGGAGGGGAGGACAGGCCAGGAGTATTGCCCCTCCCTCCCTCCTGCAGTTATCAAATGCCTGCCATGTACTGAGCACCATGCTAGGCCCTGGAGTTGTGACAGGGATGAGGACAGACAAAACATCTGTCTTCATGGTGCACGCAGGCTGGGATGACAGAATCAGAACAAGGAATTGTAACTGGAGCAGGACAGAGCTGATGGGGGCTGGGGGACTGGGAGCAGGGCACTGAAATAGATTCGGGGTAACCAGAAGGCCTCCCTGAGAAAGCAACCTGTACATTGAGATATGAAGGAGGACATTGGGGAGGGGTTTTCAAGCCCGAGGCAAGAGATTTTCCTCCTGCAAACTGCAGCATCCAGGGGGGTCTGGGCTGAGGGGGGAAGACCAAGGCTGTCGTAGGCTCTCATCACTCTGGAGAAAAGGCGTTTCCATTAGAAAGCATGTCTGGGTGTCAGCTCACACCCTGATAGAAGTCGCTCTGTGTGAGGGTCTGTGGACGTGGAGCTGCCTGGCACCCCCTGCCCTCAAGGGGCCAGTGGTCCCGTGGGGAGACAGGCAAGGGCCAGTGTAAACCAGACTGTCTTGGGAGGCGACTCGCTGAAGCCCGCCCCAGGGAGAGGGCGCTGGGGCTGGGGCTGCACAGATGTGCAGAAGGTGGTCAGGGATGGGAAGGGGTTCTGAGGGGAGGGAACTGTGAGCAAGACCCGGCTCTGGGAAACGCTGGCCACTGGAGGAGCACTAACCCACAGGAGCCTGGAGAAGCGTGTGCTCTACACAGGGCTGTGAATAGGCACCCTGTGCCCAGGCCCCTCCTACGTGCTGGGGCACGGGTGGCGTGACACCCACCCTGCCCTCAAGGGGCTCTCTCCATCCAGGAGGAGGCCATGGGACCCACCATGCCCAGCACATGGTAGGTGCTCAGCAAACATTGGCTGCTGGACGGTCCCAACAGCCTGGGCAGAGGGAGTGGAGTCAGAGAGCCTTCCAGGGGGAGGCTAGTGTGGAGCTGGGCTTGGAAGGATTCGGGCAAATGATGAGATTTGGGGAGGGGAATGGGAAGCAGCTACTGCTTGGACCTTCCCGTGCTTGGGAGAGCGATCACTCATGTTGCAAAACTGGGAGCCCAAGAGCCACAGGACTGCGTGAGTGCGTGCGTGTGTGAATGTGTGTGTGCTTTGTGTTCATGTAAAAATGTGTGAGTGTGTCTACGTGTAAAACTGAATGTGTGAGCAAGAGCAAATGCGAGTACGTGCGTGCAAAACTGCGAGTGTGAATGAGTATGAAGATGTGTGAGTGAGACTGCAGAGAATGTGAATTAGTGAGATTGTACATGAGCTCATGTATGTGTGTGAGGCTAAGACTGTGAGGGCATGTGAACCATGTGTGAGTGTGAGAGGCTGCGTGTGGCTGCGTGCACTTGAATGTGAGTGTGCATGAGTGTGCACTGCACCTTCAGCAAGGCCATGGCTGTGCTTGTCTTTGTAATCGCTGTGATTTGTTGGATGGAGCAGTCCATCCTCCACCAGACATAAAGAAAATGAATTTCATACCCCGGGGACACTGTGTCCAACCCAGATGGACAAGTGCACGACGTGGTCAGTGGTTACAGAGCAGCAGACGTGAGGCCTTTCCTCACCAGAAGGATGGCTCCTTTGGGGAATGACAGGCTGGGACCTAGGAGCCCGATGTGTGACCTTGGCCAGGTCCCAGGCCATCTCTGGGCTTGGCTCTTGCCCAAGTGAGAGAACAGTGCAGAAAAACATGACTGAGGGGAGACTGGAACCGCAGGAGTGGGTCTTCCCAGACGCGACTGCCAGCTGTCAGCGCTCCAGAAAGACGAGCACACCCCCATCGGCTGTGTGTCTGCCGGGGGGGACCCGGGAGCCCACGTCGGAGCCCTGCTCTAGAAGTGTGGGTCGGAGCCTGGTTCCGACCACAGGGCTGCCTCTTACGGGAATAGTAATTCCGAGCAACACCTGGACACTCTACCTCCATTACCTCATGGACTGTTCACAGCAGCCCAAGGAGGGGAGGATGACTAGTCCCAGGTCATAGGTAAGGGCACAGAGGCTCAGTGACATGCTCTGAGCTGGCAAGTGGCTCTGGTCACCCTGCTGAACTCCCTTCCTGGGCCTCATGTCTGTAGAATGAGAGGAGGATGCCGGCTCTGTGGGCAGCCTCACCCAGCAAAGCCCCCTCCCTCCAACAGAGAGTAGTGACCCCCTGCAGCCTTGCACTGAGAACACCTGCCTCCAGCCCCAGGCACCTGGTCCAGCAGCTGCCCCGGTCCTTGACCTTGGGCAGACACCTGGCTGGAGTGTCCTCCCAGTCAGGGCTCTGGCGATCAAGCCCAAGGTCTCTCTCCAAAGGGTCCTTCTCTACTTGGACAGTTCAGTGGATAAGGGGGTGTTTGGAGAATGTGGGGGACTCTGTCCTTTGAAAAAAATCAAGATAAAAATATGAACGAATGGAGCAAAAATGGTCTTTTTTACAAACGGTGCCAGAACAACTGATCATTCACATGTCAAAAAATGAATCTAGACGCAGGCCTCATGCCCTTCACAAACATGAACTCCAAATGGATCAGAGACCTAAATGTGAAATGCAAAACCATCACACTCCCATACAGAAACATAGGAGAAAACCTGGATGACCTTGGGTACGGCGATGACTTTCTAGATACAACACCAAAGGTATGATCCATGAAAGAAATAATTGATAAGCTGGACTTCATTAAAATTAAAAAGTTCTGCTCTGTGAAAGACACTGTCAAGAGCATGAGAATATAAACCACAGACCAGAACAAATATTTGCAAAACACACATCTGATAAAGATCATTATCCAAAATATACAATAACTCTTAAAACTCAACAATAAGAAAACAAACAACTTTATTAGAAAGGGGGCAAAAGACCTGACTAGACAACTCACCAAATAAGGTACGCAGCTGGCAAATAAGCATTTGAAGAGATGTCCAGCATCATATGTCATTCTAGAACTGCAAATTAAAACAACGGGGAGGTACCACTTCATGACTAATAGGATGGCTAAAATCCATAACAATCACAACTTCAAATGCTCCCATTTTGCTCTTAAATCCATGCAATATGATCCCGATAACATTCCCACTGACTGATCATCGGGATGCTCCCTGTTCCTGTTATTGTTAAGTGTGGCTGTTATTATTGTTACTAGCAGTCACTGAGCTGTGCTAAACACATGGCTCTGGTGATCTTATTTGACCTCATGACAACCCCCTGGGGTAGGCACCGGCACCTCACTTTACAGATGAAACAACTGAGGCCCAGAGAGGCGGGCCCACTTGCCCAAGAGCTCCCTTCCCAATGAAAGGTGATGGCGCCTGAGCTCCAGCCCTGGCTTCTGTGCACTCGGTGACCTTGGGTGCTGACAGGTGAAACCTTGGCCAGGCTGGGATCTCTCTGGGAGGAAAGAGAGATCTTCGGTTATTCATCAGGTGATGGTGCCACTTTTGAACCAAGGACCATCTGCAGCAGGATAAACCTGGACTCCTCATGATGTGTAAAAAGAACGGTAACAATTCAGAATGATTATCATTCCATTTTCTCACTGTTCTCTCATTTGTTTTCATTGTTCCCATCATATGCATGGGAAGCTACCCAGAGAGGCGAGGCACCTTGCCCACCTTAGATCCTTTGCAATTACACCCTTGTTTCTGAGAATCTTTTCCCAGTCTCTGGAGTCTCAAAGGCTCCAAAAGAACGAAAGAAAATGTCAAGAATATTACATTTATAATTGAACAAAACCTGAGAAGAATCATTAAACCACAATTTAATATTTCCCCAATGGTTCATCGACATTTTGAAGACATGTCGAACTCTTTGACTTGTACCTCCAGACCATGCAGATGAAAAGTGGATGTTGGGAGGCTGGCTGGAGAGCAGGCTGCCAGGTACTATCACCCCAGAACCATGGATCTGAACCAAGAGCTACAGCCTTCACCTTCACAGTGATCTTCAAGGTCATTCTCCAGGTGAGGCTGGAGTGAGACATGCAGGTCCACATGAGCCATGTGTTACATAAACATATACGGTAGCAAATGTACCAGGACCCCTGGTTGTGCCAGATGCCAATTCATGTCCAGATATCTAATTTCATATGCTTTATCTATATGAAAAATTGACGTTAAAAATGTGTGCCTTCCCAGCACCCAGGTCTTGGTTTCTAAATGCCATTTTCCAATAAAGGGGACCAAGATCCTTGGAGAAATGGCTGATGGTATGACTGGGCAAAGAAAATACAAGATGATCCTGAAGATTTTGTGATGCCAGAAAGTAAGGGAGTGCGCAAATGGAGAAACAACAAAACCACACGGTGGGTTTATATAAAAAAAATTATGAAACCATGTCAAGAGAACAGAGGTTGACTCATCTGTAGGAGCGTCCAATGGCCAAAGTTGTAACAATTTGAGCCACACAGTAAATAACAAGAATATTGAATTCCAACTAATGAAGGAGAAGGGATGAGAGAAGTAGGAAATCGCCGTTAGAATATCAAGGTAGGAATTGTTGCAGACAGGATCCACGCGTGGATGCTAAAATCAGTGGCCGAAACTGTAAGGAGAAACAGGACATCTGCACAGCCTCAGAGTATCTTCCTCCCCAAACTTATTAATTACTCTGGAGGTTTTAACATATGTCCACACAGTCATTGACGTCCGGGAGGTGGAGCTTAATTCCTCTCTTCTTGGGAGCAGGCTGGCCTTGACGACTTGCTTCTAAGAATAGACTATGGAGAGGGAAAAATAGTAACAGTGCAGCGGGAAACCAGGCAGCAGCACCTTCACCTGTGATCAAGGTGAACATCAGTAGGGAGAAGACCTGTGGACGTCACGCACCCCTGATGGGAAATGATGAAAACCCGCGATTTCTCACGGATAGAAACACTGGTGCAATTCAAAGTTAAGCAAGACGTTAACATTGTTAACATAAAGGAGGCTGGGTGAAGGGTATGTGGTAACCTTCTGTGCTATCTCGGAACTCTTCTGTAAACCTAAAATTATTTAAAAGTGAAGTGATTTTTATAAAACATGTGCCTTGGTTTGGATTCAGGATCCCCAAAATGTAGAATGTTAACTTGTTAGCCTTAATTTAAGCTATTTCAAAAGCCACAAATTCAATCTTTTACTCCCTCTGCAACATATAATGATATATATATATGTATATGTATATATATATATCACTAAAATGGAATTGTGCTGTCTGCATTCCTTTTGTTTGTGAATCCTCACCTGAGGATATTTTTCTATTGATTTTTAGAGGGAGTGAAAGGGAGGGGGAGAGACAGAGAGAGAGAAAAACATCAATGTGAGGAAGGCACATTGATTAGTTGCTTGGTTGCCTCCCACATGTGCCCCGACCTGGGCCGGAAATCCAGCTTGCAACCGAGTTACAAGCCCTTGACGGGAATGGAACCTGTGAAGCCTTTAGTCCAGCCGTGGGCAAACTACGGCCCACGGGCCGGATCCGGCCTGTTTGAAATGAATAAAACTTAAAAAAAAAAAAAAAAAGACCGTACCCTTTTATGTAATGATGTTTACTTTGAATTTATATTAGTTCACACAAACACTCCATCCATGCTTTTGTTCCGGCTCTCCGGTCCACTTTAAGAACCCATTGTGGCCCTCGAGTCAAAAAGTTTGCCCACCCCTGCTTTAGTCTAAGGGCCAACACTCTATCTACTGAGCCAAAACCAGCAGGGCTCTACACTCTTTACAGCCGGCTTTGTTAACAACATGCATTGTGAGTGATCCGTAAGGTTTATCACAAACTTTTGCCAGGAACTGGGCTCTTTTCTGTGCCCTGTGGAAGTTGTGACCTTCTGCCCACATTCTGAGCATTGCCCCAGTCCTTGTAACAGAGAGCCAGAGGACCCCCACCCCATCTCAGCACCCCATAACATAGGTCAAAGCCCACGAGAGGCTGCCTGGGACCTGTCCTGAGGCCTTTCAGAAAGAACTCTGAACTGGAAGCCAGGAGACCTGGGTTCCAGTCCTGACGATGTGGCCTTGGGCAAGTCATGCATTGTCTCTGAGCCTGTTTCTTCATTTGAAAAGTGGGGGGAAGATTCCTGTCTGTATCCGTCTCCCAGGATTCCAGGAGCATCCAAAGGAAGCTGCCATGGGAAGTGTGGGGGGCTGTGCATCAGATTGGCACCTGAGCACCAGGGTTCAAATCCCCCGTCTGCCCCTTCTGGCCTGGGCCATGTTGGCCGAGTGGCTAACCCCCTGGGCCTCTGCTTCCTCACCTAAAACTGGGACTGATGTCAGTTCCAACCTCTTGGTGCTGTGGGAGTGAATGAGGGTGAATGAGTGAAGGGCGCTGAGCACAGTGCCTGGTACAGAGTCACAGTCGGTGGCCACTGTAGTGATTGCCAGCTTGCGTGTTAACCAAATACACACAGAGCAAGCCTGGGGGCTTCCAGCACAACCATCTACCCCCAGATGCCAGTGGTGGCACGCAGCCTCCTCCTCCTCCCTGGAACCAGCCCCAGTAGACGTAGCCGGCGATTTCTTAACTCTGACAGCCAGCTCCCAGATGGCCAGCGTCTCCTGGCCCGAGACCCAGCTCCTGTGGCCATCGCAGAGCTGCCAGCCTGGGGTAGAAGCTTGGCCGGCCAGAGAACAGGCCTAAAGGGGCGAGGCTGCGGAGGGGGCAGGGCTGGGGGAGCGACAGGCCATCCTCCAGACTCCTCCAGTCTCCCTGGAGATGTCACAGGCTTAGCAGGGGCTGCTTGACACATGTCAGATAAAATAAGAAAAAATAAATAACAATGTTTATAAGAAGATTAGCGAGAAGGCGGCAAAATTTCTCTAGGGAGCCTCCTTGGCTGCATCTCGTAGTGACAGCTTCCATCGCCTTATCAGAGACGTAATGAGTTGCCAGGATTTGGGGTCATTAAAAATCCTCCCAGCCTGGACCTCCTCCCATTGCCTGTCGCCTTTGATGGTGGAGTCAGGGGGCCTGGTGACTGCGTGGGCCCCCTGCCCCACTGAGCTGTCTGCCCATTGTTGTCCCTGTTCGCCAGGGGACGGAGGTGAGATGGTAGGGCCCAGCTGGGCGGAAGTAATGCAACGCGACGGCTCAATTTGTGCCCGAGGCCCCTCGGGCAGAGGACCCATCTCCCTGGTGCGGATTAGGCTGTTTTATCTCAGCTGCCTTCAGAGACAAAGGGGCAGTGTGTGGGCGCATGTACGCGATGCGGCATCCACAGCTCCACACTGCACTGTGCAGGAGGGAGCTCGCTGGCCATCTCATCCAACGCCTCCCTTTGTACGTCGGGAAACTGAGGTCCGGCAAGGGGCAGAGGTCAGAGGTCTCAGCTTATTGGTCAGAGTCAGGCTTTGAACCCAGGTATCTGGACTCCCAGCTCAATGTTGGGTGTGGTAACTGGGTTACTGCATTTTTGTAGAGGGAGCAGAGTGGAGAAGTGATGATGGAAACAGACAACCCGATTCAGTGATAAGACACGTATGGGTCTCCCGTGATGTGCAAGCCACTGGGGGAGAAGCTAGGGGGACACAAGTCGTGGCCCCCGTCCAGCAGGAGTCATGAATGCAGAAGCCAGCGTCCACAGGCCAGCATCTGTCACGCACACGCCCAGCCCAGACGTGCCGGCCCATCCACGATCACTATCAGAGTCAGGGAAAGTGCCGCCTTTAATCACCTCCTTTGTCAAAGCTTATCTTCAAGGAGCTCAAAGCACTTGTAGTGTCTTCATTTTCTCAACCACTCACTGGCTCTACTCCCTTGAGAGAAGGGAAACTTGGGAGAGGGAGGGTCATCCTTGTGTTTCATTTCAGGAAACTGAGGCTGGGGGCAGCCCTTGAGGTAGCCCACTCGTGCGCCTCTGGCTGGTGCCTCTGGCCGGCGCCTCGGTGCTGGGCCACGCTGCGGAGTGTGCTCGGTGAGCAGAGTGAGGCTAGGTCCCAGGCCCAGCCCAGCGTCGCCCTTCTGCCGGGTGGCCTTGCGCAGTGAACAACCTGCCCAAAGGCACATGGCAGCCTGCTGTCATACTTAACTGGAGATCTCTCTGAGCTAGACCTCTGGCAAATGGCAAAGCCAGGAAGGTCCCTCTTCTAGGGAGAGCACCTAACATCTTCAAACACCGGTGTTCTCACCTGTGAACAGGGTCGCTCAGAGCCCAGGAGGTCACTGGGCTGATTTGATGAGATACTAGATGTTACTGTGTCTTGGGAACTGTTAGGTGCCACATAAATATCAACCTTGGTTATTCATCAGGTTGCTTCATGGAGCCAGTCACTCCACCCATCCTTTCCTTTTCAATCCTGTGCCTGTCCCCCCAACCCCACCCCCCACCCCAGGGTGTGTCCACCAGGCTTCCTCCCAGAGAGATCCCAGCCCAGCCAAGGTCTTACCTGTCAGCACCCCAAGGTCACCTAGTGCACGGAAGCCAGGGCTGGAAGTTCCTGCGCATCCCCACCCCAGACCACACCTGAGGAAGGAAGGGAGCAGCCCATTTCACAGGCGGGAAAGCCCAGCCCCGTCAGGCCAGCAGCCCCTGCCTCAACCCACCGCCCCTCCCCCTCAGCCTTGGCTGCTCTGGCTTCTCAGCTATTTCAGCTGGAAGGGATCTTACCTCACAGGGGGGCTTTGGTCCAATCCTTCCTTCTGGAGTCGGGGTAACAAGAAACAGAGAGGAGCAGGGAGCGTGCCGGTCCCAGCACAGAACCCTGACCCTGAGCAGCTCCGGGAGCTCCTCTCCAGCAGTGGCCAGGGAGGTGTGATGTCCCTCAGCATACGTCCCTCAGAGCCTCTGAGGGCCCTGAGGCATGGGGGCCCAGGGTGCTCCCAGAGACCAATCCCGGGTGGCAAGTGGGGAGTGGGTGCACCTTGGGCTCAGAGCGGGACTCCCAGCTCGGGACTGGAGTCTCTGTCAGAGCAGCTTGCTCCGTCACAGGCCCCACTGGTACGGCCAATACAACACACATCCCTGGTGAGGCCATAGAGTCATAGGAGAGACAGATGGGTTTCCTCTCTGCAGCTGTGGCTCTCAACCCCTGGGTCTCTGGTGGCCTGGGACCCTGGCTGGGCCCTCAGCCCTGGTGCTGGGTCCATGCTGGGTCTCCATCAGTCAGGAGGGATGTCCATGCCACACTCACCAGCAATAACAGAATGGAAGTTTGCATGCAATTTACTTTTGAAAAGTAAATTGAGCCGAAACCGGTTTGGCTCAGTGGATAGAGCGTCGGCCTGCGGACTGAAAGGTCCCAGGTTCGATTCCGGTCAAGGGCATGTACCTGGGTTGCGGGCACATCCCCAGTGGGAGATGTGCAGGAGGCAGCTGATCGATGTTTCTCTCTCATCGATGTTTCTAACTTTCTATCTCTCTCCCTTCCTCTCTGTGAAAAATCAATAAAATATATTTTTAAAAAAAGAAGAAAAAAAAGAAAACCAATTCTATAAAAAAAAAAAGAAAAGTAATGTAAATTGAGTCGATTCAAGGCTGCCCCTGTAATGCTGCCTCTCTCAATTGCTTACATGCCAATTCTGAAGCAGGAGACCGTGGTAATAACCATAATAAATAATAACTAGTACTCGAGGAGCACTTGCTGTACATTCTATCTGCAGGATCTGTGTTATTCCTCTAACAACAATGGAGAGGCAGGGACTACTATTAGCCCCATTCTCCAGATGTAAAAACTGAGCCTCAGAGACAGTGCCCTTGCCCATGATGGACCAGCTGGTATGGGTTTGAACCCAGGCCGTGGGATGTCAGGCCTTGTCAGTCAGTTACTGGGTGGAGTCCAGCCGACCCCAGTAACTTTCCCGACTTGGTCCCCATTGGCCAGTGCTGCCCTTAGACGGTCATCGTCTGTTCTGTGGGTCTGCAAAGAGGGGAAGGTGACAAACCTGGCTCTCCTGCCGTTGTCTGGGCAGTGCCGGAGTCCCAGGAGCCCCTCCAGAGTGGAGCCCGCCTCCTCCCTCAGCCCTTCCCTCCTCCACCCCTTCCAATGCAGTCTCCTCCCAGAACATAATGAGTCATGTCCTGCACCACGGGGTTTCAGTGTCTGTTTGTGAGAGGCCAGCTGACAAGCTCTGTTCTCCTTTTGGGGATCCAAAGCTTATTAGCTTTACAAAACTACACAGCCCGCATCCTCGCCGCGGCAGTCCAGAGGGGCAGGGTGTGCAGAAGGCCTGGGCCGCACCGCCCCCTCCCTCCCACCCCCACAGGGCCCAGTGGGACTTGCTCTTCTGATTGACCTGGGGAAACGGAGGCTGCTCTCCCTGCAGGAGTGCCTCCTCCTTTGGGTCCCAGAAAGCCCCCGAGAAGCCCCTGGCCCCCCTGTCTCTATGGCCTGCGGGGGGGGGGGGGGCGGGGAGGAAATCGAGGGGGAAGCATTTGTTTCTCCTCAACAAAGGAGCTCATTTCTCTAGGCAAATGAGTTGGGGAGGGAAGGACGCGGCTGGAGACCAGCAGTGATTAATTAGAAAGGAAATGAGTGGCCGGCAGAGATGGGCAAGGGGTGAGGCAGGGCAAAGGGCGAGGCAGGCTGGTGAGGGGCGAGGCAGGCAAGGGTGGGCTCCGGGCAGAACAGGAGCCGAGCCCTGAGCAGGCACTGGTTGTGCCTGCCGTGGACCCCGGGGTGGGAGGGAAGGTCGGGGCACACTGCCTGGCCTGCTGGAGTTTACGGCTCACCAGGGAGGGGAGGCCTGAGCTGAGGGCACGGAGGCTGGACGTTGAAAGGAGGGGGCAGGAGCCATGCAGGGAACCAGGGGGGTGTATGCCTGACTTTCCTGAGGCAGGATCAACCCAGGTAGTGCCCCTGCTGACCAGCCGGTGCTCAGGCCGCCCTGCAGCTCCGTGGGTTCATCCAGTCATCCCCTCACTGTCACATCTAGCTCTGCCCATTCTGGTCCACGCCGTCAAACTGGTCTAACCCTGTCCCAATCCATCACCGCTAGATCCACTGACAAACTGTATTATCTACAGGGCGGGGCGGGATGAGAGAGGGCCGTGGGATAAAGGCCGTGTCAGATGATGGGCTCTAGTGGGCAAAAGAAACGCCTGGGCTGCTCACAGGCCGGGCAAGGGGTTGGATCCAAGTCTGGGGCGCTGCTCTCAGCCCAGACCCTGCTTGGGTCCAGGTCACAAAATGCCAGAGCGTAGGGATCACCGAGTTCAATGCCTCAGATGTAGACCGAGGGCCAGAGGAGGCTGGGACTTGGCTCCAGCCACAGACCCTTGCGGTAGGAATGGGGCTGGGTTTGGTCTCCTGGTTCCTGCCAGGGCTCTTCGGGTCATCTCTACGTGTCTCCTTCAGGAACCGGTGGCAGCACAGAATTCGCAGCCCCTCTTTTCCTGGGCCTTTTACTCCCCCTGCCTGTTCTCTGGGGGCCATGGTTATTCCATCTGTCCAATGGGTGTCCGCCACGAGTGCCCCTTACAGCATGTCCCCTTTGACTCCACCTCACATGTTCACCCCTCACCCCCACCCCAGCTGCAGTGGCACCCTGGCACTTGCAGCGTTAAATCCCAAAGCTCCTCCCTGACTCCCCACTAATGACACACTTCTCTCTCCGAGTGGCAGTGGCGGTGGGGTGCTGGCTAAGAATAGAGTTTGACGCTCTTGGGCTCTGCTCGGAAAAGCTGTGACGACACAGGGTGTTCTGTCTGCGGTTCCACAGTGCTCCCGGCCCGGGACCTTGCGGCCTCTTCTTTGGCCTCAACTAGGCAGGGAGGCTGAGGGCCACACCCTGCTCGTCCCTCCCTGAGGCCCAAATGAGGCCCAAGAGGAGGAGCCAAGGGGAACTTGCTGCCCTAAAAAAGTCTGTGGCTCCGACGGTTTCACAGACAGTGTTGGTCAGGGTCTTTCTGACCGGCCAGGGCCACCGGATACCCTTGTGCATCAGATCTTCACCCACCTCCCCTCAGAGTGGGGGGACTGAGACAGACGGGACGGGGCTTACCTGGGGTCCCCCAGCTGCCAAAGGCAGGAGCCAGGATTTGACCCCAGGGCCCATTTCTTTCTTGGAGGCAACACACCCAGGATGACACAAGGTCTCTTGTCCCCACTTCCCCCAATCAGTTGCAGCTTCTTACTGCCTTTCCCTGCCTAGCCCCAGCCCTTGACTCCTACACAAAGGATGGGTTTGATGCCAAGAGCAAAGAAACATCACCTGGTGATGATAATGATAATGGTGATGATGGTGGTGATAGTGGTGGTGGTAATGGTGGTGATGGTGGTAGTAGTGGTGGTGGTTGGTGATGATGGCGATGGTGGTGGTGGTGATGATGGTGGTTGTGGTGGTGATGGTGGTGGTGGTGGTGATGGTGGTAGTGATGGTGGTGGTGATGGTGATGGTGGTGGTAATGGTGGTGATGGTGGTAGTGATGGTGGTGGTGATGGTGATGGTGGTGATGGTGATGATGGTGGTAATGGTGGTGATGGTGGTAGTGATGGTGGTGATGGTGATGTGATGGTGATGGTGGTGGTGCTGGTGGTGGTGGTGGAGGTGGAGGTATAAGTAAAGGTTAGCTATCATAACAAGAAATGCTGCTATACTCATTATTACCATCATCATGCTATCCATCACATCACCATCTACCGTGATCTCACATATGGCATAAAGGAGCACCACACAGGGACCTTACATGTGGTGCCCTCATCCTGCCAGGTGAGCAATAACAGTGAAGAGTTATGGGGCCCTCACCATGTGCCAGGCACTCCAGCACATGAGGTATTTGTGCTGAAGACATTCAGCATTTTACATGTAATAACATGGTTAATCCTCAAAATCCACAATACTCCTATTTTAAGGATGAGTAGACTGAGACACAGAGCAGTGAAACAGCTCACCCAAGTTTGCACAGCTGTAAGTGGCTGAGCCAGGATTCAAGCCCAGGCAGCCTGTCACTCGTCTGTGCTCCCACCTGACTGTCTCTCCACTACGCTCAGTGAGAAAGGTTTGACCTTTAAGGGTCCATAGGTAAGCAAATAGAGGGGCATCCGTGAGACTTGTTCTTTGGTACTGAGCCTCCCAGAGCTGGCCTGGGAGTTCAGCTGTCATCGGCACCTCTCCTGTGCCCACCCCTGGTAGAAGTCCTTGAAGTCCAAAGTGGGCCCCTGGAACATGGTGATCTGGTCATGCGTCCCCTGTCTTCCCGGGGCAGGATGAGACGCGGCGCTGTGATAGGAGCGCATCCCTGTCGCTTCTGGGGAAGGAGAGTCAGACCTTCCCAGGGAAGCAGAGCAGCCAGCTCAGGAGACATGCTCTCTCCTCATGGAGTGACAGCGAGCTCAGCACTGAAATCCGGCCGACTGGCCACCTGTCCAGGACACACGCACACATTCACACCCCCACGTGCACATGATATTAAAGTCATATTTTTGGTTGCTGGGAAGGCGCACTTGTCACTTCCTCTGCCCTCGGCAACCCGCTGGCCCAGCTTCCCTCTTACTCCCTGCCTCATCGTGGAGCGCCATCCATTTGTATTTATATAGATAAATCGGCCGGGCTAATTAAAGTTCTCTCGCTGGAGAGTGAGGGAATAATAAAAAGGGAAAAACTTGGAATGGAGCCGACTGAAAGCTGGGGCGCTTGGAGCTAAAGCCAGAACCCACAACGTAAAGGAGGCCAGGGGGTCCAGCCAATGCCTCTCCCTGCCCAGCAGACAAGGCCATGTAAGTCCACTCCCACCCCCCCCCCACCAGGGGAGCCAGAGGGTCACTCCAGAGCCCCAGGAATGAGGGTGCTGGCAGGAGCCCCGTTCACTGTGTACTTTGTGCTATGGTGCCACATATGTGCCATCTCTCACCTCAGGGTACACAGCGCTGAGCTCTAGTGACAGGCTGCCTGGGCTCAAACTTGCAGCTATGCAAATACAGTGGATTAATTTGCTGTTCTGTGCCTCAGTTTACTCATCTGTAAAATGGGAGCATCATAGGTTTGACGCTTTAACAGTGTTAGCACACTTACATGACTTAGAACAGAACCTGGCGTGTGGTGAGGGCCCCATAACTCTTTGCTGTTATAGTTTGCACTGTAGAGTGAGAGCACAGAATGTAAGGTTCCTGTGAGGTTCTGGTGCACAGAGGGGGCCTCTCCAGGACCAAAAAGCCTCCTTCCTGCAGCTTCCCAGATAACTGGGCAGCACCAGCTGAACGCTGCCTGGTCAGGCCTCCACCCCCAACACACCCTGGGCCAGAGACCCAGGGGCCACCTTGCCTAGGATCCCCCCAGCTGAGCTTCCAGGATGGGCTGTTCTCTCCTGCTAACAAGACAGCTGCTCCAGTCCCTGCCTGAGAGATGCTTTCTAACTAAGCCCTGCAGCTGGGGGTGCGATGGCTGGGCTCCCTAGGACAGAGCAGGCCTGGGGCTGTTTGCACTGTGCCCTATCCTATCTTCCAGCCTCTTTTCCATCTCTTTGGCCTCAAATACCCCTAATGCCTCCACTGCCCTTGGGCTGAGCCCGGAGAACAGGCCACCTTCCCCTTCTGGAGGGGAAGGCAGCTGAGGAATTGTATCCCTCACAACCCCTCCTTTTCCATTTTCCTGAGCCTCTGTCCACAGAAGGCAGGGAGCCCGTGGGGCTGAGAAACCTGAATGGTCCTTGTTCTGTGACCAACAGGTTGTGTGGCCTGGGTCGTTTCCAGCCCTGAACACACACACGTAGCCCTCCAGCTCAGCCCTCCGGGATGCCAGACAGCCCCAAAGAGCAAAGAGGGAAGAGCCACCATTGCAGCCCTGGACCTATTTGCTCAGAGGAGCCAACTGGTTCCAGGAGGACTCAGCACCTGCAAGTCTTGTACTTGAGCTCAGATTTCTCCTAAAGCTCCGAGAGGCCTCGGCCCCAGAGGGGGAGGATGATGTAGGCTGAATTCCTGACCCTCCCCCCGAGGAGAGCGTTGCCCCCCTTCACCAAAGCCCAGCCCCCAGAGGGAGCACCCTCCCCCCAGCAGTGAGCAAGGGCCAATCTTAAGCTGCCTTCTTCCTGTCATGCAAGTCTCAACTCAGATGTCCCCTCCTTTGAGAGACTGTCCCTTACCACCCCCTGCCCATCTCTCAATGCCATGCACTGTCTGTTTTGTCTTCATAGCACTCATCTTCATTTAAAATGTCCCTGTTTGGTTACAATTTTGTTGTCTGATTCTTCCAACTAGAAAAAAGCTCCTATTCAGTTCATAGATCCAGCACCTGGCAGTTGAATCCTTTCTAGAAGGGTAGGCCAATGAGTGAGTAGATAGCTGGATGAACCCCCAGGGAGACGGTCGTCCATGCAGCCCCCAGAGGAGAAGGTCAGACCAGGTGGGCTGAAGCCGGGGCACCTGAGGAAACAGCTGGGCCTGTTGGATTCAGAGGCCGGGGGCCCGGCGCCTCCTGTTTGTCAGCCCGTGAGGGCGACGGTCTGGTCCCCTGAGCCCTAAGTGAGTAGGGGAGCAGAGTGAGGGCAGCGGAGGAGGAAGGATGAGCCAGATATAACTTAGGGACAACGAGGAAGCCACCGGAAGACAGAGAGGGGGAGAGGAAAGCTCTGACAATGCGCGGGGCCATCACTCACTGGCAGGATGGCCCAGTCCAGGTGCCTCTCCAGGGCTGGCTCATCCTTCCCATTATCCCTCGGCACAGTGACGCCAGGAAAGCCCCTCCCGGCCACCCCTGGAAACCTCATGGCCCGTTGAGCTCATCCCTTCGTTTGTGCCTGGGCCGGAAGGTGAGACATAGAGAGGGCCAGAGACTTGCCCAAGGTCATAGAGCAGAAGTGGCCAGACCCCATCTCCTGTCTGCCTGAGCAGGGCTCTTCCCACCCCCCAGGCCATTGCAGGGTGTGCATGTCCGCACCCTCCCCCCACCTGCCCCTCTCACTCCCCATCAGCCCCAGCAGACCTCGCCTGGGCATCAGCCACCTATTTCTAGGCAGCGCTTGCTGTCCAGGGCCTGAGCGTCAAAGCCTAAAAATAAAAAGACAGATTGTCCACTTCGGCGGTAATTACTGCCTAAAAAGACCCAGTGGAGAGAAAGAGAGAGAAGGAATAAAGGGGGAAAAATATCTCATAGCTGAGCATCCATCACAGGCAGACAGGCAGGAGGAGGGAGGGGCTGAGGTCAAATCAGTGGGGCTCTCAGGCCTCTTACCTCCAGCCCTCCCTCTCAGCTCCTCTGGACTAGATGGAGACCAGGCAGGTCATGTGGGAGACCTGGGCCCGCTCAGCTGCCCCAGCCGTGACCATCACCAAAAGGCAGCCTACTATCGGGACTCGGTTGTCTCACAAGTACAATGGGATCGTTCATTCACTTAACAAATATGTATTGAGTGCCAACTGGCCACGGTGTGTGTAGATGGAAGTGGAGGAACCATGAGGTGGTTATTCCAACAGTCAAGAGGGGAGATGACAATGGTTAGGACAAGGGCTAGAAGAGGATGGTTTGGATGGTAATTCAAGAGTTGAGCCATGTCCTGTGATGGATTGGATGCAGCAGGGAGGGAGGGGCAGGAATTGACGAGAACCCCAGATATCTGGACAGAGCAACGGGGTGGGTGAAAGAGCCATTTACCAAAAGGAGAAGGCACTGTCACCCAGGTTTTTGAGTGGCGGTGGGTGCGTTAAGAGCTCTCTTTTGACCAGGATGATTCCATATGCCCGCATGGTGGTATCTCCATGTGACTACACCGGGAACGTGTTATGGAAACAAATGCAGAGCTCAGTGGCCTGGCCCAGGCTGCAGAAACAAATGTAAAATCCATCAGCAAGGGGCTGGTCTTTAAATTCACAGGCCTGGGGGAGGTGACCCAGGATAGGAGAGGGGAGAACTCAGACCGAAGCCTGGGCTCCTCCACGTTGAGGGGTTGGGCAGTGCAGGGTCCATGAAGGAGACTGGGAAGGCCGTGAGGTGGGAGTGGAACCAGCGGAGGTGGGGGAGAGACTGTCCCCAAAGGGGAGGTTGTCTCAACCAGGCAGGCTGCTGCTGGACATCGAAGAAGATGAGGACAGCAATGGGCAATGGGACCCCGGGTTGGTAACTCAGTCACTGGAAATCTTGATGAGAACATTCCACTGCAGTGAAAAGGAGAGAATGGGATGGGACAGTGGAGAAGGCATGTGACATTCTCTGCTCTTCAGAGAGCTCACGGGGCGGGGTGGAGGGGGGGTGTGGGGGAGGGAGAGGGAGGTCAGCGGAGATCTGTTGTCAGGTGGGAGAACTGGAACACATCTGAAGGCTGATGGGAATGAGCCAATAGTAAGAGATTTGTGGTGCCAGAGAGAGAGTGGACTGGAGGTGCCGGCTGTGGGGACCCGGGGGACAGGAGAGGTGGCAAACTGAAGCACTGTGGCCTTGCGGGGTGACAATGAGAACTTTCTTGGGCTGGCGTGGACCATGTTGCACTGATGTGCAGTGGCCCGGGCGTGGAGGTGGCTGACAGGCCTGGGAGGGGCACACTCAGGATGCAGGCTGCCCTGCTGGAACTCTGGACCCAGAGGCCACGGGTTAGTCGTGGGCACTGCTGCTCCTCGGAGGGCTGAGGGGTGGGGACAAGAGGAACAGCAGAGCCTAGGTGGGGGAGGGCAGAGGCAGGACACCCCGGGGCCAGGTGGTCCAGGGCCAGGTGAGACAGGCCTGGAGCAAAATCAGCAGACTTCTTACCTTGTGACCTATGGGAAGGGCACTGGGCTTGTTGGTCCTGACCCAGCCCTCTGCCTCTCCTGGCTTTGCGTGTTGCAGGGGGACTGCCTCTGCGAGCTGTGTCTCCCAGAATCCCAGTTCAGCTGTCTCCTGACCAGGGGGCGAATGGGAGGCACTGGTGGAAGCTGAGGCAGGAGGAAGGGAAAACCCAGATTATATCTCCCCTCCCCATCTGCTCTGGGTGGCATCTTCTTAAGTCCCCTCTGGGACTCCAGCTCCCAAAGGACACATCCATGACACTCCAGCTTCGCCCTGTGGCCTGCAGGCTAGGATGGCCAAAGCCTCCAACCATCACCCATCCCTTCCGACCTCTCAGCTCTCCATCACCTGTGAAAACGACTCCCTGCACTCAGTCCTCCTGTCGCAGATACTTGAGGGCCCTGCTCTCCTAGTTAGAGCCTGACTGTGATGGCAAGTGGCTGGGCTTCTCAGGCCTTCTCAGCTGTGAAATGTGGACAGTTTCTCCCTCAGAGCCCTGGCCGGGATCAGGTGAGATAATGAATAGAAACCCTGGGCACTGGGCCACGCACAGAGCAGTGACAAGTGGGTGTGTGAGTTAAAGCCCATTCACTCCACACTCACTTCTTCAGCTCCTGCTCTGCGCTGCATGCTGGGGACACCCCAAATCCACACCTGGCCCCTGGCTTATGGGCCTCTGCCCCTGAACAAGCAGGCCGAAGTAGAGCAGCAATGCAGGTGTGTAGGAACTGGGCTGCACCCGACACAAGGGTCCCCACTTACTCTGCAGGCTGGGTGGATGGGGAACTTCCAGAGGCCACATCTGAGCTGACCATGTGCTGGGAGGACAGCTTTGGGCTCCTGGGGAGCAGGGACTATGCATCCTGCCCACTTCCCGCGTGCCCTGGCGCAGCGTGTTAACACTAGCAAGTAACTGTGCACAGGCCCCCTTCACCCAGAGCTCCCCCAGGTCCAAGCACAGGGCGGAGTGCCTCACCTGCACTCCTTCCACTCCTTCCAGCACCCCTGGGATTAGAGCCCATGCCATCCCTCTGTGCCCACCCATTTGATGGGGTGGGGAAACTAGGTACTCAGGAACTGTGACTGACAGGCACGAGGTTAGGAGGCAGATCCAGATCGAGGGGGAGTCTGCTCCTATCACGATAGACTCCTTCACTCAAATGGCACCAAAGCCAGGCGGGAACGGCGGCCTGCCAGGTGCCAGGTGTGTGCCCGGGACAATGCCATTCACATCCTGCTCTAGGTGCCTGGCGCTCCTTGGTGCTGGGCACAAACAGCCTGCACAGAGGGAGGGGAAAGGGGCTCTGCCAGCCGGCAAGGCTCAGCTGGCTCCGGCGGGGAAGGAGGCAGAGCCATGCAGTGACTGGGGAGAACCAGGGCCTGCTCCTTGGTCCTGGGGCTCAGACAGCAGGAAGTCAGGCCCCAGTAACCAGTGCCCGAACCAGCAGCGTGCCCCCACCCCTTCTCCCATTGTTGGCTCCTGAACAGCCCTGGAGTTGCTAGAGCGGCAGCTGACACAGAGGCCCGCCCAGGGCCTGACCCCACGCTGACAAACCCTGGAAACTCCACAACCTTGGAAAGTAGTCAAATCCCAATAACAAAATAGCTCCCACTTCAAACCCAGGGCATTCAAGATATCATCTGTGAGGTTTCCTGTTCATGATTTTCATTAAAAATAGTGTTCAATAAGAGCATTTAACCAGTGAGGCTCCGCTGTAGGCCTCGATTTCTTCACCTGTAAAACGGGCCTATTAGCGCTCCTGTGCAGCCTTCGCCCCGGCGTGGGGAAAGGGCAGATGAGACGAGATCCAGGAAAGCAGCCCGTGAGCTGAACACGCGTGTCCTTCCAGCCCGTGCTCAAGGCCACGTCTTCTCCTCTGCGTGCCCCTCCTTCTCAGTCCCCCACAGAACTGCAGTGACGACCGCCTGCATGCAGGGCTCTGGGCTTTCCCTGCCTCGGTTTCCCCTCTGTGCGCTAGAGAGAGTGCCCCATCTATTTCCCCAGAAACAGCCAGGACTCAGTGACAGGTGAGAAAAAGAAAACAAGAGGAGGTCAGTAAGGGGTTGGCAGGTTGCCTCTACATTCAGAGCCTGGGTGGCTTTCCCTGGCCTTGTGCCAGGCGGCGGGGCTGGGCGCTGGGGACCTCTTTAAGCTGCGCAGCCCAACTGCAGCAAGATTGCACACCCGCCCCACCCTCCCGCCTCCTCAGCCACACAGTCCCCTCCAGGAGGCACAGCCAAGGCTCGGGCAGGGCTCTCTCTCTCTCTGAACTGGTGCCCTGTGCCCAAGCCCCCACTGCTCCACCTGGTGCTGGACAGACTGAGCACATGGTGTCAACAGGGAATGTTCTTAGAGCCACATCTGTCAGCCCAGGCTCAGGCCCACCCTCGTGCAGACCCGCTCCTCTGGGCTGCCCCTCCTCTGGGCTGCCAGTCCCACCCTATCACACAAGAGCCCTTCCCTGCACAGCCAAGAGGACTGTAGAGCCGGAAGTGCCCTCAGAGGTTGTTGTCCCCTCACCCCCACCCCCACCCCATGTGTCTGGAGGAGAACCCCGAGGCCGGAAAGTGGAGCGGCCTGGGCTTTCCATGGGGCTTTTCCCTGCTCTTTTCCTGCTGCCTCTGCAAGTCCAGCCCTGAGTCACCTTCTGGCAGTCACAGCTGCTGTTGTTTAGACAAGTACTCCTGACGTTCCCGCCATAATGATGCAAGCAGAGGGGGCCACCCCCACACTTCTAGCCCACGTGTGTGCTAAGGTCTCTGCACCGGGTCTCATGCAACCCTCACAATGTCCTGTGAGCAGGTCCAATTATGAGCCGCACTTTATAGGTGAGGAAATCGAGGCTAAGGGAGGTTAAGAAATTTGGCTAAGACCACACAGTACGTGACACAACCAGGGCTCCAACCCACATTTGCGAGACTCCGTGACCACCAGCCCATGTGGCCCAGGCACTGGGGAGCCTGGACTGGGGGCTGCAGCTGTTGCTGACTCCCCATCTTCCTTAAGAGCTGCCTTTGAAAGCACCTGCTCCGTGCCAGGCCTATCACCAGGCCCTGGGGGTTCAGTGAGGAATGAAACCCAGTCCCAAGTCCCAAGGGGCATTAGAGTCTCAAGGACAAGGCCAGATAGGCTTGCCTTTGGATAAAGAACCATGTGGTTAACCTTTAACATGTCACTTCAGTGGTCCCTCCCCTCCCCCATCTGTGAAATGGGCCTCAGAGGCCTGAGCTAATGAGCTAATGGCTGGGACCCAGCTCGGGAAGTGTGATAAGTGCTCCACGCGCAAGGCCCCATTAAAGCCATTATCCGCGGCCTGGGTGTCCCTCTGCAAGTGGACTCCCAGTGACCACAGATGGGCACCCTACCTCCAGGGGCTGTGGCTGCAGGCATGAGCCGCCCCCTTTGAAAGCCGCTCTCACCTCGGGGGCACGCCTCCCCATTATGTCTCAGGTAAACCGCCCCCAGCCCCAGCCTCAGCCCCAGCAAACCACTGAGGGCGGATGGTGTGTCCCCGCTCAGGCACCACCCTCGCCTTTCACTAATGCCCTCTAATGGGCCCGTTTAGCAGCCCTGTCTCGCCTGTCACCACAGCAGCTAATTGCTACTCCTCCTGGAGCCCCACACGGGCCTCTGCAATCAGCCAGCATTAGCTGCCGCAGCAGACACGGCCACCCCACTCAGTGCCACTCAGTCCCCCAGCCTCTCCGAACCCCCACAGGCCCACATTCCTGCTGTTGTATCCAGGGGCCCCTACACTGCCCTACACACGTCCAAGGAGAAGAAAAGGAAGGAGAAGGGGGGTGGAGGCAACAGGCATAGAGTTGTTGGCAGGCAGGGGTGAGGAGAGAGGTCTCAGTCCCCGAAGAGGAATGAAGGTCAAGTCCTGGCCCCAGACCCTGTCCTACCGCAGGGAACCTGCAGAGCTGACTCTGGACAAGGGCTTGAGAGCAAGTGCTTGTTGAGGAGCCGCCCCAGGAAGCGCCGCGAGAAGGGACAGCGGGGAAACAGTGCTCAGTGAGAACACTCGACACCGTGAGTCTCCTCTGTAGGCCTCAGCTTCCTCATCTATAAAACGGGCCTATTAGCTCTACTGTCCAGGAAGGGGACGGAAGCTGCCAAAGGCGATGAAGGAGCAGGTCACAGCTCTGGCCACTGGCGCTGCCCCACAGGGTCCCTCTGAGAGGCTATGTGGAATGGACCTGGGATTTTCTCACAGACAAGTGAGGAAGCTGGGATGCTTAGCCCAGGGCCACTCCTGGGCGTGGTGGCTCCCGCACTTCCAGCCAGAGCCCTGTCGGGAGACACAGGGAGTCCACTGGCTGGATGGCAACTGGCTGCTGGGGCCGTCCTGCTACCGGCCCCCAAACCGTGGTCCCCACGCAGGAGGGAGGAAGCAGACTCAGCACTCACCCGGGTAGTCTCTGGGCTTGTAGAGACCAGCAGGGAGTGGAGGCCACCAACCCTGCTCTCTGGCTGCGGCAGAAGAATCCTAGCGCCCAAATCCAGAGTGATGTTGGCAACGCTGCATGCCCAGCTCCTCTCATCCTGGGTCTTCCTTCAGGCTGGTCCCTCTGCTGACAATGTCCTCCCCAAGCCCCTTCCTTGGGAATTCATGGCTGCCCCGGGTTCAGCTCAGCTCTGCATCCTCGCAGGGCCGGTGACGAGACTTGGTGGACCCTCTGAGTCAGAGGACCTGAGGTTCCATGTGGCAAAGAAGGCAGAGGTCGATGAGCTGGCCCTGGTTAGGACAATCTCGGGAGCCAACCTGTATTAGGAACAGCATCTTGGTCACTGCTTGAGCCCTGATTGGAGGCTCACCCAGGTTTGTTGCCCGACTGCTTAGAGGTCCCAGAGTCCTCGGGCACCCTCTCTCTCTGCTCACCCCATGTGATGCTTTCTCTGGGATTCTGGGCTGAACGCCCTCCTCTTCTCACTCTCTCTCGCCCTCTTCCATGGCAAGTTCTTCTACTCCCAAGATTTTACTGTCCATCACTATGCCGATGCCTTTGAAGTCTCCACCTGCAGCTCAGGTCTCTCTCTGCAGCTTCGGTCCCCATATATTTGGCAGTGGGCAGACATCTCTACCTGCAGGTCCCTCAGGAACCTCAAGCCCAACCAATTCCAGTGACCACAGCTTCTCCTCATCCGGAATCTGCTCACATCATGCATCGTCCATCTGTCACCCAAGGCAGAGTCATAGCGGCCACCTTGATGTTCTCACCGGCTCCCCAGCCACACAAGCAAGATGTGCATATTTCATCTGTTAAATGTCTGTCCTTATCTTGTCGCCTCTATAACCACACCCCTAGTGTGGGTCCTCATAATGCCCCCTTAAATCAGTGGTTCTCAACCTTCTGGCCCTTTAAATACAGTTCCTCATGTTGTGACCCAACCATAAAATTATTTTCGTTGCTACTTCATAACTGTAATGTTGCTACTGTTATGAATCGTAACGTAAATATCTGATATGCAGGATGGTCTTAGGCGACCCCTGTGAAAGGGTCGTTTGACCGCCAAAGGGGTCGTGACCCACAGGTTGAGAACCGCTGCCTTAAATGCATGCCATCTTGCTCCATCCTTGCCTCTGCTCCCAGTCCCTTTCAATCCACAGCTGCAAAGACCTTCCCAAAACATCCGCTGGGTTATGTCACCTTCTTATTTCAAAGCCTTCGGTGATATTCCATCAACCAAGGATGAAGTTCAAGCTCCTCACTGTGACCTACAAGTCACTGTACCCTCCTTCTCATCACCTCCTGCCTCTGATTCAAGGCCCCAACCAGACAGCGCATCTTTCTTTTCTCAGAATGGGCTGTGCTTCCTCTCAACTGTGGGCCTTTGCATGACTGGTTTCCTTCCCTTTCCTTCGAATGCCTGGGCCTCCGGCTTCCTAACAGCTCCCAGATTCTAATATGCAGTCAGACTTGAGTAAGTATGGAACGGATGTTAGGAAATGTTTATTTAACAAATGAGTGTATGTCGAATGAAAGTGTGAACGAGCCCCATCTAGTCGCTAACACAGGCTCTATACAGGGTTGGGCAAACTTTTTGACTCGAGGGCCACAATGTGTTCTTAAACTGGACCGGAGGGCCGGAACAAAAGCATGGATGGAGTGTTTGTGTGAACTAATATAAATTCAAAGTAAACGTCATTACATAAAAGGGTATGGTCTTTTTTTTCAATAGTTTTATTCATTTCAAATGGGCCAGATCCGGCCCGCGGGCCGTAGTTTGCCCATGGCTGCTCTAGAATGAAACAGGAAGGTCCTGGCCCTTCCTTTGCCAGCTGTGCAAACCCAGACAAGTCACTTTCTTGAGTTTCCTTTGCCTCATGGGACAGAATGCTCAGCTTTTGGGGTGCTTGTGAGGATGAAACAAGGTGATCGGGTCCTCTGGCACCATGTCACACAGATAAGGGCTAGTCAATGGCAGCTGTGATGAGCACCATCTCCCTCGCCCAGGCCCTGCCCTAGCAGGCCAGGGAGACACTGCCACCAGCCATTGGCCTCCCCTCCCCCTGTCAGCCTGGCTGCTGTTCCAGCTGCTCAGTGCATGACTGTCATATGGCTTCACCATGAGGACAACCGAAGAAGGAACTGTCCTGGATGCCTCACACAGAGGGGCAGCAGGGGCTGCGGGAGGGGGCCCAATGAGGCTCCGCCTGCCGCCGAAGGCAGGTTACGCAGGGCCCGTAGAACACGTGATGCAGTGCAGGGAGTGAATGCTGGGCCTCTTCCTGTTTGTGCTGATGTGTCTGAGAGTGACAGTCCCTGGGCTGCAGCTGGTGCACACTGACAATCCCTTCACTCCTCCACTCCTGGGAGCAAGGGTGCTGAGCTTGTGAGGGCTCGCCAGCTCCTGGAGGTTCCCCGAGAGACAGGTTGGCGTGTGTTGGCTGGGCAGGGACTTTCTGAGATGAGCCAGGTTCTGCTGTCCCTCTTACCCTCCACCTCTGTTGTTGAGGTAGCTGCCGTGCCAGGCCAGTCCTCAGGCTCAGGACTGGGCTCTGAGCAAGCCTGGAGAGCCTTGCGAGCTCTCGCCTCACTGCAGAGTCCCAGAGAGATAGGAGTTGGCCTGGTCGACCCGCAAGGTCACAGACTAGCCCAGGCCTTCAGATTCTCAGATGGACAGCCATCCAGGGCAGCCTAGGTGTCCCAGGCCGGCCCCA
The DNA here is from genome assembly GCF_964212035.1 of Myotis nattereri. Taxonomy (NCBI): domain Eukaryota; kingdom Metazoa; phylum Chordata; class Mammalia; order Chiroptera; family Vespertilionidae; genus Myotis; species Myotis nattereri. The sequence goes on along the minus strand of NC_138088.1, from coordinate 19,359,918 downwards.
TTACTAGGATCCCTTAAGCCCATCTGCTTTCCACTGCTCCCTGTTGTAGTGACATCAGTCCAGGATCGCCCAACCTAAAGAAACAGGGGCAGGGCCAGGCTCCAGCATGTCCAGGTTCTGTGATTCCAAATCAAAAGCACCCCAATTCCCCCTCCATTCGACCTCCCAATACTTCTCCCCAGGGCCATAGCCGCAGATCTTACTGAGCAGAACCTGATGAGGGTCCCTGGCAAGTCGCCATCCAGGTGCCTGGGCAGCGTCATGTGGCCGCAGAGCCCGCCTGCTCCCAGCCCCGGCCTGAGCAGGACTGTCCTCCTTCATGTGCCCTGGCCCCTCCTCCTGACCCCCTCCCCTCTTCTCACATCCCTCTGAGGCAGATCTTGTCTCTTTATGCATCAATTATTAATTTGCTCCAGCTACATTAAGCCTGGGTCAGTTTGTTGTCTCCTTTGTCATTCTCCCTAGGGTGGAGGCTGGGGGCGGGGGGGGGGGGAGGGGGGGGCAGTGGGTGGGGCCGGAGGAGGTGGAGTAGATAGTTGGAGAGGAATCAGGACTCCTATGCCCTACAGATGCCCAAGTGCACAAAGTCTGACCTGGAGGACCCTTCAAGATCACAGGTCTAATGGGTGGGGAAACCGAGGCCCAGGGAGGGGCAGGTGCTTGCCAAGGGCGCACAGTGGTCTGTGCTCAGTTGCCCAGGACTCTTCGGTCGGCTACGTGGCTCTGACCCTCTTTTCTCTGCTTGCCACCCTCTATCCTGCTGCTCTAACTGAGCCAAATACACCCAAGAGATGCCCCGAGAGTCATGAGAGGTCACGGGCGAGGGGGGTGGGCGGGGGCGGGGGGCGGGAGGGCAGTGCAAAGTCATAAACCACTGATGCAGAGAGCAGAGATTGCACTCTGACGCCCAAGAAACAGCCCAGGACTGTTTCCAATCCTATTCATGTTGACATGAACTTGTTAGGGAGTCCCTTACCCCCAACTCCCCTGGTCAAACTCCCCTGGTCAAAAAGTTAACACTTCAAACCATATACACTTGTCACAGAGCCACAGCACACCTCGTGGTGAACACAGGCGCAGAGAGGTCTGCAGGGGAGACACCTGTGCAACTGTGACTGACCCCGGATGCCCCAGATTAGGTCAGAATGGTCTGGGTTCACCGGGTTCAGGAGATGCCAAGCCTCACAGGGTTTTGTGGAACCTGTAGAGGGACAAGTTCAGATTCCCACCTCCCCTACCCCCCCACCCAACACCCCCCGCCCCCCCCCACACACACTTGCAGCTGGTAAGTGGAAAGGTAAATGGGGTGCATGGGTCCAGACCCCAAAGGGAGAGGAGCTGGAAGCATGAGGCTGAACCCTCTGGCGACTCTCTCTGGCTGTGGGGCTTCCGTAAGTCACTCAGCTCAGCAGGCAGGTGAGGAAAGTTCAGGGGTTTTGGACGAATACAACCCTAGTTTCATCCCCGTGAATAGTTTCCGGCATTTGCTTTTCCTAAATACCCAGCCCACACGTTGTCAGCATGACCCCTATTTATTTTCAGCTGGGGAAACCAACACTCCGAAGGTGCAGTCCCTTGCCCAATGCTGCACACGTCCTGGGAACCTCGGTGGCCCAGCTCCAAAGCCCACGCTGTGCTGGTTCTAGGAGCAACTCAGTACATCTGTCTGGGCCTCAGCCTCCCCGTCTGTCAACGGGAGAATGAGCATGCTTCTTTCTCAGGCTGATTATGAAGAAATTACCCCCGCATGCTGCCTGGTTCCAATAGGAGGCCAATAAATGGTAGATTTCTTTCATCTTCTTTTGCATCCTACCCTTACAATACACAGAAGCCATCTCTCCAACAAAATAGACTCTGCGTCTCAGGGTCCCACTCTCAGCAGCCTTAGGACATGCGACAGGAGAGGCTAAGAAGGGAATGCCGCTCGATCCCAGGTGCAGGCTGCAGGCCCACCTCCCGGCTGCAGTGCAGCCGGGAGGCCAGCCTCAAGTAGTCTCAGGTGAGGCCGGGCTCTGAAACACATTTTTAAGGTCCCTTTCTCCCCCCTCTTTGCGAAACCAAGTTTTGAAATACGAGTAGTCACATTGCAATAAATACCATTGGAATCCACAGCACGTAATGGTTTATAAATGTGACTCATAATTCAACTGGGGCCTGGGTCTGGGGCTCTCTCCCCCCACCAGCTCTCCAGCCCTGCAGCTGCATGAGTCCCTGGTGAAGTCATAAATCGGGACTAAGGGACGCACTGCTAGCTCAGTTCCACTTGTCAGCTCTAAGCTTTCGTGCTGTGTGTTAAGTTCGCACAAATATCACAAAGCATATATATAGACCATATATATGTACTATATATACACACACATATATATTTATACACACATTCATGTATATATAAATAAACTTCCCTGCTGGTACGCAATTCCCTCGGGACAGTAAAACCTTCTCTGGCAAGAGCCTCATTTTTCCAGCCTTACAGGGGCTTTGGCAGGTTAAGTCCCCCTTCCTCCTTGCCCAGCAGCCCTTCCCCCAGGTTTAGGACTTCCTATGGCTGGGTCCAGGAGTCCCCCGGTGCAGTCAGAGACACTCACATTAGCTCTAAGAGGGAACTTCCCCTGGGCCAGGGACAGTGCCTTAGAGTGAGAGAGCCTGGGCGGGCAGAGGGAGAGCTCGGGGTCATCTAGTCCCACCTTGGTTCTAGCTACTCTGTGATGCTTCCAATTTAGCCGATGGACCAGAAACAGAAGTGGAGCTCCGCTGAGCCCGTCTTGGAGAAACCCGAGACTCAGTCCTGCCCTGGAGGGACTGGCCCTTCTGGGTGGGCCCTCATGAGAGATTCTAGGGCGGATCGGCTGCTCCGGAATCAGGCATTTTCGCTTTCCTTTTACATTCAGCTATAAAGCCAGCAGTTCTCGAATTGTTTGACCCACTGGACTGTGTGTATAGCTGTGCGGGGGGCTTTGGCGGGGGCAGGTGAGGAGCCTAGATGTTTTTCACTCACCATCTTTGTGACTTTAGGAAACTGGTTTACCCTCCTTGAGCCTTCATTTCCTGGTGGCAAAGTGAGGGCAATCACAATGGGTCAGAGGGTGGCCATGTGGGCTCCACCTGGGGATGCCAAGCACAGAGCCCTCCCTCAGAAGACGAGAGCACCATAGCACGGGTTCTGGGATCTAGCATCTAGCAGCGAGGCCCCCTATCTTGAGGCCTGGGGGAGGGAGGCGCCGGTCCCAGCCTGGCCCATCAATCCCACCAACATGAGGAACAGCCCTGCCTGGGCGGTGGGAAGGGAGCGAGCCTGCGTTCATTCTGGGTAATGAAAAGTGTCATCAGTAAATGAAGAATCTCCTAATTACCCGGACGTCCCTGGGAGAATTTGTGGGGCCGCAGGCTGTGGCTGAGTGCTTGGTGCTGAGGCGGGAGAGGGTGGCAGGCTGGGTTTGTGGGCCAGGGCCTCCGTGTCCAATAGAGCAGGCTCTGACCCCTGTGGACGGAGCCCCAGCCCCTCATAAAGAGCCACAAGCCAGTGGCCCTGGGCTGGGCTGGCTGCCTGGGGTGCATCCGCTGCAAAACGGTGAATGGACTCCAGGCAAGTCTGGGCTCAGACTTCAGTCTGCCCAGCTTTCTCTGCCTCCACAAACAAGCTGGCCCTAAGCATCGCCTTTTTCTTTCTGAGCCTTAGTTTCCCTACCTGCCAAAGGGCAAAATGATGACAATGACCCTTGCCAGCGAGGGGTGGGGACTAGGGACCAAAGAGACATGGAATAAAAATATACTCTCCAGGCAGCAAAGAAGTCCACATAGCTGTCCCAGCTGGGACAGGTGGGTGGCAGCTCTCCCAGGCTGCCCATCTGAGGGATGCAACCCAGACTCAATCACATTAACTCTGCAATTGGCAGGCAGATTTGTTTTTCCTAAGGGGGCTTTGGAAGTTTCCTGATATCTGAAGGCCCCCCTGAACCTTCTGAGCTCTGCCATGAGCCATGGTAGGGCTGCCATGTCCTCTTTCCTTACCGTGGGTTTTGACTAGTGTGTCCCCAAAGGGTCTCTGTAGGGAACGGCGTAGAAAGGGATACTGGTGGAGACCTTCTATGTGAGGCTCAGTTGAAAACATTTAGCTATGGGCCCATTTTAAGATACTATTTTTAAATTTATGTATGTATGTATGTATTTTTATGTAATCCTCAACCGAGGACTTTTTCCATTGATTTCTAGAAAGAGTGGGTGGGGCAAGGGGGGAGAGAGAAACATTGTTGTGAAAAAGACACATCGATTGGTTGCCTCCAGCACGCGCCCCAACCTGCAACCGAGGTATGTGACCTTGACCCGGAATCAAACCTGTGACCCTCCCGTCCCCAGGCTGACGCTCTAACCACAGAGAAAAACCAGCCCGGGCAAAATACTATTTTAAAATGATATAGTCTATTATGCTTATCATTATCATAATATCATAATCAGAAGACTGAAGCACAGGAAGGTCAATGCTTCATCCAAGGTCACACACAGTGCCCATGTCTCTGACTCCCCTTCTGAGCCCCATGACCTCATCTTTTAGATCTACCATCAGTGTTGTCTCTCTCTTCTCTTATGGAGGTCAGAGTAGACAATGCTCACTGACATGTCCCTGTCCCATTATACAGACAGGGAAACTGAGGCACAGAGCAGGACTCTCCTAGATAAGACCTGGGTGGAGGTAGGGCATGAGTCTCTCTGGTCACTCCTCTGTGCACCATGCCCAACAATCTCCCCATCCAATGCCTTGCTCTGCTCCCCCACCTCCATCTCCCCCACCGGGTGGGGTCGTCCAGAAGACCCAGTGCAGAGAAAGAGCTATGACAAACGACTGCCTGGGAGAGATAATCCACTATTAAAACACGCCTGCTGTTCTAATTATAAAGGAGACCAAATTGGGTTTAAATTGGAATTAATTGGATGCCCCCTTATCCACGCCATCTATCTTGCACTCACCAGCCCTTCTGGACGGATGGGATGGAAGAAAGCCGAATCTCATCTTCTCCCCCACTGCACACACATCCCTGAAGGCAACTCGTGCAAGCCCCCAGCCCCTAATCCCTTTAAACGTTTCAAGGAGCACAGACAATGGGAGTTGGGTGCCTGGAGCCCTCCTTCTCTGCCTACCTCACCAGAGGAAGATGAAAGGGGATTAGGTGGCTCTGGGAGGCTGGGGAGGGGGATCACACCCCAAAGGACCAAGCCTAAAGGAAGCCGGCAGGCCTTGGCCAGCTCCGAATATGTGCTGGAGTGTTGTAATGGGCTAAGAGACAACAGGTCTGTCCACAAAGCAAGACTAACCGGGAGACTGTTGGTGCAGGGGTCTTTGCTGAGGGTCCTCAGGCTGGAAGGCCTTGATGGAGAAGGAAATGAGGTCATCTAGCAAGCAGCATATGGCTCCAAAGCCAACTGTGCTGCCTACAATCAACTGTTAGCTCGTTGTAAGGAAGAGGTGAGGAAGGCCTCATCCAGAAGCCATTGTTACCTGTGACCCCTGGCAGTCCTCTGTCCCTGCATAATTGTAGAATTTCCTTCTTCACTTGGGTTGGGCATCCAAAGTCTTTGCCGTATACCGTTTGTCAACCAGAGCACTTGTTAATCTCCTGGGGTCTCAACCTAGTGACCTATGGGCCAGATTTTGTTTGGCCCACTGTGTTTTGTTTTTTGTTTTTTTATATATCAAATACCTTTGTCTGTTTTGGGGTATTCTCTCCATTTGTTCATCTCTACTTTTCTTATTTTCATCTCACACCTGGCCTGCTTCACTCATTTACATCACCTTCCTGGCTCCATCAGGCATGTGAGTTTGTAATCCCCGCAGATTCATCCAAACTGTGTGCTGTGGCTGATTCGGCCTCTCCACTGCCTCCAGATGGAAGAGGTTTATCTCTGAGGGAGGCTCAACTAATGAAACACACAAGAGCTACCAACCCACTATGCACCCAGCAAATTCCTTTTGAGCACCTCTCATTTGTCGGGCTTGGTGTGAAGAGTCTGGGATAGAAAGATGAGGTGGTTAAAACACTGTACCAGAGCTGAGAGAGAACACAGACGCGGTGTGTGTGTGTGTGTGTGTGTGTGTGTGTGTGTGGCGGGGGGGGGGGGGTGTGGGTTGTGAACATGTCAGATCCCAGAGACGCAGAGAGGTCAATAAAGGGCCTAGGGGGGAAGGGTCTTTTGAGCTGGGCATGGGAGGTTTAGGAGGAGTGTGCCAGCTGAGGAATGAAGGCAGTGAAGGCTCATGGTGATTGGTCAGAGGCCATGGTTAGGAGTTTGACCATGACAACTGAGTACAACGGGGAGCCCTCCAAGTGGTGTGGCGGGTTGATTAGCAGGTGTAACGTAGAGGTTGACGACCCAGCAGGAGCTGCTGCTGTGATTCAGAGGGGAGGGTCTGACAAGGCTGTACTGGCGGGGTGGAAAGAAATGAATGAACACACTTCCTAACTAGTCTTGGTGACTCCCAGGCTTCAGGGAATAGATAGATGGGAGAGTGAAGATGACTCCTTGGCCTCTAGCTCAAGTAACCAAGTGGACAAGATATATCAGCATTTTGCTCAAGAAAATTACTAAAATTGGCCACACTTCATAATGGCCAAGTGTGCATCGCTTCCACCACCCAAGTGTAGGCATCGCTCTCAGACACACTGACACTTGTAAACAGGGTGCATTGGGTGAGGCCTCCCCTAACTTCCAGAAGGAAAATTTTAATCTCTGGAAACATAGAATTGCCAAAATTAAAAAAAAAAGTCAGCTACATACATTGGGAAATAAGGGTCCTAATTATTTTTCTGATGCAACATTTATAAAACCCTTTTATTAAAATGAGTAAATAATAAAAAGTATGAGCCCTGGAAAAAGTTGAATACAAATGAAAGAATAGGAGAAACTGCCTCATCCTTGAGCCTAAATATGCTTCAGAACCGCGGACAGCAACCCACCAAGGAAGGTGGCGAAAATGTCTTAAAAAAAAAATCTTTTCAAATATTGCTGGAATATTTTGTTAAGGTATTTGACTTTTTGTTGGCATTGGATATTGAATTGTAGCTTTCCTTTCGTACAACGTGTTTGGCTTTGGTATCAGGGTAATGTTTGCCTCATAAAAGGAATGGGGAACTGTTATGCCCATAGTTCGGGGTCCCCAATAATCCACCACCAGGGAGCCTTTTCCGATGCAAAAGCAAAGAGTCTTTATTCAAACCCAGGTTTGGCTCCCAGCCTCTGTCCGATGCAGCGGTGAGATGAGAGAGCGTGTCCCAGGAGAACAAAGGTTATATAGGGCAAGTTATTTGGGTGGGCTTTAGGGGTGACATGAGTTACAGAGATTGGTCATTTAGGTCAGGGTTTTACAGCGTAAGGGTCAGGAAGTGACCAACACATTCTGAAGGTTAGAGCTGTCCTCCACTATAGCCTTATTAGGACCTTAGCTGCATTTCTGGAGCTTCATTGGTCCACTCAGGTGGTGGTGGTTGGGGAAGATAGGACAATACCAGCATTCTTGTGGTCACTCTAGAAAGGGGGGGCTTGGGCTGAGGGCCCAGCCTTGCAAGACAAGATAGAGGAGAGGGAGGAGAGTGTGTCTCTGCTTCATCCTTGAAAAGGGAGGAGGGTGTGTTTCTGCTTTGTCCTTTCAGAACCATTCCCACCTCTTCTATTTTCTGGAAGAGTTTTTGTATAATTGGTGTTATTTTGTCCTTGACTATTTGACACAACTAATCACTTAAGACATCTGAGGTCTGGAATTTTCTTTATGGGATTGTTTTTTTAACTACAGAATCAACTGAAAAATAGATGTTGCTCTAAGAGCAGGAACAAGACAAAGATGTTCACTTTCACCACTTCTTTTCAACATTGCATTGGAGATTCTAGCCAGGGAAATGAGGCCATAAAAAGAAATAAAAGTCATCCAGATAGGAAAATAAGATGCAAAACCATTTCTATTTACAGATGACATGATCTTATATAGAGAAAACACTAAAGAATTCATCCACACACACAACAGAAAACTATCGGTGCTAATAAATGCTTTTAGCAAAGATGAAGATTACAGATTCATGTATACAAATCAATTGTATTTCTGTATACTAGCAAAGCATAATTAGAAAATGAAATTAAGAAAACAATTTCACTTACAGTAGTATCAAAAAGAATAAAGTACTTAGGAATAAATTTAGCCAAAGAAGTACAAGACTCACACACTGAAAATGACAAACACTGTTGAAAGAAATTAAAGAAGACCTAAATAAATGGAAAGATATCTTGTACTCATAGATTAGAAGACATAATATTATTAGGATAGCAATACTGCTCAAGTTGATCTACAGATTCAATACAATTTCTTTTGAAATTCAAACTGCCTTTTTTTTTGCAGAAATGAACAAGCCGATCTTAAAATGTATATGGACCCAGAATAGCCTAAATTAAGTTGGTAAAGGAGGACAAAGTTGAAGGACTCACACTTTCTGACATAAAAACTTACTACAAAACTACAGCAATTAAGACAGCATGGTGCCAGCATAAGAATAGACACACAGATCAATGGAATATAATTGAGAGTCCAGAAATAAATACAAACATCCATGGCCAATTGATTTCCTAGTAGGTGACAAACACCATTCAATGGGAAAAGAATAGCCTTTTCAAATGGTGCTGGAACAACTGGATATCCACATGTAAAATAGTGAATGGACCCCATCTCATGCCATACACAAAAATTAACTCAAAACACACCAAAGGCCTAAATGTAAAAGCTAAAAGCTAAGACTTTTGGAAAGAAACATAAATGTGACTCTCCTTGACATTGGATTAGACAATGATTTGTTAGATATGAGACCAAAAGCACAAACAACCAAGGAAAAAATAAATTAGATTTCATTAAAATGAGAAACTTTTGTGTATCAAAAAACACTATCAAGAAAGTTCAAAGACAATCCATAGGATGGGAGAAAGTATTTGCAAATTATATATCTGATAAGGGCCTATTATTCAGAATATATAAAGAACTATCAACTCAACAATTAAAAGACCAAAAAATCCAGTTTTTTAAATGAGCAAAGGATCTGAAGAGATTTTTCAAAAGATATACAAATGGACAATAAGCACATGAAAATATGCTCAACATCATTAGTCATTGGAGAAATGCAAATCAAAATCACAATGAGATGCAACTTCACACCTACTAGGAAGGCTATTAAAAAAGAGAAGAAAAGAGCAAGTCTTGGTAATGATGTAGAGAAATTGGAACCCTCATACAGTGCTGGTGGGACTGTAAAATGGTAAAGCCACTGTGGAAACAGTTTGGAAATTCCTCAAATGTTAAAAATGGGTTACCTTATGACCCAACAATTCCACTACCAGGTAACCAAGATAGGTGAAAACATACATTCATATAAAAACTTACAAAGAAATGTTCATAGAAACGTTATTCATAATGGTCAAAGAGTGGAAACAACATCGATGTCCATCACCAAATGTGGTACGTCTTTATAATGGAATATTATTCAGCCATAAAAAAAGAATGAAGTACCGATGATACAAGTTAACATTTGGATGAATCTTGAAAACTTATGCTAAGGCCAGACACAAAAGGTTATCTATATATATAAAAGCCCAGCGACTGGACAGTGGAATGACCAGTGGCTATGACACACACTGCGGCAGCCGACAAGCTGATCTGGGCCCCAATCAGGCCCCCGCCCTGGCCGGCCCAGCCACTAGTAAACCCACAACACCCCGATCGGGGGTGGGGCCGTGTTGGTAAATGTTTCCCTCCACGTCCTTCGTGGTTCAGGGTTCGGGTCTGGAAGAGGAGCCGCACACAAATGAAAAATAAAAGACATGAGATAATTTGGGAATATTGGGGGCCAGGCGAGTAAGTCCAACTCAGGAGGAAGGACTTCCCCTGGTGCTCAGGCCGTACCAGCCTTTTTTAGTCAGAGGTAAACAGGGCAGTGGTCACCATAGTTACACAGTTCTTGTGAGTTTCACTTGTTTTGACCATAGTTACACTTCCTGCACTTCCCTCAGCCCATTAGCTTCCCAGATAAGATCTAGGGACTGTTATAAGGTCAAGCCTAATTATGCTTAAGCGGACTGTGCCCTCTAAGCTGGGACTTGTTTGTGACTTTGCCAATAGGTCAGTCTGAGGCTTAACTCTATATCAGTTTCCCACAGGGCCAGCCAACTGCCCGCAGCCCCTCCCCACCGCCAGCCCAGCCTGATGGGCCCCCATCGGGGTGGGCCAGCCAGACCCCACCTATGCATGAATTCGTGCACTGGGCCTCTAGTATATTATATGATTCCATTTATATGGAATGTCCAGGATAGACAACTCCATAGAGACAGAAAGTAGATTAGTTCTGTCAGGGCTTGGGGAAAGGAAGTAATGGGAAGTGATTACTAAAGGGCACAGCCTTTCCATTTAGGGTGATGAAAATGTTTTGGAATTAGAGGTGATGGTTGTACAACCTTGTGAATATGCTAATAATCACTGAACTGTACATTTTGAGATGGTGAATTTTGTGTTAAGTGAAATTTTGTTATATGAATTATATTTGAATAAAAAGGGAGTTATATAAAATTTTTTCTTTCTTGGAATGAACTTTGGTGGTGTGTGCATTTCAAGAATTTTGTCTGTTTTATCTAAGTTGTCAAATAATTGATCAAAGTTGGTTTGTAATATCCTCATATTATCCTTTTAATATCTATAGAACCTACAATGATTGTTCCTCTTTTATATTTTATTTTCATAATTTGTGTTTTTTCTCTCCCCCTCCCTTATTTTTTTCCTGATTAGTATGGCTAGGGGTTTGTCAATTTTATTGATATTTTCAAAGAACCAGCTTTTGAAGTAAGTCTCTCTCCACTCCCCACTCCCCCTTTCTACATTGTAAAATTTCTCCTATTCTCTTTATTATTTCTTTTCTCCTAGTTCCTTTTGATTCAATTTGGTCTTCTTTTTCTAGTTTCTTGAGGTAAACCTTGATATATTGGTTTAAGACCTCCCTTCTTTTCCAATACAATTATTTAATGCTATAAATTTCCCTCTAAGCACTGCTTGAGATGCAGCCCACACGTTTTGATATGTTTTGTTTGCATCTTCAACCAGTGCAAATTATCTTCTGATTTCTCTTGTGATATATTCTTTGGCCCATTGCTCATTTAAAGATATTTCATTTAATTACCAAATACTTGGGGATTTTTCAGACATATTTCTGTTATTGACTTCAAATTTATTTCTGCTGTGTCCAGAGAACATGCTCTGTATTTTCTTGATTTTGTTTATGGTCCAAAATATACCTCATTTTGGTAAGTGTCCCACGAGCACTTGAAAAGAATGTACGTTTTGCCGCTGTTGGGTGGAGTGTTCCATAAATGCCAATTAGGTTGAGTTGATTGATAGGGTCGTAAAGTTGTTTCTATTCTTACTGACATTTTGTGTACTTGTTCTGTCAATTACTGGGAGAGGGATGTTGAAATCTCCAACTATACCTGTAGATTTTTCTATTCCTCTTTTTAGTTCTATCAGTTTTTGTTTTAGATATTTTGAAGCTCTCGTGTTCAGTGCATATACATTACACATTGTAATGGTCTTTTGATTAATCAACTCATTTATCATGGTGAAATGTCTCTCGTTATACATGGTATTATTCCTTGTTCTGACATCTACTTTTTACGATTTAATTACTCTAGATTTCTTTGGATTAAGATTTGCATTGTATATATTTTTCCTTTTTCTTCTACTTTTAACCTTCTGTTTCTTCATATATAAAACAAGCTTATAAATGACGTAGTTAGTTGGGTTTTGCCTTTTTGCCATATATTAAAATGTCTGCCGTTAATAGGAATGTTTTGATCATTTTACACTTAATATAATTATTTATATCACGGGTTAAACTTCCTTGTTTTCGCCATTTCTTTTATTAGCTTTGCTTTTTGTTTTTTTTATTTTTTCTTAGTTGCTTTAGGATTTACATTAAACACGTTTAGCTCCTGCCATGAAAGAGAAGGCAGATGCCACTCTATGACGCATGCATGTAGGCCCAAGAAAGAGTAACAGGGACCAGATTTACCCTCCAATCCAACAAAACAGATAAAAAAAAAAAAAAAAAAACCAACACAATCACAATAGAAGAAGCAACTTTTTTTAAAGACAGTAGACATCAGGCAGTGAAAGAGAATGATCTCTAAGAAACAGGAAAAGACCAAGTGAGCCTGCAATTGCTGCTTCCTGGTGCCTTGAAAGGGTTTCAGGCTCGGGAGTTTTCAGGACGGGGGAATCCAGGTGGAGCCCAATGGACTCTGGAGTGGAGGGAATGAAACTGAGTATATGGGGAGACGAAGGCAGCTAGGATCCTCAGGACAGAGTAGCATAAAGAAAAATGTTGCCCAAAAGAGAACCCTGAAGGTCTGCAGAGGAGCCCCCTTAAATACTCAGCAGATCAGCGCGTGTATGTGAGGAAACCACCCGAAGCTGAGGAAAAGCAACATGACAAGACTAGAGAACACTGCCCAAAGCTCACCCCGAAGCAGAGACAGTGCCTCTTCTTACATGCCAGACCGGGAAAAACTGATAATTCATGGGTACTGGGTAGAATACTCAGTAAGAGGGAATAATTAATCCTAGACTGAGCACAGCTCCAGACCTGCCTGTCAAATCATAAAAGCAGAGTCAGAAAAGTCAAACCCTTCCCAAGTAATTAGCTGCATAATATCAGAAATCCCCACATAAGAATATTTATAGAAATGTAAACTATCTAGGACTCAACTAGATAAGATTCATAATGCCTCAGATTCCATCGAAGATCGCCTGGCCTACAAGGAAGCAGGAAAGCATGGTCCATATTGAAGAGCGTAATCAGTTCACTGGAACAGGCGCAGGCTGACAACGGAGGCTAAAATGGTCATCCACGGACATTAGAACAGTTATCGTAACTGTGTTCAAAAGGTAGTTAGAGCCCAGCTGATAAGGCTTAGTGGTTGAGCATCGGCCCATGAACCAAAAGGTCACCAGTTTGATTCCGGGTCAGGACACGTGCCCGGTTGTGAGCTCAATCCCCAGTAGGGGCATGCAGGAGGCAGCTGATTGGTGTTTCTCTCTCATTGATGTTTTTATCTCTCCGTCTCCCTTCCTCTCACTCTAAAATCAATAAAAACATACATATTTTTTAAAGTTCCTTAAAAAATAGAAGTAGACAGATGGATGATAGTTTTTAAATTTGGTCATCTAGAATTGACAGCTACAATATCTGAGAGAGAGAAATCTCAGTGTCTGAGATGAGGTACGTGACAGACATGGAAAAAGAAAATATTAGTGAAATCAAGGCATAGCAACAGAAGCTATCCAAAAGGAAACACATAGAGAAAGATGAATTTTTTTAAATTATAAGAACATCATTGAACTGTGGGACCTCAAGGAGCCTAGTATATAATTGGAATCTCCAAAGGATAGGAGAGATGGAAGTGGAGGGAACAGAAAAAGTATTTGAAGAAACAATAGCCAAAGAAATTCAAATTTGATGAAAACTATTAATCCACAAATCCAAGAAAATAAATGAATTCCAAGGATAAGAAACATGAAAAGTAAATCATAATCGCTCAAACCCAGTGATAAAAAGAACATCTTAAAAGTAGCCAGAGGAAAAAGACACTTTACATGCACAGAGGGGGAAAAGATAAGAATATGATTGCAGATTTCTCACCAGAATAATGAAAGCACAAAACAGTAAGATAGACTTTAAAATTGCTGCAAAAAAATTGTCAACCTAGAATTCTATGTCCAGCGAAAATGTATGTCAAAAATAAAAACAAACTGAAGATGTTTGCAAACAACACAATAGTCTAAACTCGACAATTAAAAGACAGAGATAATCAGACTGGATAAAAAAGCAAAACCCAAGAAGAAATGCACATTAACTATAAAGACATAATTAGGTTCAAGTAAAAGGATGGGAAAATATATAACATGTTAATACAAAACAATAGAAAGATGGAATAGCTATTTTAATATCAGATGAAGAAGATTTCAGAGCAAAGAAATGCATTTAAAATGATAAAGGTAGTAAAGTTAAGGAGTATATAACAATTCTAAACATTATGCCCTTAATAACAAAGCTTCAAAATACATAAAACAAAACTGATAGAACTGGAAGGAAAAATAGAGAAATCCACAATTACCCTGGAAACAGTCAATACCCCCTCTCAACAATAGATAGGACAAGTAGTCAGAAAACCATCAAGGACGTGGTAGATTTTAACACTATCAACCAAAATTCACCAATGACACACTCCACCAAACAGTAGCAGGATGCCAATTCTGTTCAAATGCACACAGATCATTTGCCAAGATAAACCATATTCTGGGTCATAAAACAAGTCACAATTAATTTAAAATGATTCAATTCATAAGGTATGTTCTTTGACTATAATGAAATTAAACTGAAAAGAAATAATGAAAACTTATCTAGAAAATCCTCAAATATTTGGGAACTAAATAACACATGTCTAAATAACTCATGGGTCAATGAAGAAATCAAGAGGGACTAATGAAAATGAGATAACTTTTCTTTACGGTTCAGAGCAGACAAACTTGCCAAAAGGTAACAGCTGGTGCTGGTGGTGATGTGAGAAAGTGGCACTCTCCTTGACTGCTGGTGGGAATGTAACGCTCCAATCTTTTAGGAGTAATTTGGTGGTGAATATCAAAACTTAAAATGCTCCTGTCACTCCCAGAAATGTGTCTTTCAGCACAGTTGCAGAAGGTAACAGGTTTATAGCTGCACTGAAATAGTAAAAAACCAGAAACACCATTACTGTTCATTAGGTTGGTTACATAAATATGGCAGATACAGGGTATTCCAATACCCTGAAGAAGAAAAAAGCTCAACTTACTTGGCTCTTTGTGGTGTGCGTGTGTACACGCATGTGAGCGCTTTTCTGGTTGTCTTTTAACTTAAACTCATGTTTGGGTATTCTCCCCCTCCCCTCTCCCCCCCCCCCCCCGCTCCCTTGAGCTAGACAGAGGGTGTGGGCCAATGGCTAGAGCTCCAGTTTAGGCCTCATGGGGAGGCAATTGAATGTGCCTTGTCCCACCTGCCATCCATGGGAAAGGAGGCCGCCTCCCCTTCCCACAGTGTTGTCTTGGGGGCAGCCTGCAGCTCAGAGCAGTGCTGAGCAGGCCTGGTTTTATCACTGTGCCCGTCATGTGAGACATGCTCTCCTTCCGTGAGCTCTTTGCTTTCTGTGGTACTTTCTTCTAAGGAACAACAAACAGCCAGGGTTGTCGCAGGAGAATCTGAAGGCCTCCCCATTGCCTCCTGTTTCTCTGGCATAAAAATCACCTGGGAACCTGACAGACACTACCTCAGCCAAATAACTAAGGCCGACATCAACAATCATTAGTCATGTTGATGGTATAGACCTGCATCAGTTCCTAGGGCTGTTGGTACAAAGTACCAAACACTGCGGGGCTTGAAACAACAGAAATGTATTGTCTCACGGTTCTGGGCACTAGAAGTTTGAATCTAGGTGTTGACAGCCCTAGCTCCCTCTGGGGCTATAGCCTCTTGTAGCTCCTGGTGCTCACCAGCAATTCTTGGTGCTCCTCGGCTTGTAGATGCATCACTCACAGCACACGCCCTCTTCTCCCTGCGGATCTTCCCTGTGTGAGTCTGGCTCTGTGTCCACAGTACACTTTTTATAAGGTCATCAGTCATTGGATTTGAGCCCATCCTAATGACCTCATAACTTGAATATCTCGGTAAAGACCGCATTTCTAAATAAAGTCACATTCTGAGATACTGGGGGTTAAGATGTCAGCATATATTTTAGGGAGACACAATTCAACATATAACAAAATTCAATTCATTTTGACATGCTGTGATGAAATTGGCATTTTATCTCTATGGTCTCTCCATAATCCATGACCCCAGTCTTACCGTGAGAAAACACCAGACAAATTCTGATGGGGATAATATAGGGGCATTCTACACAACACCTGGCCGGTTCTCCTCAAAACTATGAAGAAAATAAAAATGAGGAAAGTTTGAGAGACAGCTGTAGCTAAAAGAAACCTAAGGTGACATGATAACTAAATGTAATGTGGGATCCTAGATGGGATTCTGGAAAATTAAAAAGACATTAATAAAAACTAAGGGAATCTAAATAAACAATGGACTCCAGTTAGTAATAATATACCAGTGTTGGTTCATTCGTTGTAATAAAAATATCATAGTTATTTAAGATATTAATAATAGGGGAAATTGGGTACAGGAAACTCTGTGTACTATCTCCTCAATTTTTCTGTAAAGCTAAAACTGTTCTAAAAAATGGCCTATTGACAAAAGGGAATTTGACAGCTTTTGATAACATATCAGAATTTGTGGGAGGCTGCTAAAGCAGTGCTCGGGAAGTTCATAACAATAAACACCTATAATAAAAAAGGAGTGCTCAAATCAATAACATCAGCTTCCACCTTATAAACCAGAAAAAGAAGAGCAAGTAACATCCAAAGAAGGCAGGAGAAAGAATATAATAAAAATGTAAGTGTAAATTCATGAAACAGAAAAACAATAGAAAATGTTGATGAAACCAAAAGTTGGGGTGTTGTTTTTTGTTTTGTTTTTGGTGTTTTTTTTTAAAGATCAATAAAGTGCTAAATTCTAGCAAGACTGATGAGGAGGAAAAAAAGACAGAACACAAATGACCCATATCAGCAATCAGAGAGGTGACATTACTACAAATTCTAAAGACATTAAAAGTATGATAAAGAAATGTTATTTTTAAAAACAACGTTATGCCAATAAATTCAAGAACTTAGATAAAATGGATAAGTCCCCTGAAAGACACAAACTACTATAGCTCACTCATGAAAAAATAGATGTCCTAAATCACCTTCTATCTGTGGAATAAATTGAATTCCTTCCCATAAAGATAACTCCATGCCCAAATAGCATCCCTGGTGAATTCTATCAAGCATTTATGGACAAAATAGTATCAATTCTACAGAAAATAGCAGAGGAGGAAGCAGTTCCCAATTCCTTTTATGAGGCCAGCATTACCCTGATACTCAAATCAAAGACATTACAATAAAGGAAACCTATAGTCTAATACCCTACATCAATAAAAAGCAAAATGCCTTAACAAAATGTTAGTGAAGTGAATCTAGCAATGTATGAAAAAGGTCATAAACCATGACCAGTGGAGTTTATCCCACAAATGCAAGGCTGTGTTAACACTCAAAATTAATGCACTTCGCCAGCTTAATAGACTAAAACAATCATATGATCATCTGAATAGACATAGGAAAGACATTTGAGAAAGTTGAATACTCGTTCATGATTTTAAAAAGAAAAATTTCAGCAAACTAAGGATAGAAGGAAACTTCTGCAACCTGAAAAGATACCCATGAAAAACGTACAGTTAACATCACATTAAATGGTGAAAGATGGAATGTTTCCCCCTAATATTGGAAGCCAGGCAAGAATTTCCACTCTCACCACTTCTATTGAACATTGTAATGGAGGTCCTAGCCAGGCATGCAGGCAAGAAAAAAAGCATATAGATTAGAAAGGAAAAATGAAAACCATCTTCTTCACAGATGACATGATTATGTCTAGATAGAAAATCCTAAGGGATAAAAAAACACACACACAACTACTAGAATTGATAAGCAACATAGCAACAGATAAAATATTATATTTCTGTATACTAGAAATGAATAGTTGGAAATCGAAAATTTTAAATGCAATTTACAACAGTAAGAAAATATTAAATACTTTAGCTTTAGTAATGAATTTGCAATTTCTTTCACTAGAAACTACAATTTATTGTTCAGAAAAATTAAAGAAGAACTAAATAATGGTGAGACACATCATATCCATGAATCAGAAGACTCAGTCTCATTAAGACATCAGTTCTTCCCAAATTGTTCCATTCATTGCATGAAATCTCAATCAAGATTCCAAAATGGTGTTGTTCTTTTTTAGAAATTGACAATTTGATTCTAAATTTTACATGGAAATGTAAATAACCTCAAAAAGCCAAAAACCTTGAGAAAAAAAATTGGAGCCTACTCTATCTGATTTCAAGACTTATTATAATGCTGAGGTGCTCAAAACACCATGGAATTGGCATAACGATAGACAATAGTTCAATAGAACAGAATAGCATCCAAAAATAGAACCACACATATATGGGTAATTGATTTTTTCCAAGGGACAAAGGCAATGTAATATAGAAAACATATTATTTTCAACAAAGAATACTGGAACAACTGTATATTCTTATACAAAAAATGTTGAACCTTGTCATATTCTGTACAAATACCATATATAAAAGTTAACTTAACATGAATCATATACCTAAATGTAAAACCTAAAACTATAGGATTTCTAGCAGAAAATCTTTGTTACCTTTAGTTAGGCCCGACACCAAAGCATGATCCATAAAAGAACAAATTGATCAGTTTGACTTCATCAAAATTTAAAATGTCTGTTCTTCAAAAAATACTCTTAGTAGGATGAATATACAAGGCACAGACCCATTGAAAATATAATCCAGTCATTCTACTAGTAAGTATTTGCCAGTATATTGCATATGTCCATACAAACACTTGTACATATTTATAGCAGGTTTGTAACAGTCCCAAGTGAAAACAATTAAAATGTCCAACAATCCAGGTGAATGGATCAACAAATTGTGTTATATATAATGGCATACTACTCAGCAATGAAAGGGATATAAGCCAGTCACAAATATATATATTATCCCATGTTTATAAAACTCTAGAAACTGCAAACTAATCTACGGTGACATAGGGCAGACCAGTGTTCACTTGGTAGGAGTGGGGGGTGTGGGGAGATGTTGAAAGGAGGGGTTACAAAGAAGCATAAGGAAACTTCCTGAGGTAATGGATATATTACATTTCTTGTTTGTGGTGATAATTTCACTGGTGTATACATGCATCAAAACTGGTTTATCAAACATTTTAAATACCTGTAGGGTATGTCAATTATATTTCAATAAAGCTGTAAAGTACTTTGTCAATTATATTTTAAAGAAATCAAAAATTATTTTAAAAACATTTTAAATTTCCTCACATTCTTACATTTCCACCACTTTTTCAGCACATATCTAATGATATTTTAATAGAATAGTACATAAAAAATCTTAAGATACTTATTAAGTACGAAATGAATATGAAAACTATGCTCACAGCCCTAACCGGTTTGGCTCAGTGGATAGAGCGTCGGCCTGCGGACTGAAGGGTCCCAGGTTCGATTCTGGTCAAGGGCATGTACCTTGGTTGTGGGCACATCCCCAGTAGGGGGTGTGCAGGAGGCAGTTGATCGGTGTTTCTCTCTCATTGATGTTTCTAACTTTCTATCCCTCTCCTTTACTCTCTGTAAAAAATGAATAAAATATATTTTTTTTAAAAAAGAAAACTATGCTCACAAAGTATCACATATTAGAATGCCCAACAAACCCTCAAGAAGCCCTTACAAGAAGAAAATGTAAATGCCTTAGAGCCTTCTAGAATTGAAAACCCTCGCCCAGCCAGTGTGGCTCAGTGGTTGTCAGTCAACCTAAGAACCAGTTGGTCATGGTTGGATTCCCAGTCAAGGCACATGTCTGGGCTGCAGGCTCAATCCCCAGTAGGCAGCCAGTTGATGATACTCTCTCATCATTGATGTTTCTATCTCTCTCTCCCTCTACCTTCTTCTCTGAAATCAGTAAAATATATATCTATAATAATAAAAGCGTAATATGCTAATTAGACTGGACGTCCTTCCGGATGACCTTCCAGATGAAGCTGGGCTGCGAGGGAAGCTCGGGTCCCAGATGCCTGCTGGTAGCCAGAGGGAAGCCCAGGTCCCGGGTGCCAGAGGAAAGTCAGTGCAGGCAGCTGGGGGAAGGAAGGCATACTCTTGCATGAATTTTGTGCTTTGGGCCTCTAATATATTTATAAAAATCTTCAAAATGTCCAGTCTAGAGTAAAATATAATACTTGTAATAATGACTTCAAATCACATTTTAAGAAATCCTGTCTTTTAATTTCACATTTATTATTTTAAAAATATATAAGGTATATACTTAGTACATTTTAAATTATTCAATAATCATAATATTCATTTAAACAAACTACCCAATTCCTTAATCTTTCATTCTGTGAGTTTATGGACTTCCCGAGCTTGTTCAACTAATGTATTTTTGCAGCAACAAGGCCATCACCTCTCACAAAAAGCCTTCTTTTAGATTGCACTTTGGGTAAAGGAGTGTGTCCTACAAAGAGTTTGTGGGGAGAAAAGACATTGTGGAGCATCCAATGATGCTCACATCAACTCACACAGCTTAGTTATGTAAATCTTTTATGCAGAACAAAGACATGAGGAAGAATTTGGCATTAGTTAAATAAAAATGCCTGTAAGGAATAAGTTAACCCCTTTCACATTTATTGGACTGTTTCACACTGTGAGTTAGGATTATTCATAACTGTAAAAAATCTACCCCAAATTTGAATATGATTATAATACCCTGTCTTGAAATAAAGATCCCAGTGTGTGAAAAACCTCCCCTGGGAAAGAATTCAGGAGCAAAGAGGTAGGCAGTTAAAGCTGAGAGATAGAAAGGAAGTCCCTTTTCTCACTTCACTTCAGTAACATTTCTACAAGCATACCAAACTGTGGAGGAAGTATTTGTTTTGAGGACGGTGAGGAATGTTGTGAAAACTGCAGACAAGTATCTATAATAATAAAAGCGTAATATGCTAATTAGACCAAATGTCCTTCCGGACGTCTCTCTGGATAACCTTTCGGACGTCTCTCTGGATAACCTTCCGGATAAAGCTGGGACTGCGATGGTGGGGGCTGAGCCCCTTGCATGAATTTTGTGCATTGGGCCTCTAGTCCTATATAATAAAAGGCTAATATGCAAATCGACTGAATGGTGGAACGACTGGTCACTATGACACCCACTGACCACCAGGGGCAGATGCTCAATGCAGGAGCTGCCCCCTGGTGGTCAGTGTGCTCCCACAGTGGGAGCACTGCTCAGCCAGAAGCCGGGCTCACAGCTAGTGAGTGCAGTGTTGGTGGTGGGAGCCTCTCCCCCCTCTGTGGCAGTGCTAAGGATGTCCAATTGAGGGAAGTGGGCCTAAGCCATCAGTCGGACATCCCCTGAGGGCTCCAGAACTGTGTGAGGGTGCAGGCCAGGTTGAGGGACCCCCTCCCAAGTGCACAAATTTCCTGCACTGGGACTCTCTAGTAGATAAAGAAAAGTCTTACAGTATACATGTAAGCATCATTCTGGTTCCCAAGATTCTCATTGCTTTAATAATTGCTTGGCAAGTATTGTGAGAAATCCACTGGTGTACACGATGTACTGCCATCATAAAGAACACCCCCTCCCCCCAATAACGGCCCTATCATTTAATGTTTAGGTAACAACACTAATTCCAGAGAAATGCTACCATGCCAGGTTCCTAAGTTTCCCTGTTACAGTGCCTGACCCACACTAACCCTCATTACCTCTTGCCCCAGGAAGTCATCAAGTAGGAAGCTCAAAGGAAGAAAGTGATCTCATATAGAACTGGCAGGTCGGCAAGGCCTACGTACGGGCAAGCGCCATCCAAAAGGGACACCGGGCACGTGATGGCGGACTTAGAACCTCCAGCTGCAGCAATGTGTGTGGCAGCTCCCTGAGCTTCTGAGTCCTTCTTTCTCACATGTTTATGCACTGATCGACGCCTCGGCGTTCTAAGGAAGAAGCTCAGCATTTTTGTGACTGGACTGGGACAACGGGGTGCAGTGGTGCTCGATCAGCCCCTGGGGAGATGCCAAGAAAAGGCAGATATGAGGTTAATTCCCCAGAGGACCCCCTCCATCACTCTTGATTCCTCTATGTCTACATCCAAATTGCTACCTGGTATTATTTCATTCTTGAACAATTTGAGCATCTCTTTCATTTCTGGTCTATTTCTAATTTTTTATTTTTCACCTGAAATGGGTTATATTTTACTTCTTTTTTTGCATCACTGGGAGAATTATGACTCCCAAGAAGACTCTATGCCAGTGGTTCTCAACCTTCCTAATGACGCAACCCTTTAATACAGTTCCTCATGTTGTGGTGACCCCCAATTTCATTGTTACAAATTGAACATAATTAAAGCATAGTGATTAATTGCAAAAACAATATGTAATTATATATGTGTTTTCCGATGGTCTTAGGCGACCCCTGTGAAAGGGTCGTTCGACCCCCAAAGGGGTCGCGACGCACAGGTTGACAACTGCTGCTCTATGCTCTAATCCAGGGAGCTGTGGATATATTAACTTACAAGAAAAAAAGGTACTTTACAGCTGTAATTAACTTTACTAATCATTTGACTTTAAAATAGGGAGATTATACTGGGTTATCTGGGTGAGCCCAACGTAACCACGAGTCCTTAAAAGCAGAGGTAGAAGAGGAAGTCAGGGAGATTCAGAGCATGAGAAGAACTCGATGCATCATTGCTGGTTTGAAGACAGAGGGATATGAAAAGCCTCAAGGAGCTGAAGGCAGCCCCTAGATGACAGCCAACATGGAAATGGGGACCTCAGTCCTACAACCACAGGAACTGAGCTTAAGCTGGGAAGACAATCCCAAATGCAGCACTAAGCAAAATGACACCTTGATTTCCGCCTTGGGAGACCATAAGCAGAGCACCCCGCTGAGCTCCGCCATGTCTGCATGGCAAACCCAACAAAACTATAAGATAACAAATGGGTGCTGTTTGAAGCTACTATGCTTGTGGTAACTTGTTACGGCGGCAATAGAAAATACACATGGTCAGTTTTGGTTGGATGCCAGACATTATGAATTGCACCTTTTTGATTGCGGGATATTTATGTATCCCCATAAATATTCTTGAGTTTTGCTCTGGGACAGAAGTAAGTTACTTGAAAATAGTTGGACCTTTTCGAGTCCTGTTATTTTATCTTTTTCAGGGTGATTCTAGAGCACCTTTATTCGAGGGCTAATTTAGCCCCACTAAGGAGATCATGCCTTTCTGGGCACCCTGGCTAATGTCTTCTGTATGACCAGGGTTTGCCACGCTGACTGGGGTGAACAAGGACAATTCGCAGCCCTGTCTGAGCTCTGGAAATTGTTTGCTCTATTGCTTTCTAGCAGTGCTGTTCCTGGTGGTTTTCGTTCACACACGCTCAGACGAGTATTCAGTCAAATAGCTACGAGGACTCCCCCACCCCCACCCCCACCCCCCGCAATGCTCTCATGCTCCTTCTCTCTTTGCAGCCCTCACCTCTCCAGTTCTCTGCCCCACACATTCCAGCTGCCTTGGTCTCACTGAGCTGCAATCTGTTTCCCCAGCTCAGGGTGGTAATTGATAAAGTTGTAGGGCTCCCCTTTGTTTCCTTTCTCTAGTCCTGCCTGTTGTTCAATGAATAAAAACCATCCTGTCCTGTGTTTTGTCCAGATTTCTAGTTGTTTAAGCTGGAAAGGTAAATTCTGTTTTTATTACTCCCTCATAGCTGGGAACTGAAGTCTCTGGGGGAACGATTTAAATATGGAAGCATGGATGTCATCCCAGGATGTCCTCAGGGCAGACCTAGGCATTTCCAAAAGCTCCCTTCGTGGTTCTGATGTGCAGCCAGGGCTGGGACCGCTGACTGGATGCTCTATAAAAATTCTTACTCCTAGAAAGTGTCTGCCCTTGGTGAGCTCTTACTGTGCCCCAGGTGTTCTGCGAGGTGTTCACTTATCTGTCCCATCTAATCCTCTCAACAGCTCTGTGCAATGGGTACTTCCCTTCATTTTACCGAAGAGGAGGCTGGGGCTCCGGGAGGTCAGTGACCTGCCCCAAGTCACACCGCTGGCGAGCGGAAGAGCTGAAAAGTGAAACCAGCCACCAGCTCCACAGGTTCTTTCCACTCTGTGGTACGGCCGTGTCTTTCCAATCTGATCATCGGAGTCTGGGCTGCCTGATGCTGGGTTCTGTGGAGGTTGGACAGACCCGGGGCCAGGATGCCCTGGACGGGGGCTGGGCTCTGCTCTTGACCTTCCAGTGGCCTCACTGAAGGGATCAGGGCTGGGTGGCCCTTTTACCATCTCCTCAACTCAAAGCCCCTCCTAACGTTTCAACACCCTTCTCTGCTCCTGCCAGAAGCTGCTGAGAAAAACGGCCTCTTGGACTCCCCACTCACTCCCTAAAGATGGGGAGGCATCGGTTGCTATAGAGATGGCACAGCTGGTGCTATTTGGTAAGGGCAGACTGGCAGGGAGGATGGCTTCTCTGGGTCCTCCATTCCACTCCCAAGTTGGGCCAGGGGGTCTGGATGCGACAGGAGAGGACAGTGGTCTCAGGAGAAAGTCATAGAGTTGGCAGGATCCTTGGAGCCTCTTTGTCCAATGCTTTCATTGTGCAAATGGGGACACCATGCCCAGAGAGGCAAAGGGACTATCCCAAGGCCATTCAGAAACCTAAAGGGGGGGATAGCCAATTTCCTACCCCCCTGCTCCCCCCTCCTCGGACCAGGGGCCTGCTAAGGGACCCCAGCTTCTCCTAGCATCCCTGCCAGTGAAAGCTCAGCCAGGACGCGTTAGGTGACCCACCCCGGGTCCCTCCGAAGGCTGGAGCAGAGCTGAGGGTTCCACTGCGCGGGTTGCTGCTGTGGAGTGTGGAAGGGCTGCTCCATCCTGGCTCACCCGCCCTTTCTGGGGCCTTGATTGAGCCATGTGGTTCCCTTGGAAACAGAGCTGCTTGTCTCCTGGGGTCAGCAGCACTTAATCTGAAGTTACTGCAATTCTGATGCCAGTGGGGGAAGGGACCCCGACCTCCCCTCCACATTCCTACACCATGCCCTACACCTGCTGCTTCTGAGAGCACATACATTTTTCCTCTCACTCTCAGCTTCCCCACATGGAGACACACACACACACACACACACACACACACACACACACACTTCCTACATGCTTGGAGACCTTTTAATGACTCTGTTTTCTAACCCCCAACTGAAAAGGAGCAATCATATCCCTACCAATTACCCTCCCTTTGTGCCCAAGGTTGTCACAGAACCAGAATTAGAACACCCTTTCCTTCCTACTGCTATCTCACAGCCTTAAAATCAGATGAGTGAGTGGGCCTGAGCCAGATCATCCATTTTCCTTGCCCCTCTACCTCCTAAGAGACTCCAGTGTCTGTAGGAAAAGCCAAGGGTGTGTGGGGCATGACTTTGGACACAATGAAGTTTTTAATAATCTACATTAGCTTCTTCAGGGTACACTCTGCTCCTGGCCGAGTCCTTTGAGGGCTGGCTTCCTGTCTCATTCCCGCTGTGGCTCCCTAGCACTCTGGCACCCAGTGGTCCGTGATGAGTAAATATATTTAAGGTATTCTGGACTTCAGGAAGGCAGAGATGAAAACATCCCATGCCCTGATCTGACCCAGGAAAACAGTTGATATCAGGGAAGAAAAGAAGAGGCTTTTCAAGTGCCAGTTCAGGTTGACCAGAGAGCCAGGCGGAGATGGAAGGAGGGACGCAGGCAACGCCAGGAAACAAATGTTTGACACGAACCTGTAGTTTATGATAGTGCCTGAAATGAGGATAACTTGAGAGGACTGGGGACGGAAGGGTGGGGAACACCATCAAAACAATAAAAAAAACATTAGAGGCAACAATGGGACTTTTATTTATTTGTTTTTATTCATCCTCACCTGAGGACATTTTCCCATTGATTTTTAGAGAGAGTGGAATGGAGGGGGAGAGACAGAGAAAGAGAAACTTTGATGCGAGAGAGACACATTGATTGAACCGGCCAGGGAACAATAGCACTTCTAACCCCCTGCGAGCCTAGAGTCACTGGAAGTTTAAACCAGGACAGAGAAAGGAGCCTCGAGTCCTGCCTGGGGTCCTTCTCCCTGATGGAGAAGGAGCAGGAGCCTGCGGGGGCTCTTGATGAACGCCTGAATGGTGGGGACAAGGGGCAGGGCCACACATGTGAAAATGCATTTAATCCTCACCCAGAATATGCTTATTGATTTTTAGAGAGAGAGGAAGGGAGAGATAGAGAGAGACACATCAATGTGAGAGAGAAACATCTACCAGCTGCCTTCGATGGCAGTGGGGGATGGGACTCCACAGGCCCCTCCACATTCCTACACCACGCCCTACACCTGCTGCTTCTGTGAACACCCCAACCGGACGGGGATCGAACCTGCAACCTTGGTATGAGTCCTGAGTGGGAATCAAACCTGCAACCTTTTTGGTGAATGGGATGATGCTCCAACCAACTGAGCCATCCAGCCAGGGCCAGCACATTTTAAAAATTATAAAACAGCCCTTACCGGTTTGGCTCAATGGAGAGAGCGTCGGCCTGTGGACTGAAGGGTCCCAGGTTCGATTCCGGTCAAGGGCATGTACCTTGGTTGCGGGCACATCCCCAGTAGGGGGTGTGCAGGAGGCAGCTGATTGATATTTCTCTCTCATTGATGTTTCTAACTCTCTATCCCTCTCCCTTCCTCTCTGTAAAAAATGAATAAAATATATTTTAAAAGTAAATAAAATAAAATTATTAAACAAGGGCATGTATTTGGCAAAGAAATTTAAACTATAGACAAAGTTCTAATAAAAGGTCAAAACTCCTCTCCACATCTGTCCTACACTGCAGATGCACTTCTAGTTTCTCACACAGCCTTCAAGATATTTTTATTTTACAAATTTATTTTAACCCCATTTAAAATTACAAATTTTAAAAACACAAATAGGAGCATATTGCCAGACAGTTCTGCATTTTTATTAGACTTAATATGTCAGAGCTCTTTCCATATCAACTCAGGTAGGTCTTTCTCATTTTTTCTAATGGCTGAAGAGTAGCTCAATTTCTATGTGTGTCAGTGTGACCAGCCACCTAGTGACAAATCTTTAGTTTGATTCTAGTGCTTTTACAATCTTGCAATAACTATTCTAGTACATATATGTTTGAATTAGGTGATCAAATCCCTAAAGGAAAAGACACATGAGACATGTGCATTTAAATTTTTCATAAATATTGCTAAACTACCCCTCAATTACCGCAGCAATTTACACCAAATATATGCAAGTGCCCGTTGCTCCAGATCCTGGCCAGCATTCGGTTTTTTCAGATTTAATCTCATTGTTTGACCTTAATCATAATAGATTCACATGCTGCTTGGCCTTTTGTATTTCTTGTTTCTATAAATTGCCTATTCATATCCTCTACTCATTTTTCTGTCCTTCTTCTTATTGATCTTTAAGACCTACTTGCATGAAAAAAATTAATCTTGTGTCATAACTGAGACAAGCATGTTTGTAATCAGCTTTTATTTTGGAGGGATATTTATTTATTTGCATAGGTATGTTTTTAAATGTTTATAAAGCCAGACACGGGAATTTTGTCCTTTATGGTTTTGGAGCAGTTTGGTTTTCTGCGGTAAACAAGTTTGCCTTCTGGTGTGAACAAGTGATCTTTGAAGCTTCTTGAAGAGCTAGCCAGTATGCACACAGAACCTGAAACAGCAAGTCTTGAAAAATCATGAACAACATGAGAGGGGCCAAGGAGATCAATACACACCCCAGTTTTCCAAAGAAGAGAAACATAGATTCCAGAAATGCAGACAAATTAATTTTTGCTAGTTCTGAGTAAAACTGTAGAGCGAATCACACAGCGGGTAGTTTGGGAACAATTATCCAAGGGCCTGTGGGCATCAGGGGCTGGCATGGAGTCACCAGGAGGTGGTCATGCCAAACCCACGCAGCCCCCACCTTTGCGAGGGTCCTGTGCAGATGAATCAGAGGCTGCTGTGGACCTGGACCTTCTGGGCTGCAGGGGGGCATTTGATAGAGTCTCCCAAGCCTTTCCTGTGGACAGGAGGTTAGCCAGATCCATAGCTGGCGGAACAACGATGTCCAAAGAGACTAATTAGTGAATCGGTATCAAGTGCGAGGGCTCTTCAGAGGCTACAGGCCTTCCTCTAAACTTGACCATGTCTTGTTTAATGCTCTTATCAGTGGCATGGAGAAAGGCACAGAAGGTCGCTAATCAGATTTACAGAGGACACCGGCTGGGAGAGAAAGCTAATACAATGGGATGCTGGAATCAAGATACAGAAATGTTTCGACAGCTTGGAACAGGGTTAAGAGGGGTGAGTGTAAAATCCTGCACTTTGCAGGGGTGGGTGGAGGGTATGATAAGCAGACCTGGGAGAGATATGAGTTAAAAGCAGTAATTTATGTGTAAAAAGACAGGCCGATTCCAGATGTGCCTGGCTGCAGAGGAAAAGCCTTAGGACCCTCCAGGGACCAGTCCACTTAGCTCCCTGCTGCCCTCATCATGAGGAACGGTTCCAAGAGAAGGACACTCACCTGGACAAGGCCTGAGGGGTCCTGCCGCTGACGCTAACTGTGGCAGGGCCGTCCTGAGAATAGAGAGCAGGTGGGTGCCTTTTGGCTGCAGCTGGCTGAGTGAGCTCCAGCTGGTACAATTACAAGGAGGAAAACGGGCTCGCCGAGAAAAATGTCCTAAACAGCAGATTGCCCAGGAGTCAGAGATCCATGCCCAGGCTGGGAGCCATCTGGCCACCTCCTGGCCCAGGTGTAGGCTCACAGAGATCCCTTTGCTGTGTAGCTTTGGATTCCATGAAAGTTCAAGGTCACCTTTGAATGCAAAAGCAGCTTTAAAACAAGCCCTAGCTCCCCTCCCTGCCAGCTTGCTGCCCCTAAACCCCTATGTAGAAATCCTGGATCCTCCATTGTGCGTCTTAGACACATTACCCCCTGCCCTTTGCCCCCCACCCCCCACCCCCACCCCCGTCTTGGGAGTTCCAAAGACACTTCAGGTGCTGGTAGCAGCCTAGTCACAGAGAAGCGGTCCCAGCACCTGGTGCCTGGCCTCATTTCCAGAGACCTTCTGAACGCCTTAGGCAGAGCGGGGCCTGGATTTGGGGGGCTGGGGGGGGGGGCGGGTGCTGGCTGGGAGAGGAGCTGACTTCTCAAAAAAACATGGCCACTCACATAATGTGACATGCCCCAGACCACAAACCGAGCAAGTGTCCAGGATAGGTCACAATCTTCGGAGTCAGCTGGTCAGAGGAACCGCATACCCCAGGCCTCCGGGCATAACCACCTTGCAGCCCACCTTGCCAGCCCTGGCCTCCGTGCACCCACCGCCCTCACAAGCATGTTTGAGGGTGTCAGCCAGGAAGGTCCCGCTGGCCCAGCCAGCTTTTGGCATCACATTTAATATGCCCAATACACACCACCTCCGGCCACTTCCTGTCGCACAGTCACTTCCTGCCACACACTCAGCAGCTCAGAGTGCCCTTTCAGCCTAGAGGCACCGCAGCTACCCCTCTCCTGCCGCCCTCCGCTGGCATCTGCTTCCTGCTTCCTTCCCTTCCTCCCACATTCCCCCCAGCCGCTCTCCCATCAGCCCCAGGCCTGCTCCCAGCTCTGAAGTCACTTCCTAAAGCCCTTCCCCACCTGTCTGTCTGCTGGGGGGAGACGATTGAGGATTGTTTGCCTCAGGCTTTCAGAACCACAGCTTTCTCTGTACAAAATGAAGATGGTCTTTCAAATTCCTCCTGCATCCAGCATCTCATATCCTAGCATTTTATAAATGTCTGCAAGTCCAAAATCCAATAACAAATGGTTTGCACGTATGAAGTGCCTGTTACCTGCCAGGCTCCGTGCATTGCGGGCAGTACCTTGTTCCTGCCTCCAGAACCCCCAAGAGGTGGTAGCGGTAGCAGCCCTGCTGGCCCGCGGGGAGACTGAGGCAGCATCGAGAGGCTACGTCACTTACCCAGGACGAGTGAGCTGGCCGTGCAGAGCCTGGTGGAAGCCAGGGGTGGTGCGCTGGGGTCCACCCCCAAACTCCCACGTCCCAGCATGGCGTGGGCCACAGAAGATTCCAGAGTCTGGGCTTCCACCTCATTTGTGATCAGGATTTGGGGCCTAGGAGATCAAAACTCTTCTGTCCCGACAGTCCCAAGCTCAGGGGAGCGATGATGACCCCACTGTCAAGGGAGTCTCCAGGGAACACCCCAAAGCCGGTGCCCACCCCAATTTGTTCCAAGGCCAGGATGACAGGGGATGGCCTTCCAGTGCCACAGGACAGATTTGGGTTAGGCAAGAAGGTTTGTTAAAAAATAGTTTTTCATTTCTGTTGAAGTGAACAATCAGCCAGGGCAGCTAGGCTTTCTGAGAACAGCCTGCTTCCTTGAGTCCTGCCCCTCGGCCTGGAGGCCTGGGTCAATGCTTTCAGCTGCTCCTCCAGGCAGTGCCTTCATCTTTCTAAATGACACCATTTGCTGTTTCTTGTCACTGCTGTTAGCCATTTCTATTGAGTTGGATGGCGGATTTCTGACAGGATCTATACACGTGCTCCAGGAGGGGCTGGGCAAGAAGAAGAATGCCTTTTTTTGGAAAATGGGGGTTGAGGGGCTGGGCCTAGGGACAGGGGATGGCCCCTTTGTATGAGGGATAGAGGAATGGCAGCAGGTAGGGGGCAGCCAAGGATTCTGTGGTTCAACCCTCCAAGCTCAAGGCATCCTACAGTCCCAGGACTAAATGGCAAAGCCCTCTCTGCTCAGCTCAGAAAGCCATAGGCATTCCCACCTCCAGGCTGCCTGGGCCGTGCTGCTTCCCCCACTCCTCCCTGGAGTGCCGGCTCTGCTTGGTAGCCTTGTGTCTAAGTGCTACCTGTCCCTCAGCCCCAGCTCAGTGCCTCCTCCTCCAGGAAGCCTTCTTGGCCTCCTTGCCTTCCCCTTTCCTTGAGTTTCTGAAAACTGGGCAATCAGAACAGCACAGCTCATACTTCTCAGTTCCTTGTCAACTCGGGGTGCATAGCTGCCCTCTCTGGTCAGACATCAAGGCCCGAGGAAGCCGGGCCTGTCTGATGGCTCGCTGGCATCCCCGGGCCTGAGCTCCCTAGCCAGCCCTCATGAGGGCGCAGGACACGGGATTGTGGTGATCATCATGGGTTCTGCTGGAGGCCCCGCAGCAGGGAGGAAGAGAGTCAACTAGATCCCAGGCGAGACCGTGCCTCTGCTGCCTGGGGTTCTGAAAGAATAAACCGTCCAAATGCCCTTTGCAGTTTGCAAAGCATTTTTATAACCACCCCGTGTGTTATACATTATCCACTTTCCAACTTGAAGGATGACTTAAATGAGGCTCAGAGGGGCTTTCCAGAACTCCCCAGCCAGGAGCAGCATTGGCCAGAAGACGGTTCTTCAAACTCGTTCCTCTGTCCCAGGGCCCTGTCCAGCCCCAGCCCCACACACAGGAGTGGGTATTGGACAAAGGCTGCCCCGGGCAGCTGCCAAATCCTGTAGGGGAGGAGGTCAGTGTCTTCCATACCGACGTGAGACAAGGGTGCAGCTGCCTCCTCCTCACTCACCGTCAGCAGCTTTCGTCGCCAGGCCCTTATCCCTGAGATCCAGGCCAGGCCCAGCTCACCTGTGGGAAGCACCCTCACAAGGACCCCCTCTCAGGGATCCACCTATAAGTGTTGAATTGCAGTCTGTCAGATGGTTCTCACACATGGGGAAACTGAGGCTAGAGTGGGCAGCATCTGGCTCGGTGCCAAACTGCCAATAGCAGCAGGTAGGAGAACCTGGGCTCGTGACTCCCCCCTGAGGGGTTGTTCTTACATTTGTAGAGCCTGACCCATGGAGTGAGGGGAGAGGGGACTAATATACAAATGAGGGAGAGAAAGTATAGCGTGTGTCCCTGGGTGGTGGAAGACGCTGCCCATAGCCAAGGGTGTGGGTGTCATTATCTGTATGTGGGTTTCTCGACACTGTAAGACAGATATCAGAACGTATGAATGCCTACAAGTTTACTATTCCCTACATCAAAGTAAGTTACAGGATAATGTGACCCTGTTAGTTACACACACACACACACACACACACACACACACACACACACACACACTTTCTTAGTCAGATAAAATTGCCACAACAAAACCAAAAACTGGGGGGCTTAAATAACAATTAAAATTTTCACTGTTCCTGAGGCTGGGAAGTCTACGATATTAAGATTCTGGCCAGTTTGGTTTCTGATGAGAACTCTCTTCCTGGCTTGCAGATGGCCACCTCCTCAATACATCCTCACTATGGCTTTTCCGCACTGTGGGGGGGGGAGGGGGGCGCGTGGGGGGAGGTTCTTCTTACAGGAACACTAATCCTATAGGATAAGGACCCCACCCTTATGGCCTCATTTAACCTTAATTACTTCCTTAGAGTCCCCAATTTCAAATACAGTCACATTGGGGGGCAGGGTTTCAATATATGGATTTAGGGTAGGGGACACAAACATTCAGTCCATAACAAATATATAACTGATGTGTGTGAGTGTGAGAGTGTGTGTGTGTGAATGTGGTATTACATCAACCGCTCCCTTTGTCATTGCAGTTTCATCTGTGACAATTTATTTGTTGTAAACTTTACAACTTTTAAGAAAAAACAAATCAACCACAATGAAGCAGGAGGGTGGGGAGGAGAGAGGACGGTCTTACCAGCCTCCTTGTCTCAGGCTCACAGTGACAGGGATCACAGACTCCTGTCTAAAAAGTGAAAATTCGGCCAAATGTCCAGGTATTCCCAAACACCTGGTAGTCTGGAATACCCCCATCTCTTGGCTGGGTAGTGTCACCCTCAACTTGTCGTCTGTCACGTTCTGTGATGAGAGCTGGGTGGGGACTCCATTTGGGTCCTGAGGCCTGCAGGTCTGGGAGGATTCAACTCGCATGGCACATGCCTGTCTCCCTTCAATCGTCCAGTGGAAGAAGCCTCCAGTCATCCCACAGCCCTTCCCCTGCCCCGCTCTGCCTCCAGGTCCAGTGGGCAAGGGCCATTTGGCCCAGTTCTTGGCCCATTCTCTGGAGGTCCAGCAGCAGACAGGCACTGGGAGCAGGCACATCCAGAGGCATGAAGGAAAATCGATGTCCCATTTATCCAGGAACTTGGACTTTTCATGTCTTCGAGATGAGCAGTCCGAGACCACAAGCACTGGTGCCGACGGGAAACTGAAGGCCCAGAGAGAAAATCCATTTCCCATGACAGAGCCTGGCTGTCCCCACCCCCATCCTGTTGTCATGAGCTGCCTCCTGGCTCTGGGGAGGGTGCCCCCACCCACACGGAGCCTGGAACAGGAGGGTGACATCGGCTCTCCTCCCCCACCCCCAGCAGCTCCTGACAAGCTTGGCAGCTGGAGTCCCAGGGAACGGCTGAATCCATCACCGGGGTCAAAGACAGGGCCTGGGTATGTGTTAAAACAAGAAAACCAATCAGAGCTGAAAATGAAAGGCAGCGGAGGTGTGAATCAGGGATGGAGACTGCCAGACGGGTGTTGGGTGGCCGGCGGGCCGCATGGCCGGTGCCCTCACACCTGTCCCAGGTCCTCCTAGGCGCCGCGTCACTCTGGGAAGCAGGTGGCCAGTGGGAACCACGGGTCTGCCTCTCTCAGCCGAAAGAGCAGGGCCCC
Organism: Myotis nattereri; assembly: GCF_964212035.1. Taxonomy (NCBI): domain Eukaryota; kingdom Metazoa; phylum Chordata; class Mammalia; order Chiroptera; family Vespertilionidae; genus Myotis; species Myotis nattereri. The sequence continues at coordinate 19,326,412 of NC_138088.1, read as the reverse complement.
AGCCCAGGGCTGAAGTGACAAGGAGATGTGAGAGAAAGAATCTCCATATTTATAGTCTGTCCTCGGGAGCCTGTCAAAGTCGGTGCACACATGCCCGCTGCTGTGACACCCAGGATGAGCCAATCCTCACCCCTCAGGAGCGGTCCAGGCTCCTTGGACGACGAGCCTGGTGGGCTCTGGACTCCAGGCTCCAAAGCCCCTCCCTCCCTTTCAGAGCTGCGGAGAGTGATGTGGGGGTGGCAGGCCCAGGACAGGAGGCCGATGCCGACTAAGCATCTGTCCTGGGCCTGGCCCGCTTGCCGTGTCATTGAGTCCTGTGTCACCCCGTGAGAGAAACACGATTTTTGTGCCCAGAGACTGAAACTCGAGGTGCTAAAGTGACTTGCCCAGGGTCACAGAGCCGTGCAGGGCAGAGCAAGGAGCGGATGGCTGGGGGCTGCTGAGCATAGACCAGGGGTGGGCAAACTTTTTGACTCGAGGGCCACAATGGGTTCTTAAACTGGACCGGAGGGCCGGAACAAAAGCATGGATGGAGTGTTTGTGTGAACTAATATAAGTTCAAAGTAAACATCATTACATAAAAGGGTACGGTCTTTTTTTTCAATAGTTTTATTAATTTCAAACGGGCCGTAGTTTGCCCACGGCTGGCATAGACTGTCCTTGCTAAGGCAGCTGATCTCACGTGGGCTGTGTCCACAGTCTGAGCCTTTTTAGGGGTCCACGGGCTCCAAGTTAGGTCTTGGGAGCAGACCAACCACGGTCCACGCAACACACAGTTATGGAGTGCTTGCGGTGTGCCCGGCACAGGCCACAGGGAAGGCAGCCAGGCCCCTGTCCTCAGGGCATTCACTGAAGAGGACAAAGTACACCCCTTCCTCCTAGTGCCCCCGTGGTGGGACCTGTGGCAGGGGACAGACCACTGTTCCAGTTGCTGTCTGAGCTCCCACTTTACAGAATGGAAAGGTGAGGTCTGCTGACACAGGAAGGTGTGTGGCTGAGAGGAGGCAACCAGTCTCCTGAGGCCTCCGGCACAACACCCTACAGGCCTCCTTGCCCCTGAGGCAGCAGGACCTGTGCTCCCGCCACTGCATGGCTGAGGGGTGAGGCCACCCGCTGGGGCGCCTGGGAAACAGCCAGCAGGAAACAAAATGAAAGGAAGGGGTAAGATGGGAAGCTGGTGCCTGAGAGGCAGGCTGTGAGCCTGGGTGATACTCTGAGCCTGGAAATGAAGGGAGTGGGCACAATGACCCATAAAGAAAACACGCTATGCTGGGAGACTCAGTGCCAGGCACCAACTGGGGGCCACCGATAACCAGGGCTGGATTTAGGGGGCTGGGGGACTTGGATTTCAGGCTGAGCCAGCAGGGTCCCTTCTTCAGGCTGGGAGCTGGGTGAGCTCTAGGCTCTCAGCCTGGCTTGCTCAGCGCTCCAGAGGAGAGCTCAGAGCCAGGTGGCATGGATATGCTGGCAAGGTGACTGTCTGCTCTTGGAGCAAGAGAGGCCAGCCCAGGCCGAGCTCCCACCTCCCCTCTGCCCGGCCACCTCTGCTGACAGGCCCAATTGCTCATGCTGGCCTTGGGCGCCCAGCAAAGCCCGGGAGAGGGCCGGCAGCCGCTCTATTAACACACAATCCAGTGGCCCAGCAGCTGCTGACACCGGGGTTAATTAAATCTATCTCCCCATCAATTCTCATTCAACTACTATCGACAGCCATTAGATGGGTGACAGAGTGACAAGGAAACCGTAATAGACTTGTCTTAACCCTCATGCTGTGTAGAGTGGGGTCCGTACTAGGGTCTCCCAGGAGAACCCCACCCTCCGCAGCGGTCCCAGCCCCCACTCAGGTAGAGCTTGGCTCACAGAGAGGCTGTTCCCCTCTCCCCACCTGGCCAGGCTCACCTCCCCCTTTGTTCACCTTGCAAATTCTTCCTGGCATCTCCTCCATGTCAAGCCGGCAGGTGGAGAAGACTTAGACTGCCCCCCGTCTCTATACCCAACCCAGCTCTTCCTCTGCCAAGTCAAATCTGAGATCAAATCTTGGCTCTACCACTTCCCGACTATGTAAACCTAAGCAAATTGCTTAACCTCTCTGGGCCTCAGTTTCTCAGTGAGTCCCTTGCATTGTGATTGTGACGGCTGAATAAGTGAATGCACAGAAAGTACTTAGGAGCAACCCAAGTGCCAAAGAAATGTGTGGAGAGCGGCTACAGTGTTTGGACAGGTTCAAGCTTCAGACTAATGAGAGGGCACAGTCCTCTCCTGGCCACATGCAAGTCCCAGCTTGGAGGGCAAAGCCCTCCCAGCACAATTATAGCCAACAGCTATAGTTGTAAGCTTGAACCTATGGTCCGAACACGTGGCCCCATGTGCCTGAGTGATGTGGGCTTGATAGAGTTCAGGTGCATGTAGTTGAGTAGTATCGAAACCCATGAGAATGTTGTAAACATCTTGACCACGCCCTTACTTTGCCTTGTGGGATCCGCTATAAAATAAAGGCACGGCTTTCAGGCCGCAGCACTGTCTCTCCATCAGAGAGGGCAGCGTCCCACCGAGACCCAGCTTTCTCCTCTTGTCTGTCTTTTCTCAATCCCTCACGGCCCCCACTCAGGTTCACCCTTGGCCATGCTGGCGCGGCACAGAAGTGTTAGCAGTCATCACAGTTTCCTCTCCCTCACAAGCCCCGCATCTCCTTCCTCCCATCCCAGGAGTCACCACGCTGGGCATGGCAGACGCTGGGGAGCCTCTTGGTGGCGTGGGGAGAGGCTCTCCCAGGACTGGGGCTAGAGGGGAGAGAAATGTATGTGCCAATCAGCCTATTTCCCTCAGCTTGAAGGAGGGGATCGAGGGTCTTTCCAAACTTTTCACACCCAGCAGATGCCAGGCACTGCTGCCCTGTCTCCCTGCCATCAGGGCTGCCTTGGGATTCCAGGCGGAGGAAACAGTCCAACAGGGGGTGAAAGCATGGGAGTGGTTTCTGGAAGCAGCAGCAATTCCTGGAGGTAGTCAGGGCCTCACTGAACAGAGTATCTGAATTCCGGGCTCAGTGGGGGAACCATGCTCATGTGTGCTTCGGACAAGTACACTGGAACTACAGAGAGTGAACGGGAGGCAATGGGAATGGAAGCCCAGAGACCAGGAAGCTCCTGCTGGGGGTAGGGTAGGCATGAGCAGCAGGGCAGAGAGAGAATGGAGGCATGACTCTCCTCTGGGTCTACAAAAAGGACTGTCTTATTCAACATCGTCCCTAGCCTTTACTCCGAGTCTGACACACCCAGTCCACACCAGCTACTGCCTTCAATCAGTGCTCCTTTAACGCCACTAGCACGGAGGCCATCCAGAGCAGGAGTGATTCAGTCCATCCACAGGCCACCTGAGGGGGTGCTTAGTATGTTTGTGAGAATAAGCTGACCTGTGCTAGAGGGGGGAGGGCACAGCTCCTGGGGTCCTGGTGCTCATGGGAGGGAGGGAAAACTTAGAAGGGGAACTTCCAGGCAAAGAGTGGGGCTAGACAAGACCATTCCTCCCCTCTGGGCTTAGAAAAGGGCTCAGCATCTTGCAGTCAAGATTCGAGCCATCCAGCCCTAGCCGGTTGCTCAGTGGTTAGAGCATTGGCCTACAGACAGAAGGGTCCGGGGTTCAATTCCAGTCAAGGGCACACACTTTGGCTGCAGGCTCAATCCCTGGCCCTGGTCGGGGTGAGTGCGGTAGGAGACCAATCAATGGGCCTCTCTCACGTCGATGTTTCTCCCTCTAAGTCTCTCCCCCTCCCTTCCACTCTCTCTAAAAATAAATGGAAAAAAATATCCTCAGGTGAGGATTAGCAACAACAAAAAAGATCCGAGCCATTCAGAAAAGGCACAGGCAGGAATAAGGTCTTTGGGTCACAGGAGCCTAGAGACCCAGAACGATCAGGGACAAAAGGGCCATTAGCTCCCAGTAGCTCCTGGAGAGCTTTCTCCAGGTTTAGAGTGAAGGACAGTTAGTGCGCTGAGGGCGGTGGTGCAAGTTCAGCAGCGCGGGGGACTCTGAAGGTGACTGGCCCTGGAATGGGAAAGAAAGCTGAGACTTACCCTACATGGGACGTCTCATGAGCAAGTCTAAACATGATCCTATAGATCAGGGGTGGGGAACCTTTTTTCTGCCAAGGGCCATTTGGGTATTTAAACATCATTCGCAGGCCATACAAAATTATCAACCTAAAAATTAGCCTGTTATATGTGGTCAAATATTTAATTAACTCACCCCAAAGGCCTTCACAGGGCCAGACCAAATGATTTCTCAGGACTTATATAGCCCGAGAGCCAGGTGTTCTCCATCCCTGCCTGATGGTTCCCGTATGTAAGTATCAAGGCTAGAGAGCAAACAAAGAGGAGCCAGCATTTAAGGGAAGAGTGAGAGGGCTCACAGGCTTGAGGGGTCAGGCTGGCCTCCAGCCTAGTGGTCGCCAACCTTTCGGACCTCACGGACCACCGATGGTCTGCGGACCACCGGTTGGCGACCGCTGCTCTGGCCCATCAAAAGAATGAGGCAGAGGCTTAATGAAGACCAAAGAGCATGCATCCAGAACATCTTAAATGTGGCCGCACAATGGCCACATCTATCTGAACAGGCTGATTGAAGCAGAAAAAGATTTATTAGATAATCTGTAGCCCACATATTACTCAGGGCCAGAGAACAAGGCTCAGCCAGAACATGCCCCCAAATCACAGACAGAACTGCTTCAAGCTGCCGCTGCTGCCACCTCCAAGCATGAGCTGTAAGGTCAGCTGAGAAAGCAGGTGTAAGATGCTTTCATTTCTGTGCTAGGAAGACACTGACACATCTGGAGGGGGGTCCCTAGACAGAAGGAGGATTTAGGCCCACAGCAAAAGGAAAGACATCCTTAAGCAGTCACTTAAGACACTCCTTTTACTACCTAACATCAACATCCTCTTCTTCCTATACTTCAAGAAATTGTGAAGCAACTATTTCTTACTAGTAGGTACCCATCCCTGGCCCCGCCAGGAACAACCAAGTAAACCACATTCTGCTGCCATCCAATAGAAGGTGATACCCACTCCTTTTAGTTCTATTCCAACCCACTCATGATACTGTGACATATGGACTAGAACGTGCAAACAGTCTTCATCACACCTTACATTAAAGAGGCCAACACTAGTCATTGCAAGGAGGACAAATGCAGACCGTTATTAAGGACCTTTTATTATAACAGTTACAAGGCCATGGTTATTTGTGACTCATCTTCCAAAAGAAACTCCATTGTTCCCTTTCCTTTCATCTAAGATCTCAGCAACTGGATTATTTAGATGGTGCAATGATTGAAAACTTTTATGACTGATATAACTGTACCCTTGGTAGTGCTGCTAATGCATGGGTGCTATGATCTACTAGCCTGTCCAAGTATTAGGGTTTTGTCAGGGGTTCTCTGAATCATACCTGTACTTCCCCTGCCTCTCCTGCATAGGATGAACTTGTTTCCTTCAACATTGTCAATGACCCCAGCCAACCCCCCTTTATGGGCCTGTTCCAAGTGGCAGAGAAATGACCAGAGGCACCTCTCCACTTCTAGTTCAGTGATAAAATTATATTCCCTGGTAGTCTCACTCTCTCCTTTAATTACTCAGGCCTCTAAACTGGGAAACCCAGGAGAGGGAGTCAAGTTTTATGAGTAGGACTCTTTGATGTTACAGCAAGAGGTACCATGTTCATTTGCATTATTCAGTATCTGGATCCAAGCAGCCTTGGCTGTGAGAGAGACACCATCATATTAGTCTCTGGTTTAGAACACATATCACACCCTCTGTGACAGAATTCCTACCTCCCAAGGCAGGAATCCCAGGTGACAATATGATAGAAGTTTCAATAGACTCTTTCACGCTCTCTGGCCGGCCTATTCGGGGAGACGGAGTACATGCGAACACAAGGGGATTCTGCGGGCTCCAGTCTATTGATTTATACTAAGAAGTTAGTTCCTTCCTCAGATGCAACTCTGTTAGGGGACAGTGAAAGCTGAATGCTATATTCAAATTCATAGATAGTTTTAACATACTTGTTGGGAAGGGAAAGGCATAAAGGTATAAATCCAAGTAAGGATCAATTCTAGTAACAGCAAATAGCCACTCCTCTCCATAATAGGAGTCCAATCAAGGGGTCCCACCATCAGGTAGCTGGCTGCTCACCCAGGTTTAAGGTGCTCTAAACAGGAGAACTTGAAGATAAGAGGACCAGCCTCAGACACCCCATGGGTGCACTCAGGACATCAGCCCAGCATGAGCTACAGAGGGTCTGAAAGGGATTGTGGGAGACTGCCTCCGGAAGTTGGCCTGACCCACGTCTCAGTGGCATGCTTGTCATAGGAAACCTGCAATGACCATATAGCCTCCCTCGCCTGGAGGGCAGAGGCCTTCCCACCACTCACTGCCACGTCCACGGCCTGAGATAGTGCCTCAGCACAGACGTTCACACAGTTAGAGGGTGTCCACTAGTGCTCCCGTCTATCTCAGAGTGGCTACTTCCCCCAGAACAGCACCCTTGGGGACTCCTCAGTGAGAACATAAACATAAAAAGAGCTGAAGTGTTCTTTAATAGAGAAGCTACTAGAAATCAACTAGGTCCTCACCACCAGGCCCCTGCTAGTGAAGAGTAACTCTGAGCAAACTCATTGTTGGAACAGAGGAATCGCCACATGAAACAGCTACTGTTCACCCAGGAGAAACGGGAAGGATGGTGAAAGGGTGGACACCCAGGGGGGCCAAGATGCAGCTCCTTCTGCAGCTGTATCAGACCTGCTGCTGGTAGTGAGCATTGCTGCTATGAAGTGCAGCACCCGGATCCAGGCCAAGGCCTGTCTATCTATGTGAAGGTAATTCATAAATAGAGATAGGACACTGGATGTTTGTATAACACCAAAGTGACAACACTTTGAATTTCTTCCTAATGACAAGAGATGAGATACAGACTGTGTATGATTGATTGTAGGGCCAGATAATTGTCACTCTAATCCAGTAGAAATCTTATCACTGAGGATATCTTCTGATAGGTTGCAACATGGAGTCTTATTAACACTATAAGAGATTCGAGTTCAATATTTTCAGCTAGACTACATCAAGCATTTAGATGCAAAATCTAGGTTCTGGGATATAAAAAATAGAGGGACAAGCTAGACAACACTAAAAGTTAGTAACCAAAACAATCTAGAAGGTGTGACGCTCTGCAGAACAACTTAACCTGCTCCCTTATAGGACAAACTATCAAAAGGGATGGTACTAGACTGAAACTAGATATAGCCAGGTGAGGCATGGTACTGGATTGAGAACTGTTTGGACAGACTATAGAGGACATTTCAGAGTCAAATGGAAAAGTCTGAAATATGAATTAAGTAAATGAACTTTAATGTGAAGAGATCAATCCATGACTGAGAAAAACTGGTTATAAGATAGTATAGGCAGTTTGTTCTCATTTCATACGTAGAAAAAATCTGGAAGTTCTAGACCATTGCAGTGGTGATCTCTGGTCATCAGAGAGTGACATTTTTGCTTGTTTACTTTCTATAGTAATAATGTGCTACTTTTGTGACAAAATTGAACGTTATTGTAAAGGATCTGGAAGTGGGGTATATCTTATTTGACTAAAGCCAAAGACTTGACATTAAGTTCTCATAAATGATCCCACAAGTTCCAACACTTACAAATGTGGATGCAAAAGACTGAAAAATTAGCTAACTGAATCCAATGGTGCACTTAAAGTTACAACATGACAAACCCGGTTTTATCCTGGGGAAAAAAAAGAGTTCAAAATCAGAGGAGTCTAATGCTTTACCATAATAGTACTCAGAAGAAAAGAAAAAAAAAAAAAAAACAACCAAGTGCTTTTGTTTTTGTTTTTTGCTTTTCCGGCAAATAGTAGTTTACCTGTTTAGGATTTAATAATTTAGCCAGTCAGGAAAATGGAATATCCTTAACCATAAGGTTCTTAGGAGTTAACTTAAGAAAAAATAGTCTAAATAAATGAGTAGTCCATGTTCTTGAAAGAATTAAAAGATTCTGGTTCTCTCCAAATTACTTCATAAATTCAAAATAATCCCCAAATCCTTGTTTAATTTGAAGAACTCAAATTTATGCTAAAATCTATATAAGGAATAATGTCCACACGTAGCTAAGTCAACTGCAAAGAAGGATGAAGAAGGGGACCCGCCCCGGCAGTAGAGTGCTCTAGCGAGAGGTAGTTTGGCACTTACACTAGGACAGACAGAGGAGCAAGGCCAAGTGTGCAGAGGAACTACCTATGACAAAGAGGCTACCATGAGTCAGTGGTAAAGGACAAACTTGTCTAAATAGTAGGGAAAAACCATGTTACTCCAGAGAAAAATAACTGACTACCATCCCACTGTATGTTTCTATTCTTTTTAGAAAAGCTCTTTAGCCATAATTATTTTGTAAGAGAGACCTAATAAAGAAAATATAGACTACGTGACCTGGGGATAGGAAACGACTTTGTAAGACCCTAATAACACGAACCTTAAGTCAAATATTTGAGTCAGATCAAAGTTAAGATTTTGTTCAATAGAAGATAACTATGAACAAAGTTATCTCAGAGAACAGATTGGAATGCAATATAAAACCAATGAGGGACTATTATCTTTGAATAAGAGAAATTCCTTTAAAATAAGACAGATGGGAACCCCAAAAGAAAAGGCAAAGTCAAGGATACCCTAAGTGCTCTATAAGAAAATGTTCGAACTCAGAAGTGCAAATGACACTATGTGATCCCTTCATGCCCATTAAGCTGGTAAGTGCTAGAAAGTTGAATGATGTGAAATATTGATAGGGACGCAGGGATACTGAAATACTCATGCATTGTCATGGGAATATGCACCAGAGCAGACATTCTGGAAAAACAATCTGGTATCATTTAGTCCAATTAAGCACTTCTATTCCTGGGGGTAAACCCCCAAATGTTTGTCCTACAGATAGAGAGGGGCAAACATAAGAATGTTCTTCTCAGTGTTTGGTGACAGATGGAGGCAATTGAGTGTACATCCCAGGAGAGCAGCAAGGGAAGGTATGGTGGCCACCTGCCATCGCATATCACATAACAGATAAACAGACAGGTATACACATCATGTGAGTGCTTCAGATAAGACCAGTGGGGAAAAGAAAGGGTGGGACTTGTTAGTATATGCACATGAAACACCTTACAATAATGCAAGGACACATTCAGATACCATACACATTACATTGGCTGTCTGTGCATGATAGAGAGGGAGAGAAGAATGGGTATAAGGAAAGATAATACATGGAAAGCTCCCTGTATAGGCCAGTGATGCTAATATGCCATGAACATTGATTAACTCAACTCTCTCTACCAGAGGTTCAGAAAACTGTAGAGGATGGTGTTTTGGAAGAACGCTGGACTTCAGAAGGACCCTGATGGGAAATGGAATCTTGTATAAAGATTCCAGGAGCCCTTGCCTTGCTGTGTAATCTGACCAGGTTCTTCTGTCTAAACCAGTGATGGCAAACCTTTTGAGCTCAGCATATCAGCATTTTGAAAAACCCTAACTTAACTCTGGTGCCGTGTTACATATAGAAATTTTTTGATATTTGCAGCCATAGTAAAACAAAGACTTATATTTTTGATGTTTATTTTATATATTTAAATGCCATTTAACAAAAAAAATCAACCAAAATAATGAGTTCGCATGTCACCTCTGACACGCATGTCATAGGTTCGCTATCACTGGTCTAAACAATCATTCTAGGTATGGACACCTTGACCGTGCATACTTCTAGCAACCACACCTGTTCTTTTCTGTGAACACATCCCTGTGCCGTTCTAGCTTTCTCCAGTTGCATAGGCCACAAACAGAATCTCCCTTAAAAGATTGGTTTCCTCTTGTCACTCATGTCAACTTAACCAAAGCCTGTTCACCCCATTAGTCCCCGAGTAAGATTCCAGTACAAAGAAAGCCCACCTAATAAAAATGATGGAACCACCTTAACCAAGGGCATAGGGACTAGAAGGGACTGTCACCAGCCTTTCTCCTGCTAATTCTCCTGCAAAGGCACCCTGAAGGGCGAGAGCCAGAATCCAATTTGCCCTCGTTACCAATTGACTCAGACTCCCATCTCCACCAGGATCCCAGTGCTGCTGCCTGCTTCCCAGGAGGCCCCGCTTCCCTGCCTTAGCTTTCAGACACTGCCCATGAAGACAAAGCCCACCCCTGGTGGATGGTAACTACACACCTTCCAAGGTGGTCCCAGGAGACCAGCTACCCCAACTGAGGCAGTCCTTCAGCATCCTCAGTCCTGACCCCCGACTTGCCAGCGCAGTCCAAGAGGCCCAGCCCCTTCCCATGAGACCATGTGAGTCATGCTCAGAGAGCCCAGGGGCTGTGCTGCCTGGCTCACCCAGAGAGGAAGACATATCAGGAAGCACCCTCACGCTGCTTCCTGGGATCTCTTGCCACTAACCCTAGGACCGTAAGGCCAAGTTAATTGTCAAAAGACCAGAGATGTCTATAAAAGTGCATGTTGGCACACCCAGATCTCTGGTCACTGGCCAATAGTACCAGCAGTTTCTGAATAACTCGTGACCTAATAAGTTGGCTGTACCTGTGAGCTCAGCAGTGGCACAAGGACAGGCCCAGGCCCAGATTGAATCTCAACGTTTTCAGGTTAGAGAATAGAGGATGAAAGCTAGAAGCTCTCGTGAATAAGAAGAGTCTCAGCCATGCAGAGCCTAGAGGAAGTAGTATTTTACCTCTGGGCATCTACCCCAGGGGCAAAGGTGGAAGATTAAAACATTAGTACACATAAAGCAGTCAGACCCGGGCAGATACCTATCCTGAGGCAAAGCCAAGTGATGGCTGCCCTCTGTAGGGGACAAAGGGGTCTGAGTGACATCTTATGTCCCCAGGACTGTCCAGTTTATCTAGGCCCAAGAAACTAACCCATTTCCCACCCAAAAGTCCCCAGCCTGAAGCTCAACTTTCTCCTAGAGCTGGAAGATGCCTGCAATTAGATACTAGTATATGTGACACCTTTCTTATAGAGCCCCACATCCAGGAGTTTCCATATGTCTGCCTTTCTCTAGATGCTAGAAGACTTGCACCTGAAATTTAGGTGTCCCAGAGACACAGGGATCTCAAGCTTATGAGAGTCCCAAGGGTGCGCTGCCAGACTCAACACCAGCACAGCTACATGACTTACATTTTATCTCTTAGTGAGATGCCCTAGCGGACCGACAGAGCTCCTGGAGCCCCTCCGCTTAGCCAGTACATTCAGGACCCCAATAACCCAGATGTCCTTCACTCCACCCATCGCATGCCCCATTGCTCAGCCATTCCTGCCCTGTTAGAGCAGCAGCTTCGAGAGCAGTTCTAAGGTAGAGCTGGGGAGTTGCCCCATAGACCTCAGACAGATCCAAGGGTAAAAGAGAAAGATGGCAAGAAGCTTATTCCTGGGCTCACCTTTCCACTGGGTCCCCATCACTTCAGTCACATCACTGCATTCACATGGAGGAAGGCTGATAGTCCTCAGTGGCCGAGAAAATACCAGGAACGTGCTGCGTCTCTGGGGCCACTTAAACACAGGAAGTGGAGGAGAAACAGAAGTGTATGCTGCCCAAAGGTGCTGCAGGCCAAGGAAAAGCGTCTGGAGGGATGAACCTCAGAAGCAGGAGGGGCCTGGCAGGGGCAATGTTGCTAATGAATCAGAGCTTAAGATCTGCTCTCTCAGCGTGATGTGCTCACCAAAGAAGGCAACCGTAGAAGGTGACAGATGTAGTAAATTCATCGTGGTAATTAGCTCACAGTGTGTATGAAATCGTGTCGTATACTTTATACAACTCTGTCAACCTTATCTCAAATAAATACGCTTCCAGAAGACAAGTAGATGCCACGGCAGAGAAAGGCACACCTGCAGGGAGCCCTCATGACAAAGAGAGAGGGCAAGTAGACCCAAGAGAAAAGGGAGAGATTCTAAGCGCCGCGATGCTTTCCAGGGCTGTGTGTTCAACTGGACAGTGCCTATGGAGTAAAAGTTCTCAGGACTGTGGGCTACACGACATATCTCCGGAAACAATCCTTCCTTAGGTAGGTGATGGGGGAGGAGAAACAGAGCAGCAAACACATAAGCCCGGAAAGCTGGGTTTAAAGAAAGCATATTTGATTTCCAGTTTCTGGTTCTACACATAAGGAGCTTGTTAACTCGCCACTCTGTCCTGATCTAACGAGTTGAAAAGCAACAACAACAACAACAACAACAAAAAGGACACAGAACAAAGCACTGCTCCCCCCCTTTCCTCCCTCCTCCTCCCCCGCCCCAGACTGGGGGACAGGTAAATACAGGCAGTCACAACTTCCCAAAGCAGAGACTCCGGAGCTGAATCGGCTGTGGGAGCCAGTGCCGGGAAAACCAGCGCAGTTGGCCAGGTGCCGGAGGCTCAGTGCCGACAACTCTGAGAGCTGCACTCCGGGGACCCCGTCCTAGGGTCCCTCCACAATACTGTAAGATTTACCTCCACAAGTCTGACCAGGTTCCCACAGTCAATATCACAGAAGAGCTCCTCTGGCTCTGGAAGGAGGAGGGGCCGAGAAACCATTTTGAAATACACCAGCATATTATGTGCTTAACAAGGCCTGCCCTCAGGAGAAACTAGTTAACTAGGCCTTAACCTGCTGGATCTTACCCAAGCCTAGATGACCTGGCGGGGGGGGGGGGGGGCGGGGGGGGGCAGGATATGGACTTCAGCCCACTCTAGCCACCCAGTCCCACCCAAGGGGAGGAGGAAAACAAGCAGAAACGCGTGATGTCCCGTCCAGAGGCACAGGCTCGCTAAAGACTGAGGCCTGATCACAGGACTACAGAACCCCTCCCCGCCCACCCACCGCACCACATTACTAAAGGCCTCTTCGCAGCAGCTCTGTTTGATTTTAACACAGAGCATCATGAATGGCTCTCAAGTGAAAGGCATACTAGAAGGCAAAGAAACACATTTTGAAGAGACAAAGCAGATATCAGAACCAGACATGGCAGGAACGCTGGCATTATCAGATTGGGAATTTAACTGATTAATATGCTAAGGGCTCTAATGGATAAGTGGACAGCATGTAAGAACAGATGGACAATGTAATGAGAGGTAGAAATCCTAAGAAAAGGCAAAAACAGAAAAAGATGCTTGAGAGGGGAAAGGAAAAAAACCACTACTGGAAATTAATAATGCCTTTGATATGCTTATTAGTAGACTGGACAAGGCTGGGAAAGAATCTCTGAGTGAAGGGATATATCAATAAAATCCCCAAAACCCAAAAAGCAAAGCGAGCAAAGACTGAAATCAGAAACAGAATACCTGATGACTGAGGGCAAGGTGCAACATACACATGATGGGAATGCCAGAGGGAAAAAAATATTTGAAAGAATAATGACTGAAAATGGTCACAAATTGATATAAAATACCAAACCAGAACATTCAGCAAAAGAAATGCCAAATGGTTTTTTTTTCTTATTTTCAAGTTACAGAAAATCTAAAAAAAAAGATTTTGGAAAGAAGCTAAAGGAAAAAACACTTTACTTATAGAGGAACAAAGATAAGAATTATGTCCTACTTCTCAGAAACCGTGTAAGCAAGAAGACAGTAGAGTGCAATGTTTGAAATGTCAAGGAATAAAAAACCAACCTAGAACTTTGTACCCTGCAATGATATCCTCACCCTTCAGAACTGAAGAAATGGAGACTCTCAAACAAATTGAATTTGTTGCTGGTAGACCTTCTTATAAGAAATGCTATGTATTTCTTCTCTTCAAAGAACATCTAAGTGAGAAACTCAGATCTACATAAAGAAAGAAAGAACAGCCCTGGCTGGTTTGGTTCAGTGGATAGAGTGTCAGCCTGTGGGACTAAAGGGTCCCAGGTTCAATTCCAGTCAAGGGTACGTGCCTGGGTTGTGGGCCTGATTCCCAGTGTGGGGTGTGCAGGAGGCAGCTGATCAATTATTCTCTCTTATCATTGATGTTTCTATTGCTCTCTCCCTCTCCCTTCCTCTCTGAAATCAATAAACTATACACACACATATATACACATATATATGTGAAAGGAAAAACAAAGAAGGACTGAGTGAAAATAAAAATTTCTTATTCTTAATTGCTCTAACAGCTAACAATTTGCTCAAAATAAATAACATAGTATTTGATTATGAATGTTTATACATAAGTAAAATGACAGCAATGATATAAGAGATGAGAGGAAAGACTTTGGGTTATTTTGTTATAAGGTACACGCAACCCATGAAGTGCTATAGTGTTATTTAAAAGAGGACAGGCTAGTTGTAAATGTGTATTGCAACCTCTAGGCTAGGGCAACCTCTAAAACAGATACAAGGAAAAAAGCTAAAAAACTGGATGGGGGTTTGGGAGCTGCCAATGTCTGGAAAGGGGAGTGTTTCCTTCCAAGAGCTAAATTATTTTCAACTAAACTCTCTGCCTTAACTTGCTATTGTGTTGGTTTAAACAACGTGTTTTACTTTCCTGGTTGTGATATTTGCTTGTATAGTCCTAGTAGTCTACTTTCTTGCATTCTTTCTGGCTTACTTTGTCCGCTTATCAATAGGAAATAGCAGTTGTCGCCACTAGTCCCCAAGATTGAGGAGTGAACAACAAAAAGGGGGGATTTGTAACTGCAGAACCAGCTCAAACTGGAGCTATCCTGTTTCTTGCAAGACACTGAATTGTTTTTCAGAGACAAGAGAACAAACCACAAGTCATGCAGCTGAATCCAGCACGGAAGAGAAAATGTTGCAAATTATACCCAGCACTGAAGTTTCTCCCTCCATGACCAGAATCTGAACACTGGGACCCTTTCAGAAGCAAAGGGTCTGTTTTCCAGGAAGACGCAGTGCTGAAATCCCTTAATGCTCCCTGGAGACAGATTTGAGCCTGGTGTCCTGTCTCCTTGCGGGTTGACTTCACAGCAAAGCTTTTTCCTTTCTCAAAAGCCAGCACCATAGTACTGGTTTCTATGTGTGTTGGGCAGAGTCTTTGCTTGGTAGCAAATTCATGTGGCACTTCAATTTGCAAGTATCTACAGAAATGGGAAGATTTAACCAAAAGTGATATCAGCTTAAGATGGCCAAAATGGGCCTCTTTTGATACCTCTAGATTAATTTTTTGTGTGCACTCAATTGGAAAAAGCTGGCTCTAAAATGGAACTGTTTGAATGGAATGCTTACCTTGATTGGAAAATAGAAGCCTCTAAAAGAAGACAGATAAACTTTATCTTCTTCAGGAAGTTAAGAAGAAACTTTGAAAGACTGTCTTTGAAGGCTTCAAAATAGCTCAATGCCAACACCTCCAACCACCTGCTACTTTCTAAGCTCCTTTGTCCAGACTTGACCTCCCTTTCTCTCCTCCATATCTCCTTCACCACCCTCTACTGGCTTAGGGGAAACTAAGAAGAGAAAGCCAGGCCAGGATAGGCTAGAAATTCTGGCAGCTCCCTTTAGAGAAAAGGTGGCCTCAGGATGAGGGGAACCAGCAATAATTTCCCCTCCTTGGACTAAAACAGAATTAAGAAATCTAACTAAAGATTTTCCTAATCCTATCTAAGACTCCGTTGGGTTCCCAAAGAAATTTGATTTATTGTTAGAATATATGATCATTAATTTCTGAGAGCAAAGCAGCAGAATAGCTAAATATGGTTTGCTGCAAAATTCCTATAGAGGACTTAATATATATATATATATATATATATATATATATATATATATATATATATATATATAATATATATAATATATATGTAATATATATATATACATATATATGTATATATATATATATATATAATTGATTTCAGAGAGGAAGGGAGAGGGAGAGAGAGATAGAAACATCAATGACGAGAAGAACCATTGGTTGGCTGCCTCCTGCATGCCCCACACTGGGGATAAAGCTCACAAACCACGCATGTGCTGGGATCAAGAATAAAACCGTGACCTTCTGGTTCATAGGTCAACGCTCAACCACTGAGCCACGCCTGCTGGGCTAGAGGACGTTTTAAAACAAAGAGAAACAAACCTGGAAAAATGCAAGCAATTAGCCCACCAGCTTCAAGCCACCCCTGAGATTTTTTTCCCAGAAAATAGACTGAACAAAAATCTAGCAATGTAAGCAAAAACTTGATGAACCATACATACTTAATTTCTTTGAACATTTTGAGAAAACTTTCTAACAATATTCAGGATTGTCTCCAGACAGTTTTAAGAATCATCAAAATGATCCATTGCTCAATTCAGCATTTTTGGAAGAATTAGATGAGTAGCTTGTAACTCTGATTTAACAACATGAATTAAACTGGCCAACCACACATGCTGATAAACTAGCAAATCTAGCCGATCAATTATTTAAAACTATTCAAAAGAAATGGGGGGAAAAAGCTACTAGAATCATGAATTTACAGCTCTAGCAACAAAGCAATGAGGTCAGAGCTCCCTGAAGCCCTTTTCTCTGAGGGGAAAGGAGAGCCTGTTTTTACTGTAAAAAGCCAGTCATCTGAAGAAGGATTGCAGAAAACGGAAATGGATTTAGAAAAAGAAAAGAAGCAGGAGAAAGCATAGAGCAGATCTGAGGTTTATGGGAGGGTATTTCCCTTTCTCCTTGTCAATACTTTTGGAGAAATTGAAATTACCTTATAAGGAGAAATTACGAAGGTCCTTGTAGGTATGGGGGCTACTTTATTTTTTCTTAACTCTACCCAACTAAGTTGCCTTCTGCCTCAGAGTAAAGCTTCGTACAAACGGTAGGTATATCTAATCAACCAATGTTTGTTTCAAATCAGAACCTCTTCCCTTCCAGCTAGGGAATGTTACATGGCAACATATAATTTTATAGTCAAATCTACCCCAATTCACCTGAAAGGTGAGACTTTCCTGGAAGCCATGATGTCCACCTATCCTTTTCTCAGAAGGGTGAAATCTACTTAGAACTACATGAATCAGATGCTGAACCTCCGGAGAAAAATAATGATTTTAAAGGAACCCCCACAAACAGAAACTAATCTCCAGGCTAAACATTTGCTGCAGAATATTCTTATGGAACTCTGGGCTCTTTCCAATGCAGATATTGACAAGATTAAGTCAGCCATTCCTTTCAAAATAACTATTGACAATACTTTGCCTCTACCTAGTATTCATGAATATCCCTTAAGACCTGATGCAATAAGCTGGAATTAAGCCCACGATACAAGATTACTTTAGAAGGGGGTTATAATTCCATGCATGAGCCCCCGTGAAACTGTTCTTCCATTGAAAAAATATGGAGATTTGTACAGAACCTCAGAGCTATAAATAAAACAGTTATTCCCAGACATTCTGTGGCTCTAAATTCACATACCCTATTAGCAGCCATTCCCGTGGACCGTAATGCCCCAGGGATATGGAAAGTCCCACCTATTTCTCTCAGACACTAAGTGCTGATTTAAATGATGGTGAATTTCCCAGAGATTCCACTCCAATCCAATATGTGGATAATTTACTTTTATGCTCTAGGACATTGCTAGGCTCCCAAAAGGACATAATTTATCTATTCTAACAGCTAGCTATCAAAGGACATAAGGTCTCAAAAGACAAGCTTCAATTCTATTTGCCCCAAATAAAATACCTTAGCCACCTTATATCTGAAGATAGGCTACTAATTAATCCTGAAAGACTCAAAGGAATCCTTTTCTTCCTCAAGAACTAAAAAATAACTCATGGGACTTCTAAGACGGACTGGATGCTGTCACAACTGGTTTCCAAAAATGTCATTAATGGCTCGGCCTCTATATCCCTTATTGAAATCAGGTTGACCTGATCCAATCCAATGAAACTCAGAAGGGGAGCAAGCTGGAGATGCTCTAAAGCAGCGGTTCTCAACTTGTGGGTCGCGAACAATGAAAATACATCCTGCATATCAGATATCTACATTACGATTCATAATAGTAGCAAAATTACAGTTATGAAGTAGCAACAAAAATAATTTTATGGTTGGGGGGTCACCACAACATGAGGAACCGTTTTAAAGGGGCGCGGCATTAGGAAGGTTGAGAACCACTGCGAGTCTAAAGGAAGGTTTATCTAAAGTTCCCACATTAGGGCAGCCTAATTATAAACTTCCTTCCTCCCTTTTCATGCATGAAAATAAAGGGAACGCGTTAGGAGTTTTCATTCAGAAACACGGAGCTCCCAGGAGACCTATAGGCTATAATAGCCACAATTACACTCAGTAGCAAAAGGGCTCCCTCCCTGTATAAGAACCATTACAGCCAGGTGATGCCAACAAACAGAAGAAATAGTTATGGACTCTCTTAACAGTTTATGTTCCTCATTTTGTTGAATCTTTGCTAAACTCTCACCATACTCAGCATTTATCAGTCGGCCAATTGGCTTCTTAGGAAGTACTCCTACCTTCTGTACCTAATTACTTTAGCCTGATTTTAAGTCTTAACCCAGCAACTTTTCTGCCTTCTTTCCAGGATAAGGACACCCATGATTGCACTTTACTTACTGACCATCTTCTTGTTCCTAGGAATGATTTATAGGAAGTTCTATTGATAATGCTGACTTAATTTGGTTTGCAGGTGGATCTTATCTCAAAAATGAACGGGAACACTACCGAGCTGAATATACAGCAACTCCCACGGTGGATGCATTGAAAAGCCTTATTCACCTGAAATAAGATCTTCCCCAAACCCAAATTAATTGCTCTAAAGCCAAGCTTGTCAACTGGCCAAAGATTAAATAGCCAATATTTATACTGATAGTTACTATGCGTTTGGTGTAACTCAGGACTTTGAAATGCTATGGAAGCAACGAGGCTTCTTAACTTGCTCAGGGAAGTCTATAAAAAATTAAAAACAGGTTGCAGAATTAAGATGCCATATAGCAACTGTGACAATTGGCAATTATCAAAAGTCCAGGACGTTCAAAAGCTAACACCATGGAAGCAAAAAGGAAAGTATTTAGCTGATGCTGCAGCTAAGCAAGCAGCACTAAGCAATCAAATTATCCAGACCCAAGAATGTTCTTCACTCCCTGATAAATCAATAAAAGACTCTTACCGTTCCAAAAGACAGCTACAGAAGAGAAGATATGGCAACAAAAAGGAATTTTTGACCGAGACAAACATATCGCTTGAACCTAATGGGAAGAAACTAATCTTACCTATAGGGATTCAATGGCCTATACTTCAACATGTACATGAACTAACACATGAGGGGCCTGAAAAGATAATTTCATGGAGTTAACAATATTACTGGAAATCTTCTCTCACTGTGGCCTATAAAACATAAAGCAGATATTGTATATGTCCATAATATAAGCCCAGAAAACCACTCCATGAATCCCAGGGACATTTCCCATTCCCTTTAGGTCCATTTGAGATATGTCGATTGGATTTTATCCAAATTTCACCATCTCAAGGATACAAATATGTGTTAGTTATTATGTCTATGTTCCCTCATCAGATTGAGGCATTCCCTTGTAAGAGAACAACAGCCTTAATGATACGTAAGTTTTTATTGGAAAAAATAATTCCCCACTGGGAAATTCCCTCTGAGTTATATAGTAACCCAGGGACTCACTTCAGCAGACAAATAATGCAATCCATTGGTAACATTTGGCCTAATCTACAGCATTTTCATTCTGTTTATCACCCTGAGCCCTTCGGATTGATGGAATATACCAATGGTACAATTAAATCTCAACAGCTAACCTTTCAGAAACTTTTAAACTCCCTTGGCCAAAAGCTGAACCTACAGTGCTCCTCAGCCTGAACTCTACTCCTTTGGAAAACAATTATTCTACTTTTAAAGTAGACATTGGTTGCCCTGTGCATCTGAATGAAGGAGCATATGAATCAATCTACTAAAAGGAGACATTTTGCATTATTGTCAAGGACTTATAACCAGCTTAAAGAAATTGATAAATTAGTAACTGGTTCATTTCAGAGACGAAGATTTCAAAGACCATGGCTTATAACTAGGAGATTTCTTCTATTGAAAGAGATATCAGATATAAGACTCTCTCCAATGTTATTGAAGGGGACCACATTAAGCATTACTAACTAACCCATGTGCAGCTAAAATTGAAGGGATAAACTCATGGATTCACATTTCTCATCTAAAAAAGACACCTCACCATGAATGGATATCTACTCCCATCTGAAACTTGCCTCTGTCTACAACGGACATCACAGGTTCCTCAAGGATGAGAAACCACAGACATCAGAGGCAAGCAGCTATCCCACGACATTGACAAGGCCTGTCTACCAACAGATTGATGCTGAATTCAGAAACCAATTGTTTGATTGGTTTGATGTTATTCTTTTTTTAAGAATATATTTTGTTGATTTTTCACAGAGAGGAAGGGTGAGGGATAGAGAGTTAGAAACATCGATGAGAGAGAAACATCGATCAGCTGCCTCCTGCACATGCCCTACTGGGGATGTGCCTGCAACCAAGGTACATGCCCTTGACCGGAATCGAACCTGGGACCCTTCAGTCCGTAGGCTGACGCTCTATCCACTGAGCCAAACCGGTCAGGGCTGATGTTATTCTTAAAAATAGTTATACTTGTTCTTTGGGTTTTTCTGTATAGTCCAACTATTAATTATTATTGAAGATGTAAAAGATACTTTTAATATTCTTTATGGTTTACATAAATCTTATACTAGCTCCAAAAAAAAAAAGAAAGAAAGAAAAGAAATGAGACAAACAGCAAAACTCGGATGATGATAGTTTACAGGATAGCAATGATCCAGAGTGTTTTTCACAGTGAAGGTCACGAGATTTATTGCCTTACATTTACCTGCCCTTCCCTTTCTGGAAAATTCGGCCTCAACTCACATCTCATGATTTTACTGCCTCATCCCTAATGGTCCACCCTTTCAACAAGATGATGCTGATACTGAGACTTCCAAGCCTAGCCCTGTGAGACCACACTATCCATCCAGAAGCTTGGTCCGTCAGTGCCTCCTCAGACCGCTGTATAACCCAAAGGAGAAACTGTGAACAGAAGGGAGCTCCATAATACATCCAGCAAAGCTCAGTGACCGAAACCCACCGGACAAGGGGATCTGTCTGGTCACAAATCCCTAACTGGGCAGGTCACTGTGGGTAGTCGGACCTCAGGCCTATCACTGCCCTGGTGATAAGTTTATCTTTCCCTTAATCAAGCCCTTCCTGTTGTTCTTGTGCATCTAGGTTTACGCCTTTGAATCGCCAGAGTAATCCTCTTTTTCAGGTCCCTGGGATGTGTAACCACTCCCAAGGAAGCACAAAATCTTGTAAACTATCTTATAATCCAATCACAGAGATTTCCCTGCCTTGCTTTTTCTCACCTTCTTGCAATCTTCCTTATGTGCCCTCCTTAATTCCAAGTATATAAAAGGAATAGAAAAACTCATTCTTGGGAGCATTTTCTCAGTCTGTTGAGAGCTTGCTTCCAGGCAGTGTCCTCTGTTTGGCTCAAATCAACTCTCATAAAATTTTTCTACAGGTTTAGACATGCTCACATTGACAGTCTCTGGAGACAGGGTACTATTTGACAGATTACACCTCTGTTGTAAATATGTCTGCAATTTGGTCAGGGTGGGGGTCTGAGCCATGGCAGAGGCTGGCCAGTGGAGCGTGTTGACAACCCACCCACTGACGAAGGGAAGTTCTTACTGTGACTGGCTGTTCTATCAGGTGCATCTGATCTCTGCTTCCTTCCACAATTGGGGCCAAAACTCTAAGGGCACTCACTCCTTGTGTTGTTTTTGCCATAATGACCAGGCCATGCCTTCCAGGTTTGCTGAAACAACTAATTGAAGTGGCAGCCCTGCCTGTGAGATTCCAAGAGACCAGTACTTCTGGTTTCTCAAAGGCGGGCAGTTGTTCAGCTCCCCAGTCCCATATATATCCCTTCTTAACTAAGTGGCATAATGGGCAAAAGCATTGTGCTAAATGGGGTATAAAAGTTCACCAATACCCCAGAATTACTACAAAAGCCTGTACCTCTTTTGGTATAGAGTAGCCTTGTACTTTGTCTATGACAGCCTTGGGGACACCACAGGTCTTATCTACCGCCCCCCCCCGCCCCCCCCCCCCCCCCCGCCAAACTTCCTGCAGTGCCCAGACCTTGCATTTTTACAATTGATTTTGAGAGAGAGAGAGAGAGGAACATTGATTCATTGTTCCACCTATTTATGCATTTATTGATTGATTCTTATATGTGCCCTGACTGGAGATCAAACCCACAACCTTGGCGTATAGGGATGAGGCTCTAACCAACTGAGCTACCCAGCCAGGGCCTCAGACCTTGAGTTTTCAGCAGATTCGTTGCCCAGTCTCTGTTGCAGGTGGTTCAGGAAAGCCTGCAAGATTTTCTGTCACAGGGGCAATCTTCACAGGTTAACATGTCGTGATATAATAAGCCCATTTCACAGAGCTAGGAAAGGAAAACAGTAACAGGCCCCAAGCCACCATCACATGGCATATGGTGGGCTACGTGCCATGGGGGAGCACTTGGAAGGCACACCCCAAGTGGGAAACACGTTTTCTAACAGTTTCGTTGCCACTGTGGAGGCAGCAGCCTTGTGGCAGGGAAAGGCTTTAATCCATCCAGAAAATAGACATGCAACACCAAGAACATATTGAAGCCATACTAAATGGCAGTTGAATGAAGTCCAGATTAAAGGCACTATGGCGCATGAAGGAATGCAAGAAAACAAGAATTGAGGCTTGCCAGAGAGTCTGAAAGCGCCAGGAGGCCTTCTTGGGTTTCCCATAGATCCTACTATTCATTTAACTTATAGCCACTGTTTACCCATCTTAACCTCTAATTCAGGAGCAGACTGTTGCCATGTCACAAGGACATCAGAATGGTAACAGTCTGGCACTGAGGGGTCATTTTTATAGAAGCAGAATGGACTTCATTCACATGTGCCACAATCTTTACAGAGTTTCTGCTGCTGCCTTTTCATGAAAGCCAGTGTGGACATTTCAAATACAGGTTAGCCTTTGCTATTATGATTCAGTGTCCAAAAAAAAAAAAAAAAAAAAAAAAGTTGCCCTAACAGGTTTGGCTCAGTGGATAGAGCGTCGGACTGTGGACTGAAAGGTCCCAGGTTTAATTCCAGTCAAGGGCATGTACCTTGGTTGTGGGCACATCCCCAGTAGGAGGTGTTCAGGAGGCAGCTGATCGATGTTTCTCTCTCATCGGTGTTTCTAACTCTCTACCCCTCTCCCTTCCTCTCTGTAAAAAATCAATAAAATATATTTTTTTTAAAAGTTGCAGCTTTTTTAAGTAATTAAGGACTGATTAAGACAACCTTAAACATGGAAAACTATTATTTTTTAAATATGTTTTTATTGACTTTTTAGAGAGAAAGGAAGGTAGAGGGATAGAGAGATAAAACCATCAATGAAAGAGAAACATCGATTGGCTGCCTTCTGCATATTCCCTACTGGAGACTGAGCCAGCAACTTGGGCGTATGCCCTGACCAGGTTTTATGGATTGACGCTCAACCACTGAGTAACACCAGCTGGGCCAGAAAATTATTTTAATAAAATATAGAATCTAGGCAGAAAACTTTCATACCTGAACACTGAGCCATAGGCATCAGCAGAGCCCCCTCTGATCTCAGGGACCTGCCTCATGCCTGCTCTTCTTAGGCTGCAGGAAAGCACGCCCGCCTCCTTTCGGGCAGTGATGTGCCCCTGCCTGTACAGCCGGCCTCCGCCAGTCCCAGCCTCTTTGTAAGAGCCCCAGATAGGAAACTCCAGTCTATCAAAATAGATCAGCTATTCAAGTTGTTGGCTATTTACAGAGTAACTTAGAGCAGCGGACATGAACTATTCCTGCTCTTGCACCATAGATAAAGCCTCAAGTATTGCAAAAGAATGAAACACTATGAGGTGTTTATGAAATTCAAAGACAGAGTCAAGACCGGCACGAGCGACCTTTCCTCTGTATCAGCTGAACTTCTCTGCCTGCACGTGATGGGCTCAGCCCAAAGGAGTAGGACGCCAGATGGATCAGGAAAAGGTTCTCCACCAGCGCCCCCAAACCTGTCACAGCGGAGCCTGAAGGTCACGGTGGGCCAGGTGTAGAGCTAGCAGGGTACATCCACTTCCCCAGGGGGCTCAGCTTGGGGGCGGGTCACACCATCCACTAAACACCGCAGAGCTCCGTGTCCTCAGAAGAGGGGCAGTTCAAAGAAAGCCCAACCTAAAGACGCCAATGTGTCCTTTGCCTCCAGCCAGCGTGGTGCATCAGGCACTACACAGGCTTGTGCTGGCGACTGGATCTGAGCATCCATGGCGTGAAGTTAGAAGTCTAAGCAACTCAGCTAACATGGTTTCCCTAGTCAAGGAGCTCCGGCCCCAGAGCCTACGTGTCAGGGGATGAGTAGTCACAAGGGGAAGGCTCCCCTCTGGGGCTGCCAGACCTCAGGGGAAAGAAGGCAGGTATTTGAGTTTCAGAAAAACACAGATAATGTTTTAGTATAAGCATGTCACGTACCGATGTCCTGCATTTTATCTGCCAGCGTTATGCCCTGAAGACACAAAGTTAATAGTCACCTCTGGTTTCTTGCTGGGAAAACAAAAAACAAAAAACAGAAATCATGGGAAGAGAAATGGCCATTACCTGCCTGTAGTCTCCACACCCTAACTTGGAATGCAAGATGTTGTTTCTTGAGCATACTCAGAATATAGAATATACAAACTGGATGAAAATATTTCAGTAAACACAGGATTCCACAAAAAGGTGGCCAGGGCGGCGCTTTCTTGCCTGAAGTGAACAGTGAAGAGCCAATCAATCTCAAGGAACTCAACTCCACGGTCTCTGGGCTCTCACCCTCACCGCTGCCCTCTGCCCCCCCGGCCACGGGAAGACATCAGATGGTGCTTTCTCTGGGCTCTCAACTTCAAGTTCTCGGTGGTGACCACCACTTTGTGAGCTGGTATACAGGAGACACTAAACAAAAATGGTTTTCAGGCTGCACTTACTAGTAGCCATTTGTTCCGGTTCAAGCTGGTCGCACAACCTACATGTTAACTGCTCCTCTGAAGTAGAGGCAAATTCAGCAGCTCCCAATTGGGAAGACCTCCAGGTGAGCATCCGCAAGGAATGGGAAAAAGAGTTGGAGCCTCATCTTCGTGTTTCTGCTCACAGAGCAGTCCACTCAGGAGCTGTTCTTGCTCAGCTGGCACATAGTCTGAATCATGAAACTGTTGGATTCTAAGGAAAAATTAGGAAAGAGACAAGTATGTGATGTGTACATGTGATAATCTCTAATCTTAGTCTCCAGGCCCTCATTTTCTAGTTTCCCAAACAAGAGTTCTGCCTGGGTGGGGGGAGACTTATGTAATACTTTAAACAATAAAGAATTTTAAAAAAAGAGTTCTGCCACATTGGCTCCAGGGTAAAGACAGGAGAGCCTTCTCTAAAGCTAACCAGAACAGAGAAGTTATATGTTTTCGGGGCTTAAGAAAGTAGTTGACACATCAAATAAAAGCTCTATAAGCATTTAATACATTAAGATACTATTTTTAGAATCTAAACTTGTATGAGTAGGGTATCATTTTTGCTACATGTAAATTCTCAATCCAGAGCAGGACTAAGCCAGTGAGCAGGGCTCTTTGGTTTTATACCTCCTCCCTAATGGTAGTCCCGAGTAGCTAGGAAGACATCTGCTTTGTCTGTATTTTCCATTACAGGTTCTCAGTCATTTCACGATTAGGAACAGAAGATGTACATAAAAATAGTGCATCTCTATGGCAAACACTATAAAGTTTTAGCTTTCCTTGCTAGAGGTAGCAGCTCCAAGACCATCACAAGGGCTGGCAGGCATTGATACCGTAAGGGCTGGCAGGGTCTGGCCCTTGACTGGGGAAGACAGACTTTCAGGGGCTTCTGGGAATGATTTTCCGCTCTGAGGGCCAGTTACACGAGGCTTTACTTTACAAGTTCATCCAGAAGTGGTCTTGATTTGTGCACATGCCTGCATGTATGTGACCCATACGTTCAAAAATATTCATAGAAGCCATCTCCAAAGTAAAACTACGCGACTGTGGCAAAAGGGGGGCAGCACATACTAAACCTGACAACTCGTGGGAGATGGTCTTACAAACTCAGAGACTGAAAGTCGCCATATAGGATGGTCTGAACATGAAGCCGTGTGGTGGGTAGGCAGGTTCTACGCCTGCAGCTTCCTTGGCAAAGGTCAGTCTTCATCTTAAGTGACCTTGGGTGGGGTAGCCTTTGCACGTCAGCTTCTTTAACTGTAAAGAGTGATGCATATGCATATGTCCCGTGTCCCTGGGGTGTGTTAATTCAGTGCATCTTCAAAAACGTCTGAGACCCTTCTCTGCCTCAGTTTTTGTGTGTGAAATAGTTACAGTACCCACCTTAAGGGAAGTGAGAATAGGCAGTTAGACATGTGAATTGCTTAGTGCCCTTCGCTAGCATATAACATGCATTCAGGTGCTATTTGACACCCGGCACAAGAGAGCTCCATGAATATTAACTCTATGAAAGGAGAAGGAGATTCTGCCCTAACACACCGGGGAATAAAATACTATAAAAAGACATGAGCAAGACTAAAGTTATCTCCATAGGAGCCAGGATACTAGTACTTTAAGGCAGAGACTACCCCTCAAGAGAGGACTTTTGAGGGCTTATGGGGATGCAGACATGATTTTCTGCTCTGAGTGCCAGTTACATGAGTGTTTACAAGTTCGTCCAGCCGTGGTCTTGATTTGTGCACATTCCTGCATATATGTTGCCCATATGTTCAAAGATATTCATAGAAGCCACATCCAAAGTAAAACTAAGCTACTGTAGAAAAGGGGGTGGGGGAGCACATACTAAACCTGACAAGCTCAAGGGAGGCGGCCTTACAAACTCAGAGACTGGAAGTAGCCGTATAGGATGGTCTGAACATGAAGAGTGGTGGTGGGTTGGCAGGTCCCAGGCCTGTAGCTTTCTTAACAAAGGTCAGTCTTACCCTAAGTGAGCCTGTCTATTGTCTTCTTGCATCTAAGATAACAGAGCTTTGACATGTCAGAGTCATCTTTTCCAGACCCCTCAGGCACAGCCACCAGCAGCAGAGCAGGAGACCACAGAACCCCCTGCTGTTATCTTGTTCCCCACATACCATCTCTATGTGCTGTAAATGTTCATCCTTAACGATCCTGTGCCCACCAATGGGAAAGAAGCATGTGTCTCTCCATTTTACTTTGTATCCAATCCCAGAGATTTCCCCACTTTGCTTTCTCCCGCCCCCCTAATCTATCACCAGTGGATTTCATGTAACCCTCCTTATATCTCCTTTGAGTCTAACGTATAAAATAAGCTGCAAAGCTGCCATTCTCCGGAGCATTTTCTCAATCCGTTGATATTTTGCTTCCCTGCAATTGTCGTCAGTTTGGCTCAAATAAACTCATAAAAATTCTCTATAGGTTTGGAGATTTCTTACATTGCCACTGTGGTCCAATGCACACTGATGTTACAAGTAAAGGAAAGTGAGGGAGCAGTTCTCTTGTGTCAGGCTGTGTTGCCGCTGACAGAAGAAGGGTCGGGTTCTCAAGGGAAGTCCATGTGACGGAGGGCTCTCTTTTGACGCTGGTGGTATCACACAGCTGTTAGCTCTGTTAGACTTTAACTGTTTACTGTCAAACAGTGTCCACAGACAGTTTAGTTACAGTGCACTTGTCTTCTGTTTACTGAAGAAGGCTAACTTTAGGAAGCCAAGGGGCTCTTCACATCTCACCCACAGCTCCATGACCACTTTCCACCCAGGTGCGCTGGGACTTTGAAATGGCTGATGAGATGGGCTGTGAGATGGGCCATCACAGTCCAACTTTTCCTTCTGTGTTAGATGAAGCAAAGCAGCTAACAACTGCCACATGGCTTCCCTGCTCAGCCTTCCTTCCCCAATTGTACTAGATTCACGCAGTCTCTACCACATGTGGATCGGACTCTGAATTCCCCCTTAAAAAGTCACTCAGCTAGTTTAAGGCTTTAAAATACCTAAGTTACTTTTAACAGCTAATGTCTAAGATGGAGGTGGTCAGCTTAGAAAGAAGAAATTAGAAAAACTCAGGAAAATAAGAAGCATTTCATGGTTAGCAGTATGGTAGGTTGTATTAGTAAGTAACACGTCACTTTAAGTGTCTGGGAAGTTTCTCATTTACTTTGCTATTTCATGTGGGCATTCCTGGTCAGACCTCCCTTGTACCTGTTCGGGGACTGGGGCTCCTTCCACATTGCGGCTGACCCACCTCAGAGTCTTCTCCATCAAACCCGTGGATAGGAGGGAAAAGACCATGGGGAGATAATGGGCTACACTTACATGTAGTACACATTTCTGGTCACGTTCTCCTGGCCAGAACTCAGCCCATGCCCATATTTAGATGTAAGGGAGGCTAGATGCTAGTCAAGTTTGGGATCACCAGCAGTCTCTACCACAAGTGTACACCCTGAAGGCATGTGTTCAAGATCATCATATCTGATGTCTTCCCCAAGCCAAGTCTCTCTAATGTGCTATTATCAGTCCTATTGAACATACAGCAGGCTTTGTTTATGAAATTAGGGTGTTTAGACAAAACTCGAGATTTACTGATAGCATCTGGAGGATACTTTTAAACAACTTGTCTGATCTGATCAGTGCAAGTATGAAACTAGGTGGCTCTAGGAGTCAGGACCAGCATGTCCCCGGTGCCTCAGAGAACTGTTTCTCTGCTTTTCCTCTGCACTGTAAGCTTAACACTGACATTTCAGGAGTCCCTATTAAGAGAAGTTGCCTGTATTTTTTTTAACCTGCCAGTATTCTTTTGGGCAGGTTTCAACCTCCTGCCTATTCTTTTATCAAAGGGCGACAATTATACTCCCAGGCAGTTTTGACCTACACAAACGAATAGTGTAGCCTGCTTTGTAGATTTCTATATAAGCACTCCGTGTTCTTTGAACTCACTTCTGAACACCTGCAACACCATGCATTGTAATTGCTGCAGAACAGCTGTCTCCAGGAGACTGTGCTATATGCTTACCTGACCCCCACAAGGTGTTTCAAACTGCTTCCACCATTAGATAAAGTACAGCTTATTACTTAATAAAAACAAGTCATCTTTGGTTAAGATATAGGAACTGGTAGATAAAGGGAAAGAATTATGCATTTATCCTGCCTTTTTGTTTTTTAAGGGATAGCTCATTAGAGTTAGTGATAGAAAGCTGCCACATTGCATCTCTAATAAGCAGACCTAGGTGAGTCCATGGCTGTCAACCTCAAAAAGCAACTGCAGAGGGTACCCACCACTTGATGGTAGTATACAGTACCTAAGAGGTGGTCTTGCCAAGAAGTGAACTTTAATCTTACATGTTAGAGCCAACCACAGACTTACAGAAAACACAGGAGAGAGGGGAAATAGTAAAGTATGCCGCAGAGACGCAGTTAGCAAAGTCCCCAATGGGGGTGATTCTGCAGGTCTAATGACCCTGCTTCAAAGAATTGCAAGGAAAGATGGAGAAACCTGTCCATTGAGACAAAGGACGCCAACAATTGTAGTAAGTAGACCTTATTTGGACCCTAGTTTTCATAAAAACTGGAAGGAACCATAATGTAAGTGCTAAAATGTGAACTCTGAATATGAGTAAAGACTAATAATTTTGTTTTGTTTAGGTATGAGTAGTATTAATTGCTAAAATAGTGCCATAGAACTTGCTCACCAGGGCACTGATACCCCTAAAAGCGAGGTACAAAAACCGTTGCCCAACTTCCTTGACACCTACAAAGCTAGTGCCAGATACTGATACTAGAATACCTCTACAGACAGAGTATCCCCAGATCCTGGCTTGCCAAGAGAATGGTATGTTTATCCTCTATTTCTGTCCCTATCCCTGTCATTATTGCCTCTACCAGCCATACCCTTGAACCCTACTCCTAAAATAAGAATTCAGCTGATGCTTTTATTGGTAAAAATTAAAACTATAAAGTACAACCTTGGTTTTGTGTTACAGACTGAGCATTCATTTTTAGGTGTAATAACAAGATATCAGTATTTGACAACAGCCCCTTATCTGAAGATTTTCCAAAATGAAAAAAAAAAAATTTTTCATTATAGATCAGCATTGACAACTCAACTTTTCTAATCAATTTTGATGGGGAACACTAACTTTGAACATCAAACAGTTCTCAAAAAACAAGTCCTATTTTTTTAATTAATAAACCTGTATGACAAATCGTAATATTATATTTTTAATTTTATAAATACAACTTGGGAAGTTCCTTTGTCATTAGTACCTCCATAATACCCTTAATTTTGCCCCATGGCCCAATATATTTATCATTTGGGCCTTTATAAAAAAGGTTGGTGGCTGACCTGTGCTTTAAGAAGAAAAACACTGTAATACAACTTCTAGTTTGCTCTATGATATTAGCAGTGTATTTCATTAACATTAATTTCTATTATCTAATTTTCATCTCTAGAAGGTAGTCTATCTCACCCAGCCGCCAGCAGGCAGGATACTGCCTTTGAACATGTGAACATACACAAGTCCAGGTGGTCTTACTTTGGATGTAGCCGACATGGAACAGCAACTGGACAATAGCTCATTCAGCCTGGAAGGAGTTGTGAGCTCAAACCTCAACCTACTTAGCTGATCCAGCGGCCTTCGTTTGCTGTTCAGTGGTCTCTCGTGGCTTCCCCGAGCCCCTCATCACTAAGCATTCCCAACGCGAAGGAAAGTCTCAGTTGTTAGGTTGTGAAGGCGCCACATGTGCATGAACAGACAGGCATGGGGGGTGCTGCTCATCACAGCCCCTGCAGCTGTATTCACGAGAGCAACTGTATTTTAAACTTAGGTGTTAATTCCAAACGTCGGCTACTGCTGGTGACTTACGAGATTAGCTACTTGAGAACTGGCAGGTCAAGTGGTAGGCGTTAAGAGCTGCATGAAAAGACGGTAAAGTCACTCAGTCACTAAGTACGTCTCGAAGAAACCGACGGATCAGGCTTCCTCCACGAGCCTGGATGTTTGTCTTGATGCAATGGCATCGATGGCTTTAAAAGTAATTCCGCTTCATGCCACCTCTCTCTCCCATCATTCCACAGATTAGAGACAGTTGTATCCCACGATGTGCATAGAGTTGAATAAGGTGAGGCATAACACTTTTTGCAGATTGAGCATTCATTTTTAGGTCTTTGGACACAGCAAAGTATAATCTCCAAAAGTAAGCTTTTTCAAAAGGCAGATTTATGCACCCCTCCCTACAGGTGGAATACATCTCTAATTTAAGTTCTATTCACCATAAGGATTAATACTTATTATAAAAGCCCATCATTCTTATAGCCCTAGGATATCCGTTAGGTTCTTAAAGTTCAGAAGCAAGTAAACAGGTAGCCCAATAATGACATTTCAGACAGACCATGGAAGCACAGGTGTAATATGCTTGAGTAAGTAGAGCATTCTGGAAAGTCTACAAGATAATTGACATATACCACCCATCTCTCATAGATGCCAGGAGATGGGAAGCCCAGCACTTGACTGCAGCATTGACCATGGCCAGAGGACAGAAGCAGCAACAGTTCTCTGAGAAGCAGAACTTTGAAAGCTAGTAGGATCCCCTACTAATGTAGGTGTTTGAAGTTTCTATAATAAAAGCATTAAAGCTAGTAGGAAAAAGAAACAATGTTTGACCTTGAGGATAAGAAATCCTTCATTAACACCAAAGTCATAAGTCATGACAACATGAGAATAGAGAAGGGTAGAACAAGAATACTTAGGCTTGTTCTTTATTGGCCAATTCTTTAATATAAAAATTAGACTGGTGACTAGAAAACATGAGAAGCCCTTAAAAAACAAGTGACAAGGGAAATCTATAAGATACAGGGAACTCCTACCAAATGAAACACGGATGTCAATATGGGGAACTTTTCTATGGGTTTGTCATAGCTTGCAATGTCATGATTGCAATTCTTCTGCTATTCTCGTTAAAAAAAATAAAATTTTGCTAGTTAAAAAAGGGGGAGGGGGACAGAGCCAATAGGAGAGATTAAATACATCAGCAGGTAGTTTAGGAAAGGGAGAAAAAGTGACTTATGAATATGGTATCTTATTTTACTAACCAGAAATACAAATTTATAGTGATCATCTTTTACCCATCAAGCTAAGGAGTCTATGAGCCGGTGGAGATCTGGAGGACGTAGGCGCACCTTCAGCTCTAAGGAGGTTCCTGGTGGCATTGAATATGCCTGTGCCCAGCAGTCCATGGTTAGGTAGAGACCTCAGGCCTCATAAACACGTAAGAGGCAGTTACAGTGTCTACGTCCTTCATGGCATAGTCAGACAAGCATAAACATGTGATCTATACCGAATGGAAGGCTACGCCTTTAGAAGCAACTGCCTAGCCCCATGGTTGGCAAACTGCGGCTGGCGAGCCACATGCGGCTCTTTGGCCCCTTGAGTGTGGCTCTTCCTAAGCCTTAGGAGTACCCTAATTAAGTTAATAACAATGTACCTACCTATATAGTTTAAGTTTAAAAATTTAGCTCTCAAAAGAAATTTCAATCGTTGTACTGTTGATATTTGGCTCTGTTGACTAATGAGTTTGCAGACCACTGGCCTAGCCATATAGAATAGTAGTGTGGGTTTGTCTCAGAAGTGTTTGACCAGAAGAGACAGGACCATAGTACCATTTATGAAGATAAGCACACTCTCTGAGATAAAACTCACTCCCCCAGCACAGGGATTTCCCCCAGACATGAGGTCTAATTATTCCCCACTGCACCTCACCAGAATGGGGTGGGAATCCCTGCTGATCCAAGGTGTTAAGGACACAGCAAGTCTCAGAGATGCTGCTGCTGGGGTAGTCCATCACCGAAATATAGGCCAACAGATGGCCAAGCCCAGGGTGCACACCATCCCTCTCATTAACTCTCAATAAGTCTTCCTCCAGGTTCAGAGCCCAAACTCTGCAGACCCAGACCCAGCTTTCCAGGGCCATGTGTTGTCCATTTGAGGTTCCCGTGATGACCACCCATTCCTGGAGCTTCTACAGGAGTGCAGAAAGAACTAGACATCTTAAGTTTTGATATAGCTAAACTAATCTGAACTAAACCACTTGGTTCCTGGCAAGACCCCTAACCAAATGCATGTGCACCATGGGCAAGAGCTGGCCTAATACCTGTTCATGAACTCACCTGTCTTCAAGTTCAACTCAAGTTACTGAGTCCCTTGAGTTCCTACTAACTTGTCATCTTGCTTAGCAACTCATCCAGAACACAGAAAAACATAAGTCAGCAGGGAGCACCAGATCCTCTGAAGCAACCAAGCTGAG
Source organism: Myotis nattereri (assembly GCF_964212035.1). Classification (NCBI taxonomy): domain Eukaryota; kingdom Metazoa; phylum Chordata; class Mammalia; order Chiroptera; family Vespertilionidae; genus Myotis; species Myotis nattereri. The sequence goes on along the minus strand of NC_138088.1, from coordinate 19,293,059 downwards.
GAGGCCAACGCTAGCCAAGCCAGAGACCACTCTTTCCCACACAGACCTGAGAAGTTCTAACCTCAAGTGCAAGGTTATAGGTGAGAGAACATATATCAAAGACCTCTTTTAAAAATAAGGGTGCCAAGGAGCTGGATACCCAGCAGAGCCAGGGTAGGGAAGGTAGGTAGTGGGGACAGTTTGCTTCCCTCATTGTGGAACCTTTACTTTAGAAACAAGGCAGGCCAAGTGAGCTCAGGACTCCAGTAGTCTCAATACTCTGGGCCCAAGTTAGAGTACAATCTCCACTGGGGCCTGCGGAAGGAGGGAGCCCATCTCTTGATTGTACTTAGCCGCTGCAACAGGCCAACAGGTCCTGTCCCATGCACAGTGATAGCCTTGTCTCAGACTTGAAAGGAAGTTTCTACCCTTAAGGGGCCCGTAGGCAGCCTGGACAGCTCCTTGAGGCTTACACAGTCCAGAGAGGGAACTGCTACATTCAGGGATGTTCCATGACCAGCTGAACAGAGAGAACTGTTTGGATAGAAACCAGCTCTAGCAAGTGAAGATTTTCTGGTGTCCTCACAAGAAAAATGTTGAACAACCTGAAAGTCAACGATTTCTTAGACTACTAGAGAATTGAGGTCATGGGGGAAAATGCCATTTTGAAATTTGGAGACAAATGAATAAACAAAATCACAGCCAAGATCTACTTCCCTGCAGCAGAAGACACTGAAAACAGTAACTAGTAGAAACACTGACAGGTTGCTAGACTAGCTTGAGAGTGAGAAATTCTAGGGGCTGCAATAGTATGGGGTCCTTCACTTCAGGGGATTTCTACCTCCAGAAATTCCACAATGTTACCATGGTGAATGAAGGTCAAAGGAAAAAATCCTCATATTTCAGGCAGCCAGAGAGGAAGAGTTACCATTTTAAAATATACCAGAGCATCCTCCATAACGTAGGACTGTCTCCCAGGGACAAGTACATTATCAGAGTCGTACCTGGCCTGGAAGAAGGACAGTTAGCCAGCTGCAGCCCCTCTCGTCTTCCTGTCTCACAGGAGGGAAGGAAAGGGCCAAGAAGCACTTCTGAAGGTCACAGCCCAAGGACTCGAGCCCACTAAAGATCTGAGATATAATCATTAGACTACACAATGCTCTCCCTCCCCTGCACCTTGCCACAATATCAATAGGGCTCCCATATAACGTGTATTTATACTGAGAGAGCCACAAGAAAGGAACCCTACTTAAGAAGGAGTTCTTAGGAAAACCAAAGGACAAGACTAGTGGGGGAGGGGGCAATGAAAGAAAATAAAGCTGTCGGGCCCCTATACCTACCACTGATACTAAACGAAGCATAGAAAAGAGTTACAGCAGTTCTTATTACTTAACAAAGATTTACAAGGCACGCGAATGAACAAGAAACAGTCCGAAGAGACAACCTAAGTATCAGAATCAGATTCAAATGATACAGAGTTTGTAATTATCAGGTAGAGAATTTTAAATAACTGATTAATATGTTAAGGGCTCAAACAGGAAAACACAACATGCCAAAACGGGAGCGCTAATGTAAGCAGAGAGATGGAAACTATGAAAGGACTAAAAGGAAATGCTGGAGATAAAAAAAACACGAAAAGAAGTGAAGAATGCCTTTGGTGGGCTCATCAGTAGAACAGACACTGCAGAGGAAAGGAATGAAGAACTTGGAGATATGTCAATGGCATCTCAAACAAAAATGCCAAGAGGAAAAATAGAGAAAACCGACCAGCAGGTATTCGGAGTTAGTGTTCTCTCCCGTTGACTCAGAGCCAAGAGTGTTTCCAGAGTGAAGGAGAGGTTACTGGACTAACCATACCTTCGGTTCTTCATCCCCAAGGCATCCCCGAGTCCTGTCCATGGCTAACAAGGCAGAAGAATTTTAGAGCCGTCTCCTACGCTCTCTAGGTCACTTCTTCTCTGACTGCATGTGGGAATCCAGTGGCTTCTGGGCCCTAACTGGTTTGGCTCAGTGGATAGAGCATCGGCCTGCGAACTCAAGGGTCCCAGGTTCGATTCCGGTCAACGGCATATACCTTGGTTGCGGGCACATCCCCAGTAGGGAGTGTGCAGGAGGCAGCTGAATCGATGTTTCTCTCTCATCAATGTTTCTAACTCTCTATCCCTCTCCCTTCCTCTCTGTAAAAAATCAATAAAATAAAATAAAAAAGTGGCTTCTGGCTTGGGTCTGGCTGGCCTCCTTTCTTTCTTTAGGGCAGGATAGGGAGCATGCAGGCCCTGGATTCCTTTAGCCAAAAGGCAAGTGATTTCACATGGCATCCCAAACATCTAGAAGACATGAAGTGCCCAGGAAAAGAGTTGAGATTCAGAGGAAGCGCTAAGAGTGTGTAACCAAAACTAAAAGCAATTCCTGGGTAAAATTAAGTTGCATGTTCAAGTATGTTCAAGTATGTCAGTTACCAGTATTGCTTTCCACCCCAGGACTGGTGGACATAGTGACAAACCTCAACGGATCTTTTGACAGAAGAGAATGTTGCAGGCTTTCAACAAGAAAGGCAATTTTTAAGTCCTCTGGATCTTGCAAATGACTTTGGACCTTACAAAGAGCAGCTGTACAGGCAAGTTCTTACATAAGGATGCTCAGACTTGAGTGGTCCTGGCATAAAAACAGATACATAGATCAATGTCATAGAAGAGAGAGTCCAGAAATAAATTGTCATTTCTATAGTTAATTATTCTACAACAAAGAAGGCAAGGATATACAATGGACTAAAGACAATCTCTTAAATAAGTAGTATTGAGAAAACTAGACAGATACATGCAAAAAAATATAAAACTGTACCACTTTCTTACATCATATACAAAAATAAACTCAAAATTGATTAGGAACTTAAAAGTAAGACCTTAAACCATAACTCCTAGAAGAAAACATAGGCAGTAAACTGTTTGACATCACTCTTAATAACATGTTTTTAAACACGTCTCCTCAGGCAAGGGCAACAAAAGAAAAATAAACAAATGGGACTACATCAAACTAAAAAGATTTTACACAGCAAAGAAAACCATCAACAAAACAAGAAAATTTACTGAGTGGGAGAAGGTAACTATAAATGATACATCCAATAAGGGGTTAATATCCAAAATACATAAGGGACTCATAAAACAACACCAAAAAAAAAAATCCTAATAAAAAATGGGCAGCCCTACCTGGTTTGGCTCAGTGGATGGAGCATCAGCCTGTGGATTGAAGGGTCCTGGGTTCAATTCCAGTCAAGGGCACATGCCTGGGTTGCGGGCTTGATCCCCAGTAGGGGATGTGCAGAAGGCAGTTGATCAATGATTCTCTCTTGTCATTGATGTTTCTGTCTCTCTCCCTCTCCCTTCCTCTCTGAAATCAATAAAAATATTTTGTTAAATGGGCAGGGGACCTGAGTAGACAGTTTTCCAAACCACAATAAGATATCACCTCATCCCGTCAGAGCAGCTACCATCAATATATTAAATGATGAGTGTTGGCAAGGAAGTGGAGAGAGGTACGCTGTGGTGGGATTGCAGATTGGTGCAGCTAACTATGGAAATCAGTATGGAGCACCCTCAAGAAGTTAAAAACAGAGCTACCACATGACCCAGCAATTCTACTTCTGGGTATTTATCTTAAATAAACAAAACACTAAGTTGAAAGACTATATGCACCTCTATGTTCATTGCAGCGTTATTTACAATAGCCAAGATATGGAAGCATCCTAGGCGTCCATGGATAGACAAATGGCTAAGTAAGATGTGGTCCATATATACAAGGGAATATTATGCCGCAATAAAAAGAATAAAATCTGGCCACTTGTGACAACATGGATGGACGTTGAGGGTATTATGCTAAGTGAAGTAAGTCAAACAGAGAAAATTAAATACCACATAATTGCACTTTTATGTGGAATCTAAAAAGTAAAATAAAAAAATGAATAAACAAAATGAAGAAGAAACAGAAACAGGTCTAGAAAATAAGCTGATGGTTGCCAATGGGGTGGGCGTAGGGGAGTGGGCAAAAAGGGAAAAACATCACAATGTTTTTTAGTAAATTGTTGTTTATTTCTGCATAAATGATACAGATCTTTTAAAAATAAAAGCAATAGTTGTGTAAGATTAAATAAACCTAAGTATTTTAGCTACACTGATATTCCAAAATAGAATAACTTGGACATGAGATCACTAGATATGATTGAGAATGTGTGGCAAAATGGGAAAATATCACATTTCAGAAGAAATAAAATAGTACAGAAAAGCAGCAGGACCTAGGAATCTCACAATAGTCTTCTTGGTGTGTTTTAACTCAGTACTTGATTAGTTTCCATTTGCTATGACTGCCCAAACCAATGTAGTCAGATCTGTAATCCATCAGCGCTTCTATTGAACTCCTTTGGGAAACAAGATTGGGTCTAAAAATGCTGATCGCAATTGCTAGTTCTTCCACCAGGATTGGCCCAGAAAGACTAAAATGACAACAAACTGGAGAAAAGACAAGCAGCCTCCAGGGAAGGGGCTGTTCTGGCCTGGTGAGGGGACGGGTACCTTTTTCCTGGGACAGGAGGCAGCCTGGCTGCTGTGGAGGAGGAGTTAGGAACCAAGGTAGTTTGGATTCTGTGCCTGTTTCTCCTTTACTACCTTGGGACAGGGCCTCATACCTGCAGCAACTCACTCCTCTAGGCCAGGTGCCATCAGCAATAAAATCAGGACCTGGCAGAAGCCCTGAGACAAGGATGGACAGATGGGGAATTTGGGGGAGTTACAGTCTGACGCTGTCCTATTGCCCCTTCTGCCTGAAGACCTTTTGTGGAGTGACTCCTGCCCCAAGCTCTGAGTCCTTTGAGAATTGGGGTTGGGGCTCCCCCATAGGCATCACTGGAGTAGTTAACACCTCCAGAGAAGTGAGTTCAAGCCAAGTGACACATTAGGGTGCAACTATTTCAAGCTGGTTCACTGGATCACAGATTCCAGAGGTACAAGTGTGAAGACAGACCGAGGGTTTTAACCGCCTTAGCAAAATTAAATTGGGCATGAAAAGAGTTAAAATAAAGGCTACAACAGATCTGAGACAATCGACTCAGCTAAGAAACAAACCAACTTGAAGTCTGATTGAAGACTCTCCCAGAAGGAAAGGGCGAAAGTAGATGTAAGGAAAAGCTAAGCCTTGGAGGATGCACGTGCCAACACCCAGGAAGAAGGAGTCTTAGAAAAAATAGAAATATCTGAAGGGAAGCCTGCCAAGATTAGAGATTTGCAACACAGAATGAGAAGACCCACGGTGAGGGGAGGGGTAAGGAGACCCCAAGCCCTCCATCAGCTGGCTCCCATATCCCTACTTTACTAGGAAGAGAGAGTCGGAGCTGGAAGAAGGGACACACACAGGAACAGAGACAGGTGCACCCCACGGCAGCTCTGGGTAGAGGGGCAAGACTAGGCTCGTTAAATGAGGTGACTTTCCCGAGAAGGGAGATGGGAGGCAGCTCTCAGGGTGCACAGAAAGCCACCCCTGCCTGAGGACACTGCTTCTGGTGGGAAGTCCAGGGAACAGTTGAGACAGCACCAGACACCTGGGTGAGGGCCCATCGCAGCCACGCAGTGACATGGAGGGGCTTGTCCTGGGCCAGGACAGAGCACCCTGGCTCCTTGTAACAGCTACAGGGACAGCAGGAGAATGGCCTGTGGATCCCCAGCTGCAGGTCCCAGGCATGGGAGGACCAAGGCAGCCCGCTGAGGAGGCTCCGTAGCTGGTGGAGGAGTGCCTTCAAGACATGTGATGCCATTTAGCCAGCTGCTTCCACTTGGTGCCAGCTTCACTCCAGCCCCTCAGGGTAACTTGTCCTTCCGCGTATGGACCATCCACTCTCCTAGCCCTTAGCTCTGGCTCTACACAGACCCCAGATCACTCAGCTTGACTTCAGCCCTTGGTCTAGTGACTCTAGTCTTCACCACGGCCTGGCCTCTTTTTTACGGAGAAGGGATTGGCATTAACACCGTTCATTGCAGCAAGGGAGAGAGCACACCTTTCCTCCCTGTAGCCCAGATTCCTGCTACTGCCCATCTCCTCCAAACTCAGCATGCAGGCCACTTGAGCCTTCTCTCCCCAGCGATCAGCCAGCTTGCTATGACCAAGGCCTCGAGGCAGAGTGGGTTCGTCCTCTTCATCCTTGGCACTGAGCCAGGATCATACCACACAGAGGGAGCCTCAGAGGGCCAGGGGGATGGCTAGAAAGATGGGTTCCTGGAACAGTGAAATGCTTTGATTCTCTGACTATCTTGTTCAAGCCTGCTTTGTTCCCATGGCCTTCAGGCTAATAGCTTCTGCTTCATCTTAACATATTAAAGGAATTCTGCTTGCGGCTTGAGGAGATAAGAGAAGTATGTATTGTTTATCAAAGATTTGCCGGAACCTTGTGACCTGACTAACAACAACTAAGGTCAACATAATCTTCTTCAGACCCTGGCGCCCAGATGTCTGCGGTCAGTTGCCTCTTGCCTCTCTCATTCTCTGTTCCCTTGACATGAAGAAGCCTCTACTCTGTCCTTTCTTAAGATAGATTTGAGGACTAGGTCTCCCCTATTCTTGGTTGGTACTTTCTCAAGGAATAAACTCTGGCATTTTGAGTTTGGCCTTTTGAAGCATTGGGCACACGGACTTTGGATTGGTAGGATTCCTACCACATGGCCCCCATTGGCGGGGAGGAGGCTGGGGCTAGGCCACCTCAGGCACTCTGTCTGGGATCCTGAGCCCAGCTTGTGAGCTTCCCCCAGTCATTACCCACCCAGCCACAACCGCACCACATGGCATGCGCAGGGAACCCAGACCCATCTTCTACTTCCCCACAGTCGGAGGGCCTGCCCTATACTGCCACAAGTGGGGTGGGGGTGGGGGCAACAGAGAACCCCACCCAGCATTTGAGGGCTCTCCTGCCAAGGAGGCATAAATAGAGCAGCAAAGCCTGGGGCTGTGACAAGGCATTGTTAAGACAAACATCAGTGATGGGGTCCTGGGACCTGGCCTCCTCTCTCTCATGCCCTCTGGATCTAGATCCCCAAGCCTATTTCTTCACCAGGAGCTGCAGCTCAAGAACATAGCTGAGCAGCTCCTGAGTAGCCAACTGAGGTGATGTTGTCCAGCCACAGACAGAATAGGGAAATCCTCAGGCCACCAGTCTAGACTTCCGAGTTTCAGGGCCTCCCTGGCCACAAACTCATCTTCCCAAGATGGCAGCCGAGAACAGAGAAAAAGGTTCTGCCTGCCCCTACGCACACAGGAGACCTGCACACAGGACCTGGGCTCTCCCTAGCCTCTTACGTCAAGCACCAAGCTCAGGACACCCATTCAGACACCCTGAGCTTCTGCACGTCAGCTCCTTCATGAGCCACAGCCAAGCCAGACCAATGCCAGACCTGGGGCTTCATGACAGACCCCAGGGCTCGGTGACAGAGGATACCGGGCAATCTTGGCTACCTGCTCATTGCCTCTCTGACCAGACAGGCAGCTCTTTGAAGACCCTGACCCCTTCGGAACCCAGCCCTCTTCAAAGAAGGCCCTTAGTCCCAACCGCCAGGCCCAAAGCACGTGACTCCAGGTCTAACAGTGGCCTCCTCTGCGGTCCTGCCTGTGCCATTGGCTGGACATCTGAGCAGCAGGTAAGGACAGCCCTTCCAAGAGTAGAAATGCAGGGCCTGGGGGTTCAGTCTCATGTCAGTGACCAAGGCCAAGACTCTGCCTCCTTTCCCCAGCCAGCAGCATAAGAGCTTCCCAGCTCAGGAATTCAGACAGGTTCAGGTCTCAATTGGAAGTGAATCATCACCAGGCACCCAGAATCCAGGGCTGAACAAAGACTGCACCCCACAGCCATTCCCCTCCCTCTCCCGGTTCTGTTCTAGCCACATACTCCATAGCCAATGTCAGGTTCCCTTCCAGCCCAGGCCACAGGTGCTGCCCAAACTCCAGCTTCCTTTCTGCTTCCTACTCCACCCATCGTTAGGTGGGAACGCTACACGGCTGTGCCCCAGGGGTTCCTCGGCTCAGGTGGCTGAGAGGTCCCCAGGTAGGCTGCTGGGCTGAGAACATTGTCCCCCATCTCTGATCAGGGCTACCTCAGAACCTCCTTCCCTGGGGAAGGTTGCCAGGCCCCATCCAACCGGAGCCGCCTGGGACGGGGGACAGAGTCCTGGTAAAGGCAGGACCTACATCCCCTTAGGACGGACCTATGCCAGGTCAGCAGCCTCCCACTCCGAGCCCTGGCCACCAGATAACACCAAGCTGAGGGCAGGCTGGTCCTCAGAGTCCCCACACCGTCTCCTCCCAAGTCAGACAGGCATAGCCAGTGAGCAAGACAGTCATCTTCTCCTGGCCTAGAGCAAGCACGTCACCTGGAGAGGCAGCCTTCAGCCTGGTGGTCCCAGCCTTCTCTCCCACCTTCATCTCCAGCCACCAGTGTGCGTGTGTCCCCTAGGCCATGGCTTTCCTAGAACCAGGCGTCCCCTTTATAAAGAGCCAGGCAGGTGTGAGCACCTCCCAGCCCCGTCAGTACTTCCTGCCCACTGGCCATGAACTGTCTGTCATAGTTCAGCCAACACTTATCCAGGGCCTGTTGTATGGCGGGCACTGTGCTAGGTGCTGGGAGGGGGCAGTAAAAGATGCCACCCTTTGCCTGGAGGCAAAAGACCTCCAGAGGCCGGCTGGGCAGGCAGCTACAGCAGAGAGGAGGCAGTGCAGTCTGGTGAGGGACAGACAGGAAAACAGGGGTGAGTACAGGCGGCAGCAAGGAGCCCCTCCTCTTGCCCTCTGCACATCCTTTCCCCTGGAACCTGAAGAGAAGAAAAAGCAGCCAGAGGGGAAGGTCCCTCCAGTGTTTTGGCAGCCAGTGGTCTCCCCAGTTCTGAAAACCAGCTTTCAGGGGGAAGCGTGTATTTAAATTAATGCAAAATCAAGCTTTTACAATTTATTCTCCTTGCCCCTGCAAAGCGCATTCTGAGGCAGACTGCAGGGGTATGGGAGCTGATGTTTCACTGTTTATACTGAGCTTATAGCTCACCAAGTGTCACATGGGTTAAGATACCGGGCTCACAGACTCTGGGGGCAAGACCCAGGCATTGGAGGTGGTCTGTGCAATCTTTGGCTGGTTGGTTGGAGAATCACTGGTCTAGACTAGGAGGAAAAAGACCTCCAGACGCCAGCTGGGCGGGCAGCTCCAGCAGAGAGGAGGCGGTGCAGACCAGGTTCGGAAGGCAAAGCTCCCTGTGTGACTGCGGGAGGCAGAGTGGACAGAGGGTGGAAAGGTGGGTTGGGCCGGGTTTTGCAAACTAAGGGATTAGGCTTTTCCTTCAAAGCCAATGGGGGCATGGTGCCATCAAAGCTGAGTGCCAGCCTCAGCCTCCTCCTGCCACTTCCATCCCTCATACACTTCATTGTCTCCGTCATGTGATAAAAAGGAGAGGGCTTGGGCCTCAGGAGCCCATTGTATTAGAGAATGCAGTTTTGGGTGGACATTGGTCCAGAACAAGAGATGAGAGATGACAACTGTCAAAGCTGATGCCTGTTCTTTCGCAATCATGAGCACTTTCCTGTGTGGCCTTAGGCAAGTTGGTTACTGTCTCTGAGCCCCAGTGGTCAAAGATGGCTCCTCCTGCCTGCCCAGGATTCACAGGCAGCACGCAGAGGCATGCTGTGAGGAGAAAGCTGGACCTTGCACAGGATTCATTAGTACCCTTTGCTGAACCCAGCTCAGCCGGAAGTGCTGAGAGGCTAGGAATCAGATGGCTGGGAGAACATTTGAGCTTCCTGTTAAGTCCCAAACCTGGGAAAAGTGTAAGGGTGTGTGGAGTAAACACATCTATTTTTCATGATCCCAAGCTCAAGTGTGAGAAGACGGTAGTGAGGTGATCTGAGATAGAAAGCAGATGAAACATTGATAAGAACAAGATTAATATTGCAGAAGTGGGCAGGCTGCAGGTGTAGAGGCAGGACCCTAGGGCATCCCTCCCAGATGTGGTGTACCTGGAAAAATGCAATTGTACCCATGGCTTTAACAGAAACTGCCTGAGAACCAAGCTAGGGCAGGAGCTGGGACAGGGGCAGGGGCAGGGGCAGGGGCAGGGACAGGGACAGGGGCAGGGGCAGGGGCAGGAGCTGGGACAGGGGCTGGGCAGGGGCAGGGGCAGGGACAGGTGCTAGGCCTGGGGCTGGGGCGGGGGCAGGGCCTGGGGTTATGATGAAGAGTATTCTCTTCAGAATTCAAGCTCCAGTTTTGCTGTGTGACTTGGACACAGAGTGTCACCTCTCTGGGACTTATTAGAGCTACTTTACCTGCTCCCCCTAATGAGGCTAGAACTCAAACCCTTGCTTGGGTTACTAACTCATGGCTCTGATCATGTTGGCATCAATACAGGACCATGTGGTGTAAAGAGGTAAGATGAGTCTAAAATGAGTGATGAGAAATAAAAGAGTCATTTAAAAAACCAGAATCAGCCCGGCTGGTGTGGCTCAGTGGTTGAACATGGACCCATGAACTTCGATTCCTGGTCAGGGAACATGACCGGGTTTTGGACTCAATCCCCAGGTTGGGGTTGAAAGGGCGGGGACTACGCCCTCCATCTTGCCCTGGGTCCTCCATTTTTGGGCAGAGCCATGTGCTCGGCAAGGCTTCTTCCCGGAAGCCCAAGCCTCTGCTAGCCACACCCAGGATTTCTCTGGACTAACCAATGATAATCAAGGGAAGTGCACGCCATCAATATGACCACATCCTGTGTACTGACTTGCGCCTGGCCAATCGGCAGGACCCACAGTCACCTCTCCACCCCTTACTCCACCCCCCTATAAAACTCCTCGTTCCATCGGGTTAGCTCTCTCTCTGCCACCTGCTGCTGTGTCAGTAAGGAGGGTGGGGGAGTCAGACCTAGGTTTGAAATAAAGGACTCTTTGCTTTTGCATCGGACTTGCTGGCTCCCTGGTGGGCTCTTGTGAATCTTGAAATCTGGGCATAACAGGGTGTGCAGAAGACAACCGATCAATGATTCTCTCTCATCATTGATGTTTCTATCCCTCTCTCCCTCTCCCTTCCTCTCTCTGAAATCAATTAAAACATAGAAAATTTTTTAAAATAAAAATAAAATAATAAATAACCATGATCCTTCAAAATGATTCACTTGGCTCCACCCCAGCCTCAGGCCCACAGGACTCAGCCAGCAGGGCCCTCCCCAGGTGGCCAGCCCTAGGGCAACTGGGCCCAGCTGCTGGTGGCCTGCCAATTCTAGCTCCCTGCCTGGGGTGAGTCCTTTGATCCTTGGCGCTAGGAACTGGCTGCCCCCAAATAAAAGTCTCGCCCCAGGATGGGCTTCCCAGTGCTTGTACAGCCAGCAGCTCCCCCAAAGGTCCTTCTGCTGTAAAGCCTCAGTCGCCTCCAGCCCTCCCCACCCCCACCCAACCCCACCCTGAAATCTACTGCTGAGAGTCTGGGCATCACAACAACTCGGCTTTCATTTCTTTTCTTTTCCTTTTCTCTTTAAAACTTGTTTTTTAACCAGTATGTCACCTCAAACAGCCTAGTAGCGTACAACGCAGGTCACCTTCTTTAACAACTGCCATGTTCCTGTCCCCAACCAAGATGCCAGGGAAATGGAAAAGTAATTTAAAACTTTGGCTTCTCGTTCTACTTTCCTTTTTACACAGATGCTATTGAGTACCTAACAGGAGCCAGGCACTTCCTCGCATGCCATCTGCCTGGATCCCCACAGCAGCCCCACCGGGACGGGAGACCAGGCTCTGAGAGTCACAGAGCTGGCAGGCCAGGATCCCAGTCCAGGCTGACTACCCTCGGAGCTGTGCTCTGCCCCAGGGCCCTGCCACGAGGCGGGAAAAGCTCCACTGTGGCCTCAACATCCCCCTCTGGACAGTGGGTATAGTTTGCTCTGCCCTGCCCCCAGTCAGGGTGGTCGTGAGGAGCTGGGGGAGGGGACAGGGCCCTGAGAGCCCCACAGACCTCATCCCAGCTTTGCAGATGGTGGGTGGGCTTCTCTCCATGGCTCCCACTCCTCTCCCACCCACGGCAACGGGTCCCACGCCAGACAGCACATGCACCTCCACCCACTTTGGGGCAGAAGAATGCAGGGAGGGTTGAGATCTGGAGCTCAACACACTTGGGTTAGTATTTGGCTCTCACAGGCATGGTCTCCCACGGTCTGTGTGGCCTTGGTAAGTTGCTTCACTTCTCTGAGCCTCAGGGGTTTGCTTATTTTCCCCTGTCCCGTAAGTGGGGATCCTGCTACCTCACAGGAGTGTTGTGAGGCTTTGACATGACAGTGGCATAGCAAGCACAGCAGGTAGAAGGCCCGGCGCTGAGGTTAGAGTGAGCAGCCCCGATTGGCCACAGACGGAATTCAGCTGGAGGGAGCCTGACCGACACCCTGCCCGGGGACTAATTACCAAAAACCAAAGACATCCGTGCCCAGGTGGTCTCACCTGTCAGGGGCTTCCAAAGGATGGCTCAAGAGCTGTGGCCTACAGAGCCTCGTGAAGCCTGGGCAGGGGGTATTGCTGCCCCCTTCTTTACTTTTGGGGCGCACCTTCAAGCCTCCTCAACCCCAAACTGCCTGGCCTGTGACACCTGCTGAAAGCTGAGCCCCAGACTCGGCCACCCCAGCTGGACCTTTGAAATATTTCTGCACTGGCCTTGGAGCTGGGAGGAGCCTCAGTGAGCACCACACTCGTGTTACACGGACGGGGAGAGGAGGTTCAGAGAAGAGAAAGCTGCCGTCTGCATACCCGGTGGGGCCGGGACCAGACCCAGCTTCCCCACCCCTAAGCTTGTTAGTTGCTCTGTGCTGGTTAGAAGTGTCTTCTTTTCTTGGAAAAACAGAAAAAGCAACCACTTTGTAGGTCAAACTAGTAGCTGGGGCCAGCTTTGCCCACTGGTGGATTTGCTTTGCCAGTTCCCCTCCTTTCAATATTTAATATTTTAACCCACATGTTTAACCCACATGTAAAACTCAGGAGCTTTTTCATCCACATTCCCACTTCTCCTGATCTCTAAGTGAACGTGGCAACACTAGACCCACATACCCGGCTGGCATCATTCACTGTGGCCGAGTGGTCGCCCCCTATTTCAGTCAGGACATGCATCTCCAATTTGCCACAATCCCCACCATGCCTTATAGTCTCACACCCAGCTAGCTTCATTCACTGTGTAGTCCCTACAGGAAGCTTGTATGTGTTCTCAGTGTTTCACCCCCTTTCTCTCCAGCCCCCAAAGTGTATGGCCTCGATGCTGCCCAAATAGCAATAATGACCACCCTCAGACATTCATCCTGTCAGTCTTGGCTTGCAAAATGCCTTCCCCAGCTTCCCAAGGCAATATCATGCCTGCTTCCCACACCACCCTGAAGTGTGGTTGGAGTGGGGGAGAGTGAATATCGGCAGCCCCATTTTACAGGTGAGAAAACTGATGAGCAAGTGGGTGTAGGATCAGAACTAAATAAACTGACAGCTGCCCATGGGGTGGGCTCTGGAGGCACTACCTGTCTGTTTGAATGTTAGACTGAAAGGCAGGCCCCGCGTAGGGAGCGGGGTGGAGTCTGAGGCCTGGCCTGGCCCAGTGTTTGGAAGAGACAGCTCTGTGAGGTGGGCAGAGCTGGTCCTGCAGCCTGACACCCTCCCTCCCACCTTGGCCAGCCCAGCTCTTCTCTTAGGTCAATGGGGGTGGAATGGTCAGCAGGCCCAGGGCCGGGACCAGCCCTGCATACATTAGGAGTAACACAATTGCGCAGAGAGCTGTAGGACATCATTGCCTGTGCATTATTGATAGTCATTGTACACTGCCAGCTATAAATTGACAGGACAGGGGATGGAGAGGTGGGGGCTGTGGGCTAAGGGGAGGGGACTGGGGCTGGGCATGCAGAATGCCTGCCTGGGTGAGTTTGGGCAAGAGAACCCAAGCTGGGGGGAGGGGTGTCCCTATGCTCACTCCCAGGCAAGGGAGTAATGAGTTTCTGTCTCTCACCTCTTCTCAATCTTTTCTTGACTTCCCTCTTCCTAGATGCCATCATCTGTTCCCTCCTTCCCCTTCTTCCTCCTCTTCCTCCTCCTCTTCCTCCTGCTTCTCCTCCTCCTCCTCCTCCTCCTCCTCCTCCTCCTCCTGCTCTCTGACCTCTGGTGGACTGATTGACATCCAAAAGAGGACTCGAGGACAACTCCAAGTGCCAGACACCCAAGCACTGGGGATACCGTGTCGTGAAATAGAGGAAAGCTAGTAATAGACAATTGGGTAGGGTGGATCCAATAGTTCTGATTTAGGCAGGTTCAGTTTGAGACAGTTGTCAGCCGTAAGGTAGAGGTATGGGGGTTGTTATCGTAACAATGGCTAACACTTAGTGGTCACCTTCTATGCGTCAAGAGCTTTAGTCATGTTCCCTTAGTCCTCAGAGCGAAGTTCTCGGGCAGTACAGAGGGGTTAAGGCATTTGTCCAAGGTCACACAGCTAGTTAGTGGCAGAGCAGGAATTCAAGCCCAGGTAGTTAGGCCCCATGCCTGGGCTCTTAACCATCACACTGGATATGTGAGTGTCCCTGAGTGGGGAGATTAGGAGGGGTGTTATTTGCCTTTTGTGCTTATCTCTATTTTCCAAATTTTCTACAATGAATATTCATTGCTTTTGTAATCAGAAAAACACACACAACAAATTACTTTTTTAATAGCATCTCACCCCCTCCCAGTCCCCAGATGCCTCTAGCCTATTGCCCCCACACATGCCCAGCCCCATGGCAGCCCCAGCACCATCCTCCAAGCAGGAGGGAGAAGGAAAAGGGCCGCTGACCGCATATACTCCCTCCTGCAGGTGAGAAGGGGATGCCTCCTCCATCCACCTCAGCCAAGTCCAGAGCTGCAACCACAGGCCCTGGGGATGGGGCTCCCTCCAGCGCTCTGCCAGGCTTGGCAGCTTCTCCGTTGGCTCTTCAAGGACTGGGGGGTCAGCTCCAAGCCACCCCCACCTCAGTTCTCTCTGCCACAGCAGCTGGATTGGCAGCTGGGCCCAGGGCCAGTACCATGGAAGGGGCCTCCATAAGCCATTCCCAGCCCTTCCTCTGCCTCCCAGAACACCATCTCCATCTCTTGGTACCAAGTTCCCCGGATTAATTCATGTTCCTAAACTGGGGCCACGGGGATGCTGCTCCGCTTTCATCCTCACAGCTCCAGCTAGGACATTCTCCTACCCTCGCCCCTCCTGGCTCTCCCCAGGAGAGACTGGGAGCAGTCCAGCCCAGCCTGCGTGGCTCTGTGGTTGGTGTCGACCTATGAACCATGATATCATGGTTCAGTTCCCAATCAGGGCACATGCCCAGGTTGCAGGCTTGGTCCCCAGTAGGGGGTGTGCAGGAAGCAGCCAATAAATTAGTCTCTCTTATCATTGATGTTTTTTATCTCTCTTTCCCTCTCTGAAATCAGTAAAAATATATTGATTCCCAAAAAAAGACTGGGAAGGGTCCAGGAGGGAGCCAGAGCCCATGATAGAGAATAGCTACTTAGGAGAAAGCCTGAGAGCTGCCATCAGCCTGCCTGCCCACCTTCCCAGCAGTAGGCAGAAGGTGCTCACCCAGGCCTCCAGCGTCCCAGGGACTTATAGCGCCCACTTATACGGCTGCTGGCAGGGACATCAAGTACACCTAAGAGAGAGCATTTGTGAGACCACTGGCCTAGGCAGCCTTGAAGCATAGCTTGTGTACACACACACACACACACACACACACACACACACACACACACACAAAGAGAGACCTGAAAACAACTCAAGTGTCCATTGGTGAATGACTGGCTAACCAAATGATGATGCATCCAGTCTATGGAACACCATGTAGGCATTGAAAGAATGATGTAGATCTTTGTGTGTTGACCTCCAATAACATCAATGTGATAATGTCACATAGAGAGGCAAGTTGTACCTCAATATAAAACATACACCCATTTTTAATTTTTAAAATAGCTATTTTAACCACGTTGATCTAAATTGACATGTTTGCACAATCTTAGGACTTGATTGAGAAATGCACTTGGAAACTGTTAACAGAGGTTAGGAGGTTAGTTGGCTGCACTGATAAGGGCAGACCAGGAGGAAACTAACACATCTTGTTTCACGTGATACACACACACACACACACACACACACATACACACACGTGCGCGCGCGCACGACATTCTGTATTATTTTTCCCTACTCATCATAAATAACACTTCAATAGGAATTAAATATGGTCATAGTCTTCAGACTCTAGCAACAACTGTGCAGACTGGAGAGCAAGTGACAGGTCTTCTTGCCTGCGAGCAGTGTCCCTCTCCAGGGTGTGCCGGGCACCGCCTTGGCAACTGCTGGTCCATGGGCACTGAGGCCAGGTGACTCTGGGCTCCTTTGCCAGACTGGTCTCGGCGCTGGGAAGATTCAATCATTCATTCAACAATTGTGTCAGGCACCTCCTCTGTGCCCGCCTCCGTCCCTGGATCCTTCTATCGCATTTCCAGCTATTCCCTGAGAGGTCCATGCCGAGGAGAGGGACCTCTGACCTGCTCCTCAGAGGAGACTAAGTCCACGCCTTCTTTCAACTTAGGAAGCCCCCAATACTAGTATGTGCTGGGCATTATGCTAGACAGCCTCCTTCCCCATCTTGACATGGCTGTGTAACTTCTCTGGGCAGAAAGCTGGGCAGGTGTAGGAATAACCAGGGATGGGGTAGGTAACCTGGAAAAGCACATGTAACATGCGTATCTATTGTTCTTGCAACCACAACTGTGCAAAGTTGCGTTCAAGGCCACCTGGGCTGGCAGGAGCCACAAAGACAGAGGGGAGTGAGTGTTTCACTGGAAAGATTGGAGCTCATAGGACACCATCCCAAGCTCGTGGCCCAGAGTGAAGCAAAAACATCTCCCGGGGGAGGGAACTGAGAAGCAGAGAGCGCTGGTCCTTCTTTGATGGGGGATTGACAGGGGAGGAGCTGGTGGTGATATGAGGGCCTGTGCATATGCTACCAGGGGCCTCAGATCCACTCTGGGTTGGCGTGGACTCCATAGGCAGAGACCCTGGGGCGTGGCTGAGCAAATGCTCCAGGTGTCCATAGCGGCAGCTGCAGGCGTGGGCTGGATTTGGCAGGTCCACCCTGCTGTCCTCCCAGAGGTCACCATCTTCAAAGAATGAGGAGGTCCCAAAGGCAGATAGAAAAACTGGAGGCCCAGAGAGGGTGGGCGGGCCGGAGTTAGAGTCGATGCAGGGGCTGTTCTTGGGTAACTGCCACGCCCACTCTGAGTGGGGATCAGTGCCCCCTGGGAACCCTGCACCCCTGCCACAGTTGCTCCTCTCCCTGCTCCTGAGCTCAGCGTTCTGACGAAGGGAAGCAAGGCTGCATAGTCCCTCCCCCCCCCCTGCCACCCCCCCACCACACACACACACACACACACACACACACACACACACACACAGGCAAGGCCTGGAAAGCCCCAGAGAAGGGAGTCTGCGAGGACGCCAGCATTAGGTTATAGAGCATCACGCTGTATCTGCCTCCCTAAGCCTGGCCCAGCTCCAGGGGATCTAGCTCCAGGGGGACAAGGGGAAGAGGTGGAGGAAGGATCTGGGAAAAGGGAAGGGTGGGCCCTGGTTCCAGCTCTGCCGCCAACTTTCCAGGTGGTGACAGATGACCCTCACAGGCCTCGGGGCAGGAAATGACAGGTCACAGCGAGAGCAGGGGACTCTCGGGTGGGGTGCTCATTCCTGACACCTGCTGGTGGGGCTGAACATTGTGGGGTCTGGGTCAGGGGGTGTGGACAGGAGGGAAGGGCAACCTGGGGAGTGACCTGTGTGAGGGACAGGAAGGGGGGGAGCTGGGCCCGTTGAGGAGAGGCTGCAGGGAAGGGAGCATGAGCACGGGCTGGGGATGAAATCTAAGGTGCTCGTCCATGTCTGTGCGGTCCCGTGCGGTAGCCACTGCCACTGCCACAAGTGGCTACTGAGCACTTGAAATGCGGCTGGGGTGACTAAGGAGCTGAATTTTTAGTTTTAATTTTATTTTTAAATTTTAAAAATTGACTCGAGAGAGGGGGGAGGGAGAGAGAAAAAATAACACATCAATTTGTTGTTCCTCTTATCTATGCATTCATTGGTTGATTCCTGTATGTGCCCTGACCGAGGATCGAACCGGCAACCTTGGGATACTGGGACGATGCTCTAACCACTGAGTACCTGGCCAAGGCCTTGATTTTTAAAATTTTAATTCACTAAAAAAAATTTTAAATTTAAAATTAGTACTATCGGAAAACTTGGTATGTTTAGAACAACACGGGCACTTTCCTACTATAAATTTTATGAAATCTAAACACTGATAAGTATTTCTAATGAGAATGTAGCATCCAAATCGAGACGTGCTTTAAGCGTAAAATGCACACCAGGTTTTCAAGATTTAGTATTGTAAAAAGGGAATGTAATAACTATTAATAACTTTTATGTTGATTACATGTTGAAATAGTATGTTGGGTATTTGAGCTAAATAAAATACATCAAAATAAATTCCACTTTATTTCTTTTTAGTTTTTTTCTTAAGATAGCTGCTAGCAAGTTTTAAATTACGTATGTGACTTCCGTTGTATTTCAAGGAGACATAGCCGAAGGTTTTGAATGCTGGCCTCAGTTTAGCATGAGAATATGCATTACCCAGCAAGTGGCTCAGGTGTGAGCGGCCCTGGGCAGTCTGCGTGCTTCCAGCGCATCCCATTTTCATCTCAACGCTGAAGAAAAAAAGCGCCATGACACGGAGGACTTTATAAGTGTATTTTATGCCGGATGCCCAGCAGCGTGTGAGTTGGAGGATCTGGTTCTAGGCTCTGGTGCCCCCCCCCCACCCCCCTCCCACCACCACCACCCTGAGCTGTCAGCAGGCCCATGCCTAGAGTGTCCTAGATCCAGCCAGGCATGAAAAGCAGGCATCACCTACCCTCCCTGCCTCCCTGCCTGTCACTTAATCAAGCGCAGACAGACCCAGGGCCACATGATAAGCCCAGACCTCTGTAGGCTGGCCTGCGGCCGGGTGCTGGCAGGGGCCTCCCAGGGGAGCACATGGTGACGCGTCAGACCTGTCAGCTCTGATGCTACAGAAGGGGTACACAGGCCAGTGAAATATAACCCCAGTTCCTGCTTCATGATGTCTGGGCTTGGGTCACCAGCGTGCAGGGCCGCCCAGGTCCCAGGCCTGCCAGGAACTCCCTCGCCCAACAGGGATCTGCCTGAGGGGAAAGAAGGCTGGAGCCAGTCTTCCCCAGCCCAAGGGCGGAACCAGATGGACTTGCCTGTCCTGTTATATTTCTCTCTGTCCCTAGTGTCTCTGAACCCTTTTCATGGGGCAGGTTTCACTCAGTCCTTGAAATCACCTTTGACCTGGTCCTTGTCACAGGGAGAGACTCTAGAGGCCCAAATTTCGGACAAGACCATTTCTAGGGGCTGCAGTGCTGGAGTGGAATTGCTGTGTGGTCTTAGGAGAGTCACTTTGCAGTCTGTTCCAAAGGGGTGAGTTATTGACCCCCTCTTATGTCCCACCCCTGATGTTGGTCAGGCCTTGAGGAGGAAGGAAAGCTGTGCGAATGTGCAGACAGGAGACCCAAAAGGAAGCAGTGACGCTGTGGAGAGCTGGGCTTGCAGGCCAGATGGTACATGAAGGCGGCAAACATCCTGCTTCCCATTGCTCTTCACAGATTCCTCTCTCTGTCTGAACACTTTGGGCACCTTACCAGCCTCTCTGTACAGGAACAGGCCCACCTTGTTATTTTTTTTTTCCATCAACAAACATCAATTTCATACCTTATGAAAAATGCCTGGCCTGAAGCTGAAAACACACTACAATGCATTATTATTATTACAATCATCATCTTCTTCTTCTATGCCAGGTGTTGACATGCTCTTTCCCTGGACATCACGTGCTTCCCTGAGGACTGTCAGCAACTAAATATTCTTTTCCTGCACCAAACTGTCCCAGGAGAGGTGTGGATGGGGCCTGCACAGCCTCACGCAGTCTTCACCCTGCATGCCCCTTACCAGGATTGGCGGTTTCTCAACATATTTCTTCCAGTAGTGGGCCCCTTTCTTTGCACAGACTCCCTAATTTGTAAACCAGCTACTCTCAAGGAGGTGGGTAGGACCTGAAGTCCTGCACCATCCCACTCTGTGGCAGCGCCCTCTGCAGAGCCCTGGGACTCCCCGGAACACAGATGGAAATCACTGCGGAGGAGAAAAGCCTGGGAGTCCGAAGGACTGGGCTGTGCAGCACAGGCCCATTATCTCACTGTGTGATTTCGGGCAAGCTACTACTCTCTCTGGGCTTCAGGTCCATTTTCGTTGAATGAGGACGTGGGGATGGGGGAGGCTGAAAAGATGACCACCCTATCATGGGGAGAAAGGGGAGAGTTACCATTCACATGGGTGAGACCACTTCGCCATCCTTCCTGAGACCGGGGACCAGCCACATGTCTTCAGGTGGCAGATCCCCTCTGGAGTGAGCCACCGCACACCAGAAAGGCTTAGAAGTTTTGCTTAGTCACTAGTTGCCCCCAAATATGTCTCCTCTAGTCTTCCACCATGTCTAAAATTCCACCATTACCACTGCATCCTGGAGTCCCAGTACTTCATGCTCCACTCAGATCTTGTGAAAATACAGGTAACTATACACTGAGTGGCCAGATTATTATGACCGGCCAGATTATTATGAGCACCCCATCAGTACTTCATTGGGCCACCTTTTGCCTTCAATACTGTGGCGATTCTTCTTGGCATTGACTCCTCGAGATGTGGAAAGGTGATGCAAGGAATCTGACACCATGCCTGATGAATAGCACTGTCCAGTTCTGTGAGATTGGATGGTTGTGGAACCAGCTGCCTGATGGCTCTTTTAACTTCATCCCACAAATGCTCAATTGGATTGAGATCTGGTGATTGTGGGGGCCACCTAAGCAAGGTAAAGTCTCCCTCATGTTCTTGAAACCACTCCTGCACAATATGAGCACCATGGCATGGCGCATTGTCTTGTTGGAAGAAGCCACCTCCATTGGGATACGCCATCAACAGGATAGGATGAACTTGATCAGCAACGATACTTAGGTATGTTGTGCTATTCAGAAGTTTATAATGATCTGGCCCTCTAACAACGTCAGCACAAAATTATAGCTAATTTGCCTACAAATGTCAGGTGGTCATAATAATCTGGCCACTCAGTGTATATGAGACAAAAACAACTCATCAGCTAAGACCTTGGTGACAGTGAGCTGTCATCTGACAGAGTTGGGCTTGGGGAGACAGTCAAGGGGCTCGGCCCAAGAACCAAAGACCAAGTTCACCAATGTCATCATTTTCTGCAACTAATACTCAGGCAGACAAGCTTGAGATTCTAACCAACTGCAGGATCAACCCAGTGCAGCCAAGCTGCCCCTACAAACTCACCTCCCATCAGCCCCATTCCTGCCTCTCAGTCCAGCCACCATGCTTTGCTGATTCCACGTCATCAACAGCCACTGCCAGGCACTTACTAGTCACTGTGCTCTGGGCCAGGGATTCAGCCATGAGAGGACAGACATCTTGGGCAGCTCCCTCTGATGCTGAGGTCAATAATAATGACTCTGTTTACTGAGCACCAACTATGCTTCCTGTCCTCACAGGAAGACCCACAACAAACAAGCAAACAACGCCCCTGACAACTGTGCAAGGGTATGATCTGGTTTATGCTTTAAAACAGGGTGAGGAACATCTGGCCTCCAGGCAGTATAAGGCCTGCGAAATCATTTGGTCTGGCCCTCTCCAGGCACTAGGGGTGACTTAATTAAATGTCTGACCAAATATAGCAGGCTAAATTTTAAGTTGATCATTTTGGATGGCCTGGGAATGATGTGATAAATATCCAAATGGCCCTTGGCAGAAAAGAGGTTCCCCACTCCTGCTTTAAAGGGTCACTGGCCACTGGATGGAGAAGGGGCTTCTAGGGGACAAAAATGGAGCCACTTCCCATGAAGCTGGAAAGGAACTAATCTGGTCCAATCCCTCGTTCACAATTGGGGAAACTGGGACCCAGAGGGGGAAGTAGCAGCAGAATGGAGTAGTGGAAACATCCCGGCGGATTGGCCTCGTCTTAACCCCAGCTTTGACGTTACTCATTAGGTGGCCTTTGCTGGAGTTACTCAGCCTTCCTGAGCCCCACCTCCCACATCTGGACGTGTTCCCCGCCCATCCCACCTCATAAGGGTCTATGAGCGTGGATGAGATCACTTGTGCAAAGAGCCCAGAGCATAGTAGGTGCTCAGTAAATAGAGCCATTATTATTGGCCCCAGCATCAGAGGGAGCTGCACAAGGTCATATAGGAAGTGAGGGGACAAGTCAGAACTGGACCCAGGTCTCCCAGTGCCCTGACCACCCCACCAAGATCCAGTCAGCTATCAGTGGAGTTTCCAGGTCAGATCATGGAGGATGAAAAAAATGAGTAGGATGTTATGCAATTGACTAGCATCCAGTTAAATGATTTTTTTAAAAAAAGGAAGGAAAGTGCTTAAGCGAACACACGCAGGCTGCTACTCTCCGTTTCCCAGCATGCTTTTCCCTGAGGTAAGCTCAGTGGGAGACACAATAAATTACTGTTCAATAGGAAAAGATCATCCCAGCCCAGGGGAACCCTTCTCCCCCCCCCCTCCTCCCCGCCCTCTCCCCCCCCCCCCGGCCCCCTCCCCACCTCCCCCAACCAGAGCCACCAGGAAGGGAACTTGCTTCTCTAGCAAGAATGCCTGAAGGCTGCAGGAGTGCTTCCCCGACCAGGCAGGCCTGGGGACAGCCTCAGAGCAAGCAGAGGCCCAGTGCAGGCCAGCCTGGGGCAGGGCAAACAGGAAGGCTTTGGAGCCACGGAGTCTGATTCCTGCCATTCCCCTCAGCTGCCCTCCTGCGTTGGGCAGGTTACCCAACCGCTGTGAGCTCAGGGTCTTCGCATGTGCCCACAGGGCCCGCAGCACCCTCCTTGTAGAGGTGGGGCTGCAAGATCCCGTGGGCCGTGCAGAGCTCAGGAGCACAGGAGGGGCTCAAGACTTGCTTGGCTCCCTGTGGCCCCAGGTGTACCCTTTGGAGGGTGAGGGGAGAGGTGGTTCCTGGGAGTGAGAGCAGGATGAGGCTGGGGGCAAACAAAGGGGAGAACCGGTAGCTTATTCTCCGGGTGGGGCAAGGACAGTGGCAGCCCCAGAGCTTGACTAGGAGGGACTCAGAGGAAGAAACTTGATACTAAGGGAGCACAGCGAGGGGTGGGGTGGGGATTGTTCCTGGTTGTATACTAGTTTAGGGCCAATAGAGTAACACTTTCTAAAGGCGCATGAATTCTTTCCCCAGGCTGCCACGACAACGTGCCACAAGCTGGGGGGCTTAAAACAACAGACGCTCACTGTCCTGCAGCTCTAGAGGTGACAGGTTTGAGCAGGTGCCAGCAGGGCTGTGCCCCCTCTGGGGATGGATAGAAACCCTCTTGGCCTCTTCTCAGCTTCTGGTGGTGCTGGCTGTCCTTGGGTGTCTTGGCTGGCGCTGCATCTCCCAAATCTCTGTCTTCACAGGGCATTCTCCTTGTGTCTTCATGTCACCTTCGCTCTGTCTGCGTCTGTGACCAGATTTCTTCTTTTATAAGGACACCAGTCATATTGGATGCAGGCCCACCTAAATGACCTCATCTTAACTTGGCTAAATCTGCAAAGATTCTATTTCCAAATAAGGTCACCTTCTGAGATACTTGAGGTTAGGACTTCAATGTATCTTTCCTTAAGATGTGGACACAATTCAACCCATAACAGTACCCTTAGATATACTTTTATATCAGCTTGCTAAAAAGTGCCAATTGGCCCTAACCGGTCTGGCTTAGTGGATAGAGCATCGGCCTGCAGACTGAGGGGTTCCAGGTTCGATTCTGGTCAAGGGCATATACCTTGGTTTCGGGCACATCCCCAGTGGGGGGTGTGCAGGAAGCAGCTGATCAATGTTTCTCTCTCATCGATGTTTCTGGCTCTCTATCCCTCTCCCTTCCTCTCTGTAAAAAAATCAATAAAATATATATATATTTTTAAAAGTGCCAATCGTTCAGATCAAGCAATATTATTTTGGGTGATGGCTTGAAGAAAGGGCAGGTAGCAATTATGAGGGGACTAAAGCTCTTAATAGGTCCCCTTTGTTGTTGCCACTGGTAAGAGATGGGGCTAAGGCAGCCCCCTGAGATGAGTGCTTTGCCCTCAGAGGACTGGAATAGCAGTAAAAAGGAGTTACTGTGTGTCAGGCACTGTGCTGCTCGGGTTACATACCTCATCTCATTTCTTCCTCACAATAATCCCATAAAGCAGGCGTCAAGCCCATTTCCAAGACAGGAACTGAGGGTGAGACAGGCTAGATAGAGGTCTTGTTCAAAGTCACCAAACTGTCAAAAAACAAAAACAGTCAAGGAGAGGAGCTCAGATCCCAATCCAAGCAGTCTGACTCAGCCTCCGGGTGCTACCACTAAGCTAAGTAGCCTTCACATGAGAGAATGGAGTGGTGCTGAGCCTTCTCCCAGCACTTCAGTTCCAAGGTCCTGCCAGAATCGAAACCAAAGCTAAACCCAAAGGCCATCTGAAACTGCAGCCAAACCCTTTCCCAGCTCAATAACAAGATCAAAAAGCTGCTCATTGCACTTGAGGTTGGGAATAGAGTTAATCATAGGTGAACTCAATCTATTTAAAGCTGAAGCCCAACACCAATCAACTCAGCCTCGGAAGAATCTGATCGATCTGTTCCTTATTGTATGACAGAGGAAAGTGTTTATACTGTCTGTGGAAGACATAAGCATATAAAACAAAATTATGTTTCAGTCTTCACATTTTTTTCTAGATAGTAACCTTAAAAATTAAAATAATTTTATTGATTTTTTATTATATATATATATATGTATATATATATATATATATATATATACTTTAGAGCAGCGGTTCTCAACCTTTGGGTCACTACCCCTTTTGGGGGTCGAATGACCCTTTCACAGGGGTTGCCTAAGACCATCAGAAAACACATATATAATTACATGTTGTTTTTGTGATTAATCACTATGCTTTAATTATGTTCAATTTGTAACAATGAAAATACATCCTGCATATCAGATATTTACATTACGATTCATAACAGTAGCAAAATTATAGTTATGAAGTAGCAATGAAAATAATTTTATGGTTGGGAGTCACCACAACATGAGGAACTGTATTAAAGGGCCAGAAGTTTGAGAATCACTGCTTTAGAGAGGGAGAAAGGAAGGAAAGGAAGAGAAAAAGAGAAACATTGATGTGAGAGTAGAACATTGATCGGCCGCCCCTTCCATGCCCCCCCCCCCCGAGTAACTGAGCCCAGAACCCCAGCATGTGCCCTGACCAGGAATCGAACCAGCAACCTTTTGGTGCATGGGATGACGCCCGACTAACTGAGCCACACCAGCCAGAGTTAAAATATTCAGTGGTATTCTGGAACCAGCTCTGTTCATGAAAGCCAGTTGTGCACGCCTTTTTATAACTCTGTATTCAGTTATATCATTATGTTATGTTGATAACTTGAACTCAGCTATGGTGGAATTTTTACAGAGTGGAAATTGGCAAACACTACAAATCAGGGCCATTGATGCTGCTTCCGCTTTTTCTTTTCTCCCTATTCTCTTCCTCCTCTTCCTCTTCCTCCTCCTCCTCCTCCTTTTCCTTCTTCTCTTCCTTCAGAGAGCTGATTGTTAAACATTTATAACATACCACTGAAAATATGATGCAAAAACAAGAGAAAAAATACCCACTAGAAGCTGATCAATAGATGACCTACTTATTGCAATAAGCAGAAAAGGCCTTTTAAAAAATATCATAAATATTTTAAAGAATATATAGGGAAAGATGGGCATAAAAGGTGAAGAGAAGGAGGGTTTCAAATGAGAAGTAGTAACTCTAAAATGAATAAACAGAAATAATATAAAAGAAATTATATGAAATAAAGAATTCACTGATGGACTTAGACTGCAAAAAAGGGCATAAGTAAAACTTGAAGCTAGCACAATACAATTGTTCAAACAGAAGCAGAAGAAGAAAAGTGATAGAAAAATAGTGACCTATGGAATGACAGTAAGCTGTTTGACATGTATTTGGCATCCCAGAAGGAAAAAATAGATAATGGGGCAAAAAATTATTTTGAAGAAATAATGATTAAATGATGAAAAATATTAACTCACAGATCTAAGATGCTCAATGAACCCTAAGCAAGTTGAGTATGTCCAAAATTACAAAACAAAACAATAAAACCCCACCATTTTCAAACTGATGAAAATAAAAAATGAGTGTGGGCCGGACTTAGTCACTCCCTTATACCAAAGACTATGGCAGAAGAGGCAGTGTGCGAGTGAAGACGAGGTCATTCAGAGGTGCCTTCCTCTGTGCCCACTCTGGGATCACAAACTGTAGGGAAGTCAGAGGCCATGACACGAGGGGACTAAAGCCGACCCGTGGGGAGAGACTGGGACCTCCTGCCAACAACCAGCAAGGAGCTGATGCCGCCTGCCAGAGGCCATGTGAGCAAAGGATCTTGGGAGTTCACCCTCAGTCAGACCTTTAGATTACTGTGGTCCGCATGCCTGGAAACCAAAAGAGAGCAGGGGCAGCCATACTTCTATCAGGCAAAGTAGACTGTAAGCCAAAAATGGTCACAAGAAGCAAAGAATGTCATTCATAATGATAAAGGGGTCAATTCATTAAGTAGGTATAATAATCATGAATATATATATGTACCCAACATCAGAGCACTTGGTTAGGGAGGGATTGGAAAAGTCAAAAACTAGTAAGATGTCAATTCTCCTCAAATGGATCGATACATTCAATGGCATTTTATCAAAATCTCAAAGGTTGGGGTTTTTGTGTGTGTGTGTGTGTGTGTGTGGAAATTAACAAGCTGATTCTAAAGGTAATGGAAATGTTAATGATCTGGAAGAGCCAACACAATATTGAAAAGATGAACAGAGTTAGAGGACTTAAGATTACCTATAAACCTATATAGCATTAAAGATGGTGTGGTATTGGGGTAAGGACAGACAAACAGATTAATGACTAGAGGATTCAGAAATAAATCCACACATATATAGTCTATTGACTATATAAGTAAAAATATCAATGGGGAAAGGAAAGTCATCTCTTTAAAAAATTTTATTTCTCAATTACAGTTTACATTCAATATTATTTGTATTAGTGTCAGATGTACAACGTAGTAGTTTGACAATCATATACTTTACAAAGTGCTCCCTCAATATTTTAAGTACCCATCTGATACCATACATAGTTATTACAATATTATTGACTATATCCCCTATGCTGTACTTTACAACAGAATGGAGAACCCAGAAATAAGCCCAAGTCTATATGGTCAAAAACACACGATGGAGTAAAAACAGCCTATTCAATAAATGGTGCTGGGAAAATTGGACAGATATATGCAGAAAAATAAAACTAGACCACCTTCTTACACCATATAAAAGAATAAACTCAAAATGGATTAAAAACTTAAATGTATGACTTGAAACCATAAAACTCCTAGAAGAAAATATAGGCAGTCACATCTCTGACATTTCTCTTAGCCATATTTTTTTCTGACATATCTCCTTGGGCAAGGGAAACAAAAGAAAAAAATAAACCAATGAAAGTACATCAAACTAAAATGTTTTGGCACAGCAAAGGGAACTATTAACAAAATGGACAACCTACTAAATGAGGAGGAAAGTCTTTTCAAAAATATGATGCTGGAACAACTGGATAATCATGTGGAAGTAAATGAATTTCAACTTCTAGAGATGGACAGACTTACGGAGGTCAAGAGATACAAGCTTCCAGCTTACAATTAATAAGTCATGGGGCCGATGGTTAACAATAATGTATTGTATATTTGGAAGTTGCTAAGAGAGTAGATCTTAAAAGCTCTCATCACAAGAAAAAAAGTTGTAACTTTGTATGGTGATGGATGAAACTTATAGTGGAGATCATTTTACAGTGTATACAAATATAGAATCATTATGTTGTACACGTGAAATTAATATAATGTTAAATGTCTATTATATCTCAATGAAAAAAAGATGGCTAGACTTGAACATAAAGGCTAATGACCATAAAACTTTTGGAAAGAAACAGAAGAATACCTTTATAGTACAAAATGCAGTAACCATAAAAGAAAAATTTGTAGAATTGATTTTTATCAATTTAAAAATGAAAACATTAGCTCTTTGAAACACATGTTAACAAAATGAAAAAGCAAACTATAGACAGGGAGAAAATATTCGCAGTGCATGTCTGACAAAGGATATGTAATCAGAATGTTTAAGGAACTCCTACCAAACAATAATTAAAAGACAAACATCTCAATAAAAATTTGGACAATAGGCCCTGGCTGAAGTGGCTAAGTGGATAGAGCGTCAGCTCGAGGACTGAAGGGTCTCGGGTTTGATTCCCAGTCAAGGGCATGTACCTGGGTTGCAGGTTTGATCCCCAGCCCAGGTCCCAGAGGCAACCAATTGATGTGTCTCTCTTGCGTCAAAGTTCTCGCTCTCTCTCTCCTCTCTCTCTCCTCCCCCTCCTCCCTTCCATTCTCTCTAAAAATCAATCGAAAAAAATATCCTTGGGTGAGGATTAACAAAAAAAAAAAAAATGAACAACAGGTTTGAACAGATTCTTCAGAAAAGGAGATATACAAATGGCTAATAAGCATATAGAAAGGCGATCAGCATCACTAGTCATCAGGGAAGTGCTAATTGAAACTAAATTGAGATACCCCTTCACACCCACTGGCTAACACTAATAAGACTGACAGTGTGGGTGCTGGGGAGGGTGTGGAACAACTGGAGTTCTCATGCATTGAAGGTGGGAATAGAAAAGGTTACAGTAACTTTGAAAAACTGGGCAGTTTTCTATAAATTTAAGCAGGTACTTACCTGATGACCCAGTAATTCCCCCCTGGGTATTTGCTACAAAGAAATGAAAACATATGTCCACACATACACACAAAAAGGTTTGTTCAAGAATATTCCTGGCAGCTTCATTCATACCAGACTAAAATGAGAAACAATCCATATGTCCATTATAAGAGAATGAATAAACAAATTACAGTGTGTTCATATAATACTCCTCGGTAATAACAAGGAATGAACTTCTCTCACCACAACGACAACACCCTGGAATAAATCTCAGTCATTATGCTGAGCAAAAGAAGCCAGTCACAGAAGACTACATGCTGTCTGATTCCATGTATGTGGCATTCAAGAATAAGCAAAATTGCCCACCGTTGTGGCTCAGCCATTGAGCATTGATCTATGAACCAGCAGGTCATGGTTAGATTCCAGTCAGGGCACATGCCCAGGTTGTGGGCTTGATCCCCCAGTAGGGGGCATGCAAGAGGCAGCCGATCAATGATTCTCTCTCATTATTGATGTTTCTATCTCTCTCTCTCCCTCTCCTTCCCTCTCCGAAATCAATAAAAATATAAGGGGGGAAAATGAGTAAGCAAAACTAGTCTATGGTGTTACAAATCAGAGCAGTGGTTGCCTCTGCAGGGTGAGAACTGGCTGGGAAGAGGCAGGAGGGAATTGTTGGAGGTGGTGGATATGTTCATATATGGATTGGGACTGGGGTTACTAGGTGTTTTCCCTTGTCAAATGCCATAGGACTTTACATTTAAGGTCTGTATATTCCATACGTAAATTAATACCTGACTCAAATATTTTCAAATGGATTTTAGAGAAAGAGAGGAAGGAAAGAAACATCTATTTGTTGTTCCGCCCATTCGTGCATTCTTTGGTTGATTCTTGTATGTGCCCCAACCGGGGATTGAACCCGAAACCCTGGCACATGGGGATGACCCTCCAGCCAACTGAGCTAGCCGGCCACCAAGGCTACCTCACTCAAATGTTTAAAAAGAGAGAGAGAAGCCTGGCTGGTGTGGCTTGGTTGGCTGGGTGTCATTCCATGCACCAAAAGGATGCTGGTTTGATTACGGATCAGGGAACATCCCCGGGTTGTCAGCTTGATCTCCAGTAGGGGCTGTGGAGGAGGCAGCCGATCAATGTTTGTCTCTCTCTCTCTCAAAATTAATTAAAAAAAAATATTGGAGAGGGAGTGAGAGAATACAGGAGAGAGGAAGCACTGGCCAGGAACATGAGTGTGTCAGTTCTTCACTCTTCCTTTCCCCAACCTTGACCTTCACCACTGGCCTCTCCTAGTTCCAGCAAGTAACACCAACCATGCAACAGCAGTCTAAGTCCTGATTTCTGCTCACGTCCTTGGGTGATGATGCTCTGGGCATCAGTCGCTGGAATTTTTTATAGCTCTCTTAATTTATAGACGTTTTCACTTGTTTAAAAAATGATCTCCATACAACTTAGCAAACAATTGCAAGAGTAGGTAACATTCTCAAAAAGCTTAGCTATATTCAAAGAAAACATATGTCTCTATACACATGCAGACTGGCAGCCTGGAGTTCTGCTAAAAAGATGCCAGCAATGATAGAGTCATCAGAGCAGCAGATCTAGAAGCAAGCACTGGAAAGCTAAATACGTCCAGCTTCATAGTTCAGAGTGGAATCGATTTATAGCAGAAGAGCTGAAGGAAGAGAATGCTACATATTCAGAACCAGATGAATGACTGCTGATGTTACAAGAAAGATAGAGCCGGGGATCTGACAAGGAGCGCTCCCCATCTGGCCCTTCATCAAAGAGTCAGTATTCACAAGACAGGTTTTCGCTATTCCCCCTACACGCTTCCACGCAAAAACACATACCCTCTCCAGGTTACTATCGGGTTTCTATCCTCTGCCTGATCCTCCAATTAAGATCTTTGTTGCCAATCATCCAAAAGAACCTGCTACCGAAAATGCAGACCCACAACAAGAAACAGGGATTCTGTCTCTCTTCCAAGTTAATTCTGAATTATCTCTCCATTTTAGTTTAAGAAACAGCTTTAACTTAAGTGATTATACATCTGCCCAAATGAATGCTTTACAGAATTATGATTAAGATATAGCTTGTAAATAGTGTTGATTTAATAGGAACCTCACTGAGTGAATTATTTACATTACCTTGTACTCTTTGAATAGTATTAATATTGTGTTTAAATTGGTTAACAGTCCATTATTACATCACTGGGAGCATCACATGAGCAATTCTGAAACTGGACATATTTGAAATGGCAAAGGCATTTTTATATGCCAAGATCTGTATTATCATAGTTTTAAGACAAATGTGAAGTGACTTGATGGTTACCTAAATATATTTAAATTGAAATGTTTAAAAGAATAAAATAGGAGAAAGTTTAAAAGGTCTATACTGTTACTCTAAACCACTGGTTCTCAACCTGCCTAATGCCGCGACCCTTTAACACGGTTCCTCATGTTGTGGTGACCCCCAACCATAAAATTATTTTCATTGCTACTTCATAACTGTAATTTTGCTACTGTTATGAATCGTCATGTAAATATCTGATATGCAGGATGTATTTTCATTGTTACAAATTGAACATAATTAAAGCATAGTGGTTAATCACAAAAACAATATGTAATTATATATGTGTTTTCTGATGGTCTTAGGCGACCCCTGTGAAAGGGTCGTTCAACCCCCAAAGGGGTTGCGACCCACAGTCTATTAGAACCGCTGCTCTAAACAGTCTGTTAGACTGTAATTCCCCACTCAGAACACCAGGCAGGGCCTGGAAGAGGCTAGTAGTGTGGACTGGTCCTTAGAATGTGGGCTCAAAGCTGAGAGTCAGTACTTAACAGCAGTCCCTTCCCCTCTGGGAGCCCCAGTTTCCATTTTAATGGGTTCACGATGAACACCTACCTCCAAGAACAATGGCGATGAACAATGGGAAACTGAGTCAGGATAAAAGAGCTAAGCACACCCAGGCCGCTGTCTCTAGGGAAGCAGGAAAGGCTGAGGTACAGTTTCCGCCATTTTTCAAATGGGGATGATCCTAGCATCCACCTCACGGGTTACAATGGAGGTGAGGAGCTGATTCAGGAAGAGCTTTGGGTCGTGTCTGGCTGTAATCGTTAATCGCTCAGTGTACATTAGCTGGCCTTGTAATTTTCTAAGACAGCGACCACTCCCAGAAGCACTGGTCAGTCCTGTGTTCACAGCTGTGTGCCGAGAAGTCCACAGGCACCTCTAACTCACCGTGTACAAACCCAAACTCTCCACCTTCTCCCTAGCCCGCCCCTCCTCCTCATCTCACCGTTTCTCCCATTGAAACCCCCTTCCTCTGTTTCCCTTCCATCCACCCCCCCCCCCCGCCCCCAATCCCACTCTCACTGAGGTTCAAAGTCCGGAGACTTCCTCCTCTCTCCCGGAGTCCCCAGGCACCCCCATCTGCAGCCCTGGCCAGGCCCTCTGGGGGGCAGGAAGAAATCTCACTAGTTTCCCCCTCCCCTCTGAACTGTCCGCCTCAGTCGGCCCCACACCCCAGCCTGAAATGTGCTCCCACAGCACAGCCCCCATGTCAGCACCCACGACTCCCATTTCCTACAGAATCAGTCTCTAGCACAGCAGTCCGTGCCCTCCCTGAGAGATTTCCCCTCCTGCCTTCTCTGCCATCTTACTCCCCGGTGCGTACGCAGTTGGATGGAAAGACCAGGGCCTGGCTACCCCCTGACCACACCAGCCCCACCCCTGACGTCAGGCTTTTCTCACACTGTTCCACGTGCCTGAAATGCGTTCCATTCTGTGTTTAGGCTCCCTTCTCTCCCCTGGGTCTAGCTCCCAAATCCCGATTCAGAGCACAGAACCCACCCACACCCTCTCAGAACTGAGGCATGCCTGCCAGTCTGCAGCCTGTCCCAGCCCTGGCCCCATAATGCCTGGGACTTAGTGCAAACGTATTTTTAACAGGGCCCCTTATTGAAAAATTAAGAACTTCAAGGCAGACAAGTCCCAATTGAGGGACATGCTACACAAGACCGGATCAATAAGCCCAAAACTGTCCAGATCATTCATGTCTGAGAAATGGTCACAGCCAAGAGACGCCTCGGGGGTTCCGACTACCATGCGTCATGTGGTGTTCTGGTTGGGATCCCGGAACAGCAAAACGACATGAGGGGAAACTAAGGAAAGTGAATGAACTTTGCTTCATAATAATATATCAATACTGGTTTATTAACTGTAGCACCATACTAATGTCAGACATTACTAATGGGGAAACTGGGTGAGGGGTAAATGGAAACTTTCTCTACTGCATTTGCAGTTTTTCTGTAAATCTAAAACTACTCTAAAATAAAAAGTTTATTTTTAAAAATTAACAACAACAAAAATTTTTTTTTTTTTTTGGAGAAGGTGACAGCACAGTATATTGTTTAAGACACAGTCAGGATTTGAAACTGGATCTACATGACCCCAAGGCTCTTGAACTCTCCCCTAAAGCCCTCCCCTAAAGGGAAAATAAAACTGTTTATGGGGGTGGGGGCTGCGGGGAGGTGGGGGGAGGAAGGTTGTCACAGTATTTAGTAGAGGTTATGATTCCAAGCTTGATGACCCAGGTCACACAGTGTATGATTCCATTTATATGCAATTCCCAGAACAGGCAAAGCCATAGAGACCAAAAGTATATTCTTGGTCGCCAGGGGCTGGGGGAGGGGGAATGGGGAGTGACTGGTGAACGGTATGGGGCTTCTTTTGGGGGTGACGAAATGCTATCAGATTAGATAGGAGTGATGGCTGCACAACATCGTGAACATACTAAAGAACACTGAATTGTATCCTTTAGAATAGTTAAAATGGTACATTTTGTCTCAATTAAAAATAAGAGCACAAACTTGAGATCCAGTCTGTCTGTCCTGCGCCATCTACCAGCTGCATGTGAGCCTGGGCAAGCTACCTGTCCCTGCCTCAGTTTCCTCATCTGATAAAAGGAGTACTAACTGCTCTTATCTCATAAGGTTGTCGTCGGCATGTAGTGGACCAGGACAGTACCGGCACACAGCAGCACTCAGCATTACCTAGAATAACATTATTACAAAGAGGTGGCAGAGCGGCAAGGACTTCAACCCTACATGCCTCTCTCCCCCGGGTCCAGGCGTTTGGAGTTCATGCTGAACGGGACAGTGTGGGGGTGGGGAGCCGAGCGGATTGTGAACTCATCTCCAAACCTTCCCACCCAAAATCCTGCAAACCCAGTTGTCTGAGAGGTTCCTCTCCATAACAGTCCCAGGGCTGAGATCCACTCCAGGGCGGACCCCCAGGTGGAAGCCTTCCGGAGCCCAGGCTCTGGAAAGAGGCTGAAGCCGACGGAGGAGGTGTGAGCTGCAGCGCGCCGCCTAGTGGCACCCGTGAGCACATGGGTACCGGCCGCCAGCTGTGCATGCAGGGAACCGACAGCTGCCTTTAAATCTTCATTGGTAGTTTGTCTTCGGCCGAAGTAGGGGATTTCCGTATATTCTTTACAATCCTATGAGCTAGTTATTGTTCTCATTTTACGACTTAGGAAACTGATGCTTGGAAAGGCTCAGCAGCCAGCCCAAGGTCTCCCAGCAGGTAAGAGCACCCATCAGCTCTGATTCCTGAACTCGGGCTCTCACACTCTTCTGGTTTTTGAGAAACGAGGGAGCCCTGGAAGCATTTGCAGTCCCCTCTAAGAGTCTAAACTGGCTTTGTGACTGATTTTGAAGCAGCTATATTGTACAAAGGCTTCCCCACCGCCAGCCTCCAGCCTAGATGACCCCCCCCCACACACACACACACACACTCACCCAGGAAACGGAGGGGAGGTGGGAGGCTCCTTGTAGGACTCACTTGGCTAGGCTGTAGGCCCTTTGACCAGTAACCCCTCTCTCCCCAATCTCACTGATGTGTCCATTCAACCAATACTAATGTATGCCTACTACGTGCAGGATACTGTGTTAGGTGCTGCTTATTCAATGGTGAACAAGAAAGAGTGTGGACCTCTCCTCCAAGCAGCTCACTGCATCATCCTTTTTCTTAATTCACAGCAGGACCCCTTTGCTGTGAGTCCCGTGGCTCTGGGTTTGGGAATACCCTGGTGTAAGTCTTAATCCAGCTACTCCAAGGTATTATCCCAGACTTAGGCCTTGTCTGTTCTTCACTCATCCCAGGGAAAGGGGTGGGCTCAGGGCAACCTGACTCCCTCTAAAGTCCTCTCCCTGGACCCCAGAGATGCCCAGGCTGCAGAGGAATCCCATCTTCAGCGGGTTGCTTAGCTGCAGGTGGCTGAGGAACGGGCACATCCCAGACGCTTGCAGGGCATGGGATGGGGTGCAGGGGAGTGAGGAGAGATCCACAATGTGGGATGCTGGAGTCCTGGAGGGGAAACAGGGCCTAGGACCTCCCATGGGTATATTTCAAGAATTGAAAGAGTTTTTAGGCTGGGAAGTGGTGCAGGGACCGGCAGGAGAGGGGAAAATCACCACTCTCCCTTTGCTTGCCCCGCCCCCCACCCCCACCCCCCAAGACTCCCATTTCTCCAGCCAGAAATTAAACAAAGTCATGAAACCTGACACTTGGACTAGAGGCCTGCCTGGTGCAATTACTGCCTGAACAGGACTGGACCTTGTTTGAAAAATCTCCAATATCCCACTGGCCTTCTGACTGAGAGAGAGAGAGAGAGAGAGAGAGAGAGAGAGAGAGAGAGAGAATGCAGGCCAGGTCCTCTGCTCAGGTCTTTGCTGAGTTATCCAGTAGAGTGTCCTTGACCATATGCCTGTATACAGGGGTTAACAGGCAGATGTGGGTCTTGGTACCTGTGTCCCTGAATGATACTTAAGTATCTAAATATCTATTTGCCTTTAGTGTCCTCTGCCTAGGAGTATATTTGCACTTCTGGGTGTGTGTGCCTGTGTATGTGTTTGTGTCTGTGATGAGGCATGTGTGTGTGCTTTTCTGAGTCCTGTATTTTGGGTATGTGTTTGTCTCTGCAGTTGGGTTCCTGTTTGTACACAGATGTTTCTGGGAAAGTCATTTTGCACCTGTGAGTTTTTGTTGTATGTCTACTTGTGTGTACCTTTGTCGGTGTGTATCAGCCACGTGTACCCTGTAACTGTGTCTAGGGATTTGGATGTGCATAGGTGCCTGTAGTTATGTGGATAGGTGGAGCTGGCTGGGTAAAAGAAGCTATTGACTCTCTCATCCACTGCCCTTGCCTGGGCTGCCTGGGCCAAGCTAAAAATAGCCCACCTACCTTCTCCCCGTTTGCCAAAGTTCTTCCCTAGGGAGTCCCACTCTACCCATATCCGCCCTCCTGAACCTGGGTGCCCAGCCAGAGAGGGCTGGGGAGGTGGACTGCTTACATACATCCTCCCCCAAATGCTCCAGACCCCTACATGTGGGGGAGTGTTATGGAGGGGAGGGAGTCCTGGGAAGTCCTGCCTTTATCTCCTTTGGGGAACAGGTGGGGCAAGCCCTTGTTGCTTCTCTGCCCCCACAAAGTCCCCTTCCAACCCGCAGGTCTGGCCCCAAGTCCTTTCTCCAACCTAGGAAGCACCCCTGGGGACACTTGGCCCTATTCCAGCACATCCTCTGGCTCCTGGGCCTGTCAGGACCCCTCTCTGACTTCCTTCATTCCTCCGGAAGCAGCCCACTGCATCTGTATTTGAGGAGTGATTCTAGAGCCCAGCTCCTGGAAAATCCCAAGTAGTGAACAGATCAGGGCTAGGTGGAAGAGGCAGTCCGCTGGCTGCCAGCCCCTTCTCACAGCCAATCCAACACCAGACGGCATCTTCACAATCCCATCTCTCCTGCCCCTTTCATTCCCTCACTCGCTTATTCACTCAGAGCTGTGTGTTCTTGAGCAAATAACTGTACATCTCTGTGCCTCAGTTCCTTCATCTGTAAAATGGGGATACAAGTGGTACTTACCTCAGAGAGTTGTGAGGATTCACTGAGGCAATGCATATAAGGTGCATGCCTAGCACCCCATGCCGGCACCTAGAAGGTCTCTGCTGACCCATCCTTTCTGATGTCTCTGGGTTTCAATCTCATGACACCCATCCCCAAACTCCACCTAGTCCCCATGTGCCCCTTAGCCCACCCTTGGGTGGTCAGGACTTTCCTCCAGAAATCAGGCTGGCTGGGAGGGGAGATCCTGGGGAGATTACTGACATTTGTGCTACAGTTTTCATACTTTTTAAAAAACTTCTATTCCATGTCCCCTTATGAAATAGCTATTATCATTATTTTCCATTTTACAGATAGTGACAAAAGGAGCATCAATGGTTAAGTAACTTGTTCAAGGTCACACAGCAGGTAAGGGGCAGAGCCCAACTTTACACTGAGCCAAAAATGGCTGCCCTCCCCCCCTCTGCCCTTGGTCACTCAGGGTGGAGGTGGGGGGCTGGGTTTCTAACACCCTAGGACCTGTGTGCTGAGAGGCTCAGAGATCTGGGAAACAGTTCTGCCTAGGGTCATACCAGAATGACCCAGATCTGTGCCCAAGTTCACAGAGCCGTAAGCCCCAGCTCAACCAGGACTTGAGTGTGAGAGTTTCTCACTTATGAAGCCTTTTTGGAAAGACCCCCACATGTGGAAGGCATAGAGGGTGGTATGCACCAGAGAACTAAAAATTAAAGTCCTGGGTTCAGAGAAGAAAGCTGACATAGCCAAGCCAAAGGAGAGCACAATGGTGCATTTCTTTAGTTTTTGGAAAAGAAACTTGAGCAGAATCCGCTCCCAGCTATGATCCAGCAACCGGGTTTTCCAATGCCTCGGGCACAGTGTCTTGCGAGGTCCCCCCTGAAGTACCCCCAGTGCTTCGGAAGCCGGGCCCTGGTGGCCGTCGGATCCCCCTCACGAAAGGCCCTCCGCCGGCCCCGCCCACTCCCGCCCAGGCCCCGCCCCGCGGCGCTCTGTACCCTCCCACTCTCGGACTCACTGGGGCTCGCGAGCCGCGCGCTCGGCATTGTGGCAGGCGGCGGGGACCCGGGAGGCCGCCGGAGCCGCGGACTGCGGCGGGGCGCAGAGAGGCGCACCACACCGGGGCTCGGACGGCGCGGCGCCGGCCGCTGCGGGCGCTCTCCCCTTGGGTCGCGCAACTTCGGAGCCAGGGGCGGGAGCCCGGAGAGCGCTGGGAGCCCGGGAGCCTGAGGAGCGCAGAGAGGGGCGCGCCGGAGCCGCGCTCCAGAGGGGGCGACCAGCACCCTTCGCAGTCGGAGCACCGGGCGGCCCTCTGTGCAGCGTGGCTGCCGCTGCCCCCACGGAGGGCACGGGCTGGCGCGGCCGGGCGCCGGGGAGGACGGCGTGGAGGCGGCGGCGGCGGCGGAGACGGCGGCGGCGAGGCTGGGGCCAGGGAGAGAAACCCGGCGGAGAGGCGCCCGAGCCGGGCCACGGGAGCATGTGGTCCCAGAGCGGAGCGCGGGGCGCGCTGCTGCTGGCGCTGCTGCTCTGCTGGGACGCGAGGCTGAGCCTGGCAGGTAAGGAGCGATCGGGCCCGGGGGCGGGAGCGGGGCTGGGGACGCGGGGGACCCTTGCTCCTCACTCTGGTCCGAAATCGAGGTGGTCGGTTGCCGCGCCGGTGCGCCCAGGGAAAGTGGCTTGGGCGGCCAAGTTAGAAGGTAGATTTCTCGGCCCCACCAAAGTGGGCGGTGGCTCAGCACCTCGTTGGGTGGTTGGTGGGGGGGGGGGGGGCGCAGGCCATGGGGTTCAGAGTAAGCCGGAAGCCTCCTGCTTGCTCCTGGAAGAGATCGCTGTTTTTTGGAACGGGTGTCCGAGTGAGGGTCTGCGCTCCGGGAGGACCCGCCTCGTGGGGACCCCTGGTCCTCCGCGCGCCCTGTGGTGCCGCCGCTTCAGAAAAGCGATCGCTGAGCCGGCCCGGTGTGCGCTCGCTTGCATTTCGCCGGCAACTTCCTAGCCCGGGTCCCGGCTCGCCTTGGCGAGAGGGAGGGAGACCTGCGGAGCCCGGGAAGCGCGGGTCCGCTCCGCGAGCCGAGGTGGCAGGCGTGAAGGGCTTTGGCTGCAGAAGGGGGGAGGGCGTCCACGGCTTCCCCGAGGTCGTGAGACCCACAGGTCTGGAAGGATTTTTTTCTGGGTGGTGTTGTTGTTGTTGTTGGTGGTGGTGGTGTGTGTGTGTGTGTGTGTGTGTGTGTGTGTATAAAGATTCTGCCAAGTTTCCTTTTAAATGGGTCGTTGACATTTCCCCTACCCGGGGAACACACAAGGTGCGCTCGCCTGGGTACCGCTCCTACTCTGGATCCAGCAAGATGCCTTGCAGTAGTTCTCAACCTTCTGGCCCTTTAAATACAGCTCCTCATGTTGTGACCCA
The DNA here is from genome assembly GCF_964212035.1 of Myotis nattereri. Classification (NCBI taxonomy): domain Eukaryota; kingdom Metazoa; phylum Chordata; class Mammalia; order Chiroptera; family Vespertilionidae; genus Myotis; species Myotis nattereri. The sequence goes on along the minus strand of NC_138088.1, from coordinate 19,253,752 downwards.
ACCCTAAAATTATTTTCGTTGCTACTTCATCACTGTAATGTTGCTACTGCTATGAATTGTAATGTAAATATCTGATATGCAGGATGGTCTTAGGCGACCCCTGTGAAAGGGGTCGCGACCCACATGTTGAGAACCGCTGCGGGTTGGTGGGCTCCTAAAATAAAGTCCCTATTCCCACCCACCCCACCCCCGTCATGGATGAGTACACGTCTTGCTCGCCTGTAGCTGGGCCCAGCGTCCCTGCCTGGGCTGCGTCTTCCCGGAGAGCCGGCGGACGCACGGCCGCGCGGGAGCCAACCTCTCGGGTGCGGAGACCCAAGCTGGCGGGCTGGCCCGGGCGGCGGGGCGCCTGCGCCCCTGGGGCGGAGTGGGAGGCGGGCGGGCGGGGGAGCATCCTGCACGGAGCCCTCTGAGTTGAGGCTGATAAGGGGGCAGGAAAACTGGAGCAGAAAGTGGATGAGATGAGGAAGCCCTCCCTCCTCCGCCTTCCACTGGGATGTTGACATCCCTCCCCTTTCCCCCAACCAATAGGCAGAGGTTCCTCACTTCGGAATTCATTCCTCACTTTGGAATTAATGATTCCCACGGCCCAGAAGTAAGGGCTTGATTTTAACCCCCCTCCCCCTTCTCCCTCACACACTTTTCCCCCCCAACCCTGTGTTGTAAAGTTGCGACACAATCATTTGATCCAAGTTAATTATGATTTGGGCAGACTCTGGTATTTAAAGCAGTGTTTTGAAGTTGGAAGGCAATGATGGGGGTGCGGGGCAGGCTGCTGAATGACCAACCTTGTTACAGAGAGTACAGTTGGGTGTGGGAGGTGCTGGGCTGGGTGCTGGTTTCTGGTTTGAGGGTGTTTGAGGAGAGTTGATTGAAGGGTAGGGTGAAGTCTCTGTAAGTGGCACATGGGCAGGGTTGGGTCTTGGGAAGCTGTTTTTGTAGCAGCAGGGCCATGGGAGTGGGAATAAACCCTGAGGTTGCTGGGGGCAGGGGTTTCGGGGAGGCAGGAGAAAGACAAGACTGGTTGGCCTGGAGTTCTCGGAGCTGCGCAGTAGTCTCAGCTGGGCGGCTGGGGGTGGACAGCCGCTCCTGCTTAACAAAGCATCCAGCCCCCACCTTCCCCAGAAGAACCCCGAGCCCAGGGCTTTGATGGATTTGGGCGCGAATGGTGCCCAGTCGGAAATGGCCTCTAATACCCGGCTTTGATTTCTCACTAGCTAGCAGAACTGGTGTTGGAATTGTGCTCATTACTTAGCACGGCAGGGGCTGCCTGCCCACCAGCCTGGACAGGGGCCAGCTGGTGGGGTTGGCGTGCAGCCTTCCCTTTGCCCAGAATGTGCAGCCCTTAGAAACCTGCCTTCAGGAGGGAGAATGTGTCCCTCCCTCCTCCCCAGGCCCAGAGCATCTTTCACAGTGTCCTTGGGTCTTCCCAGTGAACCCCTCATGCGTCCCATTTCACAGATGAGCAAAAGCAAGGCAGGAGTGTTGGCTTACTTCAAGTCTTGCCTTCACCAGCTCACGGATCCACATCGCAGACTTGTATGCAGAGCTCCTGTCCAACAGCCAGGCGGATTCAGGCCCCCTGGGACTCTTCGGGGTGGCCCCACCCATTTCTCCACCAGGAACTGGAGATCAAGCTGGGGCAGAGAAAAGGCTGTCCCCCAGTGAAGATGAGAATTTTCTTAAGTTTGATGCAGAAACCAAACCTGGAACCATAAAGCCCCAGACCTTTAGAAAGACAAGCCAGCGAATGACTGAGCAGGAGAGGCCACTTCAAAGCTGGGTTGGCTCCCCGAGTCTCTTCCCACCCCACCCCTTAGCCTCTCCGGGAGCTTTTAATGAGCCTTTCCTTGGCCTCTGGCTGGGATGCTTAAGGAGGACCCGAGGTGTCATGATAACACTTCTTTTTAAGGTGCAATTAAAATCAGGGTTTTCCTAGTGTCTCTGCTGTGTGTGGGGGGAGTGGGGTGGGGGTGGGGGCCTTGGCTCCCTCTGCACTGTGGAAAACACCCATCCCACTTAAACAAATGGGAAATCAAGAATGTCTTAATGGGCTTCTCATTAAAGTGAAAGCACCACTGCAGGGGAGGAATTTCGGATGCAATCCCTCTCCTCTCTTCCCACCCCAAACTGGGGATTCTGTAAGACAAAACCATTCCCCCTTTTCCAGCCCACGTATTTAACTACTGAAGCTTTGAGACAGGCCCCGACTTGCCCAGGGTTACTCTGGGGCTCAGGGAGAGAGCTGGCATTGGAACTCAGTCCTCCTGGCTCCTTCGCGCCACCTCGGCAGCGGACTGGCCTCCAGGGGCCTGGGATTGAGATGCTGAAGTCCAGGTCCCACCTGAGAGAAGGTTGGCTTAGCTGCCTTAGATGGACTTGTAGCAGGAGCGGGGAAAGAGAGGAGTTGGGAGCATGGACCCTGGAGGGTGGAAGAAGGCAGGACCAAAGGTCAGAGGTGAGGCCCTGAGCCCAGGCCAGTGCCCAAAGACAGCTCCACCCCTGGCCCCCCAGCACCTACCTTCTCAGCAATTTCCCCAGCCTGCCCAGGGAAGATGCATCTCAAGCCAAGCTCCCTTGGGCCTATCTTCCTCTCTACCCCACTTTGTTGTTGAGTTTCTCCTGAACTTGACCTTGCTTCTGGGTGTTAGGCCTAAAATGAGGTCGGTCTCTCTCCCCCCCCCCCCCCCTTCCATTCCAATGCTTAGAAAGCAAGGTTGATGGTGATTCTGAATGGCCAGTCCTGGAGCCTCCCCCAGGGCCTGCTGGCTAAACATATGGCCTTTTGGACTTCAGTGCTGGGGTTGGGGTAGCAAGGAGACACCTTGGAGCCCACCAAGCCTGTAGGAAAGGGGGGAGAGGTTGGTCATAGGTTGGGACATGGACCTTGCCCGCTGGGGCTGGGGCTGGGGCTGGGGAGTAAAGAGAAACTGCTGCCAGGCTGGATGGCCCCCAAGGGGGGAGAGGAGGAAGCGGACAGCAGAGGCCTGAGCTGGCACTCCTCCTCCTTCCCAGTTTCCTAAACAGCTTCCACAAAAGGAGTCATTACAGCTTGGAGGCAAAATGAAACCAAACAAGTGCCTGTGCCCTGTGCTTTCTGTTATTTGGGATTTTTTAAAAAAGGAAAACTTAAAATTCCATAATTGGATAATAGGAGGAGCAGTTTCTGGAAGCGGGAGGGAATCCTGCACTCCGCCCTTTTGAAGTTGGGGCTGAGGCGCCACCTCCTGCTCCCTTGGGGCCTGCACTCAGCCAGATGCCCCTGGGAGCCTGGGGAATTTCTCCCTGACCTGGCATTTCGGTGAGCCAGAGCCAGAGGGAGCCAGGTGAGCCCCTCTGGGCTTTTGGGCAGAAGTCTGGCATCCTGTAGCAGGCCTGGCTCCTCGCTGGTAGCTGAGTGGCACACTGGATTCGAACTCCGTTCCAACGCCTCTCCAGCCACTGCACCCCCCACCCCGGCAGGGCAAGACACGCAAGCTCCTGTGAGGTTAATCCACAGGTCCCAGATGCTCCCCTTTATCTCCTGTCCTCAGCTTCGGAGAGGCTAATGGCAGTGAAAACGTTTGCTGGAGTGCAGGCATAAATCAGCTGCCCCCCACTGTTCCCTCACCCCCTGCCCCTTTTGTTTCCTCTTCCTTCCTGCCCAAAGCACTGGGTCCCTGGGAGTTCCCGAATTTACCCTCTGACCACTCAGCCTGATTGGCATCTCCTAGCATCTCCATAGCTCAGTCCACACACCTGGACACCACCCGCTCCTCCTTTCCTTCCTCTCCGGTACCCCCTCCTTCCCCTCCCCCTCTCTTGCTGAGCTAAATCTGCAGGCTGGAGCCCCAGAGCTCTCACCACCAAAGGAGTGAGCGCACTGAGCCTCCCTCTTTCTCACCCCCCGGAACAGGCTGCCCCCAGCGCCTCACAACTTCCCCGCCACTGCTTGGCTCATTTCTCCAGGAAGGCAGGCTGTGGGTGTGGGAGTGTGTGTGTTGGGGGGGGGGGGGGCGGTGAGAATATGTGTGAAGGAGGTGGAGGGAGGTGGGAGTGTGCAGTGGGAGGTGAGGGTAGGTGTGGTGTTGCGCGGGGGCATTGAGTGTGTGTGGATGTGATGTGTGCGGGCGGACGGATGTGTGTGTTGAGGGGGTTGTGTCTTTTGTATACGGGGTGTGTGATGTAGATGTCTGGGTGTGTATGTGTGGGTGTGTGGGGTGTGTGCACCATACACGAGGGCACAGCTGTGGTGTGTTTGTATAGAAATAGAAATAGGTGTGTGTAGCGAGGGGACAGTGCGTCGCGCCCAGGCAGAGGAAGCTCCATTCATTGTCTTCCATTGTTGGGGGTGCCTCGTGGCGATGGGACCCAGGCTGTTTGCCCCTTCAGCACTAATGAGACCTCATTTTGCCCTGTGCTGTGGGCTGTGAGCAGGATTTGGTCCCAGTGCAGGTTCTGGACTTGGAAGGGCAGAGGTCAGCTTTTCTATTGAGGGCAGATGGGAGAGGCCTGCCTGAACGTGTGTTGCGCCACTCCGCCGGGAGGAAGGTTGGCCATAGGTTGGCTCTAAAACCAGCCCAGGATCCTGGGCGACTAACTGCCCCCAGCAGGACAGGGCTCTGAGTCCTGGGGTCCGCTGCAGTCCCTCCCAGCTCGCCCAGAGCATTGGCAGGGTTCGTGCTTCAGCCCCTCAAGAGGAGTGAGGGCGAGGATGTGCTGGAGAAGAATCAGGCTGGAATGAGTGGCATCCCTAATGAAGAGCAACCCGGGCAGGCAGGGCTGGGCTGGGACTCTCCGCGGAAGCAGTGAAAGAGTCACCTGCACACACAGACACCTGGGACTCCACTGTCCTTACCGCCTCCTGGTCACGAAGGTTCCGCTGCTTCCCGACCTCTGCCCATGCTGGGGCCTGCCGTCCTTCACTCTGGGGTAAGGTGTGCCATTGGGGAGCAGAGGGGCCCAGAGGAAACAACAGCCCCCCGGAGAGCATACTGCTTTCCAGTTAACCAAACCCTCCTATGGGTGGGACCTCAGTTGGTCCCGGTAAGAACCCCATAAGGAGGGAGGTGCCCACTTACGAAGCCAACGTAGGTCCCAGGTCAGAGCCAGAGCGTGCGGTGGCTGATGCCTCCTCCGGAAGTGGTCAGTGACATTCAGAGAGTCGACGATGCCAGGTGAGGGCAGCAGCAATATATGCAGGGAAGCGCTCCGCAGAGTGAAACTTCACGGCTGGGGCTTCCTGGCGGGGTGACAGGGGCCTGACCTTGCCTCTCCTTTTCTCAGAGCATGTCCTGAAGAGAAGATGGGATGGGGTAGCTAGCTGGGCACCTGGGCAGGAGTGCCTGGCCTCAGACCTCCTCCACTCCCAGGAAATGGGTCAGCATCGCTCGGCCACCATCCTGGATTGGCACCAACCCTTGGTGAGCCACCCCCAGGCCATGTTTCCCTTTTGGGCCTTGCAGGCCCAACTGAAGGGGTGCACCTTGGGACCTGCTACAGGCTGGGACCTGGCTGTAGGCTGGGACTTGAGCAGGCCTTGAAAGGAAAGATTTCTTATTCTTTATTCTCTTCCTGTGGCCCTTGAAGATGGAATACCTTTTAAACTGAGGGATTCTGTTGGGAGTGGGGCACAGGGAGGCCTACTTCTCTGCCTGCTGCTATGCTGCCATTAGAGACACAGAGCAGGTAAGAAGGAAAGGATGGAATCGGCAGCCCAGCCACTCCCAGGAGCCAGCCAGAGAGAAAAGGCTCATCGTCGTCACCACCTCTGGGACCCCCAGCCCCTCTACACACCCCTCCTCACAGAAGCCTCTCCCAGGGCCTCAACTTCAGGTGCAGAGGCGGCATGGCATGGCCAGCTGGAAGCTGGTGTTAACATAGCCCTCAGCACTGCCGCTTGCTAACTCAGTAGGCACTGGGCAGCTCAGCTAACTGCACTGTGCCTCAGTTTCCTCATCTGTAAATGAGGATAACAGGATCGTCCTCACAGGGTTGTTTTGAGGATCACATGCCCTGATACACAATAAAGCACTTAACATGTGCCAGCACACAGTGGGTGCTCAGGGAGCCCTGAGGCACAGCCTCCTCAGGAGGGAGCCCTGTGCCACTAGGGACATCTTCCTCCAGGGGAACTGAGTGTGTGTATGTGTATGTGTGGGGGAAGGGGTGGAATTGGCGGGGTGGGGGGGGGGGGCGGGAAGAGGAGGGAGAGAGGCTGGAGGCCCAGCAGCTCCGGACCGGGGACTTTGGAGACTGGTTCTTGCCTTTCTTCTGCTGTGTGACCTTGGGCAAGTACCATTACCTCTGTTCTAGTTGGTCTCCCCATCTCTAAGCTTCGGTGGGGGAAGGTGGAAGAGTGAGCTCAAGACTGTAGGGTATTTATTTATTTATTTATTGGTCTGGTTCCATCTGAAGAGGCCCCAGCAGCCAGCAGGAGACAGAGGTAGCCGAGGCCCAGAACCACTTGTGTTTACAGAGGCCCCTCAAAAAGTCAATATATTGACTGGAGTGCCCTTGTGAGCGTTATTCGGTCCTGGGTGTGTGTGTATCTCTCTCTCTCTTTCTTTCTGAAGCCATAAATCACCCTCCGGGACCTCGGTCCCTTTTTCTTTCTCCATACGCCTCTGCAGCCTCAGAGAGCCCCAGACACCCAGCAGGGCCCAGGAGGCAGAGAAGGACCCCACCAGCAAAGGCACTTGCTATTCCCCCCCTTTCACTCTCACCAAGGCTCAAGGGGTACTGGGGGTAGGAGGTGAAGGGGGGGAGGGGGAGGGCTTGGAAGATGTAGCAGGAACAGCTTGCCCAGACCTGGCCACACTATTTTCTGTTTCATCTCTCAGGGATGGGGGCAGCTGAATTTGCGGGTGGGGAGCGAGCAGTCCTGTCCCCACAGGGGGTATTAGAACTCCAGCCCAGCCCTACCACTTGGTGCACATGTGCATCCATTCACTCTGAGTAAGTACTGGCTCTGAGGTCAGAGATGGGCAGAGCGCAGGCTTGACCTTGAATGATGGGCTTTGTGTTGCTTCTTGAAGCATGAGCCACGTGTCAGGCCGGTGATGCTGGGGTGCAAGAGGAGTGTATGATGATTCAACAGAGAGGAGCCCATTCAAGGACGAGCCTGAATGCGTATGTCCTGGGAGGGACTTGACATGGTGCTTAGAGGGCAGGCTGTGTAGTCAGACTACTTGGGTTCAAATCTTGACTGTGCCACAATCTGCCTGTGTGTCCTAGAGTTAAGTTGCTTACCCTCTCTGAGTTTTCCTTTCTTTATCTGTAAAATTAGAGTAGCAATAGCACCGACCTCATCAGATTGTTGTGTGGATGAATGAGACCATGCACACAAGTGCTTTGTACATTCAAAAGTGCTTGATAACATACACTGTCATCATCATTGTCGTCATTATTGGTGCCAAATATTGGGCGACATGACAGGAAATGCTTAAGCTGGTAAGAGAAAGCTCCTGTGGGCCTGAGTTGGTTGGTCAGGGAAGGCTTCCTGGAGGAGGGAAGCGTGGTCTTTGAAGGATGAGCAGACTTTGGGTAAACAGAGAGGGTGTTCCTGGTAGGGGATGTGAAGATATGGGGTGGAAACCTTTGGCATGTCCACCTAGGAAACAAACTCCAAATCCAGCCACTGACCAGATGGTGAGGTGATATGAGAGAGCGCGTGCAGACCTGGCCCAGGGTAGCCGCCACTGATTTCCACTGCCCTCCCTCCTGCCTGCCGCTCCCCTACTTTCAGTCTGGCTCACCCCTGGGTTGGGCTGGGCCCTGCTTTTCTCTCTGTACATCTCTGGGCAGGAGAGCAAAGGGACAGAGTCTCAGATGGCAACTTCCAGATTGAGTGGAGAGCCTGGGAGGGGTGCGGAAGAGGGAGACTGCCTTTCCTGGTCCATGGTGCCCACCTGGGCCTGATGGCTACCAGGAGGCATCCCCAAGGTCTGGGAAGAAGGTCTTCTGCTGAGATCACTGAGAAGCCTGCCATCCCCAGAGGCCCTGAGAGTGTCTGGCTGGAGGCCTTACTGGCCTAGAGACAGAGCTGAAGGGAAGCAGCTCTGTAATGTGACTGGAGGTGCCTGCCTGCCTGCCCAGCCTGGGGCTTGAGCACCCATGGAAGACTCAGAGCTTACAAGAAGTTGAATCAGAAATTCAGGAAACTTGTTCCTGGCACCTCCCCCAACCCAGCTCTGGTCATTCTCTGACATAGCAGGGCAGAGTGGGGCGCAGGCAGCACTAGCAGTGACTGGGGGTGTGGCGATGTCCGTGGGGCAGCCTTTCAGTCTCCCTTTCCTTATCACCGAGCCAGGGCCCCTGGCACACAGCAGGTGCTCCACAAATACCGTAGAATGAGTGAATGAGGAACTCATGGTCAGATTTATTCCCTGTTGTGTTGGACTTGCTACTGCAAATGAGTGACCAAAGAATTAGAAGGTTCTCACTGCTTTGCTTTGCCTCCCCTCTCCCTTCATTCTCTCCTGCTTTCTGTCTTCAAGCACTGACTGTGTGCCAGGAATGATGGAAGTCAGAGCCAAGTCTTCAGTGGTCAGACCCCCTAGTTAGGAAAGAATTTATTCAATAATCCAATGGAACCGCAAAGAATTAATCAAGTCCTACACTCAAGTGACCTTAGCCCCTCTGGGCTGGTAAACTCTGCACTTGCCTGCAAGGTGGCCTTCACACAACACGGCTGGTCCAGGCCCTTTTAGTGCATTTCCTACTTGGATTTCCAAGCCCACTGATCACTGCCTTCCACCTTGCCTTCTCATGGCTTGAGAGAATGCCTGTTACATGGACACTGACCTTGAGGTCTGGGAGCAGGTGTAGGCTGAGAGGATACATTTGAAGGCCCATAGGTAGGCCTAACCACAGCCCTCAGCCCTCCAGAGCTGCTTGGCAGGAGCTGGGTTTGGTGCAGGGGAGCAGTTTTGGCTGCAGGATCTGGCTGAGCTGGGCTCTCTCTGGCCCTGTGTCCAGTGCTAACATTCAGAGAGGATCCCTGGGAGATTAACACTCCTTTCTCCCCACTCCCCCCACCCCCCAGGTTCTTGGCTGAGACAGCAGAATGCCTGGCCCAGCTACCACCCTCACAGCTGGGCACCTGCCGGTTCTTGCCAGGAGCCCTATCACAGGCTGGTCTGGAATTCCTGTCTGGCAGCCCAAGACAGCTGGGCTGCTGGGCACCATGACCCCTGCTGCAAATTTGATCTAACCCTACATTTTCCTACCGGTGCACTCCACTTCTGTAGACACACACACACACATATAGAGGAGGCAACAGCAAAAAGAGCCCTGGCTGAGGATGGGAACCTGGATTCTCATTCCAGCCACAGTGCTGGGTGGCATAGAGTTAGTCCCTTTCCCTCTCTGGCAGTACCCTCCTCTGTCCAAATGCAGGGAGTCCACCTTGAAATCAGAAAACTGAGATAAGTCCTAGCTCTGTCAGTAACTGCAGTTCCGAGTCCGTATCTCCTCCCTGTTAAATAGGGGCCCTGATTGATTGATGGGGAGATCAAACCCAAGGGGCCTCAAACAAGATGGGGCGTGGTCAATAAAGGTCAGTTTCCTTTTCTTTCTACCTGGGAGGAAGGCAGTCCACAAATCGCTGGTTACACCTTCCTTCTTTCCAAGGCTCCCCTCTTGACATGGGAAATATTAGAAACATAAGGTTCAGGATGGCTCACGGGGTGACTTAGTGATCCATCTGGGTTTACAGTGAGGGGCTGGCCTGCATTGTCATATCACAGGCAAAGCATTCACCATCTTTGAGCCTCAGTTTACCCATCAGCAAAAGGAATAAAAGCAGCTGGATGCTTAGTAGCACTAAGGGAGAAAACACCCAGAGAGGTGCTTTGGAAATGATTCTCTAAACTCCATGGGTCACTGATCAGAGGCAGCAGGAGGCTGGCAGAGCCAGGTCTGTTACGCCAGGGACTGTGCCGTGTGTCCTGAGAGCTGTTTGCTATGGGGTGGGGTGGGGTAGGAGGGCCCACACTTCCACTTCCCTGGCTAAAACCTCCCACGGGTGTGTGAGCCCTGGCATCTCCTCTTGGCCTGGCTGGCCATGGCTGTTGAGGTAGTTGACAACGGTTTGGGTCGCTTCCCATCCTTCTCCGTGCTCCACACCCCAGAGCAGAGGGGGCCGGGGTGCCACGTCAGGAAAGGTTAGTGTCGGTGCTGGGTTTGATGTGTCCAAGCCAGCACGCCATCTGCCATGCCCACCAGAAGTTACATAATCCCTCGGCTGGCTGCCCGTTCTTAGAAAACAGGGCAGGTGGGACCAGCAGGGAGTGAGGGTTAGGCACTTTGTTCCTTGCAGCCCATCACCACCCTGGATCAGCCTTCATTCTCCGAGTCCGCTGTGTGGAGCCTGAGACAAATGCCAAGACAGAGTGAGGCTGAGGCTGGGAGGGGACTGGGCAGGCCTCTCGGGCTGCTTGCTGCCTTGCCTTGCAGACTCCGGGGCATCTCGCAGTCTGCTTGCTGACCGCCCCCCTGCTGGCAGTGCTCACCAGCTCCTCCACCATTCTGCTGAGCTCCGTGGGGTGGATTCAGGAGGGCAGCTCAAGCTTCTGGGAAGCAGGGGTAGACCCTCCCTCCAGTTCCCACAGAGATGTTCCCCATCTAACATCATCAAATCATAAGCATTTCCAATACATATAAGTAACAGCCAAGGAACACAGCTCACATATTACAGAGACCCAAGCTCCAGTCCTGTCTCTGTTCATTCCTACCTGTGTGATGTCAGCCAGGCTACCTCACCGTAGTTAGTCTGTTCCTCATCAGTGAAATGGGAATAATAAAGCCTGATTCATAGAGCTATCTTGAGGATGGAATCAGATAATAATATACATAGAGGACAGAGAAACTGTTCAATAAGTGGTAGCTGTCGTCATTGGATCCAATTCCATTCTCCTTTTTTTAAAAAAAGAAAAGAATACATTATGACCATTTTTAGTAGGATCAGTAATAAAGCATGGAGACCCATCATCTCTTCTACCATTCATCAGGGTGCTAGAAGTATTACCCAGTGTGATTAATCAAGAGAAATTAGAGGCATAGGAATGGGTAAAGAGGAAGTAAAACTATCCCTACCAGATATTAAAACATACTGTAACACCTCTACTGGTATAATTAAAACAGTATGGAACTGGTGTACGAGTTGGAAAATAGATCGGTTAAAGATAAAAGAAAGTGCAGAACCAGACCCAAATGCCTATGGAAATGTTTATGACAAAGGTAGTATGTTGGATCACTGAGATAAAGACAGACTTTTAAATAAATGTGCTGGGAAAACTGGGTAGCCATTTGGAAAAAGATGAAACTTGCTTCATATTTCATACCATACAGAACAATAAACACCAAATGGAGTAGGGATCTAGGAGTAAACAGTGACACCAGTGAGCACGAGATGAAACCTGGGTGAATTCCTCTTTAGTGCTGGGTGAGGGAATGCTGTCTGACTAGATTCAAAGTCCAGAGGCAATAAAATATAAAGTCGATAACTTTTATTACATAAAATTTTTAAAAAAATCTTTCTTTGGCAACAAAGCACCTTAAAGAAACCCAAAAGACAAAATATTTGACAAACTGGAAGAAAATGTTAACAAAAAACTAATACTCCTATTTATAAAGTACTCTATGATACTGAGGGACAAAGAACCAGAAACTTGATAAAAAGGTGGAAAAAAGATATGAAGAGACAATACATAAAGTAAGACATAACAGTGATCCTGCAACACATGAAAAAAAATGTTAAAACTCATTTGCAATTAGAAATATGCCAATAGAACAACTCTGAGATGACACTTCTCACTTATAAGACTGGAAAACACTAAAAGTTATGACCACACGCTTTGGTGAGGAGGCGTGGGAAATAGGCACGTTCAGACTTTGCTGGTGGAAATGAGTACAGTCCTGTGTACAATAGGTAATTTGGTAATACTTAACAAAACTGCATTTATACTCTATTTTTCATCTCAACCATTTTCTAGAAATCTTCCCTTAAGATATACCTTTATCAACACGAAAATACATTATGATTCATTGCAGCATTGTTTGCAATTGCAAAATATTGGAAACAACCTGAATGCCCCGGTAGAGGAATTGAATAAACTCTAGTGTAGCTACATGCTGGTGTACTATGCAGCTGTGAAAAAGAAAGATGAAGGTCTTCGTGAACTGATATGGAGAGATTCCCAAGACATACTGACAAGTAAAAGAAGTCAAGCACATTATCTATAGGATGCTACCTGTCATGTATGAGAGAAGTGGATGTAAGACCAGGTCATATCTGGACCACTCTTCTCATTGTCTTTTCATGGTCTCTTGAATACGTTATGCTTCCTCATCAGATGCGCGTCCACACTCTACTTACAGATGCAAGCAGTGAGCCCTGCGTGGGGGACACATTCCCTGTGTTGCCCCTAAGTAAGATGGAGAGGAGCAGTACCCATGAGTGCCGCCCCTGCCCGCTGGCTCCATGTGGTCCATTTCCTCTTCGGTAAAATGAGTGATAATGGATCCCACAGCAAGTGGTGTGCAAAAGGCTTTGCATGATGTGGGATAGGATATAACCTACAGGTTCTGTAGCTTGTTCTTTGGCCCTCAGATAAGCCTTGGGTCCTGGTTTTCAGTCCCTGCAAACCACACACACACACACACACACACACACACACACACACACACACACCTGCGTTCTATACAGAGCTACCGAGCTGTGGAAGATGCTGAGGTGGCTGCTTAATTGGCTGTCACCTTGACTTATGAGGGTCCCATCGACATACACTCCACCTGCATGCCAGGTGTATAATAGGCGCTCTGAGTCCCTGGCCTCCCTCCGACTCTCATGCCCATGTGGGCCATTTTGCACACATTTTCTCATTTAATCCTTGTAATGACTCTGGGAGGAGGGTCTTAAAGAAGACCAAAGCGGGCTCGGGGCAGTGAAGTGACCCACGCTAATCTCCCAGTCTTTGCATCAGAACTAGTGTAGGTATAACCCTAGTCTCTGCACTCCAGATTCAGTGTGCCTCCCTGTAGCCCACTCAGCATCACCCCCCCCCCCCCCCCCCCAGGGCTGGGACCAGGTCTTACTGGCTCTCTCCCTCCCTGGATGTCCCAACTGCTCCGCGATGACTTGTGGAATGATCACATGGTAGGTGAACAGAAAAACTTGGAGCTGCTTTGTAAAACGCAGAATCTCCCACCCATGTGATTCTGGTCTCAATAAAGAGCAAGGGGTTGATTGATGGACAGAACTGGGCTTTTCCCACGGCCTGTTACAGCCAGCATCAGCCAGCCTCTTTCTCCCTGGCCTGTGCCATGTGAAGCATTGCTCCGAGAGGGTGTGTGTTTACATCAGTGCACGGGGAGGATCTTTAGCAGCCACAGGGCCACCTCGGAGCCCTGCAGGACAGACTGTTCTTGGGGAACGGGCTGAGCTGGACCTCAGCCTGCACAGAGCAGGAGGAGAGCCTGGGCAAGGCGGTGGGGGGCATAATTGCCAGAAGGTCATGTTTCAAGCCCTGAGAACTCTGCTTACCAGTCAGTAAGTCATTTACTACACCCCTGACAGAGTCCTTCTCTGCCTCCCCTACCCTCCACCAGGTCCTGTACAACTGACAGAGGGAAGGGCAGGGCCAGCTGAGGGTCTGGCCTCTCCAGGGGGAGGGACCTCTGGAAGCCTGAAGGATTCCACCCTCCACTGGAACTGAGGGATCGCCCCAGCCCCTGGGGGCCCTGAACTGCCGAAAAGAGCTGGCTCAGCAGAAGTTCCCAGGAGCTTGGGCATCTCCGTCTCACTGCCCTGGACTCCTGTCCAAGGCTCCTTCCAGGGAATTGCAGTGCTGATGGGGGAGGGAGCTCTCAGGAACTACCTACAGCCCGACAGACCCCGTGAAGGGGACATGCCGCCTGATGTCCGCATGGGTGAGAGCTCGTCATGAGAATCAGCCCCATGCTTCCGGCTTCCTGCCCACCAAATGGCAGGGGGGTGCCCTTCGCTCACAGGCGTGTAGCACTTCGTGCGAAAAAGTGCCTTCATGCGTGAATCTGAGCTGCTCAGCAGCCCCCGGAGGGCGTCAGGGGCGTCTTTTCACAGCCTTCCTACAGATGGGGTGACCTGGCCAGGTATCCCCGGGCTTGCTTTGTGCAAGCTGCTTGATTTTCTACCCTTACCAGCCCCTCTCCGCTCTTGGGTGGCTGAGAAAGATTAAGAAAGGAAGCATTCTAGACTATTCTAGATGTTCCTGCCGGGCACCCTGTCTTGCCTCCAGGTTGTATTTACCTCCAGTGAACTCAGCAGGAGATGGGGAGGAGCAGTCGGGGTTTTAGCTCTGATTGGTCAGAGAGGGCAGGTGCCCACTGTTCAGGGGACAGGAACTCTTCTAGACTCTGTGGCCAGGGAATGAAGTAAGCTGCTGACCCCAGAACACACAGCCGCTGGCCTCATGGCCTCTTGGCTGCCCCACACTCAAAGGCAGAACTCAGGGTGAGCCAGTGGCCCCTTTCAATGGTCTGTCCACAGAGTGGCCTAGTGACTCAGCTTGCCTCCCACATTCTCTGCCCACTCCGCCCTCCCCGCCACATCAGGCCTCTGACCCTGGGTACCTGGGCCACCCCTGCCCTCCCCGGAGTAGGGCATACCCTTCCCTTGATGCTCATCATGGGTGGACAGCTGGGACCAGCCTACCCCAGAAGGGAAATTCCAGATCCCACTAAATTCCAAATTCCACGGCCTTATCTGGCACCATTCTGTCTGGCCTTTGATGGGCTTCCTGGTGTGGGAGGAAGGACCTCCCCACCCTCAGAGCGATTATGGGGGCCCTCCACTTTCCCACCATCCAAGCTCCCTGGGTGTGTCATGGGCTTGTCCCCTGGCTGGAACACACAGGTTGTTTATACAGAGCAAAACAGCAGGGTATTGGGGGGAGGGGTGGACAATGGGCCTGGCCAGGCCAAGCAAGCTCCATAGTGGAGTCGTCCCATTCCACCCTTTCAGAGGAGACCCGCCACACCAAGGCAAACTGCTGCATCCCCCCCCCAGCCTCCGTTTCCCCATCTGTTAACTGAGGGGTGGGACTAGTGAGTTCTGAGGTCCCTTACAGCTTTGAGCTGTACATCTTCTGAAATCCCCTTAGCCCAGCAGCCTGTAGAATTTCCTGAGTGCCGGAGAGGCAGTTGTGACACCGCTGACGTCTTCCCAGCATTTCCTGTCTATCGGGACCCTGTAAACAGAGGTTGACCAGAGTGTGGGTTCTGCAGCTGGCAGGAGTCCGCAGTTCCCATGTGGGTAAACACGCCTCTCTACTGAGTGGCTGGCTCCTTCCTGTCCTCCCAGTCTCAGCTCGGATGTCCCTTCCTCAGAGAGCCCTCCCTGACCCCTGTGCCTCTTTTCTGTTCTAGCGCTTGCTGCCACCTGGAATTACCTGTGTCCTTACTTCCATACTTGCTAGTTCATTGTCTGTCCCCAACTAGCACGTTAGCTCCATGTGCACAGCGCCATGTCCTCACTCAGTACTGTATCCCCAGTGCCCGGAGCAGTGCCTGGCACAGGCTGGGTTCTTGATACCCAGGTGCTCAGTGAATGAGGATTAACATGATCAGGATTAACAGAAGCACCTCCTCGAGTTTTTCCACCCCTACAGGTTCCGATAAAAGTCTGAGCATCTGCATTTTGACAAGGCGCTCCAGGTGACTCCCATGTACACCTCGTGTTCGAAACAGACAAGTTCAGAGGTTTTAAGCCTTAGCAGAACGGTGGGACCACCTCTGCCTAAGTCCCACCCAGAGATTCTGACGTCATTGGTCTTGGGGTCTGGCCTGGGCATTGGGAGCTTTAAGAACAAGTGTTGTGCTGCTCAGGCAGAGGGGGCCCAGGAGCCCAGTCATCTCCAAGGCCTCTCTCTGGTCCAAAGGCCTGCTGTTCGCGGAAAGCCCTGCAAGGTCAAGCCACTCTTGTTTCCACATGGCAGCCCCAGACCTCCAAGGGCGATCGCTCTTTCCCTACCCTCCTGCACAGATGAAGTGATACCCTGTTTGACCCCCATAGATGAGTTGGGAGGGTTGCCCCGGGCCCTGCAGCCCCTCCCCAGTGACCTCCCAGGAGCGGCTGGTGGCTCTCTGCACAGCCCTGGCCCTCCTT
This sequence comes from Myotis nattereri, assembly GCF_964212035.1. Classification (NCBI taxonomy): domain Eukaryota; kingdom Metazoa; phylum Chordata; class Mammalia; order Chiroptera; family Vespertilionidae; genus Myotis; species Myotis nattereri. Next base: position 19,237,626 of record NC_138088.1, on the reverse strand, counting down.
TTCCTGGCAAGGTGACTGAGCTGTGTTGGAACCTGTCTCTCCCCCTCCCCTGATAGCGCACAGTTTTAAATAAGATCTTCATTTACCAGAAGTTCACACCACAGCTTATGTGTTATATGAGAACAGCAATCTTGTGTGCACGGGGGAAATGTTCTGAGACGCAGTCGGGGGCTGCCGGAGAAGCGATGGCAATGGGGGGGGGTGTGTGCGGGAGGAAGCCGTGGAATCTGAGCTGGCACCAACCCCGGTCCTGGCCCTGGCAGTGCCACGTTCCTCTTGGCTCAGCACGTGGCCAGTGGGGGAGGTGCCGCCGCTTTGCAAGATGACCTCACGGCTGCTGGACGGCTTGGAGCTGGGTGGGAGTGTGAGGTCACCACCAGCTCCACCAGCTGGCACCCCAGTGCTGCTCTGGGTCATTTCCACGTCTCCAGTTGGTTGAGATCGTGCGCTTGCTCTTGACCTGTTAGTTGCCTCCTGCCTTGCCTTGGAGGCTGCGATGAGGAAGGGGTTTGGTGGCCACGGACAGACCCCACTTCCCCCAACAGTCCTCCTGCCTACTTCTTCCCATCCCACACTGTGAAGCACCTCAAGCAATAAGCGACTTCCAGTTGTCCAGGCCTTTAGCTTCCATGCAGTCCTTCCAGCTTCTCCGTGGGGTGGCTGTGTGCTTCCTTGCTTGTGCAGAGGAAGAAATGAGGCTCGGGGGAACCTGAGCACCTCGTAAAAGGCTCCTGTGGCAGAGCTGTGACCTTGGGCCAAGATTCCAGTGGGCTCTGCCTGCACCTGGTGGGGGCCTGGAGGTCAGTCACTGTCACATCTCAGATGTGGCCTGCGGTGCTTTTACTCACCCTTAGGCAATGCACACACAGGGCATTTGTCTGTTCTGGTGGCCTGAAAGCCAAGAGATCAAGGATGAAATACCAGAGTGCCTTGTGACCTTGAGCAAGGCTGATCCTCTCTCTGGGCCTCAGTTTCCCCAAAGGTAAACCAAAAGAGTGGGATTAGGTGGACTTTTAGGATGGAGCTGTTTCCCAGTGGGCCCGGCAGTGAGGAAGAGGGGGAAGAGGGGTCTGCGGTCCAAGGCTGATGCGCTGGTAATAAATACTCAGCTGACAGATGCTAAGCCGCATCTCAGCCTCTGAATAAATAAAAAGTTGCCCAGAATAACAGCCCGGAAAATGCTGGGGCCCTTCCCACTGGCCATGCCTTTGTGCCTCCTCCTCCCACTCCCTTCCATTCCCTCCCTGACCCCTGTCCATCACTCACTCCAGCCCCCAAAGCGAGCCAGTGCTGTTCCAGACTGGCTTTAGTTCACGGCTCTGCAGCCTGCCTCCCACCCCCCAGCTGCCACAGCAGCTAATGAAGACCAGTCCCTGCAGATGACAGCTGGGTGACAGGCCAGCCTGGCCCTCACGGGGCTGGGGGAGGGCACAGGGGAGTGTGCCTTTAATCCCCAGAAGTCTTTCTTTCTTTGTCAGGCATTTGCTGGCATTTCCGGCCAGTCCCTGAGAGATGAACTAACCCAACTCCAGCCGGAGGCTGTTCACTCTGATTGATTTTGGCTGGACTGAGGCCACCAGAAAATTGGGGCCAGGGTGTGCATAGGTGGCCCCAGAGTGCTCCAGGATGCATGGGTCACCCTTAGTTTGAGGTTTCTTTGATGTGTGTATGTGTGTGTTTCCTGTCTCTTCTTGTTATACTTCAAGTTTTCGGGGGCAGAGCCCCAACTGTTAGGTCAAGCGTAAAGTCACAGAACGTTAGCGTGAAAAGACATCTCCCTCATTTTACAGACGAGGAAACTGAGGCCCCTGAATGGGGGTTGCAGGGAGGGAGGAAGGACATCTGCCCAGGGCCACCCAGCCAGAAAGTGTCAGAGCCTAGATTTGAACCCACATCTCAGACCTGTGCCCTAACCCCCACTGCCAGTGTCCCCTTCCAGGGGCCTCTGCTGGGCACACAGAGATGACCCCTCATGCTCCGGATAATCCCAGCCCCTGAGAAATCTGGGCCAGGGGATCCAAGCTCCTTGGCCCTGTTCTCGGTTTATGGGTCACCCTGGGACATCAGTGCCCGGTCAGAAAGCCTGCTTTCCGCTCTACGAAAGGTACCACTGCCATGTTGGGGCTTCACTGAAAGTCCCTCCCATGGCCTCCTTTTGGGTTCCCAAGCTGCGTGAGAACCAGCAGGGAGGCCCCCTAGCATGGGAGGCTCAGAGCACCAGGCACACCCTCCCTTTGCATGGCCCTTTGTGGTTTGCACGTGGCATCTCCAGGGAAGATCCCAGTTGTTCTGTGCAAGAGGCAGTGGGGTTTTGAGCCCCACTCCACAGATGAGAGTCCCGAGGAACCTTGGCCAGAGTCCTGACTGACCTCCGACCCTCTTCTCCTGCTGTCTTGTGGCGGTCCCAGGGCCAGTCTGGACATGTGGGGCCCGAGAGCTGGACTGGGAGGGGAAGATTTGGTATCTAGACCCCCTCCTGGGCAGGCCAGATTCCTCCTCAGGCTCCACTGGTCCAGAACAGACCACCCTGTCCCCTCCCTCCCCTGCACGCCCAGGCCAGTCCCCGCCTCCCCTCCCTGGCTGCAAATGCCTGGTCTCTGGTGCAGGACTCCTGCCTCTGACATTCCACCCCAGAAGATAAGGATCCTGTCTGGCGCCTGAGTGCTTTTTTCCTCCTTCTTTCCGAATCTGTTCCCTGATTATCTGCAGACAGCCCCTCACTAGGGGGCCACCAGAGAGGGGCCCAGACCACAGAGAAAGGGCTGGGGGCGGGGGACCGGACTGGAGGCCTTCAGCCACCATCAGGCCCTGCGGGCCAGACCTTGCTAGCTCCCCTCACCCATCTGGGGGCTCGACAGCCATTCCCCAAGCCCCCCTGTAGCCTGAGCCCCAGCCTAGTGGAAAGCTGAGGACCAGTTTCCCTGATGGACTGACCCGCGTCAGTGGGGAGAAGGGGTGTGTGGGCTGGGGTCCAGGAGGGGGCACAGGGTGGGGTCACTTCTGCGGTCAGCGTTCCTCAGCCTTGGACCTGGACTATGCCCAGTGGGGGTTGCGGTTGAAGCTGTAGCCAGCCAGACGGCCACATCCTGTGGGAGACGCTGGCCCTTCCCAGGCCAGACAGAGGCAGAGGACATTTAGGGACGGGGAGAGGGGGTGCTAGAAGGCTCCCAGAGCCCAGCCTCTAGCGCTGGTCTCAGGGGATGGCCAGGGCTGCCATAGCCTCAGCCTGAGAAGGAGAGGTGACTCCCCACCACCCGGGCTTAGGACCTGGCACCATCACAGAACCACAGCCTTAGAGTGCCAGCGCTTTAAGCATCTGGTCACACTTAGGCCATCAGTGCACACACAGGGAGACTGGTTCAAGGCGAGAAGGGTCAAGTCCTCTCACCCACCGGCAGGCAGATGCGCCCCGTCTTCCCGGGGTCTGCATCTTGGTCCCCACCACACTGGGAGTTGGGAGCCCTCGATTCAAGTCCATGCTGTACCCCTACCAGGTGTGACCTCGACTATGTTTCTTTCCCTCTCTGGGCCTCATACTCTTAAGTGGTAAACTGGGGAGGCAGCCTGTGTGGAAGGAGGACATGCAGCTTTCTCTTGGTGGCGGGGAGGAGGGCACCGCAGGTGCCGAGCCCACACACACCACCTTCCCAAACCTTGTCAGACACCCAGGGTTGTGAAGATTAAATCTGATGCTGGAGTTGATACCTTGGCTTGGAGTAGGTGCCCTCTAAATACCAGTAAGATCAGCTGTTAGCAGGTCGGGCTGCGGGAGCCTGGGCGGTGGAGTACCAGGAGGCTGAGAGGTCCACCATTTCCCTCCTTGTGTATTTGCTCCTGCTGGCTTGGAAAAGTCCCTGCCCGCTAACTCCACCCTCCATCCCCTGCCCCTTCCCCTCCCTCTCTCCCTCGAAAACCATTTGGGGGAAGGGAAGCAATGCAAGATAATTTTTTATGGCTTCCTGGCCCCGGAGCCAGAGGGCTGAGGATCTGGTGGTGTGGGCTGGATTCCTGAGCCTCCCCCTCCAAGCCTTCAGCTCGTAAATATGAAGCCCAGGGCTGGGGGGAGCTGGCCGTTAAACTGTCAGCAGCGCGCCCACTTAGAACGTCGTAAAGCGTTTCTCGGAGCTCCTCGGAGCTGGGCCCAGGGCTCTCCCACCCCACCCTCACTGGTGGGTGCCAGGCTCCCTCTGCCTGAGCCCCCATTCTAACCACCAGTCACTCCTGCTTCCTCCCCGCTCCCCCATTAGCTGTGCCTTGGTTTCCCTGTGCAAAGCAAGTCCGCTGTGCTTCTCCTCTGGGGGGGTGGGTGTGAAGGCACAGGCTCGGGGGCCTCTGGAGCTCCTTGAAAGCCAGTGGAAGCTTCACGTAGAGCACAGAGGGGGTCTGCACATGATTTCTCCTCCTGAGAACAGTGAGGCCCCCATTATTTCTAATTTCCTTCTCTGTGCCGAGCCTAAAGGGACCCAGAACCTGCCCCAAGGAGCTTACACAATTGCAGTTAGAGAGAGAGAGAGACTGGATGCCTATGAAGAAAGCTCACGTTTTCTCTAGCTCAGAGGAGGGGTCCCTAAGGCTGGAATGGAGGAGAGCTCCCTAGAGGAGGCTGAAATGTGGGCAGGTCTGGGTGTGGGGAGGAGGAGTGGGGGTGGATGGGCTTGCTGGGTGTGGAGGACAGCTAGGAGCCCAGGGTGGGTGTGGAGAGGCCGAGGCCAAGGAGCCAGGACCTGAACTTGGGGGCTGTGTGAGTCACGGAGCTTTGTGAACGCATTGCACAAGGATCCCTCTCTCTTGGTCACCAACACTCACACTTTGTAAACAAGCTCTTGGCAATAGAAGGGGTTCAGATGCCACCTTCCCCACTCCTTCGTCATGTGTCCTTGGGCCAGTTAGTTAGCCCATCTGAGACTCATCTTCAGCTTCAAAATGGAATTAATAGCAGACTACCCCATATCATCCATCAGCATGAAGTTTAAATGAGATTCTGTAGGAGGGGAGTGCCATTCAGTGGCTAAGGGGTCTGGAGTCTGGTAGCCGGGATCCAACACTCAGTTCTGCCTCTTACTGACCATGCGACCCTGGGTGATTATGTCACCCCTCAAGGCCCCAGTTCTCCCATCTGTAAAATGAGGGAAGAGAAGTAAGGATTCAGTGTTAGCTCTTATTACGAGGAGAAGCGCATTTATAACACCTGGCCTGGCCAAGAGCAGGTGCGCAGTAAAACTGGCACTGGGAACCTCCTGCCTCCTTCCTCAGCCTGCCTCTAAAGGGCCAGGGAGGGACAGCTTTATTGGGGGCCGGAATTGTCTTTACTGGGGCCCCTTAAGTTCTTTTTTTCTGTCTTAAAAACGTTTGACGCTTACCTTAAGGCAAGTAAAAACAATAAAAGGCCAGCCAGTCCATTTTCCTCATTTGTGCTGAGCTGGGTGGGTCGGGGGAGGAGGGCTGGTAACCTGAGCTGGGAAGGATGAGGAAGGTCGGGGAGGCCCCTGCAGGGCAGGTAATTGGGTATAGAGGGGCCTCCACTGTCTTCCCACGGTAGGGGTGTAGAGAAGGTGGCTTCTACTGTGTTGCCTCATTAACTTCCCCACAAATAGCCCAACTGCCTGTAACTCCCTTAGGCAGAAATCCGGGGCCATTCAGAAACCAAATAAACAGGAGTGTGATCATTAAAAGTAAGCCTGCCCTAGTGCGCCCCCACCATGGAAAACCTGCTTCCTAATGAAAACACCAGTTTCCCTACCGTGGGAGCCCCAGGAAGGGGTCATTCAGAGAACTTGGAGGTAGACTGTTCTGGAGCGTGCTGATGGCTACCCACGGGGGCGTGAGAGCTAGAGACACGCGGGGCAGGCTTGGTCAGGGCCAGCCCTACACTTGTCTTCACGAGGCTTCCCATGACCCCAAGCTTTGCTGTCACACTCACTGCTGTCCCCCTGCTCTTTGCTGCTTATTCCCCTCCCCATTGCATCTGCACTCTCTGCGGGGTGCCCTCCAGCTCCAACTTAGAAACTGAGGTCTGATAACCCCTTACTTACTTCCCTGCCCTTGGGCTGCCCTGGATGGTGGAAGATGGGAGAGGGAGTGGGTTCAGGTTTGCATGGCCTGTCCTTTAGCCACACTAAACCACCCTCTGCTGGTGCCTGTGACCCAGGAGAGGCTGACCTAACCTCCTGTCACCTTGCAGACACTTTGCAGGCTGGGGTTTACAAGGCTAGGGGGTGGGCTTTATTTAGCATCAGCTCTGGGGTGGGGAAATGTCTTCCATCATGCAAGGTCAGCAGTGACTCCCTCCCCCAGAAGAGTCTAGTAAAGGGAAGGGGCTCCTGAAGCAGCAGGAGGCCCAGGCACAGGGGAGGAGTGAGACCGATGGCAGTCATCTCACTTGTGGGTGGGTGGACAGCGGAGCAGGCTGTGGTTCCCCATCCTACTGAGCAGTTAGGACCCCCTCACGTGTGTCACTGAGCAGAGGCTTCCCTTCTCTGCCCATTCCCCCCTCACTGGTGGTTCCTACCTCATGGGAGGCCCTGAGGGTCAGTTGGAGGATCCTCGAGAAGTGCCCGGAAGTGCACACCAGGCCCCTCCCAATGCTAATGTTAGGATTTGGTGCTAAGACGATGGGGCCCAGCCCAGAAAGCCAACTCCACACACCCACCACTGTTCTCTGTTCAGCAGCATGAGAGCAGGCGTCCCAGTTAGGCAATGGGTAGCAGGCTCCTGGGCCATGTGTGGTAGCCACTGTCGAGGGTTCTTGGGTAAGCCTGAAGTCTAGATTCCACAGGTCAGCTTCCCAGGTCCTCTCCTATTTCTCCATGTGTGCCCTGTACATGTAAACCGCCGGGCCTGCCCTCAGGGAGCTGCCCACCTCGTCGGGGAGCCTGGCCTTGGGATTGTGGAGAAACAAACAGGTGCCTTATGTGGGGTGCGTGGAGGCTTCAGACAGGCGAGAGAGGGTGGCACATTAGATGCCGCCCCGGCTGAGCCGACCTCCCCTCCCTTTACCTACCTCCTGATCCCTGGACTCTCCTGCCCCCCAGAAGCTCTGCCCCCCAAAAGCCCCAGAGATTATGAACTGCACTTCTCACATGCCAGCCTCTGCTTCCCACTCCCAGTGGCACGCTTACTCTCCTGCCACGTGGCTGGCTTCATGTTGGGACGACTTGGATAGATGTTGGTATCAAGCCCAAATGTGCCTCCTCTGGCTTCCACCTGCTGGCCCTGGGCCAGCCACTGTCGCTAAGGACACTGTAATTCCTCCCGAGCCCTAATTCCCCTTCCCCTCTGGGACTCCAATACCCCCAATAACGAGGGAAGGCTCTCAGGGCATGGGCAGTGTCCCCGAGGATTGGTGGTCTCAGCTGTGGAAGTGATGCGTGTGGCCTGCGTCTGGTAGGCTCAAGAACAGGCATGGGACCAGCAGGGTGGGTGTCGGTAGCGAGCCTGCAGGCCCAGTCTCCATCTTTCGTCTGCCTTCTGCTCCTTCAGACTCTGGCCTCCCGAGGGACCCACACAATCGCTTCCTGTTAGGGTCATGGCTAAGCAGAGGCCAGCAGCAATGACTTCCTCCCTGCCCAACGACGCCTGCTTCCTCTCTGACCAAGACAGACATACCCCTTCTACCCCTCCGTATACCTACTGCCCCCACGCCCCCTCACTGTGCAGTCTCATTGCTAAGAGACCAGGGGAAAGCAGAGGCATATTTGATAGTCCCAGCCATCCTCTGCGGCCTGAGACCGGCTGTGGCTGAGAAACCAGAAGAAGGTTCCTTTGACGACCCTTAAAAGTAACAGGAGGCAGGATCCTTGGTACTAGTCCCCAAGGGCCAACAAAGTCTTTGGTGGGATTCCTGTCTGGCGGGAGTTTGGAAAAGGCCGCTAAGCTTCTTTTCATTTGAATCCACGATTCTATGATTCTTTTAATTTTAGACTTGATGTTTCTAAGAGTCCATCATCATGGTAGCCTCCACTTGTACGCTCTACTTGTGTCACCCGCATTCATCCTGAAAGCCTCCTTGGGCAGGAACTCTATCCCCATCTTCGAGACTCTAGAATCTAGAGAAACAAGGAACCAGCTGGGGTTGCACACCCTTGGCAGCACGCCGCAGACCCCACACCCGGAATCACTGCTCCACTAGCCTTTCCTGCATCACGCCTCGCTGCCTTCTATGGCTCTCAGAGGTGATTGGCTTCTGCTAGAGGAGAAGTTGCCCAAGCCTCCCCAGAAGCCTGGTAGGTCACAGATGCCCAAGGGGCCCCCTAGAGAGAGTGTAACTGTGTGGCTACAGAAGAACTCCCCACAGACGTCCTAAGCAGAGCCTCAGCTTGTTGCAAAGGCATGTTTAAGAAAATATGTTTTCAGAGAGAGGAAGGGAGAGGGATAGAAACATCAGTGATGAGAGACTCATTGATTCGCTGCCTTCTGCATGCCCCCTACTGGGGATTGAGCCCTGACTAGGAATCCAACCTTGACCTCCTGGTTCATGGGTCAGTGCTCAACCACGAAGCCGCATGGGCCAGGCAGTTGCAAAGGCATTTGAAGTCCTCCCCAGACACCATGATTGTACTGCAGCTCAACCCCCTGGAGTCACAGAACTGGCTTGTGTCATGGAACCTGGTGGCTGACCATGTCCAAGGTTAGTGCTGGCTCCAGTGGCCCTAGTCTGCTCAGGGAACCAGCCAGAGGCTATAGTGAGTACGTGAGCCCTAGGGCCAAGAGCTGCCCTGGGAGTGGCCTTGCTGTCCTCTCCCATGCTGAGCACTCCCCAGGTAGCCTGATACTATCTGGGGGGGGGGGGGGGAGGGATTTACTTATCAGGAGTATCTAGCTTTGTCCCTGGGTGCAGGGGCCAGACTTGAACAATCACAGTAGTAACTAGCACCAAGACAGGAGGCCTGTCTTCTTGGCCTGGCACCTCACCAGGAGATCCCAATCTCTAAATCACAGGCTTTCAGAGCTGGAAGGAGCCTCCATTACCATTGCCCGAGTTGAGGCCCAGAGCCTCCAAGTGCTGCCCAGGGCTGCAAGATCATACTGGTGTTTCCTGGGCCATTAGAATGGGTTAAGTCCAGGTTAATCCTAAAAATAAACTCCTAACAATGGGGATAATAGCAGCCCAGGCCACTGCGCTGTTATCCTGCACATCACCTCTGATGAGACGCCAGCCCGGATCAGACATGGGGCTGCCTGGAGTTGCACAGTGAGGAGGTGAGACTTGCCTGGACATCCCTGACTCCTAGTGAGATGCTTGGGGCTCTGAGGGGTGCAGAGAGACCTGAGGTCTGAGGACCTTCTTCCTGAGCTAACCTCAGCACTGTGGAGGGAGGTGGGAAGGGGCAGTGGGGCTCAGTCAGCCAGTTTGCCGTGGGCCTTCCCTCTGTCCCCCTTCTCCTGCCCGTGTGCCAGGCGCTGTGCTCACAGGAGCTCCCCTGATTCTGCCACAGGGGAGATGAGCTCCTTTGTGCAAGTGAGGAAGTCAAGGCTCAGGGGCCCCAAAAGGAGAAGGCCAGCGAGGAGTGAAATTCATAGGGAGGCGCTGAGAGGTCCCTGAGCTCCTTCAGCCAGAAGAGGGAACCCACTGTTCAGCCGGGTTGGGGCGCTAGCCTGGCAGGCCAAGAGTGCCTGCTACCCCCTCCTGCCACATCTGTTCCCGCGCATCCCTGAGCCCACTCTAGGCTCTTTGTCGGGGGCTTCTGGAATCTTACACACATGCATAAAGGCACTTCCGTGAGGCGTAGGTGAGGGAGAGCTGGCTATGTGTGCCATCCGTCTGTCCTGGACTTGGCCCTGCCAGCAGCAGAGCAGCAGGTAGGACTGTGGGACACCTGATGAGGACCCAGCCTTCCACTGAAGAGTCAGGGCCAAGTGGAAAGCACCTGGCTTCAGACTCAGTTTCCCCATCTGCGCAGTGGCCATCACAGCCTCCTCTAGAGCAGCGCTGTCCAGTGGAACTTGCTGTGGCGCTGGGGGGTTCGCTCCCTGTGCTGTCCAATATGATAGCCCTACTGCATGTGGCTGTTGAGCAGTGGCTATACAACAAGAAACTGAATATTTCATTTTAATTAATTAAACATTAAACAGCTGCATGTGGCTAGTGGCAACCATGTTGGATAGCACAGCCCCAAAGCTTCTGGAAAGATGCCATCCATTGTGTGTCCAGTACAGTGTGGGCAGTCAGCCAGGGTCAGTCCCCTCCTGTGCTTCCCAGAGGGGTTCCTCACAGACAGTCCCTCACCCATCCCACTTGAATGGCCAAGCCAGGTGGGCCAGAGAGTCCGGGCAGGGGGAGGGGCGGTGGCAGGCGGGAAGGCTTGATTTAAGAAGGCCTTCTACAGCTTAGAGGGCAGTAGCAAGCCTAGCAATGGTGATCACATTCGCTGGTAACTGCTCTTAAAATCTCTCTGTGCTTTGTAATAATAACATTTGTTGAGTTGCTAACCAAGTACCAGACAAGACACTGTGTGAAGGGACGAACATGTCATATAATTTTGGGGGCAAAGCCTTGTTCTCCCCACTTTGCAGTTGAGGGCACCGAGACCCAGAGAGTGAAGCAATTTGCCCAGAGTGACATGGCGAGTGTGCCTCAGCACCAGAATCTGCCCGGGTGTGTCTGTCTCCCAGATCTGTGCCTTTTTCACAGCCTCACGTTTCATTTACTCTCCACCTGCTCTGCTGTGGCTAGCACTGGACCTGGCATCTTCAGGGGACACGGAATCGCATAGGGCAAGGTCCCTACCTTCCAAGTCTCCTTCCCACATCACTCTCTATGCAGAAATGGGAAAGAACACCCCAGTGCCCAATCAGCAGGAGATTCTGAGCCTTCTCTGGATGCAACAGGTACATCCCTGCAGCCTAGGCTGAAGCCTGCAGGGAGAGGGTGGCTCCCCGCCCTGGGACCACTCGGGCTTTATGGGGAAGCCCTAAACCTGGGTGCTGAAGCCTGATTGATAACCTCTTAAATGACATCCAGAACCCAGCAGCTTCCTGGCACTGCAAAAGGCTTGCAGTAAATACCAGTTTGATGAACATTCTCCAGTGTTCTCTCTCCTGTGAGCCAGGCGGGAGAATCATGTCTCATTGGTCAGAGAAGGGAACTCAGGCCTGGAGGAGCCTCCCTCAAGGCTTGCTCTGGGTCCTGCCCCTGCTCAGGTCAGAGCAGGGCGGCCCCCAGCTCTCCCGCCACCTGCTCCAGGGCATGTTCCACTTCCCACAGCTGCTTTTCTAGGATAACCAGGGAGTGGGTGGAAGGAAAACGTTCAGCTCGCGTACGCAGAGAGGCAAATCATAAATATTATAACATCCACGAGGAGAAGAGGGAGGAGGGAAGGCGGATGCTGACAGCGAGGATGTCCGCTTCCGAGAACCTGTGTTCTCCGGCCCGGCTGTGAGTGGGGGGATCGTGCCGAGTCCCTGGGACAGCCCAGAGCGTGTGTGCGTGCATGCGTGCGTGTTTATCTGTCTGTGTGCTTCCAGCGTGCCAGGGCACAGTGTGCTGGCGTGGCAGTGTGCGTCCATGGGTGAGCATGGCACACAGGCCATCTCCCGCTGTGTCTGGCCCTCCCCAACTTGCTTCCCAGTTTTCCGGCAGACAGATGTCTCCCAGATGTTTCTCACTTCCTGCCTGGCTCCGAGCAGTGCGTGTGTGTGTTTATTTTGGACAGCCCACTAAATAATAACCATTTTAAGAAAAGCTTTTCATAACCCCGTTCCCACGAGGAGTCAGAGTTCAGGAAATAATCCCAAGTCTATTCACTATTGTCCCCTGGCTCTCTTCTCTCTGACCTCCACTCCCCCCACCCTTGGGGCCACTTTTGAAAAGATTTCCTTTTCTTCGACATGACGTGTCCTCTCTCCATGACGCTGGCTCCTGGGAATTGGGGGCTGGACGTTTGTGAAGAGGCGGGGGAAGCTGAAGCTCAGAGCAGAGAACCTTCAGAGCTTTGCTCCTCAGTGGTCCCGGACCAGCCTCACCTGGCACCTTGTTGGAAATGTAAAGTCTCAGTCCTACTCCAGACCTGCATCTGAGTCAGTTCTCTGCAGGAGCCCAGGTGATTCATACCTACTTCAGATTTGAGAGGTGCTGGTCTGGGCCAGCTCTGCCGTGTTGGTGAGACAATGGGGCTGACACGGGGTGGAGGCCCTGACATCAGACCTTCCTTTGCAAAACCCAGGTGGGGTCTGGTGGTGCAGATCAGGAGGCTCTGAGCCCGAGTGGCTGGGAAAGAGGCGGCCCAGCTAGACCCTGGTGGGGGGAGCCAAGGGGTAGATTTGTCCTAAGAATGCCATCTATCCCATCCCTGGCAGCCAGTAGGGCAGCAGGCTAAGTGGCATGCCAGCCTGGCCACGCATTATGGAAAAGAGGTTTGGGCTGGCCCTATCATCTGCTTCTTGGGCTCTCAGTCCCTGCCCCGCCCCCAGCTGCCCTCTGGAGCTTGGCCTGGCCCACTTCCTCCCCAGGACATCTGGGCTGTCGGTGGGGTGCCACAGCGTGGGTGTTCTCCTGTCCCTACCCTACCTGGCTTGTGGTCCTGCCTCCTATGAAAACAGAGCAGCTCTAATGTCCGCTCTGCTCACCTCTTAGGGAACCTGGGGAGCCTGTGGCTGTGACTGCGCCCCAAAGCATTAAACTCTACACGTTCCCAGGGTTTATCCATCTCTCAGCAAGGGCCTGCAGCAGTCTTGTACACCTAGCTCAGGGTGGCTGTGCCCTGAGAGCCCTGAGACCCTGGCTTGGGCTTGACCTCCTGCAGCTGGTGGGTTAACTGGGGAAGCAAGAGTCCTGCCCTTGGAAAGTTAAGGAAAGATCAGACCCCAGTGCAGGAGACCAGCAGTTAGCAAAGGCTTCCCCTCAAGTAAGGGTAGGGCTGACGGGAGTCCCTTCATGGACAAGTTGGGTGGTGGGGATGGGCTGCTGCAGGCTTGGAATGTTGAGACTCTTAGGGGAGTAGAGAGGTCCTTGCAAGGTGGAGTCCCCAGGGCCAGTGGATCCCAGAGGTTCCTTTTGGATGGATGGCCCAGGGGCAGACCAGGTTCTAATGGGCTGGGGGTCAGGACTGTGGGGGAGCCCTCTCTAGGGTGGGAGTCTGAGGCAGGAAATGCTTCCTGGGCCCCCTGAACTCCTATACTGCGGAAGGTGACCAAGTCACACATTGTCGATGAAATATTTCATGTCTACCTACCAAGTCAGAGTAGGGACACATGAAATTCTTCATCGATACTCAGTGGATGAAGGATTGGGTGAAGGACTGGATGGAGAAAAGAAAGATAGGAGAGAGAAGGGAGGGACAAGTGCATTGATGGGTGGTCCGAAGGAAGGAAAGGAGAGAAGGATGAAAGATTGAACACAATCATCCTGACACTCTGCCTTTGTCAGTACCTTTCCACCATCCTTTGGTCCCATGCTCACCTCTGAGGGACACTAAGCTAGAGTCTTTCTCTGTAGAGTTGATAAGACTAACCCAGACCCAGATCTTAGAAGCCAGCAGGCAGCCGACAGCCAACGGCCTCCCGCGAGTACTTTACCACTGCAGTTTCCTGGTGCTCCCCACAGTGCGAGGGCTTGGCACCACGTCATCCACACTCCCTTGTCCATTCCCCGTGTGACCAGGGACCCGCCCCACAGGCCGCCTGGACCCGTCTGATCATGTCCTCCCTGCTTAGAGAATGCCGGCGCCAGCAGCGTCTCAGCTCCGGCCTTTCCCCAGATTCCAGCACAAACCAAGTGAGAAAGTCGATGGCCCCAGTTGTCCATCAGAGGCATGTCCAGGCCCAGCAGGGTTGCCGGGGAGTGATCACTAAACATTTACTGAGCACCAGCTGTTCGGCAGTAGTTCATTGAGACAATAAGGATAGTAGAAGTCATAGGCACGGACAGTGTCTGAGAACAGCGAGGTCGCAGGGAGGGGGCAGTTGCTCAGATTGTGGAGTGACCATCTCCAGCTCCTCGTGGAGGGCGTCCTGGAGCAGGTGCCCTTGGAACTGGGCCTGAGGAGAGGGTCGGGCCCATGTTCCATCTGGGCAGCCCCTGCAGCAGTTCCCACCACCCCAGCCTGGTAACATGCCGAGCAGTTCCCACCACCCCAGCCTGGTAACATGCCGAGCAGTTCCCACCACCCCAGCCTGGTAACATGCCGAGAGGAGAGGTGAAGTAAGGGGCCTGGCTTGTTTCTTTCTCTCCCACTGAGGGCTCCTCTCCTGGACAAGCTCCCAGACGTGGCAGACACTGTTAGCTGGTGGCCTCACCCTCTGCTCCAGACCTGACCCTCTGCATGGCTAGTCTAATACCACTGCCCAGCCGAGCAGAGCTGTTTCAGGAACCTGAGCCTAGGCCTGCCTCACCCCTGGTCTCTAGCCCCAGGCTCTGGCCAGGCTGTGAGCAGTGACCACATCCCCCAAACTGGAAGCTGTGCATAGTTGGGAGTTCTGTGCCATGGTCCCCAAGAAGCCAGGCCACAAGTGATGGACAGCAGAGAGCCTTAGGAAGGAGGTGCTTCCTTATTTGGTTTGCCCTGGGGTCTGGAGCCAGGGGAAGTTAGGCTCGCTAGTGATTTGGGGTCTTGTGTCTAGGAGACTCCTCTCGAGGAAAGAGAACAGGGCCCACCACACCTGCCTTGGGCTTGCTGCCGATTCCCCTCCTCTTATACATCCCTTTATCTTCTTCCTCTGTGTAATGAGGGGTGGACGCAATGACCCCCAAAGCACCGCCTTGCCAGCATGTGACATCTCGGGGAAGGAGATGCTGGCTTCACCCTGGGGACCCTTCTGAGGCTCCTGGGCCCCTGGTCCAACTCTCATCTCCTGGTGGCAGCACCTCTGAGGAGCAGAAGACAGTAGGCCCCCCCCCCATCCTCCCTGCCTGGGCAGGAAGCCTTGCCTCTGGCCTCAGACTCACTTTCCCAAGCAGACCTGCTCTGGGAGGCTGCAGCAGGAGGGGAGGGAGGAAGAGAGCAGGAGGCAGTACAGACAGAGCCAGAGAGAGAAGTCCTGGAGCCAAGGCCTCCATCCCCCCCACCCTCCCCGGGCTCCTCCTGGGGCCTGCGCATCCTTACTCCAACCCAGGAGGGCTGGACCAGTGGGAGACCGGCCTCCCTTCTTTCCCTGAGTTGGCACATTTTTCTCTGGGTGTTAAACTCAGCTCTTCCTCCCTTTTCTTCCATTCTTGACTGCCTATTAAATAATTTAAATATTTGGGCCTAAAGGGCTTCAATTATCCTTTAATTTACATTAGTAATTTATGTATTAGGCAGAATGGACACGCGGTTAGTGTAACAGCCCCCAGTAGACCGGCTAGTATCTGCTACACTCCGTGTTCTTAAGAATCTCATCTTTTTCATTTGCATGCCAAGGTCTTTGTTTGGAAGTGGCTTCTATACACACACACATTTACACAGACTCATGCAGATGTTCATGTGCACCCGCAGGAGGATGCCTGAACTCAGAATGAACATGGACATGCACCCACTTACATGCATGCACACTGAGGCAGAGGACACAGGACACACATACACACACACAGATATAAAATGCATTGATAAGTACATGATCAGTCTCCACTCCCACCTGCACCCTCCTTTTTTAAAAAAATATATATTGATTTTTTTACAGAGCGGAGGGAGAAGGATAGTTAGAAACATCGATCAGCTGCCTCCTGCACACCCCCTACTGGGGATGTGCCCACAACCAAGGTACATGCCCTTGGCCGGAATCGAACCTGGGACCCTTCAGACCATAGGCCGACGCTCTATCCACTGAGCCAAACCGGTTAGGGCACACCTGCACCCTTCTTATTACTACGGGCAGTGTATACACACATGCTTGTGTGTGCATCAATTGGTCTGGTGGTCCCAACATAGCTCTCTCTGACAAAGAGGCCAGTGGGCCCCCAGATGACACTCCGGTGGGCCATTCTGTGTCCTTGTTTTCTGTTCCTCCTTGTGGAGCCCCACACAGGCACCTCACTGACCTCAGGGTTGAAGGCACATAGGAGAACATGATTGTGGCCACTTCTTCAGCCTGCTCACATGCCACCAGCTCCAGACTCCTGCACATTCCAGGCATGCTGCCCACCGCCTTGGCATCAGAGCCTTGCAGCCTGGGCACCAGCAGCCGGAGCTCTTGCCCTGACACAGCCAGGCTGCCACCGGGAGCCCATTCAGAATTGTCCTGGCTGCCCCTTGAATTCTGTGCCAGCTGTCCCAGCACCAGCTTGCAAGGGCTGGGGGCTTTCCAGGGAGTGGGGACAGCAGTAACAGAGAGCGGTGTTCCTGTGTGTGAGTGTATGTTTGCGAGCTCAGGATCAGCCAAGATGGGCCCTGGCCCTGCGGGAACGTGCCTTGCAGCCCTGTGTTGAGACCTTGCTCCCTGGGCAGGCTCTTTGGATCTAGAGCTGTCCCTGAGGATATGGCTCCCAGCTGTCATCCCAAACTCCAGGAGAGTCCCCTGGCGTGATTCCTAGCCCTGCCCTCTTTCACCCCTCCCCTCTCCCCCATGGTCCCCAAAGTACAGGGTGGCTAGGAGGTGGGTAGTGGGCCGCGCAGGCGTCCAGATGATAAGGTGATCCATTATACAAAGGGAAAAACTAAGACTGCAGGTTAGGACACCGTACTTATACTTAGAGAGTTTTCTAGTAAAGGCCCCTTCTAAGGTCCTGGCCACGTACCCAGCACCCGTGGGGCCTTTTGCAGCCCAAATTTCTCTCTTCCCCACTCTAGAGTTCAGGCTGTGGCCCTGCTGTCTGGGATGGGGTGGGGCTGTGGTTCCCTTCACCAAGGACATGTCTGGGCTCAGGAGAGCAGTCCAAGGAGCCAGATGGAAAGTGTGTGGCAGCAGGTGCCCATCTCCCTGCCCCCTCGGGGACTGCTGTGGCGCAGGCACCGTACCCTGCAGAGCAGGGCGGGGGCACTGCGAGCCTGTGATAAACCCCGCTGGGCCTGGGCCTCCTGGCTGCTGAAGGCCTCCTACCATGTCGGAGTCCAGGCCTGGCTCCCCAGGATCCCTTTCATGTCATGAGAGGGCAGTGGCAGTGGAGCAGATACCAGAGCCCCTTGTATCTGGCCCCCAGGGCTAACCCTGACCCTCCAGCTGTTCTGCTGAATCTGAACAGGACCCTCCCTGCCTCGGCTGGCATGTCTCTGGTCCTCCAAGGAATCCTCACCACTGCCCCTCTCCCAGCCTTGGCCTCTCCCTCTTCCTCATACGTCTGATCTGGCCCCAGTTTAGTTGCTGCCTCTCCCTGATAACCCCGCCTCCCCGGGCCTATAGAGCCTGTACCTCAACATCTAGGGCAGCAGTGACAGAAATGGTTGATCTCCAGTGGCTGCTTTGAAAGCCTGAGGGTGACCACCTGGTGTGTTATGTTGAGAAGAATTCTAGGTCCACATCTGGACTTGTTTGTAAAGATCTACATCAGTTAGTAATGTCTGCTGTGGGCAGGGGATTGGGATATGATGTCAGGTCTTTGCCATCAAGATCCAGGGCTAAACCACAAAGTCACAGATTGCTCAGTTTCATGCAGGGTTATCCCCCTCCTGATGCCCAGTGCCCCCACATAGGTGACAGCTTTTCTTGTGAGCAGAACATGCTTTCTGTCTCCCACAGATCCAACATAGGGCTAGATATGGAGTAGAAACTGAAGAGGGGAATACTTATGGCGTGCTGGAGACGGAAGGACCTCTGGAGGCCATCGAGTTCAGGGGTGGCAGATAGGTTTCCTCTTGCCTACCGACTCTGAACAAGCAGTAACGACTTCCAGGAACCTTGCCAATTTGAGACTAAGATGAGGCTCAGTTAGAAAGAGTGCCATACTCGATTAGTCATGTCTGTCATGGGCTCAGCCATGGCAGCAGTCCCACCACGGTATTACGTCTCAGTTACTCCAGCCTTCCAAATATATTGATATGGAGACTAGGACCCAGAGAGGGGTAACCTGTCAGAAGTCATCCCAGTACTTGTTTGAACAATTGGAGGATCCTAGCTCCTGCCAAGGGAGTCAAGGTAGGAAGGCAGGAGCTCCCCCAGCACACACTCCGGAGTTCCCCCTTGTGCTTGCACGCTCACGCTCTCACCAAAACACATACAGCCACAAGCCTATACAGACACACAGCACACATGAGAGTCATGCACACGCGACTCAGCCTTGCCCCTTGGCGAGCCTCATCCTTTATAAGCTGGTCAGCGGGAGGCAGGGGCAACTCACGGAAGCTTGGACAGATGTGTCTGTCTGAAGCAGGTCCCTGCAGCTGCAGTCCTCATACGTCTTTGTGCAGGTTTTAAACTTTTAAACTTTCACCTTTTACCCTTTAATATGGTAGGTGGGTGGTTGGTGCGATAGAAACGCTCTGTAAATGGCATTTGAAGGCGAATTGGATTTTCTTCTGGCAGTTGCCCTGGACTTGAGGCTCACAGGCCACGGAGCGCGCCTCCCTATGTGCGGGAGTGATTTTCCGTCTGCCCCACGATGGGAAACGGAAAATCCATCATGTGCCTTGTGTCACAAAGACACCCTGCCCTCTAATAAGTTCGCGTTGAACTGCTGTCCGTCTCTCGAGGTGGTTTTGCTCGTGCCCGCAGACAGAGAGATCGATGTTGTAGAGCAAGGACCCTGAGTTCCATCCACATCTGAACCCTCCGCCACAGCCCATCCTGGGCAGATGAAGGAATGAATGAATGAACCAAGGAGCAGCTCCTGTCCTGTGAGAGGCTCACAGCCACGCAGTGAAGCACAGGCGGGAGAAGTGGGGATACTATTCGTTTTCTTCAAGATCTTTTTTTTTTCTCTGAAAAAACAAAACAAAAAACTTCTACAGGCTGGGATGTCTATTTCAAGCGAGTCATTTCATTTGCTCTCAGATGGACCTTATGTCTCTGGGACTTTGTGTCTTTATGTGGACCAGGTGTGCCAGTTTTATAAGTAAATGACGTGAGATATGGGGAGGGGGTTCCCAACCCCCAACAAAAAAGTGACAAGATCTGAGTTAAAATAAGTATCATATATATCACAATATTTCCTCAAATGTCTGTACTTTTTAAAAAGGGGAGGGGGTAGGGAGACAGTTAATGCTGTCTGAATCTGGAGTTTTCTCTTTCCCAGTCCAGTTCCTTCAGAGTTGCTCCCTCGCTGTGTGAGTATAGGATGGTCTGTTGCCCTCTCTGGGGCTCAGTTTTTGCCACTGTCAAATGGGACAACTTTGGGCCTGGGGCAGCAGAAACCGTGATAGAGTCCCAGACTACAGCAGGTCCTCCCTTGGTGGCTCTGTGCCTGGCAGGGCAGGGCAGGGTTTGACCTGCTGCCTACAAAGGGGCCCGGGGCAGCAGCCTCCGCCCTCAGCCTCGCCCACTTCTGTTTAAGGAGCACATTGCTTTCAGTCCCTCCGCTCTCTGTCTCACAATAGCCCTGTGAAGGCGGGGCCTATCGCATTGTACAAAAGAGGAAACTGAGGCTCAGAGAGGCTGCTAATAATAACAGCCACTGGCAGCTTTCCAGCTTTTATGATGTGCCAGGCACTGTGCTCAGTTTGTATTAAATTGCCTCGTTTCATCCTCAGAATCCTTCAAGAGGTAGGCACCATTTCTCCCATGTGGAGGGGAGGAAACAGGCCTAGAGAGGGGAAGTGACTTCCCCAAGGCCAGACCCCTTCGTGGGACCTGCCTAGACCGCCCCCAGGCGCTATGGGGAGAGGGAAGGCATTGAAGACCAGAGAGCGGGGAAGAAGTGACTGAGGCAGCCCCAGAGACAACCAGGGCCCGAGTCAGACCCCGGCAGCCTGCTCTCTCCAAGGAAGTACAGGGCAGGCGGGGAAGGGCAGGCAGGGAAGGGTGGCAGGAGTCCAGGGAGCGGAGAGGGGGTTTCCATTTCCCTGGAGAACTCAAGGGGTGGGAGGGGGGGCAGAGCACATGTCCCAGGGTTCCCAGGGCAATTCACACCTGTCCCTCTTAAGTTCTGCTTTTTTGCAACTCTGACCTCGACCTCCTCCCCCGCCCCTCCCCCCCCCATCTGCCCCCTGCCCGCAAACAGATCCCTCATCAACTGTGGGCTCTGGGCCTCCCCCCTCTGCTTCCCACACTAGCTCACTATAGACTCCAGCCTCAGGGGGTCTCCAGCCTCAGAGGGTCCCACAGTTCTTAGCACTGAGTAGCAGAAGTGCCCCAGCCCTGTCATTCAGTAGGCCACAGCCTTTCCCCCCGTGGCCTGGGGCAGCTCTACTAGCCACCCCACTGCACAGGGCCCAGGTGCTGAGTAGGCAGTTCCCGAGTTTGGGTGTCCTGCCCTTCCCCCAACACCATGCCCCACAGATCCTGATGCAAGAGCAGCAACAGCAGTGGCGGAGCTTCCCAGGAATGAGGTTTTCTTTCCACCGTCTCCTTGCCATTGCCCAGGGAACACCTGCAGCAGGTGGGCAGGCTTGCAGCGCAGGCTGAGGTGGCAGATGTTGGGAGGGGCACTGTTTTGGTCCAGGCTCCAGTGGTGGCAGCACAGCAGTGGCGGTGGTGTGTGTGGTGGTGAGTGTGTGTGCTGAGTCCACTCAATCCCTAAACATCCTGGGCTTTTCCTTCCTCTTCTTGGGGCCCCGGCAAGCTCCCTGGCACCTGGTCCAGAGCATTTCCAAGGTTTCAGAAGCTTCTGGCTTCCCCAGGGCTGCCAAGGGGAGGAGGGGCAGGAGGGCAGGGCAGGGCCGTGAGCACTCTCCCTCTCCAGGGACCCACACCCCCTGGGGTGAGAGGTGAGCACTGGTATCCCCGGGGGTGGCCAGGAGGCCAGCGTATCTGGCTCCGGGATGTCTCCTAGGAGGCATTCAGGGAACACTGGCCCCAGGTGGGGGTCACTTAGGAGGGGGGCCGGGGGCCCCCTTCTTGCTTCGTGTGTGACTTCTTCCTGCCCACCGCATCATGTCAGCTTACAGACCAGCAGTCCAGTCCCCAGTTCAGCGGATGGGGAGACCAATACCCAGAGAGGATAGAGATTTACTCAAGGTCACATCATGTTGGTAGTAATGGGACTAGACTCCCAAGATCTCTGGCTCTTGGTTCAATCTTTCCACGATAGCAGGTAGTGATGCAGATTAATTAAATTGTACACAGATATCCACGGCTTTGTACGCCTAGCATGGTGGGACGGGTAGGAGTGTGTCCTAGGGAAGCTTATGGGGTTCTCTTCTCTTTAGACTGTCAGGTCCTGTCGAGCCCTGGTCTCATCCACCGCAGGCCGGGGTCGGAGGGGCTGTGCTGACAGGGAGGAGCAAGCAGCTCTGGGACTGTGGGCGCCTGGCGTCCTGCTGCTGTGGAGGCGCAGGGCTGACAACGCCAGGAAACAGCCAGAGGAAGCCTCCAGGATGGGCCCCCAGAGCCTGCAGGGCGGCGTGGGCCCAGCACAGGGACATTTTCTCACGCGTCCTGGGAAGGCTGCTTGGTCTCTCCAGGCCCCCTGGGTCCCCATCAACAAGCCCAGCTGAATGGACAGGCTGGGTTGGGGGGTTGATTTATTTCCTGGCTTTGGAACCAGCCATCCTCCCTGCCCCCCACCTTCCTCCTGGCCAGAGAACAATGGGGCATCCCCAGACAGGCCTTCCTGGGACAGCAGGTGCTAAGCAGGGTGGATGGCCACTGGCCCCACAGCTCCCAGCCTGAGGCTGTTCGGCACTGGGAGCCTAGTCTGTTCCCTTTGCTTCCAAACAGCAGCCTGAGGGGCACTTGCTAGAATCCCTGGGACCCTTTAGAAAAACTGGGCTCTGACCCTCTGCCCAGTATCTCTGGGCCCTAGAACTGCTTGTGTATCCAGTCCAGATAATGTTGCCATATTGCCCCCAAACAATGGGAAATAAAGTTCTGAAAAGTAATCAGCCGTAATCACACCACGCAGACCCAAGCACTACCTGCTTATTACTATGTCTCCTCTCCGGCTCCAGCCCTGGTTGGTTTTAAGGTGTAATCAAAGGAGTGAATCAGAAGTTTCATTCTACACTCTGGTTCTTCACTTAGCGTGGTTTCATGAACCTTTCTCTTGTGGTTACAGAGGCTTCATACTTCGCACTGTCAGTAGCCGAGAATCATCCACACTGGGGATAGACTTCAATTGACTCAGTTTCCCCATTGTTGCATGTTGTATGCTGATAAGTTACACTGTTGCGAACATCTCCGTGCATACAGCTTGGCTGAGCTCCTTAGGAGAGCTTCCTGGAAATGGAATTCTGGGTGAGAGGCACGCCCCCCCCCCCCCCCCCACACACACACACACACCCTTCCTTGACACATGGGCAAGAGTCAGGCCCAACTTGTCGTTTTCAGAAGTCCCAGCAGATGTGCAAGGGCCCAGGAGATGGTAAAAAGCATTTCCCAGACAGCACAGACTTCCAGAATTAGCCAGGTGCCGCGAGTTCAGGGGGAAGGGAATGTGAATTGGAGACAAAAGGAGGAAGGGAATGTGAATTGGAGACAAAAGGAGTGCAGGGCTCTCACTTGCCGAGTCCCTAACTTAGACACACGGGGCCCCTAGGGACCTGCTGTACCACGCAGGCCACTCCTTGTTGGTAATTAGCTCCATCAATCTGCAGTGAGATCTGGAAGGAGCAGAAGCCCTTTAAAGCAATTTGCTCTTTTAATATCACCCCTGTGATCTCATTTAATTTTCTCAACCAAACTTTGCTCACTGAGGATGCCAAAGGCTTCTCTTGCACCTACCAGCCCGGGCTGAATTCTCGCCCTTCCCAAGCAGTGGGTCAGACTCCGAAGCTCTGCTGAGATTTGTTTCACCTGTGGCAGTTCGGATCCCAAGCCAAAGAGCTGGTCCTGTCCGGCTACAAAAGCAAAGACTGTAGTTTAAAAGATGTGGCTTTCGACATAGGCGAGCAGGCCACCACTCCCTGCTCGGAGCTGCAGGGGAAAGGCCAGCGTTTACCAAGTCATACTCTGGCATTTCGTGTGTGAGTGTCAGGGTGGAGTCTCAGGTAATCCTCCCATGAACTCTGTGGGGTGGTGTATGATCACCCCATTTTATACACCAGAAGACTGAGGTTTTGAGTCTCAATGACTTGCCAATGTCCCTACCATGTCCCCTTCCTTGAGTGATCGCCAGGTGATACTTCATAGGGAGCTGGGGTGCTGCTGTCACAGTGTCCTACCCCAGGAGCGATGGGGTGAGTGGCTGTGTGCCTGCCACACCCTTGTGCCACTGCCCCATTCACAGCCGCTCGGGCCTGGTCCCAGCTCCTCCAAGAAGGGAGCCAGCTGAGCCAGCAGAGCTCCCAAGCTGTCAGCAGCCCGGCTGGGGGAGAGAGCTACTGTGATTTATGTTACCTCCTCCCCCAGCACCCCCTCCCTGCCCCCCGCCCGCCCCCCATGGGCCTGGTATACTTACTGACTAATGGAAGCCCAGCACAGAGGGAAATAATTCTGCCAGGATCTGGCTTCACTGACAGGGGCAACCTCCATTGCTTTGGGGCAAAGACAGAGTAGGGAACAGAGGGAACTCGGGCAGAGGCCAGAGACAGAGACACACTGATGCTCTGAGAAAACAGATGGAGCCCACGCAGGGACTTGGGGGCACAGAGTGGCACCGCCTGGCAGCCCAGTCCCTAGACTAGCTTCTCCAGGGCCCCAGTGGGGAGCCAAGAGGTGAGCCAGGAGTCCAAGCTTCCAGATGCCCACAGCCTACCAGCCTGTCCATTTGGTGTGGGTTTTCATATTCATAGGCCATCAAAACTTCTCATCTAACCCCTCAGTGACAGATGGGCAAACAGGGGCCCAGAGAGGGGCAGGTTCTTGTCCAAGGTCACTCAGCTTGTCGGTTATGGAGCTAAGACAAGAGTCTAAGTCCCCTACCTCCCTGGGCTGTCACAAGAACACTCCAGCCATGGTGCAGCCTAGTGGGGTAGAAGGAAAGTCCCAAAGATGGCAGAGAGCGTGGAGTTGCCGGTGGGGGAGCAGTTGGGGTTCAGAGAGGAGGATGGGCACCAGGATTAAGGAGGTTTCCTAAGGCGGAGAATCGGAACAGCTCCAATAGCAGGAAGGGCAGGCGAGGGGAACCCTGGAAAGCCACACCCTGATATGTCCCCTCTGTCAATCAGCAGGTGCTCCCTCTTCTTTGCCAGGCACCGAGGGGCCGGTGGGAAGAGAGTGAACAGCACTCCTAGCTCTCACCTGGCTCCTCTCACCAGCGTGCCTGGCCTTGTGGTGGAGACGAAGAGCCCTGGGGTCAGACCCAACACCAGCTCAGCATGGCCTGCCACTCACCGCTCCTGAGCCCGTTTACTTACTCATCTGCAAATGGGACCATTCTGCCCACCTACCACAGAGAGAGAGAATCAGGAAGTTGGGGCGGAGAGGAAGCCTCGGTGAGAGGAGCTCTGGCCTCAGGTCAGGTGTCTAAGGACCGCTGGTGCCTCTCCTGGATCCCTCCCCCCTCCAGGCCCACCTGGACCAGTCACTCAGGTGGCTAATGCCTCAGAGATGTGTTCCATCTGTGAAATGGGCAGAACCAGGGCCGCTTCCCCACTCCCTGCTCTTCTCCCAGCCCCTGGAAGGTATGCCCACTAGGCCATGAGCTCCCGCCCCCTCACGCCAGGTGCTGCACGGAGGTGCTGTGTGGGTTTGGAAGGTGTTGCCCCTGGCGGGGGGCCCAGCAGCCATCTGGAGCCTGACAACCAGGAGTGAGAAAACCACCAAGCCTGTCACAGGGCAGAGACCAGGCCCTGTCCCCTCCCTGGCATCGGGGTGGGCTGTGCCAGGTGTGCGAGGAGCTCTGCCAGGTCACCTGGCTGCTACGACTCCCATGGATGCCCAGAGTGCCTGCTCTGCACCAGGCCTGAGCCAAAGCTTTTCATATGTGGGATCTCCTGGAGTTAGGCAATGTCCTGAGAACCCACTTTGCAGACAAGAAAATCAAGGCCCAGAGACTGGATGCAGTGTGCACCAGGACAACACTGCTTCCACTGGAAACGGTTTCGGAGAGCTTACCTTGAGCCAGGCACCAGGTCAAGTATTTCACACACGACCACATCTATTTCTCCCAGTTGTCCTCTAGGATAGGGACTGTTAACAGCCCCATTTTCCAGGTGAAGAGAGCAAGGCCCAGAGAGGTAAAATCACCTGCCTAAAATCCCACTGAGATTCTCTCCTGGGTGTATCCCACCCTCCTGGGGAGACAGGGGTACCCTCAGCTCCAGGCAGGGCCCCCACCTCTCAGTCTGAGCTGGAGGAATCTGGGCATTGCCTCCTGCTTGTCTCTGCCTGCCTGCTGGCCAAGCCCAGGATGGGAGGAGGGACTGCAGATTAAGAACTCGTGGGGAAGCCCTGGTGACTCTACCACTTTTGCTTCTTGAGCATCCAGGAGGCCACCCCATGTCTCTCCAAACGGAACCCTGAGGGCCCTCCAGGACACCTGGCCTCGGGCTGAGCTGTGCCTTTCCTAGAGCCCTCTCCCGAGCATCCAGGAGCAGCAGGCCACGCCACGCCACGTACTGTGAGAGCACCCTTTTAGAAAAAGCGACTTGCTCAAGGTCGCACTTCTTGGGGCATCCCAAGGATTCATTCTGGAGTCCCCCCCAGAGAAAGGATGGGCTTTGCTCAGCTGGCTCCTGCCCGTGCCCACCTTCCCAGGGTCTCTCGGGTCCCCAACCTGTTTCCACCCACCCCCACGTGGCCTTTTCCCTTGGGGTTGATGACCCACCAAGCAGAGGATCTACCCTCCCCCCCAGAGAATTAAGCACCCAAAGGCCCTCCTCCTCCCTGTCCAAGGACAGTCACCTCCCTGTCCAGGAGGCAGCTGGCAGGCAGCAGGGGACAGGCGGAGGCTCAGGGTGGGCAGCCGTGTTGGGGCCAAGTGTCACCAGGCTAGAAATGGCCCAGCCTCACCCCCTGGGCAGGGTGGAGGGAGGATAAGTATTGCCATTCATTACACTAACCTTAGACCTGGACAGTCTTTACAGGTTATGAACCCCTTCATATCGGTATGAAGGTACTAGTCACTTCATCCAAAGAGTAAGACGGAGGCTCAGAGAGGTGAAGTGGGTTGCCCAGCTTTCCACGGAGCGAGTACACGGCAGGACAGGCACCACTACGTTTTCCGGGTGCACGGTCAGAGCCTGTGCTGATTGCTTTCCCATGTGCCACTCTGTAGCTGAACAACAGGCCTGGGAGGTTCATGCAGATCTCCCCATTTTTATGGAGGAGGAGATGAGGGCACAGAGTGGACCTGTGGGCACAGTGCCTCGGCCACAGCCTAGCTCAGACAGGTCAGTGGGCCCGGGGCCTCTGCCCCCCTCCTGACATTTAGGGGCAGACCGGCCCCGGGCAGCTCCCAATCTGCCCATCTCAGATGTGGGAGAGCACTGTCTGCTGGTCCTGCCTGGCACAGCAGGATTTGGGTGTGAGCCCGAGCCTCTAGGAGACAAACCTTTGTCATTGTCCCTCCTGGTGGCCACTGCTCCCCACCTCCTGCCCTGAGGTGGCTTCTCCGCTTTTGCCAACCATCGCCAGCACGCCTGGGTCCATGTCTGAGATCCCAAACTCAGCTCAAGAAACCACACCTGATTCATCCAGCCTTCCTTTCCAGGGGTCCCACTCTGGGGGCAGCAAGCAGGGGTGGTCGGGACCTGCCCTCCCCGCCACCCCAGGGAGGAAGTGGCTGTAGGTGGAGGCGAGAGCAGGCTGGGCCTGGGAGCTTAGAGGCCTCCGATGGCACCGATGGCACCGGGTGTGGCCTGTAATCCCGCTGGCTGGCTGCCCTGTTCCCTAATTAAAGTGTCCTTTTGAAAATGCCCTCGGGCCCAGGACCAGCTCTGCCAAGTGAAGCGGGCACCTCCCAGAAATCTCAGTGGCTTCTGTACCTTCCCTGGAAGGCCTCTGGACTCGGGGCCTTTGGGCATTGGGTGAGGCTGGGGGTTACATAAAAGCGAGGACCTCGGGTTGTGGCCACTGTCTCCCCAGACCCCGTTCTTCCACACCCCTTGCTGCAGGCGCAGCCTCCTTGTGCAGGAGCCTGGAGAGCCCTGATCAAAGGCACTATTGAGGAGGCTTGTCAGAACGGTGGACGCCAGGGGAGAAGGGGGGCGGGGTAACAAGAGGACTGAGTCACCACAGGCCAATTGCGGTGAGTGGGCAGTGGGTGGCTGGAGCCAGCTTTTTGGGCTGGGAGGAGGGCTCAGCCAAGAGGCCCAGGAAGGGGTGTGTGGGCAGCTCGGGGCGTGTGGAGAGGTTGCACTGTTGCACCAGGACACTTCCATGGGTGAGCAAGCCTGTGCCCCCGCAGTCCCTTACGAAAGCCACCTTCTGGTCAGGGCAGCAGACCAGCCAGCTGGGTCAGTCCTGTGGGGAGGGGGCTGAGTGCCCAGAGTTGACAGGGCTGGGCTGAGGGTGCAGTTGGGAGTGGCAGGTTGGCATCCAAGGAGACTGGTCATTAAGGAGTAAGAGCCACTCCGTTACGAGACAAGTCACCCCACCTCTCTGGGCTCCATTTCCCCCTGGGGTTTACTGAGGGTGAGCAGGGAGGGACGCATCAGATCAGGAATGGTGGAACCCTTTCTTCTTGGCTTGATTGGTATGGCTGAGTGTAGTCCTGGGCTGAGGAGTCTGGCCCTGTCCAGGCATGCCACGATTGATTAGCAATGCCTGCCCCCGCCTTGGGCTGGACCAGGCTGCTGTGTGTTTGCTCCTGAAGGAGATTTTCTCTAACCCTTGCACACCCTAACACCCCGAGATCCTGAGGACACCAAGGCCTCCCACGTCCTGGCTCTGCTTCTGGATCCTGATGTGCCAGTGGACATGGAGCCTCAGTTTCTCCATCTCTAACAGGGAGGACTCAGCTGGACCTCTCGGGCCTTGACTTGCAAAACATGAATTTCTCTGGGTTCACTGAGCCCTTCCTTCAGGCCCTGAATCTGCCTCTGACCGAGTGTGTGATGTGGGGCACATTAGTTACCCACTGAACCTTGGCTTGTAAGATGGGAGTGATGGTGGCCGTGCCCATGAAATACAACTGTGCAGAGCCCGACCCCGACCTGCACAGCCGCTCAGCCCTGGATGGGACTCTGCTGAAAGGGGTGGAGAAGCAGCCTCAGTTGTTTTCTTGCCCATTCCTGACCTTGGCTTTGGGTGGGAACTTGGTCGAGGGTGGGGCAGGGGGTGGTGCGAGGACAGTTTCAAAGCAACACAGGCTCAGACTGTGAGCGCGCCACTCTCCCCGACAGAAGCCCCAGCTTGAGCTGTCTCCTCTGTAAACTCCCCACTCCCTCCCTCTAACCAGCCCCATAAAAAGGGAATGGGGCAGGAGGGAGTCCGGCTGCAGACTTTGTAATTTGGCTTGGAGGCGGCTCCTGTGCGTTTTAACCAGGCTGTAATTACGGCTGGCACCCAACACCCCTCATTACCGGAGCCTGGAAGGAGGACTCTAATTATAGCGTGCTAGGTCGTCCCCTCCCCCATGCCTCCCCCCACCCGCTGTAGCGGTGGGGGGGGGGGGGGGCCGGCAAAGCTAGCTGCCCTAGACTATGGGTACCTTTCCCAGGGCTCCTCATTTCTCTTGTTTCCGGAGCCATCCCTGGAAAAGGGTGGGGTATAGATCCACCTAGAGGAGTCCAGGAGGTTCGTTCATTCATGCAAGAAGCATTTATTAAGCATCTACTGTGTGCCGGGCTGGCACTGGGGTCAGCAGTGAGCACACCTGGCATCCAGCCAGGAATGGGTGTCCAGGCAGAAAGCTCCCTGAAGGCCATCGGGCTGCTGAAAATACTTAATATACCCACACTGGATGGCAAGTAGCCACGTCCCACGCCTCGAGTGCCCCCCGTTGCCCAGTTAATCCCCTGGGGCACCTCCCTCAGACTCAGTTGGCACAGCAGGAACGCTGGGACTCTGCCCCAGAACCCACACAGATGGATAAATCTTCTTACTGTTACTACTCATGAGCCCCCTGGGGCCCCAGGATCTGATAGGGACCCAGGCATTAAACAAGGAAATATACAAATGAATATAGAACGCAAAAAAGTGACAAGGGCCATAAGAAGAAGGCCAGAGGAAGAGCCAGGGCCTGTGTACTTGGAAGGGGCACAGTCAGAGCCAGGCTCTGAGGAGGTGAGCTTTAAGGTGAAACGTGAAGACGGAGGGATTCAGCCAGGTGAGGGAGGGAGGTGGGGGCAGGGCAGCACTCCAGCGATCCCCGCTGAAGGCCAAGAGAATGGGAGGCTTGCAGTCTGGAATCTTGCACTCTGAGGTGTCCCCACACTGGGCGGGAACATAGAGAGAGGTGGGATTTCTCCTGCATGTGATGTCAATAGCACTGGGCCATGAGTCTGTAGACTTGCAGTCCAGGCCCAGCTCTGCCAGAGTGCTGTGTGACCTTAGGCCAAGCACACCCTCTCTGAGCCTCCTCTTCCCTGGCTGTCTACCGGGAGGCCCTTTCAGGCTACAAGCCTTCCCTCTGCCCCCACCCCTGAGATTTGAGGAGGCTGTGACCAGCAAGTACTGTTTAAATGCTACACTTTGGGATGCCTAATTCTGTGAAGTGAGGGCCCAGGCAGCCAGGGTGGGGGTGGGGTTGACAGCTCCAGGCTGTCCCATCCCCTTCATGAGTTATTAGGAGCCACCCGGAAGCAGACACAAAGGGAATTGTCCTGAGCTGGAGTCAGCCCCCAGCCCCCCAGCTGAGAACAATTGAGGAGGAAAACCAAGACCATTTGTCCAGCTCAGAGTGCGTCGGTGACGGTGGCTGGGAAAATGCTGGGAAAATGCCGAGTATTTCTCAGCTAAAATTAGCCACCTACTAAACCTTTACATCAAGGGCAACCTGAAGCCTCTATTGTTTTGAACTTGGGATCCCAGGGGACGTGGGGGCAGGGGGGTCTCAGGAGAAACAAGTGACCTTTCCCTCTCCCAGGGGCTGGACCAAGCCAGTCCTCGAGCCTTGAGGGTGCCCAGTGAGGAGGAGCAGGCCAGGGGACAGAGGGACCGACAGGGAGGGAAGGGGCCTGGCTTCCCAAGGTCAGCGCTGTGGGTGGCCGACAGCCTCTGGTTCCCTATTGGGGACATTCTGCCCTCACCAATGACACTGATTGCACCCCAGGCTAAGCTGGCGGGGGGTGGGGAGAAAGGTCTAGAAGGAGGTGCAGGAAACAAGTAGAAAAATAACTCTCCACCCTTCCCAGAGGACGCGGAGCGGGGCATCTCCCTGTTCGTGGTGGCCAGTTCCAACCACTGGGGTCCCACACCTGCTTACCATCCTTCCTCTGCCACCAGTGACTTGGGGCAAGTCACTTATCTCCCTGAGGGCCATTAGGTAACCGTGGAGGTGGGTGTTGATAGCAACCTCCCAGGCTGTTAGAAAGATGATATGGATGATGTCAATAGTAACAGTAGTAATAATAACAGTGATGTAGCTTATACTCAATAAGCCCTTTGATGTGCCAGGCCGTCCTCCAAGCAGTGTGTATATGGTGTGTTTAATCCTTCCTAGAAATACTATTACCCCCATTTTGCAGATAAGGAAACTGAGGCCCAGAGAGGCTAAGTAATTTGCAAGAAGGCAGGTGCAGGCGATGGCTGTCAGTGTTGATAATAGGCATTGCAGCACAGCAGTGCCTGGTTCAGGCCCGGGTCGCCGGCACGTGCTGCCAGGTCATTCCTTTCGTTCCTTGTGAAGGGTCTGCAGCTGAGCCATAGAGGGGCTCAGGGAAAGGGAGCTGGCCTGTGTTAAGCACTGTTGTGTCTGCTATTTTATATTTCTGTTGGGAGGCAAGAGAGCGTGGAGCAGTGGAGCAGCCACAGGACCTGGGGGCTTGTTAGACATGCACATTCTCAGGCCTGCGAAGTGGGAAACCACAGCACACGACCTGACCAACCTCCAGGCTGTCTGGGTACACGCTAGTTTGAGAATCGCTGGCATAGAGGTTAGGGAGACCATTCGAGTGCCGATGACCCTGGTCTGTGACCTTGAGCAAGTTCCTTAATCTTTCTGTGCCTCGGTTTACTCACCTGCAAACTGGGGGTGATAATGGGAGTGCCTGCCTCCAAGGCTGTTGAGAGACTCAGTTAAAGGATGTAGGCCTGGTGCTCTGTCAGTGCCTGGGTGTGGTTAGCCCACAGCGGTGACTGGCTCCCCACACACCTGCTAGGACACAAAGCTGTCCTAAAGGGAAAGGTGGATCTTTGTGGCCCAGGAAGCCCGTGTGTCCCTACCTGCATGCAGCTCCCCATCCAGAGCAACCCGGCAGAACCAAGGGCTCAGATAGAGCAGGTGGTCCCACTCCACCCTGCCCTTCCCCACCCCTCGGGGCTGAGAGGTCTGGAGGCTAAGATGGATGTCTCCCCACCTGGCTGGTTCCTGTCTTTCAGGAACTTTCAATAGCAACCAAAGAGCCCAGCCGGCATGGCTCAGTGCTTGAGTGTTGACCTATGAACCAGGAGGTCACGGTTTGATTCCGGTTGCGGGTTCAATCCCCAGTAGGGGGTGTGCAGAAGGCAGCCTGTCAATGATCCTCTCTCATCATTGATGTTTCTGTCTTTCTCTCCTCTCCCTTCTTCTCTCTGAAATCAATAAAAACATATTTTTTAAGAAGTCAACCAAAGAGACACGTGAACTAGGTAAGGTACTCCTCTCTCCTTTCTCGGGGAAAGAGCAGAGTTGTCTCCTGGGAAACCAGCTTTGAGAGTTATAGTCTGGAGACAGGTCATCCCAGACCTTGGGCTCAGGGGTCGGTGGCCTTACAGTCTCCAGGAGTGTGTCTTGGCTCTTGTCTGCACCACCTGTGTGTTTTTGATGGCTCCTTAGAGGCCTCTGGGAGCCGTGTGCTCCTCCTCTCTTCTGTGCCTTCCTCCCCAATCCTGGGGCCAGGCCAGGCAGAGCACAGCTGACACACTCCAGGGCTCCTGGTGAGAATTCCTATCCACCCAGCCCCCCCGCACCCCCAGTCCCTAGCTCCCTGGAGCCATCCACATGCTTCAGTGCCATGTTACACTCTCACACCTCTGGTCCCAGCTGTCTCTGTGAGGTGGGCACCGTGATGTGCCCATCCTACAGATAGACAAGCCAAGGCCCAGGAGGTGAGGCAGCTGGCCTGAAGTCACCCAGTGAGCTGGTGGCTGGCCCAGGACTATTCTGATATTTTTCTTCCATGGAGCCACACGCCCATCCCTTCTCTTTTCCCCTCACAGACGTCCTTATTTGCCTCAAGAAATCCATGGAGAGAGTGACAAGCTGAGTGCCTGCCATGCACCAGGCTTGGGGACATGGGCCAGCTCCCCTGAAGTGACACAGTGGTGGCACTGGGGTTGACCCATATCCTGTGTATTCCGGGGCGCTTGCTCATCATCTTCGTAACAATTTTCCGGGTCTTTCCTCCCTCTGCTGGAGCCCAGTCGCCCCTCCCTGGAGAATAGCCCTCTCCTGCCGCCTGCGGCTGGGCCTGCCCTCCTGCCCTCGAACTCTTCCTCTGGCTGCAGCACAGAGGCCGAGGTGAACAGGCGGGAGTCCTGAGCCCAGGAGGCCCTCTATTACATCAGCAGGTGCAAACAAGCGGGCAGGGGCCGTGCCAGAGTCCCCCGGGGCTGGGGGTGGAGCTCCAGCCGCACCACTTGAGTCTGTTTCATTCCCTCCTTCCAGCTTGCATCAGCCTTTTGCAGCTTCACATCATCATGGAGTGGGCCAGAGTCACAGCTGGGAGGCTGGGCCAGGGCAGGCGTGGGGAGTGACGCTCAGACCCAGAGGAAGACCCTGGCAATCCCAGGAAAGCACGCCCACTGTTTCTTACGTGAAAAGCAATAATCGAAATTAGCAAGTGCACAGGGCTGCCTCGCTGGCAAATAGGCTTCATACTTCTGACCTTCATGTTCCCAACAACTGTGGTGGGGGGGGAGCAAGCAAAAGTACCCCATTTCCCAGAAGGGAAGGTTGAAGCCCAGAGGGGAGTGGTTTACCCAAGTTCCCTTCATGAGCCAGTGACAGCACCGAGGTGTTTCAGCCCAAGAAATACGAGGGCTTCCAGGGCCTAGAGCATGAGACATCCCTGCAGTGGCCACGTGGGAGCAGTCAGAGCCTCTTCCTGGAGGAAGGAGGCTGCCTCCGTGACTGAGAAAGAAGGGGCCACAGACAAAGCTTCAGATTCATGTCTGCACTGACGGGTCAGCAGGCAGAGGAATCAACATGACTGCAGGCTGGAGGCACACCAGGCGCCGGTCAGAGTCAAGGTGTCTGGATCCTTAACGTTGAACCTTTGCTGTGAGCTTCTCATTGGTAGGACTGAAGCTTGGTCATTACCCTCCAGGCCCTCCCATAGGCACAGTCAAGGGGAAGCTCGGGAAATGCTCGGATAAAGAATGGGGTGAGTCCTGCCCACCACCCTGCCTCCCTCGAGGTGCACCTCGAGGTGCATCTGTGCCTTCCCCCTTGGCCAGTGCACCTGTCTCCCCCCATCTCCACCACCACCAACTCAGCTTCTCACCCAAGCTCAGGGCCAGGTCTTCACCACAGTCGGAACCAGAGAGAGGCAAAGAAGAGCATTGGTCTGAGTGCCAGGATGCCCCTGTTCCACTCCCAGCTTTGCTTCTACCGTGCTGTGTGGCCCGAGGCCAGTTACTCCCCATCTCTGGGCCCAGGGTATTCCCGAGAGTGCGAGTCTCCAACGCCTGCCCTCCTGGCCTGTGGAAGAGGCAGAGCAGGAGTGAGGACGAAGGCCAGAGATGGATGGCCACCTTCCTCCCTGGCCCCCAAGGCCTGAACAGGAACCCAAGTGGACTCCAGGCTCAGAACATACAAGGAGAAGCCCACACACAGCTTCACTCACCACTCTTTGCTCTCAGGTTTCTCTTTCTCCATCACTCCCAACTCTCCCTCCCTGTTCATCCTCCCTGTCTGTCGCAGGCCCCGTTTCACAGATTGGCAAGGGCCTGTTGGGCACCCCTTTTCCTCTCTCCCTACTGTGACTCTCTTTTTGCCACCATGATGCCAGGACACCAGGGTGCTGCAGCCGACTGGCTATTTGACCGTGGACAAGTTGTTGTCCCTTGCTGGCCTCAGGGTCCCGCTCTGGAAGTAAAGGGTGGGAGTCAGGTCCAAGGGTTCCATTTCCCAGGGTGCGAGCTGCCTCCTGGTGCCTGCCAGGTGGCCCGCAGCCACCACCGGGCAGGCTCTGGCCAGGCGTGGTGACAGTGCTGACGGCAGTGGGCAAGCATCAGAGTTTTTCCACTTTGCAATGTGTTGGCAGTTGTCTGCTTTGCAAGGAGGGGCTGTTTGGCCCTCGAGCATGGAGCCGGGAAGGCAGAGGAAAGTGTGCCTTGGGGGCACTCTAAGAGCAGGCATGGCCCTGGACTTCCCAAGACAGCCTGGGGACACCTAGCCCGGAAGGGCAGCAGGACGTAACCACTGCCTGCCAGGCAACCCCTGAGCCAGAGGCTATAGCCATGTGCGTTTTTACTTTTCTGGGAGATGGACAGGACACCGGGCGTCCTCCTGCCCAGCGCCCAACCATGCAGAGCCAACCTGATGTCATTGCCGGTGGCTCCCCGCACATGCTCTGCATCCTGCAGCTCTTCCAACCCCGACAGGCTGTGCCAGGGGAGCCTGCCCAGCTGGCCTGTGCCCGTCTGACGTGTGTGACTGCCAAGAGAGAGATGCCCTGTGCATTTTGCTTATGGCTCAAAAGTCCTCTGCTAACAGCCTTGGAAGGAAAACAGAACACACAACTGTATATAGTGAGGCCCCTTTAAGTAACAAGATATGCGCATCTACAAAAGGCAGAGAGGACCAATGCCCAGGGTTGATTCTGGTAAACTGGGGATGGAAATGGGTGATTTTTATTTTCATCCTTTTCCCCTAAATTGTAAGTGTAAAAAAAAAAGAGGTGTTTTTATTGGAAAGAAAAGGTGGTTTTTAAAATAAAGTTCCCCCACCTTCCCTGAGAGTCTAGAGCCCAGTTTCTCCTCCGGGCTCAGCTGCTCAGATGCTGTGTGGTCCGAGGCCAAGCCACACCCTCTCTGTTCTCCATCCTAGAGGACAGTGATTAGATGGTCGCTGAGGTTCCATCAGTTGGTGGCATCCCACAGGAAGGGGTTCCACAGGGACTGGCTCCCATGGCCCAGGTCAGCAGCCTGTGCCCACAGCCCTGGCTGCTCCCTTCTACGCTCACCTGCCACCCCAGGTGTTGCCAATGAGGTCGGGTGGTGCAGCTGCAGGAAGTCCTGTGTCCCCAGTAGGCCCAGCTAAACAAGCAGCCAGTTATTTCCAGGCCCTCAAGGAGCTTGCCTTCCAGAGAGCAGACCTGTTCCGACACAAGCAGCAAACAATCAAATAGAGGAAGAAGGTAATTTCAAAGAGATGAGCACAGTCAAAACAAACACACACAGAAACCATGACGATGCGGACATAGCACCCGGGAAGGGAGAGGAGGAGGAATTTGCATGTGGTGATCAGGGGAGGCCTCCCTGGGGAGAGATGGTAGGTGGCACTTGAGCTGAGATAGCAATGACACAAAGTCAGCCACAGGAATATGGGGACATGGTTGAGGGGTGCATCCCAGAAGGAGAGAACAGCCGAGGCCCCGGTGTGTGTGACTGCCAAGAGAGATGCCCTGTGCATGTTGCTATGGTTTAAAACCCCGCTGCTGACAGCCGCTGGGTGCCTTGGTGCGGAGTGGGTGATACCTGAGCACCTGAAGTCTGAGGGTTCAGTGGGGTTAGGGCTTCATTTGGATGCAAATGGAGGCTGTTGGAGGGTGTGAGCAGGGGAGGGGTTTGTTTACATTTTTCAAGATCCCCTGGGCTACTGTGAGGAGAGTGGATATGAGGGGGTGGAGGGGGAGGTAGGGAGCACAGTGAGGAGCACTTGGGTAGAAGGACATGGGCGTGGAGACTGCGGAAGGTGGTGATGGGTGGTCCTGCAGTTTGAGGCACGTCGGAGAGTTGACCAAATAATATAACTCAGGTCCCCCACAGGCCTGACTCGCTGCCATTGTCTTCAAACGTGGACATAGGCAGGGTCTCTGCCCAGCCGGTTGGGGCTCTGGGTGTCCAGGGGAGGTGGCTGTGGATCGTGATGTTGGGTGGTGTATGGGTGAGTCTCTTGGTGTGAGTGAGTGTCTGAGTGTGATTTCTTGGGGGCTGCACCAAGCTAGCAGTGGGCCCCTCCCAGGCTAGGATGGATCTGTTTGTCTGGGGCATCTCAAACAAGTCCAGGACTTTTCACTTCTTTGAGCCTCAGTTTCCTCATCTGTGAAATGGAACGCCTACTTCGCAGAACTGCAGTATTGCCGATGATGTTCTCACTTGTGTGCTGGGTAAACATTACCTGGAGTATGACAGATGCGAGGGCTTTGAGTTCCATTTGGGGAGAGGAAGGGGGAGCAGAATGAATGCTCTCTCCTACAACACAGGCCTCCAGGCACAACGACCACCTGGGACCTTGGACTTGGAAAGGGAACCAAAAATTAGACCTAGGGGGACCCAGGTCCAGGCTGAGGGAGCCCAGTGGCCAGAGGAAGGGACTGGAGGGAGGGTCCAGGCTCATGGATGTAGGACACAGCCTCTCCAGGTACCTCCGAGAGCCTGAGGGTAGACCAATGATGCAATAACCAATGTGTTCCTCCCTACTTTCTAAGTGGTGTGGCTCCCTTTAGAATGGGCCTGGGGCCTGGTCCCCAGCCTCCTATCGGCTCCTTCGCT
Organism: Myotis nattereri; assembly: GCF_964212035.1. Classification (NCBI taxonomy): domain Eukaryota; kingdom Metazoa; phylum Chordata; class Mammalia; order Chiroptera; family Vespertilionidae; genus Myotis; species Myotis nattereri. The sequence goes on along the minus strand of NC_138088.1, from coordinate 19,201,002 downwards.
TGAGTCTTTCCAGAAGAGAGATTTCTCAGGATCAGTCAGACACCCCCTTTAGGATGCAAGCTCCTGCCTTCGCTGGCCATCTGAGGCCACTTCCTGCACAGGAAGTGATATCATGGGCACGGGCAGGTCTGCAGAGGGTATGGGAAAAGGGCCGCCCGAGGGGCCTCCTTTGTTAGGGATAGCTCAGCCTCCCCTAAGTCCGCCAGCCCCCATTTGTCATCAGTAAAGGCCATTGTAACCATCTCTGAGGGGGGCCCCCAGCCTGAACCCCATAGCCGCCAGGAGCCAGGGCCAGATGGAAGAAGGGCTTTGTGTCCAGGGAGGGGTCCTTCCATGTGGGGTTTGTGTGTTTTTAAAACATAATAATAAATGGGCTCCTCTTCCCCCCTCTCCTCACTCCCCACTGAGCACATCAGCCTCCAAGTGAATGGGAGAGATTTTCCATGCGGTGGGAGGTCAAGGCTGGCGAGAATTAGCCAGTGTCCAGGGGCTAGAGAGAGACTGTGATTGCTGATGATAAATGGGCCCAGCGTGGGGCGTTTCTCTCTCCCTCACCTCCCGCCTGCCCCCCTTCTCCCCTCCCAGTCCTGTCCCTTCCTGTGGGCATCACCTCATGCCAGCCAGCCCTGAGACACAAGGCCTGCTGGGCTGCAGATGCTGAGCCTGGGGACCCAGGCCTGGTCTTGTCACCCACCTGTGACAAACGCCAGTGGGAGGGGCGTCAAGGCCCTCCCTGCCAAACCCCTGCAGCCTCGTGCTGAGGCCTCTGCCTGGGCAGCAGGGCCAGCCAGAGGCGGACAGATTGAGATGGATGGGAGTGAGTTTTGAGTTTTCGTCCCAGGCCTGGGAGGACAGAGCCCAAGCCTTTCTCCGCGGCCCTGCTGTGGCCGTGCTGCCTCCACACCCAGCCCCGAACCAGAAGCTGGGCAGGGGTCCAGCTTGGCTGTGAAGTTGCTGTGTAGTGTTGCATTAGTCACTTCCCCTCTCTGAGCTGGTAGAGTGGAGGGCCCCACTTTGGGCACCTACTTTCTATGCTTCTTGCCTGCTGGGTCTCAGTGTCTATAGGCCGAGGAACCTGCCAATCTGGGCTTTCAGGGTTTCCCTGCACAGAGATGTCCTGCCTGGCCCCTCCCCCTGCTGCAGGGCACCACCCAGTCAGCGGAGCACATTTACATCTGTTTTTTCATAACAGCACCTCGGAGGTGACAGGACAGCACCTTTTTCATGGATGGGGAACGAAGGCCCTGAGAGTAAGCGGCCTCCCAAGGTCCGGGGCAGGGTGAGGAGCTGAAGCAGTCTGCTGGCTCCCTGGCATCCCCCAGCAGCGGGACAGTCTCCGGTCAGGAATGTCCAGACACTAGTTTTAGCCTCTCCCTCCTTTCGAGAACTTCTGGGAAATACATTCTTTTTACCTTTGTCCTGAAGCCAGTTCTCCACCTCCAAGGCCCTGGGCCCCTGCTTTTTCTGTGGCTTAGATTCTGGTGCCTCATAAACAAGCCTGTGGCCTCAACTTCCTCCCCATCCGGACCTCCCACCTGCCAGGTGGCAGCCTGCGTCTCCACATTGGGCATTGCCAAGGCCCAGTCCCTGGGAAGGAGCGTGCGGCCGGAGTCCCGCCGTCGGGTGGAGACTGGGCTCAGGCTCCCCGCTCTGCCCTGCAAGCTCCGCTACCCTCCCAGGGGACAGGTGCCCTCCTGGACCCCGTGGGGAGCACTGAGAAGGGTGTGGTGTGCTCCCTGCCCTCCAGGAGCAGCTGCCAGACCCGGAGCAGGGAAGTGCCCGCCAGACCCCACCCTCTCCCCCCTCCCCTCCCCAAGCTTAAAAGTGGGCTGTGAGCAAACTGAACTTGTCCGTGAGGAAGCCAGGTTGGTGGTGAGAGGATGCAAAAGGGTGTCTCCTGAATATTCAGAAGGAAGACGAGAAGGCCAGGGAGGGCAGGCCTCAGCCTCCAGACACAGGGCAGCTGTCAGCGGGGCGGAAGCACACTGTTCGGTGTCACCTCGGAGGTGAAAATCGTTGCGGTGGCTGCAGCCTCAGACAGCAGATTCCAGCTGAAAGGAAGGAGGGCTTTTCTGGTAGGTCTGTCCAGAGGCGCACCCACTGAGAAAGGCAGCGGGGAGCTCCCTCCCAGAGGTAGGAGTCAAGGTTGGGGAAGGAGTTGATGGGGGATGCTGCGCCAGGTGGCCCTTGAATAACCTCTGTCGCGGTGAGTCAGTGCCACCGAGGGACGAGCTGACAAGAGACCGCATCCAGGCAGGTACAGGTGAGTTAGAAGCGAGGGTTTGCCTGGTGCTCGCAGGAGGTCCCACCCAGGCTCTGGTGGTCATTGTGATCTGAGACCTGGGGTGGGTGGGCTGGGGCACAGAGAGAGCCCAACAGCACCTAGTTCCTCCTCCTCCCTCCCCAGGCTCCCCCACGCTGTGTCTTAGGACCACGGGAGATGCTGGGTGTGTGAGCCACGAGTAAAAATGGCAAGAAAGGTGATCTCATTTTAAGCAAATTGACTTCCTGTAGAAAACATTTACACCCGGGACCTTGTCATACATGAACAGATTCCCCCATAAGGAATCTTCAAATCTCCACGTGTTAGAAGTAGAGTAGGGCTTGAGAGATTGGCTCAACCAACTTCCGGATTTTACAGACGGGGTCTCCGAGGCCTGAGAGGAAGGCCACACAGCAAAGCCGGGGTGCAAACCCAGGGCCCCTGACTTCAGCGGCGGCTCTTCTCCTGTGTGTTAACTGTCCGCGGTGACATCTGTGCAGGGATGCGTCCGTTCCTTGGAAGAGTGGGGCCATTCGTGTCTGTGGCTTTAAAGGCAGTTTGCAGTTTTGCAACCATCAGTTCAAACGAGTTCTGCTATTTGAAAAAACACACTTTATGCGGACGTTTTCCTGCCAGCAGGAAGTTCGGGTCTGGCCTGGCAAAGGCCAGGTCTCCTCCAGGGGAGTCTTCTCAGGTGTCTAGTGGGGAGCGCTGGAGTGAGGCCAGGGACGGGTGACTGGGAGCCTGGCTTCCTCCCACGGACAGGTGACCTCAGGCAGATCCCTCGATGCTCCATGTCCTCCGGGGAATGGGAAGATAATCCCCACTTGATGGTTGCGAGGAGTAAATTAGCTGAAATAGTCAAGGCACCTGGCACAGCGTGGTGTGAATGCTGGTTCCCAGGCCCGGCGGTAGATTCGAGCATCAGCCTGCCTGAGTTCGCGCTCCACTCGGCTGCTCGCGACCTCAGCCTCCTGTGCCGGTTACAGACCCCCTGGCTCAGCTTTCTCATCCGCAGTTATGAGGATAACAATGGCACCGAGCATATAGGGTTGTGGTTCCAACTGTGCGCCCAGGCACCCCAGGGTGCCGCAGCCGATTCACAGGGGTGCTGTGAGATATTTTTAATCTTCAAGGAAATGCAGTAGTACTGGACGGCTGCCAGCCACTGCGACAGCTACTAGCTCAAGACAGCTTCTAGCTTCAGCATTACATCACACTTCTTTCCTTTGGATGGCATCGTGGCTCTGAAAAGCTGGGGTTTGGGCATTCGGGAGTGCCCTGCGACCAACAGTGAGGGGGGCAGTGTCCACTCTGATCCCAAGACTTGAGCACTTATGTGGTGCCTCATTAGTCAGGCAGTCCCTGTGGCTTGTTTAGGAAAGGACTGGAAGTAATCTTTTACTTTCAACTTATGTGTATTATTTTTTCAAACGGCTGCTAAGGTGTTAGGATGTGTGTGCAGGCGTGCACACATGCACGCACGCACGCACAGACGCTGTTTAGATCTAACAAGCAGAACCCCTAGGGATTTCTCTTGGCCTTGCAGTAAAAATTGCCCAGAAAAATTACTGTGTAAAAATGACCAAGGCACCAAAGACCAGAAAGACTCAGGACACCCACCTGACTAGGGATGGTGTGGGCTCTGTGAGTTCATACCAAACGCTTCCTGACAGCATCTGGCAGAGAGAGCACCCAGGGGCCCGAGACGCCGCTTTCCTCCTCCCTCCACGCTGGCGCCCACGGGCGGGCGCAGGTGGCCCTCGTCTGGGACACCTGTGGAGCCTCCCTCGGCCGCGAGGCCCGAGCCAGGGCCAAGGAGGCGGGGAAGTGTCCAGCGGTGAGGGCAGGGCCCAGCTCAGCTGCTGCCGCCCCGGCGCAGCCCCAGCCCCCCTGTATTTAATTTGCATTCGCTGAGCACATGCTGCAGGCCAGCCTGCCTGTAGTCTGCCAGTGGTCCCTCTGGGGAGGAATCTGAGGTCGGTCCTTGGTTCATCTTCCTTGTCTCTTGGCAGCATTTGCCTCCCGGAGCCTGGGGGGTGGGGTTGTTGGCAAGGGGCAGTAGCTACACCGAGAGCCACCGGCACTGCCATGACAGAGAGGCGCTGAGGAAGACGCCCAGCCATATTCCTGCCAAGGCCGGGGATGAACCTTTGTGCCAGGGCTGAGAGGAGGGGTGGGGCAGGGAGGGCGGGGCCTGCTGCACTAATGGATGTCTAATGTTTAAATGTTTACTTTCCCCGGTCGTGTCTGTGCCAGCTTTATAAATAAGCCGCATTAGGGTTATAAAACTGTCATAAACGCAGCCCGCAGGGCCGCAGCCAGCCAGGGAAGCGATCACCTGGGGGCCACGTGGTTAGAAGGTAGGGTGAGTACACAGCTGCACCCAGGGGCGCCCACACACCTCCTCTCGTGGTCACCACCCCCAGAGGGAGGTCCAGTCCCCCCATTTCACAGATGAGGTGCCTGAGGCCAGTCAGGCCCGGTTCAGACCCTGGGGTACCTCCCACTGACAGGTGACCTCGGGCAGATCCCTGCCTCACACACCTCAGACCTGAGGCTGAACAGGATGCTGGTGGTGGGCGGCGGGCATGGAGCCTGCGGGTTCTCTGCTGCCCACCTGCCCTCTTGTGTCCAACCTGCTCTCCCTAGAGCTGCCTGCCTGGCAGAAAGGCCACAGGGACAGCTCTCAGGCCACTGGGAAACCATGTCCAGCTCGCTGGGCACTGTGTCCTCTCACCACCAACTGCCCAAGCTGCCAGGCCCTAGAGGCTACGGTGTACCTACAGAGAAGGCGTCTCCCTGCCTGGCTGAGGGCAGTGAGAATTGGGGAGGCCTGACCTGACCTCAGGATGCTCACTGCTACTCCCACCAACCAGCTGGCCGCGGGGCAGTCACTTGCCTCATTTGGATCAGCGTCCGTGTCCACAGCTGGGAAACAGGAAGGGCGCTTTTAGGCTCGCTGGACCTGTGGTGAGAGAACCCCCACAGTGGTAGAGTCCCGGCCAATGTCTGGGTCTGTTCGGATTCTCAGGGGACACACCGGTGTATGCAGCTACTCCAGTGATGGGCAGTGTGGAGTCCTGGGCAGTGTCCTAACACTGAAGTCTGATTCTTGGGTTCAAACTTTGGCTGTGCCTCTTGCTTGCTGTGTGCCCTTGGGCAAGTGGCTTAACCTCTCTGGCCTCAGTTTCCCCATTTGTAAACTGGGGACTAATATAACATGCCTTACAAGAATTAGGTACATTTTCAATTAAGTATTGAAAACATAGCACCTAATGTGGGGCGAGCATTAGTTGTGTTTTTAATACAGTAACTGGTACCTGCTATGTGCTCGGCCCCTCCTCGGCACACATGTATGGTTATCTCATAGGACCTGCCCTCTTCGAGATGAAGTAACTAGGTTGGAGTTAAGGGGCTCTCCCAGGGTCACTCACAGCATACTGGATGGAGCTGAAGTCACACCCCTTCTTGCTGGCTTTTCCTTCTCTCCCCCTGGGGTCAGTCCATCTCTCTCTCTCTCTCTCTCTCTATCTCTCTCTCTCTCTCTCTCTCTCTCTCTCTCTCTCTCTCTCTCTCACACACACACACACACAGCTTGGAGCCCGTGTCAACCCAGCATTTTCTCAGAGCTCCTGCAGCGCCTGGTCTTAGCAGGAGCTGCTGGTGCGCAGAGTCAGCGTGGCCTGGGCATGTGAGGTGTGATTGGTTCCTTCTGGAGGACAAGGGCCGGTCCCAGGGTGCTGGGGTGCTGGGCCAGGGACGGTGGCTGGCTGGTGAGGGCGGGGCGGGCCTGGGCACCCCTGCAGCGTAATGTGTGCTTCCTCTGGAGCGGTGAGCAGAGGAGGACAAGCCCCCTGCCGCGTGTCCCCGCCACCTGATCGCTTGGCACTTGGCAGTGGAAAGTCAGTTTTCCTAAGTGGATTGTGAACCAATAGCCTGGCCCGGCCTGGTCGCCCCCATCCTAGCGCTGGGTGGCTGGCTGCTCTCCCTTCCTGTTTGCCTCACCTCCTGAGGTGCTGTTCTTTCCAGGGGGGCGGGCAGCCAGGGTTTCCTGTGGCCCCTTCAGGGAAAAGATTGACAGCCGCAGTGTGTTCCCCCACCCTTAGGCCAGAGGGACGGACTTGGCCAGGTGAGAAAGGCTAGGATCAGAGCCCCAGACCAGAGGAGGGAGGCTCGGTGTGGAGCTGCTGGGAAGGCAGTCTCCCCCTCCATGCTGCCCCCTGCCTTGGACTTCCTGGAGGAGGAGGCCTGCTGGGCTGTACCAGGGAGCCCAGGCCTGGTGCAGCTGCCCCACCTCACCCACCCAGCGCCCTGCGGGTCTCCGCTCTTCTCCCCACTCCCATCGCCCTGCGGGTCTCCGCTCTTCTCCCCACTCCCATCACCCTGAGGTTCTCAGCTCTTCTCCCCACGCCCATTGCCCGGCTGGCTGGGGCTTCGGGGCAGAGCTGGTCTGTTGGAGCTCCAGCCTCAAAAGTATTATGGTATCACCGTGGGAAACTGGAGGGAGGCCGGCGAGGGCTCGTGCAGGGGACACGGGAGGGCTGGAGGGCCTCAGGGGTGCCTCGCCTTGATGGGTCCCCTGCCTGCTCCAGGCCACCCCGATTTCTCCGTCTGTACGGAAGATCACACACAGCATCGTGGAGCAGGGACTGGCTCCACAGCAGAGCCTCCTATCGGCAGGGCAGGATGGGGAAGCTGAGGCGCAGGGAGCCGGACCTTGCCCGGTCACAGAGGGCACCTCCTGCATCTCCAGACGCCCCCTCTGTCTGCCAGGGGCTCCTGGGCGGTCAGTGAGTGCCCCTGGCCTCCTCAGCCTTCGGCCTCACAGAGCCTCCCTCCCTCCCCAGGCACTGATTCCGGCAGCGAGGTGCTCCCTGAGTCCTTCCCATCGGCGCCGGCCGAGCCCCTGCCCCACTTCCTCCAGGAGCCGCAGGACGCCTACATCGTGAAGAACAAGCCGGTGGAGCTGAGCTGCCGCGCCTTCCCTGCCACACAGATCTACTTCAAGTGCAACGGCGAGTGGGTCAGCCAGAATGACCACGTCACGCAGGAGGGCCGGGACGAGGCCACGGGTGAGCCGCCCCACTGGCCTGGTCACGCCCAGGACACCAGGGACACCCCCCACCCAGAGGTGTCGGGGACACTGGGTCCTGGGCCTCACCACCCTGGACTCCGTGTGAGACTTCAAGCAGCCAGGGCGCCCCTCTGGGCCTCAGTTCCCCTCTGTGGTCCACCCTGGGTCAGTATTTCCCAAGGGTTGGCCGCATGGCGCAGGCTGACGTTGGGTGGTCACAGGAAGTGGCGCCTGATCCCTCGCCGAGCCGAGCGCTTGTTCCCTTTCCCAGGGTCTTCCCATCCTGCTCAGCTCGGGGAGCAAGTCTAGCCGGGGGCCAGGGTTCCTCACCAGCACCAGCCAGGGCTCTGCCTCCTGCTCCCCACGCCTCAGAAGCAAGGGGTCTTCTGCTCCAGACATGCTCCCCTCTCCTTCGGTGTGGGCTGCACCCTAGCACCCCCTCTACGATGATTTACTGAATATCGACCCTTTAAAACGAAAACAATTCATTTCTATGAAGGAAACGCTGTCATTGCTGGGAATGGAAACTCCCACTCCCACAGAGAAGATCTGTGGCACGGGGATGGTCTAGAACAGTGGTCGGCAAACTGCAGCTGACGAGCCACATGTGGCTCTTTGGCCCCTGGATTGTGGCTCTTCCACAAAATACCAAGTGCGGGTGTGCACGTACAGTTCAATTGAAACTTCGTGGCCCATGCACAGAAGTCGGTATTTTGTGGAAGAGCCACACTCAAGGAGCCAAAGAGCCACATGTGGCTCGTGAGCCGCAGTTTGCCGACCACTGGACTCCAGAACCCTGCCTCGGAGCAGCCCAGGCCGGGGCTCCCGGAGAGAGCCGGCTCCTCTTTGTTAGATAGGGCGCGCGGCCGGTGCTGGCCACCTGCAGGCCACCCGTGTTGGGCAGCCCCAGAACCCAGGCCCGAGGGGGCTCCCTGGCCCCAGTGCCTGCCTCGGCTTTTGTGTTCGCGTTTCTTCCTTGATCCGTTTCTTTCTCCTGCCTGTCCAGCCCCCTCTTATTTCCATCTGTGTCCCACCTCTCCCTTCTGATCCCCCTCTCTGTCTGCGTCTTTTTTCCTTATGCTCCGCAACCCCTCCCTCCCCTCTCCCTCTCTCAGTCCCCACCCCTCACCCCCACCTTTATTCTCTCTCTTTTTTCTCCTTCTCTCGTTCAGCCTCACTCTGTGTGTCTCCCCTGACATTCTTTCTCGCTCTCTCTTCTTCTTTCTCTCTTCCCCAGCTTCTGTTTTTCTATGAAAAGCTCACACATTTCAGAACCACCCAGGCTTAAAACTATACCCCATAATGTACTTAATATCACGGAACTAAAAATGGTTAAAATAGTTAAGTCTTATATCATGTATATTTTGCCAAACTTTTAAAAGAACATTTAAAAATAGACCCAGAGTTGCATTCTTACCCCAAATCTAAAAATTAAAAAAGCAATTTTTTTTTAAATATATTTTATTGATTTTTTACAGAGAGGAAGGGAGAGAGATAGAGAGTTAGAAACATCGATCAGCCGCCTCCTGCACATCTCCCACTGGGGATGTGCCCGCAACCCAGGTACATGCCCTTGACCGGAATCGAACCCAGGACCTTTCAGTCCACAGGCCGACGCTCTATCCACTGAGCCAAACCGGCTAAAAAAGCAATTTTTAAGAGACAAATAATCTATGCCAGCTACCCCCACTGTCGGGGTGCGTGATCCTGGGGAAGCCTCCCGGCCTCTCTGAGCTCATTCCCCTCTTTCTGGACTGGGAGTTGCTGGAAGGCCCTGGTGAGACCCGCACAGCCCTGAGCATGCAGGACCCAGACATGCCTTTTCCTCCGTCCTCTTCCTTTAAAACTTGGCCTTACTTCTCTGTCCTCCTGAGCCCCTCCGGCCGGTATCAGAGGTCAGCCGTGGGGGTCCAGGCAGAGCAAGGGGACAGTGTGCCCTGCTGGGGACCCTCACAGCCCCTGCGATTATTAGTAATAGTAGCAGCGTGGCTCTTACACTCCCGCTACCAGGCGCATAGCCCTGCCAGCCCTAGAAACTGGGGCACTGTTGTCCCATTAGCTACAAAGAATGGACAGTGGTCCCGTGGGCCACTCCCCTGGCAGCAGTGTGGCCGGTTCTAATCGAGCCTCCTGCTCCCCACCCCTGGCCTTCCCTGGCCTTCCTGAGGCCCTGACGACACAGAGGAGGACAGCTCTAGGCCAGGACAGGCGGGACCGGTGGCATCTCAGGCCAGGATGTGGCAGGCAGCCCAGTTCCGTGTCCTCACCGAGGCACTGCCTACCAGGCTGCCATCATACTGGGGGGCGGGGGAGCACCTGGTGCTGGGGCCCCAATCTAGGAGACCAAAGGCCCCATCATCCTCTCTGCCGGCCGGGACCATGACCAAGGTGTCAAGCTGCCCGGGATGATGGTTTCCCTCTGTCCAGCTGGTGGGTGTTGCCGAAACCTTTTGGATGGATGGGCCCCTTGAGAGGAAGCACCGGGGCGGGCTGGCTCACCACCTGGACACTAAGGGCCGAGCCCTGCTCCCCGGCCGTGGGCCACGCAGCATCACTTGTTGGGCCAGCACGCCAGGCAGCCACTGGGAGCGAGCAGAACCCCTCCCTCCCACCTCAGAGCAGCCTCTTCCCTCCTGGTGCTCCCAACAGCAAACTCTAGCCCAGCCGTGGGCAAACTACGGCCCGCGGGCCGGATCCGGCCCGTTTGAAATGAATAAAACTAAAAAAATAAAAGACCGTACCCTTTTATGTAATGATGTTTACTTTGAATTTATATTAGTTCACACAAACACTCCATCCATGCTTTTGTTCCGGCCCTCCCGGTCCAGTTTAAGAATCCATTGTGGCCCTCTAGTCAAAAAGTTTGCCCACCCCTGCTCTAGCCCCTCCCATGTAGGTCCCTGGCTATCCAGGGGCTCCCCACGGTCAGCCCCTCCCCCTGTGATGCAGGAGAGTCAAGGCAACGACTTTACTGGGAGAGGTCCAGAGAGACGTCATGTTTAGGACAGAGTTCTAACCTGGCAGGACACCAAGAACACTCATCTCAGCTCTGCCGGCAACTTGCTGTGGGCCGTTGGGCCTGCCCCCGGCCCTTTCTGAATCTCAGTTTCTCCAGATGTACAGGGAAGGGCTGGGTGAGGTCCAGATGACCCAACAGAGTGGCTTTGTGTCCAGCCTGAGCTGTGTGCTGTGGCCCAGCAAGTGCCAAGATTCATTTAGCATTTACCCTGAGTGTTTTATTGGGATGAGGGACCTGAGGCTCAGAGAGGCTAAGTAACTTCGTGAAGGTCACAGAGCTGGGGAGGGAGGGTGAGGCCAGGATTCAAACCTGTCCATCTGTCCAGCTTTGTTTAACCACCATGTCACAGTACTGCATGTGTACAGGCGACAGTCCTGCCCTCAGGGGGCTTATTAGAACCCATGTGCAGCCGTGAAAGTGTGAGCTGGGACACATGGCAAGGAGGAGCAGCTTTAGGGATTCTGGGGCAGGGGAGTCTGGGAGGGCTTCCTGGAGGAGGAGGTTTCACAGTTCTCTCACAAGCTTTGGGGAGGAGCCTCAGACCAGCACCCTCATCCGGGAGGGCTCACTTTTTTCCCTGAGCCTAGAAGGCTTTGCCAAGGGAGAGCTGGCAGAAGAGTGAGTGATTCCCTCTCTGTGGACTAGCAGGTGCAGTTATCCAGGGAGGCCTTCAGGTCCTGACAGGGAGCCAATGAGAGGTCAGGGGGCTCCCAGGAAGAGGGTCACATCAATAAATGATGCTGTTCCAGACAGTGGTGGGTGCTGTGGGGAAACCAGGCTGGCAGGAATGACAACCAATGTCTAGTGCAGTGGTAGGGGCACTGAGCAGTACTTTGAGAGCCGCGGCATGGACCAGGGTCAGGGGGCTTCCCTCCAGAAGTGAGGCCCAGCCCAAAGCTGACTGGGAGTTCACTGGACACAGGACAGAAGGGAGTTCCAGGCAGGGTACTGATGTGTAAACAGCCTGTGGCTAGAGGGGCCAGGGTCACACGAGGGTCTGGAGGACGCCTGGGGAGGCTGTAGTGAGTAGATTGTGCAAGGCCTGGGGGCCAGATGGAGGGCCACATCTTCACACTGAGAGGACTGGAGACGTAACCAGGGGAATGACAAGCCATTGTGGATTCGGAGGAGCCCACGCTGGCTGCAGGGGGAGAGCGGATTGGATGGAGAGAGCTGGCCTGTGTTAGCCGTTGCCATTTCCCGGTGAGCGGCAGTGGCGGCTAGGGTCAGGGTGGAGCAGAGAGATGAGAAGATGATGGAAATGAGAGGCACTTGGCAAACGAACCAAAAGGACTCCGGGGTGGAGAAGAAGACATGTCATGGTGCCCTGTGTCCTGTGTCCTCAGACCTGCCCCCTGACCTGTCCCTCCTCCTCCCAGGCCTGCAGGTGCGAGAGGTGCAGATCGAGGTGTCCCGACAGCAGGTGGAGGAACTGTTTGGGCTGGAGGATTACTGGTGCCAGTGCGTGGCCTGGAGCTCTGCAGGCACCACCAAGAGTCGCCGGGCCTACGTCCGCATCGCATGTACGCCGCCCTGACATTCCCCTCCACACACCCCAGTCCCTGGGCCCTTTCCCCTTCCCTGTGGATCCTGGAGAGGGAATTCCACTGCCGTGGGTGGATCTAGCTGAAGACGCCCACCACAGAGACATCAGGGCCCATGGGGACGCCGGCCAGAGAGGGCTTCTAGACCCAGAACTTGGGCCCCCTCTGGCCCAGAGATTTGTAAAGGCCAGTTTTCACCACATCTATATAAGGAAGCTGCCAGCTTCCTCACCATTCCAGGCCATGGGGAGGGAACTGTTTCCGCAACTCCCCCTGGTCAGGGCCCAGGTTAGAGGAGAGGCTATTCCCCAGGTAAAAGCCAGGTGTCCGCACGACCGTTGCCTTAGTGTGCACTGCCACCTGGTGGCTAGAATGGGGCACTGCAGCCTCCAGACTGTGCCTTGTCCCCTCCCTCTTCCCAGATCTGCGCAAGAACTTCGACCAGGAGCCTCTGGGCAAGGAGGTACCCCTGGACCACGAGGTTCTCCTGCAATGCCGCCCACCAGAGGGGGTGCCTGTGGCTGAGGTGAGTGGGGACGTGGCGGACGCTGGGCATGGCATTTGCCACCAGCCATGATATGATGCCTCAGGCTCCCAGAGCCGCCCCATTTCACAGAGGAGGGAACTGCAATCTTTGCGCAACTCAGCACAACCCCATGGGATGCGGTGGAGCCGGGGCAGGAACCCCCAGGACTCCTTGGGTCGGCCGCAGGCTGTACACGCCATCTCCCCCGGCTCCACCCAGGGGTCATCTTAACCGCTGTGCTCTGTGGCGTTCCGTGGGTGCCTGGCTGGCGGAGGCCCCGCCCCACTGCGTCCCCACGGTGGGTGGACATGGAGAAAACCGCCGCCCTGCCTATGGTCAGGCCTCCCTCACACTCCAGAGCGGGAGCAGGCACTGGGTCCTCATGCCCTCCACCCTGTTCCTGCAGGTGGAATGGCTCAAAAATGAGGACATCATTGACCCCACCCAGGACTCCAACTTCCTGCTCACCATTGACCACAACCTCATCATCCGCCAGGCCCGCCTGTCAGACACAGCCAACTATACCTGCGTGGCCAAGAACATCGTGGCCAAGCGCCGCAGCACCACGGCCACCATCATCGTCTATGGTGCGGGCCAGAGGGGGTCAGGCATGGCCCGGGGGTGGGGGTGGGGGGCAGCCCAGGGCTGGATGGCCCCCTGACCCACCCTACTCAGGACACAGCCGGACCCTGGGCAGCAAGTGAGCAGGATAAAGCCCACAAGGTTACATAGCAAAGCTAGTGGTCAAGTGAGGCCCCGAGTCCCTAGCCAGGAGCACCCACCCTTCTCAGACCCTTTTCCTGCCCCTGAAGGAGAAGACCCAGCTCTCTCAGAGTCAGGTCTGGGGCACGGCCAGTCAGGATCCCCATACCCTAGCCCAGTGGTCGGCAAACTCATTAGTCAACAGAGCCAAATATTAACAGTACGACGATTGAAATTTCTTTTGAGAGCCAAATTTTTTAAACTTAAACTATACAGGTAGGTACATTGTTATTAACTTAATTAGGGTGCTCCTACGGCTTAGGAAGAGCCACACTCAAGGGGCCGAAAAGCTGCATGTGGCTCGTGAGTTTGCCGACCAGGGCCCTAGCCCATTGCCCTAGCAGAGTTAGGGGCTGCTGGCCAGGCCCGTAGGCTGTTCCTTGCTGTCCTCTGGGTGGGAGGGGCGGAGCCACACCTGAGATTCCTTGGATGTTGTAGAAAGAACCCCACACTGGGTTCCAGTCCCAGGTCCCCCATCGCTCACGGGAGATCCTGGGTGTCAGCCCTCTCTGGACTTTGCCATGTTACAAGGGGGTGGGGAATAGACCATGACCTCGAGGGTCCTGGTGCTGAAGGTTGCAGCCAGGCCTGCCTGCTGGTATCTGAGTGCCTAGCCCCATAAGCAGGAGGGGTCCAGCTAGGAAGGGCCAGCCTCAGCAGAAGACTCGTCAAGGGTGGAGAGATAAGGTTTGGGGACCCATGGGGCCACAGAGCCAGGCCAATGGGGTGACACCTGCTGCCTCTGCAGTGAACGGCGGATGGTCCAGCTGGGCAGAGTGGTCGCCCTGCTCCAACCGCTGTGGCCGCGGCTGGCAGAAGCGCACACGGACCTGCACCAACCCCACCCCGCTCAACGGAGGAGCCTTCTGTGAGGGCCAGGCCTTCCAGAAGACTTCTTGCACCACCGTGTGCCCAGGTAAGGCCTCTGGCCGGTGAGACCCTGCCCACATCACGTCCACACCCAGCCCCCAGCCCTGTCTTCTGCTGTGGTGTCTGCCAGAGTCAGGATGGCCTTTCTCTCCCCGCGTGGGGAACAGCAGATGCTCGTCCCGGGGCCCACAGCTGGCTGAAATGTCTGGGCTAGGTGCTATGACCTCTGACCTTTGTTCTTCCCTGGCTGCTGAAGAGACAAGGCAGAGGCTCTGAGCCGAGCTGCGGTCTGAGGGGTGGGCTCTGCTGCCCTCTACGCTGAGGGTGCCAGCCCCCTGGGCCGGGGTCCCAGAGCTGCCTGGGGTTAGGGCGCCTGCACTCCTGTACTTGACTGTCGGGCACACCGAGGCTGCTGACCCCGATCCGCTTCTCCTTTTGTCTTTGTGTGACTGCCTCTCCATCTGTGTGTCTGTCCTTGCTTGTCTGGCTGTGTGTCCTCTGGTTACATGTTTCTGTGAGTGGTGTGGCATTTACTGGGTTTGTATCCTTGCGTATGTACTTGTGCGTTGGGCTGCCTCTGTGTGACTCTATGCATCTGCTTGTGTTCTCTTTGCCCACGGGCACACCTGGCTCTGCATTGGTCTGGGGCTGTGTGGGTGTGGCATGGATTTCTCTGTATGGCCTGTATGGTGCTGTGTTCTGTGCACGTGACTGTGTGTATGTGTGTTTGTGTGTGCATGTGTTCTCATGTGCCATGTGCTGTGCTCCTGTAGTGGATGGAGCGTGGACAGAGTGGAGCAAGTGGTCAGCCTGCAGCACCGAGTGTGCCCACTGGCGCAGCCGAGAGTGCATGGCACCCCCACCGCAGAACGGAGGCCGAGACTGCAGCGGGACCCTGCTCGACTCCAAGAACTGCACCGACGGGCTGTGCATGCAGAGTGAGTCCTCGCGAGGACGGATAGGGGACCCCCAGCTGCACCCCCAGGCCTCAGTGCCCAGCCTGCAGCGGAACAGCCCCTCGGGGCCTCTGCCCACCCACCACATCCATCATCTCATCCGGGCCATTCTCCGTCACCTCCTCTACTACCTTTCCCTGCCACCTGTGTCATTGTCTTTCCCTTTATTTCCCTCAACAGATAAGAAAACTCTAAGTGACCCCAAAAGCCACCGTAAGTCCCATTTCATGGCTGTCCTCTTCCTCTGGGGCTCTCCTTGGCTGGCCTTTCCCCCCAGGGTGTGGGGGGCCGGGCAGGGGTAGTGGAAGGTGCCTCCCCCCCCCCCCCGACCCTCCCCGGGGTTCCTAGGACCCGCTGTAGGTGCCACGCCTCCATTACACGCAGATAGGCAGACCCTGGGCTGACAGGCCCTGGGGCAGCATCTTGACCCTCACAATACAGGACAAGAAGCTAAATCTGAGAAGGCACTTGCCAGGGACCCAGCCAGGTTTGAACTGGATGTTTTCCTGGCAAATCTGCTGCTCGCAGCCCCATCCCCTTGGCCTCTGCTTGGGACCAGGGCCAGGGGGCAGGCCCACACCTGTCCATCACGGTGCCCCACTCTGTCCCCCAGCAGCTGGCCAGACCCTCCCCAGGTCCCTGGGCTGCTTTCAGCCCCGAGGGCTTGGCCTCTAGCCCCCAGAGGCTGCGCTGCATTAATTCAAGAGCAGTAAAGCCGCCTGGGGAGATTGGCCTGTGGTAATGAAACCACAATTTCCAAATAATTCTGGAGTCATAAAATCAGCAGTGGGCCCCTCCCCCAGTTCACTGGGGGCCGAGCTGTTGACTGATTAGAAAGTGTAAATCTCCAGGCCAGTGGCCCACTGGTTAGCGGCACGTCAGGAGGCAGAGCCCGGCCCTGGGAGTAGAAGCCCCCAGAGGGGTGGGGTCCATCCCTGAGGGCTGCTGAGGCCAGTGGGGGTACCAGAAGGTGCGAAGTGGGCAGGCACGGTGCCCTCCCCGAAGGATCAGGGACCGACAGATGCCGCCTGGAACTCCCACAGCCATGATCTTCATTCTGCCTGTGCTGTCCAGTATGGCTCTTTAAACTTACATGTACCTCAATTAAATTAAATATATTTAGAAATTCAGTCCCTAAGCCTCACTGGCCACAGTTCAGTGGTTCAGTGGCCACATGTGGTTGGTGGCTGTCGTGTGTAGCAGCACAGACATAGCGTGTCTTCATTCATCATCATGGGAATTCTGTTGGCCAGCCCTTCGTTAGTCCCTGAGTCTTGACCTAACCCTTGCCTGCCCGGCTGTGCAGAGTTCTTCCAGCTGTGCAGCAGCCTGCCCTGCCCCCCCCAGAGCAGGTGTCCTCCAGCCCAGTGGCCGGCCTGGGGGAGGGGCGTGTAGCCAACGGTCGCCTCCCTGAGCCCCTTCCTTCGCCTCCACCTGCTCACCTCCTCTCCACCCCATTGCCCTGCATCTCATTCCCCTCCACCTGCTCCCCCTCCTGCCCCTCCCCCTCCCCCTCCCACCCCTCAGCACAGGGGGAGCCGGGTGGGTCGGCACCACCACTTGCAAACATTGGGGGAGCCTGGCCCTCTGGCCCTCTGGAAGTTTGCCACGGGCTGCAAGGGAGACTCTAGTTTGGATCCCAGCTCCGACAGGACAGACTGTGACCCGGTGCCTGAGCCACGGACCCTGGCTCCTCAGCAATGAGCAGTGAATTACTCCTGGGAGTGACAAGTCACTTTGCCTCTCCTTGCCCCACTGAGAGGGGAGCAGGCCAGAGGTTTTGAGACCATTTTACGTATAGAGACTGGTGCTCAGAGAGGTTCAAGTCTTGCCTGAGGTCACCAGCCGGTCGTGGCTGGGATCGGACTAGAACCCAGGCCCTGCCCCTCCCTAGGGACCCCGGGCCTCCCTGGCTCCCCCAGGCTGGGCCCCTGCCCCGGTCCTCACACAGCCCTCCCGTCCTGCAGTCCTGGAGGCCTCGGGGGACGTGGCGCTGTATGCCGGCATCGTGGTGTCCATCCTGGTGGTGGTGGCGGTCCTCATGGTGGTGGCGGTGGTGGTGTACCGCCGCAACTGCCGTGACCTGGACACTGACATCACCGACTCGTCCGCCGCCCTCACCGGAGGCTTCCACCCTGTCAACTTCAAGACTGCGAGGCCCAGTAAGCCCCGGGGGACACCTGGTTGGCAGGTGGGGACAGGGCACCAGCGGGGTGTGGCAGACAGACTCCCTCCTGGGGTCCAGAGTTTGCTCTAGAGCTGACTGCGGGTTGGTTTGGATTTGAGAAATGCAGAAAAGGGAACAAGGGGCGACCCAGCCTGGGGGGTCCCCCAAGCGTTTTGCAGCTGGACATGTGGGTGCAGGTTTTGCAACAGGTGGGTCCCTGGCAGGAGCGGAATGCGGGACTGGGCCGGTGAGGCCATCTGGGTCTGACTGCAGCCCCGCCTCTGCAGACCACCCACAGCTCCTGCACCCTTCTGTGCCTCCCGACCTCACTGCCAGTGCCGGCATCTACCGCGGGCCCGTGTACGCCCTGCAGGACTCGGCCGACAAGATCCCCATGACCAACTCGCCCCTGCTGGACCCCCTGCCCAGCCTCAAGATCAAGGTCTACAGCTCCAGCACCACCGGCTCCGGGTCAGGCCTGCCAGATGGGGCTGACCTGCTGGGGGTCCTGCCGCCCGGCACGCACCCTGGCGACTTCCCCCGGGACACCCACTTCATGCACCTGCGCAGCGCCAGCCTCGGCTCCCAGCAGCTCCTGGGCCTGCCCCGGGAGCCGGGGAGCAGCGTCAGCGGCACGTTTGGCTGCCTGGGCGGGAGGCTCAGCATCCCCGGCACAGGTGGGTCCCTCTCTGCTTGCCTGTCAGCATGGCCTTGGCACATCCCCTGGACAGCCCCAGCACCCAGCAGAAGATAGGCCTTCCCAGAGCCCATTTCACAGATGGGGAAAGAGAGGCCCAGGGGGAAGAGGTGACCATTAAATAGAAGGCCTGGGGTCGAAGCCTGTCTCTGCCTCACTATGGCAGGGGACCCTTGGCCCAGCCACGCTCTAAACCTCAGTTTCTCTATCTGTTAAGTGGGGAGAATACCCCATTGTAATTCAACGGAACTACAGTGCTGTCCTAGGTTTTGGCATCAGAAAGGGCAGAGGTGCCCATCTCAAGGTTGCGAAGCCATTAGTTAACAGCCACCCAGCGTCATGCCCAAGGCTGGAGGCAGCACTGGGACCTTCAGATGCCAGGTCTTTGCCCATCTCTACACCCCATTGCTACGCCAGAGGCCCCTGTGTTACTGACAAGCCCTCTGGTCAGTGGCTGGGCCTCTCGTTGATCCCAGTCTCCAGACCTTCTCTCCCATCCCCTGCTGGTGACCACCTGTTCGAAGCTCCTGGACTCCCTTCAACCCCTCCCTGCTGACCTCCCTCTCCCCCTAGGGGTCAGCCTGCTGGTGCCCAATGGAGCCATCCCCCAGGGCAAGTTCTACGAAATGTACCTCCTTATCAACAAGGCAGAAAACGCCCTGTAAGTAGAGACCCCAGCCCTGGCCCGGGGTGCCCCCTGCTCTTCCTCTCTCCCTGCTGCCTGTTTAGCCTGGGCCCAGACACCACCTTCTCCCCTCCTGAGCCTGATCCTAGGCCAGAGCCAGTCCTCCGAGGAAAACACTGCTAGATCTTATGTCCACATCCAAAACGTGCAGAACCAGCACAACAAATCATATAACTCGAAAGGCAATTTACAAGCCAGCTACAATATGACAAAAGGCTAATCTCCTTACTATGCAAAGAGGTTTTAGACACCAATGAGGAAAATTTAACATCTCAGTACAAAAACGGGCAAAGGATATGAACAAGTGATTTACACACACTCTGTTATGCACACACACACACACACACACACACACACTGGCCAATAGGTTATGAGAAATTGTTCAACCTAATTTGTAGTCCGATAGTAGCTCAAACAGCCATGAGATATGGGGAGTTTTTTTGCTTCATGAATTCATAAAGATTTTTTTTTCCAAACGAGAATGCCTTCATGCCGGCAAAAGTGTGGCACGCAGCCCGCCATGGCATGCTGGCAGGAGTGTAGAGCGGTACCAACTTCCCAGAGGACAGTTGAGCAGCACCATTAAAACACTCCACCAGGCCCTAGCTGGTCCGGCTCAGTGGATAGAGCGTCGGCCTGCTGACTGAAGGGTCCCGGGTTCGATTCCAGTCAAAGGCACATGCCCAGGTTGTGGGCTCGATCCCCAATTGGGGACATGCAGGAGGCAGCCAATCAATAACTCTCTCTCATTGTTGATGTTTCTCTCTCTCTCCTGCTCTCTCAGAAGTAAAAAAAGATATATTAAAAAAACAAAACAGAAACAAAAACACTCCACGAGTGCAGTCTTTGAAACGTGAGCAGAGGTTTGGCTGTGAGAACGTCCTAGTGTGATAGCACAGATCTGGAAACAGTCTGCACGCTATGCCGTTTCTCTGCCTCTCCTTAACCCCTGACCTCTGGGAGCCCCAGGGGTGGAGACCTGCCCTCTGTCACCCCAGGAACAGGGACAGAGGTGGGAGCCCAGCACCCCTCTAAGCCCTGGCTGAGCGCTCGGCCCCCCCCTCACTGCCGCCTCCTGTCCCCAGCCCTCTTTTGGAAGGAACCCAGACAGTATTGAGCCCCTCGGTGACCTGCGGGCCCACAGGTCTCCTGCTGTGCCGCCCCGTCATCCTCACGGTGCCCCACTGTGCCGAAATCAGTGCCAGCAACTGGATCTTCCAGCTCAAGACCCAGGCCCACCAGGGCCACTGGGAGGTGAGGAACCACAGCTGGGTTGGGGGGCCAGGCCCACCATCTGAACCTGCCTCCTTTCCTCTGGCCCGGCCTGGATAGACCCTGCACAGCCTTGACTGTGACCTGTCTCCCCACCCCCCACTCTCGCCTGCAGGAGGTGGTGACCCTGGATGAGGAGACCCTGGACACCCCTTGCTACTGCCAGCTGGAGGCCAGGTCCTGCCACATCCTGTTAGACCAGCTGGGCACCTACGTGTTCACGGGTGAGTCCTACTCCCGCTCAGCAGTCAAGCGGCTCCAGCTGGCCATCTTCGCCCCAGCCCTCTGCACATCCCTGGAGTACAGCCTCAGGGTCTACTGCCTGGAGGACACGCCTGTAGCGTTGAAGGTAAGGCCAGGCCACAGGTACCCACACAGCCCTGGCACACTGTAGACACATCACCCCTGGCCAGCCAGCTGCATGGTACCTTCTAGTGTTCCCCTCCCCAAGGCCATGGTATCTTTCAGGCACCCTCCACCATCATCAGTCTCATTCATTCATTCATTTCTCAAACATTGAAATGGCATCAGACTCTGAGATACAGAGGAATCAGGCACAGGTCTTGCCCTCGCCAATCTCCAGGCTGGAGGTGGGAGACAGACAGGTGGTCTCTGATGGTGGTTGTCCAGAGGGCCAAGGGCCGAGGGCCGAGGGAGCACCTGCCTGGAAGGGGCTTTCAGGGCCCGTGTTTGGGGGAGGGTCTGAGAAGGCTTCCCAGCAGAGCTGGCAGGTTCCAAAGGACGAGTAGGCATGCAGATAGAGGATGAAGGGCATTGCTGGAGGCAGCAGCTTCTGCAAAGGCAGGGGTGTCTTTCTGCGGGAACGAAGCATGCAGAGGGTGTGAGCGTGTGAGGGAGAAGGATGGGGCTGGAGAGACAGGCCGAGCTCAGCTTCCCAGCACTCCTGGGGCCATGCCAAGGGATTTGGAACTTGTCCAGGGGGCAGGGGCATCGACCCGGAAGACACCAGTTCACAGGTGCTCCTTTCCAGCTCCTTTGTCTCCCAGTCTCATGTGACTTGTCTCAAACTCCGAGTTGCCAGATGATGCAATAGAGGTGAAAAGGCCTCATGGGAGAGTGAGTGTCGCCTGCTGGGACCACTCTGGCCTGAAGTCCCAGGACGTCCAAATGGGCTGGAGGCTCCTAGGGAATGGCCTGGTGTCCTGGATCTCTTCGTCCTGGGCCATTGGCTGATGTCCTGCTTTGCTCAGAGATTGGAGTGGAGATTAAGAGGGACGTTGCCACATTTTGGCACGATGGCATTTGTTGTTACTCAGTCCTGGTCCATCTGCCCATCTGTCCATCCATCCATCCAACTTTCTGCCCATCTCTCTACATACTCTTTTCAGTCAACAGTCCCTCTGTCCATCCAGCCTTCACACATCCATCCATCCATTTGCCTTTCCTTCCATCTGTCCTATTTTACAACCATCCATTTGTATATCCATCTGTAGATCCATCTCTCTTTCTGTCTCTATCCATATCTGCTTATCCATCCATTTATCTATTTATCCATCCATCCGTTCATCTGTCCACCCATTTATGTATAAATCCATTTATACCTCCCTCCCACTATTTGTCCATTTATCTAGCCGCTTTTTTCCTGTCTGTCTGTCCACATATCCACAAGTAAGCCTTCTGTGAGCATTTACCAAATGCCCAGCCCTGTGTTCAGGTGGGTCTCTGCCCTCCAAGTTTCAGCCTGGTTCCTTCTGCCTGAGTCTGTCCCAACCCCCAAGCTTGCGGTAGGAAAGGGCCCATTGGCCAAGTACGACGGGCTCCCCTTCCTGTTGCCCCACCCACAGGAGGTGCTGGAGCTGGAGCGGACCTTGGGTGGGTACCTGGTGGAGGAGCCCAAACCCCTGCTGTTCAAGGACAGTTACCATAACCTGCGCCTCTCCCTCCACGACATCCCGCATGCCCACTGGAGGAGCAAGCTGCTGGCCAAATACCAGGTGAGGGCCGGGCTGCGGGATGGGGAGAGCTGGGGCTGGGGTGGGGCACACATGGGGATCGGCCCAGGGAAGACCAGTTCCCCCTCCCAAGCTCTGGTCCCCCCTCAGCCCTGCAGCCTTGCCCCTCCATCTTTGTCTCCCTCCCACCCCCTCTCCAGGCTCCCTCCCAGTCGTGCTTAGGCACACCCCCACCATTGACAGCCACACTCCCCCTCCCACCCCGATCACACTTCCCATGCACAGATGTCTTCCACATCATCCTCAAAGAGGCCTTACCATCCCCGAGAGCACCCAGGCCTGGCAGACAGTCCAAACTTATCTTCGATGGTCACACCCCTCTGCCCCATCCACCCGGGACACCACTGAGTCCATTGGCTTCCCAGCCCCAGGCACACAGGCGCACACACACGCTCACACATTCAGGCTGTGCCTTCTTCTTCCCTTTCTCAGCTGAAGGGCCCTTGGCCAGGTCTTCCTCTGCCCCGTTGGGTGGAAAGGCCTGAGCTGCCCCCTGAGAGGTCCCAGCCCTCCCTGCACTGGCCCCATGACCTCCTCTGCCTTCATTCCCGGAGGCAGGGCAGGCTGGGCTTGTCTCCTTGACCCGCCTCCCTCCTTCCCCAGGAGATCCCCTTCTGTCACATATGGAGTGGCAGCCAGAGGGCCCTTCACTGCACCTTCACTCTGGAGAGGCACAGCCTGGCCTCCACCGAGTTCACCTGCAAGATCTGCGTGCGGCAGGTGGAGGGGGAGGGCCAGATATTCCAGCTGCACACCACACTGGCAGAGGTGAGGCGGGGGCCCGGGGCGGCATGCACACCCCATGCTCGCCCACATCTGAGTGGAAACGCCGTCTCCCACAGAGACATGCCCCCCCAAGTCTGAGCTGGGACTTGGGCACTTTTTGCCAACATCTACCATTTGAGTGCCAACCCTGTGCTTGGCATGTACTGTACCAAGCGACCTACATTTTCTCACTCAATCTCCACAGCCACCAGGGAAACAAGTCCAGTGATCCCCCGGGAGATGAAAAAGTAGGTTTCAGGGAGGGCAGGTACCATGGACCTGTGTCGGGTCCTTGCTCAGCCCCAGCCTATGCTGTGCATCCTATAAACCTGGATCGAGGTCCATGAAAGCCAGGGGGCAGTGCAGTGGGAAGAGCACTGGCTGTAAGCCAGGGCCAAGTTCTGCCACCAGTTTGGCATGTGATCATGGCAAGTCACTTCCTGTTCTAGACTTTGAGCTCCTCATGGCTTCCTGATCTTGAGGCTGCATTAGCATCCACCCTGGGCAGTGCATCAGCATGGTGCGCCCCCTGGGGGCTGGGAGGCAGGCATGCAGCCCTGGCCCACAGGAGCTGGCCCTCGAGGGGAGAGGGCCTGTCCGGGGCAGGTGGGGACTGGCCAGAGCCTCCTCTGCCCCTCTCACCCTTGCCCCCTGCCCTTCCAGACGCCCGCTGGCTCCCTGGACGCCCTCTGCTCTGCTCCCAGCAGCACGCTCACCACCCAGCTGGGACCCTATGCCTTCAAGATCCCGCTGTCCATCCGCCAGAAGATATGCAACAGCCTGGACGCCCCTAACTCGCGGGGCAATGACTGGCGCCTGTTGGCGAAGAAGCTCTCCATGGACCGGTAAGTGTGGGGACACGGACCTGGCCACCTGGGTGTGCTACGTCTGAGACGCCCATTGATTGAGAGGCGTGGCGCTTAGCGTGCTGGCCCACGGTAGTCAGATGAGGCCAGGCACCAGCCGTGTGAGCACCCTCAGCACCCCAGTGTCCGGACGGAGCAGGTAGAGCGGAGACCGCTTGCTGACAGAACTTTCCTGGAGAACTTAACATGCTGGGTCAGTGCAATGGCAAGAGTAGCCATTATCATGATGTCATACTTGCTGAGAAACCAGTTCATAGACCTGCATTGAGCAGATGCCAGGTTTACGACATCTTATTAGAAATGGGTGGGGTTTACGAAGACGTCTGAGGCTTTCTTCCTGCTCTCGGGAGCGCACGGGGCCAATCAGGCAAGGTTGGAGGTAGGAGGAAGAGAGAATGGAGAGCTAGTTTCTACAGTCACGCCTGGACCCCAGTGTCTTTCAGTATAAAAATGAGATGATGAATGATGATGATCAAGACAGTTTCCATGTTACAGCTGAATTGACTAAAGCTCAGAGAGCTGCAGTGACTTGCCCAGGGCCACGCAGCCTGCAAGCAGAGGAACTGGGACGCACACCCAGGACTGTGGGACCCCAGCGCCCCCAGGCCTCCCCCCTCCTCGTGCTCTCCCCCGACCCAGGCTTCGGGAGGGAGGTGTTGAGCTTTGGGGCAGCCCAGTACCCTTCTTCCCTCCGCCAGGTACCTGAACTACTTCGCCACCAAAGCGAGCCCCACGGGTGTGATCCTGGACCTCTGGGAAGCTCTGCAGCAGGATGACGGGGACCTCAACAGCCTGGCCAGTGCCTTGGAGGAAATGGGCAAGAGTGAGATGCTGGTGGCCATGGCCACCGATGGGGACTGCTGAGCCGCCCCCGACTGCGGGCTGCTAGGGACTGGCAGAGGGGGTGCAGGGAGGCCCAGGCACCTCCTGTGTGGCAGTTCACCTCTGCTGCCCCCCAGTTCACAGCCGGGGTCACCCTCCTCCTCCTCACTTGCCCTACCCCAGATCACGACCAGCCTTAGGAATCCATGGACTCTGGTATTTCTCTCTCCCCGCAACCCGCTCCCAATCCCACCATCTCTCCTGGCTCAGGCCTTCGTGCAGAAACCAGGGTGGGCTGAGGCCTCTGGAAACGGGAGTAAGGGGGTGGCCCTGCCTCCACCCCGACCCTCTACCTGCAGCCCTGGTTTGTCTTCGTTTCGTTCTTGATTTTCTCCCTCAGCTAATGGTTTCTCCCTGCTCCCTAAGCCCTCTGACTTCACGCCATTTTCCTCTTTGAAGATCAGTCAAGCCCACATGCTTTCTCCATCCAAAAGCTAAAAGGAAAGGAAGCAAACTTGCTTCAGGAAGAAGAAAAACACCAAAACCACAAGGGAAAAGGAAAACCCAGTTTCTTAGGAAACGCAAATGATTTATTATCCAGGTATTTGGATAAGTCCTTTTTAAGAAAAAAAAAGAGAAAAAGAAAAAACAACACAAAAAAATAGGAAATTCTTTTCTTGAGTGTGGGTGTGCTCCCAGTTCTGGCCAGGAGCCAGTGTGTGTGTGTGTGTGTGTGTGTGTGTGTGTGTGTGAGAGAGAGAGAGAGAGGGGGGGGGGGGGCACTGAGCTGGAGCACCTTGCTGCTGCTGACCCCAGCTTGGACTGATTTTTACAAGGCCTCCTTGTTGTAAAGGCTCAAATGGTACACGTTTCGCTCTAAAGTCTTACGCAGACGCTGCACGCATAAAGCCAAGGCGCTCTGGAGTGGGGTGAGGTGGGGCTCTCCCTCCACGTCCCAGGCAGACGCCCCACGGGCTCCTCTGGGCCCTGGGATGGAACATGTGGGCCACCCAGGCCAGCTGTGTGCCTTGGAGATGGTTTCCAGCACCAGGATCCAGTGGCTCCTGGGAGGGGGCGTGGCCCAGAAGTGGGGCCCTAGCAGAGAAAGGTGTGGGAGATGAGCCCCCTCTACTCCACCCGAGGGTGGGGCCAGCCAGGGCCCCCTCCCTGCAGCCTCTGGAGCAGGTGGTCTGGAGCAGGTTGGCATTCTCCTGAAACCCAGGCGTCCAGGAGGCACCCTTCCCCAGCCTGTTTCTCTTCTGTAAGACAGAGGGGTGATGAGAGGGCCTTGTGAGCAGCACAGCCTGTCTGAGCCTCGGTGTGGCTTTGAGAAGCGTGTGGGCAGCAGCCCTGCAGTGGGAGGCAGGGAGTGGGCGGCCCGCCTGCGCAGGACATGCCCTCCGCCCACCCCGTGGAGGAGAGGGTGGAGGGCGCTTTCCCAGCTCTGGTCTCCACAGGCACCTCCCTGCCTCCTCCTCACCCTCTCTATGCTCTGGGAGATCCTGAGTAGGTCACCTTTGAACAGGAAGGGCTGCCAGAGTGGAGGGCTGCACCCCCTCACCAGCCTGGACCGGGATGTCCTGAGGGGCCAGCAGGGCCCCGACTCGGGGAGGGACCCGTCCCCGGCCCTTGGCAGCTATCTGACAATGGCTGGGACCAGGCTCCCGCAGCTGGCACGGAGACCTCATCAAAGGCCTCTCCTTGGCACCCGGGCAAGGCAAGTGCCAGCTCGCCGACAGCTCCAGGCACTGGCCCCACGGCTTGCCCCAGCAGGCCCAGCTGCAGCCGCCAGGACCAGCCTGGGCACCGCCTCGCCTTTGAAAGGATGCTTGAGGGCTGCAGTCCCAGCCGTGTCCCCAGCCTGGCTTCCTGCCACCTCAGGGTGGGGGTCGGCCGTGGGCAGATGAGGTCCTGCTCCGAGTTTGAGAGAGGAGTCCCTGTGTCGGGACTGAGGGACAGGCCTGCCTCAGGCTGGGGCCCCAGCTCCTCCCTGGGGCTCAGCCTCCCTGGTCACTCCCAGCCCATGCCAGGGGGCCTGCGTGACAGCGTGGAGCTGGCAGCATAACCAGTGCCACCGGGCTTCACGGTGCCCTTCCCATCACCGGCTCTAGAATGGCCATGGGCACCTGCACCCCAGGCCTGCACTCAGCCTTCTAGCTGTGCCGTGGAGCGGTGGGACCTCGGGCATATGGCTGCCTTCTCTGGGCCTCATTTCCTTCTGTACCTGGAGGGCCCCGCAGCTGCCGTTTGAGGCTGTGGACTCTGACACGCCATCATTCTAGCCTTTGGGTGGGAACCCCGGTGGGTAGAAGTTCTGTGCTCCGCCTGCCCCAACCCACCCTCAAGTTTGCTCAGTGCCTGGGACAAGAGCTCTTTGTGGAGGAGGCCAGGCCACCTGTTTCTAATCTGATTTCTGGAAATTATGCACCAGGGCCTGGCGCACAGAACCCATTGGCTGGGGCCTCCTGGGAAGGCTCACCGCCCGGCTTTGTAAGAAAAGCCAAGGAGCCGTTTCCTGGCTCCGCCCATCTACCGGGGCTGCCGTGACTGCTCCCATGCCGCCCGCCTCAGGTGGGATGGAGGCAGCCCCACGTGCCCAGGTGCATTGAAAGCAGCAGGTTAGGTCCCACTGCGGGGCCTGTGTGGCCCTCACGTGGGTGTCTCTGTCTCTCTCATCTCGGTATGCTTGTGCTCGCGCGTGTGTGCATGTGTGTGCACGTGCTGTGTGTGTGTGCACGTGCTCTGTGTGTGTGCACGTGCTTTTTGTGTGTGCATGTGCTCTGTGTGTGCGTGTGTGTGCACGTGCTCTGCGTGCACGTGCTTGTGTGTGTGTGTGTGCACATGCTCTGCGTGTGTGCTTTTATTCACGGGCACATCAGGGCTCCCCTCCGGAAGTGTGTCCCCACTCGTGGGAGTGTGCCCTCCTCGAGCCCCCGTTGGGACATGCAGAGGCTGGCGTGCCTGTTTGCTGCCCTCTGAGTCCACAGGGTCCGTCGGTGTATCTTCTACGTGCCTCTCCCTCTGCCCTCTCGTGAAGTACCCCGGGGTCGAGTCCGGGCCGGGGTCCTTCTGAGGGCACGAGAACCCGCCCATCTCCCGGATGATCCAGGGCCCGCGGCCCCCTCCCCCCACACCGGCAGCTGAGCCAGGTCCCTTAGCAGGTCCCCCGAGGGGAGGTGATTCAGGAGCTCGGGGTCAGGGAGCAGCTCTCCTGGGGGCAAAGGGCTGGACCTCCTGCCTGAGCCGCGTCCGGGGGGTGCAGGGCTGCAGGAATGGCCCCCATCCGCCTGTTTATTCTGTAAACTACAGCCTGTAAATAACATTTAGCATTCCTATTGTAACAAAATTAATTTTTATGAAATAAATTATATTTCCTAGTCTAATAAAAAAACAAAACAAAACCTCCGGTTATAGTCTGCTGTCTTCTGGACTGTCTTCCTCTCAGCAGCTGGGAATGACCTTCCCACTTTTCCCAAAATTCCGGGGGTTTCAGGGGTGAGGAGGTCACTGTCAGGCCTCTGAGCTCCTGGAAACGATCAAGCTCAACTGCCTCCTTTTATGGAAGGGAAAGCTGGCCCAGAGAGGGACAGGGACTACCCCGTGGCCACACAGCAAGTTCAAGCCCGGATCTCAGACCCCATCCCCCACCCCCACCCCCACCCCCAATCAGTGCTCTCCGTGCAAAGGCAGTGTGTGCCGGGGTGGGCCCCTGAGCCTTCTGTGGACTGGAGATGTGCAGGCGGGACAACAGGGGGAGCCCCAGTGCCCCTGTCTGCCCGTGGAGCTCAGCTGCGCTGGGGCTGAGCCGTCAGTTCCGAGCACTGGCCTGGGGCAGGAGAATTCGTGCAGCAGAAAAGGGATGGGCTGGGGCCGGGGACTGGCCCCGGGGCTGCCTTGCCTGCGTGGGCGGGTTACACACTGGACGGGAATACCTGAGATGGGGGGCGGGGGGTGCCCTCCCACGGGGATTGTAGGCTTGAGTATTTACGAGGAGAAGTTTCCAGCAGGCGGCAGGAGAGGGTCCTGTTCTAACAAAATCGCACTGGAGCTTCATTTTCCCGCTGATGGGAGTGTCTTGAGGGGGCTTTTCTTCCTAACGTGCTGGTTTCGGCTGGCCCCCTCTGCCCTGTGGACCCCAGGCCTCTGGGAGTGGGCCTGGCCCCAGCATCCCCAGCGCGCACTGCCTGCTCTGTGAGCGGGTTCCCTGGTCCTCGTTCATGGCAGGAGACGCCGTGTTCACCAGCACGGGACAGGCTCCGAGAAGTCGCGCCTGAAGCAGCCGCTTCCTCACATCAGCACGGGGTGTCCCAGGTGCATTTGGCCATGGAACCCCTTGTTATGCTCTGAAGTACGTGGTACCGCTGGGCCCGGCCAGCTCTGACTCTGGGACCTGTGTCTGGGGTGGGCACCAGGTACCACCTGCTGCCGCCTGGGGGTAGGAGCACCTGTGGGCTTGTCCTCTGGGGACGTAGGGCCTAGCGGGGCAGGCGAGGTGTTTGCACAGGTACACACAGCCCACCCGCTCAGACTCCTCACTCCCTGCTTCCCCG
The DNA here is from genome assembly GCF_964212035.1 of Myotis nattereri. Classification (NCBI taxonomy): domain Eukaryota; kingdom Metazoa; phylum Chordata; class Mammalia; order Chiroptera; family Vespertilionidae; genus Myotis; species Myotis nattereri. The sequence continues at coordinate 19,172,188 of NC_138088.1, read as the reverse complement.
GCCGCCACGGCCCAGTGGGTCAGTCAGGAGGGAGAGGAAGGGGGCAGCGTGTGTGTCTGTCTGTGTGGAGGTAGGCATGGCCAGTAGCCTGAGGTGGGAGCAGCAGCCCAGGGAGGGGGCAGCCGAGTCAGGTGGGCAAGTAGCTCCCACAGGCAGTTGTCTGGGGTCCTCCCAGGAGTGACAGGTGCCCATCTACACCCCCTAACCCTCGGCGCCCCCTAAGCATGAGGGCCCCTCCTTATAACCTGCCCCTTGGTGGGATTCACAGAGTTCTGGCCTGGGAAGCAGCGGACCTGAGTCCTAGCTCTGATTCTGTGAGGGTCACTGTCCCCTCAGACTCAGTTTCCCCATCCACGAAGTGTGGGTCTTAGACCTGCAGCTCCGCAAGGGCCCTCTGGCTGGTGTCCCGCAATTTGGGGGGCGCTGGTTCTAGGACGGGTGTGACAGCCCCACCCCTCGGGCCCTCCTCTGTCGCAGTCCCAGAAGTAGATGCAGAAGAACCAGTTAGGAGCAAAAGATGGGCTGGTTCTGATCCTGTGACCGAGCGGCTGCCCAGTGAGGTGGCAACGCTGGCACACATGTCCAGCCCGGCGGCCGGCGGCCCAGCCCGCAAATTCAGGCCGCCAGCTGTTGCCAGTGAAGGGTTGCTGGGTGCGGTGGGCAGCCGGCTGCCCCCTCCCCCACTGGGGCCCTAAGAGAAAACCCATTTCAACCCACTTTACGGTCAGACTCAGGAAAACCTCGTGCAGTCCTGTTTAACATTTTTTAAAACTTTCGCCCATTTTAATTGAAAAGATCATACATGCCTATGGTATTAGAAAATTCAAAAGGTACAAAAGAATAGATGAAAAGTCGATTCCCTCTCCCCAGGCTTCCCCCAGAGAGGCCACTGTTACACCCACATATCCTCTCGGGGAGATCTATGCAGATGCAAACATATTTGTACATGTAAATATTTAAATATAATGGATTTGGCCCAAGACTCTCAACCCCTCGAGGTATAAACATGAAATAGTTTTATTTTTCCAATAACTGTTCGGAGCTTCATTTTGTCATCTCTGACGCTGGCTTTCCCAGCAGATAGCAGGCTCCCTTAATGACGTCTCCACGGAGGCCTCTAACCCCGCCCTCCCTGCTGTTATTAAGACGACCTCATTTTTGTTGCTAAGGCTCAACCCATCCATCTCAGAGCTCCAACCTCATCTTTAACTAAAGTCCTCCGCTCCCCACGCGGTCACTGGCGTGCTGTGGTGGCCTGTCTCCACGCCTCCCCTGCCCCTTCTCTTCACAGACTCAGCCAACCGCCCCTCACTCCCAACGCGGGACATCCTCCCTCTGCGCCTCCTCCATCCTCACTTTATGGGAAAGCTGCCATCAGACCCACGGGCACCTCCTGCACAGGCGAGGGCCTCTCCCCCAAGCCCTCTTCGAGCTGGGCCTGGAGAATTCTCAAAGGGACGCTGTTCCTAACCGGATCCCCGCCCTGGATACCACATTCCAGGCCAGGGGGACCTCGGGATTGGGAACTCCCGAGTCCTGGTTTTCAAAACACAAACTGGCCGGGCAGGAATGGGGCTCCTTGCTCGCTGCCCAGCAACTGACTTGGCACATTGTGCGGGTCACTCCGTGGCCCCCGGGCGGGGCGCACACGGCCGCAGAGCCCGCAGTCCAGGGAGGAGACAGAAACAAACGGGCGGGGGTCCAACAGGCTTTCTAGAAGAGCCGCTCCTTTGGAGCCATTTCCTGGAGACCGAGACGTGCTTTCTCAGGTGCGCGTTCTGTGGGAGATGCTTTCCGGCAAAGGTTTGCGGCAACCTGCTCTTAATGAACCTTCGTGCCAAGAGAAGGCGCTGATGTCCTTGCAGCAGGGATGATCCAGGTGTGACGGCCGCTGCCTGCCACAGGTGCACTATTTGGGTGTACGCGTGGGGGGTGTGAGGGGAGAGGTGGTGTCCTCTCTGGCCCTAGCCTGGGCCATGGGGGAGTCTGGGAGCAGGCTCCAGTGAGCCCGTGCTACCCCAGCAGCCATGAGGGGCTGGCCAGCCCAGGCCGCACTGTGGGTGGCTTGAATCTGCTCATCCCAGCCCCTTAGCCTAGGGAGCTCCCCCAACCCAAGGAGGAGGTCTGGGACACCCGGAAACCCAGTCAATATTTAGTGATCTGCTCCCCACGTGGGCACAGCCAGGGCAGAGTTGCTGAGTCAGGCAGCTCCCAGCAGAACAGGAAGTGGATCCATGGCTGCTTCGCCAGGACCGAGGAGCGGCCGGCCTGAGGGTCACCAACAGAGCACGAGGAGCAGGAGGCAGGAGGTCATTCCAGCGGGCCCGTAGTATGTAGGCAGGTGGAGAGGGGGTGGGCATGAGGCTGGGTCCAAGGGGCCACCAGGAGGTGGGGACAGCGTGATGACAGGTGTGGGGGTGAGAAAGGCCCAGGGAGGAAAGCGGGTGGGCGGAGTCAGAGGCAGTGCAGGGTCAGGCTGGCGGGCAGGGAGGGGCAGGCGCCTGGCTGGCCCCACTCCCATGGGGCGTGGTTCCCTACAAGACCGCCCACTCTAGATTCGCACAGGTCTCCTCAGTGGTGCCATGGTCAGGAAAGTCCCCCAGGCCAGGCCTCAGGGCTTTGCCCATAGGCCCGGGGTCAAAATCATGAGCCTGCTGGGTCATGTGAAGAGAGAAGCAGCCACGCCAACAGTTCACAAGCAAGAAATGTGCCCTCTTGGCTGTTTCGTGAGACGTAAGGCTGCCTCAGCACATTGCTCACTTCCCACTTTCCTTAGCAGCATGGGTCTGTCCTTGCGTGAAGCAGGAGGGTAAACATTCTGTTAAATGGCTTCCACATTTCTCCTCAGTGCCATGGGGGGGGGGGGGGCGATAGGGCAAAGTGGGGACTGTGGCTAACTCAGCGGTTCTCAACCTATGGGTCACCAACCTGTGGGTCACGACCCCTTTGGGGGTCGAACGACCCTTTCACAGGGGTCGCCTAAGACCATCGGAAAACACATATATAATTACATATTGTTTTGTGACTAATCACTATGCTTTAATTATGTTCCATTTGTAACAATGAAAATACATCCTGCATATCAGATATTTATATTAGACTCATAACAGTAGCAAAATTACAGTTATGAAGTAGCAACGAAAATAATTTTATGGTTGGGGGTCACCACAACATGAGGAGCTGTATTAAAGGGTCGTGGCCTTAGGAAGGCTGAGAACCACTGTGGCTAACTGGAGAGCACACGGGCCACCCGAAGGGGAAGGTCTGCACTCCTGGCTCAGTCTCGGGGTTGCCAGGCAGGAGTGAGTGCCCAGATTCACAAAGAGAAATCAGAAGTCAGGATTAGAATGTGTATGTGAAATCATTCCGTTGTGATTGTTGGCCTAATCCTTTTTAAACACTGCATGGGCCAAACAAGCCCTTCCCAGTGTGTGACCTGCTGGGCTGCGGGAGCTGGAAAAGGCCTTGGGAGGAGGGAGGCCAGGCTCAGAGCTGCCGGTGTCAGGGTTCACTGGCTGTGACGGGGCCTGAGGCCCTGTTCCTCCTCCAAGACTGCCAGGGCCCCTCCGCGGGCACGGCGTTCCCTGCGTTACATCAGAGGGACAGTAGCACTTGCCCCAGATCCCCTCCTGCCTCCCTCCATGGAATGGCGGCCTTGGCGGGTCCTCTCCCCAGGACCTCTCCTCTGTCTGATGAAACTCAGGGCAGGACTTGGCTGCCAAGCCCTCGGGTCCCAGCAATTCCCCTCCCACCCGGTGCCCAGGGACAGATGCCCAGTGCTCACCCCAGCAAATACCGTGATTACCCAAGGGGTCACACTGGGCAGAGGCTGCCCCTTCTCAGGGGCTCCTCAGGGTCTACTGCACAGACTCTGAGGATGGCAGAGGCTGGATCCTTGGCCACCATTGAATCCATCTTCACCTGATGCAGGATTCCCTTCACAAAGACCTGGACTCTGGCGTGTACAGTGTCTGTTTGAATACTTCCAGAGATGGGGAACTCACCACTTCCAACAGTCATGACAACAGCTGGCATTCACTGACTGCTTACTTATTTTCACGGGAGGGGCTGGTTTTATTCCCTAGAATCAATAGAAATAAGTCTGCGTCTTCCACTCTCTGGCAGCTTTTGAAATATTCGCGAACAACTCTCATGGTCCCCCCTGGCACCATTTCTCTTCCAGGGAACGGCCCCCCGTTCTCACGTGGCACGGCTCAGTGTCCACGTGCCCCCTGTGCCCCTCGGGTTCCTGGCGGCCTGCCTCTGCATCCTCCACTCCCACAGGGGGAAATGATGACGCCCACAGCACAGTGCACGGGAGGCATAGAGCCACCAACGAGTGGGAGGCGCTGAGCACGGGCTCGGCACTGAGGCCCCTCGGGAACGAGAGCCTGACGTCACCCCCGCTCCCAGCTCGGCTGCAGGTTTAAGAGGACAAGCTTTGGCTTTGAAGGAGGAATCTGGTTTGAACCCAGGTTCCGTCATCTGCTAACCACGTGACCCTGAGCAAATCGCTTAAACTCCTGGGGCCTCAGGTAGTCACACAACAAAATGGGGATGACAAGCCTTTCTTCGTCGATTTACTGTGAGAATGAAAGGAGATGGTGAGTGTCAACACAGAGAGTGGTAACTATTAGTCCCTTTCCATGTCGTCAGCATCAGTAGCAGCTGCAGGTGTGTCGCTGAACTTTCACTGTCACCTCCCTTTTTATGAGCTTTATACACCTATTTACACAAGCTGTGCCTGCCTATGAGGTGAAGATGAGAAGGAGTGGCTCTTTGCGTCTGCAGATCTGAGAGCACACAGCTCTTTCAAGTGCATTATGTCAGTGGCGCCTCGTGTTTTTCCTTCTCATGTAGGCAGGAGGCCAGGAACTCTTGGTCCAGGGCTCCTGCCACAGCCCCACACATAGCCCAGCTGCAGCCCCGCCTTCCGAACCCGCATCACCCCTGACCTTGACATACCCTGTGGCCTTCCTGCAACACCTTCACACATTCCCTCCTCGACCTCCAGAACCAACCCCACTGCCAGCCCCTGGCGATGGCAGCTCAGGGACTCCCCTCCTGGCTTCACAGAGGGGGGAACGCAGACCCAAGGGCACAGTCCTGGGCTCCTTCTCCCCCCGCCCACCCCCCACCCCACTCATCCTCACAGCTGCAACTACCACCCAGAGCTGACAACCCCCAACTTAGGCCTTCAGCCTCGCCTCTTCCTGAGCTGTATATGCCTCCCAGACATCACCCCCTGGTGCCTCAAAGGCACCTCAAACTCAACATGACAAGTCAGGACTCCGGACCTGCTCCCAAATCTTGGCTTTGCTGGCATTTCCTGTCCCAGCAGAAGCCCCATCATCCCTCCAGATGAGCAAACTGGGACCCTAGTCAGCATCCTTGCCCCTTCCACCTCCCTCTGCCCTGCCTCATGTCACTTTTCATTCTGTCTCCTCAGCGCCTCGGATCCCCAGGTGCACCAGCTCCTGCTCGCTCCTGCGTTCAGTCAGTCATTCAGCAACCACTCGCTCTGGGCCAGGCCCCGAGGGAGCAGAGGCGAGCCTGGCGTGCCCTGCTCTCCGGAGCTGGTGCGGATGGCGAGCCAGGTTCGGTCTCCGCTGGACACAATCCCGGTTACAGTAGCAGGACTTCGCCCTCCGATGGTGGAGGAAGACCGTTATAACTGGGGGGAGAGAAACGGGCTGATGGGGCCAGACTTGGTGCTGTGCAATGAGGATTTCCTCTCTGACAGCTTCTGTTTTTTCTGTCGAGTAGGAGGCCGGAGGCAAGGCCCCCTTGGGATGGGGTGTGTGCGGGGCTGGAGGCGAGTGGAGGAGGAAGGTGGCAACAGGTCACGGTGAAGCACAGGCGAGGAGACGCGTCCTCAGGTAGGTACCATGAGTTCACAGGGATCCGCCGGCCTGCTGGCACTTGCACCAGCGAGGCTCAGTCGCTCAGGTGTGTCTGTGGGGAGGGGGAGGAAGGGGGGGGGTGTCTGTTCGCCTAGGGTTGGCCAGCAGCGCCACCAGGAGACCAGGACGTGGGAGTGCAGGGTGTTGCTAAGATGTTACTAAAATGATGGACCATGGGATCTAAGCGGGCGCAGGGTGGAAGGAAAGATGACTGACGCACGGAGGGGAGTCAGGTCAAGGACCTCCAGGAGGCCGGAACTTTCCACGAGGACAGGTGGTTAAAGTAGTGTGGGAGGAGGAGAGGGAAAGGGGTTGATTAGTGATGTGGAAGCAGAGAATTATGGGATCCACGTGCGCTGCTTGGGGGCCCAGTTTACCCTGGAAAGCAGGAAATGCAGCCCCACTGAGCCAGCCCAGCCTGTGAGCACGGCAATGACAGGGCACAGCCGCAAGATGGCAGCATCGGCACACAACCTGCACCTGGAGGCCTCAGCATCCAACCTGCTCTTCCGGTTGCTTCACCTCCTACAGATCAGCGGGCTTCAGGTGAGGTAAGGAGCTTGTGTGACCCCCACAACCAGCCACCTTTGATGGAACCCTGACTGGGCTCTGGAGACAGAAAGGCATTGATTTGAATCGTGGCTCTGCCACTTTCAAATTCAGCTCCTTATTGCAATGTACTCCTTCCCCCGCCCCACAGCCTCGAACATTCCCTGGGAAGCTGAGTGTGGCCCAAGCTGCCTGCCTCATCTTGTCCCCAAGCTAGAGCTGCCGCTGCCATCTGTCTAGGCCCTGGAGGAGAAGGCGAGCCCACACTGGCCCAGAGGCAGCCCAGCGGATACATTAGCAACCTGTTTCCTTCTAGTCTTAACAACGGAGGCCCTTCCAAGACCCAGTCCCAGCAACCGGCTAACCCCAAGGGGCTGGCACCTCTTCCACATGGAGAAAGCCCCCCCCCCCACCTCTGAGCACTAAAGGGGGCCTCCTGATACCTCTGGTTCCCTCAGCAGGTGTCTGAAGGGGTCACTCCCTCACATGCACACGTGTTCTCCCAAAGCGAAGACTGAAATGACTGCATACCACTCAGGACTTTGCACAGAGAAAAGCAGTCATGTGACAGAGCACCAAAGAGATGAAATCATGATTGGGGGGCTGGGCCAGGAACAGCCCTGCATCCGCTGCCCTCACGGGACCCAAGGACTTTTGTCGCCCATGCTGTCCCTTCCCTCCTCAGCCTCACCACCTGGAAATGCAGCCGGACGTGGGAGTGTCCCAGTATCCTGGCGAGAGTACCAACCTTCTTGCAGGAAAGGAAACGATGGGGTCCCGGCCGCCCCCTGCCCTTTGCAGACCCCCGCCCACGTTGCCTGTAATCTGTAACCATTATACCCAGTCCCATTCCTTTTGCCCACCTCCCTATGTATTCTTTGCCCGCTCACCCCACATAAGCAGCTGGCTTATGGGGGAGACAGAGTAGATGTCTAGATGACCTGCTGCTCTCCCAAGCTGCTGGCATTATTGGAATCAAGGCCCATGTGTGATTCAGCCCTGTCTCTGCTTACTCGGCTCCAGTAGTGACAGGCAGCCCGGGCCATTGGTTGTCCGGTTTCACTGTTGCTGTGATCTTGACTCTTCTATCTTAAGCCCTTGCTTTGTTTCACTGCCCCCAGCTTTAATAAGCCTCCTCTCCCAGGCACCTGGACTGGTGTTGTGAAGTCTTTCCTGTACGAAGTCAAGAACCCACACACTCCAGGTAGTGCTGGGGCAGACCCGCCTTGGTAGCGGTCTCCTGGAACACACACCCCATTCTAGCTCTCAGGGGCCATCCCAAGAGGGCCCAGCCTCTCTTACAGCCTCACCAAGTATACATCACCCTCCAGGGACATATCCCGGTGTCACCTGGGCCTTTGCCTCAGCCCTCTGCCCCTCCTGGAGCGTCCTCCCTGCTCTTCTCCATGGCCACATGCCATCGAGACTCAGCTCCAAGTCACCCCTCCTGAGAAGTCCTCTCCCTCCATCCCACTCTCCACTCCACCCGCCTGCGCCAGGCCCTCAGGGGAGCCACGTGGCGGGACAGAAAACAGGTGAGGACTTCAGAGTCCCATCTAGGGGTACAAGCAGGCTGCACCACCGTGTGTCCTTGGGCCAGCGACATTTTTCAGGCCTTGGACTTGTGCCCTGTAGAGTGGGGCCATGGCAAGGGTGGCTGGTGCCCAGGCCTGGCTGTCTCCCACCTGCGCCCACCCTCCATGGCACTGTTTCCCCTGGGAAGTGCACAAGCTCTTCTGGACCCGGACCCCAGCCCTGGGCACCTCGGGCCTCTGCACCGTGTTTGCTCTCCACACTACTGACATCAGTGGGTGGGGTTTTCCACACCAACAATCAATTCTCCAACTCTCAGGACACCATGATTCAATTCAATTCTGGCAAAACAAGAATACCGGGGACTAGTTATGGTATGGGAAATATTAACCATGCTCTATTAACCAGGATCGCCTTGTTCTGGTTAAAGAAAGAACGTTCTACCTTGGCGGGAAGTTGTATGTCCCCGGGACATGAGAGTCAACCTTGGAATGGGGTTCATTCTCACTCAAGACTGGCCTATCATGGAAAGATTAACAACTGTGTTGCCCAAACAATGGCGTCTCACTCCAGCCTGCATAGCGACCTTCCCCAGGCCTGTAATTCCTACGTCCCATGTAATCCTTGTCCTACTCTATAAGCAGCTGGCTTATGGGGGGCTGCAGAGCAGATTTTTGTGGATGACCTGCTGCTCTCCCCTACTGCCGGCAGTATTGGAATAAATGCACATATAGGATTCAACCCTGTCTCTGCTTCAAGGCCTCAAGTAGTGACAGGCAGCCCGGACCCACTGATTGTCCAGTCACAGCACTATCTACTGGAGCCAGCACCAGGCCCCATAGGTTTCAGGGCTCAGAGCCACAAGGTTGCCCACACTTCAGACACTAGTCTCAAATATGGGGTACCCAGGGTACCCAAAGTGAAACCAGACAACCAGTGGGTCTGGGCTGCCTATCACTACTTGAGCCAATTAAGCAGAAATAGGATTGAATCATATAGGAGGGTTGATTCCAATAATGCCAGTGCCTGGCCCATGTGGCTCAGTGGTTGAGCGACGACCTATGAACCAGGAGGTCACGGTTCAATTCCTGTCAGGGCACATGCCTGGGTTTAGGGCTCGATCCCCGAGTGGGAGTGCAGGGGGCAGCCGATCAATGATTCTCTCTTATCATGGATGTTTCTCTCTCTTCCTCTCTGAAATAAATAAAAATATACTTTTAAAATATAATGCTGGCAGTATAGGAGAGCAGCAGGTCATCCAGGAAAATCTTTTCTGCAGCCCCCCAAAAGCTAGCAGCTGATATTGGGTAGGACGAAGATTACTTGGGGAAGTAGGCAAAATGAATAGGAATGGGCACAATTCCCCACAGGCAGGTGGGGCTCCATTGTTTGGGAAACAAGGTTGCTAATCTTTCTATAATGGACCACATTCCAAGGCTGACTCCCAGGTTCAAGGTTGACTCCCAGGTCCCAGGGGCATACAACTCCCAGTCAGGTTAGAAAGTCCTTTCTTTAATCAGAACAAAACGATCACGGTCAACAGAGCATGATTAATATTCCTTAAAACTATAACTAGTCCCCAATGTGGACGAAAGGAGCCACATGCTGACCTGACAAGCCCAGGGAAGGCCTGCATGGCGGTCTTGCAAACTCAGAGACCTAGAGTAACCACAAAGGATGGTCTGAAATTAAACTTTAACTAAAAGCAGCGATGGTGGGCGGTTATGCCCTAGGCCGGTATCTTCACTGACGAGGTCAACCTTTGCCTTAACTGAGCCTATCTGTCCTTTTGCATCTATGATAACATACCCTTGAAATGTCTGGGTAACTTTAACTTCCCTTTTTCTGGAGCCCCTGGGGCACAACCTAACTGAGCCTGGGTGCCAGGACAGAGACCACAAATTCCTTCATTATCATGTTAATTGCTCCTGCACCCACCTAAGTATGTGTCCATCATTTTACTTTTTATCCAATCCCAGGGGTTTCCCCTGTTTTGCTTTATCCCTCCTCCTTAATCTATCACCAGTGAATTTCATGTAACCCACCTACATCCCTTCTTTGATTGCAATGTATAAATGCAGATGTAACAACCCCCCCCCCCGCCTCCCCCCCCCCCCCCCCATTCTCCAGAGCATTATCTCAATTCATTGAGGTTCTGCTTGCCGGCATATGTCGACAGTTTGGCTCAAATAAACTCACAAAAATTCTTTACAGGTTTCAATGGTTTTTACGTTAACACCAATAAAACAAAACTTCCATCTGCCCTGGCTACGAAGTTGGGAGTGCCTACAACCCCCACCCATCGTCTGTTTCAATGACTTGCTAGCATGGCTTACAGAACTCAGGAGAACACGAGGCCCGCTGGGTCTGCGATTTAGACAGGAAGGTCTGGCGGCACCTGGGCGGCCTGGTGGGTGGGGTGGGGGGTCCTGAGGGCTGTCCCCGCTGCCCCCCTGCCTCAGTGTGACCATGACCAGGACCATCTTCATGGCGCTGGCCTGGCGCACAGGAGGCCAGACACTGAGCTAAAGCTGGGGGGCTGGGGCCAGCTCCAGGCTCTGGGGCAGGAGGGGACCCCTGGGGTGGCGCTGGGGGGAGGGGGGGACCAGGGAGGAGTGGGGACTGCAATCAGAGGGGTGCTCTGCGGGTCTGGGGGAGGCGAGTCTGGGAGCGGAGGGGTAGGGGAGACGCGGGTTCGCTGCGGGTGGAGGAGGGACGCGCTGCAGCGCCGCGGGGCAGTCCCCAAGCCCGGCGCCTGGGCCTCCGCCGGTGAGTGGGCGCGGGGGGATGAAAGGCCGGTTTGCAAACCGGGAAGCGCGGGTGGAGGGGCGGGGCGGCGGGGCGGCGGGGCGGGGCGGGGCGGGGCGGGGGCGGAGCCCGGCCTGGGGCCCAGAGGCGCCCCGAGTCGCAGTGGCCCCGGCGGCCCGGGAGGCAGCAGCGGCGGCGGCGCGGTGGCGACAGTAAGTGCGGGCCGAGGTCGGGCGGCCTGGCCCCCGGCCAGCTCTGCAGGGTCCCGGTCGCCCCCCGGGCTCCCGCGCTCGGCGCCCGCCCCCACGGGCCGGGCCGGGCCGGAGGCTGCTCCACCGGAGCTCGGGACCCTCCCGCCCCTCCCGCTGCACGGGTCCCGCCACGGCCCCCTCCCCAGGTCCCGGCGCCTCCTCCCGCTCTCCCCCTGCCCCCCTCCTCTCACTGGCCTCTCTGGGTCTACTTTCTCCTCCGGACCCTCGGCCCTCCTCCTCGTGCATTTCCCGAGGCTGGGCCTCACCATCTGGATGTGTGTGTGGTTTTGGGGGGAGGGGGTGCGTGGCGGGGAAGGGCAACTCAGCCCCAAGTAAGTGGTTGACTCTTGCCCCAAACGGGGGAGCCTGCGCCTGCGCCTGGGAGCGTCCCCGCGCCGAGGCCGGTTCTCCCATGGCCTCTGCGTGGCGCCTGGCCTTTCCCAGCGATGCGTTCCCAGCAGGTTCGCCTCCCCAGCCCCAGCCCCCCTTCACAGATGGGGAAAAGGAGGCACAGAGGGGAGACCCCCTCAGCCAGAGTCAGAACCCTCCTCGGAACCAGAACCAGGTCCAGAGGGCGGTCTGCAGTGGCCGCAGGCCCCACAAGTTTCTGCTTCTTTGGATAGGGGCTGCCCCTGGTCCGGGCACCCAGGAGGAGAGCAGGGCCCCGTGTGGCCAGCTCCGGTGGGTGCTGGAGAGACACGCCAGACAGCCAGCTCCCCCTTTTTCTTTTCAATCTGAACGCCGGCCGCTCGCTTTTATAAACAGTAATGAGACGGCTCAGGCCAGTGCCCTGGCCTGTGACCGCGGGAGAAGATTCCCAGCTCTTCAGAAACTCGTCAGGGCTGAATGGCCCTGGACAAATAGACGCCTGGAGCTGAGTGTGGGCCCCATAGCCCTGCTGTTGGCCCTGCACCCACCCTTGTAGCTGGAACATCTGGAAAAACCGCTTGCCCTTTGTCCACTGTCCTACATGAGCCATAATTTTAAAACACTAATTTAGAAAGTGAGTGTGTGGGTGTGCGCGCCCCAGTACTGTCTGGTTAGTTGGTTAGTGCTGGGTGCCCTGTGAGTCAAGGCTGGGAAAAGGCTCCGCTCAACTCGGAGAGTTTAAAAGCTCAACCAGGAGAGTTTAAAATAGCCATGCTGACCCACAGGCAGCATCCTCCCTGCCTGCCCTGGTACAAGCAGCCTCGGGGGAGAATATCCTGGCCATTCGTTCATTCAGCAAACATTGAGGAAGGTGCTTTCACCTCTGCTCACAGCTCGCTTGCCCGAGGCCTTCCTGGAGGAGGCCCCCTGTCCATGGTACCTGGAGCCTGCAGGCACTGATTCACCTTGCCAAACAGCCTGCTCTCTGGGCGGCCAAGGAGTCGCCGTGGGCCTCAGACTGCTTGGCTGTGTAGCCTCCCTCTTTTCATTTGGTAGCTGTGTGGCCTTCCACAAATTGCTTAACCTTTCTGAGCCTCACGCTTCATCTGTTAAAAGGGTCTTAGAATAGTACCTACCTTATTGTTAGGCTGTTGTCAGGCTCAAGTGCTAGACACACACCTTCGCATGCATGAGTACTGGGTTTTAATTATTTAACTATTGGGAGTTCTTACTTGTTTGAATGTGGGACAAATCAAGTGTGTTTAAGTCCTTATTCTTTGTATTTTAAAAAAAGGTAGACAATAATTGCTGTGCTGCCTAATTCCGAGGAATGTTGTGAGGCTCTTGAAGTAACGGATAAGGCTGGTGCCTGTGCGACAGGGCGTTCCCATCTCACCAGGGAAGAAAGGCCGCCGTTCTGCCTGGCTTGATGCTCCGAGTTAAGGCTCAGCCTCCCATGTGAGCCGAGGCACATTCATTTATTGATTTATTGGGGAGGAAGGAAGCTACTGCAGTGGGACTAGGGTGTCCCGTCCTCAGCTTTATGGAAGCATTTTCCATCTATCAAGCCGCTGCCACATCCTAGGTGCTACATAGAGCATAGACTAGGCCTGCGACCTTGCAGTCAAATTCAGCAGCCAGCCAGCCAGCCAGCCAGGTGACAAGCCCATGATGGCAGGGAACATGCTGATGTTTTGTCCAAAGCTGCTCCCGTGGGCCAGGCTTTGCTAGCAGTTGTAGTTACACAGCCATTATAAAAAGGCTTAGGTTTTTGAAAAAACAAAACACAAAAACAAACCTAGGTTTGCTGATGGGGATATTGAGGCTCAGAAACATGGCGACGTGCCCAAGGCCATGTGGGCAATAGTTGCTACCAACCTAGAACCTTCCCTTTGCCTCTGGAGCTGCCACACGTAGGGAGTGGCGGTCTCCCGGTGGGTGGGACGTGATGAGTAGAGGTGGGAGCCCAGGCAGGAGTTGCAAACCCAGGCTTGTTGGTTTACCTGGCCTGTGACAGTCCACTCTTTGCACTTCTGTTTCCCCACAGATGAAGTGAGGGAGTGGACTCGTATGTCTCAAACTGGCTTCTGAAGGCAGCTCTAGACACCATGGGCTTAAGAAAAAAATTATTTAATTTGAATGCCTTTACTTATTTATGATTTTATTTTGAGCAGGTAATACATTTACCTACTTCAAAATTCAAAGACACAAAAGAGTATGAGGTGAAGTCCCCTCCTTCCCAGTCCCCATCCCTCCTCAGAGGCAACGCTGTTGGAAATTACTTGGTATCTCTCCAGACATACGTGTGTACAGTCTCCTCTCCACCCACCCCAGCCTTGCTATTTTGCACACACAGTAGCATATTCCACACACTCTCCTGCTCCTTTCTCACATAAAGTTGAAAAGAGTTGAGAGAGCATGCTTTGCCCGCCAAGGGTCCTAATTCCTTTGTTACGGCTGCATAGAAGCGTGAATACCTTGAGCCCAGGTTTACCCTCTGGACTGATTGCCACAGGCCCCACTAGGCCACATTTCTCCCTGATCCTTAAAGCTGAAGGTCTCTAACCATGCTTTGGTGACTCCATAGGCCCCAGGGTGGGCATCTGTTCAGCTTAGTAGGATGGGTGAGTCCCCAGTGTTAGCTTCTTTAAAAAAAAGAAAAAAATTTATTGATTTCAGAGAGGATGGGAGAGAGATAGAAACATCAATAATGAGAAATAATCGCCCCCCACTGGGGACCAAACCCGCAACCTGGGCATGTGCCCTGACCAGGAATTGAATGTGACCTCCTGGTTCACAGGTCGACCCTCAACCACTGTGCCAGCTTTCGCCTCTGATCACCTGCCCTGTCTCTGTTTCAACAGTGGCCTTTGTCTCAGAGGACAACATCCATCAGAGTTCAAACTCCACCTATAGAACCACAAGCAGCTCTCTGTGCTCCGACCAGGAAGCCCTGCTTGAGAAGCTGCTGGACCGCTCGCCGCCCAGCCTGCCGAGGCCCGAGGACCGCTTCAACGGTGCCTACGCCATCTTCTTCAGCCTGGGCATTGGCGGCCTCCTGCCATGGAACTTCTTTGTCACCGCCAAGGACTACTGGAGATTCAAACTCAGCAACTGCTCCAGCCCAGCCCCAGGGGAGACACCTGAGGACTCGGACATCCTGGTAAGGGCACGTTCCTCCTGGGAGGGGGGCTGCGCTCTGCCTGGAGGGGGGGACGGGCAGCTCTCCTTGGGTGCGCCATACCGGGAGGGGTTGTGGCCTGCTGAGGCTATACGAACTAGGAAGCCAGGCGGAGGGCGGAGTATAGTAGAAAGAATCCAGCTCCACCTTCGGACATGCTTTGTGTTGTGTGTGAGCCTCCTGCTTCATGGACAGGAGAAGACGCAGATGTATAGACACAGTCCCAGTCTTCAGATTTCTTACTATGTAATTTGGGAAGAGGGTGGAAATGATGATTCTCTGTAGTGTAGTGTGGTAACCCAAGCATCCAGAGTCCATGCCTCCAGAGCTTTGAAGGGGTGGCTCTAGTAGCATTAAGTTCAGCGGTGAGTTATAGGAAATTCCAAAAGCGTAGTGGCTAAACAAGATGGAAGGTAATTTTTCTTTCATGTTCAAGTCTGGAGGGGCCAGCTCATCCCTGGTATGATGTTCCATGTTGTCAGGACCTAGTTGTTTCAGCATGTGTAGCTTCTATGTTCAATATCACTTCACAGTCCGGGATGGCTGTTGGAATTCAGCCATTACATCAGATAGGAAGAAGCGAAGGAGAGGCATAAGCAAACTCCTGCAAGGAACACACTTGCTTTTGCTCACATTGAACTCATTGGTCAGAACTTGGTTATGTGACCTCGTGAGCTGCAAAGGAGGCTGGGAAATGTAGTATTTCTCCCCTCGCCCAGAGACCCATGTGACCAGCTAAAATGGGTGGTTGCATAGTTATGGAAGACAGTGGGGAATGCAGACTCAGGGATAAGTAGTCGAATCACCAAGAGAGAATGCTGTGCCCTAGCCAGTTTGGCCCAGTGGATAGAGTTTCAGTCTGTGGACTGAAGGGTCCTGGGTTCAGTTTCAGTCAAGGGCACACATTCAGGTTGCAGGCTCGATCCCCAGTAGGGGGGCATGCAGGAGGCAGCCAATCAATGATTCTCTCTCATCACTGATGTTTCTATCTCTCCCTTGATCTCTGAAGTAAATAAAAATATATTTAAAAAATAAAAAAAAAAAGAGAGAATGCTGTGAATCAGAGCAGGTGGGTTAGGAGACTGGGAAGAGACATTCCAGGTGGGAGGAAAAGCCTAGGCAAAGGCAGGATGGGAGAAAGGTCAGGCGTATGTGAGGAGCAGTAAAGCACCCGATTTTGCCGTAAGAGAAATAAGGCTGCGGTCATTGCCTGGGCCTTGACTGTCAACACGAGGAGTCTAAATTCTGTTTGGTTAGCGGCTCACTTTGTGGGGTGACTTTTCCCTTGGGCAGGAGGGGTATTAAAGGAAAAATTATTCTGCCACTTGAGGCTTTACGCAAGACCAGTGCACTCAGAGAGAGATCAGGCTCAGCACCTATTACTCAAGGACAAGTGGGGATTTATAGCCAAAGAGCGGAGTGAGGGGGTCAGTGGATGGAAAATTACTAAGAGGGGCCACCAAGGGTGGGGGCATTCTTGCTACAAGCAGGTTAAGGACATATATACCAAGGTATGAGATGAGGAACTTGATCAAATATCAAGAGATCAGATATCAAGGGCGGGGATTTTCAATAAACTGACTTGGCAGGATTCTTGCTAAGACTGGCTGGGCAGGCGGGGGGGTGGTGGGTGTGGGGTGGGGGCAAGGTGGAGGCCTAGTCAGGAATTGAGCTCAGAGGTTCAGTTAATCTTTGTCAAGAGCTTCAACTGATCTAGGTCGGTGTCCGCTCTCTTGAAAGTTCATGGTTGGGGAAGCAGGGGCCTTGGAGGGCCTGCCAAGCTGGGGTTGCTATCTGCCCCTCTCCTCCAGGGGTGCCCCAGGGGACAAGAAGGGGGTACCCTAGCAGACAGTAGTCATACCCCTCAACTGGCCCAGGAGGTGGCTCGACCTCCCCTTCCTGAAAGCACCTTTGACCTCCCTGACCTAACCCCTAGGAACGTTCCCCAGTTTTGTGGGACTGAATGGGACACGGTGACTGAGGTTTCCCTATTATCTGTTTTGAGGATTCTGCCAGGGTTTCACATCAGAATCACCCAGGGAGCTTTCAAAACATCCTAACCTGGGCCCCACCCCAGAAATCAGGGTTGAATTAGGTCCCTTAATTCTGGCCCCTTGCGAGGGCCTGCTTCTGTTAACTGTGCAATTCATAGCTGCCTCCAGGGGCCTGAGCGGCGGCAGGCAGAGGTGTCGTGGGAGCATAGTGTAGTGGTTAGAGCCTCGTCCTCCAGGGTGTCCCTTGGGGCAGACGTGCCTGGAGCTTGTTGGTGATGCCGAGTCTCAGGCCCCAGCCAGATCGGCTGAGCCAGGGGCTGCATGCTGACAGCCCCCGGTAGCTGGCGGGCACAGGAGGGTTGGAGAAGCATGGGCTAGGGCATGGCTCTGGAAGCAGACTGCACCGGCTCCAGCTCTGCCTTGGGTAGCTCTGGACTCCCTGTGCTGCCTCGTCTTCCTGGTACGGAACAGGAAGAGAATGCTAGCAGCATTCTTGGGGTTGTTGTGAGGATTAAGTAAATTACTCAGCACACAAAGCACTTAGAACGAACGGGGCTGGCACAGTGCGGTAAGGGCTGCATAAACGTTATTATCG
The DNA here is from genome assembly GCF_964212035.1 of Myotis nattereri. Lineage (NCBI taxonomy): Eukaryota > Metazoa > Chordata > Mammalia > Chiroptera > Vespertilionidae > Myotis > Myotis nattereri. Next base: position 19,155,065 of record NC_138088.1, on the reverse strand, counting down.
TTATTATCATTCGGGGGATGCGGCCCTGGTGTATTTCCAGATGTCTGGCTTACCCGGGTGCTTTATGACCCACTTTTATTTACCAGTGACTTAAGCACCCCGCTTTCTGCTGGCCTCGGTAAATCACCCCGCCGCCTGGCTTCCTCCAGAAGGTCCCACTCTGGCTGGGCCGGCACCAGCCTAGGGTGGCCCCCAGAACCAGTTTACACATGTACCTGCCCTGCCCCCGTCCCAGCCCCTGGGAGAAGGCTGCCCCAGAGCAGGAGAGGGTGTGCCAGCGGGTCTCCGGGAACCCGGCCCGGCCCAGCCCCCGAACCATGGACATGGCTGCACAGTAGACGTCTGCCTTGAGCTGTTCTCGCTGCAAGGCGGTCCCTTCCCAGCTGCAGGCACTTAGCATTCCGGGCCCTGCTAGGATGCTTTACTGCCTCTTTCCAAGGGCTGGCAGGTGCAAATGTAGTACCTGCGGCTGCCCAGAGCTCCTGGCTCTTGGCATCAGAGATGAGAGACCTGTCACCCCTCGATTCATGGTCCGGGTTTGGGAAACAGGCATGCTGGGGCATTTCTGCATTTTGGAGGCCATTTCTCTTTGCCTAATTCCCTCTTCCTGCCACCCACCTCCCCAGTTCTTTGCTCCTTTCTTCCTGGTTTCCCTGCGAGAGGCGCTGGTCTGCTCCGTCACCTGAGGGCCACTTGGGGGAAGGAGGGGACAGTCAAATGGGTCTGCCTCCCGCCGCCACCTGCAACCCAATTAGCTGTGGGTCTGGATGTTGCTGTTTTTCTGTACGTTCTTTCCTTTTAATATTTCCCAGGGATGGATACCATTGGCTGGCGAGGTTGACTCAGTAGGAATGTTTGCACAGGGCCCCTCCTCCCAAATTATGTCATTTTCAAGGTCATCTCATTCATCCCAGGCTCATTTTCTGCCGCCAGGAACGGTTTGGGGAATGGTTTAGCAAGCATCCTGTTCCCTTGCCCCTTTGTCTCTGTTCTCTGGGCTAAGAACTTAGAATGAACCCACCACAGGCCCGTGGACCCAGAGCTAAAAAAAATTAGAGCATAAATAGGAAGAATTGATATGAAAAAATGGTGCAGGGAGCCAGGACAACCTCCATCCCTGAGCCCCAACTCTGCTCACCGTGCTGGCAGGGGTATTACATGCAGTGTCTCTAACTAACTCTGTTTTTTCAGACAAGAGCCAGAGCTCAGAGAGGGTTAGTAACCTGCCCCAGGTCACAGAGCCAGGAAGAATGTAGGTGGAGAGATGATTACAAAGCCGGTCATGCTGAGGGTGGCGCGCAGGGGGCTGTCCTGGAGACAAGGCCCAGCCCACACCCCGACTCTGCCAAATGCTCCTTCTCACTCCTTCTTCATATGGAGAGGCTGCCCTTGGTCTGCCCTCCGTTACCGCCCGGGAAGCCCAGGTGCCTTGGCTCTACCCCTGGATTCTGAACCCAGATTCCAAGCTGCCAGCATCCCTGATCCCTCCCCACCACCGTTCCCACCCCCAGGCTCGTAAGCTCTCCCTGATCCTGGGGTCTCTGCCTTCTCCTCAGCCTCTCCCGTAGGCCTGAACCGGCTGCCCCTGGGCAGGGACTGTCAGCTGGACTGCCTCCTTTCTGCCCCAGAGAGGAAAGTGACCCCACCTTTTCCTGGTCTTTCCCTGCCATGAGACCTCCACCACGAGGCCTCCATGTCCCCCCACAACACATACTTCCTGTGCACCTCCCTGCTCACCTTGGCCTGCCAGGGCTCCTGGCGGGGGGTCGGGGGTGGGGTGGGGAGAGGGCCCTGCCAGACATGGCCAGGTCATGGGTGGGACCCACAATTCCACTTGGTGTCAGCAGGGCCAGAGCCCAGGCTTGGCAATCTACTGCTGTCCCATTCACCTCAAGACCAGCGGGGACCCCAAAAGCCCAGGCCAGGGCAGGGGGAGATGCCTCTCTTACTCCTGGGAGCCTCCACTGCTGCTACCCTCTGAGTTAGGGGCTCCCCTCTGGATCCCCAGAGCCCACAGTACTTCCCCTTTAGGTTCTCACCACACAACTCGTGGTGCTGAGCCCTTACTGCGGGGGTGCCATTGCTCTCAGAGCTTTGCCTGAATTGTCTCCTCTAACCCGCAGCGCCCCTGTGAGGCAGGAAGTGTGCTTATCCATGATGACAATACCTGTTTCACACGGAGGGTGCCTCCTCCACTAAACTGCTAGCTCTTTGGGGAGAGTGAGTACGGCTCTCTCACCGTACATCCCTGTGGCCTAGAACAGCTGGCACAGTGTGCGGCACACAGTAAACATTTGTTGTGCTAGTTATTCTATGGCTGGGGAGGAAAGCCCCATCACCCCAATCCGCGGTAAGGATGGCATGGCTCTGCAAAGAGTAGAGGAAGATCTGGGGGTCACAGTGGCCGTCCCCAAAGGAGTTCTGATCTTTCATGAGGCATAGACATGAAGGGATTCTTACAATGGGGACAGGACCCGGGTTGGCCCGGTGCGGCAGGTGGGGGCCACCTTCATTGGCAGCACCTGGGTGCTGGCCCAACCCCTCAGCCCCTCAGAGAAGCAAGATAGCATGACCAGGGAGCCATTCTTACGACTAAGAACAGACATCCCAATTCGGGGAGGAGGGGTTGAAAGAAACCAGGATGAACTAGTTTGGAGAAGAGGAAACTGGAGGGCAGATGACAAATTTTAGGCCACCGACCCAGGGTCATTTGCTAGCAAGCGGTACCCAGCATGCTCTCTGGCTTCTTCCTCCCCTTGGATGGTCTCAGCTCTGGCTGCACACTAGGATCACCTGGGAGCTTTGAAAGCCTCCCTGCTCCCACCACCCACCCAGTTCTGGTGCAGTCTACGGAGGGGCCTGGGCATGAGCATTTTAAAACTTTCCAGTGAGGCTAACATGCAGCCACAGGTTCAGGTGAAAGGTTACGGCTGTTCTCTGCCTCCACCAGAGCGCCCGCTGAACCGATGGCGGAGGCTGCTTCCGAGGGACCTAGGTGAGCCCCCGGAGCACCTCCCGCGGTCCAGTTGCCTGAGCTGGCGGTGGCAGAAGTGTTTCCTCCTCGGAGAAGCAGAGCGGTCTCCCTGCTGGAAGGGCAAGGAATGGCTTCCCCGGGCCTCGTCTACTTCAGAGAGTAGGGCTTCTCACTGGGACCCTTACAAACGTAAGCGAATGGAAGCTCGATGGCCCTTCCTCTGGGTCAGTGGTCCCTTTGGTGGCAGCTGGGGCTCCAGAGCGCCCCCCCCTCCCGGTTCACCAGACTCCCCGGAAAAGGAGCAGAAGGGCCGACTGGGCCCGGAGGTGGGTGTCCTGGCACCGGGGGTGACACAAGCAGGAGAAAGTGAAGCCATGGGAACAGGAGAGGAAAACCCCTGGAGAGGCGTCCGGCCTCCGTTCCTCTGAGCTGCTGTCGCCAGGACCAGGTGCCTCTCTGTGCTGGGCCCGGTGGGGCTGGGACCTGCTCCAGGAGTTTAGGAGTGATGGGCAACTTTTGAAAAGCTCCGTCCCTGGGAGAAAGCTGGGCCTGTCTGTCTCACGGGACCACAGAGGAGCTGGGAGGAGCCCGGGTGGGGACAGAAGGACTTCTTTCAGCTCCTGTCCGGGCAGTGCCCTCACCGCCGTGTGGCGTGGGGCCGGGCTCTGTGCCCCTGGGCCTCTCACACAGACTTCCCCTGGTGCACTTGCAGTCGCTGGGACGAAGGTTCTATACTTACTACTCAGCTCCTACCAGGTAGCTGCTGGATGAGGGCTGTGCAGAGTCCTAACAACATCCACTGCCTTACCATGTGCCGGCCACTGTGCTAAGGCTTCTGGTTCTTTCTTTAATTCCACAGAATGTGTTAAGCAACCTACTGTGTGACAGAGGCTTTATTTTAAATACATTTTTATTGATTTCAGAGAGGAAGGGAGAGGAAGAGAGAGAGAAACATCAAAGATGAGAGAGAATCATTGACTGTCTGCCTCCTGCACACCCCCAACTGGGGATCGAGCCTGAAACCTGAGCATGTGCCCTGACCGGAGTGAACCGAGACCTCCTGGTTCATAGGTCAACACTCAACCACTGAGCTACACCGGCTTTATTTTCATGATCTCTTTTGGTCCTTACTAAGCCCCAAGGACAGGTATTATTTTACCCATTTTACAGAGCAGGAAACCAAGGCTCAAGAAATGGAAGTAATTTGTCCCAGACACAAAGCCAGTGACAACTGGGACTCACACTGGGCCACCTGCACCCACGCTGTCCATTCTCTGGACCCTGTGCTCCGTGACAGAGTGTTCGTATGTTTTCAGACTTCTTTTGACCACAATGCACCTGTTCCCTCGATGAAGTGTGCAGGCCCTGCATGTCCATAATGGAAACAACAGCTTCATGAAGTGGCATCTACACTTTGAAAAAATCTCTGATGGTAGATTTCAAGGAGGAGCAAGTGGTCATCTGTGCTGATCTTATAAATAGCTTGTAAGCCATCCGGCTGAGGGTGGAGAGTCTGCCTTTGGATTTCACCTTGTGCAGGTCCTTGGTGGCCTTGGGAACAGCCCCACAGGGGGGAGGGGGAGATGCAGAAGCTGGACCCCTGGCCGTGGGGGAGGGGACATTAGAGACAGCAAACCTGGAGAACTGTGTCTAGGAGGTTTGCTTTTAAAACTCTCATTCTAGAAGTGAGGCGGGAATTATAGGGAAAGCGTGGTCAGGAGGGCACCAACTTTATGGTTTTGTTTGTTAATAGAAGAGAAGCAGCAGCCAATGTGTGTGTTCATGTGAATGGTCCAGTAGAGAGGGAGAAATGGGTGCTGAGGGAGAGGAGGACGCACAGCGGGGGGCGGTCCCTGAGCAGGCAGAGGGCCTGGGCCCGGTGCACAGTGGAGGGGGTCCCAGCAGAGCATGCGGACAGCTCATCTTTAGGAATAGGAGAGGAGGAGCCAAAGATGAAATGAAATCCGATTCTGGTCCTGAATTTCATGTCCTTTAGTGGGTTGCGGTCTATAATTTGAAAAATCCCGCTCTACCTGTTTGCCTCTAACCTCACAGCCATGAGGATGCACTTTGCCCTCACTCATCCACAGAGCCATGAAGGCAAGCTCGGGGACTGCAGCCCAGGGGCATCCAAATTGGCATCGGATTTCCTGGGGCGTTTGGCAAACACCCAGAGTCCTGGACCCTCCCTGCTGCTCCTTCTCCCAGGTGGGCTGGGCACTGGCCGGCCGGCAGAGGGGAGGTATCTGGGAGCCACTTCCTCGATGCCACTTGCTGTTCCCTGAGAAGCGCGCTCTGTTCTGGGTGTGGGTGGATCACGGCGCTCCCTGTGTCACCCCAGAAAGATGCACAGACTCCGTTAGGCAAGCACTTCTGAAGAGCAGCGTTCCAAAGAGCAGTGCTGTGTAAAGCACCCCTCCTCCCCATGCAAACATGTGAAAGCAGGATTTTGCTTGAGCCCTGTTGTCCCAAAAGAGATGGCAGGCTGTTCTAGGGAATGGGGCTCTAGGCTCCCTGCACAGGGGGTGGGTGAGTGGCTGCCAGCTGGGGAGGGCAGCCCCTCCCCCCAGCCGTCCAGTGGCTTAGGCAAGTTTGGATGGCGGCTCTAAATCATTTTTAAAAATTAGAACCAAAAATGAGTGATTTTTTTTTAATTCCCTTGTCCACCCTCTGATTCTAAATGCAGACCCAGCCAGCGTGCCATTCCCAATAAATATACCTGTGATGGCTTTTTCCTCTGTTTTTAGCTCTCGCCGCGTCCTGCAGAGGGAGAGAAAAAGCCCGACCTGAAGCGCTGTCAGTCATGCCGTTGGTGGCCTCAGACTTCTCAAATTCTCTTTCTATTTTCTCCCCGCGTGCTCCTGGCCCGGTCTCCCCACCTGTGCCTGGCTCCCTGGCCCTCCTGGGCTATCGATCGCTCCCCCTCCGACTTCGATTTTATTTCCTCCCGCACTCGTCCTTAGAATCCAGAGGCGATTTCCTGGACAAATTAGAACATGGCCTGGGCCTTAAGTGCTCAAGTGTCTCCTTAACGTGATTGATCATTGCGACTGCCCAGAGAGCAGAACCAAATTGGAGTCTGTGGCGGGCGCCTTTGTTACAGGGATCATTGTCCGAGGGGGGTCTGAGGGGACCCTTGCTGGCCTCTTGGGGGTGCTCTGTGCGTGTGTGTATTTGTTTGTGTGTGTGTGTGCGTGTGCACCCAAGACCTGTAGCAGCCACCGTGGTTTCATGGGGACCTCCAAGGACAAACAGCTTCCCCAGATGGGAGACGGGATGTCTGTGAGGAAGCGTCGCTCTGTCTACTAAGGGCCTGTTTTTTTTTTTTGTTTTTTTTTGGTGGTTCTCCTGGGTTTCCTTCTGCAGAGAGCAGCCGGGGCACCCCCCAGACCACCTCCTCTTTGTCCATATGCCACAGAGCATGGTCCCTATCCCCCCACGGGGTCAGCCTTGGGACACTGACTCATGGCACCCACTGGGAGCTGCAGAAGCTGCCCCGGGCAGGCGCGGGCTGTGCGGTAGGTGGGGAGTTTCCTGGAAGGCCACTTCCTCCTTGCCCTGCCACATGGTCAGGCTGCAGAGGAGGAAGGACAGGCCACCCAAGCATCAGCAAGGACCAGGCCTCGAAGCAGCTCTCACCCCTCGGGGGTCGGGGTCCCTGTGTGTGGATTTCCAGGGCTCCCTCTGTCTCTGACCCTCCCCTCAGTCTACTTCTGAGCCACTTTTCTGCCCGCTAAGGTTCCAGCCTGAGGGTGGTACGGGGAACACAAGGGATGAAAGTCAGAGGCCAGCTTGGCCCTTGTTGGGAGCCTGGCAAAGGGTTGACAGAGGAGGGTGGGAGGGTGGGCAGAAATGATGTTTCCATCTCCCGAGCTCACCCTGCATGGCAGAAAGATCTGGGAGGCAGGAGAGCTGGGCTGTTTCTGACTCAGTTTCAAGTTTGCTGGGTGACTTGGGTTTCCATCTCCTTATTTAAGAAACCGGATCAAGGTGGCACACTTTTTCTGCAAAGGGCCGAGTGGTAAATATTTCAGGCTTGTGGCCCTGTGATCTCTTGCAGCTACTTGATTCCGTCCTTGGGGAGTGAGAGCTGCCATAGGCAAGTCACAGCTGCAGCGTTGGCCCCGGGGCAGCGGCTGCTGATCCCTGGCCTCAGGCTCCCTGGACTCAGGCTCCCTGGCCTCAGGCTCCCTGGACTCAGGCTCCCTGGCCTCAGGCTCCCTGGCCTCAGGCTCCCTGGCGGGTGTCCCCTAGTGCTCTGAGATCTGTGAGAGGTACCTGCCCTGCTTAACTTCTCTTCCTAACACTTACCCTGCCCGCCACAGTATCTGCTTACTTCTTTATGCATTTGCCGCCTGTCTCCTTGGCCAGCACATCAGTTCCATGCAAGCGGGAACGTGGACTAAATCCCCTGTGCCTGAAATACCGACAGAGCTCAACGAATACGTGCAGAATGATGGCTTAATCGAAGTCAGTGGTTCTCAACCTTCTGGCCCTTTAAATGCAGTTCCTCATGTTGTGACCCAACCATAAAATTATTTTCGTTGCTACTTCGTAACTGTAATGTTGCTACTGTTATGAATCGTCATGTAAATACCTGATATGCAGGATGGTCTTAGGCGACCCCTGTGAAAGGGTCGTTCGACCGTCAAAGGGGTCGCGACCCACAGGTTGAGAACTGCTGATCTAAGTGCTTGTGGCGGGCACATCACTGGTGCGGGGCTGGGGAGAGAGAGGGCACAGGAGAAAGAACCTCTTCCCAGGACTATAGGCCGATGTGGGCCCACAGTCGGGGGTTTGGGATCTCATCGTGGGTCATTATTTACCTGGCATGCACCCGAGCAGGCTCCCGTCCCTGCCCAGTCAACGGCCCTCCCTACTCCAAGGTGGTCACCCCTGAAAGTGAGGGTTACCCTTTACTTCTCTGTCCTTCCATCCCACACGCAATTCGTTAGCAAGTCCCGTCAATTCTCCCCCTGAAATGGCTCAAGTCCATCCAACTCTCCCCTCCACGGCCATCGTCCTGGCCGTAGCCTCCCTGGCCACTGGCTCCCAGCCAGGCCCCGTCCCCCCCCCAGCCCCATCACTTTCCATGGAGGCTGCAGGAGTGGTCTTTCAAAGACATAAAACAGAGAGGCCATGCGCTGTGACGGGTAGGGCACAAGCTCTGGGGACAGAGGGCTGCATTTGAGCCGTGCGACTTTGAGCAAGTGCCTGACTTCTCCCGAGCCTCACTTTCCTCCTCGGCAGCACGAATCTTCCCTCCAAGGGGTGCAGTGTGCATCGAGGGTGTGAATATGTGAAAAGCATTCAGAGCAGCAGAGGGTGGGGAGGGCTCAGCTATGTGTGCTGGTACCACGCCTCTCAACTGTTTAGGATCCTGCTCTGGCTCCCGCCCCAGCCTGGACGTACTGGCCCTGCCCGTGCCCGGTCCCCCCACTCTCTCCCTCACTCTTGGATTCTGCGATCGCCTGGTTTTCCAGTTGCCTGAACTCAGCACGCTCATTCTTGCCTCAGGCCGGTATGCTGTTCCCTCTTCCAGAATGTTCTTCCCTTCACCCCTCACACAGCTTATGCTTGGGTCTCTGTTCAGACATTACCTCCCTTAAGAAGTCCTCTCTCACTACCCCTACCAACATCAGCCCCTTGTTAGGCTATATTTTAGCCATTACTTGGTTTTTCTTGTTATTGCATTTGTTATAATAAATGCAACCTTTCCCCCTCCCCCTAATTTGCTATTTATTTTTTTCCTTTTTTCTTCTTCTTCTTTTTTTTTTTTTTTTGCTTCCATCAGGAGAGCACTGTGGCATCCTCAGCCTCTAGCACATGTTGGGCAAACATAGGTGCTCAGCCGTGATTTGTTGAGTAAGTGGCTCAAGATCAACTGCCTTGAACATTTGTGAGTGAATAAATGAGTGGATAAATGCATAGCCACTGGCACCTGCTTCTCCCCCTCCATTCACCCCCCCACTCTGACATGCGACCCCTCTGTGCCTCACACTGACCAGAGGCCTCCGTAACTGCTCAGTACCCTTTAAGCCAGTGGTTCTCAACCTTCCTAATGCCATGACCCTTTAATACAGTTCCTCATGTTGTGGTGACCCCCAATTTCATTGTTGCAAATTGAACATAATTAAAGCATAGTGATTAATCACAAAAACAATATGTAATTATGTATGTGTTTTCCGATGGTCTGAGGCGACCCCTGTGAAAGGGTCGTTCGACCCCCAAAGGGGTCGCGACCCACAGGTTGAGAACCGCTGCTCTAAGCAAACACCCCTCTTCTGTCTGCTGCCAGACACCATCCCTTAGTCTCCGCTCCCCACTTCCCTCGCCTCCACCTGCCTCATCACTTAACCAAACTGGGGTCCCTCAGGCTTCCTGGAAAAGGTTCCAGAGGGAGGACAGAGGGAGGACAGAGCAGGAGGGGCCCCAGGGTGGGGCTCTGTGGAGACGCCGGTGTCGTGGCTGGGCCCTGTGAGGCCAGCGAGGACAGGACAGCTGGGCTGGGCTTGGAGCTGAGAGGCAGAGGGTGGCCAGCCCAGGGGGGAGCTTGAGCAAAGGCGCAGGGGCAAGTGGGAACCTGGCGGGATGGCTAACACCCAGGTGGGCAGGTAAGTGTGGGGGGTGGGGGGAACATAGGCAGTGGGTGATGGGGGTGTGGCCCTGCATGATTGCCTTGAGTGAGGCTGAAGGGGCCACCAAAGGAACTGGAAGAGGGGCACTGAGGAAGGGGGGGTGACCATGAATCCTCGAGAGGGGGTGCTCGGGTTCTTAAAGGCTTAGGAGCTGGGAGCTTGGGCTCAGCAGGCCACAGGGGGGACAGCTGGCAGGCAGTGAAACTTGCTCGGAGTCCCGGACTGACCCATCATGGGGGTCTTTGGAGCCCGGGAGTGAGCTTCCCAAGGCAGGACTGTAGCCCCCGGGGGGAAGGAAGCTAAGGCCGCCCCTCTGGTGGCAGAGAGAGCAGAGGTAGAGTGGGGAGGGGTGGCCTGTGAGCCCAAGTGGGGGGCATCCCTGTGGCTGGCGTAAAAGGGCCTCGCGATGCCCTGTCTAGAACAGCAGGGATTTCATTCTCACAGTTTAGAGGAGAGATGTCCCAATTCCAGGCCCCATCCCCCTGCAAAGACTCTTGGCTGTGGATGGGCTGCAGAGAGGCCCCTTGGAGGAGTCTTTCCCCAGAGCAGTGGGGGGGGCGGGTAAGTCGTGAGCAGTGAGGATGTGGGCTGCCTTTTTAGGGGGCTTGGAGGGGAGGGGAGGAGGGGGCCTGGTGGCTAGAGACAGCAAATCAGGGAGGGTTTTTCCTTAGCCCCAGGGAGACCTGAGGGAGCCTTTTAGCCAGAAGAGGAGGAAGGACCAGCAGTGAAGGAGAGAAAGTGCAGGCAAGGAAGGTGAGGGTTCCTGGTGCGAGCCGCTGAGAAGGCGTTTTAGGCTGTTGGCCGTGCACCTTCTTGCTGAGAGGAGGGGAGGTGTGCCCCAGAAATCCTTACACAGAGGGAGGCTCCTTCCAGAAAACCTGGGAACTCTCCTTACCCTCTAGCGAGGATTCCCAAGGATACAGGAGAAGGGGTTGCAGTTGGGGAGGGCCTCCCGGCCATGACAGAGCAAGACTGAGCATCACCCCCTCCTCCCCCCGGAGCCCAGGCCTGGAGGAGCCCTGAGAGGGCTGCTGGGGGCCCAGCCTTAGAGGGGCTGGGTCTCTGGCCAGCATCTTTCCAGGGCTTACCGGTCTCATTCTGACCCCTGGCCACGCCCTCACACCTTGGTTGATGTGGATTCTGGTCTCCCTCGCTTGTCTGCCCCTTCCTCCCTGCCCAGCCAGTCCTCTAAGCTCACCCAGGCCCCGGGCACACACCATTAGCTGCCCCGGGCCAGTGCCCCATATGGGGCCCGGGAACAGGCAGATAGGATGTCCCCCGCACCCCTGGTGGGGACCCCTGCCCTCTGCTCACTTCTTGGCCTACCCAGGAATGGCTTCCGCTTCCCCTGCAGCATCCCAGGCCGCAACTTCGCAATGGCCAGCTATTCTTGGCTCCAGCCTGCTCGCTGCTACTAATTTCATGCCCCTGTGATCCAGGTAACGCTTTGCTGCCTCGAGCTACCACCCCCAGGCTTGAATCGCTTTTTCTCGCCCCGCAGGAGCCCCGCTGCCTCTGCCCGCCTCGCTCTTGAGGTGGGGGTTGCACAAAGCTGCCTCGAGAAGCCTGCGCCAAGTTAGCCTGCCGCAGCTCATGACTAATTTGCTGCACTCATTTCAAAGTGCCCAAATGGCATGCGAGGGGAGGAAGCTTCACCAGGGCCTGCCAGAGATACACGGGCTCATTTCAGGGCCTCCCTGCCCTAAGAAACCTCTTTACCTGGACGCTGAGCCCAGAATTAAATTCTTCCAGAAGAGGCGCTTAGCATGGAGCCTCTCAGCATGGCGGTGGAGAGGAAACGCTCCCCATCATAACGTGGGCCTCACATCTGGCCAGCTGGCTCCGCGGGCTTCTAAAATGTGTTTGAAGCGCCGCTCTCCCCTTCCCTGGTGTTCACAGACTGGGCCAGAGTGTAACCAATGAAAATGAGTTTCCGCCTCTCCATTGCAAGTGAGCAAGTGCCCTGTGCCCAGGCCACAGGTGGCTCCTCCCTGCTGAGCTGGTACCTGGGGGGCTTCTCGTACCAGGCCCCTCTGGGCCAGGGTCGTCCATAGGCTGGTTTTTAAAATATATAGAGAGGAAGGTATAGGGAGAGAGATAGAAACATCAATAATGAGAGAGAATCATTGATCGGCTGCCTCCTGCACGCCCCACACAGGATCGAGCCCGAAACACGGGCATGTGCCCTGACTGGGAATCGACCTGTGACCCCCTGGTTCATAGGTGGACGCTCAACCCCTGAGCCACACTGGCCGGGCCATAGGCTGGGTTTTGAGCCCCACCCCCACCCAGCGGGCCGTGGGGCTTTGCTGGGTTTGCACGGTGAGGGGAGAGGCTGGGAGCCTGCCCGGTGCTTCCCAGCTATAATATCCTCTTTAACACGGTCCGTGCTTATCAGCTGGCCGTGTCCATCCATTTCGGTGGCTGACAGAAGTGAGCGCTTTTCTCGTAATCTTTTTCTTTTTAACACTCCTCAGATCCACGGGCCTGTGGAAATGCCCAGGAGAATGGACAGTGGGTTTTAAGGGGAAGAAAGAGTTAACAGACAAGGGAGGGAAACCCCATCATTTGCTGGCTTGGGCAGGCCCCCTGCACTTACTGGCTGGGCAGAGGGAAGGGGCCACTCTGATGGAACCTTCAGGCTGGTCCCTGCTCACTGCAGGGAAGGTACGCGGGCTGGTAGTCCTGGCCACTGGTCATCCCAGGGACATGCTGCAATCCCAGGGACAGTGTTTGGGCTTGTGTGCCTCTGAGGCTGGCAGTCTCAGCTAGGGCGGTTTGTGGAGTGATAAGTATCTCCCATCTCATCTCCCCCCTACCCCTGGAATGGCTTCAGCTTCCCCTGCAGCATCAGAAGATCCTGCCCCCAGCACTCGCTAAATCTGCCCCTCTGTGCAATCATCCAGCCTCAGGCTTCCTATCTGCGAAGTGGGAGCAATCCCCGCTCTGCCTTGCTCTCACAGGCTGTGTTAAGAGCAAATGCACTGGGGTCTGGCCAGGCCCCACGTAAGCGGTTTTGTTCAAATACCAGTTACCTGGTACTCTGCGGGCTGTCCTGCTTGTTACCTGGGGCCGAGGGTGAGTGACTTTGCTGTTACTGCTTCCGGAGGCCAGCGCCGCGCCCTCGGGGCCCCAGGTAACTGTGGGTGCAGGGCAACTAGTGAAGGGCAGGGCGGTTGGATGAGACTTTCCAGGAGCAGTTTTCTCTGTTCCTCAGAGCTGGGCCTCGCTTCACAGAGGGTGGGAGAATTCAGAATGGTGACTGATGGGGTCTCTCTCTCATTAGCACCCTGAGGGGGCGAGGTGGATTCTGCTTCTGTCCCAGTGTGTTTGGAGATAATAGTGCCGTTTGCGCTGAGCTCAGCAGATTCCTCCCGATGCTGAGGAAAGCCTCAGGGTTTACGCCAACAAAAGCTTGGGCTGGAGTCCCAAGTGACAGACATCTCTCCGTGCCTCTGCCTGTGCCGTTCCCCCTCTTGGAATGCCGTTTGTCTCCGCTAGCACCCCACCTCCCAGATCTGTCAGGCAGCCTTCCCCCAATCTTTCAGGGAACGCCTGGGGAAGCGCCCAGCCCCGCTCTCTCCCTCCGCACCTATATCCATCCTGCTACAGCCTAGGACAGTGGTTCTCAGCCTTCCTAATGCCGCGACCCTTTCATACAGCTCCTCATGTTGTGGTGACCCCCAACCATAAAATTATTTTCGTTGCTACTTCATCACTGTAATGTTGCTACTGTTATGAATCGTAATGTAAATATCTGATGTGTAGGATGTATTTTCATTGTTACAAATTGAACATAATGAAAGCATAGTGATCAATCACAAAACGATATGTAATTAATTATATATGTGTTTTCCGATGGTCTTAGGCGACCCCTGTGAAAGGGTCGTTCGACCCCCAGAGGAGCCGAGACCCACAGGTTGAGAGCAGCTGGCCTAGGATTGCATGACACAGGCTCCCTGAGGGCATCGGCCACCGTGCGCTTTCTATTTTATACACCAAGCACCAGCTCAGTGTAAACAAAGGACGGGTTAAAACAGGAAGTGATACTGATCTGGACGGACAGTGGCCTCCCAGCCAGACTGAGGGCCGCGAGGATCCCAGCCTCTGTGTCTCCCACTCGCTGAGGCAGGGAAGCCTGCTCAGGAGGCCTCATCACCTCATAGGGTCCTGCCTGCGGCATCCGCCCACCTGCCAGCCCTGCCTTCCTGCTGAGTCATACACCATCCTCCACCTGCAATTATGCAAGACCCAACCCAGCCCCAGGGCTGCCATGTTGCACAGCTCTGAGGGGCTCCACTGTCTTACAGTCCACGGAATGGGGCCCCCTGTGGTGTGCAAAGCACAGCCTCTGCCGTCGTAGGCGGTAACCCAGTACCATTGCCCTCCCCTCCTCTGAGGCCACAGCTGGCCTTCGGGGTCCTTGGGTTCACCCCTGGAGGTAGAGGCCATGTTCATCAACCATGTTGCAGGGCACCTGGTGGGACAAATAACAGCAGAGCCTTTGAGGGCGTTCTCAGGTGTGGGGCCCAGGGGAGGTGAGCGATGGCATCCATTATCCCAAAGCGTCGCATTCCCTGAAGTCGCCCTATGGGATGACGGTTACGGGTTGCTCTGGAGGGAGCAGTACTCTTCCCATTCTTCTTGCCATGAGCTTCAATCAGAATTCAAATGTCTTTCTCTTTCCTTGAGTGAGATGGGAGAAGGTAGGCCCAGCACTCCTAGAAGCAAAGGAGATGAACACAGGCAGGAAATGCCAGCTGCAGGTCTGCAAAGTGCAGAATCAAGAATTGAATGTAGGTCTCACTGTGGAACGTTTCTTAGGAGCCTGAGAACGCCTCTGTGCAGACACCGCCTCAGGGAGTGCAGTCGTGGGGAAGTAAGAGTGCGGGGAGAGGGAAGTGAGGCCGGCCTGGACGAGAGCAAACTGGCTGCGGTATTGCTGGGCTGGCCACAGCTTCTCAGCCAACACAGCTGGTTGCTCAGACACCCAGGCTGTCGCCAACGATGCCGCGTGGAGCCTCCACATTTCGGAAGAGCCTGTTGAAGGAGAGGAAGGGCAAGCAGTGTCTCTCTTGTCTCTTTCCCATCGCCTGCCTCTTGCTGGTCAAAGTCTACCACAGGGGACTGCCTCCCTCCCCTTTCAGAGAGTGTCACTGGCCCCTCCCCAGCCACCAGGGAGCCGGTGGGGCCCAGGCAGTGCAGACACAGGGGTTTTCCCGCTTTGCTGGCCGCGGTGGCAGTGGCTTTAACACCATGGGACCAAGTTGCAAGGCAGAGGCCTGAGGGGCAGGCAAGGTGCGCAGATCCAGGGGGGTAGTAAACTCAGTTCAGGTTCTTGAAATCAGGGCATGCCACTTGCATAAATGATCCTAATTTCAGCCAAAGACTTAGTGAGCAAAGGCTGTGATGTAGTCAGCATGTGTAGCTTTTGTTACACTTAAAGGGGCAGAGAGACTGGCCTTCTTGTCTGGCTGGAGGTTGAATAAAAGGTCATGATCAGTTGTCCCTGTTTTTGTTGAGGAACTGAATTTTTAAAAAATAATAGAGATTCTTTTTTTTTAGTTGATTTTTAAAAGATATATATATATATATATATATATATATATATATATATATATATATATAATTTCAGAGAGGACGGGAGAGGAAGAGAGAGATAGAAACATCGATGATGAGAGAGAATCATTGATTGGCTGCCTCCTGCACAGCCCTCACTGGGTATCGAGCCTGCAACCCAGGCATGTACCCTTGACCGGAATTGCACCTGGGACCTTTCAGTCCACAGGCCGACGCTCTATCCACTGAGCCAAATCAGCTAGGGCTTTTAGTTGATTATTTTAATTTTAGAGAGAGAGAGAAAAAAACATCGTCAATATATGTGTGAGAAAGAAACATAGATTGGTTACCTCCTGTACATGCCCTGACTGGGAATCTAACCTGTAACCTGAGTATGTACCCTGACCGGAATCGAACCCGCCACCTTTTGTGCACGGGATGACGGTCAGCCAGCTGAGCCACAGGGGCAGGGCAAGGAACCGAATTTAAATTGCAACAGGAAGGCTGCAATTTCAGAAAAACCCTGGTTAGTAGGAACTCAGCTGTCTGAAACTCTCATTAATTAGGAATCTATTGCTGCTTAACAAAATATTGTAAATCTAGTGGCTTAAAAGAACACACACTTATTGTCTCACAGCATCTGTACGCCGGGCGCCTGGCTGCGGCTTAGCTGGGTCCTTCTCGGGGTCTCAAATGGCAGCCATCAAGGGGTTGGCCAAGGCTTCGCGGAGGCTTGACTGGAAAAGGCCGTTCCCATGCTGGTTTGGGTTGTTGGCAGGAGTCAGCTCCTTGCAGTTGTAGGCTGAGTGCTTCGGTTTCTTGCTGGGTGTTGGCCAGAAACCATTCTCAGCAACCAGCGGTCTCGCCTGCAGTCCTTACCACGTGGGCGTCCCCAGCATAGCCACTTGTCTCCTCCGCGCCATCAAAGGAGGAAAAAGACTTCAGCAAGATGGTGCTACCATCTCATGTAACACAGTCCCATGCACAGCATCATGTATACCTGCCACCACTGCTGTTTTCTCTTGGTTAGAATCCAGTCTCGGGTCCTGTCCACACTCAGTGAAAGGGATCATACAAGGGCGTGAACACAGGAGGCTGGGATCCTGGGGCCACCTGAGGAGTCTGCCCACCACACCTCATTTTGCTAGAATTCTATTTACAAGCAAAGGCAGCAAATATGTAAAAAAAACACCACGTTTATTCAGGAATTAGGTTGAAGAAAAAAGCCCCATGGGATGTGCTGAGTCAACCTACATCACCATCGGCAGCCCCCTCTGTCCCAGAGGAAAGATGGCCCAGGGTCCAGTCCATTCTGCCTGCCTGCCCCCATCTTTATGCCTCCACCCCCTCCTGCTCTTTGTTAAGCAGAAAAACGGGCTCAGCCAGCAGAAGGGAGACACAGCCTTACTCACTTGTCAATATTTAAGCTTTCCAAGTTTTCTGCTTTTCAATATACTAGAACAGTGGTCGGCAAACTGCGGCCCCTTGAGTGTGGCTCTTCCACAAAATACCACGTGTGGGCGCGCACGTACAGTGCGATTGAAACTTCGTGGCCACACTCAAGGGGCCAAAGAGCCGCATGTGGCTTGCGAGCCGCAGTTTGCCGACCACTGTACTAGAACATTCAGTTACCGAAGAAGCCCCCATTCCTAAAACACCAGGCAACCGGAGCCTGCTCTGCTCGAAAAGGCAAAGACAGGTTCTGCCTCCCACGTGATGGTCCTGCATGGGCTTGCCTTGGACTGAGCAGCCACGGAACCACGGGCGCCTCACTGGGGGCTGGCATCGGGGCAGTCTTGGCCCCCGTTTGCAGCCAGCTGTTCCTCTGGGCCTTTTTCCCTTTCTCCCGCCTGCCTGCCTGCCTGCCTGGCCTCACGTAGGCCCAGCCACTGTGTCAAGATGTAATTGACTGAGTGCCTCGGACCAGTCCAGGCTGCTGAGCCCATCAGGGCAGGAACAATGAGGTGGCACCTCAAAGGAGGAAGGCTATTTCTAAGGCTATGGTTCATGGGCCACGCGGGCGGTGATTATCATTTTAATTGCAAGGCTGCCATGGCCTTGCATTCAGGGTGCAGATTTCAATGACCAAAAGCACTCTGCAGGCTTACAAAGGACGGTGGCCGCGTCTGTGCTTCAGACTGGAGGAGCCCATTATGACATCTGCCTTTCTTGGCCTCTCCTTTGCAGCAAGATGCCCAGAAAAGAGAGATCTGACTTCTGTTTCAAGGTCTGACTCACATCCCAACTCCTCTGGGACCTGTCCCCAAACCCACAGCCATTCCCATTCCCTCAAGTACTTAGCCCCCTCCTCCCACTCCCCCACCTGGAATTCCCTCAGAACACACTGATCCTACCTCTGGTTTGCTGGGGGGAGGTCACAGAATTCTAACGTCACTTCCTGTGGTGTTTCGAGATGTTAAAAAAAACCTTCACACTCTGTCTTACACCCCCAGTGGTACACTGCACTCTTAATGGGCAGGAGCACCTGTTATGCTCTCTAGCAGGGATCTTCAACCTTTTAAAAAAAATGTTTTTATTGTTTTTTTAGATAGAGAGAAAGGGAGAGGGAAAGAGAGATAGAAACATCAATGAGAGCCCTAACTGGTTTGGCTCAGTGGATAGAGCATCGGCCTGAGGGCTCAGGGGTCCCAGGTTCGGTTCCAGTCAGGGGCATGTACCTTGGTTGCGGGCACATCCCCAGTGAGGAGGTGTGCAGGAGGCAGCTCATTGATGTTTCTCTCTCATCGATGTTTCTAACTATCTCTCTCCCTTCCTCTCTGTAAAAAATCAATAAAATATATTTTTAAAAAAAGAAACATCGATGAGAGAGAGAATCATTGATGGATTGCCTTCTGCATGCCCCCCACTGGGGATTGAGCCTGCAACCTGGGCATGTGCCCTTGACCACAGTCAAACCCAGCATCCTTCAGTCCTGGCGCTCTGTCCACTGAGCCAAACCGGCCAGGGCCAGTGTTGTGTCTTTAGATAAGTATATTGAGGGATAATGTTCACACAGTAAAATCCGCCCTAATAAGTGGACAGTTCTCCGAGTTTTGTAAAACACATACGGTTGCTGCACAGCTTCTGTAGCCATAGGTTCCAGCACATTCTGCTCAGGAATTCTTTATTGTCTGTGGGCTCCTGTACTCTGTCTATAATACCCATGTGCTGCTTCCAGGAAATGCCCAGTTTGGCCAGTCTAGGAGCCTTTTCCCCAAATGGCTTTGACATTTAGTAGCTGCTCTATTGCCGGAGCTAATCCAGAGTCAGAACAACGTTTCTCTGCAGGGGTCAGGGCCCGGTATGTTTTTAAGAGGCCTCACTTGGTCGCAAGAACCAAGGATGTGGTTGAGTCATAACGAAGTCCGTGTGGGTAACTCTGGAGTTTGACTGTGGGCCAAGAAGGCTGATGGGGCAAATCTGTTCTTTGTAGACGTACACTGAGTCCTGTTCACCTTGCCTCGTCCACAGGTGGGACGGGGAGACTAGGGGGAGTGTAGCCTGCAGACCACTGGGGGCCACTCTGCGGGCAGGGGCAATGCTTCCTCCTTCCTTATGTCCCGAGCACCTAGCACGGCTCATATCGGTGTCTGTGTGTGGAGTGACCCAGGGAGTGATCCTGGGTTGGAGATGGGTCAGGAGTGTCTTACCCGTGTCTTGTAGGTTTCTGAAGACAGGAGGGAGAAGCCCCCCACAGGAGCCCTGTCTCTCTGCTCTGGGGGACCCCTCCCCTCATTCCCGAGTAACCTCAGCGGCCTCCTCACTTCTGTGCTTACAGAATTACTTTGAGAGCTACCTTTCCATCGCTTCCACCGTGCCCTCCGTGCTGTGCCTCGTGGCGAACTTCCTGCTTGTCAACAGGTAGGCACGTTCCCCCCTCTCCCAAGCCCGACCTCCACGACCTTCCCTTCCTGCCTCTTCCACTGCCCTTTGTCCATAGCTGCTGCTTTTCTGCCTGCTTAAAGGGTGGCCGCCAAGGTAGGAGGCAGGCAGCTCAGGCTCCTCCGTGAAGATTGGGAAGTCAGATCGGTTACCTGGGGCCCTGCCGGTGGGAGGCCCCGCCTGGAAGCGGACTCTCTGAGCCACGCTCTGTGACGTGGCATCAGCAGCCAGCAGGAGACGGGGGGACATGGGTCTTCTCCCATCTTCCTCTCCAGGGGGCCTATCAATGGCTGCCCTGGCTGTGGGCCTTGCAGTCGAGGGACACCACCTGGATGGTGAGGCGGGGCCCGGAAGCAAGTCTTGTGGAAGCTGGGCTTCCAAGCTTTTCTGAGAGCAGGTTGAAGAGAAGAGCCTGGCATCCCATGCGTCTGGCTCTGGCTGTGGGGACTGGCTCACCTAACTGCTCGGCGCTAAGCTGGTGACACCAGCGCGTGTGCCAGCTACTCACAACCTGTGTTTAGTGAGGGGCTGGGAGAGAGCCGCCATCTGGACGCGCCATGGAAGAAGGAATGGCTTAGGAGACAGCCAGGCCA
Source organism: Myotis nattereri (assembly GCF_964212035.1). Lineage (NCBI taxonomy): Eukaryota > Metazoa > Chordata > Mammalia > Chiroptera > Vespertilionidae > Myotis > Myotis nattereri. The sequence goes on along the minus strand of NC_138088.1, from coordinate 19,135,419 downwards.
ATAGCATGGCCTGTAGACCCCGCTGGGTGGGTGGCTGTTGCCATCCATCCTCAGTCAAGGTTTACAAGGCCAACAGCCGCAGCTACTGTGCCTGCCTATTCCCCGAGCTACCGCCAGGTGACAACAGTGGCTACGTCATGTTTCAGAAACCTGAATTGGGGCACAACCTACTGAAACCTTAAATCTCTAATGGCAAACCCGTTTTGCCTAACTTTGTTCAATTTGTAGTGATTGCCTGGATTTCTGGTTGAACAGGAATCTAAGGCACGTTTGGCCTTGGGGAGGGTGCTGGGATGGATTAGTGATGTCTGCCTGAGTACAGAATAGAGGGGGCAGCACATGTGCCTCCTGTGTCTAAGCCTGCACTGGCCAGTCTTTCCAAACGTTACGCTCTGGGGCTGTTCCAATGACCTGCTGTGTAAAAATTATCCCAGAGCGTAGTGGCTTACAACAGTAACCATAATTAGTATCTCATGATCCTGGGAATCAGTGGGCTCGGTTGGCAGCTCTGACTTGGTGTCTCATGTGGTTGCAGACAGCTGGGATTGGAGCTGGCCTCCTTGGGGGCTCCTCTCCTCCACTCCTGTCCCCTCCCCTCTGCTCCCCTTCCCTCCCCTCCGCTCCCCCTCCCTGTAGTCTCTCCCATGTTGGCCTCAGGTAGTAGGGCTTTTCGTATTGTGGCTGAAGAACAAGTGCTCCAAGAGACAAGGCAGAAGCCACGTGGTTCTCATGACCTACTCTCTGCAGTCACATGGTGTCACTGCGTCACCGACTGCTCAGGGCAGTCACAGAGCCCCCTGGTTCCCAGGGGACAGAGACCCCTCTCTCAATGGAAAGAATGTTGAAGAGTGTGCACCCATCTTCAAACCGAAGTGCAGCCTGGAAGAGCAAGAAGGAGAACGGTGCTCAGATGGCCTCAGGGCCCTTGTCCTGGCACATGGGGCTACCTTCTACCTTCAGTGTCCTAGGAGGTGAGGGTGCAGCCCCCAGTTCCCCAGCCCTGAGGAGGTGGAGGAATGGAGCTAGGAGCAGAGCCAGGGGTTCCCTCAGCACTGTCAGCCCCTGGAGGGCACAGCTGGGTCCCTGGCAGTGACTTGAAAGAGAGCATGAGGACAGGAGGGGGATGGAAGAGGAGGGGGATAGCCCCATGGGGAGAGTCCCTCGGCTCCTCACTACCCTCTCTCCTCTCTAGGCCTCTCTCATGATCCTCTGTCCACTCGCTTGTGCAGCTGGGCTTGCCCAGGCGCACATAAATGAGAGCTCCTACCCCTTCCTGATCTGGAGACTCTATCTGAGCTGTAACAAGGGGTGATGCCTGCAGATCCCCTGTTGTATCACTTAGGCTGCACAGCAACCCAGAAGGGCGGCTGTGACATGACTGAGTTACCTAGCGGTTATGAAGTCCAGGTCAGGAGCCATCCTGGGGCTGGGTCAGCAGTGGCAGGGAAGGCCCTCCTAGGGCCCTGGGAGAGTAGAATACTTTCTAGGACAGTGATGGCGAACCTATGACACGTGTGTCAGAGGTGACATGCGAACTCATTTTTTTGGTTGATTTTTCTTTGTTAAATGGCATTTAAGTATATAAAATAAATATCAAAAATATAAGTCTTTGTTTTACTATGGTTGCAAATATCAAAAAATTTCTATATGTGACACGGCCCCAGAGTTAAGTTAGGGTTTTTCAAAATGCTGACACGCCGAGCTCAAAAGGTTTGCCATCACTGGGCTAGGAAGAGCATTGAGCACTTCTGAACACGTGCTTCCTCCTTTGATCCTTTCCACAGCCTAGAACAGGAAACTTACTGCCTTGTTTTACAGGTGGTCACATGGCTGATAAGAGGGTGCAGCCAACATTGGAACTGGAATCCTTCTCCCCCACATCTGTGCCTGGAACCTCGGGCCCCCGACCTCCTAGTTCCCCAGGTTTTCCGGCCCCTCCCTGCAGCCAGAGCCACACCTCAGACCCTTCACCTGAGGGCTTGTCCAGCCCTGGCTTCCAGCTGCTGGAAGGAGGGAGGTGCTTCGGAAGGCTTGGGTCTGCCTGCAGTGGGGACCCGGGGCTGCAGTGGGGGCCCTGGGCTGCAGTGGGGACCCGGGGCTGCAGTCGGGACCCGGGGCTGTAGTGGGGACTCTGAGCTGCAGTGGGGACTCTGAGCTGCAATGGGGACCCGGGGCTGCATTGGGGACCCGGGGCTGCCGGTTGGGCAGAGAGCTGGCCCTGAGGGCTGAGCACTTCAGGCTTCCTCCAGAGGTCCAGCCTGCCCAGGCCTGGCCTTGCCCTCCGCTGGCCACGGGAGAGGGGTGAGGGCAATGTGGGGAGTGCTCCAAGCCACCCCGGAAGGTGGTTTGAGGCTGAGCTGTTTCTTGTTTAATGTGCGAGAATGAAATGTCTCGTTTTCTTGCCTCCTGGAGAACCCTGGCTTTCTCTGACTGGCTCATCCATAATCGCCAAGCGTTTTATTATGCTCAATCCGCAGCATCATAAATACTTATGAGGAGGATTTACATGTGGGAGATTTGTGAAGAAATCAGTCCCCTGGGGTCCCGAGCCTCACAAGCAAGCGGGTGGCGGAGCTGGCAGCCAGCCTGGGACGGCTGGCAACCCTCTCCATGTCTCAGGGCCGTGTGACCTGCCCCGGGTCCAGGTGCTGGAGCAATCTTGGCCTTCCCCTGTCCCAGCGCAGAACACCCACACCGGGGCAACACTTGTCAAGACTTCCCCTAAAATCCCAACAGCATCACCATCCCCTGGACCACTTTCAGAGAGTGGAGCCAGCGTGCCCCATTAGTGTATGTGGGGCAGGCTGCACTAGCATGTATCATAAAGCTTTATGAGCATTGAGAATAGCCCCGGGCCAGGTCCGAGCGCCTGGGGCCCACGGAGGAGAAGGGGTTATGCAGCCAGTAATGAGCAGGCCAGAGGAGACCCGTGCAGGTGAGGGGCCTTATGGGGAGGTGGAGGCAAAGGTGGCTTGCGTTGCTTTTTAATGCAGGTGGCATTTACCTCCTCATCCTTGACTCTTCCCTCCCCTCCCCACCCTGTGGGTGCTGGGTGAGAAGTCCCCGGCTCTCTCCAAAGCTTCCATCCTGTTCAAGTAGCTACGTACGGGGTGGTGACAGGCACAGGAGCTCCTGCGAGGCCCCAGAGCTCCCGAGGTGGACTGTCCTGCAGGGCCTGTGAGGAGGTGGGTAGAGGCAGAAGCTATCCCAAAGCCGCTGGAAACACTGCAGATGTTCACAGCTGTCTCCCTGCCACGCTGAGGGGTCAGGAGGCAGAGTGACTGGGAGGCTCAGGCCCAGTGTGAAAGCCGCCCCTGCACTGCTGGTACCCCTGCTTGTCCACGCGTGTATCCAGCTGATGTTTGCCGGGCGCCTGCCAGGCCCCGTGCCAGCCCTCAGGATAACAGCTTACACAGGCCCTGTTCTGTGTAGCTCCGTACCTCCTGGTCTGGCCTGTTCCTTCTTTTTGCCCCAAGGAACTGTTAGCACCTTTGGGCATTTGTCCCCAGCCTCTCTCCACTGGGTGTCTCCAGATTTAGAATCATCAGCTGGAAGGGACTGGCAGTGAGTCAGTGGCAGAGCTGGCCATGACTCCAGTCTCTGAGGAGTCCCTGCTGGCTCTTCTTTTGGGGGTGAACGGGGCAGCTCCAGCTGCTGGGGGAGGGCGCGGCACTGTGTGGCAGCGTTGAGTGTGTAGGATCACCCCAAGCATCAGAGGGAAGGCCTGCCCACCAGCCTCCAGGGCACCTGTGTGCACTTACACAGATGCTCAGGGCCCCGGGGGTTCAGGTGCTCCACCTGGCTGCCCACCAGCTCCTGCCCAGGCCTAGACCCCTGCGAACCCCAGGAAGATGAGTCTTAGTGTGGGGCTCCCCAGAAATAGACCCCGGAACAAGGATTTTATTTAGAAGTAGTGTATTTGGGAGGTGGCGGTAGGAAAGTGGGGAAGGCAGAGGAAGGAAAGGCAGGCAATAGAGAATGCCCATGGGGTATGCCACGCCTGACCTGCCAGGGAAGCTCTCGGCTCCTGGAAAGCACACACCCCGTGGGAGGGAGCTGGGGTGTTTATCCACCCCCTTCCTGGGCACTGGTTGAAGTTTGCTCTTAGCAGGTGTTAATCACCTGTCACTTGCAGCCTGCTTCCTAGTAGGAGGGCGGGCTCCCTGAGCATGTGCTCCCAGCTGGAGGCCCTGATTGCCTGCCTCTTTGTGTTAGTTGGCACCCTTAGGTCCGCACAGCCTCTCCTGCAGGTAGACTCAGTCCCCTCCCTGTGGTACAGATGACACAAGAGACACAAGAAAGATGTTCTCATTCTTCACCTGGGAAGTTCCAGTAAGGTCTGCCTCCGGGCTCTGCCGCGCTGGGGCTCCGCAGACCCGGGTTCTAGTCCCAGCTCCCCACAGCCTTCACACGGCTCTGGACCACCCCTTCACTTCTTGGGCTTCCTGCTGCCCCGGGAAACAGAGGCAGCACCGGCTCCGTCAGCCGCATCAGAAGGGAACAGATTAGCCTGGGGCCACAAAAGCACTAGAACATTTTTTTCTTGCTTTTCATGTTCATCATTTCACACCTATTTATGTACGTATATATTTTTCTACCTTTCAAATCTTTTTTTTTTTTTAGTCAAAAAAAGAAATTGTGTATAACTAATCTGGCGTTTCTCCCAGCCCTCACCCACTGGTTAGCAGGAAAATTAACTTAACTTCCAATCCGATTTAAAGCTTAGTCTAATCTGATGATTTAAACAGCCTCTTTATTATTATTTTTTTTTGAAGCAGCCTCTTTAGATGATGTTCTCTCTCCCTGGAATAAGAATGTGCAGTTTCTCTGAGAGTCAGCCTTCCCTCTCCTCCCTGAAGGGCAGTGCCTGGGCAGGGTGGGGGGTGGGAGGAGTGTAGGGCTTACATTCGGGGTGGGAGGTGGGGCAGGGGCCTGGCCCTGAGCTGCACAGCTTGGCTTCAGCTGCTGCCCACAATGGAGACCATCCCAGGCGAACCCTGCCCTGGCCGCTTGTCTGGACCACCCGTGCTTCCTTTATTCCAGGGGAGGCACTGGAGTGTCTATTCTGAGACCAGACTGCAGCCAGACCTGGGTTCAAGCCAAATGACCTTGAGCAGGTTCCTCAGCTTCTCTGACCTCAGTGTCCTCCTCTGTGCCTGTGGGATAGGTAGGAATGCCTGTGGAGCTGGTGGGTGAAGTCAGCGTTAGCGCATAGAAAACGCTTAGTGGCGGACCTACACAAATTAAGTGCCCAGTGTTTGCTGTGACCACGATAGGGATGACGTGTTCCTTCTTTCTCTTTCCTCCCCGCCTGCTCCTCTGTCAAACACTAGAGCAAGTCAGCAGGAGCTCCGCCCTGTGGCAGGAGGAGCAGGGGGCTCGCCCCAGGCGCCCTCATGCTCTGTCCTGAACCTCGCAGCAAGACAGAGAGAAGCAGCGTTCGCCGAGCATTTGCTCTGAGCCGGACGCTGCCCGCTGCACTCTGCACACACCCCTGTAGAGGTCCGCACAGCCACTCCTGCAGGTAGACTCAGCCCCCTCCCTGTGGTACAGACGCAGAAGCTGAAGCCAGAGCAGTTGAGTCACTTATCCAAGGCCACACAGCGAGTGCTCTGGGAAGGGCAGGATTCAGACCCAGGCCTCCTCACTGCAGATGGACAGTCCCAGTCCCTGAGCTCCCCTGCTTCCCTTAAGAATGTCCCCCACCCCCGGCCTGGCCTGGAGCCCGAGGGGGTCTCTAACCACTTCTGCATCTTCACCCTAGAGTTCCGGTTCATGTCCGTGTGCTGGCCTCGCTGTCTGTCATGCTGGCCATCTTCGTGGTCATGACCGTGCTGGTGAAGGTGGACACCTCCTCCTGGACCCACAGCTTCTTTGCTGTCACCATCGCCTGCATGGCCATCCTCAGTGGCACCTCCACCGTCTTCAATAGCAGCGTCTTCGGCATGACGGGCTCCTTCCCTATGAGGAATTCCCAGGCGCTGATATCAGGTGAGAGCTGGGGTCCAGACAGCCGGCCAGGTTAGTCCCGCCGGTGACACATGAAGGAGCCAGAGGGGAGCACATGGCCGCCCTTTGAGAAAAGGAAGTGAGTGTTAGGTGCGTTTCCATGACCTATTATTGTGTTTTGTTTTGCTCAGAAACCTGCAAATGGCATGCTCACCTGGCTGGCACATTGGTGCTGGCCGTTGGCTGGAAGTTCAGCCAGAGCTGGGGGTGGGGCCAGGTTTCCTCTCCACCCAGGCCCTGCCGTGGCTGCTGGGCTTCCCCGTGGCAGGCTCTGGGCCACAAGAACAGGCATCCCAGGAGACCCAGGCAGAATGTTATTTTCTTTTATGATTTCGTCATTTAGGGTCACTTCCACCAGAACCATAAGCCGGTCTGCACACTGTCTCAGTGGGCGCGTAAGAAAATTACATCGGCAGAGGCAGGTGGAAGGGAGGGCAGGGCTGCAGCCAGTCTGCCTCCCAACTGCATTCCCTGAAACGGCATTCCTTTCTTCCCTTCCTCCTTCTCCCCTCTCCCTTCTCTTGTCTCCTCCCTTCTCTTTATTTTTCCATTCCCTTACCTTTCCCCCTTCTTTTCTCCTTTTCCTCCCCTCTACCTGTCATTTCCTCCTTTCTGATTGTATAGAAGACCTGCTATCTGTTGGGGATGCAAAGATGAACAAGACTCAGCCGCTCAGGAGCTGACAGCCTAGTAAATAAACTCTGTGCCCTGGACTTTGGCATTGTAAGGATTTGGTGGTGGGGGGGGGGGGGGGGCTGGGGGGGAGGCTGATGCGGGCTGTGGGCCAAGTGCTTTAGCTGACATTTTGATGCTGACCCTAAGCCTGGTATTTCGCCCTCAGCAGTTCCGTTCTCTTACCGAGATGTCCCAACAAGATTAAAAGGAGTTGGGTCAGGTGGGGAGACCACCACCCCGTAAAGCAAGACTGGGGGCACAGCCGCTCTGTTGGGTATCTCCACACACCCCGTCACGTGGGGTAGTGCTGTGAGCATTTGCCCACTTGAGAAGAATTTCACAAAGAACCCACTGTGTGCCCACAGTGAATATGCCAGGTCGTATGTGGCAGGGATGACAAATACCTCAGCAAGGGTAGGTCCCCTTCCCACTCCCACGCCAGTACCAGACATCACTAATAGATCTGGATTGTTCCTCCTGAGCCTCTAAATCAAGCATGTCAAACTCAAAGGCAAACATGGGCCAAATAAATGAGGCAGGTGGCCCGCAGGCCGCGAGTTTGACATGCTTGCTGTAAATCCTTCTCAACACAGCCCTGGAGGCGGCTACTGTCCAGGGATCAGAGTTAGATGTGGCCTCAAATCTAATTGCTATTTCTGATACATGATTGAACTCAGATGTTCTGGTTCTTGAGTCTGTGCCCTTGGGCCTAAAATAAAATAAGAATGGACCCATTGTTGAGTTTCTGGAGTGCAATCAATGTATCCGAGCAGTGCTCCCAGAAGGGCATGCCTAGGCTGGAGGAATGGCCACTGATGCTGATCCAATCCCTTCTGTCATCCCCGTCTGAGAGAGAACTGTCCTTCCCTCAGCTCCCTCCGTCTGCTGGAAGATGTATTATTAATAAAGCGTCAACCATGCTCGTTACCTCTCAGGGGCCAGTGACCAAACACACCGTTAATGTTGGCAAGAGCCCTTCGGGTTCGTCTGGCCACCCACGAATCTAGAGGAGGGAATGGATGCTCCCTGAACTTTTCAGAAAGTCCAGTTCTGAAAAAGTGTTGAAACCCAGTACTCACACTTCTGTATTCGTTACCCCGGGCCCTGAGCCTTTGTCATCACTGTGCGCAGCCCCCGTGGGCACCCATCACGCTGGAAAGTCCCCAGGGTCCACTTTCCCGGAGGCCCCAGTGCCACCTCGCCAGCCCCGGTTTTTCGTCAGGAGGAGCCCATCTGTGAATTCTGTGCATGTAGGCATCTGAAGAACAATCCATCCGTTCTATACTGGTTTTTTTTCAATCCCTCATTTGCATGTATTTCCATAACTGATGAGATAAAAGGAGGGAGTCATGAAGGATGAGCTCCCCGAGGCCTGGGTTGTTGTTGATGATAATATTGTAAATTTTCTGCGACTTGGGGAGGGAGGGAGGAAAATCAATAGGCAGCGATGTTAGATCTGCTCCTCGGGGCAGCCGGGGAATGTCTTACTGAGTTCAACCCCAGTTCTCACAAAACGCCCAGGTGGGGATTACAGCTTCTCAGAAGTTGGCAGCCTCTTGGCAAAGGGTTTACTCTGTTGTAGCTGCTTTGATGTAGGAAGGACAGAAATAGCCAAACACCTAATTGAGAATCTGAGGGGATTTATATAGTACTTCTCTGTGCCAGGTGCTCTTCTGAGCACTTTTATGTAATAATACTTTTAATCCTTATAACCACCCTAAAAGGTGGGGTTTATTAACATCCCCAGTTTTAAAGATGAGGAAATGGGGGGCACAGAGAGGTTAAGTGACTTGCTGATGCTCACACAGCCAGAGTGGGAGAGCCAGGTTTGGACTCAGATGTTCTGGTTCTCGAGTCTGTGCTCTTAATCACTGTGCTAGCTGTTATTTCTTTGCCTTCCTTTGAATCCCAGCCTGTGACTAATCGAGCTCATGCTGACAAGGTTGGGGTCATCCGTCAGTGCCGTGGGTCGTTCCGTGCAGAGTCACAGAGGTGTCGGTGGAGTGTGGGTGAGGCAGTGATGATGGGCATTATGGTGGACAAGGGCCAGAACTGCCCCGCTCCCAATTCTGCTCTGTGCAATGCCGGGCAGATAAGTGGTGCCCGGTCAGAGCTGCCTAATACAGTGGCAAAGCACTCCATCCTACACGCAGAGTGTGCTGTTTGCTGTCTGCAGTCAGCCGCTTCTTGCTTCCTTGAGAATCAAAATTCACTTATTCAGCCCTAGCGGGTTTGGCTCAGGGGCTAGAACGTCGGCCTGCAGACCGAAGGGTCATGGGTTCGATTCCAGTCAAGGGCATATGCCTGGGTTGCGGCTCGATCCCCAGTAAGGGATGTGCAGGAGGCAGCCAATCAATGATTCTCTCCCATCATTGCTGTTTCTATCTCTCCCTCTCTTTCCTCTCTGAAATCAATAAAAAAAAAATATTTTAAAAAAAGTTCACTCATTCAGCCAGTCGGTCCAACGTAGCCACTAGGCACTGACTGTACTGGGACCGAGGGTTGTGTCTGTGTTCAGTGCTTTCTCTGTTCTGTGTCCCATTCCCCCCACTACAGCCTCATGTGATGACAGGGCAAGCATTAGCCCCATTTTCCAGGCACATCAACAGAGGCAGAGAGGAGTAAATGATCTGCTCACATGTGTAACACATATAACTGCTGATTCTGGGTCAGTAAAAGTTGGAGGGTTCGACAGAAAAGAAAGACACATTCCTTCTCCCCCAAATAACTGTATGATCATGGCAAAGAGGGGACTGGCGTTTGTTTAAAGTCTACCTTGTGCGGGGCCCTTTCCAACCTCATGTCACTCAGTCCTCAGAGCAGCCATGGAAGGAGGGGCTGCTATCCCCATTGTACAGATGAGCAGACTGTGGCTCCAGGATGTCATGTCAGCACCCGGGTCCCAATGCACATGGCAGTCAAGGGTCAGGCGTACATCTGTTTGGGTCCTGGACCTCTGGGTCCACCAGGTGTTGCAGCCTTCCCTGCTAGTAGCAGTGAAAGGTGCCACATGGTCACATGCGTCACAGGTCAAAGCCCTTGGCAAGAGAGAACATTCCATGTGGTGGAGCAGTTGCATGCGAGTGCGTGTGTACGTGTGTAAGAGTGTGAGGATATGTGTGCGAGTATATATATGACTGTGGGTTACTATGTCTGTGTGTGAGTATATGTGTGTGCATGGGATAGAGTGTTTGAGCATGTATGTGATAGTGTATGTGTGTTGTGTGTGAGCGTGTAAGATAGTGTAGGTGTGTGGATATGTGTGTGTACTGATATGTGATAGAGTACAAGCATTATGTGGTAGCGTATGTGTGTGTAGTGTGAGTGTGTGTTTGTGTATGTGATAGGGTATGTGTGTGAATATGTATGTATGCATGCATCCATGTGTTCACATGTGCATGGTGCCAAAGCTGCCTTGGGGTGCCAGGTAAGTTCCTGAGTCCAGGTGGGCGGCACCAGGGCATGGTGATGGGTGAGGGCTGCCCAGGTCAGAGAGCCTGGCTCCCAGGCAGCAGGAGAGCTGTGCTGGACACCCCCCGAGCCTCTCCCCAGTGTGGGTGGTGGGTGGTTTGAGCGGAAGAGGAATTAGTTCTCTGAGGTGTCACGCCCCTCATCTAGAATTTCTGACCCCACTGGGAGGGCAATAAAGAGAGATGGCGGGGTGTGTTCTCCTTCCAAGGAGCATGCCCGAGCCGCCCCCCCTTTGTCCCCCACAGCGTGCATCTCCTAAACTCTAAGAGACCCCACGAGGCTTGCAACCAGGGCAGCAATGGGCAGCGGCAGTTCACCCCAGACAAACCCCCTGAACCTGCCCCCAAGGCCCCTCTTCTCTGACTTCTTAGTGAGCCAAGCAGCCCAGCCTGGACCCATCTCCCCAGCCCTTTCTTGTTTCCCTGTTCCCACATTTAGTAAAGGTCCTCTAAAATTAAAACGAGAGAGAGAGAGAGAGAGAGAGAGAGAGAGAGAGAGAGAGAGAGAGAGAGAGAGATGGAGGGTCAAGGGACAGAGGGGAAACTAGAAAACAGGCAAAATCTTGGAGGCCATTTGCCCGCCTCAGACAGAAGCCTCTTCCAAGCCCATCAGAGAGCCTGGGGCAGGGACACGAAAACGCTGTCCTCTTAGAGCCGGAGAGCTCGCGGCTGCAGAGCCCCTAGTGTCGCCAAGGAGCCAGGACACAGAACTGCAGCATTGTCCTCAGCGGGGAGAAACTATTTTGATTCTTTTAAACTTGAGCAAAGAGGAGGCAGCCTGAGATGCAGGGAAGATGGACCCATCCCTGACCTTTTCCCTGACGTCCTGTGCTCCCTGCAGGAGGAGCCATGGGCGGCACCATCAGTGCCGTGGCCTCCCTGGTGGACCTGGCATTGTCCAATGATGTGACGGACAGCACCCTGGCCTTCTTTCTGACCGCGGACGTCTTCCTAGGGCTCTGCATCGGGCTCTACCTGCTGCTGCCCCGGCTGGAGTACGCCAGGTGAGGCCCCGCCTTGCGCGCTCTCAGTTCACTCTTTTATGTGGTTCTATCTTTTATATTCACTGATGTTCTTTCATATAAGTAGGTGGCATGTTTGTTTCCTTGTTTACTGCCCATCCCCCTGCTGGAGTGGGAGCTCCTGGAGCAGAATTGTGTAGATTTTGCTCACTGCTGTGTCCTGATGCCTTGAACTGTGCTGTGCTCATAGTAGTTGCTCAATAAATCGTCTGGCCAGTGGATGAGAGATCAGCAAGTTTTCGGACAGAGAGGGCAGGCGGTGGAAGTGGGACTGAGGAATGAGGAATGAGGATGATGCGTAATAGCTCCATTCAGGAGCACCTCCGCTGCCCCTGTGTTGTGCTCAGCATAGCCCAGTGACTCATCTCTCATTTAATGCTCACATACTTGCTCCCCGCAGGATGCAGCACTACCATTTACCCTGATTGTTACCATTCACATGTGAGAGAACCTGGCACAGAAAGCCTGACTTACTTGCCTGAGTTGCACAGCCTGCTGGCAGCAGATCAGATTCAAACCCCACTCCAAACCTGGATTTTTACCCACTGTCTCTCGAGGCCTCTCTCCACCCTGCAGGACCACTCTTCTTGCTTGAGTCTCTCCTTTGCTTTGTCTTTTTTCTTTTTCTTTCTTGCTTCCTGTCATTCTTTACAAACAACTCGACTTTACCCTAGCCAGCTGGGATCAATGGTTAGAGCGCCAGCCCTCAGACTGAAGGGTCCTGGATTCCATTCCTGTCAAGAGCATGTACCTGTGTTGCAGACTCCATCTCTGGCCCTGGTTGGGGCATGTGCAGGAGGCAACCAATCAATGTTTCTCTCTTTCTCTCTGTCTCTCTCCTCCCTTCCACTTGCTCTAAAAATCAATGAGAAAAATATCCTCGGGTGAGGATTAAACAAACAAACACAAAAACCACACCAAAAAAACCCCTCAACTTTTTCTCATATTTTTTTCAATCCATTTTCCTACCCGTTGTCTTATTTGATGTAGGAAAGGCAGGAACTCTTTCCCCCATTTTACCGGGGAAGAAGCTGAGGCAGGAGGCCCGGTGATTGACATTTGGTCCAGTGTGCGAGCCAGCAGAGCTGGGCGAGGTCCGGTCCGGCCCTGCCCTTTCCACAGGAGACCTGCTTTGTGTGATGGACTGAGCTAGCCACTCACTGTACGCTTTCTTCATTTATTACCCATGAAGGCTGTGTGCAGTTGCTCCTGTATTTTTCCGCTTTACAGATGAGGAAGCTGAGGCTGTGCAGCTCTCACGGCCATGCCCAGGTTGCTCACCCGGGGAGCCGCAGGCAGGGATGTGAACCCGGAGCTGCTTCCGGAGCTGCACTCTTTCCATTGCGCATGTGGTAGCTCTGGCTTGTGACTTCGAGGGTCTGTCCTCATCTTTCACTCCTCCTGTCCCTGTGAGAGTCACCTCCCTAATCCCCAGGACCCCAGTTCTACTGGGGCAAGCTGCTTTCCCCATCTGCGGATTGTTATAACCTCAGCGGCCTCAGGAGGATAAAAGAGGCCCGAGCAGCCTGACACTGTGTCCCCCAGCGGCTGCCGACCCATGAGCTGCCTGTCCCTCCTGCTCCTTTAAGGCCGTCGTCAGAAATTACACGTGTGTCCGTGAGGAAGTCCCTGTGAATCCTGGGCGTTGGCTGGCTCACTGTCCCCCCTGCACCCCATGCACCTTGTCAGTGATGGTTAAATTGCTGGGGTCCTGTTTTCAGAATGCTTTGCATGGGTCTGTTCTCAGTGGGGTGGCCGGCCTTTCCTGTTTGCTGGGACCGAAGGTGTTCTCAGGGGGAGCGGGTTGCAGTGCTGAAACAGGAAAGTCTCAGGCCAACAGGACGGTTTGGATGTGGGGCTTGGGCTTTGCACCCTGGATTGCAGATTCCCCTGGACAGCTGAGTCCCGCCCAGCTGAGCATGTGAGGACAGAGCACCCAGGGCCATGCTGCCCCATGGAAGCTTCTATTTCTCGGCTGATGAACACGTTGCTCAGGACCTTGGGGTTTATAGAAGCTCGTCTGAGGATGGAGCTGTGCTCCTGGGCAACTCAGACTAAATCTTAACTAAGAGGGAGGTGCTGACCAACGTAGCTCTGTGGTTGAGTGTCAGTCCATGAACCAGGAGGTCATGGTTTGATTCCCGGTCAGAGCACATGCCCGGGCTGCAGGCTCAATCCCCAGTGTGGGGCGTACAGGAGGCAGCCGATCGATGGTGTTTCTCTCTCTCATCAATGTTTCTATCACTCTATCCCTCTCCCTTCCTCTCTCTCTCTCTATAAACCAATAAAAGCATATTTTTGAAAGGGGGGAGGTGCTGCGCCAGGAGGGCTGGGCTGCCGCTTCCCGCCCAGGAGGAACTGAGCCGCGCGCAGTAGGGGAGGCTGGTGACCTTGCTGGGTTAAGGTGAGCCGGTTAGAGTCGGAGGAACTTACGAGGAAGAGCTTCAACCGCAGGAGCCTGGTGGGGAGCTTCCTCAGAGAAGACTTGGGGTGAGGACCTGACACTGAGTAAAGGGAGAAGTAAGATTTCTTTCCCTAAATAGTGATTGTAAATCGAGATGGGGTTCAAGGCCAAAGCTCCCACCTGGGCATCACGTGAAAATGTGATTGTGGGGAGGAATCCTCCCACCGACCTGCTTGTTATTTATAGGCTCTTAGGATGAGGAGACTGGCACGGATCTCTAAAGCTCAGAGCTGCAGAGCCCCCCATTTTACAGAGGAGGAAGCTGAGGCGCACAGCGGGGCGGGCCTGGCTTAGGATCACACAGGGAGGCAGAGTAGGACTGAAATCAGAACCCAGCTGTCGCCACGCTGCTGTTCTCCCACCGCCACCACACCGAGCCTTCTGTTTGAGGCATCTCAATGCAGTCGGCCCATGTCTCTTGGTTTTCAGATATCAGAGGCCCAGAGAGGTTGAGTGGCCCAGACAAGGTCACACAGCAAGGCAACGTGACCCACACCTTTTCTTCTCTGATCAGAGGAGCAGAAATGGAAAAGATTGATCATATTCAGTATTGAGGATATGGCGGGAAAGGCAGTTTTATAGGCTTATCAGTTCTTTCAAAAATTATATTTTGAAGGATATTTTGTGCCTGGAGGTTTAGCTGGAAAAAGCCAAACATAGTTCTCGCCCTAGGGAGCTGTCTTTTATTACAGGAGACAGAAGATAAACCAGTAACGAACACAATGATTGTAATCTGTGGTCAGTTTTTTAAGAGCAATAAGTAGGTGCTCTCAGAGAGATTAAAAGGGTGGAGGAGGTGGGTCAGACAGAGCAGAGCTATATTAGTCCTACCTGTTTGGAGAGCAGTTCATCAATATTTGACAAAGTCTTAATATTTTTATTGATTTCAGAGAGGGAGGGAGAGGGAGAAAGTGATAGAAACATCAATGATGAGAACCATTGATTGGCTGCCTCCCGCGTGCTCCCAGCTAGGGACTGAGCCCATAACCTAGCCTGTGCCCTGACCAGGAATCAAACCATGACCTCCTGGTTCTTAGGTTGGGGCTCAACCACTGAGCCACGCCAGCTGGGCTAAAGATACAAACCTTTTGATGCAGCAGTTGCTCTCCTAGAAGTCTGCCCTACTAAAATACTTACACACGCGCAAGGACTGATGTATAGGGATAGTCATCGCACCTGTGTTTGCAGTAGAGAAAAACTGGCGCTAACCTACTTGTCCATCAGTAGGGGAGCAGGTGAATTGTATGTTCATATATTGAAACACGAAGCAGCAATGCAACAGACACAGAGCCCGGCGTCCTCGTGTGAAAGATGGCCACACAATGTTCCATAGACAGTTATATGTATGCGTTTATGCATAACAGTTATTGTGTATTCAGGCAGTTACTTGATGTATTTTTTATATATTTAGGAATTAGACTGCTGCAGAAAGTCTTGCAATATGTACGTTTGATGCTACTTTTGCTTAAGAAATGTAGCTGGCTGCCGTAACCGGTTTGGCTCAGTGGATAGGGCATCGGCCTGCGGACTGAAGGGTCCCAGGTTCGATTCCAGTCAAGGGCATGTACCTTGGTTGTGGGCACATCCCCAGTGGGGGGTGTGCAGGAGGCAGCTGATCGATGTTTCTCTCTTATCAGTGTTTCTGACTCTCTATCCCTCTCCCTTCCTCTCTGTAAAAAATCAATAAAATATATTTTAAAAAAAAGAAAAGAAATGTAACTGGGCTTGGGGAGGTGTGGGGTGTTTGCACATGTAGAACAACAATATTCACCAGATTTTGAATGATCAGTACCTCTGAGGAGTGAGACCAGAGGTGAGAAGTCTCGTTGTACTACGTCATTTCTCTTCTGCGTTATTTGGGTTCACGACATCAAGCATGTATTGCTTTTATAATTTCAAAGATGTGTATTTTTAAGTGTTATTTTATCTCCACCCTCCTCCCCCAAAACACCAGTGAGCTGAGACTGGAGCCCAGGCTCGCCATATGGTGGTCAGAGATGGTTTCCTCTGTCCCATCTCCGGGTATGGCCACCATCACACAACAGCGGGCTGCTGGAGGCCAGCCGTTCAGGCAGTACCCGGGCAGGCAGGCCAGACACTGCAGCTCCCCTCCCGCCATCCTGTGGCTCGCACCTCACCCGAGAGCAGCCTGGGGCTGCAGGCCAGCAGGGGCTTGGGCTTTGCACGCTGGGCCCAAAAGTCCCCTGCCTTGTCCCTGGAAACCCCCAGTTTTCTTCCTGGGGCCCTCTGACCACGTGTCTTCTCCCCTGGCAGGTACTACATGAGGCCTGTTTGGCCCGCCCACGTGTATTCTGGTGAAGAGCAGCCAGGCCAGGACTCCCCCACTGCCCCTTTGGCGGCCCCCAGGCCCAGCTTCTCCCCGACGCCACCCCTGCGCCCCATCCTAAAGAAGACAGCTGGTCTGGGCTTCTGCATCATCTACCTCCTCTTCATCACCAGCATCATCTTCCCCGCTGTCTCCACCAACATCGAGTCTCTGGACAAGGACTCGGGCTCGCCGTGGACCACCAAGTTCTTCGTCCCCCTCACTGCCTTCCTCCTGTTCAACTTCTCTGACCTGTGCGGCCGGCAGATCACAGCCTGGATCCAGGTGCCAGGGCCCAGAAGTAAGGTGCTCCCTGGGCTGGTGCTGCTCCGGACCGGCCTCGTCCCCCTCTTTGTGTTCTGCAACTACCAGCCCCGTGTCCACCTGCAGACGGTGGTCTTCCCGTCCGACATCTACCCAATGCTGTTCAGCTCCCTGTTGGGGCTCAGCAATGGCTACCTCAGCACGCTGGCCCTCATCTATGGGCCGAAGATCGTGTCCAGGGAACTGGCTGAGGCCACAGGGGTGGTGATGTCCTTCTACATGTACTTGGGTTTGGTGCTCGGCTCTGCCTGCTCGGCCCTGCTTGTGCACCTCATCTAGGAGGGAGCGGTGGCAAGAGGGTCGGTGCTGAGCCAGGCTTGGGAGCTCGTAGAGATGGCAGGACCCGCCTGGAGGGCTGGAGGTGGGCTCAGTGTGGACAGCAGAGCACACTGGGCCTCATCTGTCCCCGGGGAGCTGGTGGCACTTGCTGCCTCCATGCCAGGCAGAAACATTCCAGACACCTTAACAGAACGCTCCTGAGACTTGAAGACCAAAAGACATCTGAATAAGACACAGCCACAGGCAGCGTGGGCGTCACCGTCCCAGCTGCGGTTGCATTCGCCTCTCTGTATAGCCTGCTGGGGACCGTGTTGCCAGTGTTCGGCTCAGTGAAGTGCCAACACCCAGCCTTGCTCCTTCCGGGTGACAGCAAGGTGTGGGAATTCTCAGCCCCCCCTAACCGGAGGGGTCCCGCTGGAAAAGAAGTCCCCATGGGATGGCCAGTCTTTAGGTACAAGACCCAAGCCTGTGCAGACCCTGCTTTCTGGGGGTGAGAGAGCACCCACCTACCAGACTGGGACACCCAAAGAGGCCTTGCGGAGCCCTTCATTCCTTAAACCTGGGCTCCAGAAAGCTTCCCAAGACTGGAGACCAAGCAGGTCAGGCCTACATTTTCAAACAGGGCTCTTTAAAGTGGTCTGTGGCCTGGGGCAGGGCTGGGTCTTTTGACATTGATGTTTACAACATGGTCATTGGTTCAAGGGCATAATAAATACCTGGGTATTTAATGAAATGCCTGTGTTAGGGTCTTGGCAGGAAAGAACACACTCAAAATGGGTAATTTGAGGGTATTTGAAGAGTGGGTATAGGGCTGGCAGGGGCACATCTAACCTGCTGTGACCTACAAGAGGTAAATTTCCTTCCTCCCTCCCTCCCTCCCTCCCTCCCTCCCTCCCACCTCCTTTGCTCTCTGCCCAGTCCCTGTGGCCTGTACCACAGCCAAGGAGCAGGTGCAGATGATGGAGAGTGGGCGGACAGGCAGAAGGCATCCAGCTCAGGGCCGCGTCCGGAGTGGGGCCGCTAGCCCCTCCACTTTCAGGTTGGTTTGTTACTAACATCAGTAGAGCTCTGAAGCTTCCGTCAACAGAACGTTGCTTTGTCCCAGGCAGCGGTGTATTTTGAAGCTGTTTTTTCAAAAGGTGACCCTCGTATTCTGCAGCCCCCTCCACATTTGCATCGCCTGACATGAGCGGTTGTTTCTCTTGTTTTCAGGTTCCTTGAAGGCTTCTGCAGGGCTGTTCCTTGGGCAGCAGGCTGGCTTGGGAATCAGAGAGAGGCTTGGCTGCTGTGGGTCTCGAGTCTCGTGGAACTAGCTTGGGGAAGTAGCTCACGTGTTCTTGGGAGTGAACAAAACTTGCTAACTAGATCAAACCAGAAGTTCTTTCTCAAGAGTCCTACCTCAAGAACAGAGAGCTTGCCCCTAAGAAGTGGCAACCCTCGAGCCACAAATCAGCCCATTCCTCTGAGCGCTGGCTCTGTGCTGTCCTGCAGACCAGCGGTCACCAACCTTTCGGACCTCACGGACCACCAGTGTCCGCGGACCACCGGTTGGCGACCGCTGCTGCAGACAACTGATTAAACTGGGCTGCGGTTGGTAATACGCCCAGTGGCAGCAGCTTGCGTTCCCTGCGTCTCAGGGAACGCACTCCCTCTTCTAGGGCCAGAGAATTAAGGAGGACACCCTTGAAAGGTTTCTTGAAACTTCATACCTTAAAAAATGTATTAAGTGCATTTTAAAATAAATCCTTCCCCCTCTCCTCCCCTTGCAGGAGCCTGAAACCTCCCCCCGGGTTTTTTCACCAACGTGAGTGCGGCTGAGCACTTGGGGCATCCGTCTGGCTGGTGACTCGTGTCAACCTCAGGCGTTTTACGAATGGGCAGCCTGTCTGCTTTCCAGTAAAACAGCAGTCTCTGAGCTCAGACGCAGGGACCGCCCCGGAGCTAAGGAGGAGGAGTGGGGGTCTCACATGCTCCGTTAAAGGGGAATAGCTTCCAGAAGTAGAGATGTCCTGGTTAATGAAATGATTTGAAATGAGCATGGAGTGCAGGGGAGGAGGTGGCCAGCGCGATGATGCAGCGCTGGGGGAACTGAGGGACCGGACAATAGCAGTGCCAGCCCCCCTGGGGAGCAGGGCTGTTCTGAGTTGGGGGGGGGGTGATTCTCAGGCTTCCTTGCCCACTGTTCTTTGTTGATCACTTTAGTGGGCCTTCACAAAGGATCCTTCCTTCCCAGGGAGGGAGGAAAGAAAGTAAAGATGTATCTCCAGGCAGAGGGCAGGCGGTGGAGTTGTGTCCCCCCCCCCACCCACCCCCACCCCCCCACCCCCCAGCCTCACTGTCATAGCCGCTCACGGGGCTTGGCTGCTGTGGGTCTCGAGTCCCGTGGAACTAGCTTGGGGAAGTAGCTCACGTGTTCTTGGGAGTGAACAAAACTTGCTAAAGAGAAGGGGACTTTGCAGCGAGAGGGTGGGCTGGGTGGGAATCTCGGGGAAGTTGCCTTTGTCTGTTGGTTCTTGGATTTAATCCGAGTGGCAGTGTTTAGTCCATGCCCTTGTAAATTTCCAGGCCATACACATTTTCACTTTCCTTCTTTGATTCAGCAAAGGAAGCCAGAGGCAGCCTAATTAGTTGACTTCAACTTATGCAGTGGTTCTCAACCTTGCCTGCTCATTAGAATCACCTGGGAATCTTTTTTAAATCCTGATTTCTGGGCCTCATCCTCAGGAAATTCTGTTTCTTTGTTACTAATGTTGTGGCCCCACCTCATAACAAAGAAACAGAATTTCCAGAGGATGAGGCCCAGAAATCAGGATTTTAAAAAGATTCCCAGGTGATTCTAATGTGCAGCCAAGGTTGAGAACCACTGACCTAGTGGGTGACAGGTGCTTCTAAGAAAATGCTTGTTCCTATGTGCATGGGCATGTGAAGGGACTTGAACCAGGGGTGGGTTTGATTTGCAAAGACACTTCATTTTGCTGACTTCAACCTGTTGCTCCCCAGAGGAGATTCGGGGCCTCCTCATCAGCTGGGACGTGATGCAGGAGGTCACCGCGGGGCCCCGGCTTCTGAGGCCATGTAATGCTTTTACGGAGAACTCCACGTAGAAGAGCGGCGTTATCGCAGTGGGCCTGAATTGAACGCCCAGTGCTTATCTCATCCCTGTGGTATTTCTGAGTGAAAGCCTCTAGAATCCATTTTACCATCATCCCTTCCTTGGTGGCAGCATTGTTAGTGCCAGTTTTGCCCATGGCAGAGTCGCTACTGCCCTCCACCCACTGGCTGAGGTCGGTCCAGTTCCCCGTCCAGCTTTGACCCCGGCAGGATCCCAGAAAGAATTTCAGCAGGTGAAGGCGGGGACTAGCCACAGACCCAGGGCCTAGGGCAGCCTATCTACCAGCTCCCCAGACTCCTGCCTAATGCTACCCCGTGATGGTGCTTGACCTGCATGATTTCCCCTATCTGTGTGGCTCAGAGAGGTTAAGTAACTTACCCAAGGTCACTCAGCTCCTAAGTGGCACAGACAAGAATCAAACCTGATCTCCCCAAACTCATAAGTTCTCACCCACCCTGCTCTCTTGCTCCCCTGGTTGAGCCCTGATTCTCTTCTTGGTTCTTGACGCCTGTTGTTCCTATTCCTAACTCCGTGGCCTGCCTGGAGTCTTGTGCCAAGTGTATGTCTTGCCCACGGCACTGGCTCTGGCCTAAGCTGATCTGATTAGGGCAGCTGTCCAGACCCCCTGCTGGACTGAGCCCCCGGGGTCCTGACCCTGGCCCACATCAAACCCACTTCCAGCACTCCTCAGGCTGCTTCCAGGCCCTGCCCTCTGGGTCCCACATTCCCTCTTCCCCCACCCCAGCCCCTGCCGTGGAGGTCGCCCCAGCATGGCTGCTGCTGCTGGACTTGTCTTAGGATGAGGGGTTGCAGGACACAGAACACAGTCTGGGGGTAAGGAAGCCTTGCTCCCAGCCCCACCAGCCACTGGCTGTGAGTCACATGCCCTTTCTGAGCACATTTCCTGATCTGTGAAGGGGATGACAGAAAGTCCTGATGTTGTGACCACTGTGCCAGTGACCAGCCTGCCACACCCAGTCATGCCCCCTCCCAGCCCACATGGGCAAAGCGGCAGCAGGGCTCACAGCCTTCACAGCGGGTGACTCAAGGGCACAGTGCACAGCCTCTGCTCCCACCCACGTGTCCGCCACTCGGGACGTGTGAAGGCGCGTCAGCCTGAGAGGATGGCCTCAACTTCAGGCTGCAGTGGACTTGACCCCAAAGAATAGCATTGACGGCCATGCTTTCTGCCCCCCTGAGTCTCCAGCCAGCTGACCCACTGGCCCCATGCACTCCACTGAGAAGGGCCCTTGACCGGAAGTTGGGGGGAACTCGGGACTTTCAGCGTGGGGTTTAGGAGTAGGCAGTCAGGTTTCAGGTGCCCACACCAAGGTTGGAATTCTGGTTCTGTCACCTCCTAGCTGGGCCACTTCGGCCCCGTCTTGCTGACACTTTCTCGTTTCTAAAATGAGAAGCCTGTCAGGCCTGCTGTAAGTTTCAGTAGGCCCCGGTATTGTATACGCGGTACCTGGCATGTAGCAGATCCTCAACAAATGTGTTTTCCGCCCACTTTTTGCTGCTGCACAGAGAGTGTGTTGTGATGCCTAGCTCCTTCCCTGTGGCGGGCTGTACCCTGCACCCAGTGCGTAGTACCCACCCCTTTCCGGTCCCCAGCCCAGTGTCTGGGCCAGCGCCTCCTGATACCTGTTCTTTGATGCCCAGGCCCTGCGTGAGTCCTGCCCAGACACACCTGCCCGAGGACAGAGTGCATGGGGCAGAAAATGAAATCTGAGACCCCAGACCAAGCCCTGCCCCAACCCTGACCTCTGAGCAAGCCACTTCACCTTTTCCCTAAGCCTCAGCTGGAAAAACGGACACCCTAGCATCTGTCCTACCTTCATCATGGACATGTGGCCAAGTGCACAGAGTCCCTCCTGTCCCATGATAGTTCCTAGGGTCTGCCCTCCGGAGCCACACTGCCTACGTCTGAATCCTCATCTCTTCTAGCTGCATGACCATGGGCAGGTTCAACCTGCCTCTATTTCCTCATCTGACAATGGGGGCACTTGAAGGGCAGGCCTCGGATCTGGGTGTGTACTTTACATGGTCTAGTGGGGATGCATATGAAGCATTTAGAATGGAGCCTGGTGTGTAATTGGTGCTAATCCCCAGTCCCTAGAAGGCTGTCAGTTCAGACCCCACTTGGAAAATCACCGTGCTAGACCACCAGAGACTGATGAGGGCTTGTCAGGAGCTCACATCTGGCCCAGGGAGAGAGACAAGGGCTCCGTCTGCTCTGTTCCAGCTGAGGGATCAGGACTGGGAAATCTTTATAGTAGATAAAGCATTGTGGACTCACTCATCGTTCTTAAAAATGTGCACAGATTTAGGGGAGAGCCTTTGCATTTTAAGTGCCAAGCTCATCTTCTCCACCAGCCCCCAAGGTTGGCACCCAGTGGCTTTAACTCTCAACTGCATTTACCACCTGCTCCTTTCACCATAAATATTCAGGAGGGAGTGGGGGGTGGAGTGGGAAAGGATAAGGCTTGAGGGGCATGTTAGTCCCAGCCCACAGCTTGGAATCGACAAGTTGGAAGTTGTGGTCTCACTCCTCCCAGGCATTCCTATCGCTGGGGCGCAGCAGGGTGGGGGTGCAGCGCCGCCTTCTGCTAGGGGCCGGCTCACACCCTCTACCTGTTCTCTGCAGCTCATTAGCTGCGGAGGTGGTGGTAACTTCTTAATTTTGCTGAGTCTTTGCTGAGATTCAAAAAGGGAAATGAGCCATTACCGAACAGCAACCCTTTCTGAAACAGAAACTGAACTTGACTGCATTTTCTGATCACATTTTGAGAGCTAAGAATGTGGAAGTCGGCCTTTCTTTATCAAAGTTGTCTTTCAGACTCAAACCTGACCTTCCAAGTTGTTATAAAGGCGTATGTGTCAAGGAAGAAGGAAGAACAAATGTATTTGTTTTATAACTTATATATGGAAACATGTGGTATATGGGCCTCCGTTTATACTCTTGCCCTGGGCCTGCAAATGCTCCTCTTTATTACTAGAAGTTTGAATTCCACTTCCTTTGAGTCACAAATCTCTTATTTTCGTCTTTGTGCATTTTCTCTGGCTTTCTTTCCTCTGTCTTCCTAAATGTTAAAAACTGTGCCTTCTTTGGAAATGCAGCTAGGATGAGCAGAAATTAGAGATTTCAGGGGCTCCCTTTCTTCCCTCCCTTAAGCCATGTTTCATCCACTAGAGACGCACAGGACAGACATGGCCAGGTACTCTGGTCAAAAGCTGTCCTCCTTTTTGCCTCCTGAGCAAAAGCGTACCTGTGCTACTTCAGGGTAAGAAGGTAGAGCTCCATGCTGCTGCCACCAAGGTAACCCCTAGGCCAGGTGGACCAGGTGATAGTAAGAGAAGCGATGGGCTCCATCCTGGGGGTTAGGGAAGGCCCTAGAAGCCTTATTCCTGTGCAGGAAGCAACTATAGGAAGAGTGGTGCTACTGGTCCTCCATCCTGGAAGGAAGCAAGGCCCTCAGCTGGCAGAGAGAAAGTGGGGTGGTGAGAGGTAGCAGCCAGCTTCCTGCCATGAGTTGAGGCCCTTTTGGGTTCTCCTAGCTCTCCTGGGCTTGCTGCTGAAAGCGCCGTCATCCCCATTTTGCTCCATATGAAAACCTTTCCTGATGCCCCCTTCCTTTCAGACCCCTACTGGCATTGCAGAGGCTCTGAATCGGAAGTGGGGTTGCTTGCCTCTGTGAGTTGCCTCCCCTTCCCTAGAAGTAAGACAGGAATAGTTGCTCCCTCCCACTTGCCTCCTGTGTTCCTGGGATGATGCAATAGCAGAGGCTCGACAGCCTTTGGGCACATCCAAATCTGGTGAACTGTTCGTCCCACCTGAGCCTGGGGTGGCTATATAAAGAGAAGGAAAGTACCAGGGGAAAGGTGGAAGTCCTTCCCTTTTTAACTCTTTCAGTCCTGACTACCACAGGAGGAACTTTCAATTTAGTGCTTGAGTGTCTTCAACAATGTATTAAAACTTGCTATTCTTGCCGTAACCGGTTTGGCTCAGTGGATAGAGCGTCGGCCTGCGGACTGAAGGGTCCCAGGTTCAATTCTGGTCAGGGGCATGCACCTTGGTTGCGGGCACATCCCCAGTAGGAGGTGTGCAGGAGGCAGCTGATCAATGTTTCTCTCTCATCGATGTTTCTAACTATCTCTCTTCCTTCCTCTCTGTAAAATCAATAAAATATATTTTTAAAAAACTTGCTATTCTCCCTTTTTAACAAAATGAGGACAGGCCTTGCCTGCTAGAATTGAGAAGAATGTTTTATTTTTACTTGTATTTCTCCTGATGGTTTTTTGCCTTCTGTTTATTACAGGTCATATTGGCTTTCCATGAATGATATACAGTGTGCTTTTTAAAGTGTGTAAGCAAAGCACCTGAGTTAAAGAAAATTAAATTTAAAGTATGGGTGGCACTTGAATATGGCCAATGTCATTCAGGTTTATCATTTTAGAGGCAGGGAAACAGACCCCGGTCTCAGGATGAGCAAGTGTCTCTGACATTTAGGAAGGACAATGAAAACCATAGGCTGTTCTGCTCGAAGGTCATGGGCTAGGTGAAGCTCCCTTCTAACTGTTGGCCCCATTAACGTTCCTTTTGTGGCTGGTGTTGTCACTGTTTTTATTTTAGCCAATAAGTGAGAACTTCTGAAGTTAGTGCTTGTCCCCTTTAAACGTGGGGCACAAACCAGGACATTATCAGAGGCCAAGGGCTTCAGCTTTGGAGCTAGCAAGAACTAACAGAGAGGCGAGGAAGGGGTAAAATAGAAGTAGAGGAGGAGGAAGTAGAAGACACAGCAGCTTCCACATTTTTAAGGATCTGAAACTCTGGAGTGGGCAGTTGGGCCGCTGGCTGTCCCTGTGCAAAGTGGACAACGCAATGTCTCTGGCAAAGCCGCCCTTTAATGCAGATATTACTATTGTTACCCCCACTCTGACGACCTGCTAACCTTGCGTGAGCACTTGGCTAGCAGGTGTCTGGCCCTTGGCTAAGACTTGCCGTCTCTCATCATCCTCACTAGAAGCCTCTAAGACAGTGATGGCGAACCTTTTGAGCTCGGCGTGTCAGCATTTTGAAAAACACTAACTTAACTCTGGTGCCGTGTCACATACAGAAATTTTTTGATATTTGCAACCATAGTAAAACAAAGACTTATATTTTTGATATTTATTTTACATATTTAAATTCCATTTAACAAAGAAAAATCAACCAAAAAAATGAGTTCGCGTGTCACCTCTGACACGCGTGTCATAGGTTCGCCATCACTGCCCTAAGATAAAGCCGTGGGCCCTGGAGTTGGCTACCTGGGTTGGAATCGGCCTATGGAGCTGTGACTCAAGGCAAATTCAATCTCTCCCTGAGCCTGTTTCCTCATTTCTCCAAAATGGGTAGAATCTCCTGGGATCAGAAAGTTTCTATAACAGAATGCTTATCAAGGGTAAAAGTAAATAGTAATAATAATGTCATTGAGTATTTTTTTTTAAATATATTTTATTGATTTTCTAGAGAGGAAGGGAGAGAGATAGTTAGATGAGAGAGAAACATCGATCAGCTGCCTCCTGCACATCTCCCACTGGGGATGTGCCTGCAACCCAGGTACATGCCGCCCTTGACCGGAATCGAACCTGGGACCTTTCAGTCCGCAGGCCGACGCTCCATCCACTGAGCCAAACCGGTTTCGGCAAGTATTGATCACTATTGATACCACCAGTACCAGGAAGACAGAGAAGCTTCTGGAAGTCATCCTACCCACGGTCACAAAGCTGAACCGGGCTGGCTGGTGGGGCAGATGCAGGAGTATTTGGACCTCCGGCCGGGGGTTATGGGTGGGGGTGCAGCTAAGACGGCGTGGCAGGTTCTGGACAAGTGCCCGGCCCCCCGCGGATGCTCCCGGCTCCCTCTGGGACTCAGCCCTGGCTTCCTAGGGCTCCCAATGGCCGAGACTCCCACTGGTGTGACCGGACTGGTGGGGTGAGGCGGCCCTCAGCCCCGCAGGCCACCCAGCCCGGTGACAGGCGGCGACGCCGGGCGCGGCACTCCACTCCGCCGGGAACCTCCCCGGGAACCGCGCCCTCGCCGTCCACCCGGCCTCCGCCCAGCCGCAGCCACAACCCACCCAGACACAGGTGGCCGGAATGGCTTCCGGCAGCTGCGGGGCATGCTGGGAGGCGGGCCTCACAGCCAATCCCCGCGCGGGGGCGGGCAGTGGTTGCCCGGCAACGGGCCTACGGCTAGATGAGGGGGCGTGGCCAGGAGAGGGGGTGGGGCGAGCAGGTGCGGCAGCAGGACGTGGAGGTGACCCGCCAATCCCGGAGAAAGCTGCCTTTCCTCCAGCTCTCCACTCCTCCCTGGGCTTGGAGGGAGCAGAACATCATAAGGCAAATGATAAGAAGCAAGAATAAGCCATGAGAGCTGCTACTAATAAAAAAGATGTTCGGATTATTGAGCACTTACTGTGGGCGGGCTCTTTTACAGGGAGTATTTCACTTGATCTGTATGGAAAGTACGATTACTGTCCCGATTTTGTAAATTAGTACACGGAGGTTTAGATAGATGAGACGCTTGCCCAAAGTAACTCAGCTGGAGAGTAGCAGAGTTGGCGTTTGAATGTAGGTGGTCTTAAACCCAGGGGGGTCTGTGTTCTTAAAGAGTCAAGCAGTGGACACTCAATTCAATTCAGCAAACGTAAGTCTGTGTTCCTACTAGACCCACCTGCAGGGGCCCATCCAGCTTTTAAGGGACTGAAGCTTAGACAAGTTGGGGTGGGTGGGTGGTGGTCTTTAGAAAAAAGAATAACAACAAATTGCAAATATAAAATTGGGCACGAAAAGAATATTTGTGTAGAATAAAAAGAAGTAACAAAATATTTTTGCTAATTTTACAAAATATATGACCATCTGAACACATTGCTAGGGCCTGGCACAAAGGCATACCTGACCCTTAGTTCCCATTAAAGTACTTCAATCAGACAGCAAAATGCCTTGCAGGCTTCTCTGCTGCTGCCTCCCCACCCTGCATTCCAACCACAGACCTTCTCCTAACGGGGGCTCTAGCAGTGGGGTTAGCAGGGCTTTATGGCTGTGGGGCAAGCTTGGGCTGCCCAGTAAGTGAACTGAAGTGCCAGTGAGTTAGTGCCCTTGGAAGCAGTCCTCAACACCGGGGGACACAAAGTTGGTGCCATACACCCCACCAGACGTGACCCAGGTATGATGGCTGAATTAACGGGAGGGGGGTGTCACTGACAAGAGCACAGGCCTCAATCTTTGGCTCTGCTGCTGACTTGGGGGCCATTCTTTCTTTCTGGGTGTTTTTTTTTTCTAATCACTTGGAGCCTTGCTTTTCTCATCTGTAGAGGGGGGAGGCCTATTCCACTCCCCCAAGGTTGTTCTAATGATGTAATGTTCATGGCAGACAATATGTACACATGACAGGCATGATCAGTAATGGGTACAGGCTTGCAACTGGAACCTTTATCTCCTCCATTCGTCACAATGATGAAGGAACATGAGGGTCTCAGTTCTCCAGAAGACTGCTGGTGATGCCCTCTCTCTAGGACACTGCCAGCCCACCCTGTAAGTGACTAGGTTTGGAGATCACTAGGTTTAGGGATGCCAAATGCCTTGCCCTCCAAAAGCTGCCCCCCTGACTCCCCATTGAAATCTGGGTGGTTTTGAACCCTGATGGTTTGTGTGCTTAATAAGCAGTGGACACTCATTTTAATATAATAATTTCTCACCGCTTTTCCTTTGTGGCACTCATCATGAGTTGTGATCATTTATCTGTGTGTTTTTAACCAGAAAATTGTGAACATTACAAAAGAAAACATAGTCCCTGGCCCTCATGTGCCTGTCACTCAGCTTCAACAGTTACCAACTGAGGGCCAATCTTTTTTACCTCTGCCCCCTTTCACTCCCCCCTCCCTGTATTAATTTAAGGCATTATATTATTTCATCTGTAAATAATTTTTGGTATGTATCTCTAAATAATTAGGGCTCTTTAATAAAACATAACCATAACCACAATACCATTATTATACTTAAATAGATAAGCAACAATTCCTTGATATGTGATTATTGTTGAATGTCGGTCTCCCTCCACCAGCCTGAGAGCTCCCTGAGAACTTTCTCTCCTGTTCTTGGCTATATCCACAGTGCCTGTGACCTAGCAGACGGTGGGTAAGTATTTGTTGATGGATGAATGAATGGGAGAAAGGAAAAGGATGCTGGGGCCCATCCTGCTTTCTGTGGATGCTGCCCCTGTCTGCCCCTTGGACACCGGGATGCCTTGCAGGTGGGAGCACCATGGAGCCATACACTTCTCAATTTCTTTTCCTCCCAGCCTGCCTTGGGCTTAATCGGGCAGCAAGTCACTAATCCTCTCCTGATGACTGCCGCCTGCTCCCCCTGGGCAGCTAATTCCACCTCCCGATTTAATCATCATACTTAGCACTTTCAATAAGGGCTTTTCATCTCCAGAGCCCTGCTCGGGCATTAGCTGATTACTGTAATTCGTCCGACTCCCACGGCATCAACCATGATGGCAGGGGAAGGACCGGGGCTGCCCTTCTCCACTTCGAGCCTCAGTTTCTGCATCTGTAACAGCAGGTGAGTGTACCTAACTACTGTGGTTGGTGTAGGGATTCAGTAAAATAAGTACAAAGTGCTTGTCCCATGCACATAAGCAGCACTCGGGAGTGACTACCTATTCCTGGTATAATTCAAGAGTGAACTCTCATTGGAGAGTCAAACAGATCTTGATTTGTGTCCTGCCTTCTCCACTTAAAGTGAAAATTTCTGAGCCTCAATGTCCTCGTCTCAAAAATGGGGATGATGGTGCCTGCCTCTCAGGGTTTGCTGAAAGGATTAAACCACGTGACATGTATATTCATTGTACTGACCAGAGGGTAGGGCACCTAGCAAGTGCTACACAAGTACCTGAGGTCATTGCTATTCCCAGGAAGAGATGGAGGTGGGGAAAGGAGGAGATGCTGCTGCCTCCTGGAAGGTGCCAGTTACGTCTTTTCTCCTCAAAGTGTACTAGTTGACGGAAGATTCCTGTTGTGTCACCATTGCATCCCCAGCCCTTTGCCTAGCTAGCTGTGTGCTCAATAAATGAGTGAATTTGTGAGATGGGGGTGGGAATAAGGTACAGGCACACCTCACTTTATTGAGCTTTGCTTTATTGCACTTCACAGATCTTGTGTTTTTTTACAAAATGAAGGTAAGACCTTCCATCAGCAATAAGATGACGACTCCCTGTATGGCAGTCCTCACTTTATTGCAGTCCTCACTTTATTGCAGTTCTCACTTTATGGCAGTGGTCTGGAACCGAACCTGCTACATCTCCAAGGTGCGCCTGTATCTGAACAGGATTAGACAGTTTATAGAGGACTTGCAAGATCGTTCTTTATCTCCCAAGCAGAGAAAGTAAACAAGCCAGAAATTCCACCCCACGTGTTACAGATAAGCAATCGGAGGCTCAGGGAGGGAAACACTAGGCCTGGGTTAGCAGCTGGAGCCCCTCCGACCCCACTCTGGATGGGTCTGGAGCAGTGTGCGTGGCATTGCCCTCGGAGGAGTTGGGCTTGTCTCAGCTGGAGTTACAGGTCTTCCTGAGACCTGCTAAAGCCGCATGGAGCCTGCCTGCTACTCCTGCCTCCCAC
Source organism: Myotis nattereri (assembly GCF_964212035.1). Lineage (NCBI taxonomy): Eukaryota > Metazoa > Chordata > Mammalia > Chiroptera > Vespertilionidae > Myotis > Myotis nattereri. Next base: position 19,106,073 of record NC_138088.1, on the reverse strand, counting down.
TGGGCCTGGTACTGAGAATTTGAACATTGCTAGGTAGGTCGGGGCTGCCCTGAACAGTGTTATGCAAAGTGCTGAGGTCCCAGAAAACCTCAGCATATTGTTCTTGGATTCTCAAAGAAATAACCCAGAGGGCGGGCTGTGGAGGACAGACATGAGCTTATTAGGACTTACCCACACACCGGCGGTGGCCAGCTAGTGAAGGTTATTGCCACACCAGCTGACACTAGTGAAGTTGAACCCATGAGTCCCATCCAGCCTGCAGACAGGCCGCACCAGGGCAGCCAGCCGGTGCTATTGTTTTGCCACCAGCCAGACTTTCCCAGCACCAGATTTTACAGCAAACAGAGAAACAGAGGGCATGCAGGGGGAGGGGGACGCGCCTCTGTGTGATCAAAACTGCTAGCTATTTTCTGGACCGAGGCGCTGGCCAGGCTCCCAAGGTCTCACAGTCCGCTTACTGATGGCCTTCGTCGTCTTCCCACCGTGTGGGAGGGGGAGCTGGGGCACGGGAGGGGGCCTGTGTTTCCATTTCCCACACAAGCAGCCCCTGAGGCTGTACACCGTGCAGCTCCCGGGGACAGACACCATTCACCAGACAGCAATGGATCACCAAGAGGTAAGGAAGGTCCCCTGTGGCTTGGCGGTGACTGTAGGAGGAGGTGGGGGCCCTCGTCACTGCTCCAGGGACCAGGGCTCCTGGGCACTCCCTGGTCTGCAAGTGGGCAGCGTCCATGCTCAGGGCGTGGGCACCTGGAGGCTGATCTCCTCCCTTCTCAGGGAGAAGGACAGGAAAGCCCTGGGAACTGAACCCTCGTTTTAAAACTTGAGGAGCAAGACTCAGAGCAAGGTACTTTATGGACTATACTACATATCTAAGTGATAATTTTATCTTGGCAGTAACCTTTGGAGAGGCATAATTAACCCACGTTACCGATGAGTTAACTGGGGCACACAGAAGTTAATGAACTTGCCCAAAGGGTCACGCAGCAAGGAAGTGGCACAGTTGGGATTCACACTCAGGCCTATTTGACTCCAGGCCCTACTGTGTTACCTCTAGCTGTCACCTGCATTGTACAAGGGAGGCAGCTGAGACTCAGACAGGGGCAGTGTCTTTCCCGGGTTCACACAGCCAGCTAGTGGCAAAGCAGATAATGCAACCGTGAATCTCAGCTCTCCGTTCCAAAATGAGCCCATAAGTGTACCTGGTCCATCCGTTAACATCTGTGATAGAAACAAGTCTAGGAAGAGAGACCTAGGATGGCTAGGGATAGGGAACCTGGGGGAGGTGGGGCAGGTGGGGAAGGGTAGGCACCAATCTGCCACGTTTTTGCCCCCAGGTCTTTGTAAGAGGAAAGCCCCCACTACCTTCATAGCAGAGCTTGGGGGAAAGGAGTGTGGGGCGACCCGGGAAGGGTGAAAGGTGCAGCGCAGCTCTTGGCCTCTAGGTGGCAGCCGCACTGCAGATCTGGACTCCCTCAGGAAGCCAAGCCCTTGGGAATGGACCTGTCCCCAGGTGCTGGTCTGTCCCTAGAGTTTTCAGGGTGTCCCGGGACAGCAGCTCCTCTTTCCCACGAGGCCACCTGTGCTTTGGCTTTGGCAGTAAAAGGTTGGCAGGGCCAACCTCAACCCCAGCCTCCATTGCAAGACATTTGCAGGCTCCTAGGTGAGACCCTCCTGAGGGATTTGGGGGTCACCCAGCTGCTTCCCATCTGCTTGACCGTGGGCAAGTTTTCTCAACCTCTCTGAGCCTCGCTCACCCCCATCTGCGGAGTGGAAGTGGGTTTTATTCCCAGGATACTGAGAGGATCAGATGGAACATTTTATGGCCTGTTGCAGGCGCTCGACAGATGGGAGCTACAATAAGTCCTCACTTAACATCGGGGATGAGTTCAGAAACTTTACGTGAAACAACACATAACAAAACCAACTTACCATAGGCTAGCTGATGATAACAAGAGTTAAGTTCCTACGGCATCTCATCAACGTTATCATGAAACGTAATTGGAGGACCTGCTATTATTAAAATTGTTCCCCTGGCCAGTGCCTATTTTTTCTTGGTCTTTTGCACTGCGCTATGCTAGTCATCACGACAAGCCTTCCCCATCACCACCAACCTCTATTACCCACCCGCTGTGCCTGCTACAATATAGGATAGTGGTTAAGCAGTAGGCTCACTATCTGGGTTCAGATCCTCGCCTCCACCACTTCCTGTGTGGCCTTGGTCAAGTTCTTTAGCTTCTGCACTGCAGATTCTTAGTGCTCACCACCCATATTCCAGTCTCCCCGCCATGCCCCCCCCCAGACCCCCCCAGCCCCTGCTCACCAAATAGTTAGGTGGGAGCCATGTGACTAACTAGTTCTGGCCAGGGAAAGGGGAGCAGAGAGGTGTGGGGGTCATTCCAGACCAGGGCAGTTAAGAGCCTCTGGCCCTCCTCCATCCTTTTCTTGCCCTGCCACAGTGGCCTGTGTGTGGCCACGGGGACATGTGTTTCAGACAGCACATCTCTGCGATGGAAGCACCCTGAGTCCCCGTGTCACCGTGGAGGAAGGCCAAGCCACCAGCACTGCACTGGGTATGAGCAAGAAGTAAATGTGTGCTGCCACTGTGATCTCAGGGTTTGTTTATATTGCACGATAGCCGGATACGGCTTCCGGTGCCTCCGTGCTCCCATCCGTGAAATAGGGACAATCGTGGTGCCACTCTCACAGAATTGTTGGATTAAATGAGAGCATAAATGCCACCCTCTTAAGATGCCAAACCGTAGTTTGTATTACTTTTCTAGGAGGACACAGAAAAGCACGAAGTAACCTTAGACTCTCAGAGCGGGAGGGATCCTGGGAGGACCTTGAACTCCCTCTTCATGGTTACATGAGAAGACAGAGACTCAGGAAAAATGCTTTGCTCAAGGTCATGGAGGCGGAGAGGGGCAGAGTCAGGGCTGAATCCCGGGTCTTCTGCCCTCTCTCTGAGGCTTATTCTCTAGGATTTATGACTTGATTGGAAACAAGACAGACAGGCATAACATAAAAGATCACTAAAAACTGCACGCCCTGTACACTTGTGGGGAGTCGTCCAGACAGGAGGATTCCGAGGGTCAGAGGAGGACCTGGGGCTCTGGGAGGCAGGCAGGAAAGGCTTCCCGGAGGTGGTGGGATTGGAAGAATGGGCTTCAGCAAAGAGCAGGAGAGGGCAGCAGGCGACGACAGGAAACAGGCCAGGGTAAGCCTAGGCCAGGGGTAGGGAGCTCCAAGGAGCAGAGTGGCTCATGGAGCAAATGAGTCAAGGCGTGGTCTCTTTAACCAGTCCCCTCCTGAGGGACATGCAGCTCACGCCCCTGCCCCGATTATACAGAGCACGGCACTGAAAATCCTTGCACCGACCTCCAGCGTCCGTGTGTTTTGTCAGCTGAGATAGAGGCTTTGAAGGGAAAAGAGGCTTGAAAAGTATGCTGGGCCTGATTTCCTTTTTTAAGGAAATAATCCTTGAGAAGCATTTTTAAAAAAATGTTTTGCCTTAGCCGGTTTGGCTCAGTGGATAGAGTGTCAGCCTGTAGATTGAAGGGTCCCGGGTTCAATTCCAGTTAAGGGCACATACCCAGGTTGCAGGCTCTCATCATTGATGTTTCTCTCTCTCTCTCTCCCTCTCCCTTCCTCTCTGAAATCAATAGAAATATTTAAAAAAAATGTTTTATTGGTTTTAGAAAGAGAGGGAAGGAGAGGGGGGAGAGAGAGAGAAACATTGATCGGCTGCCTCCCATTGGGGATCTAGCCTGAAACCTGGGCATGTGCCCTGACTGGGAATCGCACCCGTGATCTCTTGATGCAAACTGGTGACCTCTTGATGCATGCATTAACACTCAACCACTGAGCCACTGGCCAGCCTGGGCCTGATATCTTAGGGTGAGGAGGTTGGGGCTTTAAATGCTACACTAATGCTTCTACTTGATTCTTCAGGCCAGGACCTTCAATTTCAGCCATTTGCCTAACACACTTACCAATTTGTGGAAAGAGCTCTAAGGACATAATTTAAGGACAAAGTCAAGTTATAAAACAATATGAGAAGTAAGCCTCTATTTATAAACAACCATACTGTGCCAACCATACTGTTATAGACTCAATTTAAAATGTAAATCGTCACTTTTCAACTTTTACTTATTTTTAAAAAACTCATCACCACCATAAAGGAAAGAAAACACCAGTACTAATTGCAAAAAATGAAAGAGAACTATACAATTAAATCCAACAATAACGATTCAAGAAAGAGGAATTATCGTGTGTTAAAGACATAATCACACAGACTAAGAAGGTTTCTTTGCCTGGTTGTACAGACTACAACAGAATTGACTATGGAATAGCTTTCTCATCCCTGTGTGTGACTCAGAGAGATGACTGAAGAAGGTTGGCATCTAGCAGGAAGTAACTTTCAGACCAAACCAAACGGGAGGCCCCATCCTCAGAAGACTGTTACCCAGATGGGGACGTTTCCTGTGGTGGTTTGACTGCAACAGGGTCTGGGGTGGGAGAGCGGACCAGCTGATCGCAAGCCTGCCTCTCTCTTCACTGGACATTAGGTTTGCCAGTATGTGGCTAATGGGGTCAGGGTGCGGGCTGGGAGCCTGGAGGGAAAGTTTTGCTTTCCTCCCCCTGGTCCCGGCTTCAGACCCAGGGGCATCAGTTCTCCGTGCACTGAACTCCTGGGTCAGGCTGCCTCGGAAGGCACGTGACCTGTGCAGTCACACAGGGCCCGGTGTTTGGAAGGGCCCAAGGCTCAGTTCCGCTGTCACCATCATTCTGTGGAATGCATGCTGGCAGATTAAAAAGAGGAGGCAGGCCCTCTGTGTACCAATGTGGGAAGAGCTCTAAGGACATAATTTAAGGACAAAGTCAAGTTATAAAACAATATGAGAAGTAAGCCTCTATTTATAAACAACGAATAATTTTTTAAACACACACACACAGCTTCATTATTCCATTTCCCCCTCGATTGGTTGGTTAGTTATAATCCATTTACCATTCTTCCAGGGTTAGCCTAGAGATAAAGCTGGCATCCTTGATTTATTAATGTTTACCCTACATTCACATTTTTACCCACTTCCAGGATGATGCAAAGACTTTAGAATATTCTAACTCCATTTACCCCCTTCCTGACTCATGTGCTATTGTGTCGTGAATTTTAATTCTCTATATATTTTAAACATTAGGTTCATTGTTTTATGCAACCAAGATTCATTTATATTTACCCGTATTTCCCCTTCTATTCCTCTTCTTTCCTTCCTGAAATCCAAGCCTCCATCTGGGACCACTTTCCTTCTGCCTGAAGCATACCCTTTATATTTATTTTTATATTTGAGCCATTCATATGGCTCAAAATTCAAAAGTACAGAAGTGCACCATAATAGATGTCTCTCTCTCCTACCCCTGCCCCCAGCCAAAACCGATATATTGCCATATGTACATAGAACATTACTTGGAAGGATACACACCAAGTTGAGAACAGTGGTCTGTCTATTTGGTCTCAAATGTTTGAGATGATAATGTATTCCTGTCTCCTGCGTGTAACGAAAAGGAGTCAGGGCCCAGGACAGGCGGCAGGAGGTCATCCTTCCTGACTGACTGCCTCTCACGAGTCCCACACTGCACACAGCCTCTCTGTTAGCTCGTCCTCATCTGCTCCCGGCCACAGCCCTGCAGCCCAGGGGGGAGGGGGGCAAGGTCCCCTGTCCCCAGGATGACTAAGGACCATGGCTCCAGGGTATCATTTTATGTTCATCAACTCGTTCGATCCTTACGACAACTGTACTAGTATGGTCACCATTTTACAGATGAGCAAACGGAGGCAAAGAGAAGTGAGAGAACCTACCCAAGCGGCAGAGCCAAGATACAAACCAAATCCAACAGCCCAGCTTCAGAGCCCAAGCTTTTACTAAACCCATTTCACAGGTAAGGAAACTGCGGCCCAAAAAGGTTTAGCCATACATTCAAATTCATACAGTCTGGAGGGGCAGAGCCAGAACTCACATCCGTGATTTTGGGAGTAAAAAAATCTACCCCCTGTCCCTGTCCCCAGACCAGTGGTTTTGCTCTGCACATTAGAATCATACAGGGAGCTTTCAAAAATGCTGTGTCCAGATGTCAGCCGTGACCAATCAAATCGGAATCTCTGATCCTATTTTTATCTCTCCCCCCTCCCCCCCCGCCCCCCCGCCATTTTCCAGGGGCCTGAGAACCACTGCCCTAGACCACAGGTGGAAAGGGCTTGGGGCCTGACTGCCTGGGCTTAGTTTAATTCAGACTTAGCCCCTGTGACCTTGGGCAAACTGCTTTTACATTTCTGTGCTGCCTCAGTTTCCTCATCTGTCCGACTGGATCTTTACAGTGTCTTCTTCATGTGAGGATTGAGCGGGATAATCCATGCGAAGCCCGTGGAAGAGTGTCTGGCATGAAATCAGTTTTAAATAAATGCTAGAACTATTATTGCCATTATTATTCTTTGCTGTGTAGCTGGGTAGCGAGCCCGTCCCTCTGTGGGCCTCAGCTGCGCCATCTGTGCAGGCACGGTGGGGCGGACTGCCTGGTCCCGAAAGGCGCCTCCCAGCTCTGCTGCGCTCAGGTCGCTGACAAGCAGGCTGGCTCTCAGGCCTTCTCTGCCCGCCCCCTTCCAGAGCCCAGCTCTGCCCCTTTCTGCAGAGGCTGCAGCAGGCACGTGCCCAGAGGAGAGCGGAGCTTGGGTGGGATGAGTCCAGCCTCTGATTGCGGTGTTGATGCCTCTCCCAGCCCAGCCGGGGTGTGCTGAGCTGCGCAGAGAGAACGTCTTCATTGTAAGGTGGCGGCTGACAAGGCTCCAGCTGCCCCAGAGAAAGACAGGAGGCCCTGGATGGGAGGGCCTCTTGGAAAGGTGGGGAGTGAGGAGGGGTGGGAGGCCCTGGCAGAGCGGGGGTCCCATACCGGCTTCCCACCAGTGCGCAGGGCACTTAGTGCCAGGCCTTGCCACCAAGCACCATTCTGCACCAATGTATAATTCATGCTCCTGTGTGCCAATCTGTGCCAGCTTTAATTAGCTTCTAACTTTTTGTCATTCATTTTGCTATGAACACCTTATAAATAAATAATGTGAGGGGAGCGGGGAGTGGGCCAGGAACGTGAGGGAAGGAGCCTGGCTCCTGAGGCCTCGTGGAGGAGGGGTAAACTTCTAAGGCGGGGGGTCCAGGGAAGCCATCCCCCTTGGGGTGTCCTGGGGGCCCCGGACTCTGCAGCTGGGTGGCCCAGCCCACCCTGTTCTCCTTCTAGCCTTGTTCCTTCACAGGCTGCGTTGAGCCGCCACAGCTGTGCCAGGCTCCAAGGGCCCACAAACCAAACTCAGGAGCACACATGTGTGGTTTACGGTGGCAGGCTCGGCCCTGGGAGAGGGCCAGCGGGCTGGGGACCGGCAGGAAGCAGCGAACAGCTTTCACCAGCTCAGGGAGGGGAATGAAGGGGGGTGGGAATGCACGGCTTCATTGTGAGGCGGGGGAGGGAAGCTGTCATGAGGACACCCAGAGGAGAGGGGCGTATGTGCTTTAAAAATAATAATCAGCCCTCGTGGGGAGGAGAGACTTGTATGGGGGCGTTGTTTTGTTTTCACAGTTTATAAAGCGCTTGAATTTGTGTGTTTTCTCCTTCACCCTGAACAGCAACCTTGGGAGGTGTTCAGGGAAGCTGGGGCAGCCCTGTGAGTCTAGTTGAGGAAACGGAGGCTCAGGCAAGGTCGTTGAGACCCAGGTCCATTGCAGTCTAGCCTCAGGAGCTCTGGGTCACACACACTGCCTCCGGCCATCCCCAGGGAAGGAAGCCGGGGCAGGAAGCTCCCCAGTGGGTGCTGGGGTGGAATCCTGTCCAATCCCAGGTGATTTCATAGGCTGGACAGGTTTAAAATAGCAGGCTTGGATTCCCTCCCTCTGTTCTTCTTGCCCTTCCTCCTGCCCTCCCACCCTCCCTTCCTCGTCAATCACTGGGAGTGCTATTGAGCCAGCTGGTCACTGGGTGGGGGATACTAAGGCAGATACGAAGGGGGGATGTCCCTTCCTCCAAGATGCCAGCCCAGGGCTCCCCTGGGACCATGCACTGTCTCTTCCTCTCCATCCTTTTAGCTCAGTGGTTCTCAACCTTCTGGCCCTTTAATACAGTTCCTCATGTTGTGACCCCCAACCATAAAATTATTTTCGTTGCTACTTCATAACTGTCATGTTGCTACTGTTATGAATCGTAATGTAAATATCTGATATGCAGGATGGTCTTAGGCGACCCCTGCAAATCTAGACACTTAGCTCATCATGCTTGGCCATTATTGTGCGTCTTTGCCTCCAAGCCCATCCCATCCCATCCCCCTCCACGGTCCGTGTTGCTGTGTGAGTGCCATGCCCCAGGCCCCGGCATGGCATACAAGGTCCTTCATGGCCCAGCCTTGCTCATCTGCTGAGACGTGTTTCTCACCTCTGCCCCGTGAGCCTTGGTCCATCCCACACGCTGCACTACCTGCGTGAGGCCCCAGTGACTGCACACACCCAGTCCCCTGGGCCTCCGACGCTCTTCCTGGCCTTATCTTTCAAGGCTCTGCGTCAGTGGTCCCTCCTGTTGGGAGTTGTCCCCAGCCTCCCTGGTTAGGGCAGCTGTACCCTTCTGGGTCCCGCTTTCACTGCGGAATCTGGGCCTGGCCTCGAGAAGGGCACCGTCCGTGCTTCCTGACTATTTGTTTCTGTCTCTCCAACGGACTGTAGCTTCCCTGAGGACCAGCCCGACGTCATATGCGTCTGTGTGTGTTCAGCACCCAGTCCACAGTCTGGCACGTGGTGGACCCTCCATGGGATCCTAAAATGGAACATGGAGTGTGTCTCTGAGCTAAAGGTGAGCTGGAACCACGGCAGAGGGGTGGCCACTTCTGGAAATGCCTGGACAACATGTTCTGAGGTGGAAGGAGCCACTGTATTAATTTGCCTGTTCTTCCTTCCTCTCTCCCTCTTGTTGGGAAAAGGGGAGGTAGAGATACTCTTTACTGCTGACCCCATGTTATACTGTGATCCCCTTCCATCACCAGGAGATTCATCATGTGGTCTGTGCCAGGCAGGGTTCTCATGGCTGCAGCTCCCCCGAGTAGGGGAGGTTTGCATGGAGCGGGGCAGGTAACATCTCGATGGTTCTTTGCGGTTGTCAAAGTGCTTTCCCACTGCACCCCAGGATTCATACTCTCAAATCCAGAAGTGAAGACCAAAGCTCAGAGAGGTTAAGCAATGTGTCCAAAACCCACACAAGGGGGTAAGCGGTGCCTCTTTATCACACTGGCCACCTTCCTCCATGCCCCAGGTGCTTGGGGGCGGGGCAAATGTTTTCTAGGGGTAGGGAGGCGGGGAACTCTGAGACCTGATGGTGGACAGCCTTGAAATGCTTGGAGGGATGGAACCCCAGCCAGGGAGAAAAAAGGCTAAAATTCCTGGAAATAATTAATCACCTGGAAATGAGGAAGGCGCTGGTTCAGAGGATAGAGGCCAAGTTCTTTCCCCAGTTTGTCTCCCGCAAACGCTGCCAGCCTGCCTTTTGCTGCAGCGTGTGCAGGACAGGACTGCTGTCCACCTCCAGGTTCCACAGACTGCGTGGCTCCCACAGGGAGCATCCGCACGCATGCGCCCAGCCCCGAGCTCATGCTGTTCCCTCTACCCGGAATGCCCTCTGCTTCTGCTGCCTGTGGAACTCCTGGTCATCTCGGCAAAGCCCAGCTCTGAGGTCTCCACGTCCACGCAGCCTTTCTGGGCTCAACTTCTGTGCGAATCCAACAGCTACTCTCCTTTGGGCTGTCTCTGGCTTCGCCACACTTACCTTGATGCATTGTCATTGATTTGTATGCCTGCCTCCCTCTGGGCATCAAGGACAGAGGCTGGAAGTTACTCACTCCTGTGCCCCCAGTGTGTGCGGCAGAGTCTTTCCTCTCAGATCCCTTTCTCACTCTCCTCTGCGGGCTCTGTCTGGGTCACAGCAGGGCTGACCCTGCAGGCTGCAGTCCCCAACCTCCGGGTCTGCTGGCTTCTGGCTGGGGCCAGCCAAAGGGAGGCCTGGGGAAGGGAGAACCCAAGGTGCCTCTTCTGCATACTTGGCCTAAGCAGTGTCTCTGGCTATAGGGTCTCTGGTATTTCCCGCTCCCAGCAGCAGGTCCGCGGTGGGTCCATCTTCCAGTACGTGGCCCCACCTGGCAACTCCGCTTCCTCCTTTGCCCTCCAGCAACTTCTTGCTGTCACTGACCTCTGGTTACCTTGCCATCCTCTGTTTGAATCCTCAGCTTTTGCATCACCGTGTGACCAAATTCACTTTGATTGTCATGTCTGTTACACACTCAGAGTGGTTCTGCAGGGCGCTTGCACCCTGAGGGACACCCCACTTCCTGTCACGGTGCTTGGCACAGAGTGGGCACTTGGCAAATGCTTGTGGAACCAAAGTGGCGGATACAGAGTTCTGTGCACAGAAGCATGGTGCCTGCATCAGAGGAGCTAATGGCTCTCTGAGCTCAGCACTGTTTTGTTCACATGTAAAATGATTGCAGATGGTTTGGGGAGTCATCGTTTAGGAGAGATAGATGGTGGCAAACCAGAAAGAAGAACGATGTTAGGATTTGAGGAACTTTAAAGAACACTTCATCTAGCACTTTCATTTTATGAATGAAGAACATGAGGCCAAGAGAGGTCCAGCGTCCAGCCCAAAGCCATCCAGCTAGAGAGTAGTCTGTTATTCAGAACTCGGACCCCCACTCTTGGCTCCACCACCGCGTCCAAAAAACATGACTAACCCAGACCTGTCCCACCTTATCTCTAGCCCTGTCCCTCCTCAAGCTCCAGGCTCACATGTGCACTGGGCCACTTAACACCTGCATTCAATCACTGCACAGGCCTCTCACACTCAACGTGCCCCAAGGGAACCCTCCTCATCTTCTCCTGGTGGCTCCCCCCTCCGGCCCCCCTCCCGAGATCCCATCTCAGAGAAGGGCACCCTGTCCATCTACTTCCAAAAGTCAGAAACCTGGGGGTCCCCTTGATACTTATTTCTATCTCACCCCAGAATCACCCCCTCTCCTAGTTTTGTAGATTTTTTATCCTCTGAATGTCACTTCTCTCCACTTCTGTCACTACCCCAGTCCAGCAAAGATGTGAGCACCAATAGGGCAGGGGTTTGTGTGCCTCCACGTGTGTGTGTGTGTGTGTGTGTGTGTGTGTCACTGATGTATCCTAAGTGTCTAGATTTGCAGGGGTCAGTCAATTTTTTCTGTAAAGAGCCAGACAGTAAATATTTTAGGTTTTGTGTACCATACTGTCTCTGTTGCAACTCCTTAACTCTGCAGTTGTAGCATGAAAAGAGCCATAACTGGATGGACATGTTAATGTTCCACTAAAACTTTATTTATAAAAATGGGTGACAGGATGGATTTGACCAGAAGGCTGCAATTTGCTGACCCCTGATCTAGAAAAGTTTCTGGCACATAGTAGATGACAAGTAAATATTTTTAATTGACTTGGTCTCCTCTTACCATCTATTACCTACAAATTAATTCCCCATTTTCCCAACCATGAATTAGATCATGACATTCCCACCCCTCAATCTCCACCCCAACCATCTGCTTCAAGGCTTCAAGTCTTAGGATAAAGATCAAACCCACGTTAAAGCCAACATGCCCTAAACAGTCTGGCCCCTGCTCCCACTCCAGCTCTTACACTCACTGTCCCCCCCACCCTCTCAGCATTCCAGCTGTTCTGCCTTCCTTCACTCCCTTATATATGCCAGCTCCTTCCCACTACACGCCCTGCACATGCTGTTTCTCCTCCCTAAAACTCCACCATCTTTCCATTGCTCATCCTTCAGATCTCAGGTCTTATCTCCTCCAAGAAGTCTTCCCTGATTCCTTGGGCCTCATACCATTAAAGCACTCTTCTTCCTATATTGATCTGGCTGTCATTTTACCTGTTTATGTGTTTCATTGACTAATGTCTGGTTCCCTTAGAGGAGGTCCATGAGGTACAAGGACCAAGCCTGTGTTGTCCCCATGTTCTCAGAACCTATTTGAGATCGAACATATCAGCAACTAAGAATGAATGAATGAATGGTAGAGAATTAGAGCTTTGAAGCTGGGTAGTTTCTAGGCTCAATACCATGCAGACAAGTCACTCACCTCCCTAAAGTCCTGTTTTCTTACTGTAAAACCAGGATAATGACAGGACCTACCATAAAAACTACTGAGGATGGATGAGTTGAGGTGGGAAAAGTCTCAGCCCAGAGCCTGGCTCCAGGCATCTATTGTCAATATGCTGATTGCAACAGTAACAGGTCCAGAAATCCTGTCATATGAGAAATAGTTAAAAGAACTCAGAGCGTTTAGCCTGGGGATGCGAAGATCAATCAAGATCAGGGAAGTCAACTCCCTGAATAGGACTCCTCTTGAATCCAGTGGTCTGGAAAAGTCATGAGGTTCCCAGCACCATAGGGGTGCAAGGAGAAGCCCAGAGGCCATTATTTAAGGTGCCGCAGAAGGGTGTCCTGTATGCGTGCGGGTGCGCAGGTGACCTCCAGAATGTCTTCCAATTCGGGGTCCTTCATCGTAAGCACTTGGAGGCATTTTGAGCTCGAATGAGGGGCAGAGGGCACAGATGCGAGCGCACATCGGGGCGAGCGAAGGCAGCTGTTTGAGGGAAGGAAGCTCGGCCCAGCAGCCCCAGGGACTACAGAGGGGCCAGGTTCCCGGGCCGCTCGGCGTTTAGAGATTTTGAGAGCAGAGAGGGGGCGCTTAAAGCCAACAGATGGCGCAGGCTCACCTAGGCCGAGCATCGGCTCGCTGGCCCGGTCTTCCCGGGAGCGTTTCCCTGATCCGCCGGAGGCGCGGAGCGGACCGGAGGCTGGCCGGGCCACCACCCCTCTGCGTGTCCCTCTCCGGACGGCGGGTGGCCTTGCGGGGCCCCGCTCCAGCAAGCACCTGGAGCCACTTCCGCGGGCTTCCTCCTTGTCCCTTTGGGGGATTCGTTGAGTTACCACAGCAGCCGGTGCCATGACATCGGCAGAGGGCAGCTTTGCCAGCACTGAAATATTCATGCCCTGAGCGCCCGACCAGCCCTCGCGCCGTTCCCGGGGGTCCGCGTGGGTCCCCGGCGAGGGGCGCAGGGATCGTGTAGGGGTGTGTGTGCTGGAGCCGGGGTGAGGGGGGAGCGCCGCAAAGGCGCGGCCGGCGGGCGGGGGCCGGCGAGGCGGGAGGTGAGGGAAGGAGCGTCAGGAGGCGGGGTCTGGTGGCGGGGCCGAGCGGGGCGGAGGAAGCGAGGGAAAGTTGATCGCGCACTTGAGCGGCGGCGGCGGCTCCGGAGAACGCGGCGCGGGCTGCGGGCGCGATGCTCAGCGCGAAGGCGCGTCCGACGGCGGCCGGGCGCTGAGCCGGCGGGGCGGGGAGGGGCGGGGCGGCGCGGCCCCGGCATGGCGCGCGGGGGTGTGGAGGCTCGGGACGTTTGGAGCGCGCCCCGCGTGCCTGAAGTTGCAGCCAGCGAGCGGCCAGCGACGAGCGGACGGCCCGAGGGGACCCCGGAGCGGCCGGCGCGCCGCTGATGAGCCTTCGCGCCGGCAGCGAGACGCGGCGGCGCCCAGCACCCGAGCAGGCGGCCCGTGGGGGCCGATCCGGCGGAGAGCGGACCCCGAGGCGAGGCGCGGCGCCCCTCCACACACGCTCACGGTACCAAGAGGCGCGCACAGCCCTTTCCCTCCCCGCTTCCCTCGCCTTCAAGGCGCGGTTCGCCCGCCACGCGGCTGGAAAGTTGGAGCAGTGGGGTCGCGACCGCAGCCGCGGAACCACTTGTTTCCGGCGCGGCCACCGCCCGAGGCAGGCGCCCGGGGCCGCCTTTCATCCCCGGCCCCTGGTCCCGGGTCCTGCGCCGGGTTCGGAGCCCGCGGCCAGACGCGCGGCAACTTTGATTCCCGGGAACTCGAATTCCCTCCGCGTTGGCCTTGGGAGGACCGGCACTCACTCCACTCGCCACCGGGTTCCCGGACCCGTGAACACTCGAGCGCTGTGCTCTCCCCGCCTCGCGGAGGATTGGGGTTTGGGATGGGGAGAATTTCGGGGATAGAGGGCGTCGGGATCCAATCCCGTCCCCTTCTGCGCTCTGGGTCCCCATTTGGACAGTGGGATGGGGTGGGCTGGACCTCCACCGCGGACGGGCTAGGGCGCTCGAGGGACCTAAAGTGAGGTAGCTCTTCCCTACCCTCATCGCCTCAGTGCCAGCTAGAGACCGACCCCAGAGGACTCCTGCAGCCTCCCCGTCCCGGACAGCCTGTGGGAAGGCGCTCCCTCGTGCAGCGGGGAGCCTGGTGCGGCTCGCGCTTTGCCTTCCCAGCCCCCCCCCCCCCCCCCCCCCGGCAGGCCCTCCTGGGGCGGTGCTAGCTGTCCCTAGTGGCCTGCGTTCGGGTCTCTCCTGCAGATCAGCCCGGGACGGTGCAGAGCCCGCGAGTCCCAAGGAGGTGGCGGCACCAGCCGGCGGGCATTCGGTCCCTTGCTTCCCCAGAGCGGGCACCTAGAGCCTCTGTGCCCTATAAGCGGGGATTCGGTGTCCTCGCCCCTGGCCGCCGCCCCTCTGCGACCCCAGCGCCCAGCCCTGGTGCTGCCAGCAGCCCACTAGGGGACATTAGCCTTCCCTGAGTGGTAGCACACCCCTCCCTCCCCACTCATTCAGAAAGCAGCGCCGGACTCTTCTACGGGCTCTGCCCTTTCAGACCAGAATGGGCACTGACCCTTGCCTTTTAGCCGCTTTGCAAGCGCCCCCACCCCAATTTGGGGATTTTGAAATAAGCTGAAAAGGCACATGAGGGTTATGCGTGTGTGCGTGCGTGTGTGTGTGTGTGTGTGTGTGTGTGTGTGTGTTGGGTGGAGTCAGACCCTTGCCATTGGGAGGATTAGGCTGGGCTGGGAGAGCCCGGTTGGGACCAGGTGTGAGGCGCTGTGAGTCAGCCCATGGTGCGGGGAGCTGGCTTGGAGTTAATGTTTGGTTCCTGTAGGGTAGGCACACTGGGGTCAGCACCCATGGGGGTGGGAGACCAGAGGTCACTACCGGGAGGGGCTGTCTTTGCTGGGGGAGCAGGCATGTTTGATGCTATCACCCCAGGGCTGGGGAGGGTAAGAAGGCAGAATGTCTGAAGGGCAGGAAGCGAGAGTGCCCTGCGGCCTGGAGAAGGGGTCGGTGTGAACCCGGAAGCTCTGCTGTGGGTAGTGGAGGAGCGCAGTGAGGGGTGCAGGGGGAGGCCCAGCACCGGCATCCTGGCCTTATCTGGGCTGGGCCCCCTTTCACATCTGTCTTGGCCTTTCTGACCCCAAAATAGCTGGGCTGCTCACAGCTGCTTAACACGGGGCTGAATTTGAGGGTTATGTTGGCAGATGGTTGCCTCCCAAATAGCTCCCCCACCCAACAAACTACCTTCCCCGCAATTTCACCATCTGAGGTTCATTTCTTTGAGCTTGGTATTTCGAAGGGCACCTTTCTGAAGTCCTAATTTACAATGCCCGTGCTTTTGGAGGGTGAAGCCTGGCTGCTCCGAGGGTGGCCCGTGGCCATGCAGCAATAGCAGCACGTGTGTGGGAGCTGTTGGAAAAGGCAGATTCTTGTGCCCCACCCCCGACCGCTTGAACCAGAATCCGTGTTTAACAAGATCCTTGCGTGATTTGTTTGCTCCGTAAAGTTTGGGAAGCCCTGGTCCACAGTTCCTCCCGGGTTTGAGCATTCCACACCCACTTGGTGTGAAAGACTCTTGAATAGGGCAGTGGATGAGGATGGAGGGATGAGAACCAGACTGGAGATGCTCTTTCCGGATGGTTATGCTAGGGCTGGATTAAGAGTCCACTGCTGTCAACCCTCGGCCTATCCCCTGGGACTATCCCCAGATGCCTGGAGGCTTCTGTGTTTTGGGGACTTTTAAACAGATTCAAGTAGATTTAGTTCCTGTGCAGTTAAAACAGTGTGGTGTGTGCTGCATATGGGCTAGTAGGGAGTGGGCAGAGGGGGCCAGGTTCCCGGGAAGGTGGATATGCTGCCTCGCCTTTAGGAGGCCTGGGGCAGGGGAGATGCTGTCCCTTAAGGGGAAGCAATTGAGTAACTGGCCTCCACTTCATCTGTCCTCCCAGGTGGGTAGGATGACCCCTCTCAGTGGCCACAGGACTTATGCAGAGGGAGCTGCATAAATGCTAATTTGAGAGAGTCCGCCTATGGGAGGATACTGAGCAAGCCTACCCTGACATCCCAGCTGGCTGGCTATCTCACTTCTGCTGCCCTGGGCCCATGGAAAGCCCCTAGCCCCACACATGAGGATGATGCCAAGGCATGGCGACCAGTCACCTGCCTGGTCCTTGGGAGGGACAATGGCAACCATGAAGCCTGGCCTGAGAGAGGAGACCTGGTGGGGCCAATGGTGTCACGGGTGAAAGGTCATGGCATGCCTCATGCCTCCCAGCCTTGCCGAAAGAGGACCGTTCTTCCCCCAGGCTGGCCTCTTTGCCAGGAAGAGGGTCAACCCCACCAGCGTTTGGAGTGGCGAGGAGAGATGTGGGAGGCCACGGATTAGCATGGTCATGGGCCTTATGAACAGCGGTGCTAATGTGACAGCACTCCTTCACCAAGGAGTTAAAGCTAACTAGGTTAATAAGCAGCTTAATGTTTTCTTGACCCGCAGTTTTAAAACTATTCAGTGTTTTAGAAGGTAAAGATGGTTTTTAATGTTAACTTAATTGCCTTTGAACTCATTGGTTTCAAAGTCAGTTGTCGTTTTTTAAAAAATAATTTATTTTTATTTTTTTGAGCCTTGATTTGAGTTTTTCTTGGCACTGGGGCAGTCCTGTTTGTCCATTATTATGTGAGCAAGGTCATTCACAATTTGGACCCCCCTCTGCGGTTATGATAGGATGGGAGTATTTTGCCTCCAGTAGAAAGAAGTGGGGATCAGAACGCGTTCTTCGGTGCCCAGCCTCCCGCACCTGTGTGAGGGGTACTGACGCTGCTCAGGGGTCACCAACTCCGGGAAGCCTTCATGCCGCCTGGTGGGTGGGTGAGGTGGTAGCCTCCCAGCCCGCGCCTCCCTCCCTCCCCGTCCTTCCATGCTGCTTTTTGCCACCCTGTAGTGGTCTGGCTCCTCATCTGGACGGCGAGCTTCTTCAGCACGAGCTGTATCTCATTCCTTCTTGTACCCCCCGGGCCTGCCACACTGGTGGAGTGGGTGCTCAGTAAGTGTTGACTGGCTAAATGGGCTATGGCCAGGTGATCGTTCCACTCCCTTCTCTAGCCCCATCGGTCACTGGTCATCAATACCAGGGCATGTGGTGTGCCTATAATCAGCCTGAGCTATCCATGTTGGTTCCTTCCAAGATGGAGCAACTTCTGTCCATCTTGCCATATTCTGGGCTTTTGGAGTGCACACCTTTGGAGTAGAGGTCTCAACCTCTCATGCCCAGAGGGGCCAGGAGGCAGAGCGAAGAGCAGAGCAGGGCAAATAGAAGACAATAGGGATTGGTGGGAGCGACGTAAGTGAAGAGCGCAGGCCCCATAGAAAAGGAGCAGCTGTAGGCAAACCCACCTATGTGACAGAAGCCAGAAAAATGGTGACTCTGGGCGTAATGATTGGGCCATAAGGGGTGCTTCTGGAGTGCTGGAAATTTCTGTGTCTTGATCTGAATATCTATAACAGCGATGAGTGATCATTTGTGCAGAAGAGAATTCAGAAAAATTAAATCATTTATGGGCCATATTTATTTTAGTTCAAAATGAAAATAGCTTTATAGACTCCCATAGGGCAGAAAATGCATATTCTTACCAACTTTATTGGCCAGAACGGTATCAGTGAGAAACTTGGCGTATTTAAGAAGTAGCCACATGGAGACAGCTTTCTAGTCTTTCACTGTGAAATTTAATCTGGCTCTGTCCTGGGGAGTGGGGCGGGCTGCGGCCGCTGCTCCTTGCCGGGCTGTGGATTCGGGTCTTGGGATTCATGCTCTGGAGGCTCCATCTGACCTGGGCAGTTAAAGCCCGTGTAGCTCAGTGTATCGCAGAAGGGAATGGGAATATCAAAGATCTGTCCTCAGCCTCAGGGACCTCTGGCTGTGTCACCAAGGATGACACAGCAGGCTCAGGTTGAGCTTTCATATTTTTAACATTTCCTCTGCATAGTCTCGGTTATTAGGATCATAAGACCCAGTCCCTTTGTGACTTTTCTAAGGCAGCTTGGAGGCAGGTGGTGCTAGGCCTGGACACCAGTTCTTCCACTCCTGAGCTCTGAAGCCTTCGTCTGGCCTGTTGCCCAGGCTTTAGTATTCTCATCTGTTAAATGGGAGTAATTTCCAGTTACATCCTAGACTTGCTGTGAGCATGAATGTGATGAAAATGGCATAGAAAGCCCTTTGTGCAGTACCGGTACACAGCACAGCTGCAGAATGTAGTGGCTTTTAGTATCAGTCCTTTGATGGAGTCATGTGTTAGGTACATTGTGTTCCAGCAAAGAGGTGAAACCTCCTATTGTATAGATCCTGACAATCTGTAAGTGTATAAATGGAATTCTGTCTGAAGACGTGTGTGTGTGTGTGTGTGTGTGCGCGTGTGTGTGGTATGGTTGTGGTTTTTCATTTTGAATTAGTTACAAACATTAAAAAAGTAAAATTTTTGCATAGAAACCTAGATTTATGACACCTGACTAGACCTGGCAGCGTTGGGTGTATGCTCCCAATTGGCAGTTGTCGGTTGGGGCTGCATTGTAGTCACCCTTTTTATTTATTTCTATTTGTATTTTAGAAATTCTTTGACTGGGGATTTCATTAATACAATCAGTTCAACAGGCCTTAAATGAAAGTGGTGACTTGCACACATGCATCAACCCGTGCAGCCGCCCCCTCGGGGGAGAGGCAGTCCCAGCGCCTGGCAGGCCCCTCCGGCCCCTCCCGGGCAGTGCTGTCCCGCATCCAGAGTAGCCACCCTTCCGACTCCATTCCGGCTTCTGTCACGCACAGGAGTCTGGCCTGCAGTTCTTTCAGGTTTTGGCGCACTGACAGCCTTCAGTTCTCCATCGTTCTCACCATTCCCTGTTGCCTCACATTGGACGTCGCTTTACTCGTTTGCACAGCATCCTGGTCCCTTTAGTCATTGGAGTTTGTGACCTCTATACCAAGGGCTAGAAGCATCCTTAGAGACTAGACCTACCAGGCCACAGGTGGGGAAACTGAGGCCGGGAGTCAGGGAGTGGCTTCTTCTAGGGCCTGCCCCTGGGTGAGGTGGGCCAGGGTGGTGGGCAATCAAGGGCAGAGCTCTGCCCTTCCTGCCTCAGCAGGAGGTGTGCAGAGGAGGCCAGGCAGGCCTTGGGCTCCTGGACCGCAGCCCGGGGCTGGATCTGCAATCACATCACCCAGAGCCTCCCGCGGGGTCAGCCTAAGAGGGATGCAGCCTGTTCTGGCCCGTGCCTTCCGGAGCTGCGTCTTCCCCAAGGCAGGCTGTTAGCGCCGGCTCTCCTCTTTAAGGGCCATTCTCCATTTGGAGAGGACCTGAGATGCCATTTGTGACAGGGCCCCCTGCACACCACCTTGATTGTGTCTGTTACTGAAGGAAGGCTGTAATTTGGGAGCCGGTGAAAGCGAGAGAGGGAGGGAAGTGGAGGGGAGAGCAGGAGAGAGAGAGGGAGGAAAGGGAGAGAAACAAAAGGGGTGGCTGGGACCATGTCTGGGCATCCATTTGCATCACTGGTCCTGTCTCCAAGAAATGCTGGCTTTTCCTGGCCTCGCAGGGCTCCGGTCAGGGTGGGCTGCCCCCGCCCCCAAGGGCTCCCTGTAGCTCTGCCCTGCTTCTCTTCTGTTCTTTGCCTCCAGAAGTAGAGCTTAGCCTTCCTCCCCAGGCTTACCCACGGCTTCACTCTCCTCCAGCCGCCGCACCCCTTCTCCTGATCTGCTCTTGCCCTGGAAGGAGGTTGATCTTGACCTTTTCTTCGGAGGCCAGGAGAGCTGATATCATCTCCAGGAAACCAGTGGGTACAGGACCCGAAGGCCTTTCTCTGCCCCTTCTGCCGAGGTCTGAGGCTTTGTCGTAGAGGGAGATGTGTGGATGGGCTGCCACTGGAAAACCAGCACATACTGGGCACTGGGGCAGGCGGTCCTTCCACACTCATCCTCTTTTATTTCTCAGGGTCTCATGTCCACTGTTGGGGAGGCTTTTCATTCAGCCATTAGACTGCTACAGTATTGAGCAGGCTCTGTCTAGCTGCTGGGGATTCACGCTGGGAGTCACAGCACTGCTGTCCAATAGAAACAGAATGCAAGCCACATGCGTAGCATTAAATTTCTTAGTAGCCACTTTAAAAGAGTGAAAAGAAATAGGTGAAATTATTTTTGATAATCTATTTTAGTTATCCCAGTATGTCCAAAATATTATCATTTTAACATAACAAATTAATGAGATATTTTGCATTCTTATTTTGGTATTCAGTCTTCAGAATCAGGTGTATATCAAGCCTTTACAGCATATCTCAATTTAGACTCAGCCTATTTCAAACGCCCGATGGCCACATGTGACTGGTGGCTGCTATGTTGAACTGGAGGAACAGGTAATAAATAGACACTCAAGGCCATTACAGAGGGTCATGGGAGCCACCTCAGAAAATGCTAAAGGTGGAGAGAGGGTGGTTGGGGGAGGCCTCTTGGAGAATGGGAAGATGTGGTCCTTCGCCATGGACCAGAGCCCTGGCGGGGCTGAGGGGAGTGGTGAGGGCAGGAGCCATGTGTCCACAGGCAGCCTCCTCCAGATACCATGCTTCCCCAGCGTGGACACCATGCCCCCTCTCCATAGAGGACCCAAGTGGGGCTCGAAATGCATACACTGTTTTAGACGCTTTATCTCTGGGGTGCATGCATATGTGTGTGTTTCCCCATCTTCTCTGCACACTTTCTAGGAGAAAGATAAGCAGTAAGTTCATCTGGCATTGCTTTTTACACTTGGGAGGTTTCCAAGCAAGGAGGAGGTTGCAGCAACATGGGCATTGGGGTTGTCCTCTGGGGGAGAGGGTCTGGCCTGTCCAAAGTAGGGTGCCAAGGGGTCTTAGCAGACCTGGAGGCCCATCTCCTCTCCTGGATGTGGGGTGGGAAGAGGACTGGGAGGGGGTCTGGGGCTAGGAAAAGTGCCCCTGGGCAGATGGCTCCGAGGCTGGGTAGATGCCAATCTAATGCGCTGTGCTGTCTGGACTTCACCTGTGAGTCACCTGGGCCAGGGTCCACATCAGGTGCGTGCAGCATGGGGAGCCGGTGTAAGAGAGGCTGTGTGGGCGGGCACTGTGGCAAGTTGCACATGCTCTCCCTGTCTAAAGGGGGCGCCACTGCTACTATGCTTGCCTGTGGTTCTTTTTTTTTTTTTATGCAGGTGTGTGGCCACTTTGATTTTTCAAAATTATCTAGAAATCCAGATTTAAAAAATACAAAATTTTCTTACTTTAAATGTTAGCAACTAATTCAAGTATTGAAAAACACCACAAGGGCATTCATTTATTTATCAAACATTGATGGAGCCTTTCCTGTGTGCCAGGCACTGTTGGGGGCCCCTGGGGTCCGTCAGTGGCTCCTGCCCTCGCGGAACGTACCTTGTAGGGAAACCCTTCAGCAAGCTGTGGGCCATGGATGACGGGTTTAAGCGTGACCTCTGCCACAGACTTAGAGTGTCAGGGCTGGCAGTAACAATGGCCAACATTAATTAAGCACTTACCGTGTGCCAGGCCCTGGGGTTAACACATCCCATAACATCTCTCGCTTTGCCCTGACAACAACCCTATGAGATAGGGACGACTGTCACTTGAATTTTACAGCTGCGAAATCTGAGGCACAAGTCACACAGCCTGAAGGTGCTGGGGCAGAATTTGAGTCAAGGCAGTCTGACTCCTTAATCTTCACTTTGTTCTTCACCCTGTACTGCACTTAGAGAAAGCCAGCGCCACATCCCTGACTGTACAGATGGAAACTGTGCCCAGAAAGGACAGGTGGCCCACCTGGGGTCTGCACAGAGGCAGCGACAGGGCTGAACTTTCAAGCCAGGCCTGTCAAGTATGTTTAGTGCTGTCTGGACTTGCCTGTGATGGACTCTGGGCTGGGTTGGTCATTCAGGTGCCTATGGCACCCAGGCATTTCAGAGACGGGGCTGGGCAGAGATTTGAATATTCATGGGAGTGAACGGGGGGGTCATGGCACCAGCCTAGTGACTACAGGTCACCTACCCTGACCAGGTCGCCTCCACCTGGGAAGGACATGTACTCCAGTGCTGTCTGAACTTGGACCTGGGACCCATCCAGACCCTCAGCTCTTCCCACCGGTCAAACCAGGGGGTCGAATGCAATGACTCCTACGATTTAATGCCAGCCCCGCCCTGTTGCCCCTGCTATTGGCCAGGCTGGCCGATGAGCTGCCCTCCGTATTTCTGGCCAAGTGACCTCAGCCTGGACTCCGGGGCCTGGCCTGAGTGACCTCACTGGAGGACCACAGATTCTTCTTGCAGTTTCCTCATTTGGGGAATGCGGGGGAACCGTGAGCGGGAGGTTTGTGTGAACGGTGGAGAGACACCCTGACAGGCAGCTGAAGACTTCAGTGACAGTCCTTGTGGTGACTTTTCTCCGAGCCAGTTTTCTCATCTGTGAAGGAGAGTAGGGGGGCCCTCTTGAGATATATGACCGTGCTTGGCAAGATGAACTGTGATATACAGAAATCACAGTGAGTAAATAGACAGAGGATTGGTTAGTTACGACGACGGATTGCATGCATCACTGTGACTTGACCTGTGGATTTACACGGTGTGTGCAGATAGGTATTTAAATAACACGAAAATCTCTAAACCCAACAGCGGGGTCTTAATGACTATGCCCTCTCTATCAATTTGACATCCATCTTTTGGGGAAGTGTACAAGTCAACGAATATTTATTAAGCACCTACAGTTTGCAGGACACTGTGGAAGGCTCACTAAGCCTTAGTGACTAAGGTACAGAGATAGACAAACCCTGGCCCTTGTTTCCCTTGAGCTCACTTATTCAGAGGACCATATTTGGTAGAGCCAGTTCAGAACGTGTGTGTGTGTGTGTGTGTGTGTGTGTGTGTGTGTGTGTGTGTGTGTGGAGAGAGAGAGAGAGGTCCTGCACTCCCTTTGGAAATGTCAGTATCTCGTGCCTGGCTCAGCCAAGGCTTTCCCTCTTTGCTCTTCCTCACTGACCCAGAAGGGCTGTGTGCCAGCTGGGGGTGAGTTGGCACAGGGATGGCTGCATCCTAGGAAGGGGATAAGAAGATCATGTAAAGAGTGGGGGTTGCCACAGGCTAGACCTCCCGGCCAAGCCGAGCCCTAGGGCTGTTGGAAACTGGAGCTCAGGCCGGAAGAAGGGAGCCCATGAATAATACAGCGGGAGGGAGGCTGTTAACTAGGTGACCTCGTTGCACCTGCGTGTTTCACAGCTTCCCGAGGAGCCACGGTGGAGGGCCCGGGTGTCAGGCGAGGGCAGAGGGGAACGGGAAAGGCCAGGTGGAGACAGCGTCTGCGTTCTCCTCCTTTCCTCTCCGCCGTCTGGCTCAGAAGTTCTCTGTGCTAACAGCACCCTCTCCTTCTGGCTTCGACCCAGTGGCCTTGGCCGAGTGTGCCTGCGCGTGCGCACCGCACACCTGTGCAAGGGGCGGTGTGCCTGCTGCCCTCAGCAATGGCTGCGTGTGGGAGCGGTCTGCTCGTGCTGTGCTGTGCCCCGTAGGCCTGGTCTTGGCCCGTTGCCTGCCTCGGTGCTGGCACAGATGTGCTGGCACCGTTGCCAAGGTGGCCCCCTCTCTGGGTTACTTCAGGCCACCATGGAAAAGGCAGGTCCCCGGGGAGGACGCCCAAGGCATTGGCCTCGGACAAGGGGAGCACCGTTTGATGTAAGTGGGGGGCAGATAACCCTGACTTTTTCTTCTTATGCTGCAGTGTCTGTCATTTACGTGTTTGTCACTGGAGCCAGGCTACAACAGCCCAGACCTGGCACAACAGAGACTCTGTATGCCCCCAATCCGCCGCCTCCCCCCTCCGCCCCCCCCCCCCCGTCCCCCCAGGACAGCAAAGCAAGTCTCTGGGAAGAGATGAGGCCTCATTAGGACACGCAAAGGGAGATGAGCTTCAATGGCAGCAGCAGAGCCTAGAGGCAGACGCAAGAGAAACTGGTGTCCGATGTGAAGGGTGAGGGGTGAGGGTGTGAGATGCTAGAATTCCTACCTCGGGGGAAGCTGGCTTTACCTCCCATGGAGCTGTTTCCCGTCTCCTGGCCTGGGGTGGGAAACACAGGGCCCCTGGCCAGGGCCTGGGATGGGGAAAGGGGATCCTGCCTCTGCTTCCTCCTTTGTCCCGAGTGCTGTTAGCGGAGGCTTGGCTCCTGAGGAGGTCTCAGGCCCTCCTCCCTGGGATGGGACAGGACCTCCCCACACCCATGCTGCAGCCTCAGCCAGCTTCCCCAGGCTCAGAGCCCAGGCCCAGCGGGCTTGCTACCCTCTGGTCTTAGAACTAGGCCTTCACGAGGTTATTTACCTCCATGTACGCCTCACCTCCGGCCACAGATAGACACATCGTGTGCCTGGAAAGGATGGAGAGCATCTCTTCATTTGTGCCTGGTCTGGTGGGTGTAGCCGGGGCCCCAGGCACCAGACCATCCTGGAGTGAATCCCAGCTCTTATAATTATAGCTGTGTGACCTTATGCAATTTAATTAATCATTCTGTTCTTCAGTTTTCTTATCTGGAAAATAAGGATGCCAGTAGTACCTACTTTGAAGGGTTTGGGGAGAGTCACCCGAGTTATTGCATGTAAAATGCTTATATATTGAATGTTCAACAAATGTCGTTATTCGTTGTCAGTATGGTACTGCTAGTCTCAGCTAATAGTTACTATTATGCCTCTGTTACCCTCAGCTCCTGCATTCTTGAGGCTCAGTCTTGCAGGCTGCCTGGGGTGGGTGGTGGCGGTTAGGAGTAACCATGCGAAAGACTGAGTAGGTTCAAAGGAGGTGGTGTATGTGGGGTGAGTATGCACTCCTGGAAGTCTTCATGGAGGAAGAGGCCCCTTTGCCCAGAGGCTGTGGCTTCTTTCCATGCTCACTGGGACTGTGCTCCTTTGGGGGGGGGGGGGGGGCAGGAAGAGAGGCAGGGCAGTAGATGGTTAGTAGCACAGGTGGTGCCAGTCCAACAGGGACTTTTTAGTCAGCTTTTTAATTGAAGTGTAACAGAGAAAAGCGTGCAAATCATACGTGCACAGCTTGAATGATCACAAAGTGACTGCTCCCATATAATCACTACCCAAACCAAGAAAAAAGAAAGCCTCAGGAGCCATTTCCCTGTCACTGGTCCCAAAGGTACCTCCCGCCCTGACTTCTGTTATCATGCACTCATTTTGTCTGTTTGAACTTCGTAGAAATTGAATCATACAGTATGCTCTCTGCATGCTATTTCCTTCCACTCAAATTATTTGCGAGATTCATCCTGTTGTGTACAGTTACATTTGCTCGTTCTCATCCCTGTGTAGTATTCCGTGGTGTGCATATACCACAATTTACCCATTCTACCATGGATGGACAATTGGGTTTTCTCCAGTTTTTGACTATTGTAAAAAAGGCTGTTATAAACATCCATTGTGCATATGCAATTCTGTTGGGTACATTTGACTCCCCTTACACCTATACGAGCTTCATAGTGTAATTACTACAGCTCTGTCTGTGGTGTTGCTGTTGAGTAGTGCAAATCCTCCAGGTTCATGCTTCTTTACTTTTATTTGCTTTTGGCACTTTGCGTTTCCATATAAATGTGAGAATCAGCTTTTGAGATTCCACAAAAAACCCTGCTGAGATTTGATTGCAGCTGCATCAGAAATATGTAGGTTCACTTGAGGAAAATGGGCATCTTTACAACATTGAGTTTGTGATCCATGAATGAGATACGCTCCTCCATTTTCCTAGGTCTTAATAAATTTTAAGAATGCTTTTTAATTGCCTTTGTAGAGGTCTTTTACTTCTTTTATCAGATTGATTTCTATGTGTTTTATGTTTGTTGATACTATTATCAATGATATTTAAAGTCTTTTTCATTTCTAATTATTTTTACTACACGTCATGTTTTCTATAAATAGTAATTTTATATCTTCCTTTCCCATGCTCATATCTTTTTTCTTGCCTTATTGCAATGACTAGGACTGCCAGAATAATATTGCATAGAAGTGCTGGTAGTGGTCATCCTTATTTTTATTTTGGTATTGAGGAGAAAGCTTTCACTGTCTCACCATTGAGTATGATGCTTGCTGTAGGTTTTTGTGGATGTCATTTAGCAAATTAGGGACATTTTCTTCTATTACTTTTTTTTTTTTCAAAATCGTGGTAAAATGTAACATAAAATGTACTATTTTAGCCATTTAAAAATATTTTTTTATTGATTTCAGAGAGGGAAGGAGAGAGAGAGAGAGAGAGAGAGAGAGAGAGAGAGATAGAAAACATCAATGATGAGAGAGAATCATCGATCGGCTGCCTCCTGCATGCCCCTGCCGCAGGGGGGATCAAGCCCGCAACCTGGGCATGTGCCCCAACTGGGAATCAAACCATGACCTCCTGGTTCATAGGTCGACACTCAACCACTGAGCCACGCTGGATGGGCTAGCCATTTTTAAGTGTACAGTTCAGTGGCATTAAGTACATTCACAGTGTGGTGCAATCATCACCACTGTCCATATTCAAACTTTAATTATCCCAAACTGAAATTCTATAACCTCTGTACCTATTACACAACAAACCGCCCCCCCCTTCCCTCTCCCTTCAGCCCCTGGTAACCTCTATCATATTTTCTGTCTCTATAAATTTTCCTATTTTAGGTATCATGTTTAAGTGGAATCAGAATATTTGTCCTTTTGTGTCTGGCTTATTTCACTTAGCATGTTTTCATGGCTCATCTATGTTTCTCATGTACCAGAATTTCATTCCTTTTTAAGGCTGAATAATATTCAAATTTATGTATATACCATACTTGGTTTTATCCATTTATCTGTTGATGGACATCTGGATTGTTCCACCTTTTGGCTATTGTGAATAATGCTGCTATGGACACTGGTGTACAACTATCTGAGTCCCTGCTATCAGTTCTTTTGAGTATATTTCTAGAAGTGAGATTCCTGGATCATATGGTATGTATACATTTAGTTTTTTGGGGAACCATCATACTGTTCTGTAGTGGCTGCTTGATTATATAGTCCCACCAGCAATGCACAAGGGTTTCAATTTCTCCTTAATTTTTACCAACACTTGTTTTTTTGTTTGTTTTTTAAATAATATCTATTCTAATGAGTATGAAGGGATATTCCATGGGATTTTGATTTGTATTTTCCCAATGGGTAGTGATGTTGAGTATATTTTTCTTTTTTTTTTTTTTAAAAATATATTTTATTGATTTTTTACAGAGAGGAAGGGAGAGGGATAGAGAGAAACATCGATGAGAGAGAAACATCGATCAG
This sequence comes from Myotis nattereri, assembly GCF_964212035.1. Taxonomy (NCBI): domain Eukaryota; kingdom Metazoa; phylum Chordata; class Mammalia; order Chiroptera; family Vespertilionidae; genus Myotis; species Myotis nattereri. The sequence goes on along the minus strand of NC_138088.1, from coordinate 19,078,549 downwards.
CTGCCTCCTGCACACCTCCCACTGGGGATGTGCCCACAACCAAGGCACATGCCCTTGACCGGAATCGAACCTGGGACCTTTCAGTCCACAGGCCGACGCTCTATCCACTGAGCCAAACCGGTTACGGCATGAGTATATTTTTCTATGGTTATTGGCCATTGTACATTTCTGATGGAGAAATGTCTATTCAAGTCCTTTGCCTATCTTTGAATTGTGTTGTTCGATTTTGTTATTGAGTTATGAGTTCTTTATATGTTCTGGGTATTAATCGTGTATCAGATATATGATTTATAAATATTTTATCCAATTCCATAGGTTTTCATTCTGTTGATAGTGTCTTTTGACACATACAAGTTTTTAATTTTGATGAAATCTAATTATTATTATTGTCTGTGCTTTTGGTGCCATAGCCAATAAATCATTGCCAATGTCATGAAGATTTTCCTCTGTGAAGTTTAGTTTAGGCTTTGATCCTTGTTTAGTTAATTTTTATATATGGTGAAGGTAAGAGACTAATCTTATTTTCTTTTCCATGTGGATATCCAGTTTTCCCAGCACCATTTGTTGAAAAGATTGTCCTTCTCCTATAGAAAGGTCTTGGCACCCTTGTCAAAAATATATTAACCATATGTGCAATGGTGTATTTCTGCGCTTTCTATTTTATTCCATTGATCTATATTCCTGTCCTTACCTGTCAGTACCACACTGTTTTCATTACTATAACTTTGTAAGATTTGTAATAATATCTTGGAGGAAGTGTGACTCCTCCAACTTCATTCTTTTTTTTCCAGACTGTGTTGGCTATTTGGGATCCCTTGAGATTCCATATAAATCTTGTGATGGGTTTTTCTATTTCTACGAAAAACACCATTGGCCTTTTGATAGGGATTGCATTAAATCTGTAGATTGCTTTTGGTAGTATTGTATCTTAACAATATTAAGTATAGTATCTTGACAATATCAAGTCTTCCAATCCATTAACATGGATGTCTTTCCACTTATTTATGTCTTTCTCAATTTTCTTTCAGCAATATTTTGTCGTTTTCAGTGTTCAAGTCGTTTACCTCCTTGATTAAATTTATTCCTAAGTATTTTATTCATTTCAATACCATTGTAAAAGAAATTGTTTTCTTAATTTTCTCTTTAGGTTATTCATTGTTAAAGAAATGCAACTTACTTGCGGGGGTGGGGGGTGGGGTGGGGGGTGGTGGGGTGGTGGTGGTGGTGCTGATTTGTATCCTGCAACTTTGTGGAATTTATTTAGTTCTAACAGTTTTTTAATGGACTCTTTAGAGTTTTCTGCACATAAGATTATGTTATTGGTGAAAGAGATAGTTTTACTTCTTCCTTTGCAATTTGGAATTGAAAATTTATTGTCTTATTGCTCTGGCTAGAACCTTCAATACTGTGCTGAATGAAAGTAGTAATAATGAGCATCCTTGTTCTGCTCCTGACCTTAAGGAAGTCTTTGGTCATTGAGTATGATGGTAGCTGTGGATTTTTCATATGCAGCCCCTTCTAATCATTTTTGCTACGAATTTTTATTATAAATATGTGCTGGATTTTATCAAATGCATTTTTGCATCTATTGAAATGATCATGTAATGTTTCTTTTTATTCTGTTAATGTAATGAAGTACACTGATTGATTTTCAAAAGTTAGCCAACCTTGCATTCCTGGAATAAATCTAACTTTGACATGATGTATTATTCTTTTCATAATTCCTCATCTGCTCTTGGAATAGTTACATCAGCTTCCTTTTAACTACATTTTGCATGGTATATGTTAATTATTAATATGTTATTTAAGATTTTTTTCATCTGTGTTCGTGAAAGAGTTGGACCTGTGATTTGCCTTTCTTGTGATATTCTTGTCAGATAATAGCATCAAGTTATGCTGGCCTCATAATACAAATTGGATACTGTTTCTTCTTTTTCTGTTTCTCTGCAGGAGTTTGGAAAAGATTTGTGTTATTTTCTTCCTTAAATATTTATGAGAGTTCAATTGAGAAGTCATGTGAGCTTATATTTCTTAGTAGGAAGGTTTTTAAGTACAGTTTCAATTTCTTTAGCAGAAATAGGACTATTTATAATTCTATGTTTTTGTGTGTCAGTTTTTGGTAAGTGGTATTTTTTGAGGTCCTTATCCATTTTATATAGATCTTTCAATGAATTGTTATAAAGATATTCATAAAATCTCCTTTATTATCCTCTTATAATCTTTATGTTCTATAGAACCTGCAGTGTTACTTTCTTTTACAATCATGACATTGGCAATATGTGCCTTATCATTTTGTTTATTGTCTTGCTGGTCACTGGACTTATCAATTTTGTTAGTTTTTTTTTTAAAGAACCCATTTTGTAGTTTACCGATTTTTGTCTATTTAATGGTGTTTTCTATTTCATTCATTTCTACTCTTATTAGGAATTTTAAATTTTCCTTCTACTTTCTTTGGGTTTAATCTACTACTTTTTGAGATAAATGAGTAGATTATTATTTTTAGATTTTCTCCTTTTCTAATCTGAACTTAAGGCTACACATTTTCCTCTAGGCATAAAATATGTACTATGTCACAAATTTTGATGTCATATTTTCATTACTACATTGTTCAAAATACTGTCTAATTTCTGTTGTAGTTTCTTCTTTGATTTATGAGGTTTCTTTTTAAAGAAGTGCATTGCTGTATTTCCAAACATTTGGGGATTTCCTAACTTTTCCATGGTTGTTTTTGAGCTTAATCTGCTATGATCAAAGAGTATACTTTGAATGACTTCAATTTTTGGAAGTGTTTTGAAAGTTACTTTATGGCCCAGCATGGAGGGTTTTCATAAATTATCCATTGCCTCACAAGAATGTGTATTCTGTTATTGCACGTAGTGTCTGCCTGCTCTCTTGACGTCTTGCTCTACTCCTTTCAGTGTTTCTTGGCACCAGCTCTATCAACAGGTCCTTCCGGTGCCTGGCAGTAATGAACTTACCAGTGCTCCAGCCTGGCCGATGAGGTTGTGAGCTCCCCGTCCCTGGAGGGCATTCAACCAAATGACACCCCCTCCAAAGGCTTCTCCACAAATAAGTGTGTTTGTTTCTCTCCCCCCCCCACCCCCCGCCCCAGTTTTGGTTTCTGCTGCTCCCCTGCCTGTGGGTCTGTCAGTCTTCTTTCCTGACTGTAGGGGTCTCAGGTGCTTATCATGCCCCCTTGAACCCTGAAATAGGAGCCCTTTCCCATCTTATACGGAAGGATGAGGTCTGTCCTCCCCTTCCTGCTTGCAGGGAGCAGTGTGAGGCACAGACTGGGCAGTGGGCACTGCTCAGCCACAAAGCAAGGCTGTGTCTGCTCCCTTCCTGGTCCTGCCTGCACCCGTGTGGACCTGACTTGTCTCTTCTTCCCCCCCTGCCGTCCAGGCCTGCCGCCACACACACATGTACACACACACACACACTCACACACACACACACCCCTACAGACAGGAAAGGAGACTGACAGACCCACAGGCAGGGGAGCAGCAGAAACCAAAACTGGGGGGAAGCAAACACAGTTATTTGTGGAGAAGCCTGGAGAGGTGGGTGGGGGGCATATGGGAAAGAGCTGAGTAAAATTCTTCACTGGGAACAAATCTCATTTTCAAGAAAGTCTTGACAAAATGAGGCATTAAATTACAATTTTTCAGAGAGCATCGTAATTCTATTGCAGACAGCCCTTCATCATGGAATCTGAGAGCCGGGAAAATACAAAACTCATTAGATTAAAATAAACCACCTACTGCTCTGGAGAAAAGCTTATTTATCAATATCAATTTACTTATGATTATTCTGACCTGCAATTTGTTATTTTTAAGAATTATGATTTGTGTATTGCTCATACAGATGTGAAATATATTTTTTTTCTTAAATTGAGTATATTTTTTAAAAAGATATCCTTTTCCTTAGTAAAGGTTAGAAAGTAGCTTTTGGGGAGGTGAGGGAGGAAGTGTCAGAAAATAAATGAAAAGAGGCTGGGATGGGGGATGGTGAGGAGTGTGTGTGTCAGGGCTGAATGGAAGCAGATGTGGACAGAGTGAACCCAAAATAATATGAAGCTTTTGGGTTTTTAAAAGAGACTTTTGATTCATTAGTGGGAGGGACATCCTATGCTGCCCAAAAGATGGAATGCAGCCTGTGGAGGTAGTGAGCTCTCCATTGCTGGAGGTATGCAAGTTTAGGTTGAATGTCTGGGAGAAAGGATGCTTTAGAGTTAGCAGTCTGACGAGGAACCAGCTATTGTCCTCTCTAGTCCTGGTGTTCAGTGATTCTCTGAATGGAACGTACCTACTGGGGAAGGTAGGACAGTGTGGGCGGCCCTGCAGCGTGTAGAAGATAGAGCACTGGACTGGGCGTCAAAGAACCTCCATTTTGAATTCCTTGGCTCTGGTGCTCCTGGCTCCAGGTCCATCCTGGCATTGTGGTGCCAGAGAGAGTGTGGGTCCTGGAGGCTGTCTTCTTGGGTTTGAATCCTGCTGCCATTACTTTCTGCTATGAGACCTCAGTCAAGTTGTGACTGTCCCTGAGCCCCGGTTTCTTCATCTGCAAGACAGGTCAGTAAGGCCCCTCACAGGCAGTGGTGAGGATTTATAGTTATATAGAAAGTAGCACATCGTAGGCACACTCAACACATGTTAACACCCTTCCCACCTCCCTCCTGGGCCTCACTTTCCCTGTCTGCAAAATGGACAGCCCCACCTGGCCCCTGTGGCTCAGTGGTTGAGCGTCAACCTGTGAACTAGGAGGCTGCAGTTCCATTTCCCGGTTGGGGCACATGCCCGAATGGTGGGCTTGATCCCCAGTGCGGGGTGGAGGGGCGGGAGGTGGCAGACAGATGCGTCCCTCTCATTATTGATGTTTCTATCTTCCTCTCCCTTCCTCTTTCTGAAATCAATAAAAAGACAGTTTTTTGTTTTTTTCTTAATGGACAGCCTGCTGAAGATCTTCAGGTTTCTTCTGGCTCCAGGTTTGGTCCAGGTTTTCAGTGTTTCTTGTGGGAAGAAGGAAGGTAGTTGGAGTGAGGAGCTAGATTCCTGGGGTCTTCAGGTCTCCACAGGCCTGTCCAGCAGTTTCTGCGCCTCCGCCAGGACCGCCTGCCCTGATGTGAGTGGTTTTCCTGGTCGAAGGATGCACTGTACATTCTCCATGTGCTAAACTGGGTCCCCATTTCATAGATGGGAAAGTGGAGCCCACAGGGGAGAGGAACAGTAAGCTCATCTGCTTCCCCCGCTGCCTCATGTCCCCTGTGCTTGACCCCATTTCCTGAGGAGGCGTGGGGCGAGGGCAGCGGACGAAGCCTCCGCAGCTCTTGGGCGGGTCTGGCATTGGAGCGCCGCTCTGTGGCCTCTCGATGGAAGCAGCTGTGCTCTGCTTTCCCGCTCTCCTTCCGTTTAGTCTTTTACATCCTCTGCACCTAGTTGTGAATGCCTCCTGTGCTGGAACAGCTCCTGTGTTAGGCTCCGGAGCACCCAAAGTGAGTAAGTCAGGGCCCTAATCCCAGGGGATTTCAGAGTCCAGTGAGGGAGAGAGACATGTATATCCGCGTGTGCACACATGCACGCAGCATATGGAGTGAAGGAATGAGGAGACTGTCAAGGGCACAGGGGGGTGGAGGAAGTCGTGCCGAAGCCTCGCTGGTGAAATCAGAGACCTCCTGGAGGGCGGGTGGCCAGCCTACCTGTGGGAGGAGGAGGAGGAACCTGCTGTGGATGTTTGTGCCCCTGCAGAGCTGGGCTCAGTGACAGCCAAATGCTCAACTACGCATTGCAGCTGAGGCTGCGTTGAGTCCACTCCCACTCTCTGCCCCAGGATCCCAGCAAGTCCTTTGCCTCCAGAGAAGGAAGGCAGAACAGGAAGGCCCTCCTGGGTAGCCCTGGAGAGGAGCACGTCTGAGCAGAGGTTAGCAATGGACAGGCCGAGAGAGAACCAGCCAACAGCGCCAGGAGGTCATCTGGCCTCTGTGGGTGTGGGTGGGTCTGTTCGCTGGGCAGTGGGGATCGGGGAGGCAGGGAGGGCTGTGGCAGCTTCGGGGTTCACCTTTTTTTCAGATTCCTTCGACTACCTGGTGGCCTCTGAGCCAGGGGTCTTGACTTGGGTTGGGGGTCAGCATCTGAGAAGCAGAGCAGGGTAGAGCTGGGAATGCCGGGGAAAGCCAAGTCCACCTTGCGCTTTACAGAGAAGGGCCAGGGCTTTCCGAAGGGCCACCCGGCAGGTGAGTGGGGGGACAGGCTCAGGACCTGGGTCTTCATTTCCATCGTTGACTCTTGGGATGAAGGTCTGAAGATGGAGAAGGCAGCCTCTGTGCACTGCTTTCTTGCCTGTGTACTGAGCTGCCTGGCCCAGTTGGCAGCCATGGGGCACGGACTAAGGGTGTGGTGAGGTAGGGCTGGGTGAGGCTGAGCTGCCTCCCTGGTTGGAGGTGGGAGGCAGGGCCCAGGGAGGCAAGCAGAAGAGTCTGCACCGTGATTGAACTTGGTAGGTTAACTTGAGTAATTTTGTGGGGTTTCAGTTTCTCCATTAGCTTTACTTAATTATTTATAAATTTATTTTTATCTTAAAAACAACTTTATTGAGATATAATTCAAATACACACCTTACCCATTTAAAGTGTACAATTCAATGGTTATGCGTATACAGTTGTCCTCAGTATCCATGGAATTGGTTCTAGGACTTCCGAGGACACCAAAATCCCCCGATGTTCAAGTCCCTTATGTAAAATGGCATAGTATTTGCATATAACCTATGCACAACCTCCTGTATGTTTTAAATAATCTCCAGATTACTTACAATCCTACCTAATAAAAGAGAAACATGGTAATTAGCGTACAACCGCTACCCTTCCCATTGGCTAATCAGGGCAATATGCAAATTAACTGCCAGCCAAGATGGCGGCCGGCAGCCAGGCAGCTTGAGACTAACATGAGGCTTGCTTGCTTCAGTGACGGAGGAAACCAACGTTCCCCGTTCCCCGCCTGCCTTGCCGGCCTCTGAACCTGCAGTTTGAAACATTGTAATAAATATAGAAGCTGAACAAAATCCCAGAAACCTGCTTCAGGAGCCGGGATCTCAGAGCTGGAGTTATACATTGTTTCAATTATAGAACCTCTTTCAGCAGCAGAGGCCTCAGAGCTGGAGCCAGAGCTAAAGCTGGCCCAGAATAAAAAAAGAAAAGAAAAAAAGGAGCAGTTGGGAGCTTCAGTCACCCGCGAGCCTGAAAACAGCCCTCAGCCCCTCACCCAGACTGGCCAGGCACCCCAGTGGGGACCCCCACCCTGAAGGGTGTGTGACCAGCTGCAAACAGCCATCATCCCCTCACCCAGGCTGGCCAGGCACCCCAGTGGGGACCCCCACCCTGATCCAGGACACCCTTCAGGGCAAACCAGCCAGCCCCACCTGTGCACCAGGCCTCTATCCTAGATAGTAAAAGGGTAATATGCCTCCCAGCACCGGGATCAAGCCCCCAGTCTTAAGCAGTCCCTAGTCTACTTTCTGGTTTGCCTATTCTGGACATTTCATATAAATGGACTCATATAATATGTGGTTTCTAGTGGCTGGCTTCTTTGACTGAGCATGAAGTTTTTAAGTTTTATCCATGTTGTAGCATGTTGTATTAGTACTTCATTTTTATGCCTGAATAATATCCCATTGTATGGATATAGGGTAGATACTCGAATAAGGTCATTTCATTCAATGTCATTTCCCTACAATGTTGATGAGATGCCACAGGAACTTATTCCTGTTTATGTCAATTGGTTTCCTTCCTTGTTTTGCTAAAGTCGCAGAATCTATTGATGATGTTCATTGAGAACTTACTGTACCATATTTGCTTATCCATTTGTCCATTGATGGACATGTGGGTTGTTTCTGCCTTTTGGCCATTGTGAGTAATGCTGATGGACATTAAGTTTCTGTGCAGACATATGTTTTCATTTCTCTTAGGTGTATACCTAGAAGTGGAATTGCTGGGTTATATGGTAATTCTGTTTAATTGTTTGAGGAACAGCCAGGCTATTTTAAAGTAGTTGCACCACTTTAGATTCCCATCAGCAGCGAAGAAAGGCGGGTTTCATTTCACCACATTCTCTCTGCACTGTTATTATCTGTCTCTTTGATTATAACACTGCTACGCAGTGTGAAGTGGTATCTATTGTGTTTTTGATTTCCTTGATGACTAATGATGCTGAAGATTTTTTTTCATGTGCTTATTGGCCATTTGCGCATTTCCTTGGAGAAATGTCTATTCAGATCCTTTGTCCAGTTTTAAAATTGAGTTGTCTCTTTACTATTGAGTTTTTTAAGAGTTCTTTATGTATTCTAGCTATAAGTCCCTGATCGGATGTATCATTTGGAAATATTTGCTCCCATTTCTGTGGGTTGCCTGTTTACTTTCTTGACAGAATCCTTTGAGACACAAAAGTTTTACATGTTGAAGTCCAATTCATCTATTCTTTTCTTTTGTTGCTTGTGCTTTGGTGTCATCTCTAAGAAAACATTGCCAAATCCCAAATCATAAAGATTCACACTTACTTTTCTTTTGAGAGTTTTAGCTCTCCCATTTAGGTCTGTGATCCATTTTGAGTTAATTTTTGTATATGGAGTGAGGTAGGGTCCAGCCTCACTCTTTAGCATGTGGTTGTCCAGTTGTCCCCGTACCATTTGGGAAAAAGACTGCCTTTTCCCAGTTGAATGGTTATGGCACCCTTGTTGAAAATAAGTTTTCCATAGTTTGGTTTCTGGACTCTCAATTCTATTCTCTGATCTCTTTGTCTATGTGTATACCAGAGCCATGTCATATTGATGACTAGTTTGGTTTTTTTTAAAAAATGTATTTTATTGATTTTTTACAGAGAGGAAGGGAGAGGGATAGAGAGTTAGAAACATTGATGGGAGAGAAACATTGATCAGTTACCTCCTGCACACCCCCTACTGGGGATGTGCCTGCAACTAAGGTACATGCCCTTGACTGGAATCAAACTTGGGACCCTTCAGTCCGCAGGCTGATGCTCTATCCACTGAGCCAAACCGGTCAGGGCGACTAGTTTGATTTTTAAATGAGATACAGTACTTGCTACTTTATTTAAATATTATTAGTAACCAAATGCTGTTAACTTAGAAAATACAGATAAAAGAAAATCACCTGTTATCTCTCTAGTCAGAGATATAATAAAGATACAAATGTGTTGCTAAATGATCTCTATACAGATATATATACCTATATAATTTATTTTTTCCCCAGCATGGGAACACACTATGTGTAGTCTTGTAGCTTGTGTTTTCTAACAACTTGTCATGAACATGTTTGCTTGTCAAAAAATGTTCTCTGAAAAATATGATTTTCCATGGCTGCCCCAATAGTCTGCTATCTGAATGTGCCATAATTACTCGTATAAACCTCTGCTATTGATTATCGAGTTGCCTGCTTTTACTGGTATAAATAGGGCTGCTGCGAACATCCTCAAAACAAATGTTTGTGCCATGATTCTGATGATGTCTTTATGGAAAATTCCTCTCAGTGGAATTGCTAAGTCAAAGGGTGTGAGTGGTTTAAGGCTGTGGCTTTATTGTGCCAAATGGCCTCCAGAAAGTTGTACCATCTCTGCTAGAAGAGATTTTCACAAATAAATTGCTACATGAAGGAGTCTGATTCAAAAGCAGGAGGATTAAAGAATTTAAATTAAAAAATAAACAAAACAAAAACAGAAAGAGACCCTACAACAAGCATGTTGCATAGGCATGCGGCCCGCCGGCTGCGAGTTTGACATGCTTGTGTAGGGTCTCTTTCGGTTGCCATGTTCCACTTCTTGCATTAGAGGAGGCAGGCAGGGGAAGGGGGATCTTGAGAGCTGTGCACAGAAGGTCTTCAGAGGGAGCCCACTCTGCCAGACCTCTCCCCTGGGTCACCACCTATAACTTAATCTCTCCCGCCAACCCCCGTAACAAACTAATGGTGGCAGACGGACAGCCAACTAAAAGATGACAGTGCACCTACAAAATGTATTGAGAGTCATGGGAGGCAAAAACGGTGCAGCGGGAACAAAATGAAGATGATCAGCTGTAATGCCGAGTGATTAGGGAAGGCCTCGCTGAGGAGGCCATGGTTAAGCCGAAATGTGTCAAAGTAGCGGTTACAGTGCGGTGCCTGAGCGACCTGCATGCGTGGTGGTTGGGCTGATCTTCTTTCTTTTTTTTTATGAGGCTAAGCATATTAATTTTATTTATTTATATATTTTTATATTTTATTGATTTTTTTTTTTTTTTTTGCAGAGAAGTGGGGAAAGGGATAGAGAGTTAGAAACATCAATGAGAGAGAAACATCAATCAGCTGCCTCCTGCACACCCCCTACTGGGGATGTGCCTGCAACCAAGGTACATGCCCTTGACCGGAATCGAACCTGGGACCCTTCACTTCACAGGCTGATGCTCTATCCACTGAGCCAAACCGGTTAGGGCTAAACATATTAATTTTATATAGTGTTTATAGTATACATTTACATACATGAATACATTATTTTATTCTTATTACTTTATTCTCCCCTCCCCCCACATTACTTTTTATTTTTTCTCTCTTGCAACATAAAGTTATCCAGCAGCTTATATTTTCATATTATTGATGCCAACTTTTCTCCCTTAGAGTAGAGAGGGGACTATATGCTTTTGTTGTTCAGAAACACTTTTTCTGGCAAAAAGGACTCATCTCTTTCTTTTGGTTGCTTGAACTGATTCCATATGGTTTAGATGAGTTGACTCACCTCTGGCTTCAGACTGGCATGCCATGCAGACCTGCCAGTGAACACATACCGCCTTCCTGTAGTCGCCACTTTGATTGGTTCAGGACTGAGTATGTCAAGCATGTCAAACTCGCGGCCCGTGTTAGCCTTTGAGTTTGACATGCTTGGAGTACGTGATGCAAATTCTGACAGTCAAAATTCCAGGACTTTTGCTGGCGTCATTTAGAGTACTGTTAAATCCAATAGAGCCACTGTTGACCATCTTTGTCACTATATCAGAAGAGTCCACTTGATAATAAACAGAGAAAACTGGCTGATTTGCAATGGCTGGTCGCATTCTGATTGGGCGGGCCCCTGCTGTTATTTGCTTTACTTACGGCTTATCAATTTTTTTTTTTTTTTGAGTAGTAACATGAGAACAGTGATGGCCTTGTACTTCATTTTTTTTGTATTAGTTTAAATTTATGTATATAGTGGCAAAATTTACAAAGTGTAAAACTTACCATTTTAATCATTTGTATTGCAGTAAAATAGACAACACAAGCTACCATTTTCACCCTTTGAAGTTCAGTGGCCTTAAGCACATTCACATTGTTGAGCAACCACCATCCTTCTTCAAAACTTTTTCATCTTCCCAAACTGAAACTCTATCCCCATTAAACACTAACTCCCCATTCCCTCCTACCCCAGACCCTGGTAACCACTGTTCTGCTTTCTGACTCTATGAATTTGACCACTCTGGGTAATTCCTATAAATGGAATCGTACAGTATTCGTCCTTTTGAGACTGGCTTATCTCACTTAGCACAATGCCACCAGGGCTAATCCAAGTGGCAGAATTTCTTTTTTTAAGGCTAAAATATATTTCATTGTAGGCATCTACTATACGCCATTTACCCATTTGTCCATTGATGGACATTTGGCTTGTTTCCACCTTTTGGTTCTTGTGAATAATGCTGCTCTAACCATGGGTGTGCAGATATATCTGTTCAAGTCTGTTTCCAACTCTTCTGTGGATATACCAAAGTGGAATTGCTGGATCATATGGCAATTCTATGCTTAACTTTTTGAGGAGAAACCACACTGTTTTCCACAGTGGCTGCCCTATTTTATATTCCTACCAGCAATACACAAGGGCTCCAATTTTTCCGGCACTTGTTTCCTTTTCTTTTTGTATAATAGCCATCTTATGGGTGTGGAGTGGTATTTCATCGTGATTTTGACTTGCATTTCTCTAATAACTAATAACGTTGAGCATCGTTCCATGTGCTTTTTGGCCATTTGTATATCTTCTTTGAAGAGATGTCTCTTCAAATCCTTTGCCCATTTTTGAAAGATTTTTTTTTTTGTTGTTTTTCTATTTTGTTTTAGGAGTTCTTTATACACATGATTTGCAGATATTTCTATGGGTTGCTTTTTACTGTATTGATAGTATTCTTTGATGTACAGAAGTTTTTCACTTTTTAAAATATGTTTGTATTGATTTAGGGAGAGAGGAAGGGAGAGGGAGTATAAGATAGAAACATCCATGAGAGAGAAATATCGATCGCCTGCCTCCTGCACATCCTCCACCGGGGATACAGCCCACTACCGGGGCATGTGCCCTGACAGGGAAACGAACTGTGACCTCCTGGTGCATGGGTCGATGCTCAACCATTAAGCCACACTGGCCAGGCAAAAGTTTTTCATTTTAATGAAGTACAATTTATTTATCTTTTGTATTGCATGTGCTGTTGGTGTTATAGCCAAGAAATTATTGCCAAATTTAATGTGATGGTTTCCCTCTATGTTTTCTTACAGGGTTATAATATTTCATAGTGTTATTATCACTAACTATTGTCCTAATAAAGTTGCATAACAAGCACTACACTTACCATTTCCTCTCACTCATGTGTCTGTGGGTCAACTGGAGGCGAGCACATCTGATCTTGATTCTGGACCATGAGTAGGTTCAGTCTGCTCCCTCTGCCTGGGGCCTGCTCTTCTCAGGTTGAAAGGCAGGCGCTCAAAGGCTCACCCCTCACCCAGGGGCCCCTCTCCTGCTCGTGTGGAGTTGGGCCTAAGCATCCACCGGTCAAAGCAAGTCACATGGCCAAGCCCAGTGTGCAGGGTGGGAGCGCATGCTCTGCCCACCGGGAGACCCCAGCATGGGTGTAGGGGCATAATCCTGTGCAGGGTGAAGTGAAGGGATCAATAATTTGATCAACCGCAATGACAGCCACGGAGTGGGAAGGAACCCGGCGGGTTGAGGCTGAGGGAGTATTGGGCCACCTGCGACATGGCAGTCCAGGGGAAAGGAGGAAAGATATTACTGGACACATGAAAGAGGTTAGTTAACTGAGTTAATCAACATAATGTGTCAACGGAGGTGAACTTACTGAGATGGGAAAGGCAGGGACGGGAGCCTCTTCGGAGAAGAACCTGAGTCCCTTTCGGACATGTTAAGTGTTAGAGACAGCCAAAGGAGATGCCAAGTGGGCAAATGACTGTAAGGGGTAGAGTGGACTTTGCTTGCAAGGAGCTGAGGGTGTCATTTGGGAAAAGGATGGTGTGCGCATGTCTAATTAACCCACACAGCTGGAGTAGCTGCCTCCCAAACTCTAGGAAGGTTGAGGGGAGCTGAGGGTCCCACTTCCAGCAGGGACCCAGGATGGCTTCATGGAAGAGGTGGCATTAGAGGTTTGCCTTAAAGATGGCGCCGGGTGGTGCTCCAGATGGAGAGAACGACTGGCCGAAGCACGGAGGGAGAACACAGGGTGCGGTGCTGGCAGGGACCCCAGGGAGGGGGGATGCAGAGTTCAGCAAAGTGCCAGAGCCAGGCAGTTCTGCTAGCGGTTACCTGGCTGGTGAGTAGCTGGGCGGGGGCGGGCTGGAGGGAAGAGAAGAAAGCCGGCCTTGATCAACCCCATTTTCCTCTGCTCTCTCATGGGCTGGGGGTCCAGGATCAGGAGCCTCAGCGGCCTTTCCTGGAACTTAAAAAAAAAAAAAGAGTGAGTGCCGATTTTATGGGGAAACCAGCCCTTTCCTCATTGTTGGGGGAGCGTGACTTGATGCGCCCTCTTCGGAGTTTGTCAGCACCTAGAAAAATATGAAAATTTCCTCTTGCTCGATGCAGTCATATGTGTATGTAGACATAGTAACGAAGGACTTCCATCGTGGCTTTATTTGTCAAAGGAGAAGGTTGAAAGCAACCCAGATGTCCATCAGCAGAGGACTTGTTAATAAACGATGGTCTCCCCATTAGCAGGACACTGCCGCTGCTAAGAAGAGCGAGGCTGCTCTGTGTACACAGAAACAGCACACTTCAGGATATATTGCCACGTGGAAACCCAGGAGCGGGTAGAGTGAATAACATTGGGTTTTGTTTTTTTTTTAAAAGAGGAGAGGGAGAGACCTAGATGTCCCGTCCTTATTCATGCACACAGCACCTCAGCACTTCAGGAGCGGCACCCGAGGGCTGCCCCGGGCAGGAGGTGTGGGGCTAGTCTAGAAGGGGACTCACACCCTGCTGCACAGCCTTCTCATATAGCTGTCCACCCTGGCCGGGATGACTTCCAGAAAGAATAGAGTAAATTAAAATGTATCTTCTGCTGAATGAGTTAAAAAAAATGACAGGTTGAGGGAACTCAGAGACACCAGGCCCCTTGTGGAGGGTGCTGGACCACTGTGACAGCCCTCCTGGTTGGATCCCTCCGGCCCTGCCTGGTTCCCTGCCCACCCCCCCGGCATCACTCAATGGGCGCTTCAGGGAGGGACCCAGAGGAGGCCCTAAAAACAGAGTGGCCCCGCGGTGGTCTTTGTCCTCCTTCCAGGGTGGGTTCTTCTCAGTGACCTTCCATCACAGCAGCCTCTCCAGCCAGCAGCCCGTAGAACGTGGGCTTGGAGGCGCAGCCGGTGGTGGCTGACAGGGGCTTGTCCATTAGCGGCCCTAATGGTGTCGTCTGCAGGTGCCTCCTTGCACGCATGAACCTCTCTGTGTTTAGTGGTGGTGAATAATCCCCAAATTGTATTTGATTTCTGCAGTGTATTTTTGTATTTCTATTCAAAGTTGAGTGCATCTGATTTTATGGGAATTTATAATAGTTCGAATGAAATTGTGGCACCCTGCTGTGAAAATCTCTCACTCCTGAGGCACGGAAAAGCTGCTGAGATGTCCCCTCCTGCCCTTCCCCTCCCTCCAGCTCTGTTCCTTCCTGCCCCTTGCTTGCTGGGACGGCGGGCACTGCCTGTCACCAGGCAGAGTGCGCCCTCTGCCCCTGGGCCTCCTGGCTGGGCTGCGGGGAGAGGTGGGACACAGTGACCGGGGAGGGTCTTGCCCTGGGGGTTGGGCCCGGAATGCTCTGGTTTCCCAGAAGAGAGGAGTGTGCTCTGCTCTGGAAGGAGCAAGGGAACGCTTTCCAGTAGCTGCCCAGGAAGCCAGCCTGCCACGGGCTCCATCTTGGGTTTGGTCCAGAAGCATTTGGTCAAACCCTGAGGGTCAGGAGGGGCTTTGCCTCCTCCAGCCTGGGGAAAAGGAGTAGGGACAGGAAGGAGGGGCCACCCAAGGTTGGGCTGGGGACCCAGCTGGGCAGTGGGCATCTTGTGGACACATCACCTGCAGGGGCTCAGAGCCCAGTTTGTGTCTATAACTACTTGAGAACACTGTCTTTTATTTACTTATTTTTTTTAAATACATTTTTATTGATTTCAGAGAGAAGGGAGAGGGAGAGAAAGATAGAAACATCATTGATGAGAGAGAATCGTTGATCGGCTGCCTCCTGCACACACCCTCCTGGGGAATCGAGCCTGCAGCCTGGGCATGTGCCCTGACCTGGAATTGAACGGTGATCTACTGGTTCATAGGTCAGCACTCAAGCACAGAGCCACACTGGCTGGGTGAGCACCCGGTCTGTTAAACTGTTAGTCCTCCAGGGAAAGGAGAGCCCTCAGTGCAGGGCTGCGCCTCAGACGGCCTCATCTCCAAGGCCTTGTTCTCACCCATTGTGCTGCCCGTGGATCCCCATGGGCGGAGCACAGGGAAGTCCTCCTGGTGATGGGCACAGTCAGACCTCCTGCTCTGCGTGTGGGAAGGGAGCATGGCTGGGCGGACAGGGCAGAGAGAGGGCCCCCGGCCTGGGACCCGCTGCCTGGGAAGGAGGGAGGGAGCTCCCTGTCCTTAGAAGGATCTGGGTAACAGCCTAGGGGTGCGGTCACAGCCTAGGTGAGGACCTTCCGTTACCTGCAGGATTCAAACCTGGGACTGTGGACTTCAGCCGAGTATAGGAAAGAACTTTCTAGTTAGAGGCGTTACCTGTTCACCGGCTGCTGGCAGTGTGTTGGTCAGGTGGACATAAGCTAGGCCTCTGACTGTAAAAACATTGGCTGTTTATTGTAGAGCATTTGGAAAACGCAGAGAGTAAAGTCAGCTGTACCTCACCACGCAGAGAAAATCAGTCTCCCAGAACAGCCCTGTAGGTGCATCCCCCCCCCCCCCATTCACACATGTGCATATCCATCCATAAGCCTCTGTTTGCTTCCTGTGGGTGTCCCCCAGGAACCAGGCCCCTGCCGGGTGCCTGGGCTGTTCCACTGTCATAACTAATGCAGCAGTGAACATTTCTGTGGCTTAGAGTCCACGCAGACATAGGATTTATGCAGCCACCATCCTGGAGCGGGTAGAGTGAATAACATTGGGATGGGCCGCAGCGGTGTGCACATTTGAGGCTCTTCATACAATTTTCAAATCCTGATTGGTTTTCAGACTTCGGGGTGTGGGAGGCTTGGGACGCTTGTCCCTCTGGAGGCTCTAAGAACCCTCACATGCTGATGACGCCCACCTTTACGGCTCCAGCCCCACCTTAGGCCTGACGTCACCATGTCCCAAACTGAACTTCTGATCTGGCCCCTGGGCCAGTTCTACCCGCAGCCTTCTCCCATCCTGGTTAATGGCAGCTCCATTCTTCTAAGTGCTGGGGCCAAACCCTCAGGCTGGGTTCTTTCTTAGCACAGCCACATCCTCTTCAATAGGAAACTCTCTCAGATCTTCCTTGAAATATGGCCAGAATCTACCAGACCCCACACCATGTGCCCATGTCCCTGGCTACAGCCACCAGTCATCACTGGCTCACATCACTGTGGTAGCCTCTCCACCTGCCTGCCTGCTTCTGCCCTTGCCCCCTCCAGTGAGTCTTCGACACAGCAGCCAGCGAGCTCCCCTACACGTGACTCATTCATATCCCTCTTGGCTGTCTGAAGACCATGACCATGATTCCCAGTTAATGCACATCAGTGGTTTCCAGTGGCCATCATGGGCCTGTTGTCTCTCTGTCCTCATTTCCTGCAACTCTCCCCACCATGCACCCCATTCCAACTATTCTGGCTCCTCACTGTTCCTCATGCACGCTAGCCTACTCTTGCCCCAGGGCCTTTGCACGGGCTGTGTCCCCTCTGCTTGGAAGGAGTTTCTCCCAGAGATCCACATAGCTCACTTTTCTGATTGCTCAAGGGTTTCTTTATTTGTCACCTTTTGTGACACTCAGACCACTCTCGCCCTGCTCCTTTCCTCTCCTTGCACTCATCCTCCCGAATACTCTCAGACTTGCTCACCTGCTGGTACACTGTCTGTGCTGGTCTTTCCCGGAGTGTCAACCTCATGGCAGGTCTTCAGTTTTCTTCTGACCTCTGGTGTCTAGCACAGTGCCTGGCCCACAGCAAAATGTCAGAGCAGACGTGTGCAGTGTGGCCAGGCCTGGCTCAGAATGGGGTTCAAATCTAGACTTGACCGCTGATTAGCTATGCGACCTTGGACAGTTATTTAACCTCTCTGAGTCCTAGCACGTAGACTACACCATGCATCATAGTGCCTCACAGTGCCTGGTATGTAATATGTGCTCAGGAAATGTCAGCCTTATGAGTCCTTGAACCAGGTTTGAGAGCCACCCAGGTCCCTGGGTACGACGGTTATCAGGATGATCGCTTCGTAAGTTATATAAATGTCTAGTCACTGCACCGTACACCTGCAACTAATATACTGCATGCTAACTGTAATTGAAAAATAAAAATTATTTTAAACATTAATAAATGAAAACCAAAGCCTCCTTTCAATAAAAAAGTAAGGAGTGAAAAAAGAGCTATCAAAGTCTCAATGCCATTTTATGCAGAGATAGTCACTGTGATGGTGTCTATGGTGGCAGGAGCCTGGAAACTTCCAAGTGCCCAACAGTAGGAGATGTCTCCAATGTGGTACATCACACTAGGAACTATTATTTAGCTCTGAAAAGAAGGAGGTCGATGCCCTGGCTGGTGTTGCTAAATGGTTAGAGCACCGGCCTGTGCACTGAAGGGTTTCGGGTTCAATTCCCAGTCAAGAGCATGTACCTGGGTTGCTGGTTCGCTCCCCCTGCCCCCAGGTCAGGGCGCATGTGGGAGGCAACCAGTCGACGTGTCTCTCTCACATCGATGTTTCTCTCTCTCTCTCTGTCTCCCTCCCTAGCTCCCTTTCGCTCTCTCCAGAAAAGCAATTTAAAAAAGATCCTCAGGTGAGGATAACAACGAAAAAAAGGAGGAGGTAGATATAGCAATGTTGACCCAGGGGGTTTTCTGTGAAATTTATGACATGAGAAAAGCAAGTTGCTTTTGTGCGTGGTGAGTCCATTATTCTAAAGCTGAGCAGCAGCCACCGCGCTCTGGACACGTGTGTAATTGAACATACTTGCCTGGGTGCACAGCAAGGCCTGGAGGAAGCATGCCAGGCCCGACCTGCCATGCTGGCCATCAAACCAGTCACGTTTGGCTCACCAAAACGGAATTATTTGTTAACATTTAAAAATTGAATTCATATAAAAAGCCGGATTTCCAGCTGCCACTTTTGACACAGCATGTGGCCTCGGAAAGGCCACTGTCCCCAGCCACCTTCCCCACCCCAAAGTCTCCCTCATTTATAGCCCCTGCCTGGGCCCTGTAGACTGCAATTTGCACCCTGGGATAGGCTGTTGACATTCGGAAACTCACGGGAGTAGGGCGGGGGGCAGGAATGCAAAGCGATGGTGGGGGCATTTGTCTTTATATAAATACACCCTAGAACAGGGGTGGGCAACCTTTTTGTGAGTGCGTGCCAAAACCAGCAAAATCCCTGACTCAAAATTCTGCGTGCCAACCCTAATTTTTTGAGTACATGTTACGCCTACTTGATATCTCTTAAGGTGTATGTATGTGAAGAACCTTGGAGAAATAATAAAATTCATTTGAGCGACAAAAACACAGTATATGATGATGAAAAATACATTTATTTTTTAATGTATACATGTACACTGATAGTCCCACAGAAAACTTTATGACTCCGTTTGATATTATCAGTAGGACTTTTGCTGCTGCATCACTGATGACAGAGATTTTACATCAGGTTTATATTTCGTGACCTTCAGAGATATGCACGAGCTACTACTTTCATCCGTCAGGCTACTCCTATTACGAGACTTAACAAAATTCATCACTGAGAAGAAAGATTCATAAGCGTATGTGGATGAAGCCAAAACACTGGTCGGATCTAGGAAGGCAGGGAGACTTAAGGCAGAGGCATAGAAATTGCTCTTCCCCTCTCTCGTCAATCCATGTCTATGGTCTTTAAGATAACTTGTTATGTAAAATTACTTATTTATCTAAGATGCACCTACACTGAATTTATCTGAAAAATAAAGTCGATATTAAGAAAAAATTGTAAATGGAAGATTATAAGAGAGGGTTTCGCGTGCCAGCAAAAGGGACTGGTGTGCCGTGTTTGGCACGCGTGCCAGGGGTTGCCCACCCTGCCCTAGAATCTTTTACTCTTCCAGCGATCACTTCAGACCTAGTGATTGGGACATTGGAAGTACAGTATTAGAAGGGAAGCGAAGGTGCCGTGGGCCACTGCATGTTGTGTGGGTCAGGAACCACCTGGTGGGGTCACTGCGCTGTCCACTCCGCTGGGGGAGAGACCGCTCCACGTGTGGAATAAGGGATCTGCCCTGGCCTTTCCTGAACCTCTCGCCCCTACATCTTGCCGGGATGTGGAAGAATCTCCAAAAAACTCCTTCCCTTCAGCTCCCTTCCCCTCCCCATGTCCTTCCTGGTCCCTTGGTGAGGAGGGAGGTGGCATGTCAACTTGGGTCCAGAGGCTGAACCCCATCACTAGTTGGGGGTCTCTGAGCGAATTGTTTAATGGCTCTCAGCCTCCAGACCCTGCCTGTGGAGCGGGGACGGCAAATCCACCCAGGCAAGGCGCCCAGTATGTGCTCCCTGCAGGATGCTGTGCGGGCCCTTGGGTAGGCCCTGCAGGGGATACAGAGGTGCCGGGCCAGGTTCCTGCACTCGCAGGGCTGACGGTTCAGACCCAGGGAGTACCAGCTGAGGAGCAGGCCCCGCCCCATTCACGGCTGGTCTCCAGGGAGGCCGGCTCCTGAGCCTCTGACAGGAGGGGAGGAGCAGCCCACCCTCCCCGCCACCTTAGACCAGGTACCTGCCTTGCTGAGCCTGTGGTAGGTGGGCCCCAGATCTCTCTGGCGCTTTGCTCTGAGCCCCTACAGTTTCAGCTCCAGCGTCTCACAGATTTCCGGTGAGGCCCTGGGCAGGCCATCTTTCCTCCCTGTGCTTTGTGGACCCCTAACTTGCTGCCCCCTTTCAGAACTAATGTTTTGGGGTGATATGGTGGATATTTAAAAAACTACACACAACAAGAAAAAACATGCTTGCCAGGCTCTTAGGCTGGAGAGAGGCGGGGCAGTGGGCCTGACAAGCCCCTCATAGACGCCTGTCTTCCTGCCCAGCACCCGCCTCCTAGCCCGTCCCCAAACTAACCAGGCTCCATCACTCTCCCGGATGCTGCTGCCCTGGAGGATGGAGGCGGCGGCTCCTCCTTCCACCCACTGAGCCCAGAACATGTCAGGATCCCACACTCGTGCCCACTGCTGAGCCTCACCCATGGCTGTTTCCGAGTCCCCACTCCTGCCCCCGCCCCCATTTGAGTTGACTCCCTCTTTTCCCTTCTTCTCCCTGGAGCTGCAGGGGCGGGAGGTGCTGGAGGGCCTTGAAGAACAGGCCCCCACCTCTAGGCCGCTTCTCATGCCCTCCTTCTTGTGTCCCCAGGAGCCATGAGGTGCCACGTTGCCACCAGCTGCCACGTGGTGTGGCTGTTTGTGCTGATCTCTGGATGCTGGGGTAAGTTTAGTCCTTTCCCCCACAGCAGGCATGGGAAGCCAGGGCTGCGGGGTGTGGGGGCCGGCTGTGGGGTTGGCACTTGGGGGCAGGAATCGGGAGGGGACTGCCCGGGGACCCCGGAGATCCCGCCTTGCCGTGTGACTGGCTACACACTTCCCTCCCTGGGCCTGGGTTGCTCTGCAGCACTCTCAGGGCTGAAAATACCCACCCCCAGGGCCTGGGCCACTGGAGGCGGTGGGAGGAGCCTTGAGAAATACTTGCGCTTTAAGGGAAGGAGGCATCGGTGACCGTGAACCGTCCTTCTTCAGCCCAGTCTGTTCAGTTTTCCAGCTGCCTTTTGAGCACCCACTGTGTGTGTCACCTGTGCCCAACTCTGGGGCGGAAGAACCGACTCGTCCTCAAGGAGTGCAGAGCCTAGCGGATTTGCTAGACAGCGCTAGGACTTAACTCCGCTGCCGGTGAAGAGAGGGGGAATAAAGGACAGAGAGGCCGTCCAAAGGAAAGATTAACCGGGCCTGCGGGGAGAGCAGACACCCAGCCAGAAGGGAGACGCTTACTCGGCGCTTTAAGGACTGAGAGACTTTTAAAATAGGGGAGCGGGAAGAAGGGACTCCTGCAGGTGGGGACTGCCTGAGCAAAGGCGTGGAGGTGAGGGGCCTCTTCTCTCTGTCCGGAGGACCAGCCCTCCTTCCCCTCTTCCCAGGTCAGGGCCAGCCCTAGTGCCCACCGAGGAGGCCAGGGCATTTGCCTGTCCTGGCCCCCAGGATCAAACAGCTCTGGTCTGATCTGAAGGAAGGCCAGGACAGCAGGCACAGCTGGCACCATGTCCCTGGGGGCCAGGGTGTCCTTGGGGAAGAGCTGTGGGCACGGTGTGCCTGGCGACAGGCAAACACATTCCTGAGGGAGGCCAGCTCCTTCTCCCACTCCAGGGAGCCGGGCGCCTCTGGAGGAAGCCACAGCCTCAGCTTGTTGGGGTGATGCTGGCATCCTGATGCCTGGAAGTCCCCTGACTGTCCCTGCTCTGGCCTCCGGGCTTGGAGGGGTCTCTGCTGGAATGCTCCTGCGATGGGGAGCTCACTCCCATCCCGGCAGCCAGGTTACGGCAGTCACAGAGACTCTCCGGGCGGAGCTGGAGGGGGTCTCAGACCCTCTCAACTGTGGGCCCACTTTCCAGGGCAGAAACTGATGCTTTGAGAAGCAGCTGGCCCAGGCCACTCAATCGAGGGTTCAGTTGCTCTTTGATGCAGGCCTCTGATCCTTCACAGAGGCTTTTGTCAAGACACCCCCTCCCCCGCCTACTTCCCCTGGGGGAGACCTTACTGGGGGTACCTTCTGGGTTTGCTAGAAGGTGGCAATCAGGACTCTTTGCTCAGCCTCCTGTGACCTTGGACACTCATGCCCCCCGCCCCCCAGCATATATCTAACCTCCCCCAGCATATATGTGAAATCCTTCCAGCATATATGTAACCCCCCAGTATATATGTAAAATCCCCCTCAGCATATATGTAAAATCCCCCCAGCATATATGTAACCCCCAGCATATATGTAACCCCCCAGCATATATAGCATATATGTAAAATCCCCCCAGCATATATGTAACCCCCAGCATATATGTAACCCCCCCAGCATATAGGTAAAATCCCCTCAGCATATATGTAACCCCCAGCATATATGTAACCCCCCAGCATATAAGTAAAATGAAACAGGTGCTGAATGCCCAGCTGCCTTCCTCAGTCGAGGGGGCCGTGTGCCTGAGCACCAGACGCGCTCTCAGTGGGCACAAGGCAGCAGCACAGAGCCGTGACTCCTGGTCCCCCCACTGCTCCCAGGTCCCGTGGCTTCTTAGCTTCTCTGTAAAACAGGAGGGGCAGCAGGACCCTGCTCCTTGGTTGTAAAATGGTCAGAGGAGTTACCACGCATATCCAGCCCTTAGCGTGATGCCTGGCACATGTTCTGTGCTAAGTAAGCGAGAGCTCTTCCATATCAGCTGTACCTTTTCCTAAGGGGAGCGAAAGGGGACTCAGAAAGCAGAAGTGAAGTAAGTGCCTGGGGCCACCCAGCAGGTCTCTGGCAGAACCAGCCGGCCTGCGGTCTAGCCTGCCTGGCATCCTGGTCCCCACCTTCGGCATGGTGGGCGGGGGCTGACCTTAGGGACTGAAGGGCACCATCTTCTCACCGTGCCCTCTTGACACCTGCCCCCAACCCCAGCACTCGCCTTGTCCCCCAGACTACACCCCAGGACCCCCCCTTTGTTCCCAGCTGACCCCACGGCCCGGCTGATTTCTTCTCCCAACCCTGGTGGTCAGAGGTGGGTCAGGCTCAGGGACAGATGCCCCCTAGATGTCAGCCCCCCTTGTCAGCCTGTCGCCTTCTTACCCTTCTCTCCTCTGGCCTCTGTGCTCCCAGGCACTTCTTATTCTGCACCCGTGGGCGTGTAGGGGAGGCCAGAGCGAAGGCCTGGACAGGCCTCCTTGCCCCTCCTTGCTGGCGGGGCCAGGGAGCATCGCTGCATCGATGGGTCACGGAGGCAGTCTCCGGGCACTGGGCCTGAGGGCCCCTAACGTGGGGCTGCGGGCCCCTCACCTGACATCAGCACATATGCCCACTCACACCCCCACCCCCGGAGGCCTCAAAGCTCCTGAGGCAGTGGTTTTGCCGCTGGAGGACACAGCCTTCGTGCCTGAAAAGCGGTCTTTACAAGAATGAGTGCCCTGTCAGCATGCCCCTTTCCCCCCACTCCTCCCCCAGCAGCCCCCTCCCAGTCCCCAAGTGCCACGCTGGCAGCTCAGGGCCACCCGCCAGGCCTCCGAGGGTGGCCGGCCTATTCCAAGAACACGAGCCCTGCTTGGTATGTGGCAGGCGATGCATGTCCCCTGCGCTCTGCCCAGCTGCCCGTGCAGAGCTCTCAGCGGCTGATGATCGGCAGGTCCTGTAAGATCAAGTTTAAAAATGAACCAATGCTGCTGCAGGCGATCTTTTCCTCGCTGGTTCCCCTCCCCCACCAGCCCAAGCCCACCCCGAAATCTCTGGGCACCCCTGAGCCTTCTGCCTTTGCTCAGTCCAAGGCCCCCACAGGGATCCAAAGCATTCCCCTGGCCGAGCAGATGGCCCTGTTATTAATACCAATATTAGTAGTAGCTACCACTTATCGAGTGCTTGCTGTGTGCTGGGGCATGGCGTTAAGCGCTTTATGTATGTAATCTCATTTAATCCTTGGGACAGCCATGATGTAAGTCCTATTATTATCATCACTGTTTTACACGTGCGTAAACTGAGGCATGGGACAGAGGCTCAGGGAGGCAGGAGTGGGAAGGGTCCCCTTGACTCCAGCCTTCTGTGAGTCGGCCTCAGCGTTCTTGAGCCTGGCCCAAGCTCTGAGGGAGCCCACGTCAACAGAGGTGAGGGAGCGAGGGCGGCACCCCGTCCACATCCAGGGCGCCTGGACACCCAGGAGCTGCTATGGCAGGTGCTGCACCGCATGGCCCCTGCGAGAAGGATCAGCTCCCTGGTTGGCAGAGGCCGAGGGAAGTGCCCTCCCTGCCTCCTTCTGGCTGTTCTCCAACACCAACACCCAGTTCTCTGCACACCCACGGAGGGTCTCACCGTTCAGTTTTGACACCAACTACCTGACATCCGCATCAGTTTCCACAGATTTTAGGTTTAGGCCCCTCTCGGGGGCCGGTCACAAGTCCCAGGCCTCCTGTACTTTTGACGAACTGGCTCTAAATCGGAGGTTCCCATGACCCTTCCTCGGGTTCAGTTATCCAGGACGACGACGCACAGACCTCAGGGAAACACCCCACTTCCATTTCCTGGTTTAATGCAAAGGGCACAGCTCCGGAGCCCCAGGTGGAAGAGATGCACAGGACGAGGTTCGGAGCTTCCGTGCCCCCTCCAGGCGCGTATACTCAGCTGTGGTCAAAAGACATTCCTGTCATTCCGGAACTTCCAAGGGTTTGGGGAATCTGTGCCAGAAACTGGGACCGACACCAAATATATTCTTTATGGTGCCACACTGTGGAAGGCCATGCGAAGGGGTGAAGGGGACAGGTGAAGCCAGCCTCAGGGAGTTTCTATGGGGGGGACTGGTGTTATGGGGGGCTCTTTGTGGATGTGAAATGCCTCAGGCCATGCAGTATCACCCTGACCCCTTCCGGGACCAGCCCCACTCTGAGGTGTCACAGAGTCATACAGGCTTAACTGCCCAGGGTTCCCATGCGGCCTGCCACTTACTAACTGCACGACTCTGGGCTAGTTCATACGTATCTTCTCTAAGCCTCGTTTCCACAACAGAAAAATGGGGCTATGATGGCACCCACCATACCACGAGGATTGATGGAGACGGTATAAGTGACTGGTACAGAGATGGGGTCCGTAGATGGCAGCCATCATCATCATCATCACTACTACTACTACTACTATTATTATTATCATCACTTACAGAGGGCCTCTGGATGCCACACCCTTTCCTGGGCACCAGGGCTGTGGCAGTCAGCAAAGCAGACCGCCCTTGTCCTTGCCAGCTCACATCCCATCTGGTCTGGAGCCGGGCTGCCCACTAGAAATACAATGCGAGTTATGTGTGTGATTTAACATTTTCCAGGAGCTGCATTAGAAAAGAAACAGGTGAAATTCGTTTTAATAATATATCTTAACCCGATATATCCATAATGCGATCAGTTCAACACGTAATCAATATAGAAGATGAATGAGGCATTTTATACTCACTTTTCTTACAAAGTCTTTGAAAACCTGTGCGCTTTTTACACTTCAGCACAGCTCACTGTGGACCAGGGCTCGATAGCCTCCCATAGCTGGTGGCCTCGCTGAGGATCCATTAGCCTTGAGGAAGGCGGCCATGGCAGTGGCCAGATGCAGTGCCCACTGCAGCCCAGCCACTCCGTGTCCCCTTGGAGAATGCATGAAGCTGGCAGTCAGGAACTTGACTGACGCTCTTGTCCTCTGACTTCCAGGCCAGGTGAACCGGCTGCCCTTCTTTATCAACCACTTCTTCGACACGTACTTGCTGATCAGCGAGGACACGCCTGTGGGTGAGTTGACCCAGGGCTGGTGGGCATCTGGGTCCATGAGGTGGGCTCCTTTCCCCCAAGTGAAGGTGATCTTAGAGCCTGAGACCGTCTTCCACCCATTATTGGAGCCTCCTCCTGGCATCCCTGATGGGCGTTCCTATGGCTTCTGCTTGGGGCGCTCAGCACTTCCCATGGTGGCTCCTTCCAACAGAGGGGGATTCTAAGTATCAGAGAGGCTAGCACACTGAGCCCAAGTTGCTTGACTTTTGCTTCTGCATGAGTTTTGTCCTACAAAATGGTTATTTTCCTCTTTCTTGTGAAAATTTGAAGATGGAAGCTGTTTCAGGCTTTGTTTTATAGCCTTTTGAGCTTTTCTGGGATTACTGTATTTCCTGCATTGAGTACGCCTGTTTTTATCATTAGAAAAAAAAAATGAACTATTTAGTAGGTGATCGTAAGCATCCTGGTGTTCACCCCTCGCCTCCCCCTTACCCCCAGCTTGCCACCTCATCACCCTGGTCTGTCCTCATGGGCCCCCTCCCGAGGACCTGGCTCCCACACCTGTAGCCGGGGATCTGCAGGCACAGCCCCATGGCCTTAGTTCACGCTGGGGACCCGGAAGCCTCTCAGGAAATGGGAACTGAATTGAATGAAGTGTCTTGCAGCTGCTCTGACAGGCAGGCAGTCTGGAAAGGTCCCGCCTACCTCCACAACACCCTCCCCCCGTCCTCTCGTTCTCATAGATGTCATTTCAGGGAAAGTGCCTGTAACCTGGGGCTTCTTACGGCGGGGTGGCTATGTGCCAGGAGCTTGTGCAAGGGGTCAGCGTGGCCCATCCTTCTAGGCGCATCATTTGTACTTAGAAACGACGCAGGTGACTTGAAGAGTGGAGGGGTGTTAAGATATTTACCTAGTAGGTAATTTAAAACACTTTTATATAAAACCAAATGCAGGTGCTTGAAGTGGGGGCCCTTAGGGGGCCCCAGACTTCCCCTGCTGTCTGTGGGGGCATGCGCACAGCCCCTGAAGAGGCCTTCCCTTCCACTCTCCCTAATGGAGCTTTTCTGCAGGTGGGTGCTGGGCACAGCAGGTAGCAGGAGGTTTCCGACTGCTGTGGGGATGATCCCCATGGCCCAGGAACGGTTCATTTCTAGGGATGGGGGCGGGGGGGGGGCTCTGCGGTCACTCCTTTGTGACTAGCAGCCCCCACGGATCCCACTGTGAGGCTGAATCTGGGGACTCAGGTTTGGGGATCTGGGTGTTTGAAGGGCTACCTAGGGAAGTGGTTGCCTGCCTCTCTGGAATGTTCTTCCAGAGGCTTTGCCCACTTCTGGGGGCTGGAGAAGGTTCCTGCTAGCCCCTTGGAGACCTTGCCGAGCTGTTTCCTCACCCTCTGGCTTGGATCGGGGATGTCTGTGGGCTCCTGGATTCATCTGTGGCTCCTCCCCACACTCAGGCCTGGCAGGGGCTGGCACGGAGCCAGCAGAGTAGGCGCCCAGCACACGTGTATAGGTGGCCAAGTGAATGTGAGCAGCATTTGTCACTATAGGGGCTCTCCCTTTTTCGGTTCATTCATCAGTTCATCAGATAGATAGGTGCCAGACCTGGGTGCCGTTGGCCCAGAGAGGGCTAAAGAAATCGGTGCCATGGGCAATAGGGGCTGAGCTGGGTATGTGGCTAAGTCCCAGTGAGTGATTGAAGGAGGAGGGTGGTGTCTCGGGGGTAGGGCAAAGGCTGCAGAAGAGGTTTTTGGGAGGCGGTGACAGTTGAGCAGAGTTCTGAAAGAGTCCCTCCTCATTCCTTCACACACTGTTTCCTGTGGCTGATTTTCTTAAGTAAGTATTTTGTTTTTTAACCTCATCCTCCTGGAGAGCCCTTTGTTGTGGAGAGAATAAACTTAGGACAGGCGGGTCACTGAGGCAGAGGTGTGGCCAGCCACTGACCGACCAGAGCTGCTGGCCAGGGGAGGTGAAGGCCCCTCTCAGGTGAGCCGTGCCGGCTTCATCACCTTGTCTGTGACTCCACATTGCCCTGCCCAGGCCTGAAGGTGGGGTCCTCAGAGGCCCGTGGTGCAGGGAGGGTGATGGGCGGAGTGGGGTGGACGTTGTTTGGCCAGCGCTGACAGTGACAAGGAAGCCCCCAGCAGGCCCCGATCTAGCACCTTTGCCTCAGGCTCTGGATCGTCTTCTGCAAATGCTGGCATCGATTGGCCTCCAGGAGCGACTCCCAGGACTCAGCCCATGAAGGCTACACTTGGCAGTCGCAGCATGGCGTCCGTCTGTGCAGTGGGGGTCGATCATGACTCTAGGGGGCTGTAGGAGAGAGAGAGGACTCAGTGAGCTGGAAGACAGCTCTGCTCATCTCTCTGGGCAGGAGCTGGCCCAGCAGCCTCCTGACCCCTCCCTTCTTTTTGTATCAGCAGAGGGCAGCGCAGCTCTGGCCTGAAAGTCATGAGCCTGGTTTCTTCTGTTCCCTGCTGTGTGGCCTTGGGCACAGTACTGCCCCTCTCTGGGCCTCTACCTTCCCATCTCACCAGTGAGAGGGCATTGAAAAGATGGACCCATTGGTCTTGGTCTTGGCGGCTCAGCTGGCCCCAAATGTTTCTGGGTCCTTAGATGAGACAGGCCTGGAGAACTCCACTGGGTGCTGTCAGCTACATGGATGGCCCTGGGCCATTCATAGGGTGGATGTGGACTCACGTGGGCGTGGCATGGTGCAGGCCTCAGACCGGCAGTGGCCAGGGTGAGAGAGGGTTGAAACATCTTGTCCAGGGGACTGGCCCTTTGCCTGCCATGTGGGATGCGGTGGCCTAGAGACGCGACTTTGAGATTCGGCTCTCACCAACCTTTGCTTTCTGAAGCTCCGTGTTCCAGTCTGCAAAAGGGGATGGGGTAGCCCCAACTCTGGATTGTTGGTGTATGTACATATGATGCTGTTAACTCCAAAGTCTCCGCACCTGGAAGGATAGGCTGTGTGTGGCCAGGCATGGCTGGAAGTGCTGCCCTGCCAGCCACGGGCTTGCAGGGGGGACAGACAAGCACATGGATGAGCTGGGTCCAGTGGTGTGGTCAATACCAATGGCCAGCGGCATAGCCCAAGCCAGTCAGAAAATGTCAGCTCACGGGAGGAGGCGGTCAGTGCTGTGGGGAGGCCAGACTCCCAGCTCTCGGGCCGATCATCCCCTTCTGCCTGGACACCCAGTGGTGGGGAGTCATCATCTTATGAGGCAGCTCCTTTTTGTGGGTTAGTTCTGAGAACGAAAAGTTCTTCCTGATACTAATATGAAACCTGTTTCCCTGGCACTCCTGCCCATTGAATGACCACTGAAGTCTTCTAGAAAAATAACAACAGAACATATGATGTACAATATATATGTGGAGCATATCCTATATAATAAAATCCTAATATGCAAATTGACTGAACGGTGGAATGACTGGTCGCTATGACACGCACTGACCACCAGGGGGCAGACACTCAACGCCGGAGCTACCCACTGGTGGTCAGTGCACTCCCACAGGGGGCGGGCTTACGGCTGGCAAGCGCAGAGGCAGTGGCAGGAGCTTCTCCCGCCTCCACGGCAGTGCTAAGGACCCCTCAGGGGCTGTCCAACTGTCGGCCTGAGGGGTCCCGGACTGCGAGAGGGTGCAGGCTGGGCTGAGGGCCCCCTTCCCCCAGTGCACGAATGTTGTGCACCAAGGCTCTAGTATTATTATAATGATGTTTACTGAGTGCTCAAGGCAGTGTCTTCAGTGTAATTAGTTCATTTTTAAGATTCCTTTTACGAATCGGAGGTAGAGTTCGGCTGTGTCAGTATGTAGTTTCTGTGACTGCTCTCCCGGGTTAAAGAACAGGACGTCCATCCTGACAGCGGGCCGTGGCCCCGTGCCCAGGAGCGGAATGGGAGGGCACAGCACGGCCATCTGAAACCCTCACGGAGGCTGCTTGTTCTGTTACTATCTCCTCACCTATCTCAGGTTCCAATTCCCTCTGCGTGATGTTCTTTCTGAAGACCATCTCCCAGCCAGGGGAGACAGCAGCAAAATGAAGTCATTAAGTAGCTCTGTCCTCCCACCACCCTGGGCTGTTAATGCTCAGGGCCCCCTTGTCCCTGGGTGTCTTGCTCCAGACGTGCACATCAGTCGTTGGCAGCAGAGCCTGGCTCGGGTGGGGCAGAGCAAGGGCAGATCAAGGACTCGGTGTCTGGTCCGGCTCGTTGGCGTTGCCTACACCTTGGCCCTGGCTGTCAGCAGTGAATGGCCACATGGCACTTTTAGGGTGAAAGACAGGTGCTGCAAAGGTGCTGCCTCCAGGTTGCCTCCCGATTCCACTCCAGACTCGCCACCATATTGCTCATGTCATCACCAGTGACCCCTGTGGCTATTGCAGTGGCTAGTTCTCGGGCCTTGTGACCTTTCAGAGGTGATCTTTGTCTCCTCCAGGATGTCACCCCTCTGGCTGTTCCTTCTCAGCCTCCTTGGCTGCAGGCTCCACATCTCCTGGATTTCTTTGCGTTGGCAGGCCCGGCCCAGCTCCTGTATCTATTCTTCATGTTCTCACTCATGTGATCTCTAGTCTCAGGGCGTCGGGTATGGTCTCTATGCTGACAACGCTGGGATGGCTGCCTTCTGCCTGGGCCTCCTCGCAGAGGAGCTTCCAGACTCGTGTACCCACCTCTCCTCACCATTTCCACCTGGATGTCTAAGGGCTGTCTGCCTCAGCGCGTCTAAAGCTGAGTCCTGATCCTCCCCACAAAACACTTGCCGCCGCTGCAGCCTGTGTCATCGCAGGTAGTTGCACCTCAATCCTTCCAGTTGCTCAGGCCTGAAGCTTGGGGTCATCCCTGACTCTTCCCTTTCTCCCTCACCTCTCATCCAGTTCATCTGATGTCCTGTGGCTCTAGCTTCAAGATATTTCCAGAACCTTCTCACTTCCCACCCCTTCCTCAGCTACCCCCAGGGCCCAAGCTTGGGTTACCCAGGCAGCTCCCTAATGTTCTCTGTGGTCTCCCTGTGGCAGCCTGTTCTCACCAGAGCAGCTGAGGGATCGAGTGGTTCTTTGCAGCCTGGGACAGAGCCTGTCATCAGGTTGGCTCGAGTCCCCCATCCCTCTCGGAACGAAAGCCAGCGTTCCTAAATGGTGTGAAGGCTGCTTGCAGTCCTGGCCCTGCTGCTCTCACACCTCCCCACTGCCCTCCCCCCTGGAGCGCTCCACGCCAGCCATGCTGGTCTCCTGGAGTTCCTTGGGCAGGAGGGGCGGGTTCTGACCTCTCAGCCTCTGCAGGAGCCGCTCCTGCCACTGGAACACGGCGGACGAGCCGGGCAGTCAGGTCAGAGGCCACCCCCTCGGAGGCTCTCCGGGCGGGTTCAGGTGCGGCTTCCTTCCCTCTCTGTTAGTCCCAGCTGCAGGGCTGTTGTGACTTTGTTGCTCATCTGCCTCCCCTGTTGCTCTGTGAATGCTTCCAGGCGGCCAGGGCCATATCTGTGTCCTCAGGGCTCAGCCCCGTGCCGGCTTGCATCTGGGGTTCGGGTGCCTTGAGGACAGGAATGGAGTCTGGAGTTGGTGAGCATGTGGGGGGATCTTTGAGCAAGGGCTGGGGATGGCTCCACGCCTGCTCACCATCCCTCCTGGAGTCTCAGGCCAGGCGCTCCCCTCCCAAGGGCGTGTCAGGCGTGAAGTGTTGGTGACAACAATGATGGCTGCGCAGAGGGTGGGCCCCAGAGAACTTGTCCCCCAAACAGCACAGATGCTGGAAGTGCCAGGGTTGTGAGTTGAGTGTGGCATTTGCTGGAGACCCTCGGGGCGCCGAGCCCTGGGTGACTTCCAGGGAGGGACACAGCAGCAGCATGAAGTCCGGCCTGGAGGCACCACCTGAGCGAGGAGCCCTGAGAGGGGCGGAGGACTTCTGGTCCATCCACCTCAGCTGCCACCGATTCTCACGCCTTCAGTCCGGGAGGGGTGGTGCCCCTCGGGCCTGGCCACTGAGGTCACTCCTCCTACCCCAGTTCTACGTACCTCCGGCCAGATGTTTCCCTGGCACCCACCACGCCCCAGAGGCGCCCTGCTTTCTGGCCCTGGTGACCCACACAGCATCCTAGCACCTCCTGCGGTCTCACCACTGCCCCTCGCCCTGCTGTTCCCCGGCCAGGGCCAGGCGTGCCTCCGAATTCCTACTCTTCTTTCAGGGCGGAGCTCAGATGTCAGCTGCTCTTTGAGGCCCGCAGCCTCCCCACCCCCTCTCTGCTTCGTGGTCGTCTCTGAAAGCTCTTAGCGAGTTCTGGCTCGCTATCTGTGTGTACCTCCCCCTTGGCTGTTCGTTTTCACTTATTACTTTTATTAATATCGACATTACAGTTAATTATAATTTTCACATTTATATATAACCTAGGATTGTGAGCGATAATATTAGCGAGTGTTTATTGACTGCCAGCCTCCTGCCGGGGCCTCGGTGAAGCGTTTTCAATGCATGGTCTCCCATGGGCCTCACGGTGACTCTCACAGGTGTCCTCATCTCCACTTCACAGCTGAGCAGGCTGAGCCTGCGTGCCCTCTGTGCCAAGCACAGTGCCGGGTACAGAGGGGCTCAACAGATGCTGGTCAGATGAGTAGCAAGATGAAGGCAGGAATGAGAGGATGTGGAGGGTGAATGTCTTGCCGATCCTCCTCCCCTTGTTCCCCTGTCCCTCTGTGCCACCGAGTTGGATGCCCACGGTGCCAGCTTCCCCAGGCAGACCCCCCAGCACTCCTAAAGCGTCTTGAGCCACAATTCAGATGGCAGTGCCCACGCTAATCACCTACACGACTGAATTAGTCTTGTCAGGAGCCATTAAGGCGGGAGCTGGGATTCATTAGGATGGATCGGGCCCAGGTAGCGCCTGGCACTGCTGCCAGTCGGTGCTGATTAATTTCTCTGCAAACCCCATCAATGCCCAGCTGTTTCGTCTGGACCCAGGGAGAGCAATTTTCAGTGGGCTGACCCCTCGTCGGCGGTCTCAGCAGATGGAGGAGCTGTGCCCCTGCGGGCACATGGACAGCTCCCTGCAGAGGCAGCCCCCATGGAGCACAGAGTGGGAGGCTGGTGTGAGTGGCGGGCTGTGTGGGCAGCAAACACTTGGGGATGGCGAGATGTCTGGAGAAGACGTGGAGGTGATGGGTGAGGGGGAGTCAGGAAGGTCTCGGTACCTAGTGTCTTGGAAGGGGCGGTCCCTCCTTCCCTGTGCCTTTCTCCCATTGTATCTTTAAAGGGAAGAAAGCATCTCTCAGGAGAGGATGGAGGCTGAGAATGACTTTGCTCTTAACCAGAGAGTTCCTTAGGACTGACATGGGGGGCAGGGGCCCCTGCTACCCCAGAGCAGTTCCTCAGCAAGGAATTGTAGGGCTAGGGGGGCGTGGATGTGAGGAGTCCAGTGGGTCCCAGCATCAGCTGGGTGTGCGCTCTGAGCATGGCTTGGTCTTCTCTGCCAACCGCCTATACAGAGGCAATATAGCCCAAGAGCTAATAATAATACAAAAAATAGAGTATGTTAGACAATAATAAGTGCAAAGGAGAAATTTTCATCTCTGGTTGAAGTTAAGATCAGTGGGGGACAGGGGGGCTGTAATAGCCTGTATTTCGCACCTCACTTTGACTCCCCCCTCATCCGCAAGGCTCTTCATAGGGCCTATGACGAACCCCTACAGCCTCCTGTAGGACAATTTGATGACCACTGCCTTAGTCAAACACTCCCACCTTACAGATGGAGAAACTGAGGCCCAAGAGGGGGAGCTTGCCCAAGGGCCCCCGCGAATTACTGTTGGATTCCAGACAGAAGCCTGCCCTGAATTCACACACCAGCTACAGAAGGGGTTCAGAGGGGCTCTGCCGGTGCAGGCACTGCTGCCTGGGGCCTGGGCAAGAAGGGCATCTCGGGCTGATGGGGTGAGAGTTTAGGACATAGTTTGAAGAAAGGGCTCCAGGTGCCTCTCAGCTTTTACAATCTTGGGGTAGAGTGCTCAAGGAAGGGAAGTAAGGTTAGCCCAGAGGCTCCCTGGGGGACATTCAGGCTGGAGGGGGCATGGTTTTATAGGAAGGAGGTGATCCACTATCTGTCCAGATGATCCGATGCTGGGACCCAGGGGCGGTAGCCTTAGGTTCTTATCGCCATCACAGAGCAGGGACTTTACTCTTCCTTCTGGGAGGTGGGGTGATGACTCTCAAGACCCCTTCTGCGGCCTTGCCCCCTCTGCCTTTCTCCAGGGCAGCACTGACCCTCAAGGATTAGTGCCCTCTGGCCCTCTTGAGGGATCTGATGGGCTGTAACCACTCTCAAGAGGCTCCTGCCTGGGCCCATGTACAGCCCAAGCTGTGGACTGGCCCTCAACACAGGAGCGGGGGTCGGGTGGGTGTTTTGGATGCAGCCATAATAACACTAATGATAACGATGATGTGCCACCTGTCGTGCAGGCAGACTGTTAATGACCCGCACTTCACACCTGTGCCAGGCCGTGCTGGGAGTGGGGTAGGGACGCACACATGAGAGATCACTGGGAAAATAGCACCTATCTTTCATCGCGCACCTACTCTGTGTCTAGCTAAGCTCCTCCTACAATTGCTTCATTGAATCCTAAGAGCAAACCGAGAAAACGGGCCTCGTAACCTCCATTATACGCTGAGGATGCAAAAGCTCCGAAAGGACCACTTGCACAGGGTCACACACCTTGGATAGGATGGAAATTGGACTTGAACCTAGTGCCACCTGCCCCCAAATCCTGTGCCCATAACCACATCGTGGGGATTCTGTATGTAGGTCATTGCTTTCAAAGAGCCCCAGTTTGGTGTGGAGAACCCCAGGCAAGTGGGAGCATGGGCTACAGAGGACGGAGGAAGGAGTTCGTGCTGGGCCCGGGGTGGAGGAGGTGTCATAGTGGAGGTGGCATTGAGTGGCGGGGCTTTAAGGGGCTGAAGGCACAGGAGAAGCATTTCAGAAGCGACCGATAGTGGGCAGATGATTTGTGGTGTGTTTCAGATGGCAGGAATAGGTGGTTGTGCTTAAAAATAAAAATAATGACAGCAATCACTCAGTACTTGTGTTTTACTAGTTAGATGGCCTGCAGGATCTCGTCGAATCCTTAGCAGCAGTGCTGCGGTGTCTGTTCTGTTATGAGCCCCGTGTTACAGGTTCAGAGACAGCAAGCAAGCTGCCCAAGCTTCCACAGCTCAGTCAGGATTTGAATTCCAAGAGTTCAAACTCCAATGTCCACAAACTTAACACCCCACTGTGCTGCGTCTCAGGATTGTGTGGGTCTGTCCTCAGTCTGTCACCCAGGAAAGGGCCTCAGTGACCAAGGTCCACACTGGAGAGGTGCCGGGTCAGGGGCAGCTGCTCCCAGGCTGGGAGAGTGGCCAGCCAGCTTGGCCTGGGAACAGAGACCCCGAGCTGGGCCAGGCGCCCGGGTCCAGGCCTGGCTCTGTTCCCACATAGCTGTGTGAGCTTGGGCAGGTGGATTTCCCTGCCGGGCCTCGCTTCCCTGCATCGCTCAGAAGACACCAGTCCTCGATGACGCACTGCAGAGAGGTGGGATTACTGCTGAGCAATGAATGGGGGAAAGTAGAGGAGAGTGAGAGAGTAACCAGGTTGCTTGCTCTTGGGCTTGCTGGGCCTTTTCCAGTGAGCAGCGGTGAAAGAATGGGGGAGTGGCCAGCTGAGCTGTGGCCAAGCAGCAGGCACCTTCTTAGCGGGGTGGCAGATGAACCTGGCTCAGCCGTGTCCGTAGGTGAGCATGTGCTGAGCTTGCAGCCAACTGGGAACACTCGGGCTCCCTGGGAACCAGCCGAAGGTGTAATTTACAAGAGCTGAAAACCCTCCAGCTGGCTGGGGAGAGGGTGGCAGGCAGCGCCAACTTTGAACCTGTCATCTCTCTCCTGCCCCAAAGGTTCTTTACATGCTCAGGGGACCTGTGAGCCCGACTGTCCGATTACAGTTTAGCCCGGAATAGGAGGTCAAGTCTTGCTGTCAGCACTTGACCAAGAAAGGATTTGGACACCCAGAAAAGTTGTCCATTGGTGCAAGGATCGCCTTGAAGGTCCCCGTCTGTGCAGAGTACATCAAACGCTGGGAGGGGAAGTGCAAGGTCTGGGTCCAATCCCAGCTCTACTACTTACCAGCTGGTCCCTGGGCCTCTCCGAGCCTCCTTTTCTTCCCCTGGAAATGGGGATGATCGTACTTGTTCAGCTGGCTTCACAGCGAGTTTCATGAAGGAGCTTTGAAAACCGAATTGCTGTACAAATGGCCGACATTTCAATAGAACCATTTGTCTTTAAGTGCTTCCTCTTCCGAGAAGCCCTCCATTGCATTTTAAGCAGGGGTGGACTGTTTCACCAACTACTTATCCTCTCTCGGCCTCAGTTTACTGATTTGGAAGATGGGCATGATGATCACACTGTGTATACTCATAGTATTGTGGTGAGACTCATAAAATTCATATTATCCTATATAATAAAGAGCTAATATGCTGATTAGACTGAACAGCAAAACGACCGTTTGGACATCCTTCCGGACGACCATC
The DNA here is from genome assembly GCF_964212035.1 of Myotis nattereri. Lineage (NCBI taxonomy): Eukaryota > Metazoa > Chordata > Mammalia > Chiroptera > Vespertilionidae > Myotis > Myotis nattereri. The sequence continues at coordinate 19,042,063 of NC_138088.1, read as the reverse complement.
TGGATGACAGTCTGATCGACCTTCCGGACGAAGTCGGAGCTGCAAGAGACTGTGAGGGCTGGCCGAGGCAGCTGGGGCTATGAGGGCCGAGCCCCTTGCACGAATTTTGTGCATTGTGCCTCTAGTTATTATATAAGTTAAGTTGGGGCATATGGAACTGTGCTTAGCACTAATAGAAGTTAACTATCATGTTATCCTTGACTAGTGCTTTCCAACTGGGTGAGAAGCAGCTTGGGACAGGAATGAGGCCTTAAGTCAGGGGTGGGGAACCTTTCTTCCGCCAAGGGCCATTTGGATATTTATGACATAATTCTCGGGCCATACAGAATTACCAACTTAAAAATTAGCCTGCTGTATTTGGTCAGACATTTAATTAACTCACCCCTAATGCGTTGGCAGGGCCAGACCAAATGATTTCTCGGGCCTTCTACAGCCCGTGGGCCGGATGTTCCCCACCCCTGCCCTGAGTGACCAAACCCCGCTTGCCCAGCACATGGATATTTGGTATGTCCTGTGCATTCCTCCTCCAAGGGGCGTTCTCACTCTTCAGCTGGAAGAGGCTGAGTGGCCCCAGGTCCACCTTCCAGCCTGACCAGGAAGCCACTGGCACAGCTGTCTGCCAACAAGTGGTGCAGGCGCTGGGTGGGCAGCTCCCATCTCACCAGGCAGCGAGCGCCTCCCGCCTAGTGACGGGCTGTCCGCCTCCTGCTGCTGCTCCCCGTTCATCTGGTCTCCCTAGAGCGCCCAGCAGTCAGCCTGTCCCTCTTCACACGATGGCTACCCAGGCTCTGAAGACAGGCCTGCCCCTCGTCTGCTCGTCTCTACTCTGGAGGCCCCGGCTCCTGTAGCCCCACCCCCTCGGACTCAGGACAGACTTTGCTCACGGTCTCCCTCCTGGTCACCCTCCGCTGTGCCAGGCACGGCACTAAGGCGTGCTCGTGTTGCTCCTCTCATGGAGGAGGTGGTTGCTAAGCCCATTTACTGATGAGAAAGCCGAGGCTTAGAGAGGTTGCCTCCTGCCAGAGGGCTCACAGGCATTACCTTGCAGGGCTGGGTTCAAGCCCAGGCCTTTCTTCTTCCGTGGCCAACACTCTACTCCGTAGGCGCGTAGATCAGAGGAGGCGGACAGAGAACCTCCCAGCCCCAGGGCTGGTATGGGGTCCTCACCACCATCTCTGGCCTCTCTTCTAATGCCTTATTCTGCCTCAGTACTACAGTGTATGGAGGGGACAAGACCTCCAAGCTCTGGTCCCTCTGGTCCCTCTGCCCCCTCGCCCGTGCCTTAGCTGCCCCCACACTCAGGTGTCAGGGGCTGCCCGTGGGCCCTCCTTCCCCCGGGCTCTCTGGGCAGCAGGACTCTGGGTGGGGGACCCTGGCACTTCCTAGGATTGATTTGGCCTTTGAAGAGGATAATTCAAGATGAATATGCCGGCGTCCGGCTGGAGTGAGATGGAGGGATTATTGAGTGTTGAACCTGCTTCGCCGCATCAGCTGCTTTATGAGCTCTCCAGAGAAACCCTATGTTGTGGATAACTCAGCCCTGACAGGCAGGGAGGCGGCATCTGTCTCCCGCATTCCGCATTCCTGGGCGAGCTGTCTGGGTGCGCCTCGCTCACCCCATCTGGGTGCCCAGAGCGGCTTCTGGCCTCGTTGCAATGAGGGTCATTGTCCCTCCCCAACTTGTTCATCCTGTGCTGCCCCAGACACGGGGTAAGGGCAGTGGTGCTCACCTGGTGGGTCCTTGTGCTGGACTCTGGCTCCAGGCTGCCTCGGGCAGTCCAGGTAGCAGGGAGGTGAGTGGGCCAGAGCCTGTGCACAAATCTCTTTGACCTATGGCAGCCTGTTACCCCCAGGGGCAGCCCAGCCTCATAGCTAGGGACACGGCCTCTTCAGGGGCAGCCCAGCCCCATCGATAGGGACACAGCCTCCGCAGGCTGCCAGGCTCCCCGGCACACCAGAAGGGGTCTGTGGTTCAGGGACTCTGTACACTGTGGGGGTGTTGTTCTCGTGGAACCAGCCTTGCCCGATGATGACACACAAGGGCATGAGGTCAGGGAACAGGCAGCTCAGCTCAACTCCCGTTCCTGGGCTTTGTCCTCATTGGGCCCTCCTGCAGCCCCAAGGCCTTCCAGGGGCCACCCAGGGTGAGCCAGGCAACAGACCAAGTTGTAAACTCTTCGAGGGCAGGGAGTGTGTCTCAGGCCTTGCTAAGGGGTCGCCTGGGGCGTGCAGTAGACTGACAGTGAGCGCCGAGGGCCTGCCGTCCTCAGGGTCCCCTGTGGAGCCTGGCAGGGGGAGTGGAACACAGGTGACACGCATGCTGTGTGTCATGGCTTAGCTGTCTGTCCCAGCCCAAGAGCACGTTGAGTTCTGGGCTGTGACAACCTTAGGTCACGAAAGTCATACTGAGGGGAAATGACAGGGAGGCAAACTGGACGTGAGGGACCGCTTGGGGCCAGGAGAGCTGGTGCAGGGACTTCCCGCCGCAGGAGTCAGAGTAATAACTGATAGTCGGTGCCCCGGGGGGTGGGGAGTCCGGTGCTGGCACCAGCATTCTGTCATTTTATTTTATTTTATTTTTAAATATATTTTTATTGGTTTCAGAGAGGAAGGGACAGGGAGAGAGAGAGATAGAAACGTCAGTGATGAGAGAGAATCATTGATCGGCTGTGGGGATCAAGCCCGCAACCCGGGCTTGTGCCCTTGACTGGAATCGAACCTGGGACCCTTCAGTCTGCAGGCTGACGCTCTATTCACTGAGGCAAACTGCTAGGGCACGTTCCATCATTTTAAACACAACCCATGTCTCCTCCTCCATCCTCACTCTCCTCTGCGTCCGTCATGTCGTGGGACTCGGAGTGTGGCAGTGACTTGTGATGGAAGCAACGTACTAACCCTGTACCGGTTCCCGCTCAGGGGGTCCTACGATAACCCATAAGGGCCACCACTGGCCCCGCCGTATGGATGAGGAAGTCAGTGACCGGTCCACAGTCCAAGGTCCCAGGCAATGTCAGCCAAGGTTTGAGCCCGACCGTCTGACCCCAGGGCACGCCTGGCTCCATGCCCACGTGTGCCCATGAGTAAACTGCCCCAGTTCCTCAGGCCTGTTCCCCCACGTTATAAACTGAGGCTGGCTGGCCTCTCCCAGTGTGTTCTTCCCTCCTGCCCGCAGTGCAGAAGCCATGGAGGGCTTATCACAACGAAGATGGCCGCCCACATCCCCGAGTCCCTGAGTCAGTAGGTCTGGCTGGGGCCTGAGAATCTGCATTTCCACCAAGTTCTTAGGGGCTGCTGCCGCTGGCCTGGGGACCCCACTTTCAGTCTGCTGCCCTCGCCATGCTGCTTCCCGGCATCTGGAATTGGCTCCTGAACCTGTGTGTGTCCTCCCTCATCTGGACCTGCTCAGCTCGCAGCCCTGGGGGTGTCTGCCCCGTGGGCATTGGGCTGGGTTCCCTGGACCTGCCTGGCCATCTTGCAGGCCCCCTGCCTGAGACACCTCCGCTGGGGCTCATCCTTGGCGCACACGTGTGTGAATTAAGGGGGAGCCTGAGGAGCACCGGAGACACAGGAGAGCTGGGAGGCCCAGGTGCCCAGGTGCCCAGGTGCCCGGTGCCCAGCACGTTTTGCCTCCGGCCCCACCTTTTGTGTTTACAGAGTGGTGAGCAGCAGTGGACACAATGACTCCAATGGCCTTCATTAAAAGCTCTGGAGCAGTTTACAATCAACTGTGGAGAAGGGAGCTGCTTCCCTCCTCGGCACCCCCACCCCTGCTTTCAGGGAGTCCTGCCCAAGGAGATGTGGGTCTGGTGGAGGGGTAGGTGTTTTAGGGACTGAGCAGGGAATAAAGGGACGTGAAGGGGGCAGAGAGGAGGAGGGGGAGAGTGTGACTTCTGAAGCCAGTGAATCCACTGTCTTTACAGTCTACAGCCAGGCCATCTGTCAGCAGCTCTTGGCCGAGCACTCCCAGCTCTTCCCCCACCATGCGGAAGCCCGTCACCTCTGGGAGCCCCAGTTTTCTCATCTGTGAAATGGGTCTGGCCCCATGTACTTTGCAGAGCTGTGGTGATTGGGGGTGAAATAATGAAAGTGGTGAGCACAGGCGCTCCGTGGCAGGAATGGTATTTCCTGCTCCACCTGGGAGGCCACACCTGCCCCTGCCTGCACAGGTGCTTTCTGAAAGCAACAGTCTGTTCAGGTGTCGGCAGCCCAATGCCCCCCGCCCCGAGTCTGGCTCAGGCCCTGCCTCATTCTTTGGACACAGGAAACTAGAAGGCACTCAGGGGGAGTGCCCGGCGGCCCCTGCCCCTCTGGCTGGACCTGTGATCTCGAGAGCTTTGGACCCCGGGGAACAGCCTCTTCTTGTGCCTGTCGGCCAATTTAGGAGAATTAGGGTGTTTAGCAGCCGCATGTCCCTCCATCTAAAATGAAAACAGCGTCGTGTGCTGTAGGAAGGCAGCCATCCTAAAGGCAGTGGGACGTCGCTCAGAACAAACCGTGTCTCCCCTTCCCTGCTTAAATCTCCTTTCCAGCTCTCTCCTGATCCTGTACAAGACAAACAAAAACGTCGCACTATGAAGAGTAAAATAAAATGAAAATAGCTTCATCGAGTATCATGGGGGCAAGAGGTGGGGAGAGAAACGTATATTTTTATAACGTGGATTACCTACTTTATTGACTAGAAACATGCCCATGAGAAAAGTGGCACTGCCTCTTCGTTGCGAAAATATAAATAATGTGAGTCTATCTGAGAAGCGGCAGTAAGGAGGCCGCGTTCTGACCTTAGACTTGGGGCCTAGACATGAGCCACAGGGCTGTCCCTGCCTGGCGCCCTCCTCTGGTGAGATGGCATATGGGCGGTGGCATCTGACATGTGACATATGCCCAGCACAGAGCCTGGCACACCGTCAAGGCTGGTTCTTCCCAGCCTGCCCTTACCCCGTTGGCAACGAGTGTTGCCTTGGCTTTTCCAGTTATTTTCCGCCCGGTCCTCTGCCGCTAAAAGAATAATGAGGAATGAAGACAGGATCACCCTCCCTCCTTCCCCACCCCATTCCTCATCCTCAGGAGGGTCCCTTTCTCGCCCCCTCTCTCTGGCTCTGGGAGAGGTGGGTGAGGGGCAGGGAAGGCAGGACGGAAGGTGGAAGCAATTAGCATGCTCTTACCAGCCAGCTCTCCTGCCAGAGTTTTCTTGTCCATAAATCAGGACGTTGATTCTCTTAGGACCAAGCATCAGTGGCTGTAAAGTCCCCAGGGTGTCCAAGAGCTAGGACTCTTGAGATCAGAGGTGTTTCATGTTAGAACTACTCTATTTTGCCTGAAGTTTTTCTTCTGTGTTCCTCATTTTCTGGCCCCTTGCTTTGGCCAGAGCAGTGCCATCAACAGATTCAAAACCCAGACTTCTGGGGTTTCTTACATTGCCACTTCTTTATGAGGCATTTGTAGACATATCCACCCACCACCCTATCTTGGAGGCCTCAGTAACATATTTTAATTTAACCAAGATGTCGTATGTACTCTGTGTCAGTGGCTACTATAAGCTCTTTTAATCCTATAACAGCCTCTTGAGGAAGGTGCTCTTATTATCATTCCTACTTTATAGGTGGGGAAACTGAGGCAATAATTGCAGTTACTTGCCCAAGGTCATGCAGCTGGTGAGTGGGGGTGGAGCTGGGATTTGAACTGGGCAGTTAGCATCAGCAACTAGCCTCTTAAGCAGTGTGTTCTGCTGCTTCCGAATAATAGTAATGGCAGTAGTAATCGCGGCTTCTGTTTATTGAGCACCTGTGAGGTGCCAGGCACTTTGTACACATTATTACGCCAAATCTTTATGATAAACCACCAGGTAGGTATTTATGTCTGTGTGTACCAAATGAGGAAACCGAGGCTCAGTGAGAATAGTTAACTTGCCTACAATCCCAGAAGTGGTATAGAGGGGAGGCAGAACTGACACCCAGGGCAGCCTGTCAGTGAGTCCCTGCTCATCCTACCATGTCTCCTAGATGCTCTGGCTCCAGAGACCCACCAGTTATCTGTGATGAGGACTTGTCTTATCCAGAAGCAATTCCGCTCAGCCCCACTGTGCCGGAGCCTTTAGAGTTCTGGGGGATGCCACGAGCATGAGGAATGGGAGTGGGGGAGGAGGGTGGAAGAGTAGAGGAGGAGGGCGATGAGAGTGCAGTCCAACAGGACCTCTTATGGACAGTTGATTGTTGGCCTTGATCTAAGGTCCTAGGTGCCCTTCACTGGCCAGTTAAAATGAAAACGAATGATGAGAAAATAAGTTAAAGTGCCTTTCAACCCTGACATTCCTGGATTCAAATCGCCTTCCCTCTTGTCCTTCTAACTGTGTCTCATGGAGCTAATGAGAGCGGTCGTTGATGGAGGGCCAACTAGGTGCCAAGACTGCCTGCATCATCTCATTCAATCCTCATAACCGTCCTGGGTGAGGACATTACAATCATATTCCTGTTCTTTTCAGATTAGACCCTCCAAGCGGGTGGGAAAGTATAATGCTGCGTTGTCCAAAACTATAGCCATGAGCCACATGTGGCTGTTTAAATGGACGTTGATTACAATTAGATAAAAACATAGAAAACTCCCTTTCTTATCAAGTGTTCGGTAGCCACCTCTGTGGAGTGGCTGCCGTGTTGGACAGCACAGAGAATATTTCCATGATCGCTCAGTTTTCCAATGAGCAACCCAGCAGCCTGCCCATAGTCATTCAGCTGGGCAAAAGCAGCCCCATGGGAACCACTGCTTTTCATGCCTGGCCATTTCCCCCTGGCCCTGATGGCAAAGAATATTCTCTCCAGGCAGCAGCTTAAGGTACAAAGAGGCAGCGTGACCTACTCAAGGTCGAGAGGCTGGAGTCGATGGGGTAATAGATGCTGAGGGCCCTGAGTCATTGAGTGCCACCCAGCTCCCTGGACTCTAGCCGGGCCAGCGCAGAGCCGGGGGCCCATGGGCGATATGCCCACCCTCGGCCAGAAGCAGCCCTGCCAGTTATGAATTTTTACAGCTGTTTACCTGACGCTGTTCTGTCCGGGAATGAAATAACTCTCCCCGTGGCCACTATGAATTCCTTGCTTCCCTGGGACAAAAAAACTAGCCCTTGTGATTGGAACATTGTCTGCAGTCCTGTCAGGTAGCGGTGGTGAATGACAGGTGAGAGAAAGCAAACGGCTGAAAGCCATTACCCTCTTACTTCAGTGGACTCGGAAAAATAGTCATAAATTAGTGCCGTGTGCCGAACGAGCAGAGAGGAAAAAGCACAAAATATATATATAAAAAAAACAACACCCACCTCTTCCCTGAGAAAATCGTAATTTTCCTCCCGAGGGTGGGAGGTGTAGGATGTTCAGAAGGTACCATCTCTGAAGAGCCTGCACGTCACTGTCGCTGTCCCCCTGCCTCTGCCACACCCCGGGGAGGAGACCCAGCTCTGCAGGGCCCATCAGGGAAGCAGGGAGTTAGCGCCCCTCCCCCTGCAGGGTCACCTCCTGTGGTGTGTGTTCCTGTGTGAGGGTGTGTGGGTGATGTGTCTTCATGGGGTGATGCCCTGTTTGTGCATATACCTTCTGTGTGTGTGTGTACATGGGCTCACAGACCACCTTGGAGGCTGGGATCCAGCGAAGAGCAAAGGACAGCTTGTGAGCCCTGTAGGGTGCATGTGCTCTGGGTTCGTGGTCGGCAAACTGCGGCTCGCGAGCCACATGTGGCTCTTTGGCCCCTTGAGTGTGTCCACGAAGTTTCAATCGCTCTGTATGTGTGCGTATTTTGTGGAAGAGCCACACTCAAGGGGCCGCAGTTTGCCAGCCACTGCTCTGGGTTATTCATGAAAGGACATTGGCTCTTCTTATATCGTGGCTCCAAAAGTGTTCCTTTGTGGAGGGTGGAGAAGGAGGTGTGAGAAGGGGCGGCTCAAGGCAGAATGGCTCAGTGAGCCCCTTTGGAGGTCCCAGGATGGCGGCTGCTGCGAACAGTCATCTGATTTCAGCAGGTTCAGCTTCTGCACCCAAAGGTGTGAACTTGGGTAAGAACAGTCTGTGGGTTGGTAATGTACAGCAGGGGTCCTCAGACTTGAGCGTGCATTTGAGTCCTCGGGAAGGCTTGCCATGACAGATGGCTGGCCCCTCCCCGGAGTTCTGACTCAGCAGGTCTGGGGCAGGGCCTGGGAATTGGCATTTCTCACCAGCTTTCCGGGGATGTTGATGCTGCTGGTCTGAGGACCACACTGAGCATCACTGATACACGCTTTCAACAAAGCCCTTTAAGGAATCCCAGCGCCACAAGCCCGTGCGGCTCAGCAGGAGGTAGTGTAGTGTGTGGTTAAGAGCATGGAGCAGACGGCTGGGGTTCAAAGCCTGCCTCTACCACCTGTCACCGATGGGCCCTTGGCAGGTGGCTTAACCTCCCTGTGCTTGGGCTTCCTCATCCCTGAAGTGGGTGATGACAATATCTATCACATAGGGCTGGTGTGTGGAAACTTAGTGTTAAAAGCTTAGGCTAGCCCCAGCCAGTTTGGCTCAGTGGATAGAGCATCAGCCTGTGGACTGAAGGGTCCCACTTTTGATTCTGGTCAAGGGTACATGCCCGCGTTGCAGGCTCAATCCCCAGTAGGGGGCATGCAGGAGGCAGTCGATCAATGATTCTCTCTCATCATTGATGTTTCTATCTCTCCCTCTCCCATCCTTTCTGAGATCAATAAAAATATATCCTATATAGTAAAAGCCTAATATGCAAATAGACTGAATGGCGGAACAACTGGTGGAATGGCACGCACTGACCACCAGGGGGGCCAGATGCTCAACGCAGGAGCTGCCCCTAGCCTGCAGGCCCCAGGTCAGCTAAGGCAGGTGACAGCAGGGGCTCCCCAATTGCCCCGCCAGTCGCCCTGCAGAGGGAGTTGACCTGCAGTGGTGGGGCAATCAGCGGGCAGGGCCAGCTGGTGAGTGGGCCGGTGCTGCCCCCCATCACTCCACCGATTGCCTCCACAGAGGGAGTCTACCAGCTGTGGTGGCAAGGGGTGGGGCCAGTGAGTGGGCAGTGCCAGGCTGGCCAAGGCGGGTGCCAGCGGAGGGACCCCCAATCACTCCACAGATTGGCCTTGATCACTAGCCAGGCCTAGGGACCTTATCCATGCATGAATTTTGTACATTGGGCCTCTAGTTAAGAAAAAAAAAAGCTTAGAGTAGTGCCTGGAACCTAGACAGCACTATGTGTATTGGCTAACGTTATTCTCCCCACTTTGCAGATGAGCAAACTGAGGGAAGGTGACATTCCAAGGTCACACCCTAAGTTAGGGCAAAGCTGGAATAAGAACCCAGGCCTCCTGACTCCTGGCCAGTGCCCCACACCCCTTTGCCCCACCTCACGTGAATCAAGTTCTCTTTCCTGGGACCCTTGCTCCCAAACGCCATGTATCCTGGCCAGCAGGTTCATTTCCTGACTTTCCCTTCAGCCTTGGGGGGAGACAGACCCTTACTCCTTCCCTCTCAGGAAGTGGGGGTGAAACAAACCCCGACGGCCAGCTCAGCCCAAGTCCACGTGCTCCCTGATGCCCACCTGTGACCTGGCCCTGCAGCTGCAGCACAACTTGAGACTCACTTAGAAACTGGGTCAGGGAAATGGAGGCGTTTCTGGATGAGAAGAGCGTGGGAAATGGTTATACTCACGTGTGCATATGAGGTGTACACACATACATGCACACATGCGTGTGCACACACCGTCATGGTGAGAAACCTAAGTCTCGAGGCAGAAGAGAAGGCTGGTCAGGGAGAGCTATGTAGCCAGCTGTCAGCAGCTGTGGACCAGGGGCTGGTTTCTGCTCAGCCTCCGGAACCCACCTCACTCCCCAAAGGACCTGATGGGAACACCCAGGGGCCCTTCTGTCGGGCAGATCTTTTTGGCAGGGGATGGAGGACAGACAGCCGAGCCTGAGGGATGGGTTCCCAAGAGTCCCACTCACCCTGTCTGGGATGGTCCTGTGCATGGGAATTTGGAGCAGGCTCTTCAGAGGTGCCAGCATGCACTGGGGCAGAGGAGCCCTCACTAGAAAGGTAGTCTTTTTAAAAAATATATTTTTATTGATTTCAGAGAGGAAGAGAGAGGGAGAGATAGAAACATCAATGATGAGAATCATTGATTGGCTGCCTCCTGCACATCCCCGACTGGAGATGGAGCCTGCAACCTAGGCATGTGCCCTGACAGGGAATCATTCCGTGACCTCCTGGTTCATAGGTCAATGTTCAACCACTGAGCCCTGCGAAACGAAAATCCCAGGGGAAGTGAGCACCCACTGTGTGCTCCACAGTGTTTCCTGAGCACCCACTGGGCTCTGGGGATGCTCAGCAGGTCCAGTGGCTGTGGCCTGCCAGGGCTTTCATTACACTGGGAGGATCAGACACTTCAGCCAACCGTGACCACCCAAGCCAGGCATGGCTAGTAATTTGGGGCAAACCAAGAGGGGTGGGGGTGGGCGCATGAGAAAGCCACACCCTCCAGGAGGGGCCCAGGTGCTGCAGACCCCACATGGCCGTGTGTGCCCCTGGGCATGCTGGACTCAGGGCCCTCGTTGCTCTTTCCTAAGGACTAAGGAGCCAGCGTGTGTGTGGGCGGCTCAGTGCGCAGACAGGCAGTCGGATGAACACCGTCGGGGGCAGATCGCACGCAGGAGGTGATTTAAGGCAGGTCTTGATGGATGCTGGGCAGAGCCTCAGCAGGCGGAAATGCAGAGGCTTGGCGAGGACTCAGAGGCAGGGGCTGGGCCAGGGTCCTCCCACTCCCTGTCCCCGCGGACACTCCATCTCTCTGTCACTGAGACTGGCGGGCAGCAGGGGCCACGCCTCCTTGGACTTCCAACCTCATTTCTACATCACCTGTTTCATGTTTAGCACCGTGTGTCAGCCATGAGTTCCACACCCATCCTCCCACCGCCCCAGAGGGGCTGTCCTCCAGGGAGGGGCTGTGACTCCGTCCCCTGCTGTTGTCTCAGAGATGGACCCAGATGCTAAACTCTGTTGTATCCTAACACATATCTTTTTCTTTATCTGTTTCTCTTCTCAATGCTCCACCCCCTCTCTCCCTCTCCTTTGTCACTGCTCATGTTCTCCCAGGTGTCCTCACCGTCCCCTGGGCCTGGTCTCCCTGGTCCCCAAGACCTCTGGGCAGTCCTTTTGGTGGAACCAGAGAAGAGGGGACTGTTGTTGCCCAGCCGGGTCCTCTCCTGTGAGAACAATGTCCGCCCAGAGGCACACATCCCGCCCCTGCCAGCCAGCCCAGACCCTGTGCAGAGGCCTCCCTCCTCCCCCGCCTTCTCCTCCGTCCTCTGACCTCCACCCTCTATCTCCACCCTCTATCTCCACCCTTCACCCGACAGACACCATGAGCAGAGCTCTGTGTTGGCACTAAGCGAGTTTTCAGTTTATAGTTAATATTAAAAGGAGCTCTCAGTCTATTGGGAGCCAAGGCCACCCACCTGCCTAGAAGATTCCAATAGCCCCAGAGTTCAGTAACCAGAGCATCTGCCACGGGAGTTCCTGGTGGGCCCAAATAAAGGGTGGCTACAATGGAGACATTCAGAGAGAGGCTCATCACCGGCACAGAGGAGTAATAAGGATAAGGATGACGAGCAGTTATTGAGCGCCTACTAGGAGATGGCACCCCTCTGAGACGTTATGCGCATTAACCCATTCCTCCGCACGCACGACCTTCAGTGAACAAGCCAGAGGCTGAAGCTCAGTGATGTATGTCCCAGCCTCGTGTCACCCAGGGGAGAGGTGGGGGCTGCTCAGGGCTGGCACATGCTAAGCACCCACTGAGTGTCACCTTCATTTAGGACAGGTTCATCCAGGAGGGAGGGGGGAGGTCAGTCTTGCTGCCACCGTCCCCCCCACCCCCTCCCCGCAGCCATAGTGTTCATTTAAAAACATAGGTTGTCGTGACCCTCCCCAGCATACAGCCCTTCCTGGGCTTTCCCTTCTAGCCAGACTGAGCCCATGCTGGCCCCTTGGCCTGCAGACTCCACGGACCAGCCCCTGCCTGCACCTGACTTCCTTTCCTGTCACCCTCCTCCTGCTCCTTCAGCTCCAGCCACTCAGCTTGCCTTTGGTCTTTGAACAAGCCCAGCATATTCCCACCTCGGGGCCTTTGCACCTGCTGTTCCCTCCACCCAGAATGCGCGTCCCGGGGACTTTGCAGAGAGTTCGCAAACACTGGGACCTCTTCGTTGCTTATTTCTCCGGAGGCCTTCCCTGAGCACCCTCTCTAATGTAGCCGCCCTTTCTTCAGTTTACGCGGCTTGGTTTACTTCTTAATATTTCCCAGCTAAAGTTCCCATTGTTTATATGTTTACTGCCCGCCTCCCCCTTCCCCTCCCCCCACATCTGGAGCAGTGGCTATTCACATTTTTTACCATTTTTGAAAAACGAATTGTTTTCTTTTTGTTGAGTTTTGAGAGTTCTTTTGTATTCTGGAGAGTTCTTTTATACCACATATATGATTTGTGAATATTTTCTCCTAGGCCGTGGCTTGTCTTCATTCTCTTAGCAGTGTCTTTTGAAGAGCAGACGTTTTAATTTTATGAATTGTGTAGCCAGACTTCTTGATGGGGTGCTTTTGGCCTCAGTCCCCTGTTTCTCACTCCCCCACTCTTTGCACCCGGCTTCTGCTCCCACATCCAGACAGGGCTCACAGGAAGGCCAGCCCCCAGCCACCTCCTTGCTCAGTCCAGTGAGCCGTTTTCAGACCTCACCTCCCGGACCCTCAGCTGTTTGACCCTGCAGGTTCTCATGGCCTAACTGGCTGCTCTCCAGGTGCCTGCTCCCCTCCTACCTCTGTGACGGTTCCGTCTTGGTCTCCTTCTCCCATGTGCAGTGGTGCTTCCTAGAAAGTGCCCCGGCCCCCTGTCTGCCCGCATGGTGGGGTCTTCCCCTCCACTCATGCCGTGACCACCCCAAGCCAGTGATGCCCAGCTCACCACCTGCAGCCCCGCCACCTCTGCAGGTTCAGGATGCAGGGACCCAGCTGTGCCCTGGCAGCTGCAGGAGGAGGGCCGGAGGCACTTCCCCTTGTCACATCCCTGGTACCTCCTTGAATCACCATCTCGAACCTGCCCACGCCCTGCTGTTTTCTGCCTCAGTACCTTGTTCATCCAGCCCCTGCTGCCCAGGGTGCCCTTCCCAGCTTTCCTTTCCTTCATCCGTCTCATGATGCCTCTTTTCCAGGAAGCCTTCCTGGATTTCCTTCTCCGTGGTCTGTCCTCTGGCTTCTCATGGCCTGTGATAGAGCCTAGCACCTATCACATCACATGGCAACGATCTGTTTTCGTGTTTATTCCCTTCACCCGGCCGTGGTTGCTTTGAGGGCTGATGTGACTTCTCATTCGTGTTCACACCCCCCACATGCATCCACAGGTGGGTGATCCCGTTTCAGGGCTGGGTCCATTTTTGATCTCAGTCCATTCTTGGCCTCTCCAGCTCTGCTCCGAACCTCAGGGAGATGTCCCTGGGGGCTGCCTGACCCAGACTCCTGGGATACTGGCTTCCCTCTGGATTTAGCCAACGGAGGCCCCAGGACCCTGGACAGCAGGGTCCTGGAGACAAGCCAGGGTGTTGTGCCCCCTCATTCTTCCCTCGGGTGGTGGCTCCAGCTCCCACCGGTGACCATGACCCCTGGCTTTGGGAACAACACTTCTTCCCATGTCCCTCTGGTGCAGAGCTGGCTGTGGTGACTTCCTGCTGTTCCTGATCCCTGGGCCACCAACCATCCCCTGACCATCCCCTATTTGTCTCTCAGGTCCTCTGTCACCCATGTGACCAGTCCCCGCCCTGGATTCCTTCTCTGCTCCACAGAGCGGTGCTCTCTCTTCTTGGGTGGACCCTCCTAGGCCAGTGATGGCGAACCTTTTGAGCTTGGCATGTCAGCATTTTGAAAAACCCTAACTTAACTCTGGTGCCATGTCACATATAGAAGTTTTTTGATATTTGCAACCATAGTAAAACAAAGACTTATATTTTTGATATTTATTTTATATATTTAAACAAGAGGCCTGGTGCACAAAAATTTGTGCACTCCGAGGGAAGGGGGGGGTGGTCCCTCAGCCCGGCCTGTGCCCTCTCACAGTCTGGGACCCCTCGGGAGATAACGACCTGCTGGCTTAGGCCTGCTCCCGGGTGGCAGAGGGCAGGCCCAATCCCTAGGTGCAGCCCCTGGTCGGGCTCAGAGCAGGGCCCATCAGGGGGGGTTGGGGCTCCGTACCCTGTCACACACAGAGCAGGGTCGATCAGGGGGTTGGGGAGCTCCCCCCTGTCACGCACAGAGCAGGGCCCATCAGGGGGTTGGGGAGCTCCCCCTGTCACCCACAGAGCAGGGCTGATCAGGGGGTTGGGGCACCGCCACTGTCATACTCAGGGCAGGGCCAATGGGGAGGTTATGGCCCTACCCTGTCACACACAGAGCAGGGCCGATCAGGGGGTTGGAGCACCGCACCCTGTCACACAGAGCCGCAGGGCGATCAGGGGGTTGGGGAGCTCCCCCCTATCAGGCACAGAGCAGGGCTGATCAGGGGGTTGGGGTGCCTTCCCCTGTCACGAACACAGCAGGGCCGATAGGGAGGTTGTGGCCCCACCCCCTGTCACACACAGAGCCACAGGGTGATCAGGGGGTTTGGGCGCTGCCCCCTGTCATGCTGATCCCGGTGCTGGGAGGCATATTACCCTTTTACTATCTAGGATAGAGGCCTGGTGCACGCGTGGGGGCTGGCTGGTTTGCCCTGAAGGGTGTCCTGGATCAGGGTGGGGGTCCCCACCGGGGTGCCTGGCCAGCCTGGGTGAGGGGATGAGGGCTGTTTTCAGGCTGGCGGATGACAGAAGCTCCCAACCGCTCCTTTTTTTCTTTTTTTTTTAATTCTGGGCCAGCTTTAGCTCTGAGGCTCCAGCTCTTAGGCCTCCGCTGCTGAAAGCAGGTATCTGGTTTGTTTTGGTTCTATAATCGAAACAATGTATAACTCCAGCTCTGAGATCCCGGCTCGCTGAAAGCAGGTTTCTGGGGTTTTGTTTAGCTTCTATATTTGTTACAATGTTTCTTAAACTGCAAGCTCAGAGGCCAGCAAAGCAGGCGGGAAACGTTGGTTTCCTCCGTCACTGAAGCAAGCAAGCCTCATGTTAGTTTCAAGCTGCCTGGCTGCCGGCTGCCATCTTGGCTGGCAGTTAATTTGCATATCGCCCTAATTAGCCAATGGGAAGGGTAGCGGTCATATGCTAATTACCATGTTTCTCTTTTATTAGATAGGATGCCATTTAACAAAGAAAAATCAACCAAAAAAATGAGTTCATGTGTCACCTCTGACACATGTGCCATAGGTTCGCCATCACTGTCCTAGACTGTCAGGGTCGTGAGGGCCAGCTCCCCTCTGCTGGTACGGAGGATGGGCCCAGGGATCCTTCATCCCGGTTGGCATGGGTGATTGCTCTGTCCCCATCCTTTGCCTCTGGAGGTCCTGCTGGGTCCTCCATAACAAAGCAGGCCCGTGTCCTTGTGCTGGGCCCCCTGAGGGAGTGGCCTGAGGCGGGTTGAGCGGCAGGCAGCGCCCGGCCTCCCATGCTCTTGGCGTGGCCTTTTATCTATTAAGCCTGCTGAGTGGTGAAAGCCAAAGTGGCCCAGGTGGTGGAATAATCGCATCTTTAATTGTGCTCGAGTGAGATTAACTTCTTATCTGACAGTTTGACATCTTTATTGTTATTAATGCCGAATAATGCATTGTTATTTTTTTTTATAAACTCCATGGTGGCAAACATTTTCCCTTCATTTGGATTAAAAATAGATGTATCTGTTACTTCCCCTCATTACCTGTAGTGGGACTCATGGCTGCAAGTAGAGGAGCAGGACTGGGGTGAAGGGCAGCCACGCTCGCCTCGTCACCTCCCAAGGGGCGTGTGGGAGGAGGCACCAGAGCTGATCACTTGGCAAGGACTTAACTGGGGCCTGGGCCACCGAAGCCTCCGGTCACTTCCTGGGAAGCAGGGGTGCTCCTGTCTGTCCCCTCCTCCTTGTCCCTGCAGAGAGGCAGTGTTCTGGGATATAGAGTCTGGAGACTGTCCTAGGAATGTTTAGGAGAAATGTCCTAGTGTCCCCTAATTGGAATTTAGGTTTTCCATGATACGAAGGAAACTGAGAAGGAAGGGGTAGGAAGCAAATAACGTAAATACTCTGCTGTTCATTTGCTCGTTCAGTATGTGCTGGTCACCCACTGCGTTAAGTGCTGGGTGCCCTTTGCTGGCCTCCAGGTCGTTGTCTCTTTGGAGGATGGGATTGAAGGGGGTAGGAGAGCACAGGGTCCATGAGCACGGCTCTGGAGTTAGAGTGCCTGGGTTCAGGTCCTGCCCAGGACAAATTATTCAACAACCTGAGGCTCAGTTTCCGCTTTTGTGAAACGGAGATCATGGAAGTATTTGCTTTCAGGGATTTTGGAGGCATTAAGTACATGTGAAAACATTTAATGCATTGCCTGGGGCACATCTTAGCCAAAGGGCATCAAAGGTGGTTATAGTCGAAGTCTCATTGGCCCCTGCCAGCTGTCAGAGGACTGGTCAGCCTGGGGTCCCAGTGGCGGCATCTCTGGTGTGGGGCTAGGCCCTGCAGAACAATAGCTGGAGGCTCAGGGGGCCCTGGGAGGGAATGCTCATGGCCCTGCCCCCAGGGCTGAGAGCTGTGGCGGGACAGAGCCCTGAGTCCAGAGCCTTGTGTCCCCTCCCCAGGGACCCTGTGCCCACTCGCAGGCCTCCTGTCGCCTCCACTTACCCAGTCATTAGCCCTGCTGACAAGGTCGATAATGCCTCCGCCTTGGAGAGCGGGTGCCAACGTCTTTATCAAAGCCAATATTAATTTTCACTAATTAGGAGCTGCCGCTAATGAGCGTCACAGCTAATTTAGCTCATCTGTAACCCGGGAACGGCGCCGATCCCGTGCCAGGCTTTGGAATCCAGGATGCTGGCGCCCAACGCCTCCCCCGCCCCTCGACGCAGTGCAGGGGTGCCAGCTGCCAGTGCAGCCTGCACTGCCAAGCCCCTGGCCAGCTTGTTCTGCCCAGGGCCCAGCGCCCCCCCACTCCAGGGAGTTCCCCAGGTGAAGCCAACAGGGCAAGTCCCTCAGGATGTATTCCTGCCAGCCCTGAATGTGGGAGGCTTTCCCTTAGGCAGGCTCTGGCTCCATTCTGCCGCCTCCCCCAGGAAGCCTTCAGAGACTACCTCAGCCCAGCGAGCCCTTCCTCCTCTGTGAGAGCCTAGCCCTCACCGGCCGGACACTGGCAGCTGATCGGGCCTGTCTATGAGAGTGTTTGTCAGGTTGCCTTTTTCCGGGAGATGGTAGAGCATGGGCCCCGAATTCTGGCAACTAGTGGCCATTAGACTACGCCTCACTTTCCTCTTTGCTAAAATGGGGAAAATAACATATTAATCCTAGGGTCATTGTGACATCAGCTGAGAACATCGCTCTTTCCTGCTGTGGTTCAAGGGTCCACATGCTTAAGCCTTGCCTTTTCTTTCTCCATCCTTGTTTCCCACTCGTGCAGGGCAGGCTCTCCTCAGGGCAAGCAGGGGGTCAGGAGCCTCGCCAACAGCCTCAGCCTCCAGTGCGGTGCCAGTAATTGTTCAATGAATGAATGGGCGTGGGCTCTCATATCTCCTCTCTGAGCCTTAGTTTCCCCATCTGCAAAATGGGGCCATTGGCCCGCTCACCCTCTAGGGGCCCTTTCAGGGAGTCTGTTCTGTGGTCCTCCAGGCTCTGGGGAAATGGTTGGTGAGTGAATAGATGTGGATCTCTGCCCCTCACTAGGAAGACCAGATGGGTGATTTATTCCCTTCCAGACCCCTCGAGGCAGACCCCAACTTTGGGGTCTCAGGACCCACCTGAGAGAACAGACACTGGTCTGAGCTGTGCAGCCTGGGAGCGGGGCCAGGCGCATCTCTCCTCCTTATCCCCCAAGCCATCACTTCCAGGGGGCCCGAGAGGTTGCTGTGGCGTGGCCCTTGGGCACACAGTGGTACCCCGGGAGCTGTCCAGGGCACACAGGTCCTCCCTGGCACCTCCCAGCCGTGTGTGAACACGTTGGAGGAGGGAGGGTGGGAAGGGAGGGAGCATGCGGGCGAGGGGCTGAGACTCCTTTGGAGAAGTTCCATCCCTGCCTACTTCGCTGCTTCCCTCTGTGAAGCCTGAGCTCTCGCTGGGGCTGGGGATGGGGAGGGCCCCGGAGGGCGGGTGAGGACATCTTGTTTGCACTTATCACCTCCAAAAGCGACCTTCAGGCTGAGCCAACCTAGGGGGAAGTGCCTCCAGCCGTGACAGATTTGGCTATAAATCTTTGCTATTAATAATGCCTGGTTCCAAGGTCTGTCGTTCTGTATGCCTGCGTGACAAGCGAAAACAGTGCCTGGCCCATCTGTCACTCAGGGGTCCCCGCCCCCAGCCGGCCCTACCTGGGGTGGGGTGGTGCGCTGGGGGCAGGGGTATGAAGGGGGCGGGGGGCAGGGAGCGGGGGGGGGGGCGGCGGGGGGGGGAGAAGGTCTGACCTGGGGCAGAGGTGTGATTGCAGCTGGTGGCCTGGTGTGCTGGACCTGAGGGGCGGAGGCTGGGCTCTGGGTGAACAGGCCCCAGTTCCGTGCCTGGCTCCAGACGCCCGGAGGCCTGTGAGTGGGTCTGTGAGTGGGCCTGTGGTGGGCGTGTGCGTGGGCCTGTGAGTGGGTCTGTGAGTGGGTCTGTGAGTGGGTCTGTGAGTGGGTCTGTGAGTGGGTCTGTGAGTGGGTCTCTGTGTGGGCCTGTGCGTGGGCCTGTGAGTGGGTCTGTGAGTGGGCCTGTGGTGGGCCTGTGGTGGGCCTGTGAGTGGGTCTGTGAGTGGGCGTGTGCGTGGGCCTGTGGTGGGCCTGTGTGTGGGCCTGTGCGTGGGCCTGTGAGTGGGTCTGTGAGTGGGTCTGTGAGTGGGCCTGTGAGTGGGCGTGTGGTGGGCCTGTGAGTGGGCCTGTGGTGGGCCCGTGGTGGGTCTGTGGTGGGCCTGTGGTGGGCCTGTGAGTGGGTCTGTGAGTGGGTCTGTGAGTGGGCCTGTGAGTGGGCGTGTGCGTGGGCGTGTGCGTGGGCCTGTGAGTGGGTCTGTGAGTGGGTCTGTGAGTGGGCCTGTGAGTGGGCCTGTGCGTGGGCCTGTGAGTGGGTCTGTGAGTGGGTCTGTGAGTGGGTCTGTGTGTGGGCCTGTGCGTGGGCCTGTGGTGGGCCTGTGCGTGGGCCTGTGAGTGGGTCTGTGAGTGGGCCTGTGAGTGGGCGTGTGGTGGGCCTGTGAGTGGGTCTGTGGTGGGCCTGTGGTGGGCCTGTGAGTGGGTCTGTGAGTGGGCCTGTGGTGGGCCTGTGAGTGGGCCTGTGAGTGGGTCTGTGAGTGGGCCTGTGAGTGGGCGTGTGCGTGGGCGTGTGCGTGGGCCTGTGAGTGGGTCTGTGAGTGGGTCTGTGAGTGGGTCTGTGAGTGGGTCTCTGTGTGGGCCTGTGTGTGGGCCTGTGCGTGGGTCTGTGAGTGGGTCTGTGAGTGGGTCTGTGAGTGGGTCTGTGAGTGGGTCTCTGTGTGGGCCTGTGCGTGGGCCTGTGGTGGGTCTGTGAGTGGGTCTGTGAGTGGGTCTGTGAGTGGGTCTGTGAGTGGGCCTGTGAGTGGGCGTGTGGTGGGCCTGTGAGTGGGCCTGTGGTGGGCCCGTGGTGGGTCTGTGGTGGGCCTGTGGTGGGCCCGTGAGTGGGTCTGTGAGTGGGCCTGTGGTGGGCCTGTGAGTGGGCCTGTGAGTGGGTCTGTGAGTGGGCCTGTGAGTGGGCGTGTGCGTGGGCGTGTGCGTGGGCCTGTGAGTGGGTCTGTGAGTGGGTCTGTGAGTGGGTCTCTGTGTGGGCCTGTGCGTGGGCCTGTGGTGGGTCTGTGAGTGGGTCTGTGAGTGGGTCTGTGAGTGGGCCTGTGAGTGGGCGTGTGGTGGGCCTGTGAGTGGGCCTGTGGTGGGCCTGTGCGTGGGTCTGTGGTGGGCCTGTGGTGGGCCTGTGAGTGGGTCTGTGGTGGGCCTGTGGTGGGCCTGTGAGTGGGTCTGTGAGTGGGCCTGTGGTGGGCCTGTGAGTGGGTCTGTGAGTGGGCCTGTGGTGGGCCTGTGAGTGGGTCTGTGAGTGGGCCTGTGGTGGGCCTGTGAGTGGGCCTGTGGTGGGCCTGTGAGTGGGCCTGTGGTGGGCCTGTGCGTGGGTCTGTGGTGGGCCTGTGGTGGGCCTGTGAGTGGGTCTGTGAGTGGGCCTGTGGTGGGCCTGTGAGTGGGCCTGTGAGTGGGTCTGTGAGTGGGTCTGTGAGTGGGCCTGTGAGTGGGCGTGTGCGTGGGCGTGTGCGTGGGCCTGTGAGTGGGTCTGTGAGTGGGTCTGTGAGTGGGCCTGTGAGTGGGCCTGTGCGTGGGCCTGTGAGTGGGTCTGTGAGTGGGCCTGTGAGTGGGCGTGTGCGTGGGCGTGTGCGTGGGCCTGTGAGTGGGTCTGTGAGTGGGTCTGTGAGTGGGTCTGTGTGTGGGCCTGTGCGTGGGCCTGTGGTGGGCCTGTGCGTGGGCCTGTGAGTGGGTCTGTGAGTGGGCCTGTGAGTGGGCGTGTGGTGGGCCTGTGAGTGGGCCTGTGGTGGGCCCGTGGTGGGTCTGTGGTGGGCCTGTGGTGGGCCTGTGAGTGGGTCTGTGAGTGGGCCTGTGGTGGGCCTGTGAGTGGGCCTGTGAGTGGGTCTGTGAGTGGGTCTGTGAGTGGGCCTGTGAGTGGGCGTGTGCGTGGGCGTGTGCGTGGGCCTGTGAGTGGGTCTGTGAGTGGGTCTGTGAGTGGGTCTGTGAGTGGGTCTGTGTGTGGGCCTGTGCGTGGGCCTGTGGTGGGTCTGTGAGTGGGTCTGTGAGTGGGTCTGTGAGTGGGCCTGTGAGTGGGCGTGTGGTGGGCCTGTGAGTGGGCCTGTGGTGGGCCTGTGCGTGGGTCTGTGGTGGGCCTGTGGTGGGCCCGTGGTGGGTCTGTGAGTGGGCCTGTGGTGGGCCTGTGAGTGGGCCTGTGAGTGGGTCTGTGAGTGGGTCTGTGAGTGGGCCTGTGAGTGGGCGTGTGCGTGGGCGTGTGCGTGGGCCTGTGAGTGGGTCTGTGAGTGGGTCTGTGAGTGGGTCTGTGAGTGGGTCTGTGAGTGGGCGTGTGCGTGGGCCTGTGGTGGGCCTGTGGTGGGCCTGGATTTAGCTCGAGCTCCATTTACTGTGGAGCCGGGGCAGGTCCTCTCTGACGTCAGTTTCTTTTCTTCGAAGTGGGAGGGAGGTTGCGGTGGTTGCCGATGCCCTTCACCCTCTGGTTGTGTATAGGGAGCCCCCACCCCGAGGGGCTTGCATGCCTCTGGTGACGTGGGTAGTGGGAGCCGGGTATAGCTGTGCACAGCCAGCAGCACGCGCAGCAGTGACTGCGAGAAGCCACGAAGGGGGGAAGACATGTCCCCAGCTCCAAGTTGCTCCTCGGGGTTCTCGGGAAAGATGTGGGGCTGGGACACTCACTTCGTGGCCAGATGGAAAGCCACTGACTTGGCTGAGGGGACAGAGGTGGCCTCGGGGGGAGAGGGGGCTGCTGGACAGCTGCGAAGGTCTGCTAGGCCTTGTCTCCTGTGTGCCTGCTCTAAAATTCATTTTTTACTCTGGACTTGTACTGGGAAATAGATCACATGGACAGAAGCACGTGCCGACCCTGGCCGTAGAGGTTAAAGAGGTACTGTGAAGCAAATACCTTGTGGCCTCACCCCAGCATGGCCAGCCCCTTCAAAGCACCCCTCCCCATGCCTGCTTGGCTGGTTCTGTCCCCAGGAGTGTGGACACCCCTCCTCTCAGGGCCTTTCACCAGGGGGGAAGGGGCATTCTCCAAAAGAGCCTGGAAAGCCTGACAGAGAGGGGCCCTGGGAACACTGGTGCTGCTTTATTTTTTTATTATTTTTTAAAATATATTTTACTGATTTTTTACAGAGAGGAAGGGAGAGGGACAGAGAGTTAGAAACATCGATGAGAGAGAATCGTCGACCAGTTGCCTCCTGCACACTCCCTACTGGGGATGTGCCTGCAACCCAGGTACATGCCCTTGACCGGAATCGAACCTGGGACCTTTCAGTCCGCAGGCTGACGCTCTATCCACTGAGCCAAACCGGTTAGGGCGGGCGCTGCTTTATTTTGACCTTGAATGAGATCCTCTGTGTGCACCCCACATGGTGGCCTCTCCCACTTCATCCTCTCTCCCACGCCCTGGTCCTGCTCCTCTGACCGGTCCTCCTTGGCCTTCCTCTCTGGCTCCTCTGAATGTTGGCTGCTCAGGGCTCTAGCCTCAGCCCACTTTCCCACTCCCTCCACAGCCTTGTTCTTCCTCACCTCTCCCTTGGCTTCCATCGCCGCGTGTAAGGTCCACCTTACCTCTTCCCCAGAGTTCTAAACATGTGTGCTCCCCTGTCTCCTGGACCTCACCTGAGAAACTCCTCGGGCACCTCAAACACAGGTCTAAACGAGAATTTGTCTCCTGCCTGTCTCCCAAAATTTAGTTCGTGGTTCCAGTTGCCTCAGCCAGGCATTGCAAGTCAAAGTCCCTGACCCTAAGCTCATTGGCTAAATAAATCACTAACCCAGCCCAGCTGTGTGCTCAGTGGTTGAGTGTCAACCTATGAACCAGGAGGTCACGGCTGGATTCCTGGTCAGGGCACATGCCTTGGTTGTGAGCTTGATCCCCAGTAGGCGCATGCAGGAGGCAGCCAATCAGTGATTCTCTCTCATCATTGATGTTTCTCTCTCTTTCTCTCCCTCTCCTTTCTTCTCTGAAATCAATAAAAATATATTAAATACATCACCAGCTCTGGCGGTTTTCCACTTCTGAAATGTCGCACACACACCACCTGTTCCTTCTTTTTATGCTGGGTTCTTATCACCTCTGCTTTGCTCAGGATTGGTGAATCTCTAGCACTCACGCTGTGTTCCTCTCATTCTCTGCCCATCCCAGACATCATTAGTCAATCATTGCACTTTTACTTTTCTAAACACAGTTCCCCAGGCAGCCACGACCAATCTACCAGAATTGGTGCATGAGTTGAAAGTGATTTGCTTCCACGGCCTGGATTTCATAGTAACACCCCACCTAGTCTCCTTGCCTTCCGTGTCTGTCCACGCAAATCTACCTTCTACACGAAAGCAAAAGGAACTTTTTAAAAGTACAAATGAAGCCAGGTGACTCTTCCACTTTAAAACCCTCCCATAGCTACTGTTTAATGGGTACAGAGTTTCAGTTTTGCAAGATGAAAAGAGTTCTGGAGATGGATGGTAGTGATGGTCACACAACAATATACTGAATGCCACTAAACCATACACTTAAAATGATCAGTTACCTTGGTAAATTTTTTGTTAGTTTTATTTACCTCAATAAAAAATTTGAAGAAGACAAAAAAAAAAAAGAAATTCTGGCACGTGTTACAACATGGGTGAAGCTTGAGGACACATACTAAGTAGAATAAGCCAGGCAGAAAAGGACAAATATCATGTGATTCCACTACTTATATAAGGCACTTAGAAGAGTCAGTTTCATAAAGACAGAAAGTCATGTGGTTGTAGGATCTGGGACAGGGGGAGAGTGGGGCGAGGAGAGAATATGGAATTAGTATTTAATGGGTACAGAGTATCAGTTTGGATGATGACAAAGTTATAGAGATGACTAGACGCCCGGTGCATGAAATTCTTGCACTGCAGGGGGTGGGGGCGGTCCCTCAGCCCAGCCTGCACCCTCTTGCAGTCCAGGACCCCTTGCTCCTTACTGCCCACCTGCTGGCTCCTTACTGCTCAGCTTGCTGTTCCTTAGTGCTGCCGCAGAGGCAGGAGAGGCTCCCACCATTTCCACTGCGCTCGCCAGCCAACCGTGAGCCCAGCTGCTGGCTGAGCGGCGCTCCCCCTGCGGGAGTGCACTGACCACCAGGGGGCAGCTCCTGTGCTGAGTGTCTTTCCCTTGGTGGGAAGTGTGCATCATAGTGACTGGTCATTCTGGTTGTTCCGGTCATTCCGCCATAACAGTTGCTTAGGCTTTTATTATATAGACTAGAGGCCCAGTGCATGAAAATTCACGCACTGTAGGGGGTGTCCTTCAGCCTGGCCTGCCCCCTCTCACAGTCTGGGAGCCCTTGGGCCGGCCCTGGGCGGCTGGGGGGTTGAGGGGACTGGGGGTCTCCAGAGACAGGCACACAGAGTGGCCGGGCCCAGCCTTGCCATGCACCTGCTGCCCCAGCGGGGCTGAGGGGACTGGACGCTGCCATCTTGTGGCTGTGGGTGCCGCCATCTTTGAGAGCGTGGCAGTCAATTAGCATATTCCCTCCTTATTGGCTGTGGGTGCCACCATCTTTGCAACGGAGTGAGGGTCAATTAGCATATTCCCTCTTTATTAGATAGGATTAGTGGTGATGGTTGCAGAACACTATGAACAATGTACTTCATGGCACTGAACTGTACACTGAAACATGGTTAAAATGGCACATTTTATGTTAGGTGTATTTTACCACAATTGAAAAATATATGTTATTGTGTATAATATTGTTTGTATGTTATGTGTAATATATAAAATATGGAATATATAAACATCCTTCTATAGCTCTCCGTTGCTAACAGGATAAAATAAAATCTCCTTAGCCTGGCATACAGGGCCCTTCATGATCCAGGCCCTGCCCACGTCTCTCAGCTTCTCAGTCTCGTCCCCCACCACTGCTTCATGGCCCCTGCCCCCACCTCCTGCCGTGCCTGAGGATTTATGGTGCTACTGACACATCTTGCAACCTCCTGCCTCTGGGCCTTTGTACCTGCATTTCTCTTTCCCAGGAACCCCTCCCTCCCCTGCCCCCTGCTACTTCCTCCTCATCCTCTTGGCCACTTACCCCATCATGTGTGCCCCTCTCTGTTCCCCTGGAGTATCCTGAACACCTTTGTCATCAGGGTCCGTTTGCGGCGTTGACTGCTTCTGACTCATGGTGACATCTCCGGGACCCTTGGATGCTGTTGGAGCCGAGGTTTGGATGCCATGCCTTCCCTTGCCCATGTTTCTCACTGGCCTCTGAAGCTGCTCTCCATGGCTGAGGGTCAGCCCATGTTCATCGATACATCAGTAACCCCACGGGCCGAGGAGAAATCTAAGAGCCTATTTCAAAAGCCTGAAATAGATGTTAAACAGTTCGCTCTTTTCTTAGAGCCATTTCTTAACAAGGGATCAAAAAGTAATTCTTTTCTTTTCCTGCTCTTCTTTTAAGACTGGAGCGGCTGGGCAGGCAGTGGGCTGGCTCATCTGTCCCCTTCGTTCTTATGTGTGTTCCCTGGTCACATGCAGACTGAATGGCTTTGGGTTGGGGAGGGGGAGAGCATAGTCATTTGCTGAGCGTTCACTTGAAGGCAGGGACTCTCAGATGTCTTTCTTCACTTAACCCCATTCTGTGTGTTCCCACTCCCAGGCCACACTCCAGGGCCTC
Source organism: Myotis nattereri (assembly GCF_964212035.1). Lineage (NCBI taxonomy): Eukaryota > Metazoa > Chordata > Mammalia > Chiroptera > Vespertilionidae > Myotis > Myotis nattereri. The sequence goes on along the minus strand of NC_138088.1, from coordinate 19,016,562 downwards.
TGGGCTTCCAGCAGGAGGGCCCCTTCCTTCTCTCTCCCTCCCCTCCTCATTCTTTCCCTTTGCTTGCTTTAATTGCTTTATTTCCTCCATTGCTGAACCTCCAAAGCCCAGTTCCCTGACATCAAGGCCTCAGATCCCAGAATCCCTTCCAGGTCCACCCCCACCCAGTTACGCTTCCCCCCTCCCCCGACCCCAGGAGTAAAACCTCTGAACTTCTGCCTTCTCCTCTCAGCCACGGGACTGCTCTGAAGTTGATGCCAGAAGTTCCGGGTCCCTTGGAAAGCTTCCTCTCTCTAGGCTGGTGGGCAGCTGAGGCAGGGGAGGGGACAGACAAGCAAGAGGCTCCTCCTACCCCCAGGAGGACATGGGCGGGGGGTGTGGGAGCTTGGGGGCTCAGGGCTCAGGGCTCAGGACACAGGCTGGGCCACACTGCAGGGCATGGGCGGGTCAGAATACCGTCCATGCTGCTGGCTGGTTGTTAACTTCAGATTTCTTATTTCCAAAAGGATCTGGGGGCTTAACAGGAAAAGCCTGGGGTGAATGGAGACACGGGAATAAAACATCCCAGTGTATCCGGGGAAGCGGAGGAATTAGGTGAATTCAGGTGCCCGGTTGAGCAGATTACAACATTTGGGGGCATTGCATTTTGCTCTAAACGTCCTGATGGCTAAATCCAAAAGGGAGCCGAACTGAGGGGTTTCCAGGCAACAGAGAGCGTGCCCATCAATCTGTGGAGGCAGCTTTTTCCCGGGAGGAAGTCTCAAGCAGGAATTGATTATGTGGGTCTTAGTACAAAGGGCACTGAGGGGCACAGTCCGCAGCCTTCGGTGGCACTTCTGCGAAAGATCGGAAATGCTCTCAGCGCTGCTCACAGGGCCTGCGTTGACCGCGGACGGAGGCAGAGGCCTCACCTCACGATAAATCACACGGCGGCAGCTGCTCAGATTCCGCGCGGGGCTGGGGCCTGGCTTTCTGGGAAGCTCCGTGATGCGGGGTAGTCCTTAGGACTTGGCGACTCACCCTGGCACAGCCGCCACTGCTCAGGCTCTGAAATCACACCCTCACACCTGCCGCCGGTGACAGTCAAGATGCTTCCTTACTTTTCCAGCGCGGATATGCTGCACTGAACAGGTGCTGGTCTGCCAGGGGCTGGAGCGGGTCCCACAGACCCTCTGGTGGCAGGTCTGAGCTCTCTGGGGAGGGGGCAAGGTGGTGGGTAGGCAGCACCCAGGGCAACAGCTCTTTATCAATGGGCATGTGATGTTTCAGTGCGCTTTTTGTGTGTATGTTTTGTTAATCACCTGAGGACATTTTTTCCATTGATTTTTCTAGAGAGAGGAAGGGACGGGGTGGGGGGCGGGGGGGGGGGAGCAGAGAGAGAGAAGAGAAACACATCAATTGGTTGCCTCCTGCAAACCAGGTACATGCCCTTGACCAGGAATTGAATCCGTGACCCTTTATCCAAAGCTGATGTTTCAGTGTTTTAACAACCAGTGAGGTCATACAGGTACCTCCCTGCTAGGCCCCAGCCCTGCCTCGTCTTTTGTCCCTCTCTGTGCTCTGTTCCCAGCATCCCTCACAAACGCAGGGACACACAATCTCTCTTCCACTCCCGAATTTCCTTCCTGGCACCTGCTCCCACGGCACATTTGCCTTAATAATTACAACAATGGAGAAAGGAGACCCTTCCACCATGTCCTGGCCTTCGTGCTGCGGGCCGGCCCCTGGGCTCTCAGCCCTTCGTGTGGAATGTAGATTCCCTGAGCTCATCCCCACAGCTTGTATGTGGAGGGGATTCTCTCACCCATCCTACAGGTGAGGAGGCTGACTGAGGCTTAGAGTTTAAATCCCAGTCCTGAGAGGAGGTGAAGCAGAAACCACTCTCTTAGTGTATGTTCACTTACACACATTGCCTGTGCTCACATTCATGCTCCCGAACACAAGCATGTGCACACTGACGCTCATGCATACATGTGCAAACACGTACACACACACACTCGCTCTCGCATGCAGTTTCAGGTCCTCACCGCCGGAGCTCCCAGAGGAGGCCTGGCTCTGGTCCGCCAGCCTGAGCGTTTGTGGAAGTCACAGCGCGGGGATCCTCTGCTCTCCCACATCTCCCAGCCACAGAGCAGGCTGCGGTGTCCCAGGCCCTGGTCCGGGTGTGGGGGCCAAGGGCCCGCGGCACAGCGGCCCCATTACTCACAGGTGGGAGGATATGAGAACAGTCAGGCCGCTCTTAAACGTCTCTCCACGTCGTCCTCATTAATAACCGTAATGCCAGCATCACTTGCTCTTAAATAGCCTCATTTATCAACAAGCAATTTGCCGTGGCGAGGTGGCAGGGACGCAGATAAGCAGACGGGGCCGAGGTGCTTGCAAGACACCTGCCAAGTATCTCCCTCTCTCCTCCTCCATCTCCAGGGCAGCGGGAGAAAGAGGAGGCAGCGGGCAGGAAACTTAGCAGGAGGCAAAATCCAGCCTGGAGAGAGGGTCTCAGAATCACCCCCTTTTTCCAAACCCAGAGGAAAGGGCCAGAGTGGGGCAGGCGTGGCTGCTGGAAAGGCTCTGCCCTTTCTGGGCCCCAGGCTTATGTGCGGTCATAGGAAGTCCTCTGTCCTAGGGACACATCCTGTCTGTCTGACAGCTCCTTCAGCTGAGAGCAGGGCTGAGAACCAGGAGGTCAGAGCTGGGTTCTGCTCTGCCGCCTCCTGGCCATAACCTTGGGGACACAGTTTGATCACCTAGTCACTAGGTCCTAGTGTGTCGTCCATGAACATTAGCCTCAATGGTGAGCGTCCTTGTATTATTTCTGATCTTAAAGGCCCTGTGTCTAAACTTCTTTCTGTGACGTATAATACCTGCTGTAGAATTTTGGTATGTAGATTCCATGGAGTTAAGGAAGTTCCCTTCTATTCCTCGTTTGCTGGGTTTTTATTACTAACAGGTGTTGGTCTTACATGTGTTGATACTCGTCATCTGTAAGAACGGACACCTCGCAGGCTTTGTGAGGGCTGCGTGAATAATTTACACGGAAGTGCTTGGACTCCGTACAGGGCTGTACTGTTTAGGTGTGTCTCTGGCTGCAAGGCACAGGGCATTGGCCGATGGTGGTGTAAACGGGAGGGGCTGGTGTTTCCGAATGAAGAGGCTACACGTTGGCAGCCCCTGGAGTTGGCTGGTTAGTGGTGAATGACACCGTCGAGACCCAGGCTCTTCTGTCTTTCACCTTCCTTCCCGCAGCGCCCTTTGGCCCTCAGGCTGCCAGGGCCACAGCAACCTCTGCCTCTTCGTTCCAGAAGAAGCGCGAGAGGGAGAAGCCGAGGGCTTTTGCTTTGACTTGTCTCTGGGAAGCCATCCCTCTTGCTCTCAAGCTGCCCTCCCCTTGTATCTCATTGGCCAGAGTCAGCTAATGGGGGTGAGACCCTTTGACCGCCATAGCCTCGTCCTGATTTTGAGGCCAGTGGGGTCAAGGGCCCTCCACTGGCTGCCTGAACAAGTTGAGGTTGTGCAGGCAGAGGACCAGTAGGTGGGGTGGGCGGGTGGGGTGAGCATGGTTGCTGGGAGGGACATGGGCCTGTTGTCACTTGGGTGGTGAGAACTGGCTTGGAACCCATTGCTCCAGGCTGACCTCCTATCACCCTGTGTCCTGCTTGCCCCCAAGATGCTGGGGCTCCGTGACAAGCCAGGTAAACAGGAGGTGTGGTCTGGGTTCTCACACTGGGAGACACGGACCCGGCTGGGACACAGGAAGCCGTAGATCAATCAGACTTACCTCCCTGGAGTGCCGGTTGTGTTTGGCAATGCAGTGGAGAGAGAAACATTTTATATTAAAATAAACACGAATGTATTACGGAGTAGAATGCAGAATTTACATCGATTTTCAAGACAGGCCACTGGACTCTAAGCTCCTTGAGGACAAGAGCATGTTGGCCCTGTTCAGTTTTATGTAGGCACTCAAAGTACATGTACTGCATGAATAAGTGAGTGAACTAGGATGCAAACAGATAAAATATTAAACGAGACTTTGAATTAATTCCATCTGTGGAGCTTGCAGCCTTAGGCTAAACATCTCCAGGTCTCCCAGGATACAAGTTCCCTTTCCTCTGCATCTAGGGATATTTTGCTGTGAGGCAGATTATTTGCTGGAGATTCCAAGTGCTCTGAGAGTGCAGAGGAAAGGGAGGCAGAGTGTGTGGGAATATCAGGGAAGGCTTCCTGGAAGAGGTGGGCCTGGTGCTGGAAAAGATGGGATGGGAGGAGGGGAAGAGCAGGCACAATGACGCAGAAGGCAGGAGGAGCGGGTGCTTTCGTAGTCTGGGCCAGCAGAGGGTCGGAGGGGAGGAATGAGATGGGATAAATGGCAGGGGCTAAGCTGCTTAAAGTAGCCACACTGTCCACCAACGTTTAACCGCATAGCATCTCACACTGGGTCTTCGACGGAAGTGGACAAGTATATCGGCCTCGTTTTATAGATAGAAAGTGGAGGCTTAGTCCATATCCACAGTTACATAGTCAGTAAGGAGGCAGCTGAACTTGAACCTGGCATAGCAATCTCAAACTCTCCTATCTTGGACCCCTTCTCATTGTCATAGGCCAGTTCCTAGAAACGGACTCTGAGATGGAGATTTGCATGCAGGAGGCTTGTTGGGATGTGCTGGAGAGAGGTGGGCAGGACTGGGCAGGCAGAGAAGCAGAGCTGTGCCTCGGCTGATCCTCGGGAGAGCTCAGGGACTGGGATGATCTACATCGAGGCAGGGAGCCAGGCCTCTGTACCCTCCATCAATCACTCCCTGGGCACAGACTGTACTGGTAGGGGGCATAACCTTGGGCAAGGCGTGTACTCGTGTCTTCCCCTTGTTGGCAGGAGCAATCTCCCTCCCTCACCTCCCCAGGTGTATCTAGAACACAGTGTCTTCTCTGCCTAGAATGGTCCTCTCTCCCTCTCACCAACAGAACTCCAGCTTATCCTCCAAGTCCAAGTTCACATGTCATTTCCTTTAGCTCTAAAATCTACTTTCAGAGATATAGCAAATCGCAGGACACTAGATTACCACTTGTATAAAAAAAGAGAGAGGAATAACGCATATATAAATGTACATGTATATGTACTAGTATATACGTATACACACGTACTTGCTTGGGTAAGCATAACATTTATCTCTGGAAAGATACATAAGAAACTGCAAATAGTGATTACAAGGTAGGGACTGTGTGGGTGGGGGCTTTCAGTGCCTTTTGAATTTTGAATGATGTAAATTAAATTAATTATTTAATAAAGTAAGATCAATCACATAATTATTAAAAACACAAAGAAGGAAAAGAACAGTTATATCATTTTTAAAAAATATTTTTATTGATCTCAGAGAGGAAGGGAGAGGGAGATAGAAACATCAGTGAAGAGAGAGAATCACTGATGGCTACAGAGGATTGAGCCCGAAACCCAGGCATGTGTCCTTGACCAGGATCAAACCTGGGACCCTTCAGTCCGAAGCCCGACGCTCTGTCCACAATCAAACCAGCTAGGGCTGGTTAAATCATTTGGAAGGGTAACTGCTCACTTTTCTGCATATGGCCCTTTCACCATTGTAGTTAATTCGTGGTACGAGTGTTAATTTAGAATCCATCCTTACTCCTGGATTGTAAGCTCCATGAAAGCTGTCTTGTTTGCCGTGGTAGCCGCGAGCCCAGCACACCCTAATGAACATTTGAAGATCTTGAGTCTTAAGCCTCAGGCTGGCTGCTAATTCTCTCCTCCCCTACCCTATGCATTCTTCCTATTTTTGCTCATTAATGCTCTTTATGATCACTTATGCAACTCACCTAGAGGTCCTTTGCATAATATATCCATTCTGTGCATGGGTGAGAGAGTTTACACACATAATGTGCAGGAGTCTGCATTCCCTGGGCCATGGTCCTTACCCTGCCTGTACCTTTCTTTAACCCAGCAGTTCTCAACCTGTGGATTGCGAACCCTTTTCGGGGTCGAACGACCCTTTCACAGGGGTTGCCTAAATACATCCTGCATATCAGATATTTACATTATGATTCATAACAGTAGCAAAATTACAGTTATGAAGTAGCAACGGAAATAATTTTATGGTTGGGGGTCACCACAACATGAGGCACTGTATTAAAGGGTCATGGCATTAGGAAGGTTGAGAACCACTGCTTTAACCTCAACTACTGCCCACTGGGTGCCTACCCCATGCCCTGCAAGAGAGCCAGGGTCAGGGGAGATGGACACAGACACTTACTTCATTTAGCTAAGTGCGTGGTCTGATAGCAGTGAGCACAAGCGTCTTTGGGGGTGGGTCAGGGAAGGTGCCCACGCCCCTCACTCGAGGAGATGTCTGGGCTGATGTGTGGAGGAGAAGGCATTTACAAGGAGATTGGAAGTGAAGGGTCTTCCAGACAGAGGCGTTTTGGCTTGGCATCTTCTCCTGTGTTTGGGTTCTGGGCTCAGAGGAAAAGATGGAACCTTTCCCCCTAGGAATGAGGGCTGTCCGCCAGTCCTGGGCCTCTGGGAAGTACTGGGCTGGTCTGCAGAGCCTTTGCTGGTACTTTGGCTGCTCGGACATTTCTGACCCTGTCATTCTATTAGTCATTTGTGGTCCCCAGCTAATGGTATGCACCAGTGACCCACTTGCTGCATCTACTTCCCACACTTACTTTATTTGGCCCACACGGGGTTTCTTTAACTATCTGATTGGTTGTCATTTAAACATTGGGAAATTTTGCATCAAAACGTGGATTTCCGGTTCTTGTTGATTGGATCTGGCAACAATCAGCTGCAACTGAGAAAGCTGCCTCCTTTCGACAGCTGAATGTCTTTGCTCATCTCTTTCCTACCTGAACTGTAGTGACATTGAACTTGTGCCTTTGGGTGTTCCTAAAGAGGCCAATTAAATAGTCAGAACATTTTTTCATTTCACTCTGGTTCTTGAGATATAGTTTTACTTAATAGAGAATTTTAGGTTGGCATTTACTTTCTCTGTTGACTTTTGTCATCCATTGTTGTCACTGAGAAATTAGCTCCCAGTTTAAAATGTTGGTTCCTTGATGGTAGTTTGTTTTTCTTCTCTGGTTGATGCTAAGATGTTCTGTTTTTCTTTGATGTTTTGCAGTTCCGCTATGACTTATCTGGTGTGAATTTCTATTTGTTTTTCCAGCTTGGGTTTCATTGGGCTGCTTGAATCTATAGGTTGGAGTCTTTGATCAATTCTGGAACAGTCTCAGCCATCTCTTCAAATACTGCTTCTGTCCCTTCTTTGCTTCTGGAATCTCAGTTAAATATAGGTCAGACCTTTTAATTTTATCCTCCGTGCTTCTTAGCCTCTCTGTTATATTTTCCATTTCTGACCCTCTGTGCTGCATCTGAATAATTTCTTCAATTTTATCTTTCAGTTCACCAATTCTCTTTGCAGCCTTGTCTAATCTTTAAAAACTAACATATTTTAGATTTATTGATACATTTTTATTTCTAGACACTCTCTCTGATCCCTTCTTTAAATTTCCTTGCTCTTTATTCATATTGACAAGCCTCTCTTTTAGTTCTTGAAGCACATTTCAGCAAACAGATTTTCTATTCTATGCCGGATAATTCCAATATCTGAAGTGTTAGAGGGTCTGATTATGCTGCCTGTTTTTCAGTCCTGGTGTTGAGTGTGTGTTGATTTTGACTGTGAACTCCTCATTTGGCTGGAAACGTTGCGGGGATTCTCTGAGACCTGAAACGTTTAGCGGGTTACTCTAGAGCAGTGGTTCTCAACCTTTCTAATGCCGCGACCCTTTAATACAGTTCCTCATGTTGTGGTGACCCCCAATTTCATTGTTACAAATTGAACATAATTAAAGCATAGTGGTTCATCACAAAAACAATATGTAATTATATATGTGTTTTCCAATGGTGTTAGGCGACCCCTGTGAAAGGGTCGTTCAACCCCCAAAGGGGTCGCGACCCACAGGTTGAGAACCGCTGCTCTAGAGAGAATTTGTATTTGTTTTTATCAAGCACTTAGGCTTACTTCTTGTTCGGGACCCCTTTAAGTTCACACTTTTTGCTTAAGGATTTTTTGTCATCCAGATGATGTGACCTTGGGCTGCAAATGCTTATGTGAGCCTTCTTGTGGTTATGAATCCTTCAGGGTCGTGTTCCCCTTTCTATTCAGCACCACAATTTCAGAGAAACGTTATTTTTTAGAGATTCCTGGTTCACATGGAGTAAAAATTTATTTCTAGTTCACCCTTGCACTTGGGGTCTCTGCTTTAGTGGGGATGGTTTTCTGTGAGAATTCCTGCCTTGAGTGGGGCACCGTGGGCCTGGGCTTCTCCTCGTTTGTGCGCCCTGGGGGCTGTGACAATGAAAGCCCAGGTTTACTTGGTCAGTAACTGACCCTGAGGCATGAGCCAGTCTTTCTGAGTTTCTTATTTCACTTAGTATTTAGCCTGAGTATTTCATATTGTTTTATCAACTTATTTACCCATTAATAGGTTTTAAAAGATTTTATCTGGTATTTTTAGTTGTTTTCCACTTTCAGTTTGATCCAGGTACCTAAACCACCTTGCCAGAATTGAAACCAAAACCATTTAAACTATAGCCTGTTTGAGGGCAGGATATTTTTTTAATATTATGACTTTATTGATACTCGGTATTTAGTTTTATGTTTGGCACATACTGAGGCCACAGGATAGATCCCCTGTAAATGTTAATTGAGTAACAAATGACTGAGTAGGTGAGGGAATAATGGGTGGGTTAGTAGGTAGAATGGAAGATCATATTACAGTCAAGGAAACCGAGTCCAAATGACTTTCCAACACAACGGTTGATAGCTGAACCAAGCCTGCCTGAATGAGTCTTATTAAGGACAGCCAAGAATATAATACAGTATTGTTAACTACTGTCACCATGGCTAACTACAGTCACCAGAGTAACTTATAGTCACAGTAGATCCCCAGAACTCATTCACTGTGCATAACACAGATTTTATACCCTTTGACCAACATCCACCAACCAAGACTTGGGTGCCATTCAGAAACCCCAGTGACTAGAGGTCCCAAATGCCTGGATTAGGTGCATGGGAGTGAGGCTGCCAGCTCCTTGAGTCATGTGATCTCAGGTGGGTTAAGAGAGGTTGATGGCCGTGTGGTGGGGATGTAAGAAAGAGTTTGATTATTCTCTTGCTGGCAGCCCCACACACTCGCTTACCTTAGCGACCCCTCCAGCGGTTATCAACCTGTGGGTCGCAAACAATGAAAATACATCCTGCATATCAGATATTTACATTACGATTCATAACAGTAGCAAAATTACAGTTATGAAGTAGCAACGAAAATAATTTTATGGTTGGGGGTCACCACAACATGAGGAGCTGTATTAAAAGGTCGCAGCATTAGGAAGGTTGAGAACCACTGTCTGGAGTTGTTTCCCTGCCCTTCACCTTTGCCCACTGTGAGGCTACAGGGTGGAGGGGAAGTGGGGGCCTTGGGGAGGTGCCCAGCCCGCTCCCTGGGTGGAAAGGCTGCCAGAGCCGAGGCTTACGTTGTGGCCCAGGCTGGGCTCCTGAGAGGGGCTGCTGTGGAGCTGGGCCCTTGTGCTTTGAGGTCCAGCTGCATGTGGTTCTCTTGGGCATTTTAAAAAAATCTATTCATCTTTAATCCTAACCTGAGGATATGTGTTTGGGTTCTTCCCACATTTATTTGAGAGAGAGAGAGAGAGAGAGAGAGAGAGAGAGAGAGAGAGAATATCGATGTGAGAGAGAAACATTGATTGGTTGCCTCCCGCACTTGCCCCGACCAGGGATCGAACCGAAACCTGGGTATGTGCCCTGACCGGAAATTGAATCCATGACCCTTTGTTGCATGGGATGATGCTCTAACCACTGAGAAACACTGGCCATCATGGGCATCTTTAGACTTCTCCCCAGTACTGCCTTCCATCTAATACTACTATCTCACTAGCTCCCTGCCCATGTCATGCTCCTAGAATACATCAGTCACCTTGAGAAGACCTTGAGATGCCCAGTAGAGTAAGTGGACTTTCACAGTCTTTGGCATATAGTTCAAGTCCAACAAAATGTTGCTCTCCAAACTTGACCTTAGCCTCAGCCCTCGGTCACCATGTAAGGGCATTGTGGTGGTGGCTGATTTGACCGAGCGCTCTTAGAGAAGTTGATTTGTTTTTCTAATAACCGAAATGAGGGTCACAGTCTATGCCCTTCGTTTGTGATGCAGTTAGAAATAGCACATTTCGTTCTCTGATGTTGTCTTGATATATTCTGTATAATCTGTGGGAGGAAGGGGTTATAGCAAAGTTGATGAATAGGGGGAAATACATTTTGGAAGAGATGAGGTAAAAAAAAAATCACTTAATTGTGACAGAGGAGAACAGGATTTTAGTCCTGACTCCATCACTACATATGGGACCTCAACCAGCCCCCCCATCCCTGGGACTCAGTGTCCCTGTAAGTAACCTAAGGGCACTTTGTGGTGTCTGAGGCCCCGTCTGGCTCTGACCTTTGGTTCCCACTGGAGCCAAAGGACCCCCTTCTCCACTGGACCCAGGGCAGGTCCTGGCCACAGTGTCCCCGGGAGACCACTCTCAGGGGCTCTTGGTCCTCTGTGCATAGGCCCACGTGACACCACATCAGCCCTTAGTGAGGTGGGGATGGGGAGGCAGCCAGTGCTTCCTGCACTTGCCTGGTGGTGGTGGGAGGTCGCTGGCACCCTCTGACGTGCTTTGGTGGGGAAATGGCCCTCTGGGCACTGGCTCCTCAGCCCCAGGTCCTGTCTGCGGTCAAGGACAGAGGGGCCTAGGGAGCATGAAGTGCATGTCCTCCACCCCCTGTTCTAGGCCTCTTGGAGCACCAGCAGGTTTCAGATAACAATGTAAGAGAGAAGATACAGGCAGAGAGAGAGAACAGAAAGAGCCCAGAGTCGTGCCCACAAGTTCCTAGAAGTGAATCACACCCATAATGTTCAGAGACGAGGGTACTGAAAACCATGGGTGACGCGTGTGGGTACATAGCCAATCTCTGGGCAGTTCCTTGGCTAAATGGCAAGGGGACCCCCCTTCAGCCCACCCTTAACTCTTCGTTTACTTAAATCCACCTCCTACCCTCCAATGTCCCTCATTTTCACAGTGTGGGGCCAGAGAGCTTTCAGTGGGAAGAAGAATCCTGATTCCAATGGAAAGGGAACTTCCAAGGACTCCGGAAGGTTGCCCTCTGCCCAATTCGAAACTAAACTTGCCCAGGTAAAGAACATCCACCTAGTCAGGCAGGCACCTGCAGGCTGGGCATCGATCGGGAAGGCTGTCTGGCTCTTGTGCTCTTTTCTCTGCCCCTCAAACAAAGACAGCAAGACACTCCTAGGGATGGAGTCCTCGGTATGGCTTTTAGCCTTATTAGAACCACATTCCTGCAAACTCTAGAAGCAAAGTGGTGTCTAAACAGCTATTCATCACCTCAGTCATTCAGTCATTCATTCAATCACTTCTCTGTTCTGTAGACACTGACAGAAGGCCTTTCCTGTGCCAGGCACTGTGCCAGGCTCTGAGGACACAGCGGGGAGTGGGAGTCACAGTCTGCATTCAGGGTGCTCACAGTCAGGTGGGAGGGTCAGAGCAGAGCAGCAACTAGTTAGGACACCGTATGTGAGATGTTCTGGTTGGGTCTGCTGTGGGGATGTCTGAGGCAGGAACAAGGCCCAGAGGTAGCGCGACTTGCAAAGGTTACACACCTGGGAGCAGGGGTGGGGCCTGGGTCTCTGACTCCCACACTGGTTGACTCTGAACTCATCACTCAACTGAGCCATGGTCTCTTCAACATTAAGAGAGTGTGAGGCCACTGGCCAGCCCCTGGTGTGGGGTGTGGCAGTGGAATCCTGGGATCAGTGGCCAGGAAAGTACTTTCTAAGTACTGGGTGTCATGTACATATTTAGAGTTAGTATGATTATGATCTCCCGCGTTCAGGATTTGACCTGAATGAAAAGCAGCCCACCTGACACCCAGCTAGGGAGGCCCAGGTTCCCCACTCATGAAGCAGGGGCTCACACCTGGGCAGGGGGAGGGGCTGAATCACCTGGAGGAAGGGTCTCGGACTCTGTACTCAGATGCTCCCCTCCATCTCAGAGGCTCTGATATCAGAGGTTCTTATATGCTCCTGGGATGAGAACAGCTTACTCGGCTATTTGTTCCTTTGTTCATGTGTTCATTTGCTCATTTATCCATCCACCCACCCTCTCTCCCTCCCATTCTCTCATCCATCACCCATCCCTTCAACCATCTTTCCACCCACCCCAAGAAAAGATCTGTCTGAACTAAAAACATCCAGAAAAGTTCCTGGCCCACTGTATCCCCCAGCTATTTCCTGAACCACCGATGTCCTTTGAGATGCTCTTGGAAGGAAGTGCTTCTTGGCCAAATAAATTTGGGGAAAGCCGTACCTTCTCTACCCCCTTGTAGGGCTCCACAATGCATGCTAGTGGAACAAAGGCTCCGAGAGGTCCTGCGGGAGAGAAGCCTGTTCTTTTTTTTTTTTTAATGCAATGTTCTCTAGACCTTTTTGACCAAAGAACACTTTTTCATGGAGTACCGTTAGCCTCCAAGGGAATTAATGATTCGTGAAATACACTTTGGGAAGCATTTCTTTAAGCACAAAATCTTTTTTTAATTATAATGACTTGCATGGAATATTCTTCAGCTCTATTATATAGTACCTGCCTTCTTACATGGAGATGACTCATCATTTAGCACTTTCCCGGCACATCATTGCACACATCACCGGGAGGAGCTCTCTATGATGATGCATTGTCATTGACAGGAGCTACTGAAGGGACTCGGGTTATTTTAAGTTCTTACTTTTCAGAGAGTTTTGTTCTCTCCCCTTTGTGAGCAGAAGAAGTGGTTGTTTATTGCTTCCTTATTATTATTTACTAGAGGCCTGGTGCACGAAATTTGTGCATGGGGCAGGCGGTCCCTCAGCCCAGCCTGCACCCTCTCCATTTTGGGACCCCTCAGGGTATGTCCGACTGCTGGTTTAGGACCGATCCCTATGGAGTCAGACATCCCTCTCATAATGTGGGACCGCTGGCTCCTAACCGCTCACCTATCTGCCTGCCCGGTCACCCCCAACTGCCCTCCCTTGCAGGCCTGGTCGCCCCTAACCACCTGTGCCTCGGCCTCCACCACCGTGGCTTTTTCTGGAAGGATGTCTGGAAGGATGTCCAGAAGATGTCTAGTCTAATTAGCACATTACCCTTTTATTAGTATAGATGTACCTCCCTGATACTTCCATGAATTGAAAAGAAAACCAATCTAATTATAATTGTATGTAAAGTAAGAGTAAAGGGCTCTGAGTGAGTACCTGACTACATCTCTTTGCTTTTCATACTGAGCTTGAAATTTAGTGCATAGGTTTTGTATCAGGACTTTTAGTTTCTCAGAGCCCCTTGGGGCTGGTTTCCTGCTTTTCGTCAGTGTTCTGGGAACTGAGTATGAGGGATGTGCCCCTTAAAGATGTGTGGTGTTACTAACCCCCAGAAGAGAGAAGGCCTCCTGTGAAACATTTGGGGCTGGTAGTGTATATAAGAACATTATCTTCAGGGTCAGATGGTCCTGATTTGAATCCTGGCTCTACTTCTTCCTAGCTGTGTGATCTTGAGCAAGTTGCTAAACCTCCCCGAGACTTCATCTCCTCATTTGAGTGTGGGAAGACCTTCCTCACAGATTTGTGGTAAATATTAAGTGAGACTGTGCATGTGAAGTGGTTAACAGGTGCCTATTATACAGCAGGTGCTCAATAAATGGTAGGAGTGGAAAGGCTGGGACTAGGGTGAGGTAAGTGAGGTGCCCAGGGCATGGAATTGTAGAGGACACCCTGTGCAAGTACAGGGTCAACACCTGACTGTCCCATCCTGGCGCCTCTTTTATCTCATACCCTGGCTAGCGGCGCACTGTCTGTCACCCACAGTTGTCTCAGAGACTGAAGGCCTGGAAGGTCCCTGATTAGATGAGAGAGACCCATGTTCACCTAGAGCCGTGGTCGTCAAACTGCGGCCCCTTGAGTGTGGCTGTTCCACAAAATACCATGTGCGGTGCGCACGTACAGTGCGATTGAAACTTCATGGCCACACTCAAGGGGCCAAAGAGCTGCATGTGGCTCACGAGCCGCAGTTTGCCAACCACTGACCTAGAGCAGTGGTTCTCAACCTTGGCTGCACATCAGAATCATCTTTTTAAAATCCTGATTTCTGGGCCTCATCCTCCCGAAATTCTGTTTCTTTGTTATGGGATGAGGCCACAACATTAGTAATAAAGAAACAGAATTTCCGGAGGATGAGGCCCAGAAATCAGGATTTAAAAAAGATTCCCAGGTGATTCTATGTGCAGCCAAGGTTGAGAACCACTGACCTAGAGTTTCCTTCCCACCTGAGGCTGCAGGTGAGCCCCTGAGAGGACGGGCCAGATAGAAGAAGGGTGTACCTGGGGAAAGATGGGACTGGGATGAGCCAAGTGCTTCCCACTTGGGTAGGGGGCTTGCTCACCAAAGCATCTATGGAGCTCCCTCACCCTCAAGAGTGGGGACAGGGCCTCCGCCAGCTGGGCTGGACCCCCACTTCCCTGTCAAAACTTTTAAAAACACAAACAGTGGCAAGAGAGTCATTTGCATAAATCTCATTAGAAAAAGTGCAAGTTTCATAAATCTTGTGATAAATTAGTGCGATATCATTCTCAACGTGATGTATTAATTTTAGGGCGAAATGAATGGTGCCGCGATCATTGTGGGTAATTATGAGTCTCCTCAAAGAGGAGGTGATTTCCGGAGGGACTTTTCTGGTCCTTCACGGAGGGAGGTGGGCGGGGGAGCAGGGGTGAGGGAAGGGTGTCTTCTCACCTGCTTTTCTGGTTTTATCTTTCTTAGCTCCTTAGCTTCCTTTCCACTGTAGGGAGGTGGAAAGAAGTGGCCTGGCTCTGGCTAAGGAAGGGACAGGGGGGCACAGGAGAGGTGGGATTCTGAAGTCAATCATGAAGGTAGAAATTACCTGTGAAAAGAATGTAAGTGGCTAGAGGACCTGGGCCCATAGAAGCTGTTACCCTGTGCTCCTCAAAGTCATGGCCCTAGCTCAGAAGCCTCAGCATCACCTGGGAGCGTGTTAGAAATGCACATCTAAACCAGAAACTGGGAGGGGCCCATGAATCTGCCTTCTGAATAAGCCCTACTGGGGATTCTGCTGAAGGCTCAAGTTTGAGAACCACTGCCCTGGCCCAGCGATTCTCAGCCTGGCTGCACATCCTCATTACTCCGCCAGTAACACCATTCCATTGTGTTGTTTCATGTTAACATTGATAGAGACGCCATAGGAGCTTAACTCGTGTTTATGTCAATTAGCCTTTGGTAAAATTGGTTTCATTATCGTCCATTTCAGTAAAGTCACAGAACCTCTCAACAACATTAAGTGAAGACTTAACTGTATAACAAACACTGATGTCTGGGCCCTGTTCTAGACCAATGAATCAAGACAGAATTCTTAGGTGGTAGGGCCTGAGCATCTTTCTTTTTAGAAGCTCCCAGGTGGTGCATATAGGAATCAGGTTGAGATTCACTGCTTCAAAGCCATGAACTATACTTTGAAAATGTTGGGATTTGGAAATGTTGAAACAGGAAGAGCCAACAGAGCAAAATTTTTTTTCCTTTTCCTGACCCGCCCTGTGCTATTGGCCTCAGCGGAGTGGGCCTGGGAGCACCACCTATTTGAGGGTGTGGGGTCTTCTGAAGGAGCATCTTCAATCAGAAGCTGCCTTCCCCGTTGGTCAAGTGAAAACGTCACCTAGAGCAGTCATCGCCAGTCTTGCCTGCACATTAGAACCACCTGGGGATTTAGAACTTTCCAGAGCCTCGCTGTACCCTAGATCAGTTCATCACAACCTTGGGGTGTGGGACGCGGGCACAGATGGTTGGAAACTCCAGGTGATGCCAAGGTGCTGACAAGTTTGGGAACCACTGACCTGTGGGTGTTCCTACATCATCGTTTCTTGGATTAGTCCAGAAGATTGAGGGGACCTCAGGGATCATCTAGATCAGTGATGGCGAACCTATGACACGCGTGTCAGAGGTGACACATGAACTCATTTTTTGGGTTGATTTTTCTTTGTTAAGTGGCATTAAATATATAAAATAAATACCAAAAATATAAATCTTTGTTTTACTATGGTTGCAAATATCAAAAAATTTCTATATGTGACACGGCACCAGAGTTAAGTTAGGGTTTTTCAAAATGCTGACATGCTGAGCTTAAAAGGTTCACCATCACTGATCTAGATCTTGATTATCAACTTGGGCTGCCCTTGGCAATCTTATGGGGTTTTTGTTTTTGTTTTAATTCCTGATGCTTGCTTCCCTCCTCAAAGACTCTGATGTATTTGGTCTGGGGGTACAGCTGGGCATCTGGGTTTCAAAAATGCCACAGGTGAATCTAACGGGCAGCTAGGCCTGGACCCGCTAGCTGGACTAAGGGACCCCATCATGAGCAGCAGAAGGAAAGGCCGTCTTGGAGATGGCAGCCTGTTGGCAGAGGCTGGCCTGCTGTGGCTGCTCTTGCCCTCCCCACACGTTCACGTCCACACTGGGGGGCTGTGGTGATGGGGGACTTTAGCATGGCCTCTTTATGAGCTGGGGGAATGTGAGTGGTGACAGGCAGGGGGTGCAAGCTCAGGGCAGGAGGAAAGTGCCAGGGTCCCTCTGAGCTGGAAGGAGTCAGCACGTGCCTGCCAGTGTTTGGATAATCTCTCTGTGAGCCTTTAATGGCCTGCAGTGCTCTGTTTATTTTAATGATAATGTCAAGTTCAATTTGCCGTCATTTTTTCACATTTCCTTTTGTAAAGTTAATTGAACAGTTCAATGAATTGAAAAGTTTCAGGAGGAGGGAAAAGAACGCCCACCCCTCTATTATCACTGTTATTAAATCTGATAACCACCACTTGGCTGTCCTGGCCCCTGTGACAGGACTGCAGCCCCCGTGGGCCTGGGAGCTGCTGCAAGGACTCAGGAAGGTCAAACAGAGCATCCCAGAGCCCCTTTGTCCGTGGCCATGCGTGCTCCGGC
Source organism: Myotis nattereri (assembly GCF_964212035.1). Classification (NCBI taxonomy): domain Eukaryota; kingdom Metazoa; phylum Chordata; class Mammalia; order Chiroptera; family Vespertilionidae; genus Myotis; species Myotis nattereri. The sequence continues at coordinate 18,999,459 of NC_138088.1, read as the reverse complement.
TGCTGTGCCTGGGCAGAAAGTGCATGCAGTCTTCCCTGGACCCTGGCTGTTGGGCCTCGGAGCATCTCACCCAGATGGTAAAGCCCTGCTAGGCAGGCAGAGGCATCATGCCCTTGTCTCCTCCATAGCACCTACATAGCGTGTGGCCAGCAGAGTCATAATCTTACAGATATTTTAACTGGATGGGACCTTAATGTCCTGTTTCAACATTTCCAAATCCCAACATTTTCAAAAGTATAGTTCATGGCTTTGAAGCAGTGAATCTCAACCTGATTCATATACGCACCACCTGGGAGCTTCTAAAAAGAAAAATGGGAAGGATACTGGGGAGCCAGGACCAATCCGAGTCTCAGCTCTCCCACCTGTAGCTGTTAGCGGTGACGGTGGGTGAGTTACTGAGCCGCCCTGCCCTGCTTTCCCTTTTGTGGAATGAGCTTGTTGGCCTCATCAAGCATGCGAGTGTGTGGCACAGATACACTCCCCGTCGCCTGCTCCCATCAGCTCTATGACCACAGCACTCTTCCCTGCTGAATTCAGATGCACCCCGGCATCCTTCTCCACACATCGCCCCCAAAACCACGACCTGGGACTGGCATGGGTACATTGCCACGACCTGTTTGTCAAGCTTGGATGCGATTCTCCCCAAGGACCTCTGTGCCTTTACCATCAACATCAGTCCCTCATGGGTCAGTGGGGAAAGGGAGGCTCAGAGGTCAATGACGCTCAGAGTCACCAGTCATGGCTGAGTGCCAGCCAGTGGCAGCCTTGTTAGTTCGATGCCTGGCTGCTTCTCTCTGCCTTAGTAGAGGAAATTCACCAAGGCCACCTTCCTCTCGGAGCTTCTTTGGGTCTTATGATCCCGTGTCCCGATTCCTCAACTCCCAGCCAGGATGAGGAGTGCTCATACTGGGGGGATGGGGGACTTGGGGTGTCAGAGCCTGTGAACCAGGTGAACAGTAGGAACACATTCTTCATCCATCCGGGCTCATACTCCAAGCTCATACCCATTCTTCCCAGAAAGGCCAGGAAGAGCATGTGGCCTATGGCAGTGAAGGTCTGTCCACTGAATGTGAGCGCCAGGAGGGAGGGGCTTCTGTCTGTTTTGTTTGTTGTTGTATCACCAGTGCCCAGAGCAGTGCCCGGGGCAGATCGGGAGCTTGTCCAGTGAATGAAGGACTGTAATGGTGGCATGGGATTGGGAAGGTCACTGAACAACCTCTGCTCTGCCATGTGCTACTGTGTGACTTCAGGCAAGTAGCTTAGCCTCTCTGTGACGCCTTAGGTTATAGGGGCTTAGAGCACATTGGTGTCTGCTGCCAGGCTCGGCAACCCTTGGCAGTGATGGCTCTTGTTTGCTATGCGGTGCCAGAAGCAGGACAGCTTCTACATCCTACATATCAGATATTTACATTATGATTCATAAAAGTAGCAACATTACAGTTATGAAGTAGCAATGAAAATAATTTTATGGTTGGGTCACAACATGAGGAACTGTATTTAAAGGGCCAGAAGGTTGAGAACCACTGCTCTAGGTGCATGTAGACAGGGTCTAGGACATCAGGAAAAAAGTTCCTCTGAGGTCAAATCAAGTTCAAGATCCAGGGTGACTAGAGGGAAGGAGCCTGACTGAAGGCAGGAGAGCGGGAAGCGGGAACCTAAGACAAATGAGATTATTCCCAGGAATCAAGGCACTTAACTGGCCTGTCTTATCCCAGAGGAGAGACAAATGAGATGCAGGCTCCAAGGCCGGCCCAGGCTCCGGGGGCTCATCCCCTGGGAGAGGGGAGGGCAGGAGCACCTGGCTCTGGCAGAGACCAGGCCAGAGCAGCCAGGCCCCTCCGGACCGGGAGGAGGAGGGTGGGTTTCCCTCCTGATGGGGGTGGAGGACATGCAGAAGGCCTGATGCCATTGGGGACCCGGAGTGGTTAGTCTCAGAAAGACCTGGTCATAACCCCTGACCTGTAATCTGGGGTTGGGGTTGAGGCCTGCCATCTGCTACCCCTTGGCTCAACTCACCAATGAGCAGCCCCATCTCCCAGCCGGGACCTCTGACCCTCCCTCTGCAAAATGAGAAGGAGCTTTACTTTTTGGTTCTCTCTTTAGCCATAACTAGTCCCTATTTCTGAGCTTGCCTGTCGACTTCAAGCCTGACTCTCTCCCTCTGAAATGCCCTGAGCCTGACAGGGGCAGAGCTTGGCCCTAGATCCTTGGCCCCTGGGTAGGAAGGGAAGCAAATCAGGGCTGATGTGAAGTCCTTTTAGGTCACCCTGCAGAAAGTTTGTTCTCACATGCCTGTTAGGATTGATTAGTCGTGACTGCATGGAACCCAGTGCTGTGAAGGATTCTGAGGTGGGGTATAGGTCTGATAATCAACAGAAAGGGGAGCTGTGGTTGATTAGTAATGTCTGCATGGGCAAGGCATGGCCTACCAGCTGGTTGGCCTCAAGAGAGGCGCAGTCGTTAGTCCTAGAGGGCTGGGAAGATTTGCCAAGCATGTCCCAGAACAGCAGTCTCCACCTTCCAGGGGTGATGGTCTCTCCCTGCCGTGCAGAGGTACAAACAACGGGTCAGGGAGCACAGAGAAGAGAGAACTGTGTGACCGAGGTGGCGTTGGAGGATGACTGGGATTTGCGAGGCAGTGAGAGGAGGAAGGGTCTTTGAGGCTGAAGGAACAGCAGCAGCGCAGGTGTAGACGCTGTGGTGTGCTGGAGGGCTGAGAGCAGTCTGGCTGGCTGAGCCCAGGGCTGCCGTGAGAACGTGACTGGCCAGGGAGCCGAGGGAGGTCAGGCAGGAGCAGCATTGGCCATCATGGTAAGGAATTGGGTTTTAATTCTGTGGGAACCGTGGGGGAGTGGGAGGGCCTAACGGGGTGTGGCATGACCAGAGGTCTGCTCTAAGAAGATGTTTCTGCAAGGAGTAGGCATGGTGGATTCTCCTTACCCTTTCTCCATTCTGTAGCACCCTCTTTGTGTTGGGGGAACAAACACAGCTTTCAGCCTTCCCCCACCCAGAAGAAGTAGCAAGCCTTGCAGCCTGCTACTGCCCTGCCTGCGTTTTGGCCCACCCCTCGTCTAGCAGCCAATGATTCAGCTCCCCAGGAGCACACGAGGCAGCAATCCCAGCAAATAACAACAATAATAGTAATCACGGTCATCTCGGCGATCAGCGTGGGCCCAGCAGGGTTGCAGGGGAAGCTGTGATTGCCCACCCCTTGCCTGGAAGATGGATATAGCCTGCTGCTCAGGGACTGAGGCCACCATGGGAGGGACACGTTGCCAATCCTCACCTCTCAGGAGCATTTGCAGCCCACTGAGCAGACCCCATTCCACCCTGAGCCCTTGGACTCCAGGACAGGGTATACTGCCCCAGGCTGGGCTACTGGGCCTCCTGAGGCGGTGCGGGGCCAGTTCCTTAGAGACTGGGGCTCAGCCAGTGCCCAGCTCTTATTCCGCCTGCATCCGAAGCCAAGTGCTCCAGCTCGGGCATTATGAGGCTTTGATTAGCCAGGCTTTTTCCTGTCCATTAGTGTACATAATTAAGAATTAACTTGCTATACTCTCTCCTCTCGTTGCGGCTCAGAGAGTTTCATGACTTTTGGAGGCTGTCTTCTTCTAACACCTCCAGGCAGTTGGCAGGATTCATTCATTTCCCCACTGACTCTGTATGGGTGTCTCAGGGATGGATGCCAGCCCCTAGGTTAGCTTAGCGATACACCTGCCCCTGTGAATAGGGAACATTATGGGCCAGGCCGCTGCCCCAAGGTCTTGAGAGAGGCAGTCAGCAAATCATGTGAATAAACAAGATCAGCCCAGGGAAGGGAGGGCTGTGAAGACAGTACCTCAGGGTGCGGGGACACAGAGAGATGCCTCTTCAGATAGATTCTGTGTGATCCAGTGTAGGAGGAAAGCCCCTCTGAGATGGCCATTCTTGGTCTGAGAGAGGAATAGGGAGCAGCATGTAGTGACCACAGGTTGGAGCATTCTCAGCACAGCCAGGGCAAAGGCCCCGAGGCAGCCGCCAACTGTTCAGGAACAGAAAGAAGACCATGGGGCTGAGAAAGGTAAGCCTGGGGAGCCTGTAGGAGAGCCAGTGGGAGGTCTGTGTGGTTCTGGGCTAGGACTTTGGACATGATTTAAGTTTTTTTTTGTTTTTTTGTCTTTAATATATTTTTATTGATTTCAGTGAGGAAGGGAGAGAGAGAGAGAGAGAGAGAGAGAGAGATCAAAACGTCAATGATGAGAGAGAATCATTGATTGGCTGCCTCCTGCACGCTCCCTACTGGGAATCGAGCCCCAAACCCAGGCATATGCCCCAACTGGGAATTGAACCTTGACCTCCTGGTTCATAGGTCAACGCTCAACCATTGAGCCACACTGGCCAGGCCAATTTTGATTTTTTAAATTGTAAAATACACATATAACATAAAATTTACCATCGTAACCATTTTTAAACGTGCGGTTCATTCGTGTTAAGTATATTCACATTGTTGTGCAACCAGCCTCCAAAACTCTTTTCATCTTGCAAAACTGAAACTCTGTGCCCATAAAACAACTCCTGTTGCCACTTTCCTGAGTCCCTGGCAACTGCCCTTCTATTTCCTGTCTCTCTGAATTCCAGGGAGGTGGAATCATGCAGTATTTGTCTTTTTGTGACTCACTTATTTCGCTTAGCAGCATGTGAAAGGTTCATCCATGTTGGAGCACGTGTCAGGATTTCCTTTATTTAGGCTGAGTAATATTCCATTGCATGTACATACCACATTTCCGGTTATTCATTCCATCATCGAGGGGCACTTGGGTTACTTTCACCTTTTGGCTGTTGTGAGTAATGCTGTTGTGAACATGGGTGTACAGCGATTTCAGTTCTTTATTTTTTAAAATATATTTTCTTGATTTTTTTACAGAGAGGGAGAGGGATAGAGAGTTAGAAACATCAATCAGCTGCCTCCTGCATGCTGGGGATGTGCCCACAACCAAGGTACATGCCCTTGACCGGGATTGAACCTGGGACCCTTCAGTCCGCAGGCCGACGCTCTATCCACTGAGCCAAACCTGTTAGGGCCGATTTCAGTTCTTTAAAGTTTCACTTTCCACCCATGAGGTTAGGCTGGGGCCAGCCTGGCCTGGCTTGGCACACAGCGGAAGGCTAGCTGGCCGCACTGGGTGGCCCTTCCCTGTGAGGGCAGGGAGGTGAAAAGCAGCGAGCCCTCCTGCAGCCGTTTTGAGCCAAGAGCCCTACGGCTGAGCTTTTAAATCATCCCGAGGCCCGAGGAGCTTTCCTTTGCATCTAAAATGTGAGCCATAAACCAGGCTGCCGTACAGGCAGTTCTCACCTGTCCAGTTGTTTACGGCCAGCGCCCTCTGATTGTTTGATGCCTGTACTGTGCCCATTGTTAAATATTTGAATATCATTCTGCCATAAACAAGTTTCAGGACTTCCAAACCTGGCTTATATCAGAGTTTCTTGCAGGAAGAGTAGGGACTACTGTTTATAAGTTAACATTCTGGGCTCCCCTCTACCAGCCAACTGGGTCAGTGGGGCCTGGGAATCTGTATTGTAACAAGCTCCCTGGATGGGTCTGATGCCAAGGTCTTAGGGAGCGTCTCATGTGGGTTCCCCCAGAAGCAGACCTTGTGATGAGGACCCAAGTACAAAGAGTTTATTGGGGAGAGAATTCCAGGAAACACAGGTGGGGAGTGAGGACCTGAGACAAGGAAGGGGAGGGAGCCATACAGATGCATATCAACCGCAGCACCAGAGTGAGAACTGGAGCTGAGTCCCATTGGGGTCACTAAGAGCCGGCGTAGAACACGACCTCTGAGCCAACCCCTGAGAGGTGAGGGCGGGGGGGGGGGGGGGGCGCGTTTATCCACAGTCTTCGTCGGTCATTCCTTGATTGCTGCCTCCAGGGACAGTTCCCTGGCACTTCTGGTCTGTCCTGTGGATGCGTGGAACAGTTGCAATGGTGAGAGCCCCAGGCCGGCAGTGGGAGATGGGGCAGGTGTGTGTGATCATGGTTATGCACGGCATGGTGGGCGTGGTGCCAACAGCACCTGCTCTGCGGTGCTGTCCAGCTCCCATCTCTCCCCACGCAGGGGGCACCGTGCCCCTGCGAATCGCCGATTCTCCTCATGCGGCCTCATCTATTACTGGTAGAAATGTAAATGGGGCAACTGCTGTGGAAAACAGTTTGGTGGTTCCTCAATAAGTTAAACGTAGAATTACCATAAAACTCTGCAATTCCACTCCCAGGTTGATACCCAAAAGAACTGAAAGCAAGTGTTCCAATAAAACCTCGTCCACAGATGTTTATAGCAGCCCTGTGCACAATACCCAAAAGGTGGAAACAGCCCGAATGTCCATCCGCTGATGAAGGGATAAACAAAACGTGGTCTATCCATAGAGCCATGAAAAGGGAGCAAGTACTCATACATGCTACAACATGGACGAACCTTGGAAACATATACCGAGTAAAAGAAGCCAGACACAGAGACCACATATGATTCAAAATATCCAAACCAGGCTGATCCATAGACAGACAGAGGTTGTCTCCACGGGTTGGAGAGGAGGATGGGGGAGTGTCTGCTTAATGGGTAAGGGCTTTCCTTTTGGGGTGATGCAGATATTCTGGAAACACGTTGTGAATTATACAGTTTGCAGGACTTAAATGATACATTTATATGTATTTTACCACAAGAAGGAAGGAAGGAACAAACGAACTCCAGGCGCTGCCCAGCCTGGGTTGCAGGGCACACTGCCTGTTTCTCAAGTGGGAAACAGCCCCAGAGTGGCATGTGCGCTCCAGGTCGCGCGGTCAGGGAGGCGTCTCCTGAGTGGCTGCTTCTCTGTACCTTGGGCTGCAGTTGGGCCCCTCATCTTGGCCTGGTTTCTGTAGGAATGGTACAACAGAGGTTGCTGGAAGCTGCCCTGGCGGAAACAAGGCCTCCGTCCTGGAGACAAAGCTATGCCCAGCTTCTGCAGAGTGGCAGAACAGCGCTGGCAGGGGAGATGTGCCCAGCTGGAAAATTGCAGGGCGTCTTGTCTTAAATATAATATTAAATCGGTACCTTTAATTAGCACACTTAGGAAAGGTCACTAGCAATTACCTGAGACACAAAGAAGGCGTGAGCAGGCACACGCCGTGGAGAACCCGAAAAGGACCATTTTGAGCAGCACATAATTGAGGGGAAAATGGATAAAAGTCCAGGAAATTACAGGGTGGGTGACAGCCGCTGATGGCCCCATATCTGTCCTGCCCAGTCCCCCACCCCCCTTTCTTGGGAGGGCCTGAGCTTCGGGCCTCAGAGAGCCATTTGGGGTATTGGGCCGAGTAGTGCGATCTTGGCTGGAGGGCCAGTGTGGCTTTCCCAGAATCCCATTGGCTGGCCGGAGCTTGGCCGCATACACCTCCTGGGCTGAGCCCTGGAGGAGGTTGGCCCGGGAGGTGTTTAGTCCAAGGGGGGCACTATGGCCTCGTTGTGCACGGTGGATAGGCAGGGCCCTGATGGGCCTCAGGTTCCTCGTGTGGATCCCCCCAAGGTATCGGGAAGCAACTCAGTATTCCACAAACTTTGCCACTGAAGGACCCTTGAGGGTGACGAAGAGGATAGGTGTATCCCTGGAAGTCTGGGGGAGATTGAAAAGTCTTTTTCAGTTTTAGGTTGTGTCTTTAGAAATAAATTGTCACATTGTGTTCCCAGTATATTCCCGTTTGCTTTAGTGTAAAATAGCTGCTTGTCACTGAGCAGCACAGATGCTTTGGGAAGGTGTGCTTGGTTTCTCGGTGACTTCACATACCCCCTCCTTCCTCATCTAGAAAGAGCACTGTACCAGGAGTCTGAAAGTCTGGAAACTTGGATTCGGGTCCTGACTCTTGCTCATCATCGTACTTTAGGAAAACTGCTGAATACATTTAGCTTCTCCGTCTTTAAAATGGGAAGATTGGGTCCCCCAAAAGTCCCTCAGGTTGTTTCAACTCTGTTCCCTGATTTCATTCCTCCTTCTCCCACTTCTCACCTCCACCCAGCATCACCTGCTTCTCACCTCCTGACATCACCTTGGATGCGGCCATGTCCTGCCCTGCTATGTGACCATGGAGAGACGGTTTTGCCTCTCTGGGCCTCAAGTTCCTAATCTGTAGAATGGGTATAGTGATGACTGCCAAACAGAGCTGCTGGGAGGAATTGTGAATGGGCCTGGCACTGTGTCTGGCATATCATGACAGTCCAATGGTTGCCCCATATCTTCTTTTTTCAAGTGCTGGGCTTCCAGTTAAGGCAGGGGTGGGGAACCTTTTTTCTGCCAAGGACCACATGGATATTTATAACATCATTTGCTTAATGTAATTCACTTAATATAAATTTATGTTGCTATGAAAAAAGCTTCTAGATTTGTTGAACTTTGAGTCCTGCCTGTAGTTGCCTTGGCAGGGCCAGAGCAAATGATTTCGAGGGCCTTTTATGGCCCACAGACTGGATGCTCCCCACCCCTGAGTGAGGGGTCTGATAGGGTCATGTCTGGAAGTCCTGAATCTTGAGTTCACAGACATAGTGTTGAGAAGTGTAAAGTTGTGGTAACAAATGTGGACTCGGCCCCGAGTGCCCGGGCTTTGATTCCAGCTCTGCCTTTCGTAACTTTGTGGTTGTTGTAAAGTAATTACTCCTTGTTACTTTACCAGTTAAATGGGGAGAGTAATGGTAAGGTCTGAATTATATGGCACGCGGAAATCCTTTAGCCCAGTGTCTGGAGTGTGGTTAGTGTTCAGAAATGTTAGCTATCATTGTCATGTTGGAACTGTCCTTTTCAAAGTTTGCCTAGAAAAGCTCATTCGTGTTCTTTTCTAGATAACATTCCCAGAGTTTGGAATCCCTCCTTACTTAGTAGCTTGATCAGCTAGAGCTACTCAATAAATATGAGAGTCGGTATTTGCAGAAAAGTGTCTATCCCATTTTATAGGGTAAACTGAAGCTTTGAAAGAAATGATTTGCCCAAGGCCATGGTTCTAATTTAATCAGTCCTTTGAGAGTCAGACGAAGACTATAGACCAGTGGTTCTCAACCTTCCTAATGCCGCGACCCTTTAATACAGTTCCTCATGTTGTGGTGACCCCCAACCATAAAATTATTTTCGTTGCTACTTCATAACTGTAATTTTGCTACTGTTATGAATCGTAATGTAAATATCTGATATGCAGGATGTATTTTCATTGTTACAAATTGAACATAATTAAAGCATAGTGGTTAATCACAAAAACAATATATAATTATATATGTGTTTTCCGATGGTCTTAGGCGACCCCTGTGAAAGGGTCGTTCGACCCCCAAAGGGGTCGCGCGACCCACAGGTTGAGAACCGCTGCTATAGACTGTCTCTGCACAAAATGACACTGTCATTCTGCAGACTCCTAATAGTTTGCACGCTTCCTGGAGGTATGCGGACCTCCTGAAGCTAAGATGACCAGATGATCCAGTTGCTTGGGACCTCCTGGGTTTAGTATGTGCTCTGCCTCTGTCCTGGACACACCAGGGTGGTTGGTCAGCCTATCGAAGGCTGCCCGTTGGGGGTGGGGGGGAGGGGCTGTAACCCCCAGAGATGATACCTTGCACTGGGACTTCTTAGGCAGCCTGTAGGCCAGGATCCTGGTGCTCATGGTGAACTCTGGCCCGGGCTTTGTTTCCCGGTGAAGGGTGACACTCAATCTTTTTTGGGGGAACAAGATCTCGCCACCCAGTGCTAGACGGGAGTTCCTGGAGGCCGGGAACTAACCTCTGTGTATCCAGTGCTTACCACAGGCCAGCACCTAGTCACTGTCGAATGAATAGCAGGTTTTGCAAAATATTCTGAATTAGAAAGGTTGCTTCCATTTGCAAAAGACTAAAATCCAACTCAGTTGACTCAGGCAGAAAAAAAAAAGTGTGTGTGTGTGTGTGGGGGGGGTGGGGGGATGGATTTATTAGTTCATATAGCTGAGAAGTCCCAAGGATGGAGCTAATATCAGGCACCGCTGGCTGCAGGCCCTCACACCATCAGGAATCCCTCTCCATGCACAATTTGCCTCTGTTTTCCTCCTTGTTGGCCTTTTCTCAAGGAGGCTCTTCCTGTGTGGTGCCAAAGACGGCTGCCAGCAGTGCCACTTTAGCAACCCCAGTGGCAGGAAAGCTCCTCTTTCTCAATAGTTCCAGCACAAGTCCCAGGGTTAGCTTTGATTGGCTAGCTTGGGTCACATGCTTATCCCCGAGCCAATCATTGTGACCAGGAAGATGGAATGCTCTGATTGGCTAGGGCTGAGTTATGTGCCCATCTTGGCACATTAGAATAGGGAATTTGGGCCCCTGTTCTCATCTGAGCCACTTGGCGAAGGGAGCCTCCAAATTAAAATTAGAAGGGAGAGGGGCAGGCAGAAGTCACAGCTTTCCATGACACACCCAGAACGTGGCAAATACTGTTTTCCTGTTATAGGCATGTACTCACTGTGACCTGTGGCCAGGGGAGCCTGGGTCAGAGCCAGGACACATGATGGCTTGCAGTAGTCAGTGTCCTGCCGGGGATCTCTTGGGCGGCTGCTCCTACTGGGATTCAGCGACCTGAGCAAGGTGTGAGGGACGGACTGACCTCCTCTTTGTGCCTTCTGCTTTCTCCCGTGGATACTCCAGGTTCCTCTGTGACCCAGTTGCTGGCCCGAGACATGGACAATGACCCGCTGGTGTTTGGCGTGTCTGGTGAGGAGGCCTCCCGCTTCTTTGCTGTGGAGCCTGACACAGGAGTGGTGTGGCTCCGGCAGCCACTGGACAGAGAGGTATGCCCTGCCCAGACCCCTCCTGGAGGGCAGGAACAGACCCTGGGGGAGGATGGGTCATCACCTCTTAGGGGTGTTCCTCTGAGGCCCCATCGTGACCCTGAAGCAGCATCTTCCTGCCTGAATAGGGTCTCTCTTCAAGAGGCAGTGCTGGACTTGGGGTTGGCATGGGGTTGGGGGTATCTCCTAGTGAAGGGCAACATTGGGTAGGCAAGAGGGACAGTGATCCTGGGTTCATCCCCTGTAGAATGGGGGCTCCATGGGGTAATAAGTCTACTCCTGCCCCAAAAAATGTCCCCCTAAAGGACGCAGAAGTGGATGACTCTGTAGCCCTTAGCAAATTAAGGTAAGAGCTTTGACAAAACCCCCAACCCCCTTTCTCCTTACATTTGAGGAAGTGGCCACAGAAGTGTCTAGTGACTTGTTCAAGATCACACAGCAATTCAAAGGCAGAGTCCACATTAGAACCTGACTCTTGACTTCCAGTCTGTTGCTCTTTTATGGGAAGAATCCCTATTCTGAACCTGCTTCCCCAACCCAAGGGGGCAATGCTTAATTTTTAGGGAAGCCTTTGGGTACCCAGTCTCAGACCAGTCCCACCAGGGCTCAGGAGCTCAGCACACCATTCTAACTCCCCTCCCCCTCCCTTTCCTTTCTTTCAGACCAAATCGGAGTTCACAGTGGAGTTCTCCGTCAGTGACCACCAGGGGGTGAGTATCCTTGGAAGCCCCTGCTGCCCTGGGAGGATTGTTCTGGGCCCCTTGGGTGGAAAGAAGCTAAAGGTCAAAGCCAGCACTGATCCCCGCCCCCTTCTCTTGCCAGGTGATCACGCGGAAGGTGAACATCCAGGTCGGGGACGTGAATGACAATGCGCCCACATTTCACAATCAGCCCTACAGTGTCCGCATCCCTGAGGTAGGAGCCGCTGGGTCACACTTGGGGCACATTGGGGACCTGCTGCTGGGAATGGGGTTAAGAGTCAGCTGGGCCAAGGGCATGTCCAGCCTTCCTCTTCTGCCCACACCTCAGCTCAGGCATCTGCCTGGGCAGGTTGAACACCTCTGAGGGTGGCACCTCTGAGGGTATGGGCCCATCTGCTGTCCAGGAGAGTGGGTTGGTGGGAGTCTCATGCTTAAGAGAGGGCCAGGCCCACAGCTCCAGCTGGAATCAGGGACAAGACAGAGGTTAGGAGGGACCGGCGTTGTGCCCTCTTTTCTTCTGGTCAGAGCCAGTGGGGGCCGTGGGCAGGTGGGTTGGCAGCCCGAGGCCTTCCTGATGTTCCAGGAAGGGACTTTCCCTGGTCCTGTGATTGCCCGCTGCCCCCTGGTCCTTGGCTTCTTTGAGTGGTCTGTATACTCTGAGTGTGTTTGCATGAGTGCATGCGTGTAAAACCAGGCATTGCTGGTAATTGAGAAGTACAAATTATCGCATTACAAACGGTTCGTTAATGAATTGGCTGCTGGCTCACGCGGCACCAGGATTCTCATTGCCTGTTGTCCCTCTCCCCAGTGGCTGGTGGCAGTCTTCTGGGCTGGCAGTTAGCGATTCAGAGACCTTGAAGGTGGTGGGTATGGAGCTTCCAACTGGACGTCCCTCAGGCCTGTCTTCAGGGCTCTGGTTGGGGCAGCAGCGAGGGGCTGAGGTGGGGATGATGAGAGATGGAAGCCGCTGGAGGGAAGCAGGCTGGCACCTCGGCATTTGAGTCCTAGCCCCTTTGTGTTGGATCAGGTCATTGGATCAGGAAAACTGGAAGAGTCTTTAGAAAATATCTGTTCCGTTTATGGATGAGAAAGCTGAGGCTCAGAGTGGTAGAGTGACTTGCCCAATGTCACACAGCTTATAGATGTTGTGCCTCCTGACTCCCAGCACAGCCTCGGATTCCCTCAAGGACGAGGAGACCTTGTTTCATGCCCCTCAAGTTCCTGTTTTTGGCCCTTCTTGCTCAGCTGTGAGCCAGGGATCCTTTGCTTATGCCAGACAGAGGGAGGTGAGGACAAGTGTGCAGGTGGTTACATAACAGAGGCTCCCACGCCCAGCCCCTGGTGGGGCAGGATATAATCAGGGAGAGCCCACGGCCCCCAGCATGGGGTATGGTGCCCTGAGCTGTGGCCGGCGTGCCTGGGACTGCAGCTTGGCTCTGGGCCCCCTCTCATTTGGAAGCCTCCCTAATTTAATTAAGGGTCTCTACGTGCCAGCCCGCACTACAGGCCCGGGCTCGGAAACCAAGGGCACGGCTCGGAGTTAATGAGCCTTGGACCCATTGCTCAGCTGCCATCCTGACAGGCATGGCTGCCCTCTGCCTTCCCTCACAGGGCAGCAGGCAGCAGCGATGGCAAGAGGACAAGAGGTCACAGTCCTCCTCCTAGGCCCTGGGCGGGGGCCAGCCTTCTTCTCTCCCTTGCCAGGAGGTATGACCTCCAACACCACCCTGTTGGAATCTCCTGGGATTCTCCAAGGCCTTTGCCTCCGAGGAGAGAGCCGCTTCCATCATTCATTTGTTTAACAAATATTTATTGAGTGTCTGCTGTGGGCTTGGCACTGTGCCAGGCTCTCACTGCACGGAGACACGGGAGGCCAGAGGGATGGGCAAGGACAGGAGCCAAACTAGCGGCAAGAGACCTTCGGCTGAGCCCCTGCTCTGCTCCCAGATTGCTGGGTTTCTTTGGACATGTCACTTAACCTCTCTGGACACAGCCCTCCTAACTAATAAAAACAGAAGAAAGGCAGGATAAAGTGCCCATCTGATGAGGAAAGGGTGCTCCGAGAGGGGCCAGCTGCAAGGACACACAGTCCTTGGACGAAGGCCCGCATGGTTTGCTTGCTCACGTGTAAGTATCCCTGGGTCACTTTGCTGGCCTGATACTCGATCGACGATGCTCAGTGTGGCCAGTGGGGATATGGTGTCAGCTGGGTGGAGGCTGGGCCACTCCTGACCTGAGATGGCTTGACACTGGCCAGTCCTTGCCTGGTGTGGTCACCTGAGCTAGAACTTACTGTCGGACTCAGCCCCCAACTTGGGTACCAGCAAAGGACCTGCTGACCCCTGGCCTGGAGTTGAGGCCAGGGCCTCCTGTTTGCACTGAGGTTACCCTGGAAACCCCAGGCTTCTGCCCTTGAGAAGCGTGATTTGTGGCAGAGGCCTTGCAGTTTTGAACAGAGTGAGAATGCACACTAGAGACACAGGGGAACACTGTAGATCCTGTGATGCATCAGTGCTGAGGGGTTGCCAGTGATCCGAGAAATCTCAGCAGGCTTCCTGGAGGAGGAGGTGGGTTTCAACAGAATCTTGCCAAGGTGAGCAGTAGAGCTCCTGTGTTGTATCGTGGGAAGAGGGAGACTAGAGGTCAAGACACCTGGGCTCTAGTCCTGACTGTGCTAACACTGGTTGGTGGGATTCTGGAACTGTCACTGTCCCTCTGCTGGTTTCAGTTCCAATGGCTGTTAAACTAGGGCGTGGACTAGGGCGTGGACTAGGGTGTGGACCAGGCTGAGGGTGAATCTGGTAGGAGAAGCCCCCTCCTTTCCCTTGGGTGATGGCAGAGAAGCCCCAGTGGCTGCCTCCCTGCTCTCAGCTTCTCTCTGGCCGTCCCAGCCACCTGCACCTTATCCCTTACCTCCCCGTCCTCCACTTTCCCCAGCCCTAGGGGCCCTGATAGATTTGGATCTGTTGTGCTCAGAACCCAAGGATAGGCATGGGAACAGGTTACCAGGAGCCAAATTCTGTGTCTACATAGGAAGAACTTTCTAAATAAGACCTGCTCCACATTCTGCTCCCCTGCCCTCCTGAGGATGCACTGAGCTCCCCAACCCTGGAGTTAGGTAAGCAGAAGCAGGAGCACCGTGTGTTTCAGAAGCCATTCGGTACTGTTTGAGAAGTGAGGAATCAGAGGGTCTCAAACACACCACATCAGAATTTCCAGGGTGTGTTTAGGTGTACAGGGTGGGCAATTGTAGGTTTAGAGTCGTGAGTCATCAAAGCAGAGAGTTCATCCTTCTATTGTTATTTATTAATATTGTGCTGTTTTCCATGCGAATGACTGTAAACCTGTTTTTGCTCCTCCCTGTATTCCTAAGCCCCTGCAATTATGAATCAGTAGTTTGGGGCGAGCTGGCCTGGGAAGCTGCGTGTTTCACAAGCTGCCCCGGTGACCGCGAACCCTGGAGGATGACCTCCGGCGCCCTCCCCGCCAGGGTTTCTGAGAGGTCCTGGGGCAGCCCGTCTGTGAGGAGAACTTCCAGCCTGTCCTTAGCTGCCTGGAGGCATGACCCATGGGGACCCGTGTCCTCGGGTCTGGAATAGGAGTGAGTGGGAGGCAGATCAAGGCCGGGCACTGCCCCTTTCCTGGGAGAAGCTCACCTGCCCCAGCTCCCTGCCCTCTGCCCCCTGCCTCCTCTTCCTCTGGAAGCCCCTGCCCTGGCCTTGGGAGAAGCCAGGCAGGCATGTTTGGGTTTGTTTGTTCTCCTTCCCCTCTTGCCCACCCCTCTCCCCTCACTAAGCTGTTCTCCGTGTAATTATCCATTTTATCAGGGTGAAAGGCCCTGCAATTCACTTGTCGAAGCCCTAACGAGGCAGCGTGGATGCTTTCAAGTCCGTAAAGAAAAGGGAAATCCTGCTAGAATTGGCAACTTAATTCACCAAGCCAGCCTCGACAGACCTCATTAAGTCCCCGTGTATTCATTTCAGGCTAATGGCTGTCATGCTGACTGCTGTTTGATTTGCTGTAATAGACTTTTATGTCGTTCCAATTTGCTCAAACGTGTTTGCCTGTGTCTGTGCCCAGCAGTGCTGCTTCAGTACCTCCGCTCGGGGTGCGTGCCCGCCTTGCTGACCTTCAGCGCTGCCCCATCCCGTCCTGTCCCTCTCCTCCTGGTGCCACGCTCTCAGCCCCCCAGGTGTGCCCTGAGGAGCTGCCCCCGGAGCCAGGGGGTTTGGGCTGGAGGATGGATGTGAGTTAGAAGTCAGACGATGCCAGGTGGCTCCTTGAATCAAGGATCAAGGAGTGCGTTTGCAGTGTCAGGGATGGCCATGTCCTTGAAGTTCTGACAAGTTCAGCTGGGCTGTCGAGGCCTTTATCCATCTGGCCTCAACCTGCATTTCCCAACTTACCTTCTGGTAGTGCTCCACCTGAGCACCCCGTCAGCCCAGGGGTCAGGTCCTTGTGTCTGTCTGTCTCTCTTTTCCCGCACTGGCACACACGGTACTGTTGTAACAAGTACTGGAGTGTTTTTCTTCTCCCAGCCTAACCCAATTCTGCCCGTCCGTCAAAGCCCAGATTGATCCATCTGCCCCGAGCCACTCAATTTTTTTTTAAATGAGCACTGCAAGCATCTGTCGGATGTTCGGCCATGGAGCACGGCCCAGGAATTCCAAGCTGACCTGGACATGCAGGGTAGAGAAAAAGGACTCTGCCTTTTGCCAGCTGCGCCTCTGTGGCCCTCAGCTTTCTTATCCATGAGATGGACAACTGTGTTTGCCTTGTGAGGTCTTTGTGAGAGCGGGACAGATGCGGCAGGACAGGCCCTTAGCCCCGTTTGCGGCTCATGTATAGGCAGTAAAATGCTGGTGGTTAAGACTACCATCCTCAGAGAAGGTACTTTTATAGAGAGAACAACAAGTGAGTGGATGTCCAGCTACATCTAAATGTATTGAAAGCCAGCATAGCGGAGGGTGTGCACAGCGGGTGGAAGGACTGTGGAAGGAGTGGCCGGGCTATACACGGGGGCTGTAGATGTGGGACCTACAGGGTGAATGGAGTTTGTTCAGAGATTACGATGTCTCTGAATATCATGGACTTTCTGAGATCCTTTAGCCTCTTTTCCTATAGTGGAATTTCCCAAAGAGGCAAGTGAACTCTGCCCCCTGGCGAGAGAGCCTGTCAAGGAGGGACAGTGGCTGAGTGCGTATGTGTGTCCCGCGTAGGTGCCCACTGTTACCTCGTGGAAATAAAGCTGGGCTGGACGTGTGCTCCCTGGGTCCCTGCTCAGCTCTGTGACAGATGGGTCCTGCATAGATCTTTGTCACTGGTGGCTTCAGGTGGCCAGCTGTGAGGTGAGGATGAGGCTGGAGGAGGGGAGGGGGGCAGTTGGGACAGGATGACAGTGGCCTTAGAGATTGAGTGTCCTTGCCTGAGCCTCAAAGCTGGTTGGGGGTAAGGTCAGACCCTGATAGCAGGCCGTCTGACCTGGGTCCCACTAGGCCACACCATCTCTCCACGTCACTTAACAGGGACAGATAAACGTTACTTATTCCCTGCACCTCCTTCATAGGGGTGGGGAAGCAGGGAGAAGAGTATTCTAGGTGATCATTTGTCAATGAAACAAAATAATTGATTTCTAATATAATAATAATACGTTGATGCTGTTGTTGCTATTATTGAGAGTTTCCTCTGTGCCTGACACTGTGCTTTTCCTGTGGGGACCACTGAGCCTAACCACCACCTCGTGGTAGTCACAGGGTTATTCCCGGGCGATAGAGGCGGGCATAGAGGCAGAGAGGTTTCTTGTCCAAAGCTAGTCAAGAATGGAGCCAGGATTAGGAGCCAGGTCTGGTTATGTGGCTTTGGGCAGGTAGCTTCAGTTCTGTAGAAACGATTACCCCTGCCTCGCAGAGTGGTTGTGAGGATGAAAGCAAAGGGGGACCATGTATGGGTAAGTGCCCAATGAATGGCCGTGGCCATAGTTGTTGTTTGTACATCTCTCTCTCCTGCCAGACTGAGCAGGGACTGAGCTTGGTCATCTGTGTGTCCTCTGCACCCAGATGGGGGCCTGGCCCATGGACGGGGACTTCACAAATGGGCAGAGCACTGCTGCTCCCTCTGCCCCTGGGAGGCGGACAGCAGGAGCCTTTGTGCAAAGTACTTTGCCCCCGCCAGCTTGCTGCCCTTTACTGCTCACTATCCAGGGTGGCGGGGAGGCGTAGCCAGGCCTGGTGCTGAGGGGAGAGGGCGCTCACACATGGGCAACCCCCACCTCCGCCCATATCCACACTGCACTTCCCTCCCCGCACACCCCAGAGCTAATTGCTGGTGCTCACTGGTGCCCTCTGTTGCCCACCATTCCGGAATCTCAGCCATGCCATATCCTGTGCCGTGGGCATGTGGGGAGCCTGGGAGTGGTGGCCAGGCAAGGCCCAGAGCATGTAGAGATGGACTTGGCCGAACTTATTAGCACCTGCTGTGCTGGGCTCAGCAGCAGTGCCCCGAGCTGTCCTCCTCGAAGCGTGCCCATCAGACGCTGAGTGACTTATAAACTGCATCCTCAGGTTGCCGCAAGAGGTGGGGCACGGGCGGCTCCCACTGACTCGTGCCTGCCGTTCCCCCAAGGTGTCGGCTCTGCTCACGAGAGGGTCGGCTCCCTTGCCAGGAGCGGCAAACCCTTGACAGGCCATATTAATTTATTCCTCAGGGCCATGGTGCCTGGTGCCCCCCGCTGCTTCTATAACCACCCGCCTATTGATCTGGGAGAGGAAGACCAATAAATCATCTCAGGGGCTCTGGATCCTGCTGGCCAGAGCCAGAGCAGTTGTTCTCCCATGGCAGCAGCCCCGGGCCATGTCTCTGTGCCCCTGCGAGCACCCTGAGGTGCTTGTGCCTTCTCTGGTCTCCTCCCGCTGTCTGTCGGCAACTGACGAACGCCTCCTCCCTCACAGCAGGCAGGTGCATAGCCTGCAGTGGCCTGGATTGCAAGCTTTGGGCTTGTAGCAGTGGAGTGACATATGCACATGGGCAAAGCAACAGGACCACCTGTTTGCACATAGTTTTGCAGTGTTGTGTGCATATATGGTGGTGTGTGCCTGTCTGTGTGTCTGTGTGATGGTGTGTGCATGTATGTATGTAGTGTGGTATGTACACACATGTGGGTCTGTGTGGTGGTGTGTGTGTACTAATTTAAGTGATATCATCTTCTCTATATCCGAGTGTGTACTCCATCTTTCATTTGTCCTATGACAACCCTTTAAGTTAGGGGAGAATTATTCTTCCATTTTAGAGATGAGAAAACCGGAGGCCAAGACACGTTCACTGATGTCTCCAAGTCCCCCAGAGTCAGATATGCTTGCAACCAGAGCCACAGTCTCGTTCTTTCTCGTTTTCAGCATTTTTGCATGTGTTTCGTTGCAACTTTGCCGTGGCCTGCTTGGAATTTCCCCAAAGTTGCAGGGATGAGGCTTTGAGGCAGCCAGGATAGGGGACCCTGGCCTTGTGCTCGGGCTAAGGACGGTCACACACACCCTTACAGGCTGCCGGGGTCCGGTGGAGAAACGTCACTCAGAGCCCACTCCCACTCCCTAGAGTGAGGACCACCCGGGGGGTCCGGACCCAGCCATGGGCATTGTGACACCCTTTCCTTGTGACCTTCAGGGTTAGGTCACTCCCAGAGACAGCCTCTAAGATTTTGGTCCCCGAATGTGCACACAACATTGTTCCTGAGAAATAGGAGACCCCAGACATGGGTAAATGCCACCCTGCTCTCCCTGCCTGAGGGAAGGTTCAACATCCTCCTCCTGGTCTCAGGTGCTCAGGAGAGAATGGATGGAGCCCCACAAAACCAGGGCCAAAGAGCTCAGCTCAGAGCCACTCCGCAGCTCCTTGCTCCCTCCTGCACCCCAGGGAGTGAGGCCAAGTCCCCCTGGCCCCCCGTGACCCCCACAGCACGTCCTCATCCCATGCCCGTGGGCACGTGGTCAGGGCTGGGGTGTCCTCCTCCGCCCTCACCATGCGGATAGAGGACAGCGCGGGAGCAGGAGAGAGATGGAGCCCAGATGTAATGAAAATTGCTATTTTGTTTGAACGGTAAGAGTGTTCTTAATTACATCGGTTTCCTCACCGATTCTGGCGGGGAGTCTTCGGGGACCCATATAATTCTATTGCAGTGACTGCGGGAGCCTCTGCCATGAATATGAAGCAGGGGACTGTGTGTGGAGCGTCCCCTGCATTAGCGGTTCCCTGGCACGCGGAGGGACACCTTGTATTGTGCCCCCCCCCCCCCCTTAAATAAATGCGCTCTAAACGGAAGGAGATGATAGCTGCCGGCTAGAGGTTCCTGCTGCATTGTTGAGCTGTCATCTGTCCTCTTTCATCTCTCTCTGAAATGATCCCCTTCCCCAGTGGTGGGGCTTGTGGAAGGAAGGATGCAGGGCTTCTGCCTGAACCCCCTTTTCTCCAGGCCGTGGGGTCTCCTCAGACACGGGGTGGGGGGCAGGCTTAGGAACGGATGGTCGAAGAAGGCCCCTGCAGCAGGACCGGCTTTGGCTTTCCTGCGTGAGCATCCGTGCCGCTGCCGTGTCGTGCCTCCTGCGGCGTGGTGTGGTGGAGCCATGCACACAAGCTCCAGCTTCAAATGGGGAGGCCGTGAGTGAGCAAGGAGTTGATGAGCCTCTCAGAGCCTCAGTTTCTTCATCTGTGAAATGGGAAGACATCGGGTTGTTGTAAAAGTTTTACTGTGAGAGCACGTGTATGAAGCACCACACACAGGGTAACTGGTGGGCAGTCCGATGGTTACGAAAGTTCTTGGGGAGCTTTGAGAAAGTTGATTGAAGTCCCCGGAACTTAACAGGTAGGCTCTGTTGCTGAGAACTGATTGGTTGATGTTGGGTATTAGTGATCAAGAAGCTTATAGTCCGGTAGGAGATAGGCAACACGTGGAAAATGACAAAAGGGGGAAAAAAAGGAACTAGAGCCACCTAGAAATAATTAATAATAGACCGAGAGCATTCCAAATGGACTCCTTAAAACCGGTACAAGAGGGGCCATCATGGTGTCTTAGTCCAACCACACATTCTGTAGCGGTTAACAAAACCTGAGGGGGTAAACGATTTGCCCCAGCTCCCCTAATCAATGGCAAACCAGTGAAGACAGGAAACAATCTGGAAGGTTCTCAGGGAATGGTTTCTGGAACCCACAAGGCTGGGCTGGAGGCACATGCCAGGTGTCTAGAACTGGGGTGAGAGTGAGGGTGGGGGAGAGGGTGGTGCTGGCTCCTGGGCTCCTGCAGCCCCTCCAAGTCCAAGAGCAGCAGCCTGATCGGCTGATCCTCGGTGCAGGGCGCAGGGCCCACGCGAGCATGTCAGCGGCCATCAGCCTGCCCTGCTCTTTCTCCTGTTCGCAGGGGCTCTGGGCTTTTGTCTCAACCCGAGCAAATTCAATTATTGTCAGAACAGCTTGGGGACCGGCCTGGCAGCCCCGTGACATTGAGGCCCCCCAACACACAATTGGCTTGTTTTGACGTGTTTGCAGGCTCCCTGGCCCACCTTGTTTTCAGCCAGGAGGGGGGATACGAGGGAGAGACAGAGAGCTCTGGGTTGATGGAATTATTATAATTTCTCTGATTCCTTAGCAGCCTTTAATTACTTTGCAACTTTGTGGCGCTGGCTGGAAGCCGGGAGGGGTTGGGCTCTCCCTCTTGATAATAACCTTAAGTGGAAGCCTCCTGTCTGTCTATTAAAAAGCCCACTCTTCTCTCCAGAGGCGATCATGCAGCCGAGAGATTTCGCCCAGGCCGTAATCACTAGGTACAATGTAATCGTCCCCGCTCACTGTCTTCATCAGTCGGACAGCCCACCTCCCAGCATGGGGACTGCCGGCCTTGGAGAGTCGATGCCCAGCCACGTCCTTGTCCAGGACAGTCACAGGCTCAGGCTGGTCCCCCTCCCAGCCCTGCCCCTGAGAGGGAATGGCACACAGGCCTCTGCCCTGACCCCCCCCCCCCCCCCCCGAGGTGCCTCCCATTCCCAGCACAAACCCCGCGTGATAGAAATCCAGCCGTGGGCATGAGGCTCTGAGCGCCAGGCTTTCCTGTCTTCCTGTCCGCCATCCTCACTGTAGGTGGTCCCTTTCCTGCCACTGGCCTTTGTTCATGCCCAGCCCTACCATGCTCTCACCCACGCTCACTGCGCCGCCTTCCTCCCACCATTGAGCCAAACCCCAGTCCTCCTTCCTCAGAACGGTCCGTGGGAGAGGCCGGGTTGGTTGGTCCTCTCTGTTTCCATTCCACAGACAAGATGGTATCAGGGAAGCCAGAAGACTTGCCAAGTTGTTCCCTTCGGAAGTAACCGGCTGGGACCTAATCCCAGGCCCTTCACGCCGTCTCTCTCCGCTGGCCCCCAAGGCTCAGGCCTCCTCCGCCCCGGCCTTTGGAGTGGCTCCTACACCGGCTCCATTCACTCTGGCTGCTACACCTCACGCCCCGGCCACCCTCTGCTTCCTGACCTTGGCCTGGCCTTTCAGGAGCGGCCCCAGGTTTTGGGTGCTGAGCTTGCCGCGGGCTGGCTGAGCCAGTGGCAGCCTTCCCTTCTCTCACCTGTCTGTACAGTTCAGCCTATTAGGGTGCGGGGAGCTCTAACCTGGAGAAGGCCAGAGCCCCACCATCTGGGGCTGGCAGACTTGGGTGAGTCGCTCTCCCCTTCCAGGGCTCAGTGCACCCCTCTGTTAAATGGGACTGGTAGTCCTAGGCCTGTCCACCCCATCATGGGGGTCAAGGGCAGGACAGACAGGAAGGCCTCGAGCTTAACACCTCATGCAAGTGGGACAGGTGAGCCCCTGGAGTGTTTTCTCCAGTGCCCCCCACTCTGGACCCATGTGTTTTCTTTCTTGGGACGGGGAGGGGGTCTGTGCCTTACAGAGAAGTGAATAGTTGTAAGTGTTCAGGTTTATGAGTTACCGCAAAGCGACCGCATTCGTGCAGCCACACCTGCCTCACGACACAGAGCCACACAGAGCCTCCCCAGCACGTAGCCGCCTGGTGACCCTCCCATCCCTCCTCAGAGGGCAACCACTATCCTGGCTTCTAACCCCATGGATCACTTCTGCCCGTTTTCGTTTTATTATATACATAGTGTGATTTTTAGTATCACCTAAGCCCCTGGAACTGGCAGCCAGCTTCCTCCTGGAGGTGACTTCCCACAGTGGTTAGCACAGTGGTTAGGTTAACGGTTTAAATCTTGATCTCACTGCTTACATCCTGGAGCCCCTGGGAAACTTCCTGTCTCTGAGAAATGGGTGTGGTGCTGGCGCAGGGCTGCCACCATGCAGGTGACATGAGACAGTGCATGTGCAATGCTCAGTCGACAGCTCACACATGATGCGACCGGAAGGACTGTGCTCCAGACAGCCTCTCTCTGCCCGAGGGTCATCTCTGTAGGTGAATGTAGAGCTGCCAGGTGCTGGGACAGGAGGCTGCATGGGGGCAGGGGAGTCACAGGAAGCTACTTGTAAGTGGGGTGGGTGACACTTGGGTAGAGAGGAAGGGAAGGGGGGAAAAAGAGGGTCGCTTTCCTCATACTGTCTCCTTTGATTCTCACATGTAGGCATGATTGTTCTCATATTGTGGCTGGAGAAGTGGGCCCAGAGAGGTTCAGTGACTTGCCCAAGGTCACAGAGCTAGCCATGCATTGTATCCCCAGCATATCCACTCAGGGTTTGGAGGAGCAGAGTCTGAGAGAAGGCAGAGGGGAGGGTGTTGGGTAAGGACAAGGATTCTTCTGAAGTGACCCTTACTGTGTTCCCGACCGCCCGCCTCCCACAAGCTGCAGCTCAAATCAGCAAGCCCATCTCAGGCCTGCGCAGGAAACAGACATCTTCACAGGTTCCTGAGCAGCTTGAAGTGATTGGGTTTTTGTTTTGTTTTTCTTTTTCTTTTCTGGTCAGGGTTGGGGTAGGGCAATGCAGTGGGGAAGGGGGAATAATAAATTCTTTTAAGGCCTTGTCTTTTCGCCACCCGCCCCCCAAACCATCAGATCCCCCAATCTCAAGGGCCAGCAGACCTTAAAAAAAAAGCCACCCAACACAGCCCAAAAGATAGAGATGGAGGGAAAGGCAACAGCAGCTATTGGGGCGGAAAGCTCTAAATGGTGTGGAAGTAATGCCTAAAGTGTGCTGGCGATTACAGACATTTCCACGAAGCCACGCTCCTCGGGCTGCATGGGTCGGTGCCAGCAGCCGCGGGAAAATAAATAAATAAGTGAGCAAGCCTCAGAGGTCCCGTTAACTGTTGCTGTGCAGAGGGAGGGATGGGGCAGTTCACTGGAAGGAGGGTAGACAAGCTCATTCATTCGTTCTTCCCTGCATCCATTCATTCAGCTGGACTGAGTCCCTGTGAGGTGCACGGAATGTTGCTAAAATGTTCCCATGGTTTCTGAGGCCGGTAGCCAGAGTCCCACCAAGCTGGCAGGGCCTGACCCCAGCCCCCTCCCCAGCCTCCCCTTGACTCTGCTTTCCATGCCACAGGGTCTTTGCACAGCCCCCCTCCCCTTTTCATGACCTCCTGCATCCCCTGAGGCCTTCATCCCGGCTTGATCCCTCCTCCCAGTGCAGAACAGATCCTTGTGGTCCCGACCTTCGACCTTCGGAGCAGCATAGCTATGAGCTGTGGAATTCCTCACTGACTGTAGGACTCTCTGATCACTGCTGGGCTCCCACAGGAAGCGGGGGCTCCGTGAGAGCAGGTCATGTCCACGAGGCTGTCTTTCCCCCACTGGACCCTCAGGGCCTGGTGCCCAGTGGGGACTCGGCAGAGATCTGTTGTGCAATGCGTTCACACGTTGTCATGAGGGAGCCTCTCCTCTCCTGTCCTCTGCGGCCCGCCTCCTTTCAGAGGGGAATTGCCTGCGCCAGTCCTTGGTGCTCTGGTCCCAAGCCCGCTGCTGAAGGCGTCTCAGAGGCTGGCGACCTCCCACCGGGGCCTTCAGAGCAGCGCCACGCCGGTCTCACCAGTGATCAGGCAGCAGGGCTGCTGGAGGAAAGGGTGTCATCTGATGGGCCGGGGAAGGGTAGACAGAAGAGTAGCCCCACATATGTCCATGTCCCAATCCTGCGAACGTGTGGCCATGTTTCCTCACATGGCAAAAGGGACTTTGCAGATGCGATGAAGTACATTCATGGGGGATACCCCGGTTCATCTGTGTGGGCCCAGGTTAGTCATCGGGCTCCTTTAAGGCAGGCAGGAGGCTCAGAGAGGGGGTGTGACCAGGGAGGAGGAGGCCAGAGAGCACGTTGCAGGTGTTGCACTGCTGGCCTGACCATAGCGGATGAGGCCTGGGGATCAGGACTGCGGGAGGCCTGGAGAAACCAGAAAGGGCTCCCCGAGAGCTTCCGAAAGGCACGCGGGCCTGCTGACCCCTTGATTTTAGTCCAGGGGGATGCATTTTGGACTTCTGGCCCCCAGAACTGTAAGGTGATAAACTTGAGTTATTAAGCCACTGAGCTTGTGGTAATTTGTTTCAGCAGCGATAGGAAACTGCTCCCAGGGGCACTTTGACGGCAGAGTAGTAGGGCATGCATCCGACAGTGCACCCCTCAGCACCCGGAACTCTAGTTCACTCACTCCTTTGGGGCCCTGCAGGCGGAGGACTGGTGCCCCCAGAGGTGGGTTGTCTGGACATAGGTGTGAAGCTGGTGGTTGCCGGGGATGGCCCATGAGGGCCAGCTGTGGTCGGGATCCAGAGCTGTGGAGGGCAGTTGGCTGGGAAGGGGCCCTGAAGAAGCAGGAAGGTGAGGTGGGGGACCCTGAGAGCCAGTGTGGTGGGGGCGAGAGAGGGAGAGCTTGCAGATGAGGGGTGGCGAGTGGTGCTGACAGGTGCTGCTTTCAAGAACGGGCCGCCATGCTGCTGGGACCCCAGGAAGACCTCCCCGGTGCAGAGAGGGGGGCTGAGCAGGTGCCTCATTTCTGGAGACCCTGCTGGGAAAGCTTGCCTCTTAGGACCAACCAGCTCAGAGACCAGAGAGAGGAACCTGCTTTGCTTACACCAGAGTGGACCTGGGATGCAGGCGTATTGGTTCCATGTGCCCGACCCCACCCTCCTTCCTTCATTCACTTATTGATCACACATCCCCTGGGTGCCTGCCGGATCCACGCCCATGCTGGGTGCTGGGAGGAATGAGACACGGTCCCTTGTGCAGCCCTGCTTACCCACCGTGGCACCCTTTAAAACAGGATGGGAGGCCGGTGCTTGAGGACCTGGGCAGCCACCACCCAAAGCTTGGCCCCTCTGGTTGCTGAGAGGCAGAGCATGGCCGTTCACCTGTCCCAGGGTTAGTGCTGCAGGAAAGTTCGGCCCTGCCCCTCCACCCTGTCCTGGCTCCCAAGCCCCTTGTCCTCCTGTGGCAGGTATTACTATAAAGCACGTCTCCCTCCAGGCAGCAGAAATGGACAAACGAGCTCTCAATGAGCTTGGCCAATTGGTTCTCTCTGCTCTGCCCCACTCCTCCCCGCCCCGCCCCGCCCAGCCCAGCCCGCAACAGCCTGGTTTCACCTGCAGGCCTGTTCAGTCTGGGCTGGGGAGGGAGGGAGCAGGGAGTGGTGTGGATCTGGGGCAAGCAGAGAGCCCCCCAACTCTGGGCTCCCCATCTGCTTCTTTTTATGAGGTGGGTGGAGGCTCACAAGATAGAAAAGGCCCTTCTGGAGATTTCGCTGGCACTACCGAGGAGAGGCCGGGCACAGGCCCGTAGCAGGCCTGGTGGGGGCTCAGTGACCACAACCCTCTCTCCCCGTTCCAGCTCTGTCTGTACTGTTTCTCTGGTACATGGGTCGTCCTGGGCCTAAGTTCCAGGATCCATGACCTGATTGTAGACGGGGTCTGCATCTCACAAGTCCTCGAACCCGAAGGCCTTATGGCGCTGGGCATAGGGAAAACACCGGGTAACAACAGCCAAGCAATAACGCGGACTTACATTCACTTGTGTACATTTCATAAGCAATCTGTGGTGTAGGTACTGGGATTATCCCCGTTTTGAAGATGGGGCGCCTGAGGCTCAGAGAGGTAAAGCAGTTGCAGAGCTGGGCCGTGAACCCAGCCGGTGCACCCCCAGGCTCCTCTGTGCTACACCTCTGTTGACAGTGGGCCGAGGGGCTGGGCCATGGAGGTCTTGCACATCGAGTGAACATGCCCTGGATCCTCAGAGAACCCAGCAGGCAGCAGACCTTCGTAAGAGGGCTGCTGGGCTCCTAGGGCAGGACCCCAGGCTGTGGCTCCTTGCTGCCTCCCTAGGTTTCCCCTCATCCTTCTCTGCAGCAGTGCCAGTGCCGTGGCCAGCATGGGCCAGAGAGGGGACGATGCCGGACACCACTCCCGGCCTAGAGAGTCGGGCTGGGCAGCATGCTCCTGGAGAGACGGCCCTCCCACCCTGCACCAGTGCACGCACGCATGCACACCCCTCAGGCGTGACGGAGCCCTGCCTGCTTCTGTCCCTCGCGTCTCCCTCACAGGTCAGCGCCCTGGAGTGGTCAATCATGAACAAGATCGGCCACAGCCAGCAGGAGGCCAGGGGGACACAGGGTGGGGATGCAGCACCAAGGCTGTTAGCACCAAGCTGGCCAGGCAGACGAAAGCACAGCTGATTGGGAGAGAGCGGGCCAGCCTCCTCTGGTACTGCTCTGTAGCCCTTCACGGTGTGACATGGGACAGGGCACACCCATGGCACATGTGTGCTCCCTGAGAATTCACTGAGCATGCAGGATGCATGGCATGGGTACTCGGTTGTCCCCCCCCCCCCCCCGCCCTCCAAGGAGCACACTTTTCAGATGGGGACAGTCACTTCACGTGTAGGAGAGTGGAGACAAGTTTGTTTCTGCTAGATTCTTCGGAGTGGAGCACTGCTCGTCCCCTGTTGCCATGGCAGCCGTGTATCGTAGGAGCACTAGCCTGGGATGTTCCGTATGTCGTTGGGCCCCTCCTTTCTTCTCCCTGGGCCCCATTCACCCACCTGTGCAGTGGGCTAGTAACCTTAGCTCTGGCTGGCTTCCTGGCTAACCAGCGTTGTAGCAAGAAACACAGGAGCCAATGACGAAATGACATGTGAACCAAGAGCCGGTTCCCCAGGATGTGGCTGCACGCTGCCATCGGCCGCGGCTCCGAGAGGGGTCTGGGTGGCATTCCTGCGCCAGGAGGAGAAGACAGAGCTAGTGTTGTGGCAGAGCGGCCGCCCTGCAGCATGCCACTCCATGGACTTGGGTCTCAGTGTCCTCTCCCCCAGGTCAAGGGTCAGTCAGTCCCAATACTTGATGAGCAGCGGTGGGACGTGTGTTGGTAAACTGGGGCCTGGGACCCCAGTGTCTTCTCTGTGCAGTGGTGTCTTGGGACGGGTCCCTTCCCATAGTCACCTGGAGGGCGGACAGGCGAGCAGGCCGTCCCTTCTGCACGGCTGGCCTTGCAGCTGGCCTGCGGCAGACACAGCTTTTTTGTTTTTGGTTAAAAAGCCTCATTGGAGCGTTATGATATTGGAATGTGAAGGGTAATTGAGCTGAAAGCTATTCTCTTCCTGCGGCCGCACGATGGGAGTGATTGAGGCGCCCGGGCCTGCGCACCAGCCTGGGAATCCTGATGAAAGGTCTGTGCAGAGACAGGGGGGTGGATGGACGGAGTGGAGCCAGGACCCCCAGAACCCTATGCCCCACCCAGGACCCAGGCCTGCCCCTCAGCGTGCTCCCCTGGCATTCAGAGCTGATAGCCACAGCCCTGCGTGCTGGGGTAGGTAGAGGGTCACGTGACAGGTGTGTGAAGCGGGGGCTGGGTACAAGCAGAACCGGCTACTGCCTGCAATCTCTCCCCCTCCTCCTTGCTTCGTCTTCTCCGGTAGGACTCATCTCCGGCCCCTCGTCTGCAAGGGGGTCTCTTTCTCTGCTCTGCATCTCCTCCTCTTCATGCCCTGCCTTACCTCTGCCCGTGTTCTCTCAGCCATTTGAATGCCCATGTGAGTCACCCGAGGCCCTCGTGAAACTGAAGCTCCGGATTCAGTGGCCCCGGGTGGGGCCTGAGCCTTTCCACCGAGCCCCCACGTGATGCCCGCGCTGCTGGCCCTCCATCTCACCGTGAGGAGGAAGGTTCTAGGAAGCTGTCAAGGCCATGGGCCAAGCAAGGGTGACCCAGATTCTCAGTATAGGGCCCAGCTGTGAGGAGGCACCAAGGTGGACAACAGCCAGGCCCCGAGCAGGGTGTCCTCTGTGGTTCTGCAGGTGGCGCTCTGAGCAAGGACAGGGCTGGTGACATCCCGCCCAAGGGATGCATATCAAACTGTGTCCCTGGGGGGTGGGTGGCATCGCCTGCAGAGAGGACCCTGTTTTTCTTGACACAGAGGATGGTTTGCTCACCAAGTTGTGTGATCACAGGGCGCATCCACTCTGAATGGGTGTGTTTTTCTAGTTTTGCATGAAGGCACCATGCAGGCCTTGTCCCCAAACTTAAAGCCACTCCTTTGGGCCTCTTCTGCAGACCTCCACTCCTCCTCCATCACACTTCCCAGTCTCACAACTTCTCCTGGCAGCATACGGAAGTCCAAGGTCAAAGGAGACTAGAGTGCACTGCGCTCATACTTCAAGACTCAGTCTCTCCCTTCAGTCACGCCAGCCCCATCTGAGCCCAGAACCTAAGAAACAAACGGGTCCTTTCCTCTCTCCTGCCCGCTCCTGGTCCATCGAGCTCAGCTGGAGGGGTTAGGCTAGGATGGGTCCCTGTCTCCCAACCTGGGGTGAGAACCAGGTCGGCTGCAGCGGGGGCCGGGGGGGGGGGTGGTTGTCCTTGAGAAAGACACTCTGGCCCACTCCAACCCAGGCTACGCCCTCCCCTGCAGCCTGTACACACACATGCGCACCCACGTACACACACACCACACACTGTCTCTCCGCCTGGCCCGTTATTAATTGCCCTGTAGGCTGAGCTGAATGGGTCCCATTAATATAAGCTCTCGCAGCTCCAAGGAGCCGGGGCTTGTGCTGGGACATTGCACCTTATCTCTCTCGGCCAGGCTGTCTCTGCACAGGACTCCACTGGCATAAAACGAGCCCTCCTTGGGGGCTCTGGGCCCCTGTGCCAGGCCCAGCCATGAGAGAGAGGCACACCCCTTCCCCGGCTCTGCCCTGCCAGCTCCCAGCCGAGCACAGGCCTTCCTCTCACCCCACTGGTTCCCGAAGGCTGGGCCGGGGGCCTCTCCGCACTGGAGGCATCGCACAGGACGAGCTCTGCAGGCTGCCACACCCATTTCCCACCCCCACCCCCACCCCCACCTGGCGGAAGCTCCCCTTCACTTCAGACCTGACTGCCCTCGTCCATCCTGCAGGTCGCTATGCCTAGGGCTTCCATGTTGTCATCCATCTTGCCTGGTGGGCATGTCATCGGTGGGCAGGTGTGCCAGGCTGCGTCTCTGGTGGTCTTGCAGGTGGGCAGAGCCATTACATCTTCTCTTTCTCCCTCCTTCCTGACAGCCTTTCATCTCACACACCCTGACTGGGGTTGGCATTCACAGCCCCTGTGACCATCCGACCAGGGGGGAGTCCGGATGCTCTTTTCCCACCTTTCTGGCCCACCCTGAATAGAGTAATGCCCACGGTGAATGCTTGTTGAACAGTTACTGCTGATTGGCACATCCCGGGTGCCAGGAACTGTGCTCAGCGCTTTCTGGGCATCATTTCCTTCTTAGACCACCTTCAAGAAAGGTGTGTCACTCATCTCACCCCGCAGGTGGCTAGCAGACACCACAGTATTCACAACACACATGTGCCCCGGGACCCTTTCCTGGGACACGGACTGCTTGGTTCCCTGAGGTCACCCTGGACAAGTTCAGGCATCTCTAAGGTGTAAGGAAATCCTTCCTGTTTGGGCCTGGAACGTGCTTGCCTGCCACTTGCACCCGTTGATCCCGGCTTGCTGGCTGGGATTACGGCCAGTCTGTGGTGGTGCCGACATGGGAGGCTGCCCTGGGCTGAGCCCACTCCTTGGGTCCGTGAGCACAGCATGTGAGCCTCTGACCAGCTGGTGACCGACTTGTAAGGGCTAGTGAGGAGCAAAGGGACCCTTCTTCTCTAGGACGCCTCCGGCCCTGGACCCTCTAGCTTTTTTGTCAGGGCAAATAGGCCCTCTGTCCCCTAGAGGTCAGCCCAGTGTGCCCTGTTCAGGATTCTGAACCCTATTTTGTTGAGGTTCCCCAAACTCCATCGGCACTAGCACACCTCCAGAGACATCGTATTTCTTCCATTCTAAGATGCCCATTTGCCCTTATCTTAAAATACATGAAATTGACATTCATTTGAGTTAGTCCCCTGCAGTCTTTGCTCACACAAGCAGGGACCACACTCACCTCACCCTTGGGGGACTGCTCTGAGCTCCCCAGCTCTGCTGCCCAGGAAGTGGCCTAGGGCCCCTGCCCCGGGCACCTCTTCCCAGCCCCGGGGTGAAGCCAGGCTGAGCGGCACAGGGGCTGAGGCAGGGGCCGAGGACCAGGGAACCTCAAAGGCCATCACTGCCCTGATCCTTTCAGGCACACAGCACCCACATTTGGCACTTCCTGGGCTGACATCGCTAACTCCCGTGCTTGGTCTGCCTCAGCATTAGCACGGCGCCTCAGCGCCAGCCCCTGCAGACCAAGATTCTCCGAATCCCCTGGCCGCCAAGCGTGCAGGTCAGAGCCAAGGGGGAGCAGCAGCGTTCATTTTGCATGTTGCTCACAAGTTTGGCTTCCTAAGGAGTTGAAGAGTTTGGGACTGGATGGAATGTTTCTCACTCTTCTTCAGAAGAGCCTTAGTCCTCAGGGAACTGCTAGGCAGCCCCTCCCAGAAAGGGGAGCCCCTCTGAGAACCCTGGTGTCCACAGTAAGGGCAGAGGAAGCTGCTTGGGAGCCGAGCTGAGCCCCTCCAGGGCCTGAGAAGGGGGAACTGAGTAGCTCGAGGCATCGGGACCTTTTGAAGGAAAGCCTGTCAGCCCCACAGCCCCATCTGCCTCTCCAAGGCTGCTCTCCTTGGCTGTGGCTATGGCTGTGTCTGTGGCTGCGGCTGAGGCTGAGGGAGAGAGCCCCACAACCAGAGCCGCTGGGATCTGGAGACGTCACGGTTATCTTGGAGAGTCCAGTCGGGGTAATGGTAGGTCCTGCTTTAGGGAACTGAGTGTCAGGACAGGGCAGATGGAGGGGGTGGAAGTTGAGGAGGTGGGTTAACCCGTACTCTTCCAAACCCGGAGGCTGGGGCCACAGCCAGGCACACCCCACTAGTGCAGCCCTGCCAGTGGGCCTTCCCTGGGGTCCACTTGAAGCACTCTGGGGGGCTGGCCTGAGATTTAGCCAGCCTGCCCTTTTAAAAAATACATATTTTATTGATGAGAGAGAATTATCCATCGGCTGCCTCCTTCATGACCCCAGCTGGGGATCAAGCCTGCAACCCGGGCATGTGCCCTGACCAGGAATCAAACCGTGACCTCCTGGTTCATAGGTTGAGCCACACTGGCCGGGCCAGCCTGCCCTTTTGAATCCCCACCCTGAGCTTTTCTTACACGCAGCACTGGAGTTTTCAGATGGATAGTATTAGGTTTGATGGCTGGCTAGTATTTTGAATTGTCTCTGTGCCCAGCACTGTATGTAGCATTGAGGGCATGGCACTCGCGGAGGTTCTGGCATCTCCTGGGTGGGCTCCGGTACTGCCTGACTCAAGATGCCACTCAGTGAGGGTGTGAATGAACGAATGGGCGAAAGAGCAGCGGGCTATGTCACAAGACCCCTCTGATTGTAGTCCTGTCTCCGCCACCAGTCAGGTGACTTCGAGTGTCATTTACTATGGAACTTCTGCTTCCTCATGTGCACAATGAGCATATTACTACCTCCCTGCCCACCTCAGAACGTTAGCCCTTGGCATGCTGTATTTAGCCTTCAATTTTGTGTGAAATATTCAACAAATTCTTATTGGCTCCTGGGATATGGAAGACGCACAAATGCAACACAGTCCTGCCCTCCGGGAGCCTCTAGTCCGGTGGTTCTCAACCTTCCTAGTGCCGTGACCCTTTAATACAGTTCCTCATGTTGTGGTGACCCCCAATTTCATTGTTACAAATTGAACATAATTAGAGCATAGTGATTAATCACAAAAACAATATGTAGTTATATATGTGTTTTCCGATGGTCTTAGGCGACCCCTGTGAAAGGATTGTTTGACCCCCAAAGGGGCCGTGACCCACAGATTGAGAACCGCTGCTCCAGTCTAATGAGGGAGACCCGTGAGCCCGGCTGGCTGGACAGGACACATGCAGACACTCACTGGGGACTTCAGAGGCTGAAAGGCACTTACTTAGTGGGGGAGGCAGCCTTTGCACGCGGCTAAACTGAGGGAAGTGCCGCTCAGGTGGTGTCAGCCCAAGGGAAGGCCTGGGGGCTGGGAAGGGCCAGGTATGCTTGGCGGGCGGGCAGGAAGAAGAGGGTGCTGGACATAAGGCAAAAACTTAGGGTGATTGGAGCCAGGATATAAAGGACCCAAAAGACCCCATCAGTGTGTTTTTCCTCCTCCCAGGTATGGAGAGGGTGGGGCGTGGAGCCCGGGAGGAGGCAGTCGTAGCTGAGCCTCTGGAAGGGTCTCTGATGGCTGCAGAAAGGATGCACAGGGTGGCAGAACCAGGCGTGAGGATATTTTTGACCCCTATCCCGCCATCGTCACCAACTGTCTACATCTATCACTCCCCGTTTTAGAAAAGGCATCTTGTCCCATTTCCCATTGCCCTGCCTTACATTTTCCTGAGGTTTCAGAGAGCATCTCCTTTGAGGCTCCCACTGTCCCTCCTCATTCGCGGTCAGGCTCTGAATTCTAACCATTCTGTTTTCTTGGCCGATTTTATGGTAAACAGCCCAGTGTTTCCTGACGCCTTTCCTAAGTATGTCAGGCCGTCCCTGGAGGCGCTGCTGCGGCCCTTCGCTCTGAGATGCCCACTCTCATCCCCGCCCAGACATGTGATTGTCCCCAGACCCCACTGGGTTCTTCCCAGTGGCTGGCACATCTCTAGCCCACGCCAGATCCATGCAGTTTGGGGGCGAGTGTCCATCATCTCAGGCTGAATCTGGGTCACGCTGGCTAATAAACTAGCCCAGAGAACAGGCCCCCTCAACTCAGCCAAGGGACACCTGTCCTGGATTTTTATATTTTCCTGCCACTTGCACGTCTGGAAGGACTGGCTGCCTCCAGCAACCACTAAAACGCCACCCCTCTGCTGAGCAAGACTTTCCATCTCTGCGGAGGCCCCAGCCCGGCTCGGCCGCGGCCCGATCCCCGTTCAATCTTTTGTTGCTGATACAGAAATGAAATACGTCTCGTTAAACCTCTCTGAGCCGGGCACTTTCTTTAACTGCCTCTTATTCCTGGTGTTCAGAATTGTCTTGCCAACTTGACAAGCATGCCCATCTTTAGCCCCGCCCCCACCCTCCAACCCTGTCACCACCACCAGCTATGTCAGGAGCAACCGTTAAACCCATAGGATGGTCAGACCAGGTTACCCCAAATGGTAGGCCCCGGCGACATTTTAGGGTTACTTCCGCGTCCATTGGCTCTGTTACGCTGGAGGGCCGGGGAAGGGCAGGTGTAACCACTGCCACAGGCTACTTTGCTTGGGACCAAGGAGTGAGGCTTAGGGTCTATGGGATTCGCTTTTACTCTAAACGCTAGGATCCTGGAGGCCTCCCCCCACCCCCCGCCCCCACCCCCAGCTTCATAGGCAAAGGGAAGAGGTCCCGGACCGATGCCTAAAGAGCCCCATCTTTCCCTCCGTGCACAGTGGCCAGGAGAGGGCCCCTGGGGCTGGGCTCACCGGCTGCCAGCCAGTGTCCTCCGAGGCTCTTCGGGGAACTGTGGCCGACTGCCTGCTCCAGGCCCAGTCTCTTCCGTCCAGACTGCTCA
Organism: Myotis nattereri; assembly: GCF_964212035.1. Classification (NCBI taxonomy): domain Eukaryota; kingdom Metazoa; phylum Chordata; class Mammalia; order Chiroptera; family Vespertilionidae; genus Myotis; species Myotis nattereri. The sequence continues at coordinate 18,965,039 of NC_138088.1, read as the reverse complement.
TTGCTCTTTTTATGGCTTAGCGCTGGTGGTTTATGGAGCAGGAGAAAGACAGCAGTAGCACTGAAGGAAGGGCGGACGGGCTGGAGGCGGGGTGGATGGTGCTTATAACCTCTGGTTAAGCCCAAAGACATTGCGTAAATTATGGCCTGTGTCTTCCTTCGTCCCCACTTTGCATTCCTGATCAGATCATCGCCCTCTGCTGGGAGTGGGGTGAGCTCTGACCCCCTCACACGGGGCCCGGGCCCCTCCTGCCTTCCTGGGGCTGATGCCAGGTGGCGAGGAGTCTTCAAAACTGCAGCACCGAGAGAACGCTCGTTTCTCAGGTTGACCCCAACTCACACACCTGTCAGGGGTCGTGGCATCATCGCATTGCTCCATATCCTGGTAGCTTAAGAAAACTGCCTCACGTGAGGCCATTCCGTGGATCCTAAGAAACAGAAAGAAAGCTCTGTTAATGGGCAGAGACCCTTCCTAATGGGCTTTATTGTGTGACCTGCGTTCTGCCCAGGAGCAGTGTTCCTGTGTTCCCGGTGCCCAGTGGCACTTGCCCTGGGGCTGGCTAGCTGGAGGACCCTGGCCCCTGATATGGGCCTCCCAGGGCAGGGACTTGGTTAATCAGGTCAGGGCACAGCGGGGACCCACTCCCACCCATGTGCCCCGGGGACAGGATGATTTATGCCAGGCAATTGGCATCACATCTCCACTCGTTATCACCCAGAAGTGCTGACCAGGCAGCTCTCTGCACGTGGCATTGAGTTTGGACACTGCGAAAGTGCCCGTAACCATAACAGACATTGTCAGCCCCAGACAGACAGGGAAATCCCCAGGGAAAGGGGACGCACGCTCTCGGCTGAGTTCTCAGTCTTTGGGGGACTGGCTGCCACGGTCCACACTGCCCCCGAGCCAGAGGGCAGGCAAATGGGCCAGTCCCCTCGGCCTGGCATGGGCCCTGCCCTCAGGCAGCCTGCATTCCCATCACAGGAAAGGGAACCTAAAACAGATAGACTTCATGGGGGACAGGGAGACGGGGGGGGGGGGGGATGATAACTGTGGGTCCAGGCTGTGGCTGCTGAGGGGGAGACAGAGAGGGGAGACCTTTGAGGGCCTGTGGGGGCAGAAGGCCTCTGTAGAAGGAGGATTTGAGGTGCCCTTGAGCACGGGGTGAGGTCTGGACTGACACCGAGGTGATGAGGAGGCACATTCTAGGAAGTGGGCAGAGGAGCAGAGGTGGAGGGGGTGTGATGCAGGCTAGTGAGGAGGGACTGGTGTGGCAGGATGGGCGAAGGCATTCGGGAACAGGGAGAGGTGGGCTGGAGCTCATGGGAAGGCAGGCTAAGAAGGGCTTTGAAAGGCATGCAGAGCATTTGCTTTGCGGCAGCGGAAGGAGTGAGCCTCTACAGACTTTGGAGTGAGGGCATGACGCAATGAGAGTAGGATGGGAGACCCACGAGACGGGAAATGAGTGGGCAAGGCCGCGGGCACCTCGGTTGCAGCTTGAGTCTGGAGTGGGGCTGGAGGCTCACTTTTGGGTAGGGCAGAGTTGAAGACAGTGGGTCATGGAAATCCACCACCAGTAATCAACCCATGGTCCTTATGCTTCATCCAGACCCAACAGGGGTCCGTGGGGTGAGCTGGGGCGTGTGATGTGACAGAGGGAAAGGCTTGAGGAGAGCCACAGCAAGGCAGAGATGCTGGGAGCCCCTGTGTCTGAGACAGTGAAGGGACTCATCAGAGCACGAAGGAGTGATGGGGTGGAGGGGACCACGGAGCATAAAGGGTGAGCATTTCAGCCACGCTCCTCATGCCACAGGAGACCTCACGGTCTGGGAGGTGGACAGTGTGACCTATAAAACTGGGATACATGTCAGGACTATTTGTATATGTTTGCATGACTGCTCTTGAAGGTTCCACGTTCCTTTAAGCCTCCATCCCCATCTTCCCAGTTCCTACCAGGTCCACAGCTGAAGGCTCTGGGATGGGAGCAAGTGGCCACTCCTTGGGGCCGACAGCCCCTGTTCCCCAAGCAGACGAGCAGCTCGGCTCTCTAATTGAATAATATGTGGAAGTAATGGGATTTCTCTAGAACCATCAGTTATATTTCAGAGCCAAATCATAACGAGAAAGTCATTAGTAGTAATAAACACAGCGGAGAGGATCAGTCAGGGGCCTGAGAGAGGGCGCAGGGGGAGGGGGAGTCATCCCATTTGCATTTTCGTTAGCTAGCAGAATGTCACCAACACCACCCCCACTCCCCTCAACAGAAGTCAAGATTCACAAAAGCACATTAATCCGAAGGATTTTTTTCTCATGATGCCAGGACAATGCAGACAGTAATAGCTTTACCTCTTCCGAGTGGCTCTTTATACTTCCTTAAAAACTGAGTGTTATCAAGGTAATTTCCACATCCCATCCCTTCTCACTTTGCATGCCCGGAGGAACCCAATAATGAATGAACTCTGCATGTGCCTCAGGCTTGTCTCTGCTTCCTGCCCATGCCATCAGTCTTGCTTTCCATCTCCGCAGCCCACCCCAGAAAGATCCAGCTGACTGCCGTCTCAGCCACTGATCCAGTTCCATCCTAGGGCCCCACACTGTCAGACCATTTAGGAGCCCTTATTGCAGGCCAGTGCTGTGACTGATTTCAAACATCACTTCACTTCTTCCTCCTGACTTTTTATTTTCATTTTATTTTTTTCCTCCTGACTCTTTTTAAAATATATATATATATATATATATATATATATATATATATATATATTATTGATTTCAGAGAGGAAGGGAAAGATAGAAACATCAATGATGGGAGACAATCATTGATCGGCCATCTCCTGCACACCCCCTACTAGGATTTGAGCCCACAACCCAGGCATGTGCCCTGACTGGGAATCGAACTGTGACCCTCTGGTTCATGGGTTGACACCCAACCACTGAACCACACTAGCCAGGCCTGACTCTTTTGAGATGATGGTATTATTCTTACTTCACAAATGAGGAGACTGAGACCAAGGAACTGAAATCAACTACTCGAATTCACTCTGCCAGTGTAGGGCAGAACTGGATTCCAACCTCTGGTTTTCCCCACCTCCCTCTCTACAAAGTAGGTGTCCAATGAGTGCTGGTAATTTCCCCCATGGCCCTTTTGAGTATAACCTGGCAGCCAGCAGTGTCCTTATCAGTGGTCCTTTTCACAGATAGGAGTAACTGAGGCCCAATGTCAGGGCCAAGGTTACATAGAAGCAGGTGAAAAGATAAGGGCTATCCCAAAGCTGTGAACTTCTCACACCCTGAGTATCTATATATATAAAAGCCTAATATGCAAATTGTCCCCTCGGGAGTTCGATCGCTTGCTATGACGTGCGCTGACCACCAGGGGGCGGTGTGGAACGAAGGAAGGCCCCAGCTGACAGCCGGAAGGCCCCAGTCGGCCCTGATCACTGGCCAGGCCTAGGGACCCTACCCGTGCACGCATTCCGTGCACCGGGCCTCTAGTGTATTAATAACTTGTCACCAGGTCCCCTGGGGTACCCTGCCAGTGAGGGACTATGTCAGTCTGGGGCCTTGCTGTTTTCCTAGTTTGTACTATGATCACCATCAACCTCCCAGAATTCAGGGGCCTTGACTATCAGAGTTGGAGAGACCTATCTGGCCCACCCCTCACTTGACATTTGGGGAAACTGAGGCCCAGGAAAGAGAAATGACTTGTTCTTGGGCATATGATTGGCAGAGCCAGTGCCTCCTCCCAATAAACGATTTCTCGCCTGCTCCCCTGTCATAGTCAACATATATTTTTTCTGATCCTCACATTCATCTGATTTTAGCAAAACAAAAGAGAAGTCAAGTGCATCAAGGCTGTCTGATGCTCAGGCGAATATATTCACGCAGCTACAAGACCTGTCTTCTTGGTGGGTACAGCGTGCGATAAACTCCCAGGAGTTGGCAATCAGTCATGACTGCTGGTATTTCCTTTTCTTTCAGTGAGCCCACTTGGGTCCTGGAAGTGCACAGGCGCTTTTGCGTCCCTGTTCTATCTATTAAATAAAACCCCACCAGAGCCTTGTGAGGTTGGCAGGTCGGAGTTCCTCTCTCCACAGGACAGACAGGAAACTGAGGCGGGAGGCGGCGACGTGCTGAGTTCACGTGGTCAAGGGAAAGGATCAGAAATCGGGAGATGCGTGGCAGTCAGAAAGCGGGAGCCCTGGCTGTGTCGCTGCTGTCCTCCTGGGTTCCCACCCCAGGGGACTCCGCCTGTTTCCTGTAACCTAGAGCGTTCCCAGTGCCTCCCGCACCAAGTCCAGACCCCGGCCCCTGAGACAGCGGTGGGAGGCTTCCCACCCTGCAGCCCCTGCCCGTCACCACTCCCTAATTTTACCTTCCCAGCTTGCGGGTCAAGCAGGTGACAGCATCTTCTGGAGCAGCGGCCACCAACCTTTCGAACCTCACGGACCAGCAGTGGTCCGCGGACCACCGGTTGGCGACCGCTGCTCTGGAGGGCAGAGGCCAGGATCTGTCCTCCCCTCACCCTCTGGGCCCCTCCCCTGGGCACCCCAGCCAGGAACCCAAAGGGAGCATTTGGTTTGTGGTGCTCCCCAGGCCAGGACTCGCTCTCTCATCCTGTCCCACCTGGAGCCTGGCACATCACGGCTCCCGGCTCCTTGGAGCAGGAAATCAACTCCTTGGAATAAAAATCAGGGGCATCACCTCCCAGCGCAGAGCCAGGGGAGGGCCGCTCTCCCAGGCCCCCTCCCCTCCTTCGCCTCACTCTTTGCAGTGTCTTTCCCCGCTGGTGGCTTTGTTTGTTAGACACATGTCAAGCCTGATGTACCAAATGATGCAAAGCGGGCGATCGAACAGCTCCTTCTATCTCTCATTTCAAAACCCAGTTTGTTCCTGCTGTCACCTGAGGGCTGCAGGCACACCCAGCCTCTCTCCTGCTCCAAAGTCTGCAACTCAAGTCCCTCTCCCTCCAGCCTTCCTCTCCTTCCATCTTCCCCTCTTCGCTCCCTGTCTGGGTCTTCCTTGGTCTCTCGCTCTCTGTCTCTTTCCTTCTTTCCCACATTTATCCATTTTCCTCACTCTTTTGGTCTCTGTCCTCTCTCCATCTCCCTGTTCCTTTCCCTCTTTCTCCTTCTCCTCCTTGCCCCCGACTCATCTTCCCTTTTCTCTCCTCGGGGACAGGCTGTATGTGTTTGACTTCTTCCAGGTAAATGACAGAAGAGCAGGTGAGCTCGCTGGTGACTTGGTGGCAGGGAGCAGGTTAGCTTCGTAACCTTTACTTTGCTGCCTGGATCCTGGCTGGGGAGTCAGGGCCCCTCTTTCAACAGGAAACCCCTGGGTTCTGAGGAGGGCCCTGCCCCTTCCCCGGACAGACCAGGACTTTCTCCTCCTTAGGGATGTGGAGCACTCAGCCCGCCCTCTCAGGTGCCAAGTGTTCAGGTGGTGTGATCCTCTGCCTCCCACCCCAAAGCCCCGGGTGTGTGATGGGGCTGGAGAGGGCCAAGCTCCCTGCAGACCAGAGTCCATGACCCTCCTGGCTTGTACTGGAAGCCAGTCCTTAGTCAGCCCAGACCCTGGGGCGGGAAGTAGCTCTTTGTCCCCTCCCCACTTCTCACATCCCCCTTATCAAGTTCAGCCTGATTGCGCAATTCAGTGCCTCGTGCTGAGCAGCCTGGGGCCTGCCGGCTGTGTCTGTAACGGGCCAGCGGCTTGACCATGGTCATAGAATGTCCTGCCCACCCCAGCCTCCCAGCTGCAGGCCCTCGGGGTTGACAGAGGAGAGGCGTGGGGACTGCTTGATCCTCCTGCACAAACTGCACGCGTGCTGTTGGCAATGACTTGACATGGTCTGCACTACCCAAGGGGGATCCCCTGCAAATCCCCCCAAGAGACTGGGGGCGGGATGGCTCCATTCCACCCCTTCCAGGCCCCTCTGAACAGGGAAAGGAAGGCCCTGAGCTGGAGCTGGAAAGGCCCCTTCAGGAAGGAACGTGTCCTCCTCCGCCAGGTTGTGCTGACTGGGGCCCCAGTCCAGGAATCCCACCTCCGGCTCAGCGCATCTCAAGGCCTCCCTGGGGCTGGAGGCTGGCAGGCCCCGTGGGAAGGGCTTGCCCAGATGACACAGCAGATCAGGCTGCTGGGCCTGGGACAAGCTGGTCTCCTTGCTGTCCCTGGGCCAGGTGCATACTTGGGGTGGATGATGGTCTCCCTCATGTCCCCCACTGTTTCCACTCCTGCCTGGCTCTTGGGGCCTCAGGTTCTTCGAAAGGAGACCCCACCCGGCCCCCTCCCTCGGGCAGTCAGGAGGAGGAGGAGGACCAGGGGGCCTGCCGCCAAGCCCAGCCCTGCCAGGTGTGGGCAGCCAAAGCTCTGCTCCTCTCGCACACAATTCTCATGCAGCTGATGGTCCGCGTGGAAATAGACAGTCATCAGACCCATATGGATCTTTCAAGCCCCCTTTTCTCCCTAATAATCCCTCCTCCGGGGCGGTATTGATTCCTAGCCGCCGGCAGCCTCTTGGTATGCCGGCGCCCAGTTTGGGGTGGATAAATTGCTGTGCTGTCATTTTCACACAGCAATTACCCGCTCTGATTCCTCTCCTCCCGGCCCCGCACCAGCCACAGGGCCACCCGCCTATTGACAACACACTCAAGGCCGGGCCAGCTGGGCAGGGAGCCCGAGGACCCGTGAGCCATGGCACGTTGGCAGGAGTGGAAGCTTTGGGGCCCGGCTGTGGGCCAGTGGGCAGGTGGGAGGCAGGTCCCCAGTGCGTTGGCTGCAGGGAGGAAACTCCAGACTTGGAGGAGGCCCGGGACTGTGCAGGTGGTGTGGCCTGGCATGTATGTGACCCCTTGTCACTTGTGAACAGAGCTCCCAGCAACTGCTCTACCCAGTCTCCTCCCTGAGCTCTTCCAGCCCTGGCTGCCCCTTGGGTTCGGAGCCCAGACCCAGCTCAGCCTTTTGCATCAGGGCTCGCCAGACAGGCTCCGTGAAAGACCCGAGTAAATATGTCAGGTTTTGCAGATCATGGTGTCGATCACTCGGCTTTGTTGTGGCACAAAAGCCACCCTGGACAGCAGAGGGGCATGCGCCCAGCTGTGTGCCACCACAACTGTATGGACGCTGGAACTTGAATTTTATGTCATTTTCACATGCCGCCAAATATTCTTCTTCTTTGGATTCCTTCCCGCCCCCCCACCCCAAACACTGAAAAATGAAAAAACCGTTCTTAGCATTCTTGGCTGCTGGGCTGTACAGAAACAGGCAGCGGGCCACAGTTGGCCCGTAGGCCATAGTTTGCTGACCCCTGAATTAGCTCTAAAAAAGGGCTAGAAGAGTTTTTTACTTATCACTCCAAGACTTCTCGTTTTCCAGACAAAGAAATCGAGGCTCTGAGAGGAAGTGTCTTGAAGGAGGGAGGCTCTCTGTAACTTGGGGTCTCGCAGCACATGAAGACCCTCTTGTGGGTAGAGAAGTGGCAGAGCTCAGCTCCATCAGCTCCGTGTGGCGTTGGGCAAGTTATTTCCTTTCTCCGGGGCCTCAGCTTTCCCACGCGGAAAGTGGGGAAGAGTGGGTTAGGGGATGACATAGCCCCTGAGGGTCTTCCTGCTCTAAGAATAAAGATTCATTTGTGACTGTGATTTTCAGCCCTTGATCCTGTTTTCAGGGTCTTACTGAGCTTAGAGAATCATAATCTTAAGGCACCCCCCCCCCCCCAGGGACTTGAGGTCCAGCCTCCCTGCCTGCCCAGCAGACATCAGCTCTCCAGGGCCCTCTCTGCCCACAGGTTTTATCCCTGGAACGGCCTTTCTCTGGGCTTTGCAAGGAGGCTGAGCTCAGCAGGCACCCACCTGGGCAAGGGGCCGAGGAGATAAGGGCAGCTAAGGCCTGGCCACTGACACCTGGCGTGAAATTGAAAAGCACCAGATTCCTGCCTCCACAGCCCGGTGCCCTGAGCGAGAGAAGGCTGGATGGTGAATGAAACCAAAGCACCCTGTCTGGCCGCTGGGCTGGGCTCCAAGCTGCCACACTTCAGCTCCCCTTACTCCTCCCCCAAGCAAAAGTGCAGGAAGAGCAGGTGCTTCTAAGTTCAGCTTCTTTGAGGATGCCAGTGGCTCTACACAGGGAGCCCTTCCCCCCGTGGCTTGAAGGGGCTGTCTGGGCCTAGTGGCCCTTGGTTTGGGAGGGCAGGAGAAGTCATCGGAAAAGGCGGTTCATGAGTGTGTAGACTTTGCCCTGGTGAATCGTGCCCACCCAGAATATCTCAGGACAGCTGGGATACACAGCCTCATGCCCTGCTCCTTCAACAGACCCACTCTGCAGGCTGGGGCACCAAGGCCCGGGGTGCATGGGAAGCAGGTGGGGGCCAGGCCTCCGATTCTTGGGACAGGGCTCTCCCTTCTGCAATCCAGCGTGATCCAGAGCTTGTCACCCTCCGGGCCTCCTGTCCTGCAGAACTCTGTCACGCACAGAGCCCTGGAAGAAATGTTGCCATGGTGGGCTTGAGGACAGGGTGCAGGGACAACTCTTCTCTCTTCTTACCCTCACTTGTCAAAGCATCCAGAGTATAGGACAGATGTTGGCAGTGACCGCTCTAGGGTGTAGCTCCTGGGAGCAACTGGCCAACTGGATGCTTATTAGGGTCCATACGCAACTGCTGCTGCCATGCTGAAACACCCAGCTCCTCATACATGATCCCGGATATAGCAGTGTGAGCAAACAGGAGGGGAGACCACCACTCCTTCAACCAGTAACCTGACTTTTACCACAAATCCTGGCACCACTTCTGACCACTCTTGCAAGGGAAAATATTCTCTCATTTCATTTGACAGATGGGTAAATAGAGGCCCAGAGTGGTACTCTGATTATCCTCAGATCCTATGGGAGTTTAGGGGCCAGGGTGGAACTGAACCCCCTAGCATCTTATTCTCAGCCACCCCCACCCCACGCTGGAGGAGGGGAGGGCCCCAGGGCTGCTGGGAGCTGTTGCTTCTGAGTAAGTTGAATCTCTCAAAGTTGCTGAGTACAGGAGGGCTGAGGGAAGACCAGCAGATGTGGTACCTGAGCCTCCTAGAGAGCCGAGAAAAAGAAAAAAGGGTGAGAAAAGATAAATTGGAGGCGCGAGCAGGATGCATTTTCTGTTCATACAACCAACTCGTGCTTTAAAGGGCCAGCCTCGCCCTGGGGGTGGAGGTAGGATGAGGAGGCAGTTCTCAGCTTTTAATCAAAGCTACACTAGATGAAGCTTTTATTATTCACCTGGCTTTATTATAGCTATTTTTACTCGAAGGTTCGAAGTTAATTTTCCTGGTTTTTACTGAACTGTGGTCTGCCTGGCTGCTGCAGACACAGGCAGGGTGGACGAGAGTAGAGGAAAAAAAGGGAGGTGGGGGGAGAAATCAGATCGAATAGACTCACTTCATCCAGCAGACTGAGAGTGGACGGAAAACAGCTTTAATAACAGAGGAAGGTGTTAGAGGTGGGAGCAGGCTGTTGAAATCAGGCCTAATCAGCCCTAGCAGGGGGGTTCAACCACCCCAGCCCCACCAAGGGGAGGGCCGCGTGGAGAGGCCCAGAAGGACGGGCAATCAGGCCCTGTGCGCAAGCCTGCCCCGCGTCCTGCTCCCTCCCCTCCTGTGTTCTGTCTTTGGGGCAGGAGCGCTGGCAGAGAGGTTAACTGCTTAGTGACCAGGTGAGGAGAGGAGTGACACCCCCCCGCCAGGCCCATGGGCCTGGGTGCAATGCCCCTGGGAAGCATGGCTCACAACCCCCCACATCCCTCCCGTGTTCCAGCAGGAAGTCAAGGTCACCCGTGCCACAGGCAAGCCCATGAGGCAGAGAATGTTGGCCACAGCTGTCTTGGGGGGGAAGATAGTGCTGCTTTTTCTAACTCTGCCTTCAAAGGGAGTCATAGCATGTGAAGTTGACTTCTCAGCCAGCAGATCAAAGGATGTTCCACTTTCTTCATAGTTCCAGGTCGTTATGTGGCTCGATGTCGAGGTTATGGGGTGGCCTGTGGCTAAGGTCTGGTATCCAGTCATGACTGGTGCACGGTGTGACCTGTGGTCAGCCTGGGGCCAGGGGCCAGGCTACCCCCTCTCGCCACAGCAGTGGCCGAGCGCGAGCCACATCTGGCCCATAAGCTACTGTAGCAGAAGGGACTCAGGCCACTGAACAAAGCCGTTAGCCCCAAAGCGCCAGATGCGATCGCTTGAGACCACACTTTCCACCCCAGCCTTTCCTGGGGATGGATCGTTCATCTCCTTCGTTCCCACTGAACAGAGGAAAGAGGGCTGCGGAGAGCGGACGTAGGACTGAAGAGGCATGGGTGCTCCTAGCCGGCTGGTCAGCCAGCAAGGGAAGGAGGAGTGACAGGGAGGGGGGATGATGGAGCAGCGGTCCCTGACAGCGGCCTGGAGAGAAACCCATCAGGCTGTTCTTATCTACCCTTGTGTTTCATTAGAAGTGCCTTTGAGGCAGTTCACACCTTCCGCTCTCCAGGCGATCATCAGCGAACACTCATTGCGTCTCCTGGAGTGGGGTGGTGGGGAGGGGCAGGCTGCAGCTGGGCGATTTCTGTTTGTGCCCCCAACAAGTCCGCAGGGGATCTGGTGTTTATTTTCAGCAGTCTTTGCACTTTTAGCCTAGTAAGAGTTAGAGGCTACATATCATCTTCCTATTCATTCATTCATTCATTCATTCATTCATTCAAGAAATAGTTCTTGAGGTCCTACTGTGTGTCAGGTACTGTTCCCAGAGCTGAGGACTCGGCTGAACAAAACTGGCAAAGTCCCTGCTGTTGGCAGCTTCCGTCTCGTGGGGGAGGTGAGCGAACCAGCACACAAGTCTTTGTTGGTGACAATGTGAAGAAAAAGAAAACGGGGAAGTGACAGAGCAGGATTTGTGGCCAGGGCAGGCCCCTGAGGATGTTTGAGCAAAGACCACAGGGAGTAAAGTGCACACTCCACACTCTCAGGGATGGCAGCTCTCCAGACAGAGGCAAAGTGATTGTGGGGGCCACCCCACACCCCGGAGTGAGAGCATCTGGGGAGGTGTACATACCAGAGCCAAAAGGCAGAGGGATTTGGAGTCCTGAGTAAGTGGGGAGTCCAAGCTGGCTGGTCTGAGGACTTCTGGTCCTGCAGCCTTATTTCCCCTCTGATGGCCATGGTGCTCTCAGACACAGGGCAGCGAAATCCTGGTTTTCCAACTTACAGCCCCGCTCACGGTCTTATCTCAAAGTCACCTCCTCCTCTTCATCCTTGCCCCGGCTTCCTCACTAACGCCCCTTCTCATGGTTATTTCAGCCAATGGCACATTGGTCCAAAGTGCTTCCACAGCTCCTTACCTGTAGAGCTTGTGGAGACCAAGTGGAAGAAACAAAGGGATTTGCTTGTGCAGAAAATAGATATCGAATGGCTGCTATGTGCTCGGCCACAGTTGTGCTGAGGGCACTAGAGTGAGCCAGAAAGCCATGTGATTTGAATGCCCTGTGATAAAGGGAGGGGGCGCTGACAGCCCATAGGGTGGGCACCCACCCAGGTTCAGGAATTCGGGAAGGCTTCCTGGAGGAGGAGATAACGAAGTCGAGATTGAATATGTGTGGGAATTTGCCATTGTGACCCTTGCACCTAGAACACTGCTCACTAGTTATTTGTTGGCTGAATGAGAAACAATGATCAGGCAGGAGGACAGCATGAGCAAAGATCAGCAGGGACAGGTCCAGATGGCAGAGAGCTGGGAGCCAGAACTCGGGTTCAGCATCTGCCACCTCACTGATGCCCACAGACTCCCCAGACCGCGAGCCCCAGCGGGTCCCTGTCAGTGTGCCCGCACCACCCAGCAGAATCCAGAGCGTAGAAGATGCTCAGTCCATGTGTGTTGACGGAACAAAAGGGAGAAACTGGAGCTGGCATTTCACCAGGTTGGAGAATGAGGAGAGCATCAAGAGCGGGGTGCCCAGTCTATCATTCATTCAACAACCATTCAGTACCAGCCACACGTGGGGCCCTGGGGGGCACATGAGCAGAAACTGACATGGCCCCCGCCCTAAAGGGCTTCCAGTCTAGTGGGGGGATAGGTGGTTATCAAAGAGCCATATAATTACGTAGCGAGATTGGAGCCCCCAGGAAAATCTCAGGGGACTCTGAGAAAGCAGAGCCAAGGATGTGACCCAGCGTAGGGGTCAGAGAAAGTTCTGGAGGAAATGGGACTTGGTTGAGATGTGAAGGCCAAGGGGGCATTAACTGGGGTGAAGATGAGAAAAGAATTCCGGTGGATGGGCAGCACGGCAGAGGCTCGGAGGTAGAGAGGCTCCTAGTTCATTGAGGAAGAGAAAAAAGCCAGCGTGGCCGAGGTGCCAACGGGAGGAGCTGGTGAAGGGGGGGAGCTGGAGAGCTGGGCAGGCCCAGGCCACGCAGGGCCAGGAAGGGTTCTCTGATGTTACCTTAAGGTCAGCAGGAAGCCACTAGGCAGTTATTGGAGCACAGGGTGCAGGTAAAGAGCTCATACCAGCTGCTGGGGCATCCACATGTCAGGGGCCCAGGTAGGAGGCCATTGCAGGGGGCCAGGCGAGAGCTGGTGGTGGCAGGGAAAGAGGGGAATAGAATGTTCCAGAGAAGAAATTGCAAGGACTCTGGTTTCTGGCTTAGCGGCTGGATGCAGAGGGAATGTATTGCCATTCACAGAGCCAGGGATGCAGTTTCCAGGGGAGGTTTAGGGTTTGTCCTTGGAGAGTTGAGTCTAGAGCAGCCGTGGGCAAACTATGACCCGCGGGCCGGATCCGCCCGTTTGAAATAAATAAAACTATTGAATAAAAAGACCGTACCCTTTTATGTAATGATGTTTACTTTGAATTTCTATCAGTTCACACAAACACTCCATCCATGCTTTTGTTCCGGCCCTCCGGTCCAGTTTAAGAACCCATTGTGGCCCTCGAGTCAAAAAGTTTGCCCACCCCTGTTCTAGAGCATCTTTGCAACATCCGTGTGGCATTATCAAGGGGCCAGTTGCTTGTTCAGAAGCAGAGGGGCCTCCATGGAGGTTGGGGGTCCCTCGGCTGCGGCGGCCAGGGTTAAGAAGCAGCTTACCTGTCTGACTCCTGCCGGTAAAAGGAGCCGGAAGAGAGGCCCAGGGGAGTGGGGTCGGTCAGAGGCTGGCCGATGCGCTGCAGCTGCTTGGAGCCTGTCAGCTGCATGGAGGCGGAGTGCATTTCTCTGCGCTGGAATAGATTTGGGCTCAGCAGTTGGCTCTAAGTGCTTTTTGCCCTGACGTGGGGAAACGAGCACGGTGGGCAGCGGGAGGTCTGGGATGGGGAGGGAGCCCCCGGGACAGGAGCCACAGGCTGCTGGGGCCTGCCGCTTGCCTGAATAAAGACATGTTTACCCGACGGCCACGCACAGGCCTCACATTACACACTGTTACCCTGGTGGGGTGGGGTAGGGGGTTGTTGTAGGACACAGAGGGGACAGTGAGTGTGTGTGTGTGTGTGTGTGTGTGTGTGTGTGTGAGAGAGATGGCCTGTGGGTTTGTGCTCCAAAGCCCAGTGGCCTCAGAGGACCGGAATATTTGAAAGTCCAGATGGGATGGACAGTCTGACAGCCTCTTCCACCTTCCTTGGCTTCCTTCATTTAGCAACGAGCTTGGGGAGAGGCACCAGGTCTCCTCCAGGTAGGAGTATGAGGAAACAGGGGAAGCAGAAGTGGGCTGGGAAGAGGCCGTAGAGAGCCCCTGACTTGGGGAACCCAGGAAAATATAGTCTACTGTGCACTTGCAGCTTCCTCATAGATCCCTGGGGGCGGGGGGCGGGGGGTGATGCCCAGCCTGGCAAGGCAGACGCTGTGCACAAGCTGTGAGACAAAGAAGGAAGTAGTACGGCGCCCAGAGAAGTACTTAGTGGTTGTCATTTGATCTTTAGGGGAAGAAGGGGACAACTTTTATAGGATGAAGACTTCATGGAAGATCATTGTTGAGGCTCCTGATTAGATTGCAAAGCCTGTCCCCAGGAAGAGGCCGCTGCCTGTGCCACATCTGTTGGGTGTAGCCTAAGCTCAGGCGAGCCCTCTGAGAGTTCTCCTGGGAAACCGGCTCTGAGCCTGGCTGGGCCTCCTCCGTCTTGGCTCGGTAGCAGTGACAGCCTGCCTGCAATCACCATAATTGATAGCTTGTGAGGCAGAGACAGTAAATAATTGTTCCACAAGTTCAAGAGCGAGCGTAATTAGTACAGTTAACAATCTTAAGTGATTAATTGGTTCATTCAGTACCAGTGTGAATGGGGGAGAACGTGAGCAGGAGAGGGGGCCGGAGCGCCCCCAGTAGTACGACACCGAGGGCTCCAGCCCACTGCTTGTTAGCCAGGGTCTGGCCTTGAAACAGCATCGGATCGACGGAGACATTCATTTCTGAGAGCGAGGACTCCCGGGGGCAGGGAGGAGGGCAGCTCATAGGGCAGGGCCAACAGAGTTTGGCCACATTAGCCAAGTCTCAAGGGTGGAAAGAGCTGGATTCGGCTTCCGTTTGTTGACCGTGTTCGTGAAGGTCAGAAAGCAGTTGTACATGGAGGTAAGACTGGCTGATTCAAGTAGGAGGGGAGGAAGCAAATGATTCATGGAGTCCCGACTCCCCGGGTGGGAGGGACCCTGGGAGGTCATTTAACCAGTCTCTTGGCTCCTGAGCTGAACTGCTCTTGAGCATCCCCATCAGAGTGGACTGGATCCCATTTTAAAGTCCTCCAGGGATGATGCCCTAAAACGGGGATAGTAAAAAGCGTTCAAATCACGGGCCAACTTCAGTCCATTCATAGAAGCTACGTGGAGCACTGGGTTGGGAATCCTGGGCTGAGCCTGGGGAGGAGCCCTGTGATCGCTTAGCGCTGTCTGCCCTGCGTGCAGGGGGGAGGAGAGGCCGCCTCACTCAAGGATCCTCAGATCTAAAACGCGCTTGGGTCACCCAGGCCAGCCTGCCACGTCCCTCCAGTGGGTTTCCTGGGGCCTCCCTTATTGCCCTTTAGAAGCAAAAATGGTCTTGACCTCAACTTCCGGTAACAGAGAGGGTGTGAGAAACAACCAGAGTGAGAGCTATAGACCCATCTGTTGGGGTCCCTTTCTTACCTTTGCGAGATTATGGCAGGAAGCTCTGAGCTGGGGGGTGGAGATCCAGGCGAGACCTGTCTCCACCAGGATACTGACCCGTCCTGGGCAGGGGGCACTTCTCCCTGAAAGACCTGGCATCCTGGGAGTTTGGCGCAGGGCAGAGCTGCATCCCAAGCTTGGCCCCTCCTCGCACAAACTGTGGGTAAATCATGCTCACTACACCCATTTCCTGCTTTTACAACGAGACGAAGCCTCAAAGTGGAGAAAATGGAAAAAACGCCTAGCACAGTGCCGGCCACTGGACATCTGAATTTTGTCCCCAAGACCTTTTGAGGCTTGGGGTGACCCCTGGAGACCAGTCTGATGTGGGAAACTTCTCAAGAACAGATGGTCAAGCTCCCCCCTAGGGTCCCTATTGCTCTCATTCCTTCCCCCGCCACACCATCCTCAGGGACAGACCGTTCACACAGGGGATGCTGGATTTGGGGGGCCAACCCCAATCGCACTCCTGACATGGTGTCACTAACCCACGGGGAGGGCTCCGGGGAGAGAAGGCCTTCTCTGGGGGCTGAGGTGAGAGGAAGCAAGGGAGGAAACGCAGATGCAGAAAAGTCTAGAAGAGGGCTCTCCTGCCACTACCACGGAGCCAGTCCCCGCAGCTGCCTCCCCAGCCAAAAGGCAAAGACAGAAAACATATACACATATTTGCAGCTACAGTACAAACGAGCGGCAAACCTAATGATTCGTGATTATTATTTGAAGGGTCCCACTGTTACAGATTTATTTGTCATTTCTTGTAATAACACCGACGGTAATGAATTCATTTGTATTAATGTGAGTGTCACGCGGACTTCCGTTGAAATTCTGCATTAATTAATGTACCATTAAAACAAAGTGTCGCCCAATTAATATCAAACAGAGGTAAGGCTGCCAGGGTCCTCTTCATCTGGGTTTCATTTGTAATTCATGGTATTAGCACCCTGCTTAATGAAAGTCATTTGCAATTTCTACCCATGGCCTCTCCTGCTTCCTGGGGGAAGGCCAGTGTGCCCTAGGAGCTGCCAGCCCTTCCCTGGGCACCGTGGCTGGGAGGAGGAGGGGTGCGGAGGGCTCTGCTTCTTCGTAGAAATTGGTCTCCACGTTCCAGGAGGGGCCTAAGGAGACCCTTGGAACTTCTGGATGGGGTTGGTCATCAACTCAAACCACCCAGGAGGTGCACGGAGGCCCTTTCTCTGGGTTCTGTTTGGGGAGGAAGGCTGGTTTCTTGGCCAAGTTTGGTCTTAACAGATGAGGCCGTGGTGCCCTCGGACAGCGTGGAGCAGGTGAGTCTGGGGTGCTGGGTCTCTGTCTTTCCTTGGGGTCAGTGTGGTGTCTCCTCATGGGCTTTGTGTGCCAGGACTCCTGGCTGTCGCTGAAGCCAGTGGGGGAGCCTGTGGCCTTTATATACCAGGCAAAGCAGCCAAGAGAATTGGACCTCCCGCCCTATTCCCCCCAGACCCCCTCAGTGGGTCCCCCTCCCCAGAGCCTTGGGAATAGATGCTGCATCAGGGGACAGTTCTCAAGGACAACATAGCAGGGCACCCTCCCTCCCCTGGAGTGTCCCTTGGGTGACTGGATCTCCTTGGGCCATCCCCACCCAAGCAGGACAATGGGAGGTTGCCATTCCCATTGGGAGGTTGCCAGGTTTGTCACGATGCTGGCAACTGCTGCCACCATTACTGTGGATCAGACACTAGGCTAGTGTTTCATAATCATTACTTCACCCAGGACCTACAAACACAGGCGGTTGGTGGTTTTCCCCCCATTTTACAGATGAGAAAACTGAGACTCAAAGAGCTTTCATCTTTGCCCAAGGTCACACCCAAGTGGAAGAGGGGAGCAGGACAGGCATCTTGGACTGTTGCACGGGCGTCCTTCTCTCCTCTCAAGACCATTTGAGAGCTGGTGAAACGGAGTCTCAGGGGCACATGGCCTCCAGCTTCCTGGCTCAAGGTCCCCTTTGTTCTTCTCAGAATGTTCTTCTCTAGCTCATCACCCCACTGTGCTCCGCAGTACCACTTCCGGGCAAGCACCTGTGGCCAGCAGTGGAGCACTTCAACCTGTGTCCTGTCCACACGAGAGTGTTATGTATCTCAACAGAGAGCACGCATTAAAAAGGGAAAGAGGACTGCCTTTATCAGTATTTGTTTCGGAACATGCTGCCTTTATAGGTTCTGAAGACAGGGCCAAGCGAAGGGGCTGGCTTTGTAGCCAGAGAGACTTGGAGTAGACTTCAGGAAGGACTCACGGCCATACCCTTTTAGGGCAGGGAGGACTGTGGAGATCATGTCATTCGGCTCCCTCATTTGACAGATGGAGACCTGAAAGGGTGTGTAACTTGTCCAGGGTCACATGGAGGCCACATTGATCCAGGTCCTGTCCTCCAGCCCTGTGCTCCTGGCACCTCCCACGATGCTGTGTGTTCAGGGAATCGCTTCCCATCCTTGTTAGGACAAAGGAGCGGGGAGATCAGGGAGTGAGCGTGGAGGTGGGCATCTGCCACCGCTGGCCATCTCTAGGGCTTCGGTCAAGTCCTCTCCACTGCCTGGGCCTCGGCTTTCTCATCTGTAGAATAGGGTGCCTGGGCGGGGAAGTGCTTCTGCACCCTGGCTGGACGTGGGAATTCCTCTGGGAATTTCAGAAACACCTCGGGCCTGGCATTGGTATTGATTAAAAGCTCCCCCGGTATTCTCTTGTGCAGCCAGGAAACCGAAACACTGGGCTGGGTGAGTTCTGAAGTCCTCTGTAGCCGTGACAATTCCAGTCTCTGTACCTATTGGTGGTGAAACCATTTCCCAAGGCCCCCTGGGCCCAGGAGTTCCTGCAGCTGTCCTCTCTCTGCCTGGGTCCTGGGGCCACCCAGCCCCCTCTCTCAGCACTCACCAGCCCTCAGCTCCCCTGCAGCCAGGTGTGGAGCCTGTCAGTCCTTAAGCCTCCGGGGCTCCCAGTGACAGGTTCCACTTACCACATCACACCTCCTGAAGGGCCAGCAGCAGTAGCCATGGGGATCGGGGATCTGAAAGGAAAAACCCGCACCAGGCCTAACCCACTACTCATGCCTGCCCAGGCCGCTGCTGCCTCCTTCATCCACCCTCCAGAATGCACATCCTGGCTGGAGACGGGTGCACCGGTGGGGTGGATGGAGCCCAAGGGGCAGAGGAGGAGAGATGAGCAGAAGTTGCATCGCTTGAGCTGTCTTCTTATTCAGAATCCATTTATTAGTCTCAGCTCCCATAGATGTAAGGCCCGCCCTAAGGAGATTTGCATATTCATTTTGTTTAACATGATTCATCATCATGTGGGGGAATGAATTTGGGGGTTGGGAGGTGGAGCCCCATTTATGAGCCATGGAGCTGTGCACAGAGAGTTCAGGCAGCTTTAGATGCTGTATTCCCAGAGTGGGCTCCCCTGGGACAGAGAAGGGGTACACGCCACACGGAGGGTTCCCCTGGCCTTTTACCCAGCCTTTCATCTCTGCTGAGAGCAGAGCAAGGTCCTCAGCCTTCAGAGGCTCCCTCCCTTCCAGGCCTCCCCACCAGAAGTGGCATTTGCAAAGTACCTTGCAGTTCATAGACCCTTACACCTGCTCCGGGAGGTGATACGATACGACAGGACCTCAGATGTATTGAGATGTATGATGCCCTAAGCACTGCCATGTGTTGCCTCCTGTCAGCCTCACAGTAACCCCATGAGGCCGTTAGTATGCCCATCTCACTTTTAGGAAACTGAGGCTGAGAGGGCTGCCTGACTTGCCTAACTGAAGTCACAGAGCAAATAGGGGTGGGCTGAGACTCTAACTGCAAATTCCCTCAGGCCTTTGCTCCATAAAAAGCCTCCCTGTATTGTACCGGTTTTTCTCCCCATACATAGTCACTCGTAGTTGCTCGTGACCTTTTTCTGTTGGAAAGATAAGGAGAATGCATGCGGTCAGCACAGTCTCGTACCGTGTCGCTCCACGAACATGTTTGGGATGGATGGATGAAAGACACATACACTAAACGCTGCCTCCCCCACGCCCCGCACCTTCCTGGTGACACCTGACACCTGTCATCTTCTGACCCTGGAACCTCTGGGTGGCCCAAGTCATTCTGTGGCAACCCCTTTAAATGTCATCAGTAGGATCTGGCACTTAGCCAGAGTGACAGGATCCCGATTTCTCAAGGTCATTTTGGCTGTCCCCCTGCCTCCTGGACTGGTCCACTCTGCTCACTCATCACTGAGAACAGCATAATGTGATGGTTTAAAGCCCGGGCCTTGGAATCTGGATAATGGGGAGAGGAAGGAATAGTGTCTGCTTCAGGCTGTCATGAGGATAGCACAAGGTCTTGCATGGAAAGTGCTTAAAACGGGGCCTGACACACAGGAGGTCCTCAGTGCATGGAAGTTATTGCCCCCTACCCAGAAGCCCTTTCTTACGTGTACAAAGTTCCAGGAGACCCAATGCATCTATTGGTTGGCGCAGGTTGAGAATCTGTCAAGTCTCAAGACCACCTCGTGCGTCAGCTGAACCCGGTTTCAGTGTCCTGGCACCCAGGTGACCAGGTGCTGGATTCAAGGGAAGCCTTTTAGGGAGAACCCTTCAATAGGTCACACATACATCTTTTCCTAGTTTTTTTCTTTTAAATTATTCTGCCCCTGCAGGAGGTGGCAGTTTTTGATTTGGCATCTGAGTTTTTAAAGTGCTTTTCCGCCATCAGTGCATTTCATCTCCCCCACAGCTCTGGGCGGAAGGCAGTGCAGGGATTGCTATACTTGTTTCCTGGATGGGGAAACTGAGGCACCTGACGTCTGCACTGATGCTTTGTAGCAACAGAGAAGGAAGCCACACAGGTTGGTGTTGAAGAATCAGAATGTGGCCCCACATTTCAGGACAGTTGTTTCTGGGTTTTTCCCTATCAGGCCAATGTGCATGATGGGTAATCACCACCGAATGGATCTTTCCAGAAGCAGGTCTCCAAGTCCCTTCTGGGGGATGGAGGGGAAGGGTCCCAGGAGCCAGTCAGACTAATCTTTCAAGTAGGGGATGGGTGGGAGGGTAAGACTGACAGCTGAGGTCTGGATTCAGGCCTCTACTCTGGTTACTCCTCCCGCGCTACACAGAGGGGCGTGGAACCCAGCCCTGAGGGAGGGGCGAGACTTCTTGATGTTGAAAGCATCATGTCATGGGGACCGGGGCCAGCATGGTCATCGGGGCTGCTCCACCATCACTGCCCTTCCTGTCCCCTTCTCTCTGCCCGTGGCCTTCCTCCACCTGCAGGGCTGGTCTGCCAGCTGTGCACTATCCAGTGCCCTGCGATGCCCATGCTCCCTCCCTCAGCTCCTGCCAGTGAGCAAGTGAGAGGGTGGAGAGGGTTCCTGGAGGAGGGCATGTGCTTGACATCCCTGGAATGTGGGTGCTAATGGGAGGTGGCCCTGAGGGGGGCAACCTTGGAACTGTCTCTCATTCTGCAGGAAGGTCACTGGGCTGGGGTGGGGGTGCTGCAGTTGGGGGTGAGGAAAATCGCCTAGGATCTCCTCAATCCCCAAATAAGGAGCTGGGCCATTTTATACTTGGGTATCATGCTTGGCTTTGAAAATCAAGCTTCTGAGAAGGAGGGAGTCCCCAGAGGTAACTTCAGTGAGGCTCCTCCCAGCCCTGCATGCCTCGCTCATCTGAATAAAGGCCAGAGCCATGTTTGGGTCAGGGACAGGGTGTCTCAACCCGAGCCTGGACATGTGTGTCTAGAAACCTGGGGTAGCCAACACTCTTCTGGGGAGGGAGGGAGTGCCAGTCCCTTATCCTGGCTGATTACACCTGCCCTCCAAGGGAAATGGTAGAGGAAATTCAGTGGAGAAGACAGAAGCACCATGCGCAAAAGCCTAGAGGTGGACCCACACCCTGGGGGCTGCTCCCTAGAACAGTCCAGCAGAAGCAGAGGGCCTCAGTGGGGCAAAGAGGAATGGTGAGTTTGGAGAGGAAAGCTTTGATCAGACTGCGGTGATGTTTAAGGTCCAGGAGACTGCCTGGGAGGTCAAAGAGGAGCCAGTGATAGAGTTTGAGGAGAACAATAAGATGGGAGATCAGTGCTTTAGGGCAGTGACTTTCCAGGATCAATTACAGGGTCAAGGCTGAAAGAGGGAGGCCCCTTCAGTTGTCCAGCTGTAGTGATACATTTTTTTCAATTTTTATCAAAGTCATATATGCATGAGCTTAAAAGTAAAAAATAAAGCTAGGCTTATAATAAAAACAGCAGTGTCCTGCCCCATTCTTCCCCACTCCTGATTCCCACCCTGAGACGAACTTGTTCAATTTCTGATAGTTACCTTTTTATTTCCAAATTACACACTTATAAACTTTTCATTTTTGGACATTATCTATTGACTTGCCGCTATCAAGAATGGGAATTACCAACCTCTCCCTCATCTTTGCTACACATACACACACACACACACACACACACACACACCATTCTTAGTGCTTCACCCATTCTCCCAACATAATTCCATCCTTCCTCTCAGCTCAAACAGCGTTTAGTGTATGTATCTTTGTGATTATGGAAATATTCACAGCGGAGCCACACAGTGCACTGTGATTATATTTCCTTTTTTTTTTGTTTTCTCTAGAATCAATAATTCTCATTTGTTTGCTTAGTGTTCTATGAACCTACTATCACTTACTCATCCCCAAATATTCTCACATAATTAAATACCTCCTCTCGGTATATTAAAAGTGTATTGATTTTTAAATTCAGTTTGGGTTTTTCTTGGCACCATTTGCCCCGGAGCATCCGTCCTTCTGCTCCCATCCAAACGGGCTGTGCTCTGGCTTGCGTGCTGTTCTGGAGGCTGAATGGCTAAAGAAGCCTGATGTGGGTGATCATGGGGGAAGGGGGAATCACCCTGATAGTTTCTTTGTCTCCTGTATTAGATCCCCTGTTCACGGGTCCCACATTTTCCTCTTTCTTAGTTTACACCCTCATTTTGATGGAATACACCCTTCAGTAACTTCCTGAAAAGGGATTAATGGAAACTTTTTTTTTTTTACTTTGTTTTTAAAAATGTGTTTATTCTACACTTGTATTTGGTGATAGTTTGGCTGGGTATAGAATTCTAGAATGAAAATAGTTTTCCTCATAATGTGGATTTCTTTATTGTGTGATAACCTATAATGTAAGAAGAGTTAAGGACTTCGATGCCATTTTGATTCTTTTTTTTTTTTTTTTTTAAATATATTTTATTGATTTTTTACAGAGAGGAAGGGAGAGGGATAGAGAGCTAGAAACCATCAATGAGAGAGAAACATCCATCAGCTGCCTCCTGCACGCCCCCCACTGGGGATGTGCCCGCAACCAAGGTACATGCCCTTGACGGGAATCGAACCTGGGACCCTTCAGTCCGCAGGCCGACGCTCTATCCACTGAGCCAAACCGGTCAGGGCCATTTTGATTCTTGATCCTTTGAACATAGTCTTTTGTTTTCTCTCTGAAAGTCTTTGGAATTTAAAAGAAAAAAGTACGTAGTGCTTTGAAACTTCATAGTTTTGCTCTGTGGGTCTCTTCTGAATAAATAGTGGTCTTTTTTTGACCTGGAAATGTCCTTCAGATCTGGGAAATTTTCTTACCTTACTTCTTGGCTAATTTCCTTCCCTTCATTTGCTCTGTTTCCTCTCTCTGGAATCTCTACTAGTTGGGCATTGGGTTTTTTGAACTGATTCTCTAATTTTCTTACTTTCCCCCCCTTAGAGCAGTGATTCTCAACCTGTGGGTCGCGACCCCTTTGGCGGACGAACGACCCTTTCACAGGGGTTGCCTAAGACCATCCTGCATATCAGATATTTACATGACGATTCATAACAGTAGCAGCATTACAGTTATGAAGTAGCAACGAAAATTTTATGGTTGGGTCACAACATGAGGAACTGTATTTAAAGGGCCAGAAGGTTGAGAACCACTGTCTTAGAGATTTGTTCTACTTTATGGAGAAATTTCTTTAACTTTATCTTCCAACCCTTCTGTTGAGCTTTTCATTTCTAATAGCTCTTTTTTTTCCCTCTTGGAATGTTCTTATTTCAAAGATACCTATGTCTTATCTCTCTAAGGATGTTAAGGATATTTATTATTGTTATTCCTTTTTACTATCTTCCCACTACCACCACTGTCTTTCATATTAGAGGTTCTTCTCAAATGTCTCATGACCCTTAGTTGTCGGTTCATGTTTTAAAACGAGCCCACATGTGGCTGCGTGGGCGCTCGCTGTGTGAGTTGGGGCAGGGCAGGGTGGGACGCTGCTTGTTCACCAGTGGGCTTCATTGTGGGACGATGAGGTGAGGAATTGGCTGTTTCTCTGTGGGAATTCCAGCATGCTAGCATTTGTGTTCTCTTTTGGGCCAGTTTTCCTATCTCTGTTTTCATGAGACTGTTTGAAAGAGGACTGATCGTGGCCAGGAGGAAAAGGGAGCCCCAGATTTTCACGTAATCTCCTGTTTTCTGCGCCTGTCCCCCTTCCAGTCTGAGTCCAGAGTCTGATGAACTCATCCCCTCTGGAAAGTAAACTTCCTGTCTCCTGTAAGAGTTGGGGAGGGCATCTGGGAGTCTGACCATTCTTACAGATCTGCAGCCAGTCTTCATTTTGCAGTGTCACCTGGTGTCTCCAGTTCCTGAGCTTCCTGGGGTTTTGAGACCCCAGCCTATTGGCTTTCCCCTCTCTCCTAAGGCAGTTTTCAGTTCCATCTGTTTCGTTGCCAGGATTTTGTTGACACTTCTCATTTGTTGTCATTTTTTCTCCTGTTCTTTTTGCCCTTGTGGATTTATGCATTTTTAATTCCCATATTGTCATTTGGTGTCATTTGGTGAGGGGCTGGGACAAAAACAGATGTAAATGGATATGCTCAATCTGCCATGTTGAACAGGAAGTTCTGATCTTTAGAAACATTCATTGAATGCCTTCTAGGTGCAAGTGGCAGTGTTAGGACTAGAGAGTTGGCCAAGGTAAATGACAGAGAAAGGGAATGACTTGGGGAATGCGGAAGGAAAAGTTGACAGGCCCTGGTGACGGATGAAGAGTGGGAAGCAAGAGAGGGGGCGAGTCTGAGATCAGCAGGGGTGAGGACACTGGCAGTCATCAGGAAGTCATGGGGGCATCAGTAAGCACTATGATGAAAGTCTTCTGGGGTTCATAGGGGCAGGACACAGCTGGAAGCTGGAGAGGAGGAGGGACTCGGATTGGGAGAGTGCTGAGCTGGCTCCAAGGACGCGTGGAACAGCTGGGGAGGTGCTGCAGCCCAGCCAGGGTGTGCGGGCCCCAGGAGCTGGCCCTTCCACCCGGCAGCCTGCCTCGGCTCTCAGAGCAGACCCAGCACCACTTAGAGCCCAGCACACATCAGCTGAGAGAGAGCAGCTCTGGTCGAAAGAAGGGATGTTGTGATATTTCTTCCTGACTCCTCCGCAGAGAGAGGTGCACGCGTGTACACGTGAGGGTTTGTGCACACACGGCTGTGCCCTCTCCTCCACAGAACGGGGCCCCCTGAGGCATCCATGGAGGCGCCATGGGGGCCTGCCTCTCCCGGTTCTCTTTTCCGCACTCTTTCTCTCTTTGGACCCTCTTCTCAGCTGGTGCCCACATACACCTTATCGCCTAGTTAAGAAAAAAATACCGCCCACATCTTCAGGGACTCCACTTCTCCTCCCGTGAGCCAGAATGCTCCAGAACTTCTAAAACTTCCCGTGAGGAGGTGACACCCTCCCCAGGCCCCCCAGTGGGCCCCACCTCCAGCGTCTGCAGTGAGGAGGTGCCTGCTTTGGCACTCAGCAAAACCAAAGCATCCCGTTTGCCCCAGGCTCCCCTTGTCAGAAGGGCCTTTACCTCTGAGTTTACCAGTAATTCTTCTGGTCACGGTGGGAGCGTATTTCCTGATCCCCAGGGAAAATGCGCAAATTCTGAGATACACTCTTCCTTCTGAAAGTTTTTGGGAGCCAAAGCTCCCCGTAAACCCTTTCTTCCCTAACCCAGGCACCCTGTAGCCCCCAGCCCTTATGTAGAGGGAAGTGAATGGATCAACCCCACTTGAGCAGGAACCCTGAGCCCACACTCCACCCTCATCTCTGGGGTCCCCAGCCAGAGGTGAGCTGAATTTGAATCCTGATTCCAGCACTAATAAGCTGTGTGACTTTGGACCAGTTGCTTCATTCCTCTGAGCTTCCATTTCCCCTAACTGGAAAAATGAGGTAATGAGATAAGATGTATAAAAATGCTGACCTTGAAGGGTTGATCCCCTCCCCTCCCCCACCTCAGAGCCCAGCAGCCCAGCCTCTGGGCAGCAAGCATGGGTTCCGGGAGGGTGTGCTCCTAGCTCGGATCCACGGAGCCACCCGCGCCCTGTCAGAACTCTATCTGTCAGGAATTTATTACGAATGCATTTTATAACAGGCTTTATAATAAGATATTAAAGACTGTGGCAGCATCTAGCAGCATTTCATAAATATTAATATTGCCTTTAGAGATGGCACCTACAGTGGAAATGGAGGAACTGTTGCTGAGGTTTGGTCAAAAGTACAGAATACATCTAGTGCAGGGGGGGGGGGCGGTTATACCGAGAAGATGAGAGGGTACAGCTGCATTTTCCCCCTCCTCCCTTCCTTTCTTTTTCTGCGTCACAGTTTTACACTTCTTTTCCTTTGCTCACAACTTTGCCTCTGTAATTTCCTTATTTCCCTTTAAGTTGGTCACTTTCTCCTCGACTTTCCTCCTTTCTCTTTTCTCCTACGAACTCTCTCCCCTTCATTCCCACTTCCCCTCCGGCCCCCAGTCCGCCCCTCTCACCCTGTTGCCATCCCTTCTCCCTCCTCCCCCCTTCCCCTTCTTTACACTCTCTCCACCTGTTTTCTCCACCCTCCCTCGTTGCCTCTCTCTCTGTCTGGCCCCCTCTCTCTCCCTTAGTGCACTCGCACCCCTCCCCCCCCCCCACACACACACACGTGTTCCAGTCAGCGCCCGAGCCACCTCTGTAGAAGCCTGCGTGTAATGTACCTCACACTGCATTGAGGAGTGAGCTATTTATCATTATTATTAACGAACAAGATCCCTTGCACGGCAGAACTTTCCCAGAGTCTATTCCCTTGTCACCCCAGGAGTAGCGAAAAGATTTATTTGTCTGTGAATTGCACGGGGTGGCCCATTTACAGCAGGTCCATCAGAAGTGACATGGAGCTTAAATGGGACCTGGAAGAGGCAGGGGCCTGCCCTGTCTGCCTCCTGTCTGCCTCCTGCCTGCAGCGGGCCCCTTGCTGAGGGCAGCTGGGCAGGTGCAAGGGTTTTGCAGGGGATCAGGCCTAAACACACTCCCTGGCTCCCAGGAGGCATGAGCAGTGCATTTTGGGAGATTTCCACTGAAGTGGCCCAGAAGCCCTGAGGGAGTGGGCGGGACTGGGCGGGGGTGCCCGGGGGAAGGAGCTCGGGAAGCAGAGCTGGGTCAGAGCAGTGGGCCGGGCAAGAGGCCTGCCTCAGAAGCAGGAGTAATCACCCCCCATGGGGCCTTTTCTCCAAAGCCCAGCTGCTCTAGTCCAACAGGAAGGTGGGCCCAGCAGCACTTTCCATAATGAATATGCAGAGAGGAGTTGTCCCACGAGGGGGCAGCCCTACCCCCAGCTGAAATGTGCCTTTGGCCCTGCCTCCTGGCCCAGGCCCAATCTAGTGATGGTCCTGTAGACCCCGAACCTCAAGCCCAGACACCATAGAGGCACTTTCTCCCTGGTCTCCTGGTCTCCAGGTGGGCAGAGCGTGGCTCTCTGGGACATCTCTCCTCCAGGCCTGACAGCTGATTGTGTCAAGCCCATGATCAAGCTGTCCCCTGCCCACCCCTGCCACCCCACAGGCATGCTGGTCATCGCAGGGGCCTGAGTGGATTTGCATGTTAAAAGAGACACTTAAAAGGAAGAAGGAGCCAGCACTCACTCATCCAGGCCGCTTTCTTCTTCCCCCAGTATTACCTCCTATGCCCTCCACAGTCTAGGCTCTGTGGCCAGGAGCTTTGCTTTCTGTGGCCCAGCCTTGGGCATGAAAGGGAGGAAGTCCCAGCCGGTGAGGATAAGGGAGAGCCTGGGGCAGAGCTGCAGGAATGAGGACGCCTTGCCCGGGGCTGGACGCATTGGGGGGCCTGGGGAGACCTATGGAAGTCAGTGTGGGCAAAGGGGGTACCCACACAGGAAGGACAGAATAGATGGGGTGTCATCACCACAGCCAGGGCGTAGGAAAACCAGGCAGGGGGCGCCCAGAGCCCCTCACCTCTGCCTTTTTCCCTCATGTGCTCATTCTTTCCAAGATGGGCTTCCTCTGCCTGCCCGTGGCTTCTGCCACCTGCAACCTGTGGCTTTTGCGTGGCTTCGACCTGTCATGGTGCCCACACCAGCCCTAACCAGACAGCAAGAAGCTTCTTTTCCAGGTCCCCACAGAACGTTGATTTCACTTCCAACACCCCATCCGCTTGGGCTGTTAGAGTCAGGTGGTCACCCCTGGACTAAGCAGGTGTACCTGGGTCTGAAGTCACTTGGCATAAACATGGCTGCCTAGGTCCCTCCCTTCGAGCAGAGAGAGCTGTGGGTGTAAAGGGCACCTTTACTTGGAAGGAGGGTGAGAGGGGAGGTGACAAAAACACTGTATGGGAGTCAAAGCCCTGATTTCCAGGCACAGGTCTGCTGTTAACCACCTGTGAGACTCAGTGCAAGGCACATCCCCTCACTTTTCCCATCTGTAAAATGGGGAGGCTGGACTGGATACTCCCCAGGATTCCTGCCAGCTCTCACATTCAAGCCTTCCCTGGGAGGGGCCTGCTCAGGCCCAGCCTCTGTGCTCAGGGGCTTCCTTGGCCTCCAGGTGCCCCACCCACCCCTGCTCAGATCCCACCCCTCCTCCCACAGGCTCCCCAAACCCACGCGGGAGGGTCTCCAGAGGCTCTCCCACCCTGACCCTCTCTGCAGCAACCACGAGGCAGTCAACAGGAATGTTCTCTTTCTGAATTTTAAAATGCCCGTTTGTCTACCTTCATGATGAAGAGACGGACTGTTTACAGTTTCTAATACCCTCTTTAAACAGGGCTCATCTCAGGCTGCCTGTGATGGTATTTTATTACCATCATAATAATTACAACGACCAGTTATGGAGTATCGCTCAATATTGTTGTGAACCTGGCTCGGCGAGCTTCCCCCGCTCCCCCTTAACTCATGTAATCTTTCTCTCAAGCCCACACGGTAGGTACTGTTATCAGCTCCACTGTCACATGTTCCTTTCCGTGAGGACACTGAGGTCCAAGGAGTAGCTTTAACAGCATATGTCTGAGGGCTCCGGCCAGTGGGTGGGAAGGCTGGGACTCAAACTTGGCGTCCACGCTCCGAGCCACCAAGTCTCACTGCCTGCGGTGAGCTTGGAAACCCGGCCGCACCTGGCGCCACAGCGGAAATCTGCTTGCGTGGACCTGTGTGCACATCTGCACGTCGCCATGGAACAGCAGCTGGGTGCTCGGAGGAGCCCGTGGTGCACCTGCTGATGGATGACTGTCCCCTCACACCTCATTTCCCTAGCAGAGCATGGCGCCCGGGACCTGAAATGCAGGAAGTCAGCATTCTCTTCTCTCCAATGGCTCGTCCCTTCTAAGAACACGATGGCTCTTTGCCAGGCCTATTTAAAACCTTTTCTAAGTTATGCAGAAATTAAACGGGTTTCCACTGCAGGGCATGGAACATAAAAGCCAAGAAGGTCAGACACAGGACCATCCCTTCTTCTTCTCCTCCTATCTTCTTGGCTCTTGCTCTTAAATCTTCTGATCAGATCTCGGAGACCCTTCGCAGAGACCACGTCGGACGGACGGGAGAAATGTCCTCTCCTCCCCGGGGCAGCAGGCTGGACAGCTGACATTCTCTCTGGAGTGGGAGCCGTGTCTCTCCTCTGGGCGGTGGCTCTGTGGGGGGGTGTCAGAAGTGTCCCATCAGGGTCCCCCTGGGAAGAGTTCATCCCAAATAGTTCCAACAAAGGCATTTCAGTGAAGAGACTGCAGCTGGGGGCTCAGGGGAGGAGCGGATGTGGCTAAGGGCCACGAAGAGATGCTGAGGCACCAGAGACAGCTGCAGAGGGAAGCTCTCACTAACCCTGGGGCTGAGTGGGGGAGGGAAGGGCTTAGTGCTTCCAGAGGCCACCAACAGCTGGGCCAGGAAGGAGGGGCTGTGGGGCTGTGGGGCTGGAGCTGGGGGGAGTGGGGAAGTAACACCCCAACCTGTTTCTCTTCTTGTTGCCTCCCCAAACTCTGAGCTCTTAGCAGCACCTCCTTTGGCAGAAGCTAGCCGGCAAGGGAGCCTGGGGATGCAATGAGGTCACCCTAGTGTGGGCAAATGGAGGGGGAGGTGGAGCACAACAGGGTACTCAGTGGGTCTGGGGGTGCAGACAAGGGATGCTCAGCACAGTGTCATTAAAATGCATAGTGCTTCTGGGCACCTCCCTGCCCTGCCCTTGAAGGTGCTCTTGTCCGCAGTCCTCTGGTGTCCGACAATAAGATCACAACTGCCATCTTCGAAGCCCTTATTAGATGCTAGGAAGTTTACACTCATGACTTCCTGTACTCTTCATGCGAACCCTATGACATCTTATTAACCTCAGTGTACAGAGAGGGGATTGGGGGTCAGAGAGATTAAGAAACCGGCCCAAAGACACTCGGCAAGGCTCGGGTCCAGCCGAAGTCTGTCCACCCCTGAAATCCCAGCACTCGTCTGCTCTGCCCCCTTGCACACTTGATTCCATTTTTGAGGGAAGGAGAGCATCTGTTTTCCAAGCCACGGAGCTGGGTAGGGCAGACCGAGCAAAGAAAAAGCAGGTTCAGGAACCCAGACGTGTGAGGGAGCCTGCTGGGCTTGAGAAGTACACTCTACCTGCCAGGAACTATTAAACTGATAAGATGCTGCGCATGATCTTAGCGAAGAGGCCAAGGAGCCATACCCGCCAGGAAATAAAGTGTGAAGGAGACAGGCCCAGACCACGAGGGCCTGCGTTCTACACACAGGGCGCTGGGGAGTCATGGGTGCCGTGGGGAGAGGGGCCTCCCTGTCTGCCTCTGTCCTCAGTGCTGGGTGGGGAAGGACAGGTGCTAAGCCTGGCCATTGAGCCTGACACTTGCCTGGTGATGGACAGAATCGTCGGTTAGAAACAGTGGCAGCGCCATGGCGTTTCCCCTGGGGGCCCTTTCCAGCCTGACTGGAGACCTTATTAAGGACACCCTTTTCTCAGGCAGGTCGTCCTGGGGAAGGGCTGTTGGCATGCCCACGCCTGGTCCCCAAAGAAAGAAGCTGCTCACAGCAGTGACGCAGGGCCCAGGTCGCGGCCGGCAGCACGGAGAGGGGCAGCGATGTGGATGCTCTTCTTGAAAAGAGCCCGCAGGTGTCCGAAGGGACCCCGTCACTGTCCCAGTGTAAACAGAGCGCAGAGGACCAGAAGTACGGTGTCCGCCCTCGGCGAGCTTACAGCCAGTCCCACCTTCCTGTCTGGAAGGTGCCACCCACGCTGGTGGTCATCCCTGGCACCACACAGTAGCGTTAGGGAAGGAACGGCCATCAGTATTTAGAAGTGTTTCGCATAGGGCTTGAGATCACGGGCGAGACGTGGACTGAAGGCCTCCCACTGCCTAGCTCTGTGCCCTGGGCAAACTACGTAACCTCTCCAGACCTCAGCTTCTTTTCAGAAACAGGATAGTGGCGCCCACCTCGAAGGCTGCTTGTCCGCAGAGCTGGCAGGTGCAGTCCCCAGCACAGGACCTGGCCTATAGCTGTCATTGAGCGGGAGCAGGGATTTTTACCTTTTTGTCTCTGTGAAGGGCCTCGTTAGATTGCCTGTCCTCAGATGTGTCCAGAGCTCACGAAATTATGAATAAATTAACTCACCCAACAGTCAGCAGGCACAGCTTACCAGCCACGCCTTGTGGCGGGCACTGCCGTGGTGAAAGCCGCCAGTGGGTGCAAACAGATACTCGTAATAGAGTGTGCTCAGTGCTGTCAGAGAGGCTCCTTCCTGTATTCTTAAGGGGCGTTTACTGAACATCGGACACGTGCCCGGCACCAAGGCAATGCCCCATGGCTTTCGTGGAGCACATGGGCTCTGAGGGAAGACAGACACTCACTGTGCAATGACAGAAGTGTGAGGGGCGGAGAATCCCAGGGTGCTGCGGGACCCTGAGCATAAACAGTGGCCCGGGTGGGGCCGAGTGGGGCTGCCCTGCCTTAGGGGTCTGGAAAGTCTCCATGAGGAAGTTGCATTTAACCAGAGACCCCAAGTCAGAAAGGGGCAGGGGTCTCTACACACTGAATGGCAGAGGTTCCCAGGATGTGGTGACATTTGAGTAGGCCTTGTGGGCCCCTCTGGTGGCAGGCTGCCATGGCCTAGGGGTGGCAGGTGTATGCCCCACCCCAGGGCAAGCCGGGTAACCTCTGTGGTGCCAGGCAGAGCCCCCAGGCTCCCGCCACATGCCCGGAGCACACACCTCCCTGCCCTTGAAACCTCCCGACACACGGACTCTGGACCTGAGGCCTGGGCGGCCGGGGTGCACTCAGCAGAGGAAGCGAAACTGCCCAGAAGCAGGGGCTGGGGACGGAAAGGCTCTCATCCAGAACTCCAGGATGAGCGGATCATCTTTGGTACTGGCGCCGTTACAGCCACCAGGAGGCCATCAAAAAAGGGGGGAAAAGAGATACAGCATTTTAAGTTCCTCTGAACCCTCCTAGAATAAAAACGACAAGGCCGTGGTCTGGTTGGCTGGAGGGCCGTGGCTAATGGGCTTTGGGGGAATAGTCTGTGGTGGAGGCAGTTGCTCCGAGCTCCGCTCACCCTTTTGTTTGCTTTGCTTCACCCCAGGACACACCGGTGGGGACGCCCATCTTCATCGTGAACGCCACCGACCCCGACCTGGGTGCCGGCGGCAGCGTCCTCTACTCCTTCCAGCCCCCCTCCCCGTTCTTCGCCATCGACAGTGCCCGCGGCATCGTCACGGTGATCCAGGAGCTGGACTACGAGACGACGCAGGCCTACCAGCTCACCGTCAACGCCACGGTGAGTCTGTGCCAGGCCCCACAACCAGATATGGCCTCTTCCCAGCTGTGAAGGGGGTGACAGAGCATCAACCTAAAGCCTGCAACTCTAGGCTCTGGAATAGTGATGCCGGTGATGGTGATCATCATGGCAGCGCGTGTTGCTGAGGGTCCGTGCTGTGTCCCTCGTACTGTGCTGAGCACTCAATGGATTATCTTCACTAAACCTCACAAGAGCTCTGTGTCGTAAGCATTATAAAGAGACCCAGTTTACAGATGAGGAAACTGAGGTACAGAAGCCATTCGGTGACTTGTCCACAGTCCCCCGGCCGTGGGGCTCCAGCATCTGCACTGGTAACCCCACAGGGCACACACGGTGCAGGGTGGCCTCTCACCGTGGGACACAGGACAGAGGTGTGACCCCAGCTGTGTCCTGACACCACCTAACACACCGGAGGCAGAAGGAGGGGTCCTGGCCACTTCCCTAGAATGATGACACTCACACAGTAGGGGGCACCCATCTGTGCCAAGCACCAGGCTGGGCCCTGGGAGTTCCAGGATGAGTGTGTCAGGAGAAGGGGGGCAGGAGAGAAATAACTATCCCATTTTGGGGCTCACACTGTTGCGACTCACAGCTGACGAGTAGTGGAGGAATGAGAACCCAAAACCAGGTTGTGTGACGCCCAGTCCATTGCCCACGACCAAGAGTCTCTGAGTCTCCAGAACATCGCAGTCATTTTCCTTTGTCACCAGCTGTTTGCCAGGGCCCTGGGGACAGGCACGCTATACCCTAAATAGTCCTACCCTCTACTCTCCTCTTTCCCGCCCCCGGCTACCGCCTCCGGGTACAGCTGGAGCCTTCAGCTGGTAGCAAGGAGAGCAGACTTTTTTACAAAGCTCAGGCCAAGAGTGAAACAAATCACTGGGGTCCCTCTTGACCCTCCAGGACCTATTTGCCTGACACACAGCATCTAGCCCCTGATCTATGTCGCTGCAGTGGGGGCTGTCAGTAGCACTGGGGGCTCCACGGGGCCGGTCATAGAGCCCAGATCTCTGGGAAAGACCCACTGGATGGATTGAGGGCCTGATTGTGAAAGATGAGGTTCCCCAAGGCTTGGTCAAGATGCAACGGCCCCTGGAGAGGCCACTGCAGACAACACCCTCGTCCTTCCTTCTCCCCGGTTAAGTGTTAGCTGTCAGGGAGGAGGTGTGTGCTGGTATTTGCAAAGCTGACTTACGGGGTTGGGGCACTAGCAAGGCCAAAAGCCACTTTCTGCCCCCCCCCCCTGCCCCCTTCCACACTCCCTTGCACCCACACGTGGGTGGTCCCCTCCTACCACTCCCCATTTGTCCACCCCTGGGCCCAGAAACACACAGATGCTTGCTCTCTTCTCACTATGAGCTTGTCCTGCGATCATTTCCATCCACCGAATAAATGGCTTCGTGCAGATGGGGGAGAGAGCGGAGCTGGGCACAGGCGTGAGTCTGGGTGGCGGGGCCTCTCAAGCTGGGCTGGTGAATACAGTTAAATTGCTGCTAATCTCCCGGCAATCAGGCCTTGACGTGGGAGAGCAGGAGGGGCGCAGGACTCCCTTTGGTATTGATGGCTCCCTCCACCCCACACCCACGCGCCACCTCCCATTCACAGGGCTGGTGCTGTGCCCTTGGCTGCTGGGCATTTCCCCAAGGAGATTCTCCTATGTGGCATTGCAGGGAGCAGGGTGGGTTCCAGCCACCACTGGGTGGGTACCAAGGTGACCCCCGCATGAGAGCTGAAGGCCCAGAGTGACAGCTGGGAGCCTGGGAAGGTGCCTGCCCTGCCAGCTATGCCCACTCCCTCCAGTGTGGGCCGGACGTGGGCATCTGTGGCAGGAGCAGGACTGAAGCTACAGTGTGGGATGGGGAGGGCAGGTGCCAGGATGGACGAAGCCACCTGCCAGCAAAAGCCTGGTAATGGCAGATCAGAACCACTAGCAGCCCCTGCCCAAGAGGTCAAGGGGCCTCCTGCCAAGCCTCCTCCTCTGGCCGTGTCTGCCTGGTGGCCATTCGGGTCCCTGGCTGGGAGCTCTCACCATGGGCAGTCCCCAAGCCTAGGCTGTGGACACCCTGGTCTTGGAGCCTGGGAAGCTGTCTCCCCGTGGTCCCTCTGCCCAGCTCCTCCTGCCTCCAGACTCTCCCCTCCATTGCTACACTCTTCATCCCCGAAGGCCCTCTACTCTCCTTGGCTGCCCCAGAGGACTCTGAAAACAACCAGCCTTCCTTCCTGAGGCTCCCCAGCTCCGTCAGGGAGGGCAGGAGCAGGCACTAGGTTTGTGATGCGGGGAATGCCGTGTGTGTTCAGGTCACCCCAGACAAACCAAGGCAAGTCTAAGCCCAGGACAGTTGCTCCTCAATTCCCAGACCAGAGAATTTATAAGCCCAAAGGTCCATAGAGGCCATTTCATCTCACAGAAAATGAAACGGAGACTCCCAGAGGGGCAAGAACTTACTCAAGGTGCCCAGCAAGTCAGGGACTGAGCTTATGTTAGGGTCCCACATCAAGAGAGTGAAGGGCAGATTTTTATGTCAAAAGGACCTGAGTTTGAGTCCTGGGTGCACACTTACCAGCTGAGTGACTGGACAAGTTACATAACCTTTCTGAGTCTTTATAAACTCAACTAAGACACACATAACACCCACAAAAGCAAATGCGGTGTTCGCACAGCGCCTGGTATATAGTCTGTATTCAGCATGCAGCTGCTATTCTTGTTAACTATTGTTATTCAATAGTAGTGGGCTCTTTACGTGGGCTGTGTGTTTTAGGGTAATAAAATAGGGGTTTCAGGTTTTCTTTCTTGGTGAGCATTTACAGGACTACATTTCCAGCTAACTAGGAGGGTATAAACATTGCTCGTCTGGCTACAGGGGGATGGCCTGTGACCTCCCGGGATTCCTTCCTGGAGTCCCCCAATGTCACAGGCCCTGGAGCTCCCCCTACTGGTTCAACTGGAAACATAACTTGATCAGGAAATCAGAATGCAGAGTAGGGATGCAGGTCCCAGAGCAGCCCCTCTGGGGTCCAAGGGCCTTTCTTCTAAGAACCCCCATCCTAGTCATTCCCTTGATGTTGAGGCTCGGGGATAAGAGGGGGCAGAAAGTGGGCATGGAAAAGAGCAGCGCCCCCCTGGGTGAATCCCAAGCCAGTTGCCCCACCCACCAGATATCCAGGGGGGTCAGGCCCAGGCTGGGCTGAGGGCAGGAGACCGAGTTCTGCTCCAGCCTGTT
This sequence comes from Myotis nattereri, assembly GCF_964212035.1. NCBI lineage: Eukaryota > Metazoa > Chordata > Mammalia > Chiroptera > Vespertilionidae > Myotis > Myotis nattereri. The sequence goes on along the minus strand of NC_138088.1, from coordinate 18,929,620 downwards.
TGCGACATTGGGTTAACCACCTTTCACTGGGCTCTGGAGGGGCTGTTTGTGTCTTCCTGCACAGGTCAGAGATCAGTGTGGGTTCTTGAGTTCTTAAACTTCCACATCCCTGTGGGAGTGCAGGAGCACATGTGTGCTCATGTGCACACGTTTGTGCACGTGAATGTCATGTGTGGCCGTGTGTGTATTGTGTGCATGTGTGCCTGACCACAACATCACTTCACCTAAGGCTGTGTATTTTTGTCTTCTTAGGATCAAGACAAGACCCGGCCTCTGTCCACCCTGGCCAACTTGGCCATCATCATCACAGATGTCCAGGACATGGACCCCATCTTCATCAACCTGCCCTACAGCACCAACATCTATGAGCACTCTCCTCCGGTGAGACTCCTGCCCGGTGGGACAGGTTCCTCCTTGGCTTTCCTGCTCCCCCCGCATCCCTATGAGTGAAAACCCAACTCCCTCCCTCTTCACACAACACCCCACCTCACCTCATCCCCAGGGGCTCTGAGTGGCAAAGAACAAAGACTTGCTAGGGCAAGTGAAGGGGGGCAATGCAGAAAGATGTATGTGGGTGATGGGACACCTTTGGAAAGCCCAGCCTGGGCTGGGAGCAGCTTTGGACTCAGCCAGGCTCCCGGAAACACCAGTGTGGCTCAGTCTTATCTCTCAAGGCCAATGGGTCCATCCACGTCTCTTGCCCACGGACACTACTCAGAGATGGCGGCAGCGTGCCCTCTGCTCGCAGGCCCTCTCAGATGTGGCTCTTCCCCGAGAGCTTGCTGCTCCAGCTGCCCCTCCCAGTGGCTCAGGCTGCAGGTTTCTCAAGCACAGGATTTCAGGAGAGACACCTGATTAGCTGTGCTTGGGGTTTTGTGCCATGTCACAAGGTCATAGATCACCAGCCAGCCTGTAGATTGGCTGCCCTGGGGCCACGTGCCTCCCCTGGTTCAGTCCACCGTGTCTGGGTGTCTTTAAGAGCAAAACACATGCCTGTGCCCGCTCAGCTGTGGGCCAGGCGAGCAGTGACAGCACCCCTCGCCTGGTAGCCATCTGTGCTTTTGTGCAAACTGGGCAAGATAGCCGCTGTGGGCCGATGAATTAGGAAAAGGCAGCTCCTCTGGGCAGATGAATCCCCCGGACATGCAGCTTGGGGAGCAGCTCCTGTGGAAAGAAAAACCCGCCCTTCCTTTTGAGAGGACTCAGTGGGCTCAGAGGAAGGACATACAAGTGGATGCTCAGGGCCCCGCCTGCACATCCGCACAGGCTCTCAGCATCGGGCACGCGGGAGGCGGGCCTCCCTTGACCCGGCTGCAGACCGCGCCCCTGGGCCACCACAGGCCAGGCAGCCCGACCTGCAGTCCGGAGGCTCGGCCTGGCCCGATGATCGCAGTGTGCTTCAGCCTCTGGGTGTGCAGGGGTAACCACCTCCTTCTTGGGCCCAGATTTGGACTCAGGAGTCCAACAAACAAGACCCTTTCTGGCCTCCTACAGAGGTGTCTGAGCTGCTTTAGAGGGTGGAGGGGGGCGTCTCAGTGCCTCTGCCACAGCCTTCTCCGTGGTGGTCCTTGGAAGCAGAGGCTCCAGCCTTTGAGCCTGAAGGCTGTCTCCTCCAAGACATCTTTGCTAAGCTCATGTCTTCTCAGCCAGGGGCTTTCCCTGACCTTTCAGGAGGCAGGCCCTCCCGCCTGCCCTCTGCCGCAGACACCCCGTCTTAATTCTCATGATTCTAAACAGCCTGCTCCGCCTCTGCTCCTTGGATGGACTTAAAGTATATCTCGGCAGGGTTGGGGTCTGCTGTGGGCATCGCACAACATGGGTGCTCAGGAAGTGTTTATGGAATGAATGGATGGATGAATGAATGAGCGAATGAGTGAAGGGTCATACCAGCCCTCTCACCCCAGTCATCACCCTTCATGTGAAAGACCATCTGTTCGTTTTCAGCTCACTGACCACCTTTGTTAGAATTTTTTTTTCCTGGCTTCATCCTCACTGGCCCACAGACATAGCCATCCCTCTCGCCTCAGCTCCGGTAGAATTGACTCCCTGTGCTGCCCAATTTACCACTAAAGTATAGTCACACCTGTAATGTTCACTGATGTGCAAGTGGGTGACGTTACAGCCCCCAGGGATCAAAATACCCGAGTCTCTGGAGCTTGTCACAAGCTTCCTGTGGGCCTCCCAGGGCATCGTGCCCAGGACCAAATGCAGAGAAGATGGGTAGAACCACCTGTTGATTGAAGTGAGGATGTGATGGTGGCTGGGCAGCCAGAGGAACTTGGAGAAGGTCCCTGCACAGCCATGCACTCGCCTTGGCCACATCACCGGTCTCCAGACTGCTTCCTCCTGGGAGATGGGCCAGTAATGTCCACAGTGCCCCTCTCGCCTGAGGGCTGAGCACACTCGGGTAGAGCACCCAGCAGGTGCCCCGCAGGCACCAGCACTGCAGGCGGTCAGTCCGGTGGTTATGAGTCAGCCGGTCCTCGGGTATAGAAGTTGGATTGGGCAGGGGGGTCCCATCCTCAGCTTCATCTCAGAGCCCCGATAGCCAGTAAGAAGGGTGTTTTGTTCTGTCATCCCTATATCGTAGCCAAGAAATATTAACATTGTTTCAGATCTGCAGATTTCTGAGTTTATCCATTTATTCATTGTATGTTTCACACTTTTATTAATAAACTAGATGTTTCTTAAGCCCTTCCTGTGTGCAGGGCCCTGTGCTAAGCCACACTCTCTCCTCTCCAGATAATCCCACAGGCTCCTGCTAGGGCAGTGATGGTGAACCTTTTGAGCTCGGCAAGTCAGCATTTTGAAAAACCCTAACTTAACTCTGGTGCCGTGTCACATATAGAAATTTTTTTATATTTGCAACCATAGCAAAACAAAGACTTATATTTTTGATATTTATTTTATATATTGAAATGCCATTTAACAAAGAAAAATCAACCAAAAAAATGAGTTTGCGTGTCACCTCTGACCCGCGTGTCATAGGTTCGCCATCACTGTGCTAGGGTGACCCTCAGGCCCGGCACACGGGGACACCTCCTCCCCTTAGCGCCTCTCTCCTGACGCTTGGTTTCTTATGTCTGATGTGTTCTCTCTCGGGCGCAGGGATCTGGAGATCTCTCTGCCTTGCTGGGTTGTCCCTTTGTTCCCACCAGGACACTGAAGCCGTCCTTCCCGGGGGCCTGGGGCTCTCCCTGCTCCCAAGTGCCCCCGAGCCATCTCTGCGTCCACGCCTCTGCCTCTCCTCCCTGTCCCCCACATGGAAGGAGCCCTCCAGCGCCCAGCCCTCCTGCACGGCTGTTCTGCTATAGGCCGATTCCCGCGCACCCGAGCCTGATTTTCCAGGCTTCTAATTGGTTTCTGTGCCTTGATCCAGGCCCTCCACATCCCTTTACAGTGTGGAGCCCGGATTGAATGCAAAACACCCCAGGCCTCGCCTGCTCAGCCTCCGGGTGGGGGACCCAGGCGGCCCCATTCCCGGCCTCGCTCGCCTCTGCTGGCCGGGGCCTCCATTCGGACCCCGGCCCACTCTCCCTCTTTATCTGCGGCTCCCAGCATGTATGCCTCTCTCTATCACAGTATCAGGCCAGCATGCCTCATCTAAAGTGTATATATTACCTAATAAAATCCTTCTTATTTGGGATTATTGCATCAAATTTTAATTTCCTCACTCGAGCAGCGGCATGTCAGCCTGCCCGTCAGTGAAGGACCGATAGAAGGTGAAAAGAGCGGATAAACTGCACAAATTACTGCCGGCCGATGCCTATCAGCCCTTTGACTGGAATTGACTGGAATTAAGAACTGAGAAATAGGATTTTCTGCCTCAGAATCTGCTGTGGCAGCTCTGGTCGGAAGTCCCCTCAGCCCCCACCGGGCTCCCCCCAAGGGCACCTCCCCCTCCTGAGAGACTCCCCCTTCCAGGTCCTTAATCCTGTCGTGAAACGGGGGGAGGACAGGGGAGGGGAGAGAGGGAGGCGGACCAGGGTGGAGGCAGGCAGAGCCTGGGTGCTGGCTTCAGCTGCCCCCTGGCCCGCGTCTCTGGAAGGAGGCAGGCCTCGGAGAGCGGGGAAGCCACACGTTCCTTCTGGAGAAGTCTCAGCTTTCCTGGCCTTTGCCCGGATGACCCTACTTGTAGCAGGCCTCATGGGGGGGTGAGGGAGGCTGCCTCTCAGCCCTTACCCACCCCTTGCCTTGGCACACCCACCCAGGCCCACCCCGACACTGCCCTCCACGCCCCAGGCACGCTCACCCACCTGTGACTTCAAGCAATTCCTGACCCTCAGAGCCCGTTCCCTCAGATGGACCCTGACTGTGGAGGCTGTGAGGAAAAGGTAGAGAGCCTGTGTTGGGTGCCCAGCATCGTGCTTGGCACATAGTAAGTGCTCCCCAAATATTGGCTCTCCCTCAGAAAATGCCTTACCTCTAGGGTGGGGATTACTAGTGTAGGGTGCTGGGGAGTCTGAATTTGCTAACATTGTTTGGAATGGCACATGCATTCAGGGAAGAGCACCTCAGCTTGCATAGGATGCTCACAGCGGTTCCGGCCCCAGTGAGTAGCAACAGGCACTTTTATAGCATTTGCTGTGGACCCGGAGCTCTTCCAAGTGTCTTACATGTGTCAATTGCTGAGGGGTGGGAACTGGTATTATACCCATTTTACAGATGGGGAGAACAAGGCAGCGAGAGGTAAAGTAACTCAAAGGATTCAAGCCCAGGCAGTCTGGCCATAGAGTTAAACCTTAACCCTCTTGCTGTGCTGCTTTTCCCACCACAAGGAGTTGGGACTCCACAGGCCCATGTACCTTCAGCCTTTCTGGGGGGGCCTCCCAAGAGGCCTCCTCCTCACAACGTGGGTTCCTGTAAGGAGAAGAAGCCCATGCCAGGGTGAGCCCCACCTCCAGCCCTCCTGAGCCTGCCCACCTGCTCTCCTTGCCACACCCTAGTGCACCCCCAGGGAGGGGCCCAGCTCCGGGCCAGGCGGAGTCCTCCTTCTCCATCTCCTCGTCTTTGGAAATAAGTTTCAGTATATTGAAAATATAATCTGAAACAAGATTCGTGGGTTCCCAAGAGCCCCCATTCCTCCCTGTTAATTCCTTCTTATAACATTGCCAGTCCTTGTGGCTGCACTTGTATTAAAAGCTCAGAGTTTTATTAAAAATGGATTTAGTTACCCAAAAAGAGATGAAATCCCAAACTTTGTCGGGAGCCTTTTAGATCTGACTCTGTAGAAGCTCAGGTGTGGCTCTGCCCGGGGAGCCAGCCTCCTTGCCGCCGGTGCCGGGTTGCCTGCTAGACCCCTCTGAGCCCTGCCACCCAGGTTGCCAGGCGGCCAGTGCAGGAGCGGCCTCAGGGAAGGTCCGCGCACAGCTATGAGGACTGAGGGTTCTTGTGCAAAAGTCTCCTCTTTGCACAGGCCAGCAATGCCCAGCCCCCAAACCCCACAGTCCCTCAGCAGACCAGGGGCGGCCCCGGGACCCTCATGCCAGAACACGTGTGTGGTCCAGGCCAGATGAGGCTGTAAAAAGGGAGCTGTCCCCACGTCCAGAAAGCCTGTCCTGGCAGCTGGAGCCTTTGCCAGAGTCCTACACCCTCAGGGCTTCCTCTTGGGGACAAATCCAGGCCTCTCCTGAGTGAGGAGTGACCCCCGGAAGGGCAGGCTCCAAAAAGGAGCTCCCTGTAGGGTGGTGTGGGGAAGCGTTGGTGTGGACCCTTCAAGTCTAACGCAGGGCTTTCCAAACGGCCTCCCGCTGCTCCCGGGTCTGGGCAGTTAACAAATGCTACGTGAAAGAGTCTGTCTTCAGATCAGCAAGTCTGGGGACAAAGGGTGCCAGGTTTCCTTGCCACTTGACTACTCTCGGGAGCCTTAAGCCTAGTTGCACCTGTTGCCCATCTCCGAGGCAGGGGTGGGGTAAGTAGGTTTTCCCAAATTTGGCCTCAGTTAGTGCTTGTGAAGTGCTTGGTCTAGAAGCACTATAGCAACCACCTTCCCAGATAACCGTTATCGTTACTGAAACAGCCTGCGGCAGAGGCAGCGTCGCCTGGCAGGCAAGATCCTTTGGGAGCCGAAGTACCTGAATTTGAATCCTGGCTTCATCATTCACTTGGAAAGGCTGCTTAACTCTTGTTCCTCGGTTTCTGCCTCTGTAAAATGGGGCTGTCTCGGCCGTTGTGAGGGGGAAGTGAGTTGGTACGTAGAAAATACTGGCACCACTCGGGTCCTCAGAGCCCACCCAGTGGGATGCTCATCTGACAGTGTCTTTCTCTGGCTTCTTCAGAACAGTCCATTTCTCGCAGGGATCTAGCCAGAGCTGCTGTCCCTGGGCAGGGGCCCCAAGGAGGGGTCTGGCCTGATTTCTGCACAGCCTCGGCCCCTGGACTGTGTCCATCTCTCTCTGTGGGAGACATTTCTCCTGGAAAATTCTCACCTCTCAGCCGGCCCGGGAGTTGTTCTGGGCTGCACCCCTGGGCTCCAGGAGATACAGGGTGACAGCAGGGCAGGGGCAGCATCAGCTGGGGAGGGTGAGATGGTGGGCGCCCCTCCTGTGTCCTGGCAGTGAGACCAGGAGGAGTTGGAGGGGAGGCACCTTGCACCCCAGGGCCCCACCCTCCAGGTCAGGGGGCCCGTGTCAGGAAACAAGCCTCTCGCCACAGGAGAAGGTGCTCAGATGGGGACGCAGGGTGCAGCCTGTGGGATTCAGCCTTCAGCTGATGAGTGGGTGCAAGGCACCAAGGCCAGGGGGCTCTTTATTATGCAAGCAGATGTCAGGGTTGATATTTCCCTAGGGGACAGGGACAGGGCTATCCTGCTGTCCACTGAGCAGGGAAAACTGCAGCCTGGGCCAGACCTGAGGCGGCATGGTGAGCCGGCATGGCTAGCCGGACAGCGGTGTGGTAGGTAGGGCCTGGGGAGCAAGGGAAGGCTGCTCTGAGCTAGTGACTCAGCAAGTGGTAGTGATATCAGAATCCCCTCATTCATTCATTCATTCATTCAATCATCAATTGATAGTTGAATGTGCCCATTCACATGGATTTATTGCTATAGAGTTCCGTTCTTTAGTCCCTGCCTGTGCTGTATCTTTTCCCTGGAACACCTTCCTCTTCATTTCTCCCCCTGGCAAACTCCTACACATTCTTTATGACCCCACCCTAACTGTCCCTACATGTACAATCCTTTGCCAGCTCCTCCAGGTGGACTTCTGTATCTAAGCACCCCATATGTATGTAGTGTGCATGCATATGTCCTTGACCCTTTGCCACAGACTCTGTGCTCCCAAGAGCAGGGACCCTTGCACCCCCATCCTGGTAGTCCTGGCTCCTGGCCCCACCTCCTCTAGTACTGCAAGGAAAATACAAGGGAAGTGGGACAGAGCCATTTGAGGTAGGAATTGTGGGTTGTGGTGCTGGATGGACAATGGTTCATAGGGCCCAGGGTTGCCACAGTCATCCCTGGAGACCTTCGCTTTTAGGATTTATGGTGCTTTCATTCTTAGAGTAATTGACCATTGATGTTCTTTACTCAGGTCCTAGTGAGAACAAGGTCCCAGGGTTTCTGCTGTTATTCGTATTAAGGTGGGGCATACTGAGACCAGAGAGGTGCAGCAACCTTCCTAGGGCCACACAGCAATTGGATGGGTGATTGAAATAGAAGCCAGATCTGTTGTACCCCGACTGGCTGCTCCTCCATCGGCTCTCCTCTCCTGGGTGGTCTCACCGAATGGTGGGAGATGGGGAGGTGAAGGGCTAGTGAGAGTATCAGCAAGATCGGGCCTCTCCTAAGGACACAGGTGTTTGCCTGGGGGCCTCAGTGTATGTGCCAGGGGCGAGGGGGACACCTGAGGCCTGAGCACCTGGCACCTCCTCCCCTGGCTGGCCTGGCAGCATCCACCTGAGAGGGAAGCTGCGGGTTGCGGGTTCCGGGACTGCTAGAAAGGAAGAGAGCAGCAGCCTGGGGGCCGCACAGCCAAACTCAAGTTCCTTCTCTCTCCCACCCAGGGCACCACCGTGCGTGTTATCACCGCCATCGACCAGGACAAAGGACGCCCCCGGGGGATTGGCTACACCATCGTGTCAGGTAAGGCCAGGCTACCCCTGGCCCTGGGGAATGGGTGTGCAGGACGGTGATATGAGGGTACCTGCCCCAGGGCCAACTCTGAGGAAGGACCTGGAGAAGGGGCTGACTGCCTGAAGGAGGAAGGAAGGAGCAGGGGAGGAGGGGAGCTTGGGATGAGGCTAACATGTCTGGGGCTTTTGGGCGATGCTGGGGGGCAGGAGCGTGTGCCAGTGCCCAGGTCGGAGGCATCTGCACCAGGGGCTCTGAGCCTGGATTGTGGGTGACTCCCATCTAACCTCCTGTGGTACTCTGGGTTTTCTTTTCTAACTCGATGAAAGAAAGAAATGATGTTTTGACATCATTTTAGAACTAATAGAGCTGCTGGGGCTGGTTTCATGTTCTTTTCACATTTGTGACCATTAGAAATTTGTGTGTCGTCTGGACTCTAGCGGGGCAGGCACATGCGCCCTCCTGTCCCTCCCTGATCTCTTGGTTGAGCAGAGCAATGACAGACTCTGGGTGATGGATTCCCTGACCCATGTTTCCACCCAGAGACTGACTGAAGCAGCAGCTCCGTCCGACTGTCCCAGGGCGGGTGGCTTTGGAGCACGGAGCTGGCGAGACCTCCGTGAGAAGCTGCTCGCTCACGTACAGATGTGGCTCTGGCCCTGTCCTCTCACCCCTGCCCACACATGGCCTCCCTGCTCTGCCCACTAGGCAGTGAAGGGCCAGCCTGGTGCATCTGGGCAGGTCGGACTGATGGCCACGAGGATGGCAGGCCACCAGGCCAGCGTCCACCCCATCACACCTCTCTACCACACCCCCGAGGATAGGGAATGGCATTTGGGGGCATTTTCGCCCTAAAGCTCAAAAGGCACCAAGATGTAGTGACCAAGAACATAGAGGCTGGGATCTTGAGCATATTACCTTGGGTGATCTCATACCTCAGTTTCTCATCCATAAAACAGAAGCAATAAGAGCATCTGCCTTGGGTGGTTCAAAGGTCAGAAGACAGTATGTAAAGAGCTTAATTCATGTATATGAGGTACTGTAAGTATTAGCTGTTGTTATTACTGTTCTAAGCTACTAGTACTCTCGGGAAGCTGGGGGTTTGCTGGAGGGAGGGAGACCCCTTACATCCTTGGAAATGCAGGAGATCGAGGGTATAAGGGGCTCCCTGTGACCAGTAGCTGCTGGCGTGACTGCTATCGTGCCTCTAAGCCCAGGGGACCCAAGGCCCAGAGCAGTGCCAGGCCAGCTCCGGTGCAGAGCAGCAGTGTGCGTTTAGGCCTCTGCTCCCCCACCCCACTTCCCTGTTCTGCTACCAGCAGAGTAGGCCCCAACATGTACTTGTGGAATAAATGAGTGAATGAATGTTACTCTAGGATAGTGGGGTTTCAAACCCTAGTAAACCAAGAATCTCCGGGGGCTCCTACCGAAATGCTGAGTCCCTGGCACTGACAGAGATCTCGTTGTGTAGCCTGGGCTGGTGGCCAGGATGGTCCTTTCTCGCAGCACCCAGGCGGTCAGATGCAGGTGATCCTTAGGCCAGGTTGTGGACAGGCCGGTCTGCAGAAGGAAGCTGCTCTGCTGGAGGTCGAGTCCCCTCTGGTGGGCAGAGGAGGAGGGTGGCGCAGGCCGCTGCTGGTCTCCATGCATTTTCCAAACTGGGAGGTAAAGCCAGTACCTCCTGGTGACGAGGAACTTGCACTGGAGATTGGAGGGGGCACCAGTGAGCCCCCAGGGTGATGGAGTGGGGGGGGGGGCAGCAGTGCAGGGGGCACCTGCCTGAGTGGGGGATTGTCCCCTCATCTCATTGCCTCTGGGCCGGGGAGCAGGGAGCCAGGGCTTGGCCTGAGGTCATGGCCAGACCGGAAATTCCTGCAGTGACTCTGGGAGACCATCCTGCAGGGCAGTTGGTCCATTCCAGGTCCATGCTGGGTGCCCGGTCGACTGCCCTTCACCCCCCAGGTCTTCTCCAGTTTTCCCAGATGACCCTAGCCAGCTCTTCCTCCTTCCCCCTTCCCTTGGAGCAGGAGGCTAGAGGGTGGAGCTGCTGAAGCTTTGGTGTCTGGCCTGGGCTTGGAGCTTAGAATCTGGGGACAGTTGCCATAGGACGCTTCCTATGAGTGTCCAGCGACATACTCTCCTGGGCCAAGTTCCCAGTGCAAACAACAAGATGAGAACGGAGAGTCAGGATGTGAACCTACAGGTAGGGGGGGTGTGTGAGGGTGGGGGCAGGTGGCAGAAACTTCTGGAAGTCCTGGAGCACTTAGCATAGCTTTATTCGATTCCCACTGCCAGCACAGATGTGTTTTGGGGTTTTGAGAAAGGATGACAAATGGGTTTCCTCTCACATGCCAACGCTGATTGATTGGTGATGGCTGCCTGAAGAGGCCCATCAAGCCAAACAGGCCGGGTGCTGTATTCAGTGGGTAGAACGTGCTGTGGGTATGGAAAGAGAGAGGGCCATCCATGCCTGTGGCACATATTTGCCATCTTGGTAAGGTGGCACTTGGACCACAGTCGCAGGGCAGCCGCTACGGGCCTGTTTGTCACTGCTCAATCCCACCCGAATCCTTTCCGACAGCTTGAGGAAAGGGCAGTCCTCCTCTTTTTCTTCCCTCCCCATCCCGAGACCTGGCTCACCTGTTGCCACCCACCTGTTCCTGCCTGCCCTTCTCCTCCGGCCCTGGCCTGGCGTAGTCTCCCTGCGAGCCAGCCTCAGTAGGAGCCCACAGCAGCTGACGGCAGGAGGGCAGATCCCCAGGGGAGCAGGTGACAGAAGGCTGGGACTTGGCCTCGGCTCTGCGTCCCTCAACCAGCGCAGACACTGCTGCACAGAATACTGCCTGCGAGGCTCTGGCCTCACACCTGCGTCTTGAAGCAGGAAGAAGGGATGCCCACAAGGGCAGCTTCACGCTGACTGTCCCAAGGAGGGCCTGAGTGCCCGGCGGGGCTTGCTCCAGCCCCAGGTGCTCTGCAGCCCTTTTCATTTGACAGACAGTTCGAGGGCCTCGGAGACTCCCAGAGCAGGTGGGAGTCCTTAGGGCCACTGTGGGTGACCAAGTCTCCAGGGGCCTCCAGAGCCAGGGCAGGGGTGGCTCAGTCTGCACATGGATGGACACGGGCCTGAGCCCACAGTGACTCTTGGCACAGGGTTAGCCTGCCGGCTCCCTGAGGCCCGGTCCCTCCGCGCTGTTTATCAGCCCTGCAGCTGGGGATTTATGTCTGCACACCGCTGCTTTCCCCATTACTAATGACCCCTCTGTTTGCCAAGAACAGAGAGGCCTTCAGAGGTAAGTTATGGCTTCATTGCCACCGATTTGTTCTCAGCCTCTCGTGGCCAGCCTGAGACTGAAGGATGACAGAGTTCTTTCCCACAGAGGACCTGGCATGGGCCCCGTCCTCTCCCTGGGTCTGGCCCTGCCTGCCACTCTCCAAGGGCACGGCTTCCTCCGGGGCCCAGCCAGAGCAGGGTCTGCAGCCTCCGTCCCGACAGCCAGCCGCCTGGGGTCTGAGCAGACAGACATCCTCTGCCACACACACAGTCCTGCTTCGAGGGGCAGCCTCGCCCCCTTCCCCGCAGAGCGCTGGACTTGGAGTCCAGAGTTGTGGGTTCGCGGCCCAGCTCGGCCGCCTGCAGCGGTGTGTCCAAGCCAGCGCTTGGCCCCTCGTAGCACCGTAATTCTCATCCAGCGAGCAGGGTGACTCATCTCCATGGCAGATCAGATGGTGCCAGGGAGACTCTAAAGGGCCATCAAATATGAAGCATTATTAATTGTCAAGGAAACATCAAGGCCAGGGGTCCTTGGGAGTCCTGTTCTCTCATTTTCTCCTTCACCCATTTAAGTGGAGAAGTGGTTGAGAGGGAGGCTCTAGGGCCCCTGTCCGGGAGGCGGCCACTAGCTGTGCTGGCCAGTACAGTGGCTCTTGAGCACTTGAGACGTGGCTAGTCAGAATCGAGATGTGCTGTACATAGAACCCACAGGACTTTGAAGATGTAGTATGCAAAGCAGGTGGTAAACTATCCCATTAATAATGCCTTATACTGATGGCATGTTGAATGATATTTTAGATGTACTGAGCCAAATACAACATATTGTGAAAATTAATTCACCTTTTTATTGGCTACTAGAGAATTTAGAGTAACCCCTGTGGCTCGCATTCTGTCTCTATGGGTAGCTCCACTCCTGAATTAGACCGCGTCGGCTTGCTTTCCACCACTGGCCGGCTGTGTAACCTGAGCGTCAGTTTTCCAATCTGTAAATGGAGGTTATAATAGCCCGTGCCTCCCAGGGGTGCTCTGAGGATTCAGTGAACCAGATTCTGAATTTACAGCAAATGCTCAACAAATGGGGACTCTTGATTGAGAGTCTTCTCTGGGCCAAGAGCTGTGCTAATGTCCTGCGGCTGGGGCGGGGGGGAGGTGGAGGCACTGTACGGGCCAAAGGAACTTGCATTGCAGCGGGGGGGCGGGGGGAGGGGGCAGACTATGGTGCCATGGCGAGGAGAAGCACAGGCTGTGTTGATAATTGTCGCCATGGAGTGATGGTTCTCAGGGCATCTGTTAGACTGTCCTCTCTACTTTTGTGTGTGTTTGGAAATATCCATAACAAGTGAGAAAGAACTTATGGGAGGGCGTGCCTCCCCCGCCATCATCAGGGTGAGGAGACTCACAGAGCGTCCAGGCCACCCTGACTGGTGAGCTGGAATAGCCGGGAATGGTGGAGGGAGGGTCTGCTGCAGGCAGAGGGAACAGCGTGTACCAAGACCGGAGAGTAGGAGAGGGTGGTGTCCATGGAACCACAGTGATTCAGCGCGGCTGAGCGCAGCACTTAAGGCCGCGGGGAGAGGAGGCCACAAAGGGAGGTGGGGCCTGGCCATGCAGGGTGTGGAATGCCCGTTCAGGACAATGACCTTGGTCCTGAGGGCAGCAAGAAGCCAGTCCAGCAGAGAAGGGGTGTGGTCAGAGGGGCCTTGTGTGAAGTCCCTGTGGTCCCACTGGAGCCAGGGTGTTGGAGGAGGGCAGGAGGGAGGGAGCAGGCCAACAGGGAGGCTGCCCTTAGTGTCCTGGCCCCAGCTGGCATCGCGGTGGGCGCACAGGGACAGAGCCTAAGGAGGCGAGGAGGCCACGCTGACAGGGTGTCCCTGGTGGGACAGTTGATGGGAGGAGCCCAGAACGGGCCCTTGGCCTGAGGTGCATTTAACGCCCCCTTGGCCAGGCCACTTGCTTAATTTAACTCCCAACTACTCAGAGAGGGTCCTCTTTTCAGCGAAGTGACCTGAGCAAGTGAGTGAAACTCTCAAAGCATCAGTTTCCCCCTCTCTTAACTGGGCCAACGGTATCTTTCTCGCAGAGTTGTGAGTAATTGAAACAATTACATACAGTGAGTGGCGTCGGGTGAGTGTCTACCACAGGCCGGCGCATTGTAAGCCTTCAGCACATGTCAGCCACTGTCCTCCTGCCGGCCACCCATCGGTGGGGAAAGCAAGCCTGCCTCGTGCTGTCAGAAGCCCGTATTGCTGGCTGTGGCTTTTACGTATCGCCAAGCCAGGCTCACCCAGGTGGCCAGGAGCCCTGGTTGCAGGCTCTCTGTCAGCCCAGGGACGCCACAGCCCAGGATCCGGTCCTGCCATCCTCTTCCCACAGGCACCGGACTGTCCATCCTCTCTCGGCGCCTGCCATAGGGAGCCCGTCTGCCAGAGGCTGTGGAGCAGTGGTGTTAAAAGTGCGGGCCGTGGACCAGCAGCAGCACCTGGGAACCTGTTAGAGGGAATTCTCAGGCCCCACCCAGAACTGCTGTAAGACACTCAGGGGCGGGGCCTAGAAACCCGTTTGACCCACCCTCCAGGTGGTTCTGATGTTGTCTGAGTCCTTCTCCCTGTATTGGAAGCGTTTTCATTTCCCACACATACTACTAGACTGCTGAGTTCTATCACTGTCTTCTCTCCTCTTAATTGACGCCACCAACTCCTCTCCGGTGCCAGGAGGGCCCTTGCCACCTGGGGTGGGAGGATTTGGTGAGCGAGCCCACGCCAGCACTTTCCACTTTGTCCTGCGTGACAGCCCCCTCAGCCCTGACACACTCCACTGTCCTCTCTGGAGGCTGAAGAGGCCTAACCTGTCCCGTCATCCCGGCCTTGCAGCCCCCATCCCTTCCCCCTGCCCCCCACCTGCTTCCCTGGCCCTCTGCAGCTCTGCAGCGTCCCCAGGGGGGAGGGGCGCTTTTTGGGTGCCTGCCGTGTGCCAGGCACTGGCCAGACACGCTTATCCTCCACCAGTGCACGAGGGAGACAATGGCTCCATTTGTAGACAAGGAAAGCAAGGCTCAGAGCGTTCAGAGTGGCCAAGGGCCGCGGCGACCAAGCGGAAGAGCAGCGATTTGAGCCCAAGTCTCTCCACCTCCAACATACACCCAGTTTCCAATGGCTCACAAAGCTGGGTCCCTGGACCAGCAGCATCAGTGTCATCGGATGCGAAATCTTGCACCCAACCCTAAACTCACTGCGGGGGGCCGGGGGGGGGGGCGGGTACGAATGATGCTGACACTGCTGCGCTGGGACCACACTCTGAGAAGCGCTGGTCTGGAAGAACACGTGTTGCAGGCAGGCATCACTCCCAAGGGCGAGCACTTGTTCTGAGGGGTGAAAAGTACCTTTCTCTTTTTATGTATAAAGCTTAGCTATACATACAGATATCTTACATCCGTGGTATTGACATTTCAGGTGAGGGGTGGGCAGGTGCTTAGGAAAAGTGTCTCAAATGGAGCGGGGCGGGGGGGTGCATAATGACAAACAGGTTGCGAGGTGCTGGCCTAATAAAGAACAGGTGAGCAGCGTCAGGGCTGAAACCCTCCCTCCCTGCTTGGAAAGCAGTGGTTTCACCACCACCAGCCTCACGGGGACCTGCCCAGGTATATGAGTGAAGGACAAAGCCCTCACTCCACTCTGGATTTTGCTTTTAATGTTATCAAGTGAGGCCATTTCTTGAAAATACACTGAGTGCTTTGAAGTGAAGGCTGTATGTGTGTATGTGTGTGTGTGTGCATGTGAGTGTGAGTGAATGTGTGTGAGTTCGTGTGTGTAGCGAGAATGTGAAGGGAGGGAGAATAATCAGATACAGTCAGGCTTGCACAAACCCACACCCCCTGCCCTCGGCCATGGCCTGGCAGGGGGGCAGCTATCACAGGAGACCATCGTCTGAAACACATCAAAGCCTTTGTGATTAAGCTGCTTGGCATTTTTCTCCCCCCAGAGAAGGGAAAACTCGGGAGAATGCAGGCAGCTTTGGATCTCTGAATGGCACGCCAAGCTCTTGTGGGGCAGCACAGTGGGTGCCTGGAAGCCTCCGGAGCTTCAGGGCATCTGGCCGGGCACCGGGGGGAGCGGCCCACCTGGCGGAAGCCCAGGTGGCCTGGGAGAGGTGAAGGGCAGATCAGAGTTGGGTGGGGGGCCAGTTGGTGGAGGGCATAGAAGGCGAGAGAAGTGGGGCTGGGATGGGGAGGGAGAACTCGGGGTCATCAGAAGAGCCCCCTGTGGAGGTCTGGATGGTCAGGGCAGGAGGCCCTGGAAGAGGAGTCTGCTGACGGGAGCTGGCACCCGGCGAGGGGAGGGCTAGCGGGGTCGATGTAGAGACGTGCAGGAGGAGTCAGCAGGCTCTGGTGATGCGCTGGAAATGGTGCAAGAAAAGGGGGAGCCTAAGGAGCTTCTAATTCTGCGTCTAGGTTTCTGAGGTGCTGGTGGTGGCCTAGGCAGAAAGGGACATATTCCTAAGGATAGCCGATCTGTTTACACCTGTGACTGCCTAGACCAGCGGTTCTCAACCTGTGGGTCGCGACCCCTTTGACAGTCGAACGACCCTTTCACAGGGGTCGCCTAGGACCATCCTGCATATCAGATACTTACATTACAATTTGTAACAGTAGCAACATTACAGTTATGAAGTAGCAACGAAAATAATTTTATGGTTGGGTCACAACATGAGGAACTATATTTAAAAAGCCAGAAGGTTGAGAACCACTGGCCTAGACCCATGTCAGCACACGTGCCAGAACTCCCCAATCCCATAGCAAGGCAGACATCACTAACCGATCCCAGCACACTTTCCCTGAGCCTGAGTGGGCCCCCAAGCCGTGCTTACCCAGCCCGCCAGCTGCCACTAGCAGTGACAGGCCCTCTCTGTAGAGCTGGAATGAATATATCCAAGTTTATCCCATTACATCTCATGGCCCTCTTCTCCAAAATATGTAGGGACGGTGCCTCTGGGGGGCTTTCTATATTTAATTACACAAACGCACTGGCATATTGAGTTGTCTCCCACCACCACACCTAAACAGCTGTGAGCTATCACACGGACACTACACTCGGCTGATGAGCCACAGCAGTGCCCGCCTTCATCTCCCCCATCTCCTCCCTCCTCTCAGCTTCCCTCCTGCCCCAACACTCCCCTGTGCTCAGCCTCGCGATGAGCCATCGTCTTGTTCTGTGTTCTTCCTCCCTCCTTTAACGACGCCCTGTCCGCTCTTTGTTGGTAGCCGTGGCTTCCCTCTTGCTTCTCTCCCATGAATAACAGTGGTCAGTGGGTTTCACTGCCACATGGTCCAAGGCCCCCCCTTCCTGCATCTCCTCCTCCCCATACCCTCTTCATGGGCAGCAGCATCTGTCCCTTGCTGTGACTCTATGTTGCCTCCTGAGTGCCCCATGTACCCCAAGACCTCCCCGCTTGGGCCCAATCAGAACCTCTTCTGCTACCCCTTGTGTCCACGTCCAGGTGGGCAGAGAATGGGCCTCAGCTCCGCTCAGGGGACCACTCTCCAGTGGGCCTGGGGCTGGTAGACAGTCATGGCCAAGGTTGTTTTCGGAGGCTGAGGGTGATTCTAGTTCGTGGCCACAGGTTACTTGGGGGGAAGTTCTAGTCTAGTTTCTCTTTGTCAACGGGCATTTGTCTTATTTTAAAAGTTGGCCTTTTTTTCAACATTTTTCTCATCTCTAACATAATTGCTTTGTATTGGACTTCCCAGAGCTTTGAGATCTATGGAGAATTATGAAATTGGCAACCATTTATTTTGACATTTTCTCTTTCTTAATTTGGCATACTTCAGGCACACAACTGATTTACACATAATTCTTGGGTCAGGATCAATGTTGGTCCATGTGGGGCTCTTTAGTTTCATTATTAATTTTAATAATATTGTGGATGTCTGTGAATTCACCGGCCAACCCAAGAGCTACATCATCACCCATACCTTACATCTGCCTGGGTTCCCCCTCCGGGCCATCCCCCATCTTCCTGTCCACATAATCATCTTTGCATCTTGTGTTTTTCATTCCCTTGCTTTAAAAAAATATTTTGCCATATACATGTGGACAACATTTTGCTTAGATGTAGTTGTCCCTGAACTTTACTTTTAAATTATGTCTAGTCTCTTGTGTCTTCTATTGAATATTATATATCTGAGGTTCATCCATGTTTCTGGTATCATTTGTTCCTTTTTATTACTACATATTATTTCATTATGTGAAAATACCACACGTAATCCATTTTCCTGTCGATGGCTGTAGGGGTTGATTACAAACTGCGCTATGAACATCTTGTTTGTCTCTCTTGCAACGGATGTGAGAGTTTGCTTTGGTCTACAGACATCATCTCTCATCCCCACCACAACCCCAGAATGTGGCTGGCCAGTCATTTCATGAACAAAGAAGCTAAAACTCAGAAAGTTCATGAAACGTGCTTAGGGTCACACGGTGTACACGTGGTGGGCCCAGGACTCAAATCCAGATACTCAGCCTGAGAAACCAACCAATTTGTGTCAGTCCATGGTTTGCGTGCCAGACTGGAACCCTAGGATTTGTTTATTCATTCATGCATGCATGCATTCATTCATTCATTCATTGAGTTAATGAACAAATACTAATTGAGTGCCTACTATGTGCTAGGCTCCATGCTGGACCCTGAGGACCAACTGTGAAGGGAAAGCTGCTGTCACTGCCCACAGGGAGCTCACATTCTAGTGGGGAAGAGCGATAACCAGTGAGCAAAGGCAGTGTTTGCAGACTGTGTTAAGCATCGGGAAGGAAACATGAGGGTGGGGAGCATTGGGGAGCAGGAAGGCTGGCTGGGCTAGGGAGATTGCGGTCACCTGCCTCAGCCTCCCTCGGCTGTGGACATGGGAGGAGACTTTGTCCCGCCCACCTCAGAAAGGGTCTCAGATATTTAAGGGACTTTGAACCTGAGATGAGCCCCTCTAAGCAGCTCAGATTCCCAGCTCCCTTTTTCATCCGACGCCCTGGATGACTGCTCAGCCTTCAAGGCAACCCCCAGCCGGGGCTAATCTGAAATAAAAGTTTTTATTTATCTAGCTTGATACCCAGTGCAAGGTTAAATCATACAAGAGCAAAAGCAATAAAAGAGAAAGATTAAACGTAAGGCACCGTCTTAGGTGTGCCCTTTTGCAATATGGTAACAAAGATATTAAGCCTAAAGTCACCCACAACCCCACACGGCTGTTTCCGTGTCTCCCTGAGCTGGGCTCAGCTGGAGCAGGAAAGAGGAGTAGAGGATGGGGTGGGGGCTTCAGCGGGGAGATGCCCTGGGGTGCCCTGCTGAGAGGGTGAGGAAGCAGATGGAGTTCTACTAGCTCAGCCCATCGCCCACCTCCTGCCCCCACGCAGCTCTGATTCATGACTTCCCAGGGGAACAAAAAATGTTGACATCTGCACCAATATTTCTGTCAGCGTTTCCTTGGCACCGCTATTTATTGTGTGCCTGCTATGGGCAAGGCACCCTGGGGGAGAGACTGTGGAAGCAGCCTTGGTTACACCCCCTTCTCAGGGCCAACTTGGCTCAAGTCCTGGTGATCGAGCAGGTTATTTCTTCTGTCTGTGCCTCAGTCTCCTCATCTATAAAATGGGAATATTAAGGTTTACCTAAAATAATTATGGTCTGGCTGATGACCAACACATATAAGGTACTAGGGTTCCTCAGCTTATGGGTGGTAATGGAATCTCTAGAAATATAAATGTCCCTGGCTCGTGCCTGTCAAACCCAAGACTTCCGTTCTCTATATAATCTCCAAGCATTTCAGGGCCCCTGTGGGTGGGGAGAGAGGCGATTCCTGAGGGCTGTTTAAGTGACCTGGTCTTTTGTCCCTGACCCCTGTGGGCATCCCCTATACCAAACCACTAGAGGTGGGTAACTCGCCTGGGCCCCCCAGAGCAGCTGGAATGACCCAGCATCCCCTGAACACTCCATGACCCTAGGCTAAAATGGGTCACGGGCAGGGACAGGGCCTCCTCCTCTCCCCACCAGCTCCAGCCTGTAGTCCTTCTCTCTGTAGGGCCAGGCAGGGCCACATGCCACCCTCCCACCCCGTCTCTCTTACGGAACCCATGTTTTAAAGCAATTTAAAACCAGAAAGGGGAGGGACCTTTCTTTAGCCAAAATGGCAGCCACTGCAAGCCCACCCACCAGTTCACCAGACATGTGCAGTGTGGGTCCCAGGAAGAACACAGCTACACAGGGAATTCGCCATAACAGCCTAAGCATGAGGACACAGCAAGCACTTCAGGAGGCTGAGAGGGGAAGGCAGTCTCAAGGGATGCCTGGAAAGACCATGAGGAGGGGAGGAGTCGCCAGCCGCAGGGCCCGGCGTGAGCACACATTCGGGGACCCCCTCTGCACCCCTGCTGCAGGGTGAGTCCCTGGGAAAGCTTCAGCCACCAGCAGAGCAGTCATAATAACTTAGCAACAGGACCTAATACCTCCAGGGTTGGGAACAGGTCGGAATGCTTCCACCTGCACCAATCTTTAATCCTCCTAACAACCCCAGGTGCTCGGCACGACTGTTACCCCGTTTTCCAAATGGGGAAACTGAGTCCCATTTGCCCAGGGTCAGGTGGTTGGGGGAGGTGAGCAGGTTGGCTCCAGAACCCACACCGGTCCGGCGCCTCTGGCCTCTCTCCTCCCCCGGCCCTGAGCACGGGATGGTACCGCCCGGGCTTGGGAGCCACCAGGCCCAGCTCCGGGCTCTGCTGTCTCCCTGTGCCCCGCAGCCTCTCCCTCTGCCTCCCTGTCAAGTGCTCTGCCTCAGTCAATTAACTGGCTGCCCATTCAAATATTTGACCAATATCCTGGAAACAGAGATTTCAGGGCAGATACTTTTCAGACATTGATTGAAGTGAACAAACATTCTGGTACAGAATAATGTATTGCTCATCGTCTTATTCTGCTGGGCTCCGCTCCGTCGCGACCCCCTCCCCAAGGAGCTTCCTTCGTGGGGAAGTGGGGTGGGATCCGGCTGCCTGTTCCCAGCTCACTGCCCGCCCCTTCCTCCCGCTGTGCTGTCCGTGCGTGAAGGCCTGCTCTGAGGACCACATCAGTGCAGCACTTTTGAATCCTGAAAGCAGAGGCTGAAGGGCATTTTGCAAGAATGCCCAGCAGAGCAAGCATTATTTTAACCCCTAGAGTGCCGGGGAACGCGTTCGCGCTCCTCGTGTCTTCCGCCAAAAGTGCCTGGAGCGCTATCAAAGATTCCAGATGGCGTCCAGTTCTAAGTCTGTTTTTATTAGTGATGGTGATATTGCTAAATATGTCAATGAAGTAAAGGTTTCCTTAAGTTTTTGAATATGTAACTTCATTTACTTGCGATTCATAATTTTTTTTTCCTAAACTGCTGTAAAATCAGCAGAAATTCCTTGGCAGTTTTAGCATAGTTCCTAGGATATTGGTTGGCATTCAAAGGGTTGAAGGAGCCGGTGACTGGTTTTCTTCATAATGACCGTGGGAATCTTAAATGTCCACAAGGGCGATTTAGTTGAGACGTACGGGACCGCTTTGCAATGGGGACTGGAGTTCTGGGTGCCGTCGGTCCTCTTAGACACCTGTAGGGACAGGACAGTTGCCCTTCGTGACAGCTGATGCTTATCGGTCTCGATGAGCCAGCTTCCATGCTCGGTGGTCTTGGGGACGCAGCCTCTAGAATGGAAATTGGGAAGCCAGGAAGCTGACCGCAGGCGTTTTCCATAAGGCCCCCGAGATCCGGGCGACTGAGTGCTGGGGGTGGACCTGGGGCCAGGATCGCAGCTTCCCCAGGCATCTCCATATACTAGCTTTCCAATTCCAAGTTTCCTAGAGGGGCCAGATTGGCCAGTTTATCATTGCAAGTGGTGTCCACGAGCTGTAGGTTGCTTGCAGCTGAGATGGTGGCACCCCACGCAGCTAGTGCACAGGATGGCAGCGGGGCCCTGACCGGGGAGGCCCCAAATCCAGCTGGTGCATTTTTAAAGAGAGACAGACAGGCTGGTGGGACAGAGGAGAGCTCTTAGAACAAGACCCGTGTATAAATATGGGGACTTGATATATGATCAAGGTGGCACCGCAAATCAAGGGAGAAAAAACGACTTGTTTAGTAGCTGGTGTTGGGAAAACTAGCTCACCGTATGGAGGGAAATAAAGCAAGTCCCCTACTATATACCATACACCAAGGTGGACTCCGGATGGATTAAAGGCCTCCAGGTGGAAGGTGAACTATAAAGCCCCAAAAAGGACATGTGGGGTGTACTTTGTGACCTTGTGGTAGGAAAGGACTTCTTAGCACCCAGAGAGCACAGGCCGTAGCTGGAAAATGATCTACGTCAAAGAATTTCCAATTCAATAGCCATGTACAGACACAGTCAACAACAGGTGACATGTGGGGAGATTTGGGCAACAATTAAAACCAACAGGGGACTATGCTTAGAAAAATATAAGGAATTCCTATAAGTTCATTTAAAAAAAAGTTGTAAAGTTCAGTGGAAAATTAGGCAAAAGGCATTTGCAGAGTGGGAATCCCAGTGGCTAGTGGACATATGCAGAGCTACTGAAACTGACTGGAAGTCAGAGAAATGCAAACGCACTGCCGTGACCAGCCTCTTTACACCCCCCGGACAGGTGGGCCAGGTCCCCCAGCTGCCTGTGTGTTCCACGCGCTAAGAATGGATTCTAACGTTGAGTATGTTTGCAACTCAGCTGATGGTAGCCAACACTGTCTTTGAACACTGTGTGAAACATTATTCCCTGCCCCCAAAATCCCATTCTTCTCCCTAGTAGACCTGTATGACAGAAAATTGTGCTTAATTATTACTGTATTTCTAATATCATCAAAAAGTTCTTGGAAGTTCATTTTCTCTCTTGTTGAATAAGTACCCACACAGCGTCCTCTATTTTACTGTGGCGTTTTTACAAAAAGGACTAACAAATACATTAATAAATACACTGTATCTGCCATGGGCGGTGGTTCAGTGGTTAGAGCACCAGCCCATGCACTGTAGGGTCGCAGGTTTGATTCCCGACGCACGTGTCAGGGTGAGTGCTGGAGGCAACCAGTCCATGTGTCTCTCTCACATCGAAGTTTCTCTCTCTCTCCCCCTCCCTTGCCTTTCACTCTCTCTGAAAAGCAATGGGAAAAAAATATCCTCAGGTGAGGATTAACATGATCTCATTCATATATGGACTCTAATGAACAAAATAAACTGACAATCAAAATAGATCCAGAGACATTGAAGCATGCAAGGGACTGATGTATTTCGGAGGGAAGGGGGAGTGCGGGAAGAGATTAACGAAAGAACTTACATGCATATTGCACAGCCCGTGGACAGATAATAGTGTGGGGAAGGCCTAGGGAGGGGGCAGGAGCAGGTTGAAGGGGGTCAATGGAGGCGGGGGGAAGGACATCTATAATACTGTCAACAATAAAAATAAATTAAAAATAAAATTAAAACATAGAGCTTGAAGAAAAAAAAGAAAGAATACGCCGTATCAGAAGCCACATACTATTAGGCTAAGTCACATGATATCACCATTTTTGTAGGTCAAAAATGATCAAGTGTCAGCCATTCCATATTGTTCAACTTAATAGATGTATATACAGCAAAATAGATCAATCTCTAAAACCTAGTATTGAGTGACAGAAGAAATAGAATGGAAAAGCATTACACCATGTCTGTGAGTAAAAAATAATCAATAGCAACTGCAGGCAGTTAATAACGATACATGCCTGTCCCGGGGCATTTAGCAAAGCAGTGGAACTGATACTTCTTTGGGAGAAGAGCGGAGGTCAGGTGGGGGTATAAAAGGGAAAACCCAACTGTAATAACACTTTGCCACCATTTAATGGGCAATTGCCACGTGCCTGTCACTGCTTTAAGCAGCTCATTGCGCCTCACAGCACCCCGTGAGGAAGGCACTCTCATTGTTCCCACTTTACAGATGAAGAAACTGAGCTCAGAGAGGTTAAGTAGCTTGCCCAAGGCCATTCAGCTGGTAAACGTTGGAGCCAGGATTTGGACCCAGATAGTTTGGGCTTCAGTTTCGGAGATCAAATCTGAAGTCCAATGAAGTGAGTATGGTTCAAAGGGGTAGAGGTGGACCCAAGAGATCTGAAAAAGCAAACCACCTTTTACCTCAATACTGCGCCCACCCCACGCCCGGGAAATCCCTGCTGTTTCTTGCTCGTCTTCTCCAGAAGTCAGAGCACCCGCCTCAGCCTCTGGCCAAAGAGTTAGGAGGCACGGACCCTGTGGCTACGTTGACTCAACCTGGAGTGGTGGGCTGTGCCATCCACGGGACAGTATGACCTGCTCGGTGCCGCTTGGGAAATGGCTCCTGCATGGTGTGCCGAGGGAGCCGCCAGAACCTTGGATCAGATAGGTCTGCGTTTAATCCTGGCTTCAAGTTCAGCTGCCTGTGAGGCCTTGACAGATCACTTCTGTCAACAGAGGTAAAAACACCTGCTTCAAAGAGGGGTAGTGCTTAGCACAATGCCGGCTTTCGTAAGCGCTCAGCGAACTGCTGCTGTCCCAGGTTCATTGCCATCGCCGAGGGGACGAGACTGCTTTTCATTGTACCTTCTTGAAAGAGGGGCACTTGGGAAGAGTAGGGAGGAGCCTACATCATCCCACTTACCTCGTCTGCCTGCTCCCCTTTGTCTCCCTTTCTACACCCCTCCTTTCTCCAAACCTCGTCTTCCCACTCACCGCCTCCTTCAGCCTTTCCTGACCTCCCTGCTTGCATAATCTGCTCAGCGACAGGAGCAGGTTGGTCACCCCATTCTGTTCCTTATGGAGAGGTTCATGCTCCCCAACCAGCTCAGGTTCCATCTTCTCTCTGACCTGCCACCCCCCACCCCATGCCCAGGACTGTGCCCCCTCTGGGCCGTGGCTGCCTGGGTGGCTCAGGAGTTCACAAGCACCTGCCTGCTTTGCCTCCTTCTCTCCCTCCCCATCATGGTGATCACTGAGTCCCCTGGGACCCACACGTGTACAGTCCTGAGATGTGAGCCGCTAAACCGAGAAGGCCTGTGTGGGCCCAACCACACCACCCCCGGACCCAGAAAGAAGCCATCCTTTCCTCAGGGGCTCCTGTGGCCTGGGCTGCTGCCTGGGCCCTCCCCCTGTTATCCATCAGCAGAACGACTGCAAGGGAGGGACGGCCTTCCCACTGCCCGAGGGAACATGGGGGCTGACGGGTCTGGCCTGCCCGGGGTTGCCCAGCTCCTGGGTGGCACAGAGCCACCCACATCCCATATCCAGGACCTTTCGGTCACACCCCACCACCTCCGCCAGCGGTGACCACCTAACGTCCACATTTTTTTTTAAATATATTTTATTGATTTTTCACAGAGAGGAAGGGAGAGAGAGAGTTAGAAACATCGATGAGAGAGAAACATCGATCAGCTGCCTCCTGCACATCTCCCACCGGGGATGTGCCCGCAACCCAGGCACATGCCCCCGACCGGAATCGAACCCGGGACCCTTGAGTCCGCAGGCCGAAGCTCTATCCACTGAGCCAAACCGGTTTCGGCTAACGTCCACATTTTTACCATGAAATCCTCCCCACTCGTTTTCCCCAGAACCTAGGCCCACACCAGCCACCTTCCCTCCACGGCCCTGTGACTCGGAAGAGCTCACTGGGGCTTGGCTGGCGTGGGGCCTGGTCTGGGCAGCCCTCCTGTGATCAGCACTGATTTTCTCTGGCTCCAAGAGCGGTGCCTTCTGCCTGGCACAGTGTGGGCTCCGCAGGGAGAAGGGACTGGCCCGGGGTGAGAGGAAGCCACCGTGACCTCACTTCTCGTGCAGCCGTAATGAGGATGTCAGTGGGCCCCCACTTCTCCGGAAGTGGCATCTTACGCTTACAGCAAGCACTGTCGGCATCGCACTTCACGGATGAGGAAACACTCACTAAGGTTACGTAACAGGAAGGCTCGTGCTAGGCCAGGAAGTGGCAGGTCTGTGTGAGTCTGCAGTCCACGTGTTTTCCACGGGGCCACCCTGCCTCCCTGGTTGTCATGACAACTCTATCATGTACAGGCCCTGCCTATGCTGTTCTCTCTTTATAGATGGGAAACTGAGGCTTAGAGAGCTCAAGAAACTCACGCTCACATGGATGGTTACGTGGTAGATGCTAAACTGGCTCCTGGTCCAGTCTGTATTCTGTCCGCTACACATGAACTCTCCCATCCATATCTGGACACTCCCCACCCCCAAGTCTGGGCAGTAGAAGTGTAACTAGGAGAGGATATGAGGGGGTGCCCTGGGTTGGCATAAGAAACAGATGGGAGGCCCGGTTGTTGGAGGGGTCGAGAAGGGTCAAGTTGCAGAGTGTTAGAAGGTACGCCAAGGTGATGTGCTGGGCAGGAGGGAGCCATGCAGGGTCTTATGGGAGCAGTGAAGTGCTGGCTGGTATCTTACAATGCCCGCTTGTGCAGCCCACCGCCCTGTGGCCACCTCCCCCCGCCCAGCCCCGGCCCACCTCCCACTCCCCTCCCTCGCAGGTTGGGGACATTCGGTTGCTGAGGTCAGGTCTTTGTGTGAAGGACAGATAATTAATCCCACAAAGTAATCCCCAGCGCACTCTGGCAGATTTATGGAGATCACCTCTGTCCCAGGAACTCTCCTTATCATCTTTCATCCCAGGCAAAGCGAGTGACTTGTTATATCACAGGCCCCACGCCAACAGGAATTTCATTTAGGGGAGTTCTCCAGGTGGAGGGAGATTGATAACGCAGGCCTGGCGGGAGCCTGTGGCGGTCCTGGCCAGGGCGGGAGGGGCAGAATGGGCATCATCATCACACCTCCTTCCCCCGGCCCCTTCATCTTCGTCTTTCTCCACTGGGGGCCAAGTTTCCTGGAGCTCACCTGTCACAGGCTGCAGGGACCCAGGTATTGTCCAGTTCAAACCTCCCAAGTCATAGATGAGGCCCGGAGCAGTGAGGGAGGTCCTCATTTCTCAGGCCGGCCCTGTGGCTGCTCTGCCGCAGTTCTCTCCCCGATCACTGTCCTCCCCTCCCCACCCACCCACCCCATCCACCCGGAAGCTGCCTCAGGTGCAGGAAGCTGTCAAGGTCTGTCACTGGTAGGGGCGCCTCAAAGTCCCCCATGGTAGTCCTTGGAGCCGGCCTCCCAAGGGAGCTTTTGTGTTTGGGGGCAGGAGTGGGGATTGGCAGGGCCTGTTGGGGGCGCTAGTCTTGGAGGCCAGGGCACTCTCTTCTAGTCTATTACTCTGCCTCTCACTTGCCGGGCAGTTTGCAGGGCTCTCCTTCCCTCTGTGTAACACGACGAGTTCGAGCTAATTTGATTATTTATAAGTATTTATTAGGCACCTCTCATGTACCAGCTCCTGAGGGTATAGCCATGAGCAAGACAGATAAAGTTGGTGCCCTCAAATTTATAGTTAGTGAGGAAGAGGGACAAGGGCTTGCAAGGAAATAAGTGTGTGTGTGTGTGTGTGTGTGTGTGTGTGTGTGTGTGTGTGTGAGAGAGAGAGAGAGAGAGAGAGAGAGAGAGAGAGAGAGAGAGAGAGAATGATTGAGCTGGGGTGGTTGGAGAAGGCCTCTGTGATATGGCCACATTTGAGAGGGGCCTGAGCAGCCATGTGCAGCTTTGGAGAAAGAGTTCCAGGCAGAGGAAACAGCATGTGCAAAGGCCCTGAGGCAAAAAGAAACAGAAAATTAGAAAATGGTTCGATGAGGCTAGAGTGTGGGAGGGAGCAGAGGATTGGGTGTAGGCAGTGAGCTCAGAGAGCTGGACAGGCACTGATCATTGAAGGTCTAACGAACCAGGGCGAGGAGTTGGGATTCTTCCATTTGCACCGGGAAGACATTAATAATGGAGCCACTTGATTTGCATCAGGCTTTTACAAGATCACAGAGCGATCTGCTGGGTGGCGAGTGGGCTGGGGAGAGGGCAGGAGGAGAGGCAGGGAGAGCAGCAGGAAGGCCACTGTGTGAGCAGGCGAGAGAGAATCCAGGATCTCATCCCGCTCCCCATCTCAGGCTCTGTCCATCTGTCTGCCAGCTGCTCACAGCTCTCCCTCACCACCCACCCTTCTCCTTTAGGGGTGTTGGTTGTTGTGAGTCCCCCGTTGGCCTGGCCTCTCTGCCCTGCCCCAGGACTCTCAGGTAAAGCCATGTCCCGGGCTGGCCTCAGAGCTGCTCTCAGCACACCCCCCTACATCCACACTCCTGTTCCCCCACCCTCAGGAGCAGGGGGCAGGCTGCGGGCACCCCAGAAGTGAAGGGAGGGCCTGGTCACCGCCCAGAGAGCAGGGGACAGCGTGGCAGCGTACAGGACCGCCCTCGCCAACTTGGCAGCCCTTGTCAACAGGAACGGAGCCCGGTGGGGCGGCTCCTTCCTGAGGCTTACACCCGGCCCTCGGTAATTAAAGCCATAAGTCATCTTCCGACGGGGGAGCCGCAGGCTCAGGCTGCCACAGCTGGCAGTGCTTGGGGCTTCGTGCTGGGAGGGAGAGTGGGCACATCTAGGCAGAGGTGGGTGGGGCTGGAGAGCAAAGACTGCCCTCCGTTCTGGCTTCCGCTGAGGTGGTGTTTGGGCTCTGAGGCTCCACTCGGGGGCAGTGCCAGGAGCTTTGCCACAAACAAAGGGCTCGCTTCCTCTTTGCCATGGATGCTGAGAGTCTCAAGCTTGCAAAACACCCCCAAAAGATGCCCACTGTCTCCAGTGGGATTCTTTGCTCCCCTTCCAGAAGTATCTATTCACAGAGCACGGGGTGGGGGTGCCCTAGGGTGCCCACCCCTTTGGCGATGCAGGGGAGTTTCCCGGAAAAACTGCCCTGCTGCCCAGAGAGCAGGGTCTGCAGGCCTGGCCAGCCCTGCAATGGAGAAGTGCCCCAGACCACGCGTTGGAGGTGGCCCCATGGGAGGGACCCTGGACGCTGACCTGTGGCCTCTCCCTTTCAGAGGAGGCAGTCAGGGCCTTAAAAGATTCGGGCTGCTGATCCTCCTCCCAGGCCAAACAGCCAAGGACGCCTCTCTTTCTCCTGCTTCTCGCTTGCTCAGCAGAAGTTCCTGCCTGCGGGCGCCAAGGGGACAGGGACGTCTCGGGACACCCCTCCCCGCCTGGCTCAGCTCACTCATCACGCATTCTGAACGCCCACTTGCTTTGGGGCACCGGGCCAGGACCTAGGGATGTCATGGGACATCTGGGACTAACGCTCGAGCTGGGAGGATGGGGACATTCTGGAGGCCGGGCTGCCAGGATGAAATGGGCACCCATGCCCCCCCCCCCGACACACACACATATACATCCACGCCCGCCCCCCCACACACATATACATCCACACACCCCCCGCCACACACACACACACACCACCTGTCCAGGCGCCTGGCCTTCATCAGAGAAGCAGGGCCAGGATCACTGGCAAATACGAAATATTAACTATTGAGAAAAGTACAGAAACTGATATAACATTCCCCATGTGCTCACCCTCCCAACAGCATTTGTTGACATTTCACCGTATTTGCTCTTCTTTTCATTCTTGTTAAGAAATGACAGTACAGATACTGTTAAAGGCACTTTTTCCTTCATTTTCAGCGATCTCAGATGCTTAGTCTCTGAGGTCTGAGTAGAAAGGGCTAATGCCTATAACCCTAACGTGGTTTCAAAATAGGGTCCCCGACTTGAACTGGGTTTGTGGAGTTTAGGTGACATTAGGGAATCGTTCGTTTTGTTAAGTGTGATGATGGCATGTGTGAGGCATCTCAGAAATCCTTAGAAGAGATGTAGACGGTATTTAAGAATGAACTGGAATCTGCTCTAACAACTCCAGAAAAAAGTTGGGGGGGGGGGCGGTGATTTTAAAAGAAAATACTGGCAAAATGTTGATGGTTGTTGAATCTGGGTACCGGGTACTTTGTTGTACTCTTGTCTCTACATCGGTGTATGCGTGGCATTTCCCATAGGAGACCCCCCACTGGTCTGGGATCCACATCTGACTGTGGCTCAGACGAGCACCCAGACTTGAGGTTGACCTGTCTGCTGCCGGCTCTGCCTCTGACTCACTGTGTGATGCGGGCCGAGTCCCCATCCTCGACCCTCAGTTCTCCAGGAGGGGAAGAAGTTTGAGCCTCATGGGCCCTAAGCATCCTTCGTTTTCTATCTCTGGCACCGGACGCATCTAATTTGCATGCTCAGAGACCCCACTGAAGGGTACTGTAGAAGAAACCCTTCTTACACCTTCAGTTTCCTCCCTGGTTTTCTCCCACCATCCTTTGAGAGAGACTTTGCAAAAAGGGTTCTGTGCCAACTATGTTGGAGAGACGCTGTGTCACAGCATCCTTGTCTTTGTGCAAATCTCAATACACATAAGCGTAATAAAGGCTCTGACAAGTCCTGCAGTGAAGACACCAGTTCAGTCTTTCCCCGGTTTGTTTGCCCACAGAACTTTTTTTCAAATTGGCCTTTTCCATACCCCATGCATCAGAGTTCTGGGAACACCCTCTGGGACCCCCTAACCTCCTGTTTTCAGTTTGGGGGCTCCTGCCCCATAAGACAAATTTGCCATCTTTTCTTGTGAACGTGATGATCCTGACTCATTCTCAGTAGAACACAGATGTGTTAATGTTTTCCGTGTTGTCCAGTGGGTTTTGTACTTCAATCTGTAGTTTTCCCCTCAGTCATTTCCTGATCAGAAACATCTGCTTTGATGTTACACTATGAGTCACTGACCTGCTGTCAGCAAACCCGCCAACATCAGGAAGCTGGGCGTGGCACACTCTGGGACCGTCCTGGTGGGGCCATCAAGAAGCAGTGTTTCTAGGGAGGAGTAGGAGAAAGAACTCCGGCTTCGACATCAAAGGCTGTGGGTTCACATCTCAGCTCAACCGCTGGCCAGCCATGTGACTTCGGACAAATTCTTTTGCCTCACCTTAGTTGACTCACCAGTGAGGTTACTGAAAGGATTAACCAGCATAGGAGGTGTTGAGTACTGAGTTTCCCTCCTTTTCCCAAAGGATTTATAGTAGCAGGTATTTACTGAGCACCTACTAAGTGCTGAACTAAGAAGGTGCATTACCTGCGTTCATCTTCACTTCCGCTCTATAACTATTATCCCTCCCCTTTTACAACGGAGGAAATTAAAGCCCAGAGAGGGCAGGAAACGTGCCCACAGTCACACAGCATGTTGGAGTGATGCTGAGACTTTTAGCCCTGGCTCTGGCCCCTACAACATCTGCCTCTGTCAGAGAGATCAGATGCAGATGAAGACGTGTTGACTCGCTGAACCTCAGGAACCTCACCTGCCCGGTCTGTGTTCCTTGGTCCCAGGGTGTGGCCCAGACGTCACGACGCCAGCCAGGCCCTGTGCATCCTTGGCTGAGTGCTCGCAGGCAACATAGAATCCTAAAATAGAAGAGTTCATGGGGACGTCCAGGTTCCCTGAAGCCCCAAGTCCCCAGTTCCATCCCGCAGGGCCCCCTCTAGGGGTGAGGGGGATGCTGAGTGTGTGGACTCCAGCCCCCTCCTCCTCTGCTTCAGCCAGGGCAGCTAGCTCTGATTTTGGCTGTTTTATAGACTGGGGTTTTGTGCAAGGTTTTTTCTGATAAGAGGATTTTCTACTAGTAAAACAAAGACATTTGAAAACCCGCTGCCAGAGAAAAGCCCCCTCTTTTTTAAAAAAAGGGGAGGACCGTGAGGCCCAGAGAGGTTAGGTAACTTGCCGGGCTGTCTTCCTGATCCCCAGGCAGATCTCTGTCCTCTCTCCGGGGGCAGGGGCCAGGCCGAGGCGGGCTTTGCAGCCCTCGGGGAGCCCTTCAAGGTCAGTCATCTGGGCCAGTGCTGCTCGCTGGTGGCCAGCTTCTATGAAGATAACTGTGTCTGAGGCTGGCTCCCTGAACCTCGTCCGACCACATCTATTTCTGGGCTGCGGAGCCCTGACGGAGCACAATTTGATTCATAAATTACCCAGCTCAAGGTGTGTGTGATGGGCTCTCCTTCACAGATTTGAAAGTCATTCACTCTGGAACTTGCAGCACTTGGGGCTGGAGGGGCGGGCACTCCAGGAGGGGAAGTGGCCGGAGGTGGGGAGGACTCGGAGTCAGGGAGCACTGCTCTGTGCCAGTCATGTGCTCATTGCCTTGCTGAACCCTTCCGACAACGCAGGAGGCAACTCCTATTATTATCATCGTCCCTGTTTGGCAGGCGAGGAAACAGGCTCAGCGAGGTGGAGCCCCTTGCCTAAAGCCGTGAAGCGGGATTTGAACTTGGGGCTCTGCGATGCCCTCGTTTTCCCCTCAGGATCATGATGATGGCAGGACGGGGGACTGAAAAGGTGGCGTTTACAGGAACAGTTGGACTCTGGGAAATAGGATTGAAAGGGAAGGTTCGGGGCTAACAAGCCTCTTCCCACACTGGCATCTCACCCCACCCTGCTCCACGTCACCAAGGTCCTTTCTGTCTGACATTGCCCAGGGCCAGGCACTGCTTGGTTCCGCCTGCCTCGGCACCCGGTTCACCATCCTTGACACATACCAGTCAGGCCTCAGCACTTTACAGTTTGCAAAGCATTTCCAGGTCCTTTATTTCATTGAACCTCAAAATAGCCCAGTGAGCAGGACAGGTATTCTCGGCCATAATGAGGAAACTGAGGTTCAGAGAGGCCCACAAGCTCACAAGTGTGAATCCAGCCTCCTAACTTCCTGTCGGTGCTAATGAGTTCTTCAGTCGTCTTCTTTGCACATGTCCTTTGTCCTTTCCCTGGGGGTGACCAGTCACCCCTATAGACGGTGGGCTCCCTGGGCTTTACTCAGGCCCCCCAGCTATGCCTGGTACAGAGAGGCCCAGTTTGTGGTAGATGGTGGCTGGTGCCCCACTCCCCAAGACGCCCCATCCCTCGGGCCCGCCTTTGCCACGTCCCACAGCTGGATCAGCACAGAAGTGCTGGAGGAGGGGTGATGCCCGCCAAGATGACAGGCAGAGCATACCCCCACTTGGCGCTTCCTTCTCCTTAGGCAGCTGATCACTGTCCTCTTTGTTTTCTTAAGTGTCTCCCCTCCTCCTCCCCACCTCGCACTCTCTCTCTAGGACAAGGCCTTTCAGATCATCAAATATCAAACGCTTCTTATTCGAGGATTGAGATGGCTTTATCGGAGCCCATAAATCTCCCAGAGCCCTGACACGCTCTTAAGTGCCAAGCCTCAGGTGAGTTATGTGGGCCGGGCCCGGCAGCGGGCACAGCAGGCGGCCCTCTAGGGAGCATGGCGCCCCTCGGCTCCCACCCTAGCCCAGGAGGGGCCCCCATTGAGGCTGGGCCTGGGTGTTCCGAGCCCACCTGCCCCAGGCCCTGGAGGTCACCACGCTCCAGGCAGGTGAGCCGGTGGGTCCCTAGGGCTCCACAGCCCTCTGCTTTTCTTCTCCTCACCTGGCTCCTCTCCTGGCCAGTCTCCAGCCCCCAGGGGCTAGGGAGCACCAGCCCCACGCAGGAGAGACCATGGCAGCCAGGAGGGACATTTGAGACTTGAAAGACCCAGGTCCCAACCCCGCCTGGTCACTAAATAACCGCATGCCCTTGGGTGTGTCATTTCCCCGCTCGAGCCTCAGTTTCCTCATCTGATAAATGGGGTACCGTGCGGGCCTCACAGAGCACTTTGAGAAATCAGCCATCTCATGAATATGGAAAAACCTGCAAAGCTCTCTGTCTTCTCCGACTCTCGGCAGCAGCCTGGCGTGTGGACTGTGGAGCTGGTCAGCCTGGCCTTGAGTCCTGGTTCTGCCACTTACCAGCCGTGTGAGTTCAGGCGAACCCCTTAGTCTCTCTGTGCCTTCGTTTTCCCACCTGTAAGATGGAATAACAATAAGGGAAGAATGAGGATGCTGGTGAGGGTGCTCTGCAGGGCGTTGCCATGAAGAGTAACTGACGAACGCGGGTGAAGTGCTTAGCGCCTGGCCCAGCGCACAGTGGGCCCACCGGCAGTGGCCCTGGAATCGCCCCTTTTCCCTCTACCTTCACCCAATCTCTGCCTTCATCGCCACAGGCCTTCCTGCCTCCAGAGACTCCTCACTGCTCAGACAACGTCCCAAACTGCTTTCCTGTCATTCGAGGCTCCCGCCTCCTGGCATCAGTCCCTCCTGACTCCACTTCATGGGAAATCTGTTCCTCCTTTTGGCTTCGCACCTATGAAGCCATCATCCCCCCTCCATCCTTTTGTTCCTGCCAGTCCTCCCGACAGGACTGCCCTCTCCTGCTACATACTCACCCACACCCTGTCCCCCAAGGAGCCCTCCTGCACCAGCCTCCCCCACCCACCATGAGCTGCCCTCAGCACGGCTGGGCACCTTGTTGGCACGGGCCCTCTTTCCTCATCTAGACTGGACGCCGCTTGGGAGCGGAGGCCTCATCTCACGCTGGTTGCCAGCGCCTCCCCAGCGCCTTGCAGACTCCCTCAAGCAAATGCCTTCCTTTCTGCCGGCTGATGTGGCCGTGACCGAGGCAGGAAAGGTCCCTGTCCTCGGGACATCAAGCTCTGCAAATTGTCGTTAGTGATGGTGATAGCCCAGGTGGAGGAAGAATTACTCACTACAGCGAATTCACTTCCCGGTCAGCCCGCATCTAGCTCCATCTCAGGAAACAGGCCCGTGGCATCAAACCTTGGGGATTTCTTTGTGGTAAAGTTTACACAACGAAACTTACCGTTTCAAGTGCACAATTCAGTGGCCTCAGGTACAGTCACATGGTTGTACAACCATCACCACTGACTAGTTCTAGAACTTTGGGGATTATTCTTTAAAGGAACTTGTATTAACTTTATTTTTAGCAGAAGTAATCAATGAAGTCAAAAGGGAAACGGTGAAATTATTCTAGAGCAATTGTTCTCAACCAGGAGCGATTTTGTCCTGTGCCCCCTCCCCCACTTCCCGCCCCCCCCCCCCCCCCGGCCTGAGAACATTTGGGCAATGTCTGGCGGTTTGGGGTTGTCACAGCTGGGTAAAGGGGTGTTTCTGGCTTCTAGCTCGAGGGTAGGGATGCTGCTAAACACCCCACAGTGCACAGAGCAGGCTCCCACAGAGAACTCGCAGCCCAGGTCGCTGGTGCCGAGGGCGGGAGCCCTGTCCCAGGATCTGCCCTCAAAGGCCGTCTCTATAACAGAGTCTCAATATTTCACTCCTGGTTCTGTGCTTACACACAGAGGGCAAAAGTAGGTTTACAGTTGTGGGTCCACGAAACACAGTTTATTCTGATATTATTATTATTTATTAATTTTTGTTTTCTTTTCCATACGAACAACTTTTGCCCAGCCCTGTATTTTTAAACAACAACAACAACAACAAAAAATTGTCTTACAGCACTCTGGTATTTTGTGACTCCTTTAAAGAATGTCTTAAACATTTGTCTTTTTGAGCCGCCAACTTCTCTTCTGCAGCGTTATTTCCAGTGGCTGCCCACATTTCATATTATAACTTATTTAACTAATCCCCTAGTGTTGTTCACTTAGCTTGTTCCCGATTTCCCTTATTAAACGGCAGCCTGGTGAGATGCTCGTAGCTACATCTGTGGGCACATCCATGATTTTCCCTGTGGAGAAATTCCCCCAGTTGCGGAGTAAAGGTTTTTTGGGAGTTGGGGAGATTCCGACCTGAGCCACAGCCCCTGGTGATGCCGCGCTGGTCCCCACCGCAGTGTCCTCGGAGGACCAGGGGCCCCCGTGAGGCTCCCCATCTGCAGGGAGCCAGGCACTGCTGTGTTGACCCTTAGCGACCCTCACATAATAGGCTTTACTATCCTCGGCTACTCAGGTTAATGTTTCATAAATGGGAGCCTGTTATTAGCAAATTAATCAGAGTCCAGTTTGTGGTCTTATTAGGAGAGGTGATCATTTGTTGGTTTAAGTGAGCTTGATGGAAACCGCCGTCCTGTGAAAGGCCCGCAAGACAGGCGGCTGCAATTTCCACCGACTTGAGGTTGTCTCGAAGGTTGTCTTCCCCGACCGACCGGACAGTGATAACGGTAATTAACTGAGCTGTGCGCAGCTCACACAAACATTGTCCTGGTGTCTCGGGAGGGTGTCACGGCCCCAACTGGCATTGCGACCTGGCTGACCCCTCCTCATGGCCCTGGTGCAGTGTGACGTCGTAAATCCCCCGGTACCGTCTGCTCCACAGCCTTTTGCACCCGCCTCAGAACGGCCCCAGACGCCCCTGCTTTAGTCCAGTCCTTCAAAACCCCTGTGTTGAGCACCTGCTTGGGGGAACCAGTCCCCGCCCTCCTGGCTTACCTTCCAGTGGTGGGAGAGGACAGTAACAAACACATGAACATGCAGAGGGAGGTTCAGAACCGAAAGCGCTTTGAAAGAAATGAAACAACAATGGCGTAGAGAATCACGGGGTGACCGTGGCACGGTGGGTGGCTAGGGAGGGCTCCTCTGTGGAGATGATGCTTGAGCTGAGACCTGAATGCAGACGAAGCCCCCAGCAAAGACCTGCAGGGAGGGTGCTCCCACTGGCTTCAGGAGAAGCTTTGGGGAAGGGGTGGGCCTACCCCCCCCACACCTCAAGGGTCCAACAGGGGAGGGGGAGCCACAGCCTGAGGCCTTGTGTCTCCCCCATTGAAAGCCGAGGTAACCCACACCGCTGGTTGCCATATGTTGGTCACAAAGCCGTTGAATGCAGCCCAGCCCAGGATGCCGGCCCCTTTTGTCAGCAGGCAGCTAAGTGACAATTTTTAATTCATAAGATATCTTCCAAAGCCCATGTCTCAGACGGGCTCCCAATTTTCATTATACGGTGATACAGTTCTCTGCCCGACACAATTACATGGCTCCACTGGACATTGATCGCGGCTTAGGCTGCGCTCACAGCTGTTTCGTAACCCCCTCAGCCCCCCTCCCCCACCCGCCCCCTCCCCCTCCCGGCAGCGGGGGGGGGGGGGGGGGGGGAGGAACATCCCAGGGCCTCTGGTAGGACGCGAACTCTTGAGTTTGGTGGGAGCTGAGCTGAAGTCCTTGCTCCACCCCTCACTGCCTGGAGGACCCAGTGCCACTCATTCTCTGTGCCTTCGTTTCCTCATCTGGAAAATGGGGATAACAGGACCCATCTCATGGGAGTTTGGTGAAAAGTGAAAAACATGCATGCAAAACACCTCACCAGGCGCCATACATGCTGGCTATTGCCCCTCACGGCTCATTCTGGTCACAGTGGGGACTAACCTATCTGATCGTTCTACTCACAAAGCAGACCGAGCAGGGGAAGAAGCAGCGGGACCAGAACATGCGCCGCCTCTGACAGGCACCCCGGCAGGGGCGCTGCAAACACGATCACACCTAATCCGAACACAGCCCGGGGAGGGGGCTGTTACCCACACTTTTCAGAGGAGGGATGTGGCTCAGGGGGTGAGAGGTTCACAGGGGGTCTCCCCGCTCAGAAGTGGCAGAGCTGTTGTTGGCCCCTGGGCCTATGTTCACTACGTGTTTGTGCACAAGCGGTGGTCTTCGCTTGGGTGTTGATATGACAGGTACGTAGACTCCAGGCAGCGTCCAGGACTAAGAGAGAGACCACCGGAGGGAAGGGGTGCAAATCCCAGTTCTGCTCACTTCCCTTGCGGGGGGGGGGGAGGTCCCTGACTCTGGGCCAGGGGAGGGATCAGGGTCCCCCAGGTCATCTCATCCAGCCTCCTACCTCCATTCAGGGACTTGCATTTGCGTGGATAAGGGCTTGGCCCAGAAGTCCAACTAGATCCTGAGCTCTTTCTCAGCACTTCTTGTGTGTCCCCACAGCCCCGGCACAAGGCCAGGCCCAAAGGCTGCCCCCACCCAGTGTGTGCTCATTGCCCATCCTAGCCGCTGTGGAAGGGGCGCAAGGCTTCAGGCCACCCAACAGGTGTATAACGAGCACTGTGGTGGCTGCCCCAGGGAGAGACGCGGGAGACCCCAGCCCTGTCCTCAGAAGTGGCAGAGCTGTCATTGGCACCCGGGCATGAGAGCCAGGCGAGCCCCAGAGCACCGGGAGCTGAGGGTGCCAGCCCGGCGCTGGGCTGGGAGCATTGGGCGCTGGCACAGTTTCCAGGACTGGCTTCCTGAGGTTGCCGGCATTGGCGGTAGATGATAAGAACGGGAAGGACCGAGGTGGGAGCCCTTGATTTTTCTCTAACTCTGAGGGCAGAGAGAGCGGTCGCTGTCAGCCCAGCGGAGCAGACAAAGCAATTGAAAGTCATCAGCCTGTGTTCCCACACGCACCACCAGCCACTCACTAAACTGCTTCTCGCAGAGACCCAGCTCGGCTGCGGGTCAAGATGCTGCGGGCAGATAACAAGGGGACAAGATGTCGAACTGATGAGATTTGGCAGGGGCCAGGGGGAGGGGAGCCTGGGGAAGGGGAGCGCCTGCCAGGCTCAAAGAGACCAGGAGGTGGGAGGGTGAGCCCCCAGGGTTCAAAAAGAGAGCTGCCTCCCTGCTCCCCAAGTCTGACCATCGACCCACCTGCACCCCCATCCAGGATCCTCCTCCCACTTCCTCCCCTCTGCCTTTGGCCATCTGTCTATGCCTCACAGAAGCCCTTTGCTTGACTCTGCTGCGCCCTCTAGCTGCCACTCCACCTCTTCTTGCTTTTACATCAAACTCCGGGCAGTAGCACTTGCACCCACTGTCCCCACTTCTGTTCCTCACCGGCCCTCCTAGCTACAGTCTGACCTAGCTACTGTGTTTTCATAAATGAGAGAAAGAAGGCTGGGCCCCCACCCCCTTGGCTGCTTTTCATGCTTTTGCAAACTTGACTCACACCCTCTTTCCTGCATATCTGGAGAGGGCTTGACGCCTAAAGCTTCTAGAGGCGGTGGCTCCCCCAAGAGAACCAGCAGGGCTGTAATGACCTGCTTCTTCCCTGTGTGTCTGCCTTAAGTCCGAGTTCCCAGAAGCCTTGGGGCACTCAAGGTGCAGCCCCTCCACCCCGGAGCCCCTCCCCGACTAGGTATATCCACCCACACCTAGGACAGCACCTGTCGATCCCAGGGAAGCAGCTGCCCTTCTGCTCAGCAGTGGGGGGCGAACAGGTGAAAGGCGTACCTGGTGCGCCTCCCCCAACACCCCCAGTCCCCATGGGACTTGGATAAGAATGTCGGGAGACCAGAGGGCTGCCATGGTGGCATCAGCTTCTAGAATAACAAGAAACTTACGTGGGTGGCTGCCAAGCTCACAGCCCCCAGGGAAGAGAGAATAGTAAGAGATAGTGATAAGGAAAGGGAGCAAGGAAGTGGCGACCCCCCCCCCCAGGGGTGAGTGACGCAGGCAGCAGAGGCCAGAGCTCTGGGTGCATTGCCCTATATAGGCCTGAAGGTTTTGTACTTGGCCTTGACCTCAGGGCTGCCAACTTGGGCACATGGACCCTTGGTTGTGAGGCTGTCCTGGCAAGAAGATGGGGTTGACTCGGTGCTCCCACCTAGCAGGCAGCTGTATGCACAGGTTTCTGGGGTGGAGGTGAGGGTGGGGTGGAGGAGGTGACCACATGTTGAAAGCTCCCTATGTGCCAGGCACAGTACTAACTCATTTAATCTTCACAGCAACACATTAAATATTAGTAACTATGGCTATCCCCATTTTACAGACCAGGAAACTGAGGCCCAGATATGTTAGGTAACTTGACTAAGGTCCCCAGCTGGCAAGTAGCAGAGCTGCGATCGGAACCCATTCGGTCTGCCTCCAGAGAGCATCATCCTAACCACCGCTCTACTCCACTCTGTGCTGCTTTTCTTCAGGGGCCTTAGCTCAGCAAGTACTTATACGTTCAATAGTGCGATTATATCATGAACGTTGATGTTGACCATGAGCTGGAGGCATGAACCTTGCCTGCTTTCCTGTACTGATTCTCCAGCACCTTGCACACAGTAGGTGCTGATTATGAATTCAAATGAAGGAGTGAGCTAATCAGTCAGTCTTTGAATGAGACTTGCTCTCGGCCCGCCCTGTCTGGGGAGCAGGGCTCGCCTCCTGCCCCTACCCCAGCCAGCATCCCAGTGGGTGCTGATGTTGCCATGGTGACAGTAGGAACATTAGAGCCTGTGCCTCATTCAGGTGGCCTTGTCAGCTCCCTGGGTGTAACCCTTTCTGGCTGTTGGTCCTGCAAATGATTCTTTCCACTGAGCCAAACCGGTTTCGGCCTGCAAATGATTCTTACTTAGCAGGAGGTTGAGGGGTGAGCTTCACACAGAGATATGTGAACAGGAAGTGTGTGTGTGTGTGTGTGTGTGTGTGTGTGTGTGCTGGGGGAGGGTCCTCAAGTTTGAATGAATATGCCCTGGGGGATATTTGCCTGCACGTTTGTTGGAGAAGGTGCCTAGGGCAGAGGAGGGGGTGTTTATATCCTGGGACAGACTCTGGTTTGGGATGGGTAGTGTGGCCATCAGTGGGGGGAGGTGTTGGGCGGGGGTCCCAGTTGAGAGGACCAAGGTAGGCAACCCTATTGTCCAAACTGAGAACCAAGCACATTGTTCGGCAAGGGCCTTCTGGTTTGTGGATGATTTATAGGGAAAATCTTGCAAAGGTAAAAATGGAATCGCATTCAGTTAAACATTTGATAGGTTCTTTTATTGGGAAGAATAAATTTATATGCAAATCTGGAGTGATGGGATGCTGCAGGTAGGAGCTGGGGTGGGGGTGCTCATGCTTGGGGGGGGGGGGGGCTGGGCAGCAGGAGACTCTGAGGCCTTGCCTCTGGGCAGCCCTTCAGCTTGGCATTTAGGGGCTCAGAGCAGCCAGCCCCAAAGGTCCCTGCGATGTCTGTGCTTCACCTCCTCAGTACGGATCACCTGTGATGTGAATGCTTGGTTGAGGGCGGCATCCCCCACTGGACTGTGTCCCTGGTACATTGTCAGAGCTCGATAATTGCTTGTTGAATGGATTAGCTGGTGATGAGCAGATGAAAGCATGCACCCCTTTGTTTCCCCAGCAGCAGAATTCCCAGCTAGAGAAACTTCTTGTATTCATGCACATACAAGCTCCTTGCAGCCCTGTCCTCCTCACTCCACAAACACCATAGGAAGGTACCCAGGTCTGTCCACGGCCACAGGAGGAAACTTTAGACAAGGGGCCCCTCCCACTCCTGGCCCCACATCAGAGGCCCCAAAGCCCAGTCTGAGAGTGACATGAGACCTGAACGGGCTCCACAGGCATCAGTAGCCTCTCCCCTGTTGGGCCAACCTCTGCAGCGGGCTGGGGGCAGGTGCGAACAGGCTTTAGCCACCAAACAGGTGAAAGCTGACCAGCATACGGTTGGCCAAGAACAGCCTCTGTCCTCAAGCCTGGAGGTAGAAGAGGAAATTGTCTCCCCTCTGCCTTTTCCCTATTTCATTCCAGGAATGATATGATCTCCTACTGTGTACAGTCCCTTTACAGCTGGGCAAAGGGAGGAACAGGAAGATATGGCAGCTTCCATGGGTGACCCTTGTATCCACCTGTGTGTGCTGAAGGCCTGGTATCAGTTCCCTCTTGTGGGATCAGTATCTACCCACCCCCTTCCCCAGTCCTGCCTGTCCTCCAGGGCCCAGCTCAAACCACACTTACTGAGTGCTCATTTTGTGCCACAAGCTGTTCCAAGCTTATATATATATATATATGTATATATATATTCATTTCATATTCATATCCATTTAATTCTCATAGCCCTATGAGGCAGACCCATTATTATCCCCATTTCACAGATAAGGAAACCAAGACACAGAGGGTTAGACAAGTTGCCCACGGTCATTCAGCTGGACAGTGGTGTAGGGAGCCAATGCCACCCCTTCCATGAAGCCTTCCTTCTTTGAGCCTCCCCATGTGTGAACAGCCTCCCTCTGCTCCGAACTCAGAGATGCTGATTCTTACGGGGGTCAAAGCTTCCTCGTCAGGCTGCAGGTGCTTTAGAGTCAGAATCCCTGGCCCCCCACAGTGCCGAGCATAGGGCCTGGCCGCGCCGCCTGCCCAGGGGAGTGCTATGTGAATGAATGGCAGTGAGTGGGTGAGTATGTGGATGAACCAACACACTGGTTAGTGAGGAAGAGAGGAATTGGGATTTTCCCAGGTAGACAAGTGAATGCAGCCCGCTGGGAAGGGTTCAAGGGCAAATGCAGGGGCCCAGTGGGCTGGGAGCCTCCACTCTTCAGGAGCATGCTTGCTGCTGGGTGTCAGCACGGGCCAGGGACCTTGAGGGAGAGTTGTCAAAGGCCCTGTCTTCAGGGGCTTTTAGGCTGGGCTGGAAGATCACACCAGCACCCAGGAAGCCACGGAAGAACAGTGGCTACTGCCTGTGGCCGTGTCCTCCCGTGCACTCCCGTGTCCTCCTGTGCACTCCTGTGTCCTCCTGCGCACCCCCGTGTCCTCCCATGCACTCCTGTGTCCTCCTGTGCACCCCCGTGTCCTCCCATGCACTCCTGTGCACTCCTGTATCCTCCCATGAACTCCCGTGTCCTCCCATGCACTTCCGCGCACTCCCGTGTCCTCCCGTGCACTCCCGTGTCCTCCCGTGCACTCCCTTGTCCTCCCGTGCACTCCCGTGTCCTCCTGTGCACTCCTGTGTCCTCCCATGCACCCCCGTGTCCTCCTGTGCACTCCTGTGTCCTCCCGTGCACTCCCGTGTCCTCCCGTGCACTCCCTTGTCCTCCCGTGCACTCCCGTGTCCTGTGTACTCCTGTGTCCTCCTGTGCACTCCCGTGTCCTCCCATGCACCCCTGTGTCCTCCTGTGCACTCCCTTGTCCTCCCGTGCACTCCTGTATCCTCCCATGAACTCCCGTGTCCTCCCATGCACTTCCGCACACTCCCGTGTCCTCCCGTGCACCCCCGTGTCCTCCCGTGCACCTTGTCCTCCCGTGCACTCCCATGTCCTCCCGTGCACTCCTTTGTCCTTCCGTGTCCTCCCATGCACCCCCCGTGCACTCCAGAGCTCTTTGCATCCTCCTTAATCCAGCCTCCATTTTAAGGGACTGCCTCATCCTTAACACCCAAGAGGAGCCTCGGTCCCAGCCCCAGGTCTGCCTGTCCTGGGCCCCAGTCACACCCAGAATGCTTCTCTCCCTTGCAGGGAATACCAACAGCATCTTTGCCCTGGACTACATCAGTGGGGCGTTGACCCTGAATGGTCTGCTGGACCGGGAGAACCCCCTGTACAGCCACGGCTTCATCCTGACAGTGAAGGTGAGAACCTGGAAACCTCCCTCTGGGTAGAGGGGATGCCCACGCCCGTGGTGCCAGCCTCCAGCAGCGTCCAACGTGTCAGCGCCCAGGAAGCACATTGCTTCTGCCCTCTCACCCTGTGCTGATTCCTGGGGCTCATGCCAATGAGTATCAGGTGTCGGCTATGTCAGGGGCCTTGCTGGGGACACAGTAGGTGCTCATCTCGTGGTCCATACTGTTATCCATAATTCAAGTTCGCCGCTGGAGCCACCTCAGGTTCTTATGTTCACCCCATTTCTGGGTTTTGTCCCATTTCTAATTCTCAGGGCTTCCCTGAGGCTATTGCCTTGCTAGGAAACAGCAATGCAGCAGGGAGGGGTGGCAGCCACAGCCCTGCCCTGCCCTGCCCCCCTCCAGCCCCTGCAGCCACCTGCCTCTCCTGGCCAATTTTAATTAAAATCAATGACTTGCTGAGCCATTCCCTGGGAAACCCATTTTGGGCATGGA
Organism: Myotis nattereri; assembly: GCF_964212035.1. Taxonomy (NCBI): domain Eukaryota; kingdom Metazoa; phylum Chordata; class Mammalia; order Chiroptera; family Vespertilionidae; genus Myotis; species Myotis nattereri. Next base: position 18,886,653 of record NC_138088.1, on the reverse strand, counting down.
TCCTGCCTCAGTCATGGGGTCCTTCCCAGCCCCAGCCTTCGACTGGCAGGAGGAGGTGGCACAAAACCTGAGGAGAGAACTCTGAGAAGTAGGCCCTTCCCTTGGTATGGGGAGGACGTTGCAGCCCAGCCTGGCTCCTAACTGCTCTCCGTGACCTTGACAGGGCCTGGGGCAGTGATGGGGTAAGGAGCCCCCTCCCACCACTGGCTCCTTCCTCTCCACCTGATGGGCATGTGTGGGCCAACACGGCCTTTCCACCACCAGCACCAAGCCCGTGGCCCCTTCTCAGCCTTCCTTCCTATGGAGCGGCAGCTCCAATGGGAGAGCTGCTTCCTAGTCCCATGGCAGCCACCAACTCACTGCGGGACCCTGAGCTCGGTTGTCCATCTTTATAGAAAACTAGCTGCCCGGTGCATGAAATTTGTGCAAGAGTAGGCCTTCGCAGCACAGCGGCTGCCTCAATCCCATGGCTGCGGCCCTGCTTTGTCTGGAAGGTCATCTGGAAGGACATCCGGATGGCCATTCAGTCGATTTACATGTTACGCTTTTATTATTATAGATTTTAGGGGGAGGTTCCAAACTGGCCTGTGAATCCAGATTCCTTGGGAGCTGGTGAAACATGCCTAGTCATGGGCCTCTTGCCCAGAGACGCTGGTTCAGAGGTTGGGGTGGGGATGGGAAGGTATTCTGGGGCTTGGGGGCTTTTGTCTAGAGACTGGACACCAAGGCATCTGATTCCATCTACTCCTGAGTCCAATCCAGACCCGCACAGTGCCTAGCACACTGTTCAGTCCATAGCAGATGCTGAATTAAGTCTTGATTACATGACATGCTAGCATAAAAATTCCTGGCCTCCGTTTCACCATCTGCCAAATTGCATACCCTCCCTTTGCCCTGTGATGAGCCCCCAAATCTATCTTATCCTCTCCACCCCACCTCATCCCCTTGGTTCTAGAATCTTACTGCTTGCATTTGACATCTACTGTGGCTGTGTGTCCTTGTACAAGTTACTTAACCTCTCTGAGCCTTGGTTTCCTCATTGGTAAATGGGGATCATTACAATGGGAATGCTAATGATAGGCTCTCCTTCTGGGGCTGCAACCTGGGTATGTGCCCTGACTGGGAACCCTGAGAGGATGAGGTGGGATAATTCACACAGAGCGCTGTGTCCAGCATTGAGAAAACCCTGGGAAATGATGGCTTTTATTGTGATCATGGCTGCCTTCATCCTGAAGTGTTTGTCCTCCATCTGCAGGGCACAGAGCTGAATGATGACCGCACCCCCTCCGACGCCACCGTCACCACGACCTTCAACATCCTGGTTATCGATATCAATGACAACGCCCCAGAGTTCAACAGCTCCGAGTACAGCGTGGCCATCACTGAGCTGGCGCAGGTCGGCTTTGCCCTCCCCCTCTTCATCCAGGTGGTGGACAGGGATGAGGTGAGTCCCTGGAACTATGGCCCATCTAGACCCACCTCCCTGCCTGGGAGAGTCACCTGGTATCTCTGTGCTACAGCCCCGCCCCTGCCGTGTCTGAGGATAAATAAGGCTGCAAAAATCAGTGGTCTCTAACTTTTCGACTACTCCCTACCCCCTGCAAAAAACGTCTGAGTATACACCTCCAGCATGTCGTTATTTATTTAGAAGCTATATGCATGATTGTCCTACTATGTCATTGGCCCTTTCTAGTATGTGCACTATAAAACATACACCAAAAAATAGGCATTTTAAAAGGTAGAGGCTCTTGTATAACTGATGACGTTGGAAGAATGTCTTATTCCTGCTTTCAGGGTAATCAAGTCCCTCCTTTTCTGTGAGAGGAGTGTAAGTGCTTTCAAGGAGATCCAGGCCATAGGAGACCCCAGAGGGGTCTGGGATGCCTGTATCCCCTTGCCCAAGGACCTACCTGGCTGAGGCCAGTCTTAGAAAGAAGGGACTTAGGCTTCAGTGAGGAAGAGGTTGAGTGGGACAGTGGGGAGGAGGCTCTGGGGCTAGGCTGCAGCCCCATGAGCCCTGGCAGGCCCTATGTCACGGGCCATGGGCCACGGGCCACGGGCCAGGCTTGGATGAGGCAGGCTTCTATGTGGATGGCCCCTCTCCCCTGGCCGTCACAGCCACAATTGTCAACAGGACTTCTATTTATTATCGCTGCTCCCCAGCCCACTCAGCTCAGGAATTCCATTAGGTTCCCAGCCCGAGGTCCTTCCTGCAACGACTCCTCGCTTAGGGCTCCTGCACTGGCCTGTCCAGGTCCAGCCCTCTCCTCGCTCCTCCTGCCCCCTCCACTCTGACTGCTCTGCAACTGCCCAGCATGCCTGCCTGCGCCCGCCCCCCCTCCCCCCACCCAGGTGCCCTACCTCCCACATCCCTCTCCTCCCGCCAGCTTCTCTCAGCTGGACACGGTCCCCCGCAAGGACTCAGGGCCACAGGGGCAGACCAGTTCCTGAGTGTGTGTGTGTGTGTGTGTGCTCGCGCGCCTCCATCTCCTGCTAAGTCATTTCAGACCCATCTGTCTGATCACTGAAGTATGTGTTAAGCACCTACTGTTTATACGGATCTATATTTGGCTCCTTGAGGGAGCTCAGGAAGTATAACTCCATGGTCCTTCCCAAGGACCCAAGTGTGTCTACACTTTGAAACATATACAAGCTTTGGCCGGTGTGGCTCAGGTGGTTGGAGCATTGTCCCGTGCACTGAAGGGTCGAGGGTTTGGTTTCCAGTCAGGGCACATACCCAGGTTGCAGGTTCGATCCCAGGTCCAGACGCGTACAGAAAGCAACCGATCAATGTTTCTCTCTTGCATCGATGTTTCTTTCCCTCTCTACCTCTCCCTTCCTCTTTCTCTAGAATCAATAAAAATGTGTCCTTGGGTGAGAATTTATAAATATAAATAAATAGAATAAAACATATACAAAATGTAGAAAGTTTAGAAAGTGGAGATAGGCGGGTATAGCAACAGCCCAGGAGCGCAGAGGCACTGGCACCGGCGGTGGGTCCAGGGCCCAGGGATGCCCAGCGAGGGCTCTGGAGCTCCCTGAGGAAGGGGACGAAGGGCTGGGAGTTGGGAAAGGCTCTCCGACAAGAGGTGGACTAGGGCTGAGCCTTGGGGCATAAATCAGATAGTGAACCGGAGCGCAGGGGCTGGCGGGGTGAGCAGCTGCCCACAGAGAGGCCCAGAGGGAGAAACCTGCAAATGGATGGAGGGACAGGTGGCCACTCATGTGACTGATGCAGGGTTTGTGTAGCGGGCTGTTGGGAAGGTGGGCTGGGACACACCTTAAATGCCAGTCAAGGAATTTGGGTTCAATTTTAGAGGCGACCCAGAGGGGAGGCAGCTCGTGTAGTGTTCGCGGCCCAAGCTCTGGAATCGCATGGGGCCTGCATTCAAGTCCCGCCTTGCCGTTTGCTAGTTCTGTGTCCTTGGGTGAGTCATTGGCCCTTTCTAAGCCTCGCTTCACTCGTCTGTGTAAGACCGACATACTCAGGTGCACTGCCGTTCCGTTGGTCCCTGCAGCAGGGAGGGGAGGGCTGGGGGGTTAAGCCCCGGCTCCTCTATGCTTCGTTCCAGAGTGGACCCATCCGCCAGAACTGGCTGCATGCCCCACCTCGCTGCCAGAGGCTGTGGGATGTGGGGAAGCAGCCATCAATCTGTGTCTGCCACAGGGGTTACCAACAAGGATATGGAGGGGAGGAGCCCCGGGATTTGTGCAGAGGACCTAGTGCAGTACCTGCCACACGCACAGGTCTAACCAGAGGGGTTCAGGGAGCATCACCACCAGCAGGTCCCGAACCCCCCAGCCCTGCTCACCGGCCTGGTCGGGGGTGAGGGAGTGGGTTCCAAGGGCACCCTGACCCCTTGGGTTTTATCTCAGGCTCTTTGCTGGAAGCCCTTTCTGAGGCATCTACAGGAATTTGAGGGGTGTCTGGGTACAGCCTCCCTCTAGTGACGGCTCCCCACCCAGGCACAGGCACCAGCACGCCTGCTGTAGACAGGGGATCCAGCACAGCGAGGGACCGTTCCCCTCTTTTCCCCAGGGAGTTGGCCAGAGTCTCTGACAGTGGAGGACTGGCCTCCTCCCCACAGGGTTCCACTTCTCCGGGGCACAGTGAGGTGCAGGAAGAGAACTATCCCGGAGGAGCCGCAGCCCCAAGGCCCAGACTGCCCCACCCTAAGGTCGTCTCATCCTCCAGGCTCCCAACAGAGCTGCACCCGCACCACCCCCACCCCAACCCCACCCGCACCACCCCAGTGTGGTCCCGGGCTGCTTGCTAAGTACGAGGGAGGGACAAGCTGCTTTCTAAACTGCCTGCGCTCTTTATCTTGGTCGGATGTCTTCTCCACTCGCCAAGACCCTAGAGCAATTTAGGTCTGGACACTTTGCCCTAGGCCAGGGGTGGGCAAACTTTTTGACTCGAGGGCCACAATGGGTTCTTAAACTGGACCGGAGGGCCGGAACAAAAGCATGGATGGAGTGTTTGTGTGAACTAATATAAATTCAAAGTAAACATCATTACATAAAAGGGTACAGTCTTTTTTTTTTTTTTTAGTTTTATTCATTTCAAACGGCCGGAGGGGAGGGCCGTAGTTTGCCACGGCTGCCCTAGGCCCAGCCCCGGGCGCCGGGGGTCAGGCCTCTGGGCCCCAGGCTGGAGTGTTCAGCCCCTTTGCCAACAGGAACAGAAAAGACAGAGGCCACTGAAAACTCTAAGCCAGTGGTTCTCAACCTTCCTAGTGCCGCGACCCTTTAATACAGTTCCTCATGTTGTGGTGACCCCTAATTTCATTGTTACAAATTGAACATAATTAAAGGATAGTGATTAATCACAAAAACAATATGTAATTATATATGTTTTCCGATGGTCTTAGGCGACCCCTGTGAAAGGATTGTTTGACCCCCAAAGGGGCCGTGACCCACAGATTGAGAACCGCTGCTCTAGGAGAACTCAGGCAACTTTTGTAAGAGACTTTCTAGTTGTCATTTCTCCCAGTCTCCTTTCTGATGGGGGAATGCGTCTGTCGGGATTTGTGTCTGAGTTGAAGGTGACTCTGGATTTGCTAAGTGTGGCAGGAAAATGTGCTCATTGAGCAAACTTGGAGGAAGAAGGGGACCCGCATGTGGAGAGGATCACAGGTGTCACAGATCCTGTGGAGCCAGTGGTTCCCCCTTCCGCTCCCCAGGACTGTGATTTGCATTATTCGTGTGAGGATCTAATATCTGTCTCCCGATTAGACGGAACGAGCCATGGGCAGGGGCAGGTCTGCTTTTGCTCACTTCAGAAATACGGACAGTGGGGTTAGGGCACGAGTGAATGACAGTGACCCAGACTGGCCATCGCTCAGGGCTGTTGTGCTGAGGCCCAATTCCTGCCAAGTTTGTGTAGGAAGGGGACCCCAAACGTCCACTTTGGGGCAGTAGAGGGTGCTGATGGCAAACAGCACGGGAGGGAGGCAGCAGTTAGCCCCCCAGTCAGCACTGTGCAGCCAGCATTCCTAATCAGGATGCTAATCTAATTCACAAAGACTGGGTGGTGCCTGCGGTCCTCTCCACTTCCGAGGTTCTACTCGGTGTCTTGCTGCATCTCAGGCTCTGCCGGACCATTCCGGGCGACAAAGGTGCTTGAGAGAGGCCCCTTCTCTCTCCCAAGGACTCCATCCTCATTGTCAAGTCTCCGGGAGTAATTTCTTCTGATTTGCTTGGCTATAGAAAACTCACAGAAGCCAGGGAAGGAAGGGACAGGGTGGGCTGAAACCAACAACAACCCATTTATTCTGGGTGACAGTTGAGATGCAAATAAACGGTTGTAATGCAAATCACACCCAAAAGAAATCTCAAGGCAAAGGCCCCAGGAGTCAGCCTTGGTGTGGGAGCCCATCTCTGAGTTTCAAATTAAAGGCTGCGGCAGCGTTCTCCGTGCCTGGCTGCTGGGCGGTCTCCTGTCCTTCCTCGGGCTCAGGGAAGCCACGGGAAGCGCGCAGCACACTTGTTCGCGTTGATTCCATCCTGTCCGCACCCACCTCCTGCCCCCAACATGTTCTTTGCATTTTCTCCACTTAGTTAACTTTTCCTCTCCTGATCTTGCCTGTGCCTCCTCCCCACTCCCCCGAGTCCTAGCTACAGCTGAGCCGGCCCCAGGCTGTCCTGTTTGCCCATCTACACCGGTGGGGTTATTGGGATGGTTGGAATTTTCCATTCAGCTTTCAAACCTTCTTCTCCTTCGAAGCAAGTGGATTATCTGTGTTCTGCATCCTGCCTCTGAAGGGTGGGGAGGGAGGGGAGGGAGACAGGGAGTGTGGGGGCCATCCATGCCTCCAGCTGCTTTACAAATTCCAGCAACTGGGTGTGCTTTTAAACACCATTTTGCATTATGCACGACCCCTCCCAGTAGCTAAAACTGGGCAGTTTCTCTCACCTGCCTCCAGTCGGGAGCCATCTCTTCGTGGGTTGTGCCTTTCTCCTCAGGAGTTGGGAGCATTGGATCCACTGTATTTCTGCCTCGCTCTGACCCACAGCTTCGCAGGACACGCCTGCTGTTGTCCTTGAGAACATCTTCATGGAGGAACAGGGTTAGAATCGGGAGTGGGGCCCCAGTATCCCCCGCAGAGGCCTCTACTGCCTGGTCCTGGCTGCTTCTGGAAACAGACCTCATTCATTTGCCCCCACCGTTCTGAGGGACTGTATTGAAATTTGCACAGGTCGGGGACGGGGGTGGTTAATGCATTCATTCACTCCACAAACATCACTGTGCACCTGCTCTGTGCCGACACGGGGGACAGTGCTGGACATGGGGCCCCTGGCCTCCGGGAGCTTCTGTGTCGTCCGTGGGGACGCGGAGGAATAAGCACAGCATCGTTGCAGGTGGGAATGAAAGTCAAGAAGCCAGTAGCCTGTGAGTTGTGTGGGCTTGGAGGGGGGGGGGGGGGCGGGACTATTTTTGACTCAGTGGTACAAGGTCTTCCAGGGAGGTGTGGTTAGAGCAGGGGCTGCGTGGTGCGGAGAGGCAGCCATGGGGGCTGCGCAGGGAGGACATTCTCGCTGCAGGTGCTCCCCGGCAGGGGCAGAGGGGCCTGGAAATGGCCCGGCATCTTCAGGGAGCAGAAAAGAGGCCCCTGTGGCCGGGAGCTGAGGAGCGGTCGGAGGCGAGGCCGAAGTCACCACAGACGCGGGCCAGGCCTCGGCAGCACAGGGGGGCGTTTTCCTGTCACGCTGGGCCCAGTGGGGAGCGAGGGAGTTGGCAGGTTCTGAGTCCTCTTTCTTAAGGAGCCATCTGATTGCTGTGTTGAAAGTGGACTGTCAGGGGCCGAAGCAGGTGGAGGTAGGAAAGTCTCCCACACAGAAGCCCCGCGCCTGCCCTGGCCACTGGCTCCAGCAGGTGCTTTCTAGCTCCAGCCCGAGGCTCTCGTGCAGTTTAGCCATTTCCTCTTCAGGCGGCTGCAAGAAGCCAAGGACCCCAGTCCCCTTATAAGGAAACCTGAGAAGTCCAAGAAACTGCCTTCAGAGCTCTTCCCAGGAGGACGCGGAGTAGCCGCCTTGAGTCTTTGTGACAGAGCCGCCCCCCCCCCCCAACCCCCAGGTAGAATTGGCTCAGGATTTTGGACTCTGACCACAGTATTCTGCAGCCAGACCTCCCCAGCAGCCCATTGGAGGTGGTAGACGAAACACAGAAGCCAGGCCCCACCACAGAGTGACTCCAGGCAAGTCATGCTCCCATCCTGCCCGGCCGGTGTTGTCCAGTGGTTGAGCCTCTACTTATGAACCAGGAGGTTGCGGTTCGATTCATGTTCAGGGCATCCTTTTGGTCCAAGAGGAGGGGAGGGTGCCACCTGACGTCCCTCCTCACTGCCGCCCCGACGTCGGCTCACCCTCCCTTCCCAAACTTGCTCCAGCGGCCTCTGCTCCCCACTTGGGGCCGGGGGCCAGGCACTTCTGTGGGCCTCGTCTCCCACCAACCTCTCCCAGCTGCCCATGTGCTTGTTTATCGGGTCCCACAGGTTAGGGAGAGAGAAGCAGCTGGAGTGGTTCAAACCAGGGCTTTGAGGCCGGACTGCCTGGGTTCAAATCCCGGCTCTGCCACTTTTGATCTGTGTGACCTTAGGGAACTTACGTATCCCCTCTAACTCGGTTTTCTAATCTGCGAAAGGGAAACAGTAATAGTACCTGCCTCACACGCTCTCATGAGGATTAAATATCAATATGTGTCCTTAGAACAGTGCGAAGAGCCCTTGAAAAGCGCCCTGGAACGTTTGACTGCTTGTATTGTCCCCAGCCCTGAGAGCTACTATATATGTAATGTCGTGTCCTTTCCAGAGAGGAGGCAGGCAGGGCTCAGAGAGCTGAAAGGGCTTCCCTGAGCTCGCACAGACAGTGGGCCTCAGGGCTTGGCCTCGAACCTCAGTCCTGTGCTTCACGCATGTGTTGCGGGGCTCCCCATTCTCCTCAGAAGTTTCCAGCGTGGCCTGGGGGAGGCAGAGGGGGAAGGCTAGGCAAGGAGGGGCGCCTGCCCGACAGAGGTGAGCGGGGACGCATCTGTCAGGAGCTAATTCCTGTTGCAGGCAGGAGATGACACAATTCATTTGTTTGAGGGGCAGAGAAAACACAGAGAAGATGAGCCCCCTCCCCAAGGAGAAAACATCACCAATAAATAAATGAAAGAGCAAATGACGGGAGAAAGGCCATGTTCCACAGCGCGGGGGGTATCACAGGGATGGGCAGCGGGAGCGGGCCAGCGAGGAGGGGAGGGGGTTTCTCGTTCTCCTGCTCATCTGGGCGGCGCTGCTTTTATCCATCACCCTCCCTTTCCACTCCACGTGCGCTCCAGGCCCGTCAGAGAGCCCAGCCCGCAACCTCGTGTTTATTTACATTTAATTTCGCATTTGTTCCCGTTGGTCCGTCTGTCCAGCCTGCAGTTTCTCGGGCCCTCTCCTGGCGCGGCCCTCAAGGTTGTGTGGCTGCCGGCCTCTTCCTGTCAGCCAGGGGTCCCGACCCGGGAGAGGGGGCCCATGGAATCCCCAGGCACCCATGACTCTGGACGGAGAAAACTGCATCTTTATTTTCACTGACCTCTCACTGACCTTGAGCCACGCCCTTTAAGTATGAAAAAATGGCATTAGTGGCACCTGTGACTTTGACCCCAAGAGAAATTGCAGATATTTTCACCTATTACAGGTGTCCCAGGGATCTCAAAATGCCATTCACATGCATCACTACTTTGAAATTACAGCATATATTAGGCCCAAATCTCATTGTCTCATGCATTAAAAAGCACATGATTCTACCATAATACCCTTTAAAAATACTTCGATGACTGTATTTCAAAATAATTAGTCGACTTTGTGGGTTTGTTTTACGTTATACAATTTAAAATGTTATTCTGAGAAGGGGCTTCCCCATACTGTCGCAGGGGGGGGGGGTCTGTGGACCCAAAAAAGATGCCATCCTCTTGAACCCCTGTGCTCACTGACTGCGAACCTCAGCCGGTCCCTCCTCAGCTGCCTCTCTCCGGCCCACATTTCACTGCTCTGAGTTGGGGTCTGGGCCACACATCCCTGTGGGGTGGGGTGGGGTGGGGTGGGGTAGGCGAGGGTGGGAGCAGGGAGGACATTTGCTCCATGTCACACACTCAGCTGGGGGTCCATTTTCCCGTTCCGGACCCTCCAGGCCACCGCTCAGCTGGGCCCCATCAATCCACCGCCAGCACCTACTTTTCAGTAGAGTCACGGGAAACATGCCTCCCGGCCACCCCAGCGAGCAATTCCAGCTGCTCACTCATCCACCCGGCTGACACCCAGGGCCGGGACCTCTGCTTCCCAAAGCGGCCTGAACTAGAACCCAACCCTGAGAAGCAGGGACGAGAGGGCAGGGCTGGCAGCCAGCGTCCATGGCGGCAGATGTAGGCTCCTGCCCTCTGTGCATGTCTGATGCTCAGGTATCCAGGCCCTTCTTTCCCTCCTTCAGGGAGGGAGCTGGGATCTGGCCGGAAATCACGAACCTCCCCCTGAGGCCCCCCGGAGGTACAGGGAAATGATGAAACGCCTCTCACACGCTGCACCTCTCACCCAGGGAAGGAAAGCAGAGAGGAGGTGGTGGGAGGGCTGATCGCCATCCCCCCAGCCAGAGTGCCCACCCTGGCGGCTCCTGTTTCTCTGCGGCTCTGCGGGTTCTGCGGCACAGTGTCCACCCAAAGCAGCGCCAGCTGAGCCGGTCCCTGGACTCCGGGGGCCTGGGTGAGCCCCACTGCATTGTCCCCGCCCGCCTCCTCCCTGGTGGTGGGCAGGGTCCGTTGGCCAGACCTGTTGTCTCAGCTTCCGCTCGCATTTCCAGGGTTTCTCCCCCAAGATTAGGCTCTCCCCCGGAGAGGATCTGCCCACTTCCAAGCAGCCGCTCTGGAAGGGAAGCCAAGGGGAGCGGGCAGCCCTGCCTGTGCTTTTCCCATTAATTTCTCCCCAGTTGGCTTCGCTGAGGCTCTTACGGTGACGACGATGAGTATGAGGATTTGTCTGTGCGTGGCTGCGTCCCGTGGAGTGATTCCTCTCTTCGTGCTAAGCCCCAGCCTCCCTGAGGACCAGAGGGAGCCCTCGGCAGGGCGCAGACACCTCCTAATTCGGTCTCGTTCGTAATCTAATGAGCGTGCTGTTTACACCGGCCCACGCCCCGGCGAGGTGTGCAGCAGGCAGCCCATTTGGCAGCCCTGGCGCCAGGGCCCGTTCTTCACCCGCTCCCGCCCCAGTGCCCTCGGCTCAGACCCCCGGCAGCTGGGGGTCACCTTTCATATGGGATTTGGGGGTCAGTCCCCTCTCACCCAGCTCCCTGGCGGTGGTCTCCTTCCCCATGCCCACCACCCCCCACGCTCGTGAGCAGGACGGGATGGGTGGGAGAGAGAGGGAGTTATCGTGGGAATCACTCCCTAAAACAGCCGTGGGCAAACTACGGCTCGCGGGCCGGATCCAGCCCATTTGAAATGAATAAAACTAAAAAAAAAAAAGACTGTACCCTTTTATGTAATGATGTTTACTTTGAATTTATATTAGTTCACACAAACACTCCATCCATGCTTTTGTTCCGGCCCTCCGGTCCAGTTTAAGAACCCATTGTGGCCCTCGAGTCAAAAAGTTTGCCCACCCCTGCCCTAAAAGCAGCGGCTGGCCTTCCTGCAGATCCCCCCTGGGAGCCGAGCAGCTAACAAACCTCACTCTCCGTCCCTCTTCCTCTCTCCGTCGCCTCTTGGCTGGCTCATGCCCACCATGGTGCCCCTTCACCATGGGCACCACTGAGCCCAGTCCCACCCGAGAACGTGGTTTCTTCCTCCCACACTCCCTCTCCCCGCCCCCTTTGCCACCTCTCGCAGTGCCCCTGACAGCAGCAGCAGGTGGTGTGTTTTGACTGTGCCCCTGTCTCACAGGGTAACGCTAAGCACAGCCACTGGGAGTTGTGCCCGTGTCTCGCCCCATCACTGACCGTGGGCTGGGAAACACCCTAATCAACTAGAAACAGGGACTGGAGAGTCCCACCGGGCAGCTGTGGCGAGGGTGGGCCACCCAGGAGGGCACAGAGCCCGCTCCCCAGAGCCAGCACCCTGTCCTGCCCGCCTGGGCACCTGCCGGCTCCGTGCCCTGGGATGGGGCGTCAGTGCAGGACCTGGCGGGCGGGGCAAGAGGCACTTCCTGGCAAAGCAAGGTTTCACGGTGGTGGTGTCACTGCCCATGAAGGCACAGGGCAGAGACCTTCCCTTCCCCATCCCCAGACCTCAGTTTCCATCTGTCGCCCACTTCCTTTGAAAAAGGAATGGAGAGGAAGAAGGAATTGTTGAGCTCGAGGGCGCCATATGTTGACAGCGGGTTAGCCGGTGCTGAGCAGGCTTTGCTCCTTTGCCCTGACTTGCGCCCTGAGTCTGGTGTCAACAGGGATAATCTCTGCTCTGCTCTCATGAGCAAAGCGAGGCTCAGAGAGGAACCTCCTCATAAAGTCACAGAGCAGCACAAACATGCGCAGCGTGAATGAACACAGGCTGGGCGCGCCCAGGCCTGGGGCGGGAAGTGAGAGATGCCCTGTGGGCTCTTGAATTGAGCGGGGAGGTGGAATCCACCCGTTCCGTTCATTTACTCAGTAAGTATTTGTTGAGCAACTCCTCTGTTCTGGATGTGATTCTAGGTTCTCTTCCTAAGTGAGCACAACAGCCCAAGTCCAGGCCGCAGGCAGCTGTGGTCCAGGGTGGAAGACTAAAGAATAAAACAAGTAAATACATGGGTGCTGTTAGGTGGTGTGTGAGCCAGGGGGGAAATAAAGCAAGGCGAGGGCTGTAAGGGAGCCCTGGGCGGGGCCGGTGTCAGTGGGAGCCCCTCTGATAAGTGGCATTTGAGAAGAGACCTCAGTGAGGTGGGGGCGAGCCATGTGGATGTTGGGAGGAAGAGCATTCTAAGCAGGATGGACAGCAAGCACAGTGGCCTGCACATCAGTGAAGGAAGAGAGAGGAGGCCAGACCCGCTGGGCACTGTCAGGGCTTGGCATTCTCAGGAGGGAGGCAGGCGCTCCCTGAGCTAGTGACTTGATCTGAGTGACATTTCAAAGGGATACTCTGTGTAAACAACCCGATGCCCATCAGCTGATGAGTGGGTAGAACAGAATGTTATCTCACCACACAGTGGAATATTATTCCACCACTAGAGGCCCGGTGCACGACATTCGTGCACTGGGGGTGGGGGTCCCTCAGGCCCACCTGCGCCCTCTCACAGTCCGGGAACCCTCAGGGGATGTCCGCCTGCAGGCTTAGGCCTGTTCCAATGGGTCCTTAGCGCTGCCACAGAGGCAGGAGAGGCTCCCACCTGGCTTCTGGCTGAGCGGCACTCCCCCTGTGGGAGCGCACTGACCACCAGGGGGCAGCTTCTGCGTTGAGCGTCTGCCCCCTGGTGGTCAGTGTGCATCATAGCGATGGGTCGTTCCACCATTCAGCTGATTTGCAAATTAGCCTTTTATTATATAGGACTAGCCCAGCCTGTGCCCTCTCACAGTCCGGGATCCCCTCACAGTCCAGGATCCCCTCACAGTCTGGGACCCCTCGCTGCAGGCGGGAGAGGCTCCTGCCATGCCGTTGCGCTCACTAGCCATGAGCCCGGCTTCTGGCTGAGTGGTGGTCCCCCTGTGGGAGCACACTGACCACCAGGGGGCAGCTCCTGCATTGAGCATCTGCCCCCTGGTGGTCAGTGCGCATCATCGTGACCGGTCATTCTGGTCATTCTGCTGTAATGGTCGCTTAGGTTTTTATTATATTGATTATGGTAGTGAAGTACTGACAGATACTACCACATGGGTGAACCTGGAAGACATTGTGTGCGGTAAGAGAAGCCAGACTCAAAAGGCCGCATCATGTATCATTTTATTTGTATGAAATGTCCAGAAAAGGCAAATCCACAGAAAGGAGTCAGGTGAGTGATTGTAGGGACCAGGGGAGGCGGATGAGGCGTGAGCACTCACGGGTGTGGGGATTCCTTTTGGAGAGATGAAAATGTTTGGGGATCGGAGAAAGGTGGTAATTGCAATATCATGAATATACTAAAAACCCCTGAATTTGTATGCTTTTGATGTTAAAACAGTGAATTTCATCTTTAACTAACAAATTTTTTAAAAGAACACTCTGGCTGCCCAGGGTGAATAGACAGTACAGGGCAGGGCGGTGACTGGGAGGGAGGGCGGAGATTGGAGGCGCTGCGGAGGGTGCAGTGGTCAGCTCCTGGGCAGGTTTGAAGGGAGAGGTAGGAGGATCTGCTGATGTGTGTGGGGGGTGGCGTAGGAAGGAGGTGAGAATGGCGACGCAAGGTGTTTGACCTGAGCAGTTAGAAACATGGAGCTCTTACTTGCTGAGATGGAGAAGCAGTAGGTTTGGAGGGGAAGGTGGGATTCGTGGTTCGCTTTCAGCATATTATGTGTGACGTGCTGCCAGACACCCCATGGAAGTGCTGAGACGGCAGAGGGGTGTGCTGGTAAGGATCCACTAGGCCAGTGGTCAGCAAACTGCGGCTCACGAGCCACATGCGGCTCTTTGGCCCCTTGAGTGTGGCCACGAAGTTTCAATTGCACTGTACGTGTGCGCCCGCACGTGGTATTTTGTGGAAGAGCCACACTCAAGAGGCCGCAGTTTGCCGACCACAGCACTAGGCAACTCTGGGGTGGGGGAGGGGCTCCTCAGTTGTAGCTTTTGTGGATTTCTATGGTGTAGATGCTCCTACCACAGCCCAGCTCCAGCTGCCAATGTGACCTCACTGGCTCTCCCAGATGCTGGAAATCTAACAGGAGCCTCGACGAGCCAAGCAGGCTCCAGCCACCACTCTGTGGCTCTGGCTGGAGATGGGAATGTAAGCGTCGCCAGGCCAGCATCTGGATTGTATATGAAGCCACAGGGCTATGCCTTAGCCGGTTTGGCTCCGTGGATGGAGTGTCAGCCCTCAGACCGAAGGGTTCCAGGTTTGATTCTGGTCAAGGGCATGCACTTCAGTTGCAAGCTCCATCCCTGGCCCCAGGTCAGGGTGTGGGCTGCCCATCGATATTTCTCTCTGTGTGTCTCCCTCCCTTCCTTCCACTCTCTCTAAGAATCAATGGGAAAATATCCTTGGGTGAGGATTAACAAAATTTAAAAATAATAAAGCCACAGGTCTAGCTCGGCTCACTGCAGTGGGTTGTGGGTGGAGCAGAGAGCAGCGCTGGGGCTGAGCAGCCCTGGGATCCCCGGTGTCAGGGGAGATGAGGATGAGCCAGTAAAGACACTGAGAAGGAGCTGCCCCTGAGGTAGGAGAGGACTGAGAGGGAGCACTAGGCGGCCGGAGGGGGATGGAGGCAGTGGGAGCACCGAGCAGGACTCAGATGAGGGAGAAGGCAGCCTGCCCTAACTTCCAGCCCTAGTTGTCAATTAGCATGTGAATCTGTGATTACGTTTCTGTTTTCAGCATAATGGCTCTTAATTGCCCTCATTAGGGAATGTCCAAATCCTCTAAGATTTACAGAGCAGGCTGACCAGGCTTTTTTTCTTTTTTTTTTTTTTAAATCCACTTGACCCTCTCCTCCCACCTGCCTTAATGCCCTCCCCTGGCACACCCACGGCTCAGCCCTGAGAGGGAGCAGGGCTCCCCCAAGCTCTGTGGCCCATGCCGCTGCAGTAACTCGGTCCCATGCCCATAGGGATGGACTGTGCTTGGGTAAGCAGACCGCTAAGGTGAAGTGAGAATCAGGGGCTCTCCAAGGCAGGTGAAGCAGCCAGTCCCAAAGGCTGCATCCTGTGTGATTCCATGACACTCTCCAAAGACAAAACTAGTGATGGAGGACCGATCGGTGGTGAGCAGGGGTTTGGGGAGCAGAGGAAATTGTAGAGGGAGAGCATCGCAGAGTTCTTGGGGTTAAGGGGCTGTTCTGTATCCTGGTTGTAATGAGGGCAACACAAATCCATCCATGTGTTAAATTCATAGAACTGTATACCCCCAAAATGTCTATTTCACTGCATGTTAATTATAAAAATTACCAATTATTGAAGGCCTCTCCCCTCGCCCAACCTTCCACTCCCGCCATTTCCCCACCCGAAGGTGAAGTGACAGGTTCCAGCATAAATAGCAGCACTGGTGGACTTTCAGACCCAGCGCCACCCTTCTCTCCCTGTCATTTAATTGTGCAAGTATGCGATACACACCCTGCTGTACAGCCAAAGAGGGAGGCTGGAGGGCATGGAATGCCAGATGAGTTTGAACCTCATTCAGCAGGCAATTGGGAGCCATTGATGGTTCTTGAGCACGAATGATATCCTCACCACTGTGCTTTGGGTTGGTTAATCATGAAGACAGTGACCAAGGGTAATAGCAGACAAAATGAATGGTCAGGGCTGCATGTGGGGTAGGTGGGAAAGGCAGTGGTTGGAATGAGGCTAGAGTGTGGATCCCAGAGATGGGAGGGGCAGGCTAGAAGGAGGACAAGAAGATGGGAACTGCCAACATCTGCCATTACTCTGCTGGGCAGCGGCCAGGCCTTGCTGGTTTCGTCTTTACCTCATATTGGTTCCTTAGCTGGGTGCCCTACTCTCTCTCTCTCTCTCTCTCTCTCTCTCTCTCTCTCTCTCTCTCTCTCTCCTCTCTTTCTGATTTGTCTCTATTAGTTTCTCTTAGAATCCGATTATCTCTCTTGCCCCCCCTTCTGTACTTCCTCCTTTCTCTGTCTTCTCTCAAATTTTTCTCACACCCACACATTCACAGATACACTCATGTAGCTCGTTCATTTATGCATTTATGCCTCTGTCCATTTAACTATAGTTATTGTTTAGCGAATGCATGCGTACCTTGAGAGGCGTGGACTTTATCAAGCAGGAGGGACTCTCTGCAGGCCTGGGCAGCTGTGCCTGAGTTTGACTCTGGGATGCCCAGTGGTGGCTGAGTGACATGTGGGGCTGTCTCCAGGCATAGTCATCCATCTGCCTGGGGCTCAGCACCCTGACTCAGCCCAGGACCCATTTCTTAGGGCACGTGTGGTGTCTTTGTCCACAGGGAAGGGGACCTGAGTCGGGGCCGCTTCACCTGGCGGAAGGCTAGGAAGGGAGATGAAATTGCCCACTTTCTTCTGGCTCCCAGGACCGCAGGACTCCCAGGTTCATGGCCTCTAAGTGGTCATGATCTCTATCCTCCAGGCCTCCTGAAGGCCGTGGAGCCCTCATTTGAAAGGCAGCCCAGAGAGCAGATAGTTTACCTGAGGTCACAGAAGCACGTCAGCTCCGGTTCTCTCCTCCCCTCCCACCGCTCCAGCCTCGCAGCCCCCCGCCACGCAGAGGCGCAGGAAGATGGATTGGCTGGTGGAGAGGCAGCAGAATACAAAGTGGTGGGATTAGCAGCAGGCAGTGTCCCCCTCCTGATTTCCATAAAGCGGTTAGATTTCTTTGCCTGGCCACACATTTCTCTCTCTGTGGGAACAGGGAAATAGTTTTAGCATGGTAAGTAGACAGAGCCAGGCAGCTGCCGCATGCAAGGCCCAGCTCCTAGCTCTGCACCAGCCCCTCCCTGCTCCTGTCAGAGGCCCCTAGAGGTCCTGGGCAGAAGGCACAGCGTGGGTGCCCCTCAGCCAGCCATCGAGACTCCTCCCGCAAGGCCCTGTCCCTCAGATCAGGTGTTCCTCCCCAGACAGAAGGGACCCCAGAGAGACGGAGGGACAACTCTGGGCTTGGAGCAGCCTGGGATGCACAACCTTTTTCCTGCAAATTGGACTCTCCTCCCTGCACCACTGAGAACACTTATACCCCACTTTAGCCCCCTCCCAACCCCAGCCCAAACTCCAGGGTGGAGTTTGACAGCAGAGTGAAGGAGGGGGTTGAAGCCAGGTATGGGGGTGAGGACCACGTCGATCAGAATGCTGGTCAGAATGTCAGACCTTCACCTCAGAAAAGCGGCCACCTGTGTTGGGGGTGCACCTGGGTTACCAGGCGGGTCCACGAGGAAGGAATTGCTAGGCTTTCCACTTGGGGTAGGTGCCTTGCAAATAGGGGCACGTGCAGGAGGGAGAAAGGGAAGGCAGCGGGGGCGTGGCCTCACTTCCTTGGGATCTGGGGGGAGTGGAACATGTTGTCCTGGAATGAAGAGCTCAAGCCTCATAAATCCTACGTGGCCCCCTCTGTCCTCTGTGTGGATTACCAGACCAGGTGACTGTGACAGCACCCTGTGTGTGTGGGCCTGGCAAGGTCCCTGTAACCCAGGCCCTCCACGTAAAGCTGGCCTTTGGCCACGCCCACAGACACTGTTAAGGGGAGCCCAGCCCTCCTGGCCAGTCCCCCTCACACCACTTTGTTTCAGACAATACCCACTGGGCCAGAGCAGCCCAAAGATCGACTCCTCCCACAAATGGCTGTTCACTTGGGGCAGAGAAATGGGGTCACAGTGGCTGGTTCCAACTCTGGGGGTGGGTACAGGTAGCTTTGCCGTACCCGGTGTACTCAGGTAGCAACTAACCCAGGGGTGGGCAAACTTTTTGACTCAAGGGCCACAATGGTTTTTTTTTTTTTGGTTTTTTTGGGGGGTTTTTTGCATTTTTTTTTTTTATTATTAGTTAAGGTATTACAAATGTGTCCTCATCCCCCCCTTTAACCCCCAACCTCCCCCCCACACACAAACTCATGCTCCCATCCCCCCGTTGTCCATGTCCATTGGTTTGGCTTATATACATGTATACAAGTCCTTCTGTTGATCTCTTCCCCTTACCCCCGCCCTCCCCTACTTTCCTTCTGGGGATTGATAGCCTGATCGCTGTTTCTCAGTCTTTGGATCTGTCCCTTTTCATCAGTCTATGTTGTTCTCTATAATCCACAAATGAGTGAGATCATGTGGTATTTATCTTTCTCTGACTGGCTTATTTCACTTAGCATAATGCTCTCCAGTTCCATCCATGCTGTTGCAAAAGGCAAGAGTTCCCTTTTTTTTAACCGCAGCATAGTATTCCCACAATGGGTTCTTAAACTGGACCGGAGGGCCGGAACAAAAGCATGGATGGAGTGTTTGTGTGAACTAATATAAATTCAAAGTAAACATCATTACAGAAAACGGTACGGTCTTTTTTTTTTTAGTTTTATTCATTTCAAACGGGCCGTAGTTTGCCCACAGCTGAACTAACCCCTCCCCAGCCAGGACCCACCCAGAGCAATGGCCACAGGGCTGAGCAAGAGCCGCTGGTCAGTTGTGCACCTGCCTTCTCTGGTCAGGGTTAGGCCTGTGTGTGAGCTGGAGGAGGCCCTGTGCCCCTGAGGTCAGCTCAGCCTTTGGGGAACACCTGTAGGACCCGGGGTAGCGTGGTTGGAACTAGATGCTTAGAACCCCTTGTTTACCACGCCAAGTGCATGACCTCCAGGCCTGGGCAGTGGTGCCAGTTGACCCCTACTAGGCTCTCAGGCCCAGCGGGTAGAGCTGGGGACCAGCTTGCCTGGTTTGCCCGAGACTGCCCAGGTTTTAGCTCTGTATGTTCTAAGTCCTGGGAACCCTCTCAGTCCCAGGCAAACTGGGACAGCTGGTGCCCCATCGTCTGATTCAGGCCTGAGAGGGGGCCCGCTCCCAGAGCAGAGAAACGGAGGCTCTGAGCCAAACAAGCCTGGAATGTGGAAAAGAGAGAGCAGGGCTGACCTACCACCTTCGACATGGGCTTTGCTGGGTCCCTGGAGTTGGGACTCAGCCTGGAAAATGGGGAGGAGGCAAGGGGAGAGTGGCAAGGAGAGAGGCAGGTGGTCAGGTGTAGCTGGGCTTGGGAAGTGTGAGTTTCCCATAGTGCACTGTGGTGCAAATTGGGAAAATAGAATTTGAAAGCACCTGAGCCTCATTTAACTTAGTGCAAGTACCCAATGCACCTTATAATTCATTTCCCAGAAGAGCTGGGGCTGGCTGACAGGCCAGCGGACAAGATCCTTTCTGAGGGGGAGGGGAGGGGAGGTGCGCAAGTGCAGGTGAAGTGCACCTGCCCACCTTGCACCCCTTCTCTAGACACGCCCTCTATACACACGACCGTGTGATGAAATTGACAGCTCTCTAGTATTCTTTCCCCAAAGTGCCAGATGCCAATCGGATTGAATTAGATTTCACAAGGGTTTTTGCAATACATGGAATTCACCGGCAAATTACTCTTAAAGAGGGAAAATCAATCATTTGGAGCAGAGATAAGCTGAAGGCAAGGCAGCCTGGGATTGATCCCGTCTGTGCAGGCGTGTGTGGAATCCAACAGATAACCTGGGAGAGAGGGAGGGGCAGAGGGAGGGGGTCTGGCAGAGAGGGACAGGCACAGGGAGGGGGCGGGGGGGGGGGAGGAAAGGGGGCAACAAGAGGAAGAGAGAAATAATGGAGGTAGATGGTAAAGAAGAGAGGGAGAAATGGAAAAGAGAACGGTGACAGGGAAAAGAGCAAGAAGAAGAGGGAGAGAAGAAGGAAAGAGGAGAGAGGGAAGAGAGGAGAGGCCTTGAAGGAAAGACAAAGATGAAAAGAGTAAGAGAGAAGGCACAGAGAGGCAGAGGAGTGGGAAGCAGGTATCAGTGGTTCTTAGAGAGTCCCCCAGTCCGTACGTCCCATGTGTAGATCAGGAAACTGAGGCCCAGAGAGAACACAGGGTTTGCCCAGTCACACAGGGAGGCACGGCAGATCCAGAGAAAACGGGGTCCAGACCTTAGGCCCATGCTGCTCAAGGGCCCAAAGCACAGAGGGGCTTGCGAAGGGCCTTAGGTGGGCAAGAGCCTGAAGTGAGGGCTGTTCCCTTCACTCTGGTGCAGAAAGTGTAGCCGACTCCCAGGTGGAGAAACCGAGGCGCTGATGGCTGGACAAGCCTGGAATGCACCAGAGAAGGAGCAGGGCTGAGCTACCACCGAGTGGCATGGGCCCTGAGGTCCTGGAGTTGGAATTCTATGCCCAGGAACAGGAGGAGATGGGAGAACAGAAGACAGACGGTGGTCCCTTACCCAGGACTTGCCCATGATGTGCCAGCATCAGTTCTCCTGGACTCTTGAAACTTGGGGGTTGAGGCAGTGTTAGGGGCCAGTGACCACCACAGGGCTCCTTCCCATCATCTCCTGGAGTCTAGCTTCACAGTGGGTCACCTGGTGCACTGAGCATGGGAAGCTGCCCGGGGGGGGGGGGAGGAGCAGGGCCAGAGAAACGTGCCCCCCCTTAGGTGTGGGGGTCTGGAGGGAGAAGCTGCAAGCTTTGAGGTGGGGAGTGAAGAGAGGCCGGCCCTCTGCCTAAGGTTCACTTGGGCACGTCTGATTGGGGTTAATTGAGTGAGAGGAAAGACAAAGGAGTGATAAGGAATCTTCAGTAGCTTTGATTTTCTCTGTCAATAGCATGGATTAGACCAGCAGAGCACTGGCGGGAGGGAGAACTAGGGCCCCTGCCCAGGAGGGGGGCTCCCCTCATCCCCACGCACATCCAAGCCTTTGCGCGCTCTCATTCCTGGCCAAGGTGTAGAAATCAGCCCCCCCGCCCCCTCCCTTCTAGATCAACAATAACTCTCCTTTATTGAGCACGTGCTCTGACCCAGGCATTTTACTGAGATTTTGCAGCTCACCCACAATTGCCCTATCGGGCAGCCCTTATTCTGCCTTATCTTGCAGAGGAGGAAATTGAGGCTCAAGGAGGTAAAATTCTTTGGGCAAAACCACACCGCGGAAACGGGCAGTGCCCAAATCTGGGGTCAGGCCGTGTGCTTTCAGCCAGCACTGAAGCTCAGGGCTTCGCACCCTGGCATCACTGGTCACGGGCTCCTCCCTGGCAGGCCTAAGTTCTGAACAGGGCTTCTGTGAGGGTGACACTACTTTGGGGCCCTTCTCTGCACTGCAGGCCCCCTGCCCTGTTCCCAGCTTGGGCTAAGGGTGCCCCACCAGCCCACAGCACTCCGTGGGTGCCTCGGGAGATCCCCGGCCCATCTCCGTCTTGATGCACAACTGCACAGCCCGCCCCCATGTAAAGACCGCCTTGGCCCTTGCTGCCTTCCCTTGTCCACCTGGCATTTGCATGACCCTGGTCTTTCTTCTCCCGTTAAAAGGAGCTAAAGGCACATCATAGGGTGGGGTGAGGGTCCCCTAGCATTTGGGGTACAAAGGAAGAACGCATTCCAGGCTCTCAGAACATGGTGGGGAAAGCAGTGACCTGCTTCTTACTCCTGCGGCATGTCCCTCTCCCTACTTCTCAGATGAGGGAACTGAGGCTGCAGGAGGGGAAGTGAGCTGCCCAAGGTCACACAGCTAGGAAGATGCGGGGCCTGTTCCCACCACTCGCTCCACTGCCTCACACCACTGAGTCACCAACCAGCTACCGCCCTGACCCAAAGTCAGGAGAGAGAGCATCGCCGTGGGGCTAAGTGGTGCCTCCGTCAGCAGGGCGGTGCATCAGGGTGGGGAGATCCAGGGAGAGCCAGAGGGGTGCAGGAGACATCTGCAGCCTCCACATCTAGGGAAGGAGTCTGGGGGCTGGGCCAGGCCTGCCTCCCTTTGGGGGACTAGGCCACCTGCAGAGGGAAGTGCCAGTGCCCAGAGCCCACAGGCGATGACGGAGAGCCTGCTCGGAGAGCG
The DNA here is from genome assembly GCF_964212035.1 of Myotis nattereri. Classification (NCBI taxonomy): domain Eukaryota; kingdom Metazoa; phylum Chordata; class Mammalia; order Chiroptera; family Vespertilionidae; genus Myotis; species Myotis nattereri. Next base: position 18,864,605 of record NC_138088.1, on the reverse strand, counting down.
TCAGGCCAGGATCAGAGAGAACCCAGGACTCCCCGTGCCAGCCCACCCGCAGGGGCCAACCTTAGGGGCCGTCCTTAATGTAAATCCCATTCTGGGCCTCAGGGTGGTGTGAGCAGTCGGTGAGCCGATGCTTGTGGAAGACCCAGCCCAGAGTAGCCTCTCGGTAAATAGTTGAGAAACAACACTGGGTCCACTCGCGGAGCCACGGAGCCGGTCACTGCAGAGAGAAAGAGGTCGCTCTGGGCAGTGAGCGCCTGCTCTGGCGGCTCTCAGGGCCACCCCTCCACTTCTGGGCGGGGGGAGCCAGGTTTGGGGGAGTGGAGGGACCCAGCCCCTTCTGGCAGCAGCTGATAATGCCCGGCTGTCCTGCTGCCCTCCATGGGGGGTGGCAAGACTTCAGTCACCACAGCTTGCTGCACGGGGTGGGACCAGCGGAGGCGAGGAGTGTCCCTTCCCCTCCGATAAGTAAATAAAGCCAAACCCTCACAGCCCCGCGGCGCTGGCTCCCCAGCCTGATAAGGGGCGGGTGGGCGCTGCTGCTCGGCTCCAGGACCTGCAGCTGCCAGCTATCAGCCTTCTCATCGCGCTCCCAGCTGGAGGAGAATTTAATCCACCGGGTTCCTCTCCACACACCCTGGGACTCCTTTTGATGTTCCTCTTTATCTCCCTTCCCAACAAAATTGCCCCTCATCAGCTCCAAGAGGGCCTCCTGCCTCTCCGCCTCCCTCTCTCCCATCTCACCCCACCAAGCAGCCCCCTGCAGGGCTTGGCAGTGAGGGAGGAGGCCCAGCCAGGCTGGGGACCATAGGGCTGGGCCCTCCACCAGCCCCACTTCCCTACCGTTAGCCTTGCTCCCTGACCTTGGGAGAGGTGCCCTGTGCAGGGTGGGGGCGGGGGAGCCCACAGTGCTCTCCTTAGGGATGTGGAGCAGCGCTTTGCAGTGGGAGGGGCACTGGAGAGGCCAGGAGAGGCTGATTAAGAACTTAGACTGCAGGTCCACTCCTTTGATGGCAGCTGTGCGGCTTGAACAAGTTACCCTCTAGCCGAGGCAGGCTGAGCATTTGAGGGGACTTAGCCAGAAAGTGGCTCTGGGGTCTCAGGCCAGCCCTGCGAGGGTCCCGCAGCTGCAGTGTCAGGCCTGGTGAACTGCTGGCAGGTCCAGGAAAGGGCGCAGACCGCATCCAGTGAGAGAGACCTCCCGGGAAGCCCTACAGGGCAGGAAACCCAGCGCTCAGGCCTGGCCAGGTACACAAGCGGAATCTACACTAGCTCAGCACCCTCTCTGCCTGTGCACGTGATCACAGCTCCAGCACTACCACCTCCCCCACCCCACCCCACCCCCAAGGTTTTAACTCAGCTTTCTCTCTCCAGCTGCTCAGCCACCATATCTGTCTGACTGATCCCCTTCACTGTTCTCAGCCTTGCTCCTTCCCCAGCCTTGCTCCATTCTGGTGATTCTCAAACTTGGGCGTGTATCAGAACACATGGAGGGCTCCTTAAAACAGCACTGGGGCCCTAGCCAGTTTGGCTCAGTGGATAGAGCTTCAGTCTTCGGATCAAAAGGTCCTGTGTTCAGTTCTTGGTTGCGGCTCCTCCCGCCCTGAGCTCTGATCCGGCTCTTGCAGGAGGCAACCAATCGATGTGTTTCCCTCACAGCAATATCTCTGTCTTTCCCTCTCTCTTCCACTGTCCTTAAATATCAATGGAGAATATCCTAGGGAGAGGATCAACACATCACCACCACCACCACCAAACAGCACTGGGCCCCCTCTCCGGGCTTCCTAATTCAATAGAACTGGGCGTGACCCCAAAATTTGCATTACTGACAAGTTCCTAGGCGAACCTTTTGAGCTCGGCGTGTCAGCATCTTGAAAAACCCTAACTTAACTCTGGTGCCATGTTACATATAGAAATTTTTTGATATTTGCAACCATAGTAAAACAAAGACTCATATTTTTGATATTTATTTTATATATTTAAATGCCATTTAACAAAGAAAAATCAACGAAAAAAAATGAGTTCGCGTGTCACCTCTGACACGTGTGTCATAGGTTCGCCGTCACTGTCCTAGGTGATGCTGATGCCAAGGATCCAGGTACCACCCTCAGAGAACCACTGGTCTGCCCTAGTAGCTCTCATCCTTCCCGGGTTGCACAGTAGAATGGACAATCTGGAGAGGGAACAATCTTGATGTCTGGCTGCTTTCTGCCCTTCCCACCCCACAGGTCTGATTTCCTTCATCTCGGTAGCCACATGCGGCTCTTTGGCCCCTTGAGTGTGGCTCTTCCACAAAATACTGACTTCTGCGCGTGGGCCACGAAGTTTCAATCGCACTGTACGTGCGCGCCTGCACGTCGTATTTTGTGGAAGAGCCACACTCCAGGGGCCAAAGAGCCGCATGTGGCTCGTGAGCCGCGGTTTGCCGACCACGGGTTTAGAGTCCCCAGGCGATTTTGATGTGTGGCCGGTGGAGAACTTCCACTCTGCCTCTCTCCTCTGCATCCCTGTGTATCCTGTCTTCCCAGCCCTGGCTGTGCAATGTGGTGCCTTCGGGAGCATCGGAAAAAACAGCTGTCGGGGCTCCACCCTGAGGGACTGTGACACAGTGGCCTTGGGCATCCGTGTTTCTTTGCAGAGCCCGCTGGCAACTCTCTCGTGCAGCCAGATGAGAAGGGCTGCCCTGGTGTGGCTCACGCGTGGCTGCCAAGTTCGCCTTCCTCCTTTGACCTCCGCTGCTCTAGAGAGCATGGAGCACTCCCCATTGCCTGTGGAAGCGATGCGAAAGCCCTCAAGATGGTACCCGCGGTGGGACTTCGGGAGGCCCACAATGCCTCCCATGATCCCAGCAATCAGGCCAGCTTCCCTGCGCGGACCCTTTGCAAATCAGCTCACCTGTGTACTCATCATTAAGTACACAAGGCCCCACTGTACTCCCTCCCAGCTCCATGCCTGTGCTTAGGCAGTGGTTCTCAAAAGGTGGTCTCAGACCAGCAGCATAACATCATCACCTGGAACTTGTTAGAAATGCAATTTACAGGCCCCAACCCAGACCTACGGAATCGGTTTTCCTGGGGGAGGGCAACAATCTAGTTTAACAAAGCCCCCAGGAGGTTCTGATATACCCTAAGGACTAAGAACGTGCTCAAAACCACTTCCTGCACCTGGCATCCCTTCTCTGAGTCCATTTTCCTTTCATTCGTTCCTGAAGCCAGTTCAGAACTCCCTGCTGGGGGCAGCCGCCCGCCGGGCCACCCCCTGGCAGTCTCTCCCCCAAGTGCTCAGTGGTACCAGCTCAGTTTGCTCTGCTAACTCCTATTGCACTGGAGCTGCGTTTGGGAGGCGCCCACATCAGGCCCCGACTCCACTTCTTTTGGCCCGAGGGCACCTCAGCCTGGAGCTTATCCTCGCTGTGCCACAGGCCCCTGTGCAGCCTTGGTTGGCACCTTCAACGTCTCTGAGCCTCGTTTCCCCTGGAGAGGTTTCCAAGCTCCAGCATTCTTTCGTCTCCACCCTGTGGCCTGCGGGAAGAGGACGCACAGAGGACTGGGTGAGGAAAGACTGCTGAAGCCCCATCACTCTCCTAGCACCTACTGCGTGCCTGCTCTCACGGGTGTGTACGGTGCCTGAGGCCTGGTCTGTGACCTCAAGTGGCTCCTGACATTCCACGGTAACCACAGATCAGAGCCTGGCAAAGTTGGTGCCCAGGGAATGCGTGCCGTGTTGTCATTAACATCATCATCTATTTGTGCAGTTATCTCCAAGACATAGCTTTAAGTAAAAAGAAAAAACCCCGACATAGAGCAATGTGCATAGCGTGCTCCTGTTTGTGTCCAAACACACGGTGTCCTGGGAAGGAGACCCCAGGCTGGGTGTGGTGAGGCCTTGGGAAGGCTCTCGGTGGCCGGGGCAACGGGGAAAGGAAAGATGGCTGTGTCCCTGGCCACTTCTGAATGGTGTGAATGTTCTCCATGTCTGTACTTATCGTGTCTTTAACATTTTATCTGTTAGGACATTTAAAACACGACAGTGTGTGGGGTCATTTCCTACAGGGGTTTTGTCCAGGCTCCTGGGAGCAGGACATAGGGACCTGGCCCTTCCTCTCCCAGTCTCCCCCACTGCTCTGCCGCCCGCTCTGGGTGTGGACTCTGAGCTCAGGGAGACAGGAGCTCAGTCTGCCTCCCCCTTTGTGGCCTTGTACCTCTTCCTCTGTGTCCCTCCCCTCCTCTGGATGTGGGGCTGCGTGGACCTCCCCAGCACCTGTGAGCATGCACCCCCCGAGGCTGTGGCCCCTCAGGGGCAGGGGGCTGTTCTCCTGGAGCAGGTGTGTTTCTGGGGTCCCTCTTGGCCCCTCTCCTTTTCCCTGACCTTGGATCTCACCATCTTTTCTCTCTGGTTCCTTCCTCCTCTCCATACCTCTCTGGCTCCTCCTCTGGCTCCATATCCTTTGACTGGCCGACCCCCACTGATAGAACCTGGTAAGTGAGCCCGGGCAGGGGGCCCACAGGGGGTGTTGCTCTACCTGCCGGGGCACCACTCGGCCTGCCCCCACTGTCTCAGGCCTCCGGGTGCTGGGTCCAGGGGAGGGGGAAGTGCGGTGTCACCTGCTCAGAGCTGTCACACTCCGCCAGCTTTGGCTATTAGTGCCCCTTCGGGCATTTAATTGATCCCCTCCACCTGACGGGTGGCTTCCACGCCAGGGACAACTGGAAACTGCACAGCCCGACAGGCCCAGGGGAGCGTCGCCTGCACAGGCTGTGGGAGCCACCCCAGGCTGCTGCTTGCCTGGACCCCAAGTTGGCAGGAGAGGCTCCCCTTCCACCTCCCCCTTCAAACTCCCTGCTTCCCGGCTCCCAGAAAAGGCTCAGTGAAGAAGTGCCCTTGTTTTGCTAATTTGTAGTTCTAAATGGAAGCGACTGAAGAGACTGATGGGTAAATGCTAACAAGCATTCATTCTGCAAACGTACTTGCGCGTCTGCGGGACAGCCCCCGAGGCTGAGAACCTGGGCCTCCCAGGCTTTGTGGAGGGTCTCGTTCCTGGATGAACTCCTGGGCCTCATTTCCAGGCTTTGGGGTTGCCTGGCTGCCCCCTTCTCAGCAGGAACAGATTCCCAGGGAGCGCCCCCACCATCCCTGGGCAACCAAGAAGAAAGGCGTGCTTCCCTTTGCAGCCCCAGTGCCCCCCCCCCCCCCACACACACACACGTGCACAGGGGGACCTGCTGGGCATCTGCAGCCTGGGTCAGGAGAGGCTCCTGACCGGTTGGTTACAAACCACATGCCACCTGCCCGGGTTGAAGGGGGGTTGTTTGGGGGTAACTCCCCCTTTTGCGCAGGAGGTGGGAGAGGTTGAATCCCTTTCGGAGCAGGCCAGACTCGGGCTGTGACTCCCACCGTCAGCGGTGGTCCCCCTCCTGATCTGGGGACCTGGTCACATGGAGACGTCACACACTTTGTGTGCGGGTGAGCCACGCAGCATCAGAGAGCTCCGTGAGCCAGAGCCTGGTTAGGATGATCAGAAACACCTAACCAAGAGGGTGCATGCCCCACACCTGAAACCAAGCAACTGGGCCTTAGCGGGACCTGCAAAGGGTGCGGCAGCTCTGGCTGGCTGAGATCCAGTGTCCTGCTGGCCACCGTGTGGGGCACACGGGGTCCACTTTGCCACTCAGCCTGTGGAATTACTCCTGCTCCACGTGTAAGCAAGCCAGTGTTCTCCTGATCAGCACGTTCCAAGAGAGGACAAGAGAAGCAGGGTCCTGCTGTCTCTTGTGCCCTCTCCTGTCCAGGCCTACACTAGGCACTTGCTTCTCTTCCCTCCCGCTGGCCGTCCCTCCATTGCCCTGTGGGGCTCACGGCTGGAAGGTCCCTCTCCACTTGGGGTCCCTGGGACAGGGTAAAAGGAGCAGGAGACAAAAAATGAACCAAACCACCTGCAAGCGTTGTTGTGGGCATCCAACGGGGTGATGAAGGGAAAGGCCAGAGGAGATTCCCAAGGGCCTAGACGGAAGGAGGGGGTCGGGGAGCTGGGCCAGGGCCATTCAGTGGAGACCTGGTACCCAGGGGGCGGGGGCCAGGGGCCGGGTCCCAGGAAGGGGCCTGGGGATTCCTGCCTCACCCACCTCCCGCACCAAAGCAGCTCTGTCCCTCCAGCCGCTCCAGGCCTTGGCCTCCTGCGCCTTCTGACTGGCTTCTCCTCATTCTTAACCCCAGGGCCTGAACAGCATGTTCGAGGTGTACCTGGTGGGGAACAACTCCCACCACTTCATCATCTCCCCCACCTCCGTCCAAGGGAAGGCGGACATTCGCATCCGGGTGGCCATCCCCCTGGACTACGAGACCGTGGAGCGCTACGACTTCGACGTAAGGCCCCTTTCACTATCTTCTTGGCCGGGTGGGGGGATTTCAGGTGACATGGGGGTGGGAAGTTGACGCCATCCCTTAAATTCCACCTCTTCTCGCCCTTCCCCATGGATCTGACTCACTGAGCTGTGGCAAGGGCTGGGCTGAGCCTTCCCTTTTCAAGGACAAGGAAACGTCCAGGAATTGAGTGGAAGTTGCCCAGGCACCGTCAACACCTCAGAAACCCATCAGGAGCTCTCCTGTCCAGACCCTGCCAGCCCAGCCCTCGTCAGCCGCTCCCTCCCAGCAGAATCAGAGGACACTTGCCTGTGACCACTGATGGGGGGACTCCCAGTACCCACTCCTGGGATGGGCAGTGACTCTGACAGGTGGTCAGGTTGGGACCAGCAAAGGCCCCAGGGGGACTTATGGGGACGAAGGCTCCGGAAGCACAGGGGAGCTCACACACCTTGCTCTGCACATGCAGCTCTTTGCCAATGAGAGTGTGCCCGACCACGTGGGCTATGCCAAGGTGAAGATCGCCCTCATCAATGAAAATGATAACCGGCCCATCTTCAGCCAGCCGCTGTACAACGTCAGCCTGTACGAGAACGTCACCGTGGGGACCTCTGTGCTGACAGTGCTGGTGAGCCCCACTCCTCCAGGGCCGCTGAGCGCTGGGGTCAACCATGGGGAGCAGCCAGAGGGAGTCTGGGCAGTCAAGGAAGGGGGTGCCCCGGGCTGTCAGAGGGGTGGGCGTTGATGTGTGAAAGCACCTGGACTCTCTGGATGGGGCTCCCTTGGCCGGCACGCCATGTGGAAAAGGGGCCAGCCAAGGGAGGACGAGATGGGGCCGCGGAGATTTGGCTTCTGCCTTGTCTGTGAGAGGGACGGCACCTGGTGGGCCAGGAGCCCTGGAAGGTCCTCTAACGGGAAGAGGTGCCAGCACAGGCTCCAGGGAAGAATGGGCTGCTCCAGGGCACTTGGCACCCCCAGCTGCCCTTGGTTTGGACTTTGATAAGGGCCCCTCCCAGTGTCCATGTGTATCAGTCAGTACTTTTGGTTTCAAGAGACAGAAACGTGTTTCAGGCAGAAAAAGGATCGGCTCATGTAACTCAAAAGCAGAAGCGATTTCAGGCCGGGCTGCATCCTGGCACTCGGCTGAGCAGGAATCTGACCTCAGCGCCAGGCTGTGTGTATTCCTGCTGGCAGAGAGGGACACCGGCGCCCTAGGCTTACTTCCTACCAACTGATCAACCCTCCTGGGGAGCTTTTATGTTTCAGTAGTTCAGTAGTTCCAGCACAAGTCCCAGAGCTGGTTTCCAGTGACCCAGCCTGTGGGGCCGTCCTGGAGAGAGTCACCATGATTCGAATGGACGTACTAGACGTACTAGAGATGGGTCCCACTCGCCATTGTGGAGCCCAGGGTTGGGGTCGGCCCATCCAAATGACAGGGCATGGGCTGGAAACAGAGGGGGGGGGGGGCGTATTTCAGAGGATGCTCTGTTATAGGAAGAAAGAGGATTGATTGCTGAGCAAATCACAGTGGTAGCTGTGTGTTCCACAAGCTCAGGGTCTTGCCCATAGTAGGTGCTCAGTAAACGTTGTGGAGTTTCACTCACTGCTGTCCCGCCCTGCCCACTCCGAGACCCCCCAGAGTCCGCGCTCCTATTTCTTGCTCCATCCTCATGGCAAACAGAGACGTTGCCTGCTGATCCAGGCCCCCTACTCCAAAGTGTGTTTACTCTACAGACAGATGGTATGAAACTGTATTGAGCCCCTAGGCCCTTTCCATCTGACAGTTATTAATATTTCAAACAGATGTTTAGCTAGGCAGGCCGTCACGTAAACAATAAGTCTGCTGTGGCTGCGTGCTTCCCCAGCCCCTGGCTTCGCCGGCTTTTGCAAGGTGCTCCTTGCAATCAGTCACCTGGTGCCGGAGGCCCCATGGACCCTCCTGCAGCCCCTAGGAGCTGGGCCTTCTGTACGCAAAGAAAGTATCTTCAGCCCTCCAGCCACCTTTGAATGTCAGGATGAAGGACACCCAAGCAGTCTGTGCTGCGAGGATCTCACAGGGAGAAGGGCCCCACCCCCATAGGCCTGCGACCACGTGGCAAAGAATTTAAGTTTTAGCTCCAAGCTTGGAGGGGGCTGGAGATTTCTTCCTGGTATTCTTGCTGGGGACATGGGTCTCCACTTTGCAGTCCCAAGTTAACTGTAGCCCTGGAGAAGGGTTGAGGGGGCCCAGGGAGCAGGGGTGGGGTGTGTGGGAAGGTGCACTTGGCTGGTGGCCAACTACTGGTGCCAAGGACGATGTGTCAGGCCGACCCCACCCGGGGCGGGCCCTGGAGAGTAGGTCCTCACACTGAGTTTCTTCAAGCGCTGGAGCAGCTTCTGAGCCTGCGTGGACCCCTGCTGGGTGCCAGGACCCCTCCTCCAGTTCCTCTCCAGGCCCCTGGGCATGTGTCATGGATGAGTTTCACTCTCAGGCTGCCTGAGAGTCTCTGCTCAGGGCTGGCTCATCCAGCCGGGGGCCCCTCCTTCTCAGCCTCCAGCCCAGCGTTTGTTGAATTGTGCAGACACAAGGGAGCAGTCCTGTCCAATGATAAGCTCTAGCCCCGGGGCTGTGCACCTAAAGGGGCTCAGGACTGAAAGTGAACAGTGTTTGGGCCCCGTCTCCCTGCCTTTGCTGCACGCAGGTCTATCCAGGTCACCGCTAAGCGTCTATTTCCTCATATGCAAAATGGGCACGAGACACCACCACCTCCAAAGCTGCTGTTGAGATGTGAAAACATCGCCTGGGTAACCCCACCATCATCCCCTCAGCTCCCCAGGTGCTTCCAGAGCTCCTGGCAGCAGCGAGTTTTGTGGCCACGCCATGCATGCTCACCACCCTGCTCTCCCCTCCCCTACCCTGCCATTCTCTGCTCAGCCCCTGGGTCAGTCCCACCGCCCCACCTCCTTTTCTGTGGGAAGGGCTGGAGTTGCAGCGGCTGCTCAGGGACTGTGAAATCCCTTCTCCTTGACCTTTACTGGGATGTTATTAAAATGTTTCATGGGCAGTTGTGTCAGGAAAAAATTATGAAGAAAAGGGAAATGTTTTAATTTGCACTAAAGGCTGGGCAGAGCCTGCTGCGAGGGGGCTCCCCAGTCCCCACCCTGGCATGGCCTGTTTCTGTGGCTCATTGCCTATATTGGGGCTCATTGCCTAGTTTCATAGTGGCTCAGGGAGCCAGACTATGAGGGGGCTGTCACCTCCGGCCTGGGCGTCCCAGCTGGGGTGGAAGGGCTAGACTTTCTCACCTCCCCACTCCCTGGGCCTCCCCCAGCTCAGGCTTTGAGGCCCTTATAGCCCTAGTTATAATGAAATGAGTCTCCACTGGTGAAGGGGAATGAGTGGGGCCCTAGAGTTCAAAGGCTTGACCTTCGAATCGAGTCCTTGGGTGACTCGGCCGAAGCTGCTTCCCTTAGCAGCTCCTCGTCTGTAAAATGAACCAGATGGGCTAAGATGTGTACATGGAGCTTTCTAGGCCTAGTGCCTGGACCAGTCACGCCCAGAGGCAGGGGGGTGGCCGGGATGACCTCTAGGACGGTTACTGCTATTGCTACTGCTGCTGTAGCAATCACGTCAGCGGCTGTCATATTGAGGACCAGCCGTAAGCCACACACTTGAATGTGTTACTTCCAGACGAGATGCTGTCATTCTCATTATACAGCTGAGGAAACGGAGGCTGAGGGAGATTAAGGAACTGTCTCAGAGTCCCAGGGCCAGTAAGCGATTGAACTGGATTCACAAAAAGTCTGCCTGACCCCAAGCCACGGGCTCTTAGCACTGGCTGCATGGGACCACGGAGCCTGTCTTTTCAGTGATGTCCAGAGCTGAGGGTAGGAGGTCCTGAAAGTGCCTCTGCAGGGCCCAGGTGAACAGGCCATGGCGTCACTCCTGGCATTTTGTCTCTGGGTGACACTGGACCCTCAAGACCCTCTGGCACCATCAGGTGTCCCTCCATCTCTCTGGGCCCAACCTGCTCAGTGGTCAGGGCTGAGCTGGGTGAGCGACTTTGCATTGATGAGAAGACCAGGTCAGGGAGCCCGGAGCACTTTGCCCCGTGAAGCAGGAATCCCGAGGCAGCGGAACTGTCTTCATTAGGAAAGGCCTCCTGGAAGGAGGGATGCAGGACCTCTGATGTCAGTGGGAGCTGGTCCTCTGACGGGCAACCACACAGGGGAGAGATGTGCGAGGGTGCGGATACCCACATGGGTGGGGGTGGGCATGTGAAGTATGTTTGTGGAGGCTGTGCGTGTGCACAGGCATGCCCTTGCGTCTGGGCATGTACCTGTATGTGCAACTACATGCATTCGGGGGTATGTGCATAGGATCCACACATCTGTGTGCATGCAAGCTCCTGTGTGGTGTTGGTGGCTCCCCATCCTCTAAGCTGGATGGTCTGTTCCCCTCTGATATCCCAAGGCTGCTCTGATTCCCACCTTCCAGTCCTGCCTTCTGGCCTGACAACAGGAGTCGGGTGGGAAGACCATGAGGCGTCTTCCTGGGTTTCTGCTGGGCTTGAGGCAGCCGGACAGCCTGACCAGTTGGTACCTGGGGCCTAGCAGGGTTTGTGGATGCTATTGGACAGTAGGAGAGCAATCAAACCTTTCATTTGTTTTAAAAAATGTTTGAATGCCTCGGGCACATGACCTGAGGACACAATGGTGATGTGAGTCTTGCCCTCGTGAAGTTTATAGTGTCCAAAAAAGCCTGATGCTCATACTAAAAAACTGAATTTTTATGTTAAGTGTTCCTTGCTATGATGGACAGATCAGGGAGCTATGAATATCTACAGGGCACCTGACCTTGACTGGGGTCAGGGAAGGCTTCCCTGAGGAATGGCAATTGAGCAGGCATGAACAGGGGGGCGCGGGAGGGAAGCACATTGGAGAAAGAGGGAATAGCACGTGCAAAGGCCCTGTGGCTGGAATGTGGTGAGGGGATGTGCTGGGCAGGGAGGTGGAGTCCTGCTCTTAGGAGGCAGATGGGACTCAACGACCTCTCTTCCTCCTGAGTTGCCACCTACCCCACTGGGCTGCTGTTTGGGTAGCGGAGAAGTCCTGTATAAATCTTACTTACCAATTTCATCCTGGCAGCCTATGGCGGGCATTTGGGAAACAGCTGGCACAGGTTGTACTTGGGATGTGCAAGGAGCCAGCCTGGCCCCCTGCAGTATAGAGCTCATGTCCCAGATTTATTAGTTCTGTGTCACTGGAGCAGCAAGAGAGGGATGCTGAGGCAGAGCAGGATCCAAGAGGGAGGTTCCTCCTGGGGCAGGTCTTACTGTATATGTATGTATGTATGTATATATATACCCCAAGACCTTTCTCCCCGCTCCGGAGCTAGGGCACAGCAGGCATGGGCAGGAGATGGACTGTCAGTCCACACAGGGTTCTTCTCCGGGCAGAGGAATCAAAGCAAGAAGGAGAGGCATTTAAGGGCCCTGACTGGGCAGGTGTGGGCCCCAGCACCACCGCTCATGGTTTGCTCAGTTGGCCCAGGGGCAAGTCAGAGTGGGAGCTGGAAGGAACGGCTCCTCTCCCCGACCCACCCCCATGCCCCCTCCCAGCCCGTCCTTGGAAGGCTGGCGGCACCTTGGACAGGGTCATCCTTCTCGGGAACTTGGTTTCTTCCCTGAAGTGGGAAAGGCTGTGCCTGCCCAGCCCACGTGGCTGGATTGTCGGGAGGCCCCATTGTGGCGATGTGGCTGTGAATACGGACGGGGCAAGGTGGGTTTGCAGTTCTTATGGAAAAACATATAATAATGAATGAATAATCGTAAGAGAATAAATTATGTTTTGAGTACTCACAGCTGTAAACCTACTTTTGCGCCCCCCCTCCCCCCCGCCCCCCGTAGTTGAGGCTGCCAGACTGAAAGGGTGGTTTTTCTTATCAGTGGCCTTGAAGGGCCCCAGCCCGCTGCCCGCCGCCCTCCGCCCTGTGTGCCAGCCCAGCTCTGCTGAGGTGCGAGCCCACAGGCCACCGCGTACCTTCCTCTGTGACCGGGGAGATGCCCTCATGGGACCCTGTCTGGGAGGGTGTGAGAACTGAGTGGGGCGTCACGCAGAGGCAGAGTGGGACCCAACACACTCAGGAGGAAACACTTAGGAAGTTTCAGCCGGTCACGGTCACGCGAACCTCCTGGCTGAGACTTCGTGGGGTGGGGGTGGCACCCTGACGCGCGTGGCCCCGCCCCGGCAGCCAGGGAACCTGGATGGTCCCTGGGGAGCCCCTGTCCTTGTTAGAAAGTGAGGTGAGGGGGCTGGTGCTGTTGCAGGGCCTCTGGCTCCTGAGGCTCTCATTCCGGCTCATGGTGCCCAGAGGAAAGTGGGGGGGGGGGGGTAGCGCACTCCCTATGACTGAGACATGCTCACTGCCCTGCCCTCCGAGGGTCCTGCGCGTACCCACTGGCCTGCAGAGCTCCCTCGCCTGCCATGCCCCTCCTCCCGCCCTGTCCAGAAATTTGGTGACAATTCCGGAGGCCGCCTTCCTGCTCCTAGAGCTAACCAGCTTTTCCTCCTGGTCCTCCCCACTCCCCACTCCCCACATCAGCAGACAGCCGGCTGCTGCTTGTCCCTTCTCTCCCTCCTCCACCCACAGCGAATGCCACTGATGCCCAAGGGAGAGGTGTGCTGTGATGTCACTGCCCCCGGCTGAGACCTGGTGGATGTGCAATGCAGTGAGCGCTTCCCCAGCTCTGTGACCTGGGGGCTCCCTCATCCTGCAGGCTCGGGGACACCCACACGCCCCACCATGCTGCTGAATGCGGGTGCCTCTCCTCGATTCTGGGAACCTGGTGACCCAGCCAGGTGGGCAGGGAAGGCCAGTCCCCTTCGGCAGCCTCAGGTGGTGCTCCCTGGTCCCTCTGCCCCTTGCAGAGGGCATGCTGCCCGGCAGGGCCAGGGGCCACATCTCAGCTGCACCCGCCCCTGCAGGAGGAAACCTGGCTGGGAACAGGCTGGGAAACCAGGGAGACCGGGGTCAAGCCCTGCTCTGTGAGCCTGGCCATTGCTGTGTCTAACTCCGAGGTGGGTGGCAGTGGGGGGTGATCAGGGAAAGGGCTGCCCCAGGCTGAGGGAGCCGCAGGTGAAAGGCAGTGGGTGCGCAGAGAGGAGGAGGGAGATGCCTGCTGAGGAGAGACATGATGGATCACCGTGGCTGCTGGATGGAGAGTGGGGGCGGGGGGGGGGGTGGTGATAGTGGGGTAGAAGCTGGGAGACTGAGTGAGAGATGCTGGCTCCAGCCACCCAGGTGGCAGTGGAGGGGGACAGGCGGGAGATTCAGGGGCAAACCCTCCTCCCAGCTCATGCACAGGTTGGGCACCGGCTTCGCCATTCTCCTCCCCAGGCCCAGCAAGGCATGCCCATCCCATCCCCACCTGACTGCCTGGTGGGCCCTGCACCTTTGCAAACACTGAAGTGGGCAGGCAGCCCTGGTGGGAGTCCTGCCTCAGCTTCTTACCACAGGTTGGCCTTGGGCAGGTGACTAGCTGTCACGGGGTCTCCATCCCCCTCTCTAAAGCGGGGAGGATAATCCCCCCACCGCAGTTGTGGATTGCTGTGTGGGAGCTCGCGGTCCCCAGCCCGCACACACAATTGCGGACAGTGTGCCAGGACCTCTGTGTGCCAGGCGTCCGTCCAGGGGCCGCTCCCTCTTCTGAGAGCATTGGTCCAACTTGAATCTATAATCGTATAACGCTGATGACAGAAATTGCCAACATGAATTATTAGTAAGTCTACAAGATGACAACACAACCCGCTGAGGAGGCCCCATCCCCAGACCAGCAAAGCCCAGCAGACACAGGCAGGTGAACGCAGGGAAGAGTGGCAGCTGGGCTTCCCGACAGGTTTGGGCCTGCCCCTTCCTGAGAGGGGGGGGGCCCTCGCCCCCCTACCTCATGCCCTCTCTCCCCACTTCCTCCTGACACCCCTCACCATGGGCATCTTAATTGATCTCATTGTTCTCCAATCCCTTGAGACCTGAGACTCCAGCTGTGCTTAAACAGAACAAAATCTCTTCCAATTTCCCCACCGTTTAAAAGAAAATTGAATTCTTTATCTGCAGCCTGGGGAGGGGAAGAGGGAGGCTAGAGAGAGAGAGAGGCACTGGTAAATAGTATATATGTCACCCAGCCCTGCTCCCAAGCTGGGCCTTTGTAGACACACTCTCCCCCACTTTGGGGGTGTCTAGGCTGTATTTGTGGGCCCCTTTAATCTGCTCTTGGGTTCATCCCCAATCACGGGGCTGGCGTGGTGCCGGTGCTGGCCGGGAGCCGGGGGACGCTGAGCTGCTGCCGGTGATTGACGGTCTGAGTTCCTCCGGCTGTCAGGCCTCAGCGCTCCTCGACTGTGTTTATCTCTTTAATCTAAATATCAATCCGTGAAACCGGAATGGGATGGAATGAGAGGTAGGACAGGCACTAGGACAGAGGGAAAGACAGGAAGAGAGAGAACACAGCTGGCTACCGCCTGCCCGCCACCACCCTGGGCTTCTGGGAGGAGGCAGGGCAGGGCCTGTGGCGGGGAGGCTGCAGGGCGCTGCCTGGGTGGGCCAGGCGCGGGGCAGGATGGAAAGCTGTGGCTACCACCCCTGCTCCTGAGGTGGATTTTCCAGGACTTTCAGGTCTGACAGTTTCCAGCCATTTAGTCACTCCACTAATTGATTTTTGACAAATTGATCTAAAGCTCTATTGATTGTCGAGCCTTTGAAGCCGCCCTCACTGGCACCTCCAGGATCCCCCATTCTCGGCTGAGCAGCTCTGTCTGCCAGTGACCTTTGCCCCTTTTCCAAAAAAACAAACAAACCCAAGAGGACAGTGTTGTTCATCGTCACAGCCCTGGTGAGTGGGTGTTGTGAGCTTAGTAAATGCCAAGCATCTCTCGGTCTCTTCTGTGCCCATTTTACTGGAGGCAGAAACGGAGGCCCAGAGAGGTTAAGTCACCTTCTCAGGGTCAGCCAGCTGGTAAGTGGCCAAGCTGGGATCTAAACCTGGGTCTGTCTGTAGCCCCTAACCCTCCCTCCTGCTCGCTGACCAGCATCAGGTGCCCACTCCCTCACGGGCTCCAGCCTGTTGTTGGAATTGACCGTCTCCGGAGTCCGAGGAGATGGGCTGAGTGCTGGCCTGGGAGGTGGGAGCCGGTCAGCCACTGGGTGACCTTGAGCTCCCAGGGCCTCGGTGTCCTCATCCGTAAAATGAGGAGTTCCGCTGGACGCTCTCTGTGACCACCTGCCCCAGACCCTCCCCTTCGGAGCCCAGAGCCTGTGACTCCTGCACTCCGGCCTGTCAGTCGCCCTTCGGTTGGTTAGCTGCTGATTGTTCCCGCTCTGGCAGCTGCTCAGAGGAAGCCGGAGCAAGGAAATGGACCCCTGGGTGAGGGGACAGTGGGTGCTGTAAGCGCGGCGGGGCCGGACTGAGTTCATAAATGCTGCAACCAAATGCCTGTACAAAGTCCACCTGTGCCCGGTGCTGGGAAGGTTATAAGCGCTGGGTGGGGACTGGGGTGGGGGTGGGGGGATGGATGACTGGGGAGGGGTGGCCCATAGCAGCCGCCAGGGCCTAGGCCTGAGAGCTGGTCCTGGGGGCAGTTGGGAGAAAGGCTGAGAGAGCAGAGAGGGGTCTGGGCAGGGGTTGGCACAGAGGTTTAGGGAGAAATTGAGCTGGGCCTGTGGGTTTGGGGTGGCTTAATCTTGCAAAATCCCCAAAGGAGGGATGACAGCTGTGGTTCCTGCCAGTTTAAATCTGGAGTGGCTCAACGTCCCATATGCCCATTGGTTTATCGAGGTGTTTTTTCTTTAATTTACCAGTAACTATGACCCATAATGAAAATTACATTGACTTCATGGCCCAGGACACACACACACACACACACACACACACACACACACACTTTTGTATCTAGGAAAAGACAATACTTCCTTGCTATGTGAATTACACTCTAGTATTTTCTATTTTATTCCAGATTTTTTTATGAGGACTTTTAAGATCTGCTCTCTTAGCAACCTTCACATATGCGATACAGTATCATTAACTATGGTCACCCGCTGTCCATTACATCCTCGTGACACATTTATTTCACAGCTGGAAGTTTATACCTTTTGACCATCTTCATCCATTTTGCCCATCCTCACAGCCACCTCTGATAACCTGTAGTTTGTATCTATAAGCTTACTTTTGTTTTTAGATTCTACATATGAGGTCATATGGTATTTGCCTTTCTCTGACTTATTTCACTTAGCATAATGCACTCAAAGTCCATCTACTGTATAGTGTTGCAAATGGCAGAATTCCCTCCTTTTTGTGGCTAAAAATATTAATATATATATCACATCATTATTCATTTGTCCATTTATGAGCACTTATCTTGGCTGTTGTAAAATTGTTGCAGTGAACATGGGATTGCAGATATATTTTCTTCAGATAAATATCCAGAGGTGGAATTGCTGGGTCATATAGGAGTTCTATTTTTAACTTTTTGAGGAAGCGCCATACTATTTTCCATAGTGGTTGCACTGCCAGCAGTGCATAAGAGTTCCCTTTTCTCCACATCCTCGCCAGCATTTGTTTTCTCTTTCATTTTTGATACATAACAGTCATCCTAATAGTGTGAAGTGAGCTTTTGTGACTTTGATTTGCATTTCCCTGACAATTACTAATGCTGAGCACCTTTTGGTGCGCCTGTTAGCTCTCTATATGTCGTCTTTGGAAAAAATGTCTATTTAGTTCCCCTGCCCATGTTTTTTATTGGATTGTGTTTTGTGGGTTTTTTTGCCATTGAGTTGTATGAGTTCTTTATTTTAGATATTAACCCCTTATCAGACATATGATTTGCAAATATTTTCTCATTCAGAGGTTGCCTTTTCATTTTGTTGCTGGTTTCCTTTGCTGTCCAGAAGCTTTTCACTTTGATGTAAACACACTTGTTTATTTTTGCCTTTGCTTTTGGTGGCAAATTCAACAAACCACCACGGAGATCAAAGTTGAGGAACTTATCATTTATGTTTTCTCCTAGGAGTTTTATGTTCCAGGTGTTACATTCAAGTCTTTCATACATTTTGAGTTTATTCTTGTATACTGTGTAAGACAGTGGTCCTGTTTCATTCTTTTGCAGGTGGCTGTCCAGTTTTCCACACACTGTGTATTGAAGAGACTGTCCTTTCCCCATTGTGTATTCTTGGCTCCTTCGTCATAAATTACTTGATCATATATCCATGGGTTTATTTCTGGACTCTCTATTCTGTTCCATTGATCTATGTGTCTGTTTTTATGCCAACATCATACTGTTTTCATTTGTGATATAGTTTGAAATCAGGGAGGGCGATGGCTTCATCTTTGTTCTTCTTTCTCAAGATTGCTGTGGCTATTTAGGGTCTTTGTGGGTCCATACAAATTTTAGGATTGTTTGTTCTATTTATGTGAAAAATGCCATTGGAATTTTGACAGGGATTGCATTGAATCTGTAGATTGCTTTGGGTAGGAATGTCCTTCCATTTATTTGTGTCTTCCTCAATTTCTTTCATCAATGTCTTATGGTTTTTACCCTACTATTTTCTATTTTATTCTACAAGACTTATTTTTTGTAAAATGCTGGTTATGACCATTAAATTGATTTCATGACCAATTAATGCATGGTTACCTAAGTTTGCACATCCCTAGAAAGAGCCTTCTCTGCTTTACTATCCTATATAATAAAAGCCTAATATGCTAAGTGTCCGGTTGTCTGTTCAACCAATCAAAGCGTAATATGCTAATGATATGCTAAGGTTGCTCAACCACGCGCTATGATGTGCACTGACCACCAGGGGGCAGACGCTCTGACCTGTAGGTTAGCTTGCTGCTGGGGCCTGGCCAATCGGGTCTGAGTGAGACAGGCCAGACATACCCAGGAGCCCTCCACAGTCCCTCCCTGGCTGGCTAACCTCCCATGTCCCTCCCTGGCCCCGATTAACCGTGCACCGGTGGGGTCCCTCAGCCTGGCCTGCGCCCTCTTGCAATCCAGAACCCCTCAGGGGATGTCAGAGAACCAGTTTCGGCCAGATCCCACAGGCCAGGCTGAGGGACTCCACTGGTGCACAAATTCATGCACTGGGCCTCTAGTGTAATGATAATGATGATGATATCAATGCATGTTCCTCAAGGCCTTATTACTAGGGGCAGAGTGGCAAAGACCCAAATCCCAGACTTAATCCACTGAGGTTTATCCTGACTCAGCCTTTTCTGAGCCACATAGCTTTGAATGGGTTACTTGTATCAGCAATGACCTAATACAGCGACCAGTAATAGAAACCTCCAAATAAGATCAAAGTATACTTCTCTCCCATGTAAAAGCAGTTGAGAGGGGAAAAGCCTTGGGTGGCTCCTTTCAAGCTCTCGTCTCCCCCATTCCTAGAGTGTAGCCCTCATCTTCATGGTCCAAGATGACAGCCAGCCTTCACATCCATACTCCAAGCTGCAGGGTGGAGAAAGTGAGGAAGGGCACTCTCTCCCTTTTTAAATGTGTGTGAGGGTTGTTGTTTTTTTAAGATTTTTTATAAGCCAGAGTTTATTTCTATTTAAAACAATGCATACAGGGTTTTTAAAATTGGTTTCAGAGAGAGGAAGGGAAAGGGAGAGAAAGAGAAAGAAAGAAAGAGAAACATCAATGAGAGAGAAACATCAATCGCTTGCCTCCTGCGTGCCCCCTACTGGGGATCCAGCCTGCAACCCAGGCATATGCCTGACCAAGAATCTAATGGTGACCTGGTTCATGGGACTACACTCAGCCAACTGAGCCACGCCGGCTGGGCGGCACGCTCTCTCTTTTAAGGAGACTTCCTGGGAATGCCTTGTACACTTCTGCTTTCATCTCAGTGGCCACAACTTAACAGTCATGGCTGTACCTATTTGCAAAGGAAGCTGGGAAGTGTAATATTTTAGTCAGATAGTGTTACGCCACCTAAAAATCCGTTTCTGTCATTTGAGAAAGGTTAGCATGGTTGCTGAGGCTCTACCAGATAACCTCTGTGAGCCTTAGTTCCTTTTCTGGAACATGGTGACGGTGATGGTTCCTTACAGATTTGTTGTAGGGGTTTAGTGAGATAATACATGTGAAGAACTTAGCATAGCACCTGACACAACGTAAGTGCTAAACAAGTAATAGGTGTTAATATTGAGTGTCTGGCACCAAACTAAGCCCCTTCTGTGTGTCATCTCATTGAATCTCCACAGCAACCTGGTGAGGTAGGAATTAGCCGCCCTGTTTCATAGATGAGAGCACTGAGATTCAGGGAAGTAGGGTGTTTGCTAGAGTTTACACCTGCGGAAGGGACAGAGCTTAGCCATGAATCTTATCGCTAGGGCAGTGGTTCTCAACCTTGGCTGCACATTAGAATCACCTGGGAATCTCTTTAAAATCCTGACTTCTGGGCCTCATCCTCCCGAAATTCTGTTTTCTTTGTTACTAATGTTATGGCCCCACCCCATAACCAAGAAACAATTTCCAGAGGATGAGGCCCAGAAATCAGGATTTTAAAAAGATTCTCAGGTGCACTAACCGGTTTGGCTCAGTAGATAGAGTGTCGGCCTGCGGACTGAAGGGTCCCTGGTTTGATTCCGGTCAAGGGCATGTACCTTGGTTGCAGGCACATCCCCAGTGGGGGGTGTGCAGGAGGCAGCTGATCGATGTTTCTCTCTCATCAATGTTTCTAGCTCTTTATCCCTCTTCCTTCCTCTCTGTAAAAAATCAATAAAATATATTTTAAAAAAAGATTCCCAGGTGATTCTAATGTGCAGCCAAGGTTGAGAACCACTGCTCTAGGATGTCAAAGCTTTCCCTTAACCAGGAGGCTACACAGCCTCCTCGTGGGGGCTAAACCCCTCCCTGAGACCTGATGAAACGGTGGGGCCAAGAGGTATGAGGAGGTGCAAGCTGAACCCAAGGCCGGCGCTCCCTCTGCCTGCGCAGCCACCCACAGCGGGTACCCCCTGCCCAACGAGAAACAAGACAGGTGTCTAGGACAGAAGACCACTGTAGGCATTTATTGTAACAAGACCTACAAACTTGGCGTTGGAAGATCAAGGTCTCCAATTCACTGCATAAGGGGCCAAACCCCTTTTCCCTGCGAGCCTCGATTTCTCCATCTGCAAAATGGAGAGAATGCTGCTGAACCTTCTCTCTTTGGGGTGCAAGTATGTGTAAAAGAGCAATGCTGCTCACCTCTTAGTGTGTTTCTCAGTCTGTTAGAACATTTTTACTACTGGAGTAGGACCGGCAAAGGAATGAAAAAGGAAAGGAAAGTCTACAGACAGGGGTAGTGTCCAGGCACGAGTTTCCCAGCATGCCCTCCCCACGCGGTGCTCACATGCAGCATTCTAACTACCTCGCCAGCAAGCCCTGGGCTGGACTGGCCCAGGCGAGTGAGGGGCTGCGGCTGGTGATTTATCGTTTTTTCGTCAGACTTTGACCTTAATTTCTTCTGTCGTTGTGGGGCTGTAAAATTCATTAGGGACCCTCAGGCGGAGTGATGAAGATGTCAGGTGGGCAATCATGTGGGTATTTAATCTATCAGATGTGTGGCTTGCCATTTAGGGAGACAACAAGAGAATGTGGAATCAATACGGTTCATTAGTGAGTAGCACATACCAGGCCAATCAGTGCCCTCCAATGGCAGCAAGCGTGGGGGGCCGGGGGCACCTGGGCTCCAAGTCACTTTGGAGTGAGGACATGTCCTGGCTCCTGGGTAGGACTAGCCCACACGCAGGGACTTCTGCCACCTTCCCGCTAGACCTGGAGCTGCCGGTTACATCCCACGGGGACAGGGGAGAAGAGGAAGGGCGGCAGACTCAGGGTGGTGAGATCCGGTATTGGGGGAGGCGGTCCCAGCGTGGTTTGGCTGCACCCCCAGGGGGTTGATTGGGCTGCCTTGTCCTCCTCCTTCCATCTCCTCCTCGCATAAGGTCCCACTTAACTGAGCCTCAGCCACGGTGTCTGTCCCCACGCCTCTCCGCACCCTCCCTTTCCCCTCTCCTCTGCTGCCGCGTAATCCCAGCTTGATAGCTGCCCAGAGAGGCCCGAGTCCTCCTGATTGTGTCTCATTCACGGCCAGCCGGCCACCCTCCCTCCTCCTCCGTCCTGGGAAAATGCTTTCTGCATCCCGGTTTTCTTTGTCTGATGGTCAGATATGATTTTTTTTAAGTCACTCAGTTGAGTCTTCCTCAAACCCAAGAGCATGAGAGGATGGACAGGGTTGCGAAAGGGCGAGGAGTGGGATTGTTGGTTTTTGTCCTCTTTGCTTTGTGTGTGTGAGTGTCAGACAGACTGAGTGTGGGCCCTGCGCCACGTGCAGCTGTGAGGCAGGGGAGTACTGCCTGGCTCAGCGTGTGCCGGTGGCCGGCCAGAGGCCTGGTGTGGGTGTGGCTCCCGGGCAAGCAGGCCCTGAGACCAGGCTTCTGGGGCAGGTGGGGTACTTGGAAAGTGACTCCAGGAAACTCAGGTGGGAGTGGGAAGTGAGACAAGGTCACGGAGGGGGCGTTGTGAAGCCCGTTACCACCAGGGGGCACTACTGGAGCTCGGTCCACTGGGAGAAGTGGGGGAGAGGCTGTGCCCCAGGCATCCCACCTCAGGAGGAGCCAGCCACCCACTCCCAGCCCCCAGGGAGTGAGGGCGGCTTCCAGGGACATGGACACCCCATCACGCCACCTGCTTCCTTGAGAAAAAAGCCCGAGGCTGAGAGAGGCACAGGTGGCCCTGGCGGGTGGCGGTGAGCTCGAGGCTTCCTCTGGTCGGCACTTTCCGCACCCAGGAGGCGGGCGGGGGTGGCATTGGTGCTCATCTCCTGGAGCGGGAGCGGAGATGCAATGCGTTCACCCACAGAGATTGTCAGAATAGTGCCCGCAACCCAGCGAGGACTAAGCTGTTGTTACCGGCTTTGCATTATCCCATCTGTGAAATGGGACTGTGAACCTGACTTGGTGGTTGTCTTAGGACAACTTAGGGACAGATCACTGTGTCAGGTTCCTCTCACAGGGCCAGGCCCAAGGTGCCGCTCAGCAAGGCGGTGGCCTGTTATCCCCGTTGTCACTGCTCCTGCAGGTTCGTTCTCTCTCTCTCTCTCTCTCTCTCTCTCTCTCTCTCTCTCTCTCTCTCTCACACACACACACACACACACACACACACACACACACACCACCCCACACCACGCACACACCCTCCTCCTCCTCCCACTCCCCTCAGCAGGGGGCCAGGAGACAACTAGGCAGCTGCCGGCCACCCTGACAGCCTTTGACGTCCCGTAATTGCTTTCCGACAACGACTTCTTTAAGCACAGCGCTGCTGGCCAGAGCAATTTGCTCCCCATCTATTTTTATTTCCAGGTTTTAAAATAAAATAAAGAGAAACAAAAGGCAGTGGCGGAACCCAAGGACAACCACCGTGGCTGCAATAACAAACAAGCTGGGGCCACACACCTTGAGAGCACCTGTCAGCCGCATTGGGATTCGAATCCCTCCTCTCCCCTCCGCAGGACTGACACATTAATATGTGGGCTCAGGCCTGGCTCCTGCCAGAGGGCCCTCCTGCAGGCTCAGTGCCTCACCCCCTTCCTCCCGCCTAGCGGTGGCTGGGGATCTGCAGAGGGACAAAGAAAGCAGTTAGAGCTGGGGGTGGGAATACTAATACTAGCTTCACTCAGAAATGCGGACCTTGTGCCAGGCCTTGGTCTAAAGCAGCGGTCACCAACCTTGCACCTCGGGGACCACCAGTGGTTGGTGGACGCCGGTTGGCGACTGCTGGTCTAAAGCACCTCACATGTAGTCCTCAGCCATCCCAGCGAGTCAGGTAGCACTGTCAGCCCCATTTTACGGAGGAGGAAACAGGCTTACAGTGGATGTTACTGTGGTTATTCCTTCTCCTCCTCTTCATTTGGTCCTTCTTTCTCTTCCTCCTCCTCTCCCCTCCGTCCTTTTTCCTTTTCCTTCTCTTTATCTCTTCCTCCCTCTTCCCTTCCCACTCTTTTTGCTCTCTCTTCCTCTCTTTCTCCTGTGGTTCCACCCCCCGCCCCCACCCCCATCATCATCCTCCTGCTGTCCTTCCCTCCCTAGAAGTCCATCTATTCAGGATTTGCAGTTGGCTTGTCACTGGTAGAAAGGACCTCATAAGTCATCATATATCATCTCCTCATTCATTCATTCAGCCCCTGTTTGTCGAAAGCCTCCAGCACTGGGATCCATGGGGGACCAGCCAGACTCCGTTCCTGCCCTCATAAAGCTTACATTCTAGTGGAAGGAGAAGAGCGAGTAACATTCGCCCAGATGCTCCTGCCCAAACCATGCTCTCCTCCCAGCCACCTCCATCCACCAGCAGCTGCAGCACGTCCCCGACCACCCTGTCCAAGCCCCCATCGCTTCACCACCGCCTATGCAGCTGCAGTGACCACCTCAGCTCCTAGTTCCTGTTCTGTCCCAGGAGTCTGTCATTCTAGCAGCAGAGCTTGCTTTTACAAATGCAAATACATTGACAAATGTCAAGGAATTCCTGTCTGCTGAGAGTCCAGGGCGGGCAGGAGCCTGCCTGGGGAGATCAGGAAGAGCATTCCTGGCAGAAGGAACCTCAAGTGCGGGAAGAGCAAGCTTGCCTGTTAGGAACCTGAGGACTGAAGGAGGAAGCAGGGTAATGAGCAGCGGGTTAGCAGAGGAGGTCGAGGCTGCAGAGGCTGGCCCACATCAGGCCTCAGGGGCCGTGGCAGGCAGCTGGGATTTTTACTTAAATTCTCTGGGAGCTTTCTAAGCTGGTGAATGGTGTCTTGTGTTGTCAGGCTCTCCCTCTGGCTCTGGTGGAGGATGGGAGGTTGGTGCCAGGGCCAAAGCAGGCAGACCCAGGCCAGTCAGAAGGCTGTGCCACCCTCAGGCCCCCAGCCCAGTGTCTTACTCACAGTCCCACACTGGACGGTAGGGCAGATGCTGGATCAGAACCCAGACCTCCCTGTCCCATTTCGGGAGTATTTTCATGGCTCTGCACTTAGCCACAAGTCTTTTTTGAGAACCTTCCTGCCTGGTCTGATACGGTGTATCCCCACACACACCCCTCCCCCAAGCACTTTCCTAGCCCTCAGGAACAGAGTCCAGCAGGAATAGTAAAGAGGCTTTTTTAAAAAAGATGCTCTGGACACTTTGTTTTTATTAAAGTATAGTTGACATACCGTGTTGTATTAGTTCCAGGCGTACAGCATAGTGATTCTGCATTTATATTCCTTATTATGTGATCACCATGGTGAGTGTAGTAGCCATCTGTCACTGTTCATAGTTATGATGATATTATTGACTATTTTCTCTTTGCTGTAGATTATTTCCCTATGGCTTTTTTTTTTCTAACTGGAAGTTTATACCTCTAATTCCCCTTCATCTTTTTCACCCAGCCCCCCTCCACCCGTCCCCTCTGGCACTATTGGTGGAAATGTAAATTGGTGCAGCTCTGATAGAAAACAGTGTGGCGATTCCTCAAAAAAACAGAACTACCATACATGCAACCCAGAAATTAGTCCCATGGGTTTAGTCTCTGCATCTATAAGTCTGTTTTATTTGTTCATTTGTTTTGTTTTTTAGATTTCACACATGTAAGTGAAATCATATGGCTCTTGTCTTTCTCTGTCTGACTTATTTCACTTAACATAGTACCCTCTACATCTCTCCTTGTTGTTACAAACGGCAAGATTTCCTTCTTTCTGGTTGCTGAGTAATATTCCACTGCATATATGTACCTCATCTTCTCTCTCCACTCCTCTGCTGATGGACACCTAGGTTGCTTCCATATCTTGGCTATTGTAGATAATGCTGCAGTGAACATAGGGGTACATGTATCTTTTCGAATGAGTGTTGTTGTTTTCGTTAGATAAATACCCAGAAGTGGAATTGCTGGGTTGTATGTATGGTAGTTCTGTTTGTGGTTTTTTTTTTTTGTTTTTTTTTTGAGGAATCGCCACACTGTTTTCCATCGGAGCTGCACCAATTTACATTCCCACCAACAGTGCACGAGGGTTCCCTTTTCTCCACGTCCTCACCGCACTTGTCATCTTGGTTGACTTTTTGACAATAGCCCTTTTGACAGGTGTGCGGTGATATCTCACTGTGGTTTTGATTTGCACTTCCCTGATGATTAGTGACGGTGAGCATCTTTCCATATGTCCGCTGGCCATCTCTATGTCCTCTTTGTAGAAGTGTCTGTCCGGATCCTCTGCCCATTTTTTTCATTGGCACATATAGCAACAAGGCTTTGACATGAGTTCCCTGCGGTTGGTTGTTGATTGCAGAGAAGACAGGTTTGAGAGAGAGCCTGAGGCCTTCTCTGTTCCCAGTACCACAATTGATTAGTAATGTCTGCCATGGGCATGGTGTCCATCCTGGGTCCACAATGGAACACGAGGGAGGAAGATCCCTTCTCTTTCTCTGCAGCCCCCCACCAACTGGACCCCCACCCTTCCCTAACTGCCCTCCCACTCAGCTGCTCCACTTTATCATGTGCTCAGAGCCTCCGGCCCCAGCGTCCTTGGCAGTGCCCTCTGTCCTAAGGCCTTCTGCATGCCCAGGCTTTCCTGAACGTACCTTTCTTCCTGAGCCCCCCAGCCTCCCCACATTCTCTCCTGCATGCTATCGCTCACTTCCTGGTACCCTGCCCACCAGAACACTCACCCTCTCATCTCCTACAAAGGATATCACCATCACTGTCTCCCCTCCTCCTCATTGTGTGACCACCCCCCCTGGCCCAGGGACCCACAAGCAGTAGCTTCCAGCCGAACTTACCTCTGCCCCTAACACCCACCATGCCCTCACCCATCATCCCTGGCTGCCTTCTCAGATTAGACATGGCAGGGGAAACTGAGTCACCAAGCATCTTCCCAGAACTGCAGGGCAGACTACATGATATTTCCCAGCCATTAGCTTTTACCTCCTATCCCCGAGAAAAGCAGAAATCTTCATCCACTGCACATGGGAGGAAGTGTGGGAACAGGAGAGGACCAGGCTTCAGGGGCCTAATCAGGAAGAATGGACATCACCCCAGCTTCTGGCTTCCGAGTTCCTCCAGCAGAGTCCCTCCCACCTCCCACCTCCCGCCTCCCACAGGCCACCTCCGTCCCCTGAGTTTGCAGGAGCGCACTTACTCTCACGCAGTTTAAGGAGTTACTTGGAGGGGCTCAGCAGATGATGAATGTGCAAAGCGTTACCAGCAAAGCACCGGTGCTCCATGGAGCTGTTTAAAAATGCATTCTCCCATGTAAATTTCTGCTCCATCAATCCTTATGACATGTCAAACATTGCTATTGTTTCCTGAACAAATTGTACCGCGTGCCCTTCTCTGCAGAGCCGTGCATGGGAGCAGAACTGCTCGCCGCACCCGCAGCTGCCTGCATTGCTGGGACCCAGGGCTGCTGGGGAGGCAGCTGGGCCCGCCTTGCTTCAGAGCAGAAGCCCCGGGCAGGGTGTCCGGGCGAGTGTGCGTGACAAGGGGCTCTGGTGGGGAGTGATTGAGTGTGTGCCTGCCAGTTGCCAGCCTGCAGGGAGAGGCACACAGGTGGCCGGGGCGGGGATGTGGAGGAGCCACAGGGGCTGAGATGGGGGTTGGGATTGCTTGAGATGGAGGGAGGTGTGTCTGTGTGTGGTGTGTAGCAGGATGGGGTCTACCCGAGCCAGACACCGAAAGTGAAAGAGAAGCTTTCTATAACAATATGTGGAAACAGGGAGGTATTGGGGGCTGCCTGAGACAGAGAGAGGAAGAGAGAAAATGTGTGCTGTGTGTGCATGCACATGTGTGTGCATGTATGTGTACATGTAGAGAGAGAGAGGTAGGGAAGTGTGAGGGCATGGGAAGAAAGAAGACAAGCTATAAAGAAGTGTAGAGGATGTTTAAAACCGTGAGAGAGGAGGGCGTCTGTCCCAGGGAAGGATCCGCGAGATCAGAGAACAGCGGGGTCTGTGCGCCAGGGTTGGAGAGAGATGTGGGAGAAGGCCAGAGCAGGCTGGAGTCAGGTGGGCGGATAAGGCCCAACCTCGCAGATGGGCACCTGCAAGGCCATGATGAGGGACAGCTGTGAGGTGCAGGGTTACATGAGGGCAGTGTGGGGGCAAGGCAGGCACGCTGTAAGGGCATCCTTGGTCCAAGGCAGGCACCCTGTAAGGGTGCCCTTGGTCCAGGGAAGAGGGTGAGAGAGTGGCCATTCATTGTGAAAACAGAAGGGCTCTTGGGAAGGGACCAAGAGACAAGAGGACTGACCACTGTTGAAATGAGGGCCCCCTGGGAGTAGGCATGAGTTATCAGGATGGGCATCAGAGGGCAGGGAGCTGCGCTGGGCAGAGAGCCCTGGCATACAAGTTAAAGGGAGAGCTACATCCAGAGGGTACTGGGTGACACACCTCCCTCCATCTCAAGCAACCCCAGCCCCCTGGCTGGGTCAGGAGGGCACCCACAGCCAGCCAGGCTGCCCTAGCCTTCACCAGGTGACAGCCTCCCTGGTCTAGGCCCTGAGCCCAGAATGGGGGCCCTTCTTTGAGGACCAAGGGTCTTGGCTAAGGGCCTGCATCCAGGGAAACCACAGCCAGAGACCCCTGCCCCCTCTACAGTTGGGCACGGGTGTCGCTGGAGCCCACCCTCGCTGTGCAGAGTCCGGGAGAAGAGCCACTCTGGCAAGGAGACTGCCTGTGGGGGTGCATCTGGCTTCTACAGGGTGAGGGCAGTGACCTGGTAGGAGCACCCTGGGTCCCATGGCTGAGCTCTCCTACTGGAGAGGGATCCCTCAAGCCCCGCCCACCCACAGGAAGCAGGAGGAGGGGATGGTAATGAGCACCCTCTTGCGGTCGGTGTTTTGAGCTCACATCCCGGCCCTGTGGCTGTTTGACCTTGGGCAGGTTGATTGACCTCTCTGAGCCTCATTCCTCTCTATCTGTAAAATGGGGATGGTATTCGTACAGAAGGCTGTTGGGAAGATGACATGGAATACAGCATGAGAAATGCTGGGCACAGCGCCTGGCACAGAGTGTGTGCTCAGAGGGAAACGGCAGGGGGCACCGTGGTGCCCCTCCCCATCTGACAGCCAGGGGAATGGTGAGCGTTTATGACTCCGGCCTGGCCATTCTGGGGCTCTGACTAGTCCCCCACTGCAGGTTCACCTTGTCTTCACCTTTGGAATTTCCCCCCCGTGTGTATTTATTTTTTTCCTTTTTGTCAGCAGAAGAAAATTACAGTTCTGCCGGCATTGTCCATCATAGAAATAAGCACTTGCCGATGCAATTATAAAGGCCCAAATGAGGGAATTAGTTTTGCTGGTAATGCCAGTGTTGGGAAGAATCAGAAAAGACGCCTTATCAATCAGGCCCTGGGCAGCAGCCAGTCCTGGACCCCTCTCCCAGGTGCTGACCACGGGGACAGATACTGACCTGCTGGCCCGTCGTGCTGGGCTGCAGACACATCCACTAGGGCAGGCTGTCGGCGGGGGAGGGGGGGGGAGAGGGGAGAAGAAGCAGAGACATTCTGAGCCCCCTCCAGGCCTCGGGAGCTGCAGGAGGCCAGCTCTTACCAAAAGCTACCTGGGCTTCTCGGTGTCCAGCCAGTGGCTGGGCACTAGCCCCAAATACACTTGACCGAGGGGAGCTCTTATCCTGGACTGACCCATCTCAACCAGCAGCCCAGGCCCCTGCCAGCCCATTTTCTGCTTTATTTTTCTCAGATCCTATCATTGTCTGTCTGAAATGGTTATTTACTTACTTCTCTCCTCCACTGTCTCCCTTTCCGATTGTAAGTCACCTTCCGGCAAGAGCGTTATCATGCTCATGGCTGTGACTTCAGTGCCTGGCACAGTCGCTGGCACATCGGAGAAGCTCAGGAAATACTTGCTGAATATGAGACTGAGGGAGAGTCTGGCCCCTGTCTTCCTGAAAGTTTTCCCCATGGGGTTCCAGTACCCTCCACCTGCCCCCCGGACCCACCCTGCCCTTCTCACCCACTCTGCTTATGCCCCATAGACGACTGCCTGGGCCGTTCGGTGAGTCCCTGCCCTCCTCTGCCGCGAAGGTTTGGCCAGAAGGGAGCTCGGAGGGGAGCTTGAGCCTGGGGGACCTGTTGGAGAGGCTTTGCGAACCCCAGCCAAGCGTCCTGGGCAGCAGAGCAGCCCCACTCTGGCTGCTCAGCGCCCACCGTGGTGTCTGCTAATAGGGGCTCAGCCGCCAGGAGGAAGGTCAGGCTGGCGCTCCCTGGCTGACCACGGAAATTCCAGGTCTTACTGAATTTGGCAAAGATTTTGAGCCCAGTGCCTGAGCCCTGTGCCGGGCACCAGGGAGGATACAAACAGGAGTTAGGTATGGGCCTCTCTGCAAGGGGAGGGGACAGCATACACAGGCAGCTTTCAGGAATAGCAGACCGTGCTGCGTGTTCCAGAACGGGTACCGCGAGGGGCTCAGCGTGAGAACAGTGAGCGGCCAGGCGCTTGCACAGCCTTTGGGGGTGGGGGGTAGGGGGCGGAGCTTGGACAGCAGTTACGGGATGAAGGGATGGCGCAACCAGGCAGTGAGAGAAGAGTCCGGGTGCATCGGGAGACGTGAGTGCAAGACCACCAGGCCAGTGGCTGTGCCGCGCCTGGACACCAGGGGCCGGGCTGGGGTTGACTCAGCAGCAGGGAGGGCACTGGAGGTTTTAGCTATTGGTTTTGACTCGCGCCCTGGGCCGCTTCTGAGAGTCTCGGCAAGTAGTGCGACATACCAGTGTGCAACCGTGGGTGAGACTCCCGCCCTGGGAGGGCAGTGGCAGGCACAGAGGCACCAGCGGGAGGGCCTGCAGCCGCTGAGGTGCTCACCTGCACCTGGTCTGTCATTTCTCAGTGTTGCCGGGTACAATCTGGGAGCCACCCAGCCTGCCAGCTGGCCCCCCATCCCCTACCCCGGTAGCCATCTGACTGGCCTGCGAGAGCCTGGAGGCCACGCTGCCAGGAGATGGACTGCTCATCCTGGAACATGGCAGGAGGGCAGAGGTGCTCATGACGCCGGAAGGACCTCTGTTCTCTATGCACAGGCCTCTGGCCACTCCTCAGACCCTCCTTTCTGAAGTGGGCACGAGGGCCTCTGTCTGTCTGGCACTTGACTTGTCTGTTGGTCTTTCCGTTGCTCAGGCCTATAGCCAGCCTTGGGAAGGAGATTGTTTTAAAAAATGCCATGGCACCTGCGTGTGGCTGGGGTGGAGCCTGTCACTGGCCCCGACAGCGCCCTCTGCTGGACCGGCTGGCATTGCAGAGCTGCTGAGGCCTCTGCCATGGGACTGCCTGGGGCTGCCTATCCCACAGTGCTGGTTGGTTACAGCGGTTCTCAACCTGTGGGTCGCGAACCCTTTGGGGGTCGAACGACCCTTTCACAGGAGTCGCCTAAGACCATCAGAAAACACATATATAATTACATATTGTTTTTGTGATTAATCACTATGCTTTCATTATGTTCCATTTGTAACAATGAAAATACATCCTGCATATCAGATATTTACATGATGATTCATAACAGGAGCAAAATCACAGTTATGAAGTAGCAACGCAAATAATTTTATGGTTGGGGGTCACATGAGGAACTGTATTAAAGGGTCGCGGCATTAGGAAGGTTGAGAACCACTGATTTAAGACAAAGAGTGTGGAGGCCAGCTCTGCACTTGCCTATCAGTCGTGAGATTTGGGCAAGTTACTTAACATCATCTTTGGTTCGTCTGTGTGTCAAAGGCAGAGAGCAGGCGTTATAATGGTGCCTCCTCATGGTGGTATGGGCCAAACTGAAATGTACACACTGATACTGATAGGTGGGTGCGGGTGCCAATGTGGCGACAGAGGACAGCTACCAGGAGCTTTCCTGAGCTGCTTTTATGTCCAGGCCCCCTTCCCCCACCCTGCCCCACTCTCAGGGAGCCACCGCTTAGCAGGGTGAGAAACACATCAGCACACAGCTTCAGCTCCCGCGTGCAGTCAGGGCTGGGAATATTGCAGAGCCTGAAGCCAACCTTGGGGCGGGGAAGACAGGAGTGGGGAAGCCAGGTGGAGGGAGGAAGCAGCCTACGCAGATGGGGCAGATCCAGGCAGGTGCCAGGGCCAGTCAGGTCCAGCCTGGGTCCGAGAGGAGGCTGGAGCCCGCAGCAAAGGCTGGAGTGCGGGGCTGGAAGGCGGGCAGAAGAGGAGGGGCTGCCCCCTGAGGGCACCAGGGGTTGGATTTGCTGCCTCCTCCCGGGCACAGGGAGCAGGGACCCTCACCCGGCCCCACTGCAGCCTGGCACTGGCCCTGGGGAGGCCCTCTCTGCTGGCTGCCCCCACCCTGGCAGGGGCACAGATGCAGTTTTCCATCTTATTATTCTGCTTCATGCATTTGAAAAATGAAAGTTCTCCCTCTCCCCTTCACCACGCATACATATTTCATACGGTCATTAGACAGTGGCACTAAAGGACTCACAAATCTTCCTGGTCAGCATGGGCGGCCTGGGCGGGCGGCAAGAGGCCCCCAGGGAAAGGGGTCATTGTGCGAGCCATTGTGCCCGGCCCACCTGGGGGGTGCAGGGGGCAGGAGAATGGCAGCTCTATCTGTCCCCAGGGGCTCAACACTGCATCCCCCTCCGCCTCAGCTGCTCCAGGCGCCAGGGTGAAGGACACTGTACAAGGGGACCTCGGGGTCCTCCCCACCCTGGCAGTCCAAGTGCAAGTCTGGAGGCACCCAAGGTCCCTGTGTGGCTTTCAGGTGCCCCAGGCCCCTCACTTCCTGCACGAGCCCAGCCCCCTCTACCTCCCTGATCCCCTTCCTGCTTCCGGGCCACTCTCCCTGCCTTTCCCCGGCCCCGTCTCTTCACCCTTCCTGCTCCATGCCTCTCTTTCCCTTTGAAACCTCTCTCCTCCTTGTCTTTGCCCCCATCTCTCCACCAACTCCCTTCCCCTCACCCCTCGCTTCTTACTCGTATTTAATCATCCATTTCCCAGCATCGCGAAGCGCTGCTATGTGCAGGCATCGTCTGTGCCGGAAGGTGAGCCTGGCAGCTGTGGCCCTGACCTCATGGCCACAGACACTTTCCTTTGACAAACGAGGATGCTGAGGCCTGTGGGGTTGCTGTTTGATCACACCGTGACCTGGGCTGTTGACACTGGCCTGGAACGGGGCTCTCTGCACATTGACCCCTCGGCGTGGGCTCGATGGCAGCTGGCCAGCTGTTCCCCAGGCCGAGCTGCAGTGATTCTGGTCTAATAATACCAAACAGGGTGAGGTTGTATGTCAGTGGGATGGAAGGGAACACGGGCTCCTCACACCCCCTCCCCCCCGCCCCTCCAGTCCCTGGAAGCGGGGGAGAGAGGCCGGCTGTTGGGAGGGGCTTTGGTCTCCTCTCCCCTGGAAGAACCAGTGCCTTTGCTTCTGAGGGCCAGAAGCAGTAACACAGACTCAGAGCACGGCAAGGCGGCCCTGGGTGCAAATCCTTGCTCTGCTCCCTTTCATAGCTGTGAAGCCTTGGGTGAGCCATTTGCCTTCTCTGTGCCTCGGTTTCCCTGTCTCTAATAGCATTGTCATGAAGAGGTTTACTCTGGGCCTCACTGGGGCCTAGGCCTCAGATTTGTGATCTGTGAGATGGGTGGAAATGTCTGTCTTCCTCATCACGTTGTGAGGATAAACATGGATGGTCTTTGAAAATGTAAAAGGTATCATAGCACAGGCTGGCGGGGTCACCATTCTCGCTCTTGTCATCAGCATGAGGCGTGCCTCTCTCCCTCCAGGCTCTTCCCACTACTTCTGATAGAAAGCTGTTGGATTCGCCTGGGTAAAACAGGTCTTGTTGGACTCACAGACCAAACTGCGGTGGGAAGGGATGTAACCCCCAGGACCCGAGAAGTACCAGGACCCAGCCCCTGTCTTCCAGCTCTCCCCTGGGGGCACCTTCATCCTCCCCAACCACCCAACTGCCCCCAGTTCACTCTGGTCCAGCTTCACTGCTATGGGGGAAAACTTCTACCCCTGGCAACCATTTAAAGAATCCCAGGGAAGGATTCTGATTGGCCAGCTGCAGTCGGGGGCCACTCCCAGCCCAGTCCTGTGGTCATGGGCAGAGCAGGCAGCTCCCACTCAGACCACTTGTTCAGGCAGAGAGAGGTGCCAGAGAAGATGGGTGGGGAGAAAAGAGGGTGTTTGCAGTGGAAGAGGTTGCCAGTCAGATGACAGTCTGCCCTGTGCGTGCGATGGATTATTTCTGGGGTTCAAGGAGGGGCACCAGAAATGCCCCTGAGGTGCCTCTTTCACTGGGCAGCACATCTGACTTGGCATCTTTAGAGACGGGAGAAAAACTGGAGAATCCAGCAGATGCTGACCCCCGCCCCCCCCAGTGCCCCCTTCATTTGTGATATTTCTCAAACTGACAGGTCATGACACCAAGCCCCTGAGATCTGCAAAGAATAAGCCTGCCCGGCCTGACATGAGGCAGGAGGGGTGGTTTCCCGAAGTTAGGGTTTCGGTAAAAGATGGAGCTTCCAGAACCCCGCTCTCCCGTATACATTTAAATAGCTGTTTGTGACTGGGGCAACCATGTTGACCTTCGTGGCTCTAGAAAGCTTGGCGTGGGCCAGAGGAGTCGTGCGGGAGGACCAAGGCTGGCCGTGGACAGCTCCTGGTGGGGCCGGGGCCTCAGCCGGGCCTGGCAGTGACGACTTGTTCTCACCTTTGCAGGCAACGGACAATGACGTGGGCACCTTCGGGGAAGTCAGCTACTTCTTCAGCGATGACCCGGACCGGTGAGACCCTGCCCGCTCCTTCCCGGTGGCCTCTGCCACTCCTGTGACGGGAAACTTCTCAGTGCCGGGCGGGGCTACGACCCATGGCTCGAGCCCTGGGCTGGGAGCGGGAACCCAAGGGCCCTGCTGCCAGTTGGACCCTGATGCGGTACAGTCTTGCTCAAGTCCCCTGAGGTCTCCGGGGCGGTGTCTCTGACCCTCAAAAGACAGCGTTTCCAGGCAGTTTCGAAGCTCAGGAGAGCACAGCGGCAGCGGCAGCCAGCGCTTTCGAGGCCCTCGCCGTGTGTCAGGGATTTTGCCAAGTGCTCCGCATGCGTCTTCAGATGTAACTCTCCAAATGGAATGCTGGAGCCCAGGGCTCGGCACTCCTGTCATCCGACTTCACGGATGAGAACCCGCAGCCCAGAGAGGCTAAGTCACTGGCTCAGAGTCTGCAGCTCGGCCAGCACACGGCACGTAGGGCCAGGCCTCCGTGTGGTCTCCCCACAGAGGCACGGCCTCCGGGGGCGGGGGGAGGGGGTATGCTGCAGCCGTTAGGCAGGCGCCCGCCTCACCGCCCGACCCACGCCAGCCTCGCCCTGCCACCCGCCATGCTTCTGGGCATCTCTCTCTCTCTCTTGTCTGTGGTGAAGCTGAGCCGGGAGCAGCTCTCGTTTTTAACGTGATCGAGAGCCAAATTGAATTCAGAGGGCAGGTCTGCTTCTGAAGCCGAAGTGTCTGATGCATCGGGAAGCCCAACAGGATGAGGGCAGCGCTGGCTGTCAGCCTGGATTACGGGCCCGACGGTAAATGACCAGGAAGAGACGGATTATTGGGTGCATTCCGGCCGTTCTCTGCCGCGGAGATGGGGCCTCAAAACGGGAGGAAGGAATGAGCAGCGGGACCGGCGCACAGGGCACCCAGTCCCTCAGGAATCTGTGTTCAGGGGGCCTTGTCCTGGTCATCTTGGGTGTCCTCATCGCCTCCTATCTTCTGGGCCAGGGCTTTCCTGGTCTCTGAGCCAGGATCTTCCAGGCCTGGTGGCTGGCAGCCGTGGAACACGTCAGGGCACACAAATGTCAGCTGACGACTCACGGGGGCACCTGAGGGGGTGTTGAGAGGAGCCAGGTAGACCTTGCTCCTCCCCAGGAGATGTTTGTGAGGCTCAGTCCCTTGAGCAGAAGACGAGGGGTAACTCCTGAGAGAGGACCAAACTCACTATCCTGGCTGGGTGTTTAAAACATTTTGGTTCAGCACCCTCTGGATGGCAAAATTTGTTTTATTGCCCAGATATGTGTGTGTTTTTATTGAGATATAATTGACATAAGTATGGTATTTGTTTCAGGTGCACAGCATAATGATTTATACTTGTGTGTGTTGTGAAATGGTCACCACAATAAGTCTAGTTCACATTTGTCAACATGTATAGGTATCCATTTTTTTCTTGAGGTGAGAACTTTTAAGATCTCTCTTAGCAACATTGGAATATGCAATACAGTATTAGCTATAGTCTTTGCATATACATTGCTGTACATTGCATCCCCGTGTTTATTTATTTTGACAGTGGTTCGGTTTTATCCTTCTGCGTGTGGCTGTCCAGTTTCCCCAACACCATTTATTGAAGAGACTACCCTTTCTTCGTTGTGCATTCTTGGCTTCTTTGTCATAAGTTAATTGACCACATATGTGTGGGGTTATTTCTGGACTCTATTCTGTTCCATTGATCTGCGTGTCTGTCTTTATGCCAGTATCATACTGTACTGATTACTATGGCTCTGTAATATAGTTTGAACTCAGGGAGCATGATGCCTCCAGCTTCGTTGTTCTTTCTCAAGATTGCTTTGGTTGTTTGAGGTCTTTTGTGGTTCCATTCAAATTTTAGGATTATTTGTTCTATTTCTGTGAAACATGCCATTGGAATTTTGAGAGAGATTGCATTGAATCTGTAGGTTGCTTTGGATAATATGGACGTTTTAATAATATTAATTCTTCCAATCCCTGAGCACAGAATAGCTTTCCATTTCTTTGCCATCTTCAGTGCCTTTAATAGCTTTCCATTTCTTTGTCGTCTTCAGTGTCTTTAATCGGTATCTTATAGTTTTCAGTGTATAGACTTTCACTTCCTTGGTTAAATTTATTCCTAGGTATCTTATTTTATGCAATTGTAAATGGGATTGTTTTCTTAATTTCTCTTTTTGACAGTTCCTTATTTGTGTATAGAAATGCAAAAGATTTTTATATATTGATTTTGTATCCTGCAACTTTACTGAATTCATTTATTAGTTCCAATAGTTTTTTGGTGGAATCTTTAGTGCTTTCTATATATGGTAGCACATCTTCTGCAAATAGGGACAGTTTTACTTTTTTCTTTCTGATTTGGATACCTTTTTCTTTCTTGCCTAATTGCTGTGGCTAGGACTTTCAAAACTAAGTTGAATAAAAGTGATAAGAGTAGGTATCTTTGTCTTGTTCCTTATCTTAGAGGAAAAGCTTTCAGCTTTTTACCATTAAGTATGATGTTAGCTGTGGGCTTGTTATCTATGGCTTTATTATATTGAGATACATTCCCTCTGTACCCAGTTTGTTGAAAGTTTTTTTTATAATAAAAGGATCTTGAATTTTGTCAAATGCTTTTTCTGCATCAATTGAGATGATCATATGATTTTTACCCTTTAATGTTGTATCCTGTTAATGAATATCACACCCATGATCTGTGGGTATCACATTCTCATATCTCTGAAGGAAATCCTACATGATCATGGTGTGTGATCCCTTTAATTGAATTGGGTTGGCTAATATTTCGTTGAGGATTTTTGCATCTATGTTCATCAGGAATATTGGCCTGTAACTTATTTTTCAGTTAGTGTCCTTGCCTGGTTTTGGTATCAGGTTAATGCTGGCCTCATAAATGAGTTTCTAAGTATTCCCTTCTCTTCTGTTTTTGGAAGGGTTTGAGAAGGATTGGTATTAATTCATCTCTGAGTGTTTGGTAGAATGTATCAGTGAAGCTGTCTGGTCCTTGACTTTTGTTTGTTGAGAGATTTGTGATTACTGATTCGATTTCATTAGTAGTTATTTTTTCAGATTTTCTGTTTCTTTTTTGTTTCTTTTTTTATAGATTTTCTGTTTCTTGATTCAGTCTTGGTAGATTATATGTATCTAGGAATTTATCCATTTCTTCTAGACTGTCCAATAATTATGTAATTATTCATACTGGTCTCTTATGACCCTTTGTATTTGTGTGGTGTCAGTTACAAGAATCTCTGCCCATTACAGTTCTCCACATCTGACTGTCCGGGAGGCAGAAAGGCCTGTTTGCAGCAAAGGAGGGTCATTCTTCCCGAGCTTCCTCTTTGAGTAAATCCACCTACTCCTGCCCTTTCAGTACCTGACACGTCACCTCCCAGGTGGTCCTGATTCCTGCCCACCACCTCCCACCCGACTCCCCATTACAAATAGATGCTCTTCTTATTGAGGGCACGTTAAATAGGCGATTTCAGACTTCAATTATCTGTGTCTGTTTATCGCCTCGGGCGAGGACAGGCTGGTAAGTGCAGGCCTACAAGCTGCTTTACACCAAGCTGTTCTCTCATCCTCCTTCCTGCCTGGCCCAGGTTCTCTCTGGACAAGGACACGGGACTTATCATGCTGATCGCCAAGCTGGACTATGAGCTCATCCAGCGCTTCACCTTGACCGTCATCGCCCGGGATGGGGGCGGGGAGGAGACCACAGGCCGGGTCCGGATCAACGTGTTGGACGTCAACGACAATGTGCCCACCTTCCAGAAGGATGCCTACGTGGGCGCCCTGCGAGAGAATGAGCCTTCCGTCACACAGCTGGTGCGGCTCCGGGTAAGGCGCCAGGCTTTCCTGCAGCCCGGCCATTCATCTTATCCTCTGCCTGTACCCTCTTCCTGGCGATTCCCCTGGGAAGCCACTGCGAGAGCTGCTAACCTCCATCACAAAGAAGTCTACCGGATTTGGGGGTCACGTTCTTGGTCTGTGTGAGGACGTCCCCTCATGTCCTTGGTTACCAAGTGCAGCTAGTGTCTGCCTCAGCTTAGATTTCAGGTCGCCATTCAGCAAAAGGCCGCCCCCTTCATCTCCCTTGGCAAGTGCGAGCAGTTTCTTCCGTGAGGACCCCCATCCATGCCCTTTAGAGGCTGCTGAGAATCAGGAAGCGCGGTAGCTGGCAGGGACCCGAGGCCCCGGGCACAGCCACCTCACAGGAAGGGAGCAGGTGGGAAGAGAGCTCCAGAAGGCACAGTGAATTAGCAGAGGAGTAGAGGCCAGACTAGAACTCGGGACTCTACACTCCAGGTGTCCTCCTGCAGCGCGTCCCCAGCAGGCTCCAGCCACCTCTGCCCGTGAGGCTGCTCGGTGTCCTCACGCCCCTTCCTCCCTCTGTCCACCCAGAGTGACAGGACCAGGGCCTCCACTTAGAACTTGTTTCTGAAACGAGGGGGAGGAGGTGGGCAAGGAGCACACAGAAGGCAGGACCATGTGCCCACCCAGCATGGGCCATGCTCCCTGTGGGGCCCTGCTCCCCCTCCTCCCTCCCCACTCCGCTCCTATTGTGCCCAGGGTGGCGGGCCACCCTTAGGCTCTCTTCTGTCAGACATCGGGAAAGCAGCTGCTCATCAGCCACCCCAGGAGACAGTCCAGGGGGAGAAGGATCTGACCCCATCCTGAGTGCCTTCTTCCCTCCTTGCATTCATGCACCATGCATTTATTAGATACCTACTGTGTGCAAACACCATGCTGGACTCTAGGTATGCAGCTGCAATCAAGAAACACAGGTTCCTGCTCACCAGGAGCTAAAAGTCTGAGCAAGGCAGGCAGAAATTATACAAGAAGTCGGGGGAACCGACGGGGTGCACAGCACAGGGCCCTAACCCAGTCTCGAGGTCAGGGAAGGCCTCCGTGGGTGGGATGTGCAAGCTGGGACGGAATGGGCTGTAGGTGGTCCTGCCAGGTGTGGTTGAGACCCACTCCGTCCCCTGGGTGAGGCCTGGACTTGCCCACTTCTCCCGAGGCCTCCAGCCTGCCCTTCAGAGTCCCAGGATAGCTCCTCACTCAACATGAGACGTGTCTGCTGGGCGCCAGGCAGCAGCCTCCAGCTGCAAGGCCAGGAGAGTCTGATCACCCAGAAAGGGGGCGCTGAGAGGGACCAGCCCTCTTCCCACCCACCCTCCTCTGGCTCACAGGGCTCTGTCCATCCTCTTCCTTCCAGGCAACAGATGAAGACTCCCCTCCCAACAACCAGATTACCTACAGCATCGTCAACGCCTCCGCCTTCGGCAGCTACTTCGACATCAGCGTGTATGAAGGCTATGCAGGTACAGGGGGCAGGACTGGGGGTCCGGCCAGGAGGAGGGCTGGCAGGTGGGAGCTGGGTTGTGCACTCACACCTGCCTCAGAAGGGGGCTCTCTGACTCTCAGACATGCCGGAGCATTCGGGGAGCTTCCCCGTAGCTCCTGTGGGCTGGAGCAGCACGTGGCATGCGGCCACCCCTCCATGGGTCAAGATCTCAGTCTCAGACGGGCCAGGTTTTTCTCGGGGTCGTAGGCCCAGGCGGCGGATGCTCCCACAATCTGAGGAGTCTCTATATCTCCTCAAGTCTGTCCGGGTAGACCTGTGGGATGGAGATTCGTTAGTCAAGCTTCCCCATCCTGTGGGCTTTCTGCGACTGCCCCCACCCCTCTGAGGACCCTGCCTGGCCCAGGCACAGTTCCACACTTTGGACCCTGCCCTGCCTGCCCGCTGTGAGTCCTGATCCCTAGAGGCTGTGAAAGGAGTAGCAGCAGCAACTTCAAGCTCCACGATCCCATGGGGCCACCTCTTTTTTTTTCAGATGAAGCAACTGGGACACAGAGACAGGGAGCCACTTGCCCAAGGCCACACAGCAAAGCTGTCCGGGAGGCCCTGTGGTCTAGCTCTTGGTTGCCTCTCCAGCCTTGTCTTCGGGCACTTCCCCTCCCATCACCAGAACCCGGCAGCTCGGAACCCTCTCTCTGAGCTCTCCTCTGACAGTGGCCACTGCCTTGTCTTTGCCGTGTCTCTCCCATTGCCCGGCCTCCCTTCCCCGCTGGCTGCTCTAAGGGCTCCTGTGGACATCCCCTCTCTGAAAAGCGTCCCTAATGCCTGAAGCTGGGCTCGCTGCCCCCAAGGCAGAAGGGACACGCATTGGATGACTCTGCGTCCAGTGCTCACTCCTAGCACCACACCGCGGGGTCAGAGAAATGCAGGCGCAGAAATCACAGCCCTGGCTGCAGAGGCTGCCGCCTGATGCTCTCTGTCAAGTCGGTGCCCCTTTAAGAAACGTGACAGTGCCATGCCTCTGCCCACCCTCTCACCTCCCGTTCCCCTTGGCTGGAAGGACCTCCCTTAGGTTTTATATGACTAGAGCAATAATTTGATTTCTGTTTTCCAAATAGAAAGTGGCAATTTAATATTGTTGCAGTGCCTTTGCAGATTACCCATGCCCCCACTCCCGAGCCAATTTGCCTTCCCATCCAAAACCGAGCATCAGTGGGTTCACGCCAAAGGGGACTTGTGGTGAGAGTTCAGGCTGTGCAGGGTGGAGATGTGTGAGGTCTTAGCGCCCCCTCCCCCAGATCCTGCCTCTCCACTTCTGTCCACCTCTGGCGTTAGGGGTCTTCACCCACCTTCTAGCAGAGTCTGCGGAGGGTAAATTCTGCAATGCCATACACTGAGCGTCCCCCAAGGGGTCTCCAGACACTGAGCGTCCCCCAAGGGGTCTACAGACACTGAGCGCCCCCCAAGGGGTCTCCAGACACTGAGCGTCCCCCGGGGGGTCTCCAGACACTGAACGTCCCCCGGGGGGTCTACAGACACTGAGCGTCCCCCGGGGGGTCTACAGACACTGAGCGTCCCCCGGGGGGTCTCCAGACACTGAGCGTCCCCGGGGGGTCTCCAGACACTGAGCGTCCCCCAGGGGATCTACAGACACTGAGCGTCCCCCAGGGGATCTACAGACACTGAGCGTCCCCCAGGGGGTCTCCAGACACTGAGCGTCCCCCGGGGGGTGTACAGACACTGAGCGTCCCCCAGGGGGTCTCCAGACACTGAGCGTCCCCCAGGGGATCTACAGACACTGAGCGTCCCCCGGGGGGTCTCCAGACACTGAGCGTCCCCCAGGGGGTCTCCAGACACTGAGCGTCCCCCGGGGGGTGTACAGACACTGAGCGTCCCCCGGGGGGTCTCCAGACACTGAGCGTCCCCCGGGGGGTGTACAGACACTGAGCGTCCCCCGGGGGGTGTACAGACACTGAGCGTCCCCGGGGGGTGTACAGACACTGAGCGTCCCCCAGGGGGTCTCCAGACACTGAGCGTCCCCCGGGGGGTCTCCAGACACTGAGCGTCCCCCGGGGGGTCTCCAGACACTGAGCGTCCCCCGGGGGATCTACAGACACTGAGCGTCCCCCGGGGGGTCTCCAGACACTGAGCGTCCCCCGGGGGGTCTCCAGACACTGAGCGTCCCCCGGGGGGTGTACAGACACTGAGCGTCCCCCGGGGGGTGTACAGACACTGAGCGTCCCCGGGGGGTCTCCAGACACTGAGCGTCCCCCAGGGGATCTACAGACACTGAGCGTCCCCCGGGGGGTGTACAGACACTGAGCGTCCCCGGGGGGTCTCCAGACACTGAGCGTCCCCCAGGGGATCTACAGACACTGAGCGTCCCCCGGGGGGTGTACAGACACTGAGCGTCCCCGGGGGGTCTCCAGACACTGAGCGTCCCCCAGGGGATCTACAGACACTGAGCGTCCCCCGGGGAGTCTCCAGACACTGAGCGTCCCCCGGGGGGTCTCCAGACACTGAGCGTCCCCCGGGGGATCTACAGACACTGAGCGTCCCCCAGGGGATCTACAGACACTGAGCGTCCCCCGGGGGGTCTCCAGACACTGAGCGTCCCCCGGGGGGTCTCCAGACACTGAGCGTCCCCCGGGGGGTCTCCAGACACTGAGCGTCCCCCAGGGGATCTACAGACACTGAGCGTCCCCCGGGGGGTGTACAGACACTGAGCGTCCCCGGGGGGTCTCCAGACACTGAGCGTCCCCCAGGGGGGTCTCCAGACACTGAGCGTCCCCCGGGGGGTGTACAGACACTGAGCGTCCCCAAGGGGTCTACATAGTGCCCAGAGCGGCTATTGGAGAGGCATGAAGAGCCTGTATGGTAAAGAGAGGAGGGAGGGAGAGAAGAGAAATGGGGAGAAAGGCAATGAGAGGAAAAGATAAGGAGCTGTCCCCACTACCTACTCCACCCCCGACACTGGGCAGTAACGCCCGTTATCTGGAGGGTATCAGGAGCAGTAACAAGGACAGGACTAAAGAGCTTGGGCATGACCTTGTCCTCCAGACAAGTGCCAGGTGAGTGGGTGAGACAGACAGAAAGACAAGTAGGAATGACACTTTCTTGGAAAGAGCCTGGACTCTGGATTCAGACAAACCTCGGCTCGAATTCTGACTCTATTTAGTTCCTAGCTGTGTGTTCCTGGGCAAGTTACTAAACCTCTCTGAGCTTGGATCCTTCATCTGTAAAGTGGGGCGTATATTACCACCAGAATAGCCACACCTGGTGGCCTCGCATGGGGTCTGCCACATATCAGGCAGTCAGTTCATCTAAGTCAACACCATGAGGCTCCAGGAGTTCATGCCAGCTGTCCCCTCCTGCCCCGAGGGAAGCCCTGGCTGGATGGGTACTGAAGGCTGCTTACAGGGGTCCTGGGGCCCTGTTCCTGTCATTTCAGTGATCAGTGTGAGCCGCCCCCTGGATTACGAGCAGATACCCAATGGACTGATTTATCTGACGGTCATGGCCAAGGATGCTGGCAACCCCCCTCTGAACAGCACTGTCCCTGTCACCATCGAGGTGTTTGTAAGTACCCAGGGGCGCTGGCCTTGCCCTCCAGGGTAAGGGGTGGTGAGGGCTTCCCAGGGTGCCAGGGGCCCCTCCTGAGCCCTGTGTCCCCAAGTCCTTGACTGTCCCCACAGCTCAGGGACTTACCTCACAGACCATCCCAAAGGCTGTCCTAGCAAACCTGCCAGCCTGGCCAGGGAGGTCCGGGGCCTCAGGACACCCTGTCAGGGGAACAGGAGCTGGAGGAAGTGACATGGGATCCCCCACCTAGAGCTACATTCTGTGAAGTTCAAGGGAATTCCTGAAGGCCATCTCCTCTCCTGTCTCTCTCTCCCTCTCTTTCTTTTCACTTCCTTTTTCCGCCCCTCTGAAGATCTAAAGGAGCCTGAAAGCAAACCATAGCTTGTCTGACATGGATATCACGCACACCTTAGTGGGTTTAGTGTCTGAAGTGATCAGTCTCTGAATCCGTCTCCACACTGGCTCATTGGCCCTGTGCAGCCCCCCAGCCTCCAGGGGATGAGATGGTGGTGACGATAGGCCTTCCCCCCACCCACCCCCCGAGACCCTCCAGCACTGCACACGCACAAGCCTGCCCCCATCTCACAGAGGCGGCTGCCTGCAGGGGAGGGCAAACATGTTGATGGAAGAGTTAGCACGTTACCGATTCCAGGAGAATGAGATCAGATTGTCAGGTTACGAGATACGCTGTGATTTGACATATGCTCAGGAAGACACCTCGCCCAGAGCTGGCTTGCTGGATGACCTCCCTGTCCCAGCTGGCTTTGCCAGCAGCCCCTGGTGCTGCCCTGCCCCTAGCTTCGTCCTCGCAACTGAGGCTGAGGCTCCAGGGCCAGCCGCCAAGTGCAAAGGTCCTCATCTGGGCAGGGGACCCCACTTGCTTACGAAATAGGATGGGGCTGGCCGTGACGGAAAAGCCAAGAGTGGGTGCATGGAGCAGGGTTGAGGGGCGGCATGGGAGGGTGAGGCAGTGCAGAACCGGGTGCAGCAGAGGGAAGGGCAGAGAGTCTGGGGCCTTATCTCTGGCACGTCGGGCTGCAGGAGTGGCAGGGAGGACGGGAAGAGATCCCCAGGAGACTAAACACCTGCCCGTTGAACTTGCAACCTCCCACCTGAAATGCCAAGGCTTATACCAGCCAACTAGAATGATGCCCTGCCCGTCAGAACCACGTCCTGGTACTCTTTTTAAAATTGTGTTTTTCAATTACAGTTGGCATACAATATTATATACATTTTAGGTATGCAACATGGCGACTAGAAGTGCACAACTGCTAATACACAGCTTGCAAAGTGATTACCCCAAGTCTAGTACCCACCTGACACCGGACATAGTTGTTACAGTGTTATTGGCTATATTCCCTCAGAGCTGTCCTGAGGGTCAGAAGGGGCTTCACACTCTCCTTCCAGGGCTTCCCTGGCCCCCCACCCCCCACCCCCACCCCCGGCAGGAGGAGGGTCTGGCAACAGAGGCAGGGGCCACCCTGGCTGTGCGTGAACATCGTCTCTCAAGCAGCACTTTGGGATGTGTAGTCACTGAGTCTAAGGACCATACTTGAAAAGGTCACCGCCTTTGGGTTAATTTTGCACGTGGGTGGTTTTTAAGTAGCTGTCACTCGTCTGAGCTGCTGTCTCCCTCCACCAGGCCGTGGACGGCAGCACCGACTGCACAGGGTGGGGGTGGGGAAAGGCAGATCCCAGCGACAGGGTTCTGAAAGGAGGAGGGGCAGGTGAGAGGGGCCAGGTGACTCCTTTTCATCCACTG
Organism: Myotis nattereri; assembly: GCF_964212035.1. Lineage (NCBI taxonomy): Eukaryota > Metazoa > Chordata > Mammalia > Chiroptera > Vespertilionidae > Myotis > Myotis nattereri. Next base: position 18,819,836 of record NC_138088.1, on the reverse strand, counting down.
CTTGTTGGTTTTTAATAAAGAAGTCAAACTCGGTTTGTAGATTTCCCATTAGGGGACAATAAGCTTTTGTAGAGGGAGCCGCTGAATTAGAACTAATAGCGAATGCAGCACCAGGATCCGGGGAAATATCACCGCTAATAAGTTTCTGCCTCATGCTCTGTCACTGACATTCTCAGCGCTGTTTCGTGCAGCCAAGCAGAAGGCTTAAATAGACACACATATGGGGCACCCGTGCCGCGCCAGGGGACACCGGGCATGCTGTGGAGGCTTTGGATGTGTGGCGAGGCCTCCCACAGCCAGTCCGCTGAGACTGGGGCGGCGGGGGCAGATCAGCACCAGCCGGGGTGCAGCCCAGAGCCAGGGCCTCAACGGGAGAGAAGCGTGTCCCTCTCCGGGCACCCACAGTCCCGGTAGGATGGGGTTCTCTGAAGTCCCGAGGGGCGGACGGCCCCATATCATGCCTCCCTCACGTTCACGTTTGATCAGCCAGAAGTGCTTCCGGCTAAGGGGGTTTACTGAGGAGTCTCCCTCGTCGGAGCTCCCAGTTCTGGGTACGTGAGGCCCTTGGGGCCGGCATCGTGCGGGGCTCGTGGGGAAAGCGGGGAAGGCCCCGAGTCGGGGGTTGGGGGGCAGCAAGGCTTCCCCCAAGATGGGAACAGGGGCCAGTTCTTGTTGAGTGACGGCGAAAGGCAGGGGGTGAGGGAGAGTCTTAAAGGGTAGGAATGTCTCCCTGATGGTGGAGGGAGATGGTGTGTGGAGGAGCGGGAGACAGGCTGCACCAGCCCCACCACTGCCCCTCTCCTCTCTCCCCTGCACTGGTGGAGGCTGGGCCAGAGGAGGGGTTGCTTCAGATCTGAAGGGGGGGTCTGGGCCAGGATGCGCCAGGGGTGGAGGAGCCGTGCTCCTATGAATGTGCAGTGGGGTCTGGAATTCAGGCCAGGAACCCACCTGCCCCCCTGCCTGCATGTCTCAGTGTCTTCCTGGTTGGGCCGCTCCTTTCTCCCTTCATTTCTGGGGGGCGGGGGGTTCTAGAACCTTCCACCATCACCTTGGCAGAGCTGTGGAAGAAAGTCTGAGTAGGCATCCCCTTCGTGGGGCCAATGAGCTAAAAGTGGGAGAACTGGAGTAAGCTTGGAGCTCAGCTTACTCAGGAATGCCGACAGGAGAGCCAGGGGGGCCGGGAGTGGTAGGCAGTCCCGACTGCTGCCTTCTTTCTCCATCTCCCCGGTCCTCACCATCCCTTCCTGACCCCCACATATTTCCCCAAGGCCTGTCCCACCTCCTTGAACCATAGCTTAGCCAGAGGGGCACCTGGCCCCCCGTGACACCTGCCTGGCTCTGGTTATACCTCGGGGCCAGAGTACCTCCGTGCCAGCCATGCCCGTTTGATGCCAGCACGGGACAGCTGACAGTCCCCACTGCCGCCCTGGCTCCTGCAACCTGTCTGTCTGCTTTGCAGGATGAAAATGACAACCCTCCCACCTTCAGCAAGCCTGCGTACTTCGTCTCTGTGGTGGAGAGCATCATGGCAGGTACGGGCCCAGGCAGGAGGGTGTGAAGGCAGGTAGCAGGCACGGCACTGCGGTGGGCTGACATGGCTTGTGCACCATGGCCCTCCCTGTATGTTTCTCATGACCAGTGAGGGAGCCGTTGGAGATGCTCAGTTATCTGCCAGCCAACGATTGCTTACAGAGCACCTACTATGTGCAGCTGCTCCACTAGGCACTTGGTCTCTGCTCTCCCGCAGCTACAGTCTAGCAGGGAAGACGGTAATGATTGATGACTAACCCAGTGACCGTGGTTAACTAGGGGGTACAGAGAGTTCTGAGACTACGATGCTGTGAGCCAGGTCCCAGGGGCCAGGATGGCCAAAGGGTGGCCTTGGAGGGTGGCATATGCTCCAATGTGAGGACAAGAGTAGGAGGCTCATCCCTTGGTCATGTCTCAGGTTCCAGGGCTCAGCTTGCAGACCCAGGGCCATAAGCTCCACACTCAGGATCCAGGCAACCTGTTCTGACCTCAGGGCAGGCTGGCAGCTTCACTTGCATCCAGAGAGGACATTCTATAGGGGAGGATGTGTCAGCAATTGCTGAAGCAGCTGGAGGGGTCAGAGAAGCTAAGGGGTCAGGGTCAGGTAGAGTCGGGGGACAGCTGGGAGAGCCAGGGGCAGCTGGGGGAGCCAGGGTCAGCCAGGGGAGTCAGGGGCAGCCGGGGGAGTCAGGGTCAGCTGGAGGAGTCAGGGGCAGCTAGAGGAGTCAGGGGCAGCCGGGGGAGTCAGGGTCAGCCGGGGGAGTCAGGGGCAGCCGGGGGAGTCAGGGGCAGCCGGGGGAGTCAGGGGCAGCCGGGGGAGTCAGGGGCAGCCGGGGGAGTCAGGGGCAGCCGGGAGAGTCAGGGTCAGCTGGCGGAGTCAGGGTCAGCAGGAGGGTCAGGGTCAGCAGGAGGGTCAGGTTCAGCTGGGGAGTCAGGGTCAGCTGGGGGAGTCAGGAACAGCAGGAGGAGTCGGGGTCAGCTGGGGGAGTCAGGGTCAGCAGGAGGGTCAGGGTCAGCTGGGAGAGTCAGGGTCAGGTGGGGGTGTCGGGGGCAGCTAGGGGAGTGGGGGTCAGTTGGGGGAGTCAGGGTCAGCTGGGGGAGTCAGGGTCAGCTGGGGGCATCAGAGGCAGCTGGAGTTAGGGGTGACCTTCCTTGGCACCTCGGAGCCTTCTACAGAGAGCTTCCTGGTACGTCCCTGGTGTCTGATGACTTGCTGGGTGGGTACCAGATTGTACCCAGCCCACCCTCCCCCAGCCCAGTCTCAGGCATCCCCTGGAGGAAGTCACTGCTGAAGCAGCCCCTGCATTCCACCTCCCCTGACTCTGCCAAGGAGGGGCCTCCATCATGGCACGTACTCCTCCTCAGAGTTGAATACGCTTGGTTAAAGTGGTGTGTCGGCTCCTGCTTAGGGCAGGACTGAGTCAAATTCGAGGCCCCACAGCTACCTAGAAGGGCCCAGAATGACCTCCCTGTCCCACAGCACCTGCCTGGCCCCTTACGCCCCCAGGGACCGTTGGTTCGTCAGCACAGTAGCAACCCCGGCTGCAGGTCAGTGAGCACTGCCCGGCCAGGCCTGCGCCCTGCACGCTTTATCCGTGGGACCCTCACCAACAGCCCCACACATGGCTTCACGGTTAGACCCGTCTTACAGGGGGAAGCTGAGGCTCAGACAAGTTAAGGCACTTGGCAGAGATCCCACCGGATTCCAGCCCAGAGATCCTCACACTGAACCTGCTCGCCCCTCTGCCAGGGCTGGCATTTGGGTGGCAGGAGGGCCCAGAAAGCCCTGGCCGGCTCGGCTGCCGGACAAGCCGCTCGCAGGGTCTGGCCAGGGCAGCTGGAGAGGCCGATACCCTGCCCAGATTCCACCAAGAAAGAAATGAGGGTGAGGGCCTTAACTGGACGGTGAATAGAAAATAAAAACTCTAATAAACTCCCCCTGTGAACAAGATAAGACAAGACCGAAATGGAATATAATAAAGGTAGAATAATTTAATATGGAGCTTCATTTCTTTTTGACTCAAAGTCAAAGTTGGTCAATCTGAGTGTATTAATATGGTGACCAGCCAGGGAGGGGTTGGGGAAAGGCCATGGTGAGCAGCAGATACCCCGCCCCCCCTTGCCTCCCGGCAGGAGCCACGGTGCTGATCCTGAATGCCACGGACCTGGACCGCTCCCGGGAGTACGGCCAGGAGTCCATCATCTACTCCTTGGAGGGCTCCTCCCAGTTCCGGATCGGCGCCCGCTCAGGTGAGCCCCGCGCTCTCATCTTCTGCACCTCAGGTGACCCAGGACCTGCCTCTGGGTCAGGGCCTCCTCCCTTTCACAGGAAGCCCGTGTTTCACAGGAAACCGGCTTTGAGCACCTGCTTTCATCCCTGAAATAGTAATTTGAGTGAGATGATGGATCTTAAAAAAAATCACAACATGAATTTACCCGCTGGAGAATGTCTTCCAGGGGTGAAGAATCCTGTCATGTTTAAAATGTGTTCCACTTTACATGGCGTTCTTCAGGGACACCTTTCTTCAAGCCTAGCTGTTCCCCTCCCTCTGCTGCCGACCTCATTAATCAGTCCCGGCTCCTTTTCCTAACGGTGGGGGTGCCTCGGTTTCCCCACCTGAAAATGAGGGTGATCATATGAGGGCTGTCGTGTGAGCTCAGTGAGTCATTAGGGGACACTTAGAGTAGTCCCTCACATAGTGAGTGCTCACAGAATTAGGTGATTATCATTATTCTTTTGTTCTTTTCACCGAGGGGCCCATATCCGTGGCTCTGCTCAGCCCATGTAACTCTCCTTTCTTCTTCATTTCTCTGCTCCTTGAAGCTGGAAAGGAAGGGCTTCAGGAAAAAGCAATAAGAGACCCCAGGCTTTTCATCCAGAAGCTGGGAAGGACTATGAGGCCCCTGGACATTCATTCATATATTTACTCAGAAATCAATGGACATCTGCAGTGTTGTGCTAGGTGCTGGGGTACAGAATGGAATGGAACATGGCCTGGCCCTGTCCTCATAGGGTTCTAAGCCAGCTTAGTGGGCATACAGGGCATTCCACTTCTCAGTGCCCATTTCTGTGTCAGGTGAGGGAACTGTCGATGCTAAACAAGCAAACCTTGAAATCTCAGTGGCTTAACACTAGAAATTCTCACTCCACAGCAGTCCAGTGTTGTGCTCAGTGGCAAGCCTACCACACAGTGATGCTGGGACCCAGGCCCCTTCCATGTTGTGGCTCCAAAGTCACTGCAGAAGGGAAAAGAGAGCGTGGAGTATTGTGTAAGGAGATGTTTATGGGCCAAGCCTAGCGGCGACATACATCACTTGTCACACATCCTATTGGCCAGAACCAGGGAGCGGCCTGCCTAGATGCAAGGAAGGCTAGGAAACGCAGTCCCTGGCCTGACAGCCACTTTGCAGCAATCATTCTAGCCTGGGAAGCGAGTGAGATTCTTTGAACACTGGCCATCCCTGCCGGCGGTGTTCAGGGGCTAGTGGGGCATTTAGTCTTCCTGTCACCACGCCTTTCTGATTGAAGTCTGCCTTCAGTCTCTTTGGTCCCCTTTTCCTGGGAGCTTGGGGAGCGGATGGCTGGTTGAAATGTGTACAGAGACTGAACACATTCAAGGCCATCCTGAGCCTCTCTCTCCCCCTCTGATAGCACGGAGGCCTTCCTCCCTGCTCTCAGAAGCTTCCGCCCTTAGTGAGCCCACATTTCCGGGGAGGGGGAAGTGGGGGGGGAGGGGGCACTCAGAATAATCTCATTAACATGGACAAGTGCTCAGCACTGTTGTAAGTGCTCTGACTGGCATCATCCCATTTCACTTCCTTCACCACTCTGCCAGGCAGGCGCTAGCATTCTCCCCATTTTCCAGGTGAGGAAACTGAGGCACAGGAGAGGTTAAGTAACTTGCCTGAGGACCTGCAGAGCCTGAACTTCCGACTCCGGAGCCCAGACTTTAACTGCTACCTTACAGAAAGCCACGTCAGAGCTTCATGCTGCCGCCCAGATACCGATTGCACTCACTGACCTTTCAGCTCCCGCCCTGCCTCCGCAGCCAGGGACCCCAGCTCCACCCCCGGGCTTTCAGTAATGACACGGACATTTTCTTGCTTGCCTTCACACGGCTCCTTTCTCTCTGAAGGTGTAAACGTTTTCCTCTTACCTCTTCGGTCAAATTAGCCAAGCCTGCTCCACCAAGGTGGCCTTAATTGGATCTAATTTCCCAGACAGGAAGAGCCATCTATCATGGCGACAAGTTCATGTTTAAAACTTTTTAGAGATTAATTTCTTCCTCGCCCTGCCAATTAATCGACACCACCCCACCAAGGATCGTGTCTAGGCAGGCAGACCTTGGCCAGTCTTTCATTCCAGGCCTCAGCACCTTCGCTGCCCTGTCCCTCACCCCCAGCTCCCTTCTCAGCCCTGCGCAGGCCAGCATGGAAGGGAGGGAAGTGGAATGACAGTGGAAGGGATCCCAGTGACCATCTGGCCCAGCTCCCTTGTTTCATGATAAGATAAAACGAGCACAGAGAAGTTAAGCAACTTGCTTCAAGTCGCACAGCTCAGGCAGTGGGGATAGAAATATGGATAGCACACAGTCTCTACCCTTGGAGAATTCTCAGTCGATTGGAAGAAAACCAGCACTTTCTGAGTGTCGGGAGCTTCACCTGTAATTAATCCTCACAACAGCTCTGATTCAAAGGCCTACTCATCGCCATCTCACAGATGAGAAGACGGAGGTTTGGAGAAATTTAGTAACTTTCCCAAGGCCAGGCATCTGGGAAGGGCCATCATCAGATTCAAATCTGGGTCTCACTGTCCTCAGAGCATAAGTTCTTTCCCATGCCCGTGCGAGATGGCAAGTGGCCCGTGTGCTGAAGCCGGCTGGTACTGGCTCACTCCTGCCCTGACAGCCTATTGTATGCACCTCTCCCCAACTCCATGTTCAATGCCATCAAGCTGGTCATTTACAAAGGGGCCCTGGTGGGGATGTTTACACCATGGCAATGGGCAGATGCCTCTTTTTCTTTTGGTGACCTGGTTGTCCAATAGTTACCAGCACACAACTACCAAGGTGACTGCCATATTTTTGAGAGACCAAAATACAAAGAAAAGGCAAAAACAACTGACAAAAGTTGTGGTCTACTGTTAATGTTTATCTTTAATAGAATAGTTTATATGCTAAATAAACTTCAAGGCAATGTAACTATGTTACAGGCAATTAAGGAAATGATTTTATAGCTATGAATTCTCAGTGCCCTGTAGGTTGAGCTGTCCGGTGATGAGGGACAGTTGGGACATGTGTGAAGCTCTCGATGTGTTGGAAGTCTAATGAGGGGTCCCTCGTGTCTGAGCTCGAAGCCAGATGGCCCTTCTGCCCCGTTTTCCAGCCACCAGCCCCAGGTGGCCTTGATTTTCCCACATTTGAAAATACCTCCTCCTCATGGAGTTATATTGCCCAGTTTGGGTTCCAGCTCCCAAGGTGTGAGTGCTCTCCCCTCCCTCCGTGATACCATCTCACCACCCCAGCATATATGCACACATGCATGCACACTGCCAGCTCATTTGATCTTGCAAGCGCCTCTCTTTCATACTCTCCCTCACTCTGTTTTCCGTTCTCTCCCTCCTCCTTTCCTTGCTCTCCCCTCCCTCCCCAATCTCTCCCTGGCCCACCCAAACCCTCTCTCCTGCAGGTGAACTCACCACCACCTCCCTGCTGGACCGTGAGACCAAGTCTGAATACATCCTCATCGTACGAGCAGTGGATGGGGGCGTGGGCCACAACCAGAAAACTGGCATCGCCACCGTGAGTGCCCCCCCTCCCGCGCCCCCAGCTCCTCGCTCGGGGCTACACCTCTAGGCCCCTAGGCACTTTGTCCTGAGGTAGCGTGAGGCACCATGGGAGTGGAGTGAGGGTGGCTACCAACGAGATGTCAGTCACCAACTTGCTGTCAGCCAAGGTCAGCCCTGCGGCCACCACGTCTGTGGGAAGAAAGGCATTCCCACCTGGGACAAGGGGGCACTGGGAGGAGCAAATATTTTCTCCTCTGCCCCTAAAAGACCAGCTGTCCAGGTAGGAGAAGGCAGGAGACCCACAGGCCCCTCCCTATGGGCTCCTAGAGGAGCAGGTATTTCCCTAAGTGGCTCAGAGCCAGAAGCAGGGCCCTTGGAGGGTCCCTGGGGCTTGCACCACCCCACCCCTAACCCTGAGAAGTGAGCAAGTAGGACCCATGAGGGGCCAGAGCCCCATCCAAGGCCTTGTCACCCCACCAAGGTGGGCAGGAGGCTAGAGGAAGGACAGTTGAGGGTCCCGACTGAGCTCTGGCTGCAGAAGAGAATGGGGGAGCGCGAAGCAGCAAGCGCCTGTGGGAGAGGAAGCAGGAAGGCCGTGGCCAGGTGATCCCGTCACCTCCCCCCACCCCCCCCCCCCCCCCCGTGATCTTTATGTGCTTCCTTTGGCTCTCCCTCAGGACCCTCCCCCGACCTCTCCCCATGGCCCTCCCCCCACCCCACCCCCCACAGCAGCTGCCCCAGTCACTGCCCCCAGCCTTGCCCCCAGCCTTGCCCAGCCAGAGAGGCTGGGGTTGGTATTGGTTGGCCAGGGACTTGGTAGAAAAGTCCCCAGTGCCTTATTCAGCCACGGGAGGCCCCCGCTAATAGGATTCCGAGCTCCATAAATAATTTACCTGGTGACAGGTGAGCCGGGAAATTGCTTGGCGTATAGCTGAGACTGACTTGGACGCTCAAGGGATCCTAGTAGATGCCCATCCTAAACCTCCCCTACCCTGTCAGTCACCTTTGGTCCAGACCAGGGGTGGGTGGGACAAGTCCCAGGTCACAGGAGGGATGTTAGGGGTTATCTCCTCTGTTCCTCTGCCTCCTGATGGGGCAGCACCTAACCCCTCTGAAGGTCCTGCTTCCCCCAGCCAGGCCCTGACCTGGTGGAATTAATGCCCAGGCCCTGACCTGGTGGGATTAATGCCAAGATGCTCCACAGGCATCTGAATGTGTCCCCTCCCTGGGCACTGTCCTGGTGCAGCCCGGCTAGGTGCACCCCACAGCGCCCCTTGTGGCTTCACAGGTCAACATCACCCTCCTGGACATCAATGACAACCACCCCACCTGGAAGGACGCTCCCTACTACATCAACCTGGTGGAGATGACCCCTCCAGACTCTGATGTGACCACGGTACGTGGTGGTGGGACAGGGAACTCCCGGTCTGCCCTGCCCAGGGGTGTCCGCCCTTCCCTCATGAGCTCTGTGGGCCTGCCCATGGGCTGATGGATTCATGTTTCCTCTGCGCCAGCTCTTGGAGCGAAGTTCCTGGAGCTCTCTGCACAGTGAAAGGTAGTCAGAAGTCAGGGGACAGCCCTCACCCTGTTCTCGGGGACATGGGGCTTCAGACTTTGTCCAAGGGAGTGCAGCATCCCAGGGCTGGTTCAGCTGGTAGCCACGCTTGCCCTGAGAGCCCAGGACTCTGGTGACAACCCAGCCCCCACCTCCTCTGGCGAGGCACAGGTCCTGCCCTCAAATTTCACAAGCTTCTGATCTGCCCTCAGCACCTTCACCGCTTCTGTCACCACAGCCACCAGTCAGCTGGCCCAGGGCGGCCCAGCAGGGGCTTTGAGGTTCACCCAGGGATCTGCTGGCATGGGGGTGTCAGGTCTGCACAGGCCCCTGTGCGTGCTGTGAGCAGGATGTGACTCGGGTGGGAAGGAGAGACAATGGCCAAAGTCTCGGGGCATCCACGATAGATGTCCCGGGGAAGCTGAGGAAAGTCAGGGATGAGCACCCCTCTGTTCCCCCCATACTTGTGCCCCGTTTAGTCTCATTTCGGGAGGCTTGTCCCCTGCCCCACAGCCACCCAGCCACCCGGTGATGGACGTGGACCTAACAGCTCATGGCAACCACATTTATCAAATGTCTCGATGTGCCAGGGGCTGTGCTGGGATTTTCTCATGAATCCTCTCTTATCCTCATGACAATTTCACGTGGCAGATGGATTCATTGCTACCATCGTACTATGGAGGACAGAGGCTTAGAGTTTGAGGGGTTTGCCCAAGCTCCCAGAGCCGAGACTCAAACCCAGGTCTGTCTGACTTTGAACTACCCAGCCCAGCAGTCCTGCTGCCTCTGCTGGCTCAGGGGTGCCCTGGCAGGTGGCCCGGGTCCTGAGAACCTGGAGAACCCGGTGGGGTGGGGGAGGGACGGTAACTGTCACATCCAGCAAGGCTGCCCCACCCGGAGCTCGAGCAACCACAGAGGATGCCTAGCCTCCCTGCCCCCACTCTTCATCAACGAGAGAGAGAGAGAGAGAGAGAGAGAGAGAGAGAGAGAGAGAGAGAGAGAGAACGAACGAACCAGCCATCACACCTTCCTATCCTCTTTTCTGTGTTTTCAAAATCTGAATGGTTCTCACCTGGTGGGCACATCCCCTCCCAGAGAGTCCAGTAGATCAGGGGCAAGGAATCTGGGACATGCGGTTTTTCAAAGCCCTGGTGGGAGAGGGGATTCCTTTCAGCCCGGCCAGGGTAGGACACCCTTACCCTGAGCCATTTCCAGGCTCTCTCTCTAGGACTCCACACCTGATGGGCTCTCTCTGCTGCCACCTCATGGGCACTTGGGCTCTAGCCCTGGACAAGCCCAGCCAGGGACCCCAAGAGCTGGGGTTGGATGCCCACCTCTGAACACCTGAACTCTTACCTTTGCTGTATATTTCTGGGAATCTCCTCCCACAGGGAGTTGAGAGGCACGTGAGGGAGGTGTACCAGCCAAGGGTGCCATTATCGAAGTCCACCTGCTGGGACTACACCGGCCTTGGGCTTTTTGCAGATCTGGTCCCCAGGGGCCTTCTGTGGTCGCCAGCCTTTCTTCACATCCTTCTGAGCCCAGAGCAGGTATAGACAGTGGGCCTGGGGCCTGCTGCCCAGCAACTCCTCCCTCTCCAGGAAACCTCAACAAGCGCTCGGTGGGCACCTACTGTGTGCCGGGCCCCGCACTCGGAGCCCAGGAAGCAGCACTGCTTCTGCTCTGCCCTCAGGGAGTTTCTTGACACTCACACCCACCACTGGGCCCATCTCACCCTGTGGAAGAGCCAGAGTCCCTGCCAGACCCCCGTCACCTCTGGGGAGACAGACACGGGAGCCCGCCCCTCAGCGCAGGACGGACATGCCCGTTGCTCCCCCAGCTCGGGCAGCCAGGGTCGGGGCGCTTGAGCCTTTCAGTGACCATGGCACTGAGACCTGAAAAAGAATGCAACGGCTCAGAAGTCCCAAAGGGGAAGAGCCAAATCAGAATTAAAGCTTGTGTTACACAGCTACCGAATGTTATGGCACTTTAGTAATTATGAAATTTAGTATTTGTAAAACTCATTACAAAAAAAACCTCATTACATGTGAGGGCAAATTATCACTTAGGTTTTCTAGAATTCTTAGAATTTTCCAGAATTCTCTGGAATTTCCAGTTATGTGTAATGATTGCCAGGAAACTGGAAGTCCGAGGGCTCATACATTAATCGAGTTTGTCACAGCAAAATAATTTCAAAAGGAATAGTCATACAATTCTTTCAGCTGTCATAGCTATGAGACATATGTATGCGAGTATATGTGGCATAGGTTTTAATACCTTTGAGGGCCCCCTGCTGAGGCCTCACAGGGGTGTGGGGTGCGAGGTGTGAGGAGAGGAGGCTCCAGAGGTGACGGGAGGCTGACCCACTTCCTGACTCATCTCCCACACCCGCCTCACCCACCGCACCCCTCGCCCCCAGCACTTGCGCGGCCTCGCAGTGTCTGAACCCACTCAGCTCTTCCCACCTTGGAGCCTCTGCACAGCTCTTCCTCCCCCTCCCCACGCCTGCCAGAGTGTTCTTCCTCCTCTATCCCCCAGCCCTGCTCTCTCCATGGCCGGCTCATTCTCCTCCAGTCTCCCAGATGAAAATGCCACCTCCACAGAGAAGCCCTCCCTAACTACCCTGCCTAATGTAGTACTGAGGTCCAACCCCAGCAGGTCCAGGGGTCCCCAAAGGTGTGGACGGAGTCGGCGAAGAAGGAACGACACAGAGGCAGCATTCAGTTGATCAGCAGCCTAGCCAGGATCTCCAGCCAAGTTCTGGTCAGGATCTCCAGCCAAGTTCTGTTCAGGATCTCCAGCAAAGTTCTGGTTAGGATCTCCAGCCAGGTTCTGTGTCCATGTTCTCTTGCTAGGTTCTCCAGCCAGGTTCTCCAGGTTCTGTAGCCAGGTTCTTCAGCCAGGTTCTGTCTAGGTTCTTCAGCCAGGTTCTCTCGCTAGGTTCTGTGGCCAATTTCTGTCCAGGATCTTTTGCCATGTTCTCTCACTAGGTTCTGTCTCTAGGTTCTGTCTCCAGTTTCTGTCCAGGATCTTTTGCCATGTTCTCTCCAGCGAAGTTCTTCTGTCTCTAGGTTCTGTGTAGGTTCTGTGTCTAGGTTCTGTGTCCTGTTGTCTTGTTACATCTGTATTTATACCAGTTGATTCCAATCCTATCAACCTCTATTCCAAAGGTTAGGGCGTTTCTTATCTCCATTCCAGGGAGTAAAGATTACATAGCTTAAGCATGATTGTTCGTAGTTAAAGTGATTAATTACCTGCCTGGCACTTAGTTAAGGGGTTTTATTCCCTCCCAAACTTCAGGGGAAAAGCCCTACCTGGGGAAACAACCTTTCTCAGAGAGGTGACCTTGGTTAAAACACATAGTGCCAAGAAGGTGAGCAAACATATTAAGAACAGTATGCCATATATGCCAGGTCCCTTGAAACAGCAAGCATGGACCGGCTCCCGGCAATGTAGCTCTGCCCCCCATGTTTCTTTTAGAGCTGGTTCCCCAAACCTGTGTTTATTTGTTTGTTGGGTTCCTTGCTTATTAAGAGACAGTAGAGCACAATGATTCAGTGAGCAGCCTCTAGTACCAAAATGTCTAGACTCTCATTTTGGCCATGCCTCTTACTGGCTGTGTGACCGTGGGCAAGTGACTTAACCTCTCTGTGCTCCAGTCTCCTCATCTGGAGAATGGAGGTAGCGTCCCCACCTGAAAGAGTTGTAGTTCATACTTAATGAGCCAAAATACACAGGCACGTGGTGAGAGGTTGATAAATGGTAGCTGTTGTCGCCATCATCTGCCTCCCCTGCTGGAATCACATCTGTCTTGTTCCCTGTTGAGCCGCTGTGCCAGGCACATTGTATGCTCACAATATTTGTGAGTGAAAGTTGTTGAAGGCCTTATTCACCTTTCTTCCCCCAGCTCTGCCAGGTCAGGTTGGGTGTTCCTGGTCAGAGAGAGACTAGGACGTATGAACTGGGACTCTCCCAAGGGCCCCCCTATGACTTTCCAAGCTCGTGTGCAGGCGAGTGCGTGCCTGCACCCCGTGCCCTCGGAGTGGGCCAGGCCTGTGTCTGTGTGCACGTGTGCGCGCCGTGTCCACTCGCGGGCAGGAGCGTGCAGAGTGGCTGCTCTGTCTGCAAGTGAGGTTTTGGCCGCACTCTCCCTCCTGCTCCCGCGGGCTGCTTCAAGGACCTGGCTGATGGGCATTGATTTAGAGCCTTTCAAACCCTCCAGCAAAATAAAGGAGAGGAGAGCGGGAGAATTAGTCCCGTCAGGCCAGGAGAAAAATGACGAGCGTGAAATGGGAAATAAATGAGGGGAAAGCGGAGAGTCCGCACAATCGCCCAGCAGGGAACCGGGGGTCCCAGCCTGCCGCCCCGCCTGTGCCCCCATCCCGCCTGGTGACCAGGGAATGGGCCCTCCCCCTACTCGTATCTCTCCAAAGCAGCTGCCCAGGTGCCCCAGCACCTAGAGGTGGGAGAGGGGAAGAGAAGAGGAGCACCCTCCCCATGTGAACCTAGTGCATTCGGCAACAGGCTGCCGGTCTGGAGCAGGTTGTTCAACTGCCCCGTAGCCTCAGTTTCCCCACCGGAAACTCGGGGATAAGGACTATCCCCCTCCTGTCATCGGAGAGAAAGGGTAGAAACGCAAGGCTCGCTGGTCCCCTTTACCCGTCAGCAGGCTGCCTGCCTGCCTAGAAAGCCGCCCGGAGTGCTAGGAGCCCGTCTCCTGTCAATGCAGGGTGACTGGGTCCCCCTCATAGAGGCTGGGCAGACTGAGGCAGCATGCCCAGCACGGCGGGCTCCTCAGGCCTGGAGGGCTGCCCCCTTACGTCCCGGCCCTTAGGGGCAGCAAGGCTGGGAAGGAGGGGCGGGGCTGAGCAGTGGGGATGGGAGCAGGGTTGCATCCCCCTCCGAAGCAGAGAAGCCAGGAGCGGCTCAGGGTCCCGTGTCAGCATCGGCCTCTCTCCCGGGCCTCCCAGGGCTCGGGGGCAGATGGGAGCCCTTGGCCGCAGTGGCCCATCTGTCTGTTCTGGTCCGGTGGCCCCAGAGATGCCTCGGCTGGGGATTAAGCCAGAGGAGGGACAGATTCTGCTGCCAAAGCACAAAAGGCCCCACACTGAGGAAGATAAAGGAGCTGACGAGGCGAGGCTGTCATCGCCAAGTGTCCTGGAGTGAAAAACGACAGTGTCCTGATGCGGCCCCGGGGACTGCGGTCACCCCTGCCCCTACCTCCTTGTCCACCTCCTTGTCCACCTCCGGGGCTGCAGTGGCCCCTGTAGCACAAGGGCAGGGGCGAGCTGAAGAGTGGGCACCACTGCTTCCCTGGGGCCCTGGGGGGCTGCTGGACGGCCCCAAGGCTGGTGCTGTGTGACCTTAAGTCTGGCTGTGGCTCTCTGAGCTCTGCTTTCCCCTCAGGGCAGGTAGATGGCTAAGAAGTTCCCTGCAGAGCAGGGGATGCGGGGCGTGGGGAGCTGGGAGAGCAGGTGTGTGGGGGGATGTGGTCCTAGGTCAGGACAGCACCGAGACCGGCCAGTCCCTCCTTGGGGTGAGGGTATGAGTGGGAACCAAGGGGCTGGAAGGTTAAAGGGCCCAGAGTGTCTGGGACTCCTGCCCCATGACACCCCCCTCCCCCTGGGGGATGGCATTCCCTACCTGCAGGGAGCCAGCCTGATCCCTCCTCCAGCACCCCCTCCCCAGCCCCGACTGTCCCAACTGGCTGGGACCCACCCTGCAGACTGGCTGGCTTGCCATGGCTCCCTTCCCGTGCCCTGTCATTCTTGGTGTCACAGAGGCCTTATCCTTGTCAAAGTGCCCCACAATCCAAAGCTCCAAGGGAATGAAAAGAGGATTTGATGATGAGGAACCCAGTTCCCAAATCCAGGCTTACAAATCCTGCCAAAAGCTCAGCCTCGGGTTTCCAGCCCCTCCCAGCCTCACCCCGAATTCCATCATTATGGGTTTCCTGGGGCCCCTGTCTTCCCAGAGCCCACACACCTGTTACCCCACATGTTCGATGTCCTGGTAGGAAGGGGCCCAGAACCTCTTCCAGGCTAAGAGACTGGGAGCCTTGCTGGGCCTTATCTGTGAAATGGGCATAATTATAGGTCTCTGCCCCGCCAGGCTGTTGACAGTCCGTGGAGAGGGCCTGGCGTTGACGAGAGACTGGGGTGTGAGCTGGTGCGTGCTAGGTGTTGCCTTTAGGGTCAGGAGACCGAGGCTAAGGGGGGGACGGGGCTTACCTAAGGCCCACACTGGGGTCAAGAAGCCAAGGAGCCCAGGACTTCCCCTGCTGATTCATCCTCTGACCTTCCCCCTCCCAAACCCCATGGGCCTCCCTGCTCAAGCCAGGAGGGAGCCCCACTGCCTGGGTCTGAGTGGGGAGCCCAGGACTGGCCTGTGAGCTCAGACAGCGCCCCGCTCCCGGCAGGTGGTGGCCGTGGACCCGGACCTGGGGGAGAACGGCACCCTGGTGTACAGCATCCAGCCGCCTAACAAGTTCTACAGCATCAACAGCAGCACGGGCAAGATCCGCACCACCCACGTCATGCTGGACCGGGAGAACCCCGACCCCCACGAGGCAGAGCTCATGCGCAAGATCATTATCTCCGTCACGGACTGTACGTCCCTCACGCCCTCACCGCCCCACACCTGGCTGGGCCCGGACCACACCTGTCCTCTGGGGCGGTCACTAAGAGTGGAGCAACACCCACGGCCCAGTTGAGACCCTCCCCAGAGCACCCTCAGGCGGCAGAGGGGATGAGGGGTGCCAGGCCCAGGCTGCTCCCTGGAGGGGTCACTGAGCCTGCCCCTCTCCCCACTTGTCTTCTCCCTGGCCTTCTTCTCCTGCACCCCTCTTTCCCTCTCCTTGCCCCCTCCCTGACCCCCAGGTGGCAGGCCCCCTCTGAGAGCCACCAGCAGCGCCACGGTGTTTGTGAACCTCTTGGACCTCAATGACAACGACCCCATCTTTCAAAACCTGCCTTTTGTGGCCGAGGTACTCGAAGGCACCCCTGCGGGGGTCTCCGTCTACCAGGTGAGCTTCTCTCTCTGACCTGAGAGGCTGCTGTCTGTCTCCCTCAGCTCGTCCTGACCAGCCAGCGATGGGCAGCAGGCGCCAGCCTCGTGCTGAGCGCTTTGCAGGGGCAAGTCAGGGGAGGCCAGCCCAGACCACAGTCTCCCACAGTCCAAGACAGGACACATCTGTGCCAGGCGTGGAGAGCCAGTGTTCTGGGAGACGGGGCTGGAAGGCTTCCTGGAGGAGGAGGCGCTTGTGCTGGGTCTTGAAGGACACGTGGATTTGGACAGGTGGAGGGACAGGACCCCAGGAGATGGACAAAGACAGAAACAGAGGCGGGGGAGGGAGAGGGAGGCAGAGAGAATCCTGGGAAGCCAGATCAGAGCGTTTCTCAGGGCCCGATTATAGAGGTCTAGCCCCAAACCCTCAATACCCCAAGGCTGTAGGTGGTTCTAGAACACCGAGAAGGTTGGATGTGTGTAGTCCATGAGTCCTGCCTCCATGGGGCAGCCCCTCTCCTGTGCTCGCCTGTAAACGCCCAGGTAGCTTCACACAGTGGATGGGATTCTCCCCATTTTGTAAGAAACTTGGGAAACTCTCCCAAGTTCCTGTGGCCAAGAAGGGGTAGGGCCTAGTGTTGACCCAGCCCCTCGGCCTCCTGCCCCACCACCCTGCTGGTCAGGGAGGCCCTGAAGGTGCTGGTTCCAGGGAGATGGTGCCCTTTTAGAAACCCAAAGGCCCTTACAATCAAGAGCGTGGGCTTTGGAGTCTGACCAGTAGGCGTGTGGATCCCAATCCCACTGCCCGTGTGCTGGGTGACTTGGAATAAGTGACTTAACCTCTCTGAGCCTTCGTTTTACCACCTGTGAAATGGGGATCATAACAGCACCTGCCTGGCTGCGCTGTAGGGATTCGGCCAGACACAGTGGAAAGCAGCCCGGCACTTAGACTGTGGGGAGCGCGTGTAGCTGAGGGGCTCGTGCCGTGTCTACGGTGAGCGTTTATTCCTGAGAGACGGGATGCGGGGGCAAAGGGTTAGCCTGACCCCATTCAGAGAAGACGGGTGTTCGTCAGGATGCCGGAGCGGTAGCCTTGGCGATGCCCTGCAGGCCCACTGTGCCCCAGTTTCTGCATCTGTAAAAGGAGATCAATGGTGTTCTCTGACTACACTGATCCAGGGAGCATTAAGTCTCTCTAGCACAGCGGTTCTCAACCTGTGGGTCGCGACCCCTTTGGGGGTCGAACGACCCTTTCACAGGGGTCGCCTAAGACCATCGGAAAACACATATATAATTACATATTGTTTTTGTGATTAATCACTGTGCTTTAATTATGTTCAATTTATAACAATGAAAATACATCCTGCATATCAGATATTTACATTGCGATTCATAACAGGAGCAACATTACAGTTATGAAGTAGCAACAAAAATAATTTTATGGTTGGGGGTCACCACAACATGAGGAGCTGTATGAAAGGGTCGCGACATTGGGAAGGTTGAGAACCACTGCTCTAGCAGCATATTCTCCCCAAACTCCCAGCAGGGGGAGCCTCGATCCAGGGAACAGCAGCCAGTCCCGGAGGCGAAGTCTCCAGATAGGAGGGGGTGGGGAGGACGGAGAGAGGATGAGCCCTAAACCTGGTTCTCCAAGACTCACAGCAGAGGAAGGAGAGGCCTCCCAGCACAGCCTGAGTTCACAGAGGAGCTGGCTCCGAGCCGTGAGAAGGCAGTGGAAGGAGCTGGGGGTGTGTCATTTGGAAACAGTCTTCGGATGCAGCAAGAGGGTTCTAGCTTGCGGTGTGTGGTTCCCAGGCTCCCTCTACAACCTCAGCTGATAATGACTTCTGCTGGATGTGCAGAACGTTCTCGAGGGACTAGAGCTGTGAGCAGAACAATCCAGAAGGATTGAGCCCTCCGTCCAGGGAAGCATTCAAGCTGAGTCTGGACACCCTCTTGTCCGGCTTGCTGGTGTGAATTAGACCAGATGACCTTGCCATTGCCTTTCGATCCTGAGAGCCTTGTCTTGATGCAAAGCTCTTATTTTAGTTATTATTACACATTTATTTCAAACGTCTTGAATTCTCTTTCATAAAAATTTCAACATATCAGGGAGGGTCTTGAGTTAGGATCTCTCGTAAGAACTGGAAGTGCATCTGGGAAGAGTGTAGGGATTTGGGAGGAGGCTTGCAATGGCTTTTTCTATTTTATTTTTTAAAAATATGTTTTAATTGATATTTTTAGATAGGGAGAGAGAGAGATAGAAACATTGATGAGAGACACATTAATCAGCTGCCTCCTGCACGCCCCGCAATGGGGATCAAGCCTGCCCTGACCAGGAACCGAACCCGGGACCTCTTGGCTCACCAGCCAGGCTCAATGGCTTTTAAAAAATCAAATCTTCGAATGACTTTTGAAAATGGGCCCTGATATCATCTTATTTCCAAATCAAAACAAAGCAGAGGCGGGGGTCCTGGCAGCTGGGCGTTGTCTGTAGTTGAGCCCACACGACCGAGGGGGTCTGAGCAGGAACGGCTGCTCCGAGCCAGCGTCGGGCCGGAGGGTGAGGACGACTGCCGCACACTGCAGGGTTTGGAGGGTCTGAGCCAGCTGCGGTGAACCTGTGGGCTTCCTAGCCGGGAAAGCAGGGTTCGGAAGGGGGAAAGTTGTGGGGACTGGGCTCTTGTTCTAAAACATCCCTTCCCCACCCCACCCCCGGCTCCACTTGGAGCGTCTGGCACCTTCTAGCTCTGACATGCTGCCCCTTAGAGGGCACCTGGCAGGGTGCGTTGGGGGCAGCGACCTGGCCTGAGGCTCTCTGGGGAGCAGGTATGTTCGGCTGGAGGTGAGCATAGGTCCATGGGAAGGAGGGGACACCTCTCAGGGGAGAAGCATCAGTCCTGGTGTCCCCACTCCTCACGCGGCCCCTCCCCTCCCTCAGGTGGTGGCCATCGACCTGGACGAGGGCCTGAACGGGCTGGTGTCCTACCGCATGCAGGTGGGCATGCCCCGCATGGACTTCCTCATCAACAGCAGCAGCGGCGTGGTGGTCACCACCACCGAGCTGGACCGCGAGCGCATCGCCCAGTACCAGCTGCGGGTGGTGGCCACCGACGCGGGCACGCCCACCAAGAGCTCCACCAGCACGCTCACCATCCGAGGTGAGAGCGCGGCTGCTCCTGCTGGGTGCTGAGCACATGGGCGGCCTGGGGAGCCTGCGTGTCCCCCTGCTGTCCACTGTCCAGGTGGGCACAGGCCATCTTGCCAATAGGGCCGCACCTGGAGCCATTCAGCACAGCAGAGCCTTCCCTTCTCCACCAAGTGGAAAAGCCAGCGAGCCACCCTCTCCCCACCTGGCCACGGCTCAGTGTCCCGGAGCCCAGGAGAGTGGGCGGCCTGGACCCACTGCCAAGGCCCCCTTCTTTGGTCCCGGCCACAGCAGAGAGGGCTTGGACGGGGCGGGGCCCTCGGGGTCAGGAACAGGCTGGGGCGGTGGCAGGGCCCTCTCTCCTTTGAGGGCCGAGTTTTTATTTGGAGATGCAAAGGGACCCTTCCCCTCCCGCGTGCCTGGAATCTCCATGGAAAGGGGTCGCCCTGGGAGGAGGGCAGCTGGGATTCCCAGACGTCCTGAGACTCCCCCTCCCCTCGACCCTCTCCATCATGCCCGCAGTCTCTGCCCTCTACCGGGGTGGGGCCGAGGAGGGCCACTATTCTCACCCACTCCGGCTACATCTTTAATTTTTACAACAGAACTGGTACATTGGCATGAGCTGTTGCCAGAGGGCCAGGAATAGCCCTGAAATAAGTGTCGAGTGTAATGGGCAAGAGGTGGCCTGCTCCCTGGGACAGCATGAGCAGCAGCCCCCGGTGGACAGGGACTGCCAGAGGGTGTGGGGTTCTGGTCAGCTCTGTCCTGGCCCAGCCAGCGTGGGGCCCTCGGCTCACGACTCACGACCGGGAGGTACTAACTCCTAGGAAACCCATTTCCCATCGGCCTGTGATGTGAGCCATGCCTTGGAGCTGGGTGGGCTGGCACAGCAGCCAGGCCCAGCCCCGTGTGCCGACTCTGCCCGCAGTGCTGGACGTGAATGACGAGACGCCCACCTTCTTCCCGGCCGTGTACAACGTCTCCGTGTCCGAGGACGTGCCGCGGGATTTCCGCGTGGTCTGGCTGAACTGCACCGACAACGACGTGGGCCTCAACGCTGAGCTCAGCTACTTCATCACAGGTGCGTCCCTGCCGCCACCCCCTCCCAGGTGTTCTGCCTGCTGGGCTGGGGCCAGGGGAGGGGGAAAGACCCAACCTTGACATTGGGTTAGCCCCTGCTAGAGCCTCCCTGAGGATTTGCTCTTGGCTTTGCCCAAGGGCTTTGGAGCTGGGTCCCCAGGGGCCTCCTGAATCTCATAAGGGTGAGAGGATTTACCAAGGTTCAGTGTAGAGGGAGGTGGAGCCAGTGATTCCTGGGAGGAGCCCTGCTCCCCACACCCCGTGTTGCGGTGACAAAGCAGACTGGAGGAATGTGGCCTTGTCCTTCTCTGGGGGCCCTTCACTTAAGAAGAAAATTCCCCTTCTTTTAGAGTAGCGGTTCTCAACCTGTGGGTCGCGACCCCTTTGGGGGTCGAATGACCCTTTCACAGGGGTCGCCTAAGACCATCGGAAAACACATATATAATTACATGTTGTTTTTGTGATTAATCACTATGCTTTCATTATGTTCAATTTGTAACAATGAAAAAACATCCTGCATATCAGATATTTACATTATGATTCGTAACAGTAGCAAAATTACAGTTATGAAGTAGCAACAAAAATAATTTTATGGTTGGGGGTCACCACAACACGAGAAACTGTATTAAAGGGTCGCGGCATTAGGAAGGCTGAGAACCACTGGTTTAGAGGCAGATGGTATAGATCTCTCTAAATGAAATAGTTTTAGCTCAGAATGTCAAGTTGCTGCCACTTGAAGAGCTGTGCAGAAATATTATGAGGAGCCGTGATCAATGAGTGGTGTCTGCCATGACAGTAGGCTTTGTGGAGGCAGCATGCCGTGTGTTAGTCATTCCTGGATTAGAACGGTGTCCCAGCATGCTTCAGTCGGGGGAGTCCCTGAGGCGCTGGCATGCGTGTGGATGGGGGATAGGCCTTTCACATTCCTGAGCCCTCCCTTGGCCATTTTACTGGTTCAGTCTTCCTGCAGCCATATCACACACATGTTCATATGCACATATGTGTGTGCACACATCTACAATACACATACCAGGGTCCCTGACGCCTCTCCCCTAGAACAAGGGATGCTGGCCTCGCAGCCCATCTACAACTTGCTGCACCAAGATGACCTCCCAGCCCTCAGCCTCTGTCTCCCTTTCAGATGCTTTCCTCCTTCCCTCCATAAAGGGGTCCACCCCCCTCAGGCCCTCTCCTCCAAGGCTGGTCCTCCAGACTGCCCTGGGGAGGCCCAGTTATCAAGACCCCCACACGGCACCAGCGTGGTTCAGCCCCACCACTGCTTGTGTCTTAGTTCCTCCCCCGCCCCCTCGGAGCCAGATTGGGGAGCCGATACTGGAGACTTGAGGGCAGGGGTTTCCCCTAGGGGCAACCATGTCAGAACAAGGGAGCGTGTGGTACTGGCCCACAGGATGACTTCCCTGAGGTGGCCTGTTCCTGCTCACCTGAGAGCCCTCCCAGCCCTGGGATTCTCAGATTTTAATTTTGCGCCTTCTTCAAGGAGCCTGCAGTGTCCTGTTCCCAGGTAGCCCAAATCCAGTGCAGTGGCGCCCTCTGCTGCCCAGAGCACCACACTGCCTGCCAATAGCAGGGGAGGGGTCTCCACATTGTTCTGGAGTCCTTTCCTGGCTCCCGGCTACTTCAGGAAGGAGACCTCACACTCCCCCACCTGCCCCAGAACCAGAAACACTCAGTAGTACCTGTCTCCTGTCCACCTGCCCGTACTTTTCACTCAAGCCTCTGGGAGCCCCTACTCAGAGAACCTGAGATTAGGGACCTGGAGAATGCTCAGCCACCCCCAAAAACTCAGGCCACATTTAAAAGCCCCAGCCCTGAGAACCAGGATGGCGGCGTAAGGTACAGACGTGTGCGTGCTGCCTCCCACAACAGCATCGAGACTACCAACTATAAGACAAATAGCTATCATTCAGAACCATGGGAAAGCTGGCCCAGTGGAAGCTCTACAACTGGAAGGAAAGAAAGAAGAGCATTGAGACTGAGTAGGTTGTGCAGAGGCTCCAAGAATGGAGGTACGGAATCGCACGCCAGGCGGGCTGCAACTGGATGCGCAGTTTTTTTCGATCAGAAGGGGCTGCAGACTCTCCCAAGTCCACTGAGCTTGTTTGGGGCAGAATTCTGAGGTCCCAGACCCCTACGGGGAAAGGCGGGATGGCCTTACAACGGGCCGGAGAGCGAGAGTGGCTGTCTCACGGACTGCTAGCTGGGACTCGGGGACGCGAGATGCTGAGTGGCGGAGAGGCAAGGAGTCACCGAGACGCCATTGCCCTTTGCCCGGCCCTGGTGATTCACCAAGAACAGAGGTGCGGAGTCCCGCGTCAGGTGGACTATAACTGGATGCGCGGTTTTTTTTTCAATCAGAAGGGGATGCAGACTCTCAAATCCACTTAGCTTGTTTGGGGAGGGATCCTGAGGTCCCAGATCCCTACGAGGAGAGGCGGGACGGCCTTGCAACGGGCCGGAGAGCGAGAGTGGCTGTCTCGTGGAGCTGCCCGCCAGCACTCGGGGATGCGGGGATGGGGAGTCGCGGAGAGCGAGGAGTCACAGAGATGCCATTGCCCCTTGCTCTGCCCTGGTGATTCCCGGGGACCCTGCCCTACTCAATTTACATCGCCAACCAAGCTGTGCTAGTGGCACAAAGAGAACCACCGGTGCTTTTGCAGCCCAGCCCAGCAGAATGCAGATTTCAACTCCTCGCATACATAAGGGACACACTCAAGAAGCAGAATCAGGTTCGGAGGGAGCCGGAGCCGGACCCGGCTGGGCCGGCGACGTGGAACTGCTGTACCAGCAGGCACAGGCAGGTCCACCAGATCCAGTCTCACATGGGACACTGGGAGACGGCAGACAGGTAGTCTGTGCACTTGGTAGAAAACGAAATCCAAGTAAGCATACCATATATTCAGCCACCAGGAATGCCTGGAGATTTTGTCCAGCAAGGAGCTGCCCAACAAAGGACAGAATTCCAAACTTTGTGTTGCTGAGATGGCCCCTGTGAGGCCGAGACGGCCCCGGTGAGGCTGGGACGGCCCCGGTGGGGTTGAGACGGCCCCGGTGAGGTTGAAACGGGCCCAGTGAGGCTGACACAGCCCCGGTGAGGTTGAGACAGACCATGTAAGGTTGAGACAGCCCATGTGAGGCTGAGACGGCCCCGGTGAGGCTGAGACGGCCCTGGTGAGGCTGAGACGGCCCCAGTGAGGCTGAGACGGCCCATGTGAGGCTGAGACAGCCCCGGTGAGGCTGAAACGGGCCCAGTGAGGTTGAGACGGGCCCAGTGAGGCTGAGACGGCCCCGGTGAGGCTGACATGGCCCCATTGAGGTTGAGACAGCCCATGTGAGGTTGAGACGGCCCATGTGAGGTTGAGATGGCCCATGTGAGGCTGAGATGGCCCCTGTGAGGCTGACACAGCCCCGGTGAGGTTGAGACGGCCCATGTGAGGCTGAGATGGCCCCAGTGAGGCTGAGACGGCCCTGATGAGGCTGACACAGCCCCAGTGAGGTTGAGACGGCCCATGTGAGGCTGAGGCGGCCCCGGTGAGGCTGAGACGGCCTCGGTGAGGCTGAGCCGGCCCCGGTGAGGTTGAGATGGCCCCGGTGAGGCTGAGATGGCCCTGGTGAGGCTGACACGGCCCCGGTGAGGTTGAGACGGCCCATGTGAGGCTGAGACGGCCCCGGTGGGGCTGGGACGGCCCCGGTGAGGCTGGGACGGCCCCGGTGAGGTCGAGACGGCACTGGTGAGGTCAAGACGGCCCCGGTGAGGCTGGGACGGCCCCTGGGAAGCTGAGAAAAAGACCACATGAACTCACTCATTTATGGATAATAAGGACCATTATAGACTGATGAACAAAAATGGATACAGAGGCAGAGCAGCATTGAGCAGACTGTCAAACTACAGTGGGAACCCTGGGGAGGGTTGGGGGGGGGGGCGTAGGAGATCAACCAAAGGACTTGTATGCATGCATATGAGAATAACCAATGGACACAAGACCCTGGGGGGTGGGGGAAGCTGGGGGAATGTCAAGGAGGGGGAAAAGGAGACATGTGTAATACTCTTTGTAACACTTTAAGAAATAATTTAGAGAAAAGAAAATAGAAAAGAAAAAAGAAGAAATAGTCCCGTCTAGCAGGTTTGAAATCACGGTCTGTATCAGCAGGAAATACCAACAGATATGATTTTGAGAAACTTCTGTACACAGGTCACAGCGTTGTGGGGACCTTCCATGGCAATGGGGATGTGGCTTTGTGGGCCTCAATGCTGCTGCCAGTTTGTGCTTTATTCACATGTATTACTTGGGTACAAAAAATAAAAGTATGAATAAGAAAAAAATAAAAATAAAAAAAATAAAAGCCCCAGCCCTGCCCTGACCAGTTTTGCTCAGTGGCTAGCGTCGGCCTGTGGACTGAAGACTCCCAGGTTTGATTCCGGTCAAGGGCATGTATCTTGGTTGTAGGCACATCCCCAGTAGGGGCTGTGCAGGAGGCAGCTGATCAATGTTTCTCTCTCATCGATGTTTCTAACTCTCTATCCCTCTCCCTTCGTCTCTGTAAAAGATCAATAAATATATTTTCTTTTAAAAAAGCCCCAGCCCAGCTTAACTGCTCAGACACCTATGGGAAAGGCAGCTAACCGAATGGTGAAGGACATGGGCTGGGAAGCAAACGGCTGGACTGGAGTCCTACACCCCAAATAGGTGACTCACCCAGAGCACCGCACATAACCTCATTAAAGGAATGTGTCCTTGTCTGAGACATGGAGACAGTGATCGTGCACATGAAACAGAATGGCCCACAGTAGGTGCTCAACGAATGTCAGGTAGACCCTTGTGATTTCAGGCATTTGCACCCCCGCCTAAGCCCACTCAGGCCACACCCTCATCAGGGCCCCCCAGAACCCTCTTCTCAGGCAGCACCAAGTGGGCAGATGGACCACCTCTAGTGTCGGGGCTCAGAGGCCGAGGTGGGTGCCCCCTCCCTTTCTCTAACCAGGAGCCCTGTTTCCTGACCGAAGCTTCGTTCTCTTTTGCCCACAGGTGGAAACGTGGATGGGAAGTTCAGCGTTGGCTACCGCGATGCCGTGGTGAGAACAGTGGTGAACCTGGACCGGGAGACCACGGCCGCGTACACACTCGTCCTGGAGGCCATTGGTACGCACCGGCCCTCCCTGCACACCACATACGGCTGCTCTGGGCAGAGTTCACATGAGGTGCCAGGCCTTGAGCCAGCGGTTCTCCCCTGATGCCAGTGGAGAAAGGGCGGCCAGACATGGACATATGACTGAGTAGTTTCCAGGCATGAGGCTCAGTGCCCGGTGCTGTGTGCATGACACTAAGATGGTGTGGTGGGAGTCACATGAGAGCCAAATGAAAGGCCAGCATGTGGACAAATCACTGCAGAAACAGGCCAAACAAAGCAGAAAGGGAGGAGGGACGACCCAAGAACAGTGGCACAAAGGGTGGTGGAAATGCGGTGGGGGAGTTGGGGTGATCAAAGAAGGCTTCTTGGAGGAGGTGGCATCAGGGAATACCATTGGATCCATTAGTTGCAAATTTTAAAATAAACTGACTTCAGGAATATGAGTTCACAGAACCAGGCTGCCGGGAGGTAGATGGAACTTCAGGTATGACGATCTGGGGCTCAGGGGATGCCGCCAGGCCGCAATCTCCCCTTGTGGCCTGGCCCTGCCTCTGCCTCACATGGAGACAAATGGCTGCTGCAGCCCCGGCCTCAATCCTCTTGGGTTCAAGTGTAGCAGCAGGAGATAGCACTTGTCTCTTCCCGGTCTCCCAGCGGAAGCCTGGAAGGAGCTCTGATTAGTTCCACCTGCCCCAGTGCCTGTCCCTGACGCCCTGGTCATGGCCAAGAGGGTGAGGTGTGCTGGTGGCTTAGGCCTAAATTGCATGCCTGTTCCTGGAGCCGGGGGGGGAGGGGGGGGGGCGGAGGGGGAGATAGTCAGACCCACCTGGAACCCCAGGCCTCAGAGGCAGGAAGGGTGGTTCTTGGAGCAACCTTTAGGGCACGGACTTACCTAAGGGCAGGATGGTGCTTATGGGGAGAAATGAGGCAGACCCACCACCAGCTTGAAGGCCAGGTGAGGTTTCAGTACCAGGAGAAGCAGGGAGGGCATTCAGGCAGAGGAGCCAGCCCATGCAAGGGCATGGAGGTGGGACAGAGCGTGTGTGTGTGTCTGTGTCTGTCTGTCTGTCACCTTTGCTCTCTTTAGTGTGGCATACATTGGGGAAGGGACTGCAATCAGGTAGAGGCAGCAGTGGAGGCCTACATGTTAGACTGGAAGTCCAGGCTTCAGTTTCCAGACAGCAGGAGCTCCTGGGGGCTCTGGGCAGGAAGGAGGGCATGATGAGACCTCTGCCTCCCTGCGGGCCCTGGCCCTCCCAGAAGCACCCAGTTCAGTGTTTGCACTGAGCTCTGGATGGAAAGGGATGTGCTCTCTGGCCTCACTCTTTCCAGCGCAGTCCCTCCCCAGCCTGCCCACGCCCACGCATCTTCCCTCTGCCTTGCTCTGCTCCCACCCTGGGCAGCCACACCGCCCTCTGGGGACCCATCTCCCCACTGAGTCCAGCCTTCATGAGGAGCACTGGCTGGCAGGACAGGGCTCAGGCTCCTGCCTTTTATGGGCCTGCCAGCTCACACTGTCCCCAGCCGGGGCAAGTAAGCGCGACCCCCAAGGCAGTGGGAGGAGGAGATGACTCAGGCTGGGCGACTGCATCCCAGCACGTGTCAGCTGGCCTGGGGAAGGGTCACCACTGGTCCTCAGGCAACTCTCGCTGCCCAGCGGAAGCCTGGGAGGAGCTCTGGGGTGACTGTCCTTGCTGAGACATGCAGCTTGGTCACAGCTCCTTCCTCCAGGAAGAATGATTCAACAGCTGCCCTGGGGCTGAGCCACCTCCCCAGCTCAGCTTCCTGCAGGGAGCTGAAGGGGAAGGACCCCCAGCTACCTTAGGCTTAGAAATCCAGCAGGGCCCACATCCCGGAGTGTAGCGGGCCCACCGACCAAGTCCACCCCTTAAGCATGTTTGACCCATCTCGTGTTTCATATTGAATGACCGTTGTGAGCATTTAAAAATCAGATTTTATTTAAAAGCTCGTGTTCAATTTCTCTTGAGAAATCAGACCTAGTGTCACTGGGCCACACTCTGCCCATCACTGTGTATGGCAGGGGGCAGCGGCCTTGTGGGCCCACCTGGCAGCAGCAGGGTTTGTGACCTCAGTACCCGAATCTGTTTCCTGGGTCTGCTGTGACAAAGTACCACAAAGTCAGTGGCTTCAAAGAGCAGAAATGGATCCCCGCGTGGCTCTGGGGCCAGAAGTTAAGGGTCAGCAGGGCCACATTCCCTCCCGAGGCCCCAGGGAGAACCCGTCCTTGACTCGGCTGGGGGCTGGGGGCTCCACGTGTTCTGGGCTTGTGGCCGCAGGATCGGTCTCTCCCTCCAACTTCAGGTGGCCTTCTCTCTCAGCTCTCCCTCTGCCTTTCTCTGAGAGGGACCCTTGGCATTGGACGTAGAGCTCACCTGATAACCCAGGACGTGTCATCTCTAGGTCCTTAACCTGATTACCTCTTCAAAGACCCTTTTCCCAATAAGTTTACATTCACAGGTTCCCAGGAACTTGACGTGAGCATATCTTTTGGGGGCCACCATCCAGCCACTTCACGCCTCAGCTCCCTCCTCTGTAAAACGGGAATAATCACAACAGCGCCTGCTGCACAGGCTGCTTGAGAGACTGAGGACACACTAGATGTCGTTAGCGTCATTCCTAATCTAGGAAGGAAAAGAGCCGCCCGCAGGGGCCACAGTGGCTGGGGTGAGCGGGAAATGTGCCCAGGAAATTTGCCCCTCAGGCCGCAGCTAACAGCCCATCCTCCATCACCTCCCACAGACAACGGCCCTGTGGGCAAGCGGCGCACGGGCACCGCCACCGTGTTCGTCACCGTCCTGGACGTGAATGACAACCGGCCCATCTTCCTGCAGAGCAGCTACGAGGCCAGTGTCCCCGAGGACATCCCTGAGGGCCACAGCATCGTGCAGGTAGGTGGTGGCTGGTGGGCTGGGGGCAGGCAGGGCCGCAGTCGGGTCTGAGTGCACGTGCTCAGTGGCATCCTGGAGGGGGAGGGATGGAAACAGGAGAGGGCCCAGCTGCTGCCCGGGAGTAGCCAGTGCCGTGGGGAAGGGGGACCCAGGCCCCCTCCTCCCTGGGACAGAGTAGGACCCCAGGTTACTATGTAATCAGGGACAGGGCCCTGGCTCCGCCCCCAAAACAGAGAAAGGAGGCGTTGGCCCCCTCTTCTCCCTCCTCCCCACAGCCCTCGCCTTGTCCCACCCCACCCAGGCGGGCCTTTCAGAGCAGAGAGGAGATGGCCTTGTCGCATTTTCCCAGAAAGAGTTGAGGAGGGAGCCAGGGCCCAGCGCTGCCCAGAACAGAGTGGCTTTCATGGGCCCTTGGCTGAAGCTCCTCTCCTGGGAAGCAACCAGGCACAAGAAGAAAGGGGGCAGACGCAGAGGGAGGGGAGGGCCTGGAAGTGGGGCCCGGGCCCTCCCAGCACCCAGAGGCCTCTGCGCTGGGCAGGGGGGCGGGGGGGCGCCGGGAATGAATTACCCTCTTCATCTGCTGCAAGCGTTTCCAGCTTGGAGGCTGAGCCAAACACAGCAAAACTGGGCCTGTCCGCTGCAGCAGGCTCTGGGCTTGGGAGGCTGGGAGTGCGCCCAACACCCTGCCTTGGGACTAGGAGGAGGCAGGAAAGCACTGGGAGCAGGGTGCTGACGCCCAGAGGCACCAAGAGTCCAGAAAACCACGGGGATTTACAAGGGCCTGGCTAGTTCCCGGAGGAGGAGGGGGGTTCTCTCCCTCTGGGTCTGCTCCTGGGGCCTTGGAGAGCCCCTACCCGCTGGCAAAACCTCCTACCCTGGGGTATGGCCAGGCCTTTCCTTCTCCCTCAGGCCTCAGGGCAGCCTCACCCCCCACCCCGGGTCTCCAGGAAGAGAACTCCTAGTGCCAAGCAGGGCACCTGGCCAGGGGGTGGCATGGGGGGCTGACTGTAGGAGGAATTCGTCCTGGGATGTCTCAGGGAGGCCCGGGGGGTGGAGAGGAAGGGGTAACGGCCTGTTGGGAGGGGGCCTGCCCCACTTTCTAAACCCAAAGGATTGGTTTCTATTACACAACACTCCGCAGACCAGTCCAAGACCTGCCAGGCATGTGGGGCAGCCCAGTTCTCCCCCTTCCTCGGGGCGAGACGCAGGCACCGGCTTCTCCCGGAAGTTCCCATCCAAGCAGGACTGGGACGTCATCCTGACCTGGAGGAAGGGTCATGGACCTCTCCACGGGGCCTGCTTGCAGAGAGAGTAGCTCCCTGGGGTGTCTGAGGGAAGACAGGACTCCTTAGGCTTTGGGGCAGGTGGATGTACCCAGATGGGGCCTCCCTTCAGTCAGTAACCAGCCTCACTCTTCCGTGCCCCAGCGGGTGGAGCCCAGTGAGGGGCTGGGCGCAGTCTCGCCCTCTGTGAGCTCCCAGGCGGAGGCGCGTGGCTTTGTACAGCCAGCACTAGGGAACAGCGATGGTCTGGGAGCTGGGAGGAGTGGGACCAGAGCTCACTCGTTGAGAAGACCTGGCCAGCTGCATTGTGGGTCATAGCAGGGTGGAGGGGGGCAGCCCCATGGCCAAGCATGAGATGACCCTGGCCGGCCCCTCAGATCCCCCTCTTCCCGTTCTCCAAGTGTGGGAGCCAACCAGAGCTCAGAGCCCTGGCTTTGGGAGGAGAAGGGAGAGTTAGGGATTCTGAGAAGCCGCCCTCCGTGGGATTGCTTAGACAGGTAGCCAGTCAATGAAGCAATCACCCAAAAGATAGAACCCCGGTGTGGTCCAGGCTGTAAGTCCCATAGCTGTCCTGGAGAAGTCTGGACCCTCCCGCCGCCTTCCCTGGGTGAGGCACGGAGCCACTATGCTGTGTCCACAGAGCCCAGGTGGCATCACCTTCAGTGGCTGGCAGTGCCTCCTGCCACTCTGACACAGCACCGGCCTAGCTTCTGGAGGAAGGGTTAACACAGTGGTTCTCAACCTTCTGGCCCTTTAAATACAGTTCCTCATGTTGTGACCCAACCATAAAATTATTTTCGTTGCTACTTCATAACTGTCATGTTGCTACTATTATGAATCATAATGTAAATATCTGGTATGCAGGATGGTCTTAGGCAACCCCTGTGAAAGGGTCATTCGACTGCCAAAGGGGTTGCGACCCACGGGTTGAGAACCGCTGGGTTAACCCATTCTCGGCCCCTTCCTGGTCCATCCCACTACATGGGTGCGTTGAAGGGGAGCAGCCAGGGTCGCAATTGGCTGGTCAGTATTGGGAGCCTCACCTGCCCCTCCCCCCACCCTCCCCGCAGGCACCCAGGCATCTGGTCTACCACAGGGTGCAGCTGCTCCCAGGGATTGCTAGGGATTGCTGGGCAATGCTGACAGGGCCCAGGAAAGGCGAGAGGAGTCTCTGGGTTCCCCTCTGCCTTGGGCCCTGAGTGGGCCCCAGGGCAGAACCGGACCTTGTCAACAGTTTAGACTTGGCTGGAGGGAACCGCTAGCCATTCCACAATTTGCACTGAAATCTGAGCTGGGTTTGGCAGTGGAGGGAGGGCATGCCTTCTGCTGGGAATCAGGCCCTGCTCCCTGGAGGCGATTGGTGCCTGGTTGCCAGGGAGGAACTCTGGGGTCCAGTTGTTGTCTCCAGAGCCTCAGCCCAGGGTCCAGGCTGTCGCTTCCCACACCAGCCAGCAGTCTCAGCAGGCAGCGGCTGGAGGGTCTGCAGAGAGGAAGGTGTTCTCCCAGGGTTTCCTGGGAAAGGCCTTGGGCCTAGGCACACAGGGTGTCGGGGCCGCTGTCTTCCTGCAGCCTGTGGTGCCAGGCTGTGTCCGAGGGAGGAGGGTCCGAGGCTAGATCCTGGGTGGCGGCAGGCAGCCTGTCATATCTTGGTAGATTCCGTGCAGTCCCAGCCATGGCTGTTATCGTGGTCCGGCAGGGAGCGTGGCGGTGCGGGCCGGCCACGCCGGAAGCTGTGCAGGGAGCGGCGCAGGGAGCCCAGGCGCGTCCAGAGCCGGAGCTGGGGCTCGCTGGGGCTCCCGGGGTGGTGGGGCATGCGCTCTTGAGCCTGGCGGCTGGGGTCCAGTGCAGCCGGCTTGCAGAGGGTCATGAACAGCAGACAGGAGGCCAGCAGGAGGAAGATGCAGGCCAAGGCAATGAGCACAGGCAGGGGGGCCGCTGCCTCCACAGGGCTCCCCGGGGTGGCAGTTGTGAGGGCACTGGGGCCCTCTGTGCTCATGGCTCCTGCAACAGGAATGGGACAGAAGCTCAAAGGCAAATCGGCTGGACCCAGGCCTGGGGAAGGGAACATGGGCGGGGGCT
The DNA here is from genome assembly GCF_964212035.1 of Myotis nattereri. Lineage (NCBI taxonomy): Eukaryota > Metazoa > Chordata > Mammalia > Chiroptera > Vespertilionidae > Myotis > Myotis nattereri. Next base: position 18,788,311 of record NC_138088.1, on the reverse strand, counting down.
GGGCGCTGCTAAACAGTGAGGCCCACAGAGGCGACAGGCTAAGGTCACACAGCGGGAAAACGATGGAGCTGGCCTGCACTCGGGTCCTCTTCCTGCTGTCTCCCTGCCCGCCGGCAATGGAGGGGCCAGGACTTTTAAAATCAGTTCTCATGAATCACAATAGAGTCTTAGACCTGAAAACCTGGAATCTAAGACCAACTCCTCAATAACTTGCTCTGTGAGCAGGAGTGAGTCCTGGAGTGTGGGCTGCAAAGAGCCTAGCAATTATCTGATGCCAGGGCTGCAAACGAGGGGTCCACCAGTGTGTTTCGTTTGGCTCTGGCAGTATTTTTACACATTTAAATTGTGATTAAAAACCGCAAACAACAAAAAAAAAAATAAGAGATTTCACGTAAATATCTGAACATCTTCTATCTCTTGAAATTTCAACACTGGCAACATGAGCCAATTGTGCCTGGCACGCAGTAGCTGGGGCTGAGCAGCAGCTGCCTCCGTTAGATAAGGCACTGGCCCCAGCTCGCCACTCTCCCAGGCCCACTGCGCGCCTGATGCCACCTGCCTGGCCCCATGGTGCTTCCCGAGACAGCCCAGGCTCTCCCATGACGAGTGAGGCACTGAGGCCCACTAAGGGTAGGCCAGGCCCAAGGACACACTGTGAGCCAGTGACCAAGGAAAGGCCAGAACCAGGTTTCCTGACTCCTGGCCCCAGGGCCTTGCCAATCCTCTGGCTCCCAACCCTCTCCCAGGGCTCACTGAGCTGCTCTGAGAACAGGTGGAAAAGAACCCACAGAGAACAATGGAGTTGACAGGGTGGGGCTCAACACCCACAAACACCAGTCACCTCTTATCACATAGGATGACACTAGAGGGAGCACGACAGATGGTCCACAGACAGCTGCTGGCAGAGCCAGGCTGGTGGATAGCGTGTGACCAGAGGACAGGGGCAGGTGAGCCTGTCTAGGAGGGGCAGGTGCCTGGGCCAGGCTGGTGGATAGCGTGTGACCAGAGGACGGGGCAGGTGAGCCTGTCTAGGAGGGGCAGGTGCCTGGGCCAGGCTGGTGGAATGCCAGAGGCAGGCCCAGTGCAGTTGGCCTTTCCAGTTCCCCACGAGAAGCCAGAAATCTGGATTATCAGGCAAACTTTCCCGGGGTTTAAATGTTGGCAGCGAATTCAAATTCGGTTAACAAGAGATTGAGGGAGGGAGAGGAGTGGGGGCTAAACAAACGCGATTGCAAACACTTCGGAATGCATTTTCAAATACTTAAAACGCTACAGCAGGCCAAACAAAACACACAACGGGCGACCTCCCGCTTTGGAGCCAGCCTTTGTGATCGCTGACTTCCACAAACACAGGACAGGAAACCCCAAGGATGGTCCAATCATAACCACTTATTTCTCTTTGCTCTTGGAGACTTCGGTGAGCCTGGGGGTAGCGGATTTCCCTTCTTTCCCCAGCTTGCAGCCTAATCTAACTCAGTCGTGTTCCTGCACCTACCTCAGCAGGAGGCATTGCAGGTGGCCGCAGAGGGTCCCTGTCGGCCGGCGGTAGGAAGTGGAGAGGGCCACCGCTTCCACCTCCCGACCCCCACCCCCAGTCCCCACCCAGGCACTCACCAGCAGCCATAGGACCAGCTTCCTTGCTGCCTACAGCTTTGCCCTGTGCCCGGCCGACTAAGGGCATCCAGTGCACCCCACCCCACTTCCTACCCACTCCCTGCCACCACTCCTTCCAGCATTTCCAGGCAGAACGGGACCCCTCCCAGCTCCCAGCTGGAAACTCTGATGCCCATCTAGCTGGGCAGGACCTCTGCCTTGCAGGCATCGCCTGGAGGGCACTCTGGCCACGGGTTGTCCCTTCCCTGAATCTGAGCGTGGAGGACAGATGGCGTGTGCCCACCGCCATCTCCCATGGAGAAAACCTGGCTGACCCTCACTTCCACCCTGGCAGGCTGGGCAGAGTGGGAGAGCGGGCGCCTCCCTTCCCTCTCCCGCTAGACCTGGCTTTGTCTAGAAGAGTTTGGGCTCTGCTTGGCTGGGAGGAGGAAAAACGCAGTCTGACAGGGAGAAGTCTCAGTCCCGTTAATCCTACTGTTGTTTCGAGGCCTTCACGTCACCTGGAGACCTTGTGAGGCCAGCAAAGCAGGTCCTGGCTTCAGTCCTTGGGAAGCACTCTAATAAAGAGACCCAGGAGGCTGTGATTAGCATCTGAGTCATTCCCTTGGAAGCAAGAGATTCCGAAGTGCTTGAGAGCATCAAACCCCCTGCCTGGGCACACCCCAGGCCAGCTGCCCGGCCCCTCAGTGCCTCTGAGCAGCCAGGCCAGCTGGTTCCGGGAAAGGAGGCCTCCGCCAGACCAAGGCGCGGAACCTCCCTGAGGGCAGGGCACCCGGCGGCCCTGCTCTGGCCATAGCTCTGAAGCTTAGTCCAGAACCTTCTGTCTTGCCTCGGAGCTCCATCGAGCAGGGCCTCGGAGCACATGTTGCTGTTTGGCTTCGGACTAGCCACTGCCCCCATGAGGCCTTCACTCTCCACAGAAGCCCAGGGCCTCCCCAGTCTGAGCACACCCTACCCACCCCCCCACCACCCCCACTGTCCTCCCCAGACCTCCTGCGGTCCCCCAGGCACTGACCTCAGAGCCAGCCCTCAGCAGCTCCAAGAGCGGGTAGAGGGTCTTCTCAGCTGCCCCAAGGAGACGCAAGGAGCACCCCGTGCCCCCTGTGGCCCCAGCTCGCCCTGGGCTCTGCAGAGCCCTGTCCTCCGTCAGCCAGGCTGGGCAGAGTGGGCGCCTCCCTTCACTCCCGCTGGACCTGGCTTTGTCTACAAGAGTTTGGGCCCTGCCTTGGGGGAGGGGACACCAGGAGGGTAGGGATGGCAACTAGGCTGGGGAGAGGGAGAGGGGAGCCCTGTTCCTGGCCTTCCCAGGGCGCACTCCAGCCTGTCTCCTTGGAGCCCTCTCAGGGGGCGGGGGCGCTGGGGGCACTGAAGGGGGAGGTCTCAATGCCTCTTCCGCCCTATGGCTCTCACCTTCCCCCATCGGACGTTTGAATGGTATGGTCTGCAGCAGCCAGCGGCCCCTATTCAGTGCCTGCCAGCTTCCAGGTTACCCGGGAGAGGGGCTCGCAGAGGGCGGGGAGCAGGCGGGGAGGTGGGCCCTGGGAGCCCAGAGGCCCCTCTCCCCTCCTGCGTCCCTGGGCCTCTCACCTTCCAGGCTTCTCCCTCAGCCGCCCAGAAAAGCGCTTTCCCTTCAAAGGTGGAGAAATGGGGGAAAGGCATTCTCAAAGGTCAGAGAGATCACAGGGCAGGAAGCTGAGGATGGAGGGACAGCCAAGGCTGTGCTCCTGAGTATGGTGGGCCCCTGGGTACCCTCCAGGCAGTGGCTCTCCCCACACCCCATACACCCCACACATACCCCCACCCCACACACCCCACCCCCCACAGCCCACACACCCACCACACACCTCACACTCACACATACACCCACCCCACACACCTCCCACACCCCACACCCCACACATACCCCCACCCCACACACCCCACACCCCACACACCCACCACACACCTCACACTCACATACACACACCTCCCACCCACACACACACACCCCACACACCTCCCACACCCCACACATACCCCCACCCCACACATACCCCCACCCCACACATACCCCCACCCCACACCCCCCACAGCCCACACATACCCCCACCCCACACATACCCCCACCCCACACATACCCCCACCCCACACATACCCCCACCCCACACCCCCCACAGCCCACAGCCCACACACCCACCCCACACATACCCCCACCCCACACACCCCACACCCCACAGCCCCCACACCCACCACACACCTCACACTCACACATACCCCCACCCCACACACCTCCCACACCCCACACCCCACACATACCCCCACCCCACACACCCCACACCCCACACATACCCCCACCCCACACCCCCCACAGCCCACACACCCACCACACACCTCACACTCACACATACCCCCACCCCACACACTTCCCACACCCCACACCCCACACATACCCCCACCCCACACACCCCACACCCCACACATACCCCCACCCCACACACCCCACACCCCACAGCCCACACACCCACCACACACCTCACACTCACACATACCCCCACCCCACACCCCCCACAGCCCACACATACCCCCACCCCACACATACCCCCACCCCACACATACCCCCACCCCACACATACCCCCACCCCACACACCCCACACCCCACAGCCCACACACCCACCACACACCTCACACTCACACATACCCCCACCCCACACATACCCCCACCCCACACATACCCCCACCCCACACATACCCCCACCCCACACATACCCCACACCCCACACATACCCCCACCCCACACACCCCACACCCCACAGCCCACACACCCACCACACACCTCACACTCACACATACCCCCACCCCACACACCCCACCCCCCACAAACACCCTCACCCACATACCCCCCACCACCTACACATAGACATGATCAGAGAACAGAACTGGCTCACACCCACACACATATACTCACCCCGCTACTACTCCCCCCTCTCCCCGCCCACACACACACGCTCCTCCCCCAACCTTCCTTCTTCCCAGAAGCCAGAGCTTCCCTGGCAACAAGCTGCCCCCTTAGGAGCCTAAGCCTCAAGCAGCTCCTCCATTGAGGAACCCCAGGCTCCCAGAAACACAACACGGGGAGAAGCCGTGGCTCTGCCCAAGACCTGCGCCTGGAGCCCCGCCCCTCTTGTGGAGCCCTAGTTTGGGGCATTCAGCTGCTTCCTCCTGCCCTTAGCCCCTGACCACAAAAGCATTTTCTGCACAGCCTCAGACGGACGGGTGCCTTCCAAGGGCTGTCAGATCCATCAGATGAGGGGAGCCATCTCATCCAGCCCCCTCAAGTGATAACATCAAGGTCTAGAGAGGTGTGGCCTGGCCAGGGTCACCCAGTCAAGAAGCAGCCATGCAATCCACCACCCGGGGTGAGGTTCTGAGCGCTCAAAGGGCTGGAGGAGGGACGTGTGGATGTGTGAGCTGACCTAGTCAAGCCTGGACCCATCACCCATCTTCTCCCCATCCTCCCCAAGAACCTGGAGGGGATCAGAGCACAGCTGGCAAGGTCCCCACCACAGACAGGGCAACCTGGAGACATCAGCAGTCAGGTGTCCTTGGGGGGATGAGACAGACAGACACGTCCCTCTCCTGTCTCACACCCCAGCCACCGGGGGAAGCCACAGGCTTGGGCAGGACAGGCTGGGGTGTGTGGAGGGACGGAGAAGGACTCCACAGCATCTCTCTCCCTGTGGGCTGGCATTCAGGCTGACTGTATATCCTCCTTCCTCAGCTACTGGCCACAGACGCCGACGAGGGCGAGTTTGGGTGTGTGTGGTACCGCATCCTCCAAGGTGAGCAGGTGGTCTGGGAGGGCAGGCAGCCCTTCCCTGGGCAGAGCTTCTCTCGGCTACCAGGGGTCTGGGAGCCGAGGCGGGGGAGCCCCAGTACCGTACACACGGGGCGGGCCAGAGGGAAGAAATGGGGGCATTCTCCAGCCCCCTGCACCAAGTTAGAGATGCGGGTGCTGCATGTGAGTGGTATGGTCTGCAGCAGCCGGCGGGTCCCTATTCAGGGCTGCCAGCATCCAGGTTCCCCAGCAGAGAGGCTCGCGGAGGGCGGGGAGCAGGCACTGTAAGCTCAGTCAGACCCTGCCTCCAGTCCTGCCCCTGATGCGCCAGAGGGGTGGTGAGGGCCGGGACAGCCTTTGGCGGCCCGCTCCCCAGAGATTGTCATGGCCCCACATGTCTCATGGGCCCGTCCCTTACCATCACTGTTGCCTTGGGCACAGGGCAGTGCCCCCAGCTTCCCAAAATGAGCCACAAAGCACTCATTTGAGAGGGAGGGAGGGTGGATCCCCAGCGGAAAATCGGGGTGCTGTTACCATAAGACATGGGAATGGCACTGGGCCAGCCCGGAGATGTCCACCAAATCCGGGCTTCGCCCACCCACAGAGAAATTGGCTTGGGTTCCTCTTTCTGTGGTGCCCAGATCCCTCTGAAATATTGAATCCACTGACACCTCGGTGGCGGGGGGCGGTGTCTCAGGGGTCCCCCAGGCTCCCTGTATGGAGGGTACAGAGTAAATTACCCGCTCCCTCCAGTCCAGCATGAGGCAGGGGCCATGTCCTGAGACCTCTGGGCAGGATCAGCATTCTGGGGGCTGGGTCCCCCTTCTTTACCCCACAATCCCAAGAGGCTCCTGCTCCAGGACAGAGCCCACGCATGTCATCTGTCTCTCCACACAGGTAACCATGGCAACCACTTCCGTATCCACGTCAGTGACGGGCTCCTGATGCGAGGGCCCCAGCCCCTGGACCGGGAGCAAGACTCATCCCACGTGCTGATAGTGGAGGCCTATAACCACGACCTGGGCCCCATGCGGAGCTCCGTCAGGGTGAGGCCGGGGGTGGGCTGGGGCGGCTCCCAGATACAGCCAGTCAGCCAGGCCCAAAGCCCTACCTCCCCTCCTGCACTGAGCTCGGGGCTGGGCCAAGGCCGTAGCTGGGCTGGGAAAGGCTACCATTTGGGGCTGGGCAGGGCAAGGCTGCCACTGGCTTAGGCTTTGAATGACACCTGGTGCTGGGGTGCCCAGCCTGGGATCTTGGCTGTATCATTTTTCTCTGAGCCTCAGTTTCTCCAGATGTGGAAGGGGATGAAAGAGATGGTGGGATGAAAGAGATGTCCTTACCATGCTAACCTGCTATGTCAACACAGCTCTCTAGCCTGAGCCGAGAAAATCTCCCGATAGGATCTCAGAGATGTACATGTTGCCCACTTCATTTTAGAAACAAGGAAACTGGGCACAGAAGAGGCATTAGTGACAGACCTCAGAGCCCAGGGCTTTTGAGTTCAAGTTCAGTGCTCTTTCCACTGAAAGTGGCCCCCAAAGACCCCCGTGCCTACTTCCAGCTGCCCCATCAAATGTGTTCTTTTCTGCCCACCCTCACTCACCTCGGCCTCTCCCTTAGCAGCTAAAATCCAATCAACCTTCATCTTCCTGAATAGTCAAGAATAGACACACAGACATTCCCCCTGGCTGGGCCAGTTGATGCCCTCTCCTGCCCTGTGGCAGGGGGATCCTGAAATGACCTCTCAAGGTCACCCCACTGCACACTCAGCAGCTCACAGCGCCTTCCTTTAAACCAGGTGGAAAGTGAGTCAGAGCCCAGAGGTGAAGAGTGGGAGGGAGATGGGAAAAGTCAGGTGGAGGGACTTTTACCCAGAACCGAGTGGAGCAGCCTCGCTCTTCTTATCAGCCCCATCTGCAGCCGCTGTTCCCGCCCCCCTCCCCTGGGGCTGGAAACAATGAGCAGAGGCGGCGGGGTCACCAGCCCTCAGCCTCCGCCCCCTTCTGCTGCTGCCCCTGAAACTCTGCTTGGGGAAGAGAGGCGAAGGGGAGCCTGGTTCTACGGCCGCCCTTCCAAGTGAGAGCTGGCCGGGTGGAGGTGGCTGAGTGGGGCAGACCCCTTGGGTTTTTACTCCTTGGGGCTTCTTGGGACAATTCCGGAGCCCTGGTGACTGAGGGTGAAACACGGTTACCTGAATGCGCACTCGGGCCGTCCCCCAGGGCCACGCTCACCTGCGGGACCGTGTAATTGCTTATTCACGCGATGCACCCACTCACGACGTCAGAGCTTGCCCTTTGTGGGACCAACCTCAGGCCGCAGAGTGACTGATGTCAGCATAGCTCAGGTGGCTCCCTGGACTCCCAGCCTCCTAACCATAGCCCTGCTTGTGGCCCCCTCACCCCCCCAGAGGCAGGAGCACTTCTCTTCAAGGTTTGCTGTTGTTGGGGCCTCAGCATAGTGGCTGCAGCCCTTCTTTAGCCACAATATTTTTTAACAAAATGGTATGCAGCGCCCCAGGGTACTGCGTCGAACAGATCAAAGCCAGGCTGTGCAGATCCGTGCAGGGGTGGGGCCTCGGCCGCACCTGCTCGCCACCCGCCTTTTGCTCCTTTCCCCAGAAACCCCGAGGAATGAGAAACCCTCACATCGTGCTTAGTGTGTGCTTCAGGTACCTGAACGCATTTGATCCTCACAAAAGTCATAAAACACTGTTATTCTGCCCATTTTAGAGATGAGGAGATTGAGGCAACAAGGCATTGGCCGTTGTGCTTAGGGTCTCACACCGCAGTAAAGGTAGAGCCGGGCTTCATACCAGGCAGGCAGTCCGGGTCTGCGCTGCCATACACAAGGCTCTTCAGACCCCCGCTGCCTTATCCCCCTGGGTGGCCCTTGGGGCACCCAGCCCCACGTGAGCCCCAGGAACACCAGGACCTTTCTGAGGACAGTGCGGGACTTCAGCTTGGCCCAGGACTCGTGTTCCCAGCAGCAGCAGCAGAGGGTTTGCAGGGACCGTCCACGTTCTCCAGGTCCTGCTGCAGGGACCAGGGACGGCCAGAGGGAAGGGCCAGGGAGCTCGGAGTGAAACAGTCCTGTGGGGACCTGGGACTCACATGCACATCAGAGGAGTGCGCGTGCGCACACACACAGACGCAGAGAGAGAGAGACACACACACACACCCCACAGAGAGAAAGACACACACACACACACACACACACACAGAGACACGCACACAATTTCCCGCCCTGTCCTGTTGAAGGGCACAGCACTGGACAGAAAGTGAGGCTGGTTCTCCAGGGAGCCTCGCCGCTTAGTAACTGCTCAGCAAGAGCTTGGCAGACCTATGTGTTTCCTGTACATCTGTGCCTCTCAGGTTTGTAAACCACACACCATTGCCCCGTCTCTGCTGCGAAAAACAAGGCTGAAACCAGCAAGTGGAGAGTGGCTTGCAGCCAGCCTCAGGGCGGACGGGCCACACCCAGGTTCCCTGCCGCCTCCCTCCTCGTTTTATCCGCCCTCAGACTAGCCCTGTGTTTCCCCTCAACCCTTGGGCTCAAGGCCACAGGGATAAGCAGGCTCGGGAAGGGGAGGCTCACACTTTTGAAAGATGAATGGTTAGTTTCTGTTTATGGAAAGAGCATTCCCGAAACTCATCCATGCAAATTTCCCCAAAGCCACCCCACCCCACCCCCGCCCACGGGCTCCCCAGCCAAACTCTTGGGGAAGCCAAACTGAGAAGGTTCCGGCTTATGAGCAGCTGTGCTCTGGGGTGGGCACTGCAGTTTGCATAGTGGGTTCTAGGCGTCTGGGCATGAAAATGTAATGACTAAGCAGGGCTCCAGGAGCCCCAGGAGCAGGGAAGTAGAGAACCCTTTTTCCCCATATGCCTCTCCCCTCCCTCTGCCACCCCACCCACCCCGGCATCCCCCACCATTTCTGCTCATGCCAACGGAAGCCCCTCACTTCTCTCCAGCCAGTTCCCCGCTAAACCCCGCGGGGCTGATCCCCGCGGCTGTGATGAATCAGAAACCGAATATTCGTGCTCTCAGACAGTCTATGCCTCGGCCGCCATCAGTGCTGTGACCACGTGTGAAATCTGTGTTGCACATCATTGCCCTGCCCTGTCTGCTCCCTCTGCACCCCGCTAGCAAGGGCGCTGGTCCTGGCTCTGGCTCTGTTAGGCTGGAAGGAGGGTGTCTGGCCGGTTCTGGGGCAGCTTATCCCCAACGTAGTGTGAAGAGCAGTAGTGTTGGTAGATTGGGACCCAGAAGACCCTGCCCTCCCTCTCCAGCCCTCTCAGTTACCGGGAGGCCTTGGGCTAGTTCCTGCCCATCTCTGGGCCCTGTTTCCCCATCTGAGAGAGAGGCAGGAGCCCTGGGCCTCCCTGCAGCTCCTTGAGCACCAGCAACTCCCCTCCCCACCACACTGGTCCTTGGGAGCATAGCTGGGCCACACCCTCCCTGTGCTCCTGTGTGTGAGGGGCAGGGGCAGGTGGGTGGCAAAAAGAAGGGTGGGGGGGCAGGTGCTGATCTCTATCCATAGACATCTCTTCTTTTAAATTGTGTTTTTGTGATGCAAGATGTCTGTATTCATTAAAGAGAAATTAGCAAGTGCGGAAAAGCAGTGATGAAAATTATGCATAATTCCACGATTCAGACATAGCCACTGTCGTGGGCCGGGTCCCCCGACGCAGATCCTGCCTCAAGGATTGGCGTGAAAGTGATTAATAGGAAGTGTTCCCAGGAAAAGCTGGGGGGGTCACGGGACCAGCAAGGAGAGGCAGCCGGCAAAGTAGCACAAGGGGAGCTCTGACTCGGTCCCACAGGAGCTCTGGGCGTCGCCCCAGCTGCCTGATCGGGCCCAGGAAGCCGGAGAATCTAGACCGCTCTCCTGTCCATCAATGGCTAAGGGCTGCCCCCGGGGATGCAATTCCCAGGCTCCCTGGCTCTGGGTGCAGGGTCCCAGCAGCTGGTGGGTGCTGTGCGGCAGTGAGCGCCCCCAGGGAAGGGGCCTGAGAATCTGCAGGGTCTGAGCAATGACACGCTCTGCGCCAACCGCCATTAACATTTTTACGTCTGTTCTCCCGGACACATTTTGGCATTTGAATGGGGTCACTTTAAAACTCTTGCAGGGCCTGGCACATTTTGTCTTCATAACAACCCTAGGAGTGACGTGGGGCGTGAATTATTACACCAGTATTACTGTTTCATAACCGAGGAACTTGATGGCACAAAGGAGTCACTAATTCCTCACAGGTTCCCACGGGGTTAGCAGCAGAGCCAAGAGTAAGATAAGGTTTGTTCCTTAACAGATGATGTTTGAGCACCTGCCACGTGCCAGGTACTGCGCAAGGTGGGGAGGACCCGGTAACACCCAGACAGCCCCAGGCCTGTCCTCCCAGCTCCCAGCTGGCCCAGGAGATCGGTGACCTCACACTCAGGCCCAGGGGGCCCAGCTCTGGGCTTCCCGCTCTCCCCCACCTGACCTTCCCCTCTGGCTGCTCCTAGGTGATCGTGTATGTGGAGGACGTCAACGATGAGGCCCCGGTGTTCACGCAGCAACAGTACAGCCGCCTGGCACTTCGAGAGACTGCAGGCATTGGCACGTCTGTCATCGTCGTCAAAGCCACAGACCGAGACACTGGTGAGGCCAGCAGGGGACCCAGGGAGCCCCATTCCCCAGAGTGACCCTCCCCAGCTAAATCCCTCCCACTCCTGCAGGGCCTGTCACCCTCAGGACCCCTTGGGCTTCCCCTGTCAGCAGCTCCCAGGCCAGGGAGGGTCCCCCGGGACGGTGTTGGTGGCATCCTCACCAGATGCCCAGGACTAGGAGGGCTGGATGGAGAGAGGAGAGGTCACACGTTTGAGATGTCCAGATTTGTCATTGCAGCTGGCCTTTGGCTAGGAGCTGGGCAGGGCTGGGAGAGGTAAAGGACTTGTCAGAAAGCTGGTGAGGCCTGCTCCTCCAGCCAGCCTCGGCCCTGGGCCTGCCACACAGGCTCTCAAGGGGCAGTGTGCCCCGTTCTACAGGACAGCGGTCTGCCCTGGGGGGAGCCTGGGTCTTGCTGAGGGCCACACTTAGTGCAGAATGAAGGAGAACATGGCCACGTCAACTGTGTTCCTCTTCGTGAGGCCTGGCTGTCTGGCCCAGGGATACGGCCAGAGAGGAGCTCTTTCCTGGGGTCTGCTGCCCCCCAGAGAGGCTCCCTGAATTGCTCCTAGATTCCCAGTTCCTGTGCGTCCTTCATGTTGGCTGTTCTGGTGGCTCCCAGCCCCACGTGTCAGCATCCCCAGCTAAGCTGGGTGCGGGACGGGTGGAGGGAGAAATAACTCCGCATGCACTCGGGTGGATTGCTTTCCCATTTATACAGTTTAGGTCCACACATCACTGGCCCAGTGGTTCACGACCTTTTCAAAGGGTCAGGATTCCCTTTGAGAAACGAGTAATGTCTGTGGATCCCTACCCCACAAGATGCACATCCATTCAGAGTTTTGCAAATAATTTCAGGGAGGCTGGGATTTCCCAAGTGGTTTCATGACCATTCCTCTGGCGGTCTAGAGACTTCAGCTAAGGAAGTCCACCTCTGGCACCTGGATGAGGGTTATATTCCAAGACCCAGGGATTCGGGTGCAGGAGTTGGGGAAATGGGAGAAGGTGTCGCTGGCACTGGAACCCTTTGGCTGGAGGGACCCAATGAAGACTTGGTCACCCCTGAGGATGCTGCCCCTGTTGATCGAACACTTTTTAGATCAGCACCCTCACTGCCAGAGATCCCTAATTTCCCCACTGTCTTGTCCAAATACCCATGTGAGGTGCTTGAGCTTAGATTTTAAAGCTCTAGGAGCAACCCCCCCCCCCCCCCCCCCGGCATATCTCATGCCCTGACCAGGCCCCAGAGGGGGTCCACAGCGTGTGCTGGGCCTTGCCGTCCACATAGACCTTGACCCTGTCCTCTGCTGCATCCCTTGGGGCGATTCAGCCTACAGGTGGGGAGCAGTGCTTGCCAGGTAGGCCCCGGCCCCTCACCCTGTGGTAGGGAAGCCCCACCGCCGTCTGGGATGGCACAACGTCTTGCGTCCTCCTGCAGGGGACGGTGGCCTGATAAACTACCGCATCCTGTCGGGTGCAGAAGGGAAATTCGAGATTGACGAGAGCACGGGGCTTATCATCACTGTGGATTACCTGGACTACGAGACCAAGACCAGCTACCTGATGAATGTGTCCGCCACCGACCAGGCGCCCCCCTTCAACCAGGGCTTCTGCAGCGTCTATATCACGCTGCTCAACGAGCTGGATGAGGACGTGCAGTTCTCCAACGCCTCCTATGAGGCTGCCATCATGGAGAACCTGGCCCTGGGCACCGAGATTGTGCGGGTCCAGGCCTACTCCATCGACAACATCAACCTGATCACCTATCGCTTTGACGCCTACACCAGCGCGCAGGCCAAAGCCCTCTTCAAGATAGACACCTACACGGTGAGGGAGGCTGGGTCAGCAAGTGCTCTCCCGAGGAGCAGGGAGCTCAACCCTTTTACAGCCAGCCAGCCAGCATTTATTCAGCTCCTCTGTATGCAGGGCACGCTGCTCTTTGTCATAAAGTATCGATAAACATTTCTGTAATACATCCCTTTTAATATTTAGGCGTAAGATAAAGTTTATACCTAGGCAGCCAGGTATCCTTGTTACTAGATAATGAAAGCGATTCAGGTCATCGTGTTTCCATTTTTACCTGGGCTGTTAGGAAGCTCCGATATAGATTTTGGGCTTCATTGCAACAGCCAGTATTAGCCAGGTGTCGGGTGCAGCTCTCATCTGCTGCCTTGCTCTCACTTTTTTATCTTGGCTTTAGTGGTTTTTATAAGAGCCCTGTCTTTGAAAATAGGCATGGTAATATCCCTACAGGGTCCCAGGCCTTGTCCTGAGCATGCTGGGAGCACAGAGATGAACAAGAGCCTTCCCAGCCGCAAAGAGTTCTCAGGCTGGGGGTAGAGTAGGGATCGTCAAGGATACAGGTCAAAGCCCCCAAGGGAAGATGTAGACAGACAGACTGCAGTACAGTGTAACGGAGTGTCTCTGGGGCCCAGATAAGAGCAGCCATGCCCGGCTGGGAAGCAGGAAGCCTGCCTGGAAGGGGTGGTGTCTGAGGGACTGAGAGCAGCAGGATTGCAATAGTTATGTCAGGCAGAGGGCGGGTAGGGTGGCACAGCGGGCAGTGTCGGGGTTAGTGAGGAGTCGGCTTTGGCCGGAGCCTGGGACTGCTTGGGGTGGGACAGGCTCTGCTGGTGTGTGCCATGTTTCACTCTCCCCTCTGGACCCTCCCTGCAGGGTGTGATCACAGTCAAGGGCCTGGTGGACCGGGAGAAAGGGGACTTCTACACCTTGACGGTGGTGGCGGATGACGGCGGCCCCAAAGTAGACGCCACTGTGGTGAGTGATTCCCCGGGTGAGAACCCCACAGGTGCATCCCATCACCAGCCCAAGGCACCCCAAAACCCACATCTCCACCAGCTACCCACCATGCAGGCGGGGCAGTAGGCGGGGTTTGATAGCCCAGGAGCAGCCCATGGCAGTCATGCCACACTTCGAGGCGGCCTGGCCAGGATGAGACCTCAGACAGGCGGGGCGGGAGGGGGGCAGGCATCCCAGCAGACCACTGCTTGAAACGGGGGCCGGAAGAGCTGCCGACTGCTAACCAACTGCATCTTTGCCTTTTCTCTCCCTCGGCCTCCTCCTGCGGCTCTCGCTACAGAAGGTGAGTAGCGTGGATCTGACTCTCCCCGTGCTCTTGGCTGTGGCCAGTGCTGGCTCGGCCCTGAGTGGTGCTGGGCCTTCCTGCCTCCCTGGGGAGAGGACGTGTGCAGGAGGGCCCCTGCTCAGGCCCTTCACGGCCGTCCCAGTGCACCCACTCTCACCTGAGTCCAGGCCCCGTACCCCGTGTCCAGCTCTGCCCCCTCTGCCCTCCCTGTCCTGCTGAGCCTCCAGGGGATGCTGGGGTGGAGGGCCCGCTAACAAGGAGTGGGTGGAACACACAGTGAAAGGGACACTGAAGCCTCAGCCCAGCTCTGCCCCTCACCGGCTGTGTGACACAGGCCAGTTGCTCAGCCTCTCTGTGCTTCCTTTCCTCGGCTCTAAAATGAGGGTCAGGCCAGCAGCCCTGCCTTCTTCAGAGGATGTGAGGACGATGGCAGAGGAGCTGGTGGGTAGGAAACTTTTGTGAACTAGTCTTGGAGAGAGGCATGATGGGAGTGGCATCTGTAAAGAGGACCCCGCCCTATCTTGGGGGTTGGTGTAAGAAGTGTGTTTTACTGCAGTGGTGTGAAGTGGAGGGCACAGTGCCAGGGCCTGGGGTGCTGGGCAAGGGCAGCGTGCATGGTGTGGCACTGCCCTCAAGGACTCTCAGTAAAGGCAGGGGAGACCATGTGCCGGGAGCACTTCGGGGAGAGTGACCCCTGAGGTCAGAGGTTCCTAGGAAGTGGGAGAAGTGGGAGAGGCCGGTAGGTGACCCCAGACTGGGGGCGGGTCCCAGGGGAGGGGCCCACTGAAGTGGCATCCTGCAGTGCGAATGAGAGCATGCAGCCATCATGGCTTGTGCACCAGCCAGTCTGGTCTAGGCCGCCTGGAGACACAGGAGGTGTCCAGCCCAGCATCAGCCATGGCTATGGCCACATTTTCTCCCCACTGAGTCCCTGTCACATCAGCCTAAAGCAGTGGTTCTCAACCTGTGGGTCGCGACCCCTTTGGGGGTCAAACGACCCTTTCACAGGGGTTGCCTAAGACCATCGGAAAACACATATATAATTACATATTGTTTTTGTGATTAATCACTATGCTTTCATTATGTTCAGTTTGTAACAATGAAAATACATCCTGCATATCAGATATTTACATGACGATTCATAACAGGAGCAAAATTACTGTTATGAAGTAGCAACGAAAATAATTTTATGGTTGGGGGTCACCACAACATGAGGAACTGTATTAAAGGGTCGCGGCATTAGGAAGGTTGAGAATCACTGGTCTACAGGGATAGGAGCAACTAAGTATTTGCAGGGAGCCAAATGCAGCCGCTTAAGGTCCTCCACCCCCTGGCTCCCTGGAGGGGCCCGGCTCCAGTGGCCCCAGTGGTGGCTTGGTCGTGCCCCATAGCCCCCTCCATCCGTGGGCCTAGCCTGGGGGTGAGTGAGACCACAAGCAGCACTGCATCTGCGCAGCTCCCCACAGCCCCCCAGGGTCCCAGAGGGCAGCCATTGAGCAGAGTCCTCAGTGGTGGGCAGTGGGCAGTGGGCAGGTGGCCTGTGTCCAGCGGCTCTTGGCCCTCCCAGCCATGGGAGCTAAGACTCAGAGTGGTTACGTGGGGCCCTTTCCCTGGGCTCAGCAGCCTCATCTGTGCAATGGGCCAGTTGTTCCTCACCCTCGCTGGCAGAAGAAGGCCAGGGGCCGAGGACAGGTGGAGACTGACAGGAGCCGGGATGCACCCCAAGGCTGCTAAAGCCCCTTCCTGGACCAGCCCCCCACTTCCTTGCACGGGCTGGCCAGGGCCTTTCGGGGCACACATTTCTGTGCAGGCTGCTGTAGTTCCACAGCCTCTTCACCTTCTGCCAGGCAAAACCCACACCCCTTTGCTCTGCCCTGACTTCTCAGAGGCTCCCAGGGCCACTGCCCCAGATACGCCAGCCCTGTTAGCCCCAAACTTGTTGGAGGTGCGAGGGTGGAGGCAGGCTGAGGGGCCTTTTAGGGGTGCTACCGTTTCCTACGTGAGGCTGGAACCCCAAACCACAGCTCACCTACACCTGACTCCTCCTGGGCCCCAGTAGCTCCCATGGGCCCCAGGAGGGGTGGAGAGGCCGCAGGAAGGGGCAGACCTGGGGCAGGGGCTCCGCTGTAAGAGTTCTTGAGTGTAATACCCGCAGGCCTCCAGGGGATGGGACAGGGAGATTTGGACCAGAAGGTCCTGGATGGGGACACAGACCCACATTAGTTCCCGCGGACCTTGACCCCTGCCCTTCCTCCTCTGAGGCCAACTCTCTGAAGCTGGGAAAACCTTACAAACATCATCGTGATCATCAGAGCAGTAATCATAGGGGAGCACTGACTGTGGGCCAGGCTCTTGGCTGAGCTCAGGGTACAACAGGAAACCAAAATCAGACATAGTCCCTACCTTCCCAAGCATAAGATATGATGGGGGAGAGACAGTGATCAAAGTATCACCCCAATAAATGTATGCCACGTGAGACAGCTGATAATACAATGTTGGGGAAATCCAGGAGGGCTTCCCTGAGGAAGTGACCCAAGAAAGCATAGGAATTTACTCAGCCAAGGAATAAGACCATTCCAGGCAGAGGAAGCAGCATGGGAAAGGCCCTGCCATGGAAGAAAGCATGGGGAACCCACACAAGGCCTGGACCCAAGTGGGAGGGTTTGGGGTGGATCAGAGCACAGGGGCCTTGCTTATTGGTGCCCTGAGAATAGTGTGGAGGGCATATTTATGCCCGTTTCACAGGTGAGCACACTGGGGCTCCAGGACTTCGTAGAACTTCCTGACCAAAATCCATGATGGTTGGGCAGAGTCTTGGAGAGTGAAATCATGGCCATCTGCCAGGCAGGAAGCAGGACAGGGACCACCCTTAACGCTTTGCTTGCTCACTTATTCCCCGCAGCATCCTCGTGCGGTAGGTGTTCTCGTTCTTATTTTCAGCTGAGAGAATGGAAAATCAGAGGTTTAATAACTTCTTCCAAATCGCACAGCCAGTAAATGGAAGTGGTGTTGGTCCTGCTGTGAGGCCTGGGCTTGTTGCCTTGTGGTTTGGGGCTGGGTTCTTTTGTTGGCTCTTTTTGGTTGTTGGGGTTTTTTTTTAAGATTTTTTATTGATTTTTTGAGAGAAAGGAAGGGGGAGGGAGAGAGAGAATAAAATGTGAAAGTGAAACATCCGATCAGCTGCCTCCTGCATGCCCCCTCCAGGGATGGAGCCCACAACCCGGGCATGTGCCCTGACAGGGAATCGAACTGGCGACCTTTCGGTGCATGGGATGACACCCACCAACAGCCACACCACTAGAGTGCCTTGTGTTTTTATTTATTTTTTTAATATATTTTTATTAATTTCAGGGAGGAAGGGAGAGGGAGAGAGAGAGAGAAACATCAATGATGAGAAAGAATCATTGATCAGCTGCCTCCTGCATGCCCCACACCGGGGATTGAGCCCACAACCCGGGCAAGTGCCCTTGACCAGAATCGAACCCAGGACCCTTCATCCGCAGGCCAGTGCTCTATCCACTGAGCCAAACCGGCTAGGGCTGCCTTGTGGTTTTAAAAGCTGCCTACAGATAGGGGAGAGCGGCTAGGACCAAGAAGAGGAGGAAAAACCTGATGACGAGGGAGGACGAAATGAATCGGTGCGACAGGCTCCTGATGGGGTCCTAGGGCAGCAGGCAGGCAGGCCTGGGCGCCCAGAGCCCCAGGACCGAGAATCTGGCCTGAGGAGGAGGCCTGGACTGGGATTTTTAAAATCTGAGCCTCCTCCTGCCCTACCTCAACCCCCTCATCAGTGACCCTAAGGGCACCTGCAATACCACCCTCCTGGCCCATGGCCATTGGCCATCCATGGGCTGGAGGCAGCACCCACAGCAGGGCCTTCCCTGCAGCTCGCTGTCCTCACTGAACGAGCTGCTCTTTGCCGTGTGCGTGCTCCTGGCTTTCGTCTCTCTTCCCCGCCCCCCGTGCCCCCCCCCCCCCCCGCCTGTGCCCTCCCGACAGGGACCACCAAGCCATCTTCAGCCTCCCTCCTTCTGAGCCCCGTTCCTCTCCCTCTGATCCAGATGTGCTAACAAAGAGGCCTTCAGGCAATATCTGGCTGCCAGGTGTGCCGTCGTCAGCCTGCACATAATTTTTTCTTTAATTTTTATTAATTACCACCTCATTCCACACACAAAATCTGTATTCCTAGTTCCTCTTGGAAAACAGGAAGCGGTGCGAGGGCCAGTCTGCCACTGCCTGGTGGGTTTGGAGCTGAGTAGCCCCACCCCCTTCAGTCGGGGCCTTACCTTCCAGATCTCCCAGCCCCTTCCCTGCCGTCCCAGCCTCAGCACTTGGTATGAGCCGCCCTCCTCCCCCAGACGCCTAGGAAAAGTGTGCTCAGGGCCTTTGTGTGAAGTCAGGAGAGGCCTAGGCGGGCTCTGAAAGCGAGCTGATGGGCCAGACCGAGTGGAGGTCTGGTCCCCAGGGGCCCACGGTGGGCCCCTGGTGTTTGGGGCTGGGAGAGGGTGGAGGCGATAGGTCTCTGGTAACGTTCACCCCCAGGTCTACATCACTGTGCTGGATGAGAATGACAACAGCCCTCAGTTCGACGTCACCTCCGACTCGGCTGTCAGCGTGCCAGAGGACTGCCCCGTGGGCCAGCGTGTGGCCACTGTCAAGGCCCAGGACCCTGATGCCGGCAGCAACGGGCAGGTGGGCATCGAGTGAAACAGCCCGGGTCAGCTCTCTCAGCAGGGGCTTCCCATAGACCCTCCAAGCCACCCCTTCACCGAGCAGGAAGCTGGGACCCGCTCCATCACCTCTCACCTCTCTCCTCCCTGACAGGTGGTTTTCTCTCTGGCCTCGGGCAACATCGCTGGGGCCTTTGAGATTGTCACCACCAATGACTCCATCGGCGAAGTGTTCGTGGCCAGGCCCCTGGACAGAGAAGAGCTGGACCACTATATCCTCAAGGTGCGGGCCCGCCCCCTCAGGTCGCTGTTGACCACCCAGGAGAGCACCTGGCCCTTCACATCCTGGTGGTCAGCTCCCCTGCTGTCACCAAGTACCGGGCGGCGGGCGGCACGTCAGGGCCAAGAGCATGAGTGAGGCCACCCCGGAGAGGGCCCCTGGGAGGGGCTCGGGAGCCAGAGCAGGACCAGCAGAGGTTCCCGTCCCGGCCGTGAGAGCGGGGAGAGAAAGCCTGGCAAAGCCCGGGCTCTTCCACAAATGCACTGCGAAACTCAGGCAAGTGGTTTACCGTCTGGGCCTCAGTTTCCCCTCTTGTGCAATGGGCAGAAAAACCCCTGCCTGGCCTGCCTCTGCTGAGGTGAGGGGTCACGAAGGCCACCGTTACCGCTGAGTTGCTGTGCTGGCATGTCTCCCGAGGGGTCTCTGGGGACCCAGGGCTGTGCTTCTGCAGGATTCTGAGCCCCCAGGGCACTCCTGCAGGCACCCAGGAAGCATCGTCGTGGCTCCCAGGACGGGCTCAGTCTGTGTCTGCGCTGCTCAGCGATTATTTGAGGCTCGTTTGCCAGAGTTCAGATGCAAGTGCATGGAACAGGGGCCTATGAAGCTAAAGGCAGGAACCCTGGGTCCAGTTGCAGGCCTGGGGTCATGGTCAGGGGCTGGCACAGCCCAGAATACAGTCAGGGCTCAGGTTGGGAGGTGAAGACTAGGCACACCCAAGTCAGATTGCAAATGAGGGTCCCAGGGCAGACAAGAGGTGGGCAAGCATTGTTCGCAACACAGGGCAGAAGGCAAAGGACTTAGGGAGAGCCCAGAGCTGGCGCCCCAGCCCCAGGGACAGGGATGGGCCAGTGAGTCTGTCTGTCCTTCCAACCTCCCCACCTAGTAGATAGGACTCCATATTCCTGGTCCTAACCCGCCCTTTAGCCCTGACCCCAGTCACCCCTTCCTCCTAGGTGGTGGCATCTGACCGGGGCACCCCTCCACGGAAGAAGAGCCACATCCTGCAGGTGACCATCCTGGACGTCAATGACAACCCCCCAGTGATCGAGAGCCCCTTTGGATATAATGTCAGCGTTAACGAGGTGAGGGCACTCCAGCACCCATACAGACAGACATCTGGGGTGGACAGTGGGCATGAGCCGGCTGCCAACCACCTGCTTAAATGTCTGCCTGGCCCACTAGTCTCTCAGATCTCGGGGGTGGGGACAGTGGCTCATTCATAACTCCAGTCCTAACGCCTAGGCTAGGCCCTGAGTGCCGGGTCTTTGTGGAAGGAGGAGAGGAGAGGGAGAGAAGAGGTGGCCCTCTACCGCCCACAGGGAGCGGAGGTGTGCCCTGCGAGAGCTGCTTGGCAATAAACCAGCTCTCTGGTTACTCAGTCCTACGACTGAGCCCCTCCAGGAGAATGTCTGCCCCGGCATTGCTGGGTATCTCGCCAGGTTGGACATTCACGAAGGCAGGATGGCATAGGCGTTTTGAGGCCAGCTCTCAGGCCAGCCTCCCGCAATTCAGCCCCGGCTCTGCCACTGACGCTGTGTGACTTGCACACATTCCTTGCCTGCACCAGAGTTTTCTCATCTGTAAATGGGAGTGACGCCAGGACCTGACACGTAGGGTTGTAGGGGAAGTTACAGCGTTAACACGGCCCCGGCATGTAGTAGGTGCCCACAGAAGGCTCGCCGCCACCATCTTCACCCTCATCGTCACGGCTCCAGCATAGACAGCCAAGCTTCCTGGGGGTCCGTGAGGCCCCTAGGCTCCCCGGAGCAGGTGCTGGGCTTTGCCCCAGTGACTCCGGAGTGACCCGGTTCCTGTTCTCTTCCCAGAACGTGGGCGGGGGTACTGCCGTGGTCCAGGTGAGAGCCACTGACCGTGACATCGGGATCAACAGCGTTTTGTCCTACTACATCACCGCGGGCAACGACGACATGACCTTCCGCATGGACCGCCTCAGCGGGGAGATCACCACGCGGCCGGCCCCACCCGACCGCGAGCACCAGAGCTTCTACCACCTGGTGGTCACCGTGGAGGACGAGGGCACCCCTCCGCTGTCGGTGAGTGACAGGGGCGGCCATGGGGCAGGGCGGGTGGGTGAGGGGCAACTGCGCCTTCTGTGGGAGGGGAGCACGATGGGAGGGAACGGGGCGCCGCGCCTGCGTGAATCCTTGACGGCGCCTTCATCGTGCCTTTAGTCCGTCGGCTTATGAGTATGGAGGGGGAGCCTGCAGAAGCGAGGGTCTCTGTTGAGTCGTCTTTGCACACACAGCTCTATGGGAAGGTACAAGTTGAGCCTGTGCCTCGGGCCCGGCCAGCCCCCATACCACTTGCCAAGCTGTGTGCCTGTGGGGCCACACTAACCCATGTGGTGGTGCCTCTGTGCCAAGTAGGAAAAGGTGCCCTCTGGCCTCTTTCCCCTCGTCATGTTGGTGTGATGCGCCATCGTCATAGTAACGGGTCGGGGTTGGAAGGGGCTAATGTCCATGGGCTGGCCTGATGCTTGAATGGGCAGGGCTGCTGCCAAGGTTTGCAAGGTTGGAGAAGGAGGTGGGGGGCAGGCAGGGCTGGATGGTGAGATGGTCTAGGACAGGGGTGGGCAAACTTTTTGACTCGAGGGCCACAATGAGTTCTTAAACTGGGCCGGAGGGCCGGAACAAAAGCATGGATGGAGTGTTTGTGTGAACTAATATAAATTCAAAGTAAACATCCTTACATAAAAGGGTACGGTCTTTTTTTTTTTTTTAGTTTTATTCATTTCAAACGAGCTGGATCCGGCCCGCGGGCCGTAGTTTGCCCACGGCTGGTCTAGGGGCCATGGGCTGGGATTGGAGCAATTTGCAATTTGAGAGTGGAGAACTGTGAGCTGGCCGCATGATCTCGAGCAAGTCAGAACCTCTCGGAGTATCGGTTCTGTCTTCTGCAGAAGGGAGGTGGTATCTCTTTCATAGGTGGTGTTGGGAACTGAATTAGCTCGTGTCGGTGGAATGCTTGGTAACCCTTGAGGAGGAGGAGGATCGTATCAACGATCTATCACCACAATAATAACAACACTGCCTTACAAACCGAGCCAAACAGAGGGACATGCAACAACCCTGATCTCGCTCCAGTTCTGAGGCTGGCGGCTTAGGCCTGGCTTAGCTGGGCGATTCGCTGCTCTCAGCTGTGCTCCCACATGTGCTGGGCAGCTGAGTGTGGGCCGGATGGCTGTGCTTCTGGGGGTCAGTTGCCTGTCGGCTGGGGTGGCAGGGCAACTGGGCTACCTCTCTGTCCTCTGCTAGGAGGCTGGCCCGTGCTTGTCGCATAGAGTGAGACAGGGTCCAGGAGAGACAGCAGAGCCTGGACTGGAACAGGGTCACTTCGGCCACATTCTGTTGGCCAAAGCAAGTTGCAAAGCCAGCCCAGATTCAAGGTGTGGGGAAATAAGCTATCTTGAAGGGATGAGCTGTAATGTCACATTGCACAGAGTGTGGCTAGGGGGGCATTTTTGTAATCGGTCCACCCTGGGTACCCTAATTACAAATGAGGCCTCAGCTCTGACCCTCTGCCCCCAACAGGTGGCTCTGTTAGGCCCCCTCCCCTTTGATGTTGGCACGGTGGGCTGTGGGGTCAGAGCAGGTCCTGACTGGGCTCTTTATCTGAAGTGCCTCTGGGAGGATGGTGGCATTGGGCCAATCCTAGGGAACCACATGCTGAGAAGCCCAGGAAATAGAGCTGGCTCTGGGCACCCAATGGGCATCTCAGCCCACGGCTGCCCAGTGTCAGCACTAACCACTTCAGCCATTCACACCCAGTGGGCCAATCAGAGGCACAGTTACGGGACATGTGTCACTAATCGAAGGGGGGCAGGGAAGAGCATAATTTTAACGGCACCTAGCTTCAGGGTGAATCATCTTGGTCATCGCTCCAGTAGCATTTAGAGATGTGCTTGGCTGCAAGTAACAGAAACTGAACTATGGAGTCATAAATAAGTCAGAAAGTAGTTTTCCCACAGAACAAAAACTCTGGAGAGAATTAGAGATGTCGTTGTCTGTGTTCAGTGAAGTGAGAGCTAATGCTTCGTGCTCTTTCCCTCATGGTTGCGAGCTGGCTGCTCCAGCCCCAGCCATGTCAGCATCTAGTCGGGAAATGACAAGAAGACAAAGAGCTATGCAAGGCATTCCGCCCCTTTATCAGGAAAGCGAAGGGCTTTCCAGACCTACTCCCTGGAGTTCTGCTTATGCCTCATTCGCCAGAAGAGGTCCACATGGGCACTCTAGCTGCAAGAGAGGCTGGGAAAGTGAGAGACGGCGTTATCAGGATGGGCTTATTGGGGGCCAGATACATCACTGCCTCAGACAAGAGCTGTTAGTGAGGGAGAGGCAAATAGATTTGAGGTGACCAACTGATGGCATTTGCCATGCTGCTCTTCCCCGTTCTGACCCAGGCCAGTGAACACACCACACTGCCCCTCCCTCCCCACCCTCCGCACACCCCACAGTCCCAGAGTTCCCCAGGGAGGCAGGCAGTGAGACCCATGACATTCTAAAATCCTGAGTTTTGGAGGCATCTGGCTTCCTTTTGGTCCCCAGAAGAAATGGGCATCGGAGAACTGGGAAATCAGCCTAGGCACGTTTAACCACCCAGAATGGGTGGGTCACGACCCACGAAAGCCCTGCAGAACTTGGGACTGGTCCCCATGGCCAGAAAGAGTTTCCATCTTTTGACCAGACCCTCTGTGGAGACCCAGCCTGCCCGCTGGAGACCCATGAGCCCTGTCTTATGCACAGTCCCTGACATTCTGGCCTCCTTGAAGCAGGTCTCGGCCGTACAGCTCCCTGGTGGAATGGGGGCGGGGGGAGGGGGTTGCGGGGGGGGGGAATACAGTCTCCTTTTCTCTGCCTTCCTCATCCTGGTGCTCACCAGCCCACTGCTCCCGGAAAACACAAGTAGGATTGGGGATGGGGTTCCCTGAGGCCATCATGGGCGGAATATACAGGGTGCAGCAAAAGTAGGTTTGCAGTTGTGAGTCTGCGAAACACAAAGTTAATACAATAATCAATAAATAATAATACAGGGATAAACCGTGTATGTATGGCTCCTGGGCTGTAATCCATAACACAGACACACAGCATCAGGTACCAGTGGGAAAGGACTTACAGGACAAACATTTTAAGTCAAAAAGAATCAGTGCTTTTAATTCTTTTGTTCTGTTCCTTCAGACACCAGTGAGGAGCTGTAGTGGCCGTCCCAGGAGCACAGTTCATGTACTTATAGTTCATGTGTTCATTCACTCATTCCTTCATTCATTTATTCATTCAGCCAATGCCCCCCATGCCCACTATGTGCCAGGCACTAGAGATACAAAAATAAAGGCAGCATGGTCCTTGCCACAAGTAAATGCAATGAGGACATCCATAGGCAGAGGCCGAGGTACAGATGGGGCACTGAGGAGCGCTAACAAGGATTCAGGGAAGGCTTCCTGGAGGAGGGGACACTGGGCCGTCTTGTCAGTCAGTCATAGTTAGCACAGCAAAGGGCAAAGCATATAGTGGCTCCAGGGATCAGCCCAAACAAAGGCTGAAGAGCAAGTGATAATCAGGGGTGGGTTTGGGGCTCACAGCAGCATTCAGAACCGAGAGCAGGGCCCACACTCTACATATCCTCCCTGTGACATTCTGCCCCAAGGGCTGGTCCCACTAATTTCTTAAGCACCCTCTCCACTCCCCTGGCCCAGCTAAGCCAGGGTGAGGATGGGGCAAAGCTGGCAAGCTAGGACCCTGCAGCCAGTGCCCAGTTAGGATTGGCATTTGCCTCCAAGGAATGTTGGACCCTTGAATATCTGCTCCCACTCACCAGACTCGAACCTCTGGACAGTGAACTCCCAGGGTCATGCGTGCCAGAGGTGACCAGAAGAGGGCTCTTTTCTGCTAGCGGACAGGTTCACTGCGTGGGTATTCAAGGAAGTAGATGGTCCCAGTCCCTTCTGGACCAGCCAGAGCCTGGGCAGCATTAGCCCATCCTGAGGTTCCAGGAAAGGTCCCCATGGTCTAATGGGGGTGAGGAGGGTATGTGCAGAGATGCCCAGCAGACCCCATACCCCATCCTCCTGTTCCTACCACAATTATCTGCCTGGTTCAAGCCAGTTCCCACTGGCATAGGACCACCTTCCTGTAGGACAGGGACAAGTAAGATCCATTCATTCATTCATTCATTCATTCATTCCCAAATACATGCCAGGCCTGTGCTAGAGGCTAAGAAGTCAGAGGGCACGGGTCTGCCCTCAAGAAGCTACAGTCTAGTGGGAGGAATGGACATGGAGCAGTGAGCGGACGCTCTGTGATGTGATAGAGAGCTAGGACTTCACAGCCAGCAGCCAGAGTCAAGGCACCATTTCTATCCATGTCTTAAAGGAGGAGGATCTCTAAGCAGGGGACCTAGTATTTAGCTACCAAAGGCCTTCCCAAAACAAGAGAAATCCTCTACTGAGCCCTCACATCTCTTCTTCCCTACCCCCGCCCCTCCCCGGCCCTGCAACCCTTCAACCCCACCCCCACCCCCAATTTCCTGAGAGCCTGACATTCCTGCGAACAGCCTAGGCCGTCCACGCCCAGTTCTCAGCGCCATATCACCCAGAGCTTGGAACAGCTGCACTGCAAGGGGCATCCGGGCCAGCCCAGGCCTATCACACAATGATATGCCACCCGGCCAGGAGAAGGCATTGTACAGCCTCAGTCCCCGCTAGCCACAGCCAGGGAGGCCAGGCTTGGGGAGGGTCTAAGTGGCCCTCTGGGAGGCCCCTGCCAGAGGAAGGGCCGGGCCCAGGGAGGAAGGACGGAAGGCAGCCAGGAGGTCAGAAGCTGAGCCCCAGGCACAGAGGCACCTTGGCAGGGGGTAGGGGGAGGGGAAGAGAGGGGGAGGAGGAGAGGGAGGGCTTGACCAGGCCTTTCGGCCATGCAGACCACAGCCAGCAGGTTAGACAATCCTGGATAACCAGCCCTAGCTTCCCAGGCAGGTGGGGATCTGCAGAAGTCACCTATCCAGGCAGAAGACAAAAAAATCTACCTATTTCTGGTTCAGAAATCACCAGCAATCACCCCATGGAAGTCTGTGAGCTGGAGACACTGCTCTCGGCAGCTCACCTCATATCTTTAGGGCCGAGGGCTCTTCTCTGTTTTAAATGTGGGCCCTGCTGCTGTTTGGGAAGCCTGCTCCCCCGGCTCAAGCTCAGAAAACCCCAACCTGGGCCCTTCCCTCTGCTGCTCACCAAGCAGCCTGGCCTTCTCTGGCCCTTCCCTTAGCTCTGCTCCTCCAGGATGTGCTGCAGCCTCTCAAATGCTGCCCATGCGTCTGGCTCAGTGCCTCCCAGTAACACGGGCTCTGCAGTTCGCGAGAGTTCCTCCCTTCCCAGCCCCCGTGGCAAGCAAGTGGGTGCGGGAGGCCCCACGCCTACTAGGCGTCCTGCCGTTTCGGGGTTGCCAGGCAGAAAGGAGAGTGGCAGGAACTGATGTGGAAGGAGTGGAGCCACGGGCATGTGGGCACAGGCTCCGCTCCCAGGGCCCTGGCACGTACTGTAAGCAAGTCCAAGTCCTGCCCTGTAATGCCACTCCGTTCCATGAAGAGGAAGGAGCACAAACCTGGGAAGCAGGGAAGCCAGGCTTTGGCCCAGTTCTTCATTCACTTGTGACAAGACACAACCTTTGGAAACCTCAGTTTCCCGGCGCATTAAGTGGGGACAGTAGAGCCTCTCAGGGCTTCCTGGTGGGCGAGGGGGAAACCAAAGAAGTACTAACACGTGTGAACGCGTTTTGGGGAGCACAGAGTATTGAAACAAAGGCAAAGATGTGGCACACAGCGCCACTTCCCCGTCCTGTGCCCAAGGCAGACGCTGCTAACCGTGTCAGCACCTTCTCATCAAGCTACACGGACACTTCAGGAGCCCTCTCACATGGAGTGTAGGAAGCCATGCCCACAGGTCCGAGCGGCAAAAGGAAGCCCCTCCCCCCCAGGGCCTGCTCGAGCTCAGGGCTTGGTTGCTGGTGAGGAGATTCCACCAGGCCCAGGCGAAGCAGCTGGGACCTAGAGCTGGTGGCAGGTCAGAGGTCCCTGCCCATTGTGAGCGAGCGGTCCTGAGGCCAGAACTCAGACAGCCCGGTTCAGTGGCTGGCTGTGCTTCGGTTCTCAGCTCTGTAACCGAGTTCAAAAGGGCAGGCTGTCATTGGACACCCACCCTCCTGGAGCTCACACCCTAACGCTAACCCACCGCACCCCTGCGGAAAGGAAGGCGGCCGTGCAAGGCGGGGACCGCGAAGAGGCCAGACGGCGGTGCTCCCTGTGGCTGGGACAGACGCTCAGCGGGGCTGTCGGTGTCTGCTTGTCGAGAGGCCTTTGGACCCAGCATCCTGGCTGGCCGCCCCAGTTCCTCTTTCTGCCCATTGCTGTTCCCTTGTGTTCCCTGAGCAAATCGCAGCTCAGCCTCAGCGGACACCCAGTAAGGCTTCTGCAGACGGCAGGGCTGCAGCGCCCACACTGGGCTGGAAGGTGACAGGCCCTCTGCAGCCCCAGCCCCACTGTGTCCTTCAGAGTCCCCACCCCAGACTACTCCCTAAAGGGGGCAGTGCCAGCCCCTCTGCCCCAGGCTGCTGCATGCAGGAGGGAGCCCTGGCCAGGCAGGAGCAAGGGCCACCCCAACATTGGTCTTTTGAGAAACAGGCCCTGTGGTTCTGTGCGTTCGCCCCAGTGCCCACCGCCAGGCCCCTGGCTGGGCCAATCTGACCCACAGCAGCATCTGCAGTGGCCTCTGTGGCATATTTTCAAGGAGTGTCAGTTCCGTTCCCTTGGAGGCAATGGAAGCAGAAGGTCTTCGTGAAATGTTAGGAGAGGGCTCACAGGCGCCGCCGTAATCCCTGATACAGGGGAACCTCGGTTCTCAAACTTTTAATTCGTTCCAGGAGGCTGTGCGAGAAGCGATTTGTTCAAAAACCAAATCATTTTTTCCCATTAGAAACCATGTAAATTGAATTAATCCATTCCAGACCCCCAAAGGATTCCATTTTAACCTTTCTTATATATAGTCCATGTCCAATGTACTGTATAATCTACAAATAAACACTTCTTTTCTTAATCTAACCACCCCTACTAGCCTTAAATGAATTCTTCACATATCACCCACTCACTGCTTTTGTTTATCCAAATCAGCAATAGTTCTTCTCCCTCTTCAATGGCCTGTGGTTGTTTTGTGAGCGCTGTCACGCCCTTAGCAACCTTGGCGCTCTGGAGGGCTTCTTTTTGTTTTAAAACTGTGCTCATCTTCGATTTCTCCAGCAACAAAAGCATTCTCTCCTTTGTTGCCTGAGAGACGCTTTTTGTGATGCTGAGGCATCAGCATGAAAGGGTTGTCAGGTCAAAACCAAAGTTTTGTTCCACAATCAAGACATTTCTTCCTGTGAACAAATTGATCCAGAACCGAATTGTTCGAGAAGGGAGACTCGAGAACCGAGGTTTGACTGTATATCTCTTAACAATGACTTACTGCCTAAAAACATGGGTTTCTCTCCCAGGGCCCCAGATACTGTCAGGACCCCTGAGCCTCCAGCCTCAGTCCTACCCTGCAGGCGACTTCCTGGAGGCCACAGGCTCCTCCCAGCTCCTTTGGAGGCACACACCTTGTTCCCATTCCCCTGTTCTGATCCATGCACCCCAGCTCACAGGTGCTGAGCCAGGGCCCATAGGGACCAGCCACCAGGGTTGGCATCTGCAGACGCACCACCACCCCAGGGGTGAGCACAGGGTTGCATGGTCTTCTTTCTATTCTAGCACCCGCCCCTCCCTGTCAACTACAGGGAGTAAACAGTAGGGCCCCTGGGGGTGGGGCGTGTGGTCATGGATCAAGATGGAGCCTGGAGCTCAGAGTAAATTTCACTGAAAACAGGAAACCACGAAGCTGAGATGCTTACTTTTGTAAAGGTCCAGAGAAGAAGGGCTCGAGGCCATGCAGGAGGAAGCTAGAGAGGAAGTGTGGTGGCTTTCTGCTCTGGGGCCTCCTCCCTCCCTCCACACTGCAGCAGTCAGGCCTGGGGTCTGGCAGCCAAGTTCTTAGAAGTTATCTCTGCCTCCAGGTGAGAAGCTGAGGGCTGGGCAAAGCCAGCCTCCCAGTAGGACAGGCGCACTCTTTCTGAGGGGGGCACTGGGAGTCTGATCCATGGGCTTGTCCTACTCTAGGGGCAGCCCAGCCCTGCCTCAAGCAGGTGTCACCCTGCTCATTCCCGAGGGCCGCCCTGCCCCCCAGGTATGAAAACAGCACCCTCTTCCTGTGGCAACGGGCACTGAGTGTTCATGGCAGCAGATGGACCAGAAGAAGGACCCCCAGGGGCACAGCAGGCGCCTGGGCTGTGGTGGTCTGGCCATTGGAGGTGTCAGGGTGGTCTCAAGGCCCATGTTCACCCTTTCCTCAGGGCCCCCGGCACAGCAGGCGCTCACACTGGCCCATACCCTTGGGCCTGACCAGGGGACATTGGGAGCAATGCCATGCATCCAGGGGGCTCTCTGGTTCCAGGCCTGCAGCTCACTTTCTCCCACCCCCACCAGGTGATCAGGCAGAGTCTCCCTGCCTGCTGGCCCTTGTCCTGGCCCTTGTCCCGACTCTCCAGCCCAGGCCCAGCTCAGCAGAGTCAGGGTAGCTGCTGGCAGACGAATGCCCATTTGAAGCTGCAGTCAGTGCCTGGGGCTCCCACCCAGCTCCAACGCACCCCTCCCTGTTCCCAGAGTGTACAGGCACACACTCCCCGCCCAACCCCACCCCCCACCCCCCCGCCAACACACACACACACACACACACACACACACACACACTCACTCCATGCTTTACAGCCCTTTCATCAAAAGTCCACAAAGGACTTCCCTGGCATATGTGTATAGGAACAAACTCAAGTCAAGCCTGCAACAGGAGGTGGGAACAGAGGGTACTGAGCAGAGTGGACACAAACCTTCTATGGACACGTCCTGCTCCTCCCACCCGACAGGGTCCCTCTGCAGCTGGGCAGATGGTATGGAACGGAAGAGCAAGGCGTGGGGGCTCCCGAGGCCTCGGGCACCTCAGACAGAGCAGGGATTTAAACCCGGCTCCTACCGTCTGCCACACGGTTTGCACCTGTTGCCCATGAGCTCTTTAATAGTAATGCCCTCTTCACTCTCAAAAGTGTCACAGTTTGGACAGTACAGTCTGTGGTCACCCTTTCTATTGGCCAAACTGAGCAGTGGAGGAGGGCGATGGGGAAGACAGGGCTAATGGAGCCCTCTCCACTCACTTCCCAGCAGGCCCGGATCTCTCCCTCACCCCCACCTGGGGTCGGTGAGCAACCTTGGGCCCGGCCCCCATTGCCCAAGATGCCAGTTGGCTCACAATGGCCTCCGTGCCCCAACGAGTACTTCCTGTTTTGGGGCCTCTGGCCAGTGAACTCTGGAGACCAGAGTGCAGGCAGTGGGAGTCCCAGATTTCTTTCAGTTGCTGACAGCTCCTAGGGGAGGTTACTGGTAGGAGGCTGTTGGGGAGGCTCCCAGGGCCCTGAGGACAGGCAGGCCTAGCTCTGAGCCCCATGGTTACAAAGAGTGAGCCTGACAGATGAGCAGCCTCAGACGAGATGGGGGAGCCGGTCCAACACAGTGGGGTAGAGAGGACTCCCTCCATATCTAGTCGATGTCTCATTCCAGGGAGGGCGGCACTGCGGGGTCTGCTCAGTGCCCATCTTGTCCCCGCTGTCCTGTCGAGTCCCAAGGCTCATGTCCCTGAGCGGCTGCCACAGAGCGGGAGCTCTGGGGCTTGGAGGCTGTAGGTCATTTGGCGTCTGTAGCTGGTGAATTTCAGGTCTCTGCGGTGGGATCCCCACACCCCGCCATTCTTGAGATAGGAGCTCAGTGATCCACTCCTCACTTCTGCCATGTAGCATCCAAAGGGATTAAGAACCTCGCCATCAGGGGTATCTCAACGAGTCTGTGCTCAGAGCAGGAGGGAGGAAGCCAGGGCCACGGCCAAGGGAATACTCGGAGGGCCAGTCTGGCCCGAATGCACTGGCCCCGGGCCCAGCCACAGCTGCTCACTGGCCCCTGGCTGGTCTAGATGGCCTCAGAGTTTGGGGAGTCAGGAACGGGGTCTGCAAAAGAAAGGAGAAGCAGAGTGGATGGGGGCCCCCCTGTCCTTCACCCCCAATGCCCCACCAGGAGACGGAGGACTCCAGGGAGGATGGGAGAGTAAGGCGACACTCTGCAGGTTAAGGGGAGGTCATGACCTCACAGGCCATCACGCTGCCGGTCTGGGAAACACTCACCTAGCGATGGGAAGAAGACATCCCCGGGGCCTGGGGGAGACAGAGGCGTGCTGGGCTCAGAGAGCAGGTGGCGCCCAGACTCCGACGGCTGCCGCTGCGCCATGTAGGTCAGTGGAGGCCTGGGCTTGTCCTCCGGCATCCCGTGGAAGGACGGAGAGGCCTCAAAGCCTGGGTTTTCAATTCCCTGAGCGTTGCTGCCAGAGAATCAGAACCGAAGGTCATCTCTGCTGCCTTGGGGTTCGCGCCTCTGCCCTCCCCATCGGCCCGCTTTCTCTGCTCCCTTCCCGTCACTGGCCTTCCCATTCCAGGCCCCAGCAGCCTCTCCCAGAGGAAGGGAGATCCAGGGCCAGAGAGAAAAGGCCATGGGCTGCACTCTCCCACCTGCCCTGAGCGGAGGGCGTCTGACCCCAGCTCCGCCCTGTGGTTTGACCATGGGCCCTCGGCCCTGCCAGGACGCCCAGGGTCAGAAGCCTCAGGAATCTGGGGACACGCTGCTCTTTGGTCACAGAGTCAATGGCATTAGGACTGAGTGTCCCCACAGCTGAAGGGAGGGGTCCTCTTTTCTTATCCTCCTCCTTCTTCGGAACGGGACAACCTCTAAAGACTCCTCCAACCTGAGACTCTAGCAGGATCACTAGCAGGACTTCCTTTGACCAGTCCTGAAAATCATCCCTTGCAAACACCCAGAGGAGCAGGTACCAGGGCCAGTTCCTGAGTGTGGCTCGTTCCTGAGCACGCCCTCCATGCCAGTCTACAATGCCAGCTTCTGCCCAGGGCGCACCAGCACACACTCCCCTATCCTCTCCGCCCCGACCTCCTGCCCCACTCTGAGCCCAGACAGCCTCTGCCCTTAGGGACAGTGGCCTGACAGCTCTCTCTCTGGAGTGCCTTGCAGGGAGGGGCCCCAGCTCCAGGTGTGCTGGCCTCTTTGCATGTTTCAGCTCAGCTGCTTCCTCCTCCTCCCCGACTCCAGCCCACTGACCACTGAGACCTGAGGGTGGGAGCATGGTTTATCCTAACAGTCTAGGAGCTCAGCCTGGGTGAGGGGTGGCAGGGAAACAGCCAACCCGCACAGATGTGTAGGCCTCGGTGGCAGATGGCAGATGCTCTTCTAAACAGCTGTGCTCGGCCGCTGAACAGGCCCCCTACTGCCCAGAAATACCTCCTTCCTGACAGCTGACCCAGGGCACAGGGAGGACCAGGGGGGCCATGTCTGTGTTCTGACCCCTGTCCTGGCATCCGGGCCCAGGAAAGAGGGGGGAAAGGATCCTGATGAAGTGGGGAGAGTCAGTCTTGGCTGGATGTTGCCCCACCCCTTCTGCATTAACTTCCCCCGCAGTTTGGGTGTAGACACTGCCCCACAGGGCCACAAGCCCTGTGAGTCAAGCTGTGAGTCAGGGTAGAGGCAGCTATGGTCAGTTTTCCGGAAGGTCTCCACCAGCCTTACCTGTCCATCCGCACCAGTTCCTGGGCACCTAGGGACAGACAGAGAAGCTGGTCACAAAAGGGAGGCTTCCCCAGACAACATCCCTGCCCCTGCCGGCAGATGCCCCTGGGGGAAGGGAGCAGGCCCAGGCAGGGCCGAGGTCCCACACCTGCTCGCGCAGGAGGCCCATACAGCTGCACTCTGGGTGTTGAGCAGTGAGCGGCACGTCTGACCAGTGACAAACGAAACTCGGGCTGCCTTTCACAGTGTGTGGGACAACCTTTGTCACCAGAGACCAAAGGCACCCATGCTTTCTCCTGTGGCCTGACTTAGGCTGTGTTAGACCTTCAGGGTTTAAGTATCAACCAAGGCCTGGCTCCTGAATTTGCTATTTCCTATTTGGACCCCTGCCACGGTCTGGTCTTTATCCATGATTTACTGGGTGGGAGTGTTGCAAGGTCAATTCCTGTTTAGAAAGACAGAGAGGCCCATCCTCCACGTTGCATAATAGGGTGGCTTCAGAGGTGACATCTCCTAGAGCAGCGGTCGCCAACTGGTGGTCCGTGAGGTCCAAAAGGTTGGCGACCACTGTCCTAGAGCAATCTTAGGGGCCCTGAGACCCCGTCACTTCTCAGCCATTCCATCACTTTCTGCTCCTCATCCAAGCTGCTGCCACCCTGCCCCACCCCCAAACTACACACCGACCAAATGCAGTGGCCCCAACTTCCCTCTTTCTTGCAGCTCCCCATGTACTCCCACGATCTTTCTCATTTTTAAGGGCTTTACTGCCGACGACTATGGGGAAACCGATGGTGGGGGAGGGGCACGACAACAGAAGGCACAGGGAAGTTGCACAAAAGTTCCCGAAACCTCTGCGGTGTGGGAATCATGGCTACTGTTTACCGGGGACTCCTGTGCGTCAGGCCTCCTGTGGGTTCTCTCTGGTCCTCAGCTCGTCCTGCCCTCCACCCTTCAGGGCAGTGGTTCTCAACCTTCTGGCCCTTTAAATACAGTTCCTCATGTTGTGGCCCAACCATAACATTATTTTCGTTGCTACTTCATAACTGTCATGTTGCTACTGTTATGAATCGTCATGTAAACATCTGATATGCAGGATGGTCTTAGGCGGCCCCTGTGAAAGGGTCGTTCGACCGCCAAAGGGGTCGCGACCCACAGGTTGAGAACCGCTGCTTTAGGGTAAGGATTGGCAGTCCCACCTCAGACCTGGGGAAACCAGCCTCCCTCTCATACTGGGTCGGCTTCCACACCCATCAGCCTTTGCAGCAAACGGCCCTCCTGTGCTCCCGGCCCTTCCTCTTCCCTCTTTCCTGAGTGGGGCTCCACGCCAAGCCCGAGCCCCTCAGCCTTTGCCCTGCGGCTCGACTCCTGCCTGTCCCCGTGACTTCTGTTCCCTTAATCCCAGCAACTGCTTCTCTAGAGTCTAGATCAAGAAAAATGACCCAGCCCTAGCGGGTTTGGCTCAGTGCATAGAGCACCAGCCTGCGGACCAAAGGATGCTGGGTTCGATTCCAGTCAAGGGCATGTACCTCAGCTGCAGGCTCCTCCTCGACCCAGGCCCTGGTCTGGGCTCGAACAGGAGGCAACCAATCGATGTGTTTCTCGCACGTTGATGCTTCTCTCTGTCTTTCCCTCTCTCTTCCACTCTCTCTGAAAACCAACGGAAAATACCCTCAGGTGAGGATTAAGAAAGGAAAACGACCCAAGTCCCTGCTCCCTCTCCAGTTGCACCTGCTTTCTCAGCGTCGCCCCCTCCGGCCGCTCTCGTGTCTGTCTCCAAAGACTGCAGTCCTACAACTCATTTCTTCTTTTGGGAAGGGGTGGGGGGGACTGGCTTCAAATATACTTTCATTAGGAGATAAATTATTGACACCTTTCTGTTATGGTATATATTACATTGAGGGATAAGATGCTACGAAATGGCTAAGAACACAGAAATGGGGTTCGTTTGGCGTTTCAGAGGACGTGCTCAACAGTGGTGATAGCGCAGCGCCGTCGGCCCAGTGTACCCCCTTATTCCTTCATCAGTCCAGTTCTCCAGCATCCAGTTCATCTGTCCCCTCCTGGTCCCTTCGTCTGGGAAGCCCTCAGGTGTCCTGGCGTGTGGAGTAGAAGATACTGGGGGCTGACCCCCGTGTCCCCACACCCTCAGGACACCACTCCAGGGCTCTGGCCCGGGGATGTCCCCTCTCTGAC
Organism: Myotis nattereri; assembly: GCF_964212035.1. Classification (NCBI taxonomy): domain Eukaryota; kingdom Metazoa; phylum Chordata; class Mammalia; order Chiroptera; family Vespertilionidae; genus Myotis; species Myotis nattereri. The sequence goes on along the minus strand of NC_138088.1, from coordinate 18,753,243 downwards.
TTCCCTCCCTCCAGCCTGGACCATGGGCAGGAGTCTCAAACCAACCTCTGGGGACCCGGCGAGGAAGGCGAGGAAGGCGCTGAGGAAACAAAAGCAGGAACAACAGCGCCCCCGCCCCACATCCTCTGCCTGGAGTCTGCTTCCCAGTTCCTGTTCCCCAGGGGAGGCAGCACCGTAGTCTGGAGTGAGGGGGCCAGAAGTCACCTCTGTATCTGGAGCTGAGCCTAGCAGAGCATGTGTCTCTCCTGGTCCCTCACCCACCTTCGTAGAAATGCTACCCAGCTGATGGGAGCTGCTGGCAGCGCTGCAGCAATTTCTCTTCCTGGTTGAGCCCCTGGCTTCCTCTTTCTGCTCCAAACACATTACCTCCCCCACCCCCACCTCAGGGTATTTTGTAGGCAGGTTGTGGTAGGTTTTGTGAGCTAAGAGAGAGGGAGGCCACAGCCCGAGTGACCCGCAGTGGAGTTCCAGGCCGGGCCCCCAGGAGAGAGGGGTGTGAGCTGTTACGGCCCAACCAAAGGAAAACATGTGTGAGCCCCAGCCACCTGGTGACAGCAGTTCCCCTCGGCTACCTTCTGCAGCCAAGCAGAGGGGAAGGGCTAGGGGAGGTGATGCAAGGGTCAGGGGCAGAGGGATCCCCCTCTCCTGCTCCTGGAGGACTCAGACTGACCAAGGGTGAGGTCATAACAAGGGCAAAGGGCACTGTCACCTGCAGAGGATGGTGCCAAGGGGTCAGTGGCCCTGACTTGGAGTCTGGCTCTGCCACTTTTCTCGCTATGCAGTTCCTTAAGTGCATTACTAACCTCTCTGTGCCTCAGTTTGCTCAGCTGTAAAATGGGGACAATGGAAAGACCAAACTCTGAGAATCATTCTGAGGAATAAGTGAGAGAAGCTATATAACAAGCTTGGCAGGGTCCTGGGCACAGCAACCTTGCCAGGTAGGGGTTGTTGGCTATGGCGCTCATGCTAATGAACGTTTGTATTAGAAGGTGCGATTTTAATCCCTGGGAAAAGCATGAGTTAAAAGCTCTGAGTTTGAGTCCCAGCTCTGCTACTTACTAAGTTAAGTGGCATTTGGTTAATTACTTAACCCTGCAGACTTTAGGTTTCTCAGGCATAAAAAGAAAGAGTTGAACTAAGTTACCGCCAAGATCTCGCCAAGTTATGATAATCCAAAGGTCATTTTTGTCCCCAAGATTGCAATGCTAATAACAAAACAAGCCCACCTATACATTAAAGCAGGCCCCCAAAGGAGCTCTCAGGGGCAGCATTTTTATAAGCCCATTTTTATAAATCATCTGCTCCATATGATCACTCACTCATCAACAGATATTTATTGAGGGCCAAGCCAGCACCGCTGGGGCTGCTGGGCACTCAGGCCCTGGAAGTGGCACCTCTGAGTCCCTCCTCTCCACCATTGAGCTCAGCTCCTTGCTGGGCTGCAGCAGCTCCCATCTCTGGACAGAGGACTGTGCCTGCCACACCCCCACACCCATCCCAGGAGGGCAGGGATACTCACGGCGGTTGGAGACGACCTGCCTTTGCTTGTAGACCAGGAGCAGGATGAGGGGGAGGCAGAGGATGCCCACAATGCAGGCGCCCGTAGCCAGGGCGGCAGCCGTGATGTCTGAAAGGGCAGAGAGGCAGCCAAAGTGAGGCCCGTTCCTCCTGAAGGGAAGCTGAAGCCCAGAGAGGAAAGGCCAGGCAGCAGAGGGACCCCCCGCACCCGGGGTCTCATAGCCAGACCCTCTGTGACCGCGGAGGCGTGGACGTTCTAGGAACCCCCTGTGAGCCGCATGCCTTCTCCCCAGAGGACACAGAAATTAAGCCAGCTGCCTACAGCTGAGGAAGCTCCGGGAAGAGAGAAAAGGGTCTTCAGCCAGATGGGGGTCGCGCAACTTCCCGGGGCCACCGGGGAGAGTAGGCCTTTCACTGACCCCATGCCACCGAGTTCAAGGTGAAATGGAGCCCAAGTGATGAGAAACTTTTGGAGATAGTGTAAATGGTTGCACTACCTGGGAGCATAATTAATGTCACTGAATCATACACTTAAAAGTGGTTAAAGTGGCCAGTTTTATGTTTTGCCATTTTATTCATTTATAAAAAATAAATGAATAAGGAGCCTCACTCATCTCCCAAGAGACCCCTTAGCTCCAGGGCAAAGCCCATGGAGCGAGAACTAGAGAAACATGAATCCTTGTTGACTTTTTCCCTTAATAGTTATTTTTTATTGATTTTAGAGAAAGGGGAAGGGAGGGGAGAGAGAAACATTGATCGGTTGCCCCGCACATGTGCCCTGACCGGGGATCAAACCCTCAACCTGGGATGTGCCCTGACCAGGAATTGAACCCACCACCTTTTGGTATATGGGAGGACACTCCAACCAACTGAGCCACCCAGCCAGGGCTTTCTCTGGCATTTTTAAATTTTAAACTTTCTAAATGACAAAAACGTTTAAATTGAAAATACATATATTTTAAAGTTTCTTCCTCCAAAGAAGTAAGCAGTGTCTGCCGTTTTCTTGTGTATGGTTTAGATATGCTCTCTGCACATACAGCAGAGATATGATATGCTCTTCATGGGACAATTGCTTTTCCTGCTTAGCATCGCATGGACATCTGTATTGGCACAAAGATCGACTTCGTTCTGCCTCGGGCTTTATCAAGTGTATTTGAAACAGCCCCCTGTGGTGGACGTGGAGGTTGCTTCCATTTTTCAGCCGATAACGTAGCAGTGAATCCGCGTGTGCGCCTTTGCTCACTCGGGTAAGCGCATGCACAGCAGTTCCTAGCAGCGAAGGTGCTGAGCCAAAGCCTACGTGCAGTTTCTTCTCGTCTATTGCTAAGCTGCCCTCCGAAAAGGTTGGGCTGCTTCGCAGTCCCACCAACTGCGTGAGAGGTTTGCTTTATTTTCGTCTGTCTGCTGACTCCAGGAGTTCAGCTGGGAACAGACGCGCCCTCAGAACCACAACCAGCGTAAACGCGTTTCCTTCCCGATTTTAGCCCTTCCCAAAATATAGGCAGGATGGCTGGTCACAGTGTCCACGTGGAGCCAGGGGGCTTTGGGAAGGTGTGTGGGCTGCGATCTCCGGCTGTCTTTGCACTGTTGCTCTGGAATGAGGGCTGTTTTTGCCTCATTGTATTGCTCAACAACCCAATGGTGTAAACAAGCTTTCAGGGCTCGGTTCACACCGCAGAAGAGAACAAACTGTTTTCAGGCGCTTCAGACTACCCACTGGGGCAGGAACAGGCCTATGCTAATTACAAAGCCGGCTGGACGTCACATTAAAGCAGGCTCCCCCGCAGATCTCAGCGAGGCTGCATTTCCAAGTGGAATATTGAAAGTGAAAACATTCTCTAACTCAGATGTCAGAATATTTCTAAACCCCTCCACGGGACCTTGCTAAGACACCATCCGAGAGGCAGGCTGCGGAGTGCTCTTTTCTAGTCATCAAAGCAGGCCTCCTCCGCTTGGTACTAAGTACCTTTTGATGAGGTTAGTCGGGTTCTCATTAATTCCGGCTCCCTATTGGCCCGGCCTCCCTGCCTGACTCCTGTCCCCAGGCAAAGGTGTTCCATCTGCAGCCCCGCTAGGGGATCAGAGCTCGGTTGACTTACAACCTGGTCTGAGAGTTAAGGCTGGGACTGGATGGGTTGGGCGGGGGTGGGGGGTGGGGGGGAGGGGGGAGGAGAGGGTGCCGCATGAGTTTAGAGACAGTTCTGTGGACCCAGCTGCCCTCAGAATCCATGGACTCCCCTGCATAGCAGGCATAGCCTCGCTACAGCTCCCCACCCCTCCCCACACGCATAGCCAGTACTTGGGGGAGGGGGTTCCTGCTCAGCAGCCATCTAGAGTCAGGCTCATCCTGGGAAGGTGATCAGACATTGGCAGAGGCAGCTGGCAGGCCAGCACCCAGAACTATTACAGAGCAGGATGGCATGGGAGGGGCCCCCTGGGTATACATAGAGGAGGGAGTTGGGGTGGGCTGCCTGGTTCCCTAGGGAGGGGTCTGGATGAAAGCAAACCAAAACCTCCCACTATGTTGAAGGGTAGGGAGGTTGCTTCTAGGGGAAGGGAGATGGGCTGCCCAGCCCCCCTCCCTGGGGTGGGTGAGAAACCACAAGCCCCTAGCAATCGGGGGCTCCTGGGGGCACCAACTTCCTCAGTCTCCTTTCTCGTTACGTCCCTGACCTCAGGCTGACTTGGGCTTTCAGATGGTTTCATGGACAGCTCCCCTCCTACTTCCCAAAGATAACAGGAGGCTGCGGCCGGCTTAGAGGAGGAAATGCCAAGGGCCTCTTGGCTGGAAGTGTTACTGGCTGACCAGGTACCAAAGCTGGCTGAGGGCACCTGACCTAGGGCCGGGGCTGGGATCTTTCCACAGGGAAGTGGGGCCCACTGAGCACCTGGGTCACCAGGCAGATGTTTCTAAGCCGTTAGAAAACAGGATGTGCCCACTGTCCGCTGCCATCTACTCGCCATCCTGCCTTGGCACAGGGCGATGGGCGGGTTGACTCCGGAAGCCAGGCCGAGGATTCTGCATTACAAGTATTAATAGCCAGCACTTACCCTATGCCAGGCATGGTTCTTAGCACTTTGCATATAGAGCTTCATTTTAGCCCTGTAACAGCCTGGCAAGTAAGTGCAATTGCAGTCGTGCCTGTTTGACAGATGAGAAAACTACGGCACAGAGAGGTTAAGCAGTGTGGCTGATGTCAGGGTCTGAGCGCTTAAGCACTTCCCCGGACTGCCCTTCACGGGAATGAACTCCACATTTTAAGCTAAGAGTCTGCATAAAATCTGGACTTCTCACTTTGCTTGAAAATTTAGTGGCTCAGCCAACCCTGGGCCCCCCTCCTGTTGTGCCACCGTTGGAATTGCACTTACAGGTTGGCAGCTGGGTGCCAGCCACAGTCTCCGCCCTCCCTACTGTATCCTTCACCAGCTCCTTGGCCCTGCAGGCATTTGAGTTTTTGAACCCTGAACTAGTTCCTTACATAACATTGATTTGTTCCCCTTTTTTTAGGAGAGAGACACCTGATCCCATTTCTCAGTGTACACATGGTCCCCCAGAGAATGGACATCCCCCCCACACCCCACCCGAAAGGATAGCTGGGTTTTTTCTTATCTGAGACAACACCTGCCACAATGCCAAGACTCCGCCACAGCTGTAATCTCCAGACCTCCAGAACCAAGAGTCTGGAAGGGGATTGGAAGGGGACGCGGAGGCTGTGGAAGCCACACTCAACAGCTGGGAGAAACATACATGTCCCTCGGCCCTCAGGGAGCCAGTTAACTGTGGGCAGTGGCTCAGAAACAGGGGCTAGGGTGAGGCTGCACACGCCCGTGAGTTAGAGAGGAAGGCAGTGTTAAAACCTGAGAGCAGGGTGCCAGCAAAGGAAGCCTGACCCACTTTTGGCAGTCAAGTTCAGGGTTCTGCCTCACCCTCTGGCTCTTATCAGCTCTTATCAGCTGGTCTCCTGACATTTCCCAACTGACTTCTGATCCCCCAAGTCTAGCAGCTGCTTCTCTAGCAAGAAAAATGAGCCCAATTTCAGCTCCCTCTCCATTTGGCACCTGCTTTCTCGAGCGTTGTCCCCTCTGACATCTCTTGTCTCTGCCCCCACAACTAGTTTCAGAAGATTGGTGTTGACAGAGGGGAGGGCAGCCCGGCACGCAGGCAGGGTTTGCGCACTGGGACTCGGGCACTCTGGCATCTCCTCTTGGCTCTGGGTCTGAGAGATCGTGAGTGTGTCCCTTCACCTGCTGGAACCGTCTCCCCACCCGTGAACTGGGAAAGTAGCGGAAGTGACTGTCGCTAAGGGAGTTCTGCAGGAGCTCCTGGAGGGAGAAGTGGGCTGGGAGTTGCTCAGAGTGCAAGGAGCAGTGGGGAAGTGAGCACTCATGGACCTCGCCAGGTGCAGCGTACCCCGTCCTGTACACAGGCACGTGTGCCTGCACAGTCTTGAGGCTGCTGCGTGGGAAGGAAGGAGCCACTCAGAGGCCCTCTCGAGCCTCACCAGGGAGTCGCTGGTGGAGGAAGTGAGGACGATCGTGTCTTGGTGCTGAGTGACATGTGAGCTCTGCGGTATACCAGGGAGAGGGGCTTGAACCAGAGTTTCTTAACTCCACATGGGTCTGGCTCAGACCAAAATGTGAGCTCTAATTTTGTTCCTGGCTAGTCTTTTGTTGTTGTTGTTAAAATAAAAAAAAAGAGTAGTTTAAGTAGAAAGCCGTGGCAACCTTTGCATTGGGGCTTGACTAAGGCTGTAGCTGAGCTGCTCCCAGGGCCTGGGCAGGGGCTGGTCCACACTGGATGCCCAATAAATACTGATGGGTAGGAGGCTGCGGAAGCCAGACCCTCTCCTCTCAGAAAAGCAGGGTGCTCCAAAGATGTCGCCCCTTTGCCTGCGGTCTCCAAGCTGCCGGGCATTCTGGCCTGGTCTCTGAGTGCCCAGGTGCCCCTTAGGGCAGTGTCCCCTCACTCCATAGGGCAGACAGCAGGCGGCTGTTCCCCACTGCACTGCGCATGCCCCTCAGCTGGGGAGCAGGTGAAGTGAGCACAATCCCAGCTGCGCTAGCCTTGTTGGCTGTGTGAACTTGGGCAAGTCAAGTGGCCTCTCTGGGCCTCCGTTTCCTTATGATGCCTCAGGGTTCTTAGGAGAATCCACTGAGAGACCTGCACTTGGAAGGGTTTAGCACAGGCCTGGCACACAGTAGGGGTTCCAGGAAAGGTAGTTCCGCCCCCTTCTTGAGCCTCTCCCTCCTCCCTCCCTCACTCAGAGAACAAGGAAATGTTAAGGAGTTCCCAGGTGGCAGAGGGCTGGTGGGCAGGAGGGGGACCCACTCAGAAAACAGGCTCAGCAGCACCTGTCATGGGCACACTGGCCCAAGGTCATTGCCAGGGTACAGGCCCACCCAGGGCGGCAGGAGCAGGGGCTCTGGGAACCTGCTGTCAGGTTTTGGGCCTTGGAAGGGGAGGAGGCTTCTAAGGGCTGCAACCCGTGGCTCAGGTGAAGGAAGAAGCAAAAGGGAGGGCAGCAGCAGAGGAGGAAGAATGGGGGTTCCATGGGCTTGAGGTGATGAGGTCAGAGTTTAGAACAGAGCCTGGGTGCAGGAGGACAGAGGGGAAGAGAGGCAAGAAGGGGCAAGAGGACGGTCCTTACTTTCACTCTCCCTGGGGGAGGATGGGTACGCGATGCACTTGGGTGGTGCTTCATCACCTGTGGGAGCAAAGAAGGGTTGTTAGGTGGGTGTCAGGCCCAGGAGGCCAGGGAGGCTTGTCCAGGCCGGCGTGCCCCTTCCTGTCACAGCTACTGATGCTGCTGTCCGCTTAATAGCATCGGCCCAGGTGGAACCTGCGCATACGCGCACGCGCACACACGCACACATGCACACACGTGCATGCACACACACGCACGCGCGCACACGCACACAGAAACATATTCTCACGGCACAGCCAGCATGTCCTGCCCATTCGCATGCCACCCCAGCAGCATGTGGACACCTGCCCATGCTCACACCTCTGACCAGTCCACTGCCCCCCCGCACTCTCACCTGGAGAGGGACACTCACGTATACATATTCTCCAATAGTCATTTGACCATTCACCAACTCACAGCCCAGGTCACATTGCGCGGTCATGGTACCGTCGTGAGCAGTCACATTCCCAGCCCAGGTTCATACCCACTCTTCCATTAAAGAGCCGCGTGGACCTTCCCTCCATCACACCCAGCCGACCAGAGGCACTTACAGCTCCACACGCACGGCCACCTGATCTCCCACAGCCCCGGAGTGCCACTGCCACCCTTGCAGAATCACACACCCTCCAGCACAGTATCCCACACAGTCACCCCATCGAATACCCAGCACCATACCCCTGGTCACCCTGTCGTCTCTGCCTCCCCTTCCGTGTGGGCACACATACCATCGCCCCAGGGGCACCACCCCCAAGCTGCCCCATGGAAGCAGCCCTCACCGCTCTGCACTTGCAGCTCCATGGCTCCATAGACCCTCTGCTCCGAGTGGTGGTGCTTGATCTCCACCACGAGGCAGCAGTAGAAGCCGCCGTCCAGCGGGGTCACGTGGAGCATGGTGATGGAGAAGTTGCCGTGGTGGTCGGAGATCGACTCTAGCCCATGTTTCTGGGCCAGGTCCTGGCTGGTGTTGGCGGCCTGGTGGCCAGTGTGGTGCAGGTGGAGATCCTGGAACGTGAGGTTGCGGATAGGCCGACGGTCAGAACAGGCCTGTACCTCGCCCCGTGAGCTGCGGAACCATGTCTTGTAGAAGGACAAGTCGTGCCCTTTGGTCACGGCGCCCAAGCCCAAGATTTTGCAGGTGAGGGTGACGTTCTGGCCCTCGGGACACACGTACAAGGAATACGGCGTGGCGACCTTGAAGGCTGTCACCAGACCTGTCCGAGAGAGGAGAAGCTGTCACCTGCCTGAGCGCACTCTCCGTGGGGAAGAACCTTGGCCCGGGCTCCAAAGATGTGGGTTCCCTAGCCGCAGGCCCGGGCAAGTCAGCTGACCTCCCTGACCTTCCTTTATTCATGAACCCAGACACTATGGGAGGAGCCATGGGTACCTCCCCAGCTTGGGGATCCCCCTACCCCAGGGATGCTGGCTGAGGTGTAGGGGAGACTCCAAGCAGGTAGGAGACTGAGCCCAGTCCCTGGGGCGGAGCGTGCACCATGCTCCAGCCTCTCCCCCACCCGCCCCCCACCACCACTGCAGGCACTGTGGCTCTGCCCTGGGCCGGTCCTTGGCACTTCCAGCCTCCATGCCCAGCACTGTCGGGCGGGAGGCAGGACAGCAAGCAGAAAGGCCGCTTGGGAACAGCAGCCCTTGGTCCTGGACCTGTCTCCTAGAGGCCGTCAATACCTGGCCCTTCCAACTCCTGAGGCTAACGTGCCTCCTCACCTCCTCGCCTCCTCGCTCCTGCGTGTGCAAGGCTTGTGCCAGGTTCTACATCTCATCTGCGTGCTGAGCACACGGCCTCCCCGGGGAGCTTACAACCGAGGTGGGCAGACAAGGCCTGCATTTGCAGCCAAGTAACCCCATTGGCCAGACGGCAAACTAGTGCCAACCTCGGGGCACTGGCAGGAGAGGAGACATAGCCTTCCTGGGAGTCAGGAGACTTCTTAAAGGAGGGAGGGTCTTTGAGGTTGATGGACAGTTAGGGTTTCAGCAAGCAGAGAGGCTGCTCTGGGCCAGGTGGCAGGGAAATGGGAAACCCCAGGTGTCTCAGGGACAGAGACCAGGAGTGCATGGAGGGGCATCTCATCCACGTCCCTGCCTGCTACCTGGTCTTCTTAGAAATCTGTTCTAGTTCATTTTGTTCTCAATAAGCCAGGGATGTAACCCCTGGTCCTCGTCACCTTACTCTGACCCTTCAGCATTTGTGGAAAGCACTGGCCCTTGAAAACAGAATGCGAGGGCTGGGCCCTGGCCCCTCCGCGCCGCTGTGTGAGCCTCCGTTTCCTCGTGTGTGCAATGAGAAAAACAGTACCTACAACACGCGCTTGTGGAAGGACTGGAGGAGGGAAAGCTGAGAACACAAGACAGGAGCTCCCGTGTCCCCTGCAGACACAGGGAGGGCAGCTGTGTTCTTAGACATCGGTGATGCTTTCACTTTAATTGGCGTCTCAGGGGCAGTTGTAGGTCAGGCAGACGAGGAGGAGAGTTCGGAAATATGTTCAGAATCCAAATGGGTATGTCCTTGCCTTGCCATTGCCTGGACCCAAGGAAACACCACGTCCTTCAGACGCCCTCCCCGGCCTTAGAGCCCGGGACCCGCCTGCTGATCCGAAAGCCGTGCCCAGTCAGGAGGGAGGCAGCCTGCTGTGCCTTTGGAATTAGACCAGCCTGCCTTGGAGCCCAGTGTCTGTGAGTTCCTTAGACTCTGAGCCTTGGACTCCTCCTTGTGAAACAAAAATGAAAACATCTACCTGCTGGAGCTGAGGCAAGGATGGCAAGTAATTTACGTGAAGTGCCCGAAAGTGCCTTGCTGGGGGTCGGTGCTTGATGCATGGGAGCTAGAGGGGCCGCTCATTCATTTCGGCCGTTGAAGGAGCAGTTCCTGGGGGTGAAGAATAGTTCCGCACCATCGAGTGGGCGAGCCAGCTTCCAAGCCTTTTCCTCGGAGGTGTGAGCGACAGACCAGCTTGTGGTCCAGCCTTGGAACGCTGCACAATGACAGCAGGGGGTGGGGAGGCAGCCACGCCGGGGCCCCGGGGAGTATGTCTGCAGGGATAGAGTGTTAGGCCCCAGCAGGTAAGGAAGACCTCCCAGTCGCCACCCACGAGTGAGGGAGCCAGGTCTGGGAGACGGGATTTAAAGACAGTCGCTGCTGAGGGGAGCAGAGAGTTCAGAACTTCTGTGGCAAAATGCTGGCCTCCTTTTCAGGCAGAAATATAGGCGCCCAGAAAGGGAAGGTGGTTTGCCTGAAGCGCCGGGAGATATGAACTCAGAACCTGGAGCAGGGGGGCTTCAGGTAGAGCAGGCTCTAGTTAGAACTAGAAGAAGAAGAAATAGACTGTATCGTGCGCCGTGCTGGGTGCTTTATGGGCATGTCTAGCAACCCTATAATGTGGATATTGGGGTTTTTTTCCTGTTTCACTGGTAAGGAAACGGAGGCACAGAGATAGTAAATAACCCACTGAAGATCACACAGCCAATAAGTGCAAGAGCCAGAATTAAATGCAGGCAATTAGACACTATTCTGAAGGGGGGGAGAGGGCGGACATGAGGGGTGGATTCAGAAACTGGCAGCCCATTGCCACATCTAGCCTTCAGACACATTTTACTTGACCCTCAAAGCATTTTGCCTTTGTTTGAAATCGCCAACATTTAGAAACCAGGAATGTGATATGAAAATTCTGACCCTTAGTGTCTTTGAAAATCAGAAAAATTAACACAAAACCAGTTTTCCTATTATCGGCTAGAGCCGAGTAGCAGCCTCTCATTTAGACTGTCCATTGGTATCCCAGTTTGCCATAGTCCTCACTACTCCCTAATGTCTGTGCCTGGCCTGCTTCACTCTCTCACCGTATTTGCTTGGCCCCATGACATTTGAGTTTGTGACCCACCAGAATGGCTCCTTGGTCTGGCCAGTGAGGGACTCTACTGCTCAAGCCCATCACCCTACAAATGTGACCCTCAATCTTTGAGAGGAGGTGACCCACGCACGGCCCCAGCAGAAGTTCCCAGGCTGTGCCCCTGACTGTATCCCTGCCAGCCAGCCCCCCTCACAGGCCCGTGAAAAGTGGGCGTGGCCTCAGAACTCTGGCTGTGCCAGTGAATGGAGGTGGGGAGTAGCTAGGGAAAGGATGCCCCCAGGTGCTCCCAGGAAGAAAAAACCTACCCACAGAGTAGACCCTGGAGTTACCTCTGCCCCATGCACACCCTGTCCCCAGCAGGCCACCTGGCAGTTCCCACCAGCACCTCTCCCCTGTGGCGCCCCCTGTTCCCTCTTCCCAACATCACTGCCAGCCCCAGAGCTACCCCAGGGCAGGGAGCTGAATCCAGATCCAGCAGCATTTGCAAGGGTGCCCACACCTGGGGGCTCTCAGGAGGGCAGCTCAGGAGATGTTGGTCGGCACATCTGAAGGGGAGGCAGGGGACAGGCAGAGTAGAAGTGGAAGCAAGAAGTGGAGCATGAAGCTGAGCCAGGTGGGGACTGCTAAAGGGACAGGGGCGTGGATGGGGTGGGCTGAAATGTAGACAAGGTGGAGCCAGCTTGGGGTGGGTGGGGTGGAGCAGGGGAGGAGCAAGCAGCAAGTCCTCCAATGGGGGCATTAGGCCCAGGGCCCTCAGGGTCCAAGCAGTGGTGTGAATGACCACAGAATTGCCTACATCAGTGCCTTTTCAGCCCTAGAGGCAATTTCCTTGAAATCCCACGGGGCAGGGGCGGGGGGCGGGGGGGGGGGGGCGCAGTGGTTGGCCGTGTGGAGGGCACAGAGAGAACTGGGGTTCAGAAACAGTGGGAGGAGGGGCATTGCTCAATCCCAAACCCTCACACACCCCAGAGAACTTCCCTTTTTAGAAAAAAGGAGAAGCCAGGATTCGGGTTTGGGGGGCAGCGGAGAGTGGTCAGTTTCAGCAAAAGAGCCAGAAAGGAGTGGGCCAAGGGTCCACAGGGCTTTGCCCTGAGGAGAGAGAAAACATCCCATTGGTTGTGTCTGAGACTCAGGTCAGATCAACGTCCAGGGCAGCCTGTCCTTGGGAGGACACGCAAGAGCACAGTGTTGGGGACGATAGTGCACATCCCACGCCATCCAGAGCTGCGCATGCGCACATGTGTTATGGGGGGGGGGGGGGTATGTATATGTATATATAGCTCAGCTGGAATTATAATTATTTGGCAGGAGGATGTTGCTTATTGTCAGAAGCAGAGCTTTGTGGACACGGGGGTCATTGTCAGAGACAGGGGGAGAGTGGGTGGGGAGGAAACCCCTGGCTCCAGGGTGGCGGAGATCGTGTAGGACAGGAAAATGACCTGGGCCTGAGCCTGTCCCCAGGCGGGAGCCCTCCAGCCACTGTGCTGCCCTGGGTAAGAAGGCAAACGCACCTGGAGGGAGAATGCTGTGAGTCTGAAAGCCTCCAGGCCTCAGGACTGAAACCGTGGTCGGGGCCATCAGATCCCAGGTCCTTGTCCCCACCGAGCCATGTCCCTACGGCGTGCTCTTGGTCAGGTCCCATTCCTCCCTGGACCTCTCTTTCTTCACTTATCCTGAGGAGATTCCCATGTGCCTAGGCCCCCTCCAGCTCAGAAACCCTGCAGCAGGAGGGAAGGGCTGTCTTTCTTCAGGGCAGAGGGACAGGGCCACGAAGCTGATCACAGGGGCTCACCTTTGATCACCTGTGTTGGGATTTGCTGAGCACGTTATACTCCTCTCCTTTAATTCTCATAACGCCCCCTGAGATAGGTACTGTTATCCCCATTTTAAAGATGAGGAAACGGACTCAGAGGAGTCAAGCAACTTGCCCAAGGCCACACAGCCTCATGTGGCTGAGGGGAGTCCCACACCTTGAACACACCAGCTGCAGACAGGAAGAGCCCCCAAACCTCCAGGGGACAGGGCTGACATCTTGTCCTCCAGCTACTTAGAATGAATTGACCTCAAATTGACTCTATTTTCCACAGAGCCAGCTTTGCTCAGCCTCAGGCCAGAACTGAGAACTGAGAACATCACTCTTGCATTCCGCAAATATTTACCGAGGTCCTCACATGGGCCAGGCCAAGGCAGAGAGGCCGTGGGAGCAGAGTGTTCCATACGGGGTATCTGCTCAGACTTTTGTTCTCCTTCTGTCGCTTTCTAGCTGTGGGACCCTCAGCCTCTGCTAGAAGGCTCTGTTCCAGTGCAGGGGAAAGGAGCTCTTGTCTGGCTTCATCTCTTCTCGGCCTTCATTCATCTCTTTCCACCCAGTAAGGGGCTTGTGAAACCCTGTGGGTGCGCACGGGATGGGGGTGTGTGGGTGTGGACAGGCTTGTGTATTTTCCCTGATGAGGCATAAGTTGCTAAGGCAACACCCCAGCTTTTGGAGGTGGGTCCCTATCTTGACTGGTTTGCCCTGGAGGCTCCACCCAAAGGGCTGAACTCTGTCCAACTGCTAGGGCTTGTAAGTAAACAGTTGCTGAGCGCCTGCTCTTGTGGGCCCTGTGTGAGATGCAAAAGGCGGGTCCTCACCCTCAGAGGGGGCCCAAGACAAACAGGGACCTGGCCTCCAGCTCCCTGCCAGGCCCTGCCCCCCAGGATAGTCCACGAAGGGTGTAGTGAAAGGCTTTTATCTTCTTTCTCAAGATGCAGAGCACAGAGGGAAACAGAGGCAAGGACCAATCAGGCTGAGTCTGCCAGTGCTAAACTCCAGGATGTGGCCCTGGAGAGGGGCTGAGGCCTGAAGCCAGCAGGCCTGGCCCTGGGACTCCATGGCCAGCGTGGACAAAGGGCATCTCAGATGTGTTTATTGATACCTGCCCCCGCAGGAAGTGTCCATTCACATCGGACAAGGAGTCCGGGAAGGGGAAGCCAGGCTCTATTGGAGGAAGCGGCCCTTCCAGCACCTTGGGAAAGCATCCATGCATCCGGGGCTGGAGGCTGGAGGCCAGCACGCCTCCCCCGGGAGGGCCTGAGACCCTGCAGTGGATACCTCTCTGGCGACTCCTTCCCAGCGGCCCCAGGCCCTCCCTGAGGATGACCGTGTGCGGCCCAGACTACCAGCTCCTGCCAGCTGCCCTCCAGACTTCCTAAGGTTCAGGCTCAAGTCTTTGTGTGCCCTACCCTTGGTGCTGGCGGCCCAGTGGGGCAGCAGCAGCTGGTGCTTCCTCTGTGCCAGTCATCATTCTCATCTCTTTTACACCGATTTGCTTATTTAATCCTCCTCCATTTTGCAGATGAGGAAACTCGGCACAGAGAGGTTAAGTAACTGGCACAGAACCTCATGAAGAGTAAACGGTGGTGCCAGGATTTGAACCCAGGGAGTCTGGCTCCGGTGATCTGATGCCATGGACTACCCTCTAGAGCAGGGGTGGGGAACGTCTGGCCCCATTAGGGGCGAGTTAGTTAAATGTCTGACCAAACACAGCAGGCTAATGTTTAAGCTGATAATTTTGTATGGCCCCCGAATGGTGTTATAAGTATGCCAATGGCCCTTGGCAGAGAAAAGGTTCCCCACCCCTGCTCTAGAGTGTAGAAGGGGCTGGGGGCTGACCTTCTTTGCTGCAGGTGGACAGGGGCCTGACCCGTGAGGACCTAGCTGGGGCCTGCAGGCTTCCTCTCCCTCTCCCCCTGTGGTTACTGGGGTGGCTGGTTGACCCTCGCAGAGGCACGGACCCGGCTGGAGCACTATAATTCTTCGGGGAAGGAACAGGGGCTGGGAGAATTGGGGGCTGGAAGGAGCCGAGAGAGGCCCCTGACTCTGCGCCGAACTCTTTCCCCTCCTCCCGGAGAGCTGCGCTGTCCCCTGCCACCAGCTCCTTACAGGCGTGAGTTGGCTTCTGTGCTGATGGAGCGGAGCTGACGGTCCAGCACAGGCAGCTTTAATTTTACCGCATCAAGTGCCTTGAATCGCAGAGAGAAGGTTATTTCCTTTTCAGTTCTCTTTTGGTCCCGATTACATCAAAGGGAAAGCCCCAGCTCGATGCCAATATGTCTTCCAAACACCTGTCATTTGCTGAGCTCCTTGAGTTTTGGTTTTGTTTTGGGGGTTGTTTTTGTTTATTTGTTGTTGTTTTTTTGCAAAGGACAGTAGGTTTTGGGCTTGGAGCCTTCCTCGGGCTATAGTTTCTAACTAGAATTTAATACCCTTATTTGATCTTCCTATTATATACTTTTATGATTTTGTTCTATTTATGGCAAGTGATACTGGCTTCCCATTTATGGCAGTAACATAAAGTTTCCTTTTAAAATCTATTTACTTGAGTAAAGGAATGAGGAGTTTTCCAGAAAAAATAAGTATAATGACGATAGGCAGACTCTGCAGAAATCCCAAAGGTGATGACCTAATGACTGAAGCTCAGGGTACACGGTCACAGAGTCACCCTTCGGGAGGGAGTGGGCAGCAGGCAGCCTCGCTGAGACCACGTCAGCTGGCCTGCCCGTGGCTCGCATCCCGGGGGAATGTGTGTTTGTGGTCCCACAGTGACAGCAGAGGCAGGGCCTGGCCCCATGTCCCCGTGGGGAATGTGATCCCTTGTAGGAAGGTTAAAGGAGCTGGGCTTCCTTCATCAGTAATAACTGAATTACTGGTGGGCATGATGGTGGCCACTGTCTTTCTCTCTGGGGATGGTCAGCCAAAGCAAACAGGATGAACGTAAAGATCAGTTGCAAGAAAGACCCCACTGAGTCAAGCAAACCCCGAGCCCAATTAGCCTGGAAGCTGGAAAGTCCCCATCTCTGGGGAACTTTCAGAGGAGAATCCACAGGCACCTCCATGGAAGTACCTATGGGTGCAAAGGCGGGATGAATAGGTGGCCTAAAACCTGGGGCTCAGTCAGTGCTGGTTGAAGGGCTCACTGCCGGGTAGTCCCCATGTGTGCACGCATACAGGGAGGGGGCCCTTGCAGCTTCCCAGCAGTGCACCTCCCCTTGACCTCTCCCAGGGAACTTCTGCCCTGATTGGGGAGGAACAGGAGCAGCCAGCCCAGTTCAGAGAGGGCTCCCCAGTATTGTGGGACGCCCCTGGCATTGGGTAGGTGCTCTCTCCTGCCCATGAGCTGGCCTGAGGTTGTTTCTTGCCTCCCCAGGGCCTCTGGGCAGAGGGTCGTAGATTTCCTAAGAGCTGACCATTGCTGCATCAGAGACTTGCGCCATGGGGTTACCCAACAAAGCCCTGCAGCTCTGTTTACCTTGAAGGGAAAGGCGGGGTCTCCCCTCCCTGGCCCCAGGGCACTGCCATGTGCTAGTCCCAGAGTTTGGGACCCCTAGGTCAGCCTATGAGGACATGGCAAGGACAGTACTTCCATGGGTCCTGGGAATGGTTACAGGGGAAGGAGAGGCTCAGCCACCCTTGGGTCTGCTGAATCCTGGTTCCTAGGCGCCTCCCTCCAGCCATGTCACCCTGAGCCAGACCCAGGAAAGGGGTATCTTCAACTTTTCCTGGGCTCCTGAGCACCATACCTACCACCACCAGTCTCCTGGGTGGTGGCCCAACTGCAGAGCTAGAGAGCAGGCTCATACCAGCCACCTCCATCTCACCTTCCAGACATAAAGACTCTGACTTGAACAGTCCTGCCCAGGGCAACCTCTCCCCTTAGCTGGCTGGTGAGCAGGTCTTTCCAACTCACAGACCCTCCTGATCACACCTGCAACCAGGCCTCCCATCTGGCATCTCCCTGGTACCGGCACCAGGCAGTAGCATGGCTGTTCCATAGTATGCCCATATTGCAGTTAAGAATGCTGAGTCTCAGAGCACTGCAAAACTAAGACTCCTTTCCATGGAAGGCTGCTTAGAGCCCTAATTATCGCCCTGAGCTGGCCCAGGAAGAGGTGGAGTACCAAGCTGTTGGAGCAGCAAGACCTCTGGGGTGAAGGCTCCTGGCTTCGTGCACAATGGAGAGCCAGGGGCTCTGGGCCTCTCTGCTCTTGGCTGCTCTGCAAGCTGGGTCCCCAAACCCTTGTTCTCTAGAACTCCGTTTCCCAAATTGGGGCTGCTGAACAGAGAAGAGCGCAGCCAGGGGCGGGCCGGGGGAGGTAAGAAAACAGAAGGGCCGCTCAGGGTCACTGGGAGAGGACGGGGCAGGGCAGTTGGAGCCCGGCGCTCCTTCCTGCTTGCCACCATCCCCAGCCCCTCCTGGAAGCCTTGACCTGAGCCATGGCTTTGTGCCATGGCTCTGCCTGCCCCCAGGGTGCAGTTTAGGCAGCTCTGTCTGTGGGCTCCCTCCTCCTTGTCAGAGCCTCTGGCCAGCGTCACGGTACTGACATATCATCCCGCGTGCAGGCACTGTTTGTTTTCCAGGTTCTCTCCGCCTCTTACCCTGTCCTCCCCCTTCTCTTCTTCTGACCCACCCATGGGGCCTCTGTGCCAAGCTCCCTGCCTCCTCCTGCCTCCCTCTGACTCCTTGCATGACTCACACTTTCCCTGGCCCTCTCCGTAAAGTTTAGTTCCACCGGCTGCTTTCTGCCCTGGAGACCCAGCCTCTTCAGTTCTGGGCAGGCAAGAACCGGAGGCCAGGCTGCGGGGCCTAGGGCCTCTGCCCTCCCCCAGGAGCTCCTGTGTCCTGGCCAGGACATCACCGGGAGCTGCGGCAGTTTGAAAGAGGAAAGTAGCACCTCCTTGTGTTTTAGCTGAGGAAACCGAGGCCAGAAAGATGCCATAAGTTATCTAAGGACCCAGAAGGCACTCCTGGCCGAGCTGGGAACGTGCCCCACGTGGTCCCTGAGCTCAGCTTCTCTGGATGCCAGTAATCAGCTGACCACTCAGCTCTCAGCTGTCAGACCCTTAGGATAAGGACAAGATAGGCACCCACATCTGGGAGTGGACCAGGGACCACACTGGCCAGTGCCCAGCAAGGCTGAGCCAGGAGTGTCGCCAGGGGTCAGGGCATGGGCTGAGAATACCACACCCCCTGCACCCTGTGAGATCCTGGAACCCTGAGGCGGAGCGGCAGGGAGATGCCACAGGTGTCAAAGCCAGTGGCACCCCAAAACTCACGGGGCTGTTCTCACAGAGCCCATCTCCTGTTCTGCAAAAGCTCCTCTCACCCTGGGCGGGGAAGTTGGATCCGCAGCTGCTTGAGCGGCCGTCAGAGCACAGAGATGTGCCCACCACCCGGCCAGGGCACTTGGCAGAGACACCGCTGCCCCTGCCAAGCAGTCCCAGTAGCCTCCCTGCCTGGGGCGTGGGGGGAGGGGGTCCAGCAGGCTGAAGGGGGCTCCCAGGGTACCCCATCTGGCCTGCGACCCACTCACCCCACCCGCTGACTTCTCCCCGTGCTCTGCCCCAGTGCCCAGGCTCTGTGAACCTTACCTCGGGAAGCAGCCAGGAAGAGAGCGAGGAGCAGAGGCCCCCAGCGCCGGCCACAGGCCTCCGGGACTGGGGGGAAGCCCATGTCACCCTCGGTCGGGCCGGGTGGAGCGGCTGGGACGGCTGGGCTGAGCGGCGTCTGGGGCGAACTCTTGGTTTGCAGGGCAGACACCCTCCCGGCGAGTGAGTGAAGTGAGTGCCTGGAGTAGCAAGTGAAAGCAGCCAGCGCCTGAGAGCCGCCTGTTCCGCCCCCTCGCCCCACGCAGCGCCCCCAGGAGGCCATGGGAGGCACTGCTTCTAGTGCCCCGTGGGCGGGGCTTCGCGCTGACTTGCACCATAGGAGAGCCAGCCAGTGTCCCAGCAAGTCAGCTCCCCCTGATCAGTTCTAAGCCTGTGTACTCGCCCCCGTTCCTCTTTGGAGAAGATTGCATTGTTGCACCGGCTGAGAAGTGTATCTGTGTGTAACTTAGCATGATACTTAAGCATGATGGATTGTCTGCCCTTACACACCAGCCTTTGCGTTGCCTGGGGGCAGGGGCTTGTACCCTATCTCCTACAACCCAGCCCGAGGCCTGGTTTGTGGTAGGCACTCCCAGTTGAGGAATGAATGGAGAAAAAAAACAAAATCTAGCTTTGGTGTAGACTTGGCTATAGATTCCAGAGCTTGCGCCCTTGTGCACATGCACACTGAACATAGGTGTGGCACAGGTGCAGGAACACAACAGGCTTGGCACATCCCTGCACTAGGGCACAGGTAGTGTGTGCACAATATCTGGTCTTGTGTCCCATAGAAAATCACCAGTGCCCTCTCCCCCCAGACCCCAACTTCCCTTCCCACTTCGCACCATCCCACTCCTGTGCCTGGGCATCCTCGGGGCACGCGCACCCCCCCACTGCTAGTGCCCTGCTCTCGCACCCCACTCAGCACACCGGCACCACTGGCCATGTCTCTCTCCTCTCCTCCAAATTCTTCTCGTCCCTCAGGGTTTGGCTCAAGTCCTTCCCCTTCACAAAGTGCTCTGACCTTCTCCTGAGGGTCCCCCTCCAGTCCTTATAGCCACACCCTTTCAGCCATCACACCCGGCCTGGAGTTACCAACCAGTTGATTTCATCGGGGCTCATCCGCCCTCTGAGCTAGACCATGAGCTGTTTGGAGGCAAGGGCCTCTCCTTGATGTTCCTGAGTCCCTGGCACAAAACTGGGCACGGAGAAGGGGTTTAAAGTGACGAATAAGTGAGTAAGTGAGTTTCTAAGTGGAGAGTGGCGGTGGCAGTGGCTAGGGCCAGGGATTGAAAGAGCGGGAGGGCACAGCCATTATACCGGTTTATCCAGCCTGGTTGGAGCTCCCAGGAGCGCTGCTGGCTCATTGGGGATCTCGAGCTCCCAGGCAACTCCCGGGCTGAGGGACAGAGCCCACCTGGGTCGGGAATCATGGTAGTGGGACTCAAGAGTAGCTGGGAATTCTGGGCGCCCTGATCCGAGTCAGAGGCTCTCTGAGAGCTCTTAGACCTCGCTCAAGGGGCAGGAAAGGCTACAAAAGAGGAAGGTGGGTGTTGTGCTGTTACTGGGTGACCTGTGCAGGCCCAGTCCCCCAGGAGTCAGAGAATCTCCCTGGGATGGAAGGCCCAGAGATTGCCAGCACATAACCAGGTCCTTGATCATGAACCTGATCTTACGACCCCACTCCAGGAGACAGCCCAGGGCCCTTCCTGCTTGCAGACGGTGAGCTCTTCCACCCAGGAAGGTACCAAGCCCATTGAAATCAGGTGGGTCCTGAGCCCTCTTCCACCCTGGCCATCCTCTGGCAGAGGTGGGGTCCTTCAAGGGTGAGACCCTGGAGCACCTGCCCCCAACCCCTCCATTTCTTCCTGGCCTGGCCTTGCCCAAACCACCCTTGAAAGCAGATTCCCTCTGCCTCAGGGCCTAGGAGGTGGGTGAGGGGAGCCTGGAACTATGGGGCGGGGAGCAATGCCCTCCCAAGCCCCCCACCCCCCCCACGCCCAGAGGGCTAGAGCACCTGAGTGTAGCTACCCATGATACTCTCCTCCACTTCCTTCCTCCACACATTTCCACCAGCTGAGCTTCCTGGTTTGCAGCGGGGTGAGACACAGGGCATTGCCCAAGGTGTGGGCATGGTCCAGAATCCTGAAGCACTGTTTTCTCAATGCCAAGGGAGGAAGGGCTCAGCTGAAAGGGCCTTCGGGGCATTAACTTCCTCCTCATGAGACTAGAGGGAGTCAGACCCCCTCCCCTCCCAAGCTCAGGCTGATCTCAGGGAGAAGAGGCTGGTGGGGCAGCCCTGTTAGACGCGCCACTCCCAGCCCCTGCAGATTGTTAGACTCGCTTCCCGGAGTCTGGGAAAGTGGGGAACCGTGGCTGAGGCTGGGATCCAGCCCTTTCCTGCAAGGTGGCAGTGTTGTGCTGACAGAATGGTTTGTATTAGTCAGGGTCCTGGTAGTAAAGAGAAGAGCCACTCAGGGCTCAACTGAAGGTGATTTAATAGAAGGCCTGTTACAGAGCGGGTGACGCCCCTCATACCAGCAGCTGCCGGAAGCCCTTACCTCTCACAGAGCCACAGGGCAAGAGGAGGTGAGGTGGCTGGAGCCCAGTGAGAGCTGGAGCTGTGAAAGGGGCCGCCCCGCAGGAGAAACACGGCCACTGGTGGAACTAGAGCGAGGAAAGGAAGGAGTGGGGGAGAAACCCCCACCTCTCTCTCCTCCCTCCCCACATCTTCTGCCAGGACCTCCCATCAGCCCAACCCATCTGGAAGCAGATGGCAAGGGAGCCCAGGTGAGGCAGGCCACAGGGCCATCCTCCCAGGTGGAGAAGCAGAGAATGGAGAGGGGACGGAGTGAGGAGCAGAGATGCCAGCACGTGGCTAACCTCTGTCTCCATGTACCTTCTCTGCTCGTGGGGTGGCACATCAACCATCGCTCCGTGGTGCTGAGCGCCGAGTTCCAGGTGTCTACATAGCACAGGTGGTCCAAGCATTGGCCAACAACGGCCAGTCGCAGGAGAGCATGCGGCAGAAACTGTTCTTGCAGCGAAGCTTGTTCTGGGAGCTTTGTTCCTCACAGCTCAACAAATTCTGCCCATGGAATCGCCCGACACCCAGTGTCGTCCTCCTTCAAAATGCTGAAGATCGGCATTTCTTGCATTTACAGGAGCACGGGTGACGCCTCCTTGCCTTTTGTACTCCAGGTGGAGGTTTGGGTCAGTAAAGCCCTGGCCCAGGAAAAGCTATGGGCTCGGGGTGGTTACTGGGGTTCATCTTAGATGCCAATGTTATTTTAAAAAAATGTTTCTTTATTGACAGAGAGAGACAGAGAGATGAATGAGAAAGAAACATCAATTGGCTGCCTCCTGCATGCCCCTATTGGGAATTGAGCCCACAACCCGGGCATGTGCCCTCACCAGGAATTGAACAGGCCACCTCTTAGTACAGCGGTTCTCAACCTGTGGGTTGCGACCCCTTTGGGGGTAGAACGACCTTTTCACAGGGATCGCCTAAGACCATCGGAAAACACATATATAATTACATATTGTTTTTGTGATTAATCACTATGCTTTAATCATGTTCAGTTTGTAACAGTGAAATTGGGGGTCACCACAACATGAGGAACTGTATTAAAGGGTCGCGGCATTAGGAAGGTTGAGAACCACTGTCTTAGTACATGGGACAACGCTCAACCAACTGAGCCACAAGGGCCAGGCCTCTTATATGCCAGTTTTAATCACTAGGTCTCTGAACTGACAAGGATCCTGAGGTTACATCTGGTCTAATCAGTGCCATGATTGATTAGTAATGTCTGCAATGGACGTGGACAGAGAGGTAGTGGTGCAAGTAGCATCTTGTACCTAAGCGGTTACCTAGATGGCTTTTGTGTGAGTGCCTTCTCTACGAGCCTGTGCCTGCCCTCCCTCTCATCCTTCTCCCTATCCCTGAATGAGTGCAGCCTGGAGGAACGTGCAGCTGGATCCACCTCAACCTCTCTAGTCTGCTGACCAAGGAACCTACCACGTTCTCCTCCGCAGGCCACCACTCACGTGTACGTGACCATCGTGGACGAGAACGATAACGCTCCTGTGTTCCAGCAGCCCCACTACGAGATCCTGCTGGACGAGGGGCCGGACACGATCAATGCCAGCCTCGTCACCATCCAGGCGCTAGACCTGGACGAGGGGCCCAATGGCACAGTGACCTACGCCATCATTGCAGGCAACATCATCGATACTTTCCACATTGACAGACACACGGTCAGCAGCTGATGGCGGGTCTAAGAAGAGGGTCACCTGGCTAAAGGGATTGGAGGGAGCTCAGGGACATCAGGGGGTGGGGGCCCAGCAAAGATGGAGTCTGGGAGGGAAACTGGGGTGTGTGGGGCAGCCATTGTGGGAAAATGGAAATCCCGGGCTGGGTGGCAACAAGGGTTTCCCATCATGGCCAGGATGCCGCCCTGCTGCGGTAGTCACAGAGTCCCCCATGAAGGAGCTGGTCCCCAGGGTGGCCTAGACTCACTACCCATCGCTCCACCCTCGTTCCCTCTACGTACCCCCCAGGGTGTCATCCGTGCTGCCAAGGAGCTGGACTATGAGATCTGCCATGGCCGATACACCCTGATCGTCACAGCCACAGACCAGTGCCCCATCTTGTCCCGCCGCCTCACCTCCACCACCACGGTAGGACACAGCCCCAACTTGGGGGTGAGGGGAAATGGAGCCCAGAAAGCTCAGATGGGAAGAGGGGTAGGGAAAGATTATCTAGGAGAAACACCTAAATCCAAGAGCCCTGTCCTGGTATCGGCAGCTCACCCAAATTTGCTGTGTGTCTTTGAGGAAGTTAATGAACCTCTCTGAGTGGTTGCATCTAGATAGATGCTGATACCTGCCTTCCTCCCCTTCATGGGGAGAGCACAAGCTCTGGTCAAACCAGCAGGATTCATATCCCGGATCTTGCATTTCCTAGCTGTGTGGCTCTGGGCAAGTGACTTAACCAACCTGAGCTTCACTTTCCTTCTCTGTGAGATCGGGAAATAAACGCGATTGCAGTGTGTGGGAGCAAATGAGACCATGTAAAATGGCCGTAGTGTAGCAATAAGTAGAAGTTCAGAGCATCATTATCAAAATATGAGTATGCCCAAAAAAAGGCTTCTACCATGACAATGACTCAACCATGCACAGCTTACAAAGGCTCCCACGCCCACATCTCGTCTGAGGCTCGCATCAGCCCCCTGAGGTAGGATTATTGGGTCCAGTTTCCAGATGAGGAATCCGGACCCAGCACAGGGCGGGCTGAGGTGCCGCCCGGCTAAGCGTGTCCCCCATCGCAGGTGCTTGTGAACGTGAATGACATCAACGACAACGTGCCCACCTTCCCCCGGGACTATGAGGGGCCGTTTGATGTCACCGAGGGCCAGCCGGGGCCCAGAGTGTGGACCTTCCTGGCCCATGACCGGGACTCGGGCCCCAACGGGCAGGTGGAGTACAGCATCGTGGATGGAGACCCTCTGGGTGAGTGGGGCCTGAGCTGGGTGGTGGGGGCAGCACAACCTGAGGGCCTGGTGACCCCCCCATTCAGGAGCAAAATGAGCCCCACCACTGTGTGATCTTGCCCTCTCTGCGCCTCAGTTTCCCCATCCATGAGATGATGAAAACGATCTCACATGGATATGGTGAGAACATGCAGAAATCTGGGAACAGAGGCTAGCAGCCGTGGAGGGCCACAGACTCTTTGAGAATCAAACAGAAAATGCGCCTGTGTCATACCCTGCGAATAGGCTCAGGTAGAGGAAGGACCCATCCTCCCCCACACCCCCAAACGCACACACTCAGCCCTGGGATTTCTCTGCATGTCTCATCGTCACCCAGCCATGGCCTTCACAGCAACCGTGGCTGGTCTCCGCTGAAGAACAGTTTATGGCCAGAGAGAGTTTTCTCAAGGTGGTTTTCACTCATTTCTGTAGACTAGGAATCCCAAACCCTGAGGCCTTCTAGGCTTATGCAGGGGCCATATCTGAGAAAAGGGGTCTAGGCAAGATAGTAGGGCGTAGGAGGGGGGCCCTGTGACAGCCACCGCTCAGCTCCTGCCAGTTGTAGCCATGTCTTCCCTTTTTTGTCTGTTTTATTTTTATCATGTTTTCCCATTTCTACAGCCTGGGTATCAGGCCTTCCCATTTTTAAAAGAAAAATTGAAAAAAATTGGAAATTTAAATCTTTGTAAAACATCCAGATTTTTAATTGATCATTTGATAGTTACTGAGCACGTACCATATGCCAGTCACATTGCAGGTGCTGAGGGTACAGAAAGGACGAAACAGGTGCAAAGCCCTGCCCTCGTAGGGCATGTGTTCCAGGCGGAGGCCACAGGCCAGGGGCATAACCGATGCAGCAGATGACTTAGTGCGGGGGGTGATATAAAGCCAGGAGATGGGGAGCGCAGGGGGAGGCTGCAGGGTCAGGTGGGGTGTTCCAGGAAGCCCTGTCCAAGAGGTGGCATTTGAGCAAAGACCTGAAGGAAGGGAGGAGTGGGTCATGTGGACGCCTAGGGAAGAGCATCCCAGGCAGAGGGAACAGCGATTGCAAAGGCCCTGAGGTGGGAACATGCCTGGCAGCAAGCAAAAAGGCCATGTGGCTGACATGAAGTCCATCAGGGGGGCAAGTAGGGAGAGATGAGATCAGAGAGCTGGTGGGTCCAGATGTTGTTGGGCCCTGCGGGCTATTATTAAAACTTGATCTGAATGATGTGGGGACCATGGGAGGACTTTGAGCCGAGGAGGGACACGGTTTGACTTAGATTTTTTTAAATATATTTTTTATTGATTTCAGAGAGAGAGAGGGAGAGAGAGAGAAACATCAATGATGAGAGAGAATCATCAATTGGCTGTCTCCTGCAAGCCCCCTACTGGGGATCCAGCCCGCAACCGGGCATGTGCCCTCAACCAGAATCGAACCTGGGACCCTTCAGTCCGTAGGCTGACGTTCTATCCACTGAGCCAAGCCGGCTAGGGCTGACTTAGATTTTGACAGGACTACTGTAGTTCCTGTGCTCAGAAGGGATGGTGTAGCCAGGACCAGAGCAGTGGCACTGTCTCAGTGGTCAGCTCTGATATATTTCAGAGGTGAAGCCAACAGAAAGTGCTGACTGATTGGATGTTGGATGTGAGGAAAAGTCAAGGATGACACCGAGGTTTCGGCCTGAGCAACTGGAGAGAGGGCATTGCCATAAACAGATGGAAGACTGAGGCAGAAGCAGGTGTAGAGGGAAAGGTGAGGTGAGGCTGAGGTGTCGGGTAGGATGGATGTACAAGCCAGTTCAGGAGAGAGGTCTGGGCTGGAGAGCGGTATTTGGGAGCTGCCAGCGCAGAGATAGTTAAAGCCACCAGATGAGAGGACACTGAGGAAGCCAGCAGAGCAGAGGTCCAAGGCTAGAACTAAGAACCTGGGCGAATGTGCAATGAAGAGGCAAAGAGCCCTGGCTGGCGTGCTCAGTGGTTAGAGCATCCGCCCTCAGACCAGAGGGTCACGGGTTCAATTTCCGGTCAAGGGCACATACCTGGGTTGCAGGTTCAATCCCCAGCCCCTATTGGGGCATGTGCAGGAGGCAACCAATCAATGTGTCTCTCTCACATCTCTCTCTCTCTCTCTCTCTCTCTCTCTCTCTCTCTCTCTCTCTCTCTTTCTCTCTCTCTCTCACACACACACACACACACACACACACACACACACACTCCCTCCCTCCCTTCTTCTACTCTCTCTGAAAATCCATGAAAATCCTTGGATGAGAATTGGAAAAAAAAAAGAGGCAAAGAAACAAACTCACTCTATTAGACCAGACCTTGGGCCCCCATTGTCCAGAGCTCGTGGGTCACAGTTCTGACATGCCTGCCACCTTTCATCTCCCAAAAGTCTCCTCTCTGGCCAAGGACTGAGCCAGGGTCTTCCCCTGCCATTTTCACAAGCACAGAGGTTTTATAATTTCATGGGGGTCCTGCTCCTGGTCAGGAGGATGCCAAAGCCCGGTTGAGAGGGGGGTGTTAGGTGGGCAGCTGAGCCCCCTTCCCAATAAGGCCCTCTCTGCACCCAGCTTTGGGGTGCAGGGCATACCTGTGCTCCAGAAAACTGCGTTCTGATCCATGCCATGGGCCCTTGGTGTCATGAGCAAAGTCCGCATGTGACCAGGGTCAGCCTTCGGAAGTTGGGGTCTCCTGCGTGTCCCAGAAGCCTGAGAGGCAGGTCCCGGGCAGAGGGAGAGAGGCTGGGGACTTTCCCTGGTCTGAGCAGCCTGGCTCCCTCCCCCCAGGAAGGAAGAGCAGACATTCAGAGCCCAGCGATAACCTCGGGCTCACCGAGTGCTGCCCCATGTCAGAAGAGATAAGCGATGAGCGAAGGGTGTGTTCATGAGGTCATGCTATCCTTTCCCCACATCTCTTCCCGCCTCCCCTCCCGGTTTAGTGACACCATGTTGGTAACTGGAAAAATTGACAAACACTATAAATCAGAGCTGTTTCCTGGGAGAGCGGGAGTAGGGACACACCACAGGTGAAGGGACATGCTCCAGGCTACACAGCCCAAAGTCCCCTTTTCCCCCATTGCAGCCTGAGCCTGGAGGGTGCTCCTGTCAGTGGGGCACAGACATCGGGGATGACACGCTGGTGCAAGCCCCCCCGGAGGCATGAGGAGGAAAACAGCTGGGGAATAGGCCACGCCTGCTTGAGCCCCTCCTGCCAACCCCAACCTTCTCAGCTAACCCTTCTGGTCAGACCCACTCCTTCTTACATCTCCATCCTCCGCCAAAGCCCCCAGTTCCTTGAGCAGGATGCCTCGGCTGCCTTTCAGAATGCCCCTGGTGGCACCCAGGGCTGCCGGGGATCTAGCACACACGTGGAACAGGCTTGTCCAGCACCAGAACAACCTGCGGTGGCACCTCTTCATTAGCCCCTTTCTCAGATGAGAACATCAAGGCAGGACTCGGTAACACAGCCAAGAGCGCAAAGGAGTG
Organism: Myotis nattereri; assembly: GCF_964212035.1. NCBI lineage: Eukaryota > Metazoa > Chordata > Mammalia > Chiroptera > Vespertilionidae > Myotis > Myotis nattereri. Next base: position 18,725,781 of record NC_138088.1, on the reverse strand, counting down.
AAATCAGGGTGCAGGTCTGTGTCTGACTAGGTGGTGAGTCTCTGCTTTTCACCTCCAACTCCGGAAGGAGTGGAGCGGCAGGGAGTTCAGGCCCCGGGGATGAGGAGGAGGATTTACTGTCCAGGGGCCTTTAGCCTGTTTACTTCCCGCAGTGAGCTGACTTCTTAGGAATCTAGCCTGGGCCCAGCTCCCAGAGCCTCAGGCCTGCCCCCCTGAGCCTTCAGAACTTCTTCCTTCCCTTCTTTCAAGGGGTGGCTGGCTCTGGAGAGAGGGCAGGGGGCCATCTGCTTGCACATGGGCAGGGGCTGAGACAGGGCCCGGAAACCCCTAGAAGGGGATCCTCAGTTCTTGGAGGCCGTGGAGTGTCGGGCTCAGGAAATCCTGGTGCACGCAGTCTAAAAGGCTGCTGGGAGCAGAAGAGCTGGCGGGAAATCCCAGCTGCAGGTGAGCCTTGAAGAGGCAGTTTTTTACATCAGAGCACGGAGCTGGGGGCAGGGAATGGAGAGGGAGGATGAGAAGGGGCAGGCAGAGGACATTGTGGGAGAGCCTGGGCCTCTGTCCTTGCTGCGCCTCCCGTGCTGCGTGTCCCTGAGCAGCCAGTGCCCCCCTCTGCCCAGGTACCAGAGGGAAAGTGAAGGAAGTAACCCTCCCTGTCCCCGGTTCCTGGAGGGGTTCACACAGATAACCCCTCTTCCTCACGCTCTCCCCACCTCCCGGACTCACCGTCCCTCCCCTTTCGTCTACTCAGCTGGGCTCCCACCTGCCCCTGTGCTCTGTTCCTGTACCCCCTCCCTGCTCTCACCCTCCCTCCCCCACCTCCCACCTGGCTCAGCCCTGACTGTCTGCAAAGACTCCAAGTCCCATGGGATGCAGTGAGCTGAGACCCAGAGCCCTGGGTTGGAATCCTGGTCTGTTGTTAACTTGCTGGGAGAGCTTAGATAAGTCGTCACCTTTCTCCGGATTCCCATTTCATTTTCTGTGTTGTTTTTGCTGTTGTTTGTGCTTGTGTTGGATAAGTTCTTTATGTATTTTGGGTATTAGCCCCTTACCACATATATGATTTGCAAAGATTTTTCTCTATCCAGTAGGTTACCTTGCCATTGTGATGGCTTCCTTTGCTGTGCAGAAGCTTTTTAGTTTGATGTGGTCCCACTGGTTTATTCTTGCTTTTGTGTACCTTTGCTTTTGGTGTCAAACCCAAAAATTCCTTGTCAAGACCAATGTCAAGGAGCTTATTGTCTATGTTTTCTTCTAGGAGTTTTATGGTGTCGGGTCTTACATTCAAGCCTTTGATCCATTTTGTGTTAATTTTCGTGTAAGGTGCAACCTAGTGGTTTCATTTCATTCTTGTGCAGGTGGCTGTCCTGTTTTCCCAGCACCATTGATTGTTCTTTCTTCATTATATATTCTCATTCCTTCGTCATAAATTAATTGGCCATGCCTGTGTGAGTTTATTTCTGGGCTCTCTGTTCAGTTCCGTGATCTATGTCTGTTTTTATGCCCAAACCATACTGTTTTGGTTACTGTAGCTTTGTAATATAGTTTGAAATCAGGGAACATGATGCCTCCAGCTTTGTTCTTTCTCAGAATTACTTTTGGGGTTCCATACAAATTTTAGTGTTGTCTATTCTATATCTGTGGAAAATGCCATTGGAATTTTGATAGGGATTGCACTGAATCTGTAGGTTGCTTTGGGTAGTATGGATATTTTAACAATATAAATACTTCTCATCCTGGAACACAGGATATTTTTCAATTATTTATATCTTCCATTTCTTTCATTAAGTCTTATAGTTTTCAAGTATAGGTCTTTCACCTCCTTGGTTAAATTTCCTTATAGGTAATTTTATTCTTTTGATGCAATTATAAATGTGATTATTTTCTTAATTTCTCTTTTTGATGGCTCATCACTAGTATATAGAAACACAACAGATTTTTGTCTATTGATTTTGTATCCTGCAGCCTTGTTCAATGTGACCATCTTATCCAGAGTTAGTCCCTGGCCTGCCCATGAGCCAGGAGGGAAACTGGCCTGGCCTCTCAGGCACAGCAGGGCCTGAGCGGGCCCAGACCCACCTGCACCCAGCAGTTATCTGTCCCCCTCCCTCCTGAACTTGCCAGACCTCGGCAGGTCCCTGGAGGATCTGAAGCTGGGGCATTGCTCGAGGAAGCAGGACAGGCCTGGGCTCTCTGCCACCCTTGACCAACCCCGGCTCACTCTGGCCTCTCCTGGGTGGCACCCAGGGGAGTTTTTGATCTCTCCTGTGGAGGGCGTGCTGCGGGTCCGGAAGGATGTGGAGCTGGACCGGGAGACCATTGCCTTCTATAACCTGACCATCTGTGCTCGAGACAGGGGGGTGCCCCCACTCAGTTCCACGGTGAGTCTGGGGCCCCCATTCTACTGGCTTTACCTTGCTGCCCCCTGAACTCTCCATGGAGACTCCTGTCTCCAAGCCCGGAGAGGCCACGTGCTCTCAGGCACCCTAACAGATTTGTGAGTGGATCTTGGGGCTCGCCCAGGGAGGCTGGGCCTGGGGCCTGGCAGCCATGGCCACTGCAAGTTGTCTCCCCGCAGCAGCTCTCTGGGGAGACCACCTTGTTAGTGGGCCTCTGCCCCTGCCACTGCCACTTTCAGCTCGCCTCTGCCTCTACCTTTTCTGCTTCCCTCTTATCCTCGTTTTCATCTCCTTGCCTTGTTCACTATCATTTTCTTCCTCCTCCTCCTCTGTCTTCTCCATGGTCCTCAACTGCACCTTCCTTCCTCCCTCACCACCCCTTCGCTTTCCTGCCCTGCCTCACTCCTCGCCTGCCCCTCGGCTACATGTCCACCATCCCTCTTCCTCCCTCTCTCTCCTGTCTGTCTCCTCACACCCCCTCTTCTGCTGTCCGTCACCTCTTCTTCCTCTCCTCCTCCCCTGACGCGCCCCAGATGCTGGTGGGGATTCGGGTGCTGGACATCAATGACAACGACCCTGTGCTGCTGAACCTCCCCATGAACGTGACCATCAGTGAGAACAGCCCCGTCTCCAGCTTCGTCGCCCACATCCTGGCCAGCGACGCTGACAGCGGGTGCAATGCCCTCCTCACCTTTAACATCACTGCCGGCAACCGGGAGCGGGCCTTCGCCATCAATGCCACGGTAGGGCCGGGACTGACCCAGGGCGTTCCCCAGCGTTTTTCCTAAAAAGGGGGCCCTGCCCTAGAGGCTTTCCTACACCGCTGTCTGGTCTCCTTCTGGTTCCATTTCCTCCTCGAGCCTCCTTCCTCCACTAGGACTCAAGAGTCTCGGTGGGGAGCATGGAACCTGAGATTCCCAGCTGAGCCATCTCTGGGGTCCCCGTCACCCCCAAGGCTTAGCATGTGCGGATATGGGGCCAGAGCCTCAGTACCACTTGGCTCATTTGACATCTTGGAGTGTTACCAGCTGCTGGCATCACAGGGTCCTCAGAGGCCCCATCCCCTTGAGACAGCAGCACCTGGGCGCGGGGGGTCGCTCTTAGAGACCGTGTCTGCGGTGGCTTAGGGAGGGAATTCACAGGCACCTGAAGCGCAGGCAGAGCAGTTGGGCATCTGTGGCCAGAGTTCAAAGTGGGGAACTGGTCGCTCCTGCGCTTACCAGCTCTCCCCTTCCCAGTCAGGGGTCGTCACCGTGAACCGGCCCCTGGACCGCGAGCGGATCCCGGAGTACAAGCTCACCATTTCCGTGAAGGACAACCCAGAGAACCCGCGCATAGCCAGGAGGGTGAGGCTGGAGGGCATGGTGAGGTGCGGGGAGCAGCCAGGCGCCTGAGACGCACAGGCGACCTGGCCAGGGGGTTGGATGCACAGGCCTTGGAGTGAGCAAGTGCTGGGTTCAAATTCCAGGCCTGCCTGTCAGCGGGCGTGTGACTTTGGCCAGGCAGTTTCTCTTTTTCTTCTGCAAAATGACATCCCCAAGGCTGTGGAGAGGACTCAAAGGAGCCAGTATCTGCAAAGTGCTCAGCCTGGTGCCTGGCACATGGCAAACACTCAGGGAACTCAGCCATCGCCTCCCCTCAAACCACTGACACTTGGGCACACACCACCGTTGTGTGTGCGTGTGGCCTGCGTGCGCTCACAGACACAGCTCTGGGGTGCTGGCAAGGTTGCATTTCCGCTGAAAGGGTGGCTTTTTCCCTCAAAAGCCAAAGAAATGGTTTCTCTGTACTAAGAGGAGGTGGGTGTTGCAAGCAAACGGTCCCTTTGGGGGTAGGTTCAGCCAGGAGGTCTGGGGCACGACCTTGACCAAGAGTCACTGGGTCTGGCTTCGCCCGGCCCTGCTTCTGACTAGTTGCATGCTTCAGCCAAGACACTACCCTTTCTGGGCCTCAGTTTCCCCATCTGTGCAGGCCGAGGAGACTTGTAAGTCACTGGCCTCTCTCTGTGCTCCTCTCTCTCCTTCTCCCACTTCCTCTCCCCCTCTTTCCTCTCCTGCTCTCATTCCCCACCTCTGCCTGCGCTGTGGAGGGCCTGGGCCAGGCTGGGAAGCAGCAGCATTGAGTGGGGGAGTCGGGAGGCTGGGCGCTGGCCCCCCTCTGCTGCTAATTGCCGGCAGTTCAGTCACCGCCTCGGTTTGCTTTTCTTTTCTTTTTTAAATGCATCCGCTCTGTCCCACAGTCCCTAAAGATACCCCCTCCCTTTTTAAAAATATATATTTCATTGATTTTTTACAGAGAGGAAGGGAGAGGGATAGAGAGTTAGAAACATCGACGAGAGAGAAACATCGATCAGCTGCCTCCTGCACACCCCCTACTGGGGATGTGCCCGCAACCCAGGTACATGCCCTTGACCGGAATCGAACCCGGGACCCTTTGGTCCGCAGGCCGACGCTCCATCCACTGAGCCACACCGGTCAGGGCTGGTCCTCGGTTTCCTTGCCTCCGCAGTGGAGGCGCTGAGAGATCAGCGCTGTGACTGGTTTTTTAAAAACGTGAGGTGCAGCCCTGGTGCGAGTTTGGGTGAACGCTGATAGGGCATCAGGCAGGCCTAGAAGGTCTGAAAGCCACCACTCGTCTTGCTGCCGGCAGTCTTTCTTGCCGTGAGATGGACCTGATTAAATGCCGTGCTCACCCCTCCTGCTGTGAACGTCAGGCACCTCTGTGAAGGAGTTAAGATCCCATTTGCCAGATTGGAAAACAGGCCCGGCGCGGGGAAATGATTTGCTTAGGGCCGTGCAAAGAGCTGCTGGCACAGCGGGGACTTGAACCCAGGTCTCTAGACCCCCAGTATGGGCTTCTTTATTCCCCACCCTGTGCCCTGACCCCACCTCTCTCGGCCTCCGGAGCGCGTCGCTAGGACGTGCCTCCAGCCTGCCCCCACCCCGCCTCCCACAGGACTTTGACTTGCTGCTGATCTTCCTTGCGGACGAGAATGACAACCACCCCGTCTTCACGGAGAGCACCTACCAGGCAGAGGTGATGGAGAACTCTCCTGCTGGTAGGTGCTGGGCCCACCCGGGAACTCCTGCTGCCGCCAGGCACCACCTGGTTGGTCCCAGAGGCCTGTGAGTCCACCTCCTACCAGAGGTGGGCCCAGCTGAGGCCTGGCTGGGGTGGCAGCCTCACCACAGAGCCAGCGGGTGCCAGAAGGTGTGGACGGGAGGGAGGGAAGCAGCTCCAAGGGGCTGGTGGGCCCAGGCTGCCGGTTCTCTCAGGGGCCACCAAAGAGGCCACAGGTGTAGTTGGAAGTGATCATTGGTCCTCAAAGTGGTCTGAGAGCAGCCCCAATGCTCCCCAAGAGGGACAGTGAGGTGTGAGGACCACCCAGGATGGGAGCAAGCCCACCCTCCCTGCTCCCTCCACCCAGGAGCACCAAGCATCCTGGAGGCTTCTGGAAGCTTCAGGAGCATCTGTCATCAGGGCCTGTGTAGGCCAGCAGAGCTCTTCCCCACACACAGGCACGGAGCAGTCTCCCCTCCCTTCAGAGCGACAGAATCTCTTTTTTCCTGTCCCCCAGGAGGTCCCCTCCCTCTCCCCCCAGCCCCCAAGCTCGGATTCCACGTCAGAAAGAGATGAACTGAGAAGCTCCTGTCTCTGGCTGGGTGCCCCCCACGTGAACTTGTTTCTTAGTCCTGCCTGTGAATATGCTCATACATGTGCTAATACATGTTCACGTCAAGCATATATGTGGGCTTACATGCACAGACACACATAGGCATGTGGGTGCCTATACAGTGCACTCCGTGTGCCGATGTGCCCCCCCCGCCGAGGCAGGCAGGCTCCCAGCCAGGGGCGCCCAGGCCTGCGGGTGCCCCCGTGGCCATGTGAACAGAGCCCTGCGCACACACATGCATTTCCAGCCACGTATGGTCAGACACCTGTATAAAGCGTTGTGGACAGACTGGGCGGGGTATGCATACCTCGATAGGGCCCGGGCACAGGGAGAGGATGTCAGCGAGCCCCCAGACCCTCCCTTGGAGTAGCCAGCCTCAAAGGCTGCTGGGAAGGCAGGCGTGCTCCGTGGGGGCCCTGAGGGGCTTGCTCACCACTGTTGTGTTTTCTCCCCAGCAGGGCTTTGAGGCCGCTCCCCGGCATCTGCGTCAGTCTGCCAAGGCTGCCGCAGCCGGCCCAGGGCCTCCCCACCCCGTCCACCTCACCTCCCTCTCATCCATTGTCAGCCATGGCTCACCGGGAAGGGGCGGGGGCGGGGGCGGGGGCCCGGGTTGGCCCTGCAGTGACCCCTCTCCCCCTGGTCCAGGGACCCCCCTCACGGTGCTCAATGGGCCCATCCTGGCCCTGGATGCGGACCTGGACGTCTATGCCGTGGTGACCTACCAGCTGCTGGGTGCCCAGAGCGGCCTCTTTGACATCGACAACAGTACGGGTGAGGCCTCTCACACCCAGCACTCCCGTCTGCCCCCCTCTCCCAGCTGGGGCAGGAGGGGGCCGGGGCTGGGTCTAGGGCCTCCCCTGCCGAGCTGGGTTAGGGCACCTGGGGCCAGGTGAGTTGGCCCCGGAGGAGGCCTGGGGACAACACAAGGGACCTGCTAAGACATAAACTCTCGGCCTAGACAGAGAGCCCCCAACCCACTCCTCCATCTCCCTGTGCCCAGCCAGAGGCAGGCCCCTAGACAGCCAGAAGCAGCCAAAGCCCTGTCCCCAAAGCACCCCAAAGGTGACCCCCAGAGACCACGTCACATCAGTCTGGTCCTAGACAGTAGACCAGTTGGGGGAAGGTGACACCAAGGAGGGACATACTAGTGCCTCTCTCAGCCGAGCAGGTCAATCCCTCACCTCGGGCCACCCATCTCAGGCAGGACTCTGAGACCTGCCAAGGGCACCTGGAGAGGGGACAATCCCAGGAGATCAGCGCCGAGGGGACCCCCCTAAGCTTTGGTCGTTGAGCCTTTGGGGAAGAAAGTCATTGGTTGCTTTCTCTGCTCCTCTTTTATCTCTTCCCACGTTGTGCTGGTCTTCCCACGACCCCCCTGGCTGGCTCTTGCCCTCTTTCCCCCTGCACCCCTCTCCTCTGCGTCTCCCTGGCTGGTGGCCCGGGGCGACAGGCGTGGTGACAGTGAGGTCGGGTGTGGTCATTGACCGGGAGGCCTTCTCACCTCCCGTCTTGGAGCTGCTGCTGCTGGCTGAGGACATTGGGCTGCTCAACGGCACCGCTGACCTGATCGTCACCATCCTGGATGACAATGACAACTGGCCCACCTTTAGCCCTGCTGCCCTCACCATCCACCTGCTGGAGAACTGCCCCCCAGGTGAGCAGGGTGCAGGGAGCAGGCCGGCCCCAGGCAGGAGCTGGTGGGTGGTCCGTGGGGATTGGAGCCTCAGAGGTTGGAGCAGAATCCACCTCCAGCGGGAGGAGGGCAGGCAGCAGGGTGGGTGGAGAGAGCCCTGGAGAGGGAGTAGGAGATCCAGGCCCCCCCTCGCTTCCTGTGTCTGAGCCACAGTGTCTGGTCTGCAAAATGAGATTATTATTGAGAAATGTTCCTGGTTGAAAGACTATTTTAAAGTCAAAATAGAATTAATGAGATGCCCATCAAAATCAAATAGCTCTTGGGGGTAAATTTTATTCTGAAAGTCATCTGGAAGAATGAGAACATTTTTTTGGGGAAAAAGTATAATAAAACCAGATTTGCCTTCCCTGATATTAAAGCATATTATAGAACGGCAGTATTTAAAACCATATGATATGAGCTAAACGATCTGGGAAAAAGTAGCCCTGAAACAGATACCAGTAAATTGAAGAATGTAATATTAATGTGATACAATGAAACATTAGTGAAAAGTGATTAGTGTGCAAAACAGCTATTAACGTTTAGTGTAGATTCCTACCCAATATAAGGCACCAAAGTGAAGTCCAAAGACATCCTAAAGAAAAAATGTAAAAGTAGACCACAATAAAAAGTAAAAGAAAAGCTTTAGGTGAATATTTACCTGACTTCAGGATAAGAAACTTCTAAGCATATAAGAAACAGAACTTAAAAAGGGAAAAATACTAAATTTTGGTGTTTATACATTTACACTTCTTTACTTCAAATAATTATAACCAATGCTGGAAAGGCAAACAACAAACTGAAAAAAGATATTTGTCACAAGTTATCATAATTACATAATTTATATAAATTGATAGAAAAATAGGCAGAAGATAAAAACGTACAATTTGTAGAAGATACAACTGATCATTAAATTATTAAAAATGTTCAAGCTCACAAATAATCAAAGAATGTAAAATGAAATAAGGTACTGTTTTCCTACAAAATTGCAAACATGGAAAGTCTATAAAAGATATATGCTGCAAGGCTGTGCTGAGAGGGTCCCCTATGAACTGCCAACAAATGCATGTTATTGCGATGTTCTTAGGAGAAGCCAGTGTGCTCAGCTCCTGCCCACTTTCCCCCCAGGATTCTCAGTCCTTCAGGTCACAGCCACAGATGAGGACAGTGGCCTCAACGGGGAGCTGGTGTACCGGATAGAAGCGGGGGCTCAGGACCGCTTCCTCATCCACCCGGCCACGGGGGTCATCCGCGTGGGCAACCTCACCATTGACAGGGAGGAGCAGGAGTCCTACAGGCTGACCGTGGTGGCCTCCGACCGGGGCACCGTGCCACTCTCTGGCACGGCCATCATCACCATCCTTATCGACGACGTTAATGACTGCCGTCCCGAGTTCATCAACCCCATCCAGACCGTGAGCGTGCTGGAGTCCGCCGAGCCCGGCACCGTCATTGCCAATGTCACGGCCATCGACCGTGACCTCAACCCAAAGCTGGAGTACCACATCGTCAGCATCGTGGCCAAGGACGACACGGACCGCCTGGTGCCTGACCAGGAGGACGCCTTTGCTGTGAATATCAACACAGGTACAAGGGCCTGCTCCCCACTCACCCCTGCTCCGGACTCCCTGCCCCAGTCTGCTCTCTGCTTTCTTCCCCACCCTCCTCTTTGGTTCTCTCTCTCTCTCTCTCTCTCTCTCTCTCTCTCTCTCTCTCTCCCTCTCTCCTCTCTCTCTCCCCCCCCTCCCCCCTCCCTTTCCCTCAGCTGCTCCTCTGTCTACTCTCTGCTCTCCCTATTGACAGCACATCCTTCCCTCTCTTTTCTGTCTTTCCCTTTGTCCCTTCCCTCTCTCCTCTCTCTTCTTCCTTCTCCCTTGACCAGTTCCCATCAGTGTTGTATGACAGTGCCCCTCTCACCACCACTTGCCAGCGTTAAATATTACAAAGTGTTTAGGTTTGTAATTTTCTAGGAAAATTGTACCTTGCATTTCTTTAATAACTGGTTAGTTGAATAGTTTCTTTATATGTATATTGGCCATTTAAATCATATATATTTGCATACACATATATGTATATATACACATATATGTATATCTTTAATGACTTTCTTAGACCATCACAAAACAAAGAGAAATGTGGCCTATCTTTTATGATTTATGAAGTTTATTATAATTTTGATGGTTTTACCATTTTTCCCAGTTCAGTTTGTTTGCTCCTCTAGGAGTTAAGGAGGAACATGGGACCTGCCACGTGTACTTCCCGAAAGGCCCAGGGAGTGACAGCAAAACTGACATGACTAGCACTAAATGCTAAAAAATGTTGTTGTTTAGAAAAATGCATAGTAAAACAGCAATGAGATATCAGTTTCCAAATGTGATTAGCAGATATTAGATGCTGGACAGTATTGAATATTGGTGGTTATGTGGGCACATCTGATCCCACAAACACTATTATGGGAACTTAGACCCATTCCACCAACTAGATAGCAACTGAACACAATTTAACTCACACCTCATGGCCCAGCAGTTCTGCTCCAGGTAGAACTTCTCAGGGAAACTCCCAGGTCAATAATGGGACTCTCTGAGGATGTTCGCTGCAAGGTTGGAGGCCACATGGGCACCCATCCTTGGGAGATTGGAGACTAGAACATTGTGGGTGCCCGCCATGGGATGCCAGGCATCAGCAGAAGCAACAGGTTAGACTCACACAGAGCAACGTGGGTGAACCTTAAAAATAAGTACTTACTGAAAAGAATAAGAAATAGGGTGGGATATATATACACCACAATCCTATTTGCACAAATATAAGACACACATACACAGAGAGAGAGACACACATATGCAAAAAAAAATTAAACCCACATGATTTTGAATACATGACAATGATTGCCCGAGAGGAGAAGGGAAGGGGAAGGAGTATTGAAATAAAAGGGAATAGATACACGCATAAAACAAGAGCAGGGCCAATGACGAAAGTGTGCAGTGAGCCAGAGTACAGCTCCGTCTGCAGCAGAGGCCTGGAGGAAGGAAGAAGTGAGGAAAACCAAGAGCACCAGGAGGTCACATAGGTTAAGCCATGTCGCAGTTAGCAGACCCCACCCCTCCACCTTGCAGTGGTTGTTCAGGACCATGGAGAGCGGCTCCATACCCCTGCCCAACTTCACGCTGTACATACAGTCCTGACGCTTCTTCCGCTTTTCTCTGTCCTGTCCTGCTTCCCTCTGACTGACTCTCTTCTCTCTGTTTTTCTTTCCAGTGTCTTCTCTGCCCCTCTTCCTCATGCTCTCCCCGCCTGCCTTGCTCACCTTCCTTCCCCCTTCCTCTCCTACCAAATGGGCTCCCTCTTCCTTCCCTGGCTCCCTTCCTCTCTGCCTCAACCTCCCTCACAACCTCCCTCCCAGACTTCCCACCCTGGTCAGCTCTGAGCCCCATCGCGCCCCCCTGCCCTGCTCCGCTCCATCCCCTCTGCACCTGAACTAACTGATGTTAACCTTCTTCTCTCTTCCTCACGGCTGGCAGGCCCACAGGTTTGAGCTGTTTCTCTGTCACTTCCCACCTCATCTCTTCTCTGCTTCACCCCATTGCCTTCCTCCATACCCACCGCACCCCCACCACCCTTCCCATCCTGTGGGGCCAGGCCAAGGCCGTGGCCCAGCCTTTGCAGACTGAATGCAGCCATCCTCTCCCCATCCTCGCTCCCCAGCCTCGGGACGGGGAGCGAGAGTAGGAAGAGGAGGAGGAGGAGGCAGCGGCCCAGGGTAAGTGACCTCCCCTTGGCTGGAAACCGAGGAGGACAGAAGCCCAGCAGGGGGACCTGCCAAAGGGGAAGGGAATCCCAGAGACCTCAGGGCCTGAGAGGGAGCTGGAAAGGGAGAGAGGAGGTTCCACCCTGGATGAGGCGGATGGGAGGAGGAGCACCAGATCCTCCAAAAGGCAGGGAGCGGAGAGGGGCCAATAGAGCAGCCCCTGCATCAGCTCAACTAGATCTGTCCAGTGGTTGGGAGTGGGCAGGGGCTCTGAGCGTCAGTGGGAAGGTGAAAAGAAAACTCCTTGCTGGTTCTAACATAGGGCTGCGCTCCTTTCCACCATTGGTCCAAGTCACTCCCTACTTAATGGAGGCAAAGGAGTAGTCCTGATGGTCCAGGCTGTCCCATTGCTGTTCAAGTTTAGCGGCCTTGAACTTCCGTTATACTTGATCTCTGTACAAAACAAGCATTCTTTAAATAGAGATAAAATTCACGTAACAAAATTCACCATCTTAACCATCTCTAAATGTATAGCAGTGTTCAGTATACTCACATTGTTGTGGAATACAAAGCACTTTTAAACAAGCAATTACATGTCATTCTCTGTGTGCCAGGCACTGTTCTAAGCCCTTTTACTCCTTTCATTGTTATAACCATCCAAATGTAGTAGGCATTGTAATTATCCTGATTTTACAAATGAGGAAACGGGTGCAGAGAGGTTAAATAGTCTGCCCGAGTTCGCCATCTAGAAAGCAATGAGTGATGTGCCCTGACTTGCAGGTGGCTGTGGCCTCATCCCAGCCAAAGATGAGATCAGCAAGAACAAGGTCCATTGGGGACCATTGCCCTCGGTGGGGATTGAGTGGGTTGGCCAGGAGTACCCCTTAGGAGGCACAGATTTTAGGGGGTTCCCCTCGGGCTGAACCTGACCTGATCTGGTCTACAGGGTCTGTTTTGGTGAAGTCTCCCCTGAACCGGGAACTCGTTGCTACCTATGAGGTCACTCTCTCGGTGATTGACAATGCCAGCGACCTACCAGAGCGCTCTGTCAGCGTGCCAAATGGTAAGGTTCCCCACAGGCACCTCCCATTGGTTATTCGCAGGGATCTGGGCAGGAGGGGCAGGCTGGGAACAGCAAAGGCTCGGCCCCAGGAAGGAAGCAGCAGGACCCAGAGGGACGTGAAAGGTGGCAGCTACAGTGAGGCCCAGGATGGCCGTGTGACCCCATTGTTAGGCAGAGCTCAGCAGTAGGGGATCCAGAAGCCAAGAATTGGGGGATTCATGAAACTCACGGCTCAGAGTGAGAAGGAGGCTTGGGGGAGGCAGGATGGGAACTGAGAAAAGGATGGTTAGGGACTTAGGTCGGAATCTTATCAGAACTGGTAACAAGGAAGTGAGACAGGAACCCCAGATCTGATAGGAAGCCACAGGGTCCTAGGAAGGAAAGCACAAGGGAAGGTGATGGAAGCCACAGATACCATATTGGTGCACGGCCACCATGGCAGAGAAGAGGGGGGGAGGGGGGGGACAGTTGCTGCCTTCCGCAGGCCGGCACAGGCCATCTTGCCTGCTGCCTGAGGCATGAGCTGGAAGGGGCTGCTAGAGGCACGTCTGCATGTCTGCTTATCTTTATTGCCCAGAGGCCAAGTTTTCAGGAAGGAAGGGCAGACGTGCTCACCTGCATGTCCCACACTCAGAGGACAAAGGGCTGGTCCTAGAGAGGTCATGACTCAGGAAGCAGAAGGCTGAATCATGGAAGGGCCTCATGGGACAGGTTAGGACACTAAGGCACAGTCGGCCAGGGGCTCCACCAAGGTGACTCAGCGGGTGGTAGAACCCAAGCTCCTGTCCTTATGGAAGAATGAAACCAGACCAGGGCCAAGGGTCACAACCCACCACTCCAGCATGGGTCAGGCTACAGGGCTCCCAGGAGGGCTGTGAGGTGCTGCCATCCTCTCCAGGCATAGCTGAGGCTTAAGAAGGCCCAGACACATTGGTGTCCCTCACGGCACCCTCACCCCCTGCCTTCACCCCAGCCAAGCTGACAGTCAACATCCTGGATGTCAATGACAACACGCCCCGGTTCAAGCCCTTTGGGATCACCTACTACACAGAGAAGGTCCTGGAGGGGGCCACCCCGGGCACCACGCTCATCGCTGTATCAGCTGTGGACCCCGACAAGGGCCTCAATGGGCTGATCACCTACAGCCTGCTGGACCTGATGCCCCCAGGCTACGTTCAGCTGGAAGACTCCTCGGCAGGTAGGGCTGGGGGCGGCGGGGGGGTAGGGGGTGTGCCTGTTACCCTCCCAGAAGGACCATGGCCCACTTCTCACCCTCCAGTTGTGGTCCCACCGTGGCCCCTCAGTGGACTGGGCCAGAGCCAATATGGCCAATGTTCCTGCCAGATACCCAAACTAGAGGAAAGGACAAAATGCTTGGTCCTAGGTTGGGATGGAAGGCCCCTTTAAGGTCTGCTGGAAACATGGAATATTCCACCACCATCTCTCTCTACCACCCAAGCTTTCACTACGGCTGTCCCTTGGTATCAAAGAGGCACTGGTTCCAGGACTTCCCCAGGGGTGCCAAAATTTATGGATGCTCAAGTCCCACAGTCAGCCTTCCATCCATAGCCACAGTTTCATATCCACAGATTCAGCCAACAGCGGATTGAAACCTGAGGTTGTGGAGGGATGCCTATGTTAGCGTCACTTAGGAAGAAGGCCAAGAGGGATCTCTCAGAGGAGGCCCTGGGCATGTTCATGTTCATCTGTTTGGAATGTGAAAAGCTTTCCTGCCCCTCCAGGAAAGAGAACAGCTGATGCCAGTTGCTCTCAGCCCTCTGACCTGCCACTGGGCAGGGCTGACTGACCATCCTCCTTCTTCAAGGGACCACACCTGCCCCTCAGAGCTCTAGATCCTTCTCTTCATACTGTGGAGAGCTTTCTAAGTGAGGAATGGCCAAAATGGCACTGGGTGTGCCTCTGTGTCTTAGGGAAGGTCATTGCCAACCGGACGGTGGACTATGAGGAAGTGCACTGGCTCAACTTTACTGTGAGGGCTGCAGACAATGGGTCCCCACCCCGGGCAGCCGAGATCCCTGTCTACCTGGAGATTGTGGACATCAATGACAACAACCCCATATTTGACCAGCCTTCCTACCAGGTGGGTGGCCAGGCCTGGTGGGTCTCGGACCTGTGCCCAGGCCTTGGGGCCTTTGGTCATCTTTCGCTACCACCCGACCAGCCTCTAAGCCTCACGGTAGTGACCACCCGTCAGCAGCTTGATGCCCTGGGTTGTCTATATCAGTGAGTTCCTAGCACAGAGCATGGACTGGAGGACTAACATTGGCTGCTCTCTCCCCATGCCCATCGGGCTCCAGGAAGCCGTCTATGAGGATGTGCCCGTGGGCACAGTCATCCTGACGGTCACTGCTTCTGATGCCGACTCAGGCAACTTTGCCGTCATTGAGTACAGCCTTGTGGATGGAGAGGGCAAGTTTGCCATCAACCCCACCACGGTAAGCAGGCAATGGGAGTGGGGAGTGCAATGGGCCCAGGGTCACAGGCTGAGAAGCCACCAAAAGTATTGCGGCTTCCCTGTGTCTGGGTCCTGCCGCCTGGAGATCTGTAATCTCCGAGGTTTTTAGCTCAGTCAGCCCTGTTCTCAGAGTCCCAGACACCCTGTAGACGGAGGCCTTTCTGTCCCAGCAGGCGTGGAGGAAGTCGCCAAGATCTTTGGGAACTAGCCCTTTTGTGGGACAAAAACTTCTGCTCTGTGTCCCCAGCCGACCAGCAAACTTGATTCGAGTCCGTGTGACCACTTTTTGAAACTGTCCAGAGAGGCATAGGCAGCCCTGCCGACAGTGAGCACGGTGTTTGAGCGCCTCCTACTGGTGTATATGTGGCCCTGTTCCCAGTACCTCTCCCACGCTCCCAGGAGTCTGACTGTGGGAGAGCAGAAACTCAAGAGAAAGGAGGGGTGATGGTTTCAGATGTCTGCAAATGGGCTGCTATTTCAGCACAGAAAGGGCCCTGTGGCCGAGGGGTGTTTGGTCAGCGGGGCCCTCCCCAGTGGCTGGGCTGGACCTGGACTGCCCCTCCCACTGCCCCCACTCCTGCCCACACACCCTCATTCTGCCCTCTCAGCAGGGTTCTCTTCCTGCTTGGTGTGAGCAGTCAGGCACGCTCCTGGCCTGGCACTGTGAACAGTGAATTTCTATGGCACACGACCATATACCTGGCCAGGAAGTGTGCTCCAGCCTGGGCTGTTGTCCCTCTCCAGGTGGACTGGGGAAGTGAGGGCTAGAATGAGACCTCCATTGGAGCAGGGGCTGTTGTCTCTTCTGCTCAGCGCCCACAGCAGGTCTGGCACACAGTCGATGCTCAGTAAATATCCGCTGAACGGATGAAGGCCCTGATTCCATCCTCCTCCTCCTAGGGCGACATCTATGTGCTGTCCTCCCTGGACCG
Organism: Myotis nattereri; assembly: GCF_964212035.1. Classification (NCBI taxonomy): domain Eukaryota; kingdom Metazoa; phylum Chordata; class Mammalia; order Chiroptera; family Vespertilionidae; genus Myotis; species Myotis nattereri. The sequence goes on along the minus strand of NC_138088.1, from coordinate 18,709,824 downwards.
GGAGAAGAAGGACCACTATATCCTGACTGCCTTGGCCAGAGACAACCCTGGGGATGTAGCCAGCAACCGTCGAGAAAATTCGGTGCAGGTGAGACTAGGCCAGGGACCCCCGGGACTGGGGCTGTGGCAGCAGCGAGAAGAGCCGTTTGAGCTTGACAACCGAAGAGCCACCTGTTCCCCTCGGAGACGTGGTGGTGGGAAGGAGAAGGCAAGAGCTTAGCCGGTGGGTCACAGTGGCTGTGGCTGAGGGAGACGGGGACTCGGGCAGAAATCTCTTGTGCCAAACCTCTGCTGAGGCACAGGGACATGCCTGGGTGTAACCGGATAAAGCCGGGGCTTGCCTGCCCAGGGTGCCCGTGTGTCCCATGGAGGGACACACAGTCTGGCCACCAAGCATAATTATAAGGCAGTTTCCTTTATTTGTGTTTTCAAAAGAACATTAACAAGGCACCAGATTCACAACCCCAGGTCCAGCGGCCACACAGGTGCTCGGAGGCCAGTGGCTCACCTTCTAAGCTCTACCCCATTCCCACCCCAAATCCTACTCCGTGAGGCTCTGCTTTCTCTTTCTTTCTCCCCCTTCTTTCTGCCTCATCCAGTCGTGTCCTTCTGCATTCAGCTCTCCCCACAATAACCTAACTAACCATCCAGAAATCTCCCCTGGGTGAGGAGCTGGTGGGCAAGTTCTCTTAGTAGATGGGGGAGGGGCTGGGAGCACTCATGACATCGGAGTCCTGCCCCTGGTCACGTAGCCACGTGCTGTGTAGGGAGGAGCACAGGACTTGGCGTCAGAAAACGCAGGTTGCCTCCCTCCAAGGGCAGTGGTGAGTCGGGGGGTAGAGGGGAAGGGAGGGTCTCCTGGCCTGGTGTGTCCGTGGGACCCACCCTGGACGGTGGGGTCAGCAGAGAGAGCCAAGTCCCAGGCCAGATACAATCCCGGCCAAGAGGGAGCCTTCGGGGGTGGAGGACTCGCATCCAGCACTACGGTCCAGAGATTAGTGTGCGAGGTGTGGGCAGAGGGAAGGAGCAAAGGGCAGAGGAGGTGGGGGCAGGAGGGCTTCCTGCCTCAGGGCTCAGACACAGAGTACCTGCTCCTCACAGTACCAGCTGCTGAGCGTTTCCTCAGGCCGGGCACTGCCCACCATCACCGCCTAGAACACACCGTCACCGGGAGCCTCACAACCCCTGAGAGGGAAGATATATTGTCCCCAAAGTACAACTAAGGAAATCGAGGCTCGGGGTTCAAATAAATTGTTTGAGGTCACACTGCAAGAGTAGGCACGGTCCACCTCTGCTTACTCCTCTGACTGGGTCTCCTGAAGTAGCTCCCACTATGCCCCCGACCTTTGACCTCAACCTCCCCCTCACCCCCCACCCCACCCCAGGTGGTGATTCAGGTGCTAGACGTCAATGACTGCCGGCCACAGTTCTCCAAGCCCCAGTTCAGCACGAGCGTGTATGAGAACGAACCAGCGGGCACCTCGGTCATCACCATGATGGCCACCGACCAGGATGAGGGCTCCAACGGGGAGGTGACCTACTCACTTGAGGGCCCTGGTGAGGGTACGTAGCCGGCTCCTTACCTGTGATGCCATGGCGGGGGGGGGGGGGGGCCGGGGGGGAGTGGCAGGCTGCCATGGAAGGAGGTCTCAGCCAGAGACATGCCTGCTCTCTCTGCCACCCCCTGCCAGAGGCCTTCCACGTGGACATGGACTCAGGCCTGGTGACCACAAAGCGGCCACTGCATTCCTACGAGAGGTTCAACCTGACGGTGGTGGCCACCGACGGCGGCGAGCCCCCGCTCTGGGGCACGACCATGCTGCTGGTGGAGGTCATCGACGTCAATGACAACCGCCCTGTCTTCGTGCGCCCCCCCAACGGCACCGTCATCCACATCAAAGAGGTGTGTGTCCCCCACGCCTCCTGCCGACAGCAGGCCCCTCCCCCTGTCCAGCCCGGGAGCGAAAGGCGGGCCCCGTTGTGAAGGTGGGGAAACTGAGGCAGAGGAGGGAACAGACTTCTTCAGTGCTGCCCAGGGCAGTGCTGAACAATGGTTAGCAATATGGGCTGTGTCCACAAAAGGTCCTGGGTTCAAGTCTAACTCTACCGCTTACCAGCCAAACTACCTTGAGCAAGTGACTTCTCTGAGTTTGTTTTCCTTCTGCAACATGGGACTAATCATCTCCAGCTATTAGATGTCTGCCAAGAACAGTCCCCAGAAACCCACTTCCCCGACCCTGGTCTCGAGATAAACATCCAGGCCCCTTCCAAATGTCTGTTGTTCCTGCTGACACCAAGTGGAGACAGCCTGGGAGTTGAGGATGAGCATCAAAACAGAAGCCAGGGGAAGTGGCTGAGCTGGAAACTCCCCAATTCTTCTTTCATTCCTCGCTCTAATTGCCTTGTAAAGATAGGGAAGTCTTTCTCTGTCTCTACCCTTCCCCGCCTTCCTCTCAGCACCCAGCCCACAATGCCCTTGGTGGTACAATCAGGGTACCTCCCACTTGCTGTTCGCTCCCCAAACGTCCGCAAGTCTCTGCACCTCATATTGTCAGCACCGAGTTCTTGCTGTCACTGTGTCTCCTCTTGGAGGTACCATGGAAGAAAGTTCTGCAGGGCAGAGCTCTAGGACACACTGTGCTCTTATGTTGTGACTTGCTGCAACTTGAGTCTGTTGTGACGATTGAGTGGCCGGTCCTCTTTGCTTTGTCCACTAAGGGAGCTCAGAGCGTTCAGCCCACCTTGAGTGGCCCTGCAGGGTCTTAGCATACACACCTTGCTTCCCATCCCTCAGTTCTCATTTTCCTGTCAACCATTTCTTTTGTCTACCCTGATTTTTTAAAAATGTTTTCACTCTTATTATAATTTACTAGAGGCCCGGTGCATGAAATTCATGCACGGGGGGGGGGGGGGGGGCGGGGCGGGGGGGGGGGCGTCCTCAGCCTGGCCTGCACTCTCTCCAATCTGAGACCCCTTGGGGCATGTCTACTGCCAGTTTAGGCTGAACCAGCAGTTGGACATCCCTCTCACAATCTGGGACCACTGGCTCCTAACTGCACACCTGCCTGCCAGCCTGATTCCCCTAACTGCTCTCCCCTGCCGGCCTAATCCCCCCTAACTGCGTCTGCCTCAGCCCTGCCACCATGGCTTTGTCTGGAAGGTCATCTGGAAGATGTCTGGTCTAATTAGCATATTACCCTTTTATTAGTATATATTCTTTCTGGTAAACTGCCTTAAATCCTCTTTGTGGAATGAGGCAGGGTATACATTTATAATAATCTAGTTCTTTTCCATACCAAAGGCCCCATTTACTAACTTTTTCCCTTCAAGGGCTCTGTATTTTGAAAGATTCATGTCTCCCGAACAACCAACATCTGTTAAGAAATTATCTGTTTGTCATCCACTTTCTATTAATTAACTGCAACTGCCGTGCAGAGTGTCCGATAGTCTTGGTCAGTGAGGTACACAGTGAAACCATGCTGAGCCGGTGATTTTTCAACTAAAAGCAAAGAAACTTGTTCCTTGCTTGTGTGCCATGTGGCTTCATGGTCAGTGTTTGACGTCAGTTACGCTTTCCGGTATCTTAGACTTCATTCAAGGGACATGGGAGACGGGCTCAGAGAGGGTTAGTGCCATGTTTGGGTCACGTGGTACTGTAACAGGCTAGAACCCAGGTGTCCAGTCTGCCTCCACGGTGTCGCCCTACCTACCTGCCCCCCGTTTTCAGGTACCCCATTAAGTGGATGGTGTTTGGGGATACCTAGAGCTCCTGTGATTGGGGTAGCAGAGAGCAGCAGACCCGGAACAGAGGATGGCTGTGGCCTCTTCTAAACCTTTGCACGCAATGGAGCTGGAGGGATGAGGGTGGCCGCTGGACAGGCGGTCACCCTAAGAGCATTTGGAGCGTGGAGGGTCCCAGGCCGAACCATCAAAGGGCAGTGGCTTGGCTAGGGGTGGGGTGAGGGGATGTGCTAGCAGATGCCCAGACTCCAGTAGAGTCCAGCCAACAGGCAGCCATTTCCTAAGGATGCAGAGAGGTGGCAAGGACATGCTGCTGCAGGACGAGGAAGGGGCCGGGAGCTGGGATTCTCCCAGGTGCCCAGCAGCCTCCCTCCCCGCCCTCCGCAGGAGGTCCCGCTGCGCTCCAACGTGTACGAGGTCTACGCCACAGACCAGGACGAGGGCCTCAACGGGGCCGTGCGCTACAGCTTCCTGAAGACCACGGGCAACCGGGACTGGGAGTACTTCACCATTGACCCCATCAGCGGCCTCATCCAGACCGCGCAGCGCCTGGACCGTGAGAAGCAGGCGGTGTACAGCGTAAGGGCGGGGCCAGCTCAAGGGGCGGGGCCGGGGAGGGCTTTCCTCTGGGTGCAGGGCCACCACCTTCTCACCTAGAATGTCTTCAAGAGGGTGGTCTGGCCCCGGGAGTGCCCTTCTGGGGCCCTGTGGCTCCTCTTCTGACTGTGTCCTTCCACCTCTAGCTCATCCTGGTGGCCAGCGACCTGGGCCAGCCAGTGCCTTATGAGACCATGCAGCCCATGCAGGTGGCCCTGGATGACATCGATGACAACGAGCCCCTCTTCCTGAGGCCTCCAGTGAGCTCTCCCCCATGCCCCGCACCTGTCACGCCCACACAGGGACTCCCTGCCTGCAGGCACATGTGCATGTCCTCCCTTCTGCACCCTTCACCGTATGCATGTGTGGTTGCACCCAGAAACCGGCATGCACTGAATAGAACAAATACTTATTGAGCCACTACTATTTCAAAGCACTACCCCGCTGCCAAAACGGAGCAAAATGCCGGACTCCTGGAGCTGACCCCTCCTTAGTGCCACACTGTACATGGGGAGCCGGAAAGTCAGCTCTGCTTCCCTGAGTTGGGCTGGGCCCCTCCTTGGACTCGGGCTCTGACTTGGCGCTTTTCCCTGTGTGCACCTGGGATGATGTTCCCTGGAGACTCATGTGCATATGAGATAGTGACCCCTGGTCCAAACATCCACTGAGGTATTGGGAGACCAGAGAGCGTGCCAAGCACAGCCCTGCCCTCATAGAGGATGCCACTGGGTGACATCAGGGCAGAGCTGGGGTCTCCCAGGCCCAGCCTTTGGTCCCTTGAGGTTATAGCCCTCTCCTCACCCCATAAGGTGTGGACAAGAAGCTCCCTCAGCACCCACGAGGGTCCTGCCTCGGGCCTCTGGCAGGAGCTGGGAGCCCGGGCCTGGCCTTGCCTGGGAGTGAGGACACTCCCCTCTCCCTGCAGAAAGGCAGCCCCCAGTACCAGCTGCTGACAGTGCCCGAGCACTCACCGCGTGGCACCCTCGTGGGCAATGTGACCGGCGCCGTGGACGCAGACGAGGGCTCCAACGCCATCGTGTACTACTTCATCGCAGGTGGGCCTGACGGGACTAGCGCCCTGCCTGCCCCGGGGCTGGAGACGGCCCGTGTGCCCTGCCCCTCACCCTGTGCCCTGTCCACCTTCAGCTGGGAACGAAGAGAAGAATTTCCATCTTCAGCCTGACGGGCGTCTGCTGGTGCTAAAGGACCTCGATCGGGAGCGCGAAGCTGTCTTCTCCTTCATCGTCAAGGCCTCGAGCAATCGCAGCTGGACGCCTCCCCGGGGACCCGCACTGGACCTGGACCTGGTCACGGACCTCACCCTGCAGGAGGTGCGCGTCGTGCTAGAGGACATCAACGACCAGCCCCCGCGCTTCACCAAGGCTGAGTACACTGCAGGTGCAGCACTGGAGCCTGGGCGCCGGGGGTGGGGTGGCCCTGCCCTGCCACTTACACCACCGCCATTCCTGCAGGAGTGGCCACTGACGCCAAGATGGGCTCGGAGTTGATCCAGGTGCTGGCCCTGGACGCAGACATTGGCAACAACAGCCTGGTCTTCTACAGCATTCTGGCCATTCACTACTTCCGGGCCTTTGCCAATGACTCCGAGGACGTGGGCCAGGTCTTCACCATGGGTAGGGGCTTGGTGACACGTGGGTAGGGGCCTGGTCACACGTGGGGAGGGGCCTCTGTCACTGCATGGAATGTCGTCTGGAAGAGATGGGTGGTCTGTTTGGGCACCACAGAATATGGGTGGTCAGCCAGCCATGTCAGTCTTTTCGTTCATTCGCCCATCCACCTATTCAGCCAGTCAGCTATCATTCTTTAATCCTTTTATTCAACCACCTATCCATATCTACATCTACCCACCCACTTCCTCTTTATCTTTCTCTTCCCATTTCCTCCTCCACCCATTATTCATGTATCCATCCATCCACCCATCTCTGCAGTCCCCTTTCCATATATCCTCCTGACATTCCAGTTGGACACCTCGCCTTCCCGTGGTAGGCACTGTGCTAGGCACTGGGGAGCCAGCATTCAGAGTGTACTTGTACCTACAAGTGTGCACGTCTGCTTGTGTACTTCCGTGTGTGGGAGGCTGAGCTCACAGGGTGTCCCATTACCTTACTTTCAGCCCCAACCCCTTCCCTGCTCTTCTCTGTCTGTAGGAGTCAATCCAGACTTCTTGGCCTGGCATTCAAGGCTCACCAGGTCTTCTTCCTAATCCCCCTTTCTGGTTCTCATCCCCCTACTATCCTTAAAGGCCCTGTGCCCAGTCAAGCTGCACTGCTCACCATTCCTTCAGCCTGCTGCACACCATCCTCCCCTGGGCCTTTGGTCCCTTTTCTTCACTTCCTGGATTACCATCCTGACCTTCACCTCTGCCTTCGATATGCTCCCCCCAACCATCCTTTAAAATCTAGGTCATCCCTGGCTGGGGGGCTCCGTTGGTTGGAGCATCATCCTGTGCACCAAAAGGTTACAAGTTTGATCCCTGCATATACGGGAGGCACTCAATTGACGTTTCTCTCTCTCTCTGAATTCAGTTTTAAAAAACAATAGCACATCCTCAGGTGAGGATTAAAAAAAACAAATCTACTTCATATGCCACCTTCTCCAATCACACAACCAGACACCATCCCTTTGTCCTCTGACCTCCCATTACTCTTATTTTAATAAACAAAAACACAGAGAGGCTAAGTTGTGAAAGGTCACACAGCTAGAAAGTGGCAAATTTTAAACCCATGTCCACTGTCTTCTAAGAGAAGACTGGACTGTGCCTCCTGTGGTCATCTCTCTACTGTCAAATTCTGAAGTGCATGTGGGGATACAGACAGACACTAAGGGGGCTCAGAAGGACCCCAGCAGGGGACACCAGATGCCCAAACTCAGCATTCTTGGGCCAGCACACCCCGGTTGTTTTGGTTAGTATGCAGAATGTTTAAATAAACACTGAGCTCAGTAGTTAGGAATCAGGAGAGTTCACTGGGAAGCTATGGAAGAGGCGCCGGTGTGGCAGCCACGCTGAGGTGGCTGCTGTGCTCTGCAGCTCTGGGTCCCAAGTCCTGCAGGCCCGTGCTGCCTCCCCAGAAGTGTCTCCTGCCCCTGCACCTCACCCCTGCCCCAGGGATTCTGGGGCGCCGGGTGGCCCCTGAACTGCTCCCCACCCATGGGCTCTTCCTGCAGGGCGTGTGGATGGCATCCTGCGCACCTTCGACCTCTTCATGGCCTACAGCCCCGGCTACTTTGTGGTGGACATTGTGGCCCAGGACCTGGCAGGCCACAACGACACGGCCATCATCGGCATCTACATCCTGAGGGATGACCAGCGCGTCAAGATCGTCATTAACGAGATCCCCGACCGTGTGCGTGGCTTTGAGGAGGAGTTCATCCGCCTGCTCTCCAACATCACCGGTGCCATTGTCAACACTGATGACGTGCAGGTGCCCACGGGACCCGCCCAGGGGCTGGGGGCAGTGGAGGGAGAGGACTAGGCCACAGGGAGGGACAGGGCATTGTGGAGAGGCCAGAGACGTGAAAGGGGATGTATGTGCCCTCAATCGTTTCCTACCTGCATGGCCCTGAGAAAGGCCTCCCAGGTCTCCGGGCCTGTTTCCTAACCTGTGAAGTGGGGTCATGGTAGTGCCTCGCAGTGAGGTGATGGGTATCACGCTTGTGATGGGTTCGCTGGGAAGGCAGGCCAGGAGGGGCGCCTAGAAGAGGCCTGCCCATCCCAGCCCATCCCTTGCACCTGCCACACCCTGTGACGCCCCTTCTTGCCTAGTTCCACGTGGATAAGAAGGGTCGGGTGAACTTCGCACAGACAGAGCTGCTCATCCACGTGGTGAACCGAGATACCAACCGCATCCTGGACGTGGACCGGTGAGTGGGGATCTGTGCTCGGAGTGTCGTCTGCCTCCCTGCCCTGGAGTTGGGGAGGGACCCACCAGAGGCATCACCAACACCATCATGCCTGCTGCGTGGCGCTCTCCCCAGCATGTGGGCAGAGAACCGTTTGTGGGTATTAGCAGAGCTCTGCCCTCCTGAGCCTTACTCTCCCCATCTGTGCAATGGGAGTATTGTATTGATTGTGAGGGATGTGAACTCTAGAGGATACAAAGCGATCCTAGCTGGGTGGGCTTTAATCTTGCAAGGCTTGTGGGGGTGAACCTTAGACGTCCAAGTCAAGACCTGGGCAGCCTGGCCTGAGTGAGCAGGTGCTTGGGGGGTGGCTGAGGATGGGAGCTGAGGCCCCTGCCCCTTGCCCAGGGTGATCCAGATGATCGACGAGAACAAGGAGCAGCTGCGGAATCTTTTCCGGAACTACAATGTCATGGACGTGCAGCCTGCCATCTCTGTCCAGCTGCCCGAAGACATGTCTGCCCTGCAGGTACCCCTGGGGGCACCGGCCCCACCGCCCCCTTGTCACCCCGGTTGCGCCCGCCCGCTCACGCCTGTCCCGTTTCCTCAGATGGCGATCATCGTCCTGGCCATCCTCCTCTTCCTGGCTGCCATGCTCTTCATCCTCATGAACTGGTACTACCGGACCGTGTGAGTGACCCCCGGCCCTGTCCTGAGATTGGCTGACCAGCCCGCCCTCCTCCAGGGATCGATATGGAGGCAGGCAGTGTCCTGAGATGCCAGCCCAGCCCCAGCCTCCCTTACCAGCGCCTCTCTCTGCTTCTCTCCAGACACAAGAGGAAACTCAAAGCCATCGTGGCTGGCTCCGCAGGTGAGTGAGGGCTGCGATGGCGGGAGGTTAGAGGTCAGGAGGGGCTCCTGGGGAACTCACATGGCCCTGGACAGGGCCAGGCTCCCCAGCCCCAGCAGAGCACTCCCTCCCCTCCATGCCGCAACCGCTCCCTGCAGGGAACCGTGGCTTCATCGACATCATGGACATGCCCAACACCAACAAGTATTCCTTTGACGGGTGAGTGGGGTCCCCAAGCCCTGCCTGGTGCATGCTGGGAAGGCCTGCCCAGGACCCAGCTGGGGCGCAAGCTTCTCTGCCGCCTCCCAGCGAGGGAACTCAGACTAGCTAAAACCTGGGGTGTGGGCACCCCCTGGTGGGCCAGCCACCCCTCTCTCCACCCTCAGAAACCATGTCACTGAGCTGGGCTCCCCAACCCTGATGGGCCCCAAGTTCGAGGGGGGAGTTGGTCAGTGGGTGCAGTGAGGCTTCCAAACCGAAGCTCATCCAATCGACATGTTGTCCTGTCCTGGTTCTAGTGGGATCCTAGGGGGAGGACGCACCCACAGGTGCTGTGGGCAAGGGACCTGCACCCCCTCCCTGCTCTGTGCGACACTACAGTTGGCCAGGGAAACAGGAAGGGGTGAGGGTGAGGCGGGCAGGGCCTCTGCTCAAGCCTTCCATCCTCACCCCACCCCGCCCCCACCTGCAGGGCCAACCCAGTATGGCTGGATCCTTTCTGCCGGAACCTGGAACTGGCCGCCCAGGCCGAGCACGAGGACGACCTGCCGGAGAACCTGAGCGAGATCGCAGACCTGTGGAGCAGCCCCACCCGCACCCACGTGAGCCTGGGCCAGGGCCAGGGGCAGGGGCAGGGTAGAGGAAGGGCGGGTCTTCGTCAGCCCTGGCCAAGAAGGGTTTTCTAGGACAGCGGTTGCCAACCGGTGGTCCGTGGACCACAGACAGTCCATGAGGACTGAAAGGTTGGCGACTGCTGTTCTAGGTGGTCCTCTGCCCTGTATGTGGGTATGTGCCTGCTCGCTGTCTACCTCTGTCCAGCTAACATCCTCTCTCCCAGGGAACTTTTGGACGTGAGCCAGCAGCAGTGAAACCTGACGAAGACCGCTACTTGCGGGCAGCCCTCCAGGAGTACGACAACATTGCCAAGCTGGGCCAGATCATCCGCGAGGGGCCCATCAAGGTGAGTGCTCCCCACAGACTCCTGCACCCCTGCCCCGGAGCCTTAGCTAAGCTTGGACCTGCTCCAGGGGATGCAGGGAGCGGGGAACAGCCTTCTCCACCGCCAGGCTCAGCTAGACCCGGCCTCCACTGGGGCAAGAACACCAGGGCAACAAGAGGGTCCTGGGCACTGGGGCCGATCAGGAGCTGCGTCAGCCCGTGGTGCCCTTAGGACCAGGATGCCATCCTGAGCCCTCAGGCTCTGCTCCTGATCCTCTACACTAGGGTTAGAGGCCTGTGTCTCCTAGACGCCCTGTCACCTTCCATCACCCCTGTATGAGTTACCAGAGCGAGGGGTGGGGAGGCTGGGGGGACCGTGGTGGGGGGTTAACCTTCTCCCTCCCCCAGGGCTCGCTGCTGAAGGTGGTCCTGGAGGATTACCTGCGGCTCAAAAAGCTCTTTGCACAGCGGATGGTGCAAAAAGCCTCCTCCTGCCACTCCTCCATCTCCGAGGTAGCGGGGAGGGCAGGGAGCTGTGTGCCGTGCCCCAGCCCTGGGGGTGCTCTCTCTTCCTCTCTCTGGCTCTCCTGCTTCTCCATCTCTGGGGCTCAGCAGCCAGGACCAGAGAGCAATGGGTGGGGTACAGGAAGTGACAGCGGGCTCTGCTTTCTGGGTTCTGCAGTGGGCTTTCCAGGGATGGGGTAGGCACAAGGAAGTGTTTCCCAGATTTGAGGAACCCCCAAAAGATACTTGTAAGGGGTGATTTAAAGAAACTGGCTGTAGGTTCAAATAGGGTCTCAAGTCTGCCTGCCTGCAGTGGCGTGTCAACACTTGGAAAGTCAGGTGAAGACCCAGATCACCAGCTGGGCCAACATTCCAAGTGAAATGGGCCAAAGCCAAGTTCCACACGGAACAAAAGCTCCATCTGGGTGCCCAGCACACCTTGGTCCCCTCCAGCCTCACCTGTGGGCACTTCGACCTGGCCACTAGTGTTGACCTTGCTTGAGGCCAACTTGGTAACAAACCCAGATACTGCAGTTGCATCACAGCAATTTTGCAAATAAAAGTGAATACACAAAATTCAACTCACAGGAAGCCCATGCTCCCAGAGCACAGCACCGTAAGTTCCATGGTTCCCCCCGGACCAGCTGGAGACAGGCTGTCAGCGGCCACACAGGCCGCTGCAGTGCCAGCCCAGGGTCCCTGTGCGCAATGGGGAGGAAGCAGGCACATAGCAGGTAGGACGCTGGGGCCACCCGCCTGCTCACCCCCTGGGCACTGCCCTGAGCATGTGGGGGCTCCTGGACTCTTGCAGTTGATCCAGACGGAGCTGGAGGAGCCAGGGGAGCGCAGCCCGGGCCAGGGCAGCCTGCGCTTCTGCAAGCCGCCTCCGGAGCTCAAGGGGCCCGACGGGATCCACATGGTGCACGGCAGCACGGGCACACTCCTGGCCACTGACCTCAATAGCCTGCCTGAGGACGACCAGAAGGTTCTGGGCCGCTCACTGGAGACGCTGACGGCGGCCGAGGCCAGTGCCTTCGAGCGCAACGCCCGCACGGAGTCCGCCAAATCCACGCCCCTGCACAAGCTTCGAGATGTGATCATGGAGAGCCCCCTGGAGATCACGGAGCTATGACTAGATGGGGGAGCCTCACTGGTGTGAGCAGCACCAGGACCGTGGGGTGCGGACCCCTCCAGGCCGACCCTGGCTCATGACCGTGGCTTGGTCAAGTGGTGGCAGCCTGCTCTCTGCAGCTCAGATCCCACTGCGGCCAGGCACTCATTCAGCATCTGATCTCTACCTTCATAAAATCTGTTATTTTTTTAAGAAAACCAAACAAGAATGTTAAGTGTCTAAGGACAAGGTAAGGAGCATCCCTGGGGGACAGGAGTGAGGACCAACTCAGCCCCGGCTGAACTCAAAGAGGCCAAGCAGACCCCCTTCCCCTCTCCGCCCCTCCCAGCCCAGCCCGGCCTTGACTCAGACTTGCGTTCAAGTCTCAAGCGTTTCTGCCATGTCCGACCGGACACCAGGGGGGGCAGAGTGACCCCTGCCTCCCACCTGGGCGAGGTTATCATCCACGAACCACGTGCTCTCCATGCCACTGGCTTCCCAAATGTACCGGCTCAAAAGGAGAAATGACTGATGTTCCCTTGGTTTTGAATGTAGAGTGTTCGTGTGTATTCCTTTTTAAACTAAGTTATTCCCTCAATATGTTCCCCTTGGTTTGTTTCACTGGTACTCACTGAACGTTTCTGGAATGGTCTGAATTTTAAAAAGAAAAGCAACTCACAGGAACTGGCACTCGCTCTGGTGAACAACGGCGTGGCTGGCCGGGGAGGTGAGGGAGAGGGGTGACGGGCACGGCGGCCTGGGCGCCCCAGCCGGGGCATCTCAGGGCAGACAGGTGGGACTTGACCCACTGTGCTTCCTTTCTCTGACCAAGAGGTGCCACGGCCTTGGAGAGCTAATCAGAAACCCAACTTCTGGCTGAGGTATCACAGAATATCAGATCTGACTGACAGACTTTATTGTTAAATCACAGAAACTTTAGTGCAAAACAAAAACATCATTAAATCCGTTTAATGGCAACTGCAGGTCTTACTGTCCCCTGACAACCGGAAGTGCAGCAGAAGAGTCAGCCACGGGGGAGGAGGCAGGGCAGCAGCCAAGGTCCTGAACAGCATGCCCAACAGGCCCGCTGCCTGGAAGCCAGAGGCTTAGGTGCTTGTCATCCACTTATTTCAAGGTCAAAAGCAGTATCACAAAACGGGTCAAAGGGGCTGTGATGCCCAGAGGCACAGAGCAGGCATGAGGTGGTCACCACGGTCCACGTGTCCACTCACAAAAGCCAGGGGCACAGGACCCCCACACTGAGCTACGCAGGTTGCATTCAAGCAGATTTTCCCCTCCCACCCACACCCACAGGACCAAACAAGACATCACCAGGAAAGACACGGGAAAGCTGGAGCAAAGGCTGACCCAGGGTCAGCAAACCCAAACCTCACCCAGGCGTCCTGAGCAGCCGCTTCCAAAACCTCAATTTCAGTGCAAACCACACTGAGTACAAAGCCTCATTACTTTGAGCCTCTAATCTTTTATATAAAGCAGCCTTTGTTTCACTTTTTTGTCTAGCAACCCAGAAGCCCGGGGAGGTGTCCTTAGTGTAGGCAGAGGCTACAGAAGCCAGCCCACCAGCGCCCAAGCCCCGGTCAGGGCTCAGCAAAGCCCCGGCCGAGAGGACGGATGGCCTTCTGTGAAGAAGCTTCTGGCTGCTGCCAGCAGCGAGCCCCCTTCCTCCTCCAGGTAACCACATGCAGGGCAGGCTCAGCGGCCTCCAGGGTGCAGGGCGTCACTATCCATGTGGCAGAATGAAAAAGACACTGAAGCACTATGTCAGCGGCGGGCTAGGCACCTCCCGCGTTGACAGCAATGTTACAATAAGGGAGAGAAGAAACAGCGCGAGGGAAAGGGGGGCCTATTTTTATAACAAAGTCGAAAGATCTGTGTTCATTCCCCCAGACATACAAGTAGGAACAGATGCTGTGGTTTCTCCAAGCTGGAACATTCTTTCTAGTTCCACACGTGACGTTTGCAATGCTCGATGGCCTGACAGGAGAGAGGACACTGGGTTAATCAGGTGACAACTCCACTCCTGGCCCATTCGTGCATCAGACATACCCCCAAAATGGAGCCTGTTCATCTTGTCCTAGGTCAGGTGGATGGCACCAGACACGGAGGGCCCAGGACAGCAGCTCACTTAAAACCCAGGAGCACGTGCTTGCACATGAGCACCCGGGCAGGTAGGGCCCAGGACCCCTGCGTCCAGCCACACGCCGAGGCCTCAGCATCAGCTGACGGGCTGCACTGGAGGCCCCCAAGGCAGAACTCCTCCCTGAGAGTCAGAGATTCACACCAGCTCAGGGCTTGAGAAATGGGCCCAGGACAGCAGCGGAAACCTGTTCCGCCATGATGGGCCTCACCACCCCTCCTTGCAGTGGCCCCAAATGATGCAACCTTCCCCAACTGGAGGAACTCGCACGAGGAAGAAAAACTTGCACAAAAGAACATTAAGTAACAGAGGCTGGTCCAAACGTCCCCACCCAGGAACAGCGAGCGTAGGTCACCCAACTGGTGGCTACCCAGCCAGGATGGGGCCACAGCTCCCTGCAGCTGTCAGGCAGGTGCCAACTCTCAGGGCCTTTCTAAACAGCTCTGCTCGGCCTTGGGTGAAGATTCAGGCCAGGCTCCAACCAGGGCAAAAGTGACCCCCGAGGGGCATGAGGACTTATGCAAGGGTTGGGGCAACGAACCCAATAGGCCTTGTGCAATCCTGGGGGGGGGGACAGACTTCATGCAAATCTGACCCTCTCATGGGGAACTGGAGGCGAAAGCAAGAGAACGAAACAAAATCAGTTAAAGAACAGCTTCCCCTTCCCTCTGAGACAAGAGCACAGCCAGCCCTGCCTTGACTGGGAAGCCGGGAGTGAGCCTGATCGCCTCCCGTGGCCTCAGGGTCCTCACTAACACAGACAGGGCAGAGACTGGCCCGAGGTTCTCAGGGAAGCTGCCGCTGCCCGGCAAGGCAGGCCTGTGGAGCAGGGGCTGAGCTACTCACGTTGCACAAGGCCGCTGTCTCCGTGCTCTGGCACCAGTAGCTTGGGCCCCACACACACTTCTCCGTTCCCAAGAGAGGCTTAGGGGCTTTGGGGCAGGCTCCAACTTTCTATATGATGAAAAGGGAGCACAGAAGGGGAAGAATTAGATCTAACAAATCCTTTACGGACCTGAAACCATCAGCTTCTAGAAGCAGCGAGAACCAGAGCTCCGATGTGCACTTTCAAAAAAACATCAGGGTTCCCAAGTGGTGGGCCTAGAGCCTGGTTCTCTACTTGGCTTTCTCACGCCCCATCCCAGAGCCTCTGGCCCATGGCCCACACCCTCCGAGGAGCCCTTCCAGGGTCCACACAACACCCCAGGTTGCGTGCCCACGAACCCGCGCTCAGAGCTCACCGAGCACACGTAGGACGGCTCCATCACCTCCACCAGGATTTCTATCAGCATGGGCTCGTACTCGGTCACAAACTGATCACACTGAGAAGCAAGCAGGGACACGGGTGCAGGTCAAGGTGTGCCCAGAAGAGTGGGAGCTGGACATGCTCTTCCCCAAGATTAACAGCCCAGTGGCCCCAGGGCCTCCTCCCCAGAGCCCCACCCACACTCGGCCTCATTTGTTTGTGTTATTTTCCCCCAGTGGCTCCATTTGAGCCAACAGATTGCCTCTGAGGAAAGGTCACTGGGCTCCATGCATCCAGGCAGAAATGGCTTCAAAACTCCAGTCAAGGGCACAATCGGGGAACAGCCCAGCCTCTGCATGGCCCAGCAGGTCGGCCTGGGCAGAGCAGCCGGGCATACCTGGTCCTTGTATGGGTCGGGCAGGAAGCTGCAGCCTTTCTCAAGAGCAGCCAGGATCTCCTCCTTCGTGCTGTTTTTCTCCAGGTTGTTGTCCAAATAGCCAACCAGCTTTTTGCACACCTCACAGAAGGCACCGTCATTCTGCTGAGTCACGTGTGCTACGCGAGAGAGCACGGGCTCAGTGCCGGCAGGGCCCCCCCAAGCCCCCAAGGGGCCGGCCAGCCTCACTCCCACTGGGCTCACCGGTCAGTGCAGGCAGCCTCTGCTTGGTGCAGAGCTGGAGCATGCTGCACACCAGCTCAGGGCTCGCCTCCTGCAGGAGGATCGACAGGATGGAGCGGCCGTAAGTGTCCACCACCTCTTGGCACTCTTCCGACAAGGATTTGGGCAGTTTTGAGCACACTTTATCGAAAGCGTGAATTATTTCTTCCTGAAACACAAGAGGATCACGTGGGAAGATGGGAGGCTGGGTAGGGGTGGGAGAGATTCTGAAAATACTAACATGACTAGGAAACCAGTCAACGGCAAGATGCTGTTTCCTCCTGCAAAAGACAAGAGCTACAAGCAGGGCAAAGTGGCCTCCTCCAGCCGCAGCCCAGAGGGATCCACGGTGGGAGGTGGTGACAGACTCCCAGGCTGGTGCCCAGACCAGCAAGAACCAAGCCCACCTATTCTGCTGGGTTCTCCCACTGGGCCATTCCAGCTCCAGGAACCCAGGAGAGCGCCTCCCGCTGCCAGGAGGGCAGCATTCCAGAAACCCACGTACCTCAGTCTTGTTGCTGTCGATCATCTTGACCACCTCCTTCACCACGTATTCACACATCTCGCAGAAAACATCATCCTTCGCCTGCACCAGGCCCTTCTGTGGAGGGTCAGAGAACATGTGAATGCTGGGACCCTCACCTCAGCCCTTGGTCCTGGAGCATGTTCCTCTGAAGGAGAAGGGACTCAGAGGCAAGGACAGGTTCACATCGAAAAGGCCCCTTCCTACTAAATCCAAGGAAGTGCTTCCTCCCAGGGTCTCAGTTCCAGTCCCTCTTGTTTCCATGAGGCAGGAGTCCCATCCCTTTCGCCAAATCCTTCATCCCCACCTCCTCCCGCCACTCCCCCGCCCCCAACCAGGAATTTACACTTCAGTTAAAATGTTCAGGAATCCATACTTCAGTGAAAGCACTGAACTATCACCCACCCCAAAGAGCTGTCCATGTGATGCTGTGTTTGGTTACAATTATTTCATCAGTCAGCGTTCGTCCTGGAGAGTGGGCGGGGGCCAAGAACAAAGCAAGGACTATTTAGAAGCCATTGCAGGTCTGCTCTTGAGTTTCAAGTCTCATTAACGCCTGAAACTGCTTTTCAAGAGCCTGCCTTCAATGAAGCAACACTGCTGACCAGGACTTTCTGTGACAACGGGAACATTCCCCGTCCCTGCTGTCAAATACAGCCGTCACCAGCCACTCTCTACTGAGCACCGGGATTTTCTTTTTAAATCCTTACCCCAACAATAAAGATTTTTTGAAAATCCTTATGCAGGAACATGCTTAGAGGGAGGGGGGGAGGGAACGGGGAACCACTGATCCACTGCCTCCCACACATGCCCCAACTGGGGATCGAACTTGCAACCAGGGTATGTGCCCTGACCAGGAATCAGACCTGCAACCCTTTGGTGCACAGACAACACTTAACCAACAGAGCTTCACCAGGCAAAGCCTGAATTTTTTTAATTTTAATTTTGTTTAAGTCATGTGACTAGATTACAGGCCATTAATTCTGTCATCCAGGTGGGCAAAGGCCTATGAGCATCTCGACGGGGGACGAGGGGCAGGCAGCAGTGTTTCCCTGACTCTACCTGACACCTTAACCCAGCAGTTCTCAACCTGTGGGTCTCGACCCCTTTGACGGTAGAACGACCCTTTCACAGGGGTCGCCTAAGACCATCCTGCATATCAGATATTTACATGACGATTCATAGCAGTAGCAACATTATAGTTATGAAGTAGCAACGAAAACAATTTTATGGTTGGGTCACAACATGAGGACCTGTATCTAAAGGGCCAGAAGGTTGAGAACCACTGCCCTAACCCTTCCTGTGGGCCACACGCTGCACCTGCCGAGGGAGGACCGGAGAGGGAGGCAACACAGCCGAAGGAGAGTGACGTGGGAAGTTCTGGAACAAGAAGTGCGTGCGTGTGCCACATGGTAAGGTACATGGCTGGGCCCCCAAGCGGCAGACCTTCCCCACAGGCCACGTCCGTCTATACAAAAAAATGTTTTCCCTAAGTGGCAGCCCTGACCAACTTTAAAATCATTTTTCATGAGAATTTTCAGCTGAAAATATTCAAGAACACCCGAATTGTAATATATTTATTTTTACAATATTCATGCAAATTGATTTTTTTTTAATTAAATTCAAAATACCGTGGTGTGTGGGGATGGTTTCCATTTGGATGCGTGGCAGTTAACTGGTTAAGAACTAGGCTGCAGGCCCCATGAACACAAGGACAGTTTTGTTCATCACTGTAGGTGGGCTGTTCTAGGCCTCCGTCCCTCAAACACTCCCTGACCCATAAGAAGTGCTGAATATAAACTGATTAGGGCAGGGGTGGGCAAACTTTTTGACTTGAGGGCCACAATGGGTTCTTAAACTGGATCGGAGGGCCGGAACAAAAGCATGGATGGAGTTTTTGTGTGAACTAATATAAATTCAAAGTAAACATCATTACATAAAACGGTACGGTCTTTTTTTTTTTTAGTTTTATTCATTTCAAACGGGCCGGATCCGGCCCGCGGGCCGTAGTTTGCCCACTGCTGGATTATGGAAAAAAGGAGGCTCGTCACCAAGTGAAACAAAACAGATGCCCGTGTGTGCAGAGAGCACCCAGAGAGGCTTTGGGGGCTGGGAATAGCAAGTCTGTACTAGGGCTACCGTGGGGGAAGGCCACAGAGAGCATATCCGAAGAGGTCAGGTTGGAGCCAGGCACTGAAAAAGGATCTGAATGACGTGCTAAAACGTAGACTCGATCCCATGAGCACTGGGGTTGATAACCAAGGCAATAAATGTACTCAACACGGCATTGGCCGGCACAAAACGATGACACAGGTACCTTAATGGGCTCCACCAGTTCCAGAGCAGGGATGACATCCTCCGAGACCACTTTGGCAGGGACCAGCGGCTGCATGGGCACCTCCTGCTCACAGAACCCGACCATTGCACAAATGTCCTTGGGTTGCTGGAGAGAGCACAGAAAAGGCAGTCAGACACAGGCCTGCACCCACCGCCCGAGTCCCACGCTCTATGCTCAAAGGTCAGGGTGCCAAAGGAGCACCCTGGTCCCAGTGTCAAGGGCTGATACTGTAAAAATTCCATATTAAATCCAAAGGAGCTCGTGCAAATGCAGATGGACCCGTTTCCCATAGGGGAGGGGCCACACAAAGCTCTCAGGGAGGTCAGACAGACCGCCGTCCCTGCTGCACCAGGGAAGCAAGACTCTCAGCCCTGAGGTTAACGGTGGCCATTACCCCCAAGGACACTGGTCTGCTCTAGAGCCTGCTGTTCCGTTGAGCTCAGTGGGAAGTAAGCTCCATGTTCTTTCTGGAGGAGGAACTATAATGCTCATAAACTAACAGAAAGCCAAATGTGTTAGAAATAAAGCCACACCGGGGCATTCAATGCAGGACCATTTGCAATGACACATTAAGGGGAAATGTTAGCTTTTCAAAAAACCACATCCTATGTTCACAATTACACAAACACAGTTCAACGAAAACCCAGTCCCCCAAATGAATGAATCCTTCAAGTCACCAGATTGGTCCCTTTTCCCAACCAGACACCAAGCCACAGAGAATTAGACAGTTTGGACATCTTGACCATTTCACCGTACGATGGCCAAGAGCAAGGAAAGTATACGTAGTCTGTATACTTTGTAAACCACATGCCACCAGTGACTAGCTCTGGGCCTGGTGGCATTTGCCTCCCACCACCATACCAGCGGACCAGGTTTGCTGAAAGTGAGACCTGGGAAGCGAAGAGAGCTAGATCATGGCTAGGGTTCATCTTGTTTAAATACCAAGAAGGCTCCAGAATAAATTAAGGGTGGGGGAGTTTGAAAGTATATTTGAAGTATCCTGTCTGTGGCACACTTTAAGAATGGGGGGAAAGCCCGGCCAGCGTGGCTCATTGGTGAATGTCGACCTTTGAACCAGGAGGTCACGGTTCAATTCCCAGTCAGGGCACATGCCCAGGTTGCGGTCTCCATCCCATGTGGGGCGTGCAGGAGGCAGTCAATCAGTGATATTCTCTCTCTCTCTCTCTCTCTCTCTCTCTCTCTCTCTCTCTCTCTCTCCCTTCCTCTCTGAAATCAGTAATATATTTTAATAAATAAATAGGAGGAAAAAACAGAATGTGGCCAAAGATAGAGCAAACTTTTTAGAAAAAAAAGACAAAAAGCCCAGTTGGTGTTGCTCAGTGGTTGAGCGTCGACCTATAAACCAGGATTTCACAGTTCGATTCCTGGTCAGGGCACATGTCTGATTTGCAGGCTCAATCTCCAGTGCGAGACGTGCAGGAGGCAGCTGATCAATGATTCTCATCATTGATGTGTCTGTCTCTCTCTCCACCTCCCTTCTCTGAAATCAATAAAAATATGTATTTTTTAAAAGAGAAAAAAAAAAAGATTCAGGTAGTCTGCTTTGTCTCAGATCAGCTTTGTTCCATGAGGCAGCCTATGTGAAAATTCAGATATTTCAGCCAAATCTCCCACTAGACTTCAAAAAACCTTTGAAAAATTTCAGTTCCAGTGCTCAAAAGGAGGCAATGCTCAGTACAGCCCCCAAAGGGCACCTGGCTCCGTTAAGTCTGGTCTGCGGCTCAGCGCCCCCCACTTTATGCCACGCCGCATAGCTCACAGGCCGTCTGCTGTGGCTCCTGGATCTGCAGGACCTAATCACCCAGACGGGCAGAAGCCGCAACCAAGAGACTGTCTCCATGCTCTGGATCCAGCAGACAGGGGAACAGTCTCCTCACTATTTGCAGCTGATGAGTTCATGCAAGAGCAGCATTTCCGGGGCATGGAAAACAGGAGGACATGCTGTGCTCTCAAGCCATGACAGAAACAAGGCCCCACCGAAGTCCGGCCTCCAGTGCAGGAAGCTGCGGCATCTTGGGGACCACCATGGTTCCCCATCATCACACTGGTGGCCTGGCATCTGGCCCATTGGGCACTGACTTGGCACAGGGTGCGTGGCTCTGCTGGCTTCATTTCCTGGCCCCCTGAAGGGGAGATGGAACCCCCGCCACCTCAAGTGCTGAGCTCCAGAGAAGAGATGCAGAAGCTCCCTGCCAGCCTATACACCCAGAGAGGGACCCTGCCTTCCAGTCTTCCTTGGATCTGCCAGAGGGGATCATGCATACAAAAAAGATGAGCAAAAGAGCTACAAGCAGCAGCCAACCACTACTCCAAGCAAATCCCCATCACATACCTGATCCTGCTGTTGAATAAAAAAACAGGAAATCGGAGATAAAATAAGAGAAAGGAAAGGACACAACAGTTAAGAAAAATTAAAACAATGATCAGGCAGTTCATGAGGTTTAGGATATCACCAGAAGTTTAGGGGAGTCATCCTTCACTCAAAGTCAGCCACCTACCTTGTTCCCACAACTGAGTGCACACTGGGCCCTACCAACTACTCTGGCCCTCCTTACTGGACGGAGCACACCTCCAGCTGTGTGGGCACCGTCCCCATGTCCCCGACACAACAAATCATGTTCATAACACCAGGCAGCAGGTCCCCAGAAAATGCCACATTATGAAGAGCTCACATCCCCAGAAGCCTAACCCTACCACACCTGCAGGGCCCTCCCCTCAGGTTGGTGATGAGCAGCAAAATGGAACAAGACACAGGGCCGTCCGAATTAGGGGAGTGTGTTATAAAATACACCTGGAGGGGTTAGGGACTCAAGCCACGTTCTCCACGGCCCAGGTCTCCCAGCAACCTACCCCCGGTGGCCAAAGGCCAGACTGGGAGGCTGGTCTGACACTCTATCAACAGCCTGGCACTCTGGGTGAGCAGTGTCAGTTTTAATGACCTAAACTCGGAAAAGCAGGGCTTTGGCTGCTTATCATGCCTTTTATCCCCAGGGCAAACCTGCAAACAACCCAAACCCCCAGCCACGGGGGACTGGGTATATAAATTACCTTTAGTTGCACAGTGAAATGTTATGCAGCCACTTAAAAATCATTTGTACAAAATATTTAATGACCAATATAATTTTAGATTAAAAATGCAAACTACAAAATTTGTGGAATATAAAATATGACCCCACTGATGTTTTCTTAAACCTCAAATGATTTTCTTTTTTTTAAAAATATATTTTAATGATTTTTTTTACAGAGAGGAAGGGAAAGGGAGAGGGATAGCGAGTTAGAAACATCGATGAGAGAGAAACATCGATTCAGCTGCCTCTTGCACGGCCCCCATGGGGATGTGCCCGCAACCCAGGTACATGCCCTTGGCCGGAATCGAACCTGGGACCCTTGAGTCCACAGGCCGACGCTCTATCCGCTGAGCCAAACCAGCTAGGGCTCAAATGATTTTCAATTTGGGAAGTATTATCCATATTTTCAAAGAATGTATATGCAGTATAATCTTTACAATGAGAAACAGTTTTTAGTTAGCTCTGAGGAAGCACTAATCAAATCAAGTCACACCAAAGGCTTACATTTTCCTACTCTCGCTGCTGTCTTCGTAAGCTGCAGTAGAACAAGGTGTGGTATGAGTAATAATCCCAAATAACCTCTATTGTGACTGGATGGAGACTGAGTGGTTAGGAACAGGATCAGAGAGTAAATCTTCTCGGTTTTGTGGGCATTAAGGTCTCAACTACTCAACTCTGCTGCTGTAGCACAAAATGGGCATTGCTACATTTCAGTAAAACTACCAAACAGCCCCTAGTTAGAGAATAAACTCAAGAACTACAGGCCAGCCCTAACCAGTTTGGCTCAATGGATAGAGCATCGGCCTGTGGACTCAAGGGTCCCAGGTTCAATTCCGGTCGTGGGCATGTGCCTTGGTTGAGGGCACATACCCAGTGGGGAGTGTGCAAGAGGAGGCTGATCGATGTTTCTCTCTCATCGATGTTTCTGACTCTATCCCTCTCCCTTCCTCTCTGTAAAAAATCAATAAAGTATTAAAAAAAAAAAAAAAGAACTACAGGCCAATCTCAACTAATCAGAAACAAGCATGACAGAAAGGAAAAAGTGCGACCCACCCCTCCATCCCTCCAGGTTAGGTCTCAGGAGGCCAGAGCATGTTCCCAAAGGAATGATGCTTCAGACCACCCTGCTCCGTGCCAGTTTTCTGCATGAAGCTGGCTAGCTGATGATACTTCCGATCTCTAATCATGAAGGGATGCCCCTACCACCTGGATACACCAGAGGCAAGTGTGAGAGCTAACACTGCAGCAGAGTGTGGGACCAGCTCTAAGAGGCTGCAACACAGCGGTTCTCAGGCCTGGCCTAGCTACAGAGCAGACCATGCCCAGGAGGCCAAGGGTGAAAGCCAAATGCTAGAAATCTGATGGGCAGCTCACACAGCACATGAACATTCACAAGGTGAGGAAGGCCCCAGGGCAGTGGTGAGGGTGGTCAAGCCAGGAAAGGTAAAAGGGAGGCAGTGAGCTGCAGGTGGAGAGTCAGCTAGCCACCAAGGGCTCATTTTAGCCCAACTTAGTACTCAGAGGTAAACAAAGGAAACTATACACTTTTCAAAATCACTGGAAATCACAAAGTTTGAGATAAAGAAAAATGCTAAGGAGGAACGTCCCCTGCCACCTACCATGTGCATCATCATCTGGATAACAATGTCAGAGTACTGGTCGACATAGTTCTTGCACTGGGGACAGAGAAACACACTGTTAGTGAAATTACCGCGACAACACACCAAAAATCAGCATTTCCAACCCCAAAGTGGAGTCTTGTAAATGTCTGCTCTGGGAAAGTTTTATTAAGACGAAGGGGCAACGTGGTTCTTCTCTACCTAACAGGACAAGGTGTGCGAAAGGTACTTTGAAAAAGGCCCTTGGAGAGAAGGTCCTCCAGTCTCCTTTTTGCCCCAAACTTGCCCCAAAATCAAAGAGTAGCAACTTCTGAGTGCTGGGAACCAGAGATTACTTTTCAAATCCTTCCACATGTTCTTGGACAGAATTATTAAGTTGAAATACAGCAGAATCAAGTTATGATGATTTTCAACTTGCCTATTTTTATACACATCGAGGCCTCAGAGAATAGCTCTCGGAGAACAGGTTCTAACTGGAGAGCCTCCACAGGGAGAAAAGCGAGCGATATGACAGCCCTCCATACTGAGAAACCCATATGCAAAGATACTGCAATGAGGCTACGACTCCCAGGCTTACAAGAGAGCAAGTCATCAGAGAGGAGCCTCACCTCCAGAGCCAGCCACGGCCATCCAGAAAGGCTGCCCTGGACCCAGACCCACATTGTCATGACAACCAGCCCCTGCATCCGGTCCAGCAGAGGCTTTTTTCTTGCCAGGTAGTAACCTGGCATTTTGGTTTTACACACCAATCTCTTGAGTGTGGTTAATGTGAACAAGGTCCAAGAAATAAAGCCCCCTAAGGGGCTAATGAGTTTCTGAGCTCACAGGGCTAACGTTCACAGGTAAGGAAGGCACCCGGTGAACCTCCTACAAGCCAGCCGGGGGGCCTCCCACGGATGGCATCCTACTGGCTGCAGGGAGCACACAGCCAGGCTGTCAGAAACAGGGCTGTAAGTGGTTCCAGTGTTTTCTTACATACACGATTCTGGGAGAAAAAGAAATCTTCACCAAAGTAGTCTCCTTCCCCTAGACCAGAGGTTCTCAACCTTCTGGCCCTTTAGATACAGTTCCTCATGTTGTGACCCAACCATAAAATTATTTTCGTTGCTACTTCCTAACTGTAATGTTGCTGCTGTTATGAATTGTAATGTAAATATCTGATATGCAGGATGGTCTTAGGCGGCTCCTGTGAAAGGGTCGTTCAACCACCAAAGGGGTCGCGACCACAGGTTGAGAACCGCTGCCCTAGACTGTCCCACGAATTCTGTTACATATACAAAGGCAAATACCCAACACAGTATGTAAGTGCCTACCACCTGTTCCAGCTGCTTTCTAGTTAAAGGAAATGGGACTTGTCTGAACATCTTGTCCTCAGAGCTCCTAGGATGAACTTTATACATGGTGCCCCAGGAAGTGAAGTTCATGGGGTCTGCCCCTCCCGTCCCCAGAGCCCACAGAGAGACAAGGCTCACCATGTCGGCCATGCCAGGCCCCAAGAGGTCACACTTCTCCCGGGTATGTTCCACCAAGGCCTGCACAAAGGTGGAGTTGGTCCTCACGGAATTCTGGATGTCGGTCACCATCTGGACGCAGTCCTGGCAAACATCCCCACCAGCCTACAGAGACAGGGAGGGGAGGCTGTCAACACTGTGCGCTCCTGTAGTCACTAAGGGGATTCAAATTCCTAGGAAAAGTGCCTCCCGCGCTCGCCCCCTCAGCACTGGGTGTGACTCCCTGAGCAGTGAATGATGTGTTTTCACAGGCTCTAAAATTGTTGACAGTTTTAAAATCAAATGGGCGCTGATTTTAGTAAAATTTAATAGGAAGGGGGGAAATGTTTGCATGTTTAAAAACCCCATTTTTTTAATTTAGCTTAATGTAAATATCCAGGTTCTTCAGCAACTGCATGGCACAACCATTTCCAGGCTGACTGCTGCCAGAGCCCCTAGTTCAAGTAGCACACACTCCAATCCAACCCCAAGGGAGCCCCGAGGGAGCGCTGCCTTACCTTCGGCTGGGGCTCTTTGCGGGGGCCGCCCTGAGGGTAGAGGAGGAGGGGGATGTTGGCCATGAAGGGCGCCACCATCTCCGCCATGTCCAGTTCTGGGATCTTATTGGACTCGAGCTGCTTCTGGCGATTGAGCTCTGCCAGGTGCTTCTGAAGAGACTCGCAGAGACTGAGCGCGGAGCACACCTCCTCGGGCTGGCTCTGGTGGGGAAAGAAGTCCAGCTGGAAACCCTCTCCCCAGAGGAAAAGGAAAGAGTCCCCCTTCCTTCTCTTAGCTGGCCTCCCGCATGCACACCCAGTTCACAGGCATCTCAGACTCAACCGCCAACCCCTCCCCCTCCACCTCTATTTCAGCAATGGCCTAAGCACCTTTCTCCCTGCAGTTCAAGCCAGAAACCTGGAAGACATCCCCTCCAAAAACAAGTCTAGTCCATTCACCCTCTAAATAATATGCATCTGTCCACCTGCACTGCCCCCAGCACATCTGACGCCTGATGTTCTGCCAGCTTCCCCTCTTTCAGCTCCGATGGGTGGGATCGAGACCAAACTGCCTCAAAAAGGTACCTATAACCATGGCACCCCCTCCTGAAAGCCAGGGACTTCCTGCTGCACGTGGTCCCACAGTGGCCTCTCAGTTTTGTAAGCCCCTCCTCTTGTTAGGGTCTTTCCAAATTCCTTGCTCATCGATGAAAGCACCACGTCTGGCACATGGTTCACACACAGCAGGTACTTACTGAATCAACACTGAGCTTCCTTGTAGCTGAACCCAGTAAATTCCCTGACTTAACCCTTAGGATAAAAATCACAAATGAAATGAACTGCTTGCTCAAAAGATCCCACAGGAGTTATAAATCAGCACCTACAAATGTATGCCAGTTTAGCCCCTTCAGTAATCCTGTAAGTCCCCATTTCTGTGCCCTACCCAACCCTGAAAGTTACAGGCAGAGTGTTCTGCCGTGCCAGAGGCATTCTGGATGTTAGAACTGTAGTCAGGAGGCTGAGAAAGCCCACAGGTATGAATGGACTTGCCCTTTTAATCCCTCTCTCCTGGTCTGGCACTTCCCTGGACCCCAGCACTGCCTTGAAGGAAGACCTATTCCCCAGCACGTACCATCTGTCCTTTAATCATGTCCAGGATGACTGGGAGGTAGGTGTCCACCATCTCCTTGCATGAGGCCGACATGTCCGGCTTAGGAAGCCAGTCGCAGGTCTTCTCCAAGTACACGAGGATCTCTTGCTAGAGGACACAGGCAAGGGGCAGGTCAGCATGCACTTCTCTACAAATGGGCTGAGAGCAAGAGGCCCTCACAGCTCCCAGAAGAGTGACGACTGAAAGCAGCCGCCCTCAGGGAAGGGGACCTGGGAGCCGGCGAGTGGGAGCCGTGGCTCGTCACATCAATGGGGCAATCCTCCGACAGCAGTCTCATAGGCACAGGGAGCAGAGACAGCCAGAGGGACCCGAAGGTTAACAGCATGTGCCACCGAATCCCAATGGACTTGGCACTGAACACCTGGGGTCGGGGAGCAAGCTGGGGCCCACGGCCTGTCCTTGTGCAGCCTGTGGCTAAGGATGGTTTTTACATTTTTCAAAAATTGGGTGGGGTGGGCGCCGCAAGCGAAGAACTAGGACAGAAGCAGTACGTGGCCCACAGGACTCGATTATATCCTACCTGGGCCCAGATCATTCCTTGTTTCCTCGTTAGACACACCCCCACCCCACCCCCATCTCCTCCCAAGTCACAGCTTTTAAGCAACTGATCACGTGGCCACAACTCAGTCACACACACTGAGGGTCCCACCACTCAGTCACACACACGTGTGGCATTTACCTCAGTGGCATTCTCTTTCAACATGTTGTCAGCTGCGGTGATGACATCTTTGCACACATCACAGGGAAGGGATTTCTAAGAGGAAAACACGAGGGAGAGATCTGTATTTGTAGGACGTAACTCGCACCACACACAGCTGGAAACCCGAGGGACGTGACCATGGCCACATCTGACACACGCACAGCCTGGTTCCCAACCTAAACAGGAAGCACTCGGACGCCAGGGAGGAAGGATTAGGTGTGGCTGACCACAGTACTGCTTCTACCAGGCAGACACCCTTTTCTCGCACCCTCTACCCCTCAGCACCTTACCCAGTACGCACAATACAAGCCAAATTTCCTCTTACTGCTCACAACAGCTCTGTGAGGAAACAGGCGCAGAAAGGTGAAAATCAGAGCAGCAGGAACCAGAGAAAATCAGGAAGGCAAAGCGACATCACGGGCCAGTACCAGCACCAGAGTTACAGGGGCGGGCAGCGAAGCAAGCCCCAGCCAGACACTGTGTGTCCGCGCACCCACCCTGGCGCTGCTACCTGCACTCCGTCTGCCTTCATCTGCCTTGTCAGTGCTGCGTTTGCATGGAAGCTGTCACCACTCCAGAGCTTAGGGACAGGACAAGTCTTCTGACAAGCCTAGGCACCCAGGGCCTGCATGGCCCAGGACTCTGGGAAATCTGGCTGGTTCTCAAAGTTCTTGGGGAGCTCCCTATTTGATATCAACTACACTGAGTGGCCAGATTATTATGACCACCCCATCAGTACGTCGTTGGGCCACCTTTTGCCTTTAATACTGTGGCGATTCTTCTTGACATTGACTCCTCGAGATGTGGAAAGGTGATGCAAGGAATCTGACACCATGCCTGATGAATAGCACTGTCCAGGTTCTGTGAGATTTGATGGTTGTGGAACCAGCTGCCTGATGGCTCTTTTAACTTCGTCCCACGAATGCTCAATTGGATTGAGATTGGTGATTGTGGGGGCCACCTAAGCAAGGTAAAGTCTCCCTCATGTTCTTAAAACCACTCCTGCACAATACGAGCACCGTGGCATGGCGCACTGTCTTGTTGGAAGAAGCCATCTCCATTGGGATACGCCATCAACAGGATAGGATGGACTTGATCAGCAACAATACTTAGGTATGTTGTGCCATTCAGACGTTTATAATGATCTGGCCCTCTAGCAACGTCAGCGC
Organism: Myotis nattereri; assembly: GCF_964212035.1. Lineage (NCBI taxonomy): Eukaryota > Metazoa > Chordata > Mammalia > Chiroptera > Vespertilionidae > Myotis > Myotis nattereri. Next base: position 18,681,344 of record NC_138088.1, on the reverse strand, counting down.
AAAATTATAGCTAATTTGCCTACAAACGTCAGGTGGTCTTAATAATCTGGCCACTCAGTGTATTTTCAACCCAGGAAGAAGGAACTGGCATGTCTGGGTGAGACTGGGGAATACCTGTGAACTTAGCTGCATTCAGAGAAACCAACTGGAACCTTTGGACCTAGCCAGGCTAATCATGTGCATGGGGCCAGGCATCGTTCACGACACTGTCCATCAAGAGAGAAGGATCTAAAGTCCTCGCCTGACACAATTAAACTTGGAAAGTGAAAGCAGTATTAAAAACAAGATCAGAAGCAAATTAGAGACCAAATCTGAAAGTAACGGGCCATGAGGGCAGTTTTCCAGTGAATTCAGAAAATATTTCGTCAAGAGCGGTGTTAAATATTTTTCTCTGAGTTCTACGGGCCACTGACGAGTTTTAGAACTTGAACTTCACTCAGTCAAACCTGGCCTGCACCACAAGGTACATCCCAGAGAGAGCCAAGAGCACCTGCAAAGCTTGGTGCCTCCCTGGAAGGTTCGGGTCACATGAAGAACACACTTGAGGTTTGTCATCTGAGAGTATTCCCCCATGTGTGCTAAGAGCCCACATGACTATGCTATATTTAACATCCTTTGGATGAAAAAAGGTGGTTTGATTATAGCTGGAAATAAAATCTTAAATATCTACTAAAGTTCTAGGGTCTGAACCAGTGGCCCAAACAGAAAGCTATGACAGGCAGAGAAAGAATCTAACATCAAAAAGGTCTGAAAAGCTTATGAGCATCTCGATTCTGAGTGAGTGACCAAGAACGAAAGCCATCCTCGTGTGCCCAGTTCTGGAAATGGGGGCTGTGAACCTGCTGGTCCCTATCTGGGTGATGAGGTGGGTCCTGCACCGAGCCTAGAGCGCAGCAAGGAACACAGCGTGGGCATGGGAGGACCTCGTCCACCTCCATCACCACGGGACTGGGTGACCTGGGGGAAGGAAATCTGAACCTCTCCAGCCTCCACTCCCTCTGTGACAATGGTACACCACCTACAGGTCCTGCCTCCCTCGCAGGGTCACCGTGAGAGGCACACAAAATGAGGCAGGAGAAAGTGCTTTGCAAATGGCAGTGGTTACAGTCGCCACAAAGGGACGCAGCGCATCATTAAGGGCGCTCACCACTGTCGGCTTGTTCCAGACGGTCTGCAGGCAGTGCTTCACGGCCCCGCAGTCGGCTGCCGTCTTCACGTTCTGGCACCACACTGCTGAGCCTCTGGTGCATTCTTTCAGGCCCAGGACAGGGCTGGCTGCAGCTGAAAGGAAAACCATTAAAAAATAAGCAAATAAATAAATAAATAAAAGGAAAACCATGGTGAGGAGGTGGCTCGTTGCCCACACAGGTCCACCGCACTGGCTAACCCAGGGTTAAGGGTTACCTAGTCCTGGCATTTAGCTGGACGCCAGCTTGGCCCCTCGCCCAGCTACACGAAACGCCAACCAGAGGCCCCACACCCAGACAAGGAGTTGTGCTGTCATATAAGTCACAGGCTGGAAGGGACTAATATATCTGGTTCATTTTTTTCCTCTCAAACTATTTTTAAGCCATAACTAGGGAGTATCAGACCTTTTAGTCTTTATAACCTTAAATAAACATTTCATGATGCAATGAAAGAAATCACGAGACATGTAAATACAGATTTTTAACTTCTGTAGAATGAAAATCAGCCAAAGTGTTTGTTTTTAATCTATAGGGAAAAACACCAAGATTCAGATCCTTATTGCACAGAAAAATGATTCTTAATGTTCCAATAGAAAAAGCTCTTTACCAACCTAATTGCATGAGTTTTTGCTTTTGCACATAAACAAGTTTACTGGCAAAAAAGCAAGACCACATATCAAAGTGAACGTGTCCACTCAGAGCCAGGTGCACGGCGTTTCCTCTACTGGATAATGAGAAAAGGACGTGGGCAGGAGTCACATGCACAGAAATGGGATTAGGAAACAAAGGTTCAACATCACTAGAGAAGTGCAGATTGAAGGTGCCATATTTTTGCATCCTTATAACACTGACAGCAATGTAACGGGTTTTGTTTGTTTTCATTTATTGATTTGAGAGAGACAGAGAAGGAGAGAGAGGAGGAGGGAGGAAGGGAAAGAGAAACACTGATTTGTTGTCCCACTTATTTATGCATTCACTGGCTGTACCCTGACTGGGATCGAACCTACAACCTTGGTGTATTAAGACAATGCTTTAACCAACTGAACTACCTGGTCAGGGCCTAGTATTTCTTACTATACTAATACATTTCAAGAAAGGAAAAAATAACCCTCTTTGAAGGTGGGGGAGGGTGGGAGGGAGGTTATCAACCAAGGACCCGGTGTGCATGTATGCATGAACCATGGACACAGACAATGGGGCGGCGAGGGCCTGGGGCTGGAGGGGATCAATGGGGGAATAAAGGGAACATATGTAATACTTTCAACAATGAAGAATTATTTTTTTTTAAATTGTCCCAGGGAAGAAAAACAAAAAAGTCCCTCTTCAAAAAGTAATCCACTTCTGCTGGGTACAGGGGGACAAAGGATGTAAAAATGGGGGACATCTGTAATACTGTCAATGAAAACTAATTTTTTTTAAAGTAATCCACTTCTAGCCCTAGCTGGTTTTGCTCAGTGGATAGAGCATAGGCTGTAGACTGAAGGGTCCTGGGTTCGATTCCGGTCAAGAGCATATGCCCAGGTGCGGGCTCAATCCCCAGTGTGGGGCATGCAGGAGATAGCTGATCAATGATTCTCTCTCATCATTGATGTTTCTCTCTCCTCTCCCTCTCTGAAATCAATAAAAATATATTTTAAAAAATAAAAGTAATCCACATCTAGGTATACATGCAATTCAATAGGTACAATATGATATGCATAAATATAATTACTCAGTTTAATTTACAATACTAAAAAACATAGATGCAACTTAGACAAAAATAGAAAAACTAATGACATTCTTATTAAAATATTAAGTAGCTGTTAAATATAAAGATAATGTATAATAGAAAAATTCAAGAATATGATGTTACATGAATTATACAAAAATCAGAAAAGAATAACAAAGCAGGGTAGTTAGCTGAATTATTAAACTCCCAATGTTATGTTATGTATGTATAATTTTCAAAAAAATATTTTATAAACTACCTTAAGAGTTCCTATATTTAAGAGGCCTATGGTATCCTTGATTGTGAAACTGAAAATGGGAAAACCTCACTGGGAAACAACAGGTTACTCAGCTACATGGAGAGGGACCACTGTACAGGGGCAAACTCCAGCAGACAGCACCGTGGTTTCCTACCGTCAGAGAAGACAACTACAGCCACCTAAAAAATACATTTACCCCTCAGGAGTCACGCACAGGTCGCACGCCGAGAGGGCACGGGGATTCTAGACACACAGGTGCGCGCACACAGTACACAACACAGGTAGGTCAGCAGGTGCTCTCCCTTCAGGAGAGGGAGGGAAAGGACTGAAATGCTACTATTACTAGCTGTTCAACCAGAGCTGGTTCCACAAACCACTCACACACAGACTGTCACGGTTCCCGCATAAAGCTCAAGCCAAGTTATCTGCATTCACCCTTTCAGAGACCAGCAAATGCATTATTCATGTGCTGCCCGGGTTACAGCCTTCCCTGATCCTTGGGAGGCAAAATCACCACCACAACCAATTCACACACTCAACTAGCCACATTCCAAAAGCTGGTGGTTTGAAATTTGGTTTCCATGGGAAAACATGTGCCAGATTCAAGCAGTACTAAGCTCCCAGGAAAGCTGAGTGAGCCAGTGATGCAGTGGTGGACAGCAGATGTGACTTCCAAAGACGACCCAATGCACACTGACACACACAGAGATAACTGCGTGTCCTCAGGATCGGTAATGCGAGGCTGAAACACAAGCCTGGTGACACCAGTGAGCTACCTCAGGTGCTCATTTTGGGAGCCGATCTGAGGGAAGCAAATAGCATATCAGAATATGGGGGGACGCATCCCCAGGAAATTTATTTTTAATATATTTTTATAGAAAGGGAGAGGGAGAAATAGAAATATCAATGATGAGAGAGAATCATTGATCAGCTGCCTCCTGCCCCCCACTGGGGATCAAGCCTACAACCCAGGCATGTGCCCTGACCGGGAATCGAACTGTGATCTACTGATTCATAGGGTGACACTAAACCACTCAGCCACACTGGCCGGGTCCCAGAAAATTTATTTATACACAAAATCCTCACCAATTCAGGGGGCTCTCAGGCACCACAACCCCAGCTGTGCACTGGAAGCTCTGGAGACAAGCATGGTTGTTCTCCACAGAAGTGGGAAAACAACTGGGATGAAGTGGATTGCCAACTGCACTCACTGGGCCAAGTTCAGACCTTCCGGGCGGGACACTTAATTAAACAGATGTGCGCTCTTTGACCCCGCAGTGGGAAGGACAAACCCTAAAAGCAAAACAGACAAGCAGGGGGCCGCATACACAAAGCAGCAAAGACACTACCTGCCTAGGGGAGCTAGAGGTGGCTTCTTTGAAATAAGTTTGAACTGGCACCTAAAAGATGGAGACATCAAAGACTGGCTAAGTGGAGAGGACACAGGGGAAACTGCTGAGCATTCCCAGGCAGAGCAGTTCTCCTTGTCAAAGGGGAAGAGTTCTCCTGTGTCTTTTCAAGAGTGGGGCAAAGGGAAGTGGCAGGGGCCAGGCTGCAAACACAGACCTCGGGCACATGGGAAAGACATCATCTGGCACACTAAGCACGGAGTGATGAGTCCATCCTGTGGGAAATGACTTCAGTGTGTGTCTTCCCAGGCGGGCATGATGGGGCATGATCGGGCAGAAGACTGAAAAGAGATCGGAGATTCCGCTGACGGGGCTCCTAACTACAATGAGAGGTCATTCCAAAATGTCCAAGCCAGAATGGTGGCTGCAAGGGCTAACAGGCTAACAAAAAAATTCCAAAATACGGGAGCCGGGAAAATGAAACTCACAGGTTTCAACTGAAACATGAAGTCTCTTAGGCCAGTGGTTTTCAACCCGTGCGCCACAAGTTTTAAAACATGCAATGCCTAACGATTCAGCCAGGGGCACTGACCTCTTTTCCCTTAGATTGTCAAATTAAAAAGTGACAACAGCCAACACAACAATAGCCTTCCATGTGAATGCCCTGTCCTGAACCATAAATGTAAATAGACTTGCATCTTATTTGTCATGTCACGTAATAAGGATGGATCTGATTGGTTAATTCTTGGTACCAGAAATCCTTATGTACAACCATGAGTTCCTAATTTTTTTAAAAGTCACTTTGAAGCAAAAAGGGTAGCTAATTACTATTCTATTTTTTTGTAAATCAATCAAAATTAAACTTTTTTTTGTTAGATTGGCAAAAGTATATTTTTTGGTGTGCCACAGAATTTTAGTAATTAGCTTGTGTGTGCCATGAGATGAAAAAGGTTGAAAACTGCTGTCTTAGGCTTAGCAAGAACCAAAAAACAAGGATGGAGGTGGTCAGAAGCTGCGCTGCCCTAGCCAACGTGCGTGGAGGGCAGGGCACAGGCCACGGGAAAGGCAGAACACAGCTGCGTGCTTTGCTTCCGTGAAATGGCGTCAAGTACAGCGGTCGGGAAGGTGAAGGCACGTGACACCACTCCTGAGCTCCTTGGAAGACTGGAAGTGTTTAGCTGGGAGAATGTTCTGGAGGTACACAGTCACTTTCAAAGGTGTAGACACCTACTTACCACATGAGAGCAGATCTGTTCTGTGTGGTCTCAGACCCGACCTCAGAGCAATGAGCAATGAGCAGAGGTTAGGGAAGCAGACCACAGTGTAAGGTAAGGAACACACTTAACATCCTCAGGAATATAAAAAGGGAATAGCTTCCCCATTAAGTGATGAGCTCTCCAACAGCACAAGCAACCAAGCAAAACAAAATGCCCAACCCATGAGGAATTAATTCTGTGTAAGAGGGATCCTGAGTGGCGAGCGAGGCCAGAAGACCTCACAGGGGCTACAAGTCTTAATTCTTAAATAGCGAGGCAAAGGACATTTCCAGGATGAATACATACCAAATATATAAAAACTACCTAAACCGTGTTCTGCGGAGTAATTTCTCAAAACGCTGCCAGCTGAGGTTTCATCTCTTTCTCCCCCTCCCACATTCTGCCCCCAGACACCAACTTCCTTCTCTGGGGTAAGATGCTGAACTCTAAGAAAGTTCTTCGAATGTCTGCCTGACCCCTGGGGGCTTCTGATTAAATGTGTCCTGTTACAACATGCACATACTCCGTGAATCAAGCACTCTGCTTCTCAGCTGAAAGGCCTGGCACTTGGGCCCTCAGTGGCAAAACTCTGACAGGCTGAGCTGAGAGAAAGTAGCATTTCAGAGATCTGAAACCCTACAGCAAGTTTCGGGCTATTACGACGGACTTTTAAAAGACTTCACTCATATTTCCCGGGGGAAGGGGTGGGTGCTCTGTTCCCTTTTTACTCTCCAGGCCTAGAAGAAAATAAACCATTCATTCCACAGGCAGGTCACTTATCCAACACAGATTACAATGGAATTTTCCTGTATCGAGATGGCTGCCACAGCGGGCTAGCCACGTAGCCCAGGAGGAGGGCGAGTTCAGCAGGGCCGAGTGTTTTAGGTGCTCCTATGATGACTTCTTGTGAAAAGGAACTAAGCCTGGAGTCTCTAGAGTGAGACTCGTCAGGCGATTTACCCGCCTTCTTAATTAAATGTGGCACACTGAAAAGGACAAGGATCTGGCTCCCAGGCCTGCCCAAATGACCCCAAGCAATTCACTGCCCTTCTGAGCTTGTTTTTCTTCTGTGAAATGAAGATAAAGCCACTGGTGTCAGTGAACTGTGAGAATCAAGGTAAAATTACGCACTTTCAAGGACCAGAATACTATCCCTCCCCACTATTAAGCCCTGACCATCATCTCTCTGGTATTTTAAAATGCCATGATCATTATAATCATCACTATCATCATCTGTGGTAGCAACAGGCCCTTTCTCTGGCCCATTACCTTGCCCAGAATGAGTGCTCCACAGTCAGCTGAATCAGGGCTGCTCTACTTGTTTACACTTAATCAGGAATTAAGTGGCAGCTCAAGGACCTGGAGCGCTGCACTGTATCCCAGCAACCTCCGAAGTGGTTGGCACTAAATTCAAGACCCGGGAGTCACAGCCACACTTGTAATGAGCCCAAGAGTCGATACTGTGTACCTAGTTCAGGGGTGGGCAAACTTTTTGACTCGAGGGCCACAATGGGTTCTTAAACTGGACCGGAGGGCCGGAACAAAAGCATGGATGGAGTGTTTGTGTGAACTAATATAAATTCAAAGTAAACATCATTACATAAAAGGGTATGGTCTTTTTTTTGTTTTATTCATTTCAAATGGGCCGGATCCGGCCCACGGGCCGTAGTTTACCCACGGCTGACCTAGGTGCTTCACAAGAAGTCCCGTATGAGCAAGAATGAGAGGTGCCAGCAAGCATGATGGACCATGAAGAGGGGCGAGACCTCAAGGATGCAGAGTATGGAACTAGAAGAGGCTCCGAGTTCTTCTGGGCACAGAACCACCGGCCTCGTGCTGGACTGCCAGCTCCTAAACCCTATGACACATAGGAGCAGTTCTATCGTATTTAAGCCACTACTATTCTAGGTCTCTGTTGTCTGCAGGCAAACCTAAGCCTAACTAAATACCAGCTTGATCATCTACCTCATTCACCAGAAGAGTCTCCAAATGAGACTTGCCTCCAATGAGGCTATTTAAAAGCCTGTGTATATAATGTAATTACTAAAGATTTTTTGAAAAGCAACCTCACAATGAAGAAGACCTTTCCTAGAAGGTATATCTTATGCTCTATTTCCTAAGTCAGTCAGTCTTATTTTAGCCATACAACATGTTTTTCCTTTTACATATTTTAGGTAACACATACTAGATGCTGTTCAAGTCCAGCTACCAATGAAATAACAGAAAATGCATGCAGGCTCCCAGCACCAAGGAGCTGAGCAAATATTCCAAAGGCAGTGGATCTGCCCTCTGAGTAATGTATCACCATGGCAACAGGCACGTTGCTAGGAAACCAAGAGAGGCTAACCCCAGGAGGGACAGCAGCTACCTCAGGTCCCCTGCAGTCAGACATTTCAGATCCCCTAAGAGCAAGAGATAAAGCAACATCGGCTACCTGATCAGAGCTGGTGTCACAAGTACCTTCTACAGCAAAGAAGGTTTTGGAAAACATTCTGCAGAGGAGAACAGAAACACTGCCCATTTAATCATTCAGAATAGCACCCCTGCAGAGGCAGCCGCCTTGAACTGGAGAAAGTAAGGTCCAAATAGTCCTCTTATCACAAGAGAAATCCATGGCAATAGAGCTCTCGCTCAGCTAGGCTGCCGTCCCATCACCTCTGGCCCAGATAAGGTATTATTTCTGTTACTGAAGACAAAGGTTCTTTCTTCCCTGCTTCTCCTCACCCACTACCGCCTTGCTTTTTTTTAATTTTCCCCACAAGCCAGATCATTTTAAGACAAGAAATCTACATGGGGAAGGATACAGAGTCCTCAGGCAAATTACCTTGTGCAATAACTGAGACACTGAGGGATAAGAATGCAATCTTCTTATACTGTACAAGAGTCATATCAGGTGGCATAATTAATTTGGGAAAGAGAAAATCCTATTTGTTCATTCAAGAGTACTCCAGTCCAATATAAACTCCTGCTAGCCAAGCTCTTCTTCCAAAGTGTCATCCTATCAGGTGATGAACAGAGGTGAACTTAAATCACCTTAGATAAGATGCCACATGTGGACCATGAAGTGGCCCCTGGCAGTACTCACCAGGGTCAAGTGCACAGGTACAGGCAGGGGTCGAAGGCTAGACCCAGCCCAAGGTGCTGCTCGGGAGTTGATTCAGTGAGCCAGAAACTGGCACTGGCCCTACGTCATCCCTGCCAAATGGCTGGGTGGTCTCAACACTTGTAGAAGAAGAAAACCCTAAAAAAGATTTCATGCAAACCCCACTAAGGAAATTCAGTTACAGGCTTGCCCCACGTGATTGTTTATGAATTAAAGTTTCAGATACATGGGTGTCTACTATACATGTCACTTTTGACTTACATTCTGATGCAGTTGCTCTGGATTAAATCAATGTTAAGCAAAAAAAAAAAAAAAAAGGCACTTAGAACAATGCTGAATACACAATTAACTCAGTGTTAGGTATTACAATGCCTGTAGTTCCCACAGATCAGCTACACCAGTGGCTCTAAGTGTGGTGCAGAGAACCCTGAGGGTCCCAGAGGTCCTTCCAGGGGGTCCATGAGGTGAGAATTCTCATACCACTGAGAAGTTGCCCTTTTCCCTCGTTCACTCACAAATGAGGCATATGACAGTGACACTGCAACAGACTGAGAATCCAGCCAGGTGTTATCAAGATTGCAAAACTGTGAAGCAAGCCAATCTTCTCCCTAAATGTTTGTGTCTTATGAAAACTTATTTCATAAAAATCACATTAAATGTAATGGGTTCATCATTATTTCTAAAGGGTTTTATAAAATTTTGTCAGCTTAATCTGTAAGATGGTAAATATCGATAGATACAGCCCCACAAACAAAAGGTCTCTGAGGTCCCTCAGTAACTTATGAGTATCTAAGCCTCCTGAAAATGAAGCATGTGAGAACCACCGAGTTAACATTCATAAACAACCAACTTCTGGAACAAAAAGGTGGGAAACAGCTTCCTCAATTTACAGCAGGTTCCTCTTTCAGATTCATCTCAAATCAAAGCCACCAGGGGTATGTAAATCATGTTATACACCTGTGTCCCTACCACCCACTAAAACCCCCTGCACAGTTTTGGGGGTCCTTCTAACCTGAACTATTGTAACCATCAGAACTTCGCTTGAGCCCAAAGTCACCTCTGATCTGTCAACTCCTAAACACAATCTCTTAAAATTCATGTCAGTAAATAAAAGAAAATGCTTTACTTAATTGTGATAAAGACTTAGCATGCCATAACCAGTTTTGCTCAGTGGATAGAGCATCGGCTGCGGACTGAAAGGTCCCAGGTTCGATTCCGGTCATGGGCATGTACCTTGGTTGCGGGCACATCCCCAGTAGGAGGTGTGCAGTGCATATAAGCATAACCAATGGACATAAGACACTGGGGGGTAGGGGAGGCCAGGGGAATGTCAAGGGCGGGGGGGGGGGGAAAGGGCACATATGTAATACCCTTTTGTAATACTTTAAGCAATAAAATAAATAAAATAAAATGAAACAAAAAAAAGGGAGGTGTGCAGGAGGTGGCTGATCGGTTTCTCTCTTATCGATGTTTCTAACTCTCTATCTCTCTCCCTTCCTCTCTGTAAAAAACCAATTATATATATTTTTTAAAAAAAGCTGGAAACCAAGATGGGGGCATAGGTAAACACCGGAGTTTGCTGCCTCACACAACCACTTCAAAAATACAACTAAAAGACGGAACAGACATCATTCAGAACCACAGGAAGGCTGGCTGAGTGGAAATTCTACAACTAAAAGGAAAGAGAAAAGCATACCGAGACTCAGAGGACGCGCAGTGGGGAAGTAAAATACTAAGGTGCGGAGGTGCATGCGGAGCGGGCTGGCGGCTGAGGGCGTGGTTGTCTTTTTCAATCGGGAGGGAGTCTCAGGCCCTGAGCTCCAGTTCCGGGCGAGTCTCTGGGGACCCAGACTCATACGGGAGAAGCAGGACTGTCTGGCATCGGTCAGAACTCAAGGGCAGTTTTCTCTCCAAGGGGCTTGCAGCAATTACTGGGACACTGAGAAGCAGAGCCTCTGAGGGCAGGACTGAGAGCAGCCATAACTGCTAGTGCCACCCTGTTGATCCCGTGGGACTCGCCCTGCCCAAGCCCTGCACAGAGGCTTTTGCTGGGTAGCCTCAGGCAAAGGCTAGATTAGCACCTCCCTAGAGATCCAGGAGCAAGTGTGCCCAGTGGTCAGAGTGGGACCATCCAGTTTGCAGCTCCTCAGACCTTGAAAGGACACACTCAGGGGACAGACCCAGTGAGCACCAAAGGCACATTGAAGCAAGTCTTGCCCCGGAGGGGTGTCTCCAGCACAGAAGTTCTCCCACTGCAGACACAGCCGATTCTCACAGCCAACTGGCCTGGAGGTCATTCCCTCCCAGTGTTAACTACAACAATCAAGGCTTAACTACAAAACAGTGCACAAAGCCCACAAGGGGATGCACCGAGTGTCCTTCTCAGGTAATTGGGGAGGCTGAACCACTGGGCCCTAGAGGACACTTAGCACAGAAAACCACTTTATCAACACAGGGAAGCATAAAAAATGCGAGACAAAGAAACAGGACACAAATGACAGAAATGGAGGAAAGCAAACTAATGGATATAGAGTTCAAAACCACACTTTTAAGGTTTTTCAAGAACTTTCTAGAAGCCACCGATAAATTTAGTAAGACCCTCGAAAAGACTGGTGAGACAGCCGATAAATGTAGTGAGATCCTCAAGAAATCTAGTCAGACCCTCGATGTTGTGATAAAGGACCAACTGGAAATTAAGCATACACTGACTGAAATAGAGGATATTATACAGACTCCCAATAGCAGACTAGAGGATTGCAAGAATCAAGTCAACAATTTGAAATACGAAGAAGCAAAAAACACCCAACCAAAAGAGCAAAAAGAAAAAAGAATCCAAAAATACGAAGATAGTGTAAGGAGCCTCTGGAACAGCTTCAAGCGTACCAACATCCGAATTATAGGGGTGCCAGAAGAAGAGAGAGAGCAAGATATTGAAAACCTATTTGAAGAAATAATGACAGAAAACTTCCCCTACCTGGTGAAAGAAATAGACTTACAAGTCCAGGAAGCGCAGAGAACCCCAAACAAAAGGAATCCGAAGAGGACCACACCAAGACACATCATAATTAAAATGCCAAGAGCAAAAGACAAAGAGAGACTCTTAAAAGCAGCAAGAGAAAGACAGTCAGTTACCTACAAGGGAATACCCAGACGACTGTCAGCTGATGTTCTCAACAGAAACTTTGCAGGCCAGAAGGGAGTGGTAAGAAATAGTCAAAGTGATGAATGCCAAGAACCTACAACCAAAATTACTTTATCGAGCAAAGCAATCATTCAGAATTGAAGATCAGATAAAGAGCTTCACAGATAAGAAAAAGCTAAAGGGGTTCATCACCACCAAACCAGTATTATATGAAATGCTGAAAGGTCTCCTTTAAGAAGAGGAAGAAGAAAAAGGTAAAGATACAAATTATGAACAACAAATACACATCTATCAACAAGTGAATCTAAAAATCAAGTGAATAAATAATCTGATGAACAGAATAAACTGGTGATTATAATAGAATCAGGGGCATAGAAAGGGAATGGACTGACTATTCTTGGGGGAAAGGGGTGTAGGGGATGCGGGAAGAGACTGGACAAAAATCGTGCGCCTATGGATGAGGACAGTGGGTGGGGAGTGAGGGTGGAGGGTGGGGTGGAAACTGGGTAGAGGGGAGTTATAGGGGGGAGGGGGGAGAGGAACAAATGTAATAATCTGAACAATAAAGATTTAATTTAAAAAAAGCTTAGCACTATTAACATTTAAGTGTCGTGCACACCAACCCACCAGCACTTCCTGAGTTGACGTCTACGTGGCTACCCCTCACACCACGGTCAGCAATACTGAGCTCTCGGTGCCGAGCACGGCCGTGCATGCTGCAGATACAGCAAGGGATCAAGACAGCAAATAAAGGTACCACAATGCCAGGCAGTGGTGAGTGCTCTGAGGAGAAATGAAGCCAAGCCAGAGAAGAGCAAGACTAGGGCAGGATGGCATGGCCACTGCCGACAGAGCAGGGGGGAGTCCGACTAGGCAACATCTGAGCAGAGACCTGAGAGGAGGGAGCACACCGCCTGGCTTATCTCAGACAGGTAGAGAACAGAATGCAATGGTTCTGAGCAGCAATAAGGTGCAAGGGGGCTGGACAGCAGCCCTGACCGGACGGGAGGGAGAAGACAGCTTTGAGAGGCAGCCAAGGGCCAGATGTCATGTGACCTTGCAAACAAACTTCAAGTTGTTAACAGGAAGCTACGTAGCTACACAGGAGAGCATGCCATCACACTGCTGAAGGGTAAGTGACATTCGTAAGACTGGCCAAAAGAACTCTCTATAGCATTTCCTTCTATCTTATTTATGAAGTTTCGGCCTACAATGTAAATTATTTCTTTTCAAAAGCAGTTATCTATCCAAATATGGCCAGAACTCAATTTAAAATTTGGAAGTGCCATTAGAATTCAACTCACTTAGGGCTGGCTAATTGACACATCTATACAATGAAATACTCTGCAGCTACATTTTAAACAGCTGGAGGCAGGAGATTAAGACAATATGTCACTAAGTGCAATGTGGTAATCTGGGTTGGACACTGCAACAGAAACATGCAATTAGTGAGAAAATAGATAAATTCCAAATAAAGCTTGCAGTCCTGGTAACATACTGTCCTGATGGTAATTTCTTCTGACAAATGTACAGTGGTTCTATAAGATGTGCACACTAGGGGAAGCTGGGTGAAGGGTACATAGGAACTCATTGTGCTATCTTGGTAACTTCTCAGTAAATCTCAAATTATTCCAAAATTTGAAGTTTTGTGTTTTTTTTAAAAGAGGAAGTAATAGGATCTATCTGGATTATCATGAAATGACCTCTAAGGATAAATAAAAGCAGAAATGCAAATGAAAACCACCATTTTACTCTTCAAATTGGCAAAATTTAAAGTTTGATGTCAAGTATTAATGATTCAAGTAAAAATGCATATTTTGTGGGAATATAAGTTGCCAAAGTCATTTTAGAGAGTAATTCAGCAATTTCTAGTTAAGGTGAAATATGTACAATCCACAGCTAAGCAATTCTGTTCCTAGGTATATCCTCCAAAGAGGATGAACCTCACCAGCCAAGAAAATACTAACATATACAATATTTGTAATTTTTTTTACATATTTGTAATATATTTTTATTTATTTCAGAGGAAGGAGAAGGAGATAGAAACATCAATGATGAGAGAGAATCACTGACTGGCTGCCTCCTGCACGCCCCACATTGGGGATTGAGCCTGCAACCTGGGCATGTGCCCTGACCTCCTGATTCATGGGTCTACGCTCAATCACTGAGAGGGCAGGCTGAAAATGTTTTTAAATGATGAAGGTTACATTGTATCTATGAAAGTATAAGACCTGCAGGAGGCAGCCCATCAATGATTCTCTCTCATCACTGATGTTTCTACCTCTTTTTCCCTCTCCTTTCCTCTCTGAAATCAGTTAAAAGAAAAAAAAAAAAAAAGACCTGCAGGAGGATGATAAACATCAAGTCCAGGAGGGTGGTTATCTCTGGAGGGAGGTGGGGCAGAGGGAGGGTGGTGGCTAAACAGACTTAGCCTAGGAAAGGCCTAGAATCTGAGAATTCAGGTTACCAGGAACCAGCCCTGATCTGCTGGGCTGCTCTCCCACCTCCCTCTTAACTGCTGACTACCTACCCTGGTTTGTTTTCCTGGCCCAGTAATTACGTCCAGCATACATATTTATGCCAATTTAATTTTGTTTTATTAAACCTAAAACAATCTTTGAAATGCAAGACAGCAGGAGATACTACAAAACCAAGGGCAGAGAAGGGTCCCTGTGGGGGTGGGCCAGGGACATGGACAAACACAATACTGTTTTTACTCCTGGGACAGCAGCACACCTTATAGCATTCACTACCTAAGCCCCGTCATACAGTGATTTATTAAAGCCTCGCTGCATCCCCATTAGACAGGAATGATTATTACAGGTAGGGAAGCAGTTTAAGTAGCCTGTCCCAGAGTACACAGCTGTCAGCAATGTGATAGTTTAACTTCTATTCCACAGTATCATCTCAGTCTCAGCATAACAAATTACAAATTCCACAAGAACCATGAAATTTGGAGAGATTATTTTTCAGTGCACAGGCCATTACACAAGGCATAATTCGGATTATTTTCTGGAACTTCATGAACAAAAAGTAAAGCAGTTAGTACTTCTGCAACAGTTAAATTCTTCACCCTAAACACTATATTTATCGTTTTAAAATTTTTTTTTAAGGCAAGGTAATTAGCATTCTCTTCTGATTTAAAGAAAATCTAGCCCAGCCAGTGTGGCTAAGTGGTTGAGCATCGACCCATACACCAAGAAGTTGCTGGTTCAATTCCCCATCAGGGCACATGCCCAGGTTTCCCACTCGATCTCCAGTAGGGGGCGTGCAGGAGGCAGCCGATCAATGTCTCCCTCTCATCGATGTTTCTATCTCTCCCTCTCCCTTCCTCTCGCTTTAAAGTCAATTTAAAAAAAGAAAAAAAAAAATCTAGACCTTCCTTTTTGGTGGCAGAGCCAAATAGAACCCAGAGAGCAAGGCTCAGAGCCTGACGTCTGTAATCTAGAATGCCCAAGGCAAAAGACTGCCTCCAAAAGCCATGGCTCAGGAGAGGCTTGTTTTAGCCTGGAGAGCTTCCCATGCCTTATTAGGTGGTTACCCACACCACCCCCCACCGCCCCCTACTACCCCCCTACCCCCCCCCCAACAACACCCTGTTCGCCCTTCCTCTTCCCCATTGTCAAGTTCCGGCTTGGCATTCCATAGTTTCGAATAGGAAGAAAATGGAGGAGCAAGTTCAAGTTCTCCTTTCCCTAATCTAGAAAAACCCAGATGACTCAATCCAATATACCCTTCAACTCTCACAGGAGGGACAGGACACAGCTTGTCAAATGTAATTCAAGCACTTACCAAATCCTTGCTTGGTTGATACAAATAAACCCTCATGAATTACATTTTCTGAGTAAAACTGATCACTGATTGAAAATTGATAAACAGGGTGTTTATCCAAAATTCCTGGCAGGTGAGAACTGGAATTCTGTGGATATTCAGCAGACCATGACATAAATTCATGTCTTGCATCATAAACAGCAGCAGCTATCAAATGAATATATGCAGGGTGTCCCCCAAAAATGTACAAACATACTTTGAATTATAAAGGCAGTGTTTATTAACACTGCCTTTTCAAAATTGAGCTATCAGCTGTTAAAGTGTGTACACATTTTTTTGGACACCGTTTTTTTGTTCACAATACACCTAGCATCCCTACAGAGCCTCCGTGCGTGTGCTGGGCGAACACCATTCAGCTGGCTAGCCATCCACAGGTGACAGAAGCAGGGCAGCTTGGCTTTGAGGGCATGTACCACACCATACCACATGCTTTTACACGTCATCTCATTAACACTTTTCCACACGAGGAATCACCCAACAATATGGCCTTACTATAAGATTCCTTTATAAGAAGCTCAAAAAGAGCAGCTGAGTTTTTACATCTCCGGTGCTAACAAAGTTGTCTCCTTTGGGGCAAGTAAACAGGGTAGTGCATGGAAAGTCCTAGGGGTTCTGGATGCTGCTCCCGCTCTATTCCTTGACCCTGGGTGCTGCTTATGGTAGGTATGTTCACCCAGTGGCAATTCACCAAGTAATACACTTAAAATGTGTATGTGTCCTGAGGGCAAATGACAACCCAGTATGTTTGTAAAAAGTTAAGAGATCAGTATTGATGGAAGGCTAGGAAAAGAGCAAGCAGTCGGAGGCCTGGGTTCTGATCCTGACTTCGGTGAGTGGCCTATGACTTGGGAGAGTTACATCTGAGGCCTCAGTGTCTTCATTCCTTACAGATACTCCCCTATTCTCTCCACATATCATCACTTCCCTTTATTTTCCAGGTAGGGAAAAGGAGGGGCAACTAGAGGGGTAGAAAAGCAACTCAAAAGCAAACGTCTCCACCACGAGGACATTATTAAAACACAACCTATAAAGCTTGTCCAGATGCAGAATGATACTGCTCCATACAGCAGCGCCATGTTGGAACCACAAGTTCTAAGCACCTCCGGGGAGCAGGTGGCGGCCGAAGCCACGATGCTCCTTCACTAACAGTATCAATATTTATTAGAAACTTTAGAAATACATTTCCAGAAAAGTAGGACCAGAGCTGTCAAGGCAAGTCAGTGTTTATTAAAATGCATCCATACACTGTGTCAGCATGACCTTGGCATGACCCTAACGGCGGGGCAGCATGGTTAGCGCAAGGCCATTACAGCACACTCCCATGTACCCAAGTGTGCTGGGAAGCAGGCCTCCTGGCTTAGTTAATATTCTGGTTAACCATCTTCCCATATAAACCAGAGGAGAATTTTACATTTCCAAAGAATCAATTCAGATCCTTCTGGGCGATCTGAGTGATTCAGACCTCTTAAAGGTCTTGTGAGGAGTGACTCACTGCCTAAGAACAATTGTTTAATGAGGAGGGTGGGGGGGAGATGCTGGGGAGGGGGAATTTTTCAATCAGTATAGAAAATTTAGAGACTAGCATTTGTTTATTACACCAACCATTAAAATAAGCAGTACCAACCCCAGTGAGAAATAAATTTTCTTCAGGGACTATAAAACCAAAAACCTTTACAAGCAGCTCACCTTTCATCCTCTACAAGTAAAACAAGTTTAAGAGCTTGGTTCAAGGTTAAGTACACATTCTTGTGAGTTGCTGCAAGCGAACATGAGGAAAAAACATCTTCAACCTACTTCATCTAAAAGTATTTTTCTTAATTCTTTGGTTACTGTTTATTGAAACTTGGATGGCTACATGATACTTAAAATGGAGGCTAGACCCTAAATCACATAGTTAATAAAGAGAAATGTAGGCTGGTCCTAAAGATCAGGTTTATTTCCCTCAGTAGGCTATTATCTGAAAAGACCCAAATGTGTTTGTAACTTAAAAGTCAATGTTATATAAATTAAAATCTGGCTCCTTAACTATCCACTTATAAACTGAAATCTGGTTCTGTCACTATCGAACTACAGAAACTTGATTACGTAACCCAATCTCACTCCTTTCCCTTTACCGTGATGACTTAAACGGGGTTAAGAGGTGAGGGCAAGAATTAGGGGGAAGGGAAGGTCACGGCGACCTGGGGAGGGCACTAGGGTCCCTTCTAATTCCAGGAAGGCGGTGCAGCTGGTACCAGGCGCTGCCTGCGGAGCCTGTAATGACCGTAACCACCAGCACCATTTCAGGGCAATAAACGGGTGTACGAACACTCATGTGCTCAACTTCTCCCATACTTACGTTTTCCCCAAATGTAGGCCACTGCTAAAACCGGCCAATGGCTGTGCAAAGACATTTTAAAGCATGTGGAGCGAGGGCTCCGTTGCAAAATCATCCGGATCGTAAAAACCCCGTAATCACCTTCAAGATGTAGGGTCAAGAATATATATGTGTGTGTGTGCAACGACAAACATCAACACAAGATGGTAGAGTGGGCTCCCATGCCTCCTGCAACTTCAATACTCTAAAAACCGGGGCAGCTGGGGCCCAGGGCCAGTGTGTCCGACTGGATGGGGCTCCATTCCACCTCAATCACGTGCGCCCAGCGCGAGCACAACACGGCTGCGGCCGCGGGAGGGCTCACCCCCACGGCTGGAAGGGCAGCCTGGGGGGAGGGCCGGGCCGCCCCAGCCGCCGACTGGAGCCCTGAAGGAGATGCCGCCCGCCTCACCCCCGCCTCCCGGCCCCAGGCCCTAAGCGGCCGGCCCGGGGCTCCTTCGCCGCCGGCCTCCCAGCCAACTCCCGCAGCCCCTCGCCGCGCAGCAGGTACCGGCGCGGCGCACACGCCTGCGCAGTGCGCGTCCCTCGCCAAGCCCAGAGGGGACCCGAGAGGCCAGGCCCGCACAGCCGCTCCGGGGCGCGAGCCCACGTCCCGCTGGGGACACCCTCCCAGGCGGGGGTCCCGGGACTTACCCGCGCCCAGGAGGCCGGCTAGAAGAAAGAGAGCGTACATGGCGACGCCGGAGTCCGCAGTCTGCAATGCAGGGCGTCAGCTGATCTCGGGGATATAAACCTGCCCAGCCCCGACGCCGCCTACCGCGCATGCGCCAGCTCCGCCCCGCCCCGCCCCGCCGGCGCCCGCCCAGCCCTCCCGCAGCCTG
This sequence comes from Myotis nattereri, assembly GCF_964212035.1. Taxonomy (NCBI): domain Eukaryota; kingdom Metazoa; phylum Chordata; class Mammalia; order Chiroptera; family Vespertilionidae; genus Myotis; species Myotis nattereri. The sequence continues at coordinate 18,662,311 of NC_138088.1, read as the reverse complement.
ACTCAGCGCCTCGCAAGGCGCCTGCGCGAAGGGAAGGCGGGGAGGAGGGAGAGGACGGGAGGGGAAAGGGGTCGAAGAACGTGGTGGAAAGAAGGGAGGGGTAGTCAAAATGAAAACTAATAACTGAATAAGTCAATGTGTGGGATTATATATATAATATATTTTTATTGATTTCAGAGAAGGAGGGAGCGGGGAGAGATAGAAACATCAATAATGAGAATCATTGATGGGCTGCCTCCTGCACGCCCACACTGGGGAACTGAACCCGCAACCTGGGTATACAACCTGACCTCGAATCCAACCATGACCTCCTGGTTCATAGGTTGACACGCAACCACTGAACCACACTGGCTGGGCAATATATAAAATATATTTTAAACCTCACATTTTTTCTGTGTGTTGCCATTTTTTATTACTCATACCATTTTTCAGATGATAATCTATACTCAAAAAAATTAACCAACTTTAAGTTCTCACAGTCAGAATTCAAACTCACCACTCAACCCACACTGTCTCCTACAGGTGATGTTTACAGTATTTACTTGGGGGTTTGGGGGGCAGTGTGTGACTTCATTCCGGGCCCTGTTTTCCCTGTTAATATTTCATATTTACAATCACTTTTCTTTTTTCTTTTCTTTTTATTTTTATTTTTTTATTTCTTAAAGTATTACAAAGGGTATTACATATGTCTCCTTTTTTCCCCCACCCTTGACAATCCCCTGGCCCTCCCCAGTGTCTTATGTCCATTGGTTATGCTTATATACATGCATACAAGTCCTTCAGTTGATCTCTTACCCCACCCCCTTCTGCCCCCCTACCCTCCCCGGCCTTCCCACTGCAGTTTGACAGTCTGTTTGAGGCAGCTCTGCCTCTGTATCTATTTTTGTTCATAGGTTTATAATGGTCTTTATTATCCATGAATGAGTGAGATCATGTGGTATTTTTCCTTCATTGACTGGCTTATTTCACTTAGCATAATGCTCTCCAGTTCCATCCATGCCGTTGCAATACAATCACTTTTCTTTCCCATGTCCCAGACAGGTTTTTCAGTATTGTACACTCCTCCCCAAGGTCCTGCCGTGGTTTGTCCGTGGACTTGGAGGGAGTGGAGGAAAGGGATTGAAGAGTAAAATGGAGAATAGAAAGTGCCTCAGCCCTTGGAAAAGGGAACAGGAAGTGAAGCCTGAATTTGAGAACCCAGCTCAGAGTGGGCCAGGGGCCTTGTTGGAGAAGGAAGATGCCCACCCTGCCCAGGCCTCAATCCTCATCTTATTCCAGAAAAGAAGACCTGGGTGACCTACAGGAAATGACTCACCTTCTACTATGGCTGACCTTGTCTGGTTGTGAACAGCGGGATGGCACCACCACCACCACTGCACCCCCCTCCCCCCAGGGACAAGTACCTACCAGCCCGAGGGAAGAAGGAAAGGAGGGAAACATCACCTATTAGGGGAATCCTTAACGGTCAAGTAGTCCCATTCCATCCATGTGCCAGAGGGGGAACAGGCCAGAAAGGGGAAGACATCTATCAAGGTCACCACTGACCTGGTCAGGGCAAACCCAAGGGTTCCAGCCCCCTCCCACCATCTGCACCTCTCCTAGGAACAGCACACAGACAGAGGCCTCGGAGCCTGTGGTTCCCCGTCCTCACCACCCCCACATGGCAGCTCTTACTTCCCACTGGGGAGTCGGATGGGGAAGTAAGCATCACAGTGGGCGATGTGAAAGGACTGAGTAAGTTGGCACAAGACTTAGTCTCGACTGGATACCTCACCGGTTGGCTCAGTGGCCCGATGGTGACCTCATGGCTGCCCCATCTGCAGGCTCCTGAATCATGGGGCAGACCACCCCAATGGTAAGATAAACGCAAGGGAGATGGGGCTCTAGGATACCGCTCCTTCCCTCAGCTCCTTGCCAAAGGAGCAGGCAAAGCATCCTGTGTTCTGTGCGAGGTCATAAGACTCCAAGCCGAAAGGAGGCTTAGAGACCTTCAGATCCCCTGCTCGCACTTCGGTGGAGTTACTGAGCTGGCACTTTGGTGGAGTGACAGAGCCTGAACCGACCACGACTCCTTTTTAACACCTCCTAACTGGAGGGTGTGTCCATGTTTCTAAGATGAACTTTTGCTGCCTTTCATTTGCACACCTGGAACACAACAGTAATATGTTCCTTCATCCACCTCCTTCCCTATAAGGACATAATTTTAGTAAAGAATATAAAAGTGAGCCCTGGTTGGTGTTCCTCAGCGGTTAGAGCGGTTAGAGCGTCAGCCCGCCCAGTCAAGGGCATGTACCTGGGTTGCAGATTCGACCCCAGCCTCGGTTGCAACCAATTGATATGTCTTTCTCATATCACTATTTCTCTCTCTTCTCCGCTCCCCGCCCCCCATCCCCACCTTCCACTCTCTCTAAAAATCTATGGAAAAAATATCCTCAGGTAAGGATTAACAACAAGAAAAAAAAAGAATATATAAGTGAAAGACAACAGTAAGAGGACTATATAACTTTTTACCAAGTTAGTGGTTTAAATCCTCTTAAAACACCTTCCTAACCACCTGTGCATAGGAAACGAGCCCTGAAGCTATTCGGACCCTTTGAGCCTAGCATACCACTCCTAGTTCTACACCCCCAAAGGAAATGACCCGGAGCTCAGAAGTCTTTTATCCAAAGTGTTCCCAGAAGGGCCCTTTATAGCAACGGAAACTGGGAAGATCCCTAATGCTGAACATTGATGGGCTCAGAAAACCCGCCTGGACTAAACAATCTACTCCAAGCAGCTCTGCAGCGAGAGGTGGGTGCATTAAGCGCTGGTGTGCAGCAGGCCTGTGAGGAAAGTGGGTTCCAAGGAGCAGACAGAGCAAGGCCCAAGGCGCATCGTCTAGGCCAGTGATGGCGAACCTTTTGAGCTCGGCGTGCCAGCATTTTGAAAAACCCTACCTTAACTCTGGTGCCGTGTCACATATAGAAATTTTTTCATATTTGCAACCATAGTAAAACAGAGATTTATATTTTTGATATTTCTTTTATATATTTAAATGCCATTTAACAAAGAAAAATCAACCAAAAAAATGAGTTTGTATGTCACTTCTGACACGCGTGACATAGGTTCGCCATCACTGGTCTAGGCCAAGCCTTGCCTGCCACTGACTTCCCAGAGGGGCCGGCGGAGCTGGGGAGGGAGCTGCAGGATCCTCCAGGCCAGGCAGGCGCCCAGGGAGCCAGGCCCTCCTGCCTGTCTCTCGGAGGGAGGCTGCTGGGTATCCGTGAGGGAGGAACAGAGAACTGGCAGTGGGCGAGCCTGCTGACATTGAGTCAACTGTCTTTGCCTTGTTTCACTCATCACAATGTCCACACGTTACTTTGTACCTTTTAAAGAGAAAATTATAGGAAAACTTATGAAAGAAACGAAAACCCCCTTTTTCTCCTCCTGTGAGCTCAAGTTTTCAGGGAACCGAAAAGATGACTTTTCACCAGAAATGTGAGCCATCCTGGGAATGCCGGCAGAGTTCCTGAGGGCTCTCCAGTTCGGGCCCCAGTTCCTCCTGAGGCCCCACGTCTGGTGCCTGGCGGCTCTTGAAACCCCCACCTGCGGGCACACCCTCCTGGGTGCACACCCACTCAGATCTCCTTCCTCCTGAGGTGGCCTGGATCCCCATGAGACTGTAATCAGGGGAGCAATGGGCAGTGGCTGCTGGTCCCGGGCTCGCCCCTGAACCTGTCTCCAAGGCAGGTTCTTTTCTCTGACTTTACAGGGAGCTGACAACGGCCCATCCTGGGCTCGCTCCTGCTGCTTCTTCTAGCCCAGGCCCTTCCTTGTTTCACTGCCCCCAGCTTTAATAAACATCCTCCCAAAATCAAAATAATAATAATAGTAGTTCCTCTGTGGACTGCAGAGGGCTTCCATCTGTTTCTACAACAAAACAGTTGTTGGCCAAGACTGCTAATACTACTGAGGCCTCCGATTTGAGAGCCCAGACTACCCGCTTGGCCCCAAAGCCCCACTCTGGCTCCTCACACGCTGGCTCCTCCACCCTAGAACTTCATGCTGCCCTGGAAGGGCGACCCCCAGCCCCACAATGTCTCAAAAACAAGCTCAGGCTCTTCCCTCTGCAGCATCTCCCTCATCAAGATCTCTGGCCTCTAGGCTCTCCTGCCTGCATCTGCCTTTCTGCCTTGTCTGGACTCCTCCGGCAACCACTCAACTTCAGTCACCCAACCTGCCAATTCCCAGCCTCTGATTCCTTCTGTTCTAGCCCACCTGCCCTGGGCTGCTGGAGAATCACCCATCTCAGCCAGCCTCCCCAAGCCCTATGTGCTGCTCAGCACCTATTGAACCCTCCCATGCGGCTTAGTCTGCTATTGCCTCTTAATACCCTTCACCTCTTTTTCCCTGATCTTGATAGTTGATCATCAAGCCCTTATTTCTGGCTCAGCACATGGACTACATTTCCCAACCTCCCTTGCAGCCACAGGACTTCCTTCATTTTGGCCAATGAGACAAAAGAACAAGTTTCCATTTTGTGACCTAGATACTGTTCTTAAAAGGAAGAGACACCTCCAATGCAACTAGCTCACATCTGGTACTGCCAGGACACTGGCGCAGTGCTGGAGGACTGCCCTGGAAGGTCCCAGCTGGGCCAGGCTGTTGTCTGGAAGGGTTGGGTGGTCCAGGGAATGAGCAAGTACGGGGGTGGGCATCGGTGAGTCGGCTGCTATTTACCAGCTGGTATAGAAGAATTTAAATATTTTACTACTGATACAACTCTACTGATCTGTGCCAGCTAAGCGTCAGTCCTAGCTGCAAACGTCTTTCTTCTTTATGCTGCTTGGATTGCAGACATAATGGCAGGAGCTCAAGCTCCTGGACCCTGAGGTGGGGAAGTCTTGTTCAGGATGATACTGCAACAAGATGAGAACATGGATCCCTGATGATTATATCTGCTCCGGTCTGTCCACCTCCAGACTTTATGTGAACACACACACATCTTATTTAAGTTTTCATTATCTTGAGTTTTTGTTACAGATCTTCTCAACAATGCTCAAGCCCCAGCCTCATCTTTATCTACATCATTCTCATGTCCTATTTTTCCTTTCTATCTCTAAGAAGGAAATGCCTTTTCTTCTCTTTGTGAGGCTAAATTTTAGCTGCTAACCCAGCCGTGGGCAAACTATAGCCCGCGGGCCAGCCCGTTTGAAAAGACCGTACCCTTTTATGTAATGATGTTTACTTTGAATTTATATTAGTTCACACAAACACTCCATCCATGCTTTTTTTCCGGCCCTCCGGTCCAGTTTAAGAACCCATTGTGGCCCTCCAGTCAAAAAGTTTGCCCACCCCTGTGCTAACCCCTTCTATGCTTTTGCTGATCAGCTCCTGTGACCTCTTGGACTGAACAAATATTCTCTCCATTCCTTTTGTCCATTGCCTGTGCCTTGCCAATCCTATATAGTAAAAATCTAATATGCTAAGTGTCCAGTCGTCCATTCAACCAATCAAAGCATAATATGCTAATGACATGCTAAGACCACTCAACCACTTGCCATGATGTGCACTGACCACCAGGGGACAGACGCTCTAATTGGTAGGTTAGCTTGCTGCTGGGGTCCGGTGATCAGGACTGAGCAAGACGGATCAGACACGCCCTGGAGCCCTCCCGTGGCCCCTCCCCCGCTGGCCAACCTCCCACGTCCCTCCACAGCCCCAGTCGTGCACTGGTGGGGTCCCTTGGCCTGGCCTGTGCCCTCTTGCAATCTGGGACCCCTTGGGGGATGTCGGAGAGCCTGATCCCACAGGCCAGGCCAAGGGACCCCACTGGTACACAAATTCATGCACCAGGCCTCTAGTTGTTAAATATTTTTATTATCGTCCCTCTAGAACTTTGCTCCATCAATTGTCCTTTTCTTTCTTATATCTTCAGTCCCCGCCCTTGCCACTGATTCTCCCCACTCAGATGAGAAATGTACAAAATGCTCACCCACTCCAAAAAAATATTTTCTCACCCCTGACTTTTACTTAAGCTTGTAAATTTTCTCCAGCCTTCCCTTCGCTGTCAGAGTCCTTGCGCAGTCACCTACACTCGCTGTATCTACCACTCTCCCTCCAGACTAACTCTAACCCGGTCCCCTCCACGCCACTAAATGGCTTTTTGAAAGAGCTAATAGATAGTAAATTCCCACATGGAAAGTCCCCCAGCGCCATCTCGTTCCCTCCAGCCTGACACTTGATCTGCTCCTCCTTCCTGCAGCGCCCCCTCCCATTTGTCTTCGTGACACAGCGCCATCTGCAGGATGTCAGATATCCAGCACTCACGCCCCGTGCCCACTTCCTCACCCGGGGCAGACATCACTACTAGAACCTGACCTTGAAGCCTACTCAGCTCAGTACAGGCAGACCTCAGAAACACTGGGTTCCATCCAGACCACCATAATAAAGCAAGTATCACAATAAAGTGAGTGGTATTCTTTTTGGCTGGGGGGTGAGGGGGTCTTACTTTCAGTTTGCAAAAAGCACAACCCCTGTGAAGCACAATGAAACAAAGAATGCCTACTCCAGCTACTTTCAGCAGCCAGTCCAAGTTGGCCCTTGGGTGGACACACATTTGCCAACAGTCCTAGCTGGAGCTCCCTGGGAAACAGCTCCGAGGCTGAGCTGTGTGGGCAGGAGCTTGGCATGCTCTCAGGATCACATCCATGAAGCAGTGAAGGCAACAAGGTAGGGCAGAGGTGGGAACGGAACCACAGAGACGTGCAGCAGAGACCTCAGCCCAGCCCATGTGGCTGGGATGGCCCCGCAGAATTGTTCCCAACTGAGGCAAGGCAAGGGGAGTACACCTCAACATAGACTTCCCCAGGGGAGGGCTGTGACCTGGGGCCCAAGGCTCCCTTTGGCTCAGGGAGGTTCCTGAAGAGGAGCTGCTATGGACTAAATGTTTGAGTGTGTCCCCCAATTCTCTCCCCACTCCCTCCCCCAAATCCATATGTTGAAGTCCTAGTCCTCAGTGTGACTGCTTTTGGAGATGGGCCTCTAAGGAAGTAATTAAGGTTAAATGAGGTCACATAGGTGGGGCTCTGATCCTATAGGATTAGTGTCTTTATAAAAAGAGACACCAGCCCCGCCAGCGTGGCTCACTGGTTGGTTGGGCATTAAACTATGAACCATGAAATCAAGGTTTGATTCCCTGTCAGGGCACATGCCTGGGTTGTGGGCTCCACTCCCAGTAAGGGCATGCAGGAAGCAGCCGGTCAATGATTCTCTCTCGTCATTGATGTTTCTATCTCTCCCTTCCTCTCTGAAATCAGTAAAAAATGTATTCAAAGAAAAAAGAGATACCAGAGAGCTGCTCTCTCCCCCCCTGCCCCCTCCCAGCCTGCACACACCGAGGAAAGGCCAAATGAAGATAAATCTAGAAGGCAGCTAGCTACCTGCAAGCCAGGAAGGAGCCTTCACCAGAACCCAAATCAGCAGAAACCCGCAGAACTGTGGGGAAAGAAATGCTGTTTCTGCCTCCCCGTCTCTGGCATTTAGTCAGAGCAGCCCAGGCTAAGACCAGCACACGAGAGTGAGTCCTCAGCTGGCAGCAGGGAAATGAGTGCCTGGTGCTGAAGGGGGCTCCGCTGTCCCTGCTCTCAGCTGTCCCCCCACTCCTCTGACATTTCCTCTCAGAAGAGAGGGCCCAGGGCCTAACGCAACTCTGTGACCTCTGTTCCCTCAGACCCTCAGCTTTGCCCTCCCCGTGATTCCAGCCACTCTGCCCACTGCCCATTGTTGCCTAAATGAGCCTCAGTTCACAGCTGTGTGCCCCGCGAGTCCCTCCCTTCCCTACCTCAAATCTCCCTTTCTACTTCTCTCCCTGGTGAACTTCTGTTTAACCTCCAAAACCCAGTTAAAATGATCCTCCCAGCGGGAAGCCTTTTCCGTGCTTTAGGAGATTCTAGAGGCTCCCTCCTCACCGCCCCACTAGCCCCTGGTGGCTACTTTGCTTGACTTTAGTCAACCCAAAGCGGGAAGTGACTTAACCAGTCACAAGTCCAGAAAATAACAGAACCGAGACCAGAACTAGTTCTCAGGAATTCCAGTCCTCTCAATGCATAAGCTTAATCTCTGTCCCAAGTACTTGCTTCTCGAGTAGCTGTCTTATTCATGTGTTAGCAGTACATTTATTGAGCACCCAGTGTATACGACAGTAGGGGCTGAGCACACTGACTTGAAAGACACGGGCTGATTGGGAAGGTCACACAGGGGGATGATGTTACCTTGCCCCCCCCGGGGAAGCCAGAGTGCCCACCAGGCCCACAGCCCCATGTGGAAACTTGAGGCCCTGCTGCACTCTGGGCTGGGGATGCGCACATTCCCAGCAGCCAGTCTACTCTGGGTCCTTTGGTTGCTCTGTGGGGAACTCCCACAGGAGCCCATGTGGGGTGGGGGTCAGAGGGTGCTGCCGAGTCACTGGGAGAAAGGCTGCAAGCCACAAGGTCAGAGGCCTTTTGAGAACCTGCTGAAAGCTGGGAACGCTCTGCCAAAAAATGCTCAGAGAGCCATTTTCCACTGGTGTCAGGAGGCTCTCAGACCTCCACCATCCATCCTTGAAAGTCAGAAGCAGAACTTCAGTAAACCCAGAGGGGAAGTGACTTAACCAGTCACACGGCCAGTAAGTAACAGAAGTGGAAACAGCTGCTCTCTGGGATTCCAGTCCTCTCGGAGTATCCGCTTAGTCTGTCCCAAGCAGCGAGCGTAACTGAAATCATGAGGCTTCAGCTGGAGGGTGGGGAGAGGGTGGGGAGGGGGTGGGGAGGGGGTGGGGAGGGGAGAGAAAGATTTACTCAAGGGCCCTAGGGTTTGCAAACCAGAAACACAGTGAGGCAAAACCCGGAGTGTTTCAAAGAAGAAAGAAAAGTTGAGGGTTCATCTAGTAAAAAGCACAGTTTTGAGAAGATTCAGGCCTGAATTCTTGGCTTGGGATTGGCCAGAGACGGTTCCTCTAGATCAGCGGTTCTCAACCTGTGGGTCGCGACCCCTTTGGCTGTCGAAGGACCCTTTCACAGGGGTCGCCTAAGACCATCCTGCATATCAGATATTTACATTCCGATTCATAACAGGGCAACATTACAGTTATGAAGTAGTAACGAGAATAATTTTATGGTTGGGTCACAACATGAGGAACTGCATTTAAAGGGCCAGAAGGTTGAGAGCCACTGCTCTAGATTCTAGAAGATGCTTGGTGGAGTGGATGATGGATGTCAGGTCTGGGTGTATGAACATCCTTTCTCTGGTCCTTCCGGGGGGAATCGAAGGGTTGTCTGGAGGTTAGATGCAGAGCCAGGCATTGACGATGACTGGGACGTTCAAGAGTTCGAGTTCCCAGGCTGGATAAAGTAAGAATGGAATTGTTTCCTCGGGCCTCAACTCGCTGGATGTTTTAATTTTGCAGCTTGACTACAGCGACTCCATATTATTTCTTCACTCTGTTCCTAACACCTATCACCCCTCCCACCACGTCAACGTCCAGCTGCATTTCCCGGCCTGGTGAGCCTCCCTGCTCCCTCTAGCTTCGGGCACCTTCTCCCTCCTCCATCTTCTGAGCAGCCTCAGGCCCTTGGCCAAGCTTGGAGGGCAAACACTAACAAAGGTGGGACTGGACCAAATATTCCCTGAGCCTGAAAGGAAAGAAAGAACTGGGTTACAAGCAAATTAACCACATTAGCATATCCCTACGAAGCAAAGCTTCCTTAGGAGCCTGAAGTTCGGGGGAGGGACAGACAGAAGAATCAAAAAGGCAAGCTGGCATTATATAATAACAATCATAACAATGACAACTGGCATTACCAAACTGCCTGTTGTATGCCACGCCTTCTACTGTTCACTCTACATACATGATCTCAAATCTTTACATCAAGGGTTCATTATGCCCATTTTTAACGTTGTTGTTGCTGTTGTGAATCCTCACCTGAGGATATTTTCCCACTGATTTTTAGGGAGAGTGGAAGAGAGAGGGAAAGACAGAGAGAAACAATGTGAGAGAAACACATCGATTGGTTGCCTCCGGCAGGAGCCCTGACCTGGGCTGGAGAGGAGCCTGCAACCAAGGTACATGCCCTTGACTGGAATTGAACCCGGGACCCTTTGGTCCGTAGGGTCTATCCACTGAGCCAAACCGGCTAGGGCTATGCCCATTTTATAGACAAAGAAACTGAGTCTCAGGTGTTAGGTTGGAGGGAAGTCCAGGAGCCCATGCACACACAAGGCAGATGGTGACGCAGATACTGGACTCTCCCTGGAATTCCTAACAGGTCAGCATGCCAGACAGATGGCGACATAGACTCCTTCCTGGAACCCGTGATGGACCTGCCTGCGGCAGGAACTCCCACAGCTCAGCCCCCCGCCCCTCACTGAACAGCTGTATAAAAAAGTGCCTCCACTCCCTGTTGGCGCGACTTTGCTGGCTCCACTCTTGGGGCCCGAGAACTTCGCCTGAGAGTGCAGATTAAAGTTTCTCCTTTAACTTGACTGGCTTCTGACCTTGTCTCCTGCGCCGCGAACCCTTACATCAGGGAGGCTGACTTGCTAGGATATTCCTGATCCTGGCAGAAGCAGGATTCAAGCCCAAGACAGCTTGAGGCTGATGTCTGTGCCACACTGCCACCACTGAGGATGCCCAGAATTACCCAGGGGACAGGCAGGCAGATGCCAACTCTGAAGATGCCCAGAGCCCTCAGGGCTGGATGCCATCAAACAACCACAGTCTATATTTAGGTTCCACATGCCCAGATCGTGGGGAGGGGGGTGGGGGGGAGGGGTTGGGGGGGTGGGAGTGGTGGTGAGGTGAATGCACTCGGCAGGGCATGTTATCCTGACCATGTGACGGGTTATTCCCTACAGTAAAGGCCGTTGTTGGGGGACTCCCGGTCACGGTGGCGGAGTGGATTCTAGGCGTTAACATCCACCTGTTCTAAGGGTCTCCCTGACCACATATTGATAAGGACCTTCTTTGGCTTCTTCCCCACCCTCACCTCCACCTCGCCTCCCGAGCGGGGACCCGTGCGTATGCGTGCTTTGTATGTCCCCGAGGGCTCTGCAGAGCAGGGCCTGCATTCAGACCCGCAGTGCAGCTCTGTGAAAACTCCCTCCTGAAGGTGAATGCTAAGAAGAAAGAGTCTGTTCCCTACATTTTTGATTTCAGATCTTATCATGAACTGGAATGACCCTGTTATTAGTTAAAAGACTTCAAACTGCTGCTTTTTGTCTCTACATCTCACATTCATCAAATACCTCCAGAGTTGTCATGGAGATGAAAGGAGGGCCAGGCACAGACCCTGCTGTGAGGCTCAGAAAAACACAAAAGATAAACATTAATGACTGTTTCTGTACTCAGAATGAGGACATTAGTAACGCATTTGTTGTGTTGTTTTTAAATCTTAATATGACATTCTTTAACTTTCCTCTAGAACCCAAAAAAATGTTTAACTTTAAAAAAAGTTTTATTTCATTTTATGTTAATCCTCACCCAAGGATATTTTTCCCATTGATTTTTATTTTTAAATATATATAGTTTTTATTGATTTCAGAGAGGAAGGGAGAGGAAGAGAGAGGTAGGAACATCAATGATGAGAATTGTTGATTGTCTCCTGCAAGCCCCTCACTGGGGAGAGGGGTTTGAGCCCACAACCCAAGCATGTGCTCTGACTGAAATCGAACCTGGGACCCTTCAGTCCGCAGGCCAACGCTCTATCCACTGAGCCAAACCAGCTAGGGCTCCATTGATTTTTAGAGAGAGTGGAAGGAAGGGGGGAGGGGAGAGAGAAAAGCATCAATATGAGAGACACACCAATTGGTTGCCTCCCACACATGCCCCTATGGGGCTGGAGATCGAACCTGCACCCAGGCATAGGCCCTTATCCGGGAATCGAACCTGAGACCCCTGGGTCTGCAGGCCAACAGTCTAAACACTGAGCAACACCAGCCAGGGCAAAACTTTTACTTTGATTTGTATTGTTTGTATGGAATAATCATTTTTAAAAAACGTATGTTCTACCTTAATTAAAGACATTAAAAACATATAATAATAAGACCATTGCTCTGGTTTATGTGTTGGACTGATGAGTTTGTTCATGAGTCTCATCCACTCTGGGCTCTGAAACATTCAACTTCTTACTCAGCCAGGTGGACTAAGACCCTTGGAACACCCTAACATCATCAAGATTGCGACACCGGTGAAGCCATGAAAGACCTGTGCCCGCAGAAGGAACCCTGAGGCCTCGGGTGGCATGAGCCTGTTGTGTTGCAATGTACCCCGTGAATCACACAAGGACGCCTCAAGAAGTCCAATTAAGGAGTCACATTTACTGCAAATCCGGGACTACGAGGGGGCATTTCGCTCTCCCAAATCTCGCAGTGCCCTCCACATGCCCACCACCAGATTTATAAGGGAACGATCACAAAGGTATTGATTACATCCCAGGGTTTGGAATGAGGACCCTGGTTTGCAAAAAGCAGTTACAGAAGCAAGATTGAGCCGATTAGTTATCTACAAAGATTAATTACAGTTTTGGGTCTTGGGACCACTGAGTCGATAGGGACACATTATCTGGAACCCTCGGGTCTTGGGATAATTGTGCTGTCCTGGTTCCCAGGTACAGAGGAATTTGCTTTCTAAAACCAGTACGACCACAACCAATGGGGTATTCACATGACAATCAATAAGGCCTTCAATCGAATGGGATGATGAGTATAATTCAGAAGGTCAAAGTAACTTTTCTATTGTTAAACAAAGCAAATAAGTACAGAAGCCAAACAGCAGGGTTAAAGTTAAACTACAGTTTCTACCTGAGATGATTGCTACCATGCTTCAGTTGCAGGATCAAATCTGCCCACGCAGCCACAACTCAAGTCAACCATATTCCTGGCTAGCCCAGGCCAGGCCCGGGGTATATGCTATGTAGCCTCCAGGTGTTTGATTTTTTTTTTTTATTGTTTTCATTGTAGTTGGTTTTTAGTTTTATGCCACTGTGATCTGAGAAGATGCGTGATATGATTTCTACCTTCTTGAATTTGAAGAGACTTTGCCTGTGTCCTAATATGTGGTCTATCTTTGAAAATGACCCATGTGCACTTGAGAAGAATGTGTATTCTGTGGCTTTAGGGTGAAATGTTCTGAAGATGTCAATTAATTCCATCTGATCTAGTGAGTCATTTAGGATTGCTGTTTCTTTGCTGATTTTTTGTTTAGAGGATTTGTCCAGTGGTGTTAGTGGGGTGTTAAAGTCCCCTACTATGACTGTATCGCTGTCAATCTCTCCCTTGAGATCTTCCAGGAGTTTTTTTTTTTATGTATTTGGGTGCCCCAGGCACGGGGCATATGATGACACGGCTGCCTTCCTGTCCCGAGGAGGTCACAGTCTGGGTGGAGATTCAGGTGGGTGGCACTCTCCTTTTCTCAGAAATGCCTGATGATTTCTGAGCAATCTCCTCTCCTCACCTCTCTTTTCCTCTCCTCTCCTTGGAGGATGATGAAGGTATGACACTTAAATTTGAGACCCAAATTCTTCACCAAGGGAACACATGCAGTAGCTAACTCTTTCAGGGGCTCTCCAAGGGCACAATAAGGTCGGTTCTGATCATGTTTATTCCTATATATGGGGCAGGACCCACAAACCAGAGGCCGCCCCAGCAGCCCCGCCCACGTCACAAATCTAAGTCAGCCTGCACGTATGGGGAACACCTGGCAAGGAAACCTAACGTTCACAACCACCATCCGCCAGCTCGGCTTTAGCTTGCTCACCTGGCACTGGAATGTAGAACCCCTCGCCTCCGAAGGCGATCCCAACCCCCAAGGCACTCTGTCCTGTTTTCGTATAGCCTCTTCTAATGTTTTCTAAACTCACCCTTGCCCCAAATCCCTCAGGAAGCGCGCACCACTGCTTTCGAGGCCCTGTGCTCCCCTAATCCATGGGTCATGTCCCCTGAATAAAAGGGCATCAAACTCGCTAATAAATTGCATTAGTTTTGCCACCTGACAGTTCTCAAAGAAGTCCTGCCCCCCAGCCTTTGAGTGGGCGCCCACCTCTCCCTGGAGCTGGGAGCATTGGGTGAACCTGGCAGGGTTCCCCTTGAAACCCCTGTCACCCAAAACAGTAAAAGGATCAGTGGTGGCCAGGGGTGGAGGACGGGTAGAGGGCTGCAGAGCACAAGGGACTTTCAGGGCAGAGAAGCATTCTGTCTGATACTGTAATGGTGGGCATATGACCTTGAAGGGGTTCAGGGCAAGCCTCCCCTGTTCCCAAGTAGCACAAAGTAGCACAAAGATGTGTTACCGTGGCGTGGGTTATCTTGAGCCAACGGCAGTGGAGATCCTGCAGGCTCAAGAGAAACTTTCCCCCCTCCCTTTGAGAATGTAAATTGGGGGCCTTTCCCATAATGAGAGTTATCACCAGAAATAACGTTCTATGACCTGTCTGCAGGGCAGGGAAACATCTAATTATGGACATCTGCTCTGTGTATTGTCCTTGTTAGCGACCTTGTTCCCCTCTGACATCCCAGGGTGCCTTCCCGAATCCTTCACTCAGATTAACTTTCCTATTCCTCAGTTTAACTTTCTGTCTCTGACCTGCTCATGTATGTGGCAGCTCTGACCTGCTCCCGTACGCAGGGTTCCCGTGGGTACCTGTGTAATTAAATTTGGTCATTTTCTCTTGCCATTCACTCTCACATCTATTTGACTACCAGGCCAGCGGAAAGAACCTTGAAGGTGGAGGAAAGTTTCTTCCTCATCCACACAATGACCCCTTTGTCAAACTACAATGCAAAGAATAAACCCTAATGTAAACTATGCACTTCAGTTAATAATAGTGTGTCAATATGGGTTATTGATTGTAACAAACACACCACAGCAATGCAACCTGGTAATGACAGGGGGAGCTGGGGAGGGGAGGGAAGGAGCATCTGGGAACTCTGTCACCTGCTCAATTTTCTGTAAAAGTACAACTGCTCTACAAAAATTAAGCCTGTTAATTAAAACAAAATAGACCAACAAAACCCTGTCCCAGAGACCAGACCTTAAAAGGCCTCCAGGATTCTGGGGTCAGAAATGCCCGGTTTGCCTCAGAAGTGAATGACGGGGTTGTGACCCACAGGCACGCTGACCCTCAGGGGCCTCCATAGCACTAACGCAATGTTGAGATATGCAACAATATAACGTGGAAAATCAAGACAGAGAAGCTGTTTAATGCACTCCATTTGTGTTGAAAGAAAAAGAACATTTGTACATGTTTTGTCATATTTGTCTAGAATACCACTGGAAGGATTTAGGGCAGGTATAAGGGAAACTTTTTACTCACCCTCCTTTAGAATTCGTTTAGAAACCATGCAAAGGCATTTCCCATTGTAAAAAATAAAGATGATTAAACCTATTATAAAGTGGCCAACATCACCCTAGCTGGTTTGGCTCAGTGGCTAGAACATCAACCTGCACACTGAAGGGTCTCGGGTTCAATCAATTCTGGTCAAGGGTACATGCCAGGGTTTCAGGCTCAATCCCCAGTAGGGGGCATGCAGGAGGCAGCTAATCAATGATTCTCTCTCATCCCTGATGTTTTTCTCTTTCTCCCTCTCCCTCTCTGCAATATATATAAAACATAAAGCAGCCAATAGCATCATTGTCAGAGGAGAGGCTCAACATCACTAGTCATCTGGGAAATGGAAATCAAACCCACCATGAGAGATCCCTGCACACTCGCTAGAATGGCAGTTACTAAAAAGACAGATAATAGCAAGTGTTGGCGAGGATGTGGAGGAATTGGGACCCTCGTGCAGTGCTGGAGGGGAAGTAAAATGGTGCAGCTACTGTGGCAAACAGGCTGGCAGTCCTCAGGAAGGTAAACATAGAGCTATCATTGATCCTCGGCATACACTAGGCGTGGGCAAACTTTTTGACTCGAGGGCCACAATGGGTTCTTAAACTGGACCGGAGGGCCGGAACAAAAGCATGGATGGAGTGTTTGTGTGAACTAATATAAATTCAAAGTAAACATCATTACATAAAAGGGTACGGTCTTTTTTTTTCTTCAGTTTTATTCATTTCAAACGGCGCGGGCCATAGTTTGCCCACGGCTGGCATATACCCATGGGAACTGAGAGCATACCTCCACAAACAACTTGTACATGAGGAGTCATAGCCACATTATTCATAGTCACCCAAAAGCAGAAACCACTGCCCTAACTGGTTTGGCTCAGTGGATAGAGCATCGACCTGTGGACTGAAAGGTCCCGGTTCGATTCCGGTCAAGGGCATGTACCTTGGTTGCGGGTACATCCCCAGTAGGGAGAGTGCAGGAGGCAGCTGATCGATGTTTCTCTCTCATCGATGTTTCTAACTCTCTATCCCTTTCTCTTCCTCTCTGTAAAAAGTCAATAAAAAATATATTTAAAAAAAGCAGAAACCACTCAGTGCCCATTACCTGATGAATGAATGGACAGAATGTGGTATATTCACAAATACAATGCTATTTAGCAAGGAAAAGGCGTGAAATACAGCGCGGTTGAACTTCCAAAATGTTATGTTAAGCGAAAGCAGTCAGTTTCAAAAGGCAGCTTATTGTATGGCTCCATTTATATGAAAGGTCCAGCATAGGCAAATCCCTAGTGATTAGTGGTTGCCAGAGGCTGAAGGGGATGGAAGGATTGGGGGTGACAGGCAGGGAGTGCAGGATCTCGGGGGGGGGGGGGCGGTGGTAAATGATGTTCTGCAATTGTTCTATAGAGGATTGTGGGGGTGGCTGCAGGGCTCTGTGAATGTACTAAAAACCAGTGAACTATACACTGTAAGTGTGTAAGGTGTATGGTATGTGCACTAAAGCTATTTTATATTTTTAAAAATATTTTAAGGAAATATTTTCTTAAAATTACTTTTAAAAAAATATATTTTACTGTTTTTTTTACAGAGAGGAAGGGAGAAGCTCAGAGAGCCAGAAACATTGATGAGAGAGAAACATCAATCAGCTGCCTCCTGCACACCCAGCACTGGGGATGTGCCCGCAACCCAGGTACATGCCCTTGACCAGAATCAAACCTGGGACCCTTCAGTCCACAGGCTGACGCTCTATCCACTGAGCCAAACCAGTCAGGGCTTAAAATTAATTTTTAGCAGGAAAAAACACACACGCCTAAACAACCTAGGCCCTAAAATGTCCAGAGAAAGAGATACCAGGCTCCAAATGCCAGGCCCCCCACTGGCTGTACCCACTGTGAGGTGCTGACCAAGCCTCAGTGCTCTCCTCCAGGAAATGGGGGGGATCCTTGGAGCTTCGTGGCAGGACCCTGTGCGAGTTCGATGAGGTCGGGCGTGCGAGGGCCGGCATAGGCCCTGTGTGTTAGTGCTGCACAGACGGGAACCACGAGCGGGAGGGTGTCACGGCTGACAGGCAGCTTTCCTACCCTCTTATTTATTAAGAGCAGGAGGAGAGGTTTCCTCAAGTCGGCAAGACGGTGGGGAAACTGCCCCACAGCCTACGGGTCCCAGGGGCCAGTTGTTCTTCAACACCCCCTCCCCCACTGGGTCTACAGCTGATCCACGAGTTTGGATTCTCCCAGCAGCTAAAGCCATAAGCTCCTCCATCCCATGGTCACCTCACCCCATGCTGGTAGCCTACTGGGCTGGGGGCTGAGTGCTGCAGTGGCAGTGATGCCAACGCGGGGGGAGGAGAGCCCAGCCCACTGCCACAGACCCTCCCCTCCAGCTGCTGGGCGCTTGCTGGCTGGCTGTGGGGCTGGGGCTTTCTTCCTCTGTCTGCCCACAGCTCGCAGCTGCTCCCCCAGCCCCCAGCCTGCCAGCAGGTGCTAAGGTTGTCTGACCACATCCAGAGTCAAGCAGCTGTGCCTGCTTCCCCAACAAGCTATTCCTGACCCACGAGGTCCCCCCCGAAAGAGCCTCAATGGGAATCAAGAGGCCGATTCCTGCTTCCCTGGGGCAAGGCCCTGCTCCTCTCCAGCTGCGCTGGCCCCATCCCTAATGGATGGTGAGAGGCTGGGGTGCAGGCTGTCCAACCCCCACGGGGACACCCTGGCTAGCAGCTCCCTGGGAGTAAGTGTTCCCAGTGTCTGGCCATGTACCTGAGCCACCTTGATCCTACCGTGTGCTGGGCTCTGAGCCCTCTGCACATCCCAGCTCATTGGCACTTCCCTGGCCCAGGAGCTGTGTGGCTCGGAGAGCAGGTTGATCCAGGCCTTGAGGCTGGACCCTGGGCTGGGCTCATGTCCCAGGTCCACCATGGACTAGCTGCGCCACCTGAGCGAGATGTTTGAGCTCTCTGCGCCTTAACCCCTCACCTGTACAATGGGATTGATAACAGGACCTTCCTATAGAGTCCTTACGAGTCTTCATTAGTTAACACATGTAACGTGACCAGAACGGTGGCCAGCACATGTTAAATACGTGCACAACAAGATTGACTTCTCATTTTCCTTTTATACGGAACCTGGGGCTCAGAGGAGCTGGGTAACCTGGCCAAGGACACACAGCGAGGGAGGGTGGGGCCGGGCTCTCGGCATAGGTCTGTCTGGCTCTGACGCCGATGTCTGTCCACCACCCAGCACTGGGCTCCTTGGGGAAGATGCTGAGGTGAGCAGGGCAGTGGGTGCTGGTGGCTTCAGAAAGGGCATCAAAGGTAATAATGCCAGGCTTCGCGCCCCATTACCCAGGCAGTACATGTGTTCACTGACAACAATGAGAGTGGCTTCACACAGGTCTCCTGAGAACTATAAAAAAGGGAGGGGCCATCAGTGACCCTCTTAAAGGGGCTGGAGGAGATACTGCCCTGCCCACCCTCCTGGGGACAAACAGCCCCTCCTGGCCTCTCCCACTCCCTCCAGGGCCTGGGGGGGCGGGGGGCGGGGGGCGGGCGCTCTGGGGTTACAGCCATGAGGAAGTGCCTGCAACTGCGAGTCATGCGCCCCTTCTACAAGTCAGGTGGCTGGGAAGGCCATGTGTCCATGTCTCCAACCAAACATCACTTTCAGAAAACGAGTGACAATCAGAACTCCCTCCCGCTGGTCCCTGGCCTCAGGCCATCGGCAAAGGCCTCCCGCGCCCTGGCTGGGCCCTGGTGTGGCCAGCACAGGCCTGAGACACCAACACCCGTTAAGGTTTAACGTTCCTTAGAGAGCCCGCTAGGCCAATGGTCTTCTTCTACAGAAAGGGACCCCGAGGCCGGAGGAGTGAGGGCTTTCTTCCTCCAGAACCACCCGGCGAAGGGCTAGAGCTGGGGCAGAACCCCCGTTCCCTCACTCCCTGGCCGCTTTTTCCACTGCTCTGGCCTTTTGCCCGAGAGATAATCTGCTGAAAAATTTCATTCGGGATTTCATTTCATCTCTGAGGCCTAAGGAACTTGCCCAAGGAAAGAGGAGGAATGGTTATCATCGAGCTTGGTCTGGAAGCCACAGGGACGGCTTCCCAGCAGGGCTACAAGCTGACAGGTGCCCGTAGCAGCTGGTATTTCCAGAAAAGGCTTAATTTTCATGGGCAGGTCGGGACCCACAGGCAGGTCGGGGTTCACAGGAGTGTTGGGGCCCACAGGCGTGCTGGCACATAGCTGCCCCATGAGTCAGCTGATCTGACATTACTCCCAAAGTTCCCCTTCCCCATTCAGGGTGAGGCTGGGTTCCCGCCTTCACAGGTAAGGGTGTGGGTGGGTCCTACCGCCTGTGGTAGAAACGCCGCTAATCAATCATTCTGATCAGGACGCTTTTGAGAGTGATTGCCGACACCTGGTCACCCCACCCATGGGATCCGGAGCTTCATGTCGGTCAACACGGGGTTAAGGACACGCTAGGCATGGGGTGTGCATGTGCTGGGATGTATGACTGGACTTCCTGTCCTGAGAAATGTCAGGCCAGTACGTGGTCTGGAAACCTGGGAAAGTGGAACCGAAACCATCAAAGCTAAAGGGCCTTCGAGATCGCTCTCTGGGCAGCTCCAGATCACTGTCCGACTCACCAAAGGCAACCAGCAAAGAGGCCAAGGACCTGACCAAGGCTGCTCCCCAGAAGATCAGGGATTCACACCCAGATCCCCAGCTCTCAGCCCACTGTCCACTGTGCACCCAGGTCCCCTGCCCCTGAGGCCCCTCCTCCCCCTCCCCCAGCACAGGAAGCTGTGGGCACAGCTGGAAGCTTGCTGGCCTTGGGTCTTCAAAGTGCTTTCGGGGACTGTGTGTGTGTGTGTGTGTGTGTGTGTGTGTGTGTCTTCCCAGACATGCAGCCCCTGTGGACAGGCAGGCTCTGCACACAGTAGGGTGCCCAGTAGGTCTAAGGTCTTCCCATTAGCACCTTAGCAGGTGCCTTCAGAGGTCAGCCTGGCACACAGCAGGACCTCAGGAGGGGAACTGAGGCCAGAGGCACTACTGTGCGGGAGAAACAGTTGAGCAGGGCTCCTGAGCCTGGTGCCTCTCCTCTGACCTACGAATTGGGCTGCTCAGAGCATAACCGAGCAACGGCACTGACTAAGGAAATGCCCTGAAGTGGTATGCGTGGGCACTCAGGAGTGACAGGCAGCCCGCTGGGTTCCTGAGTCCCCAATCCTCTGCCCCTGAGTCCCTGGGACCCACCCCCGGAAGCTGGCCGTGGTCCCCCAGGAGCCTGCGATGCTGGCCCTCCCCGGGCCGTCCCTCCCCCCTCACCTTTGCGATTCCCTGGCAGTTGGGCAAGTCCAGGCTCACTTTTCCTGCCTGACAAGCCGCACAGAGGTCTGGGGACTTGTCAGGGTCACACAGCCACCCAGTGGTGCGGCTGGGCCTTCATTTCCTGGACCTTTGTTCTTTGCACCCGGCCTGGGTGCAGTCACTTTCCACAGGAGAGCGCCAGACTCTAGGCACAGGGGCAGCCAAATATTCCCGGGAAAAGCCCCTCTCACTGCCTCCACCTACCCAGGCCGCCTCCCATCTCACAGGTGGCCTCAGCGCCTCTGGGGTCTCCGGGCCCCCTGCCTGTCCCCCTGCTCTCCATCCTCTGTGCTAGGAACGTGGGTGCATTGAGGCAGATTTCACCAAACTCTCCCTTAGCCACCTGTCTGAGCCCATGTCCCTGGATCCCCCCCTCCCACCCGCTCCCCCTCCACACAGGAAAGGCACGCCTTCCACCTGCCCCCCAAATCCGCTGGGGCATCGCCCCTGAAACACCCTGCGCCCCACGAAGGGGAAGTTGGGGGGGAGGTACCTTGAGGCGCAGTGGGGGCCTCAGCACATCAGTGAGGCCAGAATGAGGGCAGTGTTCATGGGGCCGAGCCTCCTTCTCCAGCTCAAAGTGTGGGAGTCCGAAGCCACAGGTTGTCATGGCGACGCCTGCTTCTCTGAATTTAAAAACTGACGTCCCATGTTTTCTGACAAAAAGCAAGTCTGCCTTGGCTGATGCAGTCGCCCAGAGAGATGTGGCCGACATTCCTTTTGAATTAAAGCAATGAATTCTGCAGCCCCAAGTTCAGGTGAAAAAAATATTTTAAAACCATCTATAGTCCACCGCAAGCCACAAAATCTGTGATTGACATTTTCAAACGTGCTTAAGGGGCGCCCACGGGGAAGAAGTGTGAAGATCACTGCCTTGTTAAAGCGATCTTTTCAAAAGTTGATCAGATCACACCCACCACTGGCCTCTCAAACATCTCCAGGGCCCTTCGCAGAACATGAGTGCAAACAGGAGACAGTAAACTTTTATTTAAGTAATAAAAATTCCCCAGGGACCTTTCATTGTTTTGTTCCTCCTCAAATGCACCCACTCGGTCTCCCGTGG
Organism: Myotis nattereri; assembly: GCF_964212035.1. NCBI lineage: Eukaryota > Metazoa > Chordata > Mammalia > Chiroptera > Vespertilionidae > Myotis > Myotis nattereri. Next base: position 18,640,543 of record NC_138088.1, on the reverse strand, counting down.
CCCCTTGTTCTTCCCTCGGCCCAGAACATTCTCCCCCCAGATACTCGATTCTGGCGTCTGCTTCCCGGCCACTGGGCCACGGCCTCCACCTCGTCCTGTCTGTCTCTCGCCGGCGTGCCCGGGGGCCATCCTGGGCGGCCTGGCATGTTACTCACTGCCTAGTGTAGTGAGGTCCCTGTGAGGAAGGCAGAGTGAATGGTCAGGGCCTGGCACATAGTGGGTGCTCCGGAAACATTCTCCAGACACACAGCTGGAGTGGGGACATTCGACCCAGCTGGGCCACGGATGAGACATGTGAGGAACCTCTGAGTGGATACAGGCAGGCACACAGGAACGTGGCTCTGAAGGGCTGGAATGCCCGTACCCTCTCCCCAGCCTGACAGGCTCCTGGCCGCCCTTTGTGACCCAGCTCCAGTATCGCCCCCATTTTATGAAATCCTCCTCAACCCCACAGGTGGGCACACCCCCTGGATGCATCCAACAACTTGGGGGCGGGGGTGCGGGAGGGCTCCCAATGACACAGCATTACGGTGTCTATACCTGCTGCCTCCCTCCGGCCCAGGACCCCGGTCACCGCTGCATCCCAGGCTCCGAGAGCGTGGTAGGTCCTCAGTTCATGCTTCATGGACAAATAGTGGCGGAGAGGAAGGAGCGATTCCTGACCCCGCCCTGCCGCTCATTCCTACACTCTGAGCCCCTGCTGAGTGCCAGGTACTGAGCTCCGAATCTTAGCCTCCATTATGTAGAAATGGTCTGTACCATTTATATTTTAATTTTTAATCCATGTATTTATGTATCTTGTTAATTAAAAATGTATCTTTTCAATGATTCTCAACAGCATACTCATTGGGGAAAGACCGAAAAGCACAGGAAAATATCAGGAAGAAAGGACAATTCCCCTGTAAGGCCAGGCTCCAATCAGCCCGGGCAGAGTGCCCGCTCCCCTTCCCTCAGCCCCAGGTGACCTCCCTCACCTCCGATTTGGAGCAGGGCCTTCTGGGACAGGCTCTAGAAGGGCAGAGGTGATGGAGGCCATCGGTTTCCAGTTCGGGCCACAGATACGCGTTATCAGCCCCGAAAGGCCCTCGGGCGGTGGGCTCCCTGAGCAGCAGGATGGCCCCACCCAGTGAAGCTATGGAAGGAACTCGGCGGGGACCCACGGTCACCAAGAGGCCCCCCTGGCCGAGGGCTGCGCTTCCGTCTACAGCAGTGGTTCTCAACCTTCCTAATGCCGCGACCCTTTAATACAGCTCCTCATGTTGTGGTGACCCTCAACCATACAATTATTTTCGTTGCTACTTCATAACTGTAATTTTGGTACTGTTTAGAATCGTCATGTAAATATCTGATATGCAGGATGTATTTTCATTGTTACAAATTGAACATAATTAAAGCATAGTGATTAATCACGAAAACAATATGTAATTATATATGTGTTTTCCGATGGTCTTAGGCGACCCCTGTGGAAGGGTCGTTCAAGCCCCAAAAGGGTCGCGACCCACAGGTTGAGAACCGCTGGTCTACAGGATCCTCGTGGTCTGAGGAGCCTCCGGCAGAGCTGGGCCCTGTCCCCAGGACCTGTGGGCATTTCCTCCAAGCCCTGGCTGAGGACCCCCCGCCCCCCCCCCCCCCCGCGCCCACCTGGAGGGTGCTGGCTACTGAAAGGAGGGTACAGAGCCCTCGACAGTCTCAGGGGTCCACCAAGCTCCCATGTGGACAAGAGATGACCTTCCAAGGTGTTCTCCCTGCCCTGCCCAGGGTGAGAAGGCTAAAAAGGGCTAATTCAAATGTAATCCTGACATTTTGGGGGCTAGCAATTGGAACCCATGCCAGCAAGCTAACCTATAATTAAGTCATTACCTCCTTCCCAGAAACTGGTCTTGCAGAACCTGTTACAGAGGCCATGAACCTGTGAACAGTGCACTGCCCAGAGAGAGGGTTGTGGATATGGCCTGGAGACCCCCAACACCTGAGGGCCTTCTTGCAAAGCCCGCGAAAAGGACCGGAAGCATAATCCATATTTGCGGGACAGAGACCACAGGGAGATATAAAATGAAGGCCCCTGCATGTTTCGGGACTCTGATTTGGAAATTATTCCTGGAGTCCGCCGGTGTAATTAAAACAGCGTTCCTGTGCTTCTTCAAAGCGTCGCTTGGTTTTTCTGGGGTCTTCTGCAACAGGGGTACCCCCCTCGCCATCTCTAGGGACTTCCTAAATCTCAGTACCACTGTCACCTCATGTCCCCTCCACAGCCTCCACCGGTGGCTTCCCATAGGCCTTCCCCTCTGATACGCAAAGACCCCACAGCCCACATTTGTCATCACTGGTTTTAAACAGACGCCAGGTAACGCGTCCTTATGAGTCATAGTCCATGTTCACGGCACATCTTCACGGGGGGCTAAGGGCTGTGAACAATGGGGGGTCTGTGAGAACAGCCTGCGTCACCGTGACCGTCACCAGTTCCCGGGGCTCAGGCAGTGCTCGCATGAAGGAGCTCAACATCTTTTCGTGGAATAAAGGAGAGTTGGGGAGGTTAAAGGTCTGCCCGCAGACAGGGGTAGAGACAGGGTCTGAGCCCGGCCCGCGGCTGGCTGCACCGGGCTGGTCCCACTTTACGCGTCCACGCTCGGCTGCCCTTTGCTGGCTCTGTAATTCCCATTGGCTCTCCTGCCCCAGGACCGACACCAAAATCACCTCCTGGGCAATCCACGCTGGACTCCACTCTCTGCCCCTGTGCCCACACACAACCCGCAATGCCCACCTTTCCCAGCGGCCTCCCCGTCCAAGCCCTCCGTCCAGCCGAGCACATGCGCTCACCCTGTTGTAATGTACCCCGCGAATCACAGAAGGACGCCTCAAGAAGTCCAATTAAAGAGTCACATTTATTAAAATTCCGGGGCTACGAGGGGGTATTTCCTTCTCCCAAATCTCGCAGTGCCCTCCCCAGCCCCAACACCAGATTTATATAGGCAATGATCACAAAGGTATTGATTACATCCCAGGGTTTGGAATGAGGACCCTGGTTTGCACAAAGCAGTTACAGAAGCGAGATTGAGCCGATTAGTTATCTACAAAGATTAATTACAGTTTTGGGTCTTGGGACCACTGAGTCAACAGGGACACATTATCTGGAACCCTCGGGTCTTGGGATAATTGTGCTGTCCTGGTTCCCAGGTACAGAGGAATGTGCTTTCTAAAACCAGTACGACCACAACCAATGGGGTATTCACATGACAATCAATAAGGCATTCAATCGAATGGGATGATGAGTATAATTCAGAAGGTCAAAGTAACTTTTCTATTGTTAAACAAAGCAAATAAGTACAGAAGCCAAACAGCAGGGTTAAAGTTAAACTACAGTTTCTACCTGAGATGTTTGCTACCATCCTTCAACCCGTCTCATGCTGGCCGCCCTCGTGTCTCCGCTCATGCCATCTCTCACCAGATTGCTTTTCCTCCCCCGCTCAGGTGATCCCTGCTTCCTCTGCAAAGCCAATTCCTACCCCACCTCTTCCAGAAATCTCCTCTCCTCATCCCAGCCCATGGGCCTCCTACAGCACGTGTGAAGTCTGCGCCTTTCAGAGCCTCACACTGCACACCATCAGCTGCTCCTACACCTCCCACCTCTCCCCCCACATGTGTACTGAGCACCTGTTGTCTACTGAGCATTGCTTGAGGTGACATGCGCACAGGGCTCGGTGAGACAGACACATCTCTGCCCTCATGAGGCTGCAAGTCTGATGGGGCAACTTGCAAGAGAAAGGGCAAAGACCACCGAGCATGTGATCAGACTGAAAGGGAGGGGCTGCCTCAGAAACATATGGGGCCACTCCATCCAGAATTGGACAGTCCTGGAAGGCTTCTGGGAGGAGGTGGAACCAAAGGGGACCCAAGGATGCATGACCGTTAGCCTGGCAGAAGGCAGAGCGTAGAAGTCTTCTGAGCAGAGGTTCCAGGAGCAGCAGGTGTCTGGTGAAGGGAGGGGAGGGCTCGAGGTGGAGGTGGCTAGACACTGCTGAGCTCCATAGGCTGAGGCCGGTGGACGTGACCGAAAGGGCCATGAGCAGCCTGGGGTAGTCCTGCTCTGCCTCCCTCAACATGGCACCCTAAGGGGCAGGCACCGGGCCTGGGGCTCCTCCGTTCCTTGGCATTTCTCAGGCTGCACCAGACCGGCACCCGGTGGGAGGCAGGAGGCCTCTGTCAACCCCAGTTGTGAATGTGAGTGAGCTGGACGCCTGACGGGGGAAAGCCGGGGGGAGAAGGCGGGAACAGGGCAGGAACGTGGAGGCCCAGGGAGATCGAGTGGTGTCATGAGTGAATCATGAACCAGGGACTGAATCGAGGGCTCTGGAGCTGCTTCCCGGGTCTTCAGGGGGAACCTCTGGTCTCTGCGCAGCTGCAGCCAAGAGGAGGGAGGTCATGGCCGCCCCCTGCACTGCTCGGTCAGAAGGGAAAGCAGGACTGTCTCCGAGCCAGCAGGCCCTGCTCTTCCTCCTGGGAGAGAAGCACCAAGGAAGGGGAGAGGGCGCCTTCCTCTCAGGATTTGCGGTTGCTGTGCTGGTGGGGAGACACCGGGCACACCCCTTCCAAAGCCAGGCAGCATCTCCCTCCAGATCCCGTGGAGGGAGAACAAGAGTGAGAATACCCAACCACGCCTGACGCCTGGGAGGCAGGGTCAGGCCCTGGCTCTTGAAGCCACGCAGGAAGGAAGGCAGCACCTAGAGAAGGAAGATGGAGGCCCAGAGAAGTCCAGTGATTTTCCCCAAGTCACACAGCCAGGCACGGGGCCAGTCACGATCTGAACCCACAGAACCCTGCTCGGTCCGCTAAGCATGGGACCGAGGACAGAAGTGGAGGAAGCTGAGTCTGTTGGCAGGGAGAAGACTCAGAAACGGAACTGGCCTCACCAGACAGTGAAGTGGGGATTTTCCTTGGAGGGCAGCTCCCGAGGCAGGGGTAGTGGAGGCGGCTCCGTCCCCCCAGGGGGCCAGGGCCCTAACGGGGGTCCTTCCCTTTCGCCCAGGACCTCAGCCACCACCGGGAACGGATCCTAAGGCCTTCGGACAAGAAAGCATTGCGTACAGAGATGCTTGTCAGGACGTTAGTCACAATGGTAGGAAGCTAGAGACATTCAAACGGCTGACAGTAAGAAAATTATTAAGAAAATCAAGATGGCTGTAGAATATCACACAGGCAATAACGGTGCCACATGGGAAGGCTTTTTCACGTGGGGGCGATGCTTAGAGAAATGCAAGGTGGAGGAAAAGAGGGGTGCAATTGTTTATGCCAATGGTCAGCAGCTACAGAAACAGGCCCAGGAGGAAAACCGGAAGCCAATGAGCCGAAGTGGCAGGGACGCAGGGGCCTCGGTGGGACAGACCAAGGGCAATGTGGGTTCTTTACTCTGCTTTTCTGTATTTTCCCAATAACGATGTATTACTACATTCTGATAGTAAACATATCAGTAAACATATAGTTAGCAATATAGACATGCATGAACATAAAAGAGAACAGATTGGCCGCTGCCAGGTGGGAAGGAGTCGGGAGGAGGGCGGGAAGGTGAAGGGTTAAGAAGCGCAAATGGGTGGTTGCAGAACGGTCCCCTGGTGGCAAGCCCCGCAGGGAACACAGCCAGTGATTTCATGACAACGAGGTACGGTGCCAGGTGGGCACTAGCTTTACTGAGGTGAGCACTTTCTGATGATCTAAATGTCCAATCACTATGGTGTATGCCTGAAACCAATGTCATTGTGGGTGCCAACTGTGATCGAAAATAAAATTTAAAAACACTTTGAAAAGAAAGTAAAGAGTGAAAGAACCTCTGTAACTCCACTGTCCAGACATAACCAGTGTTAACAGTTAATATCCTCTTACACACACATACATACACACATATATATGTGTGTATAACAGACACATGTGTGTACAACACATACACACAGGTACACATACACAGCTATATACATACATACATGTACATGGATACATAAACAAATACACACACTTATTTGCTTTTATGCAAAAATGGGACCCTATCCGGTTGGGGGAGGGCTCAGCACAGGAAAGGTGGCGCCTGTCAGCCACGTAGGAGGGTGTGTCAACACAGGGACCACGGGGTGGTCCCTCCTGCCCTCGCCTGAAGCCATGGGACTCAGGTTCTCCCCGTTGTCTCTGGTACCCCACAGCCACTGTCCCTGCGCCAGAGCCCAAGTAACTCAGATTCATCGAAAGAGAAAAGCAATGCACACGAGCAAAACAGAAGAGGAGGAGGAGGAGGAAGATGAATGGAAGAGGAAGAGGAGGAGGAGGAAGGGAGAAGGGAGAGAGGAAGGGAGAAGGAAAGACACATTCAAATCCCTCCATCCAAAGAAAACCTCTATGAACATTGTAGGGCCTCTTCTTGTAGTTTCCCTGTGAATACGCAATACAAATCAACACAATACAAAACCTTTTTCTTTTTCAGCAGAAAAGTTTTATTCCTTATAAGGACAAACAATGGAAACCACATCCAAGGCCTTTACAGACACACACCAAAGTAGCCATTTAAAGCATTAGATATTGAGGGACGGGACATATAATAGGGGAAATGCTTCGCCATCGGAAGCTTACATCAAACTGCTCAGTCGACAGCTGAACTCTGCTAGCGCTTGGATGTGGTCAAGCGGGAGTACAGCTACAGAACCAAAGGAGAACAGCTGTCGTTTACAACACGAGCATTTTAAGACGACATTGGCAGGGATGTATTTCGATAGTGAAGGGAAGAGGGGAGAAGAGCTAGTTCCTTCCCGCAGGGCTGCAGGTGGCCTTGCAGAGGGCCACGGCAGCAAAGCGGACTTCCCCTTGCTCACGCTCAGTGAATTCTCTGCAGACCTTGGCGGCATCCTGCAGCAGCGAGTCCTCTGCACTGGTGCCGTGGTTCACCGGAAAAGGCATTCGCCCATCAGGTTCATAGAGGTGGCCATCCACGTTTTAAACAGAATAAAATGAAAGTTCACTTTGTCATCTACCCGGCACTGGCCTCCCTGGGCCACAGTGTCATGGGCTGTCTGAAGGGCCTCATTCTTTTCAAAGCATTTCTCTCTGTCTTCAGGGGACAACTTCTCCGTTTCAGAAAGAAACTGTTTCAGGACTGACCCATCCTCAAATTCCAGTTTGTCTTGGTTATTGGCCACTGCATGTATAAGCCCAGTGGTGCCACAGGAGTTCCCAAGGGTCTGCTTCATGAAGTACACTTTAGGGCTGACTTCTTGTCCCTTAAGTTCTTCAATCTGTTTTTTCCTGAAGTTCTCATGCTGGGCGGTGAGTGGAACAGCAGCAGCAGCAGCAGCGCGCAGGCGGGCGCCGGCACCGAGCTCAGCGCGTCCTCCTCCAGCCGCAGCCCGTCCACAAAGCGCCACTGGCCGGCGACCCCCAGCCGGGCCAGCACTTTGTTCAGCATCTTGGGGTTGATCTCCATGGGTTTGAGCTGCATCTTCAATGGCTTTACATTGGGAAATACTGGGACCATATCCAAACACTGCCTTAGAGCTGCTTTTTTCATGGAGGGCATCCACTGCTCCGTATCAGTGCAGCCTCCTCCCTGTGGTGGCTGCTTACTGTTCCCCTGTGGATGCAGAATGATTTGGGGTTCTTTTGTTTTTTTTGTTGTTGTTGTTTTTTTTTAGCAAACCTTTTATTTCTGGATCTGTAGGTTGTTCCCAACTATTTTAATGAGATAACCAATGGCTGCAATGGACACATGGTACATACCTCAGCACGTGTGTGTTTCCGAGGAGTGGACTTGCTGGGGCAAACAGAACACATTTTAAAAATGCTTTTGATCTATATTAGCAAACTCCCTCTAGGAGATTATGTAAGTACCAATACCCATCTCCCCTATCTTTGTGGCATCAAGCATTTAATTCTTACCAATGGTGTGGGTGGGAAGAGGTGTCAGCGCTGGTTTAATTTGTGTGTCTCTTTAAATCTTGCTGAGATCCCTTTGCACATACTCACCCTTCAGCTGTGAATTGCCTATTCTTGTCCACCTCTCGTTTGTATTTATTTATCAGAACTGTATAGCTTTAGTCATTGGAAAGCAGTTTAAATCTTAATTTTTTAAGAAAGAAAACATATCTATCTTGATCCCATGGTCTTTAATTTGCAGAAACTTGCAAAAAGCTGTCCACCGTAAGGGTGGCTGGAGGGGCCGGGCTGGAGGGGAGCAAGAGTCCCGACAGCCCGGTGCCGCCCTGTCCTAACCGGGGTGAGCGCGGGCGGAGGCACCAGCAGGTTCTGGGCCCCTGTCCTCCTGGAGGTCAGTGCTTTCCAGAATCTCAGTGGCCCTCCCCTCCCCCCATGCTCACAGCGCTTCCCTCCCAGCTGTGCTGGGAGAGATCGGAGGGACTTTTTGAAAAGAGCCGCATTCCCAGGGCCTCCTCTAGAGCTAGGGCAGCCGGCGCGGACACAGTCACAGCAGGTCTGGTCCTGCTCAGCCGAGGCAGAGCCGCATCCCCCCTTCCCTCCCCCCCCCCCCCCACACACACAGCCCCCGAGGCCGCTCCTGAGACCACTGGCTCTAGAAGCTGTGGGAGTCTCAGGCAGCAGCTGCACAGCGTGGGATGGAGGACTGTGCTGCCACCAACAGTAACCAGGACTGTATGTGCCGCTGGGAGAAGCCCCGCCAGGCCTTAAAAAAAATTTTTTTATTGATTTTTTACAGAGAGGAAGGGAGAGGAATAGAGAGTTAGAAACATCCATCAGCTGCCTCCTGCACACCCCCTGCTGGGGATGTGCCTGCAACCCAGGTACATGCCCTTGACGGGAATCGAACCTGGGACCCTTTAATCTGTAGGCCGACCCTCTATCCGCTGAGCCAAACCGGTTAGGGTGCCACCAGGCCTTTTGAAGGGAGAAAGACAAGTTCTGGAACAGCGTGCATTGTGTGTGCTCCTTGTGTTCTAACAGCCAACCCCCACAAAATCACATGCATGTCTGTGCGCCCTGCAAACCCCGGTGCACGTCCCGTCAGCACCTTAGCACCACGGTATGCACTTGTGTGTCTCCCACTTGTCACCGCCCCCCCCCCCCCCACAAACGGGAAGCTCCTGGGGGGCGGGAGCAGACCTCCCCGTTAACAGGGTTCTGAGCCCAGAACATCCCGGCACAGGAGGGGAACCAGGACCTGCTGGTGAAAAGACAGACAGACCAACAGGGAAAGGAGAGAGAAAAAGAGAAAGGGGGAGAGAGAAAACGGAAGGAGGGAGGGAAGGGAGAAAGGAAGGGGAATAGAAAATAAAGCCCAGAGGCCGTTACTAATAACGAATCACTGCAGGTGAGACTCCGAAACTTCCTGCGGCCCCCCTCCCTCCACCCTCCCCCTCCCCCTCCCCCCTCCCTCCGCCACACACAGCAGCCCCAGATGTGGGGGCGCAGTGATTGCATTTTCCACCGCAAACCTGCCGCGTGGGGGGAGGGAGGGGGGCTCTGGGGAAGCGGCTCCTGCGGCAGCCGGGTCCCCCCCCCCCGCAACCCCCCCCCCCGCGGGCACCGCCCTCCCCCTGCAGCTTGCGCCAGACCCGCCGCGAACCCGCCAAAGCCCTCATCGTTTCGAAATGCAATTTTATGCAACCCTGGCGGGTGGGACTGCCAGCCTCCAAGAAGGAGAAGCGAAAGAGGATCAGAAACCGGGGTGCAGACGGGGTGGCCCCGGGCCTGGGGAGGCTGATGGGGGGGGCCCCGGGCCTGGGGAGGCTGATGGGGGGTGGCCCCCCGGATGCCCTGAACGCGCCCCCTGGGGGTGGATGTGGATTTGGGGTCTAACTGGAAAGGGAGTCAGCCGGGAGACTCCTTCACTTCCCTCTCCAGATGTTTGTGGGGTGACTTTACTCGGAGCAGCTCCTGCCCAAGAAGCCCGGGTGGGATCAACCCAGCGGCTCCCTGACCTGGCCTCAGCCTCCCGCTCAGAGGGCCAGTGGGGATCGCTGAGCATGGAGAGGGGTCCTGGCAGTTCATTTGTTCCTGTAACACCTTCCCCATGAGAGGAAAGAGCCTGGAGACCCATCCCACCTCTCCCCCGTCCCCCACTGAGACCACCCACCTGCTGATTCCCTGGGGAAGTCACCCCGATATCCGACATCCGTCATCCGGCTCCTTCCTAAGCGCTAACACCCTTAGCCCTACACCCTCAGTTCTACACCCTCAGCCCCACACCCTCAACCCCACACCCTCAGTTCTACACCCTCAGCCCTACACCCTCAGCCCCACACCCTCAGTTCTACACCCTCAGCCCCACACCCTCAACCCCACACCCTCAGTTCTACACCCTCAGCCCTACACCCTCAGCCCCACACCCTCAGTTCTACACCCTCAGCCCCACACCCTCAACCCCACACCCTCAGTTCTACACCCTCAGCCCCACAGCCTCAGCCCCACACCCTCAGTTCTACACCCTCAGCCCCACACCCTCAGATCTACACCCTCAGCCCCACACCCTCAACCCCACACCCTCAGTTCTACACCCTCAGCCCTACACCCTCAACCCCACACCCTCAGTTCTACACCCTCAGCCCCACAGCCTCAACCCCACACCCTCAGTTCTACACCCTCAGCCCCACAGCCTCAGCCCCACAGCCTCAGCCCCACACCCTCAGCCCCACACCCTCAGCCCCACACCCTCAGCCCCACACCCTCAGCCCCACACCCTCAGCCCCACACCCTCAGCCCCACACCCTCAGCCCCACACCCTCAGCCCCACACCCTCAGCCCCACAGCCTCAGCCCCACACCCTCAGCCCCACACCCTCAGCCCCACACCCTCAGCCCCACACCCTCAGCCCCACACCCTCAGCCCCACACCCTCAGCCCCACACCCTCAGCCCCACACCCTCAGCCCCACACCCTCAGCTCTACACCCTCAGTTCCACACCCTCAGCCCTACACCCTCAGCCCTACACCCTCAGCCCCACACCCTCAGTTCTACACCCTCAGCCCCACACCCTCAGATCTACACCCTCAGCCCCACACCCTCAGCCCCACACACTCAGCCCTACACCCTCAGCCCCACACCCTCAGCCCCACACCCTCAGCCCCACACCCTCAGCCCTACACCCTCAGCCCCACACCCTCAGCCCCACACCCTCAGCCCCACACCCTCAGCCCCACACCCTCAGCCCTACACCCTCAGCCCCACACCCTCAGCCCCACACCCTCAGCCCCACACCCTCAGCCCCACACCCTCAGCCCCACACCCTCAGCCCCACACCCTCAGCCCCACACCCTCAGCCCCACACCCTCAGCCCTACACCCTCAGCCCCACACCCTCAGCCCTACACCCTCAGCCCCACACCCTCAGCCCCACACCCTCAGCCCTACACCCTCAGCCCCACACCCTCAGCCCTACACCCTCAGCCCCACACCCTCAGCCCCACACCCTCAGCCCTACACCCTCAGCCCCACACCCTCAGCCCTACACCCTCAGCCCTACACCCTCAGCCCCACACCCTCAGCCCCACACCCTCAGCCCCACACCCCTAGCCCTACACCCTCAGCCCTAACAGGAGCGGGAGAAGCTGTGGCTGTACTAATGCTGGGAACAATGGTAGGGAGGCCTGAGGGGCTTTCTGACCACATTGGAAGGAAACAGCTTTGCTTGCAAGCCCCAGCTCCCCCCCCCCCCACCTGCCCGTGTAGCACAGTGGGGTTGGGGTGGAGGACTGTGCAGATTCCAAATCACCGAGGAAGCCGGGGATCAGCTGGGGCTGCAGCCCTGCGGCCACCCAGCCTGCCCCCACCCCCCAAGGCTGTGTTTGGCCTGCGGTCTTGAAGGAATTATGTTTGGTTTTAAAAATTGATTTCAGTTAGTTGCCAACATTTACGATTAAGCAATTACGCCTAGAGTTTGTGTTGATTTCCTGTGGGGTCCCAGTCACTCAGCTGAGCCCTTGGATGTGGCCACATTCAGCACCCCCACCCCCACCCCCACCCCCAAGCCCCAGAGACCCCATTGGCCTTAAAGCTGAGATTTCTCATTGAAGCTGAAGACATGCACAGCGTGGAGCACAGGTGAGCCCAGCAGAGACAGATTTGGGAGTCAGGAACCCTGAGACTCTACAGGCAAGAAGCTTTTTAAAAAAATATATATCTTTTTATTGACTACAGAGAGGAAGGGAGAGAGAGAGATAGGATCAGCAATGACGAGAGAGAATCCTTGATCGGCTGCCTTCTGCACGCCCCCTACTGGTGACTGAGGCTGCAACCTAGGCATGTGCCCTTGACCGGAATCGAACCCAGGACCTTCAGTCTGCAGGCCGAGGCTCTATCCCCTGAGCCAAACCGGCCAGGACTGGACAAGAACCTTTCAAAGGCAAGGGCTGGCCTGGCCCAGAAAATGTCACACTGGACTCTGGTCTCGGTTCTGTCTCAACAATGGCCAAGGTGAGTGTAGGGACCCTGTGGAGCCAGCACTGGAGACGTTTTGGGGCCCGTGCACCTCACATGTCGTCCTCGAATGGAGGGGGCATTCCTGGGCAGGAGTCTGGTCCCACCGTCCTAGAGCCCTGGGGCCCTGCTGCATCGGCCTCCCTGCTGCAGCCTCCCTCCCTCCTGACCCCGTCCCTGCCTCTGCAGCCATTCCTGCCTCCACCAGTGCTCCTCCCCTTGCCCTGCACCCCCTGCACCTGGACCCCCATCTCCCACACCCAGGGACCCCACTTTCTTCAGGGGAGGCTTTCACAGCTCCTCCTTCGTTACCTGGCAGGGTGCCAGGTGTGGGAATGCTGCCCGAGTCCCTCCCAAGGGTCTGTGTTCCGCCATCTGAGCCTCCCACAGCCCCTCACACTGTGCGACCTTGTTCTCCGAGCTGCCCTGGCCACTTCCCACAGTTCATCTCCCCAAAGAAACGTCCCTCCAGGTCCATCGGGATTACCACACCTCCCAGCCTGCTGCATTCATTGTCCAACGGTCCCCACATGTCAGTAACCACAGTCGCTGGGCCTGTGTTAGGTCTGGCCTGCCCTCCGTGGGCTCACAGCTTTGCTGGAATGTAAAATGGTGCGGCTGCAGTGGAAAATGTCTGGCAGTTTCTCAAATTGTTAAACACAGAGTTAAGCAGTTTTCACCTAAATATATGTAGAGACTTGAAAAGAAGGCACACATCCAATGTAAAAATCTGCACACAAACGTCATCGTGGCCTTATTTGTAACAGCTACAACAGAAACAGCACAAATATCCCAAATATCCCCCAGCTCATGGGTGTGTACATAAGACGGGGCATAGCCATACAATGGAATATGAGTTTGCAACAAAAGGAATGAAGCATTGATACATGCTGCAACGTGGATAAACCTTGAAACATTGTGCTAAATGACGGAAGCCAGTCACGAAAGACCATAGACTGTATGGTTCCTTTATATGAAATGTCCAGAACAAACAAATATATAGAGACAAAAATCAGATTAGTGGTTGCCTAGAGCTGGGCAGTGGAAAATGGTGGGTGGTAACGGGATGGGGGTTTCTTTTGGGGTGATAAAAGTTTTCTAAAATTGTATTGAGGTGATGGTTGCATAACTCTGTAAATATATAAAAAATATTGAATGGTACTCTTTGAATGTGTGAAGTGTACAGTTGAGTGTTTTTTAAATATGTAGTTTTTTTTTAAAGCTGGGGTTGGAAGGGGGAAGTATTGTATTGGATGGGATAGTATTGAGAAGCCTGCCCTCTCGTGGCGAGTTGCAGCATTAGCATCAGGGAGGCAAGGAAACTGGTACTTGCTATCCTGAGACGGACCACAAGAGGGCAGAAGAACACAACATTTGCTGTGCTAACCCGTGTGTGTGTGTGTGTGTGTGTGTGTGTGTGTGTGTGTGTGTGTGTGTGTGTGTGGCGGGGTGGGGGGGTGGGGGTCAGAGGAAGGGGGGGGGGTACCCTGCTCCTACTCTTTCGAAACCTCATACTCAGCCAGATGTCCAGGGACGGGGTCAGGGAGCAAGGAAGAGCCAGGCTGGGGCAGGAGACCTTATAGCAACGATGTCCTTAGTCAGGGGTGGGCAACCTTTTTGTGAGTGCGTGCCCAAACCAGCAAAATCTCTGACTCAAAATTCTTCTGCGTGCTAACCCTAATATTTTGAGAACATGTTATACCTACTTGATATCTCTTAAGGTGTACGTATGTGAAGAACCTTGGAGAAATAATAAAATTCATTTGAGCGACAAAAACACAGTATATGATGATGAAAAATACATTTATTTTTTAATGTATACATGTACACTGATAGTCCGACAGAAAACTTTATGACTCCGTGTGATATTATCAGTGGGACTTTTGCTGCTGCATCGCTGATGACAGATATTTTACATCGGGTTTATATTTTGTGACCTTCAGAGATATGCACGAGCTACTACTTTCATCCGTCAGGCTACTCCTATTACGAGACTTAACAAAATTCATCACTGAGAACAAAGATTCCCAAGCGTATGTGGATGAAACCAAAACACTGGTCGGATCTAGGAAGGCAGGGAGAGTTAAGGCAGAGGCATAGAAATTGCTCTTCCCCCCTCTCGTCAATCCATGTCTATGGTCTTTAAGATAACTTGTTATGTAAAATTATTTATTTATCTAAGATGCACCTACACTGAATTTATCTGAAAAATAAAAAAGTCGATATTAAAAAAAAAATTGTAAATGGAAGATTATAAGAGAGGGTTTCGCGTGCCAGCAAAAGAGACTGGTGTGCCATGTTTGGCACGTGTGCCAGGTGTTGCCCACCCCTGTCCTAAGTGCTCTTAATAGCAGGCTAAACTGTCTTCTCTGGTTTCTACATAAGCCCACAGCTGCCTTAGGGAGCCGTACCCAGACCCCTAAACCCAGAGGAGCTGAGGAGGATGCAGAATTGGGCAGCAATGATCCAGAAAGTTATTGAATGCCAACTCTGGCCACTAATTTGCTTGGCTTTGGGGAAAGTTGATGTATATAAACCTTTTAGTCCCCAGTAGGTGTTTAATAAAACCACTCACTCGCTTACTTAAGAAAAGATTGCGCACCTACAAAGTGCCAGGTGCTGTGCTGAGGACACAATGATGAACTAGAGGGCCCAGGCCCTGCCACATGGGCTTCTAATCTAGCAGGGAAGACGAACTTCACACAGATACGCACACACAGAGTCAACGTGTTTTCAGGGCGATGAAGGAGGATGGGTCCTCTAAGGGCACGTGAGAGAGGGGTCTCCTTTATCCTGGGAACCAGGAAAGAAACATAAGAAGGTGCAGGAGTTAGTTGGTCTGGGGCAGTGCGGGGAGAAGAGCTGCAGCAGCAGGAACAGCCTGTGCAAAGTCTGGAGGTGGGAAAAGGCTCAGTGCCCTCCAGGAACTGAAGGAGACAGTTCGGTAGGAATATCCTATAGAATAAAAGTGTAATATGCAAATCGACCGAATGGGGGAACGACCAGTCGGAGGGGGGTGGGGCTGGCAAGCAGGTGGCACCAGGCCAGCCAAGGTGAGTGCCAATGGGCAGAGGGAGGGGATGGCCATGGGGGGGGGGGTGAGGTGTCAGCAAACAGCAGAGGCAGAGGGGTGATGGGGGCGGGGATGGGGCCTCGCCGGCCAGCGCTGCCCCTAATTGGCTTTCTGGTTGCCTCCCGCAGAGGGAGGCCAGACTGCAGCTTAGGCCCACTCTGTCAGTAGGACATCCCCTGAGGGATCCCAGACTGTGAGAGGACGCAGGCCAGGCTGAGGGACACCCCCCCCCCCCCCCCCCCCCCGCCGCACTGGGCCTCTAGTTATTCAATAAAGAAGAATGAAACATGCATACACGCTCTAAGGTGATGAACCTCAAAAGATGATGCTAAGTGAGAGAAGTCAGTGCCCACAGGTCACAGATTGTATGACTCCATTTATATGAAATATCCCGGGTCGGCAAGCCCATACAGAAAGCAGATTAGTAGTTGTCAGGGCTGGGAGAGGGAGACCTCACGTAAGTCAGGGATCAAGTCCCCTTCGGGTCCCCCGCAGCCTTGAACACCTCCTAGCCCCGATAGCGCTTCTTATTTGAGCTCTGACATCAGTTCGTCCCCATGGTCGTGCCTCTGGTAATGCACTGAAGCCACCCGGTGCGGCCTGGGACGAGGACCAGAGAGCACCTGCCGCCTCCCTTGTTCTCCACACACCGTGCTCCTATGAACGCGCCACACAGCCCCCTGCAGCCACAACACGCTGCCGACCCATCAGAGCGACACCAGTTCAAACCCTTAACCCTTTTCTTCTCGTTTCTCAGTCAAGCCACGGCCCTCGGTCCTGTAGTTCTGTGCCAATTTTGTGGAGATTTTGGACCAGCTACATTCACCTGGCTGGGCCTGGTCCAGTGAGGAGCAGACAGCCTGGTCCCGGACTGGGTCTCACCCCCAGACGTGTGGCCGTGGGCACATCACGGACCCGCTCCGGGATGGTCACAGCCACCCAGCCGGAGGATCTGCGTTAGAATCTGGCCCAGCCTCTGATGTGCTATGACTTTAATCTTTCTGTGCCTCTGTTTCCCCGTCTGTAAAATAGATGATAACAGTGCTCACAAGACTGAAGGAAGTCCTGGGTGTAAGTCCAGCACACGTGCCTCCAGGGGACTGGGTTCCAGTTCCATCCCTGGCTGAGTGATTTGGGACCACCGTGGGTAAACTGAGCCACCCCTCAGGGACAGATGATGGCTGAGGGTCATGCATTCATTCAACACACTCTTCTTGGGAGCCCCCCGCTGCCCCAGCCAAGCAGGACGGGGCCCTGTCTTCAGGTTTCCAGTCGGACAGTGAATCTGGACACCGTCGTGAGCAGGTGGCCATCGCGCCACCCCCAGGGCCCTGGGAGGGCGCAGACACCAAACCTGAGGACCCAGCGCTAAGCCCGTGGCGGCCAGTCCTCTCTCCTGGCGACGACCCCTCGCTGTGGCCGCCGAGTCTGGGGCAGGTGGACACGCGCGGCCGGCCCGCCCGCCCGGGGGGGGGGAGGCGACTACCACACAGAGACCCTCCACCCTGGCCGTCCGGGAAGGGGCTCTGGGGACAAACCTGCCGATGCCTTTGCCATTTTGTCATTTGCTCCTTTTTCTTTTTTTTTTTTAATATATTTTTATTGATCTCAGAGAGGAAGGGAGAGGGAACGAAAGATAGAAACATCAATGATGAGAGGGAATCACTGATCGGCTGCCTCCTGCACGCCCCACACTAGGGATCGAGCCCACAACCTGGGCATGTGCCCTGACCAGGGATTGAACCCTGACCTCCTGGTTCATAGGTCGACCACTGAGCCATGCCAGCTGGGCTCTTTTTCTTCCCTGTGACCGCAGAGAGGAACCATGTGGTTGTTGCAATTTGGCCTGATTGACCCGCCCCCCTTCCTCCCTCTTCCTTCCCGCCTCCTCTTTGCAGAGCCCCTGACACGTTCCTTCCGAAGCAGCCGCTGGGAATGAGTTAGGGTCGGACAGGCGAAAAGCCAGTGCTCATTGCTGGGAAAAAGCAAGAAGGGAAGGAAAGCCCTGGGAGAGGCTCCTGGGAGAGAGCCCTGAGGATATTCTAGATCCGTCTGTGGCTCACACTGTGGTGACTGGGTGATCACTCCCGGTGGGAGGCGCCTCCCTCAAACCTGTTACCACGTCCACACCTCCCCCGGCTGACATAGGGAAAAAGAAAGGAAAATATCCTCCTGGTATCTTTTCTTTCTGTGCATCTCGCTTAAAAAGATGCACAGCCCCCGGGTGTGGCTCAGTGGTTGAGACCTATGAACCAGGAGGTCGCGGTTCCCACTAGGGGGGCTGAATGGGATGCTGGTGTGAAGCCTGGCACAGTGTGAGGCGAGTGCTTTATCCTTTTACATCTCCACACAGAGTCCCACTGTGCGTGCGTGTGTTGGTTTCCTTTTCCGTTTTTCTGTGTCACAAGTTTGCAACAAGCATTTACACCGACAACCACCTAGGCCAGTGATGGCGAACCTTTTGAGCTCAGCGTGTCAGCATTTTGAAAAACCCTAACTTAACTCTGGTGCCGTGTCACATATAGACATTTTTTGATCTTTGCAACCATAGTAAAACAAAGATTTATATTTTTGATATTTCTTTTATATATTTAAATGCCATTTAACAAAGACAAATCAACCCCAAAAATGAGTTCGCGTGTCACCTCTGACACGCATGTCATAGGTTCGCCATCGCTGACCTAGTTATATCAGCCTCTAGCTCAGCGGTTCTCAACCTTGGCTGCACATTAGAATCACCTGGGAATCTTTTTAAAATCCTGATTTCTGGGCCTCATCCTCCGGAAATTCTGTTAATTTCCGGAGGATGAGGCCCAGAAATCAGGATCACCTGGGAATCTTTTTAAAATCCTGATTTCTGGGCCTCATCCTCTGGAAATTCTGTTAATTTCCGGAGGATGAGGCCCAGAAATGAGGATTTTAAAAAGATTCCCAGGTGATTCTAATGTGCAGCCAAGGTTGAGAACCACTGTCTTAAAGGGAGACGCTTTCGCAGCTGCGGTCAGAGGAAGACGTGACTTTGGAAGCAGGATTGGAGCCACGCGGGTGCTGGCTTTGAAGATGGAGGAAGAGGCCATCAGCCAAGGAATGGGGTGGCCCCTCGAAGCTGGAGGTGGCCTCTCCCTGGGGCGTCCGGAGGAGCATACAGCTCTGCCGAGACCTGGGTCTTGGCCCCGGGAGACCGTGTGGGACATGTGGCTTAGAAGCTGGGGGGACACTGTGGTGTGAAGCCACCACGGGGGTGATGACTGGCCATGGCAGCGCTAGACATGAGCGCAGGGGCAAGCGCAGAGCTCCGAGCGCCTCCCCGGGAGCCCTTTCTGCACTCCCGTCTCCTCCCTCACCCGCAACACACTGGCTCCTTCCTGCTTGTGAGCTGAGTCACCCCCACAAGGCCCTGCTCCCCTTGCACTGAGTCCTTCACCTCCCGCCCACCCGCTCTGCTCACACACATCCCTTCACTCCGAGCCTCTGAGCCCGGACAGACAGCAGAGGCACTTTCCCTACGCGCACAGCTCCCTGGCCCACCCGGGTCCCCCCCCACAGCTCCCTGGCCCACCCAGATCCCCCACACACAGCTCCCTGGCCCACCCGGGTCCCCCCACACACAGCTCCCTGGCCCACCCGGGTCCCCCCCACACAGCTCCCTGGCCCACCCAGATCCCCCACACACAGCTCCCTGGCCCACCCGGGTCCCCCCCACACAGCTCCCTGGCCCACCCGGGTCCCCCCCACACAGCTCCCTGGCCCACCTGGTCCCCTGGATGGATGGATGGATGGATGGATGGATGGAGGAGACGCGTGGGAGCCATCTCTGCTCTGTGGCTCCGGATCCCGCTGGGCAGTGCAGACTGGAACCAGCGTCGTGAGTAAGCCTGGGCCTCACCAACCATGAGGGCCCACGGGATCGTTCCTCTGCCGTCCAGAGCGTGAACGTGATCAGGGCGACGAGGCGCACCTGGCTTGCTGGCCGCTGGGCCCCGGGGCAGCTCGTGCCCCTGCAGCAATCCTCTGCCAGTCCGGGAGGGGCCGGCGGGCGGCGGCTCAGCTCCTGGTGACCATTCTGAGATGCCGACTGCAGGAGACAGGCCCTGCTGCCTCAGCCCCTGCTGCCTCAGCAATGCGCCGAGTATTCCGTTCCCTCCTTCCCATTGCATCCTGCTCTTCTTCAGCCCCATGAACTCCCGCACCTGCACCTGGCCCTTGTCTCGGGCCCTGTTTTCAGAGGAGCCCAGACACCGAGGGACTGCGAGTAAAAATCCAGGTGGGAGCCCCGAGGAAGGCACACGAAGGGCCTCGGGACACAGCAGATCACCACCGTGACCAGCGAGGCTGGAGGACTATCCCAGATTAACCCAGACCAGAGAGGCGTGAGCGGGCGACTTACAAAACAGCAGGAACCTCTTCCTCACGGATCCGAGGCGGGGAAGTCCCGGGCCAGCGCACTGGCAGATTCCTGTCCGGTGACAGCCCGATTCCTGGCTCATAGGCAGTTTTCTCAGTGTGTCCTCAAATGGTGGGAGGGGCAAAGCAGCTCTCTGGGATTATTTATATATTGATTCCAGAGGGAAGAAGGGAGAGGGAGAGAAAGACAGAAACATAAATTAGATGAGAGAGAAGTATCCAGGCATGTGCCCTGACCAGGAATCGAACCGGCCACCTCCTGGTGCATGGGACGACACTCGACCTACAGCCACACTGGCCAGGCTCTGGGGTCTCTGTTATAAGGACACTAATCCCATTTACAAGGTCGCCACCCCTGTGGCCTAATTACCTCCCAAACGCCCTCCCTCTAAGTACCATCGCATTGGGAATTGGGGGCACAAACATTCAACCTACTGCACCTCCTCAGCACCCATTCCAGCCCCCTCCTCCCTGACCTTCTCTCCATAGAATCTTAGAAAGCCTCACCTGCCCTCATCCCTTGCAGGCGGGGACGGCCCCATAACACAGGTATGAACAGACGTCTGCTGAGGACTCCTGGGACAGTCTCCTCTCCTGACGTGGTGACCTCATCTTCCACTTCCCTCCTCCTGGAACTCGGACTTAATTGAAATCCGCAGAACACTGTACTCACCCACTATGGAGGACGCGGTCTCTCCAAAAACCCCGGAATGCCGACCCAATATCGTATATTAGGCCACAAAACAAGCCTCAGCAAATTTAAAAGGATTGAAACAACACAATGCAATGGCATCACACCAATTATATTAGAAATCAGTAGCATTAGGACATCCAAAAATCCCTGAATCTTTTAAAATTAAGCGACACTTCTGAATATTCTAGGGGTCAAGGAAGAAATCACAAGGGAAATTAGAAAATATTTCAGGTGAATAGTAATGAAAGCACAACATATTAAGATAGGTGGGGGATAGGTGGGCATGCTATGAATGTCCTTCAGGGAAAAAAATATCAGATGTTTTCTGTTCTAGGATTTCCAAGTGCTTCCTATTTCCCTGGCCTCCTCAGAGCGCGGCCCATACACACGCAGGTCAGGAATCTGAGAATCTGAAGGGGGTGTTCAGGCAGATTTGGGGGTCCCCTTCTGTGGCTCCCACCTTGTTGAGTTCCTCCCTCAGCATCTGGCTGCTGGACCAGCCCCGGATTCCGACCTCTGACCCTGAAACCCGAGGCCTCTGCTTGAGTTTGTCTGGAGCGGCAGGGTGGGATGCCCTGGGGGAGGGGTGCTGGCGGGGGGCGGTGGGACTGGAGCACCGGTGTCCCCTCCCAGGAGGACCTTCCCCCCGGAGTCCTCTCCCCTCCGTCTTCCTCCTGCTCGGGGAGCTCTCCAGCGCCTCCAAACAGTTGTTTACATTTCACCCCAACATGATTGTTATTGGCTAATGTGTTCCTGGAGAACAGTGACTCTGCCGTGCTTGGAGCCCGAAGTCGCTCTTAACCTTCAGATGGTCATCTTCCCAGACACCTGTCCATGTGATCCGTGTACCCATGTGCACCTGATTTTACGTAAACGGGGTCATGCAATCCACACTGTTTTACATCACACCTTTTCCCATCAACAGTTACATGGTGTCTTCCTGGGTTAATGTTTGTAGGTCTACATTGTTCTTCTCAAGAGCGATACAGTTTTCCTCGGACACATGTAATTTATTTCCCTCACCAAGTCAAATACACACACAACGCTGTGTAAAATCCCCATGTGGACATCTGTGCATGTCCCCGATCCTCTCTCGGGACAAATTCCTCGCAATCCATGCCCTACTTTTCCATTTTGCATCTTCTGAGCCTCTCCATGGTAAGCAAAAGCAAAAATAAAAGTCTTCCACCACCTGTGGCCCCAGCTGCCCGTTCCCCTTTCTGGAGGCAGCTAATGTTATCAGTTTCCAGGGAATTCTTCTGGGGCAACCGTGCTTCTGTGCAGAGACGGGGCTCCTCGCCAGCCCACCTGTCACCAAGTGGTAGCCTCCTGGGCACACTGCTCTGCCCTCTAGCACATTTCAAAAGTCAGGGCCCCTGGCCCAGCTGGCGTGGCTCAGTGGTTGGACATTGACCTCTGAACCAGAAGGTCACAGTTAGATTCTCAGTCAGGGCACAGGCCCGGGTTGTGGGCTCCATCCTCAGTAGGGGGTGTGCAGGAGGCAGCCAATCAATGATTCTCTCTCATCATTGATGTTTCTAACTCTCTCTCTCCCTCCCTCTCTGAAATCAACAAAAAATATTTTAAAAAATAAACAAAAGCCAAAATTCCTAAGAAAAACAAAACAAAACAGCTCCCTACAAGCTCTATACACAGGGCTCAGTAAACTGTCCCAAGGATTGTTGTTGTTTTTTAAATCAGTCTCCAAAGATGGGACAAAAGAGAAATAACTAGCATTGGAATTGTACACCCTCTTTCTTGCCGAAATTGTCGTGGACCAGCAGTTCTCAGCCAGCAGGACTGCAGTGACCAGCTGCTGCTGTGGGCTGGGCGCAGAGGCCCCCGGGGCAGGGCCAGCCTCTGGCTGACGCGGGGCCGAGGGGTGGCTTCCTGGCAGCCTGCTCGTCTGCAGAGCTAAGAGCAGAAGGAAGCGTGGCCCTGCCAAGGCCACGTCTGTAGCCACCCCGGTTTCCCATGGGAAGGAGCCTCTCCTTACCTCCCGACTCGAGCCATGATTATTTTTATCATCCCCATCACCAGCCAGCCCGGCGGCCCTGTAATTTGGGAGCCTGGCCACCGCTGTCCTATAATTCCCCGTAGACAGACCTCGGGGTGGCCCCTTCGACTTGCACTTTGGTGATGCTCTGTGGCCAGAAGTCTCTTCTGCAAATTAGGGCCAGGACCTGGTCCCTGGAGTCACAGCTGAGGCAGGGGAGGCAGCTGGGGCCTCTGGATTTCCTGTGCCCGGCTCAGCTCCACCACCGCGTTGGGACCCGCCAACTTGGAAATAAGTGTGTGTGTGTGTGTATGTGTGTGTGAGTGTGTGTGTATGTGTGTGTATGTGTGTGTGAGTGTGTGTGTATGTGTGTGAGTGTGTGTATGTGTGTGAGTGTGTGTGTGTGAGTGTATGTGTGTGTGTAGTGTGTGTGTGTGTATATGTGTGTGAGTGTGTGTGTATGTGTGTGTATAGTGTGTGTATGTGTGTGTGAGAGTGTGTGTATATGTGAGTGTGTGAGTGTGTGTGTGTGAGTGTGTGTGTAGTGTGTGTATGTGTGTGTGTGGTGTGTCTCTTCAAAGGAGGTGGGCTGGTGCTGAGCGTGGGGCTGGCCTGGGGGCGAGGCTGGGGAGCGGTAGGCAGGGTGGGTGGCTCAGGTGGTCAAGCGCATCTCCTGTCCCCGCGCCTGGTGTGCGGTCCCTGCAGACGTGCCAGCTTCCTTGGCCATCAGTGACCAGTGGCCTGCTCTCCTGCCTCGAGGGTGCCCGAGGAGCCCGTGTGCTGCCATGTCATTTTGCTAGAACCCCACTTCCGTCATGCCGCTTCTCCAGCGCCCACAAAACCACCCAGCTCCCAGGCTCGGGGAGCCCGGGTGTTCCTGAAAGCTAACAGATGCCCGACCCGGGAACGGTGTTTTGTTTCGGCATTTTTTGAGCGGGTTTTCATGTATTGAGTATGAATACATCCATTTACCCTGAAACCTTAACTAAAGGAAAGAAAAGGAAGCCTTCACGACATAAAAGCAGAGACTCGATGCCCTCACGCGCCCTGGCATGTCACTGACGGTGAGTCTGGGCTAAGAAATGGGTCATGTTTCCCGGCGGCACTGACTCTGGACCATTAGGGTTTGGTGCTGTTATTCGTTCCTCACAGCATCCTTGGGAGGTGGGCATGCTTCACTCCAGGTCACCGCTGAGGAAACTGAGCTCAGAAAGGTCGCCCAGCCCGCAGGTGGCACACCTGGCCTCTGAACCACCCTGGCCCACCCTGCCTGTCTCGCTCTGGAACACTCACCGCACGGCCGCCTCACCACCACCAGGCCAGCTCCCCAGGGGAGGGTGTCAGCTCTGCCCCACCCCCATCTCCCCAGCTCCCAGCACAGGGCTGGACATGTAATGGAGCCTTGGCAAATATTTGTTGAATAAATGAAGGAATGGATCATTGTAAATTGCAAAGCTATTTTCCAATATATGATTATTATTTCTTCTCTCCTCTTCTCCCCCTACCCTTGACTCCTCCCTAATAATTAAGCCTCCCTCCGTGGCTCTATTTCCCCCACATCCTGAAAGGCTTTGGAATCCCCACTAAGGATGGAGGTGCGGAGCCACTGCCCGCAGGAGGCAGCTTAGTGTAACGCCGAAGAATTCGCGCTTCAGAGCCAGACTACGTGGGTGGGTGACTCCTGTGTCAGTTTTCTCACTTGTAAAATGGGTATAATGACAGTGGTGGCAACATTAATGATGATCCTGTAGCCGACACCCCTCAGGCACCTGTCAGATGCTCTTGGCCTCTGCTGATAGTCATTCTAACTGCTGTGGTGGCAGCTAGCTCTGCGTGGACTGTGACCAGCTTCTCAGACAGCACCTGTCCTGTCTGTGCTGCGTGCCTCTGGCCTCCTGGCCTGGGCTTCTCTAAGACCATGGAAGCGTGGGATGCTGCAGGGCCCTGCCTGCTGCCTGGTGTCTGTTCCTACATAACCAAGAAGCGGGGACGGGCGGGGGGGCTGTTCAGGCCCCTTGGGTAGACATTGGCCAATGGGAGACAAGAGCTGATAGATGAATTATTTCTCCTTTGCGCCCTCCTCCCCCACCCCGTCCAACTGTCCTCTATTTTGTATCCCCAGGGGATAGAGCATTCGTTCAACTGCACCCAGTGGTCCCAGTCGGGTCACATACTCTCTTTGTTTGGCCCGGGTGCCTGTCCTGATCAGTTGGGTTTCTACTGTAAGTCCCAGTGTGGGACTTTGTCATGAAAGGGAACTTCAGTATATTCGTTTCGAGGGTTTATAGGGGAAGCAGAAGTGAGTTTATAGGGCCCAGATGGCCCCAGCACATCAGCCCTCACTGCACAGTGGTGCCCTGGCACTCACACGCAGAATTATTTTCCCGCTTCAGCTGCTGTCGTGCTGGCCTGCCATGTGCTGAGTGCTAGTTGGTGACCTGGGGGTGACCTGTTCTCAGGACATCAGGGCTCAGTGCCTTCCTTCTGCTTCCTTCCCTCCAGTTACTGAGGTCACGTGAGCCTAGTAACCGCCTGTGGTTGGTCCCCGCCCCACCTGGGGGGTTAACTTGTCACCCAGTTTTGCTGTCAATGTTGTCTGTGGGTCTTCTGATTTTTTTAAAAATTCTGGTTGTTTTGAGTGTTTCTGGGGGGTGTATAAGTCTGCCGGGGCTGTCATAACAAAATTCCACGGAGCGGGGGGCTTGACACAGAAATTTACTTTCTCACAGTTCTGGAGCCTAAAAGTCCAAGATTGAGGTGCTGTCAGGGTTGGTTTCAGGTGAGACCCTTCTTTTTTAATTTTAGTTTCCAATTACAGTTCATATTCAATGTTATTTTGTATTGGTTTTAGATGTACGGCATAGTGGGTAGATAATCATACACTATGTAAAGTGGTCCCCCCACATTTCAAGTACCCACCTGGCACCAGACGTAGTTATTACAATGTTATTTACTATATTCCCTGTGCTATCCCTGTGAGTGTTCTGTAACTGACAATTTGTGCTTCCTAATCCCTTCACCTTCTTCACCCAGCGCCCCCCCCCCCCGCCCCCCTCCCCTCTGGTGAGTTCTCTCTTGCTGGTTTGCAGACAACTGCCTTCTTACTGCATCCTCACAGGGCCTTTCCTCTGTGCACACACGCACACGCACATGGGGGTATCTCTTCCTCTTCTTCTAAAGACACCTGTCCTGCCGGCCTGCATGGCTCAGTGGCTGAGTGTTGACCTATGAACCAGGCGATCACAGTTTGATTCTCGGTCAGGGCACACGCCCAGGTTGCGGGCTTGATTCCCAGTGCGGGGCGTGCAGAAGGCAGCCGATCAGTGACTCTCTCTCATCATTGATGTTTCTATCTCTTTCTCTCTCTCCCTTCCTCTCTAAAATCAATAAAAATATTAAAAATATCTTGATTTAAAAAATAAAACAAAATAAAGACACCTGTGTTGTCAGATTAGGGCCTCACTCTTGCGACCTCATCTAACGTAAATTACATCCTTAAAGGCCCTATGTCCAAATATAGTCACTTTGGGGGTTATGGCTTCAACATATGAATTTGGGAGGATATAGTTCAGTCCTTAATGGGGAATTGGGGAGAAGCAAAAACTACATTCTGCCATCTTCCCAGAATGAGACAGATTTTGGCCGCAGTTCACACAGGCCTGGCACCCCGAGCAGGGAGCAGAGTGAAAAAGGGTGGGGAGTGTTTGGGGTTGAGAGGCAGATGTTCAGCACATGACAAAGGCCCCGGTGGCTGGGCTCCTGCCCACTTCTCCCCTCACCAACGCCTGACACCTGGTGCGCCCCCCCCCCCCCCCCCCCCCCCGCACGCTCTGGGGACAGCAAACGGTTTCGCAGTTCCCTGAACACACCACCCACTTCCGGTCTCCATGCCTTTGCTCACACCGTCGAGGCTGCCTGCAATGCCTCCCTCGCTTCCCTACCCTCTTCTCTCCATTTCAACCAAGAGTGCCAACTCATCCTGTCCTTCGGCATTCACCTCGGCAATCCCCTGCTCTAGAAAGTGTAGGTGTGCAGGGACCAGCTCCATGCTCCCGAAGTGAGCATGTGCACACACACACACACACACCCATGCCCCACCTATGCCTCCTCACTGCACTCACCTCGCTGCATTGTACTTGTGTTGTTGTGAGTGTCCCCCGACACACACACTAGACTGGTGGTCCCTGAGGGCAAGGCTTGTTCCTCGTCCCCTGGCAGATGGGATCCAGCTCTCAGTTCTTCATTGCCCTTGTCACAGAGTCCCTTACCTATGCCATCGCCAGGCACACGCAGACTTAGCATAGACTTCTCTGCCTTACAGACTTCGGGCTTGGGCATGGGATTCGCTTTGGCCAGTGATGTTGGCAGAGGTTTTATCAGCGGTTCTCAACCTGTGGGTCGCGCCCCCTTTGGGGGTTGAACGACCTTTTCACAGGGGTCGCCTAAGACCATCGGAAAACACATCTATAATTACATATTGTTTTTGTGATTAATCACTATGTGATTAATCATTATGTTCAATTTGTAACAATGAAATTGGGGGTCACCACAACATGAGGAACTGTATTAAAGGGTCGCGGCATTAGGAAGGTTGAGAACCACTGCTTTACATGCACGCGGCTGGTTTGACTGGTCTCGTGTACTCCCTTGAGAAGACTGTGTCCTGAGCAGCCACTGGCCCAAACAGAACGTGGGGATGTGAAGAGCAGACCGCACCCCAACCCAGAGGCTGGATGCAGACCCAACGGCCCTGTGGCCGACACAGACCCCCTGCTGACCCGGCGGCCTGTGAATGAGGATGATAAACACTGGATGCTGTGGGGTGCTGGGGTTGGGAGGATGTCTGCTTTGGAGCATTGCTGCAGCAATAGTTGACTAGGACATCATTCGTCCTTGTGTTCCCAAGCCCAGCACAGTCCTGGGCCAAAACATGCTTGTTAAGTAAAGAAACTAATGAATTCCTTGATTCAATACCTTTGTAGTCTGCTCGAGTCGCCATACCTCCTGAGACTTCTGTTACCTCCTCCTTCCAAAGGGGGTAATCATGGCTTCTTCGTAGGGTTGCTGTGTGAGGATTCCGTGGAATACGGTGGGCAAAGCTCCTGGCACTCTGTGCTCAGTAAGTGACACTTTCCTTTCTCCCCCTCTACCCCTGACATCTTGAAGTGAGCACTTAGGTTGGAATGCTCAGGGGCAGAGGGAGCTGAGATGGGGTGGGGCAGTGGGGAGGAGGAGGAGCTCACTCCACTTTTCAGCCTCTGGGCCTCGAACTCCAGCTGAGGGAACCTCTTTCTAGTCCTCCTCTTCCCTCATCTTTGCCCCGGGCTTCTTCCCTGTGTGACTGCCACGTAGGTCTTCCTGGACCAGAGAAGAGGATTTGTCCCAGACCCCAAGGATTGCCCAGCAACGCCCTGGCCTCGCCTGCAGCTGGGCTGCCTGAAACGGGGAGCTCACACTTCCCTCTTGGAAGCTGTGCTCGAAGTCTGTCTCCTCTAAACCACCCCGCTGTGAGGAAGCCACAGGGAGCCACACGGGGAGGCAGGGGACATGCTGAGGAGTCAGCCCTCTTGGACTGCCCAGCCCAGCCCCGCTGCCAGCTGAATGGCCTCAGCTGATGCCACAGGAGCCGGGGAGCCCTCCAGACCCACCCAGTCCACTTTATAAGAAGCAATACATTTTTGTTGTTTTCCATCATTAAGTTTTGCAGTAGTTTGTTACACAGCAGGTCAATGAAACTCTCTTTCCCTGTAATATATATGTCATATGATAGGTATATTAAATACTATCACTATTATTTCTAAACCATTGGAGAGGAAGTGGTAGAAATCACGACCCTACACATTTCAGGGTGTATCTGTAATAAACCAACATCATCTTACAACACAGTTCAGTTATAAAATTCAGGAAACTAACATTGGCACATTATTCATTTGGTTCCTGTTTATATCTTGCCAATTATCTACGTAATGTCTTTCAGAGTAATATTTTATTTTTCGGTTCCGGGATCCAGTGCAGAATTATTCATTGCAGTTAGTGGTTGTATTAGTCATATGTGGCTGCATAACAAGTCACCCCAAGATTTAGTGGCTTAAAACATCTCACAGTTTCTGTGGGTCAGGAGTCCGGCTGTGGCTGAGCTGGGCTCTTTGACTCAGAGTCCCTCTGAGGCTGCTCTCCAGAGGTCGGCCAGGGCAATAGTGATCTCAAGGTGCAACTGGCAGGATCTGTCTGCGTCCAGGCTCACTCCGAGATTGTTGGCGGGATTCAGGTCACTGCAGACTGTTGGCCGGAAGCTCTCGGTGTTTTGCTGGCTGTTGGCCAGAGCTCTGCCTCTCTGTTCCTTGAAACATGGGCCTGTCCA
Organism: Myotis nattereri; assembly: GCF_964212035.1. Taxonomy (NCBI): domain Eukaryota; kingdom Metazoa; phylum Chordata; class Mammalia; order Chiroptera; family Vespertilionidae; genus Myotis; species Myotis nattereri. The sequence goes on along the minus strand of NC_138088.1, from coordinate 18,611,599 downwards.
TGGGGGTAGCTCATAATTTGGCCACTTGCTTCACCCGGTCAAGAGAGTTGAGAAGAGCCAGAGAGAGAATGCTAGCAAGTCAGAAGTCAAGTCTTTTGTAACCTAAATCAGAGTCTTTTGTAATCTCAGAAGTGACATCCCATTGCCTCTGCTGTGTTCTACTCATTTAAAACAGGTGCCTGCGTCCAGGCATTCTCAAGGGGAAGGGACTGCACCGGAGGTAAACGCCAGGAGAGCGGGTGTCGCTGGGACCATCTGAGAATCTGCCACAGCCTTCTTGTCTCTTTCGTTTTTTCTCATCTAAAACTGTTTTTTAAGCCTTTTTCTTTGTCTTTCATGTCCATGACATTTTCGATATGACAGGCCAATTGTTTTGTAAATGTCCCCCAGTTTGGGTTTGTCTGATGTTTACTCGTGATTAGATCAAGGAGATGTGCTTCTTTTTTTTCTTTTTCTTTTTTTTTTTATTGCTTAAAGTATTACAAAGGGTATTACATATGTCTCCTTTTGTGTTTCGTAAAAATATGTTTTTATTGATTTTTAGAGAGAGGGGAAGGCAGAAGGAGATAGAGAACCATTTCTTTTGCCTTCCACACGCACCCCTCCTGGGGATCGAGTCTGCAACCTGGGAAATGGAGCCAGTAACCTCTCGGCGCTCGGGATGGCGCTCAACCCACTGGGCCACACGGGCCAGGGCAGGTGAGGCGTTTCTGCACAGGAACACCTCAGACCCAACGCTGTGTTCCCAGCGTATCACATCAGGAGGCGCGTGGTGTCCATGTGCCCTGTTCTTAGTGACTTTACTTTGGATTGCGCCCACATTCTTAGCCACTCTGCAATTCTGCCTCTGGTCTGGAAAGTTCTTTTTTTAATTTTTCAAACAGGGTGAAAACAAAAGAAAACAAAACGGAGACCAATTCTCTTGGCAGAGCAATTTTGGGAAGAAGTTGAACCTAGAAACTATTTTAGGATGAAAATTCCTAATGTCTTGGATCAGACCTTCACCCTACACCGCTCATTTGTGCCCAAGATATTCTTACTGTAGGCCCAAGTCTTGCCTGTTGGGCCAGCCTGAAGCGGGGAGAATGAATACCCTTTCACACTACTGTTTCTTTCCATTACTCATCCCTTCACCTAGAAAGCCCTGTCCCACCTCTGCCTTCTATCTCCTGTCTACCTGAAGAACTCGGTTCATCTTGTAAGCTCAGGCCTGGGGCCTTCCGATCCAGGAATAAGGCTGCAGCTCTGCACAATCCAGGGGCCCATAGTCACATCACATTCCGTGTGCCTGGTGTCCCTGGGGCTGGGCAACATACCTGCTCCGAAATTCAGCTGGAAAGCATGCAGGCTGATACCAGGGCAGAGGCCGGCCCCCTTTAATAGGGCCTGAGGGCAGCCAGGAGATCTGGAGAGAGAGGTTCAGGGAACTTATTCAGGAGGTGAGCTGTGGTCTGAATTCTCACCAGATCTCTGGTCCCCTATAGCAAGTCACAGAACTGTTAGTCATAGAACTGACATGCACAGCCCGGAGCACGTGGCCACCTGCCCTCCAGCCCACAGCCTGTGGACCCAGGTAAGGAACAGGGTCCTCTGACTTCAGCCCCCTGTGAGGACCTGCTCCTGCGAGGGCTGGGGTCATGCTCAATTCTATTCGGGTTTCTCATCAACGAACGTTGAGAATGAGGGGAAGGCCAAGTACAGATGTTGAGGTTTCTGCTTTTTTGGATGTTCTTATTTCTCCTCCACAGGAAGTGACTTATTGTGTCTACTATAAATCCAATGAAATGGCAGGATCACTGGCCTTAGAGAGGCCCGAATTATTAGCTCATGCCCTAAGTGTCGGTAAGACTCAGGAGAAAAGCCTCATCAGCGGGAATCAAAGCCTGGGAGGCATCGCCAGGATTCAGACAAGTAAGAGGGAGGCTAGGGTTGTGTCCCCGTTCCGAGCCCTTTACCACGCTCCCGGTGCAGCCAGCCTTGTGCCCCAGAGCCGGCCTGCCAGCTGGGCACTGGGGCCTCACCCCTCCAGCTGCCCCAGGCCCTGAAGATAACTCGAAGACGACGCGAGGGGGCTCCAGCTGGCCTGCATGGACCACTTCTCACTTCCCCGGGTCAGAGAGGGGGTTACGGTCTTTGGGAGCTTGGGGGGGACCGTCATGTGACCCTCCGGCGCAGAGATGGTGGAGAGCCCGCGCAGCCAGAGGGGTCTCTCCGAGGAGGCAAGCCACGAGATCTCCACGCCGCCTCTCCCCCACCCACCCACCCACCCCGGCCCGGGAGCTCCTCCCAGCCTCTCCGGGAGGGGGTGGGGATCCAAGCGGCCCCAAGCGAATCCCCCGGGAGGGGCGGGCCGAGGGGCAGCGCCGGAACAAAGGCCCATAGAGGGGTCCCGGAGAGCAAGGCTCCCCGGGGGCGGGGGCGGACCCCTCCCCACTCAGCTCCTCCCTCTCCCCCCCTTCTTCCACCCGAGGCCCGGCCGGCACGCAGCCCGAGCTGCGCCAAGTTCGCCAACGGTTCCCAAGTTGTCGGCTCGAAGGGGTGGGAGCTGGGTGGGGTGAGGAAGAAGAGGAGGAGGAGGAGGAGGGGGCTCCCGGCGCCTTGGACGCGGTTCAGGAATTCGCCGCCGCTAGCCGCTCGCCCGCTCGGGCCGGGCGGGGAGGACGCTCGGCAGCCCCGACCCCTCGCTCCCTCGCTGCGCAGGACGGCGCCCGCCTGGCGCCTCTTCTCGCCCGGCGTGCGAACCCGCGGAGCCGGGCCGCGCCGCCCTCCTCCGCTCCCCGCCGCCTTCCCCGGGGAGGGCGCAGAGCCGGGCCCCGAGGGAGCTGGTTCCGCTGGGACTCGGACAGAGTTGCGAGCGGATGCTGCCGGCGCCCGACCCCAGCCGCGGAGAGTGGGGTGCGCCCCCGCCGGAGGAGGCTCGGCGGCCGGGGTAAGTAGGACCCTGAGTCCCGGAACCGCCTCCGGGCCCGGGGAGGCCGCCGGCCGCGCGCCCCCTGCCTTCCCCGTCCGGGCGCGCGCGCCAAACTTTGGAGGAAGAGGGGCGAAACGCAGGGGGGGAGAGGGCGCTCCCGGCTCGGGGAGAACTCCACGCAGGCACCCACAAGCTCCAGGCTCACTGCACCCCGATTCCCAGCTGCCAGGTACACACAGCCCACCACTCAGCCCACATCGCCGCGCACACGCGCTGAGCGGCGCCGCGCCGACCGGGCAGCGGGCGAAGACCCTCGTGTACAACCCCGGGAGCGGCGTGGGTCCGCGGACCTAGCGTGTCCTCCTCCCGCCCCTAAATAACGCCACGGCCTTTGTCTGTAGCCCCCCCCCCACACACACACACTAAGAAGTCCCCCCAAAGCGACGGGCATGGGAAGGACTGTCTTGGCTTTGAAAAGTCGTGGCCAGGACGCGGGGCCCGAGAAGCGGGGAGGAGCAAGCCAAGCAGACACCCCGGGTCGTTCTCGGGTTCAGCGGCCGCGAGCCGGGCGTCCGGGCGAGGGGTCTGGGTGCGCGCAGCCCTTCCGGGGGCGAGGCCGGAGGGGAGCAGGGGATGATTCAGAACTCGACCGGCCGCGGGGTCTGGGCGCAGGGTGGCAAGGCTGCCAGGCCGGCGCGGGGCGGGCCCGCCGGGTGGCGGCGGTGACAGGGCCTGCGAGGGGAGCTCGGACCCCTCTTCCCCGGCGGATGTGCTTCCTCGGAGGGACTTTCCTCCGGGAGGACTGACGGGATTCCAGGCCTCCGTGCGGATGTGGAAAACCGAGCGGGGTTGTCGCAGAGTCCAAGGTCAAGGAGAAACCGGGGTGGTCCTGGAGCCCTGTTTCTTTCCATTGCACCTGGAGTTGTGCTTTCGGTGTCCCGAGGCCCCGGGATGTTTCAAGGACTGTCCTGGGCCGAGCACGGTGCCTGGCACACAGCGGGTACTCAGTAAGGAGCTGACAAAGCCTGACAGCAGCAGTGTCTCCAAAGGGCTCACTGGGAGCCGCGCCTGGGGCCTCGGCTGGGCTGGGCTTGGTCTTCCTGCCGAGGAGGGGTCCGCAGTGGTTCCGGGGAGCCCTGCCTGATCCGTCTGGGGAAGTGGCTCAAGCAGCTTCTCCCATGGTGCCCTGGGGGCTGGCATTGGGGGAGCTGAGTGTCATCATTGGCATCTGCTCCCCTGAGGGGCAGCGGGAGGCTTCATTTCTGCAGCTGGCTGAGCTTCGGGCTGGGCGCTGTCCCCCAGGGCTCTGCGGGGTGTGCTGGAGAGGGGCCTGGCAAAGGGTCTCAGAGCCCCATCTTCCCGCAGGGGCTGGGCTGCGTGTGGCAGCAGGTGGAGGGGCGGTCTCAGTCCCCACACTGAGCACTCAGTGGGTGCCTCTGTGCCAGCTGGCATGAACGGCCCAGAAGAGCAACAACATCGCATGTTCTTGGAACTGTGATTGCAAGCGGTCTTGGGAACGGTTGCTTCCTGGCACGGACTGAGAGTGTGCAAGGGTGTGGGGCCATGTAACTGCGAAAAAGAGTGTCACCCCCCACCACCACCACCATCCCTTCGTGACTAGGTTCAGTGTGCAGTTCAAGCTTCTAAATGGTCTTAATGCTGAAATTAGCAAAATACGTGGGCAGCACCCAGGACTTTGGCCCCAGATCAGAGGAGTGATGTGGGCTTGGTCACCCCAAATGTCAGGTGGGATGCTGCAGCCAGACCCTTCCCAATGCCACCTTCCACCTTAATCATGTCTTCTGTGAAGCAAGCGCTCTACACACACGCTCTCAGTGAGTGAGCCTGTGAGGTTAGCCTTTATCACTACCTTAGAGATTCGGAAGCTGAGGCTCAGAGAAGTTAGATCGTGTAAGGTTTTCAAGGTCACACACCTGGCGAGGGACAGAGCCAGGATTGGAACCAAGGCCGTCTGACTCTGGACCCGTGCTCTCGCCATCACGCCAGGCCGTTCCTAAGTCCCTGCTGGCTCTCCATGGCAACAAGGAAGCAACAGGGATCCGTGGACTGGCATGGTCTTGGGGCCTCTGCCTGCAGCTCTCTTTTTCCACACGCGCTGCCCAGCTGGGTTGCACCGTGGGCCCCGGGAATGAAAGGCTGGGTGGCACCAGGCTGCTGGAGCTTTCCACGTGGATCTGGAGTCAGGAAAAAGGGGGGGCTTGGGAGTGATTTCGGGGAGATGTTGCGGTATTCCAGCGACAGATGATTCGTAGCTTCCCTGAGACGTGGGGACAGAGCTGCCACAAGTCACCAGCTTGGGTTTGGGAGAAGCTGCCAGGTAAACATGCTCAAACAGATTAAGACATTCCTCTCCCGCGCTAGGAGAGAAATCCGGCCCGCAGGGAAACCCGCCCTCATGGGCCACGTCCTGCCGTCACTCACGCGGTAAATGCAAGGGGACGTGTCACGGCTGTCCTCGCCCCCTACCCCCACCCCCACCCAGTGCCCGGAGAACTGGACTCCTCTGTGGTGCCAGGCCCTCCGGAGAGCCTGGGGCAGCGGGGGTAGGAGGTGGGGTGGAGGAGGCCGCCTGGTCCCCAGTTGATGCTTTCTCACACAGCCCCTCAGAGGGACAGTGGTTACTGTCTCCACGTTCACAGATGAGGAAGTGAGGCCCTGAGAGGTGCCGTGGGTGTCCAAGATCCCAGCGCTAGGGAACGGCCATGAGCCACGCGGCTTCAGGACACCCCTGCAGCCTTTAGGGGCGCCGTGTGTTCAGTCTGTTGAGTTCTAGAGCCGGGAGGGCTGAGCGGGATGACCCTGCTGGGACAGGGTCCTGGTTGTTCTGCCCAAAAGCCTCCGATGCCGGTTTGCCCAGTGGGAAAAGCTGGCAAGCTTAAGCCAGGAGCCCTGCCCAGGCCCCTGGAAGCCCCCTGGGTGCGTTCCGAGAGCCTTCCCAGTGCCCAAGTCCCTCTCTCTCCCGCTCCCTTGCGGAGTGGACCTCTGTCCAGATGGAAGTTGGAAGACTGGCTGTGGGAGAAGCTGCCCCACCTGAGGGACAGGAACCCCTGGCCCCGTCCCGGTGCCTGACACGTGGAAGTACGTGGGAATCGGTGCAGGCCAGGGACAGGCCATGAGCCCCCCCCCTCCCCCCCACCCGCTGAGGGACATCTTAGTCAGAGGAAGCATTCAGAGAGGTCTCTGCCCTTCATGAAGTCACACAGGAGAGGAGACAGCTCTCCTTTCCACCCTTAAATAGAAAGACTTGTCCTGTTTCTTCTCCGATGCAAACGATCAATGCTGCCCACCCTGCCCTGAGCGTGCCGGTTCCACAGCTGGGCGTGGGGTGGTCCCTGGCTGACTGGACAGTTCTGTGCTGGAAGATTGACTCACGTCTCCAGTGCCTCAAATCTGGTTGCTCGTGCACCCCTCCACCCCCACTCACCCCCCCCCCCCCGGCGTGAAGGGAGGGGCAGGCAGGCCAGGGAGCCCCTGACCAGCAGTAACTTCATGTCTCCACCCCCATCCCTTCCTCTCTATGCCTCCCCCTCCCCGCCCTTCTCCCCAACCAAGCTGGCATGTGCTGAGGGACTGTGGGTTTTCTGGGCCCCGGGAAATGTGTTGCTGGGGTTCCCGAGGACTCTCTGGAAAGGATTTGGAGGAAAATAAATAAGCCAGTGTCCAGCTCAGCCTCTCCTGGCTGCCACAAGTAAACACCATCGCAGAAGCCAGCCTGGAAGCCGCTTTGGCCTCCCCTCCCCTGCTTACACCTGGCTCACTGGCCGCCTCTCCAGCTCCCTCCTTCCTGCCCCTCCCAGTCCAGCCCCTCCTCCTCGACTCTGGGAGCCTGAAAAGTCAGGGAGCACACCCACCCTCGGAGTCCTGGTGCTGCTGGGTCCCGGTGCTGAGGGCGCTGGCACGCTGGAGGCTGGGCGGAGGAGCCTGTGGGCCAGAAGACCCGGTGCTGCAGCTCAGCCCTGCTGGTCCGAGTAAGTCTCCCAGCCTCCCTGCTCAGCCAGGCCGAGGGTGCGCTCTAGGTTGGCGAGTTTGACTCTGATGATGGAGAATGGTGGGGGCTTTTTCAACTTTTGTGACATCTTTGGTCTTAAACGTCTGTTTAGAGTCAATGGACCCAAGCTAATTTTCCTTGTTGTGTCCCTCCAAGGTGGGGCTCGTGTGTGAAGAAAACTTCAAAACCCATGCATTTTCGTTGTAGGGCTTCCCGGACTACCTAGGGTGTCAAGGTTCTTTGCTTTTGACCCAAGTCATATCAGCTTAGGCCTGTCAGCGTGGGTGCTGGTGGTGTGGCTGTGGAATGCGAAGCAAATTTGTGATAACAACTTCAGTCAATTCAACTGACCCACTCTAGAACCCAGCTCCCAGTGAACCAGGGCTCTGGGGTGGGGGCAGTTCCCTGGCAGTGGTGGCAACTGAGGGCCCCCCCCCCCCCAGGCCCAGGGAGTGGCTAAGGGGCTGTCCCATGGTATGTGGCTAAGCCCAGCTGAAACTGCTGGATCTGGGGAGCGGGCACTGCCGGGAGGCACTGGGTGCTGCCTCCGAGTGGGGAGTCCCGTTGTCCTGCTGCCAGGCTGCTATGAGGGAACTTGGGGGGCGGGGGGAGGGAAGTGAGCCCCATAGTTGCAGCCTTGGTGGGAGAGAGGCTGCACACCCACATACTCACAGGCCGTCATGGGCTGAAATACATACATTCAGATATACCTCCTCCCTGCCCCCCGACACACACACACAAATATTTCTGTAAACAGCCAGGCACATTACACACTGAAACAGCTTTTGTAGGCACACGAGTGTACACACACACACACACACACACACAGGGAACACTCATTCCAAAGCACAAATTATGTAATGACTGAGAGCACATGTGCTAAAGCCAGAATGCCCGCAGGGCTGCTTTGTAGCTGTGTAACCTTGGGTAAGTTACTTAACCTCTCTGGGCCTAAGTTTCCTAATTGGTGGGAGCTGGGTATGGTAATAAGTCAAAGGTCCTAGCCCAGTGGTCGGCAAACTCATTTGTCAACAGAGCCAAATATCAACAGTACAACGATTGAAATTTCTTTTGAGAGCCAAATTTTTTAAACTTAAACTATATAGGTAGGTACATTGTTATTAACTTAATTAGGGTACTCCTAAGCTGGCCTTTGCTAAAAACGTCCTCAATCTGATTGAGGTACGTTCGCTGAGGTCTACCCCTTCCAACTCCATCCATACTCATCTTGTATACTTGTTTCGTCTATCTCCTTTCGTTCATCCTCTCTATATGTCCAAACCATCTCAACATACCTTTCTCAATCCTCGACACTACACCTTCTTTCACTCCACAACGTTCCCTAAAATTAACTTAATAAACTTTACTTAAAGTTTTAAGTCAACTTCGCACTGTACGTGCGCGCCCGCCTGTGGTATTTTGTGGAAGAGCCACACTCAAGGGGCCAAAGAGCCGCATGTGGCTCGTGAGCCGAGGTTTGCCGACCACTGTCCTAGGGCTACAAGTGAGTTAACACCTGGGAGGAGCTTAGAACTGTGCCTGCACATAGAGAGTTCGGCTTCCGATGAAAGTTGTTTTCTCAGAGGGCTCCCAGCTTAGCTGGGTAGAAGCCGCCCCCTTCCCCTCAAAGGCTGCTCTGCGTTCCGTCGCCCTGTGTGTGTGGGCATGCCTGTGCACACATGCCCCGCGCATGCCGGTGCCTGCGAGCCCACACGGCTACCTGGGACATCTGGCCCCGGGCCTCGCCCGCGCTTTCCTCTTCTCCCTTCCTTTCAGCCGCCTCGCCATCTGCAGGGTTCTGGAAAGTGCTAAAGTGTCTGAGCTAAAGCAGCGCTATCTGAGGAAATATTTTGAAAACAATCTTTCCTCAGCAAAGAATTTCACAACTCCGATGTGGGCAGGCGGGGCGGGGGGATAGCAGGGTGCGGAGGGGTGAGGGTGCCAGCTGTCCTCTGGAGAAGCCCGTTGCTGCAGGGTTAAGGACAGACACGCCTGCAGAGGCCCGAGATCGGGCCGTGGAACCTGTGAGTCAGTCACGACGGGGAAGTCACCCCGACCACAGGGTCAGGCACCCTGTCCTATTTCTATTCTGAAATCTGCTTTCCTTTCACTGTTCCTCGTCTGTGTCACCTGGTGCTGCTGCCCGGGGGGTGGGGGGTGGGGTCTGAGCCCTGCAGCCTGGCTCCGTCAGTGCCCTCAACCTGCCACGGTACCACCTGTGTCTGTCCTGCTGTGGCTGCCGCCCGGGAGGCCAAATGGTACACAAGAACTTCGTTAGATTTTATTTTGTAACTGTGGCCAGGGCGTGCCACTGGGTCAGGCCAGGACGCTCCAGGAAGGCTGGCCCTAGGGGTACCCTGGCCCCTGTGGGCACCGCACGTGGATGTCTGAGCCTCGCCTTCCCCAGGCAGACCTAGGCAGGGCCTCTCTGATGGTACAGCAGCCCCCGATGCCAGGCCAGCCATCGGCTGACTGCTGCTCCCCTTGGCAGTGACCTGGTCTAGGAAGTGGCGTAGACAGATGGCAACAAGAGGGATTTACATGAATAAGCAGGAACTAGCAGATCGGGCCTTTGCAGCAAGACGGAAACCCCACCTGGAGTTTAAGCACCCTGAATAGCAGCCCCAGCCTCCTCTCGCCAGCCCGCGCCTTGGACTCGGTATTCCAAGTCTCAGACTTCCCAGCCGCTCGGGTCCTGCTCCCTGTAGCCTCTCCAGCTGCTGAGAACCCTCTCCTTCCTCCTTTCTGGCGGCCAGCTCCCTCCATCCTCAGGTCCCAGTTTGGATGTGTCCTGGGCAGGTCAGCAGCCCTCCTTACGGCTGCCTCCCTCTCTATATGTCCAAACCATCAGGTCATTGCGGGTTTCACGGCTGCCCTCCGCCGGTGTGAGCTCTGTGCGGCAGGACAGTGTCCGCCTTGTTCGCCCTGTGGGCCCCGCGTTGAGCCAGCCTGGCCATGCAGTGAGTGCGCGTACCTGATTGTGGAGCCATGAGTGATGGGTGTGGTGTGGGGCCCTGGGATGACGGAGGCGTGGGTCTGCCCCTCCAGGAGCTACTGGCAGGACCGGGCCCATGCTCTCAGGATAGGATGCCCCTGCTGGGAGTGACCTGTGTCTGGGCAGAGGTGGTGGCAGCCATGCTGAGTGGGAGGGGGAGCTGACGAGGACGAGAGGCCCTGTGTGGGACAGGGAAGGAATGGAGAGTGGGACCCTGAACAGGTAGCTTTTCTCACAGTCGTTACCTTGCGGGTGCTGGGCTGAGAGCCCGGGGACGGGCCTGAAACCTTCCGAGAGGCCCCTGTGAGTAGGTGGGCTGGTGGGTGGGTGCACTATGTATGGACCCCACTGCTCAGCCCCACCAGCAAGTGCTTCTTGTTCCTGTCCCCTGTGGACGGGTATCTGTTCAGCCTCTCCAGGGTTCGGCTCTGACCCCCAGGCAATGGAGGCTGCAGGGGGCTGAGTCCCAGCCCAGGTGGCAGGCTGCCTCCTGGGGGTAGTGTCAGCTGCAGCCCTCAAGCTGTCCTTGCAGAAGTGCCGGGGCCCAAGTGCTACATTCTCCCCCACCCCTCCCACGGAGCTCACATGAGGGTGCTGCGGCCCGGGCCTCGCCTATCCAGGTGCTGCGTACCTGCCGATGCCTGACACTGTGCAAGGTGGGCTGGGGGGTAGCAGAAGGCACCTCCAGGCTAGAAGAGGAGAGGAGACCAGCACAAATAACCACTTTTGAGCCCAACTGTGATGAGCCCACAAAGGTGGGCGTGAAGGAGGACTTGGGGATGGCTTCCTGGGGAGCTGGGACGGATAGTGCAAGAAGGGAACCTGGGCGAAAGCACGGATGGGAAAGTTCAGGTGGAATGCGGGGAGGGTGAGGAGTCCAGTGGGACTGGACTGTGATTTGCAGGATGCACCAAGAACAGAGAGACGAGGAGAGGAAAGAGGAGAGGAGGGGAGGGGAGGGATGAGGCAGGACAGAGTTGAGTGACATGTGCAGGTCCTAGAGCCAGGCTGCCTACACGGAAACGCTGCTCCTCACTTACAGGCTGTGTGACCATGACCAAGTTGCTTACCCTCTCTGTGCTGCCTCCGTTTTCTCATCTGTAAAATGAGATACTAACTGTATCCACCACGTGGGGGTGATAGGAGGATAAACTGTGTTTCTATATTAGTGTTTAGAGCAGAGCCTGGCACACAGCATCAGGAAAAGATATTATTCTCTTTTAACAAATGTAGCTAGAAAAGTAAATTGAGGACCGACCGTAGAGGTCTTTGAATGTCACACTTTCCATTTGCTAAGCACCTGCTGGTTGCCAAGTACTTTACAGACATTCTCCCTGAGCCCCACACAACCTAGCAAAGTTGTTAGCAATGTCTCCATTTTACAGATGGGGAAACTGAGGCTCAGAGAAGCAGAGTAACCACCCAAGGTCACTCAGCTTAGAGGAGCCAGAGGCAGTAATGAAACCAGGTCTGTCTGGTCTCCCTCTGGGTGAAGATGGGCCCTGACTGAGGCAGCATGGGGATGTCTGCAGGCTGGGGTTGCAGCCAGGAGCGGTACCCATGGGTCCCTGGGCAGGGAGGGCGGGAGGTAACAAGGAAGATGCTGGACAGGCCTGGAAGGCCAGGAGACGGGAGGCCCCGAGGCCACAGAACACAGCTCACCATTCAGAGCCCAGGGCAAGCCGCTGAGTCATTTTGGGAAAACATGACGTCACCAAGTCTTGCTGTCTGCTGCCCACCTGCCAATGTGCCCTCTGTGGCTCTCCTGTGACCTCGTGTCCGAAGTTCTGCAAGGAGACCCTCACCCCGGTGGCAGGGCCAGGTCAGCTCCCCAGCTTCTTGTCCTGGGTTCTGCTCCCCAACTTTCCCAACCCTTCCCTCCCTACCTGGGGTCCCCACCGACCCCCACTCATAAACCTGGCTGGGGCAGGAGCTCCTGGAGGTTGTAATGGGTGTGAAGAGCTTCCAGAAGGACCTCCATGCCAGGCCCCATTGGAACTCTGCGTGGGGCGGGCAGGGCCCGGGAGACTGGCTGAGCTGTTGGAGCTGTTCTCCTTTGGGAATGGTGCCTGCTCTTCTCTTGGTATCACTTTTTAAAAGGAAAGCCTGGTTGCACTGTGTGCCCGGCGCCAGGTCCCGGAGTCCTCTGCCTTTCCAGAAGGTACTGTTGAGTATCTGAGAACCTTTATGTACTAAGCTTCCTCAGGCTGGGTGATGTATTTGCATTAATCTGATTGCATGAGGTAGGCCCATTTTTCATATGCCAATGCTGAGGCCCAGAGAGGTTAGGTGACTTGTCCAAGGTCACACAGCCAGAAATCAAACCCTTGGCTGCCTAACTCCAGATGTGCCCATGCTCTTAGCCACTTCACAATGAAGCCACCAGCTCATCGCAGGCACGTGTACTACATGTGCGCCTGCCAAACTGTGCAGTGCAGACAGGAAGTGGAGGGGGACTTCATCTCAGAGTGTGGTCACTTCCAGCTCCTTGGAGAGCGTGGCTCCATTCAGGAGGGGGCAGAGTGCTCAGCTTCTTGGCCATGCACGCCCAGCTGACATGGCCTTTTGCAGGGAGGCTCTCCCCTCTGGAAGGAGCACAGGGCTCGGGGGCGCCTGTCCTGTTTTTGGTGGGTCAGACCTGGAAAAGGAGCACGAGTCAAGCAAGGAATGTCGGCTGCCACCGCTGCTGCCACCACTGCTGCAGCAGCCCACAGGAGGGGTCAGGACCAGCCCTGCACTGAGGGCAGAGACGAGAGGGAGAGGGGGTTATCCCCATTTTCCAGGCGAGGACTGAGGCTGAGAGAGGTTTTCCGGCTCTCCTGAGCTCCCTGGGCCGGAAAGGGGAGGAACTGAGACTCAAGTCTTTCTGCAGAGAGAGAGAGAGAGAGAGACAGGAGGGAGGAGTTAGCCTGCCCTCTGACCTTGAGCAGTGCAGGCTGGCTGTTCTCAGGCTTGCATTTCTGATTCATTCTGCAGTGACCCGTCCCTGTGTTGCAAAGCAAATGACCCTCTGGGGTGAGAGAAAAGGTCCGATTTCAATTGGGCCGTGAGTCACCATTTTTCCAAAAGCACTTTTGAAGCCATAGAGGCGGGCCCTGTCTAGGCTTCCAGTCGAGGGTTGGGGGGCAGGTTTCTTCTCCAATCTCCTCCCTCCCCCCCCCTCCAGTGCCAACCCCACCCTGGTCCTGGCAGTGCCTGTCCCTGGAAGGGCCTGGCAGCAAAGGGCCTCCATGATCACCCAGCATGTGACAGGTGCCAGACTCTCAGAGCCCAGAGGGTCTGCAGCCTTTAGGGTCCCTCATCCCCTTTAATGCCCAAGTCCCACGTGGTTAGCACAATTTCAGTGGCCCTCCCCAAGTATATCTGGGAACCTCCTGGGACTCCACAGTCTATGGGGTGGCTCCTCTTGACGCTGCCCCCTCAGCACCCAGGTCCCCTCAGGCCTTCGGGTGGCCAGTCCTCGCTCTGCAGGAGGGAGGGGACCCACACCAGTTCCTCCCTCCTCCTCAGACACAGGCTGTCACTACAGTGAAGTTTCTGGAGAGCTGCCCTGTTCTCGCAGAGAAAGTAGACTGGTAGCCTGCAGGGCAGTTCTGCTTCTCACCACCCCCCCCCCCCCCGGCCCCCAACCCCGGGTTTTCCTTCCCGGCTTTGCCTCTGCTCACACTCAGATGCCTGTTAAAGTGACTTGTCCAAAATGAGAGTCTCACCTCAAAAGAACGTTGCCTCTACTCCTACGGGGAGAAAACTGGCACTTGCTTTTACTTTTTCAGTTTGATTAAATGTTATAAAATAATACATGCCCATGGAACAAAATTGGAAAGGTACAAAAAGACATGGTAAAATCTCTCCCCCAGGCCTGTCCCAGACACCCAGGTCTGTCCGCAAGGGCAGCCAGCATTATCAGCTTCCTGTGTGTGAGCGGCCTTTAAACTGTCCAGGTGTTCAACAGTGAAAACCATACTTCCTGGGCTTCCTCTTCCACCCCTCGGCAAAGGAGGCGCCACCTGGGACACGGCTGCAGAGTGCAGCTCTGTGCAGGGCTGTGAGTGTGGCCACTGCCTGGGCTCACTGCTAAGCAGTTGCTGCCTCCCAGGCTGTGCCCTCCCAGACTGTGCCCTCATCCCAGCCCCCTCCCTCAGCAGTCACCTTGGACTCCGCCCCCATGACACAGCGGGCAGGACCGAGGCCCTCCCATCCCTCATGCCCTGCCATCCCAGCAGGCCCAGCAGCGTCCAAGGGTGGCGTTCTCCAGGCTCCTGGTGAACTCTGTGTTCCTGGCTGCTGCGCCTTCATGTCCCCTCTGGTCTGGCTGGGCAGGGGCCCGCAGCTGGGGCCTGGCCATGCTGATCTGACCAGGCCTGCTGCCTCTTGGCCAGACTGCATGTTCCAGGTCCGCTCCGTGCTCACACAGGCAGGGTCCACCCTTCACTCCCATCCTGAGTGTGACCTGAGGCCTTCCTTGCTCCTCTCTCCCCTTTGCTTCCCCTTCCTCCTCCCCTGCCCTCCCCTCCCCTCCTCACCACCTTGACTAGAATCCTTTTGCATCCTTCTCTCCTTTCTTCCTTCTCTCCTTCCCTAGTTATTTGGTCCTGCGTAGCAAACATTAACTCAATTGTAAAGTGGAAAGTGACAAGAATGGCCCGAGGTAGAGAAATAAAAGGCACCAGGAGAGCAAAGTGTTTGAGATCTGACATCAGCATCAGCAGACGCTGCCCTTCAAGCTCCTGCTTGCACCTCTAGCTGGGTGACCTCGGGCAGGTGGCTTAGCTTTGCGGAACCCCCCTTTCTCATCTGAATAACATCCGAGAGGGCCGTGGTTAGATGCAGGCTGTGCCCAGGGCTGGTGTGAGAGCTGAGAGGTGCAAAAGGGTTTCTAGGGAGGAGAGGTGTCAGGTGTGTGGGGGATGAGAAGGGGGCCGTGTTCCCCGGGGAATGGATCATGGCTGAGGAGGCTGAGTCAAGGGGGGCTCTGGCACGTGTGGGTTTGCCCTCAGCCTTCGGTAGAATTGGCCAGGCGTGGATGGGGGAAGGGTGGCCCTTGGGACTGCCTTCCCTCTTCTGTATTTCCACTCAAAGATGGACCCTCGGGTTTTTTTTTTTAAGTAATGCCTATTGTTTGTATAATAATGATAGATGCTTAGTATGTAAAATTCAAGTGAAATGGATGAATGCAGAGAAGAGAGCAACAAGTCACCCCTCAATCCCACCACCCAGAGGAAGCAGGTTCGTCACGTGGTCCACACACTTCTCCAGGTACATAGCGTAGGAGAGGAAGCAGTGGGGGGACAGGAGTGTTATAAACGTGGGGGCGCACAATTTAACCTACATGCAGGGCCGCTGCCCGAGGGCAGCCCCTCTCACCTGTTCCCGCCTACATGAGCGCGTCCTGTCCCGTGGGCAGGGAACGCACCCCACCATCTTTCAAACCTCCCGATCCAGGCACATTGAACAGGGGAGCTGGTTGACATTAGTTCTTTCCAGCTTGAGAACAGTGGCTTTCAGTCTTTTATGCTGTTCAGTCAAAGCCTCAGAGACACAGAACTGAGACAAGCCTTATGAAACCCACATGTCCTCATCACACATGATGCACTCTAATATTTTCTGTTCTGCACAATGGTATTCTATTCTATTCTATTCTATTCTATTCTATTCTACAAACGAAGCTTGTCCAATCTACCAACTTGATGGCACAAGCTGAAGCTTGAGAAGTATCGCTGTGGAACAGTGATTTTCAAACTGCAGCGTGTATCACACTCACTGGCCACACTTGTCGAACAGCCTCCCGTGTCCACAGAACAGAGATTCTGACAGGAGGTCTGGGAGGGCCCAGGAATGTGCATTTCCACAGGCTCCCAGAGGCGGCTGCTGGCCCAGGACCCCACTTTGAGATCCCCCTCCTGGGACATTTTTGAGGCCATGTTCTCCTTTGGCAGAGACTACCAGAGGATTGCTTTATTCAACAGATGAGAATTGCTAATGGCGAGCATAGAAGTGTGGGTCGCTGGCATTTTTGAGACTACTGGCCAGGCACTGTCTTTGGGTTCTTAAACCCCGCCCCCCTGAAACCCCACTCCCACTATTAATATCAAGTGTTGAATGTAGAACAGGTCTGCTAAGCAAAGGGACATTTATGCCCAGTCCTGGTTGAATTACCTGCCTCTTAAATCCCAAGTCCACAGAACATAAAACCTCCCAGCCCTTTGGAAAACACTGTTCTTCTATAGGCAATGAAAGGTGCCATTTACCGGGTGGATCTCACCTTTCTATGTTTTTTTTAAAGGGAAGAAAGTGGGTCAAGCATGACCACCCCGTGGGGAAATATACCCCCAACACCACCACCACCGGGCTCCGGGGGTCTGTTGGGTTTCACGGGCCGATTCTGGATTCCCCGCTTTCAACAGAACCTCTTCCTGGCATTGTAGCTGAGCGCCCACATCAGCACCTCGCTTTCCAGCCTGCTGACTCCTCAGACTGGCCTATGTTCTAAGCTGCCTCTGCGCTTCCAACAGCCCCCACCCCTAATCCTCCCGCTCGCTGGTAGCCTGGGGCCCCCATGGCCCCCTCCCCAGCCTGGCCTCCTCCAGAAGCCAGGCCTCAGCTGGGAGCAGCCTCGGGAGGGAGGGAAGTGCTAAGTGGGCACAGAGCCCCTCTGTTCTGTTAACAATGGCCCGTTGATGGCTGGATTCTGCCCCCTTCACTGGACTTCGGGGCGGAGGAGGACTCCAGCCCCCCAGGCAGCCATTTCTGGGTGTGAGGTTGATTCAGAGGCCCTGATGCAGCAGTGAGCAACCCTCTCACCCCTTCCGCCCCATCCCAGGGCCGTTTGGGGCCCCAGGAGTGATTCAGTTCAGTCTAATCCAACAACCATCTATTGACAGGCTCCTGGGACTGAGGTTTGGTGCGAAGTAGCTGTGGGGAATGAGAAGAACTGCTGACATGAATTCAGTACTTATAGTCAGCCCACCCCTGACCACCCATCAGCGTCCCTAGGGAGCCTGTAAAAATCCCAGCGCACAGACCACTCACCGCCCAGCCTCAGGAGCGAGCCCAGGCACTGATGTTCTGTAAAAGCTCTCAGAGTGACTCTCCCGTCCAACTGGAATGAAGCATCATGGCCTCCTGTCGGTTAGGCAGTGCTGAGCATGGACCCTGTCGTGTCCCCCTTCACGAGGTGGGTGCCGTGAGGGGCTGAAGAACGGCCCCCCAGGACGTCCTTCTATGAATCCCTGCACCTGTAGATACAGGTGCTCACGTGGTGGAAAGGACTTCGGTACGATCAAGCCTTCTGAGATAGGAATATTGCCCTGGATCACCCAGCGGCCCAATGTAACCCTAAGGGCCCAAACAAGAAGGAAATTTACCACAGAAGAGGAGGTTAGAGTAATACAGTGGGGCCTTGACTTACGAGTGTCCCAACTAACGAGTTTTTCGAGATAGGAGCCGTCTCTCGGCCGATTTTTTGCTTTGAGTTGTGAGCTAAAATTCGGGTTACGAGCCAACTTCAGATACCCCACCGCTAGTTGGCGCAACGAACGTCACAGTGAACGCCACAACATCAGCCCAGCATCACGTGTCCCACTCGTTCACTTTTTGATTTGACATACGAGTAATTTGAGTTACAAGCTCCATCATGGGACGAATTAAACTCGTAAGTCAAGGCCCCACTGTACATCAGTGAATAGAGCGTCAGCCTGCGGACAGAAGGGTCCCGGGTTTGATTTCAGTCAAGGGCATCTACCTTGGTCGCAAGCTCTATTTCTGACCCTGGTCAGGGTATTTGCAGGAGGCAACTAATCAATGTGTCTCTCCCCCTCCCTTCCACTGTCTCTAAAAAATCAATGGAAAAATATCCTCGAGTGAGGATTAACAACAACAACAACAAAAAAAAGACAGACTCAACCAGCCACTGCAGGCTTCAAACATGGCAGGAGGGGCCCTGAGCCTTGGAGAGCAGGCAGCCTCCAGAAGCTGGAAAAGGCAAGGAAGCCTAGAGCCTCTAGCAGTGGTTCTCAACCTTCTGGCCCTTTAAATACAGTTCATGTTGTGACCCAACCATAAAATTATTTTCGTTTGCTACTTCATAACTGTAATGTTGCTACTGTTATGAATCGTCATGTAAATATCTGCTATGCAGGATGGTCTTAGGCGACCCCTGTGAAAGGGTCGTTTGACCGCCAAAGGGGTCGCGACCCACAGGTTGAGAACCGCTGCTCTAGGAGGAAGGCTTGCTGACACCTGGACTTTAGGCCAGAGAGACTGACCTTGGACTTGGACTTCTGTGTGAGAACAGCCGTAGGAGACCAATACAAGGCTACTACTAACCCCGATTTGCAGATGAAGCCGTCACCTGGGATCACACAGCTGGTGAGTGGTAGAATCGGAACAGGAAGGACTCAGTCAGGTGTGTCTGACCCCTTAATCAGTGATCTCTGCATCTCACCACACTGCCCTCCTTTGCAGCCAGACAGACATGGGTTCAAATCCCAGCCCTGCCACATTCTAGCCTGTGCTCTTTGCTAATGGTGGGGCCCATTTGGCCAGAGGGAGGCTGTAGGGCGAGGTGCGGGGGAGGGTGTAGAGACCAATTGGAAAGCTAGGGTGGGCCAGGTTGTCCCCAGGTAGAAGAATGCCATCTGGAAGAGTTTGAACTTGATTCTGGAGGAATGGAGATGGAGCCCACAGGATGCTGTCCTGGTCTCCACTGCATTTCCTGGGCTGTCTCGGGCTTGCTCAGTCTCTGGGTCTCCCCTGCATGCAGATGCCACGTAGAACTGCAGGTTTGGGGCCAGGAGCAGCATTCTACTCATCGTGCCCCGCTGCCAGCAACTGCTGCTCATCTGGGACGGCCAGTGGCCTCCCGTTTCCTGGGAGATGAGCTATGGCTCCTTGTGCCTCCAAAGCATGTTTCTCTCAAGACTGCCCCAGAGCCATGAATGTGGAGGAACGTGAGACAAAGAGGTCCAGGGACTTGTCCAGAGCTGCACAGCAAGCTGGTGACAGGTCCTGGCAGACCAGCTCCTGGCCAGGATGCTGAGCTGCCCACTCCTGCCCAGCTCCCATTGGTGGCTAACCTGCCTGCTCAGTGATCCAGCACAGTGGGTGAATGCATGGACTCTGAGCCAGGCTGCCTGCGTTCAAATCCCGCCAACTGAGGACAAGCCGTTCAGCCTCTGCGTGCCTAGATGGAGGTGGTGTCATTATCTGTTGTCATCTAGGACAGCGGTCGCCAACCTTTCGGACCTCGTGGACCACCGGTTGGCGACCACTGATCTAGGAAGGTCCTGCTGTGCCTTCCTCACAGGGTTGTTCGAGGACTGGACACAGGTGTGTGTGTGGAAGTGTTTGGAACAGTGCCTGGTTCATTAGGTGTAACTTCTGTTTTCCTTCGGCTCCCCAGGGCCAGAGGCTGTCTTTCCCTCCCTCCGTTCCCAGGGCCTCCTCCCGTGCTTGGCCCAGAACAAGGACCCGGCAAAGGAATTTACGTGTTGAATGGGAGCTTTTCTCATCCATGGGTCACTAGATACTTTCCCAAATGTTTTCACTTTTTAAAAGTTCCACCTGAGTTCTTCAAACCCCCCTCCTCCTCCTTCTTGCCTGGGAGCTGCGGAGTTTCCACAAAACAGCCTGAAGCTTGCTTTGCCCCTTGGTGAGTCCCACAAGCAGTTCAAAGAGAACCCAGATGCCCCCAGGTCTCACCAACCCCGGTGCCAGCGTGGCCAGTTAGCATGGCCCAGATCACCTCCACGCACCTGCTGTGCTCTCCCAGGGCTCCCTGCCAGGTCTTCCAGCTGATGGGGTGTCAGATATCACATCGTTCCCTCCAGAGCCCTGTCCCCCTTTTTCTTCCCCCTACTGCAGGGGAGGGGAATGTCCGGCCCACAGTCTATATAAGGCCCGCAAAATCATTTGGTCTGGCCCTGCCAAGGCACTGGGGGTGAGTTAAGTCAACGCTTGACCAAATATAGCAGGCTAATTTTTAAGTTGATAATTTTGTATGGTCTGTGAATGACGTTATAAACACTCAAATGGCCCTTGGCAGAAAAAAGGTTCCCCACCCCTGCCCTGCTGTGAGGATGGGACTTCCTCCTCAAGTTCAGCTTCCTCGTTCAGGCTTCCCCTCAAAAAGCCCTCAAGCCTGTCCTTGCCTGTGAATGGACCCAGGAGGGTCACCAGTCCATAATTCTACAGAACACCAAACTCGGGCTTCCAGTTTGGACTTAACCAGTTCACTCTTCTGCCCCAAGAAGGCCTATCTGTTCAGTCTTATTTCCCACCTCCAGCTCCGTTTTCCAAAGATCTCTTTAAACCCTGCCTACTGTGGGGGGAGCTAGCTTTCTTTTTAATTAAGTATTTTAAGCTCTGAGATCCTTGTAGATAGAAATAATACAGAGAGACCCCAGGAGCTCATTACCCAGCTTCCCCCGATGGTTACATCTTACGAAACTCTCATTCAATATCACAACCAGGATATCGACGCCGATACAGTCAGATGCAGACCATTCCCATCACCACAAGGTCCCTCCTGCTGCCCTTTGTAGCTACACCCACTTCCCTCCCACCCCACTCCTCCCTTAACTCCTGGCCACATTAATCTGTTCTTCTCTACATAGCATAAGAATTGTCAGATTGCAGGCCACCCCACAATTTGTCACAGCCTCGCCTGTTGTGGGGGAAGACCCCACACATTTGGTGAGCACCAGTAGTGTTCTAGATAAAAGTAAAGGAGACACAGGGCAGGAACACGGTGGGGAAGAACTGGGTTGACACCATGGCACAGTGGGGCAGGTTTTAAATGGACCCCACAAACACAGGCCTAGAGACTCCCCAAGCACTTACCTCCTGAGTAAAACAAGGAACACGGGCCTATTCGTCAGCACCGTCCCTGGTCCGCGGGAGATGGCAGCCCCGCCAGGTTGGCTGCTGAGCAACGCACACGCAGGCAGGCGCCCCTGCTCCCCGAGAGGCCCCGAGGACGCCGGGTGCTCTAAGGTCCGCATCTCAGTCTTTGCCGATTCTAGGTTAGAATCACCCGGGGAACTTTAAATGCTCTTGCCCAAGCCAGACGCAGACCAATTCAGTCACCATCTCTCGGCTGGGACCCAGGCCTCAGTGATGTCTGAAACTCCAGGTGATTCTCGCTTCGCTCAAGCAGACTCAGCAAATGCACCGCAGCCCTGCTCCCCTCCTGCCCCGGCAGACATCGCCAGCCATTCCCCGCACTCCTTTCCTCTGGCTGTCCTCCCACCTTTCAGATACAGCTGATACAGCTCTCTGGGCAGCCGCTTCCAATTGATCAGCCTTGGCCTGGGGTGGGGGAGGCGGGGGTTGAAATTGATTCGCCTCCCAGCTGGGAAGCCTGCAACTGCTGGGCCATGGCCAGGTCCAGGTGTTTCCAACCACAGAAAATAAGCGTGACCTCAGGCTTATTCTCGTCACAGTGCTCCCGGCAGCCAGTACCAACCCGCTGGCTTGGGCTCGTGGGATGACGATCAGTGGCTGTCCTCAGCGTAGCAGCATTTTTGTTCAAGATGCTGGAAACTTGGTGCACTCACCATCTTGCCACACTTCCTCTTGCTTGTTCATCACAACGTTTCTTAGACGACTTGTCATTAAAGTGCATTTTAAACACCGTGTACAGGAAAGCCCCCACTTAATGTGTCAGTAGGTTTTCGGAAGCTGCAACTTTAGGTGAGATGACGTATGATGAAACCAATTTCACCAAAACTGATTGTGAACGAGAGTCAAGTCCCCACAGCATATTTCTGGTCACAAAAACATCGCCAAGCTTCTACGTAAAGACCCAAAACACTTCTAATGTTAAGCTTTGATAAATGTGAGCTCTACATATATTTAAGAAAGATTCATAAAGACAAATACAATGATTATTTCTGATCCGCTTATTCCAGTTCAGGGCGCAAGTCCAGCCCCCACCCTGGACAGGACGCCCTTCCATGGCAGGGCGTGTACACACACACACACACACACACACACACACACTAGGACATTGAGACACCCCACATGCACATATTTGGGATGTGGGAGGAAATGAGGATCCAGAGAAAACCCATGAGGACGTGGGGAGAACCTGCAAACTCCAGCTGGGAATCAAAATTATTTTTTCTTACCATTATAATGACACGGTGTTGAATGAAATGACATTATTCAAGGGCCTGTGTATAAGGCCATGGATTGGAACACAACTCCATATACTCTTTTTATTCAGTTTTTTTTATAACCACTTCCTTTTATTCGGAAAAGATAATAAAAATGGTAACATTCAAATACGTGAAATGGCAACAAATTCAAATAAGAGGGAGTGAGAAGTGGGTCCCCATTCCCACCCGTTTCTTGGTTCCCTCACCCGCCCTGCCACGTTTTTGTTTCTCTCTCTAGAGCAGGGGTTCTCAACCTGTGGGTCGCCAACCTGTGGGTCGTGACCCCTTTGGGGGTCAAATGACCCTTTCACAGGGGTCGCCTAAGACCGTCGGAAAACACATATATAAGTACATATTGTTTTGTGATTAATCGCTATGCTTTAATTATGTTCAATTTGTAACAATGAAAATACATCCTGCATATCAGATATTTACCTTATGATTCATAACAGTAGCAAAATTACAGTTATGAAGTAGCAACGAAAATAATTTTATGGTTGGGGGTCACCACAACATGAGGAACTGTATTAAAGGGTCGCGGCATTAGGAAGGTTGAGAACCACTGCTCTAGAGATACCTGAAGCACGTCCCAGCATTCAGGGGTACCCACCCCAGTGGTAGTCCACCACACACTCTTGCCCCTCACTTGTGTCACCCATCTTTGTGTGTGTGTGTGTGTGTGTGTGTGTCCCATCTTGAACAGCGTTTCATCCGCCCATACAGAGCTACCTCTTTTTTTAGAATCATTACAGAGTATTGCTCCCATAAGTGAACCGTTGTTAATCCAACTGGTGGTTTGTTTGGTGTGTGTTTTTGCCTATTCACAGACATTACGGTCATTGTCAGCCTTTTGCGATTACAACCAGTGTGCTGCTGCGTGTGTCCTTACAACCGTGCAAGGGCATCCATAGATCCATTCCTGGAAGTGTAGTTCTAGGGTCTCCACAGGGCCGCAGAGTGCGCATATTTAAGATTCCGGTGGTTTTGCCAGCATGTCCATCAACATTCTGAGAGAACCCTGCGTTAGGACAGAGTAGGCCATGCTGCAGTAACAACAGACCCCCCATCGCAGGGGCTCAGCGCCGCGGCGGCTTGGTTATCCCTTGCATCCCACCTGACGCAGGCTGGCTGGCTCTCCCAACTTGTACTAAACCAGTTGGCACACGTGGCCTCCAGCGTTGCCACAGCAGGAGAAGGGAGGGCGGGGGTGGGGGTGGATCACTGTAAGTACCAGGACTCGAGGTGGCTTACATCACCTTAACCTGCATCCGACTAACCAGAACCTGCTCATGTGGCCTCAACCTACGGCCAGGGAGGCTGGGGAGGTGGAGGCACGCGGGCCCTTGACGAGCTCCACGTTGTTTCCCCAAACTTCGCCCACACAGCGAACCACTGTTCCAGCGGACACGGGGGGAAATGGCACCACACAGCGTTCCAGTTTGCCCTTCTGTGCGTTCTTGAGGCAACAGGCCTCACCCCTTCTCCGTCCTAATACCCCGAGCAGAGCGTGTTCACACTCAAGACACACTCCAGTGGACTTGCCCACATTTTCCAAAACCCAAAAAAACATTTTGCGGGGAAGCCCGGAGACATTTTCATTTTGGCTCTTACTCATAAAAACATATAAGGCATGTGAGTAATAATATAAAATTAGCCACGTGAAGGTCCGTGCCAGCTGTGGTGCGGAATGGATTGGCAGCGGTTCTGCGCAATTTCCTAGGCTCTCGGCAGCCCCGCCTCCGCTCTCGTTCACAGAGCACAAGCCAAGCGAGGGGAAAGGTGGAATTATAAGAACCTGAACCCATTGCAGCTCTTTTCAAAAAGCACTACGTTTCTGGCAAATTTTGATGCGTTACCTATTCTTAGTAACTTCCCCATTAATTGTCATCTGTGGTATTTTGTTCAGTGAATGGCTTTATCGGCTCAATGAAAGGCTTGGAGGATGGATGTACAAGACACGTGCTTGAATGGAGGGTTTGTGTGGGAGGAGACTTGGGGTCTGGGCTGGCATTGCTGGGTGATGCCATATGGTAGAATGCCAAACGAAGGGGCGCTGAGGGATTTTGTTTGGTAGCCTCTAAGTTGAGAGGTCAAATCGGTTTATCTCACATGCCAACTCCAATGGGCTGGCACTGCATGGAGGCCTATGAGCTACACCTATCTCAGCTGAAGATGCGGATTGATGAGTGACGTCTGCCCCAGGGACAGGGCTGCCACGCGGTGGAATGAGTGCCAGGCCTTTACCATCCCCGTGTGGAAGGTTCTGGAGTGGGCGAGGCTATGAGAGTCCGGGTGGTAACGTTGGGCTGGGCCAGCACTAACGTGGGAGACAGCAGAGCTACTAGGAGTTCGAGTTTTGTCACCATCCAGTTGTATGCCACGGCCTCGCACGTCCCCTCTCCGAGCCTGAATTTCTATAGATAAGAAATGGGGAAGGGTGGATACGAACATTCCCAAGCACTCCCCAGTCCTGACATTCTGCAGTCTTAGAGAAAGAGCCGTGATTTTCACGATTGGTGGGGTGGTAACAGGACAGGTTTCTCTGAGCCTTTCAGACTTGTGCGGTGGATACAGTGGAAGGCAAGAACAAGTGAAGTGGGGCAGCCACCCTGCTCTGTGTCCGGGTGCTGGCCTGAGCCGCTGCTGACCTCATTCTGTCCTGGGGGCGACACCCACTGGCATTGAGCTTGTCCTCAGCCTGACAGCTCTGAGGCCCGAAGCCCCGTGCAACCCTTGGCGACAGTCAGAGCAGAGAGGGCTGCACTGAAGGGCCCGCTGTCCCACCCTCCCCCATGGCTCCTGTCGCTCCTGTGGCCACACTCTGGTCAGCGTGCTCAGCCCTTCGTGGCGATGCAGGGCCGTGTAGGATTGGGAGCAGCGCTGGCCTGCAGGGGCTGGGAAGAGAGCATCCCCGAGGGTCCTGCCCATGGTGTTCCTGTAGCCGCCTCAGGGCTACAGGTGGCTGCAGTGCCTGGGAGGCACTGAGTTTATCTCCAGGTGAGGCCAAGGGTCCAGGATGAGGTGCCCAGAGCCAAATGCCATCCATAAGCGAGTGGGCCGTGGCCGGAGGGACATTTCCAGCTGGTGGTCAGGTCAGGTTATCGGTTTCCTTCATTTTGATATTTTTAGGGGACGGAGACACCCCCCACTTCCACCCCCCTTCCAATAGTTGTCACCAGTGCGCAAGCCACAGACTCTGCAGAGCAAAGCTAGGACGAGCTGTTCCTTACCAGCCCCACGTGCCACGTCTTCGGCCTGGGGTGAGCATTTCAGTAGCAACTTCTCGCTGAATTCCTGTGACCACCGAGTTTACAGTAGATGCTGTAAATGTCCCCATTTGCCGATGAGGAAACCACTCAGGTTGCGGTTACTTTCCAAGGTCACAGGGCTTCATAGACAGTAAGTAAAAGCAAGGAGGTCAAGGTGCCCACGGCTGCAGAGAATCACTGTGAACGTGTTCAGACTTTTCCAGGTGTCTGTCTCTCGGTCTATACATTTTGTGTGTGTACACACACTTTTTTACAAAACGGAGCCCTGCTCTGGCTACTGGCTCTTTTTTGGTGCAGCATCATGATGTGAACACCTTTCTGTGCCATAAATGAACTTTATGCCAATATCTTTTATCCGTGGCGTCCTCTATGTGTGCAGGACAGCACGAGCGCTGGGGAGGAGAAGACCAGCCTTCAGGACACCGCAGCTAACTCCGCAGGACAGTGTATGAGTCCGTTCGTTCACTTCGCACATACTGCTGAGCCCGGTCACGTGCCAGGCACTCTGACAGCCGCTGTGCCAGGCGCTATGGCTGCGGCGGGGAATCTGTCCGCTGCCCAAGGAAGAGCCAGGGACCCTCCTCGACGCCTCCATTCCCCTGCTCCCTGCTGCCCATAGGCGTCACCGCTTACTCATTGACTTACTTTTACTGTGGGAAATGCACACACCGTCAGATTTACCATGCTAAAATGTGCGGCTCAACAGCAGTAAGTACATTCACACTGTTGTGCAACCAGCACCACCATCCGTCTCCAGAACCTTTTCACCTTCCCAGACTGACACTCTGTCCCCATGAAACGCTAACTCTCCCGCCCCACCCCCGGCCCAGGCCACCAACCCCTACTGTCTGTCTGTGAGTTTGACTCCTTGGGGGCCCCCTGTGAGTGGAATCATACAGTATTTGTCCTTTGTGTCTTGCTTATTTCACTAGGGCACTGTCCTCAAGGCTTATGCATGTTGTGCACGTCATAGGCATCCCGTCAGCTTCCTTAAAGTCTCGTGTCTGTCCTCCCTCGTCACCCTCTGCCTCCGCTTGCGCAGGATGCCACCTCGCTCCTGGGCCATTGTCGAAAGAACGAACTTGTTCCCCAGCCTCAAGTCCTGCCCTTGCCCCGTGCATGTCCACACCACTTCCGAAGCGATTTTACCGTTCTCTTTTTCAGTTTCAGATTAGATTTTTTAAAACGTATTAAAGTGATACATGTGCATGGTCATCGAAAATTCACCCAATATGAAAGCGCATAAAATGAAAAGACGCATCCCTTTCTACTCCACTTTTGTGGCTGTGCAGCATGCTTAACCCCTGCTTGGCTTGCACTCATGTGTCCATGCACTGCAGTTCGTCAGCAAGCCCCATCTGGTGGGACACCCAAGTTGCTTCTGACATGTTAGTGTTTGGGGCTGGGTGCACCCTTGGCCATGAATCTTGGCCCACGTCCAGGTCAGTTCCAAATGAGCCAGCAGACTCCTCACCAGGCTGCCCGGCTGCAGGCTTATGGGTGTCTTGGACTCCAGCCTCCGCTGCAGCTCCTGATCAGCCAGATGCAGCGAAGCCCAGAGCAGCGGGTCAGTTCCAAACTGGCCCAGGGCCTGGGGTTCGGTGTCAGAGCATGGGAAGCGCCTTCGCTGCCTGGGAGGCCCGGGACCGTTCTCTGGGGCCCTGTATTTCGTGCAGCTGTAGGCTTTGGGGTTTGCCCAGCATTTGTCACTCACACAGCTGAGCTGGCCCTGATGAAGTGACCTTGTCAAATGGGGGTAAAGCGTGTGCTCCCCCATATCCCCACACAGCAGTACAGGCGGAGGGCCAGCTCAGGCCCATGGTCCACTGGGGCTCTGACCCACAGCTTCTCACAAGGTCTTGGATGTCCACTGCCACTCAGGTGACACACACCTTCACCTCTGGCTGCTTCTGTTCTGTCTTGGCTGAGGTTAGACAGTGCCCATGGAAGGTTATTGCGGGGTTTATTCCGGGAGAGGTGCTTGGGGAGGAATGGTAGCCCTGAGTTGCACAGGGAGCACAGCCAGGCATTCACTTCCTCGTTCTTTCATCCCTTCTCTTCTTCCTTCACTCATGGTCATCCCACAGCCTCTGGGCATTTACTCAGCTGTCAGACACTACGTTCTAAATATCGGGGGCCTTGGCCCCTCCCAAGCCATCTCTGGGTGTCGCTGTGTGAAACAGAACCCAGCCCGACAGGCCACTGGATGGACCCCCGTATTCCCCAAGCAAAGATCGTCCACAACAGGGGCAACCCTGCGTCTGGCTCCCTGTCCTGCCTCTGGCTCCACTCCCCAGGGCATCGAGAGACAGCTCACAGGAGTGCTCACAGGAGTCCTCCCAGCGCCCCTCCCAGGTGCTTGACAACGTGGCCTGGAGGGGCAGCCTCCCGGCCCCCCAGGACTGCAGCCCCTGGTTGCTTCAGAGTTTTCCCACCCTGGGCTTCCCAGCTGCCATGCCTGCCCTTAGCCTCCTCCCTCCCAGCCCTGCCCTCCCTCAGCCCCTCTCCTCCAGGCGGCTCCTCCTCCTGCCTGGCGGAAAGGCTGTGTGAGCAGGGCCTGCAACAGCTGAGGCTAAGCCCTGCTGTGCTCTTGGCCCTGAGCACTAAGCCTGATGCAATGCCTGGCAGGGCCTGTCCCTTATCAGAGCTCCATTCACAGCAGACACGGACCCAGCTTCCCCAGGAGGAGCCACGGGTGGGCTGCAGGCACACTGGGGCCTCGGTGGAAGGCCCAGGGAAGCCAGGGGCCTGGCTGGGAGCCATCTGAGTAGAAGACGATTGCCTAGTGAGGGCCCCTGGCCCAGCCGAGAAAGACCTGAGCAGAAAGGTCCCCTGAGGGGAGCGCAGGTAGGGATGCCTGTGCTTAGAGTTTGGGGCCTCTGCTCCCAGCCCACTTTCCTCCCTGGCTCCCTCACTCCGATTGGCCTGGGTGCCCTCGGCTGGATTCTGTTCTCCCTGTCATTAGCACACAGCTGCAGGGGCTTGAACGGAAAGCCCCAAACGGTCACTCCTGCAGCCTCAAAACGGCATCCAGATTGAGAAGGGAATCCACGAGACTGATGTCTGTGAAGCATGGAGTTTTGCCTGTAGTACACACTCAGCACACACCCATAGTGCACGCCTATAGAACACACTCAGCGCGTGCTTCCAGTGCACACTGAGACACACATTCACAGCCCATGCCCATGGTTCACACGCAGGCATATACTCGCAGCACACACCACATGCACGGCTCCTCATATAGGGAGCGCCTGCTTTTCTTCTTCATATTTCCCAGGAATTCAGAATGATTCAGCATCTCACACTGGGCTGAATGCTTTGGGGAAGACATTCTTCCGTTCATCCACAAGGACTGTGGCACATTTGCTGCCTGCCCAGCACACAGACGGGCACTGGGATACGGGCGTGGACTGCCAAGGCAGAGCCGAGATGACGCTGTCGTCTCCCAGGACACCCAGGTGGCCAGAATAGGCAGTAAGCAAGCGCATTGCGTCAAAAGGCAATAAAGCTGGAGGCTGAGGGGGAAAGTGATGGGGCAGGGGAGATGGTCAACGGGAGGTTGGTGGTCAGGGAAGGGTTCGGGGGAGGGGACATTTGAGTGGAGCCCTGGGTGTGAGTGGGCTGAGGGTGGCTGTCCCAGCACCTCTCTGCATCCAGGCAGGGCTGGGCTGGCCCTTGCCCCCGACCTCCTCACCATTGGCCCAGGTGCCCTGGAAGTGTGACCCCGGCTGGCATCCTGGCCAGGGGACGCCGTTTCCTTTGGCAGTCACACCACGGCTGGGCACCACTGGTTTGGGGAGGTGGGGAGCATGACGGTTTGTGCTGTGTCACCAGCGTCACAGGCTCACTCCTAGCAGAGGGCTTTCTGCATGGCAGGTTCTGCCTGGAGCTTGGCCAGGTGACCCTGTCCTCCTTGCTCGTGACTCTGTGACCTTTGACACCCGTGACCCTCTCCTACCTCCTGGATCTGGGGCTCCCAAATCTCCCTCCTCTGCTGCCCATCACCCCCCCCACACACACACACACACACATGCCATCTGGGCCAACAGCCTGCCTGGTGTTTCAGGTCGGAGTGTTCACCCTTGCTTGTCCTTTTAGGGCAATGCCTGAGAGTTCTCAGGAACCTGACTTATTCGGGTGGCGGTGAGGGGGGGGGGGGAGGGGGGAAGAGGCTGGGATGGCAACTCAAACAGGAACAGTGCCCGGAAGGGAGGGGAGGAGAGATTCGGGAACTTTGTCTTCAAGGCCACACAACTCCTAAATCCTATCGAAGATGTCAGACTCAGAAGGGAGAAGACAGAGAAGCAACTCCTGTCCACCCCTCCCTTTGCTTCCCTCTCTAGTATTTATTGAGCGCCTACCACGCACCAGATACTGTTCCTCACAGCAGCCTGATGCTGCAGGTACTGCCCTTTTCCAGCTAGAGGTGAAGAAACTGGGGCCCAGAGAGGTTAAGTCACTTATACAGGGTCACACAGCATGGCGGGCACCCAGGGAGGACTGGAACCCAGGACTTCTGCTTTTAGTTACTTCTGCTTCCCCATCAGACCCAGGCAACTCTCAGCCAAGAGCTAGGAGGGCAGAAAGTCAGGATTTCAATGCCTGCGCCCTGCAGACTCAATGTTGGGCCTCCCCCTCTCAGTAGGACAGGCAGCCTCGCACCCACCGGCGGCTAAACAGGGTGCATGGGAACGTGGTCCTCCAGGCACCGAGCCAGACACCAGCTGTGACGGGTTCACTCACCACAGATTTGTTGGGCAGCTGGTATGCCCGGGCGCCATTCTAGATGCTAATTCTGACTTCAGGGAGCTTGTAGTCTGGGAAAGAGAGACAGACACACCCATCAGCTGGAAAGCCCTCCCATATGTGCTGCAGTGAGGGGTGAGGGGGGAGGGCGGGGCACTGGGAGCATTAAGAGGTTTGAATGACCTGCATCTGGCCCGAGTGATCAGGCCACTGCTGGGGGAATCTTGGGCCAGTTACTTAACCTTTCTCATCCTCTGTTTCCCCATCCGTAATATGACTTTTGTGAGGACTTCATGCGGAAATGCAAATCAAGTGCTTAGCATGGTACCTGACACAGACTAGTAAGCATTCAATAGACGTGAGGTACCCACAGCACTCCAGTTCGCCCTCCCAACCAGAGTGCAAGCCCCATGAGGGCATGGGCCGGGTCTACCTGCTCACTGCTGGATCCCAGTGCCGAGACCTGAGGCTGGCACGCAGTAGGTGCTCAGGAAATATTTGTTTAATGAGTGCATGGGGAAAGGCCCCCAAAATTGGAAATGTTCTAGTTGCCCTGGGGCTGTCCCTGCAGCCCTCTTCCCACCTGGGCCCCTCTCCACCTCCCCACACTCAGGAAGCACCCCTATTCCCTCATCAGGGAGAGCTGCCTGCTGCCCCACAACCACTCGGCCCTGCACAGCTGGGGACTTCCATTCAGCTGCCAGGGTAGACATCTCACATGCAGAACCCACTTCACTGCTCCCCGCAAGGCCAGATTTCCTGCTGTCCCTGAAGCTGCTTCCTTGTGTGACTACAGGACAGCCCCAGGACTCACTTCCCTGCTCCCCGCGCCCCCATGTCAATACCAGCTGCTTCCCTGGGGAAACCAGTCTTTTTCAGATGGAGGGATGGTTCTGCGTGCCCTGCACGAGGTCACAGTAACATTTTTCCATACTTGGAGCAGACTGTCTCCTGTGGATGAGGGTCCTTATGGAGAAAGGGGCAGACTTGCAGAAGGGGGCGCTGTGCTGGAATCTGGGGCTCATGGTGCAACCCAGGTGGGTGGCAGGAAAAATGAAAGAAATGGCGATTCAGGCTCCATTGGGCAATGCTGTGTTTGCTCCAGCTTTTAAAAATATACATGCCTTCTACTGAAGGTCATTTATTCCTTTATCCCCCTGTCATTCAGCAGCTGTGCACCAGTGTCTCCTGTGTTCCGGGCCCAGGGCTAAGGGATAATGACAGACAAACTTCCCGTCCTCCGTGAAGGGATGGCCAGCACTGAACAAGCTATTACAAGGGCGGCTGCTTTATGACAAAGCCTCAGGTACTTCGGACTCTGGGAGTCTTTGTATAGTGGTGGGCGGGGAGTCCTAACTGTCCCCAGGGAGGCTGCCCCAGGACGATGAGACCTGAAGGCCATGCCCATGAGAGGGATTTTGTTAGAATTCATGTGTTATGGTTAATTTTTAAAAATTAACACATTGTAGCCCTGGCCAGGCGGCTCAGCAGGTTGGAGTGTCATCCTGTACACGAAAAGATTGCAGGTTCCATTCCCAGTCAGAGCACATAGCCAGGTTACAGGTTCGATCCCCGGTCAGCATGCATATGAGCAGCAACTGATCCATGTTTCTCTCTCTCTCCCCCTTCCTCTGTCTCTAAAAACAACAACAACAAAAAACAACAACCATCAAAACATTTCCTTGAGTGAAGGCTTTTAAAAAAATAAACACATGGTAAATTTTCTAACTGTGCACAGTGTTATACCACAAACTTAAGACTCACCCACCCTTCTCTCCTGACCTCCCCAGCTCTTTGTTATGAGGCCTTGTGTATCCCCGTAGTCAGTCTATTTGTATTCAGCATCTATATTTTTCTCTCTCTGAAAATGTTTTTTTTTCAAATGGGATTATACTACATCAGAGGAGCTAGCCTGGGAGGTTCTCCCCTGCCCAAGGGGCAGCTGGCAAAGTCTGGAGACATTTTTGATTGTCACATCGGAGCAGAGAGGATGCTGCTGGCATCTAATGAGCAGAGGCCAAGAATGCTGGTAAACATCCTACAATACACCAGACAGCTCCCACAATGGGAAATCATACGGCCCAAAATGTCAGTAGTGCTGAGGTTAAGAAACCCTGTTCTACATAAGCACATTGTGTCTGCAGCTTGCTATATACATGAAATGATGATAGATAGATAGATAGATAGATAGATGGTAGATTATTCACATCAGCATTTGTAAGTCCTCCCCCATCATTTTTATTTAGGTGTCTGCAGTCTTCTGCTATTGCAAACATTTGTACTATACGGATTGTTCTTTTCCATATACTTGCCCTTGAGTCATGTGTGAGGTCAAAGGATAAATTGATGGAGGTGGTGTGGATGAATCAGAGGGTTCATTAGCATTTAAGTGACCTGATTTCAAGTCTCTTTGGGGAAGAGTCCATTAGGACAGTGCTTCCGGGGTTCTGGCTGCTAAGCAGGACCAGGATCCTCAGAAGCCTGGTGGCAAAGCTCTCTTCATTCTCATCTGCAGACGAGGGTGTCCTGACAGCCTGTCTCTCCACAGGACGAGGGTGTCCCCCACCTGAAGACAAGGAGCCAGGCCCTGAGTGATGCCCCGGAGCCGAGTGCCCACGGCCCCACCCTTCCCCATGGAGAAAGGACTTGCTTTGCCCCAGGACTGCCGGGACTTTCTGCACAGTCTGAGAATGAGGAGCAAATATGCCCTTTTCCTGGCTTTTGTGGTGGTGGTTTTTGTCTTTATTGAAAAGGAAAATAAAATCATATCGAGGTGAGGGATGCAAGCAGAAGTCTTCTTATCAAGGCGGGTCGGGGAGAGGCTGCTTAGGCACCTGTAGGCAATCCTTCCACCCGTGATCACCAGGCCTCCTGTGCCCAGCAGTGGGCCAGGCAGAGGTCCTCAGTGGTGAGCTCTGGGCTCTGGACACAGGCAACCTGGGTTGGAACGCTCATTCTGGCCCCTTCTAGTTGTGACACTTGGACACATGATTTCACTTTTCTGTCTTTCAGTTCCTCTTCTCTGAAACATGGCTAATGGTGGGGCCTACCTTATTGTAAAGATTAAATGAAAAAATGTAGTGCCTGGCACATAGTTGGTGTCCAGTACTTGCTGGCTGTGGCTTATTATTAATTAACTTCCTGACCTAGGAGGATGCCTCAGATGAACAGCCCATTCCGTATACCAGTGATGGCAAACCTATGACACGCGTGTCAGAGGTGACACACGAACTCATTATTTTGGTTGATTTTTCTTTGTTCAATGGCATTTAAATATATAAAATAAATATCAAAACTATAAATCTTTGTTTTACTATGGTTGCAAATATAAAAAATTTCTATGTGACACGGCACCAGAGTTAAGTTAGGGTTTTTCAAAATGCTGACACGCCGAGCTCAAAAGGTTCGTCATCACTGCCCTATACCAACCCAAAGTCATGGGTGAGGCAGGGCCCTGATACCAATACCCTGGCGAGCAGGGATGCATGTGTAGCTGCCCAGGTTGTATATTGCTCAACTCCAGGACAGTGCCTCACATAGGCTACACTGGGAATGCTGCCCCCTAGAGTTCTCAGTGTATGGCTGCATGCAGCGTCCCTGCTAGTGGGCCTGCCAGACATAGATTGCTTTAGATCAGTGGTTCTCAACCTTCCTAATGCCGCGACCCTTTAATACAGCTCCTCATGTTGTGGTGACCCCCAACCATAAAATTATTTTCGTTGCTACTTCATAACTGCAATTTGGCTACTGTTATGAATCGTAAATATCTGATATGCAGGATGTATTTTCATTGTTACAAATTGAACATAATGAAAGCATAGTGATTAATCACAAAAACAATATGTAATTATATATGTGTTTTCCGATGGTCTTAGGCGACCCCCAAAGGGTCGCGACACACAGGTTGAGAACTGCTGCTTTAGATGCTTCCCCAGGCACAACCCCTGCAACCCAACCAAGATGGGTAGGGACTGGGCTGTCAGTGCCCTGCCGGTATTCCTCCACATGGACCGTTCCAGTTCGTGCCTACAGGGCCTATTGCAAGCCCCTGCCGCTCTCGCCTGGGGGCTCCTCACTCCCCCTGCACACCGGCAAGGCACAAGTACCAGCGGGGAAAGGCCTCGGCCAAGGCGGGCAGGGAGCTTCACCCCTTGGGAGAGAGAGCCCTGAGGTGTGTTCCTATCTCCCAGGGCCCCCCAGCCAGAGTGATTTGCCCGCAGGAGTAGCCTGCTCATCTTGTATGGACTTACTTTCCTCCTGGCTTCACTTCCCTACCCCTCTACCAGTCTGTCCTGTAACCGTGTCCCAAATCAACTACTTACCCGCCAATCCTTGCCTCAAAGTCAGCTTCGGGGAAACCCCAGCTAAGACAGGCTTTGGGTGGTCAGCCTGGGAGGCTACACAGGGGATGGAGGCCCCCTGTCAGTTACTGAGTGTGGTCTCCCTTTGTCCTCACAGGGTCTCGGACAAGCTGAAGCAGATCCCCCAGTCCCTGGCAGATGCCAACAGCACGGACCCAGCCCTGGTCTTGGCCGAGAACGCATCCCTCTTGTCCCTGAGCGAGCTGGATTCAGCCTTCACGCAGCTGCAGAGCCGCCTGCGGAACTTCAGTCTGCAGCTGGGCTTGCAGCCAGCGGAGGAGGAGGCCAAGGGGGAGGAGGAGGAGGCGGCGGAGGCGGCGGAGGAGGAACAGGGGGAGCAGCCACCGGGCCCTGCCGAGGCCCGCCGCCGGCGCCACGTGCTCCTCATGGCCACCACCCGCACCGGTTCCTCTTTCGTGGGTGAGTTCTTCAACCAGCAGGGCAACATCTTCTACCTCTTCGAGCCGCTGTGGCACATCGAGCGCACCGTGTCCTTCGAGCCGGGCGGCGCCAGCGCGGCGGGCTCGGCCCTGGTCTACCGGGACGTGCTCCAGCAGCTCTTCCTGTGCGACCTGTACGTGCTGGAGCACTTCATCAGCCCGCTGCCCGAGGACCACCTGACGCACGGCATGTTCCGCCGCGGCTCCAGCCGCTCCCTGTGCGAGGACCCGGTGTGCACGCCCTTCGTCAAGAAGGTCTTCGAGAAGTACCACTGCAAGAACCGCCGCTGCGGGCCCCTCAACGTGACGCTGGCCGCCGAGGCCTGCCGCCGCAAGGAGCACATGGCGCTCAAGGCCGTGCGCATCCGCCAGCTGGAGTTCCTGCAGCCGCTGGCCGAGGACCCGCGCCTGGACCTGCGCGTCATCCAGCTGGTGCGCGACCCCCGCGCCGTGCTGGCCTCGCGCATGGTGGCCTTCGCGGGCAAGTACGAGACCTGGAAGAAGTGGCTGGCCGAGGGGCAGGACCGGCTGCGCGAGGAGGAGGTGCAGCGGCTGCGGGGCAACTGCGAGAGCATCCGCGTGTCGGCGGAGCTGGGCCTGCGGCAGCCCGCCTGGCTGCGCGGCCGCTACATGCTCGTGCGCTACGAGGACGTGGCGCGCCGGCCGCTGCAGAAGGCGCGCGACATGTACCGCTTCGCGGGCATCCCGCTGACCCCGCAGGTGGAGGACTGGATCCAGAAGAACACGCAGGCGCCCCGCGATGGCAGCGGCATCTACTCCACGCAGAAGAACTCCTCGGAGCAGTTCGAGAAGTGGCGCTTCAGCATGCCCTTCAAGCTGGCGCAGGTGGTGCAGGACGCCTGCGGCCCCGCCATGCGCCTCTTCGGCTACAAGCTGGCGCGGGACGCCGCCTCGCTCACCAACCGCTCGGTCAGCCTGCTGGAGGAGCGCGGCACCTTCTGGGTCACGTAGGGGGCCTGGGGCCTCCACACCCTCCTCGTGAAAGTCCCGCCCTGCCTTCCTCAACCCAGGTCAGCCGCGACCGACCTGCCGGAGCCGGAGCCGGAGCCGGGGCGCTCGCTCGCAGAGGCTGGCGGGAGGCCGCGCAGGGGGCAGGCCGGCTCTGCTGTAGAAGCAGCTCCCAGCGGCCAGCTTCCCCAGCGGCTGTGGGCTGGGGCTGGGCTGCTGCCGAGAACAGGACGGTGCCCTGCCCCCGTGCGGGCCATCAACCCAGACCTGAGGGGCAGGCTCTCGCCTATTGACAGTCTCTCTCTCTCTCTCTCTCTCTCTCTCTCTCTCTCTCTCTCTCTCTCTCTTACACTCATACACACAGAAACATACATGAAGCACACATGAATGCCTGTAGACCCTGGAAGCCAGACCACAGCCCCACAGTCTGGATTCCTACAATCCAGCGTCGATTCTGGGTGGTCCCCAGGGAGGGACAGCCCAGAGGTTAGAGGATGGCAGCTGAGGCTTCCCCATTCAGTGTTTCCATAAATGGGCCGCCTGTGCCGGTTAATGATGGAGTCAGCTCTGTGACGAGCTACAACACGCGTATAAAGACGAATGCCCGCAGGCACAGGGCACAGCACACACTGGGAAACAGAAAATTCTGCACACACACATGAAAACAAACGAACAAGCTTTCCCTTTGCTCTATGCCCACAGGCTTGGTAGCGTTCATCTGCATCACACACCTGTTTGGGAGCTGGGGAAGGAAACGTGGTCATGGCTGTGACCTTGTTTCCTGACTGGGTTTGGGATGAACGGGACAACAGCAGTGCCAAGTCTGCGGCCCCTGTTGGCCCCTGCTCCCCTTGGAGTCTCGGGGCCCATTCAAGTCCTGGCAAGCAGGACGTTTTGAAATGGCGTGGTCGACCCTCATGTGACTGCAGCCCAAAGTTCCCATCCCTTCCCTTCCCAGCTCTGCTCATGTCCTGGAGCATGTCCGTGTTTGAAGGCTGCCTCGGGCCTGACTGGCAGAAGCAGCTGGGGTCCCGGGGAGCACAAGGAACTCATGGGTCCTGCCGGCTCCAGCCAGGCCCCGGGGGGGGGGGGGGGGCAGGGCCCAGGGACAATGCAGAGTGCTCTCGGAGGAGAAGTCACATCAGGATAGCCCCTCCTGAGAAGACGGGGACAGCGGTCAGCGGTCAGCCTCCTGCTGGTCGCCATGGTTGCATGGCTGGTGTCTGAAATTCCTCCTTTAGGGTTCTGGGAAGAGTGTTGCTTAACAGGATGGACCGGGTATTTGTTTTCTGGTGTGTGTGTGTGTGTGTGTTGTTTTTAAGATATTTATGGTTTGGTGTCTTGTTTTGTGGACAGGCTGTGTTTTTGTTTCTGCAGAAGTGCCTCTTGGAAGCGGTCTGTGCTTGAGGGGCTGAAGGGACTCTGGGAGGACCAGTGGGAAGCACTCTGGTGCTTGCTGGAGGGAGAGGAGGAGGAGGAAGAGCCTCCTCCAAGGATCAGAGCTTAGGTGGTCACCGGACGACCCAGAGCGCCCTTCGGGCGTTTCTGCTTGGACTCACGTGAAACGAATCTCAGAAAACACCAGCATTCTTCGCTGCGTGTCCAGAAGCAGCATAAATTAGCAGCCCTCAGCCCAGGCCCAATCACACTCCTTGGGGGGGGGGGGGGGCAGGCCCTATGACCAAGCAGCAAATGTCCCCAAAATAGACACCTTCCCCCCTCCCACTCCAACCCGGGAGCCAAGCCCAGTGCCATCTAAGAACATGCAGGAAGCTGTAACCTCACTAAGGGCTGTTTCTGATTTCCTGGACAATCTCTATCCAATCCATCCCATTGTCAAGCCCAGAGGGATGAGTTTTCCTCGAGTAGTAGGGACATGAGGGAAAGACAGGATCTGCGTCCAGCTGGGGCTGCTGTGGGGAAGGGAGGGGTGTGTCCTGCTGGAAACTGCCGTTTGAAAAGGCGAGGATGGTAGCCATCTTATGGGGTCCCTTATAACCACCGGATCTGAGTTGCTGGGCACGCATCACCATGGACTTCAGCCCCTCGAGGAGGTCTCCACTCTAGGCTTTCCAGTCCAAGGATAAGTCGTGCAGGGATCTGGCTCTAATTTGGGGTCCAAAAGCGACTCCAGCTCTGAAAACTTGACCCTGGGACAGAGTGGGGCCAGGACTTTTCTGGCAGGCCCAGGAGTGCTGGTGGCGCTTCCCAGCCCCTGTCCTGCACCCACACTGTTCCCCCCTGGGGGTGATGGGGGCAGGCTCCTCTCTCCAGGGTCCTTCCTGGGCCCTCCTAGTGTGGACAGCAGACTTCTCCTTCCTTCTTATGTCCGGGGCCAAGGCCCCCACCCCTAAGCTCTGAGGACTGTGCCGAGAGTGGACCTTTGGGACATCTCAGGACACTGACAATTTGTACACAGCAAGTTGACTTAACTTATTTATTTTTTGAAAAAGAAGTGACAGAAAATACCTTCTTGTGTGCAGGGACTCAAAGCTGTACCCAAATCAAGAGAGACAAACTAGTAATAATAAGAACTATTCACTCATCCACACACAGGACAATCCAAGACGATTCAGAATGCAGGAGGCAACTACACCAAGGCCACAGGAGTCAGGACAGCCCAGGCGTTTGTTTAAGGAGATTCCTTGGTTTCCTCTTGCAGATTTGAGGATGCGACAGTAAGGCCCTTTCTGCTGTAGGACCTTTGCCCAGGTGCCTGGAACAGGACACAACTCCAGTCAGTGTTGCCTTGGGGCTCTGGGAACCCTGGGGGATTGGGGAAGGACAGGGTGGGTGACTGTTGCCTTTTCATCCGTGGGACCTGGTTGGGGTCACGTCCCTGGGGTTTTCAGCATGGAACTAGCGGGGGAGGGTGGTCCAGCTGGGGGCAGTGCCCTCTTGTCCTGGTTTCTCTGCTCCTGCTGATCCACCAGGAGCCTTCGCTCCACAGCCCCCCTCCACCCCCTAGAGACAGAGGGAGCATTTGAGGCCTCACCTCCAGCCACCAGCTTCCTCAGAACAAGGGCCCATTCAGCAGCGAGCATTTACTCATTTTTTCTCCTTGAAGAAGATCTCTTTAGCCTGGCCTATATAAATAGTTCAGAACATTCCAGGCCTTGGTGAGACAGGGCAGTGTCTAACACCCGCAAGCCATCACCACCACTGCCCGTTCCTGGCTTCTCTGTGCCTGTTTGTAAGCCTTGGAGTGGAGGCAGGCACCGGGGAGCGGACGGTGGGGGCAGGAGTCCTGTGGCCCCAGCGAGAGGGAGAAGGGAGCCATGTGCAGCGCTGTCACACCCCCTGCAGGTTATTACCGAGCTAAGGTTGAGAGACGTGGCTAAATTCTACCCTTTGTCACTTTATGTGATGCACACACTTGAAAATAAATAACGAAATGAACAGAAAAAAGTATTTAATGAAGAGTTTACTCCCTGTCTGCCAGCGCCCTCAGTCAGAGTCTGGTCTAACGGGGCAGCCCCTGACCAAACCCCCAAGAACAGAAGACACCCACTCGGCCCATTACAATGCATCTTTCTCTGCCTCCTCTGCCATCTGTCCGACCAGGGAACCGGTGCCAGCAGAATGTCGGGTCCCTGACCCAGAAGCTGCCTGCTTGGCCCAGACCGCAGACAGGAGATGCAAGCATCGGATGGTCCTAACCCTGAAGGTCTCGTCGGCCCTGGGTGACCCTCTCCCACACGAGGGTCTGTTTTAATGGGCCCTAGGGCCTGTCCCTTGGTAGGCCCTGGATGATGAAGGACAGGAGCAGAAGATTTCGTGGCTGTGTCCCCAAGGCAGTGCCCTCCCACTCCAGTCCCCACAGGCTGAAAGAAGGGTGGGAGCCTGGTCAGGGAGAGAGAAGGGGAGGAGATGGATCTTTAGCGGCCGAGTGGTCTTGTCCATCTGCACAAACGGAGAGAAGGAGCCTCCACTGCAGTCCAGGGGCTCAGGTGGCTGAGTTGCCTGTGAGAATTCCTAGGATGTGGTCCAGCTGGACGGGAGGGAGGAGGCCCGAGGTGTCCTGAGTGCAGCCACATTGCCTCTCAGCGGTCGCGGCGTGACTAGTCAAAACTCTTTACCTCAAAAGGACGAAGCACAATTGCCAACTTCAGTTTTCTTAAAAGCTTCGAGGTCCTTTGATCTTGTGTCCTTTGTCATTTGATGACTGTGCCCAGGGGACTAATCAGTTACGTGTTTCCATGGTGCCATCCGCGTGAGCCTCGCTCATATTGTAGCTCAGGTATTTTGCCTGGAAAATGAAGTGACCCATGTACCCTGCTTCCTCTCACCCTGGGCTTGGCCTGGGCACCCCCTGAAGTCTCCGTCTCAGCTGTAAATTCTAGGCCAAGTCTGCACGACTCCCCTGCTCCCGCCTGGATCCTGCAAACTCTGCCTTTTTGAGAAGACCTCTCCTGTGTCATGTTTCGAGGCCACATGGTCCAGGACACTCCCTTCATGGCCATGTGTGGCCATGGTGTGTACATAGGTGTCCACATGTTTGTGTGTGTGTAACATGCAGCTCATTCTGCTCGGCCACATTGCTCCCTGCCCCCTTGCCACCAGTGTCCTTGCCATGGCTACACACAATCTGCCGTCTCCTGGAAACACAGGAGCCGCCCTTCAGAGCTGGCAGCCAGCGCCGGTCGGGGTCTGCTTTGTGGAAGAGAATGTGAACCCATCACTCGATGGCTTACTTGATTTATTTAATTAAAAGTGAAAACATGCAATGAGTAAAATTCCAAGAGTCTCTGCCTTACTTTTGCATTTGTTCTCAGCAGCAGTCAAAAAAATTAACAGGAAAGAAATGAGCAGCTGTAGGAATGGGGTGACTTCGGGCATGAAGCAGGGCAGAGGAAACCCGCCCCCTCCCGAGGAGTGAAGTACAGGGAAGTGTGGCTGAGGGCAGGGGGCACGAGGAAGGTCCTGCATGTCACCAGGACGGCAGAGCCGGGGGTGGCTGTGCTCACAGCTGGCTCAGGCGTGAGGTCTGAGAGGTAGATTCCCAGGCATCCTGGGGCAGGGGCAGGGGCATTGGCCAGAGGTCAGGGGACTTGGGGACATGTCCCAGCTTTGCCACTATCTGGCCCGTGTCCTTGGGCAAGTAACTTTCCTTATCTGAGCCCCAGTTTCCTTTAGAATGAGGGTGCCGTCTGTGGTTTACAACCCTTGTTCCAAAAAGCCCTTTAGAGATGAGAAAATCAGCCCTCTCGCCCAGAACAACTGTGTCAATTGGCTGGCACCTGAGATTTCATTTGGCTAAAAACCCCATCAGGAGATTTCTAAGGCTCTTTATCACTTAGAAAGTGTAACGGAATCCTTTCAGATGGCAACTGCACTGCTCTAGCAGTCATAACAGTTTTAGTGCGAATTAGATTCCCACCCTTTGGTCTCCGCACAGCCACTGGAGGGAACGGACTGTCCGCAGGGAGAAGGCTCATTCTGGAACACGGAAGGCAGAGCTGGTGGGCCCTGTGGGTTGGGGGCCTGGGCAAGCAGGGCAGCAGCAACATGAAGGACAGAAGGGCTGAGCCCTGGGGACAGTAGTACCTAGAGGAGGGGTGATGACAGGGGAAGGCATGATGTAAGGGAAGGGGACCCTTTCCCAAACCTCAAGCCTGTGTCTGTGCCGTTTCGCCCAGGCCAGGCCTGGGAAACTCACACCAGCTCCCTCCCAGCCTCTAACATACAGGAGTCAGTGCAATGGCGTCCCGACCTGAGTGAAATCTCCACCCCTTGCCCAGCCAGAGGGCACTGCTGTCTCCTCTTTTCTGGGGACTGGGTATATTTAGCTTCTTTTCTGGGTTGTGTTTCCTACCACAAATGGCCCCTGGAGAAACGAATGGCCCTAATCATAGACAGAGCAGCCCAGACACCTCCCCACCCACTCACCCCTCAGCCACCATCCCAGACCAAAAGCCATCCCTCCCCTCCCCCACTCCCAGACCTCTTTGGGCTGCTGAATCTTCCTCCTCTGCACCCCCAGTTCCCCAACCCTGGGAAGGAGCTGAACACCCCACAGGGTCTCCTGGGAGTAACAGTCAGCTGGTCCCAAAGCAGGAAGCAGGGGCCTGGGATGCGTGCCACTTGCTCCTGGAGCCCTGCCAGGCAGGCCCAGCCCTGGAGTCTGCAGCACAGAATCTCCGAGTGTGTCTGGCAGAACCGTGGTCACCTGACCGCTCTTAGGAGGCTGCATGCACATTGGCACGGTCAAGGCTCTGAGAAGTCCTGCTTCCCTGGGACCCAGCTTCTCAGGATTCACCAGAATCATTGTTATGAGTGGAATTCTTTTATCATAAAAACTTTTTATTTTTTTGGCCAAACAACATTTTCAAGACTCTGGAATCCTACAGAACAATTTGGAGCAGCCAGAAACCTGCAAGTATAAGCTTATACCACTAAAAGCCAGAATACGCAGACAGGAAGGTGGTGGGTGAAGAGGCTAGG
Organism: Myotis nattereri; assembly: GCF_964212035.1. Classification (NCBI taxonomy): domain Eukaryota; kingdom Metazoa; phylum Chordata; class Mammalia; order Chiroptera; family Vespertilionidae; genus Myotis; species Myotis nattereri. The sequence goes on along the minus strand of NC_138088.1, from coordinate 18,569,297 downwards.
GAGAAAAAGTGCAGGGTTTCAGAGCCCATCCCACCTCAGGCCATTCTCACCAAGCTGCGGGCAGGAGCAGGAGGTGGCCTATGGGACTGTAGCAAACTCGGGGTCACTGTGGGAAGTTCATGACCCAAGGCATCCGTCTGCTGTCATAAACCTGCTGGTCCCTGAAACCCTGGGCCCTTGGCTTTCTCAGTCACCCACACCTGCAGGGCCTCTGTGACATTCCGCTCGGAGAGGGGGGCCCTGGGGGTCCCGGGCCAGGCATAGACCCCACAGGACACTATTGATCTGAGAAACTGGAGCTCGGGGCACCTCTTAGAGGAGACGTTTCTGAAACAGCTGGACAGAGGTTCCCCACAGTAAACAGCTTCCCTGGAGATGCAATCCTCTAGTCCAGCGGTTCTCAACCTGTGGTTCGCAACCCCTTCGGGGGTCGAACGACCCTTTCACAGGGGTCGCCTAAGACCATCGGAAAACACATATATAATTACGTATTGTTTTTGTGATTAATCACTGTGCTTTAATTATGTTCCATTTGTAACAATGAAAATACATCCTGCATATCAGATATTTACATTACGATTCATAACAGGAGCAAAATCACAGTTATGAAGTAGCAACGAAAATAATTTTATGGTTGGGGGTCACCACAACATGAGGAACTGTATTAAAGGGTCGCGGCATTGGGAAGGTTGAGAACCACTGCTCTAGTCGCTAGTAAACCCCCTGCTAAACGCTGCTGTGCACTTTAGTGGGAGAACACGCAGCCAGTATAGGCTTCACAGGCAAGGCTTGCCCAGGAAATCAGCATGAGAGAAGGAAGGAAGGGAGAGAGGGGGGCAGGGGGCAGGGAAAGTGACAGGAGGGGGCATTCTCATGAGACGCAGGGGAGGAAGGCAGCCAATTTGCTGAAAGCACCCACTGACCACAGCCACGCGGTCCAAGAACTTAGGGGACGTGCAGGGTCAGGCCTGGCCCAGGTGCACGCTCAGCCCCATGTGCCCTGTGGGTGTGTGGCCCACGCAGTGTCTGGTTTTGTTTTTAACAATTGGCATTAGAGGCCAACACTTAAAAATTAAGGGGTTTTATATAAAAACCAGATTTCTGCTTCCTCTGGAAAATCGGGTGTCTTGGTTTGAGTTACACCAGAAGCTGATGCCGAGGCAGGGAAGAGAGCAAACGGTTTATTTCAGAGCTGCAGACAGCCTGGGGCGGGGGGGGGGGGGGAGTGGGGAAAGCCAGCAAGCCAGCAGCCCCCCGGGGAACCAGAGCAGAATCCCTCCCTAACGGTGTGAAGCCATGCCTTGCAGTTACCCAGGGGTGAGGCAAGGGAGCCAGAGTGGGGCTCAAAGTCGTGTCGGTCTTCGGCTGAGGGCTGCTCTCAGGGAGTAGTAATTCCTCGGCACCGCGCCGTTGGCACAGCACCATTCCAGAAATCAGGAAAAGGTGCTGGGCCCCAGGATGAAATTGCAGGCAGCTGGACGTTTCCAGAGTAAGGTGTGAGGGATGGGAAGGGGTCTGACAGCAGCAGGTCCCTGGGAACAAGAGGCGATGGGTCACATGGGACCCCCGTGCCCACAGGCACAATGGGCTACAGCTGGGAGGAGGGCAGGCCACCACGTGCCCTCTGGTCTGCCCTAGACTGAGGCAGCATTGATCACAGCACTTGGACTGAGGGTTTGCCTCCAAGAGACATCTGCTCTGTGAATCCTTGTCCGTCCAAAGTGAGAAACCAACAGGCCAAGAGGCCCACAGCTGCGCCTCCATTCATTACAATAGCGCCCCAGGCTCTCTAAGTGGTTGAGGTTCCAAGCTCCCCACCCCCACACCCCCACTCACCCACCCCCTGGCTGTCTCTGGCTGCGCCCATCTGGGTCTGTCCTGCCCCCCCTACCCCGGGGCCGCTGCTGAATAAGCAGTGAGGAAGAGGACAGTGGTCGTGTCCACCTGGATGGTGGGCGGCCGGTCTGCATCCGGTCCATCCCAGGGCTGCCCGCCCTGGGGAGTTTTCAGCTCTTTTCTGCTCTGATGCGCATAGTGGGGGATGCTCCCCTGTGGGCACACAGGTCGCTTGGGCATCTCCTTGATCAGCGTGGCAACCCCCAGAGCCTGAGGTCAAATGCTACCCTGGTCTCGCCCACCCGGGAAAGCTCAACAGAGTGACCGAGGAGGCATCGTGAGCGAAGGCCTGGAGGATGAAGGGGACTTGGAGAGTTTGGGGACCGAGAACCGATTTGTTCTGGCTGAGATGGAGATGAGACATGGGTCTGGGGAGGAGAGCTGGGGCCTGAACGTGCAGGAGCCTCTAAGACACGAAGCAGAGATTGCACTTGACCCTAAGAGCTCGAGGGCACCGTTGAAAGGCACAGAGAAGCAGGGAGGCCTGGTCTGATCACTGATGCCCCATCTGACAGAGGAGGAGAGTGCGGCGCGGAGAGCTGGCATGACCAGCAGTGTTAGGAGGTGAAGCCACATCCTTCATCCTTACAGACCTTCCGTCCCATCTTTTGCCTCAAGTCTCCAACCTGGATCTGTTGAGACCCCACAGGCCATGTAAATGCAATGGAGGCACAAGCCCAGAACCAAAGGCTTCCTTCTGGGGTCATGCACAGCCCCTCCCCTAAATGCCAGCTTTTCCAAGTCAGCCAGAGCCTGCTCTTCTCCAGGCTTGAATAGCAGCGATGTGTCCTAGCTGTGTGACCTTGCACCAGTGAATTGCCCTCTCTGAGCCTTAGGACACTCATGTGTAAATAGGGGATAAGATCCATGCGGAGGACGGGCAGGTATGCCGTGTGCCGGCTCCTGGTGAGACCTGAATAAACAGCGGCTGCTCTTGAAGACAGTCAGAGGCCCTTTCCCCCGTGTTTGCCTCCTTCCGGGAGTCTCAGAATTAATCAGTGAATCAACAGCTATTTTGAAGGCTAGAGCAGAGGCCCGCACAGAGCTTATAATAGACCCTGGGGCCACGTAGAGTGGCCCTTCAGCACGTGGGGCGGTCAGGGTGGTGTCAGGCCAGGCACGGAGGGGCAGCCCTCGGTCCCCAGGCCATAGGCCAGCTCCGTTCCCCGCAGGACGAATCCTGAAAACCAGAACTGAGCACTAGAGACAGCCCCGTGTGCCCTCGGAACAGCTCTCCGAGTTTGGGAGGCTGAGTGGGGGCTAGGTTTCACTTTCCTTCGGGAAGTTGTCATTAATTCCACGTCTGTGCTTTAACAATTCTTTCCTCCGACGCGGTGCTGGTTTCTTGAAGCAGTTTCCCGTCCAGGAAAAAGTGCCCTCTGACTCCTGTCTGAGTGAGTGGAGGGACTGACGCTTGAGAACCAAGAAGACCGGGGTTTAAGTCAGTTCATTCAAAACATGGCCGGATGGGCAGTGCTTCCCCGCCCCGCCCTGGCCCGGGTGGGGTCTGGCTGGCCCAAAATAGAGAGGCGTGTCCGCACTTGGCCTGGAGCCCACGACTTCCTGACTCATGTCTCACTCGGCTGCGGAGCAGAGGAGCATGGTCCGGACTTGCCCGTGGAAGGAGGGTCCACGGAGCCCACTGCAGGGAGGCACTCCTGACCGCTCACCTCGAGGCCTCCTGCCCGGCTCGTTCCTGTCACAGGTGAGAGGTCTCCGTGCTCACGGTGCCCCGCACTGTGCCTGATCCAGCACGCGCATCAGGCTGAATGAGTGGATGGGGATTAAGGTCAAGAAGCACTAGGAACAAGCACTTTCACTCTTCGTTGTGGCAAAATACACATGACACAGAAGTCACTGTTAGTGACATTTAACACCCTCATCGCGAGCAACCACGCCGTCACTGTCCAGCTCCAGAAAACCCTCACACTCCCAAAAGGCAACCCGCATGTCCCCTGGCAACCACGCCTCTGCTGTACGTCTCTACGGAGGCTCCCATTCTGACTGTTCCAATGGGATCATACATGCAAATGGAATCTGCATTATTTGTTCTTCTTTCACTCAGCATGTTTTCAAGGTTCGTCCTTGTTGCAGGACGTATCAGAATTTCATTCCTTTTTAAGTCTGAATAATATTCCATTCAGGAATATGCCACAGTTTGTTATCCATTCATCAGTGAATGGACATGGGCTTTTTTCATCTTTAGGCTTCACTTCCATTTAATAAACATTTCTTGAGCTCCTACTGTGACCCAGGTACTATCCTGGACACTTGCTCATTATCTGTTTTTAAAAATATATTTTTATTGATTTCAGGGAGAGAGGAAGAAGGGGAGAGAGAGAGAGAGAGAGAGAAACATCCATGATGAGAGAGAATCATGGATCAGCTGCCTCCTGCAAGCCCCACACTGGGGATTGAGCCCATAACCCAGACAAGTGCCCTGACTGGGAATCGAACGGTGACTCCTAGTTCATAAGTTGACACTCAACCATTGAGCCACACTGGTCAGGCTCATTACCTTTTACTGAACCTTCAAAACTGCTCTCAACTGGCTGGAAATTATTTCTGCATTTCACAGATAAAGAAACTGGGAACTGAGGCTCAGCAAGGTCTAAGGAACTCAAGATGAAAAGTAGCAGAGCCTGGCCAGCATGGCCCAGTGACTGAGTGTTGATCTAGGAACCAGGTCACAGTTCGATTCCCGGTCAGGGCACATGCCCGGGTTGCAGGCCTAACGGGGGGCCTGCGGGAGGCAGCCAATGAATGATTCTCTCATCACTGATGTTTCTATCTCTCTCTGCCTCTCCCTTCCTCTCTGAAATTGATAAAAATATTTTTTAAAATATATATATTTTTAAAGTTCAGCCCAACAAATGTTGGCTGTGTGCCTGCAGGATGCCAGGCCACAGGGTACAGAGGTGGAAAGCACAATCCCCGTTCACAAAGTAACAGCCATGCCATGTCAGACTCTGGGCAGATGTGGTAGCATTACTTACTTTTATAATTACCAAGGAAATAAATGCATTAATGATTACAAGGTGGCTTGATTTGTGATCATTGGTACCGATAGATTCCCAATCAGGGAAAAATAAAAACCCACCCTCAGACCCCATGTCTGTGCCAGACCCTCCCTGCTTATGACTGATGGGATGGTCCAATTTGAAGGGGTTGGGGCCTCACTGGTTCAAGTGTGACTCACCAGCTCCTTTCTGCCCTTGACTGCAAAGTCAGTCCATCCGTATCCGCAGCAACAGCTCCTGGAGGGGCTCTGTCAGGCCCCTCAGAGGCCCAGGCCCTGCACTGCCGTCCGCTTTATCTTGGACATAGAAGCAGGGCGACCTGACCCCTGTCCTGCAGATTTCTCACCACTGACTTCGGAGGCCTGGGTCACAGGGCTCTCCTGAGGATATAAGCAGGAGACGGCTCGCTGTAGGGCCACCTCATTTTACTAGAAACAAGGGAATATCTGTAACCTGGTTTCTTTAAATACAGTTCCTCATGTTGTGACCCAACCATAAAATTATTTTCGTTGCTACTTCATAACTGTCATGTTGCTACTGTTATGAATCGTAATATAAATGTCTGATATGCAGGATGGTCTTAGGCGGCCCCTGTGAAAGGGTCGTTCAACCACCAAAGGGGTCGCGACCCACAGGTTGAGAAACCGCTGCTTTAGAGCCTGACCTCAGAGCTGCCGTGCCACCACCGTGGGACATCCACGTGCTCAGGACCTTGGCACCCTCGTCCCCCTTCTTGGTGGCAGGATCTCGGGCAATCCTTGCAGATGTTGTTTGCCTCTGGAAACAGTGCCCATAGGCTCCTGACCTACCCGAGACAGAGGCAGCAGAACTGCCTTGGCTTTCAGTGCCAGCCGTGTGGGGCCTGGGTGGGGAAATGCCAGGTGCGGAGGGCTCTCCTGCTGCCCGCCACGTATCAACCCACAACAGACATGGCACAAAGCTCAAGCTCAGCAGGGAGCCAGGCAATGCAAACCAAGACCACAAAGACCTCTGACATCGGCAGCCTTTTTTGTTAAATAGTAAAACCCAGTGCTGGTGACAGTGTGGAGAAATACCCACGCGTCTGATGAGAGACGTTTGGAGGAAGGTTTGGTAGTATGTACCAAACCCTTTACATCCAGTAAATCCAGCACAGGAATTTATCCTAAGGAAATAACTGGTTGAATGCTAAGATTTAATGTCTTTAATAGTGAAAACATTATTTATAATAGTGAAAAATTGGAAAACCACTTAAGTGTTGACTAATAAGAGATTGATCAAATAAATTATAGTTGCACGTATGATAAAATCCTCTACATCCATTAAAATGATTATGCAGAGGACGTTTATGGTAGTTAACAATGTTTAAGATATATTAGATGACAAAGGTAGTCTATAGAACAATAAGTACCATTTGGCTCCATTTATACAAAATACAGTATTCTCTATAATGTGAATATATTTCCACAGAGAAATGATTAGAAAGACATAAACCAAACTGTTGCCACTAAATCACTTATCTGAATATTTGACAATCTCTTTAGCAAACATACCCCCTGCATTCGTCACATAGCACTTAAGAGTGTGGCCTCTGGAGTCAGGCTGCCTGGGTTCAAATCCCAATTCCATCCTCATTCACGGAAGCCCCTCTGAAGTTCAGGCTTCACGGACAAACGGGGACACCAGCTCCTCGCCCCTGCTCATGGGTGTTGGGAGACGTGTGAATTCCCAGGGCCATGCCTCACCGGGACTTAGTATCGCCATTACTATGAGTCCTTTAACTAGCCATTGTGCTGATTGTGAGTATAACTGGTAGGAAGGAGAGAGCCTGGGTACCTGCCTCCTCCCTCTGCCTGCAGGACTCGCTCACATGGCCAGGACTCCGGTGTCCAGTCTTCCTCGCCTCTGTCCACACAGAGGACTTGGAATGAGCCGCCCCGCCAACACCGGTCTGCTGGCCCCAGAGTGAGACAAGGAAGTTTACAAAAATGCATAAGCAAATGTTTGATTTGGGAGAAGAGGGACAGCGCCTGCCCGAGAGGGAGGCTTTCAGGGAGGCCAGGAGCGCCGTCCTGCACCGCTGGGTCTCCTTGTGTTGCCTGTATGTTCTTCCTTCGTCCCGACCACCTCGCTGGCTGTGAAGCATCTGGCTGCAACATGGGGCTGATTTTAATAAATCCGAGACGTTTCCCTCAGTGCAGCGGATTTGGAAGAAGCCAACGAGAAAACCCGCGCCGTTGCCGGCAGGAGCCCCGAGAGGCGGGGACGGACAGGAAAGAGGAGGTGGCTGGTAACCTCATGAGGACCAGGAAGAGTTTGGGGTGAGGCTCGGACACATGACTGGCATGTTCGGAAACTGAGGGAGGTGGGCCAACAACCAGCATCCACCTGCCAGGTTCCCATCCTCTCCTGCGGCCCCTCACTGGGCAGGAGCTGGCTCCGTCGAGTCACAGACTTCTCCAGACGTAGAAGAATGGGACTGAAGGACAGGTTGCAGCTGTTTCCCACACACAGTTGCTAATGCTCCCAGAAGCCCTATGAGTGAGGGATGTCCACAGTGTCCGGCCTCAGCAGCCCTGCTCAGCTCCTGTCGACTCATACCTGCGGCTTCTTTCATGGAGTCGGTCTCCTGTTTGATCTTCCTCCTTTCCCCTGCCCAGTATTTTCCCAGTGTTTTTGCCTTTTTCAAAGAACCCTGCCTTCTCAGGATGTGCCCAAAGCAGGACAGCTTCAGTTTAGTCATGTTTGCCTCCAGCAATGTTTTAGGCTGAATTTGCTCTCAGGCCCACTTGGCCGCCCAGGGCAGTGGTCGGCAAACTCATTCGTCAACAGAGCCAAATATCAACAGTACAACGATTGAAATTTCTTTTGAGAGCCAAATTTTTTAAACTTAAACTACATAGGTAGGTACATTGTTATTAACTTAATTAGAGTACTCCTAAGCTGGCCTTTGCTAAAAACGTCCTCAATGCCATGACCGGTTTGGCTCAGTGGAGAGAGCGTCGGCCTGCGGACTGAAGGGTCCCAGGTTCGATTCTGGTCAAGGGCATGTACCTTGGTTGCGGGCACATCCCCAGTGGGGGGTGTGCGGGAGGCAGCTGATCGATGTTTCTCTCTCATCGATGTTTCTAACTCTCTATCCCTCTCTCTTCCTCTCTGTAAAAAATCAATAAAATATATTTTAAAAAAACAAAACAAAACACAAAAAACATCCTCAATCTGATTGAGGTACGTTTGCTGAGGTCGACCCCTTCCAACTCTCCCATCCACACTCGTCTTGTATACTTGTTTCGTCTGTCTCCTTTCGTTCATCCTCTCTATATGTCCAAACCATCTCAGCATACCTAACCACTGCACAATGAGACCGCTGACTGACTGGCTCACTCAACTCGTGCATGAATCGCATGAGCCTCCCCCGCGCTGCGTATCCCGTGGCCCACCTGCGCCCTGTCTCCCGTCACCCGACCGACCGACACCCCCCCCTTCTTCTAACACCACTTCTTCAAAATAGACTCGCCCAGGCCCGAAAACTGACTTCTGCGCATGGGCCACGAAGTTTCAATCGCACTGTACATGGGCGTCCGCACGTGGTATTTTGTGGAAGAGCCACACTCAAGGGGCCAAAGAGCCGCATGTGGCTTGCGAGCCACGGTTTGTCGACCACTGGACCAGGGTATCATAGAGCTCTCCTCCAACACCACAACCCCCCATCCCCATGGACAGACACAAGGCCACAAACAGGTCCGCCCCCCAGAACCCAACCTTTCCCCGCCCCCCCCCAACACCTTCTTCCAGGGAGAAGCAGGGGATTATGGAGTCCCACCAGCCTCCACCCTCCGGTGCTTTAACCCCGAAGGATGCTGCAGTCTCTGCTTGCAAAAACCAAGCAGGTGTGACATTCCAGGGATGGAAAGCCAAGCAGAGGAAGTGTCGCTCATAGAGCATCAGGAAGGACAGACAGGATCAGACCAGAAATGAGAGAACGAGACGAAAGGGAAAACAAGTGGGATTCCTAGAAATGCCCACCCAGCCACTTCTCGCAGCTTTTCTATCACCCGAACAAGAAGCTGATTCTCCAGGGTTAGGGTTGTGAGGGATGTGCCAGAGCCCAAGAAAAAGGCTGAATGTTTGCAGGGCATGAACTTGGCTTCCTGGGACTCCCTGTGACACACACAGCTGGGGGAGCCTGGGCCGGGCTGCTGTGCATTCAGTCGAGGCTGAAAACACGGGGTGCCTTGCCCGGCCTCGGGCGGGCCTCCTCTGTTACTGTGTTGGTAAGAGAACAGAGTGGGCAGGGATCTTCACTGTGACCGGATTTTTGTCTTGTCCTCACTTGTATATGTAGAAAATGTTCCTCTGGAGGACATCTTAAAGCAGATTTCTGAGCCCCGTCCCAGAGTTCCCGACTCAGCAGTCAGGGGTGGGCCTGAGGATCTGCATTTAACAAAGTGCCTGGTGCCGCTGGTCCCGGGGGCCCACTTTGAGAACCTCTGCCCTCCCGCCGAACTCAGCCGGTCTGCAGTGGGGTCTGGACAGCGTTACTTAAAGTGCCAGGGGGTCCTGGGAGAACCACCTAACACTTAGGGCCCATTAAGGTGAGAGCTACTTCAAGAGCACATTCTACAACTAAGTACAAACATCCCGTTATCTGTTACTAAAGTGCAGCTGTTCTCAGTCATGGCCTTATCTGACGCCTACTCCTTGTTTACATCAAAGCGGAATCTGGACATCTTCCCTGCCTGCGCCCGCCCACAGGCCTACAGCTTCGCAGACCATTTCTGCACGTCCCTGCTTGGCTCCCGGCTCAGGCTGGGCTTTGGCGAGCCAGCGCTTGGTTACAGCTCTTAGTCCGCGGTGTGAAGGTTCATGGTGTCTTAATGCTCCTCATCTTCCCTCTGTTTTGAGAGAAATGCTCCCTCTCGTGGCAGAGATCCTCTGTGTCTTGCCTTCCTTACGGCCAAACACAAAGGCCTTGGTCCGTGCCAAAGCCGAGGGCTGTGAGCCACGTCCGCTGCAGGGCAGGCGGCTCTGGGCAAGGGGTCTGCCTAGCGAGGCCGGGCAGAGGGGGAGCTTTGGGCCTCCAGCCCCTCCGTGGGAAGCTTCACCAAACAAAGAGCAGATGCTTCGAAACCATGACCTCACCGCAGAATGGGGCCCAACACGTCCACTTCAGAAAGGGAAGGGTCAGTGGATGCCAGCCAAGTCCTGCTCAGAGCCTCAGAGAGAGGCAGGCAGGCAAGCACACTGACCTGCGGTGCTGAGGCGCAGAGGGAGGCGAATAAACACACCCTGCCTCCCCTGGGCCAAGCATCTGTGAGCGTTTTCTTATTAAGCCCCCCAACAACTCCACAGCAGGTGCTGTCATGGATCCTATTGCGAAAATGAGGAAATAGAGGCTCAGAGAGGTTAGCATCCGGCCTACAGTCACACGACTGGTTTGACAGCCAACTCACCTACTATACAGTACTTACTTGCGAACTTACTTACTGAGTCCTTGCTATATGCCAGGCACTGCTATTGACCCATTTAAGCCCCACAGCAATCCTAGTGGTAATGTGTTAGTCAGCATAAGGTAGACTGTGCTGTAGTAACAAACAATCCCCAAGTCTCGGAGTCTAACATGACAAAGGTTTACTTCCCACTTGTGCAAAGTCTGCTGTAGGCCCATGAGACACTCCAGGGTCCCTGTCCTACACGTGGTGACCCAGCAAGCCAGGCAGTCTTGCTCTTGTGATTCAGCCAACTGAACAGGTCACTGTGATGCTGAGGCCGAGGGAAAGGCAGCCGGGGGGTCCTGCGCTGGATCTTTGCTGCTTTGCATAAGAAGTGACTCATGTTACTTCAGTCCACAGGCCACTGACCAGCACTACCCAATTGCAGGGCGGGGTGGGGGTGGGGGTGGGGCGGGCGGACAGAAAATGTAGAGCAACAAGTAGAATGTTTGGTGACCATCGCTATCTCTGCCACGGGTAGGCACTGCTATTTATCCCCATTTTACAGACAGGAAAACTAAGAGGTGAGGTAACTTGCTGTTGTCGTTTGCTAGGTCTATGGTAACAAAGGACCTCAAACTGTGTAGCTCAAGGCTGAAGCCGCCATGGCTGGTGAGAAGCCGCAGGTGAGGGGACAGGAAGCGCCAGGCCTCAGGCCCCCTCTCTGAGTCTGTTTACCCCGGTCTGAGCACGGAGCAGGATGCCACATGCAACCTGGATTGTGGGCTCAGACAGCAAAGCCCGGGGCAGACACGATGAGCAGGAGGGAGAGAAAAATAAAACAAAACATAAATCAGCCTCCTACTCGCAACTGGCCCAGAAGCTAACATTCCACATTCATCAAATGAAGAAATCCGACGCTGAGAAAACAGACAAATTCAACAGTCAGAAGTGAACTCACTGCGGATAAACCTGAAATAATCCTTTAAAGAAGTATGTTTAGGCTCCTCAGAGATCAATGCAGAAAGCAGTTTTTTAAAAAGAATAAACAGTTTGAAACTAATATAAAGTAACACTGAATGTCAACTGTCACTGAAAATTAAAATTAACAAAAAGAGAAAGGGAAAGAATAAATATTTATGAGGCCCAAGTAGGAAGAAACGAAATAAGAACAGTGAAAAATGTAAAAACATTTTTTATATCTTTAAAGTGAAAAATGTATCCTTGAACTTAATAGGATGGATAAACCTCCTATGGCACACGGCTGTTTAACCCAAGGGAATTCACTCTGAATGAAGCAAAAGAGATGGGTGATATAACATCACCTTAACAGTTGCACAATATTCCATCATATGTGAGTTCGGCAAGTTTCCAGGATAAAAGACCAACCCACAAAAATCAATTGCATTTCTATCTACTAACAAGGAACATGGAGAAACGAAATTAAAAATGTAATACCATTTCCACTAACTTCAAGAAGTCAAATACTTAGGTATTCACTTAACTAAATACATGTTGAAAAATTACAAAATCCTGATGAGAGAAATAAAAGAAAATCCAAATAAGTGGAGAAACATGCCGTGTTCTTGGATTGAAAGACTCAACTTCGTAGAGATGTCCGTTCTCCCCGGATGGACCTGTAGGCTTACAATTCCTCTCAAAATCCCAAAACTAAAAGCGCTGGTGTCAGGCTGGAACCCTGTCCTCAGATCGTTTTAAATAACGATAATACCAACAAGAGCTGTCAGTTAGTGTGCTTGGCTGGAAAGACATCAACTAAAGTCAACACTCACAATAACCGCAGGGGTGGGGATTATTATCCCCATGTCACAGATAGGGAAACTGAGTCACAGAGCAGTTTAGCCACTTGCCCAAGGTACACAGATCAGAGCGAGGATTGCATAAGTGCCCCCTCCTGACTGCTGAGGCGCCCTGTGCAGGGATGTCTATGGCCATCTCAGTGTCCACCCCTGGCCTAGGAGTCTCTGCTGTCAGGGCTGGGCATACGGCGCCCTCCAGCTGGGGATAGGGAGCCCTCCAGCTGGGCACAGGGCGCCTTCCAGCTGGGCATAGGATGCCCTCCAACTGGGCACAGGGGGCAGTGTTCTGAGCAAAGTGCCAATCCTCACTTAGACAACCCTGCCCCAGACTGCAAGCCTGAGCATCCGCTGCTGGTCGCCTTCCTGTATTTACCGAGGCCACCATGACGGACAAGGGCTCCTTGTCCGGTCCCCAAGGTGGCAGGTTTTTAAGGACATGGGTTTACTGCCAGGGCTGTTTATTACCAGGACTGGGGTTCCTCTCTCAGACTGTGAAGATCAATGCCATCCCCACCACTTCTTCCGCTGCCCACTGGCCGGCTCCCTGCCTGGGCACATGATCCCACCTGACAGCTCGCCACAGGCAGACACATACACACACCTGCAAGCACACGCACACATACAGAAACTGCCTTCCAGGAAGCCGGGGAAAGAAAACGGGTCTTTCTTGAGTCTTTGAATGGACTCATAGAATTTCTGAACATCTAAAGTCACCTGTGAAATTGTGGTGTGTGTGCATGTGTGTGTGTGTACGTGTGTGCCTGTGTGTGTAAAGTGTAGGCATAAACAGGACATCACGTGCAGTGCCCAGTGCAAACTGAAAATGTGGGACCCCTTGTTCTAAGAGTGTTAATAACTTCATGATGACAACAAAAGTCCATGAGCCAAGTGCAGGTCTCGCCTGAGCACCGGCCCCAGGAGACGGAACACCTGGCCCGAGCTCCTGGGTGGGTGGAGCGTGTGCACAGCAGGCACTTTTCTGATTAGAAGCCTCAGGGCTTTCGTTAGAGTCTCAGTGGGATCCTGGCCGGTTGGATGCTGGTGAAGGCATGTACCTTGGTCGCAGGCTCGATCCCCGGCCCTGGTAGGGCCACGTGCAGGAGGCAACCAATCCCTATATCTCTCTCACATCAATGTTTCTCTCTCTCTCTTCCCCTCCCTTCCACTCTCTCTAAAAATCAATGGAAAAATATCATTGGGTGATGACTAACAACAAAAGAATCTCAACAGGGCCCAGGGCTCTTTAACGGTTAAGAACTGTCAGAGGGCCAGGGACAGACAGGCCTGGGTTTGAGTCCCAGATTCCCCATTTACGAGCTATGGGACCTGGACCAAGTTCCTGACTTCTCTGAGCCTGTTCCTTACTGTAAGGTGGGGGTTGTAGTAGCTGCCTTACAGGGTTATTGTAAGGATAGGAGAGAGGGGTAAAGAGCCAGCAGAGCCTGGCACATGAGCACCCGGTAAGTGTGCGTAATTAACTGTTAGCTAATTCTGATTTGCTTGTTATATTTGATGTCACATCCTTCTGCCAGCCTGACCTCAGCAAGCTGTGTCTCCCACAGATTGCCTCTCCCCCCTCGCCCCCCCGCCCCAGCAGGCCCAGTGCACAGCCCGGCAGGGGCTGTTGGGGACATGAGCTGGCATTCTGTCCAAGGCCCAGTGTCCTGGCCTTACCCCAGGTCTTGCCCATTGGCTGACCTGGCTGGTTTGGTCTGCAATGGCTGGGCTACAAGACTATGTGACAGGTAGTGGCAACCTAGGGGCCTTAGGGCTGGTGGACAGACTCTGGGTTGAGCTTGAGGGGACTGGGCTCCCCAAGAGGACCTCATAGCTTTTGAACCCAGGGTCACCCTTGACAGAGCCTCTTCCCAGAGTGGGGTACCCAGGAGAGGGTTCCTAGGAACCCCTCAGCGCCTATCTTTCCCTCTAGCACCACGTGGTGGCTCCTCAGGGGCCTCTGCAGCCTGCCGTCCCCATGGCCTGCCGCTTACACAGCCTGCCATCTCCACGGACTGCCTTCTCCACAGCCTGCCATCTCCACGGCCTGCCATCTCCACGGCCTGCCAGGACCTCGAGGAGAAGGGCCCTGGGACCCAGTCGCCTCTACTCCACCACCCCCCTCTCAGGGTGGTACTCCTAGTGGAGGGGAGGAGGGGACACAGCAGGGACCAAGCGCCTCGCCATCCCCAGTGTGATCTCAGGTCTCCGTTTCCATATTGTGATATGAGGTGGAGCACCCTCATTTCTGCCCTGAGGCAGCCCTCACCCACCCCGCAGGAGGCTGTTTGAGGCGTACAAGGTGCATCGTGTACAGGAAAAGTGGAAGCAGCCGATGTCCGTCCAGAGGGCAGTGCTAAATCGATGGTGGCCAGTCAGATCATGAAGCCAGCAGTTCTTAGAGGCCACATGGCTTGACACAGAAAGGTGTTCCCGATGTAGCTTTTGGTGAAAATGAGCATTGCAAAATAATACAGTGCCATTGATTTATGTAAAAATAAACTGCACATTCTCTAAACATATTTAGGCACAGGGGCAGGTCGGGAAAGGGTTTACACTGAACGTCCAGACTGCCTATGAGGAGGGGAGGGGATGGAAAGGGTGTCAAGGACTTCCGCTGCACCCTCCGGAGCCCTTGCCCAGGTCCTGCTAGCCTGTCCCAGCTCCCGAACCCCCCGACAGGATGGAAGGCTAACCCCAGGGCCAAGGGCACGCTGCACTGCTGGCATTCTGGGTGGCAATTCTGAGTGCTTGTGAATAACCGACTGCCCAGCCACCGATAGCAAAGTGTTCCAGCCACCATTTAGGGACCCTCCCCACTGGCCAGGCAGGCCCTGCATCTCCCCCTCCCAGCAACAGGGGGGGTTAGAGCTGGCGGGGTGGGGGGGGGGGAGGGGGGTCTGAGATTCTACTCCAGGCAAAGCAGGCGACATGTGCTCCGTGCTCGTGCTCCCTCCCTTGGCCCCTTGTCTCACAAGCCAACCGGGAGGCATTCCCCGGTGGATGCTGTGCCCACAGTGGGATAGTGTCAGAGCCGAGGAGCCCTGAGGTTAGGAGACTCCCAGCCTTAGAGGGGGCTGCGAGCAGGCCTGCCTGACCTTTGCCCTGGAGAGAGACAGGTTTTATGACCCTGGAACGGAGACAAATCCGCCCTCTGTCCTGGAGGGGGAGCTAGTTCTCCATTCCCCAAACATTTGCTAAACCAAACTCCTTGAAAAGATAGTCGGGCCCTGGCTGGGGAGCTCAGTGGTTAGAGCCTCAGACACCCACCAGAGGGTCACAGGTTCAATTCCTGGTCAAGGGCACGTACCTGGGTTGCAGGTTGGATCCCTAGTCAGGGTGTGTGCAGGAGGCAACCAATCAATGTGTCTCTCTCACATGGAATTTTTTTTTTTCTCTCTCTCTCCCTCCCTCCCTCCCTTCCACTCTCTCTAAAAATCAATGGGAAAATATCCTCTGGTGAGGATAAAAAAAAAAAAAGGAAGGAACTTGAGAACAAATGCCGTCACAGGCTTGCAGGAGTTCCTGAGGCCCTAGAAGAATGTCTTCCAACATGGACAGGCTGGGAGGTGAGGCGCTGAGAGTTGAGTCACTTCCCAAGGTCACAGCTAGACAGAGCAGAGCTGGGTTTGCAGCCGGTCATCTGACTCCAAAGCCCTTGCTTTTTTCTCCCTGCCTCCAAGACGGGCCTTGGATCTAGCCTGGGAGCCGAAGACCCAGACAACATTGCTTCAGAGGGAAAACCCGCCCTGAGTTCCCAAGAAAGGTCTGTACAAGAGCTGAGGGGACACAGCCCGTCTGTGGCGTGCGGACCACGTGCTGCCCCCCGTGCCTGGCCTGACACCACCCACCTCCGCCCCCGGGATGAGAAGAGAACATCTCTCCCGGGTCCCTGGGTGATGTCAGAGAGGAGCCGAAAATAAGGAACCAGCTTCTGAAGACGGGTAAATGAATGCCCTTTTCTTTTGCAGGAAGAAAAAAATGCCACATCATTCCATATTTACTTAAATGTGAAATTTATTTATGGCGCAGGGAGAGCTGCTGTTGGCGGGCAGTGCCCGACCAGGAAACGGTCTGGACCTGTTTGTGCCTCCTCCGGCGCCCTGTCCCCCGGTGACCTAACCCGATATTCCGGGCTGGAGGCCGGCCCGGCCCCTGGTGCTCGGGCCTCCCCGGACCCACCTTCTCGTCTCTGGAGCCCACTCACTGCTCCTGCCTGGACAATGGCAGAGAGGGGCCTCGTGTGTCACTGGGGAACCTCCACAGCTCACATTCCTCACCTTAACATGGGGACACATGCCTGCCTCTCCTCCCTCTGTGAGTTGCTAGTATGTGCATCTATGAGGTACTGGGATTCTTATTTACACACGGGGAAACTGGGGTCCGGGGACATTGGCAGAATCGGCCCCTGTCACACAGACGCCCTTGAGCATGCCTGCCTCCTGTCCCATCGCCCCTCCTTCTGGCCACCAAGGAAGCCGCCCCAGCCTCTGCTCCCTGAGCTCCGTGGGAAGTTGCAGGCGGTGTGCACACCCAGAGGCCGGGGCAAGGCTGCGCTGGGTCTCCTCCCACCGAGAGCAAGCCCCTGCCCCAGCTGCTGTCTGAGGCCCTGTGTGTCGCTTATCTTATTTTAACTGTTGGGCGCCCTGGGAGCACGAGCTCTCCGGTGAGGAAACTGAGTCCTGCCTGGCCTGGCCTCCTGGCGGGTGGGGCGGGGGTGGGATTAGGACGCAGGCCCTACCCTCTTGGCCCGGCTTCTTGTCGCCACACCATGGAGCCTCTGAGCCAGCAGGTGCGGCGGGGCCTTCCTCTCCCTGTGCAGCGGGGTCGCCCGGGGCTCCTTGGCGTCTGAGACGCTCAGGGGTTTCTTAGTTCCCTTCCGCGGAACTCTGTGCTGCTGGTGTGGAAAGGCCCGGAAAGAATCCGCGACGGGCCAGTCGCCCACCCCGTGAGCCCCAGCGGACCGGGGCCAGGTCTGGGCCCTGCCGTCCAGCCCACCCTCTGCCTCCCACACCTCCTCGGGGCAGAGCCTGGCAGGGAGGCCATGGTGGGTGGGCAGGCCCCGCGTGGGGAGGGGGCTGAGGCCTGCGCTCTCCCCCTAGAGACCAGGCCCGGGTGCATCCCACAGACGCGCCCTGCAGACGGGAAATGACAGGGTGTGGCACGGGAGCCGGAGGGCGGAGGCAGGACAGGAAGGCGCAGGCCTGGTGCCCACACTTTCCGGCCCTGAGGGGTGGGCAGCAGTGGAGACAGGAGGTGCGCCTGGGGTGCGACTGGGCTCCCCTCCTCTGAGCCCGGCTGGCAGCCGTGTCTGGGGGTGGGCATGGCCCTAGGGGTGTCCTGCAGCCCCCAGGCAGGGTGGTGAGCTGGACTCTCCGGCCCCTCGCCCTTCAGGCCTCAGTGTCCCTTTCTCAGGCGGCCCCTGGCCGTGCAGAGCGGCCCCTCCCACCCCCATGTGCTGGGCGCTGGTCCTGCCTGGGACTTAGTTATCTGCTCTCTTTTGGATTTATCGTCCCGGACCACCAGCTGGGAGCCCCAGGGACAGGCGCTGTGGTTCTCCCTCCCTCGGCCTCCAGCACAGGCTCGTGGGCCGTGGGCTTGGTCCCTGTGACGGGCCCAGAATATCATCAGGACTCACTTGCTCATTCGATGACATAGCAGGAGGATGAGAGGGAACTGTCCTGTCCCCAAGCAGTGTGGGCCCAAAGGAGAGTGGGCCTCGGTTTTAAGAGAGCCCAGCTGGGCCAGACACCGCCCCCGAGCCCAGCAGGCTGGCCACACCGAGCTCACCGCGGCTCCCACCCTCACTGAGTCACAGGCAGAGGGTGGAGGGAGAGTCCCTTGAGGGAAAGCGTGAGGGTGATGAGCCGCTGTTTCCACTTGGCCCCGTGGGGGGAGGCTGGCCACCCTGTCACCACCCCCAGCCAAGTGTTGGGGGGACTCCTGGAATTCTGCATGGAGACTGGGGGTTCTTATGAGGAGGAGGAGCTGCCACCTGGTGACTCCGATGCACAGGCAGAGCTCCCAGCAGAGCGTGGCCTATGTTCCCCGAGTCTGAGGTGCTGGATGGAGTGTGGCCTGAGTCCCCTGAGTCTGAGGTGCTGGATGGAGTGTGGCCTGATCCCCCGAGTCTGAGGTGCTGGATGGAGTGTGGCCTGATCCCCTGAGTCTGAGGTGCTGGATGGAGTGTGGCCTGATCCCCTGAGTCTGAGGTGCTGGGATGGCGTGTGGCCTGTGTACCCCAAGTCTGAGGTGCTGGGATGGAGTGTGGCCTGTGTACCCCAAGTCTGAGGTTCTGGGATGGAGTGTGGCCTGATCCCCCGAGTCTGAAGTGCTGGATGGAGTGTGGCCTGAGTCCCCTGAGTCTGAGGTGCTGGATGGAGTGTGGCCTGATCCCCCGAGTCTGAAGTGCTGGATGGAGTGTGGCCTGAGTCCCCTGAGTCTGAGGTGCTGGATGGAGTGTGGCCTGATCCCCCGAGTCTGAGGTGCTGGGATGGAGTGTGGCCTGTGTACTCCGAGTCTGAGGTGCTGGGATGGAGTGTGGCCTGATCCCCCGAGTCTGAGGTGCTGGGATGGAGTGTGGCCTGTGTACTCCGAGTCTGAGGTGCTGGGATGGAGTGTGGCCTGATCCCCTGAGTCTGAGGTGCTGGGATGGAGTGTGGCCTGTGTACTCCGAGTCTGAGGTGCTGGGATGGAGTGTGGCCTGATCCCCCTAGTCTGAGGTGCTGGGATGGAGTGTGGCCTGATCCCCTGAGTCTGAGGTGCTGGGATGGAGTGTGGCCTGAGTCCCCTGAGTCTGAGGTGCTGGATGGAGTGTGGCCTGATCCCCCGAGTCTGAGGTGCTGGGATGGAGTGTGGCCTGATCCCCCGAGTCTGAGGTGCTGGGATGGAGTGTGGCCTGAGTCCCCTGAGTCTGAGGTGCTGGGATGGAGTGTGGCCTGAGTCCCCTGAGTCTGAGGTGCTGGGATGGAGTGTGGCCTGATCCCCCGAGTCTGAGGTGCTGGATGGAGTGTGGCCTGATCCCCCGAGTCTGAGGTGCTGGATGGAGTGTGGCCTGTGTACCCCGAGTCTGAGGTGCTGGGATGGAGTGTGGCCTGAGTCCCCTGAGTCTGAGGTGCTGGGATGGAGTGTGGCCTGAGTCCCCTGAGTCTGAGGTGCTGGGATGGAGTGTGGCCTGAGTCCCCTGAGTCTGAGGTGCTGGGATGGAGTGTGGCCTGTGTACCCCAAGTCTGAGGTGCTGGGATGGAGTGTGGCCTGATCCCCCGAGTCTGAGGTGCTGGGATGGAGACGCTGGTGGCTGAGGCAGGAGCCTGGTCACGGCACCAGCAGGTCCTGAAGGACCCATGGGTTAGAGGCAGGTCCCGTGCACACGGAATCGCGGGCCTGTGTTCGAAGATTATTAAGCAAAGTTAACATCAACAGGGACTGCTCATTTGATACCACACCCTTGATGTGATGTGACCAGAGGGCACTTTCTGCTACTGCCTGCCCCCCTCCTGCCAACGCGGGGAGGCCCATCACGTGGGAGTTGGAAAGAGGAAAGCCAGTGGCCAATAACAACTGGAAAGATGCTCGGCCTCATCCGCGCTCAGCAACATTCCCATTAAAGCAACAAGTGGGCAAGGGTTTAAAACAAACAGCCCCGCTCTGCGGGCCTGGGGCCTGGGGACACCCAGCTGCACGCCGTGGCGAGCACGTGGCATCAGCCTTTTGGAAAAGCGTCTGCATTTTCTTCCACAACAGGAAACGCACACGTACCTCAGCCCCGCAGCCCAACCGACACAGGTCCTGCGGGAACAAAAGCCCCACCGAAAACATGTACAAACAGGAGTGGTTTTGTGATATTGTTTGAAGCGGGTGGGAAACCCCAGGCATACGAACAGCCACGTGTCTCGATGAGATTCATGCTGCTGTGTATGGCGCACGTGTTACCGAGAATGAATCGGGCCTAGCTCCGTCTGGAGGCAGGGGATGCGGCTGCACTCGGAAAGCACGCTGCACGGTGGATGAGAAACTGCCCCCTTGCAGGAAGGTCAGCGTCCCTTGTCCCTTCACGGCAAGTTTCACAGCGGTCGCCCCCCTTCCCGTCCCTCCCCTGCCCCCACACTCCGGTCATTGTCACAGAAATAACAGAAAAGCCGTAACAAGTTTCCAAATAGTCCAGACTGAGAACCACTGTGATGGTGAGGCCTGGTCCTTTTATTTCTGGAAACAACAATAGAAAGACCGTAGCCGTGTAAGGTGTTTGGACCTGGGACCTGGGCAGGCAGGGAAGGGCCAGAGCGGATGGGGAACAGGGGTGGGGAGAGCCCTATGCCCTTCTCCATCCTTGCATGAATTTACCAGGTAAATGAGCACATGCCATTCTTGTAATCACCTAAATCAATCAAGAAGAAAGCCTGTTAGAAGGAAAAATGATGAAAGAACAAAAAAAGGGAAAAAGGAAGGAAGGAAGGGAGGGAGGAAGGCAGGCTCTGGAGACCATCGCCCCCAAGCCTTAGCAGTACATACAGCCCCCCACCCCTCAGGGCAGCAATATGGGGTGACCTGGGAGCACCTGCAGCCACCGCCGGCCCCCCAGCACTGGCACCCCCTCCGGCCCGGCAGCCCTCCCGCTGCTCACCACAGAGGCCCTTTCTCTGCTGGCTGTTTGTGTTGGTCCCGGCGCACCTCCACGGGCGGCCCCTGGCCTCGCTGGCGGCTCCGGGACGGGCTCCTAGGGCTGCTTTATGGGCATAAAGATTTGCCGGTGCACCCGGCAGGCCCTTGGAGGCGGCTGTTTCCACCCTCCTGCTACACCCCTCCCCCCTCCCGCACCCCCAGTTCTGCCAGCCCCGCTCCAGGAGGGAACACAGCCCCTGTTCTTCCTCGGCCATGACATAAATCACTGCGCCCGGGGCCGGGCAGCTCAGCAGGGCCCTCGGAGTCTGCACCCCAGACCTCCCTGACACCCTGCGGGCTGGAAACCCGGCCCTGCGCCTGCTCTCCACGGCCCACACGGAGCCGTGGCTGGGGCCGGGCCAGGAGCCCCTGGGCTGTGCCCAGGCCGCAGTGGACAGTTCCATTTCTCATTTTGAAAACACTGCCCGGCCTTGTTCTAGCCGCAAGGACACCTCGGCGCAACCAGCACGCAGTGAATGAGGACAAGGTGCTCGTAATGACGCTGCCACAGAGGTTTTGTATCGTTTAAACCAGGGAGACGTTAGAAGTCACCTGCATGTCCAAGCAGAGGAGGCGGGTAAGTAAATTAAGCCCAGCCGCACAATCGAACATTATGCAGCCATGCACATGGAAATTACAGCTGTAGAACCTAGTCTATTTATGAGTAGCTTATTTCTAGAACATATATGACTACGGGTAATTTTCTGGGAAGAAGTCTTATGAGCTTCTTGAAATGACTGTGGCCCCCAAGAAATTAAGAGTCACCGCGCTACAGCAAGGTACATAAGGCAGGGCGAGGTCCTTACGCTGGACGGAAACCGTACGTGGTGTGAGTGCCACTTTTATGTGTATGTACATTCTGGGAGGCTCTGCCACAAAACCCTGTCTCCTTATCCCTGAGCAATAAACTGTATCTGATTTTTTCTCTGTTTTCTACCAGCATGATCTACACCAGTGATGGCGAACCTTTTGAGCTCGGCGTGTCAGCATTTTGAAAAACCCTAACTTAACTCTGGTGCCGTGTCACATATAGAAATTTTTTGATCTTTGCAACCATAGTAAAACAAAGACTTATATTTTTGATATTTATTTTATATATTTAAATGCCATTTAACAAAGAAAAATCAACCAAAAAAATGAGTTCGCGTGTCACCTCTGACACGCGTGTCAGAGGTTCGCCATCACTGATCTACACCTTCGTCATGGTGAGCCATGGCTATGGCTGCACATTTTCTAGCAACCAAAGGAAAGACAAAAATGTGATCAGCATTAATTCCTAGGGCCCTAGAAGAAAATTAAGCGACTGCTCGTGGTGTTAGGGAGGGTAGAGTTCTCTGGAGAGGCAGTGGTATGGGGAGGGAGGTTGTTTTATAAAGAGTGCGTGATGGCCCAGCCAGTGTGGCTCAGTGGTTGTGCATCGACCTATGAGCCAGGAGGTCATGGTTTGACTCCCAGTCAGGGCACATCCCCAGTTGCAGACTCGATCCCCTGTGTGGAGCGTGCAAGAGCCAGCCGATCAATGATTCTCTCCCATCACTGATGTTTCTATCTCTCCCTCTCCCTTCCTCTCTGAAATCAATAAAAATATATATATTTTTAAAAAAGAGAGTGCGATGGGTCCCCTTTGACTCCTTGAGGACATGGTCAGGATGGTCTTTATGTGGAGCTGAGGGGTCTGTCCCAGGAACGCCTTGCAGCCCCTCGTGCTGGCTGATTCAGCAAAGAAGCCACCTCAGTCCTTCCCAGGCGGGTGGGGTGAGATGGGGTCAGAAACTCTCCCACAAGGAGAGGCAGGGACACGTCCCAAAGAGCAGCCATTCACGGTGGCCTTCCTGGCACAAGTACCAGAACGCTCGGGGGTGACTGACCCAGCACACACAGAAAGCTGTTTGCTGCACCCAAGACTAGAAGGTTCTTCCTCCCCACGCCCGGGAGGCAGGGCGCTCTGCCAAGGAGCAGGTATCTAGCGGACAAGAGGCTCCAGTCGCCAACAGTAAGTATATTTAAACAGCGAGGAGTTCCTGAGAGGCGCTGAGCGGCTCCCAGCACATCAGGGCGCGAGGGAGGCAGTCAGGCTGCCAGGTCCCGCTGGGCTTCTCCGGGGCCGGCAACTGAAACCCAATCATCAGCAGCAACAGCAGCACACGTGATGGCTATGACAGTGGTCACAGAACCCGCCACAGGGCTGTCTGCTGCTGAGGAGCACATCGCCCTCAAACTCGGTGGCTTACAGCAGCAGCGATTGTTTTCTTCTCTCTCAGGACTTCTGTGGGCCAGGGAGTCAGGGGCAGCTCAGCTGGGTGGCTCTGGCTCAGGAGCTCACGAGGTTACAGTCGGATGGAGCCTGTGTTGGAATATCATGAGTGTCATGAGCTGAAGGATGGCCGAGCATCTCCCTCGCATCGGGGCATCACCACGTGATCTCCATGTGTGATATTTTGGGCTTCCTGACAGCACGGTAGCTTCAGGACGGCCGGCCTACTCGTCGGGTTTTATGGGCCAGTGTTGGGAGTCCTCATGTTACTTCTGCTGCACGCTACTGGCTATGACCAGGCCCCAGGTCCATCAGACTCAAGGAGAGGGGACATAGACCTCACCTCTCAAAGGGAGGGGGGTCAAGGCCACTCCGTAGAGTGTAGATTGGGAAATGCTGCATCTCCTTTGGAAGACGTCATCTTCCTCACAGAGTCATCACCAACATCCGAGGCAGGCAAGACACAACGAGGCAGGCGGATGCCCCGTGACCTTCACCCCTTGTACATTTGACATTGCCACCCGTGGGCTATCTTTTATCTACACAAAATTCAGCCATTTCAGGCTTCCGTTGACCCGCAAGTACTTTGAGCTGATGGCACAGGGCGTCTGAGTGTCAGCCGGCAGATGGACTTTGGCAGTGGCCTTCTTTGAGTTTTGGGCAATTCTTTGAATACACTATAGAGTATTACTCATATATCTGATTTTTAAAAAAATGAATGGAAAACAGAAAAGTGAACCTGTTGTTGGGAATAATGAAAAGATGTGAGCTCCTACGCCTGAGACCGGGAGGCAGCGATGGAATCAAGGGGTCTCTCATTGGCCTGGGCTGGATGGTGATTGCTCTTGAGCCAGCTGGCCATGAGTTCTCTTATGAAGAAAAAGACCAACAACATAAGAATAAGAGAATGTGTGCTACTCAAGTATTTCTGAATGAGAGACACCATGTATGAGATATGCTTTGAAACAGTTCAGCAAACAAACAAAGTACATATTGGGGGAAGGACAAGATTGGACATGAGCTGCTAATGTTGACGCATGGAGGTTCGTTACACTATCCCTCCAATTTTGTGAATTTTTGAACATTTCCATAATAAAAAGTAAAAATTATATTAAATATTAAAAATACTGTATATTGTTAAGCTTCGCATCTAAAGTCAAATTGTGATTAGTTGTAATCAAATTCCTGGCAATGCCCCTCTCTATAACTGATTCTGTGATTTTTATAAGGATTATCAGGGACATATTTATACAGAAGTCAGTAACCGTCTGTATTGATATACTGAAGTCCATTGTGCAAACAATGCAGAATTTTTCTTTCAAGAAAAGCGTATTACATATGTTCAACAACAACAAATAACCCCAACCCCTGAATTCAGAGCTCTTGGAGCCATGAGGAATTGTTCACAGAAACAGCAGGGCCTGCCAGTGGGAGCAGGGATATTATGTATGATTTAAAAAATTTTTGCCATTGCACGTGTCAGCTTTTTCAGTTAACTGATTTATTTATAATAAAGAAAAGCTGTGAAACAAGCACTATTGACTGTTCCTCTCTTTCTCCTGTGATATGTCTTTGCTGCCTTTGAACTAGTTTTGTCTGCCAAGGGAGCAGGTCTCACTAGCAAACAAGAAATAGCAGGCATTAAAAATTGAAAGAGTAGATTTAAATGCAATGAACACTGGCCATTAGCTTAATACCACCACCACCACCACCACCAGTCCCCCACCCCCCACACACACCCTGCCTCCCCTCACCACCTCTGACTTGAAAAACCCCCTTTGTTGGATTTCAAACCCTGGCCATCTCGGAGGTGTAGACGTAGACAAGAGGCCAGCCTAATGCAATGGCTGGCGCGCCATCTGGTGGCGACTGTTGGAAGTGCACGTCCTTGCTCTTCTGAGCTCACAGAGGCCGTTGCGCGTCCACCAGAGGCCACAAACTGGCTTACAGGTGTCTGCCCATACATGCACAGCTGTACGGATCGCAATGGTTAAAAACGTTTTGAAGATGTTGCCAACATTTAAAAACCTGGATGTTTTACATAAAAATCTAGGTCTTCGGCTTCTTTTGAAAACCAGATCTGCTAATGATGGGCTGAGGTGGGTCCGGCTTCCACTGCGGCCACTTTGGTTTGTGTACAGTTTGCACTACACAGGATCGCCGGAGTGTGTTGAGTGGTGTCTCCCAAATACCCATGTCCTCCCTGAAACTCAGAAGGTGCCTTATTTGGAAACAGGGTCTTGGTGGATGTAATACGTGAAGGGTCCTGAGATAAAATCATCCTGGATTTAGGGGGCTCCAATCCAATGACTGGAGTCCTTATAAAAAGAGGGGAGGGCACGGAGCGACGGGAGGCAGCCCTGTGAAAACGGAGACGGCTTGGGTGATGTCCAGAAACCAAGGGATGCCAGGATCGCTGGCAACCATCAAAGGCTCGGAGAGAGGCCGGAACGCGTTCTCCCTCCTGGCCTCCAGAAGTAACTAACGCCCCTGACATTTGGAACTGCGGGAGAATAAACTTCTCTTTAAACCACCCACTGTGTGATAATTTCTCACAGCAACCCCAGGAGACCAAGGCCATCCCCAAGGAGTCCTCCCCTGTCTACAACACCCCTCAAACAGGCCTCTGCGCTAAAGCTCCAGGATGGAGAGCTCACTGCCTGCCGTCTGTGTGTCACGCAAACTGCTGGAAAGCTCTTTCTGCTAAAACAATGCACAATACAAACGACATAAAAGCAGGTTAATGTATAAAGAGCGAGGAACCCTGCTGGTTGTCGGATCAGGGAAGGCTTCCTAGAGGAGGTGGCACTTGAACTAGGCTCTAAAGCAGGGGTGGGCAAACTTTTTGACTGGAGGGCCACAATGGGTTCTTAAACTGGACCGGAGGGCCAGAACAAAAGCATGGATGGAGTGTTTGTGTGAACTAATATAAATTCAAAGTAAACAACATTACATAAAAGGGTACGGTCTCTTTTTTCAATAGTTTTATTCATTTCAAATGGGCCGGATCCGGCCCGCGGGCCATAGTTTGCCCACGGCTGCTTTAAAGGATGGATATGATCAAAACAAAGAAAAACAGGGGTGGTGGTAGGCTGGTTCCAGGTGGCAGCGCAGTGAAAGGCCCAGACGTAGTAAAGTGTGGGCCGCATACAGAAACACTGACTCATGCCCTCTATGAGTATAATATGTATTTGCTGAGCAGCAGGTAGTGAGCTTAAGGGGTGTGGCTGGGTGGGATCAGTAGGTTGGAATTAATAGTGAAGAGTCTAAATCTTTAAAAACCCCGGGCTCTCCGGTGGGGGTGGGGGTGGGATTGGGACATCTGTAATATTGTCACAATAAAAATAAAGACAGCCTAAACTGGTTTGGCTCAGTGGATAGAGCGTCGGCTTGCGGACTGAAAGGTCCCAGGTTCGATTCCGGTCAAGGGCATGTACCTGGGTTGTGGGCACATCCCCGGTGGGGGGTGTGCAGGAGGCAGCTGATCGATGTTTCTCTCTCATCGATGTTTCTAACTCTCTATCTCTCTCCCTTTCTCTCTGTAAAAAAATCAATAAAATATATTTAAAAGTAAATAAATAAATAAATAAAGACAATTAAAATCCTGGGCTCTCAAGTGTGCTAAGTAGAGTATGTGACATTTATCCATACCCCTGGGTTTTTTTTCTTCAAGCTAAATGACGCCATGCTCTTCCTGTACAGAGGACTGTTGGTTTTGTATCTTTCTAGGAAGCTTCCCTGTGCCCCTTCCTCTGGTAACAGAGCCTTGTGCTGGCTGCAAGGATGGTCATGTGGTCCCAGCGGACCAATCGCAGTGCTCCATCCACCTGCCCCGGTAATGGGTCCAGTAGGAGTCCTTCCCTGGGGCTCTCTCGCTACTGGAGCAATTGGCCTGTCACATGGAGAAGGCCTGTCAGGAGTCGGAGAGAATGAGGCCAGCAGGTGAAAGAAACAGAGGAAAGTGGAGATGAGAGATGGGCATTAACCTCTCAGCTGCTGTCCCTGAGGCCCTGGTTCCTAGACTCCTTCCTTCACTTCCAAGCGCTGTCCCAGTATCTTCCCGTTTGTAAGGGCTGGGTTTCTGTCACTTGCAACCAAAGAGATGACATGGTCCTGCTTCCAAAACCCTCCCCCTGCCAACCAAGCAACCAATGAGAGCGAAGGAGGATGGTACCCATCCAGGCCATTGGCCCTCCCTCCAGTTCAAAAAAGTCACCCCTGGGCACGTCCTGGTGAGCATGTGAGCACCTGGGGCTGGTCGGGTGAAACTGAAAAGGCACAGAGGTGTGAGTCCACGTAAAACACAGAGAAGAGCAGAGAGATGAATGGGAGCCTCTGTGCTATTTCTGTCCCCAGAGATGCACACTCCCACCCCTGCAGCCATTCCTTTGGGTTAAGGCTCCTTTTGAAATATACAGAGAAGCTGGGAGGGCAGCTCAGGAGGCAGAAAGTAGGCTAATTTGCCAAAAAACCAATATGCCTTCAATGATGCACCAATTTACAAAATTACCCAAAACTTGTTTCTTTCTACTAAATTTAAAGTTTTCAGGAATTCATATAAAATGTTGACATTCTGGTTTCCAACGAGAAACAGTTGGGATGTGTTGGCTCGGAAGCGATTTACAGAAAGGTTCTACAGGAAAGGGTAAAATTGTTCAAGCGACTTAAAAGACGTGAATCCAATGGTGATGAGCGGCAGCACCCGGAGTGATGACAAATATCTCAGACAAGGGTGACGCTAGGGCTTACCTGGAACAAGACACCAGGATTTAGGGATACTGATGTGGAAAGATGTGCCCTCCAGGAAACCCAGCCTCAAGGAAAAGCCCTGTCCGAGGACCCAGGCCTCCACAGGCCAGTGAGAGCAGAGCTAGCGTGGTCCTCTGCCTGAGGAGGTGGCAGGGAGACACAAAGTTTGAGCTGGGTTCCTAAGGATGTAGGAGTTTACCAGGTAAAGCAGTGGTTCTCAACCTTGGCTGCACATTAGAATCACCTGGGAATCTTTTTAAAATCCTGATTTCTGGGCCTCATCCTCCGGAAATTCTGTTTCTTTGTTACTAATGTGGCCCTACCCCATAACAAAGAAACAGAATTTCTGGCCGAAACCGGTTTGGCTCAGTGGATAGAGCGTCGGCTTGCGGACTGAAAGGTCCCAGGTTCGATTCCGGTCAGGGGCATGTACCTGGGTTGCGGGCACATCCCCAGTAGGAGATGTGCAGGAGGCAGCTGATCGATGTTTCTCTCTCATCGATGTTTCTAACTATCTCTCTCCCTTCCTCTCTGTAAAAAATCAATAAAATATATTTAAAAAAAAAAAAAAGAAAGAATTTCCGGAGGATGAGGCCCAGAAATCAGGATTTTAAAAGGATTCCCAAGTGATTCTAATGTGCAGCCAAGGTTGAGAACCACTGAGGTAAAGAAGGAGGATGGAGAACATTTTCAGGTGGGATGCAGCCTGAGCTAAGGCTCTGAGGCACAGGGGGTGGAGAGGAAAGAGGAGATGCTGGTGAGGAGTGTGGGGGCCAAATCACCAGTCTCCCCAAGAGCCAGTCAAAGGGAACCTGACTCTTACCCTCTGGGTAATAGGGAGCCACGGAGGGTTTTATGTAGAGGAAGGAAACCGCCCTTTCCCCATGACAGTTGTGACAAAGACAGACCAGGAGTGATGGAAAGGAGGGGGCGAGATGACCAGGCCAGAGGCTGCTGGAGTCGCCCAAGAGATAGATGAACAAAGCTGAGTGGGAATCCACTCCTTCAACAGAGAGTTACTGATCAACGCCCGACCAGAGGCAGGCACTAGCCCAGGCAATTCAGCAGTGGGAGCCCACGAGGGAGAGCATTGCAGGCAGAGGGACCAGAAGGCGGGGGTCCTACCGTGGGGGAGATTCAGGCTTTGGTCAGGCACAGAAGGAAGGCAGCGTGGCCAGTGCCTCATGACTGTGAGGCCGGGAGAGGCTGCAACCGAGGCTGCAGGGGAGCTGGGGCCATCCTGGAGGAGGCTGCCCCCCCACATTCATCTCTGTCCTGCAGGACCCAGTGCAAACGCCACCTCCACCAGGAAGCCTCCCCTGATCACTGGCAGCCAGATTTGTCTTCCTCTCTTATGTCTTTGCCACGGTTACCATGACGACTGCTGAAATGGTTTCTGGCCCAGAGTGGACACTCCGTAATGACTGTTGAGTGGATGACTGTTTAAAAGAGGGAAGAAAGGCCCTAACTGGTTTGGCTCAATGGATGGAACGTCGGCCTGGGGATTCAAGGGTCCCAGGTTTGATTCCGGTCAAGGGCGCATACCTTGGTTGCAGGCACATACCCAATAGGGAGTGTGCAGGAGGCAGCTGATCGATGTTTCTCTCTCATCGATGTTTCTAACTCTCTATCCCTCTCCCTTCCTCTCTGTAAGAAATCAATAAAATATATTTTAAAAAAGATGGAAGAAAGAGCCATGTGAGGGAGGTCATGCAGAGGGAGGGGGCAGGCATAGCAGAGAAGCAGGAACGCTGGTGGCATGAGGGGAGCAGGGTTGTGACAGGACAGTAAGAAGATAGGAAAATCCCTGGGCAAGTGAATGGGGAAACTGAGACAAGAAAATTAAACAAGGCCAAACCGTTTGCGCAGCTTGCAGCCGACTGGTGAATCACAAGAGCTTATCTTCCCAACCAAGGACACTGAGAGCAAATGGCTCATGCCCTCCTCCCTGGCCAGGGAATGCATGGCTTAAAATAGAGAACAAAGACCCAATTAACGCCACGTGTGCCAGCTAAAGCCAAGGACAGATGAAATTGGGGAACAAATAACAAAAACCCCATTAAAGCCAGACAGACCTAAGATAACAGTAAAACGGACCAAAGAACAATCCAAAACTCCCCTATGTGCTCATTTTGATGCATCAGCATATGAACAATGCACCTGGAAAGCTGATGAATATCCTGCTGAAACCCTCCCCTAAGATTCTCTCCTGCAGGAAAAAAAAAAAAGATAAAAAGCCCTCAAGACAAAGACCCAGTTGCAGCTCGCTCTAGAGCCCACCCACACCCTTTCCCAGACGTTAACTTCTATTTCTAAGGGTCCCAGGAGACTTGCAACCAGGGGAGCAGAGGGCAGCGGCAGCTCAACCCAGGCTCACCCCCGATCCTGTCCCCAAGGCCCCCCCTTTCTCTGACTTCCCAGTGAGCGAACACAGCCCCCCTGGGCTCACTTCTTTCCTGTAATTTTTAGGGAGCCAGAGCAGCCCTGCCAAGGCTCCCCTGTGGCTTCTTCTACCCTAAGTCCTTCCTCCCTTTCACTGTCTGTCCCCAGCTTTAACAAACCTACTTTCAAACCCACCTGGACTCACGTTGTGAAATCTTTCCTACATGCAGTCGAGAACCCACACACTCCAGGCCGGCCTCCAGCAGACCCGCACCAGCCGTCGCTGTCTGGTAACAGGGTCAGCCTGGGCAATCGCCAAGATGGTGTTTTTCTGACTTGACAACAATGAGCACACAACCAGCATTTCTTAAGAAACTAAATAAAGTTAAAATATTAGATTGCATAGTAAGGACTAGCATTGCTTCATGAAGCTTTGTCCTAGTTACAAATCTACTTCCTTCTGTGGTCATGGCAAAAACGCTCGAGACCCTCAGAATTAGGGTATAGACTTGGCTCTTGTATCGGAGACGGAAAATAACACTGGCTTAAACAAAAGAAACATCTGTCTCTCTCCAAAGCCGCCTCAGGCCTGGCAGTGCTGCGGGACCGTGACTCCAGGGTGTGAGGCCAGGCTGCTCCCTGCTGGTGCCACTCGGACAGGGCCAGCCACGTGTTCGTTTCCACCCGTGGGAAGAGGCGGGGGCGGGGGGGGGGCACAGCCTCTTCTCTTGAGGGCCGAGACCAGGGTGTGGGGTCAGTCACTTCTGCTCCCGCCCCACTGTCCACAGGGAGTCACTGCCCATGCGGAGCTGCAGGGAGCTGGGAAGTGTGGCCTTTGTCTGGGCGGCCAGGTGCCCAGCTAGAAGTGGGGCTCTGTCACTACAGAGGGGGAGTGGGCAGGGGTCCTCTGCTCCCGCCTGTTTGAGGTCCTGTCGGAATCCATGGTCTCTGGGGCCTGTTGCCTGGGCACACGGGCCGCCCTGCACCCGCGGGCCAGGCCTTCCTCCCCAGGGCAGGGCGGCCCCTCCACACCAGGTGTCTTCTCTCTGGACACCTGGGCTCTCCTGACTGGCCTGCTCTTTAGGCTCCGTGAGGAGTGAAGGAGATGACCCAGGGGTGCAGCCTGCAGCCAGGGCCCGGCAGGGAGCAAGCCCTCCGTGAACCAGGCCTCTGCCTCATGGTTCCCCCCACAGCTGCTCCTCCACATTCCGAGGGGCCCGGGCTGGGAGCTCCCAACGCCCAACAGGTTACAAATACTTTTCATGCCATTTTCCAGGGACCTCTCTCCTCTGCAGGGTCCCGAGAAAGGAGAGATAAGTATGCCGCTGACTGGCTAGGAAGCTCCTGGTGGGGGTCCCTGAGCACCAGGTCCAGCGATTTAGCGGTTCTCAACCTGTGGGTCGCGAACAATGAAAATACATCCTGCATATCAGATATTTACATGACGATTCATAACAGTAGCAAAATTACAGTTATGAAGTAGCAACGAAAACAATTTTATGGTTGGGGGTCACCACAACATGAGGAGCTGTATTAAAGGGTCGCGGCATTAGGAAGGTTGAGAACCGCTGACTGAACGCGCAGGGACCCACGTGCAGTCGCACGCACGGCGGATACCTGTTCTAGTAAAAGGGTATTGAGCAAACAGGGACGGGCTGAGGACGCCAGCCGCAGGCTACAGGAGCCCTCTCCCCGAGGAAGCACACGGGACACGCTTCACGCCTCCCGTGGGGCACACGGGAAATGGTTTCTGCCAGGGCGGCTCTAGAGCCCCAGCGCCAGGGTGTTTGGTGCAGCTGGTCCCATCAGCTCCCCTGCCTCACACACCCACCTTCCAGGCCCCCGGGACAGCAGTGCTCAGCATAAGCCACATTGTCCGCCCCAACGATTGGGGCGCAGTGAGCCCCTCTTCCCAGAGCATCATGGGAACCCTCCTGAAGTCCAAGTTCCCGGACTCCAGCCCAGGGCCGGGCTCGCGAGGGGCCTTTCCGAGGACGGCGGTCTCAGGCCCGCTGTGCCAGCTGTTCTCCCAGTTCCCAAAGAAGGGGCATTTGGCCTGGGCCTTGGAAGTCAGGGAAATAGTGGAAGGACCATGACGTTGCCAGCCTTCACGGGGGGCCTCTTCCCAGCTCCGGATCACAGCACACACCAGGCCCGAGGAGCAGCGGCCCCTGGCACCAGGCGTGGCCCTGCCCCCGGCCTCAGTTCCCAGCCCTCCTGATGCCCGCTCAGGCCCTGCCACCTTGCAGTGAGCCCTCAGCCCTGGGAGAGGCCCTGTCTGCACTCCCCAGCGTCACATTCAGATGTGTGTTGTGTGCGACACGGGTTCTTGCTGGCCTGCGGGCTCCTGCGGCAGGCTGGGTCTTCTTTCTCGCTGCTCCCTTTGCCACCACCAGCTGGCTCTCTCCACGCCCTGATAAGCAGAGACTTGCATCCACCGGGCGCTCAACAACCCAGCTGTGTGGGCTGCTCTCTCCACGGGTCACGCCGGCACAGCTCTGGGGAGGAGCAGACCACATGGGCACGGGCATCTCTGAGCTTTGATGATCCCAGGATTCTGAGTCCCAGGATATCAGATTCAATGTAGCCACCTGAGTCCTGAGCCAGGCAGGCCCTGGAGCCCGGCGTGCGGGCAGAAGGGATGGGTCAGGAGAAAACCTGAGACCCAGTAGGTGGGGTCCGGAGCCTGCAGGCGACAGGTTCCAGGGGAATAAAGCGAGGAGCCCAGCATTGCTCTGGGCACCTGCTGGCTCCTGTAGGGCAGGCCCTCAGCCCGGCCCACGGGCCCTGCCTCAGCTGGTGCAGGCCCCTCCCGGCTGGATCTGAGTGTCCTTGGGCAGACAGACTGCACGTGGAGCAAATACCGCTGCCAAGTCCTGGGCTGGTCCCCCAAGGCAAGGCAAGTGTTGGAGGAGCCAGCTGGGGCCAGCTGCCTGGCATGGTATGGGAAGGAGGCTGGGGTGGGGTGGAGGGAAGGCCGCCCCGCTGGGCATGCAGTCTCTAGGGGTGTCTGTCACTGGCCATACATGTGATTGGGAGGACACGGTGCAGGGAGGGGTCTCCTTCCCCATAGGGGCTCCTGTGGGAAGCAAGTGTTCAAGGGAAACCATCGCCCTCTCACTGCGTGGTGGGAATCAGGAAGGGATGGGAGGCAGAGCGGAGGCCTGACCGGAGGACCGGCCCACCTTCTCTAGAGGCTGCCCAGGCTCCCAGAGAAGCAGCACAGGAGTCAGATCAGCTCTTCCCATAAGCAGCCGGAGGCAATGCCTGGAAACGGCCCTCTATTCACTTGACCCAGAAAACCCCACAAAACCGTGCAAATTAAGAGGCTCAAATCTTTGAGTTCTTTTTAAAAATCCTCATCTGAGGAGAGGCGTCCATGGATTTTCAGATAGAGGAAGGGAGAGGGAGAGAGAGGGGGAAACATTGATCGATTGCCTCCCATACACATCCAGACCAGGGAGCCAACCCCCAACCAGGGTATGTGCCCTGACCCGGAGTCAAAACCGCGATCTTTTGGTGCAGGGGATGATGCTCCCACCACCCGAGCCACACCGACCAGGGCTCTTCACGTTCACTTTAAGAACCTTGAGAAACCGCCCAGGGCAGGCCATCAAGGGCAGGCATATCCACAAAGCAACCAAGTAGATGAAGGATGACAGTTTCAAGGGGTACCATTTGGTCGTTACAAGGGTGGCGCTGTAGGTGTGCCCAGGCCAAACAGTGAGGCTGGACACAGGGTCGGTGGCCCCAAAAGAGTGCTGAATTCTTGCTGCTCATGCTTACAAGTGAGCTGGACTTAAGGGTGTAGACCAGCCGTGGGCAAACTACGGCCCGCGGGCCGGATCCAGCCCATTTGAAATGAATAAAACTATTGAAAAAAAAGACCGTACCCTTTTATGTAATGATGTTTACTTTGAATTTATATTAGTTCACACAAACACTCCATCCATGCTTTTGTTCCGGCCCTCCGGTCCAGTTTAAGAACCGATTGTGGCCCTCGAGTCAAAAAGTTTGCCCACCCCTGGTGTAGACTCTACACTGTAGAGCAAAACAGGTAGATGCTCTGGTCACTGAGCACATCCCGGTGACCAAAGCCCCCAAGATGCAGAGTAGAACCTAACAGAGCTCACGGGCGGATTAACCCCTTCACGAGCGCTCCCTGCCACCTGGAGACGATCCGACTGAAAAGGAGCAGATTGTCCCTGAACCAGAGGAGGCGGGTGCACAGAAGAAGGAGATTTCCCAGAAGAAACTGAAGGAACAGGAACGTAGGGCCTAGGAGTAAATTCAGCATAAAATAAATGCTAATAAAAGTTTTTTTAAAAAAGTTATGTCAGGTGGCAGCTCAGAGCATGGCCCCTGGTCCAGGTCCCAGCTCGGCCGCTGACCCAGCCCTGTACTCTTTGCCCCCCAGGCCCTCGGCCTCACCATCTAGAACGGGGGACAGTGAGGGGACTTGTCAGAGACGGTGTGTGACTGGTTTCCGCAGCCATGAGATGATGAGGCCTGTTGTGAGGCTCGATGACATCACGCGGGGAAGGCTCCGGCAGGGCTGAGTCTGAGGTCAGCGTCTGCCCCCCGCCCCCCCACTAGCTCGGTGACCCACCACCTGGCCTGGCCTCTTGGCCGGCACACGGCGATGACGCTGGCCTCTCCCAGCCGTTCCCCCTTCGGGAAGATGGCTGCGTGGCTCACATGCCTTCCCCAGGGTTCTCTTCGCAGCACAATTTTCTTTGCAAATGTGTGAGCCCTTGGGCGTTAATTAGAGCAAATGTGCATGTTAGAGAGAAAATCCTGACACCGGCTTCTGGATTCATACCTTTGCACTCTTCCAGAGTCACAGAACTGGGCAGGCTGGTCCAATCCGTTCGTCTTACCGCGGGGGAAACTGAGGCTCACGGAGCGGAGCCGACCGAGTTCCGAGGCAGAGCCAGGCGAGTCCACGTGTCCTTCCTTCTTCCTGCCCTTCCCGGCCCTCCAGCTCCCGTCCACATTCTCGCGTGACTTGTTTATGGAGCTTCCCTGCGGGACTTGCCAGCTCGCTGTGGGTACCCACCACGAGTGGCAGCGGGAGGGGGCCGACCTCGGAGTCAGCCAGGCCTGGCGGCATCGGCGCACCGTGTGCAGCCGCGGGAGCCACGGTCACCCGGCACAGCCGTCTCCTGGGTGGCAGGGGTGGTGGGGAAGACGTGCCTCGGGGGGGGGGGATTGGACGGCGTCATGTAAAAAGCGCGAAGGATGCTGATGGCAGCACACAATCAGTGTGTTTTCCTTCTCTCCCTCACCGATTTTGCTCAAAAATTAATTTTAAACCGTTGTTTTTTAAAGCTAGGGTTTTTTTGTCGTTTGCTTGCTCTTGTATTCTTGGTCAAACCCGCCCCCTCTCCGCGCCCCCACCACCCGAAGATGTGAAACCCGCCACAGCACAGGGCCCAGGTAGCAGGTGGGGGAGGCTGGCTCCGTCCTCCTACCGTACGGGGTTGTCTTTTTTCTTTCAGATTTGTCCTCGGGCCCATTGTTCTTCTGAGAGCAGTGAATGAGCAGCTCCTGTCCCCAGGAGACCAAAGCCTGAGCAGGAGCCGTGTGCCCGCGCAAGGGGGCGCCCACAGTGCAAGGAGCAGCAGGAGACCAGCCGAGGGCCATGTCCAAGAGGTGGGCAGTGCGTGCTTCCTGGCAGCTGGCAGCCCGTGGCCTGGCCCAGCAATGCTCTTTGCCAGGTATGGGGACCACTGGTGCATTGTTCCAGAAGCCGGGCCTCCACCTCCCAGCCGCCTGGACAGACGTTGATCGAGTGCAAACACCAACGTTTCCCTGCAGGTTGAGGATGCTCGCTCAGAGGGTTCTGGGCTGGGCTCCTCTGTGACTGGTACTGAGGCCTGGATGGTGACTGACAAGATGTTGGCTGAAGCAATAAAACAAGCTCTCCTGCCAGGAAACTGCCTCACACTGTCTCCACCCAGAGGTGAAGGCCCGGTCCTGGCTCCTCACAGGCTTGTTCCTGCCCTGGCCTCTGGCACGCCCCGTCCTCGCACGGGGGACACACCCTGCTTCTGTCTGCTCAGCCTGATGGCACACATATGGCTGCACATTAGCACCACCTGGGAGCAGAGACACTGCTGCCCGGGCCCCAGCCCAAGCAATGAAATCAGAATCTCTGGAGGTGGGGCCTGGGGAGCCCAGACTCCCCAAATGATCCTAATGTACAGCCAGCATTGGGCCACTAGATCATTCCTAGCCACCTAGGGGACCCAGCTGAAGTCCCATTCCTCCAGGAAGCCTTCCTGGACTTACCCCACACAGGTGACCCTCCTCCTCTGAGCACCTGGGGGCCATATGAGCAGGCCCTGGGCACTGAGGGCAGCCTGCTTTGTGTTAGATGGTGGACAGGAAGCAGACTCCAGGATCTGCTCCTCGCTCGCTGTATATCCCAGGTCACGTGACCACACCTCTCTGAGACTTAAGATCCTCATCTGCAAAATGGGCATTAATACCACCTACCTCATAGGCTGGCATAAGATGCTTCCACTGGCCCATACCTACCATGCGTTCCTCCACTTCCAAGACCACAGGCTCCCACAGTCCAGAGTAAGCCAGCTCCCAGGGATCTCGAACCCTGCGTCCACCCACTTTCTCCTCCATCCTGTGCGCTGGGAGCAGCTCCTTGTCAAGACACATCACTCCTCACACTTCCTTCCAGGCACACTCCTGAGCCTCCAAGTGTGACCTTGCAGGGGCCGTGAAAAAGCCAAAGGGCAGAAAACCATCCTGCAGGGCCCTTCCCCGCCCACAAGAGGAGCTCCCTCCGCAGGACCCATTCTAGCAGCCGGACAGAGCCTGCCCTAGCTAGAGGCTGGCCGGGGCACAGGTAGACACCTGTGCAAGCTCCCGCTGTTCCGAAAGCACTCCTACAGCACGTGGTCCCTGGGATGGGAGGCGGGCTTCCCTCCCCTCAGCCAGGTGACCTGCCCAAGGTCACAGTAAGTTCTAGGGCTACAGTTGAGACTGTCAAGAAATTGGAAACAACAGAAAAGCCCAAAAACAGAGAAATGGTTAAATTCCTTAGAGTCCATCATATTGTGGAACACTATGCAAATATTCAAGTCATGTCTTCAAATAACTCTAATAGCAAAAGGTTCATAATGGGTTAATGGAAAAGGCAGGCCATAGAGTTAGAACTCTGTGATAGAGATGTATTTATTGGCAAATAGACAAATATAGATTGTGTGTGTGTATATGTATATATATATATTGTCCCAAAAACTATATACACACTTTGAATCATTATTCATTCCAATGGTTCTTTTCAGAATTAACCCATTGGAATGAATAATGATTCAAAGTCTATATACTGGGGGGGGGGGGGGGGATACCTGTATTTGCAATGATATCAAAAAAAATCTCTCAGTTGCTCCTGGCCCTCCCTCAGTAGGTCAGTCCCCGCCTCCCAGCCCCGCCCTCCCCAGGCCCCACGTGCAGTTGAATAGAAGAGGCCTGTGCTGACCAGCAGTCTATTCTGGGCCCCGTCTGTGAACGCCATTTTAGTGAAAAATGACACCGAGGGGAAGAATCACAGTACTGCCAGAAGGCGGTGTTTATAAAGTTTTTATTTTCCATTTTCTTAAAAATAACATTTGATTTCCTTTATGCATGTGGGGTGTACTGGTTTCCTTAGGCTGAGTAATAGGCAGATAAGACAACACGAGGCGGGGTCCCCACGGGGGGGTCGGGCTCGGTGTGCGAGGTGGGGCCACGGGGGAGGGGGGGGGGTGACCCGCGGGTTGCTGAGTGCCCATTAATGCACACACACGGTCTAACACTTTGTTTTCCGATTTTTGTTAAAGACATCTAAAATTACTGAGAGATACGATTTCAGCACTTAAATATACAGACGGAAATCCAAGCACTTGAACACAATTCTTAACTCTAAGCTCAGTTATTGCACATGACACAGTTGAAGTAGCTTCAGGCTATAAAGCAGTTTGCTCCGCTTGGGACTTCCTCGGGGGGTCTGCGTCCCATCGCACCCCCAGTGGCTCTTCCCTGTGACCCCTGCGGGCCCCAGCCTCACGATGATGCCATTCACGCTCCCCAAGGGCTGAGGGAAGGCTTTGGGGAGTGTTGATCCCAGGGACCCACCCACTCAGAGGTGAACTGGAAGCAGATGGAGCTCGCGAAAGGCCAAGCGGGGGGCCTGCCCTCTACCTGGACAGGCTGGCATGAGGAAAGGGGGTGACCACTGACCCCACATGGCCACAGCCGCAAGGGACAGTAGGGGCACGCATGATGCCCATCACACTCTCATCGCCCTCACCCCCTCCCTCCCTCTCCCTCCTGAGCTCCACGCCACCCCGTCACCCATCACCCGTGGGCCCTGAGTGGCCCCTCAAGGCACATTTGTTCTCTCCAACCCCGACCTACCCTCTCAGCCTTGCCCCTCCCCCCAGCACCCATGGCGTGGGAGGTCTCGGGCAGCTCCAGGGCCCGAGAAACTCTTCTTTTTAAATTTTGGTTGAGATCTTTTCAACACAGTCCTGATTCCACTGTCTGCGTCGGCCCGGGGAGCGGGGGGGATGGAGAGGGGTGCGGGAGGGGCCAGGTGGTGGCCGTGGGCCCGGGCGTGAACCCAAGGAGCTGGGGAGGCCCCTGCAGCCCTGCTCACAGGACACCGCAGCTGCCCGATGAGGCCTGCAGCCCCTGGGAACAAGCTGCTTTGTCAGCTTTGGGGGGCTGGGTCTCAGAGAGTGGGGTGAAGAGCAGTGTGGGGGCTGCAGAGACAGGGCAAGGCCTTTTGCTTTCTTTCTACAACATATTTACAAGGTCATAAAAACGTGCACAACCGGAAGACCCAGAGACACAGAGAGCATAGGCCCCCACCAGAGAGAGGGGAGGGTCACAGAGGGGAAGGGCACCCCTTCCTCCCCGCCTTCCCACCCCAGAGCCCCCAGATCCTCCACAGCCCCCTGGGGGACACCTCCGAGGGAAGAGACAGACAGACCTCGATCCTCGCGCGAGCACAAGTTCAAGTAGCTCCGAGTGAGAAGCGGCCGCTCAGAGAGCAGAGAGCAGAGGGCTGCAGGGAAAGGCCTTTCCCTGCTCTGAGCTGAGCTGGGGGCCGGGGCGGAGGTGGCGGGACATGGGGGTGCGGGACCACACGACACGACACCCTGACAGGACTGTGCTGCAGCGTGAGAGGCGGTGGGTGGGGCTCACTGGAGTCTCACTGTTTCCCCAAGAGAAGACTGGAAGGTGCGGGGTCCAGGGTGGAGCAAGGGGCAGACGGGCTGAGGTTCTTCCAGCAAGTCCAGCGGGCGCAGCGGATGCAGGAGCCGCAGAGCAACCCCCCAGCCGGCCACCCACCCAGCACCCAAGGTGCCCCTCCTCACAGCCCGGGCCCCAAGGGGTGGCCCTCGTCTCACACAAAGTGCCTGCACGTGCACACACACACACACACCACATGCACACATACACGCATGCATACATAGCACATAGACACACTCTCACACATACATACACACATAAACACACACAGCACACGCACGCACACGTGTGCACACACATATACCACACATGCATACATAGCATATAGTCACACACATACATACACACACACACATAGCACGCACACACATAGACGCTCACACTGCCCTCACCACACACCGAATAGCATCAGAGGCCGGTCTGGGTAAGAAATGCTTCGCCAATGGTGGTAGGGGTTCGCTTCAGCAGGGAGAGCTGGGCAGGCTGGCGGGGAGCACAGCACCGTCTCCTCCACCCTGGCTCCCCCCTGGTGGAGAGATCTGGGGGACCGCGAGGCGTGGCCTCAGTGCCTGGCTGGTCCGTCCCTCCCCCCTGGATTCAGAGCGTGGAGAAGCCCCCCCCCTCCCCCAGAGCAGCCGTGGGGGCCCTCAGAGGGGACACAGGAAGCCGCAGGGGCTGCGAGGCGAGGGGCAGGAAATGGCCCAGGCACAGGAGCGCCGCCCCCTGAGGGAGATGGGAGAAGGCCGTGGTCTCAGGCAGGAGGGTTGCCGTTTCACTGCTCCCCTCGCAGGGCCTCGGGGTCAGCCTTCCTACTGGTCTGTGGGGAGGGGAGCACTACTGAGGGGTCAGGGAGGAGCTGGGTGCAGCAGACACCCCAGGCTCCTCACCGCTGCCGGATCCTCAGGCTCCCAGAGTGGACCAAGGGGCCCAGCCAGGGGGACGGGAACAGGTGCCCCCACGTGGCCAGGCAGAGCTCACTAGGTAACCACCCACGGCCTAAGGGAATGGCCCTCACCCCGGGGCCACAGAAAGAGGCTGGGGTGCCTGTGCCCTTAAGAACTCTGCCTGGATTTGCAGCAGCTGCTCTCCCTGCCGGCCACCCCCAGGGCTCCACGCCCCGCCCAGCCCCGCCCAGCCCCGCCCAGGGAGGGGCCTGCTGTGCTGGGGGTCCCAGCCCATCTCACCTGAGGCCGGCGGGGCTGTCACGGCCAAACTGGCTGAGCTCTGGGAAGACTCCCAGCCAGCAGACAGCTCCTTGCCCGCCCTCCCCTCTGATGGGGCCGTGCCAGCAGGCTAGAGCTTGACCCCAAGGGGAGGAAGAGGGCAG
This sequence comes from Myotis nattereri, assembly GCF_964212035.1. Classification (NCBI taxonomy): domain Eukaryota; kingdom Metazoa; phylum Chordata; class Mammalia; order Chiroptera; family Vespertilionidae; genus Myotis; species Myotis nattereri. Next base: position 18,528,519 of record NC_138088.1, on the reverse strand, counting down.
GCAGGAGCAGGAGGAGTCAGGGCTGGCCGCCGAGGGGAGCCAATCAGGACCAGGGTGCCAGGCAGGCCCGGATGCGGCCAGGGGACGTGGCTAGGGGGGCATCTCATCTCATCAATGTTGACCTTCCAGTGGGTATGTGTGTGAACGGGTACATTTTAAAACCAACAACAAATGCAATGAGAATAACTACCAGGAGGCCAAAGGGTGTTTGGTCCCCAGGAGCAGTTTGACTGAGGACACGTGTGTCAGCACATGCCACACACACACGCGCACACACACACACACACACACACACACCACATGCACACCACACACATGAACACACATGTACATCACGCACACGCACACGCATGCCACACACATGAACACGCACGCACATGCGCGTGCACACACACGCAGACACACAAAGACACGCGCGCGCACGCACATGCACACCACACACATGAACACACACGCACATGAGCGTGCACACATGCACACACACATGCACACACGCACAGACACGCACAGGCACTCTTACGTCTGGGCCACACGCGTGCCACGCACACTCACACTTGCAGTCCTCCAGCTGGAGCCAGGGTCCTCCCAACTGTACTTCCCGGATCCGCTCGTAGGCTGCCTGCTGCTGTCCCGTCTGCCTGTCCCCGCCGCGGCCCGCGGGCCGTCTACCAGATGTAGCCTCCGTCGTCGGCCTCGCCCGCCTCGCCCTCCTCCTCCTCAGCCTCGGCCTCCTCACCCGCTTCCTCCGTCTCCTTCTCCTCCTCGTCCTCCCAGCCGACACCGCTCCCAAAGTCCCCTGAGAAGCCCACGATGTCATCTGTGCGTGAACAAGCAGGTCAGGTCAGGCCCCCTGCCTCCCCCCCCCCCCCCCCGCCTCCCCCCACAGGCCTCTGGCGTCCGAGCCCCGGGGCTGCCAGCCTCACCACAGTCGGGGCTGCCGTGCGTGCGGGTGCCGGTCAGCTCCAGGCCCAGCTGGTCCACACACCAGCAGTCGCCCCCGCTCCGGTCGCACTGCATCTTGCGGTAGTAGCCGTCCTCGTCGCAGCTCGGGATGAAGACTCCTGGAGGGCCGGGCGGAGGGTCAGAGCAGGGCCGAGGGGAGCTACCCAGAGGGGTGGCCCTGGAGCTCGGACCCGGGCCGCGGTCCAGACCCCAGCAGCCCAGGCACCGACCACCCAACAAGCCCGATGCCTGTGTTTCTTCCAGCTCCTCGACTGGAGACGAGAAAGCCCACCTCCCTAGATGACCTGCTCAGGCCCCGCGATGGCGCTGTCCGCCTCGCCACTTCCCTGACTTGTGGCCCAAGTCTCATAGGATGGCCAGGCTGACCTCCACGCCAGCGGCCCCTCCACCACGCTACCCTCCATCCTGGCTGCCCCTCCATCCTGAGTGCCCCTGCTGGCAATGCCCATGCTTCTCCTCTCAGCCCCTCTGACCTGACCTGCCTACAGACACCCGTCCCCTTCCCCCTCCCACCCCGCATTCCGTCAGGCTACGGAACTGCTGCTCCTCTGTCCACTCAACAGACATCTGAGACCACCACGCTGGGGACCCAGAGATGGACTCTGCCCATTGGGGGCGAGACACACAGAGATAATACCAGGCACCCAGGAGGGCTGCCCGGAGGCCCAGCAGGCAGGCTCAGTGGCTTCCTGGTAGAAGCGGCGCTAAAGCCCTCCCCTGAAGGCCAGGCTCTCGGCCAGGGTGGGTCGCTGTGTGGTCCAGTATTGTCACGGGTGGTCTCTTCAGCCCAGTCCAATGCCAAGCTGCCCTCAAGGAGCTAGGAGGCCCCACGGGTCCTGCCCCTCAGACTTCTGTCCCCTCAACCACCACACTCCAGGGGACTTTCTTTCTGTCCCCCAAACCTTGAGCATCTTCCTGCCCTCAGCTCTGCACTTGGCTGGCTCATTCCCATCCCTCAGGACTCCCCTTGAAGCCAGTGGCCCAGAGAGGCCTCATGCCAGCCACAGCTGGGGGTGGTGCCGTGTTGGCGTGGGCTGTGCCCGGGGAGCCTGTGTGCCTTATGGGCCCGGGACCGAGTCTGTGCTCCCATCAGTTCTGACCTGGGCTGGCTCCCAAGTGCTCGCTGAGCAGTGTCTACTGGCAGGGGGTGCAGGGGATCGGGCTCACTCAAGTTCTGAACTCACTTTGCTGAACTGAATAAAATGGGGGGGTGGGGGGGCTAGGAACCTTTTGTATCCCAACCTCCTGCTCCATCAGGGGGAGGCAAAATAGTGCTGAAAACACACTCACTGGGGGCTGGCTGGGAGACCCCACCCCACACAAGGATGAAAAGGGGGAGGAAGTCCCTCTCCTATCTTCCTAGGCCAGGCCTCCCCCTAACGCCCCAGCTGGAGCCTCCAGTCTCAGGGGGACTGGGCACCCTCCCTGCCTCCTGCTCTGCGCCCAGCCCAGCGCCTCACCTGGCTTCTTCTTGGCGGCCTCCTGGATCTGGATGCGCTCCAGCTCCGCCAGACAGGGGGGCTCTGCAGGGACAGAACCGCGCTGAGGGGCTGCCCCCAGGGGCTGGGAGGATGCGCTGTGCCCCCTCCCCAAGGCTTAGAAACCCAGGCAGGGGGCTCTGCAGGGTGCAAGTAGCCAAGTCAGACCCGGAGCCACCCCATGGGGGGGTTGGGGGGGGATGCACTGATCCCTTTAACATCCCGAATTTGACACAGGGGCACCACGAGGCAAATACCCAGGCTCCAACGGGGGGAGGCCATTGCAGGGCTGTGAGGTAGGCTGAGGCCCCCAAGAGGCCAAGGGCTCTCTGAGGGTATGGGTGACCCATGGGGTGAGTTAATAGGATTCAAAAGAGGGGTGAACACACACATTCCCCACGAGTATGGGCCCCAGGGGAACATAAGACAAGAGGGGATGTGAGTGGGAAGCCTGAAATCATTGGCAGCCAAATCTAACTTGTCTGTGACCGCGGGAAGACCCCGAGCCCTTCCAGCGGGAGGCCTGGCTGAGGGTGAAATGAGACCTGTTCCCAGGCTCCCGCCCAAGGCTGGTGCACAGAATCGACAGAATGCACGTCGGAGACCTGGGGAGTAGAGGCCTGGAGGGGGCAGCGATGCAGACAGCGGGAGGCTGGGCAGTTAGGGGCAATCGAGTGATCCAAGCTCAGCCTCACAGGGTCTCTGAGGTGGGTCTTTCTCCTCCCTAGTCAGAAGGTTCGTCACCTGCCCAGGTTCCCCGTCAGCACATGGAGGAGCCTGGGCGGAGCCTGAGCCCCGGCCCCGGACGCCGTGCTGCTGTGAGCCCACGAGCACCAGGGCGCCAGCAGGGCACCAGCGCCTCCCCAGGGGCTGGGCGGGGCAGCTGGCCCCGGGGACCTCAGCCTCCTCATCCATGGCAGCTGCCACTTGGCCTAGATCATCTCCAGCAGGTGTTTGTGGTTCAGCAACTGATGCCACATCCCCGAGGCTAAGGATCACACAGTGGAATCATGGAGAAGCCCAAGTCCCAAGTTGCTTTAGCTTCAGGCCCTTCCCGCCCCTTCCAAGACCCTCCAGGGTCCCCAGAAATGGGACATGGATAGTTGGTAACGCTCTTCCTTTAAGAAGGCAAACTGCATAAGCGTCAGGACTCACCTGGCAGCCTGCCAAGGAGGGAGTTTACGCGCTGGCCTCACTGAGAGAGTCCAGGGGCGGGTGGGCTGACCAGGACAGAGCCCCTCCGACCCCACAGAGAGCCTGGGGCAGGGGCTGAGCCGGGGGCTGGGGGCCGGGCCCAGCCAGGGCCATACTCACTTTCCCTCCAGAAGCAGAGGCACCACTCGGCAGTGGAGACACGGCCATCCTTGTAGGTGTCGCAGGAGTTGAAGAAAGGGCGGATGCAGACCTCGTACTTGTCCAGGTTGATGGCGGCCAGCTCCGTCTGGTCCAGGAAGAGGTCGGCGCTGGTGTCCAGCTTGGAGAACATCCAGCCGATGGAGTCCTTGCAGCTGGCCCCCAGGACCTTGTCCAGGCCTGGGGAGAAGACCAAGGTTCCGACATGCTCAAGGTAAAGAGGTCCGCCGATCCGTCCATCCATCATCTGTCCATCCCTCCATCCCTCCACTGCTCCCAGCCCCAGCCCTCTGTTCAGGCCAGAGCCATCCCTCTGCCTCCACCTAGAACTGCACCGAAACCATCAAAACCCTGTTTGAAAGCCCTTCAGAGAAAATAATTCCGCCGAAACTGGTTTGGCTCAGTGGATAGAGCATCAGCCTGCAGACTGAAAGGTCCCGGGTTCGATTCCGGTCAAGGGCATGTACCTGGGTTGCGGGCGCATCCCCAGTAGGAGATGTGCAGGAGGCAGCTGATTGATGTTTCTCTCTGATTGATGTTTCTAACTCTCTATCTCTCTCCCTTCCTCTCTGTGAAAAATCAATAAAATATATTTTAAAAAAAAGAAAAGAAAAGAATTCCTTACCTGCTCTTGGCTACATTTCAGCTCTCCCTACCAATTTTTGTTGTTGTTGTTAATCCTCACCCAAGGATATTTTTTCCACTGATTTTTAGAGACAGTGGAAGGGAAGAGGGAGAGGGGGGACATCGCTGTGAGAGGGATACATTGAGTGGATGCCTCCTGCACACACCCCATCCGGGCCCGGCATCGAACCTGCAATCCAGGTACATGCCCTTACCCAGGAATCAAACCCACAACCCTTCAGTGCCCAGGCCAGCGCTCTAACCACTTAGCCACACCAGCCAGCTACCCATTTGAAGAAGTTCTTTCTGCCCAGCCAGTGTTGCTACGTAGTTGAGCATTGACCTATGAACTAGGAGGTCACAGTTCAATTCCCGGTCAGGGTACATGCCTGGGTTGTCGGCTCAATCCCCAGTGGGGGTGTGCAGAAGGCAGTCGATCAATGATTCTCTCTCATCATTGATGTTTCTCTCTCTCCCTCTCCCTTCCTCTCTGAAATCAATAAAAAAACTTAAAAAAAAAAAAAAAAAAAAGACATTCTTCCTTAGCTAACCTGAATCTGCTGCCCCTGTTCTGAGGTTTAGGCTCTTTTAGGGGCTCAGAGTCTAGCAGGAGGGAGCACAAGGCGGGCTGGCCCCAGGGCACACCTGTCTCCCCACCTCCCCCCTCCTCCCAGGCAGAGCAACGGGCTCCTGTACCACTGGCCGGGCTGCCTCCGCTGCTGGCTGAGCCATTCTGCTTGGAGTTCTCATGGAGGAGCTGGAACCAGTCCCGCAGTCGATCCCCCAGGTCGGCCAGGTCCTGACCCGTGCAGGTCTCTGCAGGACAGAGTGGGGGCGGGCGGGGGGAGGTGAGTGAAGCATGATCTTAGCTTGAGATGCTGCCCTACAGGCCAGGAGGCGGGCAGCTGTCAGGGATGCTGTAGGAAGGGAGCTAGAAATTGGAGGCTCCCTCCCCGCCCCCTCCCACCTTCTTCCTGCCCCTCACTCCCCAGCACTAAACACACAGCACAGGCTCCCTGTGGCTGAGGCCCAAGCCCTCCTGCTCTGTTAACCAGCCAGCCCACCCCCAGGCCTGTCCTTGCTTGTTCCACTTCTTCCTGCTGCTCTGCACACCACCCCGGAGCCCTGGCGGGGAGACCCGGCCCGCCCACCCTGGCTGTGGCCGGCACTCCGCATTACCTGCTTTGCCATCCGTGGTGGAGCCGGTGGCCTGCTCCGTGGGGCAGGGGCAGGGGCCCTCACATCTCACGGCCAGCTGCTTGCTGCTCAGGCAGGCCTGCTGCTCCAGCTTACACTGCACAAGGCCAAAGGTCAGTGGGCGATGGGGCCTCACCCCAGGGTGCCCTGCGGCGGGGGGGCATCTACTTGGCAGCCACATCTGCCTTCCCCATGGCTGACAGGACAGCGCCCATGAACAGCCCACCTGGTCCCTCTGGTGGCCATGGGCGCACAGTGCAGGGGCAGCAGGCCCAGGAAGGGGCTTAGCAATGGAAGGCACCCAATAACCCCACTCTGCACCAGACTGCCCTCTCTGCACCTTTCTCTTTCCCAGGACACCCATGTCCTCATCCTCTCACCCCCAGCCACCCACCTGCCCTGTTTAGCTATTGCTCACCCTCTCTTTGCTCTCACAGCCTCTCCTCCCGCCCACCCCAGTCCCTTGGTTCCCAGGTCACTGGCTGCTGGCCCTTCCCTCAATGGCCTTCCCATGGCCACCTCCATGGGCTTTGCTCAGCTCTCTTGACAACAAACAGCTGCAGCTATCGAACATCTGCTAATTCTTGCGCTTTCACTGAAACCACTGGGCTGCAGCTGTTAGCCAACGCCAGCTGCTGAGGGACGCGCCCACTCCTTGCCCTTAAAGCTTTCCCCTGGTGGTGTCTGCATAATGCGAGGCGGGCGGAGCGCTGTCTCCAGCATTATCTCGCGTGGTCCCTTCAGCTCTGGGAGAGAATTGTATTTCTCATGCTCAGCAGAGAACATGGGAGCTCAGAGAGGCCCAGGGCCTGGGATGGAAGCCAGACCTCCTGGGGCCTCTACCTCCCACAGGGCAGCACCCTGGCCCTCAGACCATAGCCCTCTCCGACTCCCGCGCCCTCTGTCAGCCCCTGTCTCCTTGGTCTCCCCCTGCCTCCTTCGTGCAGCTCCTGGCCTCAGGCTCCAGCTTTATTCTCTCCCCTCCCTCCCTTAAAGGGTGACTTCATCCCCACCCTACTTCACTCATCACCCCCAGGGAGGGCGGACCGGTTCTTAAATCTGCACATCTCCCCCAAAGGCGTCTTAAGCCCTAGATCCCAGCCCAAGCCAACCGTCAGCGTCCTCCAAACTCCCAACTCCTCGTGGCTGCCAGAAGCACTCACAGTTAGCACCGTACTTCCATGGCCTTTTAACGTTTATAAAATGCTTTCACAGATACTGTATCATTTAATCCTCGTCACCTCCTGGAAGGGTAATTCCTCTGCCCAGGATGCCCAGGCTCGCTGGTGAGCCCCATCCCCCACGGGGAACCTGCTGGTGGAGAGCTCGCCCTCTCCCCCAGTCACTGGACCACAGGCTCCTTCTTCCCACAGCCCTTGGGACTGTCAGGAGGCCCTTCCCTCCTTTACTCTAACCCAGCGGTTCTCAACCTGTGGGTCGCGGCCCCTTTGGGGGTCGAACGACCCTTTCACAGGGGTCACCTAAGACCATCAGAAAACACATATATAATTACATATTGTTTTTGTGATTAATCACTATGCTTTAATTATGTTCAATTTGTAACAATGAAAATACATCCTGCATAGCAGATATTTACATTGCGATTCATAACAGGAGCAAAATTACAGTTGTGAAGTAGCAACGAAAATAATTTTATGGTTGGGGGTCACCACAACATGAGGAACTGTATTAAAGGGTCGCGGCATTAGGAAGGTTGAGAACCACTGCTCTAACTCCTGTCGCCTGCCCACCTGCCTCTTCCAAGCCCCACCCCCTGCCTGCACCTGCCTGAGACCTGGGGCAGGGTCTGGCGCAGACCCTCGGTAGCCCCAGCCCAGGGCTCAGGTGCTCCTGCTCTGATTGGCTACATTGAATGCAGGACCCCCATCAGCCCTGGGAGTCCCTCAGGAGGCCCTGATGGCTGTTCAGTCCTCTGTTCCCTGTGGCCTCAAGTGCATCCCACCCCCATCCCCGTGGGCGAGGGTTCCTCACCACGGAGCTGTAAGTGTGGCCGTCAGAGCCGCAGACGGAGGCCAGCTGGGCCATGTGGCAGGGCTTGCAGGCGGTATCTTTGTTTGCATGGAGTTTCAGGGCAGGCTGCTTGATCCTACAGGAGGAGAGGGGTGGGGAAGGCATGGGATAGAGGTGAAAATGAGAGAGGGCCAGGGAGAGAGAGGGCTCAGGAGACGGGTCCCAACAAGAAGCTGGTCCCGGCAATCCAGAGTAGACCCAGCCGTGCCCCTGCCCGCGCCACCCACCCCGTCACCTCCAGCCAGACCCTCCCGCTCACATGGCATAGACTCCCCTCCCCTTTGCTGGGGTTACTGAGTCAGCAGGGCCTTGGGGCAGCAATTCCAGGCCCTGCTGTAAGACGTAAAAGGGGGTCACACTTCGCTTAAGAGGTCAGACCGAATCAGAGGGTGCACACTGATGGGCCGCAGGCCATATCTGCCTTGCAGACTCAATTTATTTGGCCATCAGTTTGTGTTTTTAATTGAATTATATCCAAAATAGGAGAGTTCACATAAAAGGCTGCATCCCTGGCCTTTCACCACTGGGTATTCTGCAAAGTGTGACAGTCCTGGTCCAAAGTTCCCACATAGCCCTCATCAGTCACGCCCCTCCCACAGGGCCTGGGCTCGCTGGAGTGGCCCATCACTGGGCTCTCTTCACAGGTCACACTGCCTACCGGCCCCTGCGGGCAGTTAAAGCTAACCCCACGTCTCTGGTCTCTGATTCTATGATGAAGAAAAAGAGGGGAGGGAACTGGGACCTTCACTAGGCGTCTTGGCACCAGGAAGGGCCTTGTCCTTGGGCCACAGTTAAGGCCTCTAATGCCCCTCCCCCTGCTCGAGCCTCAGAAGTTACAACCTTGACCTTCTCATGAAGTCATTGCAGGTCAGAGCTGGAAGGAACCTCAGGTGATCCGGGCCAACCTATTTGTCTCACAGATGCGGACGCCCAGGCCCAGAGAAGGGCCAGGACTTTCCCAGGGTCCACAGGTCTGGTGACCGATCTCTCGGTGTGGTGGCCTTCAATCTGTCCACAAATTCTCTAACACTCCTCCCTTCAAAAGATGGAGCTGAATTCTCTACCTCTGGAGAGTGGCAGTACTTCTGACTCGCTCCTAACACATGGAAGTGGCAGAAGTAACGCGTGATTTCGGAGACTGGGTCATAAACGATGTGGCTTCCTCCTTGCTCACTCTCTCCCCCAGGTGGCTCACCTTAGGGCAGTGGTCGGCAAACCATGGCTCGAGAGCCACATGCAGCTCTTTGGCCCCTTGAGTGTGGTTCTTCCACAAAATACCACATGCGGGCGCGCACGTACAGTGCGATTGAAACTTCGTGGCCCATGCACAGAAGTCGGTTTTCGGCCTGGGCGAGTCTATTTTGAAGAAGCGGCGTTAGAAGAAGTGGGGGTACGTTTGCTGAGGTCGACCCCTCAGATTGAGGATGTTTTTAGCAAAGGCCAGCTTAGGAGTACCCTAATTAAGTTAATAACAATGTACCTACCTATATAGTTTAAGTTTAAAAAATTTGGCTCTCAAAAGAAATTTCAATCGTTGTACTGTTGATATTTGGCTCTGTTGACTAATAAGTTTGCTGACCACTGCCTTAGGGGAAGTCAGATGCCATGGTGTGAGGACATTCAAGAATCCCTACGGACAGGCCCACGTGACTAGGAACAAAGGCCTCTGGCCAACAGCTGTGTCGGGAGCTTGGGGGTGAATCCTCCAGCCCCAGTCCAGCCTTCGGATGATACAGCCCTGCCAGCATCTTGGCTGTAACCTCGTGAGAGACCCTGAGCCAGAACCATCTGACAGAACCAGATTCTGACCCTCATAAAATGTGAGCTAACACATATTTGTTATTTTAAGACACTACGTTTTGAGGTCCTTTGCTTCCCGGCACTAGGTAACTAATACACGGGAGAGGGTGAGTCAAGCCCTCACTCCTGAAGCAAACCCTCTCCAGGGCTCCGCCTCCCCAGACCGCTCACCTGTGCTCCAGCTTCTTGCGGCTGATGCACATGGCCCGCTGGAAACCCTGGGCGATGCACACCTTGTGGCGGCTGCACTTCACCTTCTGGCAGGGGTCCTTGGTGGTGTCCAGGGCTGCAGGCACACGGTCGGAACTCAGGTCAGCTGGGAGTCAGTGCCGGAGATCCCGGGGCCCCCCAGCCTCGCTTCTGAGCCTGCAAGTCCCTGCCTCCAGCAGCTCTTGATAACCAGAGCCCCTCAGCTCCTTGGCTGCCCAGGGTCAGGACTTGCCCTCTGGCCTCAAGGCTTCCTGGGTGTCAGTCACCTTCCCTGGCCTGGCAGGGGCATGTTACCTTCATCTCCTTGCTGACTGTCCTCCCAGCTCTTGATGTAATCATCCTAGGAAAGGACAGAGGGGGTGGAGAAGGGAAGGGCTAAGACTCACATCTCAGAGTGGAGGTTCAACTCCAGGGCCAGGGAGGACAGGGCTGGGACGCTGCTTGCACATGTAAATTTTTCACCATCTTGGTGGCTGCTCAGATGACCCCTGTCCACCCAGGCCCTGCCAGCGGCCTCCCCCAAACCTCTATTCCCCTAAACCCATGTCCAGAATCCCTCCCAGCTTTTCCCATAAGCTCCTTTTCCACCCCCATCCTCTCCCCATCTCTCCCCGCCTCCCCCTGGACAATCCCACACTGAATGCTACAGGGAAGTCGGGGTGAGGGTGCAAATATGCAACTGGGCCCAGGCAGTACTCACCTCCACCTCCTGGGGATCGGGAAGCAGCCGCAGGCCGTGGGAAACGAAGCAGGAGGAGAGAGGGAGAGACGGGATTTCAGTGAGGCGCACCCTCAGACCCGTGATCCCAGGGCTCCCCGCCTCATCACGGGGCTGTGGGGCACTGGACACTGGCCTTTCATTGCTATGGTCCTCTGACCTCTAGAGCCTCTCATTGGAGGCCAGCATCCCTATGTCTTCACCACAGACAGCTTAAGGCCTGGCCCACTTAGGGTCAGCCAGGAGCAGTCAGGGTGAGGCCCACGGCATTGAGGGGTGAGGCCCATCCCACTCCTCCTGACCCTGAGGCTGCTCCCAACGGCTCAGCCCTGTCTCCACCATCAGGACAAGGTCTGAGGGGCCCATAGCACCTGGGAAAAGTGACTCTCACACCTGTGCCCTGGGTGTCGCAGCCTAGCTCACTGGCAGGACACTCCCAACACGCCTGGTTCCCCTCCTGTCCCCAGGGTGGGGGATGGCATTACTGAGACCTGGCTAACAGGGTGCTTCCGGTGGAAGCTCTGCCAGGCAGGCAGGAGGCTGGCGGTGCCAAGGAGCCAGCTGCTGGCCTCCTCTGGATGGAGGTAGAGGGGCATGAGGAGCCACACACAACTGCCCACTCACCCAGGGTCCCGTCCCCGCAAGGGTCAGAGGTGTGCAGGGGTGAGGTGGGAAGGGGCTAAGATGCCTGTCAGGCCTGGGGGGGAGGGCACAGGGCTCCTGATCACCAGGCAGCCACATGGGGGCAGCCAGGGGCACAAAGGAGGGCAGGCACCAAGGCTGAAAGGCCGGACAGTGGCCAGGGCCGAGCAGGCGCTGGGTCAGCACCCGGTAGAGTGCACGCGGTCAGGTGTGTACTGTGCTTCTGCACACGGGGCCTGCATGCGTGCAGGGCCTCGTCTATGAGCGTGGCATATAAGCACACGTGTAAGCAACAGTAGGGAACAGGGACACTTCCAGGCAGCTCACCCAGTGCCAGATGGTTTTTATCTAGGAACAAAGTAACAAAGCCACTTCTCCCAGCAGCCTCCAGTTCCCACACTTGAGCACGAAGGCCCTCCCTCCCACTTGATCTTCCAGACTCTTCCACTGAGAGGGGGTGAGGCGGGGAGGGGAGGGGAGGGGAGGGGAGGGGAGGGGAGGGGAGGGGAGGGGAGAGAGGCAGGCAAGAAACCAGCAGACCGCGCCCTGGGAGGAGGCGGTGGCTTGCACCAGCTCTGCTCTTTCTGTCCTGCTTTCCCGTGCATCTCTGTTCACATCCCTCGGTGTCCCTCTCCTCTCTCTCTCCCCCTCACTCTGCCCACATCTGTCCCGACCACGTGTCCCACTGTCCGTGAGCCCAGGAGCAGCAGGAGCAAAGCCTCCGAAGGGGCTTCCGGAGAACCTGGCCGGGGCCTCCCCGGGCACTGGACCATCCAGCCCAGCGCCAGGCTCAGGCCCCACCCAGTTCCTCAGGGCACGGCCTGACCTCCTGAGCCCCAGGCAAGCTCCTAAGGAGACCGCAGGGCTAGGAGCTGAGGCCGTTTCCCGCATGTGCTGGGGCCCAGGGAGGCCAGCCCAGGAACTCCTCCAGACAGAGCATCCTCTCCGGTGCCCACTCCACCTGATGAAAGTGGAGGCTGAGAGTGGCCAAGGGCTGCGGCCAGGGTTACAAGGTCGGGGCACAAGTAGGGCCTGGCCTCCATCAAATTGTAGGGCCCGCTGCTCCATCATCCCCGGGAGGGGAGTGGCTGGGGACACTTCAAGGGCTGTGTGCCCAGACCCACCTGCACCTGAACTGGAATAGGGTGGGGGGAGGGGGGGGCTGTGTGCCCAGACCCACCTGCACCTGAACTGGAATGGGGGGGGGGGGCTGTGTGCCCAGACCCACCTGCACCTGAACTGGAATGGGCCGGGTGGCGTGTGTGTCAGCCAAGGGCCTCCATGCCGGCTCACTCACACTCTCACCCACCACACTGCCTAACCCCCAGCCATGCTGTGAGCCTTTGGAGCTCAGTACAAAGTGGGTCTCGAAGGTCAAGACCGAGAACTTTTTATTAGAAATCTAAGGGAAGTGGGTGGGGAAGGGGGAGCCTTGAGAAAGGAGATTTCACCATCCAGCTCCTTCGTTAGAGCCCTGGCGGGGAGCTATCTCCACTCCTCCCACTCCCCTCTGATCAGCCTGCAGGGATTGAGCCCCTGCTGTATACAGTGCTGTCCTCCGTTCCAGCCACACTCTGTGTCCACGTGGTGGGTGGAGGGAGGCCCGAGTGCTCCGGGGCCCAGGAGCCTCACGCCCAGGAGTAGGAGCAGCGGGCCGAGGGGTGAGGAGAGGGCCCGGAGTCGCACAGGATCCCACCTCCCTTGCAGCGCCTCTGGGCAAGCAGCTGGCCTGTGGGAGCTCGGCTCCGATCTCCTGGGACTCCAGGAATGAAAGGAGATGGCATCTGGGAGGTGCTTGGTTTCCACAAAACACTCAACAAATAAAAGCCATCGTAGCAGAAGAGGCCATGGACTTTGGGCAGAGGAAATGGTGGGGGGTCAGAAAACAGGTGGAGCAAGACCTGGAGGGAGGAGAGAGGCCACCACGGGGCAGCAGAGACCAGTGCGAAGTGAAGCGTCTCCCCAGGGGTGTCGGGGAAGGGTAGAGGCAGCGCCCCGGGACACACAGGCCCCCGAGGCCGGATGGGGCCGCCCGTCTATAAGCAGAAAAGAGGTGCTGGCTGGCAAGTGTGAACCGTGCCTCTCCGTGCGCAGCGTCTGTCATGGTGCCCAGGGGGCCGCTGGCAGTGGTGCGAAATGGCCTGACAAAGGGCTCCAGGCGGCAGGGTCTTCTCGGGAAGGCGGTGCGTTCCATCTGCTTTTGCTATGGACGGGCGGCTGGGTGGGGGGTCTCGTTCCCCTGAGAAAAGGGGTTCCACTCTAGAGCTGGGCCAGTCGGAAGGAGGATGGGTCCCAGGCTGAGATCCAAAGTTCTGGGCAAAGGACGAGCATGTCTGTCACCTGGCTCTCACCGGGTCAGCTCAGCCAGCCGTGACCCCTGCACACCATGCACTCAGCACGGCAGCTCAGGGAAACACACCTGGTGCGTTAAAAGCGGTTTAATAGGTTTACGTGTCTGTCTTCCTTTTCCCTCTCAATCCTGTGACGCAGGCAGGACCACTATAATCAAACCCATTAAAAAATGAGGAAGCTGAGGCTCACAGAGGCAGAGCAACAGATGAGAGCGTGAGCCGGGACTCCAGACTGGACCCGAGGGGACCTGCAGCCCCCTTGCAGGTAGGTGGGTCTCTTGTTGAGGGAGGAGCAGAGTCGGGACTGTGGGGGCAGGGAGGTGGAGAGGGCTTAGGACCAGAGCCTGCTCTAAACTTGGCTCATTGTGGGGCCTCAGCAAGTCATTCCCACTCTTGGGGCTGAGTCCTCCTCTGTGCCAGGGGTACCTCTCAGCTGGGGCTGCACGTGAGAACCCCCCACAGAGCTCCTTAAACCATCACTGCCCAAGCACCATCTGAGCCTGGGGCAGCCTCCTGGCTGCCGGGTCAGGAGGGCTCCACTGGGGCTGAGCAGGCAGCGGGCGAGCTCCCTGCACCAGCTCCAGGTCTGAGGGCCTCCAGCCCGCACCTTCTGTGGCATGCTCTCCTTGTCCTCTCTGGTCCTGTCTTGTCTTCATTCCCAGTGGAGCCGGAGGTGAAAGGAGCAGCTATCCTCTCCCCGGGAGGGAGCCTCACACCCAGCAGATGCTCTCTCTGCCTGAGGACACGCCTCCGCTCACAGAACGGAACCGGCTCCTGACTTCCAGGCCTTTTCCTCTGGCTGCACAGCATCCTGCCCTCCCCACTCCAATCTTGCGACATCAACATGGAGCCAAAGAAGCTGCCCTGCCCCTGTCCCCCTCCTGTCCATTCCCCTCCTTCTCTCTCTGGCTCGCCTCCCTGCTTCCCTGACAGCCGTGGCCGCAATCCTGGCAGCGTTCATTCCTCCCGGGGTCTCCGCGTCCTTCCCCCTCACACTGCTGCAGGCACAGGAATCTCTCTACAACAGTTCTGAGCACGTCTCTTCCCCCTTAAGAGCCCTTCACTGAGGACAGAGACCACATAAAGCTCCTCTGTCCATGCCCAGCACCAGCACAAGAATAACAGCTCACGTCTTTTCAGCAATTCCGCGAGGAGGCGCTGCACTAAGCGGTCTACATTCATCGCCTCATTTACTCTTCACAGCGACCTTAAGAGAAAATGACTACTGTCACCCCACTTCTCAGGTAACAAAATCAAGGCTTGGAGAGGTCCGGGCACTTATTCAGGATCACACATCAACTGCACAGCAGAAGAGTACTGGGGGCCCCGGGACTGTGATTCCAGAACCGGTACCCTCCCCTCCCCCCCCCGCCCCCACCAGGACTCCGTACTGCTCCATACAGTCCCAGGCCCGGGGCTGGACCCAGGAGGCCCCATCCCAGCCGGGGAGGTTTCTCCCGTTCCACCAGCTCTGCTTCAACCCCCAGGCTGGGGTCCTGCAGCAGAGAGGGGGGACCGGCAGTGGTGGGGGAAGACACTGGGCCCCCCTTCTCCAGGCACTTTCCAGAAACCCCTTGACATGCTCCTGGTTCAGCTAGTTTGGAGCTAACCCATCTCCTGCTTTGATCTCTGAGGCTCAGTGCAGTTGCCATGGAGACGGAGCCCACCGTGCCAAGCTGGGGGAGAGATGGTGGTGAGTGTGCAGGCCAAGCAGGGCCTTAGGGGCACATGCTGGGTGTTTCCTAGCGGTGTTTACTTCCTGTCATTTTAATTAGCACCCAAATCACCCGCTCACTTCACAGCTTGAATTAACCCAATCTCTCCCAGCCTCTCCATCTGGTGGGAGGAGGAGACTCCGCAGTAAGTGGAGCAAAGGAAGAGCAGTCCTCCCAAGGCCCCGACTTACTGGGCTAAAGCCCCTTGAACCCATCTCCGCCTGCCTCTGTGCTGCAGTGTGCTGGGGGCCTGGCCTCTGCCTGCCGGGGAGGCTGCAGGCTACAGAGCCCTGCCCTCCCCAGACCCACCTCCGTGGCTGTGAGATGATGCCCTTGCCTTTCCCCTGAGCTCGGGGACCCCGTGCAATCTGTCTGAGAGCGCACTTCGTCAACTGGGAAGTTCTGTGCTTTCGAAAGATCGCTGACGCCCAGTTCTTTGGCACGAACAGTGGGAGCTTGGGGGAGGGGGTGGACAAGATGCACTTTCGGGTCTCATGGTCACAAGGGGCCTCAATTGTCGACGTTTACATTTTTTATTGATTGCATTGGGGCGACATTGGTTAATAAAATTATGTAGGGTTCAGGTGTACGATCCTGTAATACACCACCTCTATACTGTGCTGTGTGTTCACCACCAGAGTCGAGTCTCCTTCCGTCACCGTTTACCCTCCCCCACACCGTTTACCCTCCCGCACACCCTTAAGTACAGACGCTGGCCTGTCTCTCAATGAGGATCCGAGGCCAGAGGCACACGGGTGAGACCCAGAGATGCTCGTCCTGAGACTTAACTAAACCACAACTCGTAACCCTGTGCTGGCATTTCTTCATTTTGTAACAGACGGAGAACCTCTCACACTGGAACAAGGCCAGGCCTCTCCCAACCTCTGGAGGGCCCAGTGCCTGGCATTATTCCGCCTCAGTCCCCGAGGAGGCCCCGGAGGGGGAGGCTTGTGCCCAGGCCTCCTCCTGCTCCTCCCTGCAAACAGCCAGGGAGCACAGAGTGAGGGACCCAGGAAGGAAGGAGGGGCCCAGTGGGGCTGCCTGGCTCCCTCTCAGCGGAGGACGACCCCCATCGCGAGCTGGCAGAAGGCATCTTGAGGAGGGCGGAACGGGCAGTCATTGCATATTTGTCCGTCACTCAGAGGGAGCGGCAGAGGCCGTGAGGCCTGGACAAACAGAAGGAGACAGGTATCTGGCAGTCGCCCTGCCTCCCATCTCCTCTCCCCTCGGAGGAATTTCCTCGGAGGCATAACTGTGCATGTCACTCCCTGCATGCCAGGAGCTCTACCAGCCTCCGGTATGCCCCACCAACGCCCTCCGCTGCCTCCCGGAGCTGCCCTCCCGCTAATCCAGGGGCATCTGGGGCATCCCCCGTCCTGCTGTGCCAGGCAGAGGCCAGGGCTGAGGACAGGGAGCTGCCACAGACCCCGTCTTCCTTCTGGCTCTCGGTGGGGCAGAGGGGAGATGGGTCCTCAGGTCCCTGCCCCTGTCTGGGTCTGTTTCTCCACCTATAGAATGTGGGGCTTCGTGCTTAGCGCTTCATGTTGCAGGCTCCACGGCTCTGCTCCCCCGGCTCTTCCAAAATGACACCTTTCGGGAGAGGGAAGGGAGTCTGAGCCAGTCCTCCCCTGTGCGAGGGCGCAGGGCAGGAGCCAGCGGGCGCCGGCGGCAGAGGTAGGACAGCAGCCAGCTGGCTCGGGCTTCCTGCTGAGCGCAGCCCTGACCTCTCCTCGGGCATCTGGGTGCCCTGCCTCCGGGGGCCTGCTCGCCCCAAGGGAGCACAGGGCCGACAGGTGGCTGGCTGCTCTGTGGGCGCCCTGAGGTTGGGGTGGAGGGCGCTGAGCCCCACTCCCCAGGAGAAGGGGGGGCTGGCTGCAGTCAGGCCCAGACCCACAGGCACAAAGGCTGAGGGACAGGGAGGCCTGGGACAACCTTCCTTCATGGTGTCACTCGCTCCCTTAGACCACAAGTGAATCTTTGGCGAGTCAGGGTGCTGGGTTCTAGTGTGACCGTCCCACCTTTTGGGGTCCAAAAAGAGGAAGAGATCTCTCTAAGTAACCAGCAAGGCTCAGCCCAGAGCCCCCGCTGCCCTGGGCCCTCTGCTGCCTGAAGAGGACAGGGAGGGGGTCAGATGAGGGTTAGCCAAGATCCTTTCTGGCTCTCACATTCCACAGCGCATACAATTACACTGAGCACCTACTGTGTACACAGACACGCGGTGCAGTGCTCTGAGGACGGGCTGCTGAGGTGCACCGAGCCGTCTATTCCCAGGCCCTGCCCTCAGGGGCTTACCCTGGGAGATACCAGACAAACACACATTAAAAATACCTGCAGGAGGACTCTGGAGACACAGGCCCACAGCGTGAGACCACAAGGCAGCACCAACATGTGCCAGAGCCGATGGCCAACGAATCCCGCAGGCCCCCGGGGAAGGAGCACAGCTCCACCTGAATGCGGCTGGCCCTCGGGGGTCCGGCTGTCCCATGGCAAGAACCGCAGCACCCTACAGCCCACCAGGTTAGACAGGGGTGTACCCAGGCCTTTGCCTGGAAACCTTCTCCTGTTTGCAATCCTAAGAAGACTCATGTTACGCTGCAATCAACATGTAAGAAGCGGCATGCCCGTCCCCAGCCTGCGGTTCCCCCCACGACGCCATCACGCCCCATTTCTTAGGTTTCTCCGTCTCTGGCTAAGACATCCCCTACCCTGATTTGTCACAGATATTTCCTCAAGAGCAAAAGGAAAATCCCGTCCCTAAACCTCAAGCCTTGCTGCCAGGATGGGGTGGGTGGGTGGTGGGGTATGTGTGCGGGTGAGGGGCTGTTCACGGGTTCTAGTGCCGTCTTCCTGGCATCGCGGAGTGAGGCAGGCTTGGTGGATTCTCTGTTTAGCCTGCTCATTAAACCAATGGGAAAATCAAGGGCCAAAAATGTGACGTGGCTCCCCCACGGCCACACAATTAGTCTGTCCTCTCACCAGGAAGACAAGCTGAGCGCTCTCCCGGGCCCGGGGGGGCTGGGGTAGGATAGAGCTCTTCCCCTCCTGCAGACAGAGCCCTGACCGCCCGGAGATGGAGACGCCGAGACCTAGACGGGTGGGTGGCGGCGGCTGGCTATCCTCTTAGAGCAGCTGTGAGATGAGAGGAGCACATGACAGCCTCTCCAGGCAGCGGGCTCTGCTCTCCCTCTTCCCAGGGCTCCGAGCCCTGCTGGGTGCTCAAGAGTCCCTCGCCATGCTGACACCGCTCTTGTGTGAGAGAGGATTCAAAGCCAGGGCGGAGGAAGAGGCTAGGGGAGAACCCCAATTATGGATCCCCATTCTGACCCAGTTTTGTGTTCTTCTCACATCCCACGCTGATCCACAAGCATCTGTGCAGTTAGTTCACCCCCACACGGCACTGGTGAAGGTGTGCGGGGCAGGCGGCACCTGTGTGGCTAAAACTTGCTACTGACCCGCCTGGTGAGCATAAGGACATGGGAATCCTGCGTGGCCAGCAGGCGACACTTCCCTGGGCCGGAGCCCAGGATCACGGCGAAGCCCTGGCGCCTGGGAGGGGCTTGGGTCTGCAGTGAATGGGTGAGTTGGTGAACACACGTCAACATCTTTTCATGGAGACCGAGGCATGGCCTGGGCCAGCCCGGAAATGCTGAGCCAGCTGGTGGTTGTTCCGTGGGGCTGCAGATTATTGCCCGAAATGGATGCCTTCGTGTTTATGCATCCATTTCCGTTTCCCTGCCTAAAACTGAAGCTCAGAGAGGTTATGGGATGTACCCGGCATCACGTGCCCAGACAGGGGCAGAGCCAGAACCTGAACCCAGGCCTCCAGACCCGCACTCCCGCCTCCCCTGGGTGTTCAGCTGCCGCTGGAGTTCACTAGCCCAGAGGCTGGGAGCAGGCGGGGGCCTCGGGCCCACTCCTTAGGCGGGGCTGCTCCTGCCCAGGGCTTCCTTGAGACTCACAGAGCACAAGCCAGGCTAGACTTTGTTCCTCAGGGTAGATTCTTCCTTCCCGTTCTCACTAACGGTTAAGCCTAGAATTCCCTGAAAAGCAAAGCTGAATTAGACAACTGGGTTCAAATGCCAGCTGTGCCACATGCTAGCTCTTTGACCCGTGGGTAATTACTTAACTTCTCTGTGCCTCCATTTCTTCAACCACAAAATGGGTGGGCCATCCAGTAATCATAGCTACCTCACAGACTGCCGAGGGCACAGAGGGGCTGCCCACCGAGTGCTTCCTGCAGGGAATGGCAGATGTGAACACTCAGTGGTTCAGAACATTAACTGGGTGCCTCCTGGGTGCCAAGCACAGTGCCAGACACTCATCAGTACCATTAACTTTTAATGGAAATAGAGTGCAGAGTAGGGAAGAGCCGGGAAGAAAAAGAACAGTCAGTGCTGCCTCCCCAGGCTCCTGAAGCTGCCGGAAGAATGCTGTGTAATGGGCCTGTCTCCTCTCAACTGTCCATCTCTATCTCTGAGGCCCTGGACGCTTTGTTCCAAAGACCTGCAGTACAGTCCCACCCTGTTCAGTGAATCCGGATGGTAGCACTGGAAGCGGGGCTCTGGGAAGCCCAGGCCTGCCCAGGGTCAGGCTCAGCTAGATCGCAGCGTCCCCTTCTCCTCGGACATGACATTCCCTCCTCCCGGGCATTGGCAGAGGTCTGCCCGGGGCCAGGATAGGAAAGCCCTGTGCCCACTGTCGGGGAGGGTTGCTCCACTGGTAAACCCCGTATCCATTACCACCTTAGTGCTCAGAGAAAAAGGCTAAGCTGGACTCCCCACCAGCTCAGACCAATTCCACGTGGGAACCACTCCCAAGCTCTCCTCCTTTCCTTCGTTCCCCTGACCCCTTAGACACAGTTCCCTCAATCTTCCCCCTCAGTTCAGTCCGTGCCATTCAATGAGACGTGACCCCCACCCATACTATGGACTCCCCCATCCTATTTCCTAAGACTATTCCGTTCTCTTGCTTGCCTCCCTTCCGCCAAGGCAACTGGGGACCCCGTGCTATTCTGTGATTGATTATGAACAAGGTTCTGGCTCAACTTGACAACACCTCAAAGGTTCGAAAGAAGAAAAGCCTCTCTCGCCTTTGAGGAGCCAAGGGATATATCTTCAGCCGCTGAAATGTATACAAAGCCTGATGCTCCTGTGCCCACCCAGAGGGCTGAAGGCGCTGGGGTGGGAAGAGGGACCTGTGCTATGGAGAAGGCAGGAGAGGAGTCTGTGGTGCTGGCAGAGCCCCCTGTGCACAGTCCGCGCACTGCACAATTCCAGGCGCCACGCACATTGGGGCACCCCTAAAGTTATGCAATGCAGTGACTCTGAGCTAGCAGCGTCCTGCCTTTCTGCAAAAGCTGCCAACAGATCCCCGGAGCTGGACCCTTCCACACAGCCTCCCCTGACCCTGTCCTCCTGCAGCCAGAGCTCCTCCTTACTGGGGTTTTAGAGGAAACCTGCCCTAAAAAGCCTCAGGCCACCCGTACCAATCCATGCCCTCCGGCTTTCCATGAATCCCACGGGGAAGGTCCTGCAGAATTCCAAATCTGGTGCCTTTCTGCTGATGAGCACGGGAGGAAGGGGGAAGCGGTTGGCATCAAGACAGGGAGACAGGTGGGCAGCCCTGTGCCAGGGGTCAAGCAGCCAATCATTTATCCTCACCCACAGAGTGGGCTATTGGAAGCAGGTGGAGGAAGGGAGTGGGGAGGCATCTTTTATTTTTAAACCTTTACTGTTCTGATTAAGCACTTCTTTTCCTTCTGACCTTCACCAGCACCGTTTTGGAAGATCAAACAGCCAGTCAGTCTGAGGGAGGCCTGGACCACTGACGCATGGATGCCGGATGGGATGGACCAGCCTGCGCTCCCCCCACCCCCACCACCCACCCCCTCCCTTGCGGCTGTGACCGGCCTGCTTCCCAGGCAGCGACAGGAGACTGCAGCTAATTTGTGCCTGGCCTGCAGGGGCCGAGGAAAAGGCCTGGCTGGAGCTCCACTGTGCCTTGGCTGGACCTGCCGTGGGTGGGGCAAACCCCCACTCTGGGGCCCAGGCCACGGTGACCGGCAGCAGGCGACTCCTGATGCATTTCAGCACGCCATGACATTGGAGAGAAACAGTCCCTTCTCTCTCGCAGTAACAAAAAGATCCTTATCTCTCAGCCTCTTCCCATCATTTGGCTGCAATTCATAGGAAGCCTGTGTGCTCCCAACACATTGGTAAAGAACTACTGGGTGCAGGCAGTTTAAGAGAAGATGAGGAAGGTCACGGGGTGGCTGGTGTCGCACTAGGGAGGTGTGATGAGGGCATTTGGGGAAAGAGGAGCAAGAACTGAGGTCGCAGAAAAGGTTTCCGAGAACTGGCATCGGAGAGCCCGAGGTCGCTGGGACCAGCAGCGCCTCCTCGGCGCACCCCGGCCCCTCCTCCCCTGCACACTCCCACCCCCGCCCCTCCCCTGGGCCCGCCACGCCCTCGGCGCCCCGCTCCTCTCACTTCCCCTCTGGGAACGCCGCCTCCGGTTTCCCCTCGGATCTACAGGTGCCTGTAAACAAAGTGCTGCAGCGACGCCGGCTCGTCCGCAGCCACCTCCCCACCCCAGCCCCGCAAAGTTCCTCCCAAGGTGAAGCCGGGCTCCGGCGGCGGTCGCCGAGGCCCCGTCCTCGCGCTGGGCTTTCCCCTCTGCTTTCCCAGCTCATGGGGCGATGGGAGTCTTTTCTCCGGATCGGAACCGCTCCCCAGCTCGGGGTCGGGCTCCCCCGTGCAAGGCTGGTCCAGGAAAGCAGATTTCATGTGCGCGCACTCGGCACCGGCTCTGGAGGCCCCCGGGGCGGCGTGGCCGCGGGTGTCTTCACTGCCGTCGCCCGCCCCCTCCCCCATCTCAGACACGCCTTTCACCGCCTCGCCTGAGGATCGCTAGGACCCTCCCGCCCCCAAACTCAAAGCCCCA
Organism: Myotis nattereri; assembly: GCF_964212035.1. Classification (NCBI taxonomy): domain Eukaryota; kingdom Metazoa; phylum Chordata; class Mammalia; order Chiroptera; family Vespertilionidae; genus Myotis; species Myotis nattereri. Next base: position 18,506,495 of record NC_138088.1, on the reverse strand, counting down.
ACCCTTTCCCCTCTGCGCCCCCTCCCCCAAAGCCCGAGAAGAGGACAGGGCACACGTGCCATCTTCCCCTCCAGCCCCACCCAGACCTGCCCGTTCCGCAGCGCCCGGTAAGCGGAGCCTGCAGCATCACCCGCTGGGTGCGGGCCTGGGGCGACTCACAAATAAATAAAAATAAATGAAAGGACGCGGGTCGCTGGGTCTCCGCCCCTCCCGCCCTGCAACCCACGACCACCACCACCCTGCATCCCGCATCCCTCTCAGCGCCCCGCAGGCGGCGGGGGAGACGGTCGGGCCAGGAGGACCCAGAAAGGGGCTCCGGGCTGTGCGGGCGGCGACTGGCCGAGCCCGGCGGGCGCCCCGTGTTTACTCGCGGAGCCGCGAGCCGGCGGGGCTGCGGGAGCCTCTGGCTGCGACTTGCAGCCGCCGATCCGCGCGCGGGGGTCTCGGCTCCCCAGCTCCCTCCGCAAACCCGCGCCCCGCGCCCGGCCCTCGCCCCCGCCGCCCGGCAGGCTTACGTCTCGGAAGCGGTTCCAGTCCTTGATCTTGCCGCTGTACTGCGAGATGGACGACAGCCATTGCTCGTCCTCCATGAAATTGCCGGGGGTCTCGCCCTCCTTGAGCCCTTTGGCGTCGCTTTCGGCCCAGGCGGCCGCCGCGAGGAGCAGCAGCGGCAGCGCCAGCCGCCCGCAGCCCGGGGCGCGCATCGTGGCCTGGGTCCGACGGGGTCTGACTTCTGCGGTGTTCAGTGCCCTTCCGCCCACCACACGGCTGGCGACGCAAACGCTGCCGCGCTCCTCCCGCCGGGCCTGATCCGGAGACGGACAGACGGACAGCGGGCCGCGGCTGAAATGTGACCTGGTTGGGAGATGCACTTGTCTGAAGAAGCCAGCGCTGGGCGCGGAGAGGAGGAGAGTCAGAGAGGCTGCGCCAACAGGGGCCGTGTCTGTAACTGTGGCATCAGCATCACGTTTGACATCATCATACCTGGTCCAAAAAAAAAAAAAAAAAAATGGAGGGGGTAGATTTCCAAGGGGAGCGCTGGATCAGAGCGCCCCAACACAGGCAGCCGCCGCAGAGCCCAGCCAGCCCCGCACTCGGAGCTGCAAACCCAGGATCCAAACAGGCGCCCCTGCTGCCTTCCCAAGGGGGGCGAGCAAGAGGGGCCCCTGGGGAATGTGGAAGTGCGAGAAGACAAAACTCTCCGGTGACAAAGCCGGCCGGGCCCAGGGGTCTAAACGGAAATTTGGCCACAGACACTTTCTCTTTCTTGCCTCCCACCCAGGGGGCTGAGCCACAGCCCTGACAGCTGGCTTCCTGCGCGTTCGGGCCCTACAGGAATGGGTGGCTTCCTGGAGACAAAAGCCGCATAACAACTGGCTGCCTCCTCCGAACTATTGCTCCCCAGCCCCACAAGCTCTTTTCAAGGCCAGACCCGAGCACTGAATGGCTGGCAAAGCAGAGGCAGATGTCCTCCTCCCCAAGCAGCTGTCTGAGGCTGTCACCCCTTTTGTTAGCTCTTCTTAGGGCAACCCCAAAAGGCAAATGTCCGACCATTCATCTGCCTCGAGGCTGCCAATCTGGAGGAAGCACATTTGCGCATGGTTTTGACTTCGAGTTGATTTTAATAAGCCACTGGGGAAGGGGAGCAAGGGAGGGGGCTAGTTTTGTTTGAAGTGTTTAGGTTCATGTTAAACTTGTGGCCCTTATCGTTGCCTGTAGAAATGTGTTGACATAGCAGCTGGGAAAGCTGGGCACAGTCCCAGTATCAGAGCATAAATGAGGTGAGGTTTATATTATAAATAAATTGAAGAGGAAACAGATAATCTAACAGGACAAAACACTGAAAATTTGGGACCCAAGCCCTGGATTGTGTTTTTATTAAAACACACACACACACACACACACACACACACACACACAACTTGGCTGGTATGATCTTTAAAAAAAAATCAAAGGCAATGAAAAACATGATCTTAATCAGTAGGAAAAAACACAGTTTATAAGGTTCACAGTCACTCTGAGTCTGAATTCATCGATGGCGTGGGCTGGGGTTCCCTTGGGAAAACTAAACAATAGCTCCCTTTCCGTGTTTTCTTTGTCCTCTGCAGTGGGACTTAGAGGTGATGCTGCGATGAGGACATGGCCACTGATGTCTTCTTATCCCAGTAAATAAAGCAGCTTTGCTGGTTTGTATAGCAGCAGTGTGAAGAGGAAGAACAGTTTATTGTCATGTAGACTGGGGGGTGGAATCTGGGTTCTGGACAAATTACCTAACCTATTTTCTGTTTATAAATTAATGATAATACCATCTATCTCAGAAGATTGCTGTGAAACTTGTGCAAAATTACACACTATGTCTGGGCACAGTGAGCATTTAAAAAATGTGTTCTTCCCTCAGGGTGGGAAGAGAAAGCAATGATGTCCCGTAGTTCTGAAGATGTGCTAAAAGTTGCCATCCTTTCCCACATCCAATCCTAGTCTTGTAGCAAAGCTCGTCACATCTCCCAGGCAATGAGGAGGTAGGTCCTAGAGATCACAGCGCTCCCATTCCAACACTATCTTATGAAGTCCCTGGTCGGCAATTACCAAAGTTTCCCAAAATGAGAGTGGAAAGGCATTGACAAGATGCCCATCAATAAGACAATAGCTGTTTCCAGACCTTTGAAGGTCAAAATGTTTCCCACATCCTGGGCAGCTCCTCCAATAGGACTTGCCTTCGGCAGCACCTGAAAGCTGGGTCAATATCAGCCCTGTGCTGAAAGCAAATCACCAGCAGTCAAAGACGGTTAGTTAAACCAACAGCCAAGCCATTTCTGTTGTCGATTTCCAGAGGTAAAAGGGTTGTAGAAAATGGGCAATAATTATCCTCTATAATAAAAGCCTAATATGCTAAGTGTCCAGTTGACCAGTCGGCCGTTCAACCAATCAAAGTGTAATATGCTAATGATATGCTAAGGCTGCTTACCGCTTGCTATGATGTGCACTGACCACCAGGGGGCAGACACTCCAACCAGTAGGTTAGCTTCCTGCTGGGGTCCTGCAGATGGGGACTGAGGGAGAGGGGCTGGACACACCCTAGAGCCCTCCCCCCGTTGGCCAACCTCCTGTGTCTCTCCCCCACCCCACTGTGCACATGTGGGGTCCCTTGGCCTGGCCTGTGCCCTCTCGCAATCCAGGACCCCTCAGGGGATGTCAGAGAGCTGGTTTCGGCCCAATCCCACAGGGGGAGTGCCGCTCAGACAGAAGCCCGGCTCATGGCTAGTGAGAGGGGACTTCCCCCCCCATCCCCACCCCCCCCAGTGTATGAGTTTCATGCACCGGGCCTCTAATAGCTTATAATGAAGAAACAGTTTTCCTAATTTCTGAGACAACTACTAGCAGGTCAGCCTTTCAAACCAATGGGCCCAAAAGCTGCTGGGTGTGTTTGTCAAAGGGTGCATATGTTTTATGCATTGCTCTGTTTGTATTTCATATTGAGTAAAACTGTTAGGTTTAGGTGGCTCAGGAGGCGGCGCAAGAAATAGAGTCCAGTGAATCAGAAAAGAAAGGAAAGGAAAAGGTTTATTCTGCGTCCCCGGGAGACCCACGTACCCCAAGGACAGGGCACGTGGATTCACGCCAACAGGGAGGGGGGCGCTTTTTTTATACTGCGGTTGGGTGAGGGGCGGGGACATGAGCTGAGGAATTCTCTGCTGCAGGGAATGGGGGGGGGGGGGGGGAGGTATGTGGATTAAGGGAGAAGAAGCCTGTATCTGTGTCTGGCACCTTGATCTGTGAGAAATTCCAGGGGAAGTCCATTATCTTGTCATGTCTGCATGTATCCGATCCTGGGCTCTCTCCGACCTAACAAAAACAAAATGGAGAAACCTTACACTCCAAATAAAAAAACTTAAATTAACCACATCTTCAAAACCATTTAATCCCATTCCTAGATGACCTCACAAGCATAAGAGACAAATGCACAATCTGTCCCATCCAGAATTGTTTCAATAGCCAAACCCAGACACCAGCTCACTGACCATCACCATGTTAACATGTACACAATGGACTGCTGTGCAGCCATTACAGATAAATGATACGGACGTGTATCTAATGACAGTGATGTGACCCACCGCCTACCTGGGGGTGAGGAAAGCTCATTACAGATCACGTGCAATATCATCCCCCGAAGGCAAGGACCGTGCCGCGCAGCAGTTCTCAGCCTGTATGGCCTCCGGGGTCCTGTGCACTCAGAGCTCATGAGGCCCCCAAAGAACTCTTGTTTCTGTGAGATACAGATGTGGCTCTAATTGGCTGCACTTTAAAATAAAATTAAGCCTTCCTCTGTGAACCTAAAACTGCTCTAAAAGTATTAAATCTGTTTTTTCAAACAAAAAAAATTTTTAAAATTTATTTAAAAATAATAAGGAACACATTGCATATTAACAAGACAATATATTTGATGAAAAACGGTATCTTCCCCTAAAAAAATCAGTGAGAAGAGTGTCATTGTCTTACATTTTTGCAAATCTCTTCCATGCCCTGCTCGAAAAACGACAGGTAGGTTGGCTTCTGCATTATAGCAGGTGTATCAGGGCCGGGGCCGACACAAAATGCCAGACAGGGCGGCTTACCCAGCAGGTTTATTTTGTCAGTACGAGGGCTACAAGCCCGATTCAGGGGTGGGTAGGGCTGGTGTTACGGAGGCGCCTCCTTCTGGTCTGCGACGGCCTTCTGGGCACAGACCTGAGGTTCGGGTGTCCAAAGGGCCTCTTCTTCAAAGGACGCCATCAGGCGGGTGGGCCACCCTGCAGCTCGGCCCCCTTTCACCGCTCACCTCTGTGCAGTCTTCTCTCCCACGGGCACGTGAGGCCGAGCGGTGCGGCTCGGCATGCGACTTCTCCAACGCATGGTAAGTGGAGAGCAAACCGCGCATTTATGCCCGCGCCTCCCTGGAGACACGCACCCCGCAACCCCCGTGACGCCGCGGGGCGCAGCCTCGGGACCACGCACACCCCCGGGAGGACGGGAACGGTAAACCACGCCTTTCTAGTTTGTGAAAACAGGGCGGACCTCACCCCACCCCCACAGCAGGGTCTGGGGCGCCCAGGAACCCACAGACCACACTGCAAGCGCCGCCGGCACAGCTGTATGACCTCTGGCACAGCTGTACGACCTCTGGCACAGCTGTACGACCTCTGGCACAGCTGTATGACCTCTGGCACAGCTGTATGACCTCTGGCGAGTTCCTGACCTCCGTGAGCCGCGGTTTGTGAATGAGGATGGCACTGCCGACGGAAGCGGCCACTGTGAGGACCGAGTGAGTTAATCACAAATGACAAGTGAGAGCGTCGCGCTCATATCCTGAAAAATGGCTTAACAATATGATATGTGCTTAAATGTACGGGGAGGAGTAACCTCTGAATGATGAAATTTATTTATTAACAAATATTTAAACTATAACATACACTTTAAAAAGTAGAAAGTAGGTATAGCTTGATGATTTTTCACAAAGTTAACTTATTTTATATTTGTTTAAAAGAACATTTGATTAAAGACAACAGAAAAAGCTACCAACAGCCCTTCTCTACCATCCGCATCCCAAGGCATTGTGAGAAAAACAGTCTTTTCTGCCAAAGAAGGGCGTTCAGGCGGCCGCCATTTTGGCCGTGACTTAGAGCCCCCCCTGGGGGCCGCCATTTTGAAACAGCAAAGGTCAGCCCCTCCCTTTTTCCTTTAAATTAGCCAATCACGCAAGACTGCGAGCCTAAGCTCTGACCAATCAGGAGTGAGGGATGGATGACCTGCCTCAACATAAAACCATGAGCGGACAGCTCTGTGCCTGCACGCCCTCCTGCAGGAGTGAAGACACAGCCTGCTGTCTGGCTCCGAGGGTGCACTGGATCCGGGTTTGGGGCTCGCCTTATTTCTAACAGCATCACGGTCACTATGAGAGGGGTTCCTCAACTCAGGGTGCCTCAGCGCATCAGGTGCCCTTTCGCTCCAGGAAAGAGCAAACCTGAACAAGCTTTGTGTCGGCATGAAGCTGGATTCTCATCGATGTCCAACTCTGGAGCTCACCCAGAAATAAATGTCTCTACCATGGATATGGACTTCATCAGAGTAACTCATTATGCCCCCTTTAAAAAAATCAGAATTATTCTTCATAACAGAGTTCATAACAACACAGCTATCTATAATAATAAAAGCATAATATGCTAATTAGACTGGACCACCTTCCGGATGAAGCTGGGGCTGAGGAACGCCCGGGTGCCGGGTGCCAGAGGGAAGCCGGTGCCAGCAGCTGGGGGAAAGAAGGCCTTACTCTTGCATGTATTTCGTTATGTAATAATTGGAGTGAGAAATTCATTTTCCCTCTTCCTTTTCCAGGAATTGGGTGAAGTCAGTGTCTCAGAAACCGGCTGCAGCCCTGGCTGGTGTGGCTCATGTTGCTGGTTCGATTCCTGGTCAAGGAACGTGCCCAGGTTGTGGGCTCAATCCCTGGCAGCTGATCAGTGTTCTCTCACATGGATGTTTGTCTCTCTCCCTCTCTCTTCCTCTCTCTCTAAAAATCAATAAAAACCTATCTTTTAAAAATGGAGGGGAAAAGGGGACATCGGTACTACTTTCAACAATAAAGATGTATTTTTGAAATGTATTAAAAACGTTAAGTTATAAATCTCTGACATCCAAAAGAAGACATCTTTACCTCCTGCAAGGTTGCCCAGTGGCAGCTGTCAGAAAGAAACCAGTTAAGAGAGAAGTAGCACCCAGAGGAGATGAGGGCCCTGAACCCCACAGTCAACTTCCCCATTCAATACTATTCCTGGGAGTACTCATTCCCACTTGCCATCTAACACCCTGGGGCAAGCAAGGTAAAAATCTCAAAAAACGAGTATTACTAGTACAAAATTCCTGGGGGGAAATCATCCTACAGGCACCAGTATGTAAGTTCTGGATTAATGACACAGCTTTGCCAGTGAATAAGTGATGGCAACACTGTATCCCAAACATACATTAAGGGGGTCAAACTACAAAATTATATGAAAATATCAAAAAGCGCAGTTACTTTGGAAGTTCATTTATTCAGAAATGACCTGTGCAGTCACAGTGATAAACAAATCTGTTATACGGAACTACCACCATGTAGTGGCCTGACACACAGGGCCCAGAACCAAACTTCGGAAACAGAAAGTAAGAAGCAAGGGAAGAACGAGGAATGAAGCAGAGAGGACATGTTAGGAGGAAGAATGTGAGGAGGAGGGGGAGGGGGAGGAAGAGATGGAAGGTGAGAGCCAGGCTGGAGCTCCCTGGCACCAGAGCAGTGGCAGGACTGACGGTGGGGCAGGGCTGTGCTGAGCTCCCTCCCTCTGCTGGTCTGCAGGCAAGGACTGCCGGGACCTTCTGCAGCTGACATTTCCCAGGAAACTGCACAGTCCTGCTGATAGCATCACTGTTCCTCTTGCTGCTGCCCTGAGAAAAACATAAAAGGGCTACAATGCTGCAACTGCGGCAGCGGCAGCGGCATGGGAAGGCGAGAGGCAAGGTAGGGGGAAGGGACAGGAATCTAACAAATATAAAAAGGTACCAACTTCAGAAGAAAAAGGAGAGATCAAAGTAAAAGGTGAAAGTTGTAACAGTTATTTTGCTAAAGATAAAATTCTTAGTAGTAAGGAATTGAAAGCAGGGTCTCAAAGACATACTTATACACTCATGTTCACAGAGTACTATTCACAAATGCCAAGAGGTCAAGGAACCCAAGTGTCCATTGATGGATAAATGGATAAACAAAATGTGGTAAGTATATACAATGGAATATTATTTGGCCTTAAAAAGAAAGGAAATCCTGTCACATGCTACAACATGGATGAACCAACAGGGGATAAGCCAGTCACAAAAAGACAAAGACTATATGACTCCACTTCTATGAGGTATCTACTGCAGTCAAATTCATAGAAACAGGAAGTAAAGGGGTGGTTGAAGGGTCTGGGGAGAGAGAAATTGAGTTCTTTAACATACAGAGTTTCAGATTTGCAAGATGAGAAAGTTCTGGAGATGTTTCACAACAACATGAATATACTTAATACTACCGAAATGTACACTTAAAAAAGGTTAAGATGGTAAGTTTTATGTTACGTGTTTTCTACCACAATAAAAGAGAAATTCTGGGTAGTGATTAAAATTAGGGTACAGCCCTGGCTGGTGTGGCTCAGTTGGTTGGAGAGTCGTTTGGTGTACCAGGATGTCTAAGGATTAATTCCCATCAGGGCACATACCTAGATTGCAGGTTTGATCCTCAGTCGAGGTGCATATGGGAGGCAACCAATTGATGTGTGTGTGTTTTATCCTCTCTTCCTTCCTCCCTCTCTAAAATCAATTAAAATTTTTAAAAAATTTAATTTAAAATATTAGGGTACAAGTGAGCACTCCTAACGAATCTAGTTTTGCAAAACATCCTGTGAGTCCTGCATCCAAAGTGGTCCTCCTGCTTGGTCCTAGGATACTGGAACAGCCATAACCGTTGTGGCTCCCTCTTTCCATACCTAGTCTGCCAGGCATCTTCCTTGTTCTCTCTCTAGCCCTGCTAAGGGCCACGCAGCTTAACACAGTGTTAAAGAGCCCAGGCTGGCTGGGTTCAGATCCTGACACTATGCACTGCCTGGTTATGTGACCTTCAGTTAGGTACCTGACCTCAATTTCCTCATATGTAAAACAGGGACTGTATTAGTACCTCCCTCATAGTGTTGTCAGTGATAAAAATATTAATATTATTACTAAGTGTAATAATTTAATAATAATATTAAGGATAATAATATGTATACACTTAGCACAATACCTGGCCCATAGTAGGTGTTCAGTAAATGCTTGTTTTTATTACACACACAGAAATTTAGGGTACAAGGGAAAGGGAGAAAAAAATCAACCTTCTAAAAATTACAGGTATTTTATCTAGATGGAAAGATTAATGAAACCACATGTCTTTAATTCTCTTTTAAAGTATTAATACAGACAACTTTAATGGCTGGGGCAAAATCAGTATATAAGAAGTAATGCAAATCTGAGCTCCAATGGGCTTCAGAGGTTCATTTCCACGGAAGAGCTTTGGAAAGAAAAGAAGACCCTGCAAAAAGCCAAGGGTTACATGCACAGTTCTCCAGGTGCCCACAATCATCTTGGCTAACAGTCTGATGACTGTGGACCACCATCAGAGATACTACAGAGCCCATGGGGAACCACCCAGGGAAGTCACCATCTGAAAGTTCACATCCCTCCTTGGCAATTAAAATGAAGACACTTTCCCTCAGCACCTTGTGAAGATGTTCAATTTCTAGGGTTTCTCAAGATTCACCTCAGGAGAAGTCAATTTGTCCACAGGAAGCGTAGTTTCCGAAGCTGTCTACTGAGAACCGCTGGGAGATGTGGATTGAATTAAGCTTTAAGGTACCAAAGTAGTAGTTCTCAAACAGCTGAAAAGGAAGAATAAAAACCCAGAATGAGTAACTAAAGACAATTACAGATGGAAATATTAAGCATTAGCTTCTCTTATTAAAACACCAGAACAATCTCAATAAACTCCTCATGCTTTGTCTTTTCCGTATTTATTGTCAAAAATGATCCTGGAGAAGGGGAATGGGAGTGGGAGTGGGAGTGAGAAAAGAACAGCAGCTCTTCTCTCTCATTAATCTTAAAGCCTCCTCCAACAAATGCACTAGAGAAAGAGGTCTGAAATGTTAGTTCCAAGATATCTATTGAGCAGATATGAATAAGAACTTGTAACAAAATACCCTAATCCACAGGGCCTAACAAAGCAGCTACTATGACTTCCAGTTATGTGGGATCCTAGTTTTGTTACAGACAGGATAAATTTGGATATAATACATTCCTCTATCTAGTCAATAGCATTTAGTGGAAGCATTGACTAAAATAAATAGAAGATTCCCGACCCATGAAAGATTTTAATGACCCAGTGAAGAATACAGAACACTTAAATACACAACACAGCCAGACCACCACTTCTATCAGATGATGTAGCAAGTATAAATTATTATATTTATCAAAAACCTTTAATCAGATGTGGATTCAAGCCAGCATTCTAAAGTAGACATTCTTTATTACAATTCTTCACTTTTAAAAACTGTCAAGTGTGACCTGTATGACTTTATTAATCAATGTCACCCCAATAAATTCAATTAAAGAAAATAACAACTTTCAGAGATTCCAAAATGGCAGCAGAGTAAGTGGATGCTACACTGACACACTCCCAGGACCAAACTGGAATTACAACTAAAGTACAGAAAAACCATCCTGAATAATCAAATGAAGACTAGCTGGAGAGAACCCTGATAACCAAGGACAGAAAGTGGAGACTGCATAGAGACTGGTAGGAAGTGCGGAGGCACAAAAGGGCTAGCTGGGCTCCCACAGACAGCAGCTGAGGTTTCAGAGGGAAATCTCAGCAGTTGGGGAGGGGGGTCCCTACTGAGAACTCTGGAGTCTAAAGCCCAAGCCAGGCTCTCCAATCCAGAGCACCAGAACTGATAAAGATACTCACATAACATCTGGCTGAGAAAAAAAGCATAGTTGCTGTCTGCTGGGGAAGATAATTGAAAATGCAGGCAACTTCTTAAAAGGCCACTGCAAAAAATTTCACATGCAGCTGTTCACCATGGGGTCCAGCAGAGGGAGGGCAGAGTGGAATGAAGTCTTGTGAGCAGAAGCCAGGGTTGGGGGCTCTGGGGTTAGACCTAGGAAGGCAGACACCTTGGTTTCCACCCTATTGGAAAACCCCATGCCCCAACCTGTGGAGTTTCTGAAGCCCATTAAGAGACTAAGAATAACAATCAGCCTGCAGGCATAAGCAATTGCCCCACCCTGTTGGAAAAACTCTCACCCCACCCTGTGGTCCATAGCCTGATGCTAATCAAGACTGAATACAATCAGACTGCAGGCAGAGGTGGGTCTCTGGAGGTTTTCCGTCTTTGCCTGATCTAATTGAGGGTCCAGGGCTAGAAAATGCAGAACTTGGTGCACATCTTGGTCCTTTCCAAAGGCACCTAGCTCTAACAGAGGGAGCCACAAGCTGTGGATTGCTGATAGCTCCAAACAGGGCACTCAGGACCAGTTAAAAACAGTGGCTGACACTGTCCTGCATTAGAGATTGGGAGGCATAGCCGACCTACCTAATACATAGTCACAAACCCAAACAGGCAGCCAAAATGGGGAGACAAAAAAATAAGCCCCAAACAAAAGAATAAGAGAATGCTTCAAAAGAAGAGCTAAATGAAATGGAGATAAGAAACTTATCAGACATAGAGATCAGAATAATGATACTCAACACAGCCAGACCACCACTTATATCAGGTGATATAGCATGAGAAAAGATACAACAATGAATGACATAGCATTAATAAAGAACACAGTGGAAAGAATCATAGCAGATTAGGGGAAGCCAAGAATCAGATCAGTGAATTAGACAACAGGATAGAAAAAATCACTCAATCAGAGAACCAAAAAGAAAAAGAAAAATTAAAAAACAGGAGGACAGTTTAAGGGAACTATGGGATAACATGAAACTTAACACTATTTGTAAAATAGCAGGGCCAGAAGGGGAAGAAAGTGATTAAGGGATAGAGAACATGTTTTAAGAAATAATGGCAGACCTGGTGAAGGAAAAAGTCACACAAGTTCAGAAGACACACAGAGTCTCAAGCAAAAAGAACCCGAACAGGCCCAAAACAGACACATCATAATTAAAATGCCAAAAATTAAAGACAGAGAGAGAATCTTAAAGGCAGCAAGGGGAAAGCAAACTGTTACCTACAAATAAGCTCCCATAAGGCTGTCAACTGATTTTCCATCAGAAACTCTACAGGCCAAAAAGGACTGGCATGAAGTATTCAAGGTAATGAAAAGTAAGGATCTGAAACCAAGATTACTATACCCAGCAAGGCTATCACTCAAAATCGATGGTGAAATAAAGAAGAGCTAGCCGAAACCGGTTTGGCTCAGTGGATAGAGCGTCGGCCTGCGGATTGAAAGGTCCCAGGTTCGATTCCGGTCAAGGGCATGTACCTGGGTTGCGGGCACATCCCCGGTAGGAGATGTGCAGGAGGCAGCTGATCGGTGTATCTCTCACATCGATGTTTCTAACTCTCTATCTCTCTCCCTTCCTCTCTGTAAAAAAATCAATAAAATATATTTAAAAAAAAAAAAAAAAAAAAAAAAAGAAGAGCTAGACCAAAAAAGGCTACCAAACCAGCACTGCAAGAAATGCTAAAGGGTCTGCTGTAATGAGAAGATAGATAGATAGATAGATAGAGAGAGAGAGAGAGAGAGAAACATAGGCATAAAGAATTAAAATGGCAATAAATAAGTACCTATCCTATATAATAAAGATGTAATATGCAAATGGTCATTACACCGTGAAGCATAACAACTGGATCACAGATCAGCAGGAGGGGGGGACAGCGAGCTACAAGTGGGTGGTAGAGAACTACAGGAGGGGGCAGGGCAGCAAGCTATGAGGGGCGAGGAACGGGGGGGGGCGGAGGGAGCTACAGGAGGGCAGGGCAGTGGGCAGAGAGCTACTGGAGGGCGGCAGCGAGCTACTGGCGCATGATTCGTGCGCAGGGCTACTAGTCAATAATAACCTTAAATGTGAATGGTTTAAATGCTCCAAACAAGACATAGGGTAGCTAAACGAATACACAAATGTGACCAAAATATATGCTGTCTACAAGAGACCCACTTCAGAATAAAAGACTCACATAGGATGAGAGTGATGGGATGGAAAAAAAATTTCCATGCAAATAGAAAAGAAGCTGTGGTGGCATAACTTGTATCTTACAAAATAGACTTCAAAATGAAGGCCATCACAAGAGACAATAAATGTTACTACATAATACTAAAGGGATTGATCCAACAAGAGGATATAACCCTGGTAAACATATATGCACCTAAAAATATAAAACAACTTCTGAAGGACTTTAAGGGAGATATCAACAACAATACAATCATAGTAGAGGACTTTAACACCCCACTGACTTCACTGGATAGATCTTACAGACAAAAAATTAACAAGGAAACAATGCCTCTAAATGACACACTGGATCAGATGGATTTAATTGACATTTATAGAACATTTCACCCTGAAGCTGCAGAATATACAATATTCTCCAGTGCACATGGGTCATTCTCAAAAACAGACTACAGGTTTGGACACAAAACAAGCCTCTACAAATTCAAGAAGACTAAAATCATATCAAGCATCTTTTCAGATCATGTATAAAATTAGAAATCAACTACATTCAAATACATGGGGACGAAATAGCATGTTATTAAACACTTAATGGGTTACCAATGATATCAAGAATGAAATAAACTTTCTGGAAACAAATGAAAATGAACACACAACAACCCCAAATTTCTGGGACACAGCAAAAGCATTCAGTACTGAGAGGAAATTTCATAGCATTACAGGCCTAGGAAGGAAGGAAGGAAGGAAGGAAGGAAGGAAGGAAGGAAGGAAGGAAGGGAGGGAGGGAGGGAGGGAGGGAGGGAGGGAGGGAGGGAGGGAGGAAGATTAATAAGAAACTATTTAACCCTACAACTTAAAGAATTAGAAAGAGAACAACAAGAAAAGCCCAGAGTAAGTAGAAGGAAAGAAATAATAAAGATTAGAGCAGAAATAAATGACATAGAGACTAATAAAACAATACAAAAGATCAATGAAACAAAGAGCTGATTCTTTGAAAAGATAAACAAGATTGATCAACAGTTAGCCAGACTCATCAAGAAACAAAGAGAGGGGACCCAATTAAAATCAGAAACATAAGCGGTGAAGTAACAACTGACATCACAGAAATACAAAGGACTGTAAGAAAATACTATGAGTATCTATACACCAATATGCTGGACAATGTGGATGAAATGGACAAATTCCTAGAAAAATACAATCTTCCAAAACTCAATCAGGAAGAATCAGAAAAACTGAATAGGCCAATAACAATTAATGAAATTAAAGCAGTAATTAAAAAAACTCCCTGCAAACAAAAGCCCTGGTCCGGATGATTTCACAGGGGAATTTTACCAAATATTCAAAGAAGAACTAACACCTATCTTCTCAAACTATTCAAAAAAATTAAAGAGGAAGGAACACTTCCAAGCTCTTTTTATAGGGTCAGCATTATCCTAATTCCAAAACCAGATAAAGACACTACAAAGAAAGAGAATTACAGACCAATATCCCTGATGAACATAGATGCTAAAATCCTCAATAAAATATTAGCAAATCGGATCCAGCAATATATTAAAAAGATCAGCTGAAGCCGGTTTGGCTCAGTGGATGGAGCATCGGCCTGCGGACTGAAGGGTTCCAGGTTCGATTCCGGTCAAAGGCATGTACCTTGGTTGCGGGCATATCCCCAGTGGGAGATGTGCAGGAGGCAGGTGATCGATGTTTCTCTCTCATCGATGTTTCTAACTATCTCTCTCCCTTCATCTCTGTAGAAAATCAATAAAATATATTAAAAAAAAAAAAAAGATCATACACCATGACCAAGTGAGATTTATTCCAGGGATGCAAGGCTGATACAATATTCACAAATCAGTAAACATGATACATCACATAAACAAATTGAAAGACAAAAATCACATGATCATATCAATAGATGCAGAAAAAGCATTCAACATAATCCAATACCAATTTTTGATAAAAACTCTCAGCAAAGTGGGAATAGAGGGACACACCTCAACATAATAAAGGCCATACGTGACAAACCTGCAGCCAACATCATATTCAATGGGCAAAAACTAAAACCATTTCCTTTAAGAACAGGAACAAGACAGGGATATCTGCTTTCATGACTCTTATTCAACACTAGAGGCCCCATGCACGAAATTCGTGCAAGAGTACACCTTCGCAGCTGTGGCTGCGTGGATCCCTCCCTTGCAGCCACAGTGGCTGCAACCCTGGCTTCGTCCCAGAAGGACGTCCAGTCTAATTAGCATATTATGCTTTTATTATTATAGATAGTACTGGAAGTTTTAGCCACAGCGATCAGACAAGAAGAAAACATTAAAGGCATCCAAATTGGAAAGGAGGGAGTAAAACTCTCATTATTTGTAGATGACATTGTACATAGAAAACCCTAAAGACTTCATCAAAAAGCTACAAGATTTAATAAAGAAATTCTACAATGTGGCAGGATACAAAATTAATACCCAGAAATCTATGGCATTTTTATGCACCAATAATGAATTCTCAGACAGAAAAACTAAATAATCCCATTTACCATAACAACAAAAAAATTAATATATCTAGGAGTAAACTTAACCAAGGAGGTAAAAGACCTATACTCGGAAAACTACAAGACATTGAAAAAAGAGATAGAGGAAGATATAAACACATGGAAGAATACACCATATTCATGGATTGGTAGAATTAACATCATTAAAATGTCCATACGACCCAAAGCAATCTACAGATTCAATGCAAGTCCTATTAAATTACCAATGGTATATTTCACAGATCTAGAACAAATACTCCAAAAATTTATATGCAACCAATAAAGACCCCAAATAGCCTGAAAAAGAAGAACAGAGTTGGAAGGATCATAATACCAGATATCAAGTTATACTACAAAGCCACTGTAATCTTGAGAAAGAATACAAAGCAATCTTGAAAAAGAACAAAGATGGAGGGATCACAATACCAGATATCAAGTTATACTACAATGCCACTGTAATCAAGACAGCCTGGTAGTGGCACAAGAACAGACATATAGATCAAAGGAACAGAACAGAGACCCCAAAAATCAACCCAAGCCATTACACTCAATTAATATTTGACAAAGGAGGCAAGAGCATACAATGGAGTCAAGACAGTCTCTTCAATAAATGGTGTTGGGAAAAGTGGACAGATACATGCAAAAAAAGAAAGAAAGAAACGAGACCACCAACTTACACCATACACAAGAATAAACTCAAAATGGGTAAAAGACTTACATTGATGGAAAACCATAAAAATCCTAGAAAAAACCATAGGCAGCAAAATCTCAGACATCTTTGTAGCAATATGTTTGCGGATACATCTCCTAGGACAAAGGAAACTAAGGAGAAAATAAACAAATGGGACTACATCAAAATAAAAAGCTTCTGCACAGCAAAAGAAACCATCAACAAAATGAAAAGAGAGCCCACTGTATGGCAGAATATATTTGGCAATGATACATCTGATAAAGGGTTAACATCCAAAATATATAGGGAACTCACACAACTTAATAAAAGGAAGATAAATAGCCCAATTAAAAAATGGGAAAGGACTTAAATCGACAACTTATCCAAAGTAAACATACAGATGGCCAAGAAACATGAAAAAATACTCAACATCACTGATCATCAAAGAGATGCAAATTAAAACCTCAATAAGGTATCACCTCACACCTGTCAGAATGGCTATCATCAACAAATTAACAAATGACAAGTGCTGGTGAAGATGTGGAGAAGAGGGAACCCTAGTACACTGCTGGTGGGAATGCAGATTGGTGCAGCCACTGTGGAAAACAGTATGGAGTTTCCTCAAAAAATCAAATATGGAACTGCCATTTGACCCAGTGATTCCACTTCTAGGAATATATCCTAAGAAACCCAAAACACCAATCAGAAGGAATATATGAACCCCTATGTTCATAGCAGCGCAATTCTAAGATCTAAAAACAGCTCAAGTGCCCGTCAGTAGACAAGTGGATAAAAAAGCTGTGGTATATTTACACCATGGAATACTAAGCAGCAGTAAAAAAAGAAGGATCTCTTACCTTTTGAGACAACATGGAGGGGACCTGGAGAATATTATGCTAAGCAAAATAAGCCAGTCAGAGAAAGAGAGGTATCACATGATCTCACTCATATGTGGAATTTAATGAACAAAATAAACTGTTGAATAAAATAGGTACAGAGATATCATGGAACAAACTGTTGTATCTCAGAGGGAAGGCGGGGGTGGGGGTGGGAGAAGAGATCAATCAATGAACTTGTATGCATATATGCATAAGCCATGGACACAGACAATAGGGTGGTGAAGGCCTGGAGCAGGGGTGGGCTATAAGGGGTCAATGGGAGAAAAAAGGGGACATAGGTAATACTTTCAACAATAAAGATTTTTTTAAAAAGAAAATAACTTTCAAGTGTGTCAGAGAGAAGGATAAGCCAAACTCTTAGAAAGACCTGCTCTTATGATGATCAAGAATCCAAAATGACGTCAGAATTCATCCCAGGAAAATTAAGCTGCACTACTTAGATACGGAGTGTCAAAGAAGAAAGGGCTTACCTTCTGTTTGGAGGCAAGAGTTGTTCTCTCTCAAAATGTCAACAAGATCCTAAGAAAGCCTTTCAATACACATTTCCAACAATGTTTGAGTAGAACCTAAAGGGAGGACCTCTGCACATTAGCAAGTGACTGTCTCTTCTCTTAGTTTTATATCATCTCCACAGCCCTGAATTTCAGCCTCTGTCACCTTTCCTCTTCCTGCAATTAATGGCCTCGCAAAATGCCTGGGGTTCATTAAAGGCTAACAGTATAAAAGCCCTGTAAATATTGATTCTCCAACATGACATCAACTTGACCCCAAAGATCTATTTAAAGGTTGTGTGCTGCATTGTCTTGTCCTTCAGAAAGGTGATCAGCTCTAGCCTGTATTGATTTACACAATTAACTCCTCTTCCTGGTTTTGGTAGCCAATTCAAACCATATCCACCCTTTTGTGTAAAGAAATGCAGCCTGAAAAGGTTATCTGCTAATCCTTTCATTGAAAGTTAATTTGAAGTGAAAGCCTCATCAGTGGGACTGAGAGATTTACAATTTTGCCAACCAAAGCCTTATAGATACAAAGCAGACATGACCATAGAAGCAGTAAAAGATGAGACAAAACAAAACTAAAAGAGAACTCCTAATGGCCCTGACTGGGTGGCTCAATTGGTTAGAGCAGTGGTTGGCAAACTCATTAGTCAACAGAGTCAAATATCAACAGTACAACAATTGAAATTTCTTTTGAGAGCCAAATTTTTTAAAACTTAAACTATATAGGTAGGTACATTGTTATTAACTTAATTAGGGTACTCCTAAGCTGGCCTTTGCTAAAAACGTCCTCAATCTGTTTGAGGTACGTTCGCTGAGGTTGACCCCTTCCAACTCTCCCATCCACACTCGTCTTGTATACTTGTTTCGTCTATCTCCTTTCGTTCATCCTCTCTTTATGTCCAAACCATCTCAACATACCTTTCTCAATCCTCGACACTACATCTTCTTTCACTCCACAACATTCCCTGGATGTGCGTGCCTGCATGTGGTATTTTGTGGAAGAGCCACGCTCAAGGGGCCAAAGAGCCACATGTGGCTCGTGAGCCGCAGTGCCAACCACTGGGTTAGAGCATCATCCTGATATGCCAAGGTTGTGTGTTTGATCTCTGGTCATGGCACAAACAAGAATCAACCAAGGAATAAGTGGAACAACAAAAATTGATGTTTCTCTCTCTCAAATGAATAAATAAAATTTAAAAAATTCTTTTTTAAAAAAAAGAGTAATGGAGATACCACAGCTAGAGCTGGAAAGTGACCTACCTCTGCTGACTTCACCTTGCAAGTACAGTACAAGGCTTGAAGTATAGTAACCTCCATCTTGGGTAAAAACTGCTGTTTAACATTTTAACCCTGCTACTATGTAAACATTTGCTTCCTTAAATAATAGGGAAAATAAGACTACTCCCCATTCCAGAGAGGCCATAAAATATGCCCCAGACAGAGTTGTCAGTGCTGGCGCCAGGCCAGGCCTTCAGATATGGTCTCACGGCCCTGTCCCAGCAAACAGGACTTTTTCTCAGAAGGTCCGGAAGTCTCATTCCAAATTTGGAAAACAAAGAGCTGAAAAACATATAAATTGAAAAGACTTCCACCATATTGAGCCCCAGAATTTGAGAAGCCAGAGTTCCTCTGGGCCCGCTAGCGCTAGTGAAAATGAACAGGACTCCAAATAAATTTGGCTTATTGATTAAGGCGTCTTCTGATTTACAATATAACAGGCTTAGCAAAGAGGAGGAGGGAGGGCAGCATGAAGGCAGAAATGGCATGATGGGTCATGCTAAGTAAGCCAGGTTAGATGTTTAGAGGGGTCCTTAAAAGAAGCAGTGAGGAAGACTAAAGCTAGAGACATAAGGAGAGTAAATCAGATTAAGGGGAACTGAGGGTCAAGTTCAGAAGTGAGACTTCATTCTAGACATGGGGGAACTAATGAAAGCTGCTGAGTAGGTTGGTAGCCTAAGATGGAAACTCTGTTTTAGGAAAAGTAATCTGGGTGTGGTACTGACTGGAGAAGGAAACAAGAGGAAAAAAGAAAAGGAGCCCAGAGTAGCAGTGTACTCATGAGAGATATTGAGTGTCAACTGACTACAGAACTAGTAGTGGGCCTGGAAAGATTGGAGCAGATGTGAAACACTATGAATGAAACACAGAAAAGACTCAGTGACTTTCTAGATGAGGGGAAGGAGGTAAGAAAAGGAGATGAGAAAAATCATAAATGACTACTGCCATAACCTTCAAGAATTTTTATGAGTTTATTTGAGCCAAACTGACAATAATTACCAGGATGCAAAATCTCAAGAGATTGAGAAAATGCTCCGGAGACTGGCAGTCTTTATCTTATTTTATACACTAGAGGCCCAGCATCACTTCCACTTGCCTCAGCTGGCCACCCTACCCATCACCTTTAGTAGCTCTCCTGCTGCTAGGAGCTTGCACCCCACCCTGCCTGCTGCAAGAGCCGCTGCTCATTTGGTCATGACAGCATTACTGCGTGACGGCCATGGGCCTTTTATATAAGAGACTAGAGGCCCGGTGCACGAAATTCGTGTGGGGGTGGGGCGGGGTGGGAAGGTTGGTCCCTCAGCCTGACCTGCACCCTCTCCAATCTGGGAGCCCTCAGGGGATGTCCTACTGACAGCTTGGGCCCGCTCCCCGTGGTTCTCTGCTCTCTGTGGGTCCTGCCTGCTCCACACCACGGAGACAGGCAAGCAGACCCTGCTGGGTGCTGCCTGTGGGCCGCGCTTGCCTGCTTACAGGTCGCCGTGGCAATGCCTGCTGGGCTTACATTGCCGGAGTGATGCGTCATCCGCCATCTATGGGTGCCGCCATCTTTGTTGTGGAGTGACAATTAACTTGCATATTACTTTTTTATTAGATAGGACTAGAGGCCCGGTGCACAAACAAAAATTTGTGCACTCGGGGGGGGGGGGGGGCGTCCCTCAGCCCGGCCTGTGCCCTCTCGCAGTCTGGGACCCCTCAGGAGATAACGACCTGCTGGCTTAGGCCTGCTCCTGGATGGCAGAGGGCAGGCCCAATCCCTAGGTGCAGCCCCTGGTCGGGCTCAGAGCAGGGCCGATTGGGGAGTTGGGGCACCGCCCCGTCATGCACGGAGCAGGGCAGATTGGGAGGTTGTGATGCCACCCTCAGTCACGCTCAGGGTAGGGCCAATTGGGGGGTTGGGGCACCGTCCCCTATCACACTCAAGGCAGGGTCGATGGGGAGGTTGCGGCGCCACCCCGTCATGCACAGAGCAGGGCCGATCAGGGGGTTGGGGCGCCGCCACTCTCACACTCAGGGCAGGGCCGATGGGGAGGTTATGGCTCTACCCCATCACATACAGAGCAGGGCCCGTGGGGGGGAGGAGGGGGGCTGGGGAGCTCCCCCCTATCAGGCACAGAGCAGGGCTGCTCAGGGGGTTAGGGCCCCACCCCCTGTCACACACAGAGCCGCAGGGCAATCAGGGGGTTTGGGCGCTGGCCCCTGTCATGCTGATCCTGGTGCTAGGAGGCATATTACCCTTTTACTATATAGGGTAGAGGCCTGGTGCATGGGTGGGGCCGGCTGGTTTGCCCTGAAGGGTGTCCTGGATCAGGGTGGGGGTCCCCACTGGGGTGCCTGGCCAGTCTGGGTGAGGGGCTGAGGGCTGTTTTCAGGCTGGGAGTGACTGAAGTTCCCAACTGCTCCTTTTTTCTTTTTTTTTTTTTATTCTGGGCCAGCTTTACCTTGAGGCTTGGCTCCAGCTCTTAGGCCTCCGAGGCTGAAAGTAGGTTTCTGGCCTTTGCTTACAATGTTGCGAATCTGCTGGCTTAAGTCCGGAGGTATTTGTTACAATGTTTCTTAAACTGCCCGCTCAGAGGCCTGCAGCCGCAGGCGGGGAACGTTGGTTTCCTCCCACGATCCTCCGTCACTGAGGCAAGCAAGCCTCATGTTAGTTTCAAGCTGCCTGGCTGCCAGCCGCCATCTTGGCTGACAGTTAATTTGCATATCTCGCTGATTAGCCAATGAAAAGGGTAGTGGTCATACGCCAATTACCAAGTTTCCCTTTTATTAGTGTAGATTATAGTGAAAGGAGAAGATGTAAGGGGGTTACATGAAATCTACTGGTGATAGATTAGGGAGAAGAGAGAAGGTAAAGCAGGGAAATCTCTGGGATTGGATAAAAAGTAAAACAGATACCATACTTCTATTGGTGGGCATAGGATAGTTAATAATTAACATGATAACAATAACAATAAGGGGTTCTGTGGTCTCCTGTTCTGATGGGAGATTGTGCCCTGAGGGGTCTGGAATAAGGAAATTACCCTGACATTCCAAAACTATGTTAGCATAGATGCAAAAAGACAATAGACAGGCTCAGTTAAGGTAAAGATTGACCTCTGTCAAGAAAAATACTGTCCTAGGACATGACTGCCCACCATGCTTTTCATTAGGAAGTTTTAATTTCAGATCGTCCTATGTGGTTACTTTAGGTCTCTGAGTTTGTAAGGCATACCATGCAGACCTCCCTTGAGCTGGTCAGGTTTAGGATGTGGCCCCTTTTTTATCAACAACATTGTAAATGGGGTATATGAAGTTACCATTAATAGCAACAGAACATTTCTAAGAGGAACCTATTTTATGGGGGAAAATGAAACAAATTCAGCTGTATTTATACACTCCTGGCTGTATCTTTGTGTACCAAGCCTTTCTTCAACCTAGGGTGTTTCTGGCACGCTGAGAATATATAGTAGACATCAAAATCTATAGCACAAATCTTCTCTAATCAGACATGGTTAAAGTTGCTAGACCTATGCAAGGGGGAGGTTGGAGTTTTGGGGGAGCTAATTTTAATTCAGGGGATATTAAAAAGCCTATTGGTCATCAAAAAAAATCTATAGCACAGTTAAGTGGACATATCTATAATAATAAAAGAGTAATATGCTAATTAGTCCAGACAGCCAAATGACCTTCCAGACAACCTTCCAGATGAAGCTGGGGCTGCGAGAGCCAACCCCTTGCACCAATTTCATGCATCAGGCCTCTAGCATCACCATAAAAAGCTTTACAGCTGCCCTATTTTTCTTAGTAAGTAGTTCTTTATATATTAAGAAAATGAACCCTTAGTCTGTGTTATAAATTGCAAATATATTTTCCCCCAGTAAGTCATTTATCTTTTGACTTTGCTTATGGTGATTTTTACCATGTCAACTTAAAATTTTATTGACTCAAATGTACAATAATGTTGACATCAAAACAATACCAGATGTTAGACCAGCGGAGTCTGGACCTTGGTTCAGCAACCTCAGTGCTTGAGTTCTGGCTAAGAAAGAAACTTTACCAGTATAAGAGAAAGTTTATTTAGAAAATCACAGAAGTAGAAGAAATGAGTGGGAGAAGAAATGGGCTCAGGAAACAAGTTACAGAAGCAAAAGAAGGGCCCTTGGAGCTTAGGAGAAAGAGAAAAGCAAAGAAAATAGACTGAGGGAAAGGGGTGGGGAAAGGCGCTGGTGTGCTCCCTAGAGAGAGCCACACTGGTCCTCAGTCATGAGGGAGTTTATCTGGAGGTCTCAGGGGAGAATCCATTAGAATATTCATCAGCTTTCCAGGTGTGTCCTTCTAGGGTTGTGGTCTCTACTGATTGGTCAGGACCAGGGCAGGGGGACATTAGTCAATGCAGCTGGTCCTGATGTCAGCCATGGTTGCTTGTCTGGTTTTGCTGCTTTTCTGAGCCTGGAGCTGAAACACAACTGAGATCTTGATGTATATAATGCTGGTCAGAACCTCACTGTCTTGGGGGCTTAATGCTTGGGGGCTATTCTCCAGCCCCCTTGATCGTTCCCCCTCTAAGGAGGTCTAACCCACACAACATGCCAGGGGTGAAAGGTCAGGGGAGGGTCTGAACCCCATGACCAGAGATATGAAAGGTCAGGGGGTCGAAACCCCGGGACCAGAGATATGCTACGGGAAGAAAGGTTATCCTGGGCGCCAGGTCCTTGTTTTCCCAGTTTTGCAGTTGCTCGGTACCCTGGGCTTTCCACCTTGGTGACCTTCTGTACCTGGCTCATGCTTCTTGCTCTCCTCATGTCTGTCTAACTGCCTACCACAATAAAAGGAGATTTTTAAATCAAAGCTACCTGATGCCAATATTGGTCTAGATTAAGGGATCAAGGTAAACAATACACACAAACTATTGACAATACACTAATACAATAAAGATCGTCACGGCCAATCTTTATGAAGCAAGCATGTGGATATCCCACTGCACCCCACAACCCCAGGAAGCAGATTCTATTACTAACCCCCATTTTATAGTTGAACCTGAGGTTTAAAAGGTTTAAATAATGTGCCCACGGGTACACAAGCAAATAAATGGTGAAAAATTGAAATTCGTAATGCTGGAAAAGAAAAAAAATAAAATAAAATTTGCGATTCAAACCCCGAGAGCCTAACTTTAACCGCTGCACGCTCCAGCCTCTTCCAGTGGGTGATGTCCCTTAAACAGGGCCCTGTTTAAGTCACAGTCAGGAAGCTTGACCCACACATCTCCCAAAGACTGAAGTAAACATATTCTTTTCACTTGTTATTCCTACTTTCACTGTCACCTGGACCTGGTTTAAGAGTCAAACGACTCTTGTTCAGCTGGAAGAAATTTAATTGAATTCTGGATGAAAATAAACACAAATCAACTAAATGGCTCCATTTAATTAGGTGCTTGAATGGGGAAAGAAGAAAAAGCTTCAACTGCAAGTTTAAAAAAAGAAACCTGGTTGTTCTTTCTAGGCTAAAGTAGTTCATGAAGAGCTAAGTGGTCTATTGTTTTGAAAATAAGAGCCCTAACAGAAAAAATTTAAATTATAAAAGAATCACGTCAAGGTTTTAAAATCAAGTTGAGTCTTTTCTCCTCACTTTTGTTTTATAACAATTCCCTTGGGGATTCTGAAACCTAAACCATTTTCTTTCTGAAACATTTCTCTTTGACACACACATAGAGCCCTGTAGTGTTGGAAGCCAGAATTTTTTAAAGCCTGCTGTAAAGGAACAGAACAATGAATAGCTACATAAAACTACAAATATTTGATAAGAAAGCAAAAATAGAATTTAAGACTGCCAATATTTGTGATATCTCTTGTAAATAATGTTAAAAAAGAAACAACAGGCCTAAAACGGAGTCATTTGCCCCCACAACAGTAAACTAAGGCTTTTTTTATTCTTTTGACTTCAGAGAGAGAGGGAGAGAGAGAAAAAGATATTAATTTGTTGTCCCACTTATTTGTGCATTCATTGGTTGATTCTTATATGTGCCCTGACTGGGACCAAATCCACAACCTTGGGGTATGGGGATGATGCTCTAACCAACTGAGCTACCCAGCTGGGGCCAGTATACTAAGATTTTTATTACAGTTTCAACCTCTCCCAGAAAGGTGACTGTTAGACAGTTAATCTGAAATTTCCTGATTAGCACTAGTGAAGTAATCTGTAAGATAAGACCCTTACCTTTCCTCTCTGAAAGGGCGAGGGCTATGCCCTCCATCTTACCCTGGATCCTCCATGTTGGGGCAGAGGCCATGTGCTCAGAAGAGTGCCTTCTTCCCGGAAGCCCAGGCCCCTGCTGGCCACGCCCGGGATTTCTTTGAACTAACCAATGACAAGCAAGGGATGTGCGCGCCATAGAGATGACCACATCCTGTGTAACAAGACCCGACTTGCGCCTGGCCAATCGGCAGGGCCCACAGTCAGCTCCCCTCCCCTCACTATTAAAGCCCTGATTTTCTCATGGGTGGCACTCGGTTTCCGGTCGCTGCGTCGACTGGAGGCCCGGGTCGGGTTAGCTAACTCAATAAAGGACCTTCTGCTTTTGCATCGGACTGGCTCCCTGGCGTGGTTTCTTGGGGACCTTGAATTCTGGGCATAACACTTTCCTTCTCTTCAGACCCAAAAGATGTCCTGGTCTGAAACAATCTCTATTTTCTTTGCTAATAACTTCCTTGCCTCACCCTCCTCCTGCCTATAAAAACCTTCCATGTAGTACAGTTTCTCCCAGCCCCTCTCTACTTGCTATATGGAATGCTGCCTGGTTCATGAATGGCTCAGTAAAGCCAATTAGATCTTCAAGTTTACTAGACTAAGTTTTTGTCCTTTAACAGTAATAAGTACTAATTTGGACAATTGAAGAAGAAAATTTAAAACCTAAGGAAGTATGATATTTGAAAACTGTGGGAACCCTGGTCAGAGTACACTGGATGTTCAAGGCCAATTTGCCATATGCATGTGCAAAGGCAATGACACAGCAGTTTTACTGTATGCAATGCGCAAGCGTACCTTTCTATAACCCAAATACTGATATCACTATTTGGCAAGAAGCCTCTTTTGTCTAAGTTGGTATAAAGACGTGTTGTTGCACGGCCGCTTTGTCGGATACTTTGAAGAACTATTTTGTCTGATGGCTCCTTGTTAGCAATGGATACTTAGTCTGCAATAAAGTCTCTCCTATATGCCTACGACTGCTCATACTGTCTTCCAATACTGGGCATCACAGGGGTACAGTCCCTAGCAGAGGAGGAGCTGTGCTCTGACAAAAACTGTTATGTACACAGCTGCTATCCTTTTTTTATTTTATTCTCACCCACCGACATGCTGAGAGAGAGAGAGAGAAGAAATATCAATCAGTTGCCTTCCATACATACCCTTACTGGGGATCAAACCCACAATCTAGGCTTGTGCCCTGACCAGGAATCGAACTGGCAACCCTTCGTGCACAGGCTGATGTTCAACCAACTAAACCACTGCCACTGGACCATAGCTGCTATCCTTTATTGAAGATTCTTTATAAAATTAAACCAGAGAGAAATGTGGACCATCAAAATAAAAGATTCTGGGTCAAAACCAAGGCTTTCCTGGCAGAAAACTGCAGGATAAAATCCAATCACCCTGTAGTTCCTTGCTCACATGATCTGTGAAGCCACCATTTTTAGTTTGTACATGATTGCTTCCTAGGGAGAACACAGAGGGAATTATTGATTTCTAGTAATGTAGTGCTATACACTGAAGGAAAACAAACAACTAGATTTAAAGTCTAACTGTAGTCATTTTTCCTTATATTCATTTCAGACCTTCTACTCCTTCCTCCTGGGCCCGATGACAATCATCAAAGACAAGAAATAACTCCACATGTGACTAGGCTGCAAAAATGAAAATCTCAGACAAAGGTGAAGAACTTCTCATATTTATGACCTCAAGCCACAAAAGTGAATGAATGGCCAATCTTCAACAATAATGACAAACCTGATGGGGATCCCTGCCCATTTGGCTTCCCAAATGAGACTCATTCTCTTCCTTCAATCCTAGACAGAGGAGAGGTCATTCTTTTCAAAGATCTCTCCATTAAGGAAATCTACTTCTTGTGCAGGGTGGCCTCAGTGAACTATTTGCCGTCTAATATGACTTCAATATAGGAAATGCATTTTTGAAGTAAAAAATGAAGACTCAAAATATGTAAGTTCTAAGAAATTTATAGTCATCCTGGTGTACATGAGTTAAACTAACCTTAAGAACATAAATATAGTGCAACTGAAAGTAAGTACTAGTGCTCAATTAGTGCAAGTGCATAGAAGGATGTATTGGACCCCATTTCTCCCCAAGAAAAGATGCTTTCTATTGTTTTCATGCATGGCAATTAGACTTCTGAAATCCAAAGTAAGCCCTAGCTGGTTTGGCTCAGTGGCTAGAACGTTGACTTGTGGACTAAAGGGTCCCAGGTTCGATTCCAGTCAAGGGCACATGCCTGGGTTGTGGGCTCGATCCCCAGTGTGGAGCGTGCAGGAGGTGGCCAATCAATGATTCTCTCTCATCATTGATGTTTCTATCTCTCCCTCTTCCTTCCTCTCTGAAATTAATAAAAAATATATTTAAAAAAAGAAATCCAAAGTAAACAGGAATAGCAAATGCACGCTACTTTGAACTTCAAGTGTTTTTCTCCCATAATGTTTTATCAACTCCTATTTCCCTGCTTTCAGATAAAAGTAACAGTAGTAACACTATTCTGTACTTAATAATAATGCTCACCCACCTACTGCCCTACCAGGGGTGGAATAAGGATAAATGGAAGATAGTCTGACAAGCAGTTAGGGCTCTTTGGGAAGGCACTCCCAGCACGAAGCCTTCCCGTGATTAAATGACACCTTTCATCTAAGGATCTAAACATATCCTAGAAAGCCCAGCTCATTAACCCTTCAAAAAATTGCTGTGATGTAAACCAGAGCTGAGCATTATTATCCCCATCTATAATAATAGAAGAGTAATATGCTAATTAGACCCGACAACCTTCTGGATGAAGCTGAGGCTGCAAGGGAAGCCCGGATCTGGGTGCCAGAGGGAAGCTGCTGCCGGCAGCCGGGGTAAGGAAGGCCTACTCTTGCACGAATTTCGTGCATTGGGCCTCTAGTTTAAAGGATAAGAAACAGAGACAGGCTAGGACCACTAACATTGTGTTATGAATTCAGGAGTTCCTGGGAGCAGACCCAGAAGACAGGTCAGGAGAAGGCTGTGTCCACAAGGCACTTACAATTCAAATAACAAATCTGTACTAAAGAATGTCAAGCAGGGAAGTAGTTTCATCTCTGGTCTATATGTATGCAATCGGACAGTGAAGAAATTCCCTTGGTTTTGTGGCCAAGAGTGAGACACAAATGATGTGAAAACCTACAATCACAGCCGTTGGAAGATCCTAGTTGAAAAATAACAAACCAAATAATGCTATATTTCAGAAACATTCTTCATGAAATTGGCTTCAAGGTATAGAATTAATAAGACCTTCAGTAGTAAAAAGAAAAACATGGACACTAGTCTAAAAATATAATAGATTTGAAAAAAAATCACAGCTCTTCATATGTCATAGTACTAATCTTGCTTAGAATTAGGATCATGAATAAGGTGTTTTTTTCACCAGAAATAAGTTTTATTTCAAAGTTTTACTTGTTAAAATTCCCCAAACCTAAAAAATAATTCTGAATTTCTCCAAGGTACCATGCAATTCAAATTATCAAGGCTTTTGTACCTTCCATTTTCCTTCTAGCTACGTGCAAGATCACTTCTGAAGAGAGCAAACATGGGAGATGTGAAGAGACAAGAAGGAAAATGGAGCCCTAGCTGGTCTGGCTCAGTGAACAGAGTGTTGGCATGAAGACTGGAGGGTCCCGGGTTTGATTCCAGTCAAGGGTACATGCTCAGGTTGCGGGCACATCCCCAGTACGGGGCATGCTGGAGGCAGCTGATCAATGATTCTCTCTCATTGATGTTTCTAACTCTCTATCCCTTTCCCTTCCTCTCTGTAAAAAATCAATAAAATATATTTTAAAAAATAAATAAATAAAATAAAATATCATCACAAAGGAATACCATTGAGCCCATTCACACTAAGGTAGGCCATGTTCCTCTACATTCACACAATTCCCCTTGAAACAAAGACAGAAACTTCTTTTCTATTGAAGAGAGAGGTCAAAATGGTTCTTAGGGCATGCTGGACTTGAAAGCTTTCCTATCAATGACTATATCGACACTCTTTCCCCTAATTTCTCCATCTTTAATCAGGCACCGTGCTTTACAAGGGTATTCTGTAGTTAAAGTAATACATTATAAGATGAAATTTTGAGTTCTGATTATTATTGTTACTCACTAACTATAACTACCAACGCATCATTACAGGAACCAAAAAGTAGAGTTTCCTTAAAAGAAAAAAGGTTTAGCAGGAACTCTGAAGGCTTATGGCAGTGATGGCGAACCTATGACACGTGTGTCAGAGGTGAAACGCGAACTCATTTTTTTGGTTGATTTTTCTTTGTTAAATGGCATTTAAATATATAAAATAAATATCAGAAATATAAATCTTTGTTTTACTATGGTTGCAAATATCAAAAAATTTCTATATGTGACATGGCACCGGACTTAAGTTAGGGTTTTTCAAAATGCTGACACACCGAGCTCAAAAGGTTCGCCATCACTGGCTTATGGTGTCTGTAGTCATGATGTGGTTTCATGGAGCTGTAATGTTTTAAAGAATGGAATAGGAACATGTACTTCTGGATCAATAAAGACTGGAAGATCTACCTCAGAACATATGAAGACTGGAATAAAAACATCTACTGCAGAATAAAAAACAGCTATGGACTCTGGAGTCATGATCTGGTTTCACAGAGCTGTAATGTTCTTAAAGGAGGTCATGGTTCCATTCTCAGTCAGGGCACATGCCTGGGTTGTGGGCTCGATTCCCAGTAGGGGACATGCAGGAGGCAGCTGATCAATGATTCTCTCTCATCATTAATGTTTCAATCTCTCTCCCTCTCCCTTCCTCTTTGACATCAATAAAAAAATATATTTTAAAATATATTTGGGGGAAAAAAGATGTGCTACATATATACAATGGAATGCTACTCAGCCATAAGAAAAGATGAAATATTGCCATTTGTGACAACATGGATGGACCTTGAGAATATTGAAGTCAGAAAAAGCTAAGAACGAAATGATTTGCCTCATTTGTGAGATGTAAAACTGAAACTCACAGACGCAGACAACAACGGTAGGGTGGTTATCAGAGGGGTGGGAGAGTACGGGGGCGGGAGGGGAGGCAAATATATGGTGACAGAAGATGGTTTGACTTTGGGTGGTGAGCACACAATGCAATATACAGATCATGTATCATACAAATGTTCACTTGAAACCTATATGATTCTAATTAACCAATGTCACCCCAATATATTTTAAAAATGTAGCCCAGCTGACGTGGCTCAGTGATTGAACATTGACCCATGAACCAGGAGGTCACGGTTCCATTCCTGGTCAGGACACATGCCGGGGTTGCAGGTTCGATCCCCAGTAGGGGCCATGTAGGAGGCAGCCAATCACTGATTTTCTCTCATCATTGATGTTTCTATCTCTCTCTCTCCCTCTCCCTTCTTCTCTCTGATATCAATAAAAACATTTTAAAAACAAAATAAAACATCTACTTCAGAATAAAAAACATACTTATAGTCTCTGTAGTCATGATCTGGTTTCACAGAGCTTTAATGTTTTAAAAGAATGGAACAGGAACATGTACTTCAGGATAAATAAAGACTGGAATTAAAAAATTTAATTCAGAATAAAAAACAATGTGGTTGGCAGGTACTTACTATTCTAGAGTCATCTCCAAATACAGCCCCAACTCTGCCCAGAATGCCACTTTTAACCTGAAACCTCAAACTGCAGTAATCAGTGCTGACAGAGCCAATAATAATAGCTAATAATAAAAACGAGATAATGTACTTCCAGAAGGCTTGGGACACCTCAGATCCAAGGAGCAAGGTTAAGGCCAGTATGTGGGAGTTCTTAACATCATCAGTTGCCTCCATAAGGAAAACAGCAAGGAGGCTATAAAATGCGCAGAACAGCTGTGATTTTTTCAACCCATCACATGTCACTCCTGCTGTGCACATCCCCACGCAAAGAGTCCCACAAAGCTCCCATGCCACCAGAGCAGTCCCATCTCCACTGACTGGAAGGGCATCTGAAGGTTACCAGCTCCCTGCACAGAATGGGAACATGAACATGAACTTCCCTCATTCATTCTGCTCCCAAACCACCTGTCTTGGCTGCAGGGAGCATGAGGAGAGTTAACAACCTGACATGACAAACAGAGTCAGGGAATGAAGAAGCTTTAAAACTTCCTTCAGATAACCACTCAGGGTTGCACTTCTGGATGTTTGGCCTGAGCCGCACTGCTGATGTAAGGATTATCAAGTTTAAGACTGCTGGTGAGGCCAAATGACCTATTAGAGAGTGAATTAAAACCGCTATATACAAACAGGATGCCAGGCAGTTCTGCTGAGCACCTCAATACTCAAAATACCAAGGGAGTTCCCCTCCCTGCAGAGCCTTTCAATTTTAAAAAGTAGCAAGAAAAAATGTGGGTGGAGGCAGAAGGCAGGAGGAGAGAAGAGGCTGTGCTGACACAGCTGAAGAACCCAGACCTGATCTGGGGGCACACAGGCGCGCTCAGCCTGTTTCTACAGCAGCACAGCAGCAAGTAGAATCAGCATCAGAGATGGGCCACTGGGGGTTCAGTTTGCTGCAAAATTTCTTCCTGAGGAAAGCTTTGCCTTGGAGCAGGAATATCACTGCTTTACCAGGACAAAGTTGCTCCTGGTGGCTGCAAGCTAGCAAAGCCTCTTCAATGCCCTAAGCAGGTGACCACCAGCCCTAAAGGCAGACGCCCTTTTGGAACTAATCCAGGTAACCTTTCTGTGGATCAATTCTTTCCCTCAGATGAATGCCTCTGAATGTTCATTCCAGTATGTTACCAGTCCTATTCTTGGTTTGGTCATCTTCCCTCAGGTATTATTCGTAATTGTTCCTTAAACAACTGAAACAGGAGATGAGGGTTGGATTTGTGGATTATATATTAAAAAGTGCAAGTCAGCAGAAAGGACTCCCTGATGGGGGACACCCAGGATAGCCACAGAGATGATTTCTTTTTGGCCTAGGGAGTCCCTAGGCAAATGGCTTTAGGGAGACTGGGCAGAAGGCTTTACACCACGCAACAAATTCAGAAAAAGACAAAGTGAGAGAGGAGAAAACAAGGTCACCAGGCTCAGCCCACCTCTACTCCAACTTCTCCAACAGGAGAACAGCACTAGACAGTAAAGAGCATATCAGATGCCCCTCAGCAATGTCAGGCAACAGCAAGCATATATACACATTTACATAACAGCTGCACCAAACAATACTGGGTGTGTGATGGCTCCTCGGAAGATGGAGAGGCTGCCACGTGTTATCTTGGATTTTCAACTGTCATCTTATCAAACAAGACAGCAAATACTTTATCCTCTGTCAGGACCATACGGAACCTGCCTTCAGCAGCACCACTGGAGCATTTTCTATTATAACACTCACTTGGCTTTAATTTAGTTCAGGTGGCCTTCTTCCCTTGCAAAGATGTGGGCTACCGTCAAATAAGCAAAAGGTCTTGGAAGAGAGAGAGAATCATCCCCTCATACCTAAGGAGATCCCTACAATTTAAGAAACTGGAATCAATGTTTTAGCCTACAACTGAGAGAGTAAACTTTGAATTTCAGTTCTTGTTGACTTATACCCTGTGGTTGTCGTTTTTTTCCACTTTTCATTTGCAATACTAACATTGACATTTGAGTATTAATTCTAAAACTGTTTTATTATTGGGATATGGAAAAGAGGACATCATTTCTTAAGAAGTCATCATAGTTCTGTGGCATAGTGGGCTACACTCCTGTTTCTTTTATCTCTTCCCACCAATGTCCTCTAACATTTAGAACAACACTTAGCCACCCAATCTAACATGATTTCATTTGGTCTTGTCTTGAAACAACAAGCTGCTTCAAAGATGACAGTACCCCGTCACCATCTCTGGGTACAGATTTATATTCTGTTCCTGGTTTGTTTACATTACACCAAAAAACATACAATGGAATATTATTCAGCCTTTAAAAGGAATGAAATCCTGATACATGCTACATGTTACTCCATAGATGAACCTTGCAAACATGTAACTGAAATAAGCAAGAAACAAAAGGATATATCCTGTATGATCCCACTTACATGAGGTACCTAGAATAGTCAAATTCATAGACACAGAAAGTAGAATGGTGGTTGTCAAGGACTGAAAAGGGGAGAAAATGATGAATTATTGTTTAATGGTTGCTAATTATTATTTAATTTCAATTTGAGAAGATGAAAAAGTTCTGGAGATGGCTAGTGGTAATGGCTGCACAATAATGTAAATGTACTTAATGCCACTAAATTGTACAGTTGGCTGTGTACTGGCCATTTAGGGAGGAGGAGTTCCTTGGAGGAAAATTTCTAGGTAAAGGAATATTTCTAGGCAACAATCCAGAGGATTTTTCTTTGCTACTGCCCAATACCTGCTACTATCAGTCCAGAGATTGCTTCATTCCAGGTCTATTTTCTACTTTTAGAATCCTAATAGTTAACTTCTGCAATGCCTGAGGATCATCTTTGTCATATTTTCCCTCATATTTTCTCTCTCTTCACCTTTTCCAGAGATTTCCTTAACTTTATCTTCCTTAATTGAATATATGTATTTGTTAGTACATATATGTAATTTCCATGGGCTCTCTTATTCTCTAATTTATCTTTTTCACAACATCTTAATTTTATTTTTCAAGTGAAATTCTTCAGAAAATTGTACATCTGCTCCTCTAACAAGTTGCATACTTCATGTGGTTATCAAGAATAATATGACTGTTTTCAATGCTATAGATAAATGCTATTACAAAATATTAGTGAACTGCCCTAACCAGTTTGGCTCAGTGGATAGAGTGTTGGCCTATGGACTGAAAGGTCCCAGGTTCAATTCCAGTCAGGGCATGTACCTTGGTTGCGGGCACATCCCCAGTAGAAGGTGTGCAGGAGGCAGCTGATCAATGTTTCTCCCTCATCGATGTTTCTAACTCCCTATCCCTCTCCCTTCCTCTCTGTAAAAAAATCAATAAAATATATTTTAAAAAATATATTAGTGAACTGAACTGTCCAAGTGAACTGAATTTAATAAGTGTCAACATGCATAGTGATTTTACTTAAATAAGATTAAATTTCAAGTTACAGAAATATCAGGTAGTAAGTATGACACCATAGCTATGGTGGTAATGAGAAGTAGTAGCTTTATTCTACATTCAATTTGCTGCAAATATAATAGTGCAATAGAACATTTGGTGATAGACTCTCAAGGAAAGGCTTTCTGAAAAAGGTGAGTTTTGAAAAAAAATTTCTAAAGAAGAACCATGTGACTAAGAAGTAATTTTCAGGAACAGTATACTAGTATAATATGACTATTGAACTGGATAATAAAAAAACACAATGTTTTCTTCCTTAGAAATAATACACTTTCTGGAACACTAGTCTCCCTTTGTAGACATTAATATCTTTTCTTTAAAAATCACTACATAGTTCTCAATCTCATCTCTCTTCCCTAGAAAAAATAAAAACTCTTTTCAATACTCTTCTAAACTTCAAAACAAAGGAATCATTCAAATTAGGCCTCTTCACTGAGATTGTTTGAGAACGTAATTGTGCCTTGTTACCTCAGGACAAACAGACTAAAGAGCTGGTCAGGGAAGGACATGGGAGGCATGCCCTACTTTTTGACCTTGGTAGTAGTTACACTGTTCACTGTGTGATTATTTGTTTAACAGTAATATATATTTCACCAAAACATCATATGTACTTTTAAACAGCTTCCTTTACAGAAACTTCTCTAAGTAAAGCAAACTAAATAAAGATCTAATTTAAATGTATTCATTCTAACTGTCCTTTTAAAAGAGTTTAAGGGGAAGAGATGGAACAAAAGCAAAAATAAATACTTGCTTTACTCTTATTTACATCTTTCAAGAAAAGTCTCAATGTGGACAGACTTAACATGTGCTTTCAAGTAAAGCATTACAATTAAAATAGTTTAATACTGCAAACTCCCTCTTTTTCTAAATTTAAAGATTATTATATATAAAGTGGGAAAGGCACAAATTCATTTCCTTTTTATTTGGCTTGAATTTCCCAGGACTTTAAAGTGTCTAAAGAAATGGCACTTGCATGGCGTCCTTTATCTTGGACCTACAGTACTTTCTTTCTGTTCCTTCCCAAATATATTACTAAGCCTTTATTTGTGCCAAACCACCTCCTCTGGTGAGTACAACGAAAGCTCTGATGTCTCCTCTTCATTCTGCAGCTACAGCGAAGCCTCTGAACAGTTAATACTGTACCCCTGCTCAATCTGCTGAGAGCACACGCCTGGAATACTGATTCCATTGCTTAAGGCCATTTCATAAGTCCCCCAAACAGACTGCCATTAGGACCATTTCTCTCTACACAGCTGGCAGTTAATGACCATTCTACTTCTAGCTAGGAAGGGAGCAGTTACTTCCTGGCAGTGTGTCTTTAGGTCAGCATGATTTTAGCATTGCCCATGGATAAACAAATAGTATTTTAGTTTGTATTTATTAGATTAGAAATGGAATGCTCTGAGGGTATACTATCCGATTACTTTGCCTTAGGTCTTTTTCACTCAAATATCCTCCTTTCAAAGTTATCTGTCAGTGTTCTATTAAAAAAAACCACCATAACTAAATATGTTTGTTCCTCTACTAGTTTAAAAAACACACAGGAGAATTATTCTTTAATTTTCAGTTCTTTCAAAGTCCTTCTTGGGGTAAGAAAAGTCTTACTTCAACCAGAAATAAGCAGATACCTGCAACAACTCTCAAAAGAGATGTACAAAAGAAAAACGTGGCTTCTTATTCCAAAAGTCATTAGAGCTTTTTTCCTTTTTCTTTTTAAGGTACCCAGAACTATTGCATCGAGCCAAAACCAGTTCTCTTCACAGAGGAGAATGGCAATTGGCTGTTATTAAATTCTTACAGCAATGAGCAATGACTTGCATTCTCGTTCTGTTTCTCTTTAAATAGTAGGTTAAGTTGATTCTTTACCCATCACCACATTCCTAACACTCGATCTATGTAGCTGCTAATATGCTGCACACATATTAACGCAGTAGTTAATTGCAACTGAATTCAACCTTAACAAACTACGCAGTCAACCTTTCTGTTTACTCCAAGTCAGTTCCTATCTTGTTAGTGAAATCAATTTTTCCTCCTTTCTAAACATAATAATTTTATCTGGTACAAAAACTATATGTATAATCCATTGGTTTTTTTATTTTTCCCCCTAAGAGTTTCAGGAGCCACGGGTTCTCATTTCTATTGGAGAAAGACATGTCTATTTGTGGTAATTCCAAAAGGTGGGCTGCTATAACTACTTTACAAATACAGTTATTACCTCTTATGTATTTGGGGAGGCCAAATGTCACCTTTATTCTCAAAGAAAAGTTAATCCCTTTGATTAAACACAGGTGAAAGATGATATTTTCTGGAGTAAAATATTGGAAACCATACCAAAGGATGTTTTGTTATAACTAGCTGTATTCAAAGGTACTCCTCCATACTCATAACTTGCCCCCACCCTTTTGTATTGTAAATTGCCAGTTAATCATCTTACCCCTTCAAAGACAGGAAGCTCCTGGAAGGCAGGGATTATATCATAACTAGTAGCCCTGCGCACAAATCCGTGTGCCAGTAGCTCGCTGCCGCCCTCTAGTAGCTCTCCACCTGCTACCCTGCCCTCCTGTAGCTCCCCCACCCCTCCCCCACCCCCCCTCATAGCCTGCTGCCCTGCCCCCTCCTGTAGCTCTCTGGAACCCACTTGTAGCTCTCTGCCCCACCCTCCTGCTGATCTGTGATCCAGGCGTTATGTGGTCAGTCGTTACACTTCACAGTGTAATGACCATTTGCATATTACATCTTTATTATATAGGATGGCTGTTTTATCTGCAGGGTACATGGTCTGGCAGATGGTACACAAAAAGTATGTGACAGTATTAAAATCAGCTCAAAAGTCCAATTCTTAATAAGCCACACAGTGTTAGACAAACTGGCACACCCATTGCCCCAATGTTTATGGAACAAGTTTTGTGTGTGTGTGTGTGTGTGTGTGTGTGTCTTTTATTAGCCCCAAATGCCTAAGGGTGTGTGTTTTATTTTCATTTATTTATTTAGTTAGTTAATCCTCACTTGAAGATATATTTTTTCATTGATTTTTAGAAAGAGTGGAAGGGAGGGGAGAGACAGAGAGAAACATCAATGTGAGAGAGACATAGGGACTGGTTGCCTCCCACATGCACCCCACCCAGGCCAGGGATCAAGCCTGTAACCAAGGTATGTGCCCTTGACTGACTTGAACCCGGGACTCTTCAGTCCCCAGGTTGACACTCTAACCACTGAGAAAACCAGCCAGGGCTATGGAACAAGTTTTAATCAGACATTATCACAGTTCAAATAGATATGCCTACTTTTAAATATCTAATGATCTCTATCTAAACACTGAATATCACCCTAGCTCAGGGGTCCTCAAACTTTTTAAACAGGGGACCAGTTCACTGTCCCTCAGACTGTTGGAGGGCCGGACTATAGTTTAAAAAAAAAACTATGAACAAATTCCAATGCACACTGCACATATCTTATTTTGAAGTAAAAAAACAAAACGGGAACAAATAACAGTATTTGTATTAGCATGTGGCCCGCGGGCCATAGTTTGAGGACTCCTGCCCTAGCTGGTTTGGCTCAGTGGATAGAGCACTGGCCTGTGGACTGAAGGGCCCCGGGTTCGATTCCGGTCAGGGGCACATGCCTGGGTTGCGGGCTCCATCCCCAGTCGGGGGCCAGCAGAGGCAGCCAATCGATGAATCTCTCTCATCATTGATGTTTCTCTCTCTCTCTCCCTCTCCCTTCCTCTCTGAAATCAATAAAAAATATATTAAATAAAAATAAACACTGAGTATCTTTATGGGAGGCAGCAGAAACAATTTTAATTTGTGAGTTTTGAATTTTTGTTCTGATTCAAACTATATTACTAACTAGCAATAATCTTTGGCAAATCACTTTAACCTGGTTGGATCTTGTGTCATTAGTGTGGAACGTGATTAAAGAAATGATCTCCAATTACCCAGTTCTAAAACTCTGATTCAGCATGAACCAATACAGGTACTACTGCTATGGAGATACAAGATATAGCAAGGCCTTGCCAACACTAGAGGGAGCTACACTCATGTCATCACCGAGCTGGTTAGGGAGATTTTAAAACAAAGCATCTTTAAATGGAAAACTGACTTAACAAAGTGACAAAAATTAAATATCAAGTGAGAAATCCATAATGTTCATACAGCCACCACCCCCCCCCCCCCCCACACACACACACACAGGCTCTCTGCTGGCACCTCCCTCTTACAGACATCAAAGCACTTCACATCAACACATCATCTGTGTTTTTACTCTAATTCCAAAAGAACCAAGTTGATTTGAATCATTCCTACAGATTTCTTTTCCCACTCAGTCTATTTTCTTTCTTAATCAAATTAACAACAGAAAAGCAAAATAATTAACTATACTACTGGAAAGTCTCCAAGGAAATGAGATAGAGGAAGAGAAAGATTCATATCACACTGAAGCTGTGGCCTGAGAAAATCAGTAGTTAATTGCAACTAAATTCATTAGCAGCCTGTCACTCAAACCCAAAATTACCATAAATACTTGAAAACAAGAAAAATACTTAAAAAGAGGAAAGATACAGTATAAGGAAAAGAAGGAATCAATGTAACTCAGCAATGTGGGAGCTGGAATGTTGGCCTAAGTCAGTGGTTCTCAAGCTTGGCTGCACATTAGAATCACCTGGGAATCTTCTTAAAATCCTGATTTCTGGGCCTCATCCTCCGGAAATTCTGCTTCTTTGTTATGGGGTGGGGCCACAACATTAGTAACAAAGAAACAGAATTTCCGGAGGATGAGGCCCAGAAATCAGAATTTTAAAAAAATTCCCAGGTGATTCTAATGTGAAGTCAAGGTTGAGAACCACTGGCCTAAGTGAATGCTGTCATTGCCCTGTTGGGCTCTGCAGCTGCTGAAGAGTGATGTCAGTACGTAGAGGCAACTGACAAGAAAACTGTCAAGGGACAAAATGAGATAAGGGCATGAAGGACAAGGACGGGGTATGGAAGAAAAAAGAAAAGTATTTCCAAAGCTAAAGCTGATTATATGCATTTTCTCTCTCCCAGCTCCAAAGAAAACATCCATGGCCTTGCAAATGTATGACCTAAACCATTATAGAACAAGCGAAATGCAGAATCAAAAACCTCTCCACTGGCATCAACTTATGTTTCTCTTTGCCCGGAAACGCAATGGCATGTTAACCTGATAGAGAGGGCATAAACTGTGGGCATTACAGAATGTGGTCTGTGGAAGAAAGATAAATGCAATCCTGAAAAGCTCCTTTTATTTAAATTTCATGGATTAATTTAACATGGAGAAAGAAAAGCCTCAACAGTCAGAACTAAACTACCTACTTTTTAGGACATGAGCTGTTCCTGAGTAAAAATAGATTATGAAACAACTTTGGAGAGTCACTTTGTGGGAGAAAAGAAAACTTCTAGAACAAGACAAACAATTCTATTTTCACTTAAAAAATGCAAACTCAGACCTCCAAAGATAAAAATAACAGTGTAAAACTCACCAGGTTAAAAACCAACTTATTCCTATGGATCCAAGTAGTTGGATTCTTGTTGCTTAAATCATCAATTTCAAATACTCTAGAGATACCACAGCCTTAACAGAGTCAAAAAATTTCTCTTTTCTTTTAGGACATTAAAAAAAGTGTTTTTAAGTAACCCTTTCAGTCAATGAGCCTCATGGGAAGAATAAGAAATATATACTTTACTGTGAAAAAGAGAACGACTTGTTTTCCTTGCTTATTTAGGACACAGGTCAATGGATTTCTAATTCACTCTCTTTCTTACTGACCTTTAAGATGTTTCTGCCATCAAATGATTCTCTTTCTTTGAAGATATATTTGCCATCTGCTGTGTGGATATTGTACCTGCCTTCAGCTGTAAATATAACAAAGAAAATGTCAGAAGAGAAGCCTGGGCTATTTATGTTTGTTTTCTCTTGGGTTTCTATAAGTACAACTAGCAAAATATCCATGTACTATCTGGAAAGTGGCATAATATGGAGAGAAAGCATCACAGTATTAGTCAAGAGACCCAGTCTCTAGTCTTAGCTCTGTTATCAACACATTCAGTATACATTTATTCATTCAACATTGTTCAAGCAGTCATTGTACGTTACCTATGTAACTAGCCATATTCTTAGTCAAAGTTACTTAGTCAAAGTTACTGGTTAAGACTGGCTGATCTTCAAAGGCTCCTCACAGTCTAAAAACCCAGGATTTTATAAAAGCTGCATGTATTTTTAATATATAAAAATACACAAAAGTTCACACATTAGTCAACAATGCTGACAACCATGCTTTGGGTTGATTTTGGAACACCCCCTAAATGAGGAAGACCCCTTTAGTTGCAATCAAAGGTATCCTAATAGACATTCTACACAGAAATGTAGCAAATCTATGGCCTTAGCCTCATCAAAGCTGCACTCTAACTCCTTGATTTAATTTAGCTTGCTTATCCCAAAAGATGTCCTTAAAGTATAGCATGAAAAGGAATATCAAAAGAAAGGGATAACAGGAAAGAAAACATAAAACCTTATTCTACATCCCTTTCAAGTAAAAATTCAACACAAAGAAGAATACAGGGTATAGAAAAATCAAAGCATCCTCAAGAATTATTTAACTCTGAAGATATTTTCCAAAAATATCAACCCTTTCCTGTCCTAAAAAATATCTGCATTTCCATTTGTGAGTATGGTCTTTTACTGTATATAGGTATGGGGACTACCAAGTCAGTATTGATAAAATATATATTTTTATATGTTGATAAAATATATATGTCTTTAAATCTTAGCCCTTAATAAAATAAAATAAAAACCAGATTTAAGGGCTAAGATTTAAGTGCTAACTCCATGAACATAATATATTTTAGCTAGCCCATTGGAATTATACATGGGTAACTATGGAACCATTTCTCTAATTAGAAATATTCTCTTAATCAAAGCTCCCAATTCCATTGATATTTTGCAACTTAAAAATAAGTCCCCTGTTAAGAGAAGATGTGGAATTTTAAAGTAAATCATATTAAATAATTATCTACAAAAAACAGTAATCATATCTGAAGATTGAAATGTTTAATGATAGTTTCAAAATCTGTAAGTAGCATTAGCCTTTAGGGAAATGATAATAAAAAGCACAATGAGATACTACTTCACACCCACAGAATGGCAATAATAAAAAAGACATAATAAAGATGTAGAGAAATCAGATGCCAATTCTGATTA
This sequence comes from Myotis nattereri, assembly GCF_964212035.1. Classification (NCBI taxonomy): domain Eukaryota; kingdom Metazoa; phylum Chordata; class Mammalia; order Chiroptera; family Vespertilionidae; genus Myotis; species Myotis nattereri. Next base: position 18,465,332 of record NC_138088.1, on the reverse strand, counting down.
GAAATAGGTTCTTGGGAGCATTTTATAACCTAAAAAGTTGGTTCCATCCCTCTACTTTGGGGTCCCTTTATGTTGATTCAATCCTGTTTAGTATCTTACTTTCTACTTTCTGAGTTTCATTTCTCCAAACCCAAGCTCACAGAGAAGTGGAAGTGGAGATTACCTGGTATTTCTCTCTCGATTCCCAGGTAGAGTTTCTATAGCTCAGGAAAGAGATGAGGTATACATAAGGACCTTGAGTTTAAATGGAGTAAGTGACAAAATGAGAACTGCCTAGAACATATCATTCATTTAGCTGTCAATTCAGTATTTTTAAGTATATCTGCAAGTCATTTCTTAACACTTCTGAAGTAGTCCACAAGTGGTTAAATTAAAATCAAAATAAAAGAATTATTGAGTTAAAAAACAACACTAAACATGGGATTCTGTGCTGATATCTTTTACACAACAGGTCTTTGAAAAAGAAGCTGCATAGAACTTGAATTTGTGGCTGATCAGACAGATGCTGAATGTGTTCAAGAAGCTTTCAGTTGGGGAGGGGAAGTGGAAAGAAAAGAAGATCCTTTTTGAAATGTAGGGTTAAAACAAGGCATTTTTATAAGAAGCCTCAGATTCTATGAGGGGGAAAAAATTATTACTAACAAAAGATTCCTCAACCTTGGTGCTGTTGACATTTTGGACTGAATAATTCTTTGTTGTGGGGTCTATACTGTGTGTTGCAGAGGGTTACACAGGATCCCTGACTTCTACCCACTAGATGTCAGCAGAAACCCACCCCTAGCCCCCTAACTGTGACAACAACAATGTCTCCAGACAACACCATATATCCTCTAGGGCAGCGGTCGCCAACCTTTCGGACCTCATGGACCACCAGTTGGTGACCACTGCTCTAGGGGATAAAATTGCCACTAGTTGAGAACCACTGGTCTAACATTTACTTTTACCAGCTAATGTTCCTTTCGTCTTTCAAAATAAGCCAACAAGTATTGCATGGGACATACTTATACTAAAGTAATTAGTCACTGTTTACCTAAAATTTACCTGGGCATCCTGTATTTCTATTTGCTAAACCTGACAACCCTGTGTATGACAGAAATAAAAGAGTAGGGATGCCACGATCTCATGCTAGACATGTCCCTGCACACTTCCACTGTGCTCATTTAAACAAGCTAACAGATCAAAAAAAGAAGATATATCAGAAATTATTTGATAGGCCCATTCTACTTAAACTCTAGAGATTTTATCATTTGGCCTTACTAATGACAAACTGTGCTACAGTTCTGTGGACTTACCATTGGGATCTTTCCTTAATAGAGTATTCATGACAGTAGCATGGAGTTTCACACTAGTCCACTCTTTCATTATTAGTCCAGATGCCTGAAAACGTTCTAGGACTCGATCAACTAATTCCTGCAGCCTGATGAAATGGAAGAGAGAAGTACAAAAATCTTAGTAAACCCATGAGCCCCTGATTACTAATTCAACATTTAGGAAGCACTTGCTCTGGGCCTATCACTGTACAAGGCCCTGCATAAGAAGAGGAATAAAAGGCCACAGTCCCTACCATCATGAAACTCACAGCCTTATGAAGAAGGCAGAAACAAATAACTACAAAACATGATGGTGAGTATTCAGGGAGAGATCAACTGTACATGGACAGGACGAGGTTTTCACAGGAGGTTTAAACATGGTCTTGAAGAAACAAGGAAGTTTATTATTTTGAGAATAGATCTCAAGAAGCCAGGCTCAACAGAATTACCTAAAAGAAAGGGCTTTATTGATTCATCTATTCACAGAACCAAAAACTTGTGTGGCTGATGTGTTTCTGCCAGGATCAAGTGAGGTCTGGTACAACTCTAAGGTATTTGCTCACTGGGAAGGAGTATGCATGTGATTATCCCAGTAGCACTGGATACTTACCATTGTTTCAATGAGGTGGAAGTACAGAACCAATAAAGACCCTATATAATAAAAGCCTAATATGCTAAGTGTGGAGAGCGGCTACAGCGTTTGGACAGGTTCAAGCCTCGGACTAATAAGAGGGCACGATCCTCTCATGGCAAAGCCATGTGCAAGTCCCAGCACAATTATAACCAAAGGCTACAGTTGTAAGCTTGACCTTATGGTCCAAACCTGTGGTCCCAGGAGGTTGAGTGATGTGGGCTTGATAGTTCAGGTGCACATAATTGAGTAAGATTTGAAATCTGCAAGAACATTGTAAACATCTTGACCAAACCCTTACTTTGCCTCGTGGAATCTGGCTATAAAGTAAAGACTCAGCTTGCAGGTCATGGCACCTTCTCTCTAATCAGAGGGCAGCGTCCCACCTAGACCCACCTTTATTCTCTTGTCTTGTCTTTTCTAATCCTTCACCACCCCCTTAGGTTTACCCATGGCTGTGCTGGCACGGCACACTAAGTGTCTGGTTGTCCAGTCGGCTGTTCAACCAATCAAAGTGTAATATGCTAATGCTATACTAAGGCAGCTCAACCGCTTGCTATGATGTACACTGACCAAAAGGGGGCAGACGCTCCGACTGGTAGGTTAGCTTGCTGCTGGGGTCTAGCTGATCGGGACTGAGTGAGACGGCCGGACACACCTTGGAGCCCTCCTACAGTCCCTCCTCTGCTGGCCAACCTCCCACATCTGTGCTGCTCTCCTTCCCCCCGACCCCGGCCCCAATCATGTACTGGTGGGGTCCCTCAGCCTGGCTGGCACCCTCTTGCAATCGGAGACCCCTCGGGGGATGTTGGAGAGCTGGTTTTGGCCTGATCCCGCAGGCCAGGCCAAGGAACCCCACCGGTGGCCCCTAGCCCTATATAATAGAAGCCTAATATGCAAATTGTCCCCTCAGGTGACCATTCAACCGGAGTTTGAACAGGAGTTCAACTGGGAGTTCGACCGCTCGCTGATGTGTGTTGACCACCAGGGGGTGGCGCGGAACATGGTGGGTGTTGGCGACGCAGCGCTGGCAGTGGAGGTGTTGCTGGCCCCAATGGGCCCCAAAAAGAGCACTACCGTGGCAGGATGGTGGAGCAGGTAAGCGGGCAGCACCAGATCAAGGTGGGCTGCCAGGCAGGGCTGCAGGGCTGTGAGGCTGGGGGCGCAAGCTGGGGCCCCATCTCCACAGGCCACCCCGAGGCACCCCACCTGTGCACAAATTTGTGTACCGGGCCTCTAGTAACTACATAAAAGAATATCCACAGCTGCAATTGCATGACTGATTCCCCTTATGGACTCACGTCAGGTGGTTCTGCAGTGGATGAGCTCTACCTTAATGATGGCCACTCATTCTAGTACCTCCACCAGAAGCAATTTCTGCATAAGAAGTCTTCATTCTGCTCAGGTATTTTGCTCAACAGCTTGGAGAATGCCCTTTAACACTTCTTGCAAGGCCAGTCTAGTGATGATGAATTTGTTCAGCTTTTTTGTCTGGAAAACTCTTTATCTCTCCTTCAACTCTGAAGAACAACTTTGCCAGTAGTTCCAACAAGAGGGGTCATTATCCCAGCAAGTATGTGGTGGAGAGGATCTTGGTCCTAGGCCTCAGAATCAGCCATCATCTGTGCCCGCCCACTCACCTGATGATAAAATGTAGCCTGTGGCTTTTACATGTCATGCCAAAACAGCCACCCGGAGCCCAAATAAGCTCTCACTGAATGCTGGCCCTGACTGGGAGGTCACATCAAAAGACAGAGCATGTCCTAGCCGGTTTGGCTCAGTGGACAGAGTACTGGACGCAGACTGAAGGGCCCCAGGTTCGATTCCGGTCAAGGCACATACCCAGGTTGCAGGCTCGGTCCCCAGTGGGGGGCAAGCAGGAGGCAGCGGGTCGGTGGTTCTCTCTAATCATTGATGTTTCTCTCTCTCTCTCCCTCTTCCTTCCTCTCTGAAATCAATAAAAATATATTAAAAAAAAAAAAAAAGATTGGGCAGTGCACCTGGGGACAGAACAAGGGGAGGTGCCTGCACCTTTCAACCTTTCCCTGGCCTTATTTGAGATTTGTGCTGCATACTCATTGACTTTCCTGGCTCAAAATAATCCTTTATTAGTCACTAATGTGCTAGTGAACAATAGATTTCATATTTTTTAGATTTTATATTTGTTGATGTACTAGTATCAAACATCACCTCTTTTATTGGACTCAAGTAGCCTTGAGACATGTATAGAGTTCATGAATCTTCCGCTGCTTCCTGGGCCATGGCCCTGTGGTAAGCAGTGAGCTGCTTCTCCTTAAGCATGGCTGGATGGGTTTGTTTTATGTGAGATGTGGGTCAGGTTCACTCTGTGTGGCCCATTTGTGGAAGCTTGCCTCCAGCAGTTGTTCTGGCTGCAGCAGCTGAATTGCTGAAGGCCTGTCTCCAAGTGGACAACAGCCTCTGGTCCCCCCACCCAGCCATCGTTCACTCACGTAGATGTGAGCAAAACCACTCTCTTCCGCTTGCCCTGCATACGCTGCAGCAAGAAGGAGTCATTCTCCCCTAGGTATTGACTTAGGAGCCCAAACGATTCTTTTCCCCTTTTGATTTTCAGGTCCCAAAGTTCCAAATTAATCTTAAAATTCTAATTTCTTTACCTTAATTGTTTTTATGAACTACTGTCTGCTAACCAAAGAATATTTATAACATGAGTAAGCCATGATTAATAACAAAATACCCATGTCCCCTCCACCAAACCTCAGAAATAGACAGGACTGGAAGTGAGGCACAAAATTTAAGAGGGTGTCTAAAAATGCAGTAACCAAGATTAATCATGTTTTAATGCAATATATTTAACAAATTAATGCAAAAAAATCTACAATGAACAGAATATCAAAACTGTGAATGAAGATGGGGTCAGGATTACTGAGTTCCTTTGCCTCAGACTCCAGCACAGCTTGGCATGGGATGACCTCACAGTACCCCAGTTCCTCAGGGCGCTCCCTGTGCTGGAGGTTCCAGCGACTCCTGCTGCCTGCCCCGCATCTCCTGGTGCAGCCTCAGGACCCAGCACTCTTCAATACGCTCATTTCCTCATCTGGCTTTCTCCACTCAGCAACTTGACAGCTGCCACCTCTGGGCCTTCTGTTCCCTGGGCCACAACAGCCACCCTTCCCTCCCTCCACCTATGCAAACCACACCCTCCTTCCAGGTCCCAATTCAAATCCTACTTTCCCATGAAGCCTTCATAACCACCCTAACATCCCTATGCCCAGGTACCCATGAGCAGTGACTCTATCCTCCTCTGAAATGCTGCCCCCGCTTATAAGGTGTGCTCTACTTAGGATTCTCAGAAATGGTCCCTTAATTTTCAAGTTTGTCCGTCTGGTTCTCCTACTAGATTATACTAGTGCTTCTTCAGAGCATGAATTATAAAAGGCACTGAATATATAATGCTGAAAAGACATATTCTCTGCCCCCAAAAATCTATTTGGGAAAAAGAAGCAGGAAAGACAGCAAGAAGGAAAATAGCATTTGGACACAAAAAGATGAGTAACATGAGAGAAATTTTAGACACAAGAAAAATACTAACAAAGACACATACGATCATCAATAAGCAGTGCAGCTGGCTGGGGCCTGGAGCAAGTGTAAGATAGTAGAGTATCAAGATGAACTATTAAGGTGGTTTCATACCAGAAGGTCTTGAATACTAGACTGGGGAATATGAATGATTTCAAAAGATGTGAAATGATGGGAGATTTTTAAGCAAGTAAGTCCTACGGTATATAGGCTATAGCTTAGGAGGACTAATGTAGCAGTATTTCATAGGATCTATACACACTGACATAAAAGTAATGACTAGGTAATATTTCATACGAATGAACTGCAGAACAATAAGCATAATGTGATCCCATTTGTGTAAAATAATACGCACAGACAAGGACTCTCAGCAGTATCAGCTCTGCTTATAACCTATCGGGGAAGAAATCTGAGAGAGTCAGGGTAGGGGAAAGAGAGCCATGTAATTTTCACTTTACCCACCTGTAACGCTTTTTTTTTTTCATTGATTTTTTTTTTTTTTTGAGAGAGAGAGAAACATGGATTTGTTGTTCCACTTATTTATGCATTCATTGGTTGATTCTTTTTATACCCTGACCGGGGATCAAACCCACAACCTTGGTATATGAGGACAATGCTCTAACCAAGTGAGCTACCCAGCCAGTGTTGCAAGGCTTTATTTTTAGAAGAGAAAACAATGCTAAAAGAAGTCTGGCTGGGAAAGGAAGATAGTACAAACTGGAAGGCAGTACAGGGATGCTGGGATGCACAGCTGTGGGATTTAACTCTAATTACATACATACACCTCTCTCATCTTCTTTTCACCAAACTTCTTTTCAACAAAAAGCAGTCTGTCTCCAATTATTTTTAATCGCCTTTGTCTGCCCCATTATAAGTACAGGCTTTACAGTGAAACAGAGCTAGGTCAAACCATAATTCTACCACTTACAAACACATACTAATTACTACTGATCGTGACCTGACCAAGTATACCGAGCATACCTAAACAAGTATAACACGCCTGTTATAACAACATTTTTTAAAAATATATTTTATTGATTTTTTACAGAGAAGAAGGGAGAGGGATAGAGAGTTAGAGACATTGATGAGAGAGAAACATCGATCAGCTGCCTCCTGCACACTCCCCACTGGGAATGTGCCCGCAACCAAGGTACATGCCCTTGACTGCAATCGAACCTGGGACCCTTCAATCCAAAGGCAAACGCTCTATCCACTGAGCCAAACCAGCCGGGGCAGCAACATTTTTTATGTTAAATTTACTTTTAATGCAAATTGTTTACTTTTTAAAAAATTCCTCACCCAAGGACATTTTTTCCATTGATTTTTAGAGAGCGTGAAAGGGAAGAGGGGTGGGGGTAGGTGGGTTGAGAGAGAGAGAGACATCGATGTAAGAGACACACATCAATTGGTTGCCTCCTGCATGTACCACGACTGGGGCAGGGGATCAAACCCACAACCCAGGTATGTGCTCTTGACAGGGAATCAAACCTGGGATCCTTCCATGCATGGGTCGATGCTCTAACCACTGAAAAACACCAGACTGGGCTACTTTTATTTTTTAAATCTAGAATTCATTGATTCTAGACAGAGAGGAAGGGAAAGGGAGAGAGAGAAACATTGATGTGAGAGAGAAACATTGATCTGTTGCCTCCTGTACATGCCCCAGTTGGGGATGGAACCCATAACCTGGGTATGTGTCCTGACTGAAATCAAACCCACGACCCTTCAGTGCACTGGATGACACTCTAACCAACTGAGCCACACTGGCCAGGGCAACAAAAATATTTTTTATATATCAGAGGTGAAAAGAAAAAATTAATATCCAGAAATAACCACTGATAAAATTTTTATATATTCAGATTAACTGATTTATTTCTCGCCCCACTTTTTAAGGGGGGAAAAATTAATGTATATTTACAAATTGTTTTGTAATCTGTTTTCATCACATAAATACTTTATAATGAACATTTTCCATTTCCTCCCCCAATATGATTTTGATGAATATTTAGATTGTTGCTGGTATTTACTGTTATACACAATACTGTAATAAATATCTCCAAATATATATATTTTTAATATTTTTTAATTGATTCTGGAGAGGAAATGAGAGGGAGAGAGAGACAGAAACATCAATGATGAGAGAGAATCATTGATCGGTTGTCTCCTGCACGCCCCCTACTGGGGATCGAGCCTGCAACCTGGGCACGTGCCCTTGACTGGAATCAAACCCAGGACCCTTCAGTCCACAGGCCAATGCTCTTCCACTAAGCCAAACCAGCTAAGGCAATATCTCCACATACAGATATCTGTCCACGTATCTGATTAATTCCATTGGAAAAAAATTCTATAGTGAATTAGCAAGTCCAAGAAGTATTAAGAAAAACTCTTGAAATAAAGTGCCAACTTGCTTCCTGGAAAGTTTGTACTAACTTATACTCTTACCAGCAGAGACCTTCTCGTGTCACTTATCAAACACCTATTTATTTCTCTTTTACTTTTAAAATTTGTGTTATCTTTTAATAGCTTAGTTCTTAAATAGATTTAAGGTTCTTAAGGTAAAGGTCATTTTACCCATTTATATCCCTCATTCTGTCTAAAATTAGAGTGCCTAGTACTTTGTTAGTACTAAACTGTTTATTTGGGGATATTTATCTTTTGTCTAATTACTTGTTAGTCCTTTTACTGATGTCTTGTAAATTTTAGAGCTTCTCTTAGTAGACTGTTATATGATCTGCAAATGACAATTTTTGTCTTGTTAATTGTCTTTGTTTTATAGCTTAAGTATAATTAGCCTCAAGTTTCAGAACAATGTATTTAAGATTATGGTTATTATAGGCAACCATGTTTTATTTCTGATTATAATGGAAATAAACTTAGTAAAAATTACCATTCAAGGTGATTGTTGATTTTTGATTTAAAATAGATATATATCATATTAGGTAATATCTTTCTATTTCTACTTTCTGAAAGATTTTAATGAAAAAAAGTTGAATTTCATCAAAAGCTTTCTAGGCATGTATTTAGATATTATTTTTAAGTTTTATCATTACTGGTAAGTAGGATGTTATTATATGTCCTGGTCTTAATTTATCTTGCATTTTTGAGATATACCAGCCTAGTCATAATGCATCATACTCATTTGACTCCTACACTCCACTTTCAAAAAATTGCCAAATTAAGCAGATTTTACTATTTTTACATTGATCTATAAATCCTAATTGTTACTATTCTATTTCAGGTCTTTGCTTCTCACCTGAATTACAGTAATAGTTTTTAAATATTTCCCCATCCTATTCCTGGGTCTTCTTTTCAATTACATACATAGTATATAAATTGCATTAAAAGTATATAGAACCATTTGGGGAAAATTGACATCTTTATGAAACTAAGTCTATCAATGAACATGGGTGTCTCTCAATTTATTTATAATTTTCTGCAAAAAGGTCTTGAACAAACTTTGTTATAATTACTCCTAAGTGCCTTATGGTCTTTGTTGCTACTGTAAATGGATGGTGTCTTTTTAAAATGGTGTTTTGTGTTTGTTACTGGTGTATAGAAAAGCAATTGATTTTATTATACTAATGTTATAGCCAATCACTGCTACATTTTACTAATAACTTGATAATTATAGATAACTTTGTTTCATTTCTGGTAAGAAAATGTGATTTGTAAGATACCAACTCATTGAAATTTATTGTCTTACTTTATGATCTATTATGTAATCAATTTACTTCAACTGTTTCATGAGCCTGAAAGGAACATGAATTCTTTAATGCTGAGTATATAATTCCAGAGATGACTATTAGATTAAACTTTTTAACTGTTAAAATCTTCTGTATCTTCACTGATTTTATAGCTGCTTGACCTTCCAATAGTTGCAATCTCTCCTATAATGCTGGGTTTCTCAGTTTCTTCCCAATAAGATATTAATTATACAAAGTTGGCTTAATCTATTTTGAGGCTGTTCTGTTTGCTCATACAAGTTTAGAATTATTACATCTTCCTGGTAAATTGAACCTTTTATCATTATGTAACAGTCCTCTCTATTGCTAATAATATATTTTTCTTTAAGCCTATCCTGCTTTTCATTCTGTTACTTTCTTTTGGTATTTGCCTAGTGTATCTTTTTCCTTTCTATTATTTCAACTGTTAGGGAGGAAAAAAAAACTTTCCTCTAACCTTCAAGGTTCTTTTCTGCTGGTCTTACAACTAAATCTACATGACACTTATTAATAAGAGAAAATAATCAAATTTAATTACATAAGTATGTATGGGAACCCCACATACATGAGTGTCAGAAACCCCCCACATACATGAGTGTCCTCCCTTTGAGAGGTTCAAAGACAGAAAGGGAAAATAAGGTATTATATGACATTCTGAACTAAGCATGAGGTAAGGCACCTTGGGACTTCAGAGGAGAGGAAGGTCGTTTGCAGGACAATAAGAGCAGATGTTCGGTAATTAGAAGCTTTCCCTGTCATATAGATAGATCATAAGAAGTTACTTCTGATGATAACTCTTACTATGGGCAAGGCCCCTAACCTAAATTCTTTTAGAACGAGGTAACAGTTTCTCATGAGCCTGCAGGGTCTCAATTGACTTCAGCTCGAAAAGCAGCACATTTTGGGGAGGCCTGTTTAGAAATTCACAACTTTATGCTGTGGATGTATCTCTAGTAAAGAGCATTTAACTGGATTTTATTTATATCTAATCTTATACCACCTTTCTTAAATGGTGAGTTTATTTCATTAACATATAAGTATTATATGTGTGGACTTCTTCCTACCACCTTACTTTTTAATTTCCACTCATTCCATTTCTTTTCTATACTACTTACCCTTATTTGGGTTGAATTTGTATTTGTTCCTTTTTCTATTTCTTTGGAATTTGCTCCCACTATTTTAAGACTTACTTTTGAAATTTTATTATGCACATTTAGCTTAACAAAGTTAAAATAATACCTTAACAAACCTTTCCCTAATAATAAAAAATTTCTAAAATACTTCAGCTCCAGAATTCCCCTTAGTCCTGACTTGCATGCTATTAGCTGACATTTATGTTAGGTGAACAATGTTAATTCTATCATTTTTTAAAAACTCTCCAATTATATAAACAATGTTTTCCATTGTATGTACTCAACTTTCCTTTTTGCATCTCATACTATCCTTCTTGCACCCCAAACTTTCTGATTCATTTTCTTTTTCCTGAAATATATCCTTTAGACGTTCCTTTACTGCAGATACCTCTGAGTTTTTGTTCATCTATAAAAGTCTTTATTTCACCTTTTGTTTTAAAAAAATTTTTTTTCCTGAATACTCAATTCCAGGTTGACCATTGTTTTCTCTAGAAAATATTCTTTTTTAAAAAAATGTACTTTATTGATTTTTTACAGAGAAGAAGGGAGAGGGATAGAGAGTTAGAAACATCCATGAGAGAGATAAATCAGCTGCCTACTGCATGCCCCCCAGTGGGGATGTGCCCGCAACCAAGGTACATGCCCCTGACTGGAATCGAACCTGGGACCCTTGACCGGAATCGAACCTGGGACCCTTCAGTCCGCAGGCCGGCGCTCTATCCACTGAGCCAAACCGGTTCAGCTAGAAAATATTCTGTTGTTTTGGCTTCTGTTGTTGATCCTGAGAAGTCCACTGTTCTTATAATTGCCAATCCTTTGTAGGTGACTTAGGACTTTTTCCTTTGTCTTTAGTGTTCTGAAATTCCATTATGATTTATACTGATATGAATTTCTTTTTATTTCTTCTACTTGTATTTAATCTTTTTTTTCCTCATATCTATTGCTACGGCCTGAATCCAAGCCCCTTTAATCTCTTCACACGGCTTTCTCATCTCACTATGCCTGATCCATACCTGGAATCTGCTAGGCTTTTTCTTACCTCAGGGCTTTTGCTCTGCATTTTCTTTTGCCTGAAACAAAAGGTGAGGAGAGCCTTCCCACCTCCTTGGCCTGTAAACTCCTTTAGATCCCAATTCAATAACAATTCCTTAGGCTTTTCTTGACCCTGCCTACCCCATCATAATATTTTCTCTCTTTAGTAGAGCACCATTTCTTCCTGCTTCGTCTTTATCACACTTTGCAGTTACATATTTGCTATTTGTTAACATCTGCTTTCTCCACCAATCTGTAAATTACATGGGGACAATGGCTATGTCTGGCTTTATTCCATTCTATATTCAAAGCCTAGCACAGTGCCTGGCACAAAGCGGGCATTCAATAATTTTTTGTTAAATAAACAAATGATCAAATGAAAACCCGGCTTCCTTTACATGGCATTAACAGCTTCTAGAGCTGCACTTGCTATTTATTCCCCTTTCCTAAATGTTACTCCCTCAACCTGCAAATTCCTTATTCAGCCAAGAATATTCATCTGAAGCCTTCCTTTACAAAATTTGCCCACGGACAAGAGTTTTGCTGCCTACCTATGCACCCCTAGAACCTCAATTATAGCCTTTACCCCAGTGTGCCCTAATTACTTGCATCTTCCTCCTCCTCAAGACAGAGCCCTACTCTGTCTTGCACCTCACATACAGGGCATTAGAAAAGTACCTACGGGAAAAGGGGGCTGGAAATGTCCTTTAGGGTAAAATAACGGATGGTGCTAGGTCCCTGAGGAGATAAGAGGAATGGGGTCATTCCTTCTTGTTAGGAAGGAGACTAAGTAAAGGGATTAGCCTCATCAGAAATAATGTGTGCCATTCTTCAGAAAGAAAGTGAAATTGAGTCGGGGTGGGTATGATGAAAATAGGTAGGTTGTGAAGGAAAAAGTAAGGAGCTTGATGAACTAGCTTCATGTGCTCAGTAAAGTGTGAGAAAGCCATTCTTTTGAGGGGCAAGAGTGGAGTCTTGAGAGAGTAACAGAACAGAACAGAATAGCCACTTTGTTCAACAATTAAGTCTTAGCAATAGCAGGCTACTAAAGAATGAGTAAAAGGTTGAACACAAACGCCTTACCCAGTCATGCTTTACCAAACCCAAGGATGCATCAATAAGTGTAGCTACACTGTCCCAGCTGTTTCCAAAGGAAAAAATCTGATCAGGCACTTCACAGCACATCATTTTAAGGGAATCTTTTACTTAAAATATATGAAAGCACTCAAAGAAAGTTGAGTGTTTGTATTTTTATTACAACATGGTCTCTCCCTCATGCCTCTTATATTTTGCTGTGTCTCTTCACATAAAGAAATGCAAAAGACTGAAACATTTCTTAAAAACAGGGTCATGTCTTACTCAATTCTGTATCAATTTATATGGCCTTGCAAAATACTTTGCACAAAGAAGCCATTTGAATAGTTTTAATACTGAATTAAATAAGAGGTGTACAAGTCCCTCAGACACTATAGATTTGGGGAGGGGAATTTATAAATCTTTTTTTAAAAATATATTTTATTGATTTTTTACAGAGAGGAGGGGAGAGGGATAGAGAGTTAGCAACATCAATGAGAGAGAAACATCGATCAGCTGCCTCTTGCATGCCCCCTACTGGGGATGTGCCCGCAACCAAAGTACATGCCCTTGACCAGAATCGAACCTGGGACCCTTGAGTCTGTAGGCCGACGCTCTATCCACTGAGCCAAACCCGTTAGGGCTATAAATCTTTTTTAAGTAACATAAACGTGACTCCTATGAAGGAGGGATGAGCAACAGAAAAGAGAAAATGGGAAAGAGAGATGGGAATTACTCCAAAATGTTCATTGATAACAATTCACTGAACAAACACTTCACAAGACCTTTCAACTTACAAGGCCTTGACAACAGGAAGTGTGCAAAATTTGTAAGGGCTGGATCTGTAGAAAAAATAAAGGATGTTTTCAACCTTCTGAGCCCTTAGCCTTCCATTAATGTGGGTACAAATTATGTCTGAGCACTATCTTCAAAAGACATTTAACTTCTAAAGCACTTATTTTCCTTCCAATCTGTAAAAAAAGTCCTATATAATAAAAGGGTAATATGCAAATTGACCCTAACGGCCTCTAGTATAATATAAATGGAGCCACTTTAAAATGGAGTCAGAGCTACCACCATCCAGAGGAACTGCCTTGCACATCTTACTCCTCAAACCTCTGGAATGTTAAAACTGCAAAATAACCTTTGGAGTGAGCCTAAAGCAACATTACACCCTCAACAACTATTTGCAAAGATAACAAGAAAGCATATATTATAACTACTGGACTGAAAATTAAACATTCTTTAGCATTAGTATCACTATGTTAGCTTATCTGCACCTACAGAATGTCTTCCCTCTACTGACATAATTGCTGTAATTGTTATCCTTTCCTTTGCCTTCCTTATCTGGAACTATTTGGGTTTCTGCCTGAATCAGTGCTTCCCAAATAGCTCTTCTTTTGGATCTCAAAAAAATGCTTATTGAACCTCACTTTGATTTTTAGGTTAACAAATCTCAAGAACCTATTGATTCTCTACACTGGAAGACCTTCCATAGAACTAAGGGTCTAACTATTAAAAGCAAAAGGTAAACATATCCATTGGGAAGACTCAAGGCAATGATTTTATCATCCTTTCTCAGTGACCACTCTCTTTCCCTCTGGGGGCCAACAAGAACAGGGTTAAACTACAGAGTCTATGGCACGTGTGCCAAACAGACCTGAAGAGCAGCCAGGAAAAGCCGCGCCTGAGCCTCCACCTCAGGAGCATGCAGGGAAAGGACAAGTGAGGACCGTCCAGGGCTGTGTTTCAGAGACAAGCCAGAACCCTTACGGGGGGTCTCAACTTAGGTCCTTGCCCAGCCAGGCAGAGAGGAGGCCCAGAGACACGGGGACATTCTGTTCCAGTTTCTAAACTGGCCTAGGGGACAGAGATAAGAACCGGGGTTTGGTACAGGACAGTAGGGTGGCCTGCAAAGTGGGGGCCAAAATAAAGGGTGAAGCAGAGTGGCTGAGCAGGGGAGGAGAGGAGAGGGAGGGAAGATGGGGAGGAGGCATGGAAAGGTGGGGGCTGGGAAGGGAGAGGGTGGGGAAGGGGGATGGGTGGGAGAGGGAGGGAAGAAGAGGGGAAAAATAAAAAACAGACTTGAAGGCCTATATTAGGAAATATTCACTAGTTTATTTCACGAAACACTGTAATTCCATGTATATTTTTCATATATAGCTTCCTGTTAACTGCATGTCTATAAGACTATCACAGATATTAGTCTTACAACAATAAAGTTTATACTAGTACTGACAAAAATTAAGTAAATCCCATAATAGAGGATAACAAAACAAATTAAAAGCAGTCAGGCTGAGTGACTATGATGCCCTATAAAATTACAAGGTTAATCAAGGGAATGAAAACCATGACTGTAATCATTTAAAAAGTGAGTCAGCCCAAAAGAATTGAAAACAGTTTTATTTAAATAACCAAAAGGTAGAAACAACCCAAATGTCTATCAACTGATGAACAAAAGTATTTCCACACAATGAAATACTACTCAGCCATAAAAAGAAATGAACTATTGCCTGGCCAGCTTAGCTCAGGGGTTGAACATCAACCTATGAACCAGAAGGTCAAGGTTCAATTCCCGGTGTGGGGACTTGCCTGGGTTGCAAGCTCAATTCCCAGGGGGAGCATGCAGGAGGCAACAGATCAATGATTCTCTCTCATCATTGATGTTTACTATCTGTCTCTCCTTCTCCCTTCCTCCCTGAAATAAATTTTTTAAAAACTATATATTAAAAAAAGGAAATGAAGTATTGATACTTGCTAGTTCTTGCTATAACAAGAACTAATCTTGAAGACCTTATGCAGAATGAAAGAAGCCACATCTCTAGACCAGTGATGGTGAACCTATGACACACGTGTCAGAGGTGACACGCGAACTCATTTTTTTGGTTGATTTTTCTTTGTTAAATGGCATTTAAATATATAAAATAAATATCAAAAATATACATCTTTGTTTTACTATGGATGCAAATATCAAAAAATTTCTATATGTGACACGGCACCAGAGTTAAGTTAGGGTTTTTCAAAATGCTGACACGCCGAGCTCAAAAGGTTCGCCATCACTGCTCTAGATGGTTTCTGTTTAGTGTGAGCTCTGTTCTAAGTTACCTTAATGAAAAGATCACACACACAAAAAAACTAATTCAAGTTGGGTTCCTCTGCTCACCAAAGACCTGCAATGGCTCTGGATGCCTAGTATAGCCTCAGAAATAGCTTGGATTACAGGTGTGGTAATAAACAAATAAAAAATAGTACTTTTTTTAAAATATTTTTTTATAGATTTCAGAGAGGCAGGGAGAGGGAGAGATAGAAACATCAATGATGAGAATCATTGATTGGCTGCCTCCTACACATCCCCTACTGGAGATCAAGTCTACAACCTGAGCATGTGCCACGGACCAGAAATGAACCCGGGACCCTTCAGTCCACAGGCCATGCTCGAGCCACTGAGCCATACCTGTTAGGGCATAAACTTTTTTTAATCCTCACCCAAGGACATGCTTATTTATTTTAGAGAGAAGGACAAAGAGAGAGAAACATCGATATGAGAGAGAAATATTTATCAGTTGCCTTCCCAATCATGCCTTGACTAGGGATTGAACCCACCACCTTTCGGTGTACCGGACTACACTCCAACAAACTGAGCCACAACAGGCAAGGTTAAACATTTGTTGATGTATGTTTTGATGAGTGAGTATATATGCCAACCACCCACTATCTTAAAGCATTTTATATAGATTAATTCAATCCTAATAATCTTATGAAATTTATATAGTTACTAGAGGCCCAGTGCATGAAATTCGTGCAAGAGTAGGCCTTCCTTTCCCCAGCTGCCAGCACTGGCAGGCACCCAGGACCTGGGCTTCCCTCACAGCCCCGGCTTTGTTGGGAAAGTTGTCCGGAAGGATGGTCTAATTAGCATATTATGCTTTTATTATTATAGATTATCCCCATTTTGCCTGGGTATTCACTACATCTGCATTATTTCACTTCTGTAACTAACAACCTAAAATGCCACCCTTCCTGCCTCCTATTATCCTGGAATGCATGAAGGAAGCACTGAGTTTCATAAAAACTAGATTGCTACTGTCAATATCTACCATCCAAGTAATTTCATAATTATCAGACTAAAATACTTTTTCCTACAACAAATTCCTCTTTCAACTTATCAGCTCTCTGTTAAAAAAAAAAAAGAAGAATTAACACACTCTTTGTAATAATAAGATCTTAAAGAAAAGGAATCAAAAGTAGTTGAACTTCCAGGGATGCTTTTAGGCAGCTCCTGACTAAAACAAAGAAGCGTTCCAGAAACGTACCTGTTGGAGCCATCTTTCATATGAACTTTGGCATAAAGAACATCCACCATGCCAGGATCATCGTTCATGTATTCTATCCCTTCCATCTCTACTTCTAGGGGTTTGCCCCCAGAAATGTCGCTGCAAAGGAAAAACCATTAGATTTTTATAATTATTTATATATTTTAAAACATGGTTAATATACATAGTCAAACTACAAAAATTAAGTTGTTGGCTTTTTTTACTAACATTATTTAACCATCCTTCTAATTTCAAAATTAATACATGTTTAATGCACACAGACTAGAAACACTAGTATTTCCAAAGTCACACTAAAAAGCACTCTAAGAAAAAGGCAAGCAATGATAGTTCTGATTGACAAAGACAACTGATGTGTTGACCATCTCTGAGGTTTTACATCATTATTTCTATAAGTTGCACAGTATTTCACTCATATAACAATGATGGAGTGTAAAAGCTAACAGCACATCTTTAAGTACAATTTGACAATATTTATAAAAAATCTTCAATAAAAGAAACCCTTTGCCCAGTCAACTCAATTTATAGGAACTAACCCTAATGAAATAATTATGAATTCAGCTACATATGCAATGATAGCTGATAAAGAACAGTTCTTTACAGAATTCCAACTGAAAAATGCAGAAGCAATAACAGAATTAGAGTATCACCATTTTGCAACTCCAGATAAAACAATGGATCTATGCAAGCTCACCAATGGATGCTAAAACTTAGACAAAAGGCTGGAGGAAATATAAAGAGACCCCTCTACACAATGGATCAGGCTGATCACTCTCAAATTGACTGATCAAGCTTATCATACACACAAAAAGAAAAGACCAAACAATATGTGCCTCCTGATATGATGCAATAGGGTTTTGACTGATGCATTGTTGGGAGTAGCAAAAGACTGGCAACAGGCTAAATGTCCAATAACATAGGACTGATTACATAAATCAAAATACTATGAGCAATAAATAAGCCATTCAAAGCTAAGGAAGCTTTTCAGGTACTGATACATAATGATTATATTTTAAGTTTTAAAAAAGGCACTAGCTGGTTTGGTTCATTGGATAGAGCATCGGCCTGCAGACTGAAGGGTCCCAGGTTTGATTTCAGTCAAGGGCACATGCCTGGGTTATAGGCTCGATCCCCAGTAGGGGGTGTGCAGGAGGCAGCCAATCAATGATTCTCTCTCATCATTGATGTTTCTCTCTCTCTCTCTCTCCCCTCTCCCTTCCTCTCTGAAATCAATAAAAATATATTCTTTTTTAAAGTACACATCAATGTATATACTATTTATGAAAAAGATGGGGATAAGAAACTCTATACTAATAAAAGCATAATATGCTAATTAGACCAGACAGCTAAACTGGAAGTCGGACATCCCCCGAGGGGTCCTGGACTGGAGAGGGTGCAGGTTGGGCTGAGGGACGCCCCCCCCATGCACAAATTTTGTGCACCAGGCCACTAGAATATATATATACACACATATATATTTCTTGTACATACGTAAAATCTCTGTAAATAAACAAAGACATTGCTAACATCTGTTGCCTTTAGAGAGTATAGCAGGGTGCTTGATGGGATAGCAATGGGAAGAAGTGTGCAGAAAACTCTTCAATGCTTATCCTTTGTACCTTTAAATTTTTGAAGCATGTAAATGTACTCTCTATTAAAAAGTTAACATTTTTAAAAATATGCATAAGAAGTCAAACACAAAAAGTTTATATACCAAACTAGCGGCCAGGTGCATGAAATTCGTGCACAGGAGGTGGGTCCCTCAGCCCGACCTGCACCCTCTCCAATCTGGGAGCCCTCAGGAGAGCCCTCTCCAATGTGGGAGCCCTGATGGCTTAGGCCCACTCCCCATGGTTCTCTGCTCTCTGCAGGGCCTGGCCACTCCGCGCCCGCTGCCCAGAGGCCCTCCGCAGCCGGGGTGGAATGCTTGCCTCATCGCCACGGTGACAAAGCAAGCATTCCACCAAGCTGCTCACGCTTCCCGCTCTCAGCGGTCGCCCCCCGAGGACTGGGGTACTCTGGCGGGGCTGAGGGGACTGGGTGCCGCCATCTTGTGGCTATGGGAGCCGCCATCTTTGTGACAGAGTGATGGCTAATTTGCATATTACCCTTTTATTAGATAGGATGATTCAATATATATGACATTAAAGGACAAGGCAGATTAACCTATGGTAATAGAAATCAGAACGGTACTTACTCCTCAAATAAGTGAATTTACTGGAAAAGGATGAAGCACGAAGGAACTTCATGAGGTGATGGCAATGTTCTACATCTTGATTTGGGTGTGGTTACATTTGTCTTAACTCATTAAACTAACATGTATTACTTTCATGCTAAGTGAAGCCCACCACCCTGCTTTTTCCCCAGACCCTTAAGTAGACTTATACTTCAACCAGAGAAGGCCTTCCTGTGCCAGACTAAAACCCAACTAAAAATCAGCTCACCACACACAGCCTTCTCCAAGACCAGGAGGCTAGGGACACCATCCATCTTGTCCACTCCTATATCTCCAGCACCTGGCACAGTGCTTTACATAAAATAGGTACTTCATAAATCTCTGATAAACACTGGATGTTCTACTAGAAGCTGTTCTAGACAATTTTGAGAAGAATGTGGACACATGTGATATTATTATTGAATAAAATGTGGTACTGACTCAAAGACAAAAGGCTGCTAGGATGCACCAAAAGACAATTCCAAAAGGCAAAACAAAAAAGTTCTCTTGATGATATTGAATTAAAGCCATAAAACACTATTTGTAGTCTAGGAATCCCAATGGTAAAGATTCATTTAAAACTTCAAGGCCTTATTATTACATAAGACCAGAATTTATCTCAATAAGAAACTAAATAATTGAACTATTCTAGACAGATATTTGAAAGAGAAAAATGACAGCCTTGATCATAAGTATCCTATAAGTACCTCTAATACGTGGGATATTCCAGAAACACAAGCCAATCTCTGAACTATTCTCTGAGGCTTGTAGTTTCAATCAATAATCCAGTGTATCTCCATTCCAAGTAATAGTCAAAGAATTCAAATGAAAGACTGCCATTTAATCCTATCAAACTGCAGTCAACAAAACTTCTTTTTCTTAAAACAGTTTAATACTAACCATACATTCCTCTACATTTTTCAGCTTTAACCCTGCACAGTCAGATCACCAGAAAGCACCATATCTTTAGTTTAGTTTCCCACTAAAATGTCCTCACTAGGTTATTAATATTTAATATTAGAGGCCTGGTGCATGAAATTCACGCACAGGTGAGGGGTCCCCTCAGTCCAGCTTGCACCCTCTCCAATCTGGGACCCCTCAGGGGATGTCCAACTCACAATCCAGGACTGCTGGCTCCTAACTGCTCACCTCTCCTGATCATCCCTAACTGCCCCCCCACCAAACTGATCACCCCTAACCACCTTTGCCTGTCAGCCTGATCACCCCTAACTGCCCCTCCTGCCGGCCTGGTCGCCCCCAACTGCCCCCCTACCAGCCTGGTCACCCCTAACTGTCCCCCCTGCTGGCCTGGTCACCGCTTACTGCTCCCCTCTGCCGGCCTGGTCGTCCCTAACTGCCAACCCCTGCCGGCCTGGTCGCTCCTTACTGCCCCCTTCTGCTGGCCTGGTCACCCTCAACTCTCCCCCCCCCCCCCCCCCCGCCGCCGCTGGCCTACCCGCCCCCAACTTCCCCCTTCTGCTAGACTGGTTGCCCTTCACTGCCCCCCTGCCAGCCTGGGTGCCCCCAACTCCCCCCTGCTGTCTTGGTCACCCCCAACTGCCCCCCCCCACCGGCTGTTCGCCCCAACTGCCCCTCCTACCAGCCTGGTCGCCACACAGCCTGCTATTCAATCATTTCATTGTCCCTCACTGCCCCCCTGCCAGCCTTGTTGCCCCTCACTGCCCCCCCCCCGCCACCAGCCTGTTCACCCCCAAGTGCTCCCCTGCCATACTGGTCGCCCCCAAATGCCCCCGCCGGCCTGGTCGCCCCCAACTGCCCCCCTGCTGACCTGGTCGCCCCACACAGCCTGCTTGTTCAGTCGTTTGGTCGACCCTCACTAACCCCCCCTGCAGACCTGGTCGCCCCACACAGCCTGCTTGTTCAGTCGTTTGGTCGTCCCTCACTAACCCCCCCCTGCAGACCTGGTCGCCCCACACAGCCTGCTTGTTCAGTCGTTTGGTCGTCCCTCACTAATGCCCCTGCCAGCATGGTCGCACCACGCAGCCTGCTGTTCAGTCGTTACTGTTACTGTGACAGTGTCCCGGACAATTTGCATATTCCTCTATTATTAGTATAGACTAGAGGCCTGGTGCATGAAATTCATGCATGGGTAGGGTCCCTATGCCTGGCCAGCAATTAGGGGCCTTCCTTCCAGCTGCCGGCCGCCGGCCAGGGCCTTCCTTGCCTGGCTGCAGGCTGCCAGATGGGGCCTTCCTTCGTTCCACACCGCCCCCAGGTGGTCAGCGCATGTCATAGCAAGCAATTGAACTCCTGGTGGAACTCCCAAGGGGACACTTTTCATATTAGCCTTTTATATAAGAAGATTATATCCTCAACTTCTAAAGGTCAATACAAGAAAAAGCAATGTGAACAATGTTCTTATATCTTCTGGAAAACTGTTAAAAATAATGCTTATCATCATTCTGGGTTATTTATGTTAAGATTTATGCAACTAGTTTTTCTCTTGACTTTAGAACCAGAAAAAAATTCTCTCCTAGAAAGTTGCTATGCTCGTTTTTATCAGATAAGAACTATAGCCCTAGCAGGTTTGGCTCAGTGGATAGAGCATTGGCCTGCAGACTGAAGGTTCCTGGATTAGATTGCAGTCAAGGGCATGTGCAGTTGGTTACAGGCTTCTCCCAGGCCTGGGCCCTGGTCAGGGCATGTGCAGGAGGCAACTGATAGATGTGTTTCTCTCACATCAATATTTTTCTCTGTCTTTCCTCCTCTCTTCCACTCTCTACAAAAATCAATGGAAAAATATCCTCGTGTAAGGATTAAAAAAAAAAAAAAACTACAATAACTGCTGTGTTTCTTTCTGGAATTTAGTTCAAGTATACTGGTGCTCAAAAACAGCATTAAATTTTAATGCTCAAGTACAATTATCTTACCTTGGTTTTCAGGTAGAATTTTCTCCCCATTCCACCTCTATGGTTTCTGAGCTCTCTGACTTTAACATTTCTTTTGTATATATGTCCTCCCTATAAAGGATCTCAAATCCTTGGAATGAGAAGAGATACCAAGAACAAAAACAAAAAAAATGAAACAGGATCTACAGCCTGCCTTATGAGTAGAAACTAAAACTCTTTCAACCTATCCCTAGGATTTATCAAGAGGGAGATTAAAGAACAGAAGAGAAATCCAATGGTTTGCCTGATAAATGCTCTTGGTCTTGGTGACCAAACTATTCCACCTGGAATACCTGTGAGCACATTTTTCAATTCAGTGACATCTGAGGCAATAATTAGGAACTAACATTTGCCCATGGGTATTTTTCCTCCTCTTCTCTCCTCATTCTTGTCCCTTTTTAACTTATTTGGTTTAACCTCAGGCCTACTGGGAACACTTAGGAACAAGTAGAGTGACGCTGGAGCTACAGAATGCTGCCTATTTGTTGGACTACATACTCAGAGCCATTGCACTGTTTGCGCTCTATATGTCACAAAGAAAAGTCACAAGGGACACATTCAGAGCTTCAGTGTTTCCTGGACACTGTAAATAATTCACTGTGAATAATTCTAAATAGCTACACAAATCTTTAGCCTAACAATTGAAATCAAAGTTGTTTCTCATCAGGTAGCATCCTTAAACTCAAACTACCACCAAATTTAAAACAAATATTCAACCATCCATTTCTTTTTTTTTTTTTTAACCATCCATTTCTTTAAAATACCTATATAGTACCACAGTTTTAATTAAATTCCAATATAACCATATATATTTAATACTTTAATTTTAAAAGCCATCAAATTAAACTACGGCAAATTATACACTGATCTATTCATTTTCAATGTTTTTATTTTTTATATTTTAATTTGAGATCTCTACATCATAAAAAGTTCAGCTTAGAAATGTCATTGTTTACTAAAGTATAAAGGCTAACATCAAAGAGCAAAAATAAAGAAAAAAAAAGGTTAGATGATACATTTTATTTACTAGGCCTGTAATATAAGCTTTTTTTTAAAGAGATATTTCTTCCTTTTATGAGAACAAAGCACTTCTAACCAATCCAAACAACCAATTCTGATTCTCGTCCTCCTTTTCAGAAATAAATTAATTTTGCATTGTATACTTTCTAAACAAGTGTGTATGGCAGAGGGAACCATGGGGGAGAAGAGGGTCGGAGAGGCTTGTTTTACTTGCTGATTTCAAATCTTTCCAGCTTCTTGAAAAGAGCATGTTCAAAATTTTTTGCCTGCATTGCAGATTTTTGGCAGGGTAACTTTGTCCTATTTCAAAAGCGTTGCTGAATTTGAAAAACTACAATTACTGTTTTCATCCTGTCATGTCAAAAATTCTTAGGAACTATGAAGGCTGATCTTCATTACCTATGCACATCAACCCCAACATGCTTAAAGGGCTTAGATTTGGCCTTTAGTCACAAAAGGCAGCAAGAGACATAAAAAGAGGAACTCAGCTAAATCCTCACATAGCTCAGGATAAAACCTCAGTGGTTAAAAAACCTGTGACCCCATTTTTTTTCATTTAAGAAGAAAGTCTATTTAATGAGTGTTTGGTGTCTTGTGGAAACTCCAGGATTCTGAGACAATCAGATTCAGTGCCATATAATCAGGAACAATAGGCAAAAAGTAAAAAATTGGTTCAGTGAGGAAAACACAGCTGCTGCAATATCTTAATCTGCTCAGTCTGTCATCAAAATACCAGACACTTGGTGGCTGAAACAACAGACATTTACTCTCACAGATATGGAGGCTGGGAAGTCAAGATAAAGGTTCTGCCGATTTGGTGAGAATTCTCTGGATTGCAGATGGCTACATTCTCACACATGGTGAAGTGATTTTTCATAAGGTTAAAAAAATACTTCTCTAAACAAATATTTTATCCATCTTAAAAAAACTTTTACAGGATTCTTCCAATGGTAGCCAAGAAAATGCAGCTGCTTTCAGTTTTGTTTAGCAAAAAGAAACCAGGGGATAAGTTAAGGTGTCAGAACGCATTCTTAAACCAGGTAAAATTGCTCTGCTTTGTAAGGTAAAGCATAAAGTTTTCTTTTTTTGCAAGGAAAGTTATAAATACCTAAATACAAACACCAAATTATTCTGAGTTTCAGGTAAGATTGAGAAAAGACAGTTATGTTCCTTACTGAACAAACAAGACAAAGGTATTATTTGCTATATGAGATTCAGAAAGAATAAACAGACTGTAAACCCAATCAGCTTATGATTTTGCTCAAAAACAGTATTTTGTCTTCAAAACAATGGAAAAGGAGAAGAGGCCCACAAATTAAGTCATTGTATTAAACAGTTTTATATACAACATAACTAGAGGAAAATTTTTAATTTTTTTACCTTGTTTTACCCCATGAACCAGATAACCCATTTCTATAAGGCAATGGTACAATAGTATGGGACCTAAATATTGTCACAAATTTTTTTTTTATTGTCACAAATTTTTAAAAACTATTCAAGTGAGCCAGTTTTGTTCCTTTCTTTTTTTTTAATCCTCACCCAAGGGGGGCTTGGGGGGGGGGGAGGGAGGGAGGGGGAGAGAGAGAGAGAGAGAGAGAGAGAGAGAGAGAGAGACAGACAGACAGACAGACAGACAGACAGAGACATGGATCGGTTGCCTTCCTCAATGCTCAACCAACTGAGCCATTCTGGCCGGGCTCAAGTGAGTCAGTTTTCAAATTTCTCTTGTTCTTCATCAATCCTAAGTAAAAGGAGTAAAGTGAGAGGTGGGAAGAGATGCTTCTTTGAAATAAAGCTAATGTGGGTTTTACTGGGCTAAAATCAAGGTGCGGCAGGGTTGTGTTCCTTGGGTTGATGTACGTGTAAATTAAAATTTTACAGTAAAAAGAATAATAACTCTCCAATGTTTTCTCTGAGCCAAAAACATTTGCTTGGATGGTCTTTTAGTATCCTCACTCTGAATTACACAAAATTACCTGTATTAAAAAAAAGAAAATTAAAGGCTGCATTTCTGAAATACAATGAAGACTTTCCTAGAGAATCAAGTTATAGCAGTGATGGCGAACCTTTTGAGCTCAGCGTGTCAGCATTTTGAAAAACCCTAACTTAACTCTGGTGCCGTGTCACATATAGAAATTTTTTGATATTTGCAACCATAGTAAAACAAAGATTTATATTTTTGATATTTATTTTATATATTTAAATGCCATTTAACAAAGAAAAATCAACCAAAAAATGAGTTCGCGTGTCACCTCTGACACACGTCATAGGTTCACCATCACTGAGTTATAGTGTTGAATTACCATGGGAAGCAGAATAATGGCTCTCCAAAGATGCCCACATCCTACTATCTGGAATCTGTAAATTCGCTGTCTTATATGGCAGAGACTTTGACAGATGTGATTTAGGTTCTGGAGTTTGAGATGGAGCGATTATCCTGGATTATCTGGATGGACTCAATCAAATCA
The DNA here is from genome assembly GCF_964212035.1 of Myotis nattereri. Classification (NCBI taxonomy): domain Eukaryota; kingdom Metazoa; phylum Chordata; class Mammalia; order Chiroptera; family Vespertilionidae; genus Myotis; species Myotis nattereri. The sequence continues at coordinate 18,439,929 of NC_138088.1, read as the reverse complement.
TGAGAGTCCTTACAAGCAGAAGCCTTTGCCTGCTGTGGCCAGAGAGAGAGGTGTGACAACAGAAGGGTCAGAGAGATACAACGTTGCTAGTGTTGAATATGAGGAAGGGACTACTAGCCAAGGAATGTGTGTGGCCGCTAGAAGCTGGACTTGAAAGGCAAGGAAACAGATTCTTCCCTAGAGCCTCCAGAAAGGAACACAACCCTGCACACCTTGATTTTAGCCCAGTAAAGCCCATCTCAGACTTCTCCCCACAGAACTATATAGTACATTTATATTGTTTTAAGCCACCAACCTTATAGTAATGCAGAAAACTAACATAGTAGTCTATACTCTTTGATGGATAATGAAGAGAATTTCCTTTTGGAGAAAATAATGGCATGTCCTATTAAAAAAACAAAATTTGCCTACTGAACGAGTATAATTTAAGGTAAAGGTTTTCCATAAAAATCTGTAAATATATGCTTTAAGTACATTTTAAACCTTTCAGACAACGGTTCAATGTGAAGTGTTACAAATGGGTGAATCAACAAACCTCATTCCCATGTAACCCAGCTCTCTAGTCCAAAAACAAGTCTTTGATAGCCCAAAAAACCCAGTACAGGTGACCACCCTTCCCCACACCTATGGATTACTCACTCAATGAATTCCTCTTTACACTGCTTTAGCATCTCACATGTCTGCTGGATCTCTTGCTCACTTAAAAGTACCAACATCCCAATAGTTAGGTGAAGTTTTTTGGGATTCTGGAAAATGGTGCTATCAACTCCATGATCCTGTTATAAAAGGGAGAAAAACAAGAAACTCAGCCCATACAAAAGCAAGTGGTAGGAATAAAATTTAAAGTCCAGACATAAACCCACACATTTATATATAATTAACTAATTTTAACCAAGATGCCAAGACAATTTAATGGAGAAAGGAGAGTCTCTTCAACAAATGATGCTGGGACAATGATTGAATTTGTACACTTAAGATGGGTGTATTTTTGTGGTATGTAAACTATACCCCAACAAAGCTGTTAAACATAAATATGTGTGTGCATTCTTTTCTTTTTAAGAGCATCCAAGCAATCCTGAAGCAAGTTGTTACCTATAACTCAACCTGCTGAGAGCTATTCATGGAATAGTTTAAGAGTGGTCATCTCTTCAAATACCATATGATTTCACTTACATGTGGAATCTAAGGAGCAACATAAATAAACAAACAAACAGAAACAGACTTATAGATACAGAGAACAGACTGATGGTTGCCAGAGGGGTGTGGGGTTAGGGAATGGGTGAAAAAGGTGAATGGATTAAGAAGTACAAATTGGTAGTTACAGAAGAGTCATGGGGGTGTTAAATACAGCATAGGGAATATAATAAATAATATTATAATAATTATGTGAGGTGCCAGGTGAGTACTTGAAATATCAGGGACCTACTTTGTAAATTATTAATATATACTTATTTAACCACTATGCTGTACACCTGAAACTAATATAAAATAATATGGAATGTAAACAGTAATTGAAAAATAAAACTTTTGCCCTAACCGGTTTGGCTCAGTGGATAGAGTGTCGGCCTGCAGACTGAAGGGTCCCAGGTTCGATTCTGGTCAAGGGCATGTACCTTGGTTGAGGACACATCCCCAGTGAGGGGTGTGCAGGAGGCATCTGATCCATGTTTCTCTCTCATCCATGTTTCTAACTCTCTATCCCTTTCCCTTCCTCTCTCTAAAAAAAAAAAGAAAAGAAAAAAGAAAACTTTTTTAAAAGTGCTAACTGGTTTGGTTCAGTGTATAGAGCGTCAGCCTGTGGACTGAAAGGTCCTGGGTTCGATTCCTGTCAAGGGCACATGCCCAAGTTGCGGGCTCAATCCCCAGTAGGGGGCGTGCAGAGGCAGCCAATAAATGATTCTCATCATTGATGTTTCTCTCTCCCACTCTCTTCCTCTCTGAAATCAATAAAAATATATTTTAAAAAATATATTCTCTCTTAAAAAATAAAAATAATTTAAAAAAGGTCCCACCAAAAAAAAAAAAAAAAAAAAAGGTCCCACCAAAAACCAACACAGACAGTACCTTGACCTTGACCTCTAACCTCCAGAACTGTGAGAAAATAAATCTGTTGTTTAAGCCACTTGGTCTATGGTATTCTGTTATAGCAACCCAAGTTGTCTAATACACGGAGCAATCCTACTGCTGGGGATTTATCCTGAAGATATATTTTCAATAATGTAAAATACATGTGCACAAGGTTAATGAATGGAGCATTATTGGAAAATAAATGTCCTCAAGTATAGAAGATTGGTTGAAAACGATGTATAAACACATGTGTAAACTGGTATGAAGTGATTTTTCCAGGACACAATAAATGAAAAAAAAATCACAGTGCAGAAGAGCATATAGTTTGTTAACATCTGTATAAAAGAAGGGAAATAAGAAAACACACACAACCTACTATCTTTACAAAAAGGAACACAGGACAAACAAACCAAAAAGCAACGAAGTTGGTTCCCTATAAATGACGAGAGCAGGGAGGAAGGGACTCAGGAATGTGCTACACTTCTTCAGAATACGCCCTTTTGTATAGTTCTGACTTTTGGAAGCATGTTGATACCCTACATGTTCAAAATAAAATTAAACTAGGATGCGAGGGGGGGGAACTAAATGTTAAAAGTAAACTAAAAATGAACCCACCTGCATTTCAAATGAATACCAAACCCACACTAGAGGGGGTTTAAAAAAGAAAAACTAATCTGAGTAACTTTTGAACACAAAATTTTATTAAATATCTCAGTTGAGGGGTGTTGTTGTGTTGTTGTTGTTGTTGTTGTTGTTTTTTTTTGGGGGGGGGGTAAACAAATCCTGAATTCTGCTTAGTAGGTTTATTTCTTACAGATGCATGGACAAAGCAAATCAGAACTATTTTAGATGTATTCTAGGATTAAGCAAATGTGTAAAGAGGGACATAAAAATATGGAATGCAGAGGGAAAGAAAGAACCCTGTAGGGATGGAGGGCAATCAATGATATCTTTGTGAACTCTTGATTTCTAAAATAGATACCATTGGTTCTCTGTATCCACGGTGTCACAACTGCAGATTCAATCAACTGCAGATCAAAATTACTTGGGGGGAAATTTTTCAGAAAGTTCCAAAAATCAAAACTTGAATTTGTCACATGCCAAGGACTAGGCTGACTCCACGCAAATGAAGTGATGTGTAGACATACCCTGCTGTAGCCTGTATGCATACAGGTTACATGCTAATTCTATGCCAATTTATATAAGGGACTAGGGATTTTGGTATCTGCAGGGGGTCCTGCGGATATAGAGGGACAACTCTGTATGCACAAACATGTAAGTGTGTATATATGTGTATATGTACATACATACCTTTTCTAGCTCTGTCCACAGAAAAGGGTTACATATAAATTATATAATCTCTAATACAAAGACTGAATTCTGAAGACTCGGATTCCCCAAAAGACTACAGATTATGTGGCTTTTAGATATCCCATCTATTCCTTTTCCTGCTCTTTTGTGTTGTTTTGTTGTGCAATATTGCAAGTGAACTCAAGGTGACTAAAGTGGTAGGCTCCCAAAGGGTAAGGTAAGGAAAGAAAAGTTCTAGAGGTTCCTTTTTTTAGGTAGTAAGATAATAAATCTGTGTAGTTTTAAACCACAAAGTTTGTGGTCATTTGTTATAATAGCAATAATATACTTATAATTTTAAACTCACAAAAAAGATGTAAGACTAAAAATAGTATCCTTTATTCATATTTGCCTATTGTCAAAATTTTACACTATTTTTTTATCATTTTCGTTCTCTTTTTCCCTTTTTTTCTAGACTACTTTAAATTGCATTGTGTATGTATGGCCCTTTACCTCTAAATACTTCAATATATATTTCCTACAAAACCATAGTTTTTAAAAACATAACAGCCATATAATTTTAATCTTCAATAGATTTAACATTGATAGTTTTAGCTATGATTTGCCATCCACAACCTAATTTTGTCAATCACAGCACTTTTTCCCCTTGTAATACGGGATCCAGTCTAGGATCAGGCTTTGTATTTAGCTGTTAAGTCTCTGCAGTCTCCTTGGATCTGGAACATTTCCACAGCTTTTGTCTTTCTTGACACTGACTTTGTTTTTAAAAAAATAGACTACTTCTTTAATAATAATGAACTTAAAAAAATAGAATATGCTTTTAGGGTCTGTCTGATGTGTCCTCATGAGTAGACTCAAGTTATACATTTCTGGCTAAAAATGCCGTCTACTAAGGAAAACTTTTCTCTTACTGAATTATCTAAAATTAATGCAGAACCAAACAATCTTCAAGGCAATGGCATAAATCCCTAGAGCCACTATTTTTATTTATTTTTTTTTTTGCTTGGAATATATCATATTTCCACCCACATTCTTCTTTGAAATGAATAAAGACCAACATCAAATTTTTACTCCAGAGACTTGGTCACACTGGGCCCTCCTCCAAGTTCACCATTACTTGGAGCTGGAACTATTTTACTCCATTAGGTTAGCCAACCAGGCTGGCGCCTGATAATTCTTTTTTTTTAAATTTTTATTTATTTATTGATTTTACAGAGAGGAAGGAAGAGGGATAGAGAGTTAGAAACATCGACCAGCTGCCTCCAGCATGCCCCCTACTGGGGATCGAGCCTGCAACCAAGGTACATGCCCTTGACCACAATCAAACCTGGGACCCTTCAGTCCACAGGCCGACGCTCTATCCACTGCGCCAAACTGGTTAGGGCTGGCGCCTGAAAATTCTAATGGTGGTTACCCTCCACAAGGCAAGGAGAAGCAAAGAGTAAAGTAACAGGAATTCCCTGGGGCAGTTTTATCTGGGGGTGGGGGGGGTGGGGGGGGAGTGTTTCTTTATGGTTATGTCAAATCAGTAAGCCTCAGTTTCTTTATTTGTTAAATAAGGTTTCATCCAAGGAAAAAAGGCATGCAAAAGCTACCTCCATAGAAAGCATATGTGCAGGCCTATGCCACAGTTCAGAGTTCAAAATCCTGTCCTAACTCAGCAGTCCCAGGTGCAAAACCTTAACTCTCATTCAAACTGCAGTTCGTGAAAATAATAATAATAAATAAATTTGGGGGGGGAAAACACAAAACTGCAGCTTTGTGATTTACCACTAGCAATCACCACATTATTGCTGGCCCTTCATTGATTTCACTTCTAATCCAGCACTCAGGCTCCCATGGGGCAGAACAGCTGGCAATGCTATCAGCATGAACAATTAACAAGGTACAACGAAATCTAAAAATGTGAAGTTTGGAAAAAGGCCAGTAAGAGAGAAGTATAGATTAGCCCACCATGGAACATTCTCTCTGCTTCTTTAATGCCTGGGTTAAAATTCAGCCATCCTTTCCACACAAATGGAATAAAATGCAGGTGCATCTGCCAGAGCTGTCAGCGAACAAAAGGGAAGCCTCTCGTCAGACTCAGACCCCAAAGAGCATGATCCCGTACACGAGTTAAGAAAGGAATACTAAGGCACTGGCTGGTTCTGCTCAGTGGTTGGAGCATTGGCCCTAAGACCGCAAGGTCCCAGATTCAATTCTGGTCAAGAGCACATACCTTGGTTGCAGGCTCAATGCCCACCTCCATCGGAGTACTGCAGGAGACAACCATTTGATGTATCGCACATCAATGTTTCTCTCCTTCTGTCTCTCCCCTTCCTTTCCACTCTGTCTAAAAATCAATGGAAAAAATATAACCTTGGGTGAGGATTAACAAAAAAATAAAAAAGAAATTAAAAAAGAAAAGAACACTATTAAAAGAACACTAAAAAGAAACGTGTACCACCCAGAATGTAAATAATGTATAGCACTCTGCTTGACAGTACATGCTGAGAGCCAGAGACAAAAAAAAAAATTTTTTTTTAATCCTCAAATTATATTCACATATATCATCTTTTAGGAACTCGAGGCATAACAAAAGTTTGGAATTCAGGTGTAAAAGGCCTTTAATTGGAATAGAGTCTAGAGTTCTAATTCCAAGTCTGTTACAAACCAGCTGTAATTAGGCAAGCCATTTCACTTCTCTTGACCCTCGGTTTCTTTCTCCGTAAGATAAGGGAGACGGCCTAGTTCACCTCTAGGTCAAAGGTCCTATAAATTTTTAAATGCTCCCACAATGCCTCTCAATAAGTATAGGTATTTGTGTGGGATCCGGCAATTCAACTCCTGATATTCGATGCAAAGAAAAAGAGGAAATAAGCATGGAAGACTTCCCCTATGCTCATTATATTTTATTTCTTTTTTTATGGCCAAATCCCATAAAATCATTGCTGGGCAGGTGATATAAACCTCATCACATAGGAAAGTTATTCAAATAAGGCAGACTGGTGAAAAAAGCATTGACTTTGCAAATTCTAAGTCTGCCACCTATCAGCAGTATGAGCCAAAGTGAGTTAATCTCTCTGGAATTCAATTTCATCATCTATAAAACACACAACATTTCCTTCTCAGGGTTGTTCTGAGTATTAAATAAAATATATGTGAAGCAGGGAGACAACCAAGATGGCGGCATAGGTAAACACCTGAATTTACTGCTGTGCACAACCACATTAAAACTACAACTAAAAGACAAAACGAATATCATCCAGAACCACGGGAAGGCTGGCTGAGTGGAAATTCTACAACTAGAAGGAAAGAGAAAAGCGCATTGAGTCCGAAGATAGGAGGTACAGATGTGTGGAAGTGCAGAGGTAGTGCGCGTGAAAGGGTCTGGCAGCAGGATATGCTGTTGTCTTTTTCAATCGGGAAGAAGATACAAGTTCCTAACTGCTTTGAACTCCAGTTCCGGTTGAGAATTTGGGGACCCAGACTCATACGAAGAGAAACTGGACTGTCTGGCATCGGCCGGAACGAGAGGGCAGTTTTCTCGCAGAGGTGCTTGCAGCGGTCATTGTTCCTGCACGGGGCCCCGGAACCTCGGGACCTCTCCAAGGCTGAACAGACTGGCAGCCATTGTGGTTTGCTCCACCCTAGTGATCCCCTGAGACCCCACCCACGCCATTTACAACCCCACCCAAGCTGTGCGCAGAGGCTTTTGCATATGAATGGCCTGGCCTTTCTCCGCCTAAAAACCTGGGCAGACTCAGTGAGCGCCAAAGCCCCACTGAAGCAAGTCCTGCCCCATAAGGGTGTCTCCAGCACAGAAGTCCTCCCATTGTAGACACAACTGGTCCTCACAGCCAATTGGCCTGGAGGTCAATTCTTCCCAGAGATACCAACAGCAATCAAGGCTTAACTACAATACGTCTGTGCACACAGCCCACAAAGGGGTGCACCAAGAGTGTCCACCTCAGGTGATTGGGGAGGCTGAGCCACTGGGCCCTGTAGGACACCTAGTACACAAAGCCACTCTATCAACACAGCCAAAATGTGGAGACAAAGAAACAGGTCACAAATGAAAGAAATGGAGAAAAGCAAACTACTGGATATAGAGTTCAAAACCACGGTTATAAGGCTACTCAATAATCTTCTAGAAACCTCCGAGAAATATAGTGAGACCCTCAAGGATATGAAAAAGGACCAATTAGAAATTAAGCATACATTGACTGAAAAGAAGAATAATATACAGAGATCCAACAGCAGACTAGAGGACCCCACGAATCAAGTCAAAGATTTGAAATACAAAGAAGCAAAAAACACCCAACCGGAAAAGCAAAAGGAAAAAAGAATCCAAAAATATGAAGATAGTGCAAGGAGCCTCTGGGACAGCTTCAAGCATACCAACATCCAAATTATAGAGGTGCCAGAAAAAGAGAGACAGCAAGATATTGAAAACCTATTTGAAGAAATAATGACAGAAAACTTCCCCTACCTAGTGAAAGAAATAGGCTTACAAGTCCAGGAAGTGCAGAGAACCCCAAACAAAAGGAATCCAAAGAGGACCACACCAAGACACATCATAATTAAAATGCCAAGGGCAAAAGACAAAGAGAGAATCTTAAAAGCAGCAAAAGAAAAACAGTTAGCCCTAACTGTTTTGGCTCAGTGGATACAGCGTCGGCTGTGGACTGAAAGGTCTCAGGTTCGATTCTGGTCAAGGGCACGTACCTTGGCTGTGGGCACATCCCCAGTAAGAGGTGTGCAGGAGACAGCTGATCGATGTTTCTCTCCCATCGGTGTTTCTAACTCTCTATCCCTCTCCCTTCCTCTCTGTAAAAAATCAATAAAATAAAAAAAAATTTAAAAAAAACAGTTACCTACAAGGGAGTACCCAGACTGTCAGCTGATTTCTCAACAGAAACTATGCAGGCCAGAAGGGAGTGGCAAGAAATATTCAAAGTGATGAATAGCAAGAACCTACAACCAAGATTACTCTACCCAGCAAAGCTATCATTTAGAATTGAAGGTCAGATAAAAAGCTTCACAGATAAGAAAAAGCTAAAGGAGTTCATCACCACCAAACCAGTATTATATGAAATGCTGAAGGGTATTCTTTAAGAAGAGGAATAAGAAGAAAAAGGTAAAGATAAAAATTATGAACAACAAAGTGACAACAAATACATACCTATCAACAAGTGAATCTAAAAATCAAGTGAATAAAAAATCTGACGAACAGAATAAACTGGTGAATAGAATAGAATCAGGGGCATAGAAAGGGAGTGGACTGACAATTCTCAGGGGGAAGAGGGTGTGGGGGTGCAGGAAGAGACTGGACAAAAATCGTACACCTATGGACAAGGACATGGGGGGGGGGGGTAAGGGCACGTGTGTGTGTGTGTGTGTGTGTGTGTGTGTGTGTGTGTGTGTGTGTGAAGCCTCTGGAACACAGTAAAATGGGATAAATACAGGCTTTTCCCTCTTCTAGCTTTTTATATGACTATGCAACACTCTAAACCATCTTTGCTCTTCCATCAAAATCACTGGAGTGAGGAATTAGGCTCTGATGAGTCACTTCTATTATTCTTTAAGAATGTTCACAAAAGCTGACTTGATTTGAGCTTATATTAGTGTTATTAATAAAATACCTTATTATGTTAAATAAACTTCAGAAAACAGGGTTTTGATTGTTCTGGCTTATCAATTCTATCCAGACATAATTACGTGAAAGTGGAAAGGCTCTTAAAAACAAAGGACAGCCAAAACCGGTTTGGCTCAGTGGATAGAGCGTCGGCCTGCGGACTCAAGGGTCCCGGGTTCGATTCCGGTCAAGGGCATGTACCTGGGTTGCGGGCACATCCCCAGTGGGAGATGTGCAGGAGGCAGCTGGTTGATGTTTCTCTCTCATCGATGTTTCTAACTCTCTATCTCTCTTCCTTCCTCTCTGTAAAAAAATCAATAAAATATATTAAAAAAAATAAAAATAAAAAAAAATAAAAATAAAAACAAAGGACAAATATTCAAACAGCAGGTTCTAAAACGAACAAGAAAAAAAGTATTTTTATACTGACCATAAAAAAGAATTCATTGTCTACATATCCTTACCATTAAAAATGAGTGAAGAGGATCTCCCCGTCAATAAAAGATGCATCCCTCTTACCTTTGACGAGCACAATGAATAATTAAGCCTACTTCTAAAAGCTCAACAATTTCTCCATAAGTTACTTATAAGCACTAGTTAGCAATCCATCTACCAATCTATACTTATTTCCAAAGATAGGCACTAATCACTCAAACATCAGTGATAGGTTAATGGTACAGCTCTGTTCCAACCAGACCCTCCGCCTCTTCTTGATGCCACTTTCCCCCGTCCCATATGGTAGTCGGTGGTATTACAACAGCTAACACATACAGTACTAGCTATGTGCCATGTTACGCTCTAAACATCTTACATATTAATTCATTTACTCTTTGTATCAACATTAAAGGTAGGTACTATTGTTATCCCCACATTAGAGAAAACCTCTCAAACATCTCTGAAATATATCCCCTCCTAAATATGCCACAGACCCTAGACTTTTTTTCCAACAGACTGTATTAATAGTCTAACTGGTAGCTGCCTCTCGTACCTCACTCCTTAACTCTCAATCCATCCTACACACTGCCTTCAGGATTTTTCTATAATGCTAAATTAATCACATTAATCTCTACATAAACTCTTTCATAATTCCTTACTACCTATAAAGTACATTCAAAACCCAAAAAACTCACACAAGACCATTGACAACCAGGTGGATACCATTTGCCTTTCTGCTCTTAACTCCTACCTCTTCCCTACCATACCCTACCCACTTTCTAGGCTTTAGTCTTGCAAACTCCTCACTCTCCCCTGAACATAGTGGACTAGAACACTTGCATTCCTGGCAAGTGCCATTTCCTCTGCCCAAAATGCTCGTCTGTTCCTTGCCATCCTGGCAACTCTTTCTTTCAAGACTCTCTTCAAGTGTCACCTTCTTTCCTTTTCTTCTTTTTTTAAAAATATATTTTATTGCTTTTTTACAGAGAGGAAGGGGAAGGGATAGAGAGTTAGAAACATCGATGAGAGAGAAACATTGATCAGCTGCCTCCCTACTGGGGATGTGCCAGCAACCAAGGTACATGCCCTTGACCAGAATCGAACCTGGGACCCTTGAGTCCGCAGGCCGACGCTCTATCCACTGAGCCAAACCAGCTAGGGCAAGTGTCACCTTCTTTATGGAGCCTTTTCCGACCATTGCACACCCTCTCCTCTGGGTACCCACTGTTCGCCCCTCTAACAGCACACAGACCATAACTATTTCTGTAAGAACGCTACTTCTTCCAGAGCATGGGATCCATAAGGGTAGAGTCCATTGTTAGTGCATAATACAGAGTCTGGCAAATTATATACATTTAATAAACAGTGAATGAACGAATAAAAGATAAACACTTGTTCACAACTCTCTGCATCCAAACGGTGCAATATAAGTCTGGTCATTTCCTACTATCCTACCCAACATCAGAATTCAATTTACAACTTTTCTTACAACCAAAGACAACTATCCCATCTTCACTCTAAAGTAATCCATAAGGTAATTATAAATCCCAGAACTCCCCTTACACATGAAGAATCCTAAATTATACACTAAAGCTTTTATAAATAAATTTTCTTCTTCAGTGAATAATACTAAGTGAAGAAAAAACTAATCCTAACGGAGGGGAAACCCCAGATCCATTAGCCATTTCTGTGCAGTGTTAGCCTTCACATACGATATAAGCAGAACTATGTAGTTTCTGAAGCTATAACCTATTTGGATTCTCCAGGCAGCCTGAGTAATCCCCTGAAGCTTTAGACAAATCTAGAAGCCTTCAGAATGCTCCACCAAACACAGCTTTGAATTACTGTTTTTCATTACTGATGCACTTTCTACTGAACCCTGCTGTGAGATAAAATGGAATTATAGCAGCATTACTAGCTATAGAATGATGGAGAGATAGACAAGGTTTTAATATACTTCTTGAACTTGCAGACAGTGAGACATCTTTGAATCTTAATGAAAGAGAGGACAGTGAAAAAATAAGGTGCAGTTTATCTGCAGATCACATAGATGAGAAATACCTTGCTGATGCCTCTGAGCAGCTAACCAGCCGTGGGCAAACTACGGCCTGCTGCCTGATCCGGCCAGTTTGAAATGAATAAAACTAAAAAAAAAAAAAGACCGTACCCTTTTATGTAATGATGTTTACTTTGAATTTATATTAGTTCACACAAACACTCCATCCATGCTTTTGTTCTGGCCCTCCCGGTCCAGTTTAAGAATCCATTGTGGCCCTCAGAGTCAAAAAGTTTGCTCACCCCTGAGCTAAACCCTACATTAAATGCTCAAGCTTAGGGAGAGGAAGCCCAGGGATGATGGTGATAATGTCTGCAGTCAAACAACATTTCTTATATAATTGATCAGCACACAGGAAGGTGATTTCAGGAAATGCTGTCCTAAAAGGTAAATTTACATTACTTTAGAGCATCAAGGGTGAGGTCAAAGACAAGAATGCTAGAATAAAGAGGCCAACTATTTTAAAGGAAGAAAAGAGAAGTTCAAGGAAGAGTGAGGGAAGGACAGGATAAGACCTGAGAATAGAAAACTTGTCTGTTGTATTAAAAATGTGACCTTCACAGCAATGTTTAAAAGTGAAAATTAATGGCTGTGGTAGGCAGAACGACCCTTAGTGACCCTCACTTTTATATAATCCTCTCTCCTTTGAGTGTGGGTGGAACCTGTGAATATGATGAGACATCACTGCTGGGATTATACTGTACTAGAGGCCTGGTGCACGAAATTTGTGCACTCAGCGTGGGTGGGGGTGGGGGGTGGAGGGGGTGGGGGTGGGGGATGGGGGGTGGGGTCCCTCAGCCCAGATTGCGAGAGGGCACAGGCCAGGCCGAGGGTCCCCACCGGTGCATGATCAGGGCTGGGAAGAAACGCGGCAGGATGGCCAGCCAGGGAGGGACGATGAAGGATTCCAGGGTGTGTCCGGCCTGTCTCACTCAGTCCCAAATGGCTGGACCCCACCAGCAAGCTAACCTAGCGATCAGAGCATCTGCCCCCTAGTGGTCAGTGCACATCATAGCAACTGGTTGACCAATTGACTATCTGCTCCCTGGTGGTGAGTGCACATCATAGTGAGCAGTTGAACGGCCTTAGCATATCATTAGCATATTATGCTTTGATTGGTTGAATGGCCAACTAGACGACCAGACACTTAGCATATTCAGCTTTTATTATATAGGACTAGAGGCCTGGTGCACAAATTCATGCATGGTTGAGTCCCTTGGCTTGGCTGGCGATCAAGGCCTATCTGGGGGCCAGCGGCAGGGGGGGAGGGGCTGTGGGGGTTGGCCAGTCATGGAGGGGGGGCCCGGATGCCTGGGTGGAGGGGCTGTGGAGGTTGTGGGAGCACACTGACCACCAGGGGGTAGCTCCTGCGTTGAGCATCTGCCCCCTGGTGGTCAGTGTGCCATAGCAACTGGTTGACTGGTTGTTCCAGTCATTCTGGTCATTTGGTTGTAATGGTCGCTTATGCTTTTTTTTTTTAAATATATTTTATTGAATTTTTACAGAGAGGAAGGAAGAGGGATAGAGAGTTAGAAACATCAATGAGAGAGAAACATCGATCAGCTGCCACCTGCACACTCCCTACTGGGTATGTGCCCGCAACCAAGGTACATGCCCTTGACCAGAATCGAACCTGGGACCCTTGAGTCCACAGGCCGACGCTCTATCCACTGAGCCAAACTGGTTAGGCGCTTATGCTTTTATACATATAGATTATAAGGCACAGCCAACCTTAACATAAGGAGACTATCACAGTGAGCCTGATCTATACACACAAGCTCTTTAGAAAGCAGAGTTTTCTCTGGCTGGTGACAAAAGTCAGAGATTCAAAGCACAAGAAGGATTTAACAAAAGCCAGAGGGGTCACATGTAAAGGAAACAGGGACTTCAGACCTATAGCCACAGGAACTGAATGGACTCGGAAGTGGATTCTTCCCCACGGCCTCCAGATAAGAGACCAGTCTCACCAACATATTGATTTCAGTCTTGTGAGACCCGAAGCAGAGAACCGAGTTGAGCCCACCAGATCTTCTGATCTATAGAAGTACTACAGAACTGTGAGATGATAAATGGGTGTTGTTTTAAGCTGCCCAGATGGAGGTAATTTACTGTGCAGCAATAGAAAACGAATACAATAGTGTATGCTGCAAAGGTAAACCAATGCACTCATGTTTTCACCTTTCACACCAGAGATCCCAAAAGGACTTAATATTATTTGACATGAGGAGTATAAACGCACCTTCCAGAGGTTGGATTCCAATTCTAGTCAGAGTACATGCCCAAGGTAACCACTTGATGTTTCACTCTCACCTCTCTCTCTCTCTCTCTCTCTCTCTCTCTCTCTCTCTCTCTCTCTCTCTCATCTCTCTGTACATGCCCAAGGTAACCGCTTGAGGTTTCCCTCTCACATAGATGTTCCCCATCCCTCCTTCCTCTCTCTAAAAATCAATTTCAAAAAAATTTTAACAAAAATACTCTAGACCTGTCCTTAACAGATTTAAAAACAAGCTTTGGAATTATGCTAATCCACAAGTAACTATTTTCCAGAATAAAATTCAAGGCTCTCAAGAGAAAAAACAAAATTTGCTCTCAAAAAAGTAAATTCACAATATTCAGCATCCAATAAAAAATTACCAGTCTTGCAAGAAGCAGAAAAATGTGACCCATACGCAGTTTAAAAAATAAATAAATCAGTCAATAGCAATAGATCTAGAATGCTACCATGCTATGGAAGTAACAAGGACTTTAAAATAGCTATTATAAATAAACTAAACTATTTCAAGGATAACATGAATATAATAATGAATAGAGAAAAGGATAATATGAAGAAACAAATAGGCCCTGGCCTGTTTTTCTCAGTGGTTAGAGCACTGGCCCACAGACTGAGGGTTGCAGGTTCGATTCCCAGTCAAGGGCACATACCTCAGTTGTGGGCTCGAGTCCCAGCCACAGTTGGGGCCCATGTGGGAGGCAATCAATCGATGTGACTCTCTTACCTAGATGTTTCTACTTGGTCTGAAAATCAATGAAAAAAAATATCCTCAGGTGAGGATTTAAAAAAAAAGAAACCAACAAATGAACTTTAAAAGATAAAAAATAAGAGCAAAAATGAAATTCCATTGGATGGAATTAAACACAGATTACAAACTTTACCAAAAAAATCAGTGCTACATATAAACTATCCAAACAGAAGCAGAGAGAGAAAATGAAGTCTGGAAAACAAATGAACAGAGCTTCAGTCACCTGTGTAGCAACATCAGCTGGTCTAATATATGTGTAATTAGAGTACCAGAAGGAGAAGAAAAAAGATAGTTGAGGAAATAATGCCTGAAAATTATCCAAACTCAGAGCAACATCAGCATGATGGCAAACTAAGAACTAGACCCTCATGCCCCCACCGAAACACCAAATAAACAGTAACATTCAGACCAAAGCAGCTCTGGGAGAACTACAGAAACCAGTTAAGAAGCTGCAACAACCAAGTAAATACCTAACCAAGAGAAAGATTCACTCAAAATGGTAGGAAATTCCATGTTTTCTCTCCACACTGAGTAGCATGATGAAATCCTGTGCCTTCTAGCTCTGTCCAGCCGGGGATGTGAATCACTCCTTTGTCCAGTTTGTCCACGCGGTATATGTTACCCAATCATTAGTCACTTAGTACTCATCTTGATTATCAGGATCACTGGTCACAGTATTTATATTCAAGTAACTCTTATGTTACTTTAATGGCTCCAAAGTGCAAGAGTAGTGATGCTGACAATGCAGATATGCCAAAGAGAAGCCCTAAACTACTTTATCCTAGTATGTATGTATAGGAGAAAACAGAGTATGTAAATGTGTGTGTATACATATACACACACACACACACACACTTATGTGTGTGTGTGTGTGTGTATATATATGTATATATATATGGTTCCATACTCTGTGATTTCGGGGATCCATGCGGTGTTAAGACAGATTCCCTGCAGATAAAACCAAGAGATAGTACAGCATGCCTACCAAAAAGGCCAAAATCAAAATAAGAGAGATACTACCAAATGTCGGCATGAATGTGGAGGAACCTAAACTCTCATACATCATTAGTAGTAGAAGAAGCATGGCTTTGTTGGGAAAAGGTCTAACAGTTTCCTATAAAAGTAAGCATATACCTACACTTTATCCAACAATTATATTCCTAAGTATTTGCCCAAGAAGAATAAAAATATATACTTAATACTAAGATTTCTGCACAAATGATTATATGTAGTAACTTTATTTAACAGCCCAAACTAGAAACCACCCACACATCCATCAACAGTTGAATGGATAAAAAATTTTGGTTCATTCAAGTAAAGAAATACTACTCAGCAATAAAAAGAAATTAACTAATATAACACACACCAACATGAATGACTCTCAAAAATTAAGAAATGAATTTTTCTCAGAGAAAAATCAACCAAAACACAAAGGAAGAAGAGTTAAACATATGAAAAAGTCTTAATACCAATAATCATACAAATAAACAGTAAAGCAATGAGCTACTATTTTTTTGTCCACTGAATTACAAAAAGTACATAAAAGAATGACAACACCCAATATTGGCAAGGGCAGGAAAAGAAACCTATAGAAAGCTATAGTCTGAAGTATAAAATTCTATAGCATTTCCTGAAGGTAATCTGGATATACATAGCAAAAGCCTCCAACATACACATACTCTTTTTCAACTTCTAGGACTATCCTATCTAATAATAGACAAACATGGTAATTGACCGTACCTTCGCTATACCTCCCATGGGCTAATCAGCATGATATGCAAATTAACCGCCAACAAAGATGGTGGCTAATTTGCATACTGCAGGCAGGGCGGGACAGCGCCATCCCGCCTGACCTGCCGCCATCCAAGCCTGCTATCTGCAACCCGGGGCGGCGGGCGTCCATGTGAGACCTGACCAGGGTGGCCGGGCGGGGCAGCAGCGATCGGCCGGCCCACCCGGGCATCCCACGGGCGACCCGACCCGGGGCGGC
Organism: Myotis nattereri; assembly: GCF_964212035.1. NCBI lineage: Eukaryota > Metazoa > Chordata > Mammalia > Chiroptera > Vespertilionidae > Myotis > Myotis nattereri. Next base: position 18,423,433 of record NC_138088.1, on the reverse strand, counting down.
ACCCCAACCCCCAGATCGGCCCTGCCGTGTGCACGACCCGGGGAGGCGGGGCAGGCACCAAGGGATTGGGCCTGCCATCTGCCACCCAGGGAGCAGGCCTAAGCCAGCAGGTGGTTATCTCCCGAGGGGTCCCAGACTGTGAGAGGGCACAAGTGGGGCTGAGGGACACTCCCCCACCCTCCCACCCCCGCCAGTTCACAAATGGCTAATATGCAAATAGACCAAATGGCAGAACAACCGGTTGCTATGATTCACACTGACCACCAGGGGGCAGATACTCAACGCAGGAGCTTCCCCCTGGTGGTCAGTGTGCTCCGACAGGGGGAGCACCGCTCAGCCAGAAGCTGGGCTAGCGGCTGGGGAGTGCAGTGGCGGTAGCAGGAGCCTCTCCCGCCCCCACGGCAGGTGGAGAGCCCTCAACGAGTCCCGGACTGTGACAGGGTGCAGGCTGGGCTGAGGGACACCACCACCGCCCCCCCCCCCCCCAATGCACAAATGTCGTGCACTGGGCCTTTAGTACTAAATAAGAAACTAAGACTAATGCAGCCCAGCCAGTGTGGTTCAGTGGTTGAGTGTTGACCTATGAACTAGGCGATCACAGTTCGATTCCGGTCAGGACACATGCCCAGGTTGTGGGCTTGATCCCCAGTGTGGGGCATGCAGAAGGCAGCTGACCAATGATTCTCTCTCATCATTGATGTGTCTATCTCTCTCTCTCTCTCTTCCTCTCTTAAATCATTAAACATATTTTTTTAGAAGAATACTCATAGAGTTATTATTTATAATACAAAATAGAATAGAGTTTAAATTTTATATGTCCGTATAACAAAATAGTAAGCAGCCATTAAAAGTCAAGTCATCTGAATAGTTAATGAAATCAAATAATGTTATTTTAGCCATCACTACTATAATTTCCTTCCTAGTCTTCAAAGCAAAGGTAAAATATTTAGGTTTTTGTTCAATGCCAAAACAATGATCATGGTATAATGTTTAATTTCAAAAAAAACAGTATATAAAACCATATACAAGACACATATTATTTTTTAAATGTATGTGTGCACACATGCACACACAAATATACCAAAACATTATCTCCCAATGGTGAGGTCATGGGTGACTTTTGTTTTGTTTGTTAATCCACACTCGAGGATATTGTTCCATTGATTTTTAGGGAGAGTGAAAGAGAGAGGGAAAGACAGAGATAAATACTGATGTGAGAGAAACACATCAATTGGTTGCCTCTTGCACAAGCCCCAACCAGAGTCCAGGCCAGGTAGGAGCCTGCAACTAAGATATATGCCCTGGATCAGAATCGAACCCGAGACCTTTTGGTCCACAGGCCAACGCTCTATCCACTGAGCCAAACCAGCGAGGGCCATGTGTGACTTTTTATTAACCCTTTCTGTATTTTCTAAATTTTCTATAATAAATATACATTACTTTCATAATTATTTTAAAAATCAATAATATTTCTTTAAATTACCTAAAAGTATATACAAAAGGAGTTTTAAAATGTATTTTCTGCCCTGGCCAGGTGGCTCAGTTGGTTGGAGTGTCATCCTGTACACCAAAAGGTCGTGGGTTCGATTCCCAGTCAGAGTGGGTAAGGGAAGCAACCAATCCATGTTTCTCTCTCACATAGGTGTTTTTCTCTCTCTCCCTCTCATCCCCTCACATCTTTCTCTCCCTTCATCTCTCTCTAAAAATCAATAAAAACATATCATCAGGTGAGGATTTAAAAAAACACTTATTTTGTAATCTAAATGATCTGCTATTATCTTGGTCACAAGCATTTCACTGTTATCCTATATAATAAAAGCTTAATATGCAAATTGTCCCCTCGGGCAGTGGTTCAACCGGGAGTTCAACCAGGAAACCAGAAGTTCGACCACTTGCTATGACGTGCACTGACCACCAGGGGGAGGCACGGAACATGGTGGGCTTTGGCAACGTGGTGCTGGCAGTGGAGGTGCTGCTGGCCCTGATGGGCCCTGACGAGAGCAAGACCATGGCAGAGTGGGACCGTGGCAGGATGGCGGAACAGGTGAGCAGGCGGCGCCGGGCCAAGGTGGGTGTGAGCAGGGGCCTGATCGCCCGGCACCAGCTGTGGCAGTGGGGAGCGGGGCCGCTGCCCAGCTAGGTGCTGAGGGAGCTGGGAGGGGGGCCCGGCCCACACCGTCCTGCAGACAGTAACCAGTGGCGGTGGCAGCAGGGACCTGGCTCCAATCGATCACCCTGCAGGCAGGATGATGGAGCAGGTGAAGGGATGGTGCCAGGCCATGGCAGGGTGCCAGGCGGGACTACAAGGCTGGGGGCATGAGCTAGAGCAGCCGTGGGCAAACTACGGCCCGCAGGCCGGATCCGGCCCGTTTGAAATGAATAAAACTATTGAAATAAAAGACCATACCCTTTTATGTAATGATGTTTACTTTGAATTTATATTAGTTCACACAAACACTCCATCCATGCTTTTGTTCCGGCCCTCCGGTCCAGTTAAAGAACCCATTGTGGCCCTCGAGTCAAAAAGTTTGCCCACCCCTGAGCTAGAGCCTGATCTCCACAGAACACCCCAAGGGACCCCACCTGTGTACAAATTCGTGCACCAGGCCTCTAGTGTAAGTATAAAAATTCCACATGCAAAATTGTTTTTTGTTACTAATCCCAAATAAGCCATGACTGTCCAGAGGTGGAAGATCTACAGATAATGACATCTCATTAACATTGCCATCCATAAAGTGCAGGATAGTATGTATATTAAGATGATCCTTTTGTGTCTTAGAATTTTTAAAGAATATTTCAATAATATATAGACACGTATGTGCTAATATGTCTACAGTTTTGTTTTCAGCTTAGAATTAAAAGAAACCACCAGAAATGGTTACCTTTTTGGTAGAAGAAATTTGTATCTACTGTTTCAATTATGAACCATTTCTGTACTCTTCATTTTTCTTTTAAACTTTTGGTTTGTTGCCGAAACCGGTTTGGCTCAGTGGATAGAGCGTCGGCCTGCGGACTGAGGGGTCCCGGGTTCGATTCCGGTCGGGGGCATGTACCTGGGTTGCGGGCTGATCCCCAGTGGGAGATGTGCGGGAGGCGGCTGATCGATGTTTCTCTCTCATCGATGTTTCTGACTCTCTATCTCTCTCCCTTCTTCTCTGTAAAAAATCAATAATAAAAAAAAAATAAAAATAAATAAATAAACTTTTGGTTTGTTTAGTTTGCTACTTACCATGGAGCACTTCTCTAGTACTTCCTCCTGGAACTTCAGGAATCGTTCCTGAACCTCAGCTTCATTGAGGAAAAAGGAAAGAAAGTGAGTGAAGGGCTGCTTTCTTCTAAAAGTGAGCAAAAGAACATCAATCCGAGTTCGGGCTGAAATTACACCACTTCGATGCTGGCCAGTGATTACTGCAAACAAAAAAAATATACGATTAACGATATTTATACGATAAATATTTATACGAAAAAATATACGATAAGCATTTGATGTAAGATAGGCGACCTCCTGATACTGTCATATGTGGGGAGCTGCTGAATGTGTACATAATTCTAAACAGCGGACAGAATCAAGAGTAAGAAACTTAAAATGAATTCAGTCTAAGCAGATGAGGTCTTAAAACAAAAAATCCTTAAAGACCAGCTGATGAACTAGAAAAATGAGCTACAAAGCAAACCCTCATACTTTGTTGGTGGAAATGTAAAATGGTGCAGCTGCTATGAGAAAGTTTGGCAGGTCCTTAAAAAGTTCAAAAGGGCCTGGCAGTGTAGGCTCAGCAGTTGAGCTTTGACCTATGAACCAGGTGGCCATGCTTCAATTCCCAAGCCTGGTTTGGGGGCTTGATCCCCAGTAGGGGGCATGCAGGAGGCAGCCAATGAATGATTCTCTCTCATCCTTGATATTTCTCTCTCTCTTCCTCTCTCAAATCAATAAAAATATATATTTTTTTAAAGTTAAAAAGGAATTACCATATGACTCAGCAATTCCCACACCGAGATAGAAACCCAGCCTAGGCAGTTTGGCTCAGTGGACAGAGCATCGACCTATAGACCAAAGGGTCCCAGGTTCAATTCCAGTCAAGGGCACATGCCTGGTTGCCAGCTCAATCCCCAGTAGGGGGCGCGCAGGAGGCAGTCAATCAATGATTCTCTCTCATCATTGATGTTTCTATCTCTCTCTCCCTCTTCCTTCCTCTCTGAAATCAATACAAATATATTTTTAAAAATAAAATAAAGCCCTAGCCGGTTTGGCTCAGCGGATAGAGCATTGGCCTATGAACTGAAGGGTCCCAGGTTCGATTCCGGTCAAGGGCACATGCCCAGGTTTTGGGCTCGATCCCCAGTGTGGGGCGTGCAGGAGGCAGCGGATCAATGATTCTCTCTCATCGTTGGTGTTTCTATCTCCCTTTCTCTCCGAAATCAATAAAAATATAAAACTAACTAACTAACTAAATAAATAAAAATAAAATAAACATTATTTATATATTACTATAGGATAGCAAAAATGGGGAACATATTCAACTGTCAATGGTGATTAGGTCTGGGTTTCCTATTATAAAAGATTTCCCTTTATACCAGTATATAATTTCTGCAAGTTTCCATGTTTAAAGCATACAGTAATTATAAAATTAGGGGGGGGAAATAGATAAATAAACTTAAATGCAATTATAAAATATTTCAATATTTGTAACTTGAACTTTAAAGCTTAAGGAAAGACCTAAGTTTTTTATTTGTAAGTCTTTTTTTTGTTGTTGTTAAACCTCAACGATATTTTTTCCTTTGATTTTTAGAGAGAGGAAGGGGAGGAGGGCCGAGGAGAGAGAAAGGAACTTCGATGTGAGAAAAACACATGGATTGGCTGCCCCCCACACAAGCCCTGACCAGGGCCAGGAATTGAACCTGCAACCCAGGTACAAGCCCTTGACTGGGAAATCAAACCCTCAACCCTTCAGAGTGTGGGCCAATGCCCTAACCACTAAGCCAAACCAGCCATGGCTTTATTTGTAATTCTAATGAACTGAATGTATATTTTTTAGAAGTCCTTTATAAATGTCACTGAAGTTCTTAGGCTGGAGTTTACTGAAGTTACAAGATGCTGGGGAAAACTCTAGTACTGTGCTGTCCAATATAGGAGTCCACATGCAGCTAGTTAAACTAGAGGTTAAATGAATTAGAATTAAATAGAACTACAAATTCAGTTCCTCAGTCACACTAGCCACATTTCAAGTACTCACAGTCACATGTGCCAGTGGCTGCTGTGCTGGACAGGGCAGATAGAGAACATACCATCATCACAGGAAGTTCTTTGGGACAGCACTGCTCTAAAGTCAACTGTTACTTATCTGTCACAATGATTATTCTTACATAGCACAAAATAAGAAGAGTACTTGAATTTTTTTTCTCCTAAAACAATACAATCTGCAGGTGTTTATGGAAAATAGATTACTGAAGGCTGCTGAACTTAGTTGATTTTTTAGAAGTCCTATAGTTTTAGGATGAATTTTTTAAAAATTTGTCCCCACACTGACCCTCACTCAAAGCTGTTGCCCTTGGTTCACACTGATGTTCGGTACAGACATTTTCTGACTTGTTTTATATCACCCAACTAGTTTTCCTCACCCAAGCAGTTATTTGAATCACGCTGGCATTTTAATCGCTACTCAGAGTCTACAAAGCAAGGTAAAAACAAGCAAACACTTATGGAAAGTGCTGGACTTTATTTCAAATTTGCAGGTCTCATTGGTTTCCTCTAATTCTAACTTGAAACAATTCACACCCTCCATTTCAAGCTACTGAAGCATAAAATAAATAAATCACAATGAAATCCAGGAGCTTTATCCCATCAGTGCCAGGTAAAGTATAAAATGAAGGCCCAGGTATTCAATCAAGATAAGGTGGTATAATTACATCTTTCTCCATTTGGTAGATTGATACTGATAAATCACAAAAAGGCCAATAGCTACAGAACCTCATAACGAATACAGTCACTAAACACCTCAGTTGGGTTACATTATTCCATACACACACAAAAATGATTGCAAATATAACGTATACACTGGGTCTCACCAATTTCTCCTTCTTGTCCAGGCTTAGGAATACTAATAGAAGTTTTGGTCTCCACCTCTAGTTTCTTCTTAGTGTCCCCTCTCTTTCCAACTATATGTCTATAATATAAAGAAAAAATTAATTATTGGAAGGATATTGGGCAAAAATGTACCAAAATAAAGAATTCCATCACATTTAAATACCAGAGATACTCCATTACAGAAAAGTGCTTCAGTGAAAGTTCAATAAATGTAGAGGAACTTACAAGTCATATAGTTTTGTTTTGGTTTTGTGGGTGTTTTTTTGTATTGTTTTGTTTTGTTTTAATTTTAGAGAGAGATTAAGGGGAGAGGAAGAGAGAGAGAGAAACATCAGTGAGAGAGAAACATTGATTGGCTGCCTCCTGCATACCCCCTACTAGGGATCGAGCCCATAACCCAGGCCTGTGCCCTGACAGGAATCGAATTGGTGACATCTTAGTTCATGGGTTGATGCTCAACCACTGAGCCACACTGGCCTGGAACAAGTCATATAGCTTTACAGAACATACAGCATTACACTCATTGACAAAAGGATGTCCTACAGCCAAATTCAATGTAAAGGAATAATTACTATGCCTAATATCTGTTTGCTTCTTAAAATTACATTAAAATCTGAGTCTGCACTTGACTGAAAGGAAAGCTGACATAGTCTCAAAGGCAATTCCAGCAACCAATGGGACTACAGTTTGAGGGGGGAGAGCCTTGTCCTTTTGGAGTACAAGTTAACTACATTATGAATTCATCCTAAGGGAACTGTCCTTAATTAATTAAATAAGGGTAAAGAACTTAGCAAAGAGTAGCATCCACCATTCAGGATGGATTCAAAGGCACAGAGGATAAACAGGCAAACCTCAGGAGGCTGAATTCACACAGACAAGTTTTATTTGGGAGAGTTTACCTAAAAATTTGGAAATTTCACCTAAATTTAGATTTTCAGGTTCTGTAGATAAGTTAGAAGATATGACAACAACAGACTGAAGCCTATTCTCATCCCTAAAAATGGAACATGAGCTCATCATGAATCCCATCACTCCCTAATATCTTTCACCTACTCCACCTGATTATCTATAGATTCATTTACACTACTTGCCTAGCACTCCTAGTATAAATAATTCTGACATTCCAAAGTTATCTTCTGGAATCCATAATAATTAGATTTGTTACAGTGAATAAGACTACTGGATCCCAGGAGAGAAGTTTCAGTATCTATAAAGCATTAAGAGACCTTCACTGGACTATAAAGTTAAGAGAAAAACTCCCCCATCATCAACAGTATTTTGGCTTCTATGACTTTAATACAGTACCCAGTAACATGGGTGACTATGTCTAAAACTGTCCATTTGCTTTAATTTTTTTCAATATTATTTTATATTCGTTTCAGGTGTGCAGCATAGTGGCTAGACCAGCCGTGGGCAAACTACGGCCCGCGGGCCGGATCCGGCCTGTTTGAAAGGAATAAAACTAAAAAAAAAAAAAGACCGTACCCTTTTATGTAATGATGTTTACTTTGAATTTATATTAGTTCACACAAACACTCCATCCATGCTTTTGTTCCGGCCCTCCGGTCCAGTTTAAGAACCCATTGTGGCCCTCGAGTCAAAAAGTTTGCCCACCCCTGGGCTAGACGATCATATACTTTACACAGTGATCCCCTAATATTTCAAGAACCCACCTGGCACCACACATAGTTAATACAATATTATTGACTATATTTCCTACATTGTACTTTACATCCCCATTACTATTTCGGAACTACCGATTTGTACTTCTTAATCCCTTCACCTTTTCATCCAACCCCCCAACTCCCTTCCCCTCTGGCAACCATCAGTATCTATAAGTCTATTTTTTTATTTTTTCCTTTATTTTGTTCTTTAGATCAGCGGTCGCCAACCAGTGGTCTGTGGTGGTCTGTGAGATCCAAAAGGTTGGCGACCCCTGGTTTAAGGAAACCTTTGAAGCAATGGTCGCCAAAGACAAATGGTATTTGTCTTTCTCTGACTTAGTTCACTTAGCATAATACCCATGCTGTTGAAAATGGTAATATTTAAGTCCTTTTTATAGCTGAGTAATATTCTATTGTATATATGTACCACAGCTTTTTTTAAAAAAATATATTTCTTGCCCTGGCTGGTTTGGCTCAGTGGATGGAGCGTTGGCCTGCGGACTCAAGGGTCCCAGGTTCGATTCCGGTCATGGGCATGTGCCTTGGTTGCGGGCACATCCCCAGTGGGAGGTGTGTAGGAGGCAACTGATCGATGTTTCTCTCTCATCAATGTTTCTGGCTCTCTGTTCCTCTCCCTTCCTCTCTGTAAAAAATCAATAAAATATATTTAAAAATATATATATATATATATTTCTTTATTGATTTCAGAGAGGAAGGGAGAGGGAGAGAGAGATAGAAACATCAATGCTGAGAGGGAATCATTGATCGGCTGCCTCCTGCACGCCCCCTACTGGGGATCAAGCCCACAACCCGGGCATAAGCCCTTGGCCGGAATCGAACCTGGGACCTTTCAGTCCGCAGGCCAACGCTCTATCCACTGAGCCAAACCGGCTAGGGCTGTACCACAGCTTTTTTATCCACTCATCTATTGATGGGCACTTGGGTTGCTTCCATATCTTGGCTATCTATCTTCTATATATATAAAAAGCTAATATGCTAAGTATCCAACCATCCGCACTGACCATCAGGGGGCAGACACTCAACGCAGGAGCTGCTGTGACGTGCACTGGACATTTACAGAGAAACGGCAGCACGGACCTAGCACCCACAAAGCAACACCTGGCTTCCCCCAAGTGGGACACAAGCCCTACCACCACCCCAGAGCAACAGCCCAGCAAATTGCAACTGACACTGACAGGACCCCATGGCACAAAATGCGGCCCCCTAGCCCAGCCCAGCCCAAAACGGTGGCTGTAGGCCCCAGGTAATGATGTCATGTAGCAACACCTGGCTTCCTCTCCCTAGCAACTAGCCTCCTTGGAGTTTCTTCAGCCCAGGAACACAACTTGCTTTATAGCCAGTTGCAAACATTTCACACTTTAACCAAATGTCTGTGAAGTGTTTCCGCAGGCCTCATCTCATTTGATCCTCACAGAAGTCCTGAAGTAGGTAGACGGGAGACTCATGGAATCCTATTTTCCTTTCATTAACTGGAAAATAGTGATTTAGAAAGCTTAGAAACTTGACCCAACTGAAAAAAAAAATGGTGGACCTTGAAAATGACTTCAGGTTTTCTCACTGTGCAGAATATAGTCAAACACTGCTGCAGTAAATATTTTGCCCTTTGTTCTCCCTGCGTGATCTACAATAATAATCTGCTTCTGATATTTACTGCTGTGTTGCTGACAATTACCTGAAAGAGAAGTTGGGGTGCTTCACTGGGCTGGAAAAAGTTTAGCTAAATCAGAAAGCAGGTCTAATTAAACAAGTTTATTCTATATACTCCCTCTGTCCCATAATAATAGTAGCAAGTGAATATTTAAACGGGAATTATTGGCAAATGCAGCTGTAAGTTATGTTGTAGCGCAAAATTGCAAAGCCTTCAATCAAAATCAATGTTTCATGACATCTGTCATTTGTTTTGACACATCTTTCAATTTTTAGGTTAATCTAATTATTACAAAGTATAACTATTTTTCTAATTTCATCCGCTGATCGAAATCAATTGTTTTATTTCAGTTGAATATCGACCCATTGTAAAAGTAAGATTTAAAAAAGAGAGTTTTCAAGATGGAGTTGCGATTGTCCAGTTCTTGATGCATCAAAAGGAAAAGGAGCCAAAACCGGTTTGGCTCAGTGGATGGAGCATCGGCCTGCGGACTGAAGGGTCCCAGGTTCGATTCCGGTCAAGGGCATGTACCTGGGTTGCGGGCACATCCTCAGTGGGAGATGTGCAGGAGGCAGCTGATCGATGTTTCTCTTTCATCGATGTTTCTGGCTCTCTGTCTCTCTCCCTTCCTCTCTGTAAAAAATCAATAAAATATATTAAAAAAAAAAAAAAGAAAGAAAGAAAAAGGAAAAGTTGTAGAAAGGTGCAAAACAATTTAAGTGCAACAATTTAGCTGCAAAACAATTTAAGTGCAACAGAATGACCATATCAAGAATTTGGAAACGTGCTTCCGAAAATAATTGTCAAGGAGAATCTTATCCTAATGTTGATTCTTTAAAAAAACAAAACTGTGGACGTAAATGCAAAGATTATGGAGAAAAACTTGAAAAACTCAGACATATTCCATATTAGCCTTGATAATATTTCTCCCGAAATACTGGATAATACGTTTCTGTCACTTCAACAAGTTATGCTGGAAGCAATGAAGAACGATGACTCCAATAATATTAAGCTCACGCATATAGGGAAATTGCAACCAAGGGATCCTACCTACAAGTTTAAAATGCAGTAACGAAATTATTGAAAAACCCAGAAACTATCTGAACACTCAAAATACAAATTAGGAGTACTATTTTTAATTTATTGTTTAATTTCATCCAGTTTTTTTATAATAAATGTTGCGTCCTATATTTATTTTCTTTTGCTGCTATTATTATGGGACAAATTACATTCATCAACTGCTATTATTATTATGGGACAGAGGGAGCATATAAAAGGCTAAGCTGACTCGTGCATGTGTGATACATATAAAGCTCTCGCTGGCGCCAATCACATGCGTGTTTCGATCTGTCATTGTCGATTGTGAATTTGGTTGACACTTCTATTATAGAGAAAGGGTGAATAGAGATATTAAAATATTTCTTCTGCCGAAACCGGTTTGGCTCAGTGGATAGAGCGTCGGCTTGCGGACTGAGGGGTCCCAGGTTCGATTCCGGTTAAGGGCGTGTACCTGGGTTGCGGGCACATCCCCAGTAGGGGATGTGCAGGAGGCAGCTGATCGATGTTTCTCTCTCATCGATGTTTCTAACGCTCTATCTCTCTCCCTTCCTCTCTATAAAAAATCAATAAAATATTAAAAAATATATATATTTCTTCTAATTAATTTCCTTTCAATGTGCATGAATTTGTGCACCGGGCCAGTAGTTGTAAATAAAACTGCAATGAACACAGGGATGCATATTAGCATTTGGGTTTCTTCAGATATATATCCAGAAGTGGAACTGCTTGGTCACAGGGAAATTCCATTTTTAATTTTTTGAGAAACCTACATACTGTTTTCCACAGTGGCTGCACCATTTTGCATTCCCACTAACAGTGTACAAGGGTTCCCTTTTCTCCACATAATCACCAAACTTGCTGTTTATTGGTATATTGATAGCCATTCTGACAGGTGTGAGTGTACATTTGTTTTTACATGGGTTAACCAAACCGAATTATTCCCATTAAGATCTATGGTAGCAAGCCAGTTCTAAAATTACGAGATGTTTAGAAGAGGATCAGAACTCCCCAATTTACATGTGGTTTTTCTCTGTGTTGGGCTAGAGATCCTATCACATCAACTCTGTCAGGGGTTTGTCTTTACAGGCCTTATCAGTAAGGGGTGCTTTCAACCAGGCCCCTATTTGATAGCATGTTGTTAGTGAACAAGCCCATCATAAAAAGTGCTGGCTCAAAGTGTTGTCTGCGCACCTTAGAAAGGGAAGTATATGAAGGTTAAAGATGCTTTGGACTCAAACAAACCTTGGGCAAGTCACTTAATCACTCTAAGCCTATTTCTTCACTTATAAAAAATGGAGTGAATAACACCTAAGTATCCTAAGTATGTTGTAAAGATTAAATGGGATCATATATAAAAAGGGCTTCCCAGTGACTGGCACATAGCTCAGGACAGTCCATGCTATCCTCATTAAGCCCATAATGGCACACTCCCAATTAAAATAGACAGATTCAAAAGAGATTTACATGGAAACTCTAAAACATTCACTACAATAATACAGATAGGCGGTAAAAGGATGACTGCTTTATTAAATGTAAAAGTGGAAATTCTACCAGATTGAGTGGTTCTCAATCTTGGCTGCACAGTGAAATCACCTGGAGTTCTTAAAAAAAAAAACAACTAATGATACCTGCGTCCAGCTCCACAGATTCTGATTTAATTGGTCTGAGGTGCAGCCAGATATCAAGAGTTTTAAAAGCTCCCCAGATGATGCTAATGTGCACCTAAGGGTGAGAACCACAGTGCCGATCTAATCCACCATTACGCTTTGGTTATAAATTAGTTTGGCCAGGTAATTTTTCCTTGATCCCAACAAGCCTACAGAAATGATTCATAAAAAGGAATCTTCCTAGTAAATATTGTCTATTAAGTTGAATTTAACAGAACCAATATCTAATCTAACACACAAGTCACCTGGTACAGGAGTTCTTAAAATACACAGAATTCAAAGATGATGCTGGAATCATAAATCTAAGGAATTTTTACACATCTTAGCAGTAGTAGATACACACATTAAATAAAACACATTACATTGATTTTATCAGGAACTGAGCCACGACTTTTTCAAGTCATGTTTCTTAGAAAAAAATGTCAGTGCACTCTCCTTGCTAGGAGCATGCCCACGCTTTTCCCTCCCCTCTTTCCTTCCCCCACAGGCGTGCATCTCCTAAATTCTAAGGGACCCCACAAGACAGGAGCAATGGGCAGCAGCTGCTCATGCCAGGTTAACTCCCTAGACCTGTCTCTACGGCCCCCCTTTTCTCTGACTTCTCAGTGAGCCAAAGCAGCCCCCATAGGCTCATTTCTTTTCTGTTTCTAGAGCCAAAGCAGCCCTGCCTAGGCTCTCTCCTGTGGCTTCTTCTATCCTAAACCCTTCCTTGTTTCAGTCCCCAGCTTTAATAAATATACTCTCAAAATCAAAAAAGAAGAAGAAAATGTCACTGGGACCCAAGAGGAAAGTGAGCTGTCCAGGGTTAACATTTGATTTCCCGTTTGGCCACATTCTAGAAGAATTTCATCCTTACGAGGTATTTCAGCCGGAACCGGTTTGGCTCAGTGGATAGAGCGTCGGCCTGCAGACTGAAGGGTCCCAGGTTCGATTCCGGTCAAGGGCATGTACCTGGGTTGCGGGCACATCCCCAGTGGGAGATGTGTAGGAGGCAGCTGATCGATGTTTCTCTCTCATCGATGTTTCTAACTCTCTATCTCTCTCCCTTCCTCTCTGTAAAAAATCAATAAAATATATTAAAAAAAAAAAAAGAGGTATTTCAGAATACTCTCAAGGTTGATGAAACTGAAACTACTGCCTCTTGGAGCTACAAATATGGTATATGATTCCATATTTGTAGATCTCCTCTCATAAAGGAGATTGGACAGAACTAATTCATCTGGTACAAAACAGAAAACTGAGAACCACGCTGCCAAGTCACTGCAGCTCAGCAGCTCCTGCATTGAGCATCTGCCCCCTGGTGGTCATTGCACATCATAGCTACTGGTCAGACAGTCGAATGATCAGACGGCCGCTTAGGCTTTTACATATAGACTAGTGGCCCAGTGCATGAAATTCATGCAGGAGGGAGGAGGGTGTCTCTCAGCCCGGCCTGCACCCTCTCCAATATGGGACCCCTTGGGGTATGTCCAACTGCTGATTTAGGCCTCAATCCCTGGGATGAGGCCTAAACTGGCAGTCGGACATTCCTCTTGCAATCCGGGACCACTGGCTCCTAACCACTCACTTGCCTGCCTGCCTGATCACCCCTAACCACTCTGCCTGCTGGCCCACTCGCCCCCAACTTCGCCCCCCGCAGGCCTTCTTGCCCCCAACTGCCCCCCCTTGCCAGCCTGATCGCCCCCAACTGCCACCCCCACTGGCCTGATCGTCCCCAACTTCCCACCAGCTTGCTCGCCCCCAACTGCCCCCCCGCCAGCCTGATTGCCCCCTACTGGCCCCCCTGCCGGCCTGATAGCCCCCAACTGCCCCCTCGCCAGCCTGCTTGCCCCCAACTTCCCTCCCCTCCTGGCCTGATCACCCCTTTTGCCTCTGCCTCAGCCCCACCACCATGGCTTTGTCCAGAAGGACGTCCAGAAGGTCTCCCAGAAGGTCTCCCAGTCTAATTAGCATATTACCCTTTTATTAGTATAGATATTATATATACTATTTTGACATGTAATTTTTTTGCAGTGACGTAATTACCGCACGAATCTTTCTTCTAATTAATTTCCTTTCAATTTGCACAAATCCATGCACCAGGCCACTAGTATTCTAATAAATAGGTATGGTATCAGATGGGTATGAGATTTATTGGGATGATCACTTAGTAAGTTGCATAATGTCTAATCACTGGGGTGTACAACTAAAACTAATATAATGTTATATGTCGACTGTAATTGAAAAATAAAAAATTATTGTAAAAAAGAAATTCTAGGACATAAAACCCTAAACTACTTTGTCATTAGTAATCAAGCATTGCAATTAAGTGTGGAAGAGAGAAGAGTCATGTTGCTGCTGAGTTTCCTGGAAAAGCCTCCTCATGAAGCTGCCAGGACCTCACTCACTTGTAGAGCAGGCTGGGGGCCTTCACGGTACACTGGAAGCCTTGCTGGGTCTGTACCACCTCGTAGCCATCACAGGGCTCTTCTGCACACTCCACAAAGCCTGCACAGAAACCATAAAATCTTGCAGAGTGCTGCTCTGTGAACAGTCTTCTCCCCGAGCTGACAACCACTCTCAAGGTTTAAAAAAAAGCAACACACACGCACACACAACAGCCCAACACTTTACATTGCAGAGCCCTGCTCTGACATACCTTGTGACCAGCTCTTAGAAGAAAAATAAAATGAAAAACACCTATTTCAAATCTTCCAATTTTGGAACCTTGGAAAATTAGTAAGTACATACCAGTGTTTCTCCCAGAACGCAAAGACCTAATAAAAATGTTTTGCCCTAGCTGGTTTGGCTCAATGGATAGAGCGTTGGACTGTGGACTGGAAGGCCCCGGGTTCAATTCTGGTCAAGGACACATGCTCGGGTTGCAGGCCCCCCAGTGCGGGACGTGCAGGAGGCAGCCGATCAATGATTCGCTCTCATCATTGATGTTTTATCTCTCTCTCCCTCCCTTCCTCTCTGAAATCAATAAAAATATATACTTTTTAAAAGTTTTACTGCCCCACCGACATGGCTCAACCACTGTTGAGCATCCCTTCCTCTCTGAAATAAAAATATATATATATTTTTTTTAAGTTTTACTTTTTTTTTTAAATATATTTTATTGATTTTTTTACAGAGAGGAAGGGAGAGGGATAGAGAGTTAGAAAAATTGATGAGAGAGAAACATCGATCAGCTGCCTCCTGCACACCCCCTACTGGGGATGTGCCCGCAACCAAGGTACATGCCTTTGACCGGAATCGAACCTGGGACCCTTCAGTCCGCAGGCTGATGCTCAATCCACTAAGCCAAACCGGTTAGGGCAAGTTTTACTATTTTTTATGGAGATGTAACTCACATAACATAAATTCATCCTCTTAAAAATGCACAACTCAGTTGTTTTTAGTTTTAAGACATAAAATTCTTCTAATGAATAAAGTTGGCGGGATACTGTGAGAACTTACTCCATACAGCAGAGACAAAGTGAAATAAAGGAGCCCAAAGACTCCAAGGCTGAAGGGAAATCATGGGGAGCATCAGGGAAGAGACTAACCTCCAAGACTTAGGGCCCAATGAAAAAGCTTATAAAGCAAAAGGCAAATAAAGCAGAGAACCTCAAAGGCCCTGCCAATTTATGCATTTAACCCAAGCCCAAGTTAATTAGCCTGAAAATATTTATAATCCATCTTGACTGTTTAATTTATTTCTTAAATTATCCCTACATCATAATAAAGTTGTGTATTTAGAGCTGCTTGTATATTTCTGCAAGGAAGAGAAAAATAACAACAATAATAACAACTAACATTATTGGGCACTGAATAAAATACTTTACATATATTCATTTATTTAAATAATTTATATATATATATATATATATATTATTTCACAACTTTACAGATAAAGGAAGTTCCTTTTGTTACAGAATACTAATGGCTAATCTTACCAGTTAACTAAAATTGCCCCCTCTTACATTTAAGCCTCTGTACAAAGATGAAATGTAACTAGATTTTGAACGGCCACTGAGCATCCTCATTACACTCAAACACATCAGTCCCCTTACGCACCAACACAAACGGAGCGATGAGAAGCCAATCACCTCAAATTTCAGTACAAGAAAGCAGCACGCTGAGACAAAACCAAGAGCTGCTTCTACAAAACAGAGAGCAGTTTGCTTCTAATCTGACCAACGAGCAACGGGGGTTACCTTGATAGAAGTCCTCCTCCTCTTCTTCATGTGGGTAAGTCTGCTCTTGAATGGGATTCTTCCTATAAATCCGCCCTCCAATTCTTATAAGCTGCGGGCGCAGAACTTCCATGCTACGTTCCCAAACAATAGTCCAGTGAAGTCCTGGAAAAAACAAATGCTCACCTTACCTTTCGATCAGAAAGAAAAACCCTACATATGGATCATTACTCAGCCCTGAAAGGACGAAACTGGGCATCCGCTCACAGGACATCCTGAGCCCCAGCAGCCCTGTTTCCGTTAGACCTCCCTATTTGTGAGCTGTTGTGAGCCAGTCGCTTCATTTTCCACTACATCCTATCATTCCTGGCTCACTGGAGACAGTAATTTGTAAACTATTCAGCACTCCAAAAAAGGTAATTAAAAGATATTAAACCCAGAATATAGAGCCTGTCCACAAATTTGAAAGAAAAACAATAGATGTCTGTTTATTACTTTAACCTAAAAGGAGTAAAATGCAACCTTCTGTGTTTGACCATTTGCAAAGTGTTTCGCCCTTTCTATGAAGCACGATAATTAAAAGGACCAGGGAGCCCTAACCCAGTGGTTCTCAACCTTCTGGCCCTTTAAATACAGTTCCTCATGTTGTGACCCAACCATAAAATTATTTTCGTTGCTACTTCATAACTGCAATGTTGTTCCTGTTATGAATCATCATGTAAATATCTGATATGCAGGATGGTCTTAGGCGACCCCTGTGAAAGGGTCGTTCAACCGCCAAAGGGGTCCCAACCCACAGGTTGAGAACCGCTGCCCTAACCTGTTTGGCTCAGTGGATAGAGTGTCGGCCTGCGGACTGAGGGGTCCCGGGTTCGATTCCGGTCAAGGGCATGTATGCTGGTTGCAGGTACATCCCAGTGGGGGGTGTGCAGGAGGCAGCTGATCGATGTTTCTCTCTCATCTATCCCTCTCCCTTCCTCTCTGTAAAAAATCAATAAAATATATTTTTAAAAGAAATCAGGGATATTTAACACACTTATCCCTCAGAGGGGGGTAAAGGCCCCGACTACTTTCAGAGGTGCTTGAAATGCACACCCAACAAACAGACCCAGATGCCTATGAAAAGTTAAAATATGACTTCACCAACATGATTCTTCAAACCAACACACTGCCCCTGGCCTTGGGTGGTGAACACACAATACAGTGTACAGGCGACGTTTTGTGGAACTGTGCACCTAAAACCTGTATAATTTTAACCAGTGTCACCTCCATAAATTAATAAAAAGGGGGGGGGGGGGGACACACATTGCTGAGAGGAGGAATCCAATTCCCACAGGCCACTGCCCAGCAAACCACACCACTCCCTGAGCAGCCGACGTTCTCGTCACAGCTCAGTGGACCAATAATTCAGGAAACAGGGTTGCTGATGGGCCGGCTGTGTTTAAATCCAACCAGTGTTCCTACCACAGAGGCTTTTAGTGGGTAAGTCTAAGGTGGTTGGTTAGTCTTGAAGCCCAAAATAAAGCTCCCAAGAAAACAGATTAGTCCTTAACAATGACACTAATACTCGGTCCCCCCTCAGCAAGTCACTGTAATTGGCAGTTTGCGTACAGAACCCAGGAGACATTTCGTGTTGTGAGAAATAACCACGAAAAGGAGACTTGAGCGGAGAAGAGGGAGCATAACTAGCAATACCCTGATGTCTCCAGGGCCTCTGTTAAAAATAAAAAAAGGCTCTAGCTGGCTTGGCTCAGTGGATAGAGCATCGGCCTGCGGACTGAAGGGTCCCAGGTTCGATTCCGGCCAAGGGCACATGCCTGGGTTGCGGGCTCGATCCCCAGTAGGGGGTGTGCAGGAGGCAGCTGATCAATGATTCTCTCTCATCATTGATGTTTCTATCTCTCTCTCCTTATCCCTTCCTCTCTGAAAGCAATAAAGAAATATATTTTAAAAAATAAAAATAAAAATAAAAAAAGGCTCTCCACAAAGGCTTTCCTGCCCAGGTGGGCCTCAGACCAGGAGCTCTGGAAGAAGGGAGTCGGGGTTACGACAGCACAGTCATCTGCCTCCCAGGGCTCGGGAGGAAGGGGGATACCCAGTGCGGCCCGGCGTCACGGTGGCTCGCAAAGGGAGAGGAAGGCAGAAGGCCTGCGACATCGAAGCCGAAGCCCTGCATCACAAACGCGAGCAAATAAAGGCGAGGACGTCAAGGTAACTGCGGAGGCCTCCGCGGCTGCAGGGAAACGGCGGCTGGCCGCAGAAACCACGGACCCGGAAGTCCTCTCCGGAAGCGCGTCCTCCGCGCCGGCCCGCCCAGGCCACGCCCACATTACCCGGGCGCGAGCTCGCCGTGCGCGTTCGTTCTCTGCGCGGCCGCTCCGGCTGAGGCCTGGGGGCGGGGCCGAAGGGGAAAGTGCCAAGACCGCTGAGGTAAGTTACCAAGGGCTCAGGGACGCCCAGGAGCTTTGCAGAAAGGGAGTTTATCCTCGGGATCCTACCTGCAGGGACTAGCGAAAAGGAGAAGCTAGGAGAAACGGGAGCCTGCCGCAGAGGGCGTGGAAAAGGAAGTCCCCGCAGGCCGCGACGGACTGAGAACGCATGCGCGCCTGGCGGTGGCACATGCGCGATCGCCCCTTGGGGGCCGAACGGGGGTTAGGCGGGAGTGTGGCCTGGAATGAGTTTGGGAACCTCTGGCGTTCTGGCTCCTCCCCTCTTCAGCCCTTTCTCTCCACCCCACCTGGTTTTCGCTGCAGCATCTGCTTGAATGGTAACGCAGCTATTTAAGTGGGATGGATACAGTGGAACGATTTGTTGATGGAATTTGATTTGCTTATAATCATTTGCCATTGTACCACGGTACCTTCTTTAAGAGTCTATCTTTTGAATAAGACTTTTTCAAAAGGAAGGAATCTTTTTTTTAACAAAATAAGCATAAATCTGCTAGGAAGGAAAATAGTTTATGAATACAAGGTCATCCCTGCCGTATGTGAAGTAAATATTGAATCGTCTTGCCCTGACCGGTTTGGCTCAGTGGATAGAGCGTTGGCCTGCGGACTGAAGGGTCCCAGGTTCGATTCCGGTCAAGGGCATGTACCTTGGTTGCGGGTACATCCCCAGTAGGGGGCGTGCAGGAGGCAGCTGATCGATGTTTCTCTCTCATCAGTGTTTCTAACACTCTCCCTTCCTCTCTGCAAAAAAAAAATCAATAAAATATATATATATATATACATAAAAATATTGAATCATCTTAGTGTGGACACAGACATTGTGTCCCCCCCCCCCCCCCCAAATAGCATTGCTCTTCTATGAGGATCTTTATTGCCAGTAGTCCCAGCTTCACTGATAGGGCCAAACTCCAGGTTACTTCATCAATATTTATTCAACAAAATCTTACTGAGCCACCTACTTTGGGCGTGGCAGCCTAGTGGCAGATAGATCTGCAGAATGAGGAAGAAAAGAAAACAGTAATGAACCAATCCTCTATCCCCTTCATAACCTTTGCTGAGCCTGCTAGCACTGTGTTCTGTCATTTATTCATCATTCCTGCAGGAAACGTGATCCAGGTTCTGTGCTAGGTCTTTTTTTTTTTTTTTTTCAATTACAATCAACTTTCATTATTATTTTCTACTTGGCCATTTTGACCAGAACTTTGTGCTAGGACTTGAAGATAGAAAGACAACTCCTTCCTCCTTTTCTAGATCACAGGATTCTTTCTAAGTTCATGAACCTTAAAATGAAAGTGTGAAGTGCATTAATGGAGGGCATTTTTCCTTTTCCTGAGCAGATCCTTTCCCCTCTAGGAGCTTGCTGACTCAATGTCAAATGGAGAGAATTAGAACTTTTCCTGTGAGTGTATTGGGACATAGTATGTATGAAAAGCAGATCTGCATGGAAAAAAAAAAAAGATTCAAGAGTAAATAATAATTAGTGACTTGGGAGAGCTAATAGTATTGTTTACTGTGCCGTAAATGTCCCAATTGCTTTAGTTAATATTAACCTTCATGACATTTCTAAGGTAGGTACTATTCCCATTTTAGAGATGAGGCAACTGAGGAACAGAGGTTAAGTGATTTGTGCAGAGTTATACAATAAGTAGCAAAAACCAGGACTTGAACGTAAGCCTAGAAGCTTCAGAATCTGAGCTCTGAAAGAGAAAGATCAATGGGCTTCCTCCCGCACTTGGGCTTGAACCCAAAACCAGGGTATGTACCCTGATGGGGAATGGAACCCAAAACCCTTGGGTGTATGGACAAAGCTCCAACCAGCTGAGCCACTCTCGCCAGGACCAGGATCTGAGCTCTTAACCACTATGCTATTTCACCTCTCACATGACACATGACATGCCAACAAAGCCATTGCTTAAAAAATGTCACAGCAAATAAGCTAAAGTCTCTCTACCTCAGTTTTGTTTTATCATTAATAAAATGGGGGAGTTGGATTAGATGACCTTTAAGGAATCTTTATGATTCCTGTGCAATGTTTAGTTCATGTAGTAAACATTAATTTAAACCAACAGCTACTTAGTATAGACCAGGCATTATGTTTGGTTCTGGTGATCATAATGCCTGCCTTAACAGAGCCATTCAAACTCGGGTTTATTGTTAGTTTCACTTTAACTCTGTTACCACCTCCTGATACCATTCAAAATTTAACCTACATCGTTAAAGTTTGACCTTACCCAGATGTATCTTTCCACCTCAACAGAAAACTGCTTGTTTATGTTAAAGTTAGCTTTGTGCTAATTCTGCACTCCAGTTTTTAACCCTGGTTGTTCTGTGTATTGAATGCTAGTTGTTCTGAATTTGAGAGAAAATAGGATGAAGGGAATTTCTTTGATTATATGCAGTTTAGAAGTCACGCTGTGTCTTGCTTTTGAAGTTGTCGGCCTTCTGGCAGTTAGCTTGAGTGCTCTACTGACCAACTGGGTTTTAAAATACAAAGTATCCCTTACATTTGCAACTGGTTAAAGCTTATGTCAAGGTATAGGGAAAAGACTGGAGTTTAAGTCTCAGGTGAAATACATAAACAGTTCACAGTGGGTTCTATTCTGAACTCATGGGACATAAGACTGAGCTACTCTCCAAAAGAAAACTAAGTTGTCTGTATACTTTATTTAGATCCCAGCAGAAATCTAAAGAGAATTTTTAAACATGTCACACCATGTTTTGAGCTAGTATGGTCCAAGGGATTGGATATGAATCTAAGTTCAAAAGGTGTTGCCTCTAAGAATATGAATACAATTTGGAAAGTTATAGAGCTCAGAGGGAAAAAGGAAAAGTGACTAATACAAGGTTGAAAATGTCCTTAGTCAGTGCATTTTTAAATGGGCTGACATTCTAATTATAGCAGTTGCCTTACTGTTCCCATATCCCACTGCAGTATTAATCAGTATTACTTATAGACATGTAATGAAATCAGACACTAAGGCCTGCTTCCCTCACAACCTTAAATCGTAATCACAAAATTAAGGAAACAGAACAGCCAGATTTTCAGAAATGCACAGTATATTATTTCCCTTGCTAGGAAACTGGATTATGCATATATAGGGTTTATATCTGTATAGCTTTTCCTCATTAAAAAAATATTTTTTTTTTTCAAAAATAAGTTTCAGAGGTAGAACTTGGCAAAGGGGGCATACATGGTGGTGGGAAAAGACTTGACTTTGAGTGGTGGGCACACCATGCAGCATGCAGGTGATGTGTTATCGAGTTGTACACTTGAAACCTGTATGGTTCTATTAACCAATGTCACCTCAGTAAATTCAGTAAATTTCAACTTTTTATAACAAATGTATTCCTTTTGCAAATAGCAAAATAAAAGTTTAGCAAAAATTCTCTCTGGCCATTAAAAGGGGAATTTATTTTAAAAATCCATGTAAAGTCATTTTTATCTTTTTTTATGTTATGTGAACCAAAATTCACGGTACATAAATTAGCCATTAGCCATTTTCAAGTATACAGTTCAGTTTAAAGTCATTTTTTAGTCTAAATATTAGAGCTGTACTTTCCAATACAGTAAACACCAGCCCCCTGTGACTATTTAAATTTCAGTTAGCATTAAATAACATTTAAAATACAGTTTTTTAATCAACTAGTTTAATAATCACTATGAGGGTAGTTGCTGCCATGTTGGACAGGCAGAAGTAGCACATTAGAACATTAATAGATGCAGAAGTTCTGTTAGCACAATACTAGACTTTTTTTTTTAAGAAAACACACTTTTTAGAATCTTTTGTAAATGTATGGTGTAAGTTTCTATGGTAAAAGTATTTTTGTTTTATTTTGTAAGGTGTATTCAGTATAGGTTTTCTCATTTACATTTGGACTTTTTTATTTTATTGATATGGCAAGAGATGAAACACTCAATAGCTGCTCTATTCCTAATAGGGCCTATTAAATAAGCCATGAATTCTGAAATCATTTCCTGAACTATTTTTTTCTAGTCTTGGGACGCCACCAAGTGATCAACTTGCATATTACACTTGGATGAAAAGGGTTGGTTTTTTTTTATTTCTTAATAAAAGGGCCAATATGTACTTCCTAACCAATTCCCCTTCCTTGGGAGCAGAACACAGTGTTATTCTGGAATTTTATTTGGAAAATTTTGTAAGTGAATATTTGCTGTGGCTTGGTCAGGATGTATCCAAGACAAACTGTCCAATGAGGCATGGTTGTTTTATCCGCATATAATGTATTTCTTCAGTCAAATTACTACCTTGGCCTGGCCCTGCCACCCTTTTTAACCCATAAATCACCCACAGTCAATCCCAAGTGACATAAACAGTTTACCAATGGTAGGAAATAGTGTTTTAAGTAGAAAAACTAAGAATAAACATATCTTCACTTAAAATCCTGAGTGACATTTTGGCCCAAGGCTCAATAAAAGATCGTAGGAGTAGAGGGTAAAAAAAGGGGGAGCCAATTTCTTACTAAACTTGTGCTGGCTTTTATGGCAGCTAGAATGAAATGTCGCTCTCACTCCCATAAATGTGCCAACTGCTGTTTCCTTTCTCCGCAGTGAAGTGAGACTTCTGCTAGAAGGAAATGGCTGCCTCTTCTTCATCCTCCTCAGCCGGTGGGGTCAGTGGAAGTTCTGTCAGTGGATCTGGTTTCAGTGTCTCAGACCTCGCCCCACCACGGAAGGCCCTTTTCACCTACCCCAAAGGCGCTGGGGAGATGTTAGAAGGTGAGCTCAGGCTGCTTTTTGCCGATAATTGGATTCAGACCTGCAATAAATGTTATTTGTAAAGATGCTATTCAGTGGATTAGAAGAATTTGCCCTGATTTCAGCTCCACATTTCATCTTTTTTCCCCATTTCAAAATAATATCTTTAAAACACAAATCTCCAAAATCAGAACTTTGGAGCTAAAAAAGACTTTGGAACTCATAGAAGTCATCTAGAGCCGCGGTTGCCAACCTTTCGGACCTCATGGACCACCGGTTGGCGACCACTGATCTAGAGTTATTTAGACCCAGGAAAGTTCAAGTGATTTGCTCATGTTAAAGACAAAGTAAGCACTGGAACCAGAAATTCTCTTTTTTTAAAAATATATTCTATTGATTTTTTACAGAGAGGAAGGGAGAGGGAGAGAGAACTAGAAACATCGATGAGAGAGAAACATTGATCAGCTGCCTCCTGCACACTCCCTACTGGGGATGTGTCCGCAACCAAGGTACATGCCCTTGACCGGAATTGAACCTGGGACCCTTCAGTTCACAGGCTGACGCTCTATCCACTGAGCCAAACCGGTTAGGGTCAGAAATTCCCTTGATCTCCTGCTCCAGTTTGCTTTATCCTAACACTAGCTTGTCTCCCTATGATTAGTAGGCTTGACAAATGTTGTCTTATGTTGTTAATCTAAAGTTAGATGAACCCCATCAAAGAGGTTCTGAGAGGAAATCGAAAGTAATATACTACTGTTACAGGTGAAGGTGACTGTGCTGGCCCACTGCAGGACAGGGCTGTGTGGTTCTTCTAGCACTGGAGCTGGATTTTTGCATCATACTATCCGCCGTCTTATTCTGCACACATTTGCAAACTGGCTGGGCAAGATCAGGGCACAGGCTGGAAGCATGAAATGGCATTGGTACCTGGAATTCATCAGATTCATGTCGCTTTAGGAGCTACACCAATAAATTCTTTTTTTTTTTTTTTTTTTTTTTTTTTGCACCAATAAATTCTTAATGGAGAGCATAAAAATGACCTGAAGAGCTTATTTAAGCCCCCATTTCTGGCCCACCCTTAGCGATTCTGAATTAGTCTAGGGTGCAGCACAGGAATCTTTATTTTGACTAACACCCAGGGGAGTTTCATGAAAATGATCCTCAACTATTATACTATTTATCATAATTTGGAAAAAAGTCAACAAAGAACCTATCAAGAATTCAAAATCTACTTGATTCTAGCACTTTTGTGCTTAATTATTTATTGATCTTTTTGTTTTAAATACTGCAAATTTCAGTAAATATATTTAATCTGAAAATGTCTCTGAGAAAGTTACAAACTGTAGATAGCAATTGGCTTCCAGGGGTGATCTTTATTCATTTATATCAGGTATGATAAAAAGTTTTGGATTAAGCCAGGGCAAATAGAAGAATCATTTTGGCAGGAAAATATGGAAAGACTGGGACCATAAGGCTTTCTAGAATTAATTCAAATCATGATTATTGAAGTAGATGGTAGGATAACATAGTGATACATCTGAAGTGTCTGTACTTGTGTCTTTGCCTTTTCATTTTCTTCAGTTTTGTTAAAATATTCAAGTTAGTGTCACTGAGTCTGGAGGTAGTAATTGGGACCTTACCATATTTGACACTGAAAGTATATTATGACTTCGATTATACATAGCATAGGCCTGGTATTAAGCAACTTTCCCACAAAACAAATCAAAAGTTGAAAGCATTTAAATTACTTAATGAACAACAACAAAAAACTAAATTGCTTAATGAGTTTTATAGCAACAGATGAGGAATCAATGTTTAACAGCAGACTCTAAGATTGAAGTCATTTCAATTCTGGCTGTGGGAGGAATTTAATACTGGAGATCCCTCCTTAGTCTCCAAGCTATAAGCATTCTTTGCTAGTATACACCAGATTACTTGGAAACATTAAAAGAAGAAAGGCTTCTGAGATTAGTCTGAATGTTGATGTTCTAACAAGTTACAGCTCTATCCATTTTTATTCATCTCAGTGCGCTTTATGGAGGAATGTGTTGGCTTTCTAGTGTAGGAGGAATTAAGTTTAAGTTCACAGTGCACAGTTTTTATTCTTTTTTTAAAAATATATTTTATTGATTTTTTACAGAGAGGAAGGGAGAGGGATAGAGAGTTAGAAACATCGATGAGAGAGAAACATTGATCAGCTGCCTCCTGTACACTCCCCACTGGGGATGTGCCCGCAACCAAGGTACATGCCCTTGACTGGAATCGAACCTGGGACCCTTGAGTCCACAGGCCGATGCTCTATCCACTGAGCCAAACCAGTTAGGGCGCACAGTTTTTATTCTTAAGTTTAAAGTTTCATCCATATTTTAAAGCTGCTTACACTTAAGGACAGAATATAAAAAACTAGAGATGGCAATCCCTGAACTGTCCTGGTCAAATCAAGAATGTTAAATTGAGCCTGACAGGTTGGATTCTCTGTCAGGGCACATGCCAGGGTTGCCAGCTTGATCCCCAGTAGGGGGCATGCAGGAGGCAGCTAATCAATGTTTCTCTCTCATCGTTTCTATTTTTCCCTCTTCCTCTCTCTCTCTAAAATCAATAAAAATATTTTTTTAAAAAAAGAATGTTAAATTGAAAAGAATACTCATAAATGTGAGTTAATAAAGACGTTAGATTCGAAAGCCATCTTCTACCATTCTTACAGTGATACTGCTATGCAATTAATATTACCATGTAGCAAACCATTTTTCTTACAGTAGTTTAATTAAATATGAAAATAGAGTAAGAAGAGTTGAATATGAAAATAGAGTAAAAAGAATTGCCTGTCAAACAAAGGTTGGATGCTGTTTATAATCTTAACAGGTTCAGTTTGATCGTGTATCCTCCTACATCTAGGATAGTAAACCCAATTAACCTGTAGTTAACCTTGTGAATTAACTTTTTTGTGTGCCTACTTGCCCCCTGATAAGCAGTATACAGCAGTTTTCAGCATTCTCCTGCCCTTGACCAAATTGTCCTCACCCAATTATTAGTAAGCCCTCCTGCTCAGAAGTGGCTGAATTTTAGTGACATTGTAGGCCACTGCGGTATAAGTTATCTGACATTGTCTAATTTCCTGTTGTGAGGTAATATTCTTTTAAATGAATTTGTTAGCATCCTATTTGTTGGAGTTGCAGTGGTGTTAGATTTGGGCAATTTACTGAACTTTTCTTTACTTATAACCTTTGCTTGTCTCTTAAGAGGAAAGCTGATGTATTGTTGCTTGGTGTGTTACAAAGGGTTTGATTACAATTTCTAAATGGAAGACAGATTGCCCCAGGCTGACTCCTCTCTGGAGAAATTCCAGGCTTTAGATTAGTACAGATATCACACTTAATAGGATGTGGCCGAGGAGCAGTGGACTTTGTGGTTAATACAGAGCTGCAAATCAGCAAAAGTGTATTCTGTAGGCATAGAGAGTGGCAGAGATCTCGGCAAAAGCCTACAGAGTGCCTCTCTGAAAGATTAGCTTACATCCTTTTGCTTTGAAGTTGATTACCAAGGGAAATATGCAAATGTTATAATTTAAACATTTTATTGATTTTTAGAGAGAGAGGAGGGGAGAGAGAGAGATAGAAACATCAGTGAGAGAAAAACATCATCAATCAGCTGTCTCTTGCACACCCCTTACTGGGGATCGAGCCCACAACCTGGGCATGTGTCCTGACCTGGAATCAAACCATGACCTCTTGGTTCCTGGGTCAACGATCAACCACTGAGCCACACCCGCCGGGCAGCATTTTATCCTAATAGCTAGCACCAGTGATTAAATGTAAGTAGAAGGTACCACTTCCAAGAGTTTCCAGTCCAAATACATCTTGGCCTGATCCTTATAGCCCATAATCCCCAATGCCTTGTTTGAGATCTTAAAGCTCAATATATAGTTCAGGATCAAACCACCTGAGAATTGAGCTCTAATTCTCTATGCTTTGCTCATTCTAAAATGAAACTTCAGTTATAATTTGACTCTTTAAGCAGGGGTATGAATAAGATAATGAACACTGGTATATTTACACAGAAGAGCCATAATAAATTGCATCATTGTTGTCAAATGTTCACACAGTCCCTCTTCCCATAGTGGAATTTATAGCTACTCGCTGCCCGATTATCTGAAAAACTCAATGATATCTTTAGCTTACCTAGATCTTTAAACTGGACAGTCAGTGTAATATTCAATTAATTGGAAAAAAATTTTTTTTTGCTCAGTGTAGATGATCTGCTCCATAGATGACATGGGAGTGGGAGGAGATCAGATCAGATCCCACATAGCACAATATGTAGAAAAGAGATTGAATTTAAAGAATGTAGCACTCTCCCTAAACTGCACATCACTTTATGAAAAATAATTATATTTTCCTTTTTTGCATCAATTTTGAATATTGAACAAAAGAAGCCCTCTTGGTTGTATACTCAAGCCATCTGGACACAATATCCGTGGTGTTTCTTTATTGTTTACCATGACTTCTGAAATAAGGTCTGCCTTGTGTAAAAGTCAGCCTGAAGCCAGAATGTGTTAGTCCTAACTCCTTATCACTTAATACCTGGCTGACGCACCAGCCCGTGATTGATGGCTGAGTGCTTGACACCAAGGAGTGCTGACATGAACTACCACCTAAAAAAAGACAACTGTGTCCTCTGCCTCCATTTGTTTTAGGATTTTTGCAATAAATTACCTTCCCCAAATGATTTGAGCTACCCTTGTAATGTCACATTTTTCTACATGAGCTCTGTGTCCTTTGGGGTATGTTTTGCTCTATCAGCCCCTGCCTGACAAGGAATAACATGAACTAAGTTGTATTTCACAATCATCTTCCAAATGCTGTGGTGACTGAGTTAGCTACCTTCTTGTTGCCAGTGCTTGGCACCAGTACAGCACTAGGCTCTAAAATTGCACTGTACTCTTATCGCCATCCAAATTGCAATGTTTTGGTTCATTGGGAAAATCAAGGTTACAATTTGCGTTGACAGAATGAAATTTCCCAGCAGTGTTTTGTCATGGTCATAGTGATGTAATTTGATGTACTGAAAAACAACAACAGCTATTTTTCCCTCAGCTTGACTTTTTAGAATGAAAATTAGTTCACGTTTTGGTGTACCTTTGTATTTTGATAGCACAGTGGTCACATGGCCAAATGTGTCAGCTGTCAGTGTTTGCCTGACATACAGAACAGGAGAACATTAGGAAACTATTGGGTTGGGAGGGGAGAAATGCTGACCAGGACGTCAGACTAAGGTTTCTTGTTTTTTGTTTTTTTAAACACTATTTTTAAATTCTTAAACAAGTAGAGGAACTATTTTAATATTCTAGGTATAGAAATAGCTTTTATAACTGAGCAATGTTAGTTCCAAATGAAACAGAAACCCTCTTTGTAAACACTGAAAAGTAGACCCTGAATGTAAAAGCAGGGAAAAGGGACACGTTTACTTGGTTGACTGGAGCCGTAAAACCCTCAAAGCAGATTAAAACTTTTTCTCTCATTTGTAGATGGCTCTGAGAGATTTCTCTGTGAATCTGTTTTCAGCTACCAGGTGGCTTCTACACTGAAGCAGGTAAAACATGGTAAGCACGTGAGTGTTGTGTACTTAACTATGAGAATAAATTTCCAGGGTGAGATTCATAAAGGTTGGTGTACTTTGTGACAAACTCTTGAAATTCAGCAAGGCTGTTTGAGTGGACTTTCTAAATTACCTGCAACAAAAACATTCTGCAGCCTCCATCCACACATAATGTCCTCATTAAAGCTTAAAGTTGAAGTCAAAGGGTTAGTTTTCTAGGGGAGTTAATGCTTCCTACTTTTATGTTGCTTTTTCCTCCCCTTTCTGAAAACTTTGTTTACTGTAACCCTCCCCTGGTTTGCCATCATCTTCATTTTCAAGTATTT
This sequence comes from Myotis nattereri, assembly GCF_964212035.1. Classification (NCBI taxonomy): domain Eukaryota; kingdom Metazoa; phylum Chordata; class Mammalia; order Chiroptera; family Vespertilionidae; genus Myotis; species Myotis nattereri. The sequence goes on along the minus strand of NC_138088.1, from coordinate 18,394,047 downwards.
ATGTAATACCTCATGGTCTACCTGGACTCTGAGATCCCGGTAGCACCTTTTCTGTCCCATCATGCCTCACCTGCCTTCATTTATGCATCAGGGAACTGTTCCCCGACCAGATCATTGCACCATTGAAGGCATAATGTTGGGGGAAAGCTGCAATTGCCTGTAACCCTAGGCGTTTAGTACACGTCACTATGGCATGCAGGATAAGTTGTTTATTAGTTTTTTTAAGATTAAGTCTTCTGACCAACATAGAATAAGACCCCATTACTAGAATATTAAGGGGGAAACTCCTTGTAGAAATTACTTTTAAACCAGTCATCATGTTGGTGATTGGTGACTCTAATGGGAAATACATTGTGTTATATATAACCTCCTTAACTCGTTACAGATCAGCAAGTTGCTCGGATGGAAAAACTAGCTGGTTTGGTAGAAGAGCTGGAGGCAGATGAGTGGCGGTTCAAACCCATCGAGCAGCTGCTGGGGTTCACACCCTCTTCGTGTTGACCTTGCCTGGGTGGGCACCCCTGGTGAGCACAGCAAGTGCAGAGCCAGCGGGGACTTCTCCTCCACCTTACATAGCCAGCCAGAGGTTCACAGCGCCACTGCTGAATTGTTCATTCTCATCAGTACTTAGTCTCTCTGTATCTATCCACAAGCAACAGTATTTAAATGTGTGATCTTGCAGGGAAAATTTGTGTTTATTTGTTTTTAAAAGCTTTGAGAATTAGGTTAAGACAGTCGGCATCAGAGAACCAGGAGGTTTGGGTTTAAGAGAGTTATAAAACTTGGCAAGCCGGGTAGGTCACAAGCCAGAATTAGCCAACGGAATGGCTTCTCTCCTGACACTTGTGCAGTGGGTGGAATCCTCACCAGTCAAGTCCAGGTCAGGATCTGGAGTTATAAAATTCAGCACTTCTGACGTAAAACGTTCTGTTTTGCTGATGAATGTGATTTCTACTCAGGACCTGTCTGAATGAGGCATATTTAAATGTTTAGGGTTTTTTCTATTTTTAGACATCCAATTCTATAGATTCTAACTTTTTCTAACCTCTTTTAGACATGCCAAATTCTGGCAAAAGAATTGTTTTTTGAATGTTGAAGCACTTGTAAGAATAAAGCAGTGAGCGATATCCTTTAAACACAGAAATCCTGAGTTCCTCCTGTTGGTGGGCTCAAGCAGTTCTGTGGCAAATAAATCCTTTGAACGAGCTCCAAATTGGTTTCTTTATCCTTTCAGAGTCTCAGAGATTGGGGGCAGGGGGCAGAGGTCAGATTATTTTTTATAAGACAGGAATCTAAAAACCATTTATCCTAAGCAAATGGGAATATTTGTCTTTACAAAAATATGTGAATTTATCTTATCAGTTTCTAACTAGGTTTTTATATTATGATAGGGAAAAACCTGGAAAGCTAAACGGTACCCTTTGTTCTCCCTCACAGATTCCAGGTCGACACTGCACAATTAAGAGAATAGTTTTCACCACCACCACCACCACCGTTAAAAAAAAGAGAGAGAGAATAGTTTTATTAGATTTTATGCAAATTTTGCCTCAGAAACATTTGCCTTTCTCCTCATTAATAACTTGTACCTGTCCTGCTTAGAGTGGCTTAATTATGAATAAATATAATCCCAGTAGCAATTGTCCCTAATCTCAAAGTGTTTAACATGTACTACCTGACGGGGAGGTGGTGGCCTCATTGAGTCACGAAGGAATCTGAGCACAGAGAAGGTAAAGCTGGCTCGTGATCCAGAGCCCAGGCAGAAGAAAATCTTGGAACTGGAATAGATTCCAGTTGATTGATAATTCAGCCCACTATTCTTGTCTCTAAAGCACATCAGCACAAAAATTACTAGCCTCGAAAGCTCATCTGTTTCCATATTAATTTCTCAACCCAAACAAACTCCATATTGGAAAACCACTGAGTTTCCTAATGTACTTTTTAGCATCAATCATGTGAGTTATTACCAAAGAAAAAGAATAAAAATACATAGACTACAGTAAACCTTTAAATCATGGTTTCAGTGACAGTTTAGAAGCAATCACTAATTTTCTCTCATTGGTTTCATTTGTATAATTGTACAACACAGACACTGTATTAACTCATCTTTACCCTTTGGTATTTGAACTTACAAAATTTTTCTCTTTAAATTGAACATTTCCACCCTGGCCGGGTTGGCTCAGTGGATAGAGCGTTGCCCTGCAGACTGAAAGGTCCTGGGTTCAATTCCAGTCAAGGGCATATACGTCATACCCTGGCCCCAGTCATGGAGTGTTTGGTTTCTCTTTCACATCAATGTTTCTCTCTCTCTCCCTCTCCCTTCCACTCTCTAAAACTCAGTGAGATAAATATCCTATGGTGAGGATTAAAAAAAAAGTTGGGACATTTCTTTTTCTGACCTTGGAAATTAAAGAGATTCTAGAGTTGAATAGAGAGAGATGCTTTCTGAAGCACCTTTCACGGTGATCATTCAGCTTCTACTTGAGTGCCGCCAGGAAAGGGACCCTCGCTGTGTTTTTAAGTGGCCCCTCCCTCTCTGCACCTTTCAGCTGGTTATTATGTTTCATCATCCACAACTCCAATTACCATGCTTTGGCCCTAGAGACAGACCTTGCTGCTCATCTGTCGTCTCTGCACTCATTATGTGCCAGTCACTCACAGGCATTAATTATAATCCTTTCAGTGACACTGCAAGATATGAAATATCCCCTGATACAGAAGAGGAACTTGAAGCTCAGAGGGAGCATTAGTTGCCAAGGCTGCATAGCTAAGTAAATGGCCAAGGCCGGATTTGAACTCAGAGTCTGCCAGACTCCGAAGCTGAGATTATTTTTGATGCACGGTGCTGCATCCCACTGAGCCCATCCCACTGCCTTATACAAAGAAAAAGCCTCACACTTTTTTAATGGCCAAATGAACTAGCTACCAGGAGGAACGAAGCCTTTGTCCCAGTACTTGGTGATAAGGGGTCTCAAGCACAATGAAGGAACAGCCTCTTCCTTAAAAACTGATAGGAATTAGCTTATGTGTGTGCCTGCATAACCTTCTAAGATTGAGGGTGGTGAAAATGTAGTTACGTCCTTGAGGGACACCTACCAGCAAGTGAGCAAGGGGGAGGCAAGAGGACAGAGGGCAGCTCTGGCCAGGCCTGCAGACAGCGTCCTAAGAACGCTGATGGTAACAGGGTACCTCTGTGCATAAGGCACGTTGCAGTTTCCAAAGCATTTTCACATATGTATTGTGGATTCACATCAACCCTGTGAGAGAAGTGAGGCAGTCATCACTTTACAGTTGAGGAAACAGGCACAGAGACGGTAAGGTACCAAGATTATAGTTAAGCAAGGGGGGTCTTTCAAATCTTTTTCTCCATACCTTCTAGTTCATCACATACTAGGAAATTTGAAGGCAGTATTTGCTGTTAATAAAGAATTATTCATGTCAATCTGATATACAATGACATATAATTTATCTCATAGTAATGAGACATAAATAGTAGACTTTTTACATAGACAAAAATTTTGCTTTTTGACCTCATAATTAATTATCCAGGATCAGTATTAAAGTCCTTCTTTTTCACTGATACACATAAGTGTGTTACTTAATAGTGCCATTCCATGCCTGGCAGCTCACCTGGAATGACAGTATAAGTCATGTTTCTGACCCAAGGACCTCTGCTTTGTCCAGTTACTTGCAGCCTAAGGCTTTCCTTCCCCCACATGGTTGCGAGTCCTTGAATCCCTTCTTCCTGATTGAAACACCAGATACTGAAGTGTGGACCTAAGGCCAAGGCAGAGGTAGAAGAAAGGAGACAGGACCAGGGGATGCCTAACATCCAGAGAAAAGGGGGAACCTGTCCAATAACCGGGTGCCCTTGCAGGCAAACTTAACAGATACTGCACGTGGAGGGTGAGGCCGCTCTGCCTCCCTGTGCTTTTTTTTGCCAAAGCCCCTAACTCTACCTGACACATCTTGCCAGGTCTCCTTGGTCCAACCAAGACAAAGCCTTTCCACAAAAAGGGAAAAGCTGAACTAGCAGATCCTTTGGAGAGTTAAATCTCGAGTTGCAGGCCGAGTACAAAGATACCCGACCTTTTCTTGCTTCCCAGAGCTGAGTTTGGAGTGGAGATGGAGCAAGAGCGGAGAACGTAAAGGAGGATGGAGCACGGTGCTTTGCCATTAGTCTGCCTTGTTTATTTGCAACGGGTCAAACTGGGAGACAGGATTTTAGAGCAGGAAGAGACCTTAGAGATCATATATTCACCCCCGGTTTACAAATACAATGTCAAGAATTTGTCTCATTCACCTTCATACACTCAGCACTGGAACACTACCTGGCAGGTAGTAAGTGAGTGAATGAATTTGATGTGTGTTTTCCCTGTTTTAGACGCTGTGTTATCTGCAGAGCAACATCCATAGTGGACTAATGCCTAAGGTCACTGAGATAAGTAGTGGGCGGGGCCAAAACTATAACCCAGGCCTCTCTGTAGTGCTACACTGACAGCGGAAGCTGTGGAATAAATGAAAACTGTGCCAAAGCAGCCATGCCTCACACGATCCCATCCTCATGGGGATCCAAGGCCAGTTGAGTTGGTGGGTTCCTGCCCTCCTGGTCCTGCACACATGCGGGGTAATGCCACGTGTCTGCTTCTGCAAGCTCTTCTCCACCTCTCAAGGTCCATTCATTACTCCAGTCGGTCAAGTTCTCCTGGCAGCTTATTTCATTTTTGTAATATAAGCTCTTTAGGGCAGGTAATGAAACAACATACAGTTTACTACCGGCAACAAAACGGGATGATCCTTTCCACCTGTCTTTTATTCATTCAACCGACAACTATTGAGCACTTCCTATGCATCTGCTAGATACTGAGGATACACTATCAAACAAGACACAGTCACCAACCTCGAGTTTATAAATATATTAAGGGAGAAAAGGGTAATTTTAAGTGTAAAAACTGTCGGCTTGGAGAAAGCATGAGATCCTACAGAGTCAGAGACCGTTAATTCCACTGAGCCAAAAGAGGCTTCCTTAGCTGGATGATGTTTAGGCCGAGACCCGAAGAACAAGTAAGTGAGGTGAGAAGGAAGGACTTCCTAGGTGGAAGGAAAGAAATATGCAAAGGTGCAAGGGTGAGAAAGGGCATCGTGCTTTCGGGGAGCTGCAGGAGCTTTGTCCTGGCTAGTCCATAGACTATAAGGGCAAAGATGAGACAGGATCGGACCTCATGGATTTGCTAAGGAATCTGAACTTCAACCAGAGAACAGTGGGAAACCATTACATGGTTGTGAAGTAAGGGAATGACAACATCCAGTTTCACATCAGAAATTTTAGTTGGGCGGGGGGGGGGGGGGGGGGGCAGGGTGATGACGAATGGGTGGCAGTAAGATCCAGATCCTTAGGAAGCTGTGGTGGGAGTCCAGGTGAGAGATAACTGCAGCCTGCATCAAAGATGTGGCTGCAGAGGATGGCTTGGATTTGAAAGTCACTCAGGAAGTATCATACACAGGACCTGATGGCTGGTCAGATTTGGAGAACTCAGGGAGGAAAACCAGGTACTGTTCACGGAGACGGAGGTACAGGAAGAGGAGTGGACTCAAGGAGATGTCCAATAAGCAAGTGACTATGTCTGTAGCTCAGGAGAGTGAGCTGAGCTACAGTTAAGTTTGGGACTCACCAGCCTAGAGATGTTGGTTGAATCAAAGGTAGCATGAATGGAATTGTCCAGGGAGAGAGCCCGTAGAGTGAGGGGATAACTGGACCAAGCAGGATCGAATTCCGGAGGAATCCTAACATGCAAGAGACAGGCAGAGGGGGAGGAGCCTAGGGAAGCAACAGGCAGGAAAGAGCTGGAAAAGGAGGAGGAGTTCGGCATCAGAAACCAAGCAGAGAGAGATGAGAAGGAGGCTGCAAGCAGCAGTGCCCGGGGTGGCCAAGCAAGTAACTGAGAGAGGGACGGAGAAGGTCTTTGGATTTTACCAAGGAAACTGTCGGTGACCTTGTCTCAAGAGTAGCCGTCACAGGAGGCGTGGTGGCGGCAAAGCCAGCCTTCCGTGGGTGGGAAGCTCAGTGGAAGGTGAAATGTGAGGCCGAATCTAGGCAACATTTTAACGAAGCTCAATGGGAAGGAGAGGGAAACATGAGAGAGGGTGCTAGTTAAAGGAGGACCCCCGTCAAGGCATTTGTTTTCTTTATGATGGGAAAGGTCAAAGAGAAAAAGAGGACAACTGAGGGTGTGAGGGCCCCAAAGGAGTGGGAGGGGATGGGATCCAGAGCCCAGCAGGACTGGTTACTCTCAGAGCAGCGGTTCTCAACCTGTGGGTCGCGACCCCTCTGGCGGTCGAACGACCCTTTCACAGGGGCCGCCTAAGACCATCCTGCATGTCAGGTATTTACATGACGATTCATAACAGCAGCAACATGACAGTTATGAAGTAGCAACGAAAATAATTTTAGGGTTGGGTCACAACATGAGGAACTGCATTTAAAGGGCCAGAAGGTTGAGAACCACTGTCTTAGAGGGAGGGAGAGGGAAAAGGATAGTGCCGGTGTATATGGAGGTGAGGTGGCAGGAAGTTGAAGGAGTTCCCATTGGTGGCTTCTATTTTCTCTGTGAAGGAGCAGGCAAGTTGTCTACTGTCTGTGGGGCCAGAGGAGGTGAACCCTGAGGTTGGGAACAGTCTGTGTGAAGAATGGAATAGAGCTGACCAGGGTCAGATGATTGCCAACCACATTCAGGGGCCAGTTGCGGTTAGAGTCCTTGAACTTACAAGGGCACCAATCTTTGGAAAAGTATGCCAACAGCTCCTAGCACATGGCAGGAGGAATGGAAAAAAATGAGCAGTTGGTGGTTATAGTTTTGCATGGTAAGGGCAAGAGGATAAGCAAATTATTGGTCTAGGGCTAGCAAGGGACAGAAGTGAAACAAGAAGAGGCTAGGAGAGAAACTAGAAGGGTCAGACATTTACTCAGGGTCTAGTGCAGGGTTGGGCAAACTTTTTGACTCGAGGGCCACAATGGGTTCTTAAACTGGGCCGGAGGGCCGGAACAAAAGCATGGATGGAGTGTTTGTGTGAACTAATATAAATTCAAAGTAAACATCATTACATAAAAGGGTATGGTCTTTTTTTTTTTTTTTAGTTTTATTCATTTCAAACGGGCTGGATCCGGCCAGCGGGCCGTAGTTTGCCCACGGCTGGTCTAGTGTATGTCTAGTAATCTGTAGGGAAACAAGTACAAAGCTAGGGCAATGCTTCCCAAACCTGACTGTGCCTCAAAATCAAGCTTAATAAAAATACAGGCTCCCTGGCCTCATTCCTAGGGTTCAGTGGGTCTCAGGTTGGGGGGCACATAAGGAAAAAGGAGACATGAGGAATATATACAGTACCACAACCCCATGATTCTGGCCTGTACAAGGTGCTGTGGAAGCCAAGAGGGCTTGGAGGTGGGAATATAGAGGGGATGACAAGGACATTTTCCTAGACAAGGGGAGCCTGTGCCTGAGTGTGACTGGTGAATCAGTTAGCCGAGCAAAGAGGGGAAGAAGCCAAATAAGCACTCCAAGTACAGGGAACAGCATGTGCAAAGGCAGGGCAGCATTTGTGGAACTCCAAGTCATTTGGTGTGGCTGCAGCAAAGTGTGTAAACAGGGGAGTGGTGATCTCTCTCAGGAGAAGGAAGCAAGAACCAGATTGTTCTGAGTCTCATTCACCGTGCTCCACTTTCCATCAAAAGAGCATTTGTCTGGCACAGCCAAGGGCCACCTAAGAGAGAGGCCAAGAATCCTGACTTTCACAGTAAATAACTTCGAAAGCAGGCTCCTCAGGCCTGGAAGGGTTAGACCCATAGGCTGGTGGGATGCAGCAGATGTGATCTTTGCAGGCCGCTAGGTGGTGAACAGTATTTTTGCTCTGACTAGAAACGAAGTGTTTACAGATTCATATGTATTTACTTACTTTGAGGGAAAGGCAGATGTCCTAAGTTCAGACAGGATTATTGAAGGAGCCTCCCTTCTGGGCTCTGAGCCAAAAACCAGAATAAGAGGCAGCCTGGAATGATCAAATGTAAAGTATATGGACATTGTGGGAAGATGTTTTCCCCCCTAAACGGTTTCTCCTCCCCCTTTCCCTGGCCCTGAAAGCCTGAAGGAGAATCCCACGCCCTCGCTCCCCTCCTTATTCTCAGAAATCTTCAGGCATATATTTCAGGATAAACCACACAAGCACGGGCACTTCATTTGTTTAGCAAACCCAAAGGTCATGTTTTGGGGCTGTTCAAGTCGGACTCTACCCACTTAACCTTCTGCAGAGTCTCCAAAATACAGTCAATCTGGTGCATCCTGTGAAGTCAGGGCAATGCAGCTCTCAAACAAACACACCCTGCCTGGAGGACAACCTAGCACTTTGCTGTCCTGGACCAGTGTCATCGCCCAGAGAAGACTCAAGGTTCATTCTGTGATCCCGCTTCAACAAACTCAAGGCCAGAGTGTTTTTTGAAAGCACTCCTGATAATGCCAAGGAAATTCGGACTCTCCTGACCAGCCCGAGACTGCAGCTGGAGTACCAGGCGCTCTGACCTTCAGAGACCTATGGACTCAGGGAGTCAGGAAGAAAGCAGGACATGGTCCCCATGCCATCTCTCAGGACAGAGGAGTATTCATTCAAAAGAAGCAGAAGGGGGATGGAGGACCAAGGAGGAAGGCAGCATTCCGCTGTCCAGAAGCACAGGCCCTGACCCCACCTGTAGCTGAGCCTTAGCCAGTACGCTGCCAGCCAAGGGTGTCCTCATCAGGCAAGCAGGAAAGCGGAGGCTTAGCCTTAGTTCTGCAGCTCTGCATGACCCTGGGGGTCACGGAGTCCAAGGACAGAGAACTAACCTCCCATTCTGAGCCTCTGCAGCCTTTGAGTGCTACCGGCTCTGTGGCCATTAAGCTTTCCATTAAAAAGAGTGAATGCTCCTGGAAGGTGCCAAGTTAATACTCTTAGATTTAAAAGCTGGGGGGGGGGGGGGGGGGCGCGGAGGAATAAGGCTTCAATAATGAAGGCCTGACTGATCGCGAGGGCCTGGGCTTAGAACCCACACCTCTCATTTTGGCACAGAGGGTCTCAGGGTAGGTCCAGGTTGGGTCTAGACACTGAGAGCCCTAATAATGTTTGTAATGGTTAATGGATAGTGAAGTTACCATATGTGGGGCATTGTGCTAAGCATTTTTCACACATGATGTCATTTACTCAATGGGAGAGGGTAAGAGAAAGAGCATGTGGGACAGAGGAAGCCGCCAAGATGGCAGGAAAGAATCCTGTAGCCCAAGAGCTGAGGGGCCTTAGCAACTGTACTAGTTTGGGCTCAAGCTGCGGTAACAGCCTACTGGAGCCGCCATAGCAAAGTACCACAGCCTAAGTGGCTTAAACAACAGGAACATAATTGTCTCACAGTTCTAGAAGCCGGAAGTTCAAGATCAAGTTGTTGACATGGTTGGTTCCTTCTGGAAGCCAAGGAAAAGGATCCATTCCAGGCCTCTCCCCCTGGCCTGTAGGCGACCATCTTCTCCCAATGTCTCTTGACATCATTTCTTCTCTATGTATGTCTCTGTGTCCAAATTTCCCCTTTTAATAAGGACACCGTCATATTGGATTAGCGCTCACTCTACTGAGCTCATTATAATGTGATTACCTCTGTCAAGATCTATCTCCAAATAAGGTCACATTCTAAGGTCGCGGGTGTAGTTGGTACTTCAACATATGAACTTTGGGAAGGGACACAACTCCACTTACAACAGTGATGTCTACCAAACTTTCTCCTTTGATTAATGAGGATATCAGAGCCCCGAGTGAGAAAGTTGAAAAAACTAAGACTAGAATCCAGGTCCTTTGGGACCCCGAGCCTTGAGCAGACTTCCCCAGGAGTAGCAGCACTGCCTGCTTTTATAGGCCCTTCTCCAAGAAGGGAATCCCTGAGCCTGGACAAGTCTGGGAGGCACCCATAGGATCTTTTCACTGGCCTGGGTGAGGACACCATAAAACTCTTACAAAACAATATTTGGAAAAAGACTCTAAAATGTCAGAGTGGAAGGAGCCCTATTAATGGAGCTTAATAGAAGCACTGAGGTTTCTTTTCCATGGTCAGGCCGCTCATTAAGGAGGCAGATACATAGTGTGTCACCCAGAACTTGGCTCCTTCCTTGCAGCCCTCCAACAGAGCAGTTAGCCAGAATATGGCTGGGTGGTGCTGGCTTCTCGCATGCTCTCTCCCATGGCGCACTCTCTTCCGCCCACCTCTGCATCGAGGCTGGCATCTGGCCTCCATACCTGCCCAGAAGGCTGGTGGGTCTCCATTTTGCAATCTGTTTTGAGAACTCACTAAAGGTTGTTTTGAAAGCCTCATGCAACTTGTAGAGCAACATGGGTTTAAGAGCCTGGCTCTTGCTGCTTCAAAAACAAGGAGGCAAAAATTGAGATTGAATATAGCACAGAAGTGTGGGTGACACCAAACCACAGATGAATTGATAGGCTGGGGAGAAGGAAGTGAAAAGTTCACCTTGTCCTTCCCTGTAATAGAGGGCTGTTGGTTTTGCAGAGGTTTGCTTTTAAAAAAAAAAAAAAATTTTTTTCATTCAATAAAAATAGCTTGGTGGGACAACGTATTCTAGCATTCGTGGAAATAAAAACTCGGAACCACATCATAGGATGTTCTGCTCCAAACTTGGCCCTGGTTCCCCAGGCAGCTCCCAGTTCCTCCTGATTTATGCAGCAGCAGTGCAGGCCCTCGCCCGGTCCCAGGTGGGGTCTGGCCTTCAGAGAGGAAGGGAGGAGATGGTTCAGCCGCATCAGCTGTTTCCCTTCTCTGAGCCAAGACCCTGGCCTCAGCCAGCAGCTCAGCTTTGTCCCCTGAGTCTGCCTTCTGTACTGTGAAAACTTTCCATCACAAAGGGTCGATTCAGGAAGCCAAGGTTAGAGGCAAATGGTCTTATTTGAAAATGGTTAAGGTCAGTGAGGCCTTGGGCTTCCTGCATTGATTGCTCTCCCAGGGCCTGGGACCAGCCCAGCGGGGTGGGACGGGGAGCTCTGCAGGTTACAGGATGTGAAAGTGGGGACTGAGGTTAGGAAAAAGAATAAAAGGCTGGGGCCAGAACACACCCAGCAGAGGGCCATGTGCAGTTCTCCTCTGTAGGGTTTCCTGTGGGTACACTGAGAACATTGTGTTCTGGCTGGGAACTTACCCAGCTGAGCCGGCTCCAGACACCGCCCCTGGGTCCTAGTGCTGCCTCGCTCACACCCGCAGCCTTAGCTGCCTGCACCTGCATGACGTCCACTGTAAGGCCCCGGGAGGCCATTCCCATTGTGTCCTCCCTACTGCGTGAGGCCCCCAGTGACCAGACTGTGAGCACTTACCTTCTGATGCATCCTCCTTTCTGAAGCATCCTCATTGTGCTTGGCACTGTCACACAGTAGCATCTCATGTCCCCCCTGACAAAACATCCTGCAGATGACAAAACAGAAGCTCTGGATATTGGGAGGAACAACCAAGGTCAGTATCAAGGTTTTGGGACCCAGGTCTCCTGACACTCTAGGGATAACTGATTTTGAGATATCATTTCAAATCCTTGAAATGAATGTAAGCCTTTGCCTTCAAAGTTTCTCTGCAGATGAATTTGAGAATTCTTAATGACTTCTCCAAAACAGCTCAAAGCTCAGGCATGTGGTGCAGAACTGTCCAGAGAAGCCATGGCCCGAACTCTGCCCTGTCTAGAATCTGGCCAGTCCTAGCAATCATGTCTGTCCTGTGCATAAGCTCCCTGGAACTGCCCCCAGGAGCCTTTGTGCAGCACACCAGGCCCCAGGTTGTTCTGTGCCCGTAGAGCAGCGTTTCTCAACCTGTGGGTCGCGACCCCTTCGGCGGTCGAACGACCCTTTCACAGGGGTCGCCTAAGACCATCCTGCATATCAGATATTTACATGACGATTCATAACAGTAGCAACATGACAGTTATGAAGTAGCAACAAAAATAATTTTATGGTTGGGGGTCACCACAACATGAGGAGCTGTATTTAAAGGGCCAGAAGGTTGAGAACCACTGCTGTAGAGGGTCCGGGGACTCAGAAGTATATGCTAGGCCCCAGCTCAACTAGCCAAGAATCAATGAGCTACCAGTGAGGGAGACAGGACTAGTAGGGAATGGAGGCTCTCTGATTAGAAGAGATTTTTGCAGTTTTTAAAGTTTTTAAGTTTCCCCTACTAGACTGTAAACCTCTTTTTCCAAGTTATCTTTATATGTGTGTGTGCTGGTCCTTGATGCACAGTTGTTGGATGACCTGAATCAAAGTCACTCACTTGAAGGCCTTGCCTTTAGCTATGGATCCCAGGTTATTCAACAACTGCACATTGAACATCTTCTGTATACTAAGTATTGCCTGAGATCATGGGCACACAATTGCTAAAAACAAGTACACAAAGGAAAGGCAGTCTTGGTGATTGCCCCTCCTAGAGATCACGGTCCAGTAGAAAGGCATTCAATAAGCAAGAGCACCCTAGCCAGTTTGGCTCAGTGGATAGAGCATCGGCCTGCGGACTGAAAGGTCCCAGGTTCGATTCTGGCCAAGGGCACATGCCTGGGTTGCAGGCTCAATCCCCAGTAGGGGGCATGCAGAAGGCAGCTGATCAATGATTCATCATTGATGTTTCTATCTCTCTCTCCCTCTCCTTCCCTCTCTGAAATCAATAAAAATATATTTCAAAAAAAATAAGCAAGAGCAATCCCAAGGTCCATGGTCATCCTACGGGAAGTCCAAGGTGCTATGAATGAGCATGGAGTGCTACGGGTGAGCAAAGTTATTGAGGAAGAGCCCTTTAAGCCGTGGCCCAATGGGAATTAGCCAGGTGAAGGAGGTTGGGAAACAGAGGTACAAGCAGAGTGAATGGTGCTCATGAAGACCTGGAATTTAGCAAGCAGGTGGCTCATTGAAAGAATGAGAAAAGTCTTCTGAGTCTTCCTGAACCCCACCTACAGGAAATCCAGTTCTCACTGCAGGGGAGAGCCCAGCCATTGTTACTCTCAGTGAGAAAGGAATCCTACTACTTCTCTGTGGCCTCCCCCCAGCCCCAGACTCAATCCTAAAAGATAACTGGGACCCATGTTAAAGCAGGAAGGAGGAAGGCCATCGGTACAGCCAGAAAGAGCCGGTACTGGTCCAGTCACGGGGACCCTGGACTAACAAACTGTGCAAAGCACTGTCCTCCTCTCTCTAGACTTCATGCTTCATACTTAGATATTCTCAGTGTTTAGCCTGACACTCGGCCCGTCCTGAACTGGTGAATGACAGCAGTTCCCATCTGTTCCTTCCAATGCTAAGATTCTGGGTCTAAGACCCACAGTCAGTCCTGCCCAGGATTCTTCTGGCAAAAGAAGTGCCGATAAGGAAGGAGCATAGAGCCCAGCACACCCACAAGTGTCTGGTGAATAAATGAGGGAATGAACGAATGAATGCTCTCCCTGAAGTCACTCTAAAAGCTTTCCAGATCTTTGCTTTGAGCTCCTATAGTCACTCCTATTCCTATGCAGTGGTTATCACCAGCCACTTCATACACAGACATCAGAGTTAGTGGGGAAAATGAACCTAGATCTTGCCTGGAGTGCTCCATCCTAGAGGAAGAAGTAGAAGAGCTGAGGAGCAGCGTAAGGAAGAAAAAGAAAGGACTAAAATGTGCAGAGTCTGGAAATTGGTGCACATTCTCATGCAGCGCTCCCTGCCTTATAAACCCCAAACCTGCTGATGCTCCTCCTCGCTCCTGTGAACAACTAGGCCTCTCCAGGGCTGGGAAAGGACAAGTGCTCCCTGAGCCACCATACTCCCTGCTTGCCCTGAATCAGGTACTGTAGCAAGGACAGCAGTTCCCAGCGCCGACACACCCTCAAATGCATTTTCCCTCTCCTGTGGGTTTCTAGGCTAGCCCGCAAAAGCCTGATTCATCCGCAACCACACTGAAACATAGAATTAATTCTGGCTCTACCCTGGGTGAGCGAGGCCATTATGGCAACCAAACCACCACTTACAGCATTATTTTGATGGGAAAATGTGTTCTGAGCTCCAAGCAACCAGATTATAAGTGGGACACGGGCACACCCAGGTTCGAATCCCAGCTTTAACACTTCCTAACCATGTGGTCATGGGCAAGGCACCTTCCTCCCCAGCCTCAGTTTCCTGCCTTGTGAAAGAATACCTCCTTTGAGAAGGTGGTAGTGCAGACTAAACAGACACCTGTGAAAGTGCCCTAGCACATGGCAGATGCTCTCCTCCTTCCTTTCAGCGGGGCTTTTGTGAAGAGACGTGGAGACAAGACTTCAAGCACAGTCCCCGCAAAGTGGGTTCTTTATCCAGCTTGCATGGAGGCAGTATTACCACTGGACTCGGGCTCAGAGCAAGTGTTTATGAGATAAATGAGCTGCTGTCTAGAAATCACAGAACATTCCTCATCTTTGACCTTCTCCAGTCTTTTACTGGCTTATCTGAGCCAAGAAACTTCTCCTGCCCCTACTCAGCTCCCTCTCCCTCCCCCAATCTCTCCATGAACATCATTGTTCTGACTCCTTTTGCTCCTGGTCCTGGGAAGGGGCTTCGCCTCCAGAAGGGGCCAAAAGCCCTGGCCTTTCACCCCAGGCCTGGCTGAGAGCCCAGAAGAGCAAGCAGGAGGAGCCCAGAGACCCAGGCAGGCACACCCCAGCCAGGGGAAAGCAGACCTCCTCTGCTGGCTTAGGCTTTGGCCCCTCCTTGCTTCGTTTGTTTCCAAGCTGCAGCCAGAACGGTCTGTACTCAAAGGAGGGTGAACCGGCCAAGGCATCCGTAGGGTCCTAAAGGTCCCCCGCATTCCTTTCTTTGCCCTTGTTCCTATGAGCCAGGGTCCTGGTCTTGGGTTTCTAGCCTCTTGCCCAGGGTCACCAGCGCTGTGGCCAGTCACCTTGCATGAGTCGTCCTACACTGCCCTATGCGCCCACATCCCATCTCCACTCGATGCCCCTGTCTCCACAACAGCCTCTACTTTTCCACATTTGGAACCACAGGGCCTTCTGAGACCCTCCCTCCATCTTTCCAGGCCCAGTCAGTGCCCCTCATCCTGCAGCATTTCTCATTGGGTCTCCACCTCTCCGGCCCCACCCACCTCTTTACCCATCCCCCGCAATCCTGCAATAACAAAAACACAAACTCTTGTGAAAGCAGTATGAGCTCATGGTGAAAACCCAACAGTGCAGAAGGTGAAAATGAAAAGTAAAAGCTCCCCGCCCTCCGTCCCTCAGAGATAACCTCTGTAAACAGTGTCCAGTATCCTCCTGGATGTTTTCTTTGCACCCTGAAGTATGTGTCTGCAGGGGCGCGTCCTCGGCTTTTTCTTCGGAATGAGATTATAGCGGACACATTATTCTGCAACTTGTTTTCACCTGACAATGTATCTTGGGCATCTTTCCAAAATCTACCTCACTCTTTTTAACACCCACATAATATTCCAGGATTTGGAATTTATTTCACTATTCCCCTGGCACAGACACCTCGGTGGTTTTCAGTTTTTGCAATCACTATTTACTTTGGTTCTCAGCCGCAGGTCTCAAACCTCCAGTCTGCCCTCCACACCACTGCTCAATGCTAGCACCCAGCTCAGCCACCTTCCTTGTGTTAGGATTGTTCACTAGGTGTTTTATCTCCTCTCCTACATCTTAAGCTCCTCAAGACAGGGTGTTTGCCTAGGAGCTACTGGCAAGGAGCACTCTAGTCCTGTCAACTCTGCAATTTGTGAGCCAACCTCAGTGCCGCCCTAGGGAAATGTAAGGAGGTTCTCAGGCCACATGAATACTCATTCTTGGTTTTCACATACATTTATTGGGAACTCCGTGATCCTGACTTTGTGCAGGGTACTGGAGCTCCAGGATGAAACAGATACAGACCTTGGCCTCCTGGATCTTACAGTCAGTGGGAAAGGCAGACATTGGACACCCACACCGATAAGCACAAGTATAATTACAT
The DNA here is from genome assembly GCF_964212035.1 of Myotis nattereri. Classification (NCBI taxonomy): domain Eukaryota; kingdom Metazoa; phylum Chordata; class Mammalia; order Chiroptera; family Vespertilionidae; genus Myotis; species Myotis nattereri. The sequence continues at coordinate 18,378,045 of NC_138088.1, read as the reverse complement.
ATGGGATAAGTGCTTTGAAAGGAAACGATAGAGGAGAGCTGGAGCCACCAGGGAAGGCCTCTATGAAGAGGTGATGAGGTGCAATGGAGAAGGCCAGTGCAAGCCAGCAGACCAGGGGATCTGGTTCCCATTCCAGTCCACTCTGGACACTTCCCCTGTAGTCTTCTCATCTGACAAGGGAAATCCCCTTCCCAGTTTTAACTTTCTGTGACAATAATAAATGCTATTAGAGTTCAAGGGAAGCAGAGTTCCCCATTGCCTGGGAAGGTCAGGGAGACTTCTTGCTGATTTTACACTAACCTTGATTCACACTTGATTCACACGTGGGCTCTAATTCCATTCAATTCTGGGCCAAATATTTGTTGAGCATACACCATATGTATGAACACATAGAAGGTGTGTGTGAGAGTATGTGTGGGTGTTGGGGGGAGTTGGGGTGGTGGTAGTGGTAGGTACTTAAACGATTTAAAACATGTGATTCCTGAAGGAGTTTACAGTCTGAGGAGGCATCAGACCCAGAATAGGATCATTTCAATACACAATGTCCAGTGGGAAGAGAGCAACTCATCATGGTTATGTGAACTGAGCACTGGCTTCAAAGCCAAGCAGGTCTGGGCTGGACTCCCTGCCCTGGACAACCTGGCAGGGGAACATGGAGCTTCCCAAGTGTGTTGAAAGAGGGCTCCTGGACAGCTCTGAGCTTCAGACAAGCATGCAGTGTGAGTCAGAGCTAGAAGGGCATCTGAGGAAAGTAATCGCTGTGAAGATGGGAGCAAGTAGAAAGAGAAGATTCTTAAGACTATAGAGGAAAGGCATCCCACAGGTCACGGGGACCTGGGTAAAGTCACTCAGACCAGTGTTGAAAAAACATCCAAACAAAAAAGAGCAGTTTAAGCAGCACAAGCGTCCCCCATTTTCTTCCCCTGGGCCAAGAATTTCATGCCCCAGAGAGGGCACCAGATGGGAGAAGACAGAAATCTGCTGTTACCTCTACAGTCTCACTTCTGGGTCTATGTGTCTGTTTCTCTTTTATGTGATTAAAAATACTGTAAATTATATGCTTATACTTTGTTGATGTCCTCTTTATGATCCTGTACATGGCTGTATATATTTTGCACATCTACATACATATTACTCTGCAAAGTTGTATACACAAAGCTATGTACACTGTACTTTATGGAAAATTTAAGAGCGTTTCAGAGGTAATTAGATCCATATGTGATTTTTCCCCTCCTGTGCTGTGGAAGGGAAATGACTCTAGAGATAGGCAAGGGTCTGTCCTGGAGGCTTGGTGGGCCAAAATAAGGAGCCAGATCTGTATTAAAGACAATAGGGAACTATTAAAACGTTCACAGAAGTCCTAGAGAGGCTACACTAGGTACAATGCATAGAAAGTTCCAGACTCTCCTTGTTTCTACTTAATCAGAGCAGTAAATCCCAAACCAGTTCTGTCCATAACTCATCTCTGCCTCACTTTCCCCATCCGTAAAAGAAAGCCTGCCAGTGTGGGGCTGCAGGACCACAAGGTCAACTTTTGCAAGCAAGGAGGCCCAGAGGCCCTGGGGGCTTCTGGTCGGCCCAGCAAAACCCAGCGACAGTGTTATCAGGTCTGGATGGCAGTCCTTGCCCCCAGGGCTGGCCAGCTCTGGAGCTGGTGCCTCAGGGCTAGGATCCTGTTCTTGGGGAAAAGAGCTTGGTGAAGCTTCTGCTGGCCTATTGGTGCCCTGCTTTCCAGGGCTAGAGACTCTTAAAACTTCCTGGGAGAGTGAGGCAACACGCCTCATTGTGCAGCCCTCAGCAAATGCAGCAGCTGCACCAAGTGCTAAGGAAAAGCTCCCATAATAACCATGTGTGATATTAAAAAGATAAAGAGGCAAATAGGTATGTAGGCCAGCTCAAAAATAGCCACCCACCCATTCGTCCTGAGTAACCATTTGTGCCAGGTGGGTACAGAGGGTTTTCTTCCGTCTCCTCTCAAGCTGATCTTCCTGCATCTTTGTAAGGTTGCCTCAGAGAGAAGGCCCCGCCTGCCCTCGCTGGAGGTGGCCTGGGCAGTTCTGGCAGGCGGCCACGCAGGGGTGGGCAGTACTCCCCGCACTCCCTCCACCAAACAAACCCTGGGGTCAGAGGGCACAACCCTCTGACGTGAGGTCTTGGGGCTAAATCGGGGCTTTAGGGTGGTGACTCATGGGCACTCCCCAGCCCACCCCTAGCAGGTTTTCCGCGCACCCAGAGGCCTCCCCCACCCTACAGGGGCCGCTTTCTTAGGAGACCAGAGACCAGGTCCAGGACAGTCCCAGCCTCACGGCTTGGGGAGCTCCCCAGCCTCTCCCTCCCTCCACCTCCCCCCCTTCCCCCGTGCTCACCCGAAAGGCGCGGGCCCCTCCGCCCTGCCCCCACCCGCGGCCCCGGGGCCAAAGCGCTGAGCTCAGCACCGCGGCGCCGGCGCCTCCTCCCGTGGGGGCGGGGCCGGGGAAGCCCCGCCCTCCTCCCCAGTTCCACCGCCCCTCCATCCTCCTCCCATCCCCCCAGATGTACGTTCTCCAAGTCACGTCCCAGCTCCCCACCCCCCGTAGGGGGTCCGCGGAGACCCACCCCCAAGTCAGCTGCTCAGCATCTGTCACCTCCGAGGCCGGCTCCCCACGGGCGCAGCTCACAGCGGGCGGGGGGGGGGGGCGGGGGGAGCGGCAGGGGGAGTGGGTGGGGGAGCGGCAGGGGGAGTGGGTGGGGGAGCGGCAGGGGGAGTGGGTGGGGAAGCGGGGGAGCGGGCGGGGGGGGGGAGCGGCAGGGGGAGTGGGTGGGGAAGCGGGGGAGCGGGCGGGGGGGGGGAGCGGCAGGGGGAGTGGGTGGGGAAGCGGGGGAGCGGGCGGGGGGGGAGCGGCAGGGGGAGTGGGTGGGGGAGCGGGGGAGCGGGCGGGGGGCCTCCCCTCCCCCAACCCGGCTGGCCCGACTGCAGACCTCGGGGAAGTCGGGGAAGCTCTGTGTGCACCTCTCCCCAGAGCAGACTCCAGGAACTTAGATTTTTGTTTCTCCCTGCGTTTGTTTTTAAGTCTGTACAAAACTCCAGCAGTGGCTCCTAGATTCCTACGCCGGGTCTGCCTTGTGGACACGGGGACGAGGAGAGCCCCTCTGGAGCTCCCCAAGTTCGCCTTCCGAGGGGAGAGCGCTCAGGGAGGTACCTGCAGGGATGTGGTGGCAGAACCACTGTCACTTTGGGCCCGTGGGTGACTAGCTAAAGGCAAACCCCTTGGGGGGGGGGGGGGACAGAGAGGAGAGAGGGGAGGGGCTGCTTAATTGGCAGGGGGAGGAAGACCCTGATGAGATACAACAGGGGCCAGCCCGGGAGAGAAAGCTTTTTGTCAACAGCTCCAGACGTTCGCTCTACCTTCTACCCACCACTCCCCGCCGTGTCCTGCCCCTCCATCCCCCCCAGGCTCACAACCAGCGTGTTGGGAACTTGGGACCGAGGAGATGAGCTGTAGCCGGAGCGCGGCTCCAGCCTGCTGGCCCGCAAGCCCCAAGCCCTGCTCCTCGCTGGGCATCGGCTTTCTTTTCTTTTTAATCCTCACCCAGGATACGTTGGGTTTTTTAAATTGATTTTTTAAATATATATTTTATTGATTTTTTACAGAGAGGAAGGAAGAGAGATAGAGAGTTAGAAACATCGATGAGAGAGAAACATCGATCAGCTGCCTCCTGCACATCTCCCACTGGGGATGTGCCCGCAACCCAGGTACATGCCCTTGACCGGAATCGAACCTGGGACCTTTCAGCCCGCAGGCCGACGCTCTATCCACTGAGCCAAACCGGTTTCGGCTTAAATTGATTTTGAGAGGAGAGAGAGAGAGAGAGAGAGAGAGAGAGAGAGAGAGAGAGAGAAAGAAAGAGAGAGAAACATCGATTGGTTGCCTCTGGTACTTGCCCCACCCAAGATCCAGCCTGAACCTTTTGGTGTACCCGATGACACTCCAACCGACTGAGCTGCCCAATCAGGGCCGCGCCTCGCTTTCCTAACTTGCAAAATGACACTGATGGGGCCTGACCGTTCTACACTACACAAACGTTAGTAGTTATTGTTATTGACAGAGTTATGAAAATACTAAAGGATATGGAAGTGTTTTTAAAACCATAAAGAGCTCCAGAAAGATGAAAGATCTTTGTGAGAGGCGGCACAGTTGCCGGTGGGACTGGCAGCTTCCATCACCTGCAGCAAGGAATTCCAGAAGAAGGCCTAGCTTGCAGACCCTGGGCGGCTGCTTTTTGCATAAACCTGAGTTTCCCAAGCCCCCGGCTACTATTGGCACTGAAGATTAAAAAAAAAAAAAAAAACACTTCTGAGTGAGGCTAGAGACTTGGCAGAGGGGCAAGGAAACAAACAGTTGCACGTCTGGGAAAAGAAAGTTCCTGGGGATTGAGTGAGACCTAACTGCCAGGAGAGTGAGAGATCACTGACACCTCACCTCCTAAGGCTCCTGGCCTTCCAGCAAGTTTCCTGTCCATTAAGTAGGGGGGCGAGGCGGGGAGCAGTGGATGGAGGGTGGGCGCGCTCTCCCAGGAACCACAGGCTCTAACATTCAAAGATTGTAAGGTTTATTCCACTGAATGAAGAATTCTGACAAGTGAGAGGGCTGATTCCTCTCTGCTAACACTCTAATCCGGCCTCACTCACCTCGGCTCCTGGGGATATCCAGAGGCTGGACAAAGCCCTTCTGGTCTTTCTGCTCTGGAAGAACATACAAAAAAATAGACCTCATTTTGCTGTCCAGGCGGGCAGTGAGCCTGGATTCAGGCTGTCCCCGCTGTAGCAGCTCCTGATCATCTGTGTCTCTCCCTCTACCACTCCCCCCAGCCTGAGGAGCAAAGCCGCCCCGACCCCACCTTCCCCTTTGATACATGGCAATTGGAAACCCTCAAAGGGCAAGACCACTGGACGGCTGGAACTGGAATGTCTGCTTCTACCTTCTCTGGCAGGCCTACTCCGGATGGTCCACACCCTTACGGGCCTGGCCTGGGATTTTTAGCAAAGTAGCTCCATGAAACTCATGATTTTCCTTTCCTTCGGTATGATCCCTATGGAAGTGGAAGAGGCCTTTGAGATTCTCTAGGTCTGGGTTTTCAAAACTGGAGTATGAAAAATCCCAACACAGGATAATTGCAGTATATTTTCTTTCTATTAAAAAATTTTTTAAATCTTCACCTGAGGATATATATTTTTAGTGATTTTTTGAGAGAGAGAGAGAGAGAGAGAGAGAGAGAGAGAGAGAGAAACATCCATCGGCTGCCTCTCCTACACATCCTGACTGGGGATCGAACCCACAACCTTTTTTGGTGTACAGGGTGACAATCCACTGAACTATCCAGCTGGCAGGGCTAAAAAAGTTTTTTTTTTAAATATATTTTATTGATTTCAGAGAGGAAGGGAGAGGTAGAGAGAGAGAAAAACATCAATGATAAGGGAAAATCATTGATCAGCTGCCTTCCGCACACTCCACAATGGGGATTGAGCCTGCAACCCAGGCATGCGGCCTGAGGGGGAATTGAACTGTGACCTCCTACTAGTTCATAGGTCAACACTCAACCATTGAGCCACGCCAGCTGGGCAGGGCTAAAAATTTTTAAGTAAAAAATGTTTACTTTAAAGTTAAGTAAAACTTAACTTTTACTAAGTGAAACTAAGTAATTTAACTAGTAAATAATTTTAAAAGTTGCCACTAAAATTTAACACAGACAGGATGTAAACCTAGAATGCAAAGTTGCATTATTTGTAATAAAAGTACGGAACTTCAAAGACGTATTATATTTCCCACAGGTTGTTTCAGGTCACAGCTTAGAACCCTAATCATCCCTAGGGGCCAAATAGCCTGACCTCCGATCAGCTGCCTCCTGGCCCTCACAGGCAGCTCAGCCATTGTGCTTCGGCTTCTGGTACAAACTGAAGCGGGATGTTGCCTCAGACGCCCTCTACTTCTGCTTTCTTTTCTCAAAAGGGTTCAGAAGCCGGGGAAGACAGGGGGATCCTGGCTGAAAGCTGGCCCTGGAGCAGATGGGATTCCTCTCTGCGAGGCCGAGGGGTGTATTAGTGAGAAAGAGATGGTGCCCCGGAGTGTGGCTGAGTCCCTTCGACAGCTCACTTGACCACTCTGGGGGTGTGGGAAACAAGGTGGAAAGCAGCGGACGGCCGGTGAGCCTCTGTGCCTTGCGCCACCGTGCCTAGCGTTAATGGGGTTCTGTCAGGACCCGAAGACTACCCTCCTAGTTCTCAAAATCCCCATCCCTTTTCATGGTGGCTTATCAAGCCGACCCTTTGTGGGGTTCCCGCTGCCCTTGCACTGTCCCCAGAGGAAATAATTTCTTGTCACCAGAGAGGGACCAGGACCAAGTTAGGTCTGTCCCAGCACAATCTGGAATGTGTGGGTTCTTGACTTTGTGTAGGAAAAATTTCACAACACAAGTCCAGGTGATGTTTTAAGAGTACGTTTATTAAAGCTGGGGACAGTGAAACAAAGGAAGAGCTCAAGATAGAAGGGGCAAGATCACAGCAACAGGAGTGAGCTGAGACCGGGCTCAGATTCAGGGAAGGAAGTCACAGGAACTGAAGTTAACCAACGCCGGGCTGTGTGGATGCAGAACAGGAAGTTACAGAGGCAAAGGAGTCCTTAAAGACAAGTTCAACGGGTTAGCCCGGGACAAGCTGCTGCTGCTGCTGCTCCCCTGGTTGAGTCTCGTGGGGACCTTTAGCGTTTAGGAGAAAGAAAGCAAAGTGCACTCCTGAGGAAAAGTGAGGGGGAGGGAGCACACAAGAGTGCTCAAGAGAGAGAGTGTGGCCCTAACCGGTTTGGCTCAGTGGATAGAGCGTCAGACTGCGGACTCAAGGGTCCCAGGTTCGGTTCCGGTCAAGGGCATGTACCTTGGTTGCGGGCACATCCCAAGTAGGGAGTGTGCAGGAGGCAGCTGATCGATGTTTCTAATTCTCTATCCCTCTCCCTTCCTCTCTGTAAAAAGTCAATAAAATATATTAAAAAAATAAAAATCAAAATCATCATTCTCCCCTTTAAAAAAAAAAAAAAGAGAGAGTGTGCACTGGGTCAGAGGGTTTGTTAAGTTTTTATTTACAAACCCTGTGTCGAGGGCTGACTTTCAGTGGATCTCAGCGAGGGAGCTGCTCTGCTACCTATGAAACCCGGACCCAGAAGCAGGTTATCTACAAGATAGTTAATCAAGGCCGACCAGCTTCTGGGTTGGGGTTCCATATGAAGCAGCCTCACTGTGATCTATTGAAAATCAGCCTTCAACACAAGGGTTTGTAAATAAAATTAAAAAAAAACCTGAAAGTTAGTTAAACAATGATTTAGCATCAGGTTCCCCACAAACGTGCATTGTATGACAGGCAAGGGGTCAGCCCCCTTTCAGGGATGATGGGCTCTCCGTACCAGACCTCGGACCTCTGTCCAGACATGCAGAGAGGCACGCCACACCGCCCAGTCTTGAGGGTCTTTATCTGTTTTCTAAAGGTGGGAGTTCTAGGGGAGACCTCAGGGGAGGGTCTCAACAGAATATTCAACAGTTTTCCAGGGATGTTCTTTAATATGCTGATACATCAAAATGAGCTTATAGGGGAGTTTGGGATCATTCCCTAGTTAGTTTTACTGCTTTCTTTTTATCTTGGATTTGTCTGGCTCTAATTGGGCTTTTTTGTTATTTATTCCCCTGACTTCATTCTCTGGAGTTTGGCTGGCACTAATGGCACCAACTGGGTCTCTGTTATCTCTCTCCCTGACCAGGGTGATTTAAGCTGCTTACTCCCTGGTTGGGAAGGAGAGGTATGAACCATCCGCTCCAAAGTGTCCTTGGTTAGGGAAGATAAGATCTTGTGATTTACTAGCAGGCTGGTAATTGCTCCGCCTTGTTTAACTATCTTGTCTCAGTTTCCCTCTGTCCACTTCCCAGGGAATTTTCCTAACTTCTTACTATCCTGTCTCATTGTGAAACCTAGGAGCCCAGAAGAATTGTCTGGCTGTGAGCTCATCATTATCATCTGTGGGCCTAGTCCCGCCAGGTGCATGCCATCTCACTAGCCCTAACCCAGTGGTTCTCAACCTTGGCTGCACATTTCTGGGCCTCATCCTCCGGAAATTCTGTTTCTTTGTTACTAATATTGTGGCCTCACCCCGTAACAAAGAAACAGAATTTCCGGAGGACGAGGCCCAGAAATTAGGATTTAAAAAAGATTCCCAGGTGATTCTAATGTGCAGCCAAGGTTGAGAACCACTGGCCTAACCCATCCCCAACCCAGACAGAGGCCCTTTGATAGACTGGGGAGCCAACCCAGTGTTCCTCCCAGGACCCATCTCTCTGGGAGGTCAGCAGACAACCCAACTAAAGTAGAGCATCAGGACGGCCTGGAGAGCTTTTGTACAAATGCGAATGGGGTTAGGAGATGGAAATCTGTGGTTTACCAGCTCCTCAGCTGTTTCTGATTGTACCAGTCAGGCTTGAAAGGCACTGGTTAACGTAGAATCACTCGGGGCCTTAGTTTCCTCATCTGTAGAATGGCACGATATTCATTCCTCAGGGTGTAAATACATAATACATTTTTTTTTTAAAAAATATGGAACGCTTCACGAATTTGCGTGTCATCCTTGTGCAGGGGCCATGCTAATCTCTGTATCATCCCGAAGCGAGCACCATAATACATTTTTAAAAAATATATTTTTATTGATTTCAGAGAGGAAGGGAGAGGGAGCGAGACAAAAACATCAATGATGAGAGAGAATCACTGATGGCTGCCTCCTGCACACCTCCTACGAGGGGTTGAGTCGAAATCAAACCTGGGACCCTTCAGCCCACAGGGTGATGCTCTGTCCACTGAGCCAAACCAGGTAGGGCAATACATAATATATTGTAAAAGCTTCTTGGAAGGGCTGCACAATATTATGTATTGTTAGTATTTCCATTTCAAAGAGCTTTGTTTGCAGAAGGACTCCCCGCTAATATTCTAAGTTTTTAATTCCTCCTCCAATAGCACTGTGAAAATCCAAGCATGACGCCCTGGCTGTCAACAGCTGAACAGCCCTCCAAGTAAACCAGGTGCGCTTATAATCCTGCTATTTTGACTAACTTGTTTGTTGTTTTTCAGGTAAAAAAAATCACAGAAGTCCTGGGAACACTTTTGCTGGCTTCACTGTCCCACCTCCTACCGCCATACTACCCTCCCCGCACCCACTGACCCCTGACCCACTGGCTCCTCCTACCACCTACACTCCCTTCCTAAGAAGTTTCCAAAGGGCTGTAGGCCAGAGAGATACAGGCAAGCTGGCTGCCCTTCAGGGGTTCCCATCCTGAATTCTGGGGTTCCCAGGATCACACTCCCACCCTAAGATCTGGTTTAACTCCCCAAACCCGATTGGGGCAACTTGCCAGACAGAGGCCCTGGGAACCATGCGCAGGACAGAAACCGCCTGAACAGGGAGGGGCAGGTGGCCAGGCTTGAGTGCTCATTGACTTTAAATTGCAGGCTGCAGCGGGTCCCACGGGAATGGAGCAGAGCTCAGGAAGAGACAATGTCTGTATGGTCAGGGCTCTGGCCATAGGGACTGGGACGTGGGGCCTGGTGAACTGCATGGGCCTGAGTCACTGGGGACCTTACACTAGCCCCAGCCAGTCTCCCCATCGGGTTGTCTTGATGCAGATTCTCACTGCGCATGGTGTCTATTTGACCAACGCTCCCTGGAGCACAACCACCAAGAAGACATATGTAAATGCAGAGACTAATGGGAATGGTGCCCTCTGGGAGTTATGCAAATGGAAGCCTTAGGCCCTACAACAAGAGAATATAAACTTCAAAAGTATCTTGAGGAGAGTAACTGCTTGATGGGTTTGGTCTCCTTTGAAAGGATAAAGATGTTTTATAATTAAATAGAGGTGGTGGTTGCACAACATTGTGAATACAGGAAATGCCATTGAATTGTTCACTTTTAAATAGTTTTACTGTATGTAAATTTCATCTCAATTTTTTAAAGTATTTTGAGGCGCTTGAAAGTAAAGTACTAATTGCTTTTAAAGATTCTCCACAACGAGGCAGCAGGCAGCCGGCAGCCGTCTGTACAATGTCACCTCTCTCCCCAGCGGCCAGGGGTTGCTGACAAATTTCCAACTGGAAGAACTGGGTTACCCTAAAAGCCTCACTTCCAGACCTGAGCTGAAGAGGAAGGAAATGTTCAGATACATCAAGGCTCTGGGCAGCACTTGCCAGAAAGGGGATAGAAAGGTAGGAGCACCCTAGCCGGTTTGGCTCAGTGGATAGAGCGTCTGGTTGGCGACCGCTGTTCCAAAGGTTCCCTTAAACCAGCAGTCGCCAACCTTTCGGACCTCACAGACCACTGGTTGGCGACCATGGGCTAAAGGGTTCCAGGTTTGATTCTGGTCAATGTGCCTGGGTTGTGGGCTCGATCCCCAGTAGGGGGCATGCAGGAGGCAGCCAATCAATGATTCTCTCTCATCATTGATGTTTCTACATCTTTCTCCCTCTCCCTTCCTCTCTGAAATCAATAAAAATATATTAAAAGAAAAAGATAAAAGAAAGGTAGTAACATCAAAGACTGCTGAAGGGCCCACCTAGATGCTGAGAATCCAGATGGTCTGTAATTCTGGGAAAATCCAGCACCTTGCTTAATCTAGCCATCCGTTTATTCATTCATTCATTCATTCATTCATTCATTTTTTTTGCCCAAGGAACATTCACTGAGCCTCTTCAAGTGCTAGCCTCTGGAAGGTAAGTAGACTACCACCCTCAACAAGCTCATAGTCCAGTGGGAAGATGAAAGTGGAAACAATTATTAACAGAGATAAGCCGTCAGTGTAAGGATGACCTAAGTAGGGGGGGGGGGCACCCAAGGGATGGAGGTTTGGAGTGGGGGCACTCGGGAAGGCTTCCTGGAGGAAAGGATCCCAGAACTGGGTCTCCAAGGCAACCCTGACCTGCAGCCAGCCTAGGCCCCAGGGGAATGGGGGTGGGGTGGGGGGAGAGGAGAGAAGCACACCAAATGCAGGCTTTACAGGATCTTTGAGGGCTCTGAAGAGACCTAACCGAAAGGCCAGAGGATGGAGATGCCTCCGCCCAGGAGTGACACATTTTTGGGTTTCCCCCCATCCCCTCTGCTTCAATGCAGGGAAAGGTGTACAAGGTAGTAAATAAGTTTTTTCATCTCCAGGCAGGTGGAAGGGATCCTACCCTTCATTTCACAGGGATGAACCAAGACCCTTCACCCTGGCTCCTCAGAGGGACTAACACAGTGGTTCTCAACCTTCTGGCCCTTTAGATATAGTTCCTCATGTTGTGACCCAACCATAAAGTTATTTTCGTTGCTACTTCATAACTGTAATGTTGCTACTGTGATGAATCGTCATGTAAGTATCTGATGTGCAGGATGGTCTTAGGCGACCCCTGTGAAAGGGTCGTTGGACCGCCAAAGGGGTCGCGACCCACAGGTTGAGAACCGCTGGGCTAACAGGACATTCCCCTTCCAGCTCCAATGGCTCTCCTGGCAGACAAGGCCCCCTCCTTCACAAGAGTGAAGGGTATCAGAGGGGAAGCCATGCAGAGTCCTTTTCCCTCCCTCCCTCTAGGCCTCAGCCAGGCCTCCTTCCAGGTGGTTTTTCACTCTGTACCCTCATTGCTCATACTCTGGGGAAATGCTCCAGGGATAAAGGACTGCCTGTCCTTTTTTCATCACTTTGTGGAAACACAATGAGACAGCAACAAATGTATTTCTTTGGAAAAGAAACAAAATTACGTAAGTGTCCATTAACATAGTCCTTCCCATTTGAGAAAGGGTGTTTTATGAACAGAATGAGACAGTGAATGAAAAAAGGTGCTTAGCCCACTGCTCCCATGATGGTATTTATTTGGGTGAATGAATGATTCCTAGTAAACTGACCTTACCAAACTGGGTCTGGATGGTCAGTTTGCTTATGAAGATCCACTTTTTAAACATTTCCATTTTTCTTAGTGTTCCAGTTTTCTGAAATACACCCCCCCCATTTATTTCCTCAGAGAGAGAGAGAGAGAGAGAGAGAGAGAGAGAGAGAGAGAGAAGAAAAATACCCTAAGTCTACCTCCTGCTCTCAGTCAGTCTGGTGAGAGGAGGGAATGGTCCTCCGATGAATTAATTTCCTGACCTTCTCTCCTGGGCAACAGAAAGACACAACCATACGGGTAACCCCTCAACTCTCTTCTTCTCACTTCAAGGGGATGTCATCTACCCCTAGCCCTCCAAGCACTTCACATAACTACCCTGACCTGGTATCTTGAATGTTCCCAGCAAGTGGCAGCAGTTGGGAGGATAGGAGACCAAGGGCAGAGTTCAGGCCTTGCAAGCCCCAGAGGCTAAGGGAGTGCTCTGTTCTGCTGGTCTTGAAGATATCTCCTCATCTGAGTACCCTCCTTTATTTTTTATCCATAAATTTGCTTCCAAGGGTGGCTTCCCATCTGGAAAATGGGAGGGGGGGGGGGGTGCAGGGATTGAATTCTGGTCCTTTCCAGTTCTCAGTCTTGATGTGTGCGGATGGACCACGGATCAGCCTTTTTATTATTATTTTTTTAATGGGGGTGGGGGTGGTGGTGGGAATGGCAGTGGCCTTACCTCTCCAGCGGGAGGCAGCAGTCAGATCAACCCCTCCTGGAGGCAAGGCCCACCTGTCCGATTAGGCTCCAGTCTGCCCCGGGGGGCAGAAGCATCTGATGTAAGTTTGGTTCCCTCTTTAATCAGGATCCTCTTGTTTCAGACCGATAAACCTTTAAAGAAATTAAGGTCCAGGAAGTCTCAATCTATCCCCACCCTCAGCAATCAATGTGTCTCCCAGCACCGCTGCCAGGCCAGGCCAGATTTCCTGTGGCCCCACCTGAATGATGAAACAGGGGATGGCCATTGCGCTCCCGGGCTTTCCGAGATACAGATCCTTGGTCCTGATGCAACTCTTGGTGTCTTTTACACAAAGCTCCGTGGACGCCGGGGCGCTAGGACCCGACGGACGCCCGGGGGCGCTCGGCCGCAGCGGCCCCAGAGTCACTTTTGCACCGCGGACGTCAGTAGGGACCGGGGTGGCTCAGTGCATCCATGTGATTTGGGTCCCAGTTCTCAGCCCCAGGACCAGGCGCTGGGAGCCCCAGCCCATCGACTCTCCTTTAACCCCCTCCCCCAACCCTTTCCTTGGGAGCAGTTGAGAGATGGTGGCGGACACGGTTTGGGGGACTAGGCGCATGGGGGGAGGGGGGACACGGACCCCCCCCCCCATTAACCCATCCCCTGGGACTGTAGAGTAACTGGCGGGTGGGCAGATGGGCTGCGGGGAAGGGGGAGCTCGGAGCCCGGAGCTGCCCAGTTTGGGGACCCCATCCCCATATCCGATCACTCGCAGGGCAGGGTTAACGTGGGGTACGTGAGGGAGGGCCGGCCACGTTCAAGTTAGCTCCCCGTGCTGCCGTCCCGCGGGCATCCATCCGTGCGCCCAGCGGTACGCTTGGCCTCAAGTTCCCAGACTCGGGCAACCGTTTTCCCGGCCCACCGCCCCTTCCAGCTCCCCTGCCTCTCCCCCCGCGCGGGGCCGGCTCCCCCATCCCCCCGCAACACGACCCCATAATAAACAAGTCTTTCCTTGATCCACCCCTGCCGCGAGCGCCCTCGGGGACCTTGGCAGCTGCAGCGGCCGAGGAGCCTTTCTCGAAAGGGGGCGTGGCCACCGCTCGGGGTTCGGCCGCCGAAAGTGCTGGGGCTCAGCAGGGGCGGGGCCAGGCCGCTGTCACCGGGCAGGAGAGAACGTTGCGAACGTGCGCCCGGCGCCCATTGGCGGTGGCCGGCCACACTCCCGCGTCTGGATTGGGCTGCTGTTCCCAGGGGGCGTGGCTTCTCCGAGCCAGTCCTTATAGGCCTCTCCGCGCTGGTGCTGGGGACCGCGGCTGGCCGAAGGGTGGTGAGAGTGGTTGGAGCGGACAAGTCCGGGCAGCGCTCGGGGACTGGCACCGGTTCGCGCACTCATTCAAGCGGCTCTCGTCCCAGCAGTTCTCGCTGACCGCGCTTAGCTGGTGAGTGTCCCTTCTCGAGGTGCCGACCCCTGCGCGGGGAGGCCTCCGCCGTGCGGGTCCCTGCCTTCCCCGCCTGGTCCAGCCCCCACACTGACGCCAGGTCCGTGCCCCTCTTGTCTTGCAGCGTCTTCGGCGCTCCCGTACCCTGAGCTCATCTGCCAACGTGGTGGTGTCGGTCCGCACCATGCCTAGCCTTTGGAATCGCTTCTCGTCGTCCTCCCCCTCTGCGTCTGCGTCCTTGTCCCGAACGCCCACCCCCGATCAGCCGCCGCGCTCGGCCTGGGGGTCGGCGGCCCGAGAGGAGGGGCTCGGCCGCTGCGCGAGCCTGGAGAGCTCGGACTGCGAGTCCCTGGACAGCAGCAACAGCGGCTTCGGGCCGGAGGAAGGTGAGCCACGGGCGGGGGCGGGGGCGGCAGCGACTCGGGGGCCGGGGCGGTGAGAGGAGCGCCGCGCTGGAAGGAGTCAAACCCACCAGAACCCAGATGGCGGAGGGATGGAGGAGTGGAGGAGGGGCATTGGAGTGTAGGGCACGAGTGTGGGGTGGAAACTGAGGCACGGAGTGCTGGTTTCTTCGGGAAGCATCATCTCCCCAGCGAGCGAGTTGCTCTGACACCGTCCCCCGTGTGCTCTCCCTTGCAGACGCGGCATACCTGGACGGGGTGTCCCTGCCCGACTTTGAGCTGCTCAGCGACCCCGAGGACGAGCACCTGTGTGCCAACCTGATGCAGCTGTTGCAGGAGAGCCTGGCCCAGGCACGACTGGGCTCGCGGCGCCCCGCGCGCCTGCTGATGCCCGGCCAGCTGGTGAGCCAGGTGGGCAAGGAACTGCTGCGTCTGGCCTACAGCGAGCCCTGCGGCCTGCGGGGGGCGCTGCTGGACGTCTGCGTCGAACAGGGCAAGAGCTGCCACAGCATCGGCGAGCTGGCCCTCGACCCCAGCCTGGTGCCCACCTTCCAGCTGACCCTGGTGCTGCGCCTGGACTCGCGCCTCTGGCCCAAGATCCAGGGGCTGTTCAGCTCCGCCAACAGCCCCTTCGTCCCTGGCTTCAGCCAGTCCCTGACGCTGAGCACCGGCTTCCGAGTTATCAAGAAGAAGCTGTACAGCTCCGAGCAGCTGCTCATCGAGGAATGTTGAACTTGGGGCCAGGGGCCGACGCCGACCCCACAGCAGACAACTGAACTTTTGGGGTGGACATTGGCAGGCAGGAGCTGAGGAGCTGCTTGCTGCCTGTTAGTTAGAGAACTGACAACAGCCACTTGAGGGGCGGTGGGGGAGAAAGTGTTTCTGGGAAGCTCACGGAGGTGTGTAGAGGTGGCTTCTCGTTGGGCACAGGCTTGCCCTCAGTACTGTAGCATGAAACAAAGGTTTAGGGGCCAACCAGGCTTCTGGCTGGATGTGTATGTAGCATGTACCTTATTTTTATTGTTACTGACAGTTAAGACGACAGTGGTGTGACAGCCAGGAGTGCAGCTGGGCTGCCCTGGCCTCTGCAATTGCAATCCGTGTGTGCTCAAGGTAGCTGGCCCGGGGGGAGGGGGAGGTCATGGAGGTGTTCTGTGTATCTCATGGTCTGAAGGGGCCAAATGTGTGTGTTCTTTGTTTTTGCATCTTTTATTTTTTTGACCAGAGCTTCACTACTGACCTGTTCTAGGCAGCTATCTTACAGACGCATGAATGTAAGAGTAGAGAAGGGTGGGTGTTGGGATCACTTGGGGGATCTTTGACATTTGAGAAAAAAATACACCTGGGAGCTGCGCTTGTCCCACCCCCTGAAGTGTACTGAAGAGTTTATCTGTGAGTGGTGGGGCTGACTGGGGTGGGGGCTGGCACCCCTGCCCCAGAGGAGTGCCATCTGGGTCTTCCATCTAGAACTGTTTACATGAAGATACTCCCTGTTCATGAATACACTTGATGTTCAAGTATTAAGACCTATGCAATATTTTGTACTTTTCTAATAAAAAAAAGTGTTTGTTAAAAGTTGTTTGAGTCTCTTACTAGTGCTAAGAAATGAAAGGGAGTGGGGTGGGATGGGATGGGTACTGTTAAAAGGTGGGTTCAATCAAAATCAGGTCCACCTGTGCATTTCTCTGTCCCTTTCCGGGGCTGCCTGCCAGCCTGGTAATGGAGGTATGTGGGTTGTGTGCCATCTGTGCCAAGAACCCTGGATCCCTGGCTCTGCTGACTGAGGCTACCAGGGGAAATCACTGGAAGGTGAGTGAGTCAGACCTCCCACAGAGCCAGTCAGCAGGCAGAGCTCACCTGGCTGCCCCCTGGGTTAGGAGGCCCAGGTACAAGGGCCCCCTAAGCCCAAGTTCCTTACAGGTAATAAAAGGACTGCAAGAAACTGTTTCTGTTTAAAAAGCTCTATTTGTGCTGCAATCATGAAAATTACAAATTTTATCTTTGGATATAAAAAGGCTATAGGGCAGGGATATCAATACATGGATTTTGAATAAGACTATTTCCTTCAAGGCTCTTACTAGACAAGGAAAGTGGGGCTCAGAAAGAGACATGACCTCATGGGAGGTGTGGCCCAGGCAGGTGTAGAACACAAACACAGACACCCATGCACATGAAGGTGACGGAAGGAAGGACAAATGAGGACTTAGAGAGCAAGGGGATTGCCGACCTGTTTTCAAGAATGCCTTGGATGACCTGGACTCCTTGTACTCTCTGGGCCCCAATTTCCTTATCAGTGAAATTGAGGTTGGGCCAGATGAAGGCCAAGGCCTTTTCCACTTCTCACTCCCTGGGACTGGCAGGCAGTCCTCCCACACTGGCCTTTGGAGACTTGTTATCTCCCTTGTTTATCTTCCTGGTCCCAGATATTCCTTGTTTGCCCAACTGTAAAACGGTAGTTCTTCCACTCGAGTGTGTAGTCAAATCCCTTGGGCCCCCAGTTAACACACAGATCCCTGGGCACCGGTGGAGATGCTGGCCAAGAGCCCCAGGAATTTTCATCAGGGATTCTGACACAGGGTCCTGAACTTTGGGATGGTTTTGAAAACTCGGATCTCTGGCAGAACTGAGTGACTTATTCCCAAAAGTGGATGAATTTGTGTTAGAACTAGATTTGAAAATGGTGTTAGCAAATGAGACGATGCCCAGAGCAGTTTTAGGAGAGCCCTCGCACTCATTTTCTGAGCACAGCCTCCTACTAGTCACTCTGTGAAGTGTGGGTCTGGTGGGGGGTTGTAATGTGTTACAGATTAGTAATAAGGCCCAAGCCCTGGAAAAGACATCTTCTTCTGACCATGGCTGACCTGTCTGTCCACTGAGCCCCTCAGAGTAGGAAGTGGGAGTGAAGCAGGCTCACCATCTGTGTGGTGTCACTTTCCCATGAGGTCAGAGCCATGCCAATGTTCACGGCTGTGCTTCCCTGGCCCCGAAAGAGGAGCGAGGAAAGCAACTGTGTCCAGCTCCGGAGCAGAGCCTTGTGGGTGTATGGAGGCCGGATGCACAGCGAGCATTAACCCCTTTCCAGGACTAGGCAGCAAGCACACTTGGCTTTTCTTAAATGGTTCGACTGAGGCCAGAGGAAAGCTTGGGTTCCCAAGACAGCTCAGCTGAGACACCCTTCTCCTGAAGCTAGACGGGCTTTTTTCATCTTCACAGGCTTGCAAATCTCCACAGGCAGGACAGAAGGGCTCCTAGGTGGGAGCTCTTGGGTCTCCTAAGACGCAACAGGAAGCTTTGCCCCAGACATTGGGCTTTTGAAGGGAAGATGGGGCTAAGACTTGGTGGTTTTATTACGCCTGTTGCCTCGTGTAGAGGAATATTAAAGGCTGAGATCCTGGAAGAGAGGTAGTGTCCTTGTGGCTAAGTCCCAACTTTGGAAAATGCTTTCAAAAATCGTTCTACTAGGCCTACAAATTTTGTACTGAATCCCTTTGTTTCTAATTCCCTCCCTTATTTCTATTTCCCATCTCATTGGGATACTACTCTAGAACCTGTAATAGCTCCCTATTATCAGATTCTACTGTCTGCCTCTCAAGACCTTTGGTATTGGGCCCTTTTCAGTCTATCCAGGGTACTCCCTACTACTCTGCTTCTTTTGGGACAGGTCAGTGTGGTCTGCGCGCTTCTCTGGCCCCAGGCTCTGCTCATTCCAGTGCCCTCCACCAGGGATGTGGGCCCTGTCTTGCCTGCACAGCCTGTCCTTTAAGGCCCAGAGCAAGTTCTAGTCCTTTTATGAGTCCCCTCTGCCTCCCCTTGCCTTGCCCTTTATGACTGCAGTTTAGCAGTTTTCTGGTCTCATTGTAGGTACTTATTTAGTATCCGTCCAGTTCTGTAGGACACCCTCTTCCTTGATCACCCCCCTCTCCCTTGGCTCAGACAACACAAGATTCCCCCACCAGCCTCAGACTCTCAGGCTAAGGAGAAAGGAGGGCAGGGCAGAACACTCTGTTGTTTTATTGCGCCTGTTGCCTACTGTAGAGGAATATTAAAGGCTGAGGTCCTGGAAGAGAGGGAGTGTCCTTGTGGCTAAGACCACCAAGCAGTACATATAGTGAAAAGTGGGTTTGAATCCTGGCTCAGACATTTCTAAGCTGATGACCTTGAGCAAGTCACTTTCTGCTTCCTCTGTAAAATGGGGGTAACGGTGAGGAAGCTAGTGGCTGGGCAAGAAATGAGAGGCCTGAGCTGGCTGTAGAGCAAGCACCCTGCACAGTAGGGATTACCTTTGACTTCCTTCCCCTCTGGTCCTGCTTTTCTCTAACATCTTTTCAAAAGCCATCATTTTAACAACAGTCATGTCAACATATAACCTTAATACATTCTTGTGAAAGACATCATTTTGGAGTAATGTGCTCAGATAGCTGCTCTTCTAAGCTGTATTCTTCTAAGCCTGGCTACACCCTGTAAAAGATTCCTTTCATAAGCCCTGGCCAGGTAACTCAGTTGGTTGGAGTGTTGTCCCAATACGCCAAGGTTGCTTGATCCCTGGTCAGGGCACGAGGGGTGGGGGTGAGGGGTTCCTATAGTTTTACCTCATGGTTCAGAAGAAAATGCAAAGGCCAAGATGGCTCAGTGAGCAGGGCTGCAGGCCTAAGACGAGAAGTGTGGCTTCCTACTTCCTGGTCCTTCCATTCAACTCCCCGAGCCCTCCTGGTACCCCAGCTCAGGGTGTCTGGGTCAGCCACATCCTACTTTTGCTGGTAGAGGTGACCAAGTGCTGGTGGGGCAGCCCAACATAAGACTGAGGAAACATGAGGCACAGAAACCAGGCCCAATTAATAGAGTATTACAGGACTCTGTCATTATCCTGAAAGGGGACTCTTTATGAAAGAATCACAAATTAGAAAACAGCCCATTAAACCCAGACATACCCACGCAGGAGCCCAGTGAGTCTTTATCCCCATTCCCACTGTGGCAATAACTGTGGTCATGCAGTACTAGTGGCTCTGAAAGCAGACACTGATGGACTGTCACCTGATTCATTCATTCAACCCACATATAATCAAATGGATCCCTGGGGCTGCAAGAGAAAGCCAAAGTAAGTGGGAACCCCTAAGAAGCTGATTCTCTCTTTCTCTTTCTACCTCCCGCCCCTACACACACACACTAACTTCTCAGGAAAAAAAAAAAATCCAACAATATAGAATGACTAAAAGTATGTATGATAAAACTAATTTAACTGTATACCTAAAATTGATTGATTTTATTGAATGTAAATTACACTTCAATATATGAAATTTTTATTGATTTTTAGAGAGGAAGAGAGAATGAGAGAGAGAAACATTGATGTGAGAGCAATACATCGATTGGCTGCTTTCCACACACCCACTACTGGTTTAGAGCCCAAACCTGGGCATGTGCCCTGACCTGTATCCTGACCTGGAGTCCAACCAGCAACCCTTTGGTGCACGGGGACGACGCCTAACCAACTGAGCCTCATTGGCCAGGGCTTCAATGAATTGTTGCAAAAGGCATATGTACACAAAAATTAACTCAAAGTGGGTCACAGGCCTAAATGGAAAAGCTAAACTATAAAACTCTTGGAAGAAAATATAGGAATAAATCTTCATAATCTTGGATTAGGCAATGATTTCTTAGATATGACACCAAAAGTACAAGTGATAAAACAGATGATCAACAAGTTGGACTTTATAAAATTTAAAAACATTTGTATTTCAAAGGACACAATCAAGAGAGTAAAAAAAAAAAACCAAAACAACCCACAGACTGGAAGAAGATATGTTGCAAATCCTATAATGATAAGTGATTTACATCTAGAATGTATAAAGAACTCTTATAGCAATTAAAAAATGAGCAAAGAATCTGAATAGGCATTTCTCCAAAGAAGATGTACAAATGACCTATAAGCCATTCATGAAAAGATGTTTAATATTATTGGTCATTAGGAAAATGAAAATCAATTTTCAAGGAGATACCATTTCATACCACCAGAATGGCTATAATCAAGGAGACAGATAATGTCAAGTATTGACAGGATATGGAGAAACTGGAATCCTCATACATTGTTGGAGGAATTGTAAAATGGTGCAGCTATTTTACAATTCCTCATAATGTTAAACATAGAGTTACCATCTGACCCAGCAATTTCACTTCTAGGTATATACCTGAGAAAATGAAAACATATATCCACATAAAACCTTATATATGAATGTTCATAGCAGCATTATTCATAATATAAAAAGAGAGAGAAGAAAAATTCATTGACATGGACAACAGTATGGTGATTGCAGGAGGAAGGGGGTTGGAGGGAGGTGGAGGAGGGTATAGGAGGGATAAAGGTGACGAATGGAGATTTAACTTGGGGTGGTGAACATATAATAGTGTACAGATGATGTGTTGTAAAATGGTGCCCCTGCAACCTTTATAATTTTATTAACCAGTGCCATTCAAATAAATTCCATAAAAAAGTAAATAAATTTAAAATGTTTTAATACACAAAATATATAAAATGAGCTCCAGAAGTTTTTTATTCTCTCTCTCTTAAAAAAAATATTTTTAAATTGATTTCAGAGATGAAGGGAGAGGGAAAGAGAGATAGAAACATCAATGATGAGAGAGAATCATTGGTCTGCTGCCTCCTGCAAACTCCCTACTGGGGATCCAGCCGGGACCTACTGAGACCTACTAGTCCATAGGTCTACATTCAATCACTGAGCCACGCTGACCGGGGGAGCTCCAGAAGTTTTAAAAATAAATTACAGCTCCACAATTAAATATGGTAATTTGTAAAACACATGTAAATAATAATGGTAGATTTTTCACTAAG
This sequence comes from Myotis nattereri, assembly GCF_964212035.1. Classification (NCBI taxonomy): domain Eukaryota; kingdom Metazoa; phylum Chordata; class Mammalia; order Chiroptera; family Vespertilionidae; genus Myotis; species Myotis nattereri. Next base: position 18,356,720 of record NC_138088.1, on the reverse strand, counting down.
AAAAGGAAAACAAAAGAAAAGCCATTGAGTATTTTGGATCAAATTTATGTATTGTCTGTCTCTGCCAATAGAATGTCAGCCCACATTTTTCGTGTCTAGAACAGAGCCCGGCCTATTGAAACTACTAATGAGCCCAGGCAGTTGCTGAAGGCGGCGGAGGGCCAGGTCCTGGTACTGAATGGCGAAGGCATCCCCTGGGCCGCCTGGCAGCCATCGTGGCCAAGCAGGTGCTGCTGGGCCGGAAGGCGGGGGACGTGCACTGTGAGGGTATCAACATTTCTGGCAATTTCTACAGAAACAAAATGAAGTCCTTGGCCTTCCTCTGCAAGTGTATGAACACCAACCCCTCCCTCGGCTCTTACCACTTCCTAGCACACCCCGCCCCCCCAACTGCATCTTTTGCGGACAGTGTGAGGCCAAGCAGGCCAGACCCCTGGGACCACCTCAAGGTGTTTGATGGGTTCCCGCTGGCCTATGACATGAAAGCGCAGTGGTTCCTGCGGCCCCCAAGGCTGTGTGTTGGAAGCTTACACCCAGGTTGGCCGCCTACACGGAGGTTGGCCGCCTACACGGAGGTTGGCCTACCTGGACGCCTGGCTCAGGAGTTGCCTGGAAGTTCCAGGCAGTCACAGCCACTCTGGAGGGGAAGGGGCAGGGGAAGGGGAGAGCGAAAATCCATTACCCGAAGAAAAGGCAGCTCATGCAGCTGCAGAAACAGGCCAAAAAGAAGGTGGCGAAGAAAACTGACAGATACACAGAGGTCCTCAAGACTTAATGGTTTTCTGGTCTGAGCCCAACAAAACTGTGAATTCCTAAAACAGCAACAACAAAACCACAAGCTAATGAACACATGCAGAAGAAAGGAGGGATCAAAGGACCATGACATCTCAAATCTTCCATCACCTGGAGAGGCCCATTGGGGCCACTTCCAAACACTTTTTGAAAAACTATGGTAAAGCATATAACATAAAATCCACCGTACTAACCATTTTAAGAGAACAGTCACTAGTGTTGAATATATTCTCATTGTTGCGCAACCTTTCTCCAAAACTTTTCATCTTGTAAACCGACACTTTGTACTCATTAAAAAACAATTCCCATTCCCCTCCCCTCAGCCCCTGGCAACCGCCATTTCCCTTCATGTCTCTATGGATTTCACTGCTCAAGGTACCTGACGAAATGGAATCATATAATATCTGCCTTATTGTGCCTGGCTTACTTGACTTACCACAATGCGTTCAAGGCTCATCCATGTTGTAGCAACTGTCAGAATTTCCTTTCTTTTTAAGGCCGACTAATAGTCCATTGCATGTATATACCACATTTTGCTTACCCATTCATCCATCAATAGACACGTGAGTTGCTTCCTTCTTTGGGCTATTGTGAACAATTCTGTTATAAATATGGGTGTACAAATACCTCTTCGAGACTTGCTTTTACTTCTTTTGGGTATATTCCCAGAAGTTGAATTGCTGGATCATATAATAATCCTACTTTTAATTTTTTGGGGAACTACCAAACTGTTTTCCACAGCAGCTGCACCATTTTACATTCCCACCAACAACGCACAAATTCCAAGCACTTTTATGCCACTCCACGTCCCATCCAAGTTCAAATTTGCCCAGCAATCAAGTCCCACTGCACCCATCCCTACAAGATGGTGAAGGGCTGGATGAGGGCTGTGGATCTGCAGTACTCCACATGCTCTAGGAAGTTGGAGGAGAGAGGGTGGCAGAGTGAGGACAGGTTCCAAGAGGAGGAAGGATGAAACTTCAGCCCCAAAGATGTGAGGGCTGCTCTCCTCATTCTCTCACATGGACCTCCCCCAAGGCAATCCGATCCCCTGTCAGAGACCCTCTGGGGGAAGGCTGAGGCTGGGGCGAGTAGTAGAGCTGGAGGACAGGAGAGGAGCCCGGGCCTCCCAGGGGAGAAGGGCTAAGGATTGAGGCACCGGTCCCAGGGGCCCCCAACCCATTCTGAACCTCCATTAGCTATCATTGATTGACTTAATATATGACAAACCTGTGACTCCAGTAACAATGGTAAGTGAATTTGTATTTTATTCATTGTAATTGCATCTGCATACATTTTAAAAAGCAGCGGGACTAATATGGGCCAGACATGCTGTGGATACAATCTCTAGACAAGACAGGCCTCACTGGAACTTGCCTGCCTCTGGTGATGACTCAAGCCCTCATTCAAGCCCCTTCCCCTCCGCCCAAGAGATCAGCAGAATGCTAACAGCACGCTCCACCATGGGGCTACAAGGAAGGGCAAGCTCAGGACTCCAGAGCATATAGACCTCATATCTACAAAATACTCTACATCTTTAACTCATTTGACATACCACCAATTCAATGAGTGGGTACTATTATTATTATTCCCGTTTTACAATGAGGACACAGGTACATGGAGCAATGTAAGGGGGTGGGAGTGGGAGTGGAAACACCTTCAGTCTAGTCTAGTCTGATTTTGCCACTGAGCCGTGTTTCTTCATCGTTAAACTGAAGGTGTGGGACTAAAGGACATCAAGAGTGGTTCTCGGAGTCAGAGCCGCGCAGTCATCCGCTGCCACCACGGCTTTTCCCCGTCCCGCCCACTCAGCACTGCTCCCTGGGCTGCTGCCCGGGGTGGGGGCGGAGGAGGAAGAACAGCGCTGCCTTGCAGGTCACCAGGCAAATGCTTGACTGCCTCCTGGGGTGAGTCCAGGTCTGGGAAGGGAACGTTAAGAAGAAATTTCCACGGCCCTTCCTAAGCCAGGGATTTTCCATTCCGTCTGGGCAGACATGTCTCTCAGAGAAGGGATCTGGCGATCCATAGGAGTTAGTGAACGGCTCAGATCTGTGCTGGGCTGAGTGTAAGACCTGGTTCTGACTTTGGTTCTGGTTCCTGCCCTAGGAAAGGGGGCAAGTGTGTTGGCAAGGCACACCTGCCCCAGGAAGATGAGGGGGGGAGGGGGCCAGGATGGTATCAAACAAAGGAACAAAGTACTCAGCCTAGAAGAACCCGAGAGAGAGCCCATCAGGGGAAACTTCCTAGAACAGGAGGCGTGAGCGGGAGGGGCAGTGGAGAAGGAGGCCTGCAAGGGCCGACAGGAGCAGGCAGAACCGACGAGAAGGGAGATCATGTGGACCAGCTTTACAAAGGCTGCCATGAGCACGGGACAGTGTGGTGGCCAGGAGAGAGCTGGATGCAAGAAGTGGAAACTTCGGTGAAGCAATACAGACAGCCAAGGCAGGGGCCTGCGCTCGGCCTCTGCACTAGCTGTTCCCTCTGCTGGGAACATGCCTCCCTCACAGCCTCACCTGGTTGGTCAGGTGTAGCTCAAAAGTCCCCGCTCCACAGGGGAGCCTTCCCTGGCCACTCCTGCTAAAGCAGCCTCGAGCTGCTCTCTCGCAATTATCCATGTTCGTTTTCTCCCCAACACTTGCCACCACCTGCACTTATCCTGTTTCTTTTAGTGGCTGCCTCCCTCCTGGTGATAGGAGTTCCATGAGAGCAGAATGGCTTGTCTCCATCCAATCCCCAGGGCCCAGCACACAGCAGCCCTCAGTAAATATTGAGTTTAATTGACCTGCACTTGGAGTGTGATGGTGAAAGAAAGCCCATGATGATGATGTTTTTTCCCTGAGCACTATTATATGCCAGGTACTGTGGTAAGTGCTTTACAAACATGATCTCATTCATTCCCTGTGGGGGAGATGCTGCTGTTATCCCTCACAGGCGAGAAAGCGGAGGCCCAGAGGGATTGGTTAAGTTGCTCAAGGACACACGGAACCAGGATTTGAACTCACACTTTTAACCTCTAGGCTACCACTGTCTGATAGAAATATACAATGAACCATATAAGCAACTGAAGATGGTTCTAGGAGCTCCCTTAAAGCAAACCAGGTGAGGCGCACGCTTCCTCTCCAGAGTGGGCCTCCTTCTCCCCTTCTTCCCCCAGGTGTGTCACCTTTGTCTGTCCCTCTCTGAAGCTCCAAGGGCCCTTCTTTTGCGTCTGTAACTTGTTTCCCGAGCCTACGCAGCCCACTGGCTCACTTCTACTACCTCTGTACTTTTCTTTCTTTTGTTGTTAATCCTCACCCGAGGATATTTTTTTCTGTTGATTTATTTTATTTATTTTATTTTATTTTTAGAGAGAGTAGAAGGGAGGAAAGGGGGGAGAAAGAGAGAGAGAGGTGAAAGAGAGAGAGAGATATGAAAGAGATACATTGATTGGTTGCCCCCCGAAGGAGCCCTGACTGGGGCCGGGAATTGAACCTGCAACCCAGGTACGTGCCCTTGACCAGGAGTCAAACCCGTGACTTGTCAGTGCGTGGGCTGATGCTTTAACCACTGTGCAACACCAGCCAGGGCTACCTCTGTAACTTGCTAAATAAACTTTCTCTTAAAAAAGCAGATGGACCCTAGCCAGTTTAGCTCAGGGGATAGAGCATCAGCCTGAGGACTGAAGGGTCCTGGGTTCCATTCCGGTCAAAGGCACATGCCTGGGTTGCAGGCTCGATCCCCACTGTGGAACGTGCAGGAGGCAGCCAATCAATGATTCTCTTTCATCATTGATGTTTCTTTTCTTTAAAAAATATATTTTTTATTAATTTCAGAGAGGAAGGAAGAGGGAGAGAGAGACAGAAACTCTAAGGATGAGAGAGAATCACCGATTGGCTGCCTCCTGCATGCTCCCCACTGGGGACGGAGCCTGCACCTGGGCATGTGCCCTTGACCAGAATCGAACCTGGGACCCTTCAATCCACAGGTCGACGCTCTATCCACTGAGCCAAACCAGCTAGGGCTCATCATTGATGTTTCTATCTCTCCCTCTCCCTTCCTCTTCAAAATCAATAAAAATTTATTTTAAAAAAGCAGGTGAAATTAATTTTAATAATATATTTTGCTTAAACTGATATATTAAAAATATGATCATTTCAACATGAAATCAATATAAGAATATTAAGATACTTTTCCATTTTATTTTACTAAGTGTTCAAAATCTGGTGCCTGCCTAGTTTTTACACTTACAGCAGTTGCTAAGTTTTCATTAGAGAATTACCTGTATTTAGATTTCATAAAATTTGCAGTTGAAAAAATGATTTACATACCCAAGTTGTTCCACACATATTTAAATGTTTTCCAATAACAACACTGTCAATTTTAAAACTTAAATGTAAATTGATTAAAGTTAAATAAGATTTAAAATTTAGTTCCTCCGCTGCATTCATTACATTTCAAGTGCTCAACAGTCACATGTGGTCAGTGGCCACTGTATTGGACAGCACAGCGCTGGGCTGCACGGGTTCGTCTGCAGAGGAGGTAGGATGGGTGGGAGCGGTCCAGCAGGAGGGATCCAGAGCAGACTGGAGACCAGGTGTGGGAGGGGAAAGCGGGGAAAGCTGAGGTGGTAGGACTGGGCCCACATAATACTGAGGTGGGATGACCAGCCATGACTGCCACCAGCCGGCACAGGCTGGACCCACTCACAAGTGAGTGCCTCCTATGGGTGTTCTGTAGGTCTGGGCTTCCTTTCACCAAGGACGTGGTGGGGGCCCTCAGATCCCTGGGTGACTCCTCTCGCAGTTGCTATTCCCTCTCACACCACAAGGGATCCTGGGGGGTGCATGGGGCTGGCTCTAAGCAGGCTCAGGCTGGGTGGGTGGAATGCTCTCCCTCTTCCCTTCCCTACCTGTGGGCAGCTGGCGGGGTCAGGTGTGTGGTTCTGGTTAAACAACTCTGGAGTCAAGTATGCCTGGGTTCTGATCCCGGCTCCGCCAGTTCCTTGCTGTGTGATTTTATTTTATTTTATTTTATTTTTTTAAATATATTTTATTGATTTTTTACAGAGAGGAAGGGAGAGAGATAGAGAGTTAGAAACATCGATGAGAGAGAAACATCGATCAGCTGCCTCCTGCACATCCCCCACTGGGGATGTGCCTGCAACCCAGGTACATGCCCTTGACCGGAATCGAACGCGGGACCCCTCAGTCCGCAGGCCGACGCTCTATCCACTGAGCCAAACCGGTTTCGGCGATTTTAGACCTTAGACAAGTCAAGTCCTTCTCTGAGCTTCAGTTTCCTCATCTTGAAAATGAAAACCAATAACGAAATGTTGTGAGACTCTGATAACGTCTGTAGAGTGCCCAGTTCGTAGTAAACAATCAATTAACACAAGCTATTCTTCCTAGATAATATCCTTTTCTGTTAAGGACAAAAACGTAGACTGAAAACCAAACCAACCAACAAACAAAAAATGTAGGCTGGAGACTGTTCATGATCACTGGAAAGATTTCCAGCGTGAGCTGTAGAGGCGGATGACGGTTCCTGCCTCAGCCCCACCCCGCTCCCGCCCCCCACCATCCCCTGCATGACACAGACCTGGTTAACCATCAGGAGTCTGGAGGGGGATGTGCCAAAGGCCCTGGGTGCCTGAACATGGGATTAAAATGGCCAAGAGACACCTTCTAGAAATGTGGAGAGTGAGTCAAACTGAATCAGGAGCAGGTGAGGTCACCCTGGGTCCCTAGAGTTACTCAGAGTGACACTGGCATATGACTGGCAGGAATGAGGGATGAACCGGGCTCCAGGAAAGCAGGTGGGGCTGGAAAGCACCCAAGACAAGGAAACCGTCGGCGTGGAAAGTCCAGGCAGGCAGAGCACAGACTGAGAGGCAGCAGGCAGAGGCCAGAGGCAGCGTGGCCCGGGTATTTTTGAGGGTAGGGCAGCTCCAACGCCCTCTCCCGGTTAGCACCCCAATTAGCCTTCCCCCGATCTTCCCAACTTCAACTCCCCGGCCCCCAAACCTTCGCTCTGCAGGGTCCCCCGAAGTGCCAGGGCTCTGCCCTGCCAAATTAGCTCTTGTCACCTCATTCTGCCCACATTTCCAACATTTCCTGTCTTGTCTGTCCGCCCCTCCTGGAATTAGTGCTCCTAAAGGTAGGAGGACTCTCTCTTGCTCACTGTTACATCTCCTGGGCACGGCGCAGACGCTGACATATAGTGGAATGTTTAGTAGGTACTTGTTGAGACAGTAGACTCAAGACCTAAGTGGGTTCTCATTGCATTTCTTACAATCATTATGTGGGTCAGCCTTCTGAGCCTTGTTTCCACATCTACGAAGAGGGAAACATCATCTCTATGGAGATCCTGGAAAAGGACCAGGTCAGAAAGCGGGGAGGAGGAAGCACCCAGCTGGCTCTACAAAGTGTCTGATGGATAATGTTTCAGACGCAGCTGATGCGCAGATGGACCTAGAGGAGAGGTAACCGAGGCACGAGGAAGTCACGCTGACAGGCCACCTGGGGAGACAGAACGGGACCTCTGCTCGGGTCACTCTGACTCAGTGTCGCTGGGAGTTCCATCCAGAGGTCTCGGAGTGTGCCGGCCTGTTCCTGCCTTGGAAGATAGCCTTTCCCCACTCAGCTTCCTTTTGGGGAAGGGGCCTGGCTCCTGGTGGCAGGGAGGGTCTTGGAGACACTGTGATGGCTGCCTCTGGTGCTGGGTGAGCCAACACTCTGTGTGTGTGTGTGTGTGTGTGTGTGTGTGTGTGTGTGTGTAGGGGGTATTCTTTACTCCATAAGCATCCACTGGTTCCCCACTACACCCCAAGAGGGAGGCAGTCCAGCCTTGTGGTGAGATGCTTGGACTCTGGAGTCAGACTGGAATCATTAAAGGAGCTGATGCGCGCAGCCCTTCCTGAGGCCCAGTCCCCCACCAGAAAGAGAGGCTGTGAGGATGGGGCACGTTCAGCACCCAGCACAGCGCCCAGCTCACCATAAACACTTAAGGGATTTTTGTTATTAGTTATTCTGTTAGACTATCAGCCCTGTGAGGACACAGGGACACTTGTTTTGCTCACTGCTTACCCACAGCCACCATTCTTAGTAGGTACTCAGGTGGTTGAATGAACAAGTGGAGGAAGGAGAGAAAGAGGAGGAGGAAGGGAAGAAGGGAGAGAAAGGAGATTTGTTCTGGGAGCTCCTAGCTTCCATGCCCACCACACTCTCCCTCTGTCCCCAAGACACCAGAGTGAGCTGATTCAAGGCTTCTCACTGCACGCTGCGTGGGGTCCAGGAGCACTGATCTCAGAAGGGAGTATGGAGTCTAAATCCTGAAGCCACGTACCAGTTGACTAAACTTAGCCTCAACGATCTCCTCTATAAAATGTGGATGATCATACCAACGACCTTGCTGAGTTGTAGGGAGGTCCAAAAGATGTATATAAATACACTGAGTACATCTGTAAACTGAAGAGTATTAGAGGTCATTTCGGTGGAGTGACAGGCAGCGTAGGCTCTGGAAACAGCCTTCACGCCGTCAAAACCCACTGCTTGCAGACCCTGAGCCTCAGTTTCCCCATTTGTAAAGCAGGGGTAATAATAGTTCCCACCTGACAGAGTTGTGAGGATTAAGTGAGATAATGCATGAAAAGCTTTTGAATCAGTGGAGAGCATTCAATAAAAGGTGGCCATAATAATCCTCAGGAAGGAGTCTGTGAACTACTTCTCACTAAAGTGTGAATGAGTGATAAGACCTGGATGTTCCCTCTCTCAGGGGAGTTTAAATATTAAGGCAAGTTAAATGAGTGAAATCCTATCTGATGACGGAATTTTAAAAGAAGGTATAAAGGGAGTAGAGGGCTCCCTAGGGCCCTCAAAACCACAGTTGTTGCCCTGGCCGGTTGCGCAGTGGTTAGAGCTTCGGCCTTCGAACTGAAAGATCCCAGGTTTGATTCTGGTCAAGGACACATGCCCAGGTTGTGGGCTCGATCCCCAGTGGGGGGCTTGCAAGAGGCAGCCGATCAATGATTCTCTCTCATCATTGATGTTTCTATCTCTCTCTCTCCCTCTTCCTTCCTCTCTGAAATCAATAAAAATATACTTTAAAAAAACAACAACAAACCACCCACAGCTGTTGCCTAATGCACAAATCCTGCCTGGTCCAGAGAGGGACCACCCACAGGGAAAGGGAGAACACAGTCCCAGTGTCTAATGAGCCGCTCTTCTGCTTGGAGAAACAGGAAGCTACCAGGCCCCAGGACAGTGGCACACACACCTCAGCTACAGGTGGAGGGCCTTCTGCAGCATGGCAGGCAGCAGCCCGGACCCAGCGGTCAGAAAGGCTCCAGGACCCTCCAGGAGCAGCAGCCTCGGCAGGAGGTGGGGATGGGCACCAGAGGTGTGAGGACTGACCTGAGACCAGGGAGGAGGGGGAGGGTGCTCTCCCACAGCAGGGCCTCACCTTCTACATCTAGGTTTCCTCTACCAAGTGCTTCGCAGGCTGCGCCCGCAGTAGAAAGTGCAGAGGATTTCAGAACGTGGGTTCTGGAGTCAGGCGACCAGGGCTCCATCCAGGCCTCACCTCTTCTCAATTGTGTGACCTGTGATAACAAGGTAGAGCTAGCAACTGGCACCCACTCCCCATCTCTTCTGTTTCTCCTTTGAAAAGACATTCCTCCCTCCTTCCCTATCAGCCCATCGGTGAGGCCGCAGCTGTGGGGCCCTGTGACCAGACCACCAGACCTGCCAATCAGCACTGAATCTTCCTGGACAGATTTTATCGAGGTGGTCATTTGACCCCCCCCCCCCAACTGTACAATTAGAGTGAATCCTGGAACTTGTGCCCCAATTACCAAGAAGAGACTCTCTTTTCTACTGAACCAGAACTTGGAATGATATGGACCCCTCACAGAGTTCAAATATGACACCAAGTTGGTGAAGGCAGAGTAGAGAGATTCGATCTTTATGACGTTTTTGAATCTCCAGATCAAGTCATGCCTGGATTTCTGTTTCCAAAGCCAGTAAACTCCCTCCTTAGCATAACCCAGTTTGAGTCAGATTTTTGTCATTTGTATCAGAAAGAGTCTGCAATTCACACGGTGAACTTTCTTAACCTCTCTATAAGCTTCAGCTTCCTCATATGCAAAAGAAGGGACATTTCTCAGGAGAAAGGGAGGGTTGTTCTGGGATGATTAAAAGGATTGATCAGGTCCAACGCTTAACGCAGAGCCTGACACATGTTAAACCCTCAAAAAACATCAGCTTGTAGGTGTTCCAGAAGTGTTGGCCAATGACTCTGGCCCCTGGAGGTGAACTGCAAGGGCCACCTGGGGGGGGGGGGGTCCCAGGAAACGCTGGTAAGTTTGTAGGGTGGGGGTGAGGCCTGCCTGACCCATCCAGATGACAGGTGGCACCAAGAAATACTCTGGTGAGTGTCATGATTATTTTTCCTCATTCTCACAGTCTAATGAAGCCCATTTCACAGATGAGGAAAACGAGACCCAGAGAGGAGATCCAGGGTAAGGCCAACTCCAGCGCCCACTCTGCTGGCTCAGCCCCTCCCATGCCCCACTCCTTGCCAGGTCTCAATCCCAGCCAGGCTAAGTTAAACTAGTCTGTTACTGTAAAATGCGGGCTTCCATGAATAATGAAAGGGCAAGATGATGTCACAAACCCTCCCTCCTTCCGGAGAAGTCAGTTCCCCGTTCTGACCTCCTGTAGTCCAGGCACAGCCACCAGTGAGCAGCGGTTTACCCCCCAGAGAGAGCCTGACGCAGTTCTGCTAAGGAAACCACGCAAGTCTCACGGTTGGCACGACCCTTCCTTCCGCACAGGGCACAGGGCGCCTGGGGGTGGGGGTGGGGTGGGAACGGCACCGCCCACTTCCCTTCAGAGAACCACCAACCCGGCCAGACGGTTCTCACGTCTAGGAACTGAGCTCACCTTGGGCTTTTCTCGCGTAGCCTCCTTGAGCCTCAGTTTCCTCATCTGTAAAGTGGCTCCCAGAGCCCTGGCCCGTGTCTCAGTGAGTGAGAGCGTGTCCCCTGCACCGAAGGGTCACGGGTTCCATTCCCGGTCAGGGCACATAACAAGGCTGCGGGTTCCATCCCTGGTTGGGGAGGCAACCCATGGATGTTTCTCTCCACCCCACCCCCCCTTCCTCTCTCTTTCGAATCAATGAAAACTATATCCTCTAGTGAGAATTAAAAAAAATAATACTAATAAAGTGGTTCCCACACATCTCAGGGCCGTTTTGAGGGCATTACAGCAAGAATGACTCCCTAGGTCAGTGGTTCTCAACCTTCCTAATGCCGCGACCCTTTAATACAGCTCCTCATGTTGTGGTGACCCCCAACCATAAAATTATTTTCATTGCTACTTCATCACTGTAATTTTGCTGCTGTTATGAATTGTAATGTAAATATCTGATAGGCAGGATGTATTTTCATTGTTACAGATTGAACATAATTAACGCATAGTGATTAATCACAAAAACAATATGTAATTATATATTCAATGTGTTTTCCGATGGTCTTAGGCGACCCCTGTGAAAGGGTCGTCCGACCTCCAAAGGGGTCGCGTCCCACAAGTTGAGAACCGCTGCCCTAGGTGTTCAGCCCAGGGACGGACCCAAGCAACGGTGCTGGACCCCTTCCACCAACAGAGGGGACGGCCCGCGTGTGCCCGGCCGCTGCTGCTGCGGGCAGAGCGTGGGTTCCAACTGGGGTCTTATTTTACTGCAAGACCACACGACCCCCACCTCCAGGAGCTCCGGTCTTTTGCAGCGGGATCCTTCCCACCCTCTTCCTAATACTTTTACTCCTCGGCTTCCTCCTCGGCCCAGCAGAGCCTCCAAGTCCGCCTCCGCCTGGCGGCCCTCGGGAACCGCCGAAGCCCCCCGGAGCCGGCCCTCGCGGCCTAAACGACTCCCTCCCCGACCATCCACCCGGCTCCGCTGAGGAACCGTCCTGTGATGATCTCCCCGCCACCCAGCCCCCAGCCCCCGCCGCCCGCGCCACCCGCGGACTCCTGGACACAGGTCCACCGCGGCCTGGAGATGGGATCACGTGCCCGTGGGCCTCCCCGCAGGACAGGAATCAAGACGCAACACCCGCACGGATCCCCCAACCGGCTCTCAGCCAGTTGGCCTATCATTGGTCTCTTCTGATGGCAGAGGCGGGATCTCGAGCTCAGTGGCCAATGAAGACGTTATTGGTTACCATGGCAACAGGGCGCTGCAGCACGCTTTCCCCACTGGGCGGAGCCCGCTCTTCTGAGGATCATACTCCATTGCCCCAGTTCTACCTCTGGATAGAGTGGGGATCGGAAGTTGGGCGACAACCAGGACCCAAACCCTTCACAAATGCCAGCAGTGTGGATGAGGCCCGGCTAGCCCAAGGTTTAGAGAAGGCTGCCTAGAGGAGGGACATTCTGAATAGAGACAAGAAACCCAACTTACTACAATGGAGTGGACATAGCACTTGCAGGGCAAGGCACAGGGCTGGGCAAATTTAGGTAGGAATGAGTAGGGCAAGTGCTTAGGCTGCTTAGTAAGCAGATTAGGGCTTCCAAGACAAGATCCACCCAGAGTAGGGTGGGGGACCCAGATGAGCAGCCACAGCTGAATTGTGGGTCTCACATTGTCCTTCAGTCCTGCAGGAAGAGACAGCCAGTGGTAACCAAGGCCATTCCCTTGCCTCAAGGCAGCTTGCACGCAGTCTTAGGTATAGTTATATCCTGTCTTGGACACTCATTAACCTTGAACTCTTGTCAGGAAAGAGGAAGGTGACCAAGTTCATTGTCCCCATTTCACAGATTAGGAAACTGATGCCTGCCTGGTAAAGTATCCCACCCTTGGGCCCTGGGGCCTGGCTCAGCAGGGCTCTCTTTTAATTCCCTGGTGTGGTGGCTTGTCTGGAAAAGCACTGTGCCGCGGTTCTGATGCTGTCCACACCTGCTGATTGTGCAAGGGTGTTGGGCCAGCTGAACCCCATGTTTAACCAGGTAAGTGAGCCAGGACAGAGAACCCTGCCCCTTCCTCTGATGGCTCTGGGTGGGGGTGCAGCAAGATTCCCTCCTCAGTCGCTCTGAGAATGAGTCCAGTATCCCCTCACCCTCCCACAAAAGCCCACAGTCTAATGGGGAGACAGACCTACAGTGACCACACAATGTGGTAAGTGGGAGTACAAGAGAAGAGGTGCCTGAGTCCACCCCGGGAAACCAGGGGAGACTTCACGGAGGAGGCAGCCTTTGAGAGAACACAAGACACATAGGCCTTTGCTAGGCAGATGAGCAAGGGGAGGGCACCCAGGGAAGGAACATCTGCAAAGACCTAGAGGCCTGGCTGAGCATGGCTCACTGGGGAAACTGCAAGTCTGGAGTGGACTGTGGCAGGACTACGCTGTGGAGTGAACACCGGGACAGCACTGTGTGCCCTGCAGCTGGCTGCTTTCACCCCCCTTCTGAGCCGGCAGGCACCCCCATGCACTTTTCTCCAACTAGCAGATTCATGGAGCCCCAAGAACCATATCTGAGGATCAACTTCAGCTACACGCCAACAACATGGATAAATCTCATGGGCACAATGTTGAGATAAAGGAGACAGGGACCAAAGAGTCATTCTGTATGACCCCATTATATCAAGTTCAAAAACAGGCAAAACTAATCTGTGGTGGGAAGTCAGGACAGTGGTTACCTGTGGGATATGGAGGGTCTTGAGGAGGGTCTCTGGGGTGAGGGGGACACTAATAATATTTGTTTCTTGATCTGCACGTTGGTTTCACAGATGTGTTTCACAAGTTTATCCGTCTGTGTATGTAAGGTTTGTGTATTTTTCTGTATGTAGCTTCTACTTTAGTAAATTAAAACAAGTTAACTGCCTTTTAAAAAAAATCCTTACCCAAAGGTATGTTTTTATTATTTGAAAGAGAGGAAGAAGGAGAGAGAGGAGAGAGAGAGACAGGGAGAGAGAGAAATATCGATGGGTTGCCTCCTGCCCTTGCCTCAACCCAGATCAAACCTGCAACCTGGGTATGTGCCCTGACCGGAAATCGACCCTGAGATCCTTCCATGCATGGGCTGTTGCTCCAACCGAGTCACACCAGCCACACCAGCCTCGGCCAAGTTAGCTGCTTTTCATAACATCAGATAGACACTAAAATTTGGGGATCACATAACAGGCTGTAAGCCAAGCATCCAGATGATGTAGAATATGTTTATGTTGATATTTTCAGATTATTCCAAAATGACAACACAAACATTTTAAAGTCTTATCGAGATCTCTCGGGCTCCAGAGAACCCCTGTACAGACCCAGGGTTTGGGGAACCCTGACCCAAGAGGAAGCATTACAAGGCTCAGTGCTGGAGCTCAGCATGAAGGTCAGTGAGGGGCCTGCAGCCTCTTCCCGGGGCACAGGGAGGTGAAGTCCTCTTCCAGTAGAATGCCTGGTCCCGGGAGGCTTAGGCCCAGCTCTGTCTAGCTGAGCGGGGGTCTCCCTGGCTCAGCTGTGAGATCCTGGAGGCCAGAGGTTGCTCGCTCACTCTGTGTCCCTGGGTCTGGCACACAGAGGGTCTCAGAGGACCCTTATGCCAGGGCCTCTTTGCCCAATCCCACTTTGGGAGTAGAGGAGGGGGGCTGCTTTGGCAGTTGTAAGCTCCCCCTCACTGAGTTCCACTGCACAAGTTCACAAACCACGAATGGGCAACGTTGCAGGAGGGGCTCAAGGGGGGGTTAGAGTTGTCCAGTTCCCACTGGTAGGGGAGAGCTGGATGCAGAGGGGGCTCTGAGCCCTGGGGACCACGACTATGGACAGGAAATTCCAGTCCTGTCTGCCCACCGGTCTTGCTGGAGCTGCCAATAGCCCAGCTCTGGAGGAGACAGACTGTTCCCGTACCCAGAGGGCATCTGTGGGCAGGACAGGCAACAGCTGCTCAACAGCTGTCTCCTCCTGTCCTTTGGGACTTCAGTTCTCATCCGTCCTGACTCTGCCACCCTTGCCCTCTGGTAAGAATCCTCCTCCTTTTGTCCTTTGCCATCTCCACTCAGCCAGCACTTCTAAACCACCGTTATGGTTTCTACCCTGGCCTTGTGCTGCCCGGAACATTATTTGCTCAATATTTTTTCCTTCAAGCAATGCTAAGTTTCTGTTGTTGTTTTAACATGCCTTTGTTCTAAGCAATAATACTTGTGGAACCCTGGATTTGTGGTGCCAGTTTTATTTTTTCTGGCACACATTGCATTTTAATTTAGAATATTTATTCCTGTATCACCTAAAATTATCCTGTGTCCCGCCCCATTGCAAACCATCTTATACAATGGTTCCGCCAGGATGGGTGGCTATTACTTATTAAAAATAGTGATAGCCTCGTGTTAGCAGTGAGTTTTATGTCTCTTCCGCACATTCACAGGCACGGTCTCATTTGATGTTCTCAGTTCCTGCACGGCGGACATCACTGGCCTCATTTCACGGATGAAGCTGAAGATCAAGGGGAGCTCAGAGAGCAGTAGCAATTCGTCGAGGGTCTGACAGCACGTTGGGACTTTGGTCCTGATTTAAGGCTCGGGCGGCCTCTGACCTAGGATGGAGGCAGGGAAGAAGGAGGCATGTCTGTCTCCAGCCAGACCCACAGGAGCCACAGCACAGAGAACTGAATTAGACAGAAGGAAGGACTTCCTGGCTAGAAATGTTTAGGCAGGAGAATGACTGACAAGGAAGGGTGTGGAGTGCCCGGCTCCCGTAGTCCTCAAAACAAGATAAAGGCTTGCCCGCCTGGCTGGGATAATTCCGGTGCTGCCTGGAGGCGGGGACCGAATGACCTCTCCAGGTCCTGTCCAGCCCTGAAGATTGGGTGCACCCTGCCATCAAGGGGGCCCTCCTCGCCATTCCCCCAAAGCATCTATCAGACACAGAACAGCATGTGAAGGCTCCACTTCGTAGGAACTGGGAAAGCGTTGTCTTGGCCCCTGCCCCTGGGAGGGAGCACTCAGGGGCAGTCACTCTCCTTACCCGGCTCCCGTCCCACCGCCCTGGCAGCTCCACCCCAGGTCTCCGAGGCCGGAATGCCAAGGCCTGGCTGCCCTCAGACACTGGGCGCTCAGCCTCCGGGCTGGGGCCCCTGCGTGCCTGCAGTCCCCTCCAGGGCACTCTTCTCAAAACTCCCTGAGCTAAGAAGTGAGCCGGTACCGACTTGAGGTGTCGCCACTCCAGGGGATGCATTGTGTTTTTTCTTTTGAAAGTCAAAGTGTTTATTTCTCAAGCAGAAAGAGCATCACCTTCCTTTCTGATTATGTAAATAATACATGTCCAGTTGTGCTTTTTTAAAAAATCAAATAATTTAGAGAAGTATAAGAATGAAAGTAAAACGGGGGGGGCGGGGCTCAGGAGTTTCTCGGGTTTCGCGCGCCATCTGTGAAGGACCGCTCACGAGTGTTCTCGTTTTTCACGCCCATGGAAAAAGGAGCGAATCTAGATACTAATGTAAATTTTGTTTGGTCCCTCTTCATAGAGGAAAATGTTTTACGCAGTACCAGTCATTAAAAAAGTACTAGGAACTTCAATTGTTTGTTTGTTTTTGTAAATAAAAATGTTATAATTATTGAAAAACAACACCGAAAGTGCATTATGATGATTTCAATAACGTGCAGTTTGCCCAAAAACGTGCGGTCCCTGGTGTATGTCTTAGAGATTTCTATGCGGTACGCAATGTGTTAAGGAAAGAATTTATACGCCTATACCAATATGCATAACGCATGGACACAGACAGTAGTGTGGTGAAGGCCTGGGGTGGGGTGGGAACCGGGTGGAGGGGGTCAATGGGAGAAAAAGGGGACATCTGTAGAATTCTCAACAATAAAAATTAAAAAAAAAAGAAAGTAAAATTACCCAAATTTTTATATCTAGGAAAACAGTGCTATTGAAATCTTGGAGCATGTCCTCCCCCAATTTTTTTTTCATGGTAAAATACACATAACCTAAAATGTATTGTTTAATCATTTTTAAATGCACATGCGTTCTATTTGATAAGGCCTCCTGAAGACAGGGCTAACATGCGAGTACAGACATGCCAATGGGCCAGCGGGGAAGATGATGTTCAAATAGAAACAGAGCAGCCAGCTCTGTGTCAGGTTGGTTCTGCTAAAATATTAAACTAAAAATAACTCCGTTTGGGTGCGCGAAGGGCAGGGTCTGTCCCCTGAGAGGGCCCGTGAGGGGAAGCATAGGGCAGGCATCCTGTGCGGAACGTCTCAGCCAAGGAAGGCGGCAGGCCGACCCTCCCCGGGGAAGGCGTCTGTGCTTATCCCAGGGGGAGTCTCAGTCCGAGGTGTTCCTCTCCAGCCCTGGCCTTTGGGGTGAGCAGGAGCTGAGAACCCTGGTGAGGACACAGAAGCAAGTTGGGAAAGGGGTAACCCTCCCTGGGGACCCCCAGGCCCCTGGCAGGAAGGCAACAGCAGTAGCACAGGGAGGGAGGAGCCGCGCCAGCCCCTCCAGCAGGCCGGCCAGGCCAGTGCCGCTCTCCTCGAACCCCAAGGAGGGCAGGAGGGAAGGGGGAGCTTCCAGGTGTCAACCAAGGATTTCAGAGGGTGGTTGGAAATTTTCGGACACCCTGTGTGGCTTCAAAAGATCCCTGAACTTGAGGAGCTGAAACTGACTGAGCAGGTCACTCCCTTGCTCCTGTGTTAACTGTCCCCTCCTTTCCAAACCCAAGTGACCACTCTCCTCACCGATGTCCCACCACGTTTATTATGAATCCCCTCTCAGCCTTCATCACACCCTCATGCATGTGTTTGCCCTCTGTGCACCCCAACATAAGATCCTTGAGGGCGGCTACTGGTCTTTAGGGGTCTCTATAGCTCCCCATTTCGCTTAATTTACTGCCCTGCACAGAGCAGATGCTCATGCCGAGGACTGTGTGAGGGGCTCAGGCAACAAGAGGAGCTGAAGTTCTGAAGGATGCTGTTTGAAGGCCCTCCCAGGGTGGTGGGAAGGTTCCCGGGGGGTGGCGAGAAACACGTAGGGTCTTGGAGTTAGGGTGTAGTTCAGCTAATGAGAGGGAGTGGGTAGAGGAGGCATTCTGGTGGGCAGACCTGCTGGGGGAGCAATGGGGTGGGGACTGAGCCCCAGGAAGTCTCTCACAGGGTGACTCCCAGGTTGAGATGCCCTTGCAGGCTTGCACCTGTGTCTGCCAAGAGGCGAGGGTGAGATGCAAGGGCTCTGATTACAGTCATGAGCCGGGCAGGTCTCAGGGGTGCAGCTCTTCCAAGAAGCTGGCTTTTGAGGAATCCGCCTGGCCGTGGGAATCACGATTGTTTGCACTGGCTCCAGCTGTTGATTAAACCTCCATCCGTGCAGCTAGCACCCCAGGAAGAACACTCTCTTCCTCACAGTGTGTCCCAGCTCCTGTGTTTCATGTTTATAGGCATCAGGTGGTTTGTAGAGCGAGCCACACCCAGACATGCGCACCCAGTGAGGTCAGCCGAGGAAACAACAGCTGCCACCTGCTGCCCCTCATGGTGGGAGCTGCAGGCTGTGGCCACCATCAGCCCTGGGCATGCCCCTCCTTCCTGCCCGCCCCTCCCCCGCCCCCCCACCGCACCCAGTACTTCGCCTCTGTCCCTGCTCCAGCCTCGCGCCTGCCCAAACTGTTGTTTATCAACACAGACCAGAACGTTCTGCTGCCAGCAGAAACACACATGGCGATGGCGCTGCCACCCCACACCCTGCCGTCAACACACTCCCACGTGCTGTTTGCCACTGTCAAAGCTGTGCTCAATCACACTCCCTGGCTCCTGCCAACACAGCTGTTCCCGCTGCTTGGAGTCGGGCCCTCCTTCTCCCACGTTCTCTATAGGTTTTCCTACGTGTACATGTGTACTCGTGGCAGAGGCTCACTTTTGGGGACCAGGCCAGCACATGCCCTGTTCTCGGACCTGGGCTGTCAATCTCCTACCTTGCAATTGTGTGACCTTGGGCAATTGACTTAACCCCTTTGGTCATTAGACGCCTTATCTATAGAATGGGAATGATAATGACCTCCGAGGGCCTCTCCCATAGGCTCAGGGGGTTAGGCAAGAGAGCAAACAAACATCCGGGAAGTGCTCCACCAGTAGGGACTCTGATGGTAGTCATGAGGAGTGTTGTATCCTCTCTAGAGTCTGGCCTTTGGTTTTCCTTTCCCGAGGCCTGGTGTTGTCCGAACCTCACATTCACACCTTCCTGGCTGTGTGACCTTGAACAAGGCAGTCACCTGTTCGCTTCTCCTGTCCTCACTGGTGACTGAGCCCACAGGCCTGCTGTGAAGGTCAAGGGGAGAGCTGGCCATGGTGCTTTGGAGGACTATTGAAGGGGTTCAGAACAAGTCCTCCTGAAATGTGCCGCTTTAGCGTGAAGGTTATTGTGAGCTAAAAGCAGCCCAAACCCAGCAGATTCAGGAAAAGGTCTCTATCTCCCCTTCAAGGATCTACATTTGCATTGGAAAGGGTCCGTAGCAGGAAAGGAGCTGTTAGGTAGGACCTTAGACCGGAGTGGCTGGGGTGGGGCCTGCCCTGGTGTCCTGAACAGGGGTCGGACCAACATTATCTTCCAACCTACCGGCTCTCTCCAGGCGGCCCAGCAGCTAGCAGACCTCCAACGGGCAGGTTCGGAGCCAGCGGGTTCTCGGTGCAAACTCAGAGGAAAACGACCTGACCGCAATGCTACCTTACAGAGTCCTGGACTAATTACAATAAAATTTGCATTTTGGTTTTGACCCCGCCCCCATGGGTTTTTCTGTATGCATTATGGGTAAGGGCATGCCCAGAAGAAATATAGTTTCTGTCAATCATCCCTGAATGCAAATGAAAGTCTCCACTCAGAAAATCCCTCTTTTAATCCTCACCCGAGGATTTTTTCCCATTGATTTTTAGGGAGAGTGGGAGGGGGAGAGAGAGAGAAACACCAGTGTGAGAGAGACACATCATTGGTTGCCTCCCGCATGCCCTCGACGAGGGCCAGGAGCCTGCAACCGAGGTACCTACGTGCCCTGGACCGGAATCGAACCCGGGACCCTAAGGGTTCGCAGGCCGAGGCTCTATTCACTGAGCTAAACCGACTGGGGCAGAAAACTCCTCTTTTAAACCCAGGAGTTCCAGGCCACCATTCTCTCTCCCTCTCTCCCGCTCTCTCCCCATATGAATGTGAAATTAAATTTGATTTTCTGTTTCATGTCAATTTAATTCTTAGCAGCCAGAAGAACCTAGAAGGGTAAGAGGGAATCCTCCCACCCCCGCCCCTCCCCGCTCTGGGCCACCCTTACGGAACAATGGGATGTGAATGACACCTGGGCATATTTAGCTGCTTTCCACCTTCCCTCATCTCCTCCGTCGATCTTCAGCCCTTGTCAGTGCTTCTGGTTGGCCCTGTGGTGGGGCTGCAGTTCCCCCAAGAGGCTGCACTGCCCTTCTCAGCTGCTTGGGGGGAGGGAGGGACAGGGGGGCTCGCCCAGCCAACCGCCCCTTCCATCAGACACTGCCGCTCTTCCCACAGGACCGCCCTGCCGGTGCCCAGCCCTCTGGCTTCCGCAGAGGCTCCTGCTCCCTCTCCTCCCTCCAGAGGCTGAGTCCCTACCCCTCTCCCCGTGCCCCCCTCCACGGGGCCTCTTCACCAGGACCCTGCCCAGCAGTCCCTTATCTCTTCAACCCCGTCCTCCGGTCTCCTTGGGCAGCCAACCTGCCGGAGCCGTTTCTATGCTGAGAGACAGGTGTATGCGGAAGAGAAAGAAGACAACTGTAATTGGAGGATTGAGGACAAGCTGGGCTGGGCGGTGGGTTAGGGTTACACACAGAGAAGCAGGTTCCGCAGCTGGCGGACGGCGAGCCAGACCACCTGGGGGAGGGGACTTCTCCCCCACTGTCACAACGTACTTCCTGTGCTTTGATGGCAACATGTGAAAGTGCTGGCGGGCAGAGCTGGCCTGGGCCGTGCTGACAGGTGGAGGCTGCCCCCTTCACTCCCAGGCTTTCAGCTCTTGCCGCACTGGGCAGCCACTGGGAATCTGTTGGCTCAGGGAAACCGGGCATGGCCTGCCTCTAACCTTTGGGGCACTGGGCAGGCGCACAAAGGAAACCCATACACCACATGCTTGAATATTCAAAATGTATAAATCAAGCTAATACGCTGGCAAATAAGATGTGTTATTTTCTTTTCTTTTTTAAAATATATGTTATTGATTTTTTACAGAGAGGAAGGGAGAGGGATAGAGAGTTAGAAACATCGATGAGAGAGAAACATCGATCAGCTGCCTCCTGCACACTCCCTACTAGGGATGTGCCTGCAACCCAGGTACATGCCCTTGACCGGAATCGAACCTGGGACCTTTCAGTCCGCAAGCCGACGCTCTATCCACTGAGCCAAACCGGTTTCGGCTTATTTTCCTACTTCCATAAATATACCTTCGAAATGACCTGGAAAGCCAAGTTTGCATTTAGAATTTTTGAACTCTTCTGGTGGTATGATGATGTGTGCAGTGGGGTCTCTAGGGCAGTGGGCTGATTTGGCAAAAACACCTTTCAATCTGATCAGTATCTTATGTTTTTTACTTTCTCCCAGGCCAGTGTGCCCAAAAGATATGGAAGGCGAGTATTGCACAGTGGTGAAGACCTCCACCCCTGCATCTTCTGAGGCTGCCAAGACTGCACCATATCATTAATCTCTTTGAGGCTCCATTTCCACATCTGTCAAATGGGACTAATGATACCTCCCTGATAAAGTTACTTATTAAAAGAGATAACCCTTGTAAAGCTCTTTGCATGGTCCTGGAACATAATAATTGCTCAGTAAATGGTGAGCTATTATGCTATTATAATCTCTCCACACATGGGCGATGATAGCATCCGAGCAGGAAGTTGTGTGCCCCATCTCTTCACGGCACACATGACGACCCAGGTCACTCAGCTGAGCAGAGCAGACATGGAGCCAGGTCTTTCAACCTGCCCATGGTCTTCCTGGGTTTGGCACTAGCCAAAGAGAAAAAATAGTGGCACAATGTGAATGCACTGGACACCAATGAACGATACACTTTAAAATGATTGAAACAGTGCATTGGATGGTATGCATATTTTACTGCTGTGTTCATTGGCTGAGGGCTGCCATAACAACAGAAATGTATTGTCTCAGTTCTGGAGGTTAGAAGTCCAGAATCGAGGTGTCAGCAGGGTCGGTTCCTTCTGAGGGCTGTGAGGGAGAGTCTAGTTTGGCCTCTCTCCCCGCTTGCTGGTCTGCTGGCAATCTTTGGCATTCCTGCTTGTAGAAGCATCTTTCAATCTCTGCCTTTATCTTCACCTGGTGTTCTTCCGACGTGCGTGTTTCTCTGTGTGCCCGAATTTCCCCTTTTTAGAAGTACAACAGTCAGACTGAATTAGAGTCCACCCTACTGACCTCATCTTAACTACTTACATTTGCAACGCCCCTATTCCCCAATAAGGTCACATTCTGAGGCACTGGGGGTTAGGACTTCAACATATGAGTTGGTGTGTGTGGGGAGGGGAGGTGGGTTACAATTCAACATAAAGCAACCACAATAAAAATAAATTGTGGCTACCTTGTACTCAGTATCAGATTATAGGCAAGGGGAAAACACCTTTTGTGAAGTCTCAGGGCATTGCTCATAGTAGGTCTTAAAAATGTGTTTCTTGACTTGTGCTAAATCTGGTTCCAAGCAGCTAAAAGGGCTTGAACCTCCCAGTTTCCACAGTGAGTCCTCTCCTGGCCATGAACTAGAAAGATTAATGATTAGTATTGTTTCCAGACATGTATTTAATAAACTCTATAAAACTGGTTCTTTGGTTGGCTGAACTCAGCCGCCCTGAGGCCATCTCGTTTCCATTATTCTATCCTCAGAGAAGAGGGAGCTTGAGCTAGAGAGCAAGCTGCATTCTGCACTGACTTGCTTTGCATGTGAAGAGCTTATTCCCCTAGCTCAACAATTAACTCGTGTGTGTGTGTGTGTGTGTGTGTGTGTGTGTGTGTGAGAGAGAGAGAGAGAGAGAGAGAGAGAGAGAGAGAGAGAGAGCGCCATTTGGAACGAAGTTGTTGGCATTATGATGTTTCACCCCCAAATACTTCAACACGAATGTCCTAGGAACAGGCTGTTCTGCTACATAATCACATTGTGATTCTCACATCTGAGAAAGCTAACAATAGTTCCACAGTATTATTTCATATCCAGTCCACACTCAAAGTTGACTAGGCTGACTTTTCAAAACTTCTTAATCTAAGGAATTCCAAATCTGTGAGGCTTAGGGTCTCAACAGTCTCGCCTGTGCAAAGGGACATTTTGGAGTTCTTAAACATGTGACCTGATGACGAAGCTCTCTGGGTCACCCCAGGAAACTGTTTTCCTTGTTTCCTCTCACCAGCTCTTCTGAATGCTCACATGAGTGCTTGGGGTGGGGTGCTCCTGGAATGCCTCTTATTCTAAACAATGGCCTTTTGAAGGGGACCTGTTTGGCCTGGGACCTGCTAGGTCCAGGACCTCCCTGTGGGAGTCACCAAAGGGAGCAGGGCGGGGAGGGAGACTCACCTGGATGGGGGCAGAGACTCGCAGACTGAGCAATGCCCCCTCCAAAGCTGGCCAGATCCCAATCTGGCGTGGCTGCCTGCTGCCATTGTCATGGGCATTTTCTGGGGAGTTCCAGACGGCGCCATCACACAGAGGATTGTCTTGGCCTTTAAAAAGGCCACAGATCAACACTGATGAAAAAAAAGAAAAAAAGAAAAAAAGAAAAGCTATGCAGTGAACTTGACTGAGTTTTGGGGCCACAGTCCTCTTTCTCTTCCTCCTCTGCAAATCCAAGGCTCAAGATTAAGCCCAAGATTTTAAAAACCACTTCATAACTAGTAGCAGCATTAATTGGTAGAACTGGACAAATAGAAAGGGGGCCAGAAGGATGGAGGGTGTGGGGAGACTAACTGGGCTGTGATGCAAGGCTGCCTTCCTCCTCCATCCCCCAGGCTTGTTCGAGCTTGGCTGCAAGTCCCAGCCAATGTATTTCTGGTTGGGACAGGAGCCAGGGGTCAGATAAAGTTCCAATGTATTTTGCAGCAGTCCTGACACTTTGCCCAGTGCTTTGGGCCTGTGGCAGCTGCCAGGGTGTGTTGAGAAAGCCAGGCCAGACAGAGCTAGTTTAAATGGGTTTGAGGGAGCAGGCAGTTGACTAACCAGACAGCTCAGTAACATTCAGCACAGTAACATCTTCATGGCCATGAAAGGCCCTGTGCTCCATTCCTAGGGAGCCACCAGCAGCCACCATGCTAATCTCCCCACAGCTCAGGGACCAAGATCTGTGCTCCCATACTATTATCTTTACTCAGACAAGTAAACAATCAACACCGCCAAGCACTTGACATGCATTATCTAATTTAACCCTCACAACAGCTCAGTGAGGTAGGAGCTGTTATTACCTCTCCTGGCCATGAACTAGATAATAGCTAACACATACAGCTAACAAATACACGTACGTACGTCAGGCCTGCTTCTAAACACTTGCCATGCATTAACTAACTTACTAGGGAAACTGAGGCACAGGGGGACAAAGGCAGTGGCCAGGGCCAGGGACACGGCTGGTAGGCGTGGACCTGAAACCACTGGAAACTGGGTGACTCCAGAATGGAGGTCCACCCGGCACCTCCCCGTGATTTTCCAGATGGGGAACCTGTTCTGAGACACAGGGGAAGAGGAACCAGGGTGGGACGAAAGCGAGGGTGAAGGTTTGCATTCTGTCCCCTTCCCGACAAGCATAATGAGAGGCACCCGTGGGAACGGAGGCTCAGACATCTGACCCTGAGCCCGCTGCCGCTCTTCCTTCCTCTCCCCTGGCCCAGTTGGTCTGAATTGTGTTGTTCCGGGTCTCGTGGGAGCTGTGGGACAGACAGCAAGTGGGTGGGCGGGCAGGAGGCCTTTTGCTTACTCCACGTTGCCTCTGACCCTTCTCAGCTCCAAGGCATCCCGAGGGCATAGAAGCTGCCTTGTGTGCCTCCCGTAGCGGGCAGAGGCTGCGTGTCCCAAATCTGGAAGGGAGCCAGCTGGGCCCAGCTTTGCACCAAGGCCAGGCTTCCTGTCACATTTTGACTCTGCTGACAGCCCAAGGCCACCTGCAGTAATGTCACCTGGGAGGGGAGCCGGGCTGCCTGGTGTCAGTGCCACGCTCATCATTGTTCGTCATTGTCCTCGCCGGCTGTTTTCACCGGCCCGAGTGGACAAACACACACCCAGAAGAGCTGCTGTGCTCGCCCAGGCTGCCCTCAGCTCCCGCACTCAGCCTTTGGACTGGACTCTTGAGGGCGCCCTGCTGCGTGCTCAGAGGCAGCGCCTCCAACACAGGGGCGGGCCCGAGAAGCCTTCCGGAGGAGATGCTGCCTAATCCAGGTGTAGTTATGTAATAAACGTGACACCGTCTGCATCCTCCTCCTCAGGGGTATTCAGGTTGCTGTGTACCCTCTGAGCTTTGCTTATGTTTACACACATATCTATGCCTTTCTCTACATACATGCCCTGCCCACTTCCCTGCTTGTTTAATTAGAAAGGGGCCAACTTTCTTCCTTCACTTCTCAAGGCATCAGGAACACTTTTTTTTTTTTTTTTTTCCTAGCAAGGCCTAAAAGGAACTTGATCTAAGAACTTTATTATTATTATTTTATTGTTGAGAAAGAACCCTTTTTCCTGTGCTGGGTATATGGAGATGAAGGAAACGCACATGGTCTCTCCCTCAAGCCTTCCAATCCTGGGAGAGACAAACTTCTCCCCAGATGCAGGAAGAGCTGAAGAGGCAAGGAACAAGGACTAACAGGGCTCCTGACTGGGTACCCTGAAAAGACCTCTTCACTTACATGTCAGTGGAGAGCTGGATGAGAAGAAGCCTATCATTCGTGGGGTGTAGGGAAAAGCATTCTGGGAAGAGGGAACAGCATGAGCACGGACACGCAAGTGTGAATATTGTGCAGTGTGTTCTGGGGAAGACTTCTCCTAAGGCTACAGTGTGCGGGTGTGTTTGGGGGTGAGGCTAAAGAGGGAGGGTAGAGTCAATGTTAGAAAGCCTCGCAGGCCAAGCCAAGGGATTTGGACTTGATTCTATAGGCAACAGAGAACCACTCGTTACACTCAGTCTCCACACAGAACATGGTGGCTCCAGCCCGGAAAGACGCAGGAAAAATTAATGTTCGGGAGGACGCTCTGTTTCAAGAAATGGAAGGTGTTTTCTTCCGCTTGCGAGAAGTTCAAGGCCTGTCCTGAGCTTAGGGCTACTCCCAAAGCCGAGTTCCTTATGCCTGATTCCCTACAGAAATGCAGCCCAGAGTCAAGGGGAACAGCGAGCTCATGCCAAAGGCAGAAGCTAAGGCCCCGAGCGTCAGCCTTCAGCTCCAGCCCTGAACCCACCGGACCCGGGAGACAGGCCAGGAAGAGCTCCAGGCCGGAATGAGTCTCCGGTGTCCTCACCTCCAGAAACCCCGCCCCCAGGAGTCCCCTCCCCAAGTCCCCTAGCCCCCCCCCCCTCTCCCCCTCCCCCCCCCCCCAACACACAAGTTGCTGAAAAAATCGTAACGAGGCGGCCAGGAGTTTCCTGCCCTGCTAAGCTGGCTTACTCAATTTCCCTCATTTGTCTGCTCTGAGCCGAGGGAGCAAAGGGCGACCATCAAAGGTGTCTGGGACGAGGCCCCGGCCACCGCCGGGGGAATGGGCCGTGGGGGACTCAGCCTGACCGGGAGGGAGGGAGGGCCGGGCTGGGGCCAAGGCGGAGGGAGCCCCGCCCGCCGAGTGCGGTGTGTGCAACGTGCGGGACAGCGCGCGGCTGCGGCTGGATGAGGCAATCGTGGGCGACGTGCTGCGGGCGGGGCCGTCTGCGGGCGCTGGGCGGGCGGGGGTGGGGCGGGGCGGGGGTGGGGGTCAGGGTGGGGGGCCCCTCGCCGCTCTCCCGGCCCCTCGTGCTTGCACAGGCCGGCCCGCGGCTGTGCACACAGAATACCAGGAGCTCCCCTTGCCCGAAAACCTCGGTCGACCTGGGCTCCCCGGTTCACCTCCCCCGGGCGATCGGTGTTCTGTTCCGCCGGCTCCACCCCCGCGCGGCGCTGACAGACACGCGCTCCCGGTGCCAACCCGCAGCCGCACCTGGGCAGCCCACGTGGTGCCGCACGCGGCCGGGCCCACCTGCCCCGCTGGGTTGGCAGCGCTGTGCTCAGCAGGCCCCCGCGGTTTGTTGTCCCGGGTCGTCGGTTGGAACAAGGGCTGAGCTGTGTGTCCTTGCAGGAAGTGGCTTCCACTCTGAGCCTCGGATAAGTCAGTCATCTGTCCAGCGGGGATGCTGATCATACACAGCCTCTCATTGGTTGACACCAGATAGCGGCTATAAAGTGTGAAGCCCCATGGTCCTAGGACTGACCCAATAAATGACAGCCGTGGGGGGAACAGTGAGCTACACGCCCCAGCTGGGCTCGGAGAGTCTGTGATTCGGGCAAGATTGGGCTTCTGGTATTTTTTCTCTTCCCTATATCATATTCATCTTTTCTGCACTATCATCCCTTCTCTCTTCACTCAGAGCCTGCACCATGCATTCATTCAACACTAATCTTGATATTAGTGGCCACTGTGTGGCATTAAAAACTCTCGCTGAGTATGGGGCACCCCAGGGACATTGCCCAGATGGTGCCAGCTCTACCTGTACCCTGCCAGCCTGGGCCCCTGCCAGCTCTGGCCGCCGACTCATTGGAGTACGTCACTTCCTGCCTCAGTCTCTCCATCTGTATATGGGGATCAGAGGCCTCCTCTCATCTCCTGGGACTGGCAGAGGCATGAGTCAGATAACGGTGGGGAAAGCCCGGAGAAGCAGAAGGAGGCTCTTACTGGAGCCAGGGCCTGCCCGGCTGATGCAAGGTTTGGGTTTTTCGTGTCATCCAGCCAGTGGGAGCGGGACGGCGCAGGGAATGTGCTCAACAGGGAGAGCACTGCCTGTCCCCACCGCCTCCCTTCCACGGACACACCAGACAGCTGGGGTGTGGGGACACAGCCTCAGCCCAGGAGCCTAAGAGGCCGGGGCTGGTCCAGGGTCTGCCTCCCCCAGCGCTGGGACCACCAGCAGGTTTGCCATCCCCTGGATCTGTCTGCCTTTCCTGTCAAGTGGGGGTCATGCCATTTCCCTCGCTGGGCTGTTGTAAAGTACCCCCACCCCACTCCAGATCAGAGGGGCCGTGACGGCTGGTAGGGGCTCAGGGTGAGAGAGGAGGCAGAGGAAGGCAGCCTCGGTCGAAGTCTTGGCATCTTCTCGTCACCTAGCGAGCCTCCAGAGGCCGCTCCTGAAAGAGTCAGAGCTCAGGGTACCCTCACCCAACGTCAGGCATACAGACCACCACCTACACCCCACAATGCACCGCGTTTCCCTCCGACTTGGGCCCGAAGCGGTCTCTACCGTATGCTCGCTCTATGACGTTGAGCAAGTTACTTACTGTCGTTGGCAAAAGGGGGATGGTGATGCCTCTGTGTAAGGCCGTTGTGAAGATGAGAGACAACGAGCTTAATATGAAGTGCTCATAACAGTGGTCATTGTTGTTGTAAAACGCAGCTCCCGTCCCCTCTGCCCCTCACCTTTACCTATCACAGGTGGGGACCAAGGAGAATATTATCGTCTTGGGTCTTTGGGACAGAAATGTACTGAAAGGAAAAAGAAATGTGTACTGAGATCTTCAGGGTCCTTTTGTTTGTTAAAAGCTGATAGCCTCGCCTGGCCAGTGTGGCTCAGCGGTTGCGCGTCAACCTATGAACCAGGTCACAGCTCGATTCCCAGTCAGGGCACAGATCCCGGTTGTGGGCTTGATCCCCAGTAGAGGGCCATGCAGGAGGCGGCCCTTCAATGATTCTCTGTCATCATGGATGTTTCTGTCTCTCTCTCCCTCTCCCTTCCTCTCAGAAATCAATAAAAAACACATTAAAAATATTTTTTTAAAAAGTTGATAGCCTCATACCATGAGCATTCAGGTAAAGAGCTCTGTTTGCTGTGGGAGATTATTGTCTTTGACATGTGATGACTTATACGGCATTCATTATATAGATGCGGAAACTGAGGCAGGGAGAGGCCAAATAACTTGTCTCAGGTCGCATGGCCAGAACGTGGCAGTGCCAGTATTTAAACCCAGGTCTGCCTGATTCCACACTGTCCACCCCCCCACAGGCCTTCCTGCTGCTGGAGTTCCTGGGTGTGGTCTTGTCCTTTCCGGAATGGGCCTCCGAAGGTGTCTCCCAGGCCAGGGGCAGTCATGAGCATTGCTTCCTTGGTTTCCAGGGTGTGGCTCCAGCACACAGTAGGCCCTCAGTCTGTGTTGCTGAGTAGGGAAATTGAGTCCCACTGAGGAGGGAGATGAGTCCTATTAGGAGGAAGTGATTCACACAGGCAGGCTGAGCTTGAGGCCTGTGTCTGTGTGTCCCCAAGTGTGTCTGTGGGGGGTGGGGTGGGGACTCAGCGTGGTTCTGTGGAGATTATGTGGGAGGGGTCTAGCCCCTGTCCCTCTGCTAACCTCAGTGAGGGTCAAGGCTTCAAATTGTAAAAAAAAAACAAAAACAAAAAAAACAAATTGTATACCCTCCTGCCCCTCCCAGGCCCTGTCTGCTGGAGGCCTCTCTTCTCTTCAAACTCCACCCCACGCACCCCAACACCGCTCCTGTGTCTCAGCCTCCAAGGTGCTTCCTCCACATCTCAGCGCCCGATGCGGAGCCAGGCCGGGGAGGGGCCGGGGTCTCAGGTCATGCTCCTCCCGGGCTGGGCGGGCGTGTCTGGGGGCTAGAGCTGGTGTCAGCTAGGATGAGAAGCTGGCTCCTCCCTCGCCCAAGGAGAAGCTCTTTGGGTATCACTAAGTCTGGGCCCTGCTATTTTTAGATGTCACCCCCTCCCTTCCCCTCCCAGCTTCATACCAGCAGAGGAAGGAAATGACTCACCTCAAACGCAGACAGGTAGAGGCAGCCTCAGTGAGCCCCAGGCAGGTCCTGCCTGGCTGCAGCCTGAGGGTTACTCCACCTGGGGTCACTCCAAAGAGGGGGGAACAAGTTGGGTTGGGAGCAAGGCCCAGGATCTCACTAGGCCTCTCTCTTGGGCTCTCTCTTACCTGCTATTTATCTCACAGGCCTAGGGTACAACCACAGTGCCCAGGGTACAACCACAGTGCCTAGGATATAACCACAGTGCCTAGGGTACAACCACGGTGCCTGGGGTACAACCACAGTGCCTAGGATATAACCATGGTGCCTGGGGTACAACCACCATGCCTGGAGTACAACCACAGTGCCTAGGATATAACCATGGTGCCTGGGGTACAACCACCATGCCTGGGGTACAACCACAGTTCCAGGGTACAGCCAGACCTCCAACGGGCTGTGGGCCCTCTGCTCACCTACTATGGGCCTGTGGTAGGCCCCAATCCAGTCTGAGGGGGCCAGACAGGTCAAGAGGACTGACTGTGGTCCTCCTCATCAGTGGAGACCAGGGTTTCAGAGAGAATGACCCTGTCCGGTGCGGGAAGGGAAGGGGTGATGACCCTGGGTATATGTGTGCCGAGTGGAGTGACCAGTTGTCTCAGTTTGCCCAGGTCTGAGGAATTTCTTGGGACCTGGGACGTCCAGTGCTAACCAAGAGGGTCCTGGGCAAGCGGCAACAGCTGGTCACCCTGGCGTTGAGTTGTAGGCTGTGTCCTAGGGCAAGGGCAGGTGTGGCCTAGTCCTGCCTCTCTGTGGTCAGGGGATAGTTCTGTGCACCTCCACAGGCTATGCAAAAGGCCCGGAGCTCTGGGCTGGTTGAAAGAGCAGAGAAACTCCTTGGCTGGGCAGCTCTCTTTGCTAAAGCCAGTGAGGGGAAGGATGGACCAGTCAGCATAGTGTTGGGTGCAAGGGCTGAGCTGATGCTGGGGAGAGAGGGCAGCCACCCAGCTTGGCGGGGGCGGGGGACAAACACCGGAATCGCAGGAAATAATGTCGAGAGCACAGGGTTTGCACCAGGGACGCGTGGTTCCAGGCCCACTTACTGCCCGTGCCTCAGTGTCTCCGGCTGTGAAGTGGGAAGAGGGCACCTGCCTGCCCGCTCAGACACTTGCAGTGAGAGCTCTGCGAGGAGGCCTGGGCCAGTGGGTGGCACCTGGCCCGCTGGGGCTGGGGGAGTTGGTTAGGGGGAGGCCTTGCTGGGGCTGCGCTCTTGGCCGGTCAGGGCAGTGGGAGGGGAGGCTTTGCCTTCCTCTCCAGCCCGGATCACCATCTGAGGCTGCCCTCCTTGGGACAATACAGCTCCTGGCCCTCGGGCTTCGCCTCTGGGGTCCTGTGAGGGGGCTGTGGCTGAGGCCCAGACCTCGATGGAGGCACCCCTTTCTTTTCCACTGTCGGGTGCTGGCTCTTTTCCCACGGGCCAGGGGTTAGTGGCCAGGCAGCAGCTCTGACACAACTGAGCGGGGTGGCTTAGGCAAGCCGTCGTCTTCTCAGGGCCTCCGTGTCCTCACTGGGAAAATTGTGGGGTGAGAGTAGGTCTCTGGTTTTAAAATTGTTATTTTAGTAATGGCACCTCTTTTACAGTCAAAGTTCTAATTACACTACAGAAAAGAGATAACTCTCACACCCCTGGGTACCCAAGGGCTGGAGGGGACACAGTTTGAGAACCCCTTTTCAGGGTGCCTGCCATCTCTAACGCTATTATTTGTGGCTCAAGGGCAAGGATGTTCTTGTTGCCTTTCCCAGGAAGCCCAGTAATTAGACCCCAAGCCCAGCACCTTCTACCAGGCATAGGAATCTTCCAATTCTTTACCTCCTGATTCCTGCGGACACGGACGCCGGCCTCAGCCCTTGTCACAGAGTTCAGTGGGGCCACAGACCCTTGTCCCTCCTCAGGGAAGTTCCAGGACCAGAACATTCTGCACCCCAGCTAACCTTGTGGGGCACTTCTGGGCTTGGCAAGGACTCCACATACCTCACCTCGTGCCCCACCCACCCCGGCCGCCCCACAGCCTGCTGGGCAGGTCTGAGAATCCCAGTTCACAGATGAGGAAAAGGGATCCTAGGAGTCCGGCTCAAGATCCCCCCACCTGTGGGTGCAGAGCTGGGCACCTTGCCCGGAGCCCTGGCCACGGCCCAGATTTTCCCTAGCTTATCCCAGGGCGCTGTCACCTGCAGGCGCCAACGACAGAAAGAAGAGGTGGGAGTCTCGGAGGAAGGCAGGGCAGAGGGAAAACTTCCTTCCTTACCCTGGGGCTCTAGGGCAGTATTCTTCCCAGCTAACCGCCCCACCCCCTCACTTTCCTGGCTTCAGGTAGAGAGGGGCAGGGAGGGCAGGCCATCAGTAGCTGGGACCCCAGGAGCAGGTGGGGGAGGGTGCCACAGCCAGGCGGCTGACCCGGGTCAGCCAAAGGCCCCGGAGTCTGCATTGACATCATCAGGGCCCTGCAGGGACGTGCTGTCTTCACACAGCCTTCCCAGGCTCTCACCACAACAGGCGAGGGGGTGGGGAGGGGCCAGAGCCTGGGCTCCCCGTTCTCTGTGTCCCTCCCAGTCACTGGGCTGGAAACACAAGCTGAGCAGCGTCAACAGTTCCTCGAATTGTGTTACAGCCGTGCCTGCCAGCTCCGGAGCTAATAATACGAACAGATGTGGGTCACGCAACTCCATCCCCTGGCCTGAATCCTGCCTGACCCCGTGACCCAGGCCGGCAGCCGGGTGGGCTCCATCCAGGGCTGGGGTCCTGGGGTGAGGCTGGGTCCAGGAGGGACCTGTTTGTTGGAAGCCCACCCCAGTCAGGCTAAGAGCCCATAGACTCCACGGTTGACAGGGGTGACATTAAAGACTAAATTGAGTTCAGTAGGATGATGGCAATTATAATAAAAAAACTTTAAATGATACAAATGAAAATTGCTTCTTTATGTATGATTTTAAAATCATAACAAAAAAATGAAACAATGTCCGTTGCAGCTGAGGCTTGCAGCCTGATCCCAGGGCTTTGGTGCTGGAGGGACAGGGAGGTGAGGCCCTGAGCCGCCCGGAGCGTGGCCCGGAGCGTGGCCCTGAGCTCTGCCCGTGACCTCTCCCAGCCCGTGTGGCCCCTGCCGTCAGGCTAGTGGTGGTCGTGGAAGGCTGTCCGACCTTCGGGGCCCAGCATGCCATCCTCGGCTTCCAGGGCCACAGGTAGCAACGCCTGCCAGCAGTGACCCTGAGGCCCGAGGCCAGGGCAGCGTGGGGCAGCCAAGGGACAGAGCTGGCTGCGTCCAGGAGTGGGCGGTGCCACCTGGCAGAGGCCTGAGTGCTGGAGAGAGGATCCTCTCTACTCATCAGGGCGGCGAGGGCCTCGGGGACCGGATCAGAGGTCGTCTCGTGGATGAGCACTGTTTATGATTCCCACGCAGGGAGGGGAGACGGGCCTTTTCAGCAGGACTCTGCCTCCCCCGAGAGGCAGGGGCAAGGCCCCACTCCGTGCTCACTTACCCCGCAAGAGGCTGTACCTCCTCCCACTGTCCAGCCGGATGCCCCTGATGGGCACACCTCACGGGAGCCCTCTCAGGTCTGGGGGAAGTGCCCCTGGCTCTGTGTGCGAGGTTATGGCTGCAAAACCCTCTCCAGGGCTACCTTGGGCAGGGGGTGAGGTGGAGGAAGCCGCGGAGGGACAGCCACGAGGGGCCATCACAAATGGGGGGGCACCTTCTTCCTTCAGCGGTGCTCATGGAGGCCCCCCGCCCCCCGTGTCCGGGCCCTGGGCTGCAGCACTGAACAAAGACAGACCGCCCAACAGGCCTTGCTCTGCAGGGCGTGAAGCCTTCCTCTAAGAACTGTGGGGACATCTCCAGCATGACTGTTCGAGGGCGGGGCCAGGCTGTGGGAACCCGGGCAGGCTCCCCAGAGGAGGTGGGGGTGGAGGAGCAGCAGGGAGGCTGCCGGCTGAAGGTACTGACTGGGGCAACTGTCAGGAAAGGGCGGGTGGAGGAGGCTCCCGCAGGCAGCGGGGCCAGAGCGGGAGGCCCTGCCAGCCTCCGGGAACCAGGAAAAGGACCTGCCGTGTCCCTCTGGCCCCCACATTCCCTGTCGGTAAAGACAGGTCGCCAGCATCTTCTGTGCTGCTCAGACTCTCTCTTGGGCCCCTCACTGTGTCCATGGTGGGGGTGGTGGTGGTGGCAACAATCAGTTAAGGAAGTGGGGCTGCTGGGCAGAGGCCCTGAGCCTGACCACGTGCCCTGACCAGCACCAGTGCCACAAGGACCTGCACCCTGCCCTCCGCGTGGGCAGCGAGGCAGAGCTGTACAGGCACCCTGACCTCCCCGGGGCTCTGTTTAGACCTTATTGTCCAAGGGAAGGGAAGGAAGGGGACAAGGTGTGGCAGTCAGACCTCACACTCTCCTCCCAAGCAAACCCCCGACTCTGGGAGGACGCTTGGCCACGGGGGTCCTAGAGAATGCGTCTCCCGTACCCCTTGTCTTGTCTGGTTCTGGACCTTTACTTCCTACTCAGATGGCTGTGGGGTCATGGAAGCAACAGGGGGCCTGGGCTGTTCCTGGGGCAACATCCCCCCGAGAACCTGGGGGAGGTGACTGTGAATCTGCACCCAGGGCCCCCGCGTTGCCGGTCCCCTCCGCTCCACACCCACGTCTTGTCAGCCTCTCTGAGCGCAGGGTTTCTTGTCCCAGGAAGTTCTTTCTCTGCTCATGGCCACTGGGTGAGACTGGCAAGGTGACAGCTATAGATTGGGGACCTGGCCTATGTATTGTTCCCTCGACACGGTCACTTCCACACTTTCCCAGCTCCAGGACTTGCTCACACTGTCCCCTCTGGCCAGAGTCCCCCCTCCACCCCCACCCAGCCCTGTCCTCACGCCCACCTCCTTCCCAGATGCCAGTTCCTTTATCCAGAGTCCCCAGCCAGCCGGCCCGTGTGGCTCAGTGGTTGAGAGTAGTAGACCCATGTGGTTGCGGACTAGATCCCCAGCAGGGGGCATGCAGGAGGCAGCCAATCAATGTTGCTCTCTCTCTCTTCCTGTCTAAAAATCAATAAAAACATTAAAAAAATTAAAAAAAAAAGAGTCCCCAGCCAGAGCTGCTGGCACCGGCCTGTTCATGTCAGTCCTCGTGCTCTGGGGTCTGTTGAGCTCTGGCTTCCTCCCCTCCCCTAAAGCCTCCGGGCCAGGCCGTGCCTCAGTCACCTTTGTGGTTTCAGTGCTGCAATGGGACTCGACACTTAGCTGGTGGGTCAGTTCACCTTGGTTGACTCAGGACAGGAGAGCTTCCCATGTACCAGACACCGAGTGCTATGTGGTAACCCTTCCTGTCCTCACAGCCCAGTAAGGCTGGTGTTCTTTGTTTTGTTTTGTTTTTTTTTTTAAATATATTTTATTGATTTTCTACAGAGAAGAAGGGAGAGGGATTGAGAGCCAGAAACATCGATGAGAGAGATCGATCAGCTGCCTCCTGCACGCCCCCCAGTGGGGATGTGCCCGCAACCAAGGTGCATGCCCTTGACCGGAATCGAACCCGGGACCCCTGAGTCCGCAGGCCAACGCTCTATCCACTGAGCCAAACCGGTTCGGCAAGGCGGGTGTTTTATTCCTCCCATTTTGAAGATGGGGACACTGAGGCAGAGGGAGGTTAAGTGACAGGCCCACGGCCAGCCAGTCGAGGGATCCCGCCCAGGCAGGGAGGCTGTGGATCCCACAAGGACACCCAGCCGACCTCTTAGGCTGCCTGTTGGAAGTTATGCCAACGCAGGGAAGTTGTCCTGCACACCTGGGTGGGCACCTTTGCCATCGCCAGGAGAGCGCGCACCTTCCTCTACGGGAAGCTCACCCCCAGCCCAAGCGCCTCGGTGAAGCCCCATTGTCCTCAGTCTGCCCTTTCTCCCCTTTGGAACTCAGGTCTCCCACCCACCACTCTACTTGGCACAAATGGGGCTGAGCTGCTTGAGAACAGTGGGTTGTTCAGCGAATGTTTGCAGAATGATTGCTTGGCTAAACACACCCCTAAAGACAAGCAGCAGAGCTCCATGGAGAGCCGCGGTCCTGGCCTCCCCCTCACCCCACACCTGCTTCCTGCTGTGGAGCAGCCTCGCCCAGGTCGCATGGTGTGACCTCTCGTCAGCACTCGGAGCTGCTCCAGAACTGACAGTGTCCCAGTCTATTTGCGTGAGTCTTGGCACTGCTGTGTGCGCGTCGCCCCTGGACAGCCAGGTGGCTTTGCCCAGACACCTGGGTGGGAATGAGGTGACAGTTGGGCCGGGACGCGTGCTCCTGGAGACCTGGGGGCATCTGGGACGAGGAGATGAGCTGGCAGATGCCAGGAGCTTGGGTGGACTGGAGGCTTTGCCACCTGACAGTGGGTGGGGACACTTGTCAAAGGCTCTTTTTTGCAGCGAACAGTTGGAGTCTGTCCCGCCCCCTGGCTGGCGGAGCTGCACGCTGAGGGCGGGGGGGATGGGTGGGGTAGATGGGGCGGCAGGGACCGCCCCTGCCAACTGCAGTTAACAAGTGGCAGCTCGCAGACCCGGCAGGGCAGGCTGCGGTGACCCGGGCGGGACAGCCAATGAGCTCCCCGGCTGCGGTGGCACCACCGGCCGCCGGCCTGCCTTTGGCTGCAGCAGCAGCGGGAGGGGCCTCAGGCCGCCAGTCAGGGCTGCGGGGCCCTGTTTCTGGGAGGCCCGGGCAGATCTGCCCTTCGGCTCCCTCCACGGGAAGCCCCGCTGGAGCTGCCTCATTTTTAACTTTTCCAACCTTCTGGGGGAGGGGGCAGGCTGTGGGGGTGGTGTGGGAAGGATGGCCGGGAGGGCTGCAGCCAGAGGTGGAGAGACTGGGAGAGCTGTTCCCTGGCCCTGCACGGGGCAGCCTGAGCTGGGGCTGAGAAGGGAGATTCGGAACCGTTTGCTCACAGCTGGGTTCGCAGGGCGGGAGGAAGCAAGAACTGGGAGAAGCAGAGGTTGTGATCATGTCCCAGTTGCCTGCCCAGGGGCGTGGGAGACCCCAGGGTCCTGGCTTGAGTCCCTGACCCTTTGCCTGGATGGAGTCAGCCCTGGCACACTGGTGACCCGAGTGGCTGTCAGCTGGGGCAAGGGGTGAGGGGGACATTCAGGCCCGTCACCAAGACCTCCTTGTAGGATATCAGTAGCAACAGGTGCTCGTGGAACCCCCCCCCCCACATTAGCACCCTTGCTCAATGAAGACCCACCACAGCCAATCACATAATAAACATATTTATAGATGTACAATTTCAGAATTCTAATTCAAGAAGTACAGCTTCTCGGGAGATCCTTTAGGATCTCTGTTCTTATTGCACATGGCTCAGCCCATCTAGGGACAGCTACCAAGACCAGCTGTCGGGCGGTGGGGCAGAGCACCAGGGCTGCGTGACGGGCACTCTTGCCCTCGTCCTGCTCTTAACATCTCTCTGGGCCGTGGCCGTGCCATCACAGGGCAGGATCTTGTTCAGAAACCAGACCGGGCGTTCCTTTCCCAAGCGTCCTTTCCCAGAAAGAACCCTGTCTGGCGGGGGCTTTAAAAAAAGAGCCAGGAGGACTCTGGGAGGGGTGAGCCCTCCTTGCTGGCCGGTGGGGGAGTAAGGCTTTGGAAGGTGGCAGGCTCGACGGAGGGTACACCCAGCGCCAGAGGACCATTCGGGAGGACGATGGCAAGTCCAAAAGACCCAGTCGACACTGCGGGAATAAATAAAACCTCCCTCCCCCTCCCTGGCAGCAACTGCTGTTTGGAGAAAAAAAAAAATCCTCATTTGAAGGTGAGGATGAGGAAACCCTTCTGTTCGGATGCGTCCTTTGTCCCAAGTGCAGAAGAAGGCTGGGTGGCTTCATGTCCACGGAGGCAGAGACAGAGGGGCCACAGGCGCTGGCTTTCAGGAGTCAGCTGCCGCCTGGGGGGCGTGGACCAGCTGGCTGGCTCTTGGAGGAAGAGCCTTCTGGAGTCCTTGGTGCGCGACTCGGGGAAAAACCAGTGGCAACACAGAGCTGTGCCCTGTGGCACCTATAAGGCAAGACTCGCTCAGGGACGGGGTGGGGGGGTGCTAGGCAGAACCTGGCCCCTCTTCCCGCCTTGCTCTTCTGGGTGGCAGGGGGTCAGGGGGCGCCTGGGCACCAGGACAGAGCCCATCGAGCTGGCCAGAGCTGGAGGTGGGTGGTCTCACCCCAGAGGACCATCTGGGGCCTCTCCCAGGACCAGCACTGGCCTGGCACCTGGCCCTAAGGGCACTTTCTCCCCTCCAGCTGAACCGTAAGCCTGGCAATCTTCAACAGTGTCCTAAGATTCACACGACCATGATTGCTGCTGCCATCAAAGCCAGGCCGGGGTTGAGGGGAATGTTAGAAGCTCTGACGGACTTTCCTTCCGCCGTCAGCTTCGGCTAATGTCTAGCCTGTGAAGGACCAGGCTGCCTCCCCCAAACAGTCCGTTTTCTAAATCAGGGAAGAAATCAGCTAAATAATTCACCAAATCCCTGCAGTTTAAAAAGTAGACTATATATCTATATATATCTTTATATGTGCTATTTACATATAAATAGATATATATACATATACACGCATCTATAAATTACATTTCTGGAAAGTTCTCTTTCCTCCTCCTCCTCCTCTCTATCCTTGGCCTACGCCTCTGACTGGATTCCACTGAGGTGACTGGTGGTGGCTCCTGGGAGGGGGAGAGCGGCAGCGGGGGGGCCCCCTCCCCCAGCCCTTCCCAGAGACATTTGCTAAGTTTTACATTCTGCTTCTGTTGCCATGGTTTCCGTATCCTAGGAGAGAGCGATGTGGAGCCCGCGCTCGGCGGCCTGGAGGGAGGGAAGCAGCCCGTGCAGGTTTCCTGGCTGTCCTGAGCTTTCTGCAGCGACTGGGTGAGGGAGGACAGTTTGTGGCGTTCGGCCTCCAATCCATTTTAATGTGTTTTTTTTCCTTTTTTATGTCTTTCCTTAAATATACAGTTCATCACCTTGGCTCAGTGCATGTCACCAAAAATTCTCCAGGGATTTCATGGTCTGGGGAGGAGAGCGGGACAGTTAGCTCGCAGTCACGCGTCTGGGGTCTCTAGCTTCGCCCACACCAACAGGCAGCCCTCCTTGCCTCTGTCTTTCCCACTGAGCTGCACCCGACTGCCCTCCTGCCGTCTGTTCCACTCTCTTGGAGGCACACGCAAACAGCCTCAAAGCAGAGAGTCTGTACCCGGATCTCTGCTGAGGGCACGCAGGCAACAAGATGGACAAGGCACCAACACGAAAAGGAACTTTCCCGGCCCCGCCCACACTCCTCGGGGCTTGGTCCAAGCTGTCCCCTCTGGCAATGCCGGAAGCAGAGCCCGCTCCCCACACACAGGGGCACGGGAGGCAGGGGGTCTGATAGCAGCACCTCTCACTCCCCCACCCCTGTGCCGAGGGCTCTGCATTCGACCCTGAACTCATGGCCTCCTGCTCCCTTTTTCAGGCCACAGGTGAGCAGCCTGGGCGGCCGGATCCCTGTGGCTCCCAGGCGGCAGGCGCAGTAGCATGAGAGACAGTGACAGACGGACAAGAGAAAGACAGTGAGACTGATAGACAGTGAGAGCGACACAGACAGAGCCAGCCTCTGCTCCTGCCAGAGGGAGCCGTCAGGTGCACAGGCCTCTCCTGCCCCAGCCTGATGGCTCCTCCTGCCCTTCGTTGGGCTCCCATCTTGTTCCACGTCCCACTGCCCGGAGAGCAGAGGCAGAGGCAGGGCTGCTGGCCCGCCCGTCCCCACCTGGCTCTCCCTGTGGGGGCTCCCGTGGGCGCAGGGGTATTTGGTGGCTTAAACACCAGGGTGCAGACAATAGTCTGCTGCACTGGGGGAAGGGCCGTGGTGACCAGATGGCTGGAGCAGACCAAGGAGGCACAAGTGGCTCTCAGCGGCAGCCTCGGGCTCCCCTTCTGCTTGGGGACCCCACTTCTCCAGCCCCAGAGCCAGGGAGTAAGGGGACGGGGGTGAAGAGTACAGGCCGGAAGCAGACCTCAGTCTCCCAGCACACCCCCGAGCTGCCCCAACTCTGCAGCTGGAGCTCAGGCTGGGGACAAGGCGTCTGTGCCATCACAGAGGCTCTCCCCCTCTCCCTCCCACCCTCCTCGGCCTCATGACCAGGGCCAGAGCTGCTGGAAGTTGCAGGGCAGAGGAGGCCCTGGCTCATACTTGGACCTCGGTCGTGTGGCTGGCCCAGGACTATCCATGCAGGGAGGCCTGCACCTCTGACAGTCGGTTACAGCTTGGGGTGCTCATCCTCTGTGCTTTGTGGTACATATCGGTGTCGCCGAAGTAGCGGGCCCGGTACAACAAGCCTTCCTCTGCAAAGCAATGGGGCAGGGTTAGGGCACACCCAGTACCTCCTGCAGCCGCCAGGGCCCGTCTGGTCTGGGACAGAGGACCTTTAGGGAGGACCCTGAAGGAGCAAAGACTGGTCCCAACTTGGGGCAGGGACAGCGGCCCCTCTCTAGAGAGTCGGGGTGAGGCCGGCCAAGGTCAGAGCCCGTCCTCCTGGTCCGGCCTCCCCAAGGCCCACAGATAGAGCCGACGTCCAATCAGTGGGTGCTCCAATCTCTGTCGACACAGGTGCCTCTGGCGGCCGAACGACAGGCGGACTGCAGCGCCTTGCAGGACCGGGAGGGAGTCTCCAGGGGAACGGGGCGGAGCCTGGCTTTGGGCTGGGAGGCGGCTGGCACAGGGCAGTGCCAGGTGCGGGGCCCACAAATCACCGGGCGAGTCGGGCTCTCTCCTCCTCTGTTCTCGAGCTCCCTGTCCCCGACACGCACTCACTTTGCTGCTTCTCCTTCCAGCAGTTGTTTCGGAGGTTGGCGATGTAATCGTCCTCCACGTTCCGCTCCACCGTCTTCAGGCTGGAGCCTGTGTACTCCTCAGAGAAGGTGTCCGCCACGTAGTAGACGACGTTCAGGTGGTCAGTGACGCGCCTGTGAACGTGGCCCACCGACCTGCCAGGAGTAACCGGGCACCAAGTGGGCACGGGCCCCAGGCCCAGGGCAGCTCTGGGGATGGCGAGGCCCCTGATGGGGGCACCCAGGCCACAGGAGTAGTTACCTCCCGCCCACACCAGCGCAGGAACTTCACACCTCGAAGTGGGGTGTCCCTCCTGCACGAATGGCCCAGCCCACGGCCAGCCCTCCCCAGGCTCCCTGTTTACCCCCCGTGGACTTGGGGGACACTGGGGAGAAGCCCCTTTCTGAGAGGCCCCCGTCAGGGAAGCAGGAACCTGGAGTGAGTCTGGGCTCCCTCTCTGATGAGCTGTGTGACTTGAGCAACCTGTGCCTCCAATCCCTGCTGAGGGCCTGCCTGCCTAGCCGGGAGCTCCCAGTCTAGAGGCTTAGAAACAAAATGACAGGAAGGATTCAAAGAGCGGTATCTTTCCAGCTCCAACTGCAGGCTCACAGGCTGTGGGAAGAGCCTCAGTACAGACAGGAGTCGGTGCTCCGGGAGGACGCCCCTGCCTGCCCACTGCGCCTGTCAGCGCTCCGGCTGCAGAGGAAAGCCTGCCATCGGCCACAGGACAGTGCAGGCTGGTGTGGACCCAGTGGCCCGACTCTGCCCCCTGCTGGCCGAGAGGATGCTGCCAGGTTCCCAGCCAGGGCCATGCCACTAGGTGGGAGCAGAGGGCTTCCACCAATAGAAGCTAAGTGCCCGCTCTGCATCAGACACTGTCAGGTGCTAGAAATAAGCGAGGGGTGCTGACACCTTAAATGGTCAAATAAGTTGCCCAAGTTCACTAATGGCAGTTGGGACCATAAGTTTATTCAACAAATACTGCTGAGCATGTCCAACGAGCCCGGCATTTTATGTTTATTACTCATTTTATTTTCACATGCAGGCAGATGTTCCCATTTTACAGATAGGGAAACCAAGGCTGAAAGAAGTTACTTAACTTGTCCAGGATCACACAACTGCTTAGGAGAGGAGCTGGAATTCAAAGCCACCCTTGCTCCGTCTGACTCTACAGCCCCCACCCTGAACCTCAGAGCAGAGATTCTGATCTCAAGGCCAGCAGATAAGATGTGTGTGTGTGTGTGGGGGGGGGGGGGGGGGGAGTGGGGAGTCATGAAGCCTGTGGAATGATATGCAAACTGTGTAGGTACAAGGTTCTAGGGCAGTGGTTCTCAACCTTCCTAATGCCGCGACCCTTTAATACAGTTCCTCATGTTGTGGTGAGCCCCAATTTCATTGTTACAAATTGAACATAATTAAAGCATAGTGATTAATCACAAAAACAACATGTAATTATCTATGTGTTTTCCGATGGTCTTAGGCGACTCCAAAGGGATCGCGACCCACAGGTTGAGAACCGCTGTTCTAGGGTACGCTCTGCAGTTTTCACTGCATTTTCTTAGGGGACCCTGATCCTAAAAAGATCAAGAACTTCTGCTCAACAGGGAAAATGTGTTTTCCTGAGCTAAGCCGCTTTCTGCTTTATGACCAAGAGCCTGCAGGAGGGGCAGGAAGGCCCAATGGTGGCTGAAACTCCACCAAGTCCCCATCTGCCCCCCACCGGCCTCCCCCGCAGCCACAGGTACTCACGGCCTCGGGCTCAGACTGTAGGGTGGACTGGAGACCATGAGCTGGCTGAGAGCCGACACGAGGATGAGGATGAGGATGGGCATCAGCTGGACAAATACCCCCAGTCCGCCCTGGAGGGAAGAGCCAATGGTCACCCAAGCCAGCCCTGGGTGGGGGTCCGGCATCCGCCACAACCACCACCAGCTCCCCCAGCTCAGTGGAGCCCAGGTGGCGGGAGGCAGTTACTACCAAACAGGCCATGACACCGCTCTCTCCTTCCCCCCCATAACCCCCCCAATACAGAGGCCCCTCCACCTGCCACCTTCCCCAGATAAAAACAGAACAGCCACTGGTGTTAAAGACACTGGGGAAAGAAGGCCAAAAAATGAGCAAAGTGGCTGCCTCCAGAAATGGGGGGCAGAGCTGGAGGGAGGCTTTCACGACACAGACCTTTTCGAATGTTAAACCATACGGACCTATTACCAATTTACAAACTGCCAGTTAAAAAACCATAAAGAAAAGTAAAGTTCACTGTGTGACAATTTGTAATTTAAAAACTCTTCTGTATGTTAAATATACACAAAATTAAAGTTTAAAGATAAACAAACAAAAACATAAGGCCACACTGTCATAATCTTAACTGCTCCGCAGCTGTGCACAGCTTTAATTTCAGTTGGCTAGCTGTTCTGTGGCACTCAAAGTGTGCTGGAAGCATTGTCTTGCTATAGCTTTTACATACATTTTTTTTCAGTGCTGAAAAGACAAGAGTCAGCACCAATATTGTTATCCTTGACAATTCTTCCATGAAGCTTAATTTTCCATTGCTTGGAAAATGTTGGCCTTATGAACAAATGAACGCACAAAGGCTGTTCACACCCGAACTGCCTGTAGGTGGAAAACATTCTGCATTACATTCTCCAAATGAGGCCATCCAAGCCCCACTCCTCTGGGCAACGTGGAGTGTGGCTCCCTCTGGTGTCGCTCAGCGGAATGGCAAGGGAGGCCCAAGATGGCTCCTCCACTGAGGCTGTGGGACCACTGCCACCCAGAATAGACGGCTGAGCCTGTCACTGCCCCTCCAGGCCCCCCTCCCCTCCGCTCCCAGCCCCTTCCTCACTCACGTCACCCTGGTTCTCCCTGCGGTCCTGCCTCTGCTGGTAGTTATAGCGCATCCGGCCGTTGCTGTAGACGTGGACGTTACCTGCGGTCAGAGGGGCTGAGTCAGGAGGGGGCTGCCGGGAAGGGCAGAGGCTGGCATCCGGTCTCCCACCACCACCTGGTGAGGCCCGGCTGTGGGGAGGGAGGTGGGGGACTTACTGGATGGGAAGCCACCGCCAAAGAACATGTTGAAGAGGTCTTCCGGGGAGATGTCAGCCTCAAAGCCACGGTGGAAGTCCCCGTGCCCATGGCCATGGCGGGCCGCCTGGCTCTTGTCATCACCAAACTGGTCATACTGCTTCCTTTTCTCTGGGTTGCTAAGGACTGCATATGCTGTGCCAATGGCTGGAAAGGAGGCAGAGGGTCAGGCCTGGGGTGCTGGGGATGTGGGTGACACGCAGCCTACAGCTCCCTTCCTGCAGGCCTTCGAGGCTGCTGAGGAGGCAGGCGTCCTTGGGCCAGCGTGGGGGTGGCGGGCAGTGTGGGGGGTGGCGGGCAGCGTGGGGGGTGGCGGGCAGCGGGCAGGAACACCTCGCAGTGGATCTGGCAGCCTGGGGACTCACACTCAGGCTCCGCGCTCTCCACCGCATGATGAGAGTCCAACCTTTTCTACACGCCAGGCCCTTTGCAGGCATCATCCTAGCTACTCCTAACAGCAACCCATCCCCATTTTACCAGCGGGAAACAGGCCAGAAAGGCACAGACTCTGATGTCGCAGAGCAGGAAGCAAGCCCAGGGGTCTCGCTTCCAGTCCGCTCTCTGCTTTTATGAAAACCACCCCCTGTCCCCTCCCCCATTCCTCTCCTGAGGTGCCCGTGGACGGATGGGGCCTTTCTTTGTGGAGGTGACAGTGCGACCTCAGGGCCAAGCAGACACATGATGCCCACTTGCAAACGGGAAGCCAGGGGGACGGCAGGGCAAGGCTCCAGGCGAGCTCTCTCTTCCCTGGGGCCCAGGTCCCAGCTGCCGTTCCTCTGCCTGGCACTGGGGCCTCCAGCAGAGCTCCCCAGGTGGGGAGCCGGGGCTCCAGAGAACCCCAGCGCAGGCCTCCTGAGTCTCTTGCTCCCTCTCTCACAGGAGTGGGTCAGAGCTGCACCTGCTTCAGAAGCTGGACCCCTGGGAGCAAGGAGAACGCCGGCCTCCTCCCAAGGCCTCCTCCCAGGTCAGGCTGCAGACACACGAACCACAGCCGCCTTGCTTCCCTTCTCCCATCCGCCTTCCTCTGGGCTGACTGACAGGCAGCGGGACTGGCCCCGAGGAGCCTCTGGGCTTCTTTCACCTCCGCCCCCTCCGCTAGCCCCAGGGAATGAGGCAGGGAGGCAGGAGGGTGCGATCGGAGCTGCTTCGCTTCGACAGGCCCTCTGGCTGGAGGTGGCTACGAGGACCTTCTCCCAGGAGGCAGCTCCTGAGCCGTAGGGCTTGGGCC
This sequence comes from Myotis nattereri, assembly GCF_964212035.1. Classification (NCBI taxonomy): domain Eukaryota; kingdom Metazoa; phylum Chordata; class Mammalia; order Chiroptera; family Vespertilionidae; genus Myotis; species Myotis nattereri. Next base: position 18,311,852 of record NC_138088.1, on the reverse strand, counting down.
CAAGGCTGCCTCCTGGGAAAGTCCCTTATCTCTTCCAAGGACCAGACACAAACACCGAAGGGCCAGGACGCCAGGGCTGGCCTACCTTTGAAAGCTTCCGTGGCGCCAGGCGCGTGGTTCTTGTCTGGGTGGAACTTGAGGGCCAGTTTGCGGTAGGCCTTCTTCAGGTCCTCCTCCGAGGCCCCTCTGCTCACGCCCAGGATCTCATAGTAGTCTTTGCACTGCTTGACCCTGGGGGAGGGACACGGGTGTGGTGGGGGCTCCCCACGGGCCTGGGGCCATGAGGGGAGGTGGGCGCAGAGCAGCAGCCCGAGCACACAGCTGAGCACACCCTGTACCCTGTCAGGCTGTGGGGTTAGGGAGCCCCAGGAAGCTTCGACTGGGATGGGGGTCTGGGCGGGGCCCAGAGAAACACCAAGAATATATCTAGGGCTTAAGAGGGGTCACTGCTGTGTCTGCCAGACCAGGAACCACTTCCGTTTGCTAACAGCACCCTCCCTGCAGGGGACCTCATAAGGACTGCCAATCACTGGCCTCCGCCCCAGGGCAAGTGTGCCCCAAGCGTGGCCAGCTATCTCCTCTTCTCGCAATTTGAGTCTTGAATGGGCAACATAAAGGTCATGGCAGCCCTAGCTGGTTTGGCTCAGTGAATAGAGCTTCAGCCTGGGGACTGAAGGGTCCCAGGTTCGATTCCAGTCAAGGGCATGTACCTTGGTTGCGGGCACATCCCCAGTAAGGGGCGTGCAGGAGGCAGCTGATCGATGCTTCTCTCTCATTGACGTTTCTAACTCTCTATCCCTCTCCCTTCCTCTCTGTAAAAAATCAATAAATATACTAAAAAAATAAATAAATAAAAATAAAGGCCAGGGCAGGTCTGCTCACCCCATCTCAGGGCCCTGAAGAGACCCCGATTCTTGAACTTTTCCAGGCACTCCTAACTCCCCACAGTCAGTTTCTATTGCTACAACCGATAGGCTTGTCCGGTCAAAACCCTATTTGGTCAGAATAATGTAAATTTGGCATGTTTTTACAACAAACTACAATCATGCTATGGCGCCGCAGGCTGAACCCAGCGCTGAAGCTTGCTGGTGTCTTCGCTAGTAGCCCGGACCGTGGGGACGGCCTCGGAGGTCCCACGGCCAGCGAGAGGGGAGGCCGGGGGAGAAGAGAGCTTGGCCGGGCCGCTCGGCCTGGACGTGAGCTGCTCCGAGGGCCTGCCCCAGCCTTGGAGGATCACTGTCTCTTGTCTCCAGTCCACCCCACACAGGCTCTGGTCTGAAAGGGTCTTTGTTGGGGGTGGGCTGTGGGTTGGGGGAGAATCCTGGGGGGAGACCATGCCCCATCTCTGTCTGACAAACAGAGCTGTGTGAGGAGGCCAGACCCGCCTGGCCAGCAGCAGAGGAAGCCCGCGGTGTCAGCATTTCTGCCCCTGCTGTGGGCCGTCTGGGGGGAGGGGACAGTGGAGCTCGGATTCCCACACTGTACCCCAGGGCCTTGTGGGAATAAGGAGTGGGCCCGGTGAGCCTGGCCACTTGGACCCGCTCACCTGCAAGCCCGTCCCAGGGCCCACCCAGGCCAGAGGCAGAGGTGGAGGACGCACAGGGCGCGAGGCCTGCTCTAGGCCTGAAACTTCCCACCCCTCCAGCCCGCCCTGCCCGCCAGGCCAGCCTCTACCTCTTCACAGCTGCCACCTGGTCCGCAGTGTAGCCCTTGGTGGGCTCGCCTCCTCCTCCAGCTTCCCCGTTGGCCGAGGGGGCGTCGGACCCACTCGCTTTCCTGTTGGTCGCGTGGGTCGTGTCTGTGGGTTGGGGCTGGTCACCGGCAGACTGTGGTTTCTGGTTGAGGGACTCGATCAGGGCTGTGCAAGGCAAGGCCACCAATCAGGGCTCCTGCTCCCGCAAGGCCACCTGTCACGGCTGCGGGGCCACCTGGCCCCGGGGAGGCCCGGGCCCCACACACCCGCCTGCTTATTCTCCCAGCGGAGCCACTGGCTTCTTGCCTGACTTCACCCTGTGGGGGCCACTGCTCTCTTAGGATCCAGTCCTCAGGAGCCAGCAGGGTATATATAGGTCACTTTAAACTCAGCATAAAAACAAACTATTTTTTTCTTTTTTACTGTTCCCAAAAATAAACTATTAATACTTCAGATTTTTTAAATCCCAAAGTAGTGTGTTCAACAGCCATCTTCTGTTAAGAGCTGAGATGGCCAAGTGCTTTGCAATGGGGACCCCCCTGGAGGCCTGCGCTTAGCCCTGAGCAGGAGTGGGGGCACCGAGCGTGCCCAGGGGGCCAGGATAAACATCTGCTGTTTTTACATTTTCAAATGGCTGGCCATGTCAGAGCCTATAGAGGGCAGAGCTGTCTCCCTCAGACAGGGTCAAAGTTATTCACACTCAAGTCGGAAGTCCCCTGCGCCCATTTATTTCAGGCACAAAGCCAGTTCTGAACCCCATCAGGCCCGGGGTACAGTGTCCTGGGAAACCAGGCATCGACCACCGCAGGGGCCCAGGGCACCTCTGTGCTGAGGAGGGACAGACCTTGCTGGGCTCAGGGCACTGTGCTATCAGCACCTGGGTCTCACCCAGGGGCCTGAGCAGGACACCGGGACTCAAGTGAACAGTGTGCCCTGAGCCACCGCTGTCTTAGTTGCAGCAAATTCACGATCTCACCGAGTCAGCAGCTGTGAAATCCATACACAGGAGCTGACAACCGGGCTAGCCCACAGGAGGGAGGTGCAGGGGCTCCCGTAGCAAACCCTGGGCGCGCACTCTGAGAGGAGCAATGGTGATGAGTGCTCACGATGTCAGGCAGGACCGGACACAGTGCTCTGCATGTATTAGCTCATTTAGTCTTCACAACGGCCTTAAAGGGAGGTCTTATTACCACCACCGCCATTATAAGGAGGGGCTGTATCTGATCAGCTTGCCCCTGGCTGCACAAGCTGGTAGGCAGCACTTGAACCCCAGGATGTCCAGCTCATGGGACCTTGCTCTTCACCATGCTGCTATCCCAGACCACAAATCTGGCAGGGGAGCCCCTTCCAGAAGAGAAGCGAAATCCAGGTTCTGCCCTGGCTGGTAGCTCAGTTGGTTAGAGCATTGTCCCCATATGCCAACATTGTGGGTTTAATCCCCAGTCAGGGCACATACAAGAATCAACCAATGAATGCAAATATGTGGAATAAATAATCACTCTCTCTCTCAAATCAATTAAAAAAAAAAAAAAAAAAGAACGAAAGACCCAGGTTTCAAACCTCAGCTCAGCTAAATCCTGTTGTGTGACCCTGGTCCATCTGCGGACCTTTCTGTTTCCTCACAATGGGGTACGAGATGAAATGAGATCACGTGTGCAAGCACGCAGCAGGGAGACTGATGGAGTAAACTTCAAAATGAGTAGCTGCTAATATTATGGCCTCGGCTGATGAGCGAGTTGGCCAGGAAGATGAGGGGGCCCGCGGTGGTGGGGACTGGGGGTCCCAAGGCGTAGGAAGGCAGCCTCAGCACTCAGCAGGCTTTGGACCAGACGTGACCATGACGTTTCAGGTTGTCCCAGATGCCAGGTCCACGCCAGGCACCAGGGGATGGCAGCGCAGAGAACCGACAGATGAAGAGATGCTGATCAAGACGGACGGTTTGGCTCAGTGGATGGAGCGCTGGCCTGTGGACTGAAGGGTCCCAGGTTTGATTCCGGTCAAGGGCATGTACCTGGGTTGCGGACACATCCCCAGCGGGAGGTGTGCAGGAGGCAGCTGGTCGATGTTCTCTCTCATCGATGTTTGTAACTCTCTATCCCTCTCCTGTCCTCTCGGTAAAAAATCAATAAAATATATTAAAAAAAAAAAAAAAAAAAAGATGGACAGAGGGAGGGAGCTTGGTTTGCTAGTGATATATTTTTAGGGCTTTTAAAGAAGTTGCTTATTTCAATTTCTCTGGAAGCCCCCGTGGTCCAGGCTCATCAGCTAGGACCGTGGTCGGCAAACTGCGGCTCATGAGCCACATGTGGCTCTTTGGCCCCTTGAGTGTGGCTCTTCCACCAAATACCACAAAATACCACGTGTGGGCACGCACATACAGTGCGATTGAAACTTCGTGGCCCATGCGCAGAAGTCGGTATTTTGTGGAAAAGCCACACTCAAGGGGCCGAAGAGCCACATGTGGCTCGCGAGCCGCACTTTGCCGACCAGTGAGCTAGGAGATGGGACTCTCTCTAGTACTTCGCAGGGAAGATTCTGGACGCTTTTCGGGACAGTTACATGGAGTCAGCCACTCTATTCTCTCTGCTGCAGAAAGAGAGCCCAAAGGGAAGCAGATGTGCTCTGGGTCAGACCGAAGGTTCCTGCTTGAGTTGGGAATGGAAGATTCCTGGTGGCTGACAAGCAGGCCTCTCTGGTGCCCGGACACCCCCTCTCAGGCCTGTGGGGGTGACTGGCTCCTCCTGACTCACTGCTACACCCCTCACTGGCACAGTGCCGACCGGAGAAGGTCAGAGGAGAGTAGAGCTGGAACAGCTGGATGTGAATCTGGAGTTAGACAGACATGGCTGCGTTCAAATCCCAACTCTGCCCCTTCCCAGTGAAGCAAGCAGACACTTAAAAAGAGGGGAGCTGGGAGAAGAAACAAAGCTGGGTGGAGGGGGGCAGCTGAGGTAGAGCTGGAAGCATCTCTACAGCCAAAGCCACCAGCGGTGGCCTCACCTCACCCCCAGGCTGGAGAGTCAGGCTGCCGGGTTCAAACCCGGCTCTGCCACTTGCAGCAAGGCCATCTTGGACACGTTAACTTAGCTTCCCCTCGTAAAGCTGCACCTCCCTCGAGAGTTAATAGAGTAAATGAGTAAATGCATTTAGAGAACTTTACCCAATTTCCAGCAAATAGTAAGTGTTACCTGTTACCTTTCTTCCCAGGCTCTATGGACCTGGAGTGTTCAAAGTGCGCTGGGAAAGGGAGGCCAGAGTAGGGAGAGTCTGGGAGTGGAGCTAGGCAGGCAGGTTCTTTTGCTAATTACCATGTAGCCTCGTCAGGTTATCTAATTCCTCAGTGAAGACAGGATCTCCACCTTCACAGGGCTGCTCCGAGGGGTAAAAAGACTCAGTGGAATCAGGTGAGTAGAAGCGTTGAGCACACAGTGAGGTTCATGAGGGCTGACCGACTTGAATGGCCAACCCCACCCTAGACCTCGCCAGTATCAGAACATCTCTGTCCTAGACCTTGAGTGCCAGTATCTCTCGACAACAAGTCCTCCCCTGTCCCTGTGCGGCCTTCCCACCTCGGCCCTCCTGACTTAGCCTGGACCCAGAGCCAGCCATCTCATATGAGTTCAGGCAGCCTGAGCTGCAAGATCATTCAGGCCAACCCTCTCTTTGTATGCTGGGGAAACGGAGGCCTATAGATGTTCTCATCAGCTCCCTGGTACCTTCTACCACGATTCCTAAGCCTCAGGCAACGCCAATGTCCACGAGGGCGCCAGGCACCGAATAGAGAGTCCCAGGAAGGGACTGATGAGCTCCACTAGCCCCGCCCGGTGGCATCCCAGCTTAGGGCCTGGCTACGCTCCTCAGGCCAGGAGTGTCCAGCCCTTGGTGCCTCGCCATCCCTTCCTGCAGCACGGGCTCCAAGCCCCCTCCTGTCTTTTCTTTTTTTCTTCTAAGTCATTACCTGAGGATATGCTTTTACTGATTTTAGAGAGAAAGGGAGAGGGAGAGAGAAAAACATCAATGGGTTGCGTTCTGCATATGCCCCAACTGAGAATCAAACCTACAACCTGGGTCCATGCCCTGACCGGGAATCAAACCCAAGACCCTTCGATGCATGGGGCGATGGTCCAACTAACTGAGCCACACCAGCCAGGGCCCCTCATGTCTTTTCACTGTGAGGTTCTTTGACCCTTCAAGGTTGCTCTGAGCCTCCTCACCCTAACCCTTCCCTCTTTCTGTCCTCCCACTTCCCTTCCATGCTCTTGATCCTTCCCTTTCATTTCTCAACTTGTCCTTCCCATGTGGCCTCTGCAGCAGCTGACAGGGCGGCTCACCACCTCCTCGGCACACTGCTCCATGGCTACCTGGCAGCTGCTCTCTCCTGGGACCGCCTCTTCCTGTGGTTGCTCCATCTCACTCTATGGCTACGGGTGTGCCAGCAGCAACCTCCTCTACATGTTCCACACTTTCCCACAGTGACTTCAGCCAGCACAACTCCCATACGCTCGGTCACACTGAGACCAGACTTTCAGCTAGAACCTCAAGCTCTCTCTCCTGAGCTCCAAGCTATAAGCTCCTTTGAACAGCCCACCAGCAACAATCCACCGGCACCTCAGACTCGGCCCATCTCTTCCCACCGTGTTCCTTGGCCGTGCCGTCTGTCCAGGCACACAGGCTTGGATTCTGAGCGCCCGTTTCTCCTTGGCACCCCTTTCTCACACCAGGCTTGGTGGCTTCCCCCAGGGACCTCCTCCTCCTCCAGACGGCATTTATCTCAGCCCTCAGAGCTCCTCACCTACTCAGTGCAACTCTCTCCCAACCAGTTTCTGCCTGGAGTCTCTCCTTCCTCTTACTGACACTTCACCCTGTTCTCTCTTAAGAGAAATACCTTTATCGTCTTCCTGCCATCTAAACGTCAATGGTTTTTTTCACTAACTACAGAGTGAACATCCCAGGCAGCGCAGGACAGGATCTACACAATCTGGCCCCATTCTATGTTCCAAACTTAATTCTCTCTACAATCAAATTACCACAGCCTCCAAATCTTGCTACACTCAATCTCTCCCTCCAACCCTTACAACTTCCAGCCCCATGTCTCCCAGGATGCCCTTCTCCAAGCCTCCTGCCCTCCTCCCAAGTACAGTTCAAACACTGAAGCCCTCAGCATCTGACACTGCTTAATTTTTGTTTAGTCACAATTATCGTTTTATGGCTCACCATATTATCTTTTCCGTACTCTGTCTCCCTCACTAGATCGTAAGCTCCTTGAGGCAAAGGATCATTTCTTACCAACCCTGCTAAACCACTTAGTACCAAGCAGAGGACTTTGCAAACAAAACAAAAATGTCAAGCTGCACTGAATGAGCATCTGGAATAAGTTCAAACCTCACATAGCGAGTATGGACAATACTACCTATTGTATTTTCCTAGCCAAGCTTTCCCCATCCCAGGCCAAAATGAACCACAGGTTCTTGTCAGCTCAGCGTGCAGGGCCAGGGAGGGCACAAGGTGATGTTTACAGAGAAGCGCGAGGCACACACTCTTTCCGGAATGTCAGAAATATTACAAATATGCAGCTGGTGGCTCTTCTGCCTGAGCAAATTCAGGGCCAGAGCCCCAGGAAGGACAGCCATCAGAGCCCCGACCTAGCCCAGGAGGCCTGCCGGCCGGAAGCTCCCCACCAGCTATGCTACCCTCCACTCCTGGCTGCCTGCTCCTGAGCCCCCGGAGGCACCCGAGTCAGACAGAGTTCCGAGAGCTGGGGGGCCCTACCCCACCCTGCTCTCCTCTCAGGCAGTGTGATTTACTTCCTGGGGAAGCTCCTCCAGCGGGCAATCTCAGGAGTCCTGGCAAACGGGGCAGAAGATCAACATGCAGAGTCAGGAGGCAGGAAAATGCAGGCATCCCAGGCCGCCTCTCTGCTAGTGCTCCCTTCTCAATTTCATGACGTGGGCCAGACGATAGGAGGCTGGCTGCTGCTCGCCAGGTTCGTTTTATTTCTCCAGCAAATATTTACAGGGTCCCAGAACTCCCCAATTCCTAGCTGTGTGATTCCGGAGAAGCCCCTTACTTCTGAGATGTGCCTTCCTCTATAGGACAAAGATCATCTTTGCTCTGCCTCCCCATAGGCCAAGCTCAAGTGCGAAAATGCGTTCCAGAAGAGCTTCCTCAACGGAAAAGCTCCATGGGTATTACTGTTATTCTTATTACCTGTGCCAACCCTTTATTTTTCAAGGTTAAGTAAACCCAAGCTCGGAACAATCACATGGTCGCAGTCAGGATGGGACTGAGCACCTGTTCCATGCCAGACGGCTGACTGAGTGGTAGCTGCGGGCGCGGATCTCTCACAGACCGCCTCTTTCTCTCTTCCACCTTGCGTCAGGAGAAACTGCTTAGAAGACGCAGGTCAGAGAACAGAGGGTCCCGGGCACCGCGACATGCTGAGAAGTTGAGACAATTCCCGCCCCCCTGGTTTGGAAGGCGTCATTCAGTCCGGGCTCTACAGCAGGGCAGCCACTGATGGGCTCTTGGAGGCGAGGGTGCGAGGGTGCGAGGGTGCGAGGGTGCGAGGGTGCGAGGGTCGGGGTGGCAGGGGCCGGCGTCTGCGACGAGACAGGCCGCCCGGGATGTCACCAGCGAGCGAAGAGGCTCCCGGAGCGAGTGAGAAGCCGGTCTCGGGGCAGACCGTCCAGGCGCCCGGGGTGGGCGGAGGGGTAGGGGCGGAGAAGGAGGCTCTAGTTAGTTCTGGGAAGGTGTTCCCGGCATCCCACCGGAAACGTGCGGGAGAGCGAGGATATGAAGACGCCTTCGCGGGCACACGAAGGTCGGAAGTCCTCTGTCCCTCTCTAGAACCCAGTCTCTCTGTCGGAGTAGTTATGTTTATTAAACTATAATGTTTCCCAGGCCGGCACCTGGCCCTGGGCCACCGAATGGCCCCTTGGGAAAAGTAGTTCCATTTCGACCTCAGACAAGTCCCTTTCGCCCCGTCTGCCAGCGACTCTCATTCTTGGGAACTCTGCATTTCAGAGGGTGCGGCGAGCACCCGGAAAGCTCAGGTCGCCGGTCGCCCCCGTCAGCAGGTGTGCAGCATCCCGGAGAGGCGTGGGGTCGAAAGACTACACCTCCCAGCAGCCACCGCGCGCCCCAGTGCGCAGGCGTAGCCGCGCCTCGCCACCCCTCCCCCTCCTCCAACTGCTCCCGTCGGTCCGTTCCCGTATTCCCCCCATTAGTCCTAATGTCCCCTCCGTCTCGCCGGCACCACACTCACCGCGAACGCGCGGCGTCGGGTACAGCCGCTGTGCCTTCTCCAGGAAGCGGAGCGCCCGGTCGGGCTGGTTGCTCTGGATGGCCTTGAGGGCGATGCTAATACAGCGCTCGGCTTCATCCTTGTTGGATTCCATGGCGGAACCAGAGCGCGGAACCGGGGAGGGGGAGGCCGGGCGAGCGAAGGGCTGCGCCAGCCGCCGGCGCGTCGCTGGGCAGGCGGGCGCAGGGTGATGACATAGGCCCGCCGCCCCTCCTTTTCCGAGAGGCGAGCGAGGGCGGAAGCGCGGCGGTGCGCGCTCGGAAAGGGCGGCCTTGAGGGGCGGGTTCCGGGCGCACGCCCGCGTTTCCGGGGCCGGAGGGTCAGAGTCAGGGTCTCACAGTTGAGTGTGCCGGTGCGTGCTCGGTAGTAGCTGTGCGTTTGGGACGAAGGTGATTTAGTTACTCATCCGGCAGGTGTTCATTGAGACCCACTGCGGGCCATGGCGGGCGTGCCGTGGTGGACAAAGCCAAGCCCCTGCCCTCAGGGAGCTTACGTTCCGGTGTGTGTAGGGGGCGGGGAGCCGTCCCGTAAATACATACATTCAGGTAGAGACGAACGCTGGGAAGGAAAAGAAAGGGATAGAGAGTAGAAGGTGCTGTTTTAAATGGCCTGGTAAGAGACATTGCTTCTCCCAGAAGCTTTGATTTATTTATTTATTATTTATTTATCTATTTGGTGGCAGCTTACACTTCCTGGTGGCATAACGTTATCTCTGGGGGTACCACCCACATCACCTTGAGGCTAATGGCTGCCCGGGGGCGGATAGGATGGTGGAGCAATGGAAGCACATTGGGATGGTCAGAGGTCCTACCGAAAAGCTGAGGATGCTTTTGGAGGGGTTGAGACTTAGCCAGGTGCAGCAATGACTCACATTCACAAAGGCAAGCTGAAGCCTCCATTTCCTGGGCCACCAAGGCAAGATGGGTGTCAAGAGATTGCCACCACGCCAGCTTGTCACTAGCCTTAGAGATATTAGAACTAAAATGAAAATAAACAAATAAAATGCAATCAGTGGTCCCATGGAAGAAATAATGTGTGAAGTTAGTCACTGACAGCTATTGATTCTGTAGCAGAATATTGGAAACAGATCAGCAGCCCGTCAGCAGGAGGCAGGGTCACATTATAGTACCATTTATGGAGTACCGTGCTTTATAGAGATGGATGAAGAACTTCCTCTGTGCACTGTAAGGAAAACATCTCCAAGTGACATTCAATTTAAAAAAGAATAAAAGCAAGCTGCAATAGTACACCTTCAGTGTAAGTAGGGAGAAGAATAATATTCATATTCATATGCTGGAAGCCGGTCCGCCCTTGCCGCTTGGCGCAGTCGCTGCAGGGAAGAAACATCTGCACAGCTTATCTTTCAAGGGACCTGGCGTATATGGCATATGTTTGCTCCCCCTCTTAGCGCTGTGTGTTTTAACCAGGACCACCTCCCCGAGAAAGGTTGTTTCCCCAGGCTAGGGATTAACAGGACTAAGGAAGAGAATAAATCAGTAAATCCCCCTAGTGTTACAGAAATATCATGTACTACTTATGAAGAACTTGGACTAAGCCTGTTGGCAATAAATTTGGGACTTGTTGGGCCCACATCCCCAGGGGTCTGCCCACCAGGGAAAGCACCAAAGCCTATAACCCTGGAGACTCACCGACACAGGGCAGTCCCAGGGAAGGCAAGCAGCGAGGCTGGGAGGACATAACCTTTACTGGGCAGGATAATCTCCTTCAGTCACTTCCTTGTAGCTTATCAGTAGAGCAGCGACCTTGGAATAGCCCTTGTAATGGAACACAGAGATTAACCTAGACAAGATTAAAATCAACAGAACTAGATAGAGACAGGATTTTTGGCTAAGGTCTGATAAGAAACAAGGAATTGTAGAATGTGACCCAAAACATACCATGATGTAATTATAGAGGCATGCTTATGGGATCAAATAGTATAAATATAGATGTAATAGGACAATAAAGAGAGAACCCAACCATGATGATCACCTGAACGCAGCCTCCGTCCACACCTTTGGGAACCCCTGGACCTGCTGGGGTTGGACCCCAACATTCATGCTATGTTTATAAAAAACAACTCTGGAAGAATACACAAGAAACTAAAACTAGTGGTTAGCTGGTAAGGATAGGTAAGGAATCAGGTGGAAAGAATAAGGAGTAGGCTTTTATCTGTAAACATGTTTATGTTACTCTGATTTTATTTCAACAATATTACTTATTTGGGGTAGGCAGAAGGCTCCCTAAAGATGTCCACATCCTAAACCTTGGATCATGTGACTGTGCTGTATTATATAATAAAGGGAAATCTGTAGATATCATTAAAGTCACAGACTTTAAAAATGAAGAGGGCCCTGGCCAGTTTGGCTAAGTGGATAGGGCATTGTCGTTGGCCCACCGACTGAAGGGTCACCGTTTTTTGTTGTTGTTTGTTTTTTAAAATCAGAAGCTTTGTTTTAAATGGAAAGTTGAATTCTGGAGAGAAAGTAGGTATTCCAGATGTGACTACCTGGAGGAAGGGTGGTCCAGGCAAAAGGAAGCACAAATGCAAAGGCTCTGAATCAGGAACTTGACTTGGTAGTTATAGGACCAACAAGGAGGATGCACTATGGGGGGCGTGCAGGATTTCACTCTGGAGTGGAATTCAGGTCTGTCAGGCTTTCATGCCTACCATTCCAGTGAAAGCAGTTACCAATGACCCACATTGCCAAATCCATTGCTCGTTTCTCAGTCCTTATATTGTTTGGCCTCTCAAGCAGGATTTGGTAAGAGGCACTAGAGGTGAGAGTTAGGAGGCTACTCCTATAATTAATCTAGGTGAAAATTAATGGTAACTTGGGTAGAGCGATGGCGGAGGTGGTGAGAAGTCAAATTATGGATATATTTTGTAGACACAAAATGGTTTTGCTGATGGGTTGGAGGTGGGATATGAGGGAAAGAAAGGAGTCGGGATGATTCCAAGATTTTTAGCCTGAATAAGTGGAAGAACAGAGTTTCCATTTACCAAAACGGAGGGAAGGCTGAGTGAGAGCAGCACCCTCGTAGGGAGACTATTACATGTCTGATTTAGTTTGTGGTGTCTTTTAGAATCAAGTGAAGATATAGAGTTGCCCATAGGGGAGAAGGTGGGCTGGAAATATAATTTTGGGAATTATCAGTGTATATAAAATGGTATTTAAAGCGATGGGACTAAATGCACCAAGGAAGCGAGTGTAGGTAGAGAGGAGTAGAAGTCTGGTTACTGAATCCTGCCACACCCACTGTTTAGGGGTCTAGAGGAAGAGAATCCAGGAAAGGAGAATGAAGAAGCAGCTCTGACAGCTAAGAAAATTAGTTATTTCAGAAGCTAAGTGAAACCAATGTTTCCAGAGGGAGGGAGAGGGTGGAAGTTTTGCAAACCATACAGAGAGGCCAAGCAATATGAGGGCTCAGAACTGACCAGTGGATTTGACAGTGTGGAGGTCAGTGCAGCTGTTGTGCTTTCACATCTTTGTCTTTCTCTCTCTCTGTCTCTCCCTCTCCCTTCCTCTCTAAAAATCAGTAAACAATCTCCCTAGCTGGTATGGCTCGGTTGGGTGTCATCCTGTGCACTCCAAGGTTGCTGGTTCAATCCCCGGTGGGGGCATGTGGGAGACAGCCAATCACTGTTTTGCTCTCATATCATTGTTTCTCCCTCTCTCTTCCTCTCTCTCTAAAGATCAATAAAAACTTAAAAAAAAAAGACACCTATGGGAATGGATTCGAGAGTGAGGGAGAAATGGCTTGGTAGTGGAGAGGAATGTGGGCAAGTTTTGTTTTCTTTTTTTTAAAGTGAGAGTACTGTGTGATAGGACTTATTTGCGTGGGAAAGGAATTTTGGTAATGCAGCAAAGAAAGGAGACAATTACAGGAGTAGACAGAAGAGGTGGGATCCAGGGCACAAGTGAGGGGTTGGTCTTATATAGCTTCATAAACAATGATTTTTCAGGAGGGAAGAGTGTGTGGCTAGGTACGTGCAGGCCAGCTGGTAAGTTTGGAAGTGGGAACATGAGGGTATTCTTTTCAGGTAACTTTTATTTTCTCAGTGTAATAAGAAGCAAGGCCATGGCCTCCTTGGCTATACATGCTATTCCTTGGAAATTTCTTTACCTCCAGCCTTCCTTTCTATTCCCTGCCCAATGCAAACTCATGACTCCACGCTGGCCCAATACAGTGTCCTGGTGGTGAAGACATCTGCCCCTCATTACCAGGAGAGCCTTACACTTAGAGAAAGTTAAACTCTTCAAAATTTGATAGGTCCTTAATGAATAAACACTGGGATTCATTTCAGAGAGCCTCTCTGAAGTTTGTTGACTTAGGATTGCAACGTTCATTTTTCTCTTTCCTGCTGTTGATGTAAGAAATGTCCAAAACTGTAGAGGATTTTAAAAAAATATTATTTTAATTGATTTTAGAGAGAAAGGGAGAGATAGAAACATCAATGATGAGAGAGAATCATTGATCAGTTGCCTCCTGTACGCCCCCTACTGGGGATCCAGCCTGCAACCAAGGCATGTGCCCTTGACCAGAATCAAACCCAGGACCTTTCAGTCCCCAGGCGGACACTCTGTCCACTGAGCTAAACCTGCTAGGGCTGTAGAGGGTTTTTATAAGAGGTTATTTGAGCCAAACTGGTAACATTGCCAGGAGGCAAGATCTCAAATGCTCTGGAGAATGATAGCTTTGCAGTTTCTTTTATGCATTTGAAATTAAGGAGAGAACATAAGGAAGATTATATGATGGTGGGAGAAAGCAACAGGAATTGGATTACAGGATAGTTAAGATTTGTGCTCTCTTGAGGGTGATTAACTTCCTAGAGGTCTGAAAAAGGCAATTTATTTATTTTTATTTTAGAGAGGGAAGAAGGGAGAAAGAGAGAAACGTCAATGGCTGCTGAAAAAGAGGTATTTTATTTCTTTTTATTTAATATATATTTATTGATTTTAGAGAGGAAGAAAGAGGGAGAGAGAGATAGAAACATCAATAATGAGAGAGCATCATTGATCGGCTGCCTTCTACACACCCCACACTGGGGATCGAGCCCACAACCCGGGCATGTGCCGTGACCAGGAATCAAACCATGACCTCCTGGTTCCCAGGCCAATGCTCAACCACTGAGCCACACCGGCTGGGCAAAAAGAGGTATTTTAAAAGTGTGTAGACCTAGGTGCACAAAACAATGGACGGGCTTTCTTACAGCAAATAGAATCTTTTATTATGGAAGTTTGAGGCCTGAGGTGTGACTACCTATCATGACCTGCTTAGTTAGGAATTTATGATCAGACCCTCTGAGAGGTTCTTCAGGTAGACTTATTGCAGGGACCCCTTTTTGTCCACCCAGCTACGTATCATGAGTTCGCCGCCTCCATTTTCTGACGATTCTGAGGCCCCTCTTCCCTGGCTGATGACAGGTACTTGACTTTGTGAAGAAGGCACTCATGTAAAGGAGGCCTGGAATTCTGTTGTGTTAAGGAATTGGACTGCGATTGCCCAGCTACTGGCTGGAGAGCCCTCCTTTTTTCCCCCCTCAGTGCATGTAAATAACAAAATCTGAATTAAATCTCGAATCTGGCGTGAGTCACTTGACTTGGTTGGTAGGGTCTGGAGCGCCAGGATCTGTAGAGGTGGGATGAGTGTGTGTGTGTGTGTGTGTGTGTGTGTGTGTGTGGTCGGACCTCTTTATGCCTGTTTTTTCCTTCCATCCCCTCTGCTGCTAAGCGGGGTCTCTGAACTATTTCCATTCAGAAAGGCTTTGTTGTTTCAGAAGGGATTAGAAAGCTGGTCTGACTAACCTCAATTTATAACTCACTACAATTTTTTTTTTTAATCCTCATGTAAGGTTTATTGATTTTAGAGAGAGAAGGGGGAGAGAAAAAAGAGAGAGAGAGAGACACACACACAGATAGACAAGACATCCCATACACTCCCTGACCTAACCAGGCATCGAACCTACAACCTAGGTATGTGCCCTGGCCAGAATAAAATCCACAGCCTTTTGGTGTACTGGACGACACTCCAGCCAACTGAGCCACCTGGCCAGGCGAGATGTCATGATTTTAACCTAAGGAAAAACTTGGAAACTTCTAATTTGACTAGCTGGAGTCATGGTATCTGTGGGAGGATGAGGCTCAAAAAGAGACAAAATCCTTAATCTTCAAATGAAACAGCATCTCCTCATTTGCTCCTAGAGCTGCAGCCACTCTTGTATTAGGTGACCACTAGCCTCCGGTTTCTCTCTTCTGGAGACACCGAGAATTCAGTCTGACCTCGACATGCTTTAATCTGCTATAGTGGCTTCCCCGTCTCTACTGAGACATTTCACACCCCCCCCCCCCCCCCCCCGTCTGTCTGCAGCCCTCCTTACTTATCTTTCCAGTCTGTCCAAGTCTAACTTGTTCTTCAGGGCTCAGCTTGAGCTCTTACCTTCCCTGTGATGAGGTAGAATCCATCCAGTAGTCTGTTCTGAAAGCCAGGCCCTGTGCAGAGCTTTAGGGATTCAGAGATGCACCACCAGGGACAGACCCTGACGTCAGGGAGCTCACAGTCCAGTAAGGGAGAGGCACTGAGAGGATTAGAGACAGGTGGTGAGCACCACAGTGGGACTGTGTGTAACCAGAGGAGGCTCAGAAGAGGGAGTTGCTAGTTGTGCCTGTAGGACTATGAAAGTTCGCGGGATTTGACATCTGGGCCAGGGTCTGAGTCTGAGAAAGGGCCTCCTCCTGCACGACCTCTCCCTGCTTTGCCTTCCCCATAGCACTTAAGCCTGGCTCCCCACGGACACCCATCTTCGCTGCCCTGCACAGTGGGCACACCTGTCTCCAGATAAACCGAAGTGGAGAGCTTGCCTTCATGTTCCCGTGGCCCGAGCACAGGCCCTGCTACCCAATATGGGCTCAATACCTATTTGTTAAATGAATCCCAGGGACAGGTTTCTCCCCAAACACCATCAGGAGTTGCCCTGGGCTAGCCCAGGGGTAAATTCCTTTCTAAAGCTTTGGAAGAACCACCAAGACCATGGAGTATCGCCCACCACTTGTCTTTTGCTCCCTGGCTCCCCAGTGTCCCTTGTTGCCTCCAAATGTGCCCACCAAGGCCTTCCTTTTAGAGAGCTCCAGGCTCCAAAATCTCTCCCTGAAGAAACTACCCGTATTGATGAAACTATGTTAACAATGGGATACGCTGCTGCCGTGGGAATGGTGGGAGGCTTTCCGATGTATGCCTTTTTATGTAAGCTTGATTTTGGAACCAATGTGAATGTTTACCTATTAAAAACACACACCTAGTGGACAAGGAACCCGGAAGACTGGTGACCCTTGAAGCCCTGGCAAAGGTCAGAGCTATGCACCCACTGTTTCGTGGAGACAATGGTAGCTGAAGCAACTTCCCCACCAAATAGTCATGTAAATCCTTACTGATAAGATAGTCTGCCTGTTACTGAAACTTGCCTGCTTAAGGGCTAAGGGTGTATCCCAAACTGAATAAAGGAGTGGCAAGGTGGCCCCCCAATTTCCAAATTATAAAAAAACAAACAAAAAAAAGCAACAAAAAACCCCCACACTTAAATCTCACAATGAAGATAAAAATTCACCCAAGAGTGTGAATAACTAATAGGTAATTCAGTTTTCAGTTTGAGCTTCAATAAATTATTGACTGAACACATGAATATTTCCCCATAGCATCTTTGAATCTTCGTTTTAGTCCTTTGCTCTCTTTTTCTCCCTAGAGAAGGACCTCTGGACACCTTGGGAGGACCAGAAGCTAGAGACTGGAGAGATAAGGGCACAGGTACTTGCAGCCCTTCTACCAAACTTGTCCATCTCATGGAGATCCCACCATGTACGGGTTCTTTGACTCAAAGTCCTTTCACTTTGATGGTCTCTGTTCTCGGCTTCCCTTGGGGAAGAGATGGAGCTGGTATTAGTATTTTACAGTTGGGAAACTGACTCAGACTTCATGTGTCATGATTAGTTGGCCTTGAAATTGGGAGAACCCAAGTTTTCAGGAAATTTCCAAACCATATCTTCACCCTAAACCCGCTTCCTGGGTTCAGATTCTTATATCTACCTACTAGTTGGTTCCACCAGGATGTCTCTCAGGCACCTCAACATGTCAAAAAATGGCCTCATCATCCTCCACCCAAACATGGTTCACTCAGCTTGCCAATTCACTAAGAGCACTACATGCATCCAGTTACCTACACAGAAATCAGGGTTTCATCCTTAATTATTCCCAGTCCCTTATCATTCTTTGATTTGTATGCCCCCATTCCTACCCCTAAGCCTGACCTAAACAGCTCCCAAATCTGTTACCGACTCTTCAACTCTGCAGCCATCCCTTAACCCAGGCTTCTAGCATCTCTTTAGTAATTATTATAGTCTCCAACCTTGATCCCACTTCACTGCAGGCCAAGTCTTCATTCCAAAATGCAATTATGTCACCTTCCTGCTTAAAATCTTTTAGTGGCTCCTAATTACCATTAAGATAAAAATCCAAACTCTTTATTGGGGCTTATAGGAACTGGTTCTCTGTTTTGTTTTGTTTTTCTCCTTTAGATAAAGCCATCTGGGTTTGGTATATTATTCGTATAAATAGATTTTAAACTCTTTCCATTTATTATAGTTATAGTCTATTCAGATTTTTTATTTTTTCATGTGTCTGTTTGGCAAATTATATTTTCTAGGAAACTTTCAAATTTATTAGCATAAATTGTTGCCAATATTATTTTATTTTATTTTTCTAAATATGTTTTATTAATTTTTTACAGAGAGGAAGGGAGAGAGATAGAGAGTTAGAAACATCAGTGGGAGAGAAACATTGATCAGCTGTCTCCTGCACACCCCCCACTGGGGATGTGCCCGCAACCCACGTACATGCCCCTGACTGGAATCCAACCTGGGACCCTTCAGGCCTTAGCCCAACGCTCTATCCGCTGAGCCAAACCTGTTAGGGCATGGACTGAATGTTCTTGAGCATCTCCAGGAAAGCCTGCGGGGATGGTGCCTCCACATTCTGGAAGGTGTTCTGGACTCTGCTGTACAGGAAGAAGTGTTTCGCCTTCAGCCAGATGAACCCGAAGCGGTTCTCATCGAACAGGATGCAGACTCCAGGGAAGCTCTTGCGGTGGGATGAGCCAATTATGGCAAGAGTGTCCACACCATAGAAACACATCCTGCAGGTTCGGGGGTAGTTCTGGACTCTTGAGCGCACACCCACAGGCAGAACAAACGGGACAGGCTGCTCCTCCGAAGCTGCAGCCCCGGACTCCCCGACGCTGGGCTGGGCAGGGCTCTGCCAGCCATGGCCCTCGCTTTCCTCAGTCCCGTCTTCTCGCTGCTGCTGCTGCTGCTCCCGGATCACCTGCTCGTCAATCTCCCGGACCACGCGGGAGAGCTCGTTGAAGTTGCGGAAGATCCCGCCATCTCGCAGCTGGATGCAGCGCAGGAGGTGGATCTCTAATGTCTTCTTGGAGTCTCCCGTGATCGCGGTGACCCGGGCATACTTCCCATGGAAGCTGAGCATGGCAATCTTTAGGCCGAAGTCATCTAGGTAGTATTGGAAGAGGCCTGGCCCGATGAGGTCGTCCGGGTGGCTGGGCGGGAGGTAGAGGCGGCGGTAGGTCAGGAAGTCATACCGCTGTCTGTCCTCCCCCATCAGCACCCGCACCCGTTCATCCCTAAGGCTTGCTGTTAAATCCTTTCGGTGGTATGTCTGGTTGCAATGGGTGGTGAACCTGTCCTTCTGAATCAGCACCTGGCGGTTGTGGGGCCTGCTGTGGAGGCCTTCCATGCACTCCACCGCGGCTGATTTCCTCTCCGTCAGGCGAATTCTGAACACGGGCTTGAAATGTAGGGGGCCACCCACATGGGTGTGAAAGGAAGGCCTGTATTTCCAACCAGTAATGCATAAGCCGTCCACCGCGACATTCACTAGTGTTCTATAGCTACGATCTAGCTGCCACAATCCCAAAATGTTTCTGTACGGGAACAGCTTCGTATAGACTTCTCGATAAGACATACCGATCATCTCCAGGTTCTGCGAGTTTTCACGAATGCCAAACTCCTCGCGGCAGCGCCGTCTCCAGATGCTGTCGATGTGCAGGGTGTGGTGGAATGTGGTGCAAGCCTCGGCCAGGCTGGGCAGGTCGGTGGCGGGAACCCAGGCGAAGATCTCCACCAGCATCTCCACCGGCAGGTCCTGCAGCGAGCAGTGCGGGGGCGGCGGGGGCCGCGTGGGGCTCTCGATTCCTCCACTCCCCGCACAGCACCGCGCTGCCGCGTCCCCCTCGACGTGCTTTTCTGCCGGGGCCGGCTTGCCATCTGCCGCTGCCGTCTCAGCTGGGCGCTGGCGCTTCTGAGGACACCTACATCCCCGCGAAGAGCCCACACCGCAGAGGCAAGCGCACTCCTCCATGCCTCCACAGGTAACAGCCACAACAGCCCGGGCCTGTGCACCTCAGCCAGGCTTTAAGCTGGCTCGTCCTGGCCACGCCCCCAGGGCCTAGCCCCGCCCCCTCAGGGAGGAGCCAATTGTAGGACTTTATTTTTTTTTAAATTAAATCTTTATTGTTCAGATTATTACAGTTGTTCCTCTCGCCCCCCCCCCCCATAGCTCCCCTCCACCCAGTTCCCCTCCCACCCGCTGCCCTCACCACCCCACCACTGTCCTCATTCATAGGTTCACGATTTTTGTCCAGTCTCTTCCTGCATCCCCCACACCCCTTTTCCCCCCAAGAATAGTCAGTCCACTCCCTTTCTATGGCCCTGATTCTATTATAATCACCAGTTTATTCTGATCATCAGATTATTTATTCACTTGATTTTTAAATTCACTTGTTGATGGATGTGTATTTGTTGTTCATAATTTGTATCTTTACCTTTTTCTTCTTCTTCCTCTTCTTAAAGGATACCTTTCAGAATTTCATATAATACTGGTTTAGTGGTGATGAACTCCTTTAGCTTTTCCTTATCTGTGAAGCTCTTTATCTGACCTTCAATTCTGAATGATATCTTTGCTGGATAAAGTAATCTTGGTTGTAGGTTCTTGGTATTCATCACTTTGAATATTTCTTGCCACTCTCTTCTGGCCTGCAAAGTTTCTGTTGAGAAATCAGCTGACAGTCGTATGGGTATTCCCTTGTAGGTAACTGAGTTTCTTTCTCTTGCTGCTTTTAAGATTCTCTCTTTGTCTTTTGCCCTTGGCATTTAAATTATGATGTGTCTTGGTGTGGT
This sequence comes from Myotis nattereri, assembly GCF_964212035.1. Taxonomy (NCBI): domain Eukaryota; kingdom Metazoa; phylum Chordata; class Mammalia; order Chiroptera; family Vespertilionidae; genus Myotis; species Myotis nattereri. Next base: position 18,291,610 of record NC_138088.1, on the reverse strand, counting down.
CCTCTTTGGATTCCTTTTGTTTGGGGTTCTCTGCGCTTCTTGGACCTGTAAGTCCATTTCTTTCACCAGGTGGGGGAAGTTTTCTGTCATTATTTCTTCAAATAGGTTTTCAATATCTTGCTGTCTCTCTTCTTCTGGCACCCCTATAATTCGGATGTTGGTACGCTTGAAGCTGTCCCAGAGGCTCCTTACACTATCTTTGTATTTTTGGATTCTTTTTTCATTTTGCTTTTCCGGTTGGGTGTTTTTTGCTTCTTCGTATTTCAAATCTTTGACTTGATTCTTGTGGTCCTCTGGTCTGCTGTTGGGAGTCTGTATAATATTCTTTATTTCAGTCAGTGTATGCTTAATTTCTAGTTGGTCCTTTATCACAACATCGAGGGTCTCACTAGATTTCTTGAGAGTCTCATTAAGTTTATCGGTGGTTTCTAGAAAGTTCTTGAAAAACCTTAAAAGTGTGGTTTTGAACTCGATATCCAGTAGTTTGCTTTCCTCCATTTCTGTCATTTGTGTCCTGTTTCTTTGTCTCGGCATTTTTTTTTTTTTTTTTTTTTTTTTTTTTTTTTTTTAATATATTTTATTGATTTTTTACAGAGAGGAAGGGAGAGAGATAGAGAGTTAGAAACATCGATGAGAGAGAAACATCGATCAGCTGCCTCCTGCACATCTCCTACTGGGGATGTGCCCGCAACCCAGGTTAGTCTCGGCATTTTTTATGCTTCGCTGTGTCGATAGAGTGGCTTATTGTGCTAAGTGTCCTATAGGGCCCAGTGGCTCAGCCTCCCCAATTACCTGAGGTAGACACTCTTGGTGCACCCCCTTGTGGGGTTTGTGCTCATTCTTGTTGTAGTTAATCCTTGATTGTTGTAGGTAACACTGGGAGGATTTGACCTCCAGGCCAATTGGCTGTGAGAATCAGCTGTGTCTACAGTGGGAGAACTTCTGTGCTGGAGACACCCTTATGGGGCAAGACTTGCTTCAGTGGGGGTTTGGTGCTCACTGAGTCTGCCCCCTGAGTGTGTCCCTTATGGATCTGAGGAGTTGTAATTTGATGGTCCCACTCTGACCACGGGGTACACTGGCTCTTAGATCTAAGGAGGTGCTAATCTAGCCTCTGCCTGAGGCTACCCAGCAGAAGCCAGCTGTAAAGCAATGCAAGTTGCCCTGGGCCATTGGGGCAGCTGCAGTTTGTTAAGTAATTTTCAGATTACAAAGGGCCGGGCCTTTCATATGCAAAAGCCTCTGTGCATGGCTTGGGCAGGGCGGGATCCCAGGGGATCAACAGGGCAGGCGGGCGGAGGGAGCAGTATGGCTGCTCTCAGTCCTGCCCTCAGAGGCCCCGGCAATTGCTGTGAGCGCCTCCGAGAGAAAGCTTCCCTCGAGTTCCGACTGATGCCAGACAGTCCCGTTTCTCCCGTTTGAGTCTGGGTCCCCAGAGACTCACCCGGAACTGGAGCTCAGAGCTTGAGACTCCCTCCGGATTGAAAAAGACTATCGTGTCCTCAGCTGCCAGCCCGCTCCGCATGCACCTCCGCACCTTTGTATTTTACTTCTGCACCGCACCTCCTCTGAGTCTTGGTATGCTTTTCTCTTTCCTTCTAGTTGTAGAATTTCCACTCAGCCAGCCTTCCTGTGGTTCTGGATGATGTCCGTTTCGTCTTTTAGTTGTATTTTTGAAGTGGTTGTTCGAGGCAGCAATCTCTGGTGTTTACCTATGCCGCCATCTTGGTTTCTGCCAATATTATTTTAAAACTGCTTTTGTATCTAGTTATGTGCATTTAAAATTTTATATTATTTTTGCTCTTTTTTTTTTTTGGTTTTAATCTATTGTTCTTTTTCCAACTTCTTGAGGCAGATGCTTAGCTTATTAATTGTCAGCCCATTTTCTCTAAATAGGTATAGAACTTGTTAATAAATTTATAGGTTTCCCTTTATTTGTGTCCCACAAGTTTTAATATCTAGTATTTTCATTACTATATTCAGCTCTAAACATTTAAAAATTTCCATCATGATTTTTTCTAACCTATGAGTTTTAAGTATGTTTAAAATGCCCATATGTATTTTTTATCTCTTTTTTTTGGTGAATGACTACCATCTTAATTCTTTTATGTTTATTGAGATAATATTTTAATATAGTAATAGTTGAGTATGTCTTGATTTTTTTTTTGTTTTATTAATCCTCACCCAAGGATATTTTTTCCATTGATTTTTAGAATGGAAGAGGGGAAGGGAAGGAATGGGAGGAGGAGAGAGAAACACTAATGTGGGAGAAACATTGGTCCTGACTGGGGTGGGATTGAACTGCAACCCAGGTATGGGCCCTTGATCGGCAATCTAATCCACAACCCTTTGGTGCTCAGGCCAACGTTTTAACCACTGAGCATACCGTCCAGGGCTGAGTATATCTTGATTTTTCTTTAAAATACGTAATTATGAAGGTAGCACATGATGTAGCCAGTGATGGTTTTATTAATAAAATATATTCCTTGCATAGATGCATGGATCATACATATAGTCTGTCCTTTACTAATAAAATCTATTCTGATTCAACATTAAATTTTACATTCTAAAAACAAAAATGAAAAATTTTATTTACATAAATATACAGCTTCTGAAACTACAGTTTTCCATGGAGGGTGCTTTTGGATCCTAGGGACAGGTGTACCCTTCAGAAAGGCACTGAAGACCAGAGAGAAAATAATTTAAACACCAGAAATTTATCTTTTTCTCACATCTGCTCTTTTCTGTTCCCCCTGTAAGGCTCCCTCTACTCCTGAAATCACAGTGCAAATGGAATTTGGGTACTCTTTTGCCATAATTGACTCGCATGTTCAAGAGACCAGCCCAAAATGATCTAGAACAGCGGTTCTCAACCTTTCACAGGGGTCGCCTAAGACCATTGGAAAACACATATATAATTACATATTGTTTTTGTGATTAATCACTATGCTTTAATTATGTTCAATTTGTAACAATGAAATTGGGCCTCACCACAACACGAGGAACTGTATTAAAGGGTCACGGCATTAGGAAGGTTGAGAACCACTGATCTAGAACCTATAAGTTGGTATTTTCACTGATAGTTCATTAGTCCTATCTGTGAAAATGTCTACTTCCTCCTTGTCCATCAGTGACCAAAGGAAAAGGATGACCTATGCATGGTCAGAGCATTCTGGAAACATAGCTTAACAGAGGTTTATTACCTCCTGATGTAATAATATTTTCAATACATAACAGAAACCCTATGTAAATAAGTAACTAGACGAACCCCACTTATAAAGCCTAAAAATGTGTGAAAAATAACATAAACAGAACCACATAAAAATAAAATTGGAGCTACTACCAGAGGAACTGCCTTGCATGCCTTACTCCTCAAACCTTTGGAATGTTAGAACAGTCCAAAATAACCTTTGGACTGGGTCAAACCACCACTGTATTCCAAACAAGTTGGTTAAACTAACAGAAGTGCCATCGTAGTTCTTGGATTCCAAAATCACCCCAATCAGAACTGGACACTCCCTAGAACTTTCATTCCCAGAAACATGCTTTTTGGCCTTTGTTCTTTGTACACTCGTTACCCTCTGCCTAGACACTCCTTCTCCTGAGTTGTTAACTCCTGCTCAACGCTCAGGTCTTTTTTTTTTTTATATTAAAAGAAGTAATTTCCTCTGCAAGCCTGCCAAATCTGATAGAACTCCTAAATTTTGATTACATAGCCCTTCTGCTTCTCCACGTGATCTCAGAGTAGCCTGTACTTAACCTGAAGAACTTGCTGAGTGCCTAGCTGCACATAGGTGACCAGTAAAGAGTTGTAGAATGGAGTAACTCAGACCCTTTTCTAGAGTCACCAAGAACAATACGAGGCATCCCTCCTTTCTTCACCTCAGTATTAATGATACCCGTAGAGTCTCTCTTCACAATTATGGTTTATCATGCCACCAGGCCCCTGGGAGGCTATTCTCAGGTGCAGAGCTGGGGCTCGGCTGCACGCAAGCTGAGTCCCTGCACTAAGCCTTCTTGCCAGTAGGTGGCAACTGCAGCCTGAAAGCTGAACACCGACTCTGCTCCCTCCCTTTTCTGAGCCGCTTGGAGAGGATGCTCTGGTGAGGATCTGGCTCTTGGCTCCCAGGCGGCTGTTCCTTCTTGCCTGTGTGGAAGCAGCCATTGCCTAGACTTCTCCTTTGTCTTAGATTCTAATTTGGTTCAAGTGCATGTGTTCCAACTAGAGTTAAAAATTAGGTGGGCACTGAAAGCTATTAAAAATATTTTTTTAAGAGCATGCATGTTCTTAGTAACTCTCCATAGTCTTCCTGCGTGTCCTTGTGGATGATGCTGAGTTCCAGGTCAAGGAAGTAGCCTGGGTCCCCTCTGAGTTCCCGAAGCCTAAGGGCTTGAACTGGAGAAAATTATTTTTGTTTTTTTGAAAAGTAGAGAACAACAACGGAAGTAGAGAATGGCTGTGGGTGTGTGGGAGGAACTTACTGAGGCACTGCTAGTATCACGTGAACATCGTCCCAGAGTTATTTTTAAATTAGCTTTGAGGCTGTTTGTTTGATCATGTTACTGCTCTGGGTCTGAACTTGTGGTGACTGTCTCACAAGAATGACATTGAATTGCAGCGGTGTTGCTGGGGGGGTGGGGTGGGGGGTCAAGTGATCCTTGGGAGGCAGAGAGAGGCTACCAGTCTTGTCTGGAAGAGGAGGAAAGACATTTCTTAAGGAGGGACAGTTTGAGCTGCCTTGGAGGAGGGGAGGTCTATTCTGTTTAGGTGGAAGAAACAATTTGAATAAAAAGAGAAGCACAAATCAGCCTTTTGTATTTCCAAATGCATCTAGCCTACCCCCAAACTCTGCCTAAAATCCTCTCAGCCTATTCATGCCAGCTAGCCCAAGGCATTCCTGGGAACCCTGGCCTCTTCTGGGTGACTTAGCTTGTACCTCTCACCTGCACATTTACCCTCTTGTGCACAGGTGTGGCCGCTGTCTCCTCGAGAGCACCCGGACCTCCTCTGCTCCCTCAGGCACTGCAAGGAGTTCAGCTGGAGTTCCTTGTACCTGGGATAGGTGCCCTCGACTGGGGTTTCAATAAGTAACAGGTGAGATCCTTATCCTCGCCTGCTATGCTCTAGCTTTCAGCTTCGGTGAAACAGGCCAATCAGCAGATCTCTTCTCATAGGCCTTACGATGTAGGGGAATGAATGTCCCAGGAAGTGTGTGTATTCAACTTTTCTTCCAGGCTGGAACAACAAGGACCTGGGAAAAGAGTGATTTGGGATTCTGGGACAATTTTAAGAAAAGCTCACATTTTGCTGATGCCTCAGCCCTGGCCAATGCGCAAGGCAAAGGCTGCATGTGGGTACCAGGAACACACGCCCGGGAAAGGAAGAGTGGGAGGCAGGTGAAGTAGATGAGTGGCGAACTCCTTGGAGAGAAAAATTAATCTGCTCCCAGAAAGGATGTCAGGCTGAGGTTGTTAAATTGCTCTGAGAAAACGCTTGGTTGGGACTATCCTTAAGGAGCCACAGGCGCAGACCCAGGCTCTCTTCGGCCTGATAAGCACTCCCTACCAACTTCCAGGCCTTGGCGTGGTGCTTCTGTGACACTGGACTCGAAACACTGTTGTGCCAGGAGGCACTAGCTGGAGGTTCTGAAAACAGCAGGAATTCTGTAGGAGAACTGAAGGAGAGGCTTTTAGACCTGGAAGAAACCTCAGAGCCCATCGAGCTCACCCGTGTCATTTCACAGTGGAAGGAAACAGATGGAAAATTATTTGCTTCCTCAAGGCCACACTGAGTCGGTGGCAGAGTTGAGTCCATATAAAACACTGGTTGCTATGGTTCTTAAAACTATGGTCGTACCAGATGATTTCTCATATACTCCACCACCCCATTTTAGTTCCTTATTGTGGGGTATGAGTAATCAAGGACTCTGTACACTTGCCCAGGATGAAAAGCTGTCCAAACTATGCTGGAACAATGCCACCGTGCTAGGCAGTTAGACAAACAGAGCAAGGATGATAGGCCAGGTACAGAGGGTCACCAGGGTGGAATGGGCAAAACTGGGAAAACAAGGACTTTCCCCCCACAAGAACCTTTCCTCCCCTGCCACATTGCTGGTCATGTGAGTTAGACCCCCTTAGAGGCGGAATGGACAGGGGGCTGGAGAACAGCCCTGAAGCATGAAGCCCTCAAGACAGTGAGGTTCTGACCCGAATCAAATACATCAAGGCCTCAGTTGTGTTTCAGCTCCAGGCCCAGAAAAGCAGCAAAACCAGACCAGCAACCATGGCTATGTTAACCAGCTGTATTGATTAACCCTTGCCCTGATGCTGACCAATCAGTGAAGACCATGACCCTGAAAGGACACACCTGGAAAGCTGATGAATATTCTATTGAGCTCTTCCCTTGGGACCGCCCCTAAAATCCCCACCCTTACCACCTTTAGGGCAGCCGACACTCTCTGTGGAGCGCGCCTGAGCCTTTCCCCACCCCTTACTCGACGTGTCTTCCTTGCCTCTCTCCTAACTTCCAAGGCCCTTCTTTTGCTTCTGTAACTTGTTTCCTGCGCCCATTCTTCTACGGCTCACTCCTACCTCTGTGACTTTCTAAATAAATGTTCTCTTAAAAGTTTGAGTCTTGCCCTAATCGGCTTGGCTCAGCGGATAGAGCGTCAGCCTGCGGACTCAAGGGTCCCGGGTTCGATTCCGGTCAAGGGCATGTACCTGGGTTGCGGGCACATCCCCAGTAGGGGGTGTGCAAGAGGCAGCTGATCGATGTTTCTCTCTCATCCATGTTTCTAACTCTCTATCCCTCTCCCTTCCTCTCTGTAAAAAATCAGTAAAATATATTAAAAAAAAAAAAAAAGTTTGAGTCTTGGCTCTGCATTCTTTCTCAGCTAGAACTCAAGTACCGAGGTTGCTGAACCGAGGTCTAATACCTGGTGCCGTTTTCACCACCGACACCACCACTAACCTCTAAGTGCCCCCGCCTCTTGTTTGTGCCTGAAGTTGCCTTTAACAGGAAGAACCAGACTCTGGTAGAAAGAACACAGGATCTCAAACCCAGCGGAGAAGTGAAATGAAAGGGCCCCAGAGGGTCCTAAAATAAAGGAGACAACAGCCTCTGGAGCGTTTGTGGCAAACTTATTATTGAAGCGCGGAGGGCACAGGGGTTCCGCGCAGGCCTCGGCTTCAGAGGCACAGTCCTGGAGGAGGAATGGCACCTGCAGGGACCATGAACTCAGTCGCTGCTGCTCACTACACAGAGTTGCGGTGGAGTCTTCTTACGGAGCCTGAGAGCAAAAGAAGGGAGAGCCAGCAAGCAGCTGCTTTAGATTCCAATCTTGCTGCATTCCCACTGTGACATCACCTCCCTGGAGCAGGCCTCAGAGCCAAGCTGGGGACGGGCACAGACCCTTCTCTGACCCTGGCTGCCTGCCAGCTCGGGGCGGCCCAGGCATCCTCACTATTTTCATCACAGACTTCCTTTTGCTGCCAGAGGTTTTCCCAATTTTTAGCTTAAAAGCATCAGCAGGAGAAAAAGCAAGGAATGTTCTTGTTACTATAAAACCACAGCAAGAACGAGCCGAGAACTGGGTGTTTTCCAGGGCTGGTGGATATCTGTGAATGTCCACGTGTTCTTTATGCTTGGATGGGTAGTGCTGTTGAAGGTGCCAAACGTCTGAGTGTTTAGGACGACTTCGTGTTTTTGAGAACCAATGGGGAGAGTCACTGGGCAGAATCAGAGCCTAGAATCAGGGGAAGGACGGAGAGGGGAAACGGGTTGAATCCTGAGATCATTCCCAAAGGAAGGCAGCACGACTTCCAGCAGCAGCAGGAAGGCCTGTGCCAAGGCTCTGCTTGAGCGGCAGGGTAGTGGGGAAAGGAGGTGGCCCCCTCTTGCTGTTTTGGGTTACTGTTTGGGCAAAGCGAAGTCCCAGGCAGTATCCTGTGCACATTTCCACATGGCCTGCACCAGGCGGGTGAAGCCCATGTCTTTGGGCTTCTCCAGGCCTCTCATCAACCGTTGCTTCATGATGGAAACAAATTCCTTGTTGCTCAGCTCCCCGTTGCCTAGAGTAAGAGGCAAACATGACAGGGGTAAGAGGAGGCCTCGGAACAAACACAGAAAATTCCATTGTTCACACAATGTGAGTTGTAAAGCCCAGTGCTCTCTCACAGCCAAATTGAATTCTCTTGACCTGAAACGAACTGGTTTGTTCTTGATCTTTCTGGCTGCATGCAACTCTGACAGGTTAGTGTGACAAAAGTTAAATGAGAATATATTCTATGTCAGGTCCTGTGCTAGGTGTTGTGAATAAGGAGACAAACCTTTGTCCCTTGAAATACTCACAGGTTGTGGGAGAGACAAACACATGATCTCAACAGTGTGGTAAATGCCATAATGGGGTAAAGGATGCTCTTGGGGTGCAGAGGGAGACTCCCTAACCCAAGCTGGAGGTGGTACAACTACAGGTCAGCAGAGCTTTCCTGGAGGAGACTCTTGAGTTGAGTCCCAAAGGACTAACAGGAATTGGCCAAGTAAAGGAGAGTGAGATGGAAAGCATTCCAAGTAGTGGTAGTAGCATTAGCAAAGGCACAGCAGGGAGCAGCAGGCTGATGGAGCTACTGGTAGGTATTGCTGGACTCACAGGGTGGGGTGGGGGCATGGCAAGTAAACTAAAGAGGCAGGCAGGAGACAGGTCCCCAAGGATCTTGTATTTTCATGAAGGGGTTTGCACTTTATCTTCTGGGTGGTAGAGCGCCAGGAAAGGACTGGAAGCAGGGGAGTGGAGTGCAGTTAGCTTTCCATTTGGAGAGATTTTTCTGGCTGAATATATGGGGATGGGACCAGAGAGCGGCACAACTGGATATGGGAGTCATTTAGGAGATTGTTACAATGGTCAGGTGAGAGATGAGGGTTGTTCATGGTGAAAACCAAAATCACTACCTGGCTTTGGGTTGAGCCCATTTTCTCAAGGATTCCCGTCCACCCTCCCCCGGGGCAGATGCTCAGGTCTGCAAGGAACTTGGAGAGCATCTGCTTTCACCAAAGGTCCCCTCTCAGTCACACGGAACAGTGACCACTCCAGCAGCAGGAGGCAGTTCCCTTGACTAGAGGCCCAGGACTAACTGCCTCACTGCGGGTGATGAGGCAACAGGAAGCCAGCAAACAGACCTTTACTAATGACCGGTCTGGAGAGAGTGCAAAGAGGGACTAAACGGGTTACTTTTGTACAGAGTACCTGAAAACTGGAACAGCCTGTTTTCTGGCTGAAGAGAGCATGGGCAACCACAGAGATACCCCAGGGATACCTCACAGCACGATTAAACAAACAAAAGCAGGCAAACTAGTCCATGGTGCTGTAAGTCAGGAGAGTGGCTGCCCCTGGGAGTGGAAGTGACCGGAAGGCAGCAGCAGGGGGCCTCTGTGGTCCAGGTAATGTGATGTTTCTGGACAATGGTGGTTACACAGGTATGTTCAGCTTTTAAAAATTCATTAATCTGCCCGGCAGGTATGGCTCAGTGGTTGAGCATCAATCTATGAACCAGATGGTCATGATTTGATTCCAGGTCAGGACACATGCCTGGGTTTCAGGCTCCATCTCCAGCAGGGGGTGTGCAGGAGGCAGCCGATCAATGATTTTCTTTCATCATTGATGTGTGTTTTTTATTATCCCTCCCTCTCCTTTCCTTTCTGAAATCAATAAAAATGTATTTTAAAAATTCATCACTCTGTACACTTAAGATATTTACACTTTTCTGTATGTATATTTCAATATTAAAAGTAGCCTTGCTGGGCTAAGCAATCAATAATATGGCTTACTGAAAATGTAATTAAAAGAGCAAAAATCTAAACAAGATTCTTACTATTTTGTATGTAAAATGAAACTTCAGGTGAAAAAATCTGAGGCCATTTCATTCAAACTACTGTGGAATTTGTTTCCTGCTTCCCTAAGGCCAGAGCTGACTAGTCTGGATGGCTCTAGGGGTATGACTGAATGTCATCTGTGTGTGTGTGTGACCTGTAAGTGCAACTCTAAATTCTTTGCTGAACAAGTCCTCTGACATTTTGACCTAAGACCTTGCACTGGTAGAAATAACAATGTCTTTTTATTCTTATTTTTCTAATACAGTGATATTTATAATCAATATTATTTTATATTAGTTTCAAGTGTATAGCATACTGGTTAGACAATTAGATAATTTACAGAGCAATTCCCTGGTAATGCTGGTACCCACCTGGCACCATACATCGTTATTACAATATTACTGACTGTATTCCCTATGCTGTATAATTCCTCCTCAAGCCTATTTTGTAACTACCAATTTGTAATGATAATGGCTTTTAAATTTAATATATACTTCCTTTTTCTGTAGATTAACAAAATAAGCCCCAGAGATGTTAAATGATTTTCTAAAGGTGACTCAGTAGATATTGGCAGAGCCTGCTTCTAAAAGGCTGGAAAATCCAATGTAATTTCCCAGGCCCTCCTAGGAGTAGAGCACTGTGAGGCTGGTTGCCTTTATTCTCTGATTCACCTCACAGACCAGCTCAGGATATCGGCTTCAAAAATTATAAAAATTATAAACGTAAATGTTTCTTAAAAAAACAACAACAAACCACTTCAATGTGATTAGAGTAAAAATACCTGGGGATGGGCCCTGGCCTGTTATGGCTCAGTTGGCTGGAGCATTATCCTGTGCACCAGAAGCTGATGGGTTTGATTCCTGGTCAGGGCACATACCAGATTGTGGGCTCGAGGGCACATGTGTGAGGTAACCAATGTTTCTGTTTCTCTCTCCATTTCTCTCTTCCAAAAAATAAATTAAAAAAATCTTTGGAGCCCTAACTGGTTTGGCTCAGAGGACAGAGCCTTCAGACTGAAGGGTCCCAGGTTCGATTCCAGTCAAGGGCACATGCCTGGATTGCAGGCTCGATCCTCAGTAGGGGGCATGCAGGAGGCAGCCAATCGATGATTCTCTCATCACTGATGTTTCTATCTCTCTCTCTCTCTTCCTATCTCTGAAATCAATAAAAATATATTTTAAAAAATCTTTGGGCAGTTAATCTCTCTACAGTAATGCTATTCACTAGAACTCTCTTCAATGAGGGAAATGTTTTTTTAAATCGGTGCTATTCAGTACAGTAGCCACTGGCCACATATGGAAACTGAGCACTTAAAATGTAGCTAACGAGACCAAAGAACTGAGTTTTAGAGTGTATTCAATTTTAATTAATTTACATTAAAATAGCCATTTGTAACTAGTGGTATCATACTGGACAGGGCAGCCTAGAAGATGGGGCCATTTCCTTGTCCTAGCCCGGGGACTTCCTTTGACTCAGACCTCAGTTGTGATTGCAGGTAGTAGATTTAAATAACTTGAGCTCAACTTAATAACAAATAAATTAATGAGATTATGTGTAAAGTACTGAGGTCCTGTATGTGTGGGGTTTCTAAAGGTGAACAGGACTTGTAACTAACCTTAAAAGTTCACAATTTAGTAGGGAAGCAAGGCCACATATACAGAGACAGAGCGTAACATGTAGTAATGTGGATAAATTGATTCAAGTTAAAGAATGAAAAAAAATTCATTTTGCTGGGATCAAAACAGAAGATTCCCATAGGCAGATGCTTCTGGGCTGGTTCTTGAATTCCCGTAGCCTTGCTTCCTGAAGGAAAATGAACAATGAACCTTGGCTGGGAGACAAGCAATGGAGGAGGTACAAGCAATGGAGGCGAGACAAGCAATGGAGGTGAGGCAGCATAGAGGGTGGCATCACTGACCTCTGATTCGGACCTGGTTTTGCTGTCTACTATTACCTTTGTGATCCTGGGAAAATTACTCAACCTATCTGAGTCTCTCAGCTTCCGGGTCTGTAAATGTGGTTAGTAACAATCCAATGTCAGAGGATTAAATGAGCAGCTTAGCACAGAAAGCACTGATAAAAGTGTGAGCCTCCGTTGTGAATATTAGCATCATTATGATGTCAGCTAACAGCTGAGAAATAATGCGGGATCTCTCACAGGGCTTCCTACAGAGTGGTCACAGACACCCAGATGGCTGCCAGCTGGGTGCCACGATGGAGTGTGGAGACTGAAATGCGCCCTGGGAGGGGGAGATGCAGCAGCATCTTCCTAGGCATTCAGGTCCTTGAGTGCTCCCAATCTACTAAGCAGCAAGCTGGGTCCAATATTTTTGTTTCTATTTTTTTTAGCTTTTATATTTGAGTTTATGTTTATTTAACTTTGAAACACTTCTATAGTTGAATTGTTTCCATTTTTAAGGTCCTTGTGGTCATAATTAATTGAGAACTATAGGCAAACGGGAATTACAGGAAGAACTGGAAACACAAATCAGGACGGGGGGTTATATTTCTCAATGTCATGATGCTGAGGGCTGAACCATCGATGTGGGGAAGGAGTTGGCTAAAGAGGTGTGGGCTACTACATGCAGCTGTCTGCAAGGCTCCATTCCAAACAGTGTCCCCTCCAAGGGCAGTAGGCTGAGTCTTCCCGCCTGACTCCAGAGGGCCCCACTCACCATCACAGTCAAAGAGCGCAAACACCACGTCGCACACATGGTCTGAGAGCTCCACTTTAGCCACTGTCCTGGCCACCTGCTGCATGGTCACTGACGAAGAAAGGAAGATGCTAAATTAGCATAGCAGAGGGACTTGCATTTTGCTTTCTCTAAATGCGGTGGATAAAACTACTCAATCATAATAAAGAGTTTTCAACTGTAGTTAAGAAAATGATAATTTAGTGTTTAATCCTTAACCCACTGGAAAGAACATGATAACAAAAGTAAATACCTGGTAGCAAAAGGAAGGGGAGGTGGGAAATGAGGAGGCTCCCCTCAGTAACTAAGGCTTCACCCTTCAGTTACTGATGGACAGTAAGTACCTGCACGGATGAGCTCCGGCCCCTCCTCCCTACAGGTTTTCCACCTGCCGCCTTGTCCTTCCTAACTCAGCCCCTGGGGATAAGGGGCGCCCGTCTCACTAGTTCAGGATGTAGCCTTTTTTGTTTGTCTTTTTCCGACCTCCAGAAAATCTTTTCTCTCATGCCAATTTCTCTTTTTCTGACATTTACTGTTGAACGCTAGCAATCATGTGAGAAGTGTGTTCTCATGGAAATAAGCCAGGAAGGACCAGGCAGTTTCCACTGCCTTTTACCCCATTTATCGTGATCTACCTACATCTATAAATTTTATATCTGCATTAACGTTGCTATTGCTTCTAGACACACTCTTAAGTGGGCTAAAGCATGGAGGAAAGGAAAGAATTAGTTTGTAGTTACCCAGAAGCAACGGGAACTTAAACTAGAGTCGTGTGCCTTCTCTGTCTATGTAATCCCTGCAACTTCAGTTCTTTCTTGTCATTTTTTTCCTACATTTAGTCTTTCACTTTACCTCCGTCACCGCCACGTATTCAGTGCCCATACAAGTGCCAGAGCAGTGCAGAGGAGCGGGGTGATGTAGAAGGAAGGCTGGGCTTAAGTCACAAGACCTGAGCTCCAGTCTGACTCCACCACCCCCATTCTGTGTGAACCCCATGGAGTAGCTTGACCTTTTCAGATCTAATTTTCTCATTCACATGAGGGAATGTCACAAGGTAACTGCTGAGGTGGTTTATATGCAAAAAAAGTTTACTGGTGTTTTCTGGAATCCGAGGATAGGGTGGGTGGAGCTGCACAGAAACAGCTGAAGGTGGAGGAACGGTAATGTTACCCACAAGCGAGGCTGCGCCCCAGTGCTCAGAGCCTGTGGCTGGAGGGGCACTGGGCTGCTCAGGAGGGTGGGGAGAGCCAGCTTCCTCTCCTGCAGCTTTGGGTTACTCTTCACACTGCCCTCCCTCAGGTGTGAGTTAGGGTGGAGGAATCAATGTCCCTTGGAAGAAAAGATGTAAGCCCTGACTAGTTTGGCTCAGTGGATAGAGCGTCGGCCTGCAGACCGAAGGGTCCCAGGTTCGATTCCGGTCAAGGGCATGTACCTTGGTTGTGGGCACATCCCCAGTAGGGGGTGTGCAGGAGGCAGCTGACCGATGTTTCTCTCTCATTGATGTTTCTATCTATCCCTCTCCCGTCCTCTCTGTAAAAAATCAATAAAATATATTAAAAAAAGAAAGAAAGAAAAGATTTAAGCAAAAAATACTATTGCGGTGGATGCTCACGAGCTGTGGTTAACTACTGAAAGGGGAGCTGGGCATCTCACACCTGCACAAGTTCCAGGGTTTAGAAACTCAGCCTCCTGGGTCTAGAGCAGTGATGGCGAACATTTTGAGCTCGGCGTGTCAGCATTTTGAAAAACCCTAACTTAACTCTGGTGCTGTGTCACATATAGAAATTTTTTGATATTTGCAACCATAGTAAAACAAAGATTTATATTTTTGATATCTATTTTATATATTTAAATGCTATTTAACAAAGAAAAATCAACCAAAAAAATGAGTTTGCGTGTCACCTCTGACACGCGTGTCATAGGTTCGCCATCACTGGTCTAGACACTTGATTTTCTCCGCTGGCCCAGGAAGAACGGATTCCTCATAACTAAATTGCTCAGGGAAGGAACAGAAATCATAGGCCAATTGACAATGGGAATGGTAACTAGATAGAGAACTAAAATGGTAACAGCTGGTTATTACACTTCTCAGTTGGAAACTATACTAAGGAAACTCAGTTCACCTCAGAAGACTGCTCCGTGAAAACACTGATGCTCTCAAACTGTGATCGCCCCCATGGCTACAGAAGTACGTTTTGAAAAATAGATCAAGACTTCTGTATCCGTGTGTTACATAAACACGAATGCTTTTTGTTAACCATCCCTTTTTTCTGCATTTCACATCCATCTCACACTCGGTCGTAACTGATAAGTATCCTCTTTTCCTCCTCCCCAGTTCCTCCATTCTCTCAGGGCAGAGTGCCTACTGCCAATTCCTCTTGATATTCCGGGTGCCCATCCTTCTCCCCATGAAGATGGGCCTTTTCCTCTAAAAAACCACGAACTAAAACAATACCTAAGGATGTCAGTGCGAGCTCCTGCGAACTGTTAGTGAAAGCTCGCGGAAGCATTACGTGGCTGTGGAAGAGGGACCGCGGGAGGCCACCAGCAGGAATGCCGCACCACAAAGGCCATCCTGTGACAGAACAGCTACAGACTCCTCCATCTCACATGGAGGGCTCCGACACCACTGTGCTACAGGGGGAAACCCAGGGCTGCTAAGGCAGCCAACTCAAACCACTGGGAAGTTACAAGTCAGCAAATAGCCTGGTGGGGGTGCCCTTCCATAGGCTCCCCAGGATATGAATCAGAGCAGAGGAGGAAATAAACATTTAACTAGCTGGTGAGCTGTCAAGCCGGGAGTGCTCGGGGCAAGTGGGATGACAGCAGATTAGGAGCCAAGCACTCGACAGCTGGTCCTGAGAGTTGGCTCATTCATATTTGCTTCCACATCCCGGAATAAATCACTAAGTCGTAATTAAATCACAGTAAGCAGAACTCCTCTCCTTCCCCTGCAGATGCCGACTTCCCCATGCAGACCAGCTGTTGGTAGTGGAGTTTGATTGATGGCTGAAATTCCAGTTTCTAATCTGAAAGATGTCTACACGGAGCATGAAATCACCCTGGAGAAAGCTTAGGTTTCCAAGGCCTATGTACTCCTTTTGTGCAAATTTGGCCCAGCTGCATGAATCATAGATGGGCATAAGATTGGGTGATTTCTACTAGATTGGGACAGGGGAGAATTTGAAGAAGTGGGCTCAACTGGCACTCAAAAATGTGGTACCATCTGGCCTTCCGAAAAGTCCAAACAGAATCTGAGTTGTGTCAGGTTCCAAGTTTACTCTCTGGCATGTTCCACGGCTGGACATTCAACAGTAAAGAGAAACACATGCTGAGTTTGTGTGACTATAACAGCCATGGGCAAACTACGGCCCACGGGCCGGATCTGGACCGTTTGAAATGAATAAAACTAAAAAAAAAAAAAGACCGTACCCTTTTATGTAATGATGTTTACTTTGAATTTATATTAGTTCACACAAACACCATGCTTTTGTTTTGGCCCTCCGGTCCAGTTTAAGAACCCATTGTGGCCCTCGAGTCAAAAAGTTTGCCCACCCCTGGACTATAATATTAGAAGCGATCCTGTATAATAAAACCCTAATATGCAAATCGTCCGAACAGTGGAACACTGGTCACTATGATGCATACTGACCACCAGGGGGAAGATGCTCAATGCAGGAGCTGCCCCCTGGTGGTCAGTGCACTTCCACAGGGGGAGCACCGCTCAGCTAGAAGCCTGGCTCATGGCTGGCAAGCGCAACCACTGCAGGCGGGTGGTAAGGAGTGAGGGGTCCCAGACTGCGAGAGGGCGCAGGCCAGGCAGAGGGACCCCCCCCCACCCCCCGCCCAGTGCATGAAATTTTGTGCACCGGGCCTCTAGTATTACATAAAACTATTTACCACAGTAACCAAACAGAAGAAAGTAGAGTTCTGAAGTGACAAGAGCCCACATATCCACATGGAATCAGAGAATCTTAGAATTGGAAGAGACCTCAGAGGACATGTGAAATCCAGAGAGGTTAATGATTTTCCCAGGGTCACAAAGCTAGCTGGTAGCAGCTGGTAGACTCTAGGATCTAGGTCTCCTGACCTCCAACCCAATGACCTTTCCCCTACACACACTGCGTCTACTTGATTCCTTATATGGACAATACTATTCTCCTCAATGACTATTACCCTAAACAAGAGAAAGAGCTCAGAGGAGAGAAAAGCCAAATTGGGAAATCCTCAGTGCTAGTGAGGAGGGTTGAATAGCTGAGGGTTGTGAGGAGGCAGCTTTATAGTGTGACCACAGATCTATACAGTGGAAGACATAAGCATTTCCTTGTAACTTACTGACAATTTCACAGACAACTTAAAAGGTTTATTAAACTGCAACCCAATGAAAAGCATGTGAAGTAAAGGTGGCCCTGGGAGCATTTCCCACAGCTGCCTCTGAGGCACAGACACAGCTATGGGCAGCATGACCCCGTTAGGAGCTGCCCGCCTCCTCCTGCACAAAGGTGTTTGGAGAGGTAATATGCCAAGTTGGGCTGACAGTCTCTAGCTGTGTGGCCATGTGATTACTCCTGCAGTGGAGAGAATCAAAAGCTGGCTTGTGACTGCCAAGGTTACGTGAGGGGAGACATTTCTGCTTCGGCCCTGGAAAGGCTTATGATGCAGATGTCTTAGTTTCTTCAGCCCATCCCTAGATGGCTTTGGGGGAGGTGTGGGGACAGAGGGAAGGATTTTCACTTAAAGGGTATTTGTCCTTTCCTCTTTATTTTTTAACATATATTTTTATTGATTTCAGAGACAGGAAGTGAGAGAGATAGAGAGAGAAACATGAATGACAAGAGAGAATCATCGATCAGCTGACTGCTGCACGCTCCCTACCAGGGATCCAGCCTGCAACCCGGGCATGTGTCTCGACCGGGAATCGAACCGTGACCTTCTGATTCATAGGTCAATGCTCAACCACTGAGCCAAATTGGCTGGGCGGTCCTTTCTTTTTTATCTTCTTCTTCCAGGATACTTTGGCTAATATAACACACACCTGATTTGGGGGTGGGGTAGAAGATAGCATTTAGGACAGTGGTTGGCAAACTGCGGCTCGCGAGCCACATGCGGCTCTTTGGCCCCTTGAGTGTGGCTCTTCCTAAGCCTTAGGAGTACCCTAATTAAGTTAATAACAATGTACCTACCTATATAGTTTAAGTTTAAAAAATCTGGCTCTCAAAAGAAATTTCAATCGTTGTATTGTTGATATTTGGCTCTGTTGATTAATGAGTTTGCTGACCACTGATTTAGGAGAACTGGCGATTTAAGAAGCCAGGAGAGCCAAAACCGGTTTGGCTCAGTGGATGGAGCGTCGGCCTGCGGACTGGAGGGTCCCGGGTTCGATTCCAGTCAAGGGCATGTGCCTGGGTTGTGGGCACATCCCCGGTGGGAGATGTGCAGGAGGCAGCTGATCGATGTTTCTCTCTCATTGATGTTTCTGGCTCTCTCTATCTCTCTCCCTTCCTCTCTGTAAAAAATCAATAAAATATTGATTATTTTATTAAAAAAAAAAAAGAAGCCAGGAGGAATACAGTACACTGATAATGACGATTATAACCGTCCTCGTTCCGACGGTGCTTTCGGCCACAGGCAGGTTGACCCCCTGTGCTCAGGCTGCCAAAGGTGAGGGAGGTCCTGGCTCCTAAACACTGTACATGCTGAGGAGAAAACCTGCAGTCAGGTTTCTGAACCTCAGAGCTGATGCTTCAATGGCCTTACTTGCTTAGCGCTATTAGGTAGTCAGTGATTCCAGCTGACACCAAGATCAAGAGGGCGATCCAATTTAGTGGGGAAATCATACATACCAGTAAGATTGAGAAATACATAGGAGAAAATCAGACATATTAACAACACATCTGAGTTACAGTAGAATAGGCTGTATTGGGTAGGAGGTACATTTGGGATCTGAATCCTAAGGACTAAAAAGACTGCTTCAGATGTGGGCATGCATGGTAGTGGGTAATATAGGGTGGGGATGGGGGAGTCAGCTTGAATAAAGTACTGAAAGCAGGAAGGGATGCTGATGGCTGGCTAGAGCTAGAACAGGTGCAGGAGGCAGGATGGGGGGTGGAGAGAGGGCACATGAGATGGTTAGAATAGATTTTACAGAGGGCTAGTCAAGTCTCCTTGCAAGGACATCTTCATAATGAAGCCAGGTCTTGTTTGGAGACCAATTTCCCATATTAATTTGCTTTCCCTCTTAGACTCTTTAAAATTTCATTCTTTTTATTTTAAAAAGTTATTTTTCATTAATCAATATATTCCCCTGTTTTAAAATTCAAGTGGTACAAAAAGTGTTAAAGTCTCCCTCCCCACCTTACACTCCAGTTGTCACCTGGTCATCCAGAGGCAACCAGTATCTCCAGTTTCCCCAGAAATAGTTTATGGATATAAAATGAAATATTTATTCTTCATTTCTTCTCACAAAAATGGTAGTATACCAAAACATGCAGCCTTTTTTTACTCGTTTAATAACGTATCTGAGAAATTTCATACCAGTTCATAAACAGTTACATTAAAAAATATTTTATTGATTTTTCTGGAGAGAGAGGAAGAGAGAGGGAGAGGAAGAGAGAGAGAGAAACATCAATGTGAGAGAGAAACATCCAATGGTTGCGATCAAACTTGCAACCTGGGTATGTGCCCTGACCAGGAATTGAACCTGTGACCTTTTGGTGCAAGGGACGATGCTCAACCAACTGAGCTACACGGGCCAGGGCAACAGTTTCTTTTTAACAGCTGCATAGTATTTTACCAACAGGATGTATTATTATTTATTTCACCAATTTTTAGTTTATTCTAACCTCAATCTTGAAGAGAAAGTACTTTTTATCCCCCGTTTTACAAAATTACTCCCTTTGTGGTGTATAGTTGTCAACTTCAACAGAGTCTGAATCTCTGACAGCTAAAGTGAGAGCAAATGACATATTTAAAGTCAGTTTGCTGAAGTTATATGAAGGCTAAATGCTCTTCACATTTATAAGTATCTTATGAAAGCTTCAGAAGCTTTGAAGAGTAGTAAACCTTGAAATCCCCAAAGAAGCAGCAGTTGCAATAAATACTAAATCACTCTACTTCCCACTTGGTGTAATTCCTTTCTGTTCCTTTTCTCTGTAGGATGTAATGTTGGCAGATTTTGTCCCTGCTTATCTATTTATGTGGATGTTTTGACAGTTTATCCCACCTTCAGCCTCCTCTCTCTCCCACTGGTAATCACGAATCCCTGAAGCAGTTCACTCTCTCTCCCAGAGGTCGTTTATAAAATTTTACTAAAACAATATATTCAAAGCAATATACTTAAGTCAGAATCAATCTTTGGAATTGCTAAGCGACTTTAAATATGAAGAAATAGACCAGGTCTCTACAGAGAAAATGCCTCATAAAGCAAACATTTCTTTCAGAATTTGAGCTTTCTTGTCTACATCATGAGTAATTTTACTTTAAAAATGGATGACTTTGTCTTTTTTATAAAATCTTTTTTTAAATTTTTTAAAAACTGATTTCAGAGAGAGAAAGGGAGAGGGAGAGATAGAAACATCAATGATGGGAGAGAAGCATTGATCGGCTGCCTCCTTCACACTTACTGGGGATTGAGCCTGCAACCCAGGCATGTGCCCTGACCAGGAATCGACTATGACCCCCTGGTTCATGGGTTGACGCTCAACCACTGATCTACATGGCCAGGCTGACTTTGTCATAAATGAATGGAATCCTGGCAGACACCCCTCTTCAGATATAAATGTTTTTACAAAATGAAATGATGAACTGAAGCACTGGGGCATGCCTCCCACAAACTTTAAAAGAATTTATAAAATGGGAACTCTCCCCCAAAACTTCTTCTCCACACATCTTCATGACATTCCTGCCTCCTGCTTTTAGGCTATGGCTGTCCTGGGGAGTACTCTCCCATATTCTTACTGTGAATTTCCTCCTATTTCTGCCTTCAAATATAAGCACTGGGTCCCCTATATCATCTTCTGGGTTCTTCCAGGAGTAGTGTACCATGTACCAAAGAGAACAGTGGCATGGAACTCAGTGAACCTGAATCTCCAGTCTGTTTTGCATCACATTATCTGTGATTTGAGCAAGTCATTTCCTTCATGTGTAAATGAAGAGGTTAAAAATAATAAAGTAGGGGTTTATGATTTCTAAGCTCCATTCCAGCCTTAAATTTTATGACTGCCATGTTGTTATTTTAATTTAAATTTTTATTTTTATTTTCTTATTGATTTTAAAGAGAGAGGAAGGGAGATGGAGAAACATCGATGAGAGAGAAATGTGGATCAGCTGCCACCTGCATGCCCCCCTCCTGGGGATCAAGCCTGCAACCCAGGCATGTGCTCTGACTGGGAATCAAACCAGCAACCTCTTGGTGTATGGGACGAAGCTCAACCAACTGAGCCACACTGGCCAGGGTGCCACGTTGTTATTTTTAGACTAGAGGCCTGGTGCATGAGATTTGTGCACCCTCTCACAGTCTAGGACCCCTCGCTCCTTACCACCCGCCTGCAGGGGAGGCGCGAGAAGCTCCCACCCCTGCCGCTGTGCTTACCAGCTGTGAGCCTGGCTTCTGGCTGAGTGGTGCTCCCCCTGTGGGAGCGTACTGACCACCAGGGGGCAGCCCCTGCGTTGAGCGTCTGCCCCTTGGTGGTCAGTGCACATCATAGCGACCAGTCATTCCGCTGTTTGGTCGATTTGCACATTAGGGTTTTATTATATAGGACAACATGGCTTAAATCAGTTAAAATGTCCATACCTTGAGAAGTCCTTAAAGAAAATCTACAGGTGTGAATTTCTGGAATTATGGCAGGTGTGGTGGGCAGAATTCTGAGATGGTCCCCATTTCCACCCTCTAGAATACGCATCCTGTATCATCTCCTCTCCTTGAATCTGGGCAGAACCTGTGAATCTGATGGGATACTACTCCTGTGATTTAGGTTACTTTACATGGAGAAAGTATGGGATAATCATTCCCAGGATTATCTATAATAATAGAAGTGTAATATGCTAATTACACAAGATGGCTGAACTGTGAGCAACATCCTGACGACCTACTGGACGAAGCCGGGGCTGCTGTGAGGGCTGAGGCAGCAGCTGGGGCTGTTGTGAGAGCTGAGGCAGCCAGGACTACGAGGGCCAAGCCCCTTGCACGAATTTTGTGCACTGGGCCTCTAGTGATTGTATAATGTAAGAATACACCTCAGCACACTGGGGAAAGAGTTCCTCCTGCTGGCTTTGAAGAGGTGAGTTGCCATGTTGTGAGAGGGCCTGTGAGAATAACACACGGTAAAGATCTGCAGTGACCTGCTGAGAGGGATCCCTAGTCTACAGCCAGTGAGAGAAAGGGGACCTCAGTCCTACAACGGAAAGGAACTAAATTTTGCCAAGAATCCAAATAAGCTTGGAAGAGGATCCTAAACTCCAGATGAGAGTGCTGCCATTTGGACACCTTGATTTCAGCCTTGTTAAGAGAACCTAGCTATGCTGTGCCTAGACTCTGACTTACAGAAACTGAGATAATGAACAGGTGGTGTTTTAAGATGCTAAATTTGTAGTAATTTGTTGTACAGTAAGAAAGTTAAGTGAGGAAGGTATTTATGGTTGGGATGTCCTTTGGAAGTTCCTCAAATAATACTTTATATGTAGGTGTTCTCACTTTAGGTACATTTAGAGAATGGTCACTCTTCTGCAACTACTAAACCAAGCTCCATTAATCAGATCTTATAGAGGCACTAATCAAGGTCTAATTAAATTTTAAATTTCTGAAAAAGAAAATAAAAGTTCCATTCTTCTTTTGGGAATTCAACAGTCTTGCTCTGATTTCAAATGTATCTGGTAATTATAAGTTAGCTCATTTTCACACGGATTTGGATATAACTTTAGGCTATAACATGTCCCTTAAAACATTACTACATTCCATAAAAAGCTGATTTAGTTATAGTCATAGAATTCCAAATGTGGAAGAACCTTAGAGATATTTAATACAACTGTAACCCGAGGGCCAAAGACGCGACTTGCTCTTGATGTCAAGAAAATTAATGACCTGGGAAGGTATCATAGTCATATTATTTTCCCCTCACTCTAGGCCTTTATTAGAGCATTTCACCATCTTTACAGGATCAGATCATGTTTACAATTAATTCACTAATTTATTCAACATTAACTGAATATCACAGTATATGCAGAATGGGTCTAGGCTCAGAGTAGAATATAAAGATGTGGAACACATGGTTCATGTCCTCGAGAGTTTACAGTCTAGTTACTAGGAACAGAGAACTTAAATAATAATAATATCTTCTGAAAGCAATGATTCCAAGAATTTTTTAAAAAGTTAATTCCTTATTTTTGTTACTTATTCTTTAAGATTTCTTTTTTATTTCTTGATTTTAGAGAGAGAGAGAGAGAGAGAGAGAGAGAGAGAGAGAGAGAGAGATTTGTTGTTCCACTTATTTATGCATTCATTGGTTGATTCCTGTATGTGCTCTGACTGGGACTGAACCCGAAATCTTGGTGTATCAGGACGATGCTCTCACCAACTGAGCTGCCCAGCCAGGGCTGCAAGAATTTTTGGATGAATGAGGAAACTTAGGAAAGCTAAAAGCTCCAATCCTCCTCATTAATACATATTAATAACTTAAAACTTCTAAAATCATCTGAATCTCAACAGTGAATGAGAAAAAATAGTAGACACTACTACTTCCTAAGAGAACAAAAGTAAGCCTCATCAGCTCGTAGGGCAAGCATGTCAAACTCGTGGCCTGTGGGCCACATGCCTCGCATATTTGGTGCATGTTAGCCTTTGAATTTGACATGCTTGTCCTAGGGTAGTTAAAAAAAATTATATCACTTTTTGCAGAGTTTTCACGTTGGGATAGGTTGTTTTCAGCCTGCTGGCTCTTTAATAAGATAAACAGGCAGAGGATAGGTCACAAAGCCAGTGAGTAGCAGGCACTCGAACTCAGGTCTGAGTTTAAAACGAAAATTTATACTTACCAATTTCTTACATATAGTTAATACTCAATAAATGCTAGATGTTAGAACAGTATTTAAAAGTATAACAAATCCTTGCCACTCCAATGAGTAGAGGTGGTGAAGAACACTCTGATTATTAGAAGCTAAGTAGTCCGTATCTGTGTATTTCTTTTTCTTAAAAATATTTTTTTATTGATTTCAGAGAGGAAGGGAGAGGGAGAGAGAGATAGAAACATCAACGATGAGAAGAATCATTGATCGGCTGCCTTCAGCATGCCCCCTACTGGGGATCAAGCCCACAACCCGGGCATGTGCCCTTGACTGGAATTGAACCCAGGACCCTTCAGTCTGCAGGCCAACGCTCTATCCACTGAGCCAAACCAGCTAGGGCCATATCTGTGTATTTCAATGTTGAGAAACTGGTAGTTTAATATATACATATATCTTTTTCTGTTCTGTGGTATCTTTTATTTATTTTTATAAAATATATTTTTATTGATTTCAGAGAAGAAGGGAGAGGGAGAGAGAGAGAGAGAAAAACATCAATGATGAAAGAGAATCATGGATTGGCTGCCTACTGCATGCACCACACTGGGGATGGAACCCACAATCCAGGCAAGTACCCCGACTGGGAATCAAACTGTGATTCCTGGTTCATAGGTCGATGCTCAACCACTGAACCACACCGACCGGGCTGTTCTGTAGTATCTTTTAAAGGGATACCAATTTTCCATGCTATCCAACCTTATTTAAATTTCTTTGGGATTTTTTGTACTGAGTTCTTCACTGAAGAGTAATATGTTCAGAAAGGTGAAGAACACAGATGTGTCCACTGAGACGTTCAGATGTGGGGTAAGAAGGTAGATTAGACAACAACTCCAAGAGTCTAAGTCACAGTACAATGTGCACTACAGATGTCAGACATATTTTATACTTAAGAGAAGGGCATTAACTCCAAAACATCATAATTTTCAAAAGGACTTTATTTTCCTCCTGCAAATGGTGAACGTTTAGCCAGCAGAAACAGCCTAGAGCAAGCATGTCAAACTTGCGGCCTGTGGGCCCCATGCCTCATTTATTTGGCCCATATTAGCCTTTGAGTTTGACATGTTTGGCCTAGAGCCTGTCTTTCTTCAGCTCCTGAGAAACATGGTTCAAAATGGCAAATCTGCATTGCCTCCTGGGTTGTATTTCAGCAGCATTCAGGATATACTGCAAGGCTACGTAATGGTGTGGAAAGAATACAGCCTTTGGGGTTAGAGAGACCTGAGCTTGAATCCTGGCTCTACCACTGCATAGCTGGGTAACCAGGAGCCAGTTGCTTCATTTTATATTTATTCATCCATAATCCAGGGAATAATACCTTTAAGTTTTAAGGATTAAGAGTGAGGATGTGCATAAAGTACCTAGTGTTATGCCTCGTATATAGAAGCTCCTATGAAATAACCATTGGTGTTAGTGTTCCAGATGTGTGACAGCCTCACCACCTCCCAAGGGCAACGTTACAGGATTCCCAGGGCTCCGGAGAGAGAGTGGCAGCTTGTCTGTCAAAGACGACTGGTTGTTCAGAATACAAGAGTTTTTGTGTGCTAGAAATTACTCCATCACTATTTCTGACTCTCCCAACAACCCAGAGGGGACCTAAATACCAAAAGGCTGAAACTCCTTTACTCATTCGAAATTATTAGACTCAAAGAATTTGAAAACCACAAAGGTTCTCAGAGGTCACCCGCGCCACTTCAGAGAAAAGGAAACGGGGATCATTTGAGGGTGTGACTGATACTTCAGAAAAATACTTGGGGGTGCAGAGAGCATCCTGTGGGAATTATGCTGCAGGCTTAACGATTTATTCTCTTGGTTTGTCTGACAATAAGGCAAACTGTACGTATAGAATGACTATAAAGAATTAAGGCCAAAGCATGTCATAAACTACGATTTTCAATCTAGGCAGGCTGGTGCTGGGGCATGAGGACAAAAGGCCTGATTTTGGTGGTTATTTTCCTGGATTATAGTTTAAAGTACAACTGGACCTTCGAGTTTACCAAATCTAGGTATAACAGCATTTTGTAATGGCGGCTTTACCATCCCTGCAAACCTCTCATTCTCTTGGAAGAGATGATAATACTCTAAGTTATACAGGCCATAGCTCGTTCCACAGCTCCAACTCAAATAATTTCTAACTTTTCCATCATAGGATGCCATTGGGGAAGGAGTCATGTTCAATTTTCTATTGCCTTCTTCAGCAAACTAGGTAAATCACTCAGACAGCCCTTGGGAAGGTATATGTCTAATTTTATGCCCAGTGTGTAAGCAGCAGAAACCATTTCTCTTAAGTGCTAAACAAGAGACAACCTATAGTGGAAACACACAATATTTCATGGAAAAGGTTTTTTCTTCAAATGGTCATAATTTACCAGGACATTTTGTTCTTGCCTGGGAGTTGTCATTCTCACCTGGGCCATGCAGAACTAAAGAGCAAGCCTCAAGGAAATTTGGCTTTTTACTCTGGAGGGATTGCATTGTGCTGCAATATGGTAAATCCGTAGTTGCTGCCTGCCTGGGTTCTCAAAGTGTTCTGAGGAACATTAACTCTGTAAGTTGTTAAAAGACATTCAGGGCAATTCAAGTTTGGGAACTATATTGCTTCCCTGGAGATTAATAATGCACATTAGCATATTAAAACGTTGGCAGAAGTAGTGATGCAGGAAGAAATTCTGTATAACCTGGCATTTTCCAAACGTATTTGAATCATGGAATACTTTTTAAAAACCCACAGAACCATTAACATATTGCAGTATACAGTGTTTTTCACAATGCTGTTTGGGAAATTCCATGCTGAATTATGTCTATTTGCAAGTTCTAAAACAGCCAAAGAAGAAACAGTGCCAGGGCCATTAAAAAGGTGCCAATTTCTGAAGGTCCTAACCTTTTGGAAAAAATAAAGACAGCCAAGACTGAGAACAGAAGGCAGACAGAAGTATTCCTGTCTCTACCCCTGCCCTACTCTATCTCCATCCCACCCCCAATATGGGTCAGAGGCTCCACTTTTTTTTTTAATCCTCACCCAAGGAGTGAAGACATTTTTTCCCATTGATTTAAAAAATATTTTTTTAAATATACTTAATTGATTTCAGAGGGAAAGGGAGAGAGAGATGGAAACATCAATGACAGAGAATCATTGATCGGCTGCCTCCTGCATGCCCCCTACTGGGGATCAACCCCACAACCCGGGCATGTGCCCGTGACCAGAATCAAACCTGGGATCCTTCAGTCCACAGGTTCGACGCTCTATCCACTGAGCCAAACTGGCTAGGGCCCATTAATTTTTAGAGAGAGTGGTAGGGAGGGGGAAGTGAAGGAGGGAGGGAGGGAGGGAAGAGAAGAGAAGAGAAGAGAAGAGAAGAGAAGAGAAGAGAAGAGAAGAGAAGAGAAGAGAAGAGAAGAGAAGAGGAAGAGAAATATAGATGTAAGACAGACATGTTGACTGATTGCCTCCCACATGCGCCCTGACCAGGGCCGGAATCAAACCTGCAACCGCGGTACATGCCCTCGACTGGGAATTGAACCCTCAACCCTCTGGTGTCCAGGCTGACACTCTAACCATTGAGCAATGCTGGCCAGGGCGAGAGGCTCCACTTTTAATCTTCTTATTTAATTAGCACTTGACCAGCCTGTATACTTATCTTCCTTCCCTATTAGACTGTGAGCATCTATAGGGTAGAACCCTGTGCCCAGCTACTATAACAGCGCCTATACTGTTGGCTGAATAAATGGATGAATCGCACTAAATCTCGTTTATCAACATTTATTAAACATTCATAATGGAAGCGGCTGACACTTATTAAACATTCACCAAATGATAGGCACAAGGTTGATACCTTATGACGTGGGTCTTATCCTGATTTTAAAAGCATAGAAACTAAATTAGAAGTTGCCCAAAGCTACTCAGCTAGTAAATGACGGAGCCAAAATTCAAATCCAGACAATACGACTTCAGAACCTGGATTCTTAACCAATACACGTTTCTTCCTCTCTTGTAAGATTCATCTCAGCAATAAAATTCCATAATTCTGTGGAGGGAGAATTTGTATAGGACTCAAACCAATGGAAAAATCACTAGCAGGACTTTCAGGATCAGGAGGGTTTTAAGAGCAAAGGGGAGAATGCAAGGAGAGCCTGCAGGAGACGGGCACATCTGGCAGAGCGAAGGACTCGGGAAGAACAGTGGAATGCACTAGAGGCCTCTCTGAGGAAGTGACATTTGAATTGAGACCTGAAGGATATATAGAAATTACCAGGTGAAAAGTATAATTAGGTTTCTAAGAGAACAGTTTTTAAACAGACAATACAAATATCCTCACAGTAAATTAAATTCACTTTTTTGGTGTTTGCTTTTGCCTTATGTTGTGGACTACATGTGAGGGATACTTAGTTCTTGTTTGCTACAGTGGGTTAAAGGGTGGCCCCAAAAGACATGTCCCCATCTTAGCTCCTGGAACTTGTGAATGAGACTCCGGAAGAAGGGTCTTTGCAGATGTAATCAAGTTAAGGATCTTGATATGAGATCTGGGTTAAAGATGACCCAGCTGGGCCCTAAATCCAATGACAAGTGTCCTAAAAAGAGACATACAGAAGAAGGACACAGACGGAGAAGGAGGGAAGGCCATGTGAAGCCAGAAGCAGTGACTGGAGTTATGCAGCCACAAGGCAAGGAACGACGAGCCACCAGAAGCTAGAAGAAGCGAAGGAGGGCCCTTCCTTAGAGCCCAGAGGGAGCATGGCCCTGCAATATCTTCATATTGAATTGGGGGCCCTTAGATCTGAGGAAGAATAAGTTTCTGTTACTTTAAATCAGCAAGTTTGTGTAATCTGTTATGGTAGCTCTGAGAAATGAATACACTTGGTTTCTCCCTGTTACTGGGCATGAATCTGGGCCACTTTCCCCTAGATATTTACCCTTCTACATGCAGTGCACCCAAAGTTATACAGATATAACTAAGAAGTCAAAACAAATGTCAAACACATTTTTTGGATATCAGATATGACTGTACATTTGTACCACTGCCTCTTTAGCAAGGGTAATGAGGCATGGATTATATAGATACTAAACATCCCTGAAAATGGCCTGAAGCAGTTTGAAAGCACTTTTTGCCACTACTACCCTGAATCATTCTATTTTGTACATCCTATAATTTTAGCACGGACAGTGATTCATCCTACATAACTGTTCTTTAAAGCAATTCTATTATCTTTAGTTGGGCTTTTCAAAAAAGGTATGCATATAAAAGAGGAGCTTATTAATTTTACTTTTACAATAAGTGATTAAATCTGGTATCTTTGCGTCTGCAAATGCTGTCAAATCTGTTTTGTGAAATAGAGCAATATAGCTTGACTGGTGTGCTCAGTGGTTGAGCGTCGACCCAGGAATCAAGAGGTCACCTGTTTGATTCCCAGTCAGGTCACATGTCCAGTTTGTAGGTTCCATCCCCAGGGCAGGAGGCAGCTGATCGATGTTTCTATCTCATTGATGTTTCTATCTCTCTCTCCCTTTCCCTTTCTCTCTCTCTAGAAATCAATAAAAACATATTTTAAAAAAATAGAGCAATATAACCAAATCTATTCTGGAGAAAAGGCCTTGAGGAACTACACACACACATATAACTTCCACGTCATCATCCAGTTTTTTCAAAGGATTCTACAAAGGTCAGAGGTGGTATTATTTTAAACAAATAAACAAGGAAACCAACTACTACTTTTTTGATATTTTGATGAGATATTTTAGTCTTAATAAGCTGTTATAAAATATATTGAATTACACTGACAAAATTGTGAAAAACTATGCCCAAAGCTACATTGCAGCATTGTTTATAATGTTAACAATAGGAAAATGTAATTGTAAGAAAGAGAGCAATTGTTAAACTATGGTGCATCATATCTAGGGTAGAAATTATGAAAATATTTGAAATTATGTTTTGGAGATTTTTTTAAAAGTACATAATAAAACACTTGGTGTATACTAGTACATGTAGATGTAAATAAAGATGTGCATGTATAAGTATAAATACATGTGATAGAAATATTTCACCCTTCAGTCGATTTGCATATTAGCCTTTTATTATATAGGATTCCCTGACTACAATGAAATTAAATTAGAAATAAAAAACACTATATCTAGAAAAAACAAAATATTTGGAAATTAAAAAATGTACTTTCATTTTTTTACTAGAGGGCATGGTGCATGAAATTTGTGCCCGGGGGGCGGGGGAGTGGGAGGTCACAGTCCAGGACCCCTTGGGGGAAGTCCACCTGAAAATAAGGAAGAAAATTCTCCCCAGTACAGTTTATGAGGATAGTATACTCATACAAAACCTGAAGACATTACAAAAGAGAAAATTATATGCCAATATCCCTCAATACTTAACAAAATGATAGCAAATCATATCTACCAATATATAAAAAGCCTAATACATCATTACAAAGTTGGGTTTCATTCAGGACAATAAGAGATAATATAATCTACCGTATTAAGAAAATAAAGATTTTATACAGGTGTATATATAAAGTATTTGACAAGATTCAACACATTTGATACAAATCCTTTTTAAATTAGGAAGAAAAAGATTTTTCTTAATTTGATAATGGGCATCTACGAACAGTCTAATATCCAACTTAATGGTTACGTATTGAATGCTTTACATCTAAAATCAGGCAGAACCAAGGATGACCACTCTCACCACTTGTATTCAACATTTTACTGGTGATTGAAAAGAAGGGATTAATATAAAAAAAGGAGAGGTGAAACTGTTTGCAGATTTCTTACATAGAAAAACCTAAGGAATTCACAAAACAACGAGGAGAATAATCAAATTTAGCAAGCTGCAGAATACAAGCTCAATATAGAAAAATCAATTGTATTTTAATAGCAACAGCAAACAGTTGGGAAATGAAATGAATATTCCATTTATAATAGCATCAAAACATAAAATATTTATGCATACATTTAAAAAATATGTGCAAGACTTGTGTATTTAAAAAACTACTGCTGAGAGAAGACCTAAAATAATGGAGAGATAGAATATGCTCATGAAGGAAGACTCATGATCACTAAGATGTCAGTTCACTCCAAATTAATCTACATATTAAATGTTATTGTAATCATAAGTCCCACCTCTTTTTTACATAGAAAGAGACAAGCTATTTCTAATATTTATATGGAAATACAAAGAAACTAAAATATGTAAAGTAATCTTAAAAAGAAGAATCAAGTTGGGAGGATTTATAATACCTTCTACTACTTTAAGACTTTCTATAAAGCTACAGTGATCAAGATAGTGAACCTGGGCATAAAGAAAGACATATAGATAAATGTAACAGAATAGAGAGCTATAAAATAGATTTACTAATATAGTTAAAAGGTCATTTGATTTTTGATAAAGGTGCCAAAGCAAACAGATGGAGGGCCTTTTTGACAAATGGTGCTGGTACTACTGGATATCTATGCAAAAAAAAATCTTGACTTTTACTTCACACAATATATAGAAATTAGAGATGGATCATATATAAAAAATAAGAATTAAAACACTAATGCTCTTCATAGTTTGGTGGTAAAGGGTTATTAGGACCAGAAAATAATAATAAAAAAATTAAATTGAATGAATTACACTTTATCAAAATAAAAAAAAAAGCTTCTGTTAATCAAAATACACCACTCAGAAAGTGAATAGGCAAGCCACAGGCTAGAAAAACAGTCACAAAATATAGATTTAATATAGGACTTGCATCTAAAATATATCAAGATCTTCCACAATTAAATAATAAGACAAGCAATCTAATAAAAATGGGCAAAAGATTTGAACAGACACTTCACCAAAAAGTTATATGAATACTAACACAAAAAGTTGCTTAACAGCAGAAGTCATCAGGGAAATACAAATTAAAACAACGAGTTACCTTTATATAAACTCTAAAATCACTTAAATTAAAAAAGACTGTTGTTAACCAATTATTAACAAGAACGTGGAACAACTTGAACTGCTGCACATTGTTGGTGAGAGTGTAAACAGATACACTGTGAAAAAAAGTCTCATAGTTTTTTTATAAAGAAATATTCATTTCTCTTGTACCCAACAATTCTCTTGGGTATTTATCCAAGAGAAATGAAAATACGTATTCTCATAAAGACTAACAGAAGGCTGTTTATAGCAGCTTTATTCAAGATAGCCAATAACTGGAAACAGCCAATATGTCCAACAAAAGGTAAATTGTGGAGTATTCATAAAATGGATTACTATTCATAAAAAAGGAAAAAACTATTGTACATGCAACAATATGAATGGATCTCAAAAATAGGCTAAGAAAAACTTTAAAGAGTGTACACTGTATAATTCCATTTTTATGAGGTTCTAGAATAAACAAAATTAAACTATGGTGGGGAAATGCACAGAATTAAGGTTGCTTCTTGGTGAGTGGAGGAAGAATTGACTCTGAAGGAGCACAAGGGAACTTTAAACGAATACTGAACTTCAGTTAGTATTTATGGTGAAGTATTCAGGAGTGAATGTGCTTAAGTCTGTATTAATTTGAATGCACCAAAAAAATTAAGAGACTGATAGAGGACTATCAGGGAAATACTAGTACAGCAAAATGTTAATTGAGCCATATATATGGATGTTCTTCCAATAATTATTTCAACTTTTCTAAATGTCTGAAAATTTTCATCATAAAATATTGGAAGAAAATTGTATTTTCAATTCCTCCAGCTCTCTCTCACTGCCTGTACAAACTGGAACTGAATTTGTATAAAGCCCATAGGTGGTGCTATTTTCAGAGTAATAATTTTACCCTTTAAAAAAAAACAACAACCCAACAAACTTTAATACAAGATATAAATCAAGCCATTCCTTCTCACCAAAGAATGAATTAAAAAGAAGAGTGATTGCCCTAACCGGTTTGGCTCAGTGGATAGAGCGTCGGCCTGCGGACTGAAAGGTCCCAGGTTCGATTCCGGTCAAGGGCATGTGCCTTGGTTGCAGGCACATCCCCAGTGGGGGTGTGTGCAAGAGGCAGCTGATCAATGTTTCTCTCTTATTGATGTTTCTGACTCTCTATCCTTCTCCCTTCCTCTCTGTAAAAAATCAATAAAATATATTAAAAAAAAGAAAAAAAAAAGAAGAGTGATTTTAGTTTCACATTATATATGTAATCTCTGGCTCCGATGGAGAAGTTCAGAAGTTTCATGCACTGTACCTCAGCTTAGATGACTACTTCTAAGGCTAATCATTTAAAGATGGGTACCTGTCTTGACTATAATTTTTAAAAAATGTAACCTCACCCCACCCTATATTTACTGAATTTATTGGGGTGACACTGGTTCACAAAATTATACAGGTTTCAGGTGCACAATTCCACAGCACATCACCTGTACTCTGTATTGTGTGTTCACCACCTCAAGTCAGGTCTCCTTCCATCACCATTTATTCCCCTATACTGCCTTGACTTTAGTCTTTAGCACAAGAAAATATATTTGCTGAGCTTGGCCTCTCAAGGTGAAACTCAGGGATAGGATGTCAACAAAACAGAAAAAAACTTTTGGGTTTAATTACCTTTATCAAGAGATGCCCCAGCCATGTGGTAAAAGCTCAATGCAGTGTCCACATCATTAATATTCTTTAGGAAAGTAAAGAAGTTCTCCACTTCCTGAAATGTCAGACCCTGGAAGAAGAGAGAGAGCAAAGTAAGGCAGGAACCTCGAACAAAAAGCTGCATAAAATGCAGAAACTAGGCTGTTATTCATGTCTATCAACCAGAAATGTATGCTATGCTATGTCTAGAACAGAGACTGAATAAATTAGTCAAGGAATGTCAAATTTGAACACAACCGGGGAATAAAACTCTAGAATTTTACTCAGAGGAAAAAAAGCTGGCTAATTGCTTTCCTCTCACATGTAAAATATGACAAGATTGCTTTCACTGTTACAGTGGTGGCTGGATATCTTTAATGAAAATATTTCAAAAAAAATAAAGAAAATATTTCAAACTGGGCCTTGAAGTTAGTCACAATCATCTATTTTGGTATTTCCTAAATGAGCTGTAGCCACTTGATCTGTCATACATCTTAAGACCAGAGTCAGGACTTCGATTTAAATAATCTACTTACAAGGCTAACTAAGCTTTTTGAAGCTTAAGCTAATTAAAGAATCACCTCAAATCAGTGATATACACTGGAACGGTTTCAGAATGTAGAACCCAAGGACTTGGGAAGCTGTTCATTATCTCAATTTAAAAGCTACGGATAAAGCAATTTGCCACTTAATTTTAATCTGATGAAATTCTGTGAATGAAGAAATTCTTTTCAAAAGCCAGTCAAAGATTTGTTGACCTCAAATTCTATGTTCTATGAAGGCTCAAGAG
This sequence comes from Myotis nattereri, assembly GCF_964212035.1. Classification (NCBI taxonomy): domain Eukaryota; kingdom Metazoa; phylum Chordata; class Mammalia; order Chiroptera; family Vespertilionidae; genus Myotis; species Myotis nattereri. The sequence goes on along the minus strand of NC_138088.1, from coordinate 18,257,629 downwards.
AGAGTAGTTACATAAATAGGGGCTACAGGGAATTCCCTTACAGGGAGGAAGATTTGTCCTATTTTCCATTTCCCACTTCGCACACATCAAGTTGTGATGGAATGAATACAATTTCTAAGAAGTAATTAACACTGAAGAGACATTGAGATCAACGCCTTTTAATGAAAAATCAGGTCCTTAATGGATTGCAAATGTTGAGTGGCTTCCACTTAGCGCTGCTGCTCTTCCAATTTCCATTTCCCCAAACTACAGAGTCCGGAGTCCACAATGGTATCTCAGTAATAAGGAAACCTTAAGATAGACAATCCATAGTACTTTGCTAGTATTCTCCAAACTGGGTCAATGTTATCTTTCTTATTTTATCAATCAAACGAAGAAGTAAACTACTGAATGTATAATTCTATCACATGATCTTTTATAGTTTATTCCCCAAGAATCAAAGAATTTAAACTTTTTCTTGTGGAATATGATGACCATATATAAAGGCACAGCCTTGGCCGGTAGGGTTTAGTTGGTTGAACATTGTCCCATGCACTGGAAGATCACCAGTTTGATTCCTGGTCAGGGCACATACCCAGGTTTTGGGTTTAATCCCAGGTCAGGGTGTGTGTGGGAGGCAACCAATCGACGTTTCTTTCTTTTTCCCTTCCTCTCTCTATAAAAAAATCAGTAAAAATGTATCTTTAAAAAAAAGGTACAGAAAAACATAAATGTGCAACTGTTGTAAAATGAACATCCATAAAACTTCTATTCAGGTCAAGGAACAGACTCTTATCAGCATCCCAGAAGAAGCCTCCCTCTGTCTCACCAACATGGCCCTTCCCAACCATAAGCCTCTTCTCTTCTCAGTGGTAATCATTTTTCTGATTTTTAGGGGCTATATTTCATTGTCTTTAAAAAATAGCACTATATGTTATCCATTAATGCATTTTAAACAGAAGCAAGAGTTTAGTTATGTCTTTTCTGAACTTTATAAATGAATCATGAAGTATGTATTCTACAGTCAGGGACCGCATAATGATGTTTCAGTCAACAATGACTGTATATATGACAATGGTCCCATAACATTACAATGGAGCTGAAAAATTCCTATCCCATGTAGCCTTGGTAACACCATAGTGCTATGCATTACTCACGTTTGTGGTGATGCTGGTGTAAACAAACCTACTGGGCTGCCAACTGTCAGTTGTATGAAAGCATAGCACATACTATGTGTTTCTGTAGTTAGATATATTTTGATACACAAATACTTACCATTGTACTACAATTGCCTACAGTATCCTATCTAATAATAGAGAAACATGGTAATTAACCATAACTTCACTACCCTTCCCATTGGCTAATCAGCAAGATATGCAAATTAACTGCCAACCAAGATGGCGGCCGGCAGCCACGCAGCTGAAGCGAACATGAGGCTTGGTTGCTCCAGTGACGGAGGAAGCCAAGGTTCCCTGCCTGCCGCAGCCCAGCTCTGAGCTCCAGATGCAACAATGTTGCAATTATAGAAGCTAAACAAACCCAGAAACCTGCTTTCAGCTGCCAGCGGGCTCAGAGCTTAGAGCGCCAGTGATGGCAACAGAGTTTCAATTATAGAAGCTAAACAAACCCAGATACCTTCTTTCAGCCAGCCACAGCCTCAGAGCTGGAGCCGGCTCTCAGCTCTAGTGACAGCTATAAAAGGTAAATAAATCCCAGAATAAAAAAAAAAAAAAGAGGCTGGGAGCTTCAGTCGCCCGCCAGCCTGAAAACGGCCCTCAGCCCCTCACCCAGACTGGCCAGGCACCCCAGTGGGGACCCCCACCCTGAAGGGGACGTGACCAGCTGCAAACAGCCATCATCCCCTCATCCAGGCTGGCCAGGCACCCAAGCGGGACCCCCACCCTGATCCGGATCACCCTTCAGGGCAAACCAGCCAGCCCCCACCCATGCACCAGGCCTCTATCCTATATAGTAAAAGGGTAATAGGCAAACTGACCCTAACAGCAGAAAGACTGGGAATGACTGGTCACTATGACACACACTGACCACCAGGGGGCAGACGCTCAATGCAGGAGCTGCCCTCTGGTGGTCAGTTGCTCTCACAGCCGGGAGCTCTGCTCAGCCACAAGTCAGGCTGATGGCTGCCAGTACAGCGGTGGTGGTGGGAGCCTCTCCTGCCTCCTCAGCAGCGCTAAGGATGTCCGACTGCAGCTTAGGTCTGCTCCCTGCTGGCAAGTGGGCATCCCCCGAGGGCTGCCGGGCTGCCAGAGGGATGTCTGATTGCCATCTTAGGCCCAATCCCTCGGGGAGCAGGCCTAAGCCAGCAAGTGGTCACCCCCGAGGGGTCCCAGGCTGCGAGAGGGCACAGGCTGGGCTGAGGGACTCCCTACCCCCGAGTGCACAATTTTTTGTGCACCGGGCCTCTAGTCTATATATATAAAAGCCTAAGCAACTGTTACGATCGAATGACTGGAATGACTGGAACAATCTGTCGACCAGTTGCTATGATGTGCACTGACCACCAGGGGGCAGACGCTCAATGCAGGAGTTACCCCTGGTGGTCAGTGTGCTCCCACAGCCAACCTCCTGCGGCCCCTTCCCTCAGCCCCCCTCCTTGGCTGGCTGGCCAACTTCCCACAGTCCCTCCCTCTGGACCTCAATCAGGGGGCAGGCCAGCCAACCTCCCAGGGTTCCTCAACGTGACTGGCCGGCCCCCAGATAGGCCTTGATTACCAGCCAGGGTAATGAATTCATGCACTGGGTCTCTAGTTCAGTACATAACAGGTTAGGCTAGGAGCAACAGACTACATAACATATAACCTAGCTGTGCAGCAGGCTATAAGTTTGTGTAAGTACACTCCATAATGTTCGCACAATGATGAATTGCCTAACTACGCATTTCTCAGAACATATCCCTGTTGTTTAGTGGCACATGATTATAGCATACATGGCTTTTCTCTTTAAGATTTGTCCATATTTTTGTGTATATATGTAGTTCATTAATTTCTTTTTAAATATATTTTTATTGATTTCAGAGAGGAAGGGAGAAGGAGAGAGAGAGTCAGAAACATCAATGATGAAAGAATCATTGATCAGCTGCCTCCTGCATGCCCCCCACTGGGGATCGAGCCCGCAACCCAGGCATGTGCCCTTGGCCAGAATTGAACCTGGGACCCCTTAGTCCACAGGCTGACGCTCTATCCACTGAGCCAAGCCAGCTAGGGTGTTCATTAATTTTTATTGCTATGACTATTCCATTGTGTAAACATACCACAATTTATCCATCCTATTTGGGCTGTTTCTAGTTTTGGGCAATTATGAACAATAGTGTGGATAAAGCATTTATTCAAACATGTATGGAATACCTACTCTGTACCAAGCTCCATAATATTTGGCAGTGAAATGGAAGGTCTATACTAAATAATTTTTCCATAACTTGAGGTCATTTTCTTGGCCTTGACTTAGAGCAGTGGTTGCCAACTGGTGGTCCGCGGACCACCGGTAGTCCATGAGGTCTGAAAGGTTGGTGACCACTGACTTAGAGCATCCAGACGTAGGGCTCATTCCTTCTATGAATGCCACAGTATGCTAAGGTAAGCACTAGGCTAGAATCGACCTTATGGAGAATTACAGGTTCTACAATATCAGCTGCTAGTGGATGGATACACTAATACCATCTTCTCCTCCCTTCATCAAAAGATATGCAGAGTTGAAAACAACCCAAGTGTCCATCAATAGATGAATGGATAAAAAACTTGATATAATAAAATATTATTCAGTCAAAAAATGACATTTTGACACATGCTATGTAACATGGATGAACCTTGAAGACATTATGCCAAGTGAAATAAGCCAATTACAAAAGATCAAATGTTGTATGATTCCAAATATGGGAGGTATTTAGTGTAGTTAAATTTACAGAGACAGGAATAGAATGGTGGTTGCCAGGGGCTCAGGAGAGGGGAAAATATGGAATTATTGTTTAACTAGAGGCCCGATGCACGAAATTTGTGCAAGGGGCTTAGCCCTCACAGCCACAGTGGCTTGCCTTGGCCCTCAGAGTCCCGGCTTCATCCGGAAGGTCATTCAGCTGTCTGGTCTAATTAGCATATTACGCTTTTATTATTATAGATGAGTATAGAGTTTCAGTCTGAGAAGATAAAGGGAGTTCTGGAGATGGATGGTGGTGATGGCTGTACAACAGTGTGAATGTACTTAATGCCACTGAATTGTACACTTAATGGTAAACTTTGTTATGTATATTTTAAAAAAGGCTTGCTAAAGGTTTTTTACTTTTCTTATTAAGGTGTGGATTTTTATGGCAGGGGGACAATAGGGACCTGAGTTATTGAAAGGGTTTTATAAGGCCAATAGGTTAACATAAAATTCCAAAAACAGAAAAGGCATGACAGCGAAAATGCTCCCTATTCTGACAACCTTTAATGTTTGTTGATTTATTTATCATGAAACATTAAAAAATACAGCTCAAGACCAGAGTGCTTATGCTGAGAATCATTTGAGGACCGACAGCTAGGACAATCTGAATTGAGTGACTATTCATTTGATAATTTAGAAAAATGGTGGCCTACAAATCACATTACAGTCAAACCTTGAATGTCTCCCATCTCGAACAATGTGGTTATCAGCCAAGTTATTCACAGAACAAATGTCTGACACCTCTTTCAAGCTAATACCTCAGCATGACAAAAAGCATCTCTCATGCAACAAAGGACAGAATGCTTTTGTTGCTGGCAAAATTAACCATTAGCACAGTTTTAAAACATAAAGAGGCCATCAAGAGTGCTAAGGTTGCTAAGGGTGTGAAAGAAACAATGATTACAGACAATTAAAGAGGTAGAAAAACTGTTGATTTAGATAAACGAAAAGCAGTTAGCCAGTGACAGCCATTTTGAAGGCAGTTATTATGTGAATAAGCAAAGATGCTATGTGCGGGCCTGAAAGCACCCCTGGACCCAATGCTGAAAGTGATTCGCCTGCCTGGCTGGTGTTGCTCAGTGGTTGAACATCGACCCATAACCAGGAAGTCATGGTTTGGTTCCCAGTCAGGGCACAGGCTTGGGTTCTGGGCTCAATCTTCAATAGGGGGCATTCTCTATTATTGATGTTTTCTATCTCTCTCTCCCTCTCCCTTTCTCTCTGTGAAATCAATAAAAACATATATAAAAAAAAACAACCAAAAAACTTTGTGATTCAAAACACTAAGAAAAGAGACAAATCATAGACCAGGAGAAAATATTTAAAAATCATATATCTGATAAAGGACTTGTATCCAGAATTATGTAAAGATCTGTTACAACCCAATGAGATGGTAATAATAACCCAATTAAAGAAAGATTTGAATAGACTTCTTACCAAAAAGATATATGAATGTCTAATGAGCACATGAAATGATGTTCAGAATCATCAGTCATTAGGGAAATGCAAATTAAAACACAATGAGACACCACCACACACCTATTAAAAAGACAGCAATGGCCCTGGCCAGGTAGCTCAGTTGATCAGAGCATCATCCTGATATGCCAAGGTTTCAGGTTTGATCCCTGGTCAGGGTACATACAAGAATCAACCAATTAATGCATCCATAAGTGGAACAACAAATTGATGTTTCTCTTTCTCTCTAAAAATCAATTAATAGCCGAACCGGTTTGGCTCAGTGGATAGAGCATCGGCCTGCGGACTCAAGGGTCCCAGGTTCAATTCCGGTCAAGGGCATGTACCTTGGTTGTGGGCACATCCTCACTGGGGGTGTGCAGGAGGCAGCTGATCGATGTTTCTCTCTCATCGATGTTTCTAACTCTCTATCCCTCTCCCTTCTTCTCTGTAAAAAAATCAATAAAATATATTTTTAAAAAAATCAATAAAAAAATTAAGAAAAATCTTAAAAATAAAGATAGTAACAACTTTTTGTGAGCATGTGGAGAAACTGGAACTCTCACACACTGCTGTGGAAATGTAACATGGTACAGCTACTTTGAACAACAGTTTGACAATTTCTTAAAAAAAATTTAAATATAATTTTACCATACAACCCAGCCATTCCACTCCTAGGAATCTTCTTAAGAGAAATAAAAACACAGGTTTACATAACGACTTGTATGCAAATGTTCAAAAAGATATTACTTATAATAACCCCAAACTGGAAACAATTCAAATGTTCATAAACTGGTGAATGGATAAATAAAATGCAGTATATACATACAATAGAATACTACTTACTATACAGCAACAAAAAAGTAACAAACTATTAATATCAGCAACATGAATAAACCTCAAAAATGTAAGTAAAAGAAGCCAGACACAAAAGACTACATTATTATATGAAAACATTTATATGAAATGTCCAGAAAAGTCAAATCTATAAAGATAAAAAAAAGATTTATGGTTGTCAGTGGCTAGAGTGGAAATAGGGATTGACTGTAAACTGGTATGAGAGATATTTTTGAAGTGATGGGAATGTTCTAAAACTGGGTTGCAGTGACAATTGCATAAATCTGTAAATTTACTAAACATCATTGAACTGTACACTTAAAACGGGTTAATTTTTTGGTATATAAATTGTACATCAATAAAGCATTTTAGGAAATAAAAAGCAGTTGCAATAGATGAGAAGATGGGGTAAGGAAAATTTGGCTTCACCTGGAGTCAGCTATAAAAGCAGATATTTAGTGCTGATAGGCCATGGATGAGTATAAACACAGTGTAATGGATGGATTCCCTCGCCTTGTCTTTTCATTGGTCATAGCAAATTCATCTGCCAGGAATTAATTAATCCATCACCTGAGTTAAGTGCTTACATTGATCTGATGACCACATGTGGCTCAACCCTTAAACATCTGCCAGAGTAAGTGAATAGGAGAGCCCATGTGAATATTATCCACAGATAGCATGAAATTAATAATTTGTTTTATTATAATCCTATATAACACAAGCCTAATATGCTAAGTGTCCAGTCATCTGGTCGTCCATTCAACCAATCAAAGCATAATATGCTAATGATATGCTTAGGCCACTCAACCGCTCGCTATGACATGCACTGACCACCAGGGGGCAGATGCTCTGATCGGTAGCTCAGCTTGCTGCTGGGGTCTTGCCGATTGGGACTGAGTGAGGCAGGCTGGACACACCCTGGAGCCTTCCGTGGTCCCTCCCTGGCTGGCCAACCTCCTGTGTCCCTCCCCGATCCCGATTGTGCACCAGTGGGGTCCCTTGGCCTGGCCTGTGCCCTCTTGTAATCCAGGACCTCTCCGGGGATGTTGGAGAGCTGGTTTTGGCCTGATCCCGCTCAATGCAGGAGCTGCCCCGTGGTGGTCAGTGTGCTCCCACAGGGGGAGCACTGCTCAGCCAGAAGCCGGGCTCATGGCTGGTTTGGTTCCCAGTCAGGGCACAGGCCTGGGTTTCTAAAAGAGAGTAGGTCTTTTTTAAAAACATGTTTTTATTGATTTTTAAAAAAAGAGAGATAAGAAGGGAGGAGAGAGAGAAACATTGATTGGTTTTGCACACACCCTATGGGGGATCGAGCCCAAAACCTGGGTATATGCCCTGACTAGGAATCGAACTGGTGACCCTTTAGTGCATGGGACAATGCTCAACCAACTAAGTCACACTGGCCAGGACAATTTGCTAAATTATTAAAGTTTGCAGCTTCTGTACTCTTGAGCATAGAAAAACCAACACTATTAATTAAATTTGTAAAGTCTCAGAAACTGTCTTTTAATGAGGGGAATACAACAATTTAGAGGACAAAAAGGAAATTTTGGAGCTGTCAGATTTGGCCTAGAAGAATTCACAGGAAAAAGAATATTGAGGGGAATAGGGAAAATCTAGTAGAGGATAGGGATTCATTTTTAAAAGAAAGCTCAAACAAAACATGTTCTCCCATTAAAAATAGAAAAAGAAAAGAAAAGAAAAGAAAACTCTGTTAAATAAGAAACATGGTGGTTACTCAAGGGTATGAACAGTAAATTTCCCAGGCATCAGCCCCTCACCCAGGCTGGCCAAACCTCCATGGGGTGAGGGTCCTCCGAGGGGTCCCACACTGCAAGAGGGCATAGGCTGGGCTGAGGGACCCCCCCCGAGTGCACAAATTTTTGTGCACCAGGCCTCTAGTATCTGTACAATAATGAATGACCTTGCAGTGCTTCACAGCCATTTTTCTTTTACTGTGTTTCTAGCAGCCTTCGTAGCTCATTTTGCCTTTGAAAATATAGACACAGAGAAAGAGATGACCCGCCCAGAGTCAGCTGGAAACCAACACTTCCTCTTCCAGATCTGTGGCAGCTCTATTTCTCCATACTCTTTCTCTAAAGCGGTGGTTCTCAACCTTCTGGCTCTTTAAATACAGTTCCTCATGTTGTGACCCCACTGGGGTGCCTGGCCAGTCTGGGTGAGGGGCTGAGGGCCGTTTGCAGGCTGGCCAAGCCCCCTGGTGATGTAAGCTCCTAGCCTCTCTTTTTTTCTTTTTACTCTGGGATTTATTTACCTTCTATAATTGAAACTTTGTTGCCTTTAGTGGAGGCCTGCGGAAAGCTTGGCTTCCTCCATCGCCAGGGCAACCCACTCCTGCTCAGAGCCGGCTCCTGCTCACTCCAGCTCCATGGCCATGGCTGGCTGAAAGCAGGTATCTGGGGTTTGTTTAGCTTCTATAATTGAAACTTTGTTGCTTTCAGTGGAGCTCAGAGCTGGCTGCGGCAGGCGGGGAAGGTTGGCTTCCTCCAACACTGGAGCAAGCAAGCCTCCTCCTTGCTCCAGTTCCGTGGCTGCCGGCCACCATCTTGGTTGGGTTAATTTACATATAGTCACTCTGATTGGCTGGTGGGTGTGGCTTAAGGCGTAGCGAAGGTATGGTCAATTTGCATGTTTGTCTTTTATCAGTGTAGATTTATTTAATACACCACTAGGACGTTCAATCTTTTAGGTCTGGTTTGATATTTTGTACAGAACCTCCCCTCTTCCTCCCCCCACACAAAAATTAACATAAGCCAAATGAAAACTCACATTTTCATGGTAACAATTTATCTAAAGTGAAACAAAAAAGTAATTAGAAAAGATGGTGATTCCCCTCTAATGGGAAATGGTCCCAGAGAGATGGACTGGTAACTACAGGACCAAAGGTCCTTCATTCACTCTCATTTTACTTAATTACTATGTTCTCAACTATTTAACCAACATGAAAGGACATTCAATCTCATTCTTGCTAGAGCAGGCTGGAATTCTGGGCCAGAAGTAATTTAGCACCCCCAATTTTTTTTTTAAATATACTTTATTGTTTTTTTACAGAGAGGAAGGGAGAGGGATAGAGAGTCAGAAACATCGATGAGCGAGAAACATCGATCAGCTACCTCCTGCACACCCCCTACTGGGGATATGCCCACAACCAAGGTACATGCCCTTGACCGGAATCGAACCTGGGACCCTTGAGTCTGCAGGCCGACGCTCTATCCACTGAGCCAAACCGGTTAGGGCAGCACCCCAAATTTTTACCATCTGACAAAAATGTATCCTCTCAATTCAGAGCTCTTTTGAAAGGTCTTCAAGTCCTAAATTAACTTATCCTGCCAAAGCTAAATTCTCTATTCCTTCAAGGGAGATGTCTCCAGCACCCAATTTATTGCTCTTAAGTATAAATTTATAAATTTACAATAAAACATGAATTAGCTTATCCTGATAGATAATTATAAGACCAAGTCAATGTCTGAACAAACTTAAAAATAAGTCTGGTTAAAAGAAAGGAGTGTTTCCTAATGCAAACACTATGCTTCCAGGACCAGCACTAAAAATCCACCTAAACATTTGCAATCGATTTTCTGAAATTATAATTTCCATCAGATCTGAGCTGGAATATGTACTGTCATCTGTCACTTTCCATTAATGATGAGTCTTTCCCTCCAGCCGAGGGAACACCTGCTCTAGGGACACGCTGGAATGAATTCAGAGAGGCTGACACTTTCTCTCAGAGCCCAGCTGCCCTCGGTTGCAGGTCACAGCCTGGTCAGAGGTCCTTTCAGCTTCCTGCCATCCAAGACAAGGAGGAAGAAGCCTGGGTGATGAGAAGTGCTTTCTACCAACTTGGGGCAATGCTATTCATACAAGATTTCCTGCACAAAAACCAATAACTAAGAAATCAGACAAGTATAGTACTAGCCATCCTATTTCTTATGTTCAGTTATTCAACCTTTAAAGCCACAGTGCCCTTATAATGCACATCTAGGACAAGCTTCTAAGTTCATGAGGCCAATGAGGTTAAACAATTTATCTAATGGCCATGGAAACCTCTGAGGCAGGGCCTGAATTCAAGTCTTCTAGCTAAATGTCTCCCATACTGCATTATCTTGGCAATATCTCATGGGACATTTTAGTGCCAGGTCAGTTTCCTGGTCATGGCCAAATTGGTAACCACTGTCCAGTGAAATGAGCATTGGGCTGAGAATGAGAAGACATGGGTTTGCTGGCATTGCTCTGCGTGTGTGTCTCAGATCTTTAAGGGGTCTGACCTCTTAACTAATTTCTGCTTCAATGTGTCCTTCCCACTCCCTGGCAAATCCCCAGATGCTGACTCAGTTCTACCATCTGCCTCTTCTTGCTCTCGGCATAGCCAGAGTTGAAAGGCATTAGAGTGGGGTTGATAAGTGCCACTAGAAATCCATGGTCTGTAGTCTCAATCATCTCTTCCTGAATTCTCTAATAATCTTAGTATCAGTCTTTTTGCTTCTATGCTTGCTTCCTTTCAAACTATTTTTCATAAAGCAGTCAGAATCAACTCTTTAAATATACATACAACCATACCACTTCACAGCTCACAAACCTTTAATAGCTTCCCATTGCACTGTGAATAAAATCCAAACTCATTCCATGCCTGTAAGATCCGGCATGTTCTGGCTCTCTTCCCCCTCTCTGACCGCATTGCAGTCCATTGCTAGTAGGTTCCAAGCACAACAGTCCTCTTCAGCTCCTTACACATGCCAGATTTGCCTTTCCTTCCTTTATGGAATGAATGTTTGTATCCCCCCAAACTTACACATTGAAGCCCTATCCCTCAGTGTGGTTTTATTAGGAGATGGGCCCCTAAGTAAATAATTAAGGTTAAATAAGGTCCTAGGGGCGGAGCCCTGGTCTGAAATGATTAATGTTCTCATAAGACACATCAGAGAGCTAGTGTGAGCACTCCCCTGCTCCTTGCCTCTCTGTGCAAACACCAGGGAAAGGCCATGTGAGGACACAGCAGGAAGAAGTGTCTACAGGCCAGGAAAGAGAGCCCTCATTAGAAACCCAATTTTCCAGCATCTTGATCCTGGACTTCTAGCCTCCAGACTGTGAGAAAAGTTAATTCCTGTTGTTTAAGCCACCTCATCTGTGGTATTTTGTTATAGCAGCCCAAGCAGACTTATGTACTGCCTGAGAGTTTTTAACATACGCTATTTCCTTTTAGGAGCTTCCACTCCCCTCTTTTTCCTTTCTTTCTTCTCTTTCTCTACGTCCTTACTTCTCATTCTAATATGTCCTCTAACAGACCACTCTAATGAAATAGCTCTCCCAAAGGTCACCAATTATTACTATTTTACCAAAACCAATGGATTTTTAAAAATATGTTTTTATTTGTTTAGAGAGAAGGGGAGGGAGAAAGAGATAGAAACAGTGATCAGCTGCCTCCTACATGATCCCTGATGGGAGTACACAACCCAGGCAAGTACCCTGACTGGGAATTGAACTGGTGACCTCTTGGTGCATGGGTTGATGCTCAACCACTGAGCCACACTGGCCGGGCCCAATGGATGTGTATCATCTTATATTACTGGGCCATCTCCAACACATGTAACACTGTAGACCCCTCAATTCCTGAATCCTCTACTTTCTTGGCTTTGATTTCATTACTTTCTCCAGGTATTTCTGTAAATATTTCCTCAAGGTTTCCTTCCTGAGCTGCTTAAATGTTAGTGTTCCACTGGATTTTGTTCTTGGCCCACAGTTCTTTTCTATATTATACTTGCCTTGGATAATCTCATCTGTTCTCCTTGCTTTAATTCTTATTGTGTGTTGATGATTCCCAAATCTATCTCATCCTCTAAAACAGATTTCAATATCCAACTGCCTGCTAACCCACTCTACTTGGATGTCTATAGCAGCTGTTCTCAAACTTCTGGCCCTTTAAATACAGTTCCTCATGTTGTGACCCCCAACCATAAAATTATTTTTGTTGCTACTTCATAACTGTAATGTTGCTACTGTTATGCATCATAATGTAAATATCTGATATGCAGGATGGTCTTAGGCGACCCCTGTGAAAGGGTCGTTCGACCCCCAAAGGGGTCGCAACCCACAGGTTGAGAACCACTGGTCTATAGGTATCTTACACTCAAGATAGCTACAACTGAACTCTATCTTCCCTATAAACCAGCCTCTCTTTTTAAATTCTGTCTCAGTTCATGGTGTCACCCTTTGTCCAAATAAGAAACCTAGTGTCATTCTGGGCTCTCCCCTTCTTATCCACTGCTCATTTTTTCAGGTACCAGAGACGAATTAGTCGTAACCTTTGGTCCATGACACCGTATGTTCCATGGTTTGGATCTTTTTCTTCCTCTAGGCAAAGATACCTACCTTTCCCTCTTTGAAGTGCTTCTTGAGTTGCTTCTGCATAGCAGTCAGCTTCTTGGACTGCACCCCACTGTAGGCCAGCAGCATGCCACCGAATTGCCTCTCGGTAATTCTCCCATCCACAGGGTCATGGCGTTCAAACTGAGAGGGAAACAGAAAGAGTGTTCTTGGGTCAAATAGAAAGTACTTTGATATGGAATGTGGGATGATAAACTGTGTTGGATGGCAGAAAATAGTTGATGGCCAGGATTGTATTTCTGAACTACAATTCTCACCGAGATTTAAAAAAATTAATCAGAAAGACAAGATCTGGGTTCTTCTCCAACTCTGCCACTGAACATTTATGTAATCAGGACAGTAACCCAGCTACTCTTGGCCTCAATTTCCTCATAGATAAAGCACAGCTGCTGTGACATCTCATATACCTTACAGGTCAGGAGCATGTTTGCAGAGATCAAAACAATGTTAAAACTCGGAGAAACCAAGATGGCGGCATAGGTAAACACTGGAAATTGCTGCCTCCCACAACAAATTAAAAAATACAACTAAAAGACAAAACGAACATCATCCAGAACTACAGGAAGGCGGGCCGAGTGGAAATTCTACAACTGGAAGGAAAGAGAAAAGCACACTGAGACTCAGAGGAGCTGCAGAGGTGGAGTGCAGAGGTACGGAGGCTCGAGCACACGCGGCAAGGGCTGGCGACTAAGGACGCGGCTGTCTTTTTGAATCCGGAGGGAGCCACAAGCCCCCGACTGCTCTGAACTCCAGTTCCGGGTGAGTCTCTGGGGACCTAGACTCATATGGGGAGAAACTGGACTGTCTGGCAGCGGGCAGGACTCGGAACTTGAGGGAAGCTTTCTCTCAGAGGTACTTGCAGCAATTACCAGGACACTGAGACGCAGTCCCCCTAGGGCAGGGCTGAGGATCAGCCATAGCTGTTTGCTCCGCCCTGTTGTTCCCCTGAGACCCTGCCCCACCCAAGCTGCAGCAGAGGCTTTTGCATATGAATGCCGTGGCCCTTTGCTATCTGAAAATTGCCTAACAAACTGCAGCTTGACCAGACAGACCCAGAACATCCAAAAGAAGGCCCAAGGCCCCACAGCAGCTTGCATTGCTTCACAGCTGGGCCTCATTTGGGCTCCTCCAAACCCCAAACAAGGAAGGGGAATCTGCAGATCTCTCTGTAGCTCCTGCTGGGTAGCCTCAGGCAGAGGCTAGATTAGCACCTCCTTAGATCCAAGAGCCAGTGTACCTAGTGGTCAGAGTGGGACCATCCAGATTACAACTCCTCAGATTCATAAGGGACACACTCAGGGGGCAGACTCAGTGAGCACCAAAGCCCCACTCAAGCAAGTCTTGCCCTATAAGGGTGTCTTCAGCACAGGAGTTCTTCCACTGTAGACACAGCTGGTTCTCACAGCCAGTTGGCCTGGAGGTCAATTCCTCTCAGTGATACCCACAACAATCAAGGCTTAACTAAAACTAGACTGTGCATAAAGCCTACAAAGGGGCGCACCAAGAGTGTCCACCTCAGGTAATTGGCGAGGCTGAGCCACTGGGCCCTATAGGACACCTAGCACACAAAGCCACTCTACCAACACAGGGAAACATAAAAAATGCAGAGACAAAGAAACAGGACACAAATGACAGAAATGGAGGAAAGCAAACTACTGGATATAGAGTTCAAAACCACACTTTTAAGGATTTTCAAGAACTTTCTAGAAACCGCCGATAAATGTAGTGAGACCCTCAATAAATCTAGTGATACCCTCGAGGTTATTATAAAGGACCAACTAGAAATTAAGCATACACTGACTGAAATAAAGGATATTATGCAGAGTTCCAATAGCAGACTAGAGGATCGCAAGAATCAAGTCAAAGATTTGAAATACAAAGAAGCAAAAAACACCCAACTAGAAAAGCAAAATGAAAAAAGAATCCAAAAATACAAAGATAGCGTAAGGAGCGTCTGGGACAGCTTCAAGCATACCATCATCCGAATTATAGGGGTGCCAGAAGAAGAGAGAGAGCAAGATATTGAAAACCTATTTGAAGAAATAATGACAGAAAACTTCCTCTACCTGATGAAAGAAATAGACTTACAAGTCTGGGAAGTGCAGAGAACCCCAAACAAAAGGAATCCAAAGAGGACCACACCAAGACACATCATAATTAAAATGCCAAGAGCAAAAGACAAAGAGAGAATTTTAAAAGCAGCAAGAGAAAGACAATCAGTTACGTACAAGGGAGTACCCATACGACTCTCAGCTGATTTCTCAACAGAAACTATGCAGGCCAGAAGGGAGTGGCAAGAAATATTCAAAGTGATGAATGCCAAGAACCTACAACCAAGATTACTTTACCCAGCAAAGATATCATTCAGAATTGAAGGTTAGATAAAAAGCTTCACAGATAAGAAAAAGCTAAAGGAGTTCATCACCACCAAACCAGTATTATATGAAATGCTGAAAGGTATCCTTTAAGAAGAGGAAGAAGAAGAAAAAGGTAAAGATACAAATTATGATCAACAAATACACATCTATCAACAAGTGAATCTAAAAATCAAGTGAGTAAATAATCTGATGAACAGAATAAACTGGTGATTATAATAGAATCAGGGGCATAGAAAGGAAGTGAACTGACTATTCTTGCGGGGGGGAAAGGGGTGTGGGGGGTGCGGGAAGAGACTGGACAATAATCGTGCACCTATGGATGAGGATAGTAGGAGGGGGGGTGAGGGCGAAGGGTGGGGTGGGAACCGGGTGGAGGGGAGCTATGGGGGGAAAAAAGAGGAACAACTGTAATAATCTGAACAATAAAGATTTAATTAAAAAAAATCCTCAAAAAAACCCCAAAACAATGTTAAAACTCTATTCTAATTCATGAGTAATATTGTTGGTAATAAGTAATCTTTGGTCCATCTTTATCTTTGCTACTCAGAGAAGATTTAAAATCTAATTATTATCCCTAACCAGTTTGGCTCAGTGGACAGAGCGTTGGCCTGTGGACTCAAGGGTCCCAGGTTCGATTCCAGTCAAGGGCATGTACCTTGGTTGCGGGCACATACCCAGTGGTGAGTGTGCAGGAGGCAGCTGATTGATGTTTCTCTCTCATCGATGTTTCTAATTCTCTAACCTTCTCCTTTCCTCTCTGTAAAAAAATCAATAAAATATATTTAAAAAATCTAATTATTATATATTTGATTAATTATACATATATAAAGTCTTATCAGTTCTTCAGTCTGTATTCAGGCCTTTAAGAATTTCAAGTTTGCCCCCAAATGGTAATCAAATGCTAGGACATCAATAGAACTTGGAAAAAAAATGTACAGAGTATAGAATATCTTAATTAGACATGCTTACTTAACATAAAGCTACTGAAAATTTATTAGGTGTATTTAAATATGCAGCTGGAAAGGTTAAGTATAAAGGACCTCCAGCTAATCTAAGTAATATCAGAAAACTAAGATTTTTTTTTTAAATATATTTTATTGATTTCTTACAGAGAGGAAGGGAGAGAGATAGAGAGTTAGAAACATCGATGAGAGAGAAACATCGATCAGCTGCCTCCTGCACATCTCCTACTGGGGATGTGCCCGCAACCCAGGTACATGCCCCTGACCGGAATCGAACCTGGGACCCTTCAGTCCGCAAGCCGACGCTCTATCCACTGAGCCAAACCGGTTTCGGCAGAAAACTAAGATTTTTAATATAAAAACAGAGACCAGAAAGTTATCTCAATGCCAGCTGCAGTGTTAATGATACTTATAAATACATAGATAATAAACTGGCTAAAGATGGGCCCAGAAACAAATTAGAAAACAAAATGATTTTAAGATGGTAAAATTTCCCCATGGATTTATTGGAAAATAAAAGTTACTAGGAAAGTCAGATTCCTATGTGGTGAGACATAATCCTGTTCTCATAAGAGGGGTATGTATACACAGACATAGACATTGCTAAGTAAGGTCATATCAACAAACATTTCCCAAATGTCTACTAGTGGTCTAGCATTGTGTTAGTCTTGTGGGATAAGGAAAGATGATTCAGTTTCTGTTCTTAGGGTCTTCACCATCTAGTAGGGAGATAAGATTTACAGATGAGTCACAAAATAAGTAATAAGTATATAGTCAAGAGTGAAATTCTGTTTTGGTTTTCATTTCCTCAGTTAGCTTATAAGTTGATAGACACCTTAATTTGTTTCCTCACTGGTGAGACAGTCAGTGAGCAATACACAAGAACTGCATTTTAACAACAGCAAACATTTACTGAGCATGTACTATGGGCCATGTTCTTTATCCATATTTTCTTTCATTTAGTCATTATAACACCCTATGGCAGGGGTGGGCAAACTTTTTGACTCGAGGGCCACAATGGGTTCTTAAACTGGACCGGAGGGCCGGAACAAAAGCATGGATGGAGTGTTTGTGTGAACTAATATAAATTCAAAGTAAACATCATTACATAAAAGGGTACGGTCTTTTTTTTTTTTAGTTTTATTCATTTCAAACTGGCCGGATCCGGCCCGCGGGCCGTAGTTCGCCCACGGCTGCCCTATGGAGTAGATATTATCAGCTCCATTTTACAGATGAGAACACTGAGGTAACATGAAGTCCTGAGATTCAAATTCAGCTCTGTCTGGAACCAAGGACTGTATCTCAATATCACACCGTTTCATCCTTCTAAGCAATAATACATATTCATCCTATAGAGCAGGGGTCCTCAAACTTTTTAAACAGGGGGCCAGTTCACTGTCCCTCAGACCGTTGGAGGACCGGACTACAGTTTAAAAAAAAACTATGAACAAATTCCTATGCACACTGCACATATCTTATTTTGAAGTAAAAAAACAAAACGGGAACAAATACAATATTTGTATTTGCATGTGGCCCGCGGGCTGTAGTTTGAGGACCCCTGCTATAGAACAACAGTTGGAAAAACTTATGCAACCAGGAAGCTAAGTCATATTTAAAGTGAGAGGCAAAACAATTTCCAAGGAAATCAATACCATCAATATTAAGTGAAAGCCTCTTTTTTAACTCAGCCACTCAATATTTCAAGTTTGTCATAGCATCACTTCTGCAGAGCTGATTAATTTTTGACACCACCAAAAGTTTTCAGGATTCAATTTTAAGTCTGATTTATGATTCAATTTACCATCTTGAAACAAAATGGAGGACTAAAATTTTTTGCTAATGGGCATACTTTCTACAGTGTCTAAATCAGATTTTAGTGAAATGTGATACCGGGCAAAAGCTGGAGATACATAGTCTTGTATGGGCTTCTTTAAGGTAAGTGGAGCCAGGCTGTGGTCCCGCCCTCCAGGCTGGGCTCTAACAATTTAGGGCACTCATTTCACCCTTATCTGGAGATGTCACAGCTGAGGAGAAATCCCATATATCTGAATTAGATGCGTTTTAAGCTTTATTCCACAAGATAGACTCAAGGTTGAAATGTTGCTTGTTTATAACATTGGCAGCAGAAGCAGCTTACTGAAGGCTTACGGAAACAAAGGCCTGTATTCTTCTGTTCTCCAAGGGGGCACAACATTGCACCTCTATTATGTTTCAAAGACAGAAAAGATCATTTGCAGTAGAGATGCTCATGTAACAATGCCATACTCAAGTTAGCATTTTTGCTAATATTCTTTGAAAACTCAGACATGTCTTTTTCTCTTAGGGTTAAGTTGTTATCATTTTGATGTAGTTGGAACCTGAAAGGGCTTAAAGACTATAAAATTCATCCCTGGCCAGTTAGTTCACTTAATTAGAGCATCGTCTCGATATGCCAAAGTTGTGGGTTCAATTCCCAGTTAGGGCAAGTACAAGAATCAACCAATGAATGCATAATTAAGTGGGACAACAAATGGATGTTCTCTCTCTCTCTCTCTCTCTCTCTCTCTCTCTCTCTCTCTCTCTCTCTCAAAAAGTCAATAAAAAAAAAGACTATAAAATTCAGCTCCATGCAGTGTGGGTCATTGCAAAGTTTACTACCTCCGCTGTAATTTGATTTGGGGCAGCATCTCTCCTTTTAGGTTTTTAGGCTCTTTTGAGGCAAGACTGCCTTATTTCTGAGGTCTTCAAAATGGCTGGGATGGCAGAGAGAGCTCTTTATCCGCAAAACTGCTAATGAAAAATGATCTAATGTGCTATTCACTCAACATTTATTAACTGAGGACTTACTACACAAAGGCTAGGGAGCTTCAAGGACCTTCATTAGGGCAAAATTTTCAAGGGTGATAGCTAGACATCCCGTGGCTCGAGACGAAAGGTGTACCGTAGCCTGTGGGTGTATTCCTGGAGCACAGTATGCATGTGATCCCCAAGGTCATGAGAGGGTCTTTGGGGAAAGACATATGCTATTACAAAATTATCACAATGCAGAAAGCTTCTAATTATATATTTGGAAACAATTCAAATGACTGGTTTGTATTTTAAGTAGTTGAACACTGACAAAGCCTCTTTATGTTCCACTGCAATGGCAATGAAGGAGACTCTATTCCATTTGACACTATGGCACAGCAACTCCCCCTTCCAGTGCACCACTAACCATTTGCATTGCTTTTCTGTGTCTAAGAGAAGCCTAGCATTTTCTCTTCCGCAGCCCTGCCACTTTCTCAAATGGATACAAGCTGTTGTCGCTGTTGTTC
Source organism: Myotis nattereri (assembly GCF_964212035.1). Classification (NCBI taxonomy): domain Eukaryota; kingdom Metazoa; phylum Chordata; class Mammalia; order Chiroptera; family Vespertilionidae; genus Myotis; species Myotis nattereri. Next base: position 18,238,390 of record NC_138088.1, on the reverse strand, counting down.
CCCAGGGAGCTGCAGGGCAGGCACAGGGGGCCAGAGAAGAGGAGCCAAAAAACTGTCTGCAAGATTTTTCCTGGCTTTCTGTCCATATTGTGCTTCTCGTTCCCACCCCTGCCCCTTGCTGAGAGAAAACATTGTCTTTTGGAAGGACAGATGGTCCACATATATCTAATCAGCATTTTTTAACTGGTATGCCTCAAGAATTTTTAAAACATGCAATACCTGACTATTTAGTCAGGGGCATTGACCTCTTTTCCCTTAGATTGTCAAATTAAAAAAATGACAACAGCCAACACAACAATAGTCACTCGGTGTGAATGAGTCAAAGAATCAAAATCATACCTAAGTTTTTGGTCAGATCGGCAAAAAAATATAACATTTTTTGGTGTGCTGCAGAATTTTAGTAATCAGTTTATGTGTGCCATGAGACGAAGAAAAAGATGAAAATCACTGATCTAGAGGAAATGATTTAAGGAAGATGGGAAGCCAGGTAGAGAAGAAAAAAGAGAATTATAAACAAAAGTCAAGATAAGATTAGAAAAGTAGTAAAAGGAAAAAAAATCAGTGTCTGCAAGTGGGTCTTGATTTATTAAAGGCTTTTGAGGTTAATATATTCCAACAAATGTATTCTTTTTTATACAATTTCTTTTCTGGAGACGGTCTATCCCTCAGAGTAAATCCTGCCCTTAACACGTATTTCAAAATGGTAATTTTCTTGATAGGATTTTACTAGTTTCTGAACTGTGCAATTCGAGTCCTTGAGATTACTGAACACCTCTTTATTTTTCAACCTGACAGTATTTGGCTTTTGAGATCTTAGCCATGCCACTGCTGCTATTACCAGGAGTCTCAGAGCAACTGTCTGTTATGTCCATCAAAAGGAAAAACGATTACAGGGGCAGGTCTCTACTGCAAACCCATCCAGTCGGCATGACATATACACGCTAGTTTGAATATGAATCTCTGTCTTCAATTGGCAGGGGACATCAGAGAGCATCAGGCCAAATTGCCTGGAGCCTGAATTTTTTTGCTCTCTAAATAAAAGATGTATCTTCACTGTCAACACTAATAAGTTTGTCTTTTGGCTAACTGGTGAGCCAAGGAAAAAGGCTCATAATTTAGAATTGAGACAACATGGTTCAGTGTCCTCATCTAGGGCCAAAACAATCCATTAGAGTCTGGGACTGTAGGATTATGGATGACCAAACTAAACCGCTAGACTTTTCTACTTAAAATCCAAGGATACTTTCCATTTAAAAATTGTTTTTAAGAAAGTTCAGGCTGATGATCAAATCAAGTTACTAAATGACATGACTATGAATACTATAGTTAGTTAGACCAGGAAAAGGTTAACTTTTCAGTCTAATAGTCAAAACCAGGGAGATAATAAGATGCATGAACTTATTACATGGTAATACAAATCAGGGTATATTTGATTGAGGGCGTCAGGGAAAAACACTTTAGAACTGGAACAGAGGTTTCAAGGTTTGATAAATCTTGGTTTATTCCATGGAAGGTAATACATTAAAGTGACCAACAACATGGGATTTAGAAACAGTAAGGCCTGGGTCTGAAATCTGGCCTGAACCTCTACTTGTGGCTCTGACTCTAGGAAAGTGGCTTACTCACTCTAAGGCTTCAAAATCTTTCCACCAAAAAATGAAAATGATATTCACAATTTCAAAGTGTTAAAAGGATTAACTGAGAATGTGTGTGTGTGTGTGTGTGTGTGTGTGTGTGTAAATTAGCACAGTTTGGTGCATAGTTAACATTCAATAAATGTAATAATAATAATACTTTTACCACCATGCTGTCACTTCCTAGAAGATAAAAGCCTCAACTGATTATTCCATTCTTAGTGAGTCTTACTTAAGTTCAATTACTATTTCTCACTCTTCTTTTCATCATTGTTCTTGCTAAGTCTTTGCTTACAGAATACTACTTTCACACTTGAAGAGCAGAAAAAGTAAATGCAACTAATTTCATTTATTATTCAATACAGGATAATTTCAAGATTAAACTAATTAATAGTTGGCTGACCATACACAAAAATAAACTCAAAATGGATAAAAGACTTAAACGTAAGATGGGAAACCATAAAAATACTAGAGGAATCCACAGGCAGCGAAATCGCAAACATATGCCGAAGAAATTTCTTCTCTGATAATGCTCCTAGGGCAATGGAAACTAAAGAGAAAATAAACAAATGGGACCACATCAAAATAAAAAGCTTTTGCACAGCAAAGGAAACCATCAAAAAAAAACAAGAAGACCCACTACATGGGAGAACATATTTACCAATGATACCACCGATAAGGGTTTAATTTCCAACATTTACAGGGTTCTCATGAAACTTAACAAAAGGAAGATAAACAATCCAATAAAAAAATGGGCAACGGACCTAGATAGACACTTTTCGAAAGAGGACATACAGAAGGCCGAAAGACATATGAAAACCTGCTCAAAGTCACTAATTATACGAGAGATGCAAATCAAAACGACAATGCGTTATCATCTCACACCTGTCAGAATGGCTATCATCAACAAATCAACAAACAACAAGTGTTGGAGAGGATGTGGAGAAAAAGGAACCCTTCTGCACTGCTGGTGGGAATGCAGACTGGTGCAGCCACTGTGGAGAACAGTATGGAGCTACCTCAGAAGACTAAAAATGGAACTCCCATTTGACCCAGTGATCCCACTACTAGGAATATATCCCAAGAAACCAGAAACACCAATTAGAAAGGATATATGCACCCCTATGTTCATAGCAGCACAATTCACCATAGCTAAGATTTGGAAACAGCCTAAGTGCCCATCAGCAGATGAGTGGATTAGAAAACTGTGGTACAGATACACAATGGAATACTATGCTGCGGTAAAAAAAAAGGAACTCTTGCCTTTTGCAACAGCATGGATGGAACTGGAGAGCATTATGCTAAGTGAAATAAGCCAGTCAGAGAAAGATAAATACCACATGATCTCACTCATTTGTGGATTATAGAGAACAACATAGACTGATGAAAAGGGACAGACCCAAAGACTGAGAAACAGCGATCAGGCTATCAATCCCCAGAAGGAAAGTAGGGGAGGGCGGGGGTAAGGGGAAGAGATAAACCGAAGGACTTGTATACATGTATATAAGCCAAACCAATGGACATGGACAACAGGGGGATGGGAGCATGAGTGTGTGTGTGGGGGGGAGGTTGGGGGGTTAATGGGGGGGATGAGGACACATTTGTAATACCTTAACTAATAATAATAATAATAAAAAAAGAAAATAGTTGGCTGAGCCCAGCTGGTGTGGCTCAGTGGCTGAGTGTCAACCTATGAACCAGGAGGTCATAGTTCGATTCCCAGTCGGGACACATGTCCAGGGTTGCCAGCTCAATCATCATTGATGTTTCTTTCTCTCTCTCTCTCTCTCTCTCTCTCTCTCTCTCTCTCTCTCTCTCTCTCTCCCTCCCTCCCTCCTTCCCTCCCTCCCTCCTTTCCTCTCTCTCTAAAAATCAATGAACAATTTAAAAAAAGAAAGAAATAAAATCAAATAAAAAAAATTATTCCATGTCAGAGGAATGGTGGCATAAGATGCATATTCCTGACATAATTTAGTCTTTATAAAATCACATAATATTGTTTCTACAAATGAATGATTCCACAGGTCCATGACTAGAGGCTGACTTTAAGAACATGTAAGTATACATATTCCTAAAAAAAAGATAACGTAGTTAGGTAATTATGTTACACAATTAGTTTATACCCAAGAGAAGACAGCATCATTAAAAATACTTATTGCTCCATGTTTTCTATAGAAACAATGTCACAAGTTGAAGATCTGAAAAGTCAATTATGGCTCACTTAGACAAATAGCGTGTTCAAGGAATCTATCATGACACCTTTGTCTACATTCTGTAAAAGCTAGACAGATTAACTAAGAGAAACATAGGTCTATGATACTAGAACAGGGGTCCTCAAACTTTTTAAACAGGGGGCCAGTTCACTGTCCCTCAGACCGTTGGAGGGCCGGACTATAGTTTTAAAAAAAACTATGAACAAATTCCTATGCACACTGCACATATCTTATTTTGAAGTAAAAAAACAAAACAAGAACAAATACAATATTTGTATTTGCATGTGGCCCGCGAGCCGTAGTTTGAGGACCCCTGTACTAGAACAACAAAACAATTAAGCTTATATCTATTTTTACCCAAATAAACAAAACTAACATGAAGTTGCATATTCTCAAATGTCTGCCTTATTTAGAAAACACTAAAAAATATAGTTTGAGGGCACTAACTTTAAAATTGGTAATATGTATTTTTTTATATCTGGACCTCACATCTTAGTTTATCTCACTTCAAATGACCGACCCCTCTTTGACTGACTTAATCTTATCACCTATTTTATTTCTGACAATTCAGAAAGCCATTGCCCAGGCCAGGGTTGGCAAACTGCGGCTCGCGAGCCACATGCAGCTCTTTGCCCCCTTCAGCGTAGCTCTTCCACAAAATACCATGCGCGGAAGCGCACGCAGAGTGCGGTTGAAACTTCGTGGCCCATGCGCAGAAGTTGGTATTTTGTGGAAGAGCCACACTCTAGGGGCCAAAGAGCCGCATGTGGCTTGCGAGCCATAGTTTGCCCACCACTAGCCCAGGCAATGAGCTCATGCTCAATTGGTACTATGGAACCGGTTAATATTTTTCAATACATTCAAAATTATGTTGGAAACTGCCAATTTTTTAGAACAGAAAATGAAGAGTTAGAGAGTGAAACACAATACACAGAAATTTGAATTTAGGTTAAGCTGACTAACAAGCAGAAGATAAATGCAGGAAAGACTGGGAGACTGCAGTTTTGAAATATGCAGCCCCCTTAAGCTTTAATACAGAAAGTGGGGAAAATGATGAGTCCAAACACAGGCAGGCGAAAACAAAGTTACCTAGTGGGTAAGACCACCTCACATGTCAGTATCATTCGTCTTTCCTTCTTTTATTAAAAAAAAAAAAAAAAAGGAAGAAAGGAAATATATGTTTCCCCTGAGAGTAGAAAAATGGAAGACAGTCATTAAGATTTTTGTAACAACAATGGTGAAAAACAGACGGAAAGGGAACATGCTTTCTATTTCTATAGTATTCAAGATTAACAATAAGTTCAGCTGTCCGTGGCTGGCCAATTATGTGTATTAGAGCACCAAAGAGAAACCAGGGAGGAGATTATATGTTAAATCACTTAGTATTGAGGTTATTTATTTATTTATTTTATTTTTAAGTCACCAAGCTCATTAAGATTGTTTTTCTTAAACGTTAGTTTTTCATTTTATTTCATTTCTTTCTTTCTTTCTTTCTTTTTTTTTTTTTTTGCAACTTAAGAGACGCAGATGATACTTTTCAATTATGTAGTGGCCTCTCAGTTTTTAAAAAGAGCTAATTAGATGTTTCATGTGTAAGCATATGGGTTCTTCAACATGGCAATTATTTAAAAGAGTCTAAACTAACTAATCCTCTATAAGGCACCTGAAAGTCACTTGAAATTCTTTCATGTTCTATATGGGTTCAGTGATCACAGGGTGTTCTTCCATAAAATCTGGGCATGTTTTGAGATTTTCTAGTTGTATTAAGGCTGCACATAATAGAAACCAACTCAAGCTAGCTTCAGCAATAGGGGAATTCAGGGATCCCAGGAGACAAAGGCAGCTCATGGCGGGGAAGGACTGAGAGCCAGGGCTGGAAGTTGGCAGTGTTCGCATTTCTGTGCAGCTGCTTTGGTCCTTGTTTTCTGTCAGCCTTTCTTCTTCTGCGCTATATGGGTCTACACACGGTGGGCACACATAGTTATCCTGGAGTTCTGGAGTTTACATGTTAAATAATTTAACTATAAGAAGAGACCAACTGTCCCTAGTCCAAATTTCAAATTTTCTATGGCGAAATTCTGATTGGTTAATCCTGGGTTGGACGTCCACTCCTGATCTAATTGGCTAAGGGAGGGGTAGGGAAGGGTGATGTGAGGGAAAGCAAGGGAGAGGCATAAAGTACAAACATGGCTTCCAGGCGCCACACCTGTGTTTCAGAGGTAGAATGGGACAAATCCTGGAGAAGAGGGAGGGTTGGAAGTTGAGTAGATATGCCACCAGATGCCTACACACTAACCCATAATGATGCCAGAGAGAGAGGGTATATGCATGTGTGTGCCTTTATCAGGCTTTTGTCTACTGCTGATGAAGTAGTTACTAATTCAACATGATTTCCTGAGTATCTGTTTTATGTCAGGTACTGTGCCAGGCAATAAAAAAAAAAAAAATGATGAGCCCCACATACTCTCTCAAATGTTCTCAAGGAGTGTTTGGGAACAGGTATTAAATAAACAACTCAATAGCTATATAATTAAGTGATCTGAAGAAAAATTACAGAGTACTTTGGAAATCTGTAACATTAAACGGTGGTCTAATTTGTGGAGGGGAGATGGTGAGGCAGAGAAGGCTTCTTGGATTAAGTGAGGTTAACTGAGCTTTGAGGGGTAAGAAGGAGGTCACTAGAGGAAGAGAAAGGAAGAAGTGTTTCAGGCAAATGATCAGTAGTGCAAGGGCTCTTATGCAAGGGATGAATCTGAAGGAAGAGGCAGAGGTGAAATGATACAGAGCCTATGAGTATGGGTTTAGTTCTTTATCTAAGAACAGTGAGGAAGGCAAGAGTGGTTACAGTAAGATTAGATAGGAGGCAAGTAAAGTAATCTAGGCAAAAGATAAATAGTTTAGTCTAGAGCAGTGGTCGGCAAACTCATTAGTCAACAGAGCCAAATATCAACAGTACAATGACTGAAATTTCTTTTGAGAGCCAAATTTTTTAAACTTAAACTATATAGGTAGGTACATTGTTATTAACATAATTAGGGTACTCCTAAGCTGGCCTTTGCTAAAAACATCCTCAATCTGAGGGGTCGACCTCAGTGATCGTACCCCCACTTCTTCTAATGCCACTTCTTCAATATAGACTCGCCCAGGCTGAAAACCGACTTCTGCACGTGGGCCATGAAGTTTCAATCGCAATGTATGTGTGCCCACACGTGGTATTTTATGGAGGAGCCACACTCAAGGGGCCAAAGAGCCGCATGTGGCTCGCGAGTCACAGTTTACCGACCACTGGACTAGAGTGATGGTAGAGCTGGCGGAAGTGGTCAGAGGAGATGTTACTGACAATGACAATTGTGGGAATGGGTGTGATGAAGATATTTGTGCCTAACAGGTGCTTTTCTGCTTCACATACATTTCTCTGAATGTGACTCTAGCTACTTCAAAACCTGCGGCTGCTAGGCTTTCTCACTACTAACCCTAAGCCTTTACTGAAATGAAAGTCAAACATAAAAGTGCTTTTATGTTTGAAATTACACTTCCTTAAATCTTTAAATTGCTTTTAATATCTTCACTTCTTGGGGTCCTGGGAGACTTGCAACACCGGCTATCAATGTGAATGGCCAATACAAGGTAACAAGACAGGGCAACTATTAGGAAAGCTGCTCCCATAATCTCCGGTAGCTCCCAAAGACGTACAGATAGATTCTCTACTTTTAAAGAATTTGATTTAAAGAACTAGATGTAACATCAAAGACATTAATATTAGTTGTTCATTTTCATTTCTATCTCTTTATTACAATTCAAATACCCATCTCTTCCCCTCTGGCTGTAATGCAGCTCAGAGGCAACAATAACCTCAAATTATCTAGAGAGGTTATATGCTGTCGATGCCTTTGCAATACCAGAGAAGTCTGCCACATAAACACAAGGTCATATTATCAGTTTCCAGCATGGAGGCAAAGAGAAGTTAATCAGTATTTTAGATCACAGCCAACACTAAAATTATGCCACCATGGTTAACATAGTGAGGAATATTGCACATACTTCTGTCACATATTTACCAGCAAATATTGGCAGATAGAGGCAGGTATTTCAAATACTTGAAGCTATCTAGTAACTAGGGTTGACATATACAAATTATAGCCTAGCAATAATCATTTGTTAAAATCACATTGCTTTTACTCTGCCCTGATGATCTGCTCTGCCAAGCCCTTTGGCAGACAGACGTGATGACTTCTGAAAAACCTGAGTGAGAAGGGGAATCTTTTGAATGGCCTCTATAACTAGGTTTAAAAAGGAATGGAAGGTGATGCCCCATTGTGTCAGTTTGAAATTAATTATGTTCACTAGGCAGAACAGGCTCCTGGGCACAGTTGACAAAGTGTTTATAAAGTCTGATTAGCTTTGGTGAGCTAATGATTACATGTTCAAATAAATGGACTTTGTATACTTATCGGATCAACCAACTGCACAACTTATTACTTTGTTTTGGCACAAATGGAATGCAAAAACACATTAACATCACATTTGAGGTTACTCATACTCACAAGTGAGGAAAACCAAAAAGATTGTTCCCCAAGCTACCATAACCCTATCAGAGAATAAAGATACATATTAAAAGTAAGCAATAAATCTTAATTCAAATCCACAGTTAGCACAAGAATATGCGACAATACCCTTTAAGACAGTCTGTGGAGATCTTATATCAGGAAAGTTTAATTAACCTTTCCTGACTGAGAAGAAAAAAAGCCCTCTTTGAAGCCAAAATAAGACAAAAATCAGTAAACCAACTTATATAAGGAATGATTTAGATGCAACTTTAAAAACTAGTCTTAGTCATATTCAGCCTGATACACATTCACTTAACAAGAAATACTAGGAGTGCCCCGCCAGTATGGCTCAGTGGTTGAGCGTTAACCCATGAACCAGGAGGTTACAGTTGGATTTCTGGTCAGGGCACATGCCTAGGTTTTGGGCTCAATCCCTAGTAGGGGGTGTGCAGGAGGCAGCTGATCAATGGTTCTCTCTCACTGATGTTTCTATATCTCTCTCCATTCCTCTCTGTGAAATCAATCAAAACATATTTAAAAAAAGAAAAAACTTCAAAAAAAGAAGAAATGCTAGGAGTTCTCTGGGAAGCCTATTTAATTTAAGCGGACAAGGGAATTCCTGATGTACAACAGTTTGTTCCCATTTCTTTAGTTAATATCACTGATGGGTACGGTAAGAGTTCACATCTAAGTGAAAAATTGGAAATTATGTAAGAGGATAACCAAATAGTAGTTACTTTCTGCTTAAAAGTTCAAAGTTCATTAAACCAAAGAAATTAAAATTTTCAAACACCAAGAAGGCATCACTAAGTGATATACTATTCAAGTGTTTATAGTGAATGTATCTCTGAGAGTGAAGTCCATAAATCTTGAATAAAAAAGTAACCTGTTAGGTTTTTAACACATTATTGTTATGTCACAGTGGGAATTTGCCAAGTTGATTACAAAATATCACAGAAAAAAACCTACAAACTCATTCATAAAGGGTACTGAATTTCAAAGTGATCTTAACAAACATTTCCCTTAAATTGATAGAACAAATTATAAGTTTGGAAACTAAGACATACCACAATGTTTTGGATATAACATGACACCTGTTTAAAATGTCCAATACTTCTGTCACTACTGGGAGCAATAAACCATGATACATCACAGAAAAGGAACTAAGGCTCACACACTGGAAAAAAATAAATTAAATCCTAGAGATTTAGAAGAGTCTTCCTCATTCAGTTCAAAAGCGGAAGAGTTGGCACACTTCTCTGGGGACACAATGGACTGCAGAGTTTGAATCATAAGAGTGTGCGGCTGGGTGACTGAGAAGGCAGAGAGAAGCTACTGACACACAGTGCCTTGAATACTGTTAGGAAGCAAGTGTCTTCTGGGAAGAAGGGAAGGAGGCTGAACTCTCTAATCACTAGATCAGAAGCTAATGAAACATGTGGGGAGGGCTGTGGTGACTCTAGAAGTGCCAGGTGCCACAGAAAGGCAACGAGGCATCTGAAATAAAATCACCACAGGGCAGAAAGATAAAGTGGTGGGACGTCTTCTACAGTGAAACAATGTCTGGGAAAGGGAGGGATGGTGCTGGTCCATGAGACAGCATAACAGGGGATAGCATGTCACTGGAACTATTCTTGAAACAGCCCTCCAAAGATTACTCTTACACCCGGTGAAGGTGGTGGGCACCCTTATACAGACAGCCCCCAATGTCCCCAATCTCCCAATATTCACACTCTCGTGCAGTCCCTCCCACAGTGGGCCAGGACTGGCCATGTGCGACCAGAAGAATATGGCAGAAGTGATGGGGTATCACTTCTAAGGTTAGGTTATAAAAGACAGGGTGACACATTCTCTCTTGGATCACTTGCTGCACAGGAAGGCAGTTGGCATCTCATGAGAGTCCTGTGAAGAGGTGTATAGGGTGAGATCAACTCCTCCTGCTCACAGCCACATGAGTGAGCTGTGCAGAGGACCCGCCAGCTCGGCCAGGCTTTGAGAGGACTGCGGCGCTGGCTGACCTCATGACTACAGCCTCACGAGAGAGCCAGCACCACCTAGCTAGGCTGCTCCTGGATTCCTGTCCTTTAGGAACGGTGTGCTATAATAAATGCTGTTGTTTTAAGTTGCTAAGCTTTGGGGTAATTTCTTATGCAGTAATAGCTAACCAATACAGAGTTGCAATGCTCCAGATTTGGAGGGAATGGGTTAGAAACTATCCTCCTACTATGAAGAACCACTAGCGCCTGAGCTGGGATCTTTCTAGCTGTGGTAGCAACACCAATAGCAGAGCTGGAGGCACAGCATAAGACACATTAACTTGGACAGGAGCAACTGTTAAGTTAACCCTATTAACATTGATTTATCCCTAGTGTCATTTTGTTAGACAGAGAGAGAAACAATTATCACCACAACAATAAAAGCCACCAGAAGGTAAGGTCATTCCACTACAGCAAATGAGATGCTTCCAGAATTTGTTTGCACTCTGCCAACCTTAATAGCACAGAAAGGTGTTTTTACATTAGAAGGAAAAGAATAGTATATTGATATTCTTAGCAATTATGATAGCAGTAACTTTTCACCAATGGTTCTGTATATAATGTCGAATAAAGAGAAAGTGGCCAATCCTATAGTTAAGGAAACTACTTCAGTTCCTTAATATCTGATAACACGCTTCACAAATGTACCTACATGGAAATTTGAAAAATATTATCAAACATTTCACTGAGCGACATCTTCTAGCACAATGAATTCAGTACACCTCCCTTATTTTTCTAGTTTGGATATGCTAGAAATCGCTGATTTGGGATTGAAAAGTTAATCAACATAATGACTGTAAGGGTGGCAATATTCTGGAAGCCTTTCGAACATTAAAGGCTTCAAAGCTGCCAAAAACATCAAGATGGGTCACTGGATAGAGATGTCAGGAAGCACAGGTCCCTGATTCTCCCCTTACCTCCTCTTCTGATAATGAAACAAGTGCAGGCGACACCAACCTCTCTGGGAAGGTGCTCTGTGCAGCAGTCCAATGCAGGGCGACGAAACCACAAATGGGTGATCATGTATGAACGAAGGAGCAAACCCTCCTGGAGTGCATGACGGGTGCCAGGCACTGCGTTTCCTACCTTAGAAAGTCCTCCTTGTAAGTCTGTGAGGTAGCTATTATCTCAATTGCTCACACAGAGATTAAAGCTTTCAGGGCCAAAGAAGTAAAATTAAAATTCAGGTAGATTTTTAAAAAATTCAAATAACAGTATTGCATACTGATTATTCGTTGAACAAATATTTATTGTGTACCTGTTCTGTGCACACCTCCATCACTGTACTTTTCTTTCTGTACTGCAATAACTGTCCAACTTCTCAGTCTGACCATAATGCCTTAAGTCCAGGAGCCAGGGTCTACTTGCTTTTGTATATTTAGTGTCTAACACATGCTTGGCACATACTTAAACACTCAATAATTTTAATTTATCAGTCAAAAAAGTGATTAAGTTTTACACTTTTGGCTTTTATTTTTCTGCTAGGTAGATAGGCTACCAGATCTTAAGGAAAGACTGATGAAAAAAAGGGGCACCCCCCAAATTTTTTGGCATCACTTTTTTTAAAGTCTTTTTTAATGCAAAAAATTTATTGAAGTGGTTTATATTTCATTAGTTAAAATAGCTTAAATAAGAAAAAAACATTTATGCTAATGTTGAGGCAGGCTAATATAAAACAAACAGTGAGAATGTGGGTGGGAAGAGAGAAAAGGCATTCTATTATTATAAGAAAAATAACGAGAAATGAGAGACTTGACAAAAAATCATTACTGTGCTGTTAACTAAATTCATAGGATAATAACTTGATATATGACCCTCTAAAGTACATCTGCCCAGAGTCTGAATTCTACAGGCTGTAATGCATTATTTATTCACAAATTAGTGCAAAGCTGGCTCTGATTCCTAAGACACTGTCTAGACTCCCTAGATTCCTAAGGCTGTATGCAGGCTAGATGCTAAAGATATTTTTAAAGTCTTTTTTTCTGAGAAAGAAAAAGAAAAAATAGGTCTACCAGAGTTAGTTGAGGCTAAATCACTTAAAAGAAGGGGGGAAAAGAAAAAAAAAAGACAAGCAAGCCTCTTTCCACTCATTAGCACAATTGTCATTCTTTAAAGCCCCCTTTCTTTATTGTAAAATGTCCATAAATTCCACAAACCATAATTCTGAAAGGCATCTTTAGCCAAAGGTGGCTACAAGAGGGACAACAATGAAAAGTAGGCTCAGATATCCTAGATATCATTTATTTATTAACCTTTATTCTAAGTCTGACGGAGAGGCCAAATTTAATCTGTCTATAGACACAGCTAACTCTTAAGAGAATTCTAGGGAGTTTCTCATCTCTTATCCTGCCCTCTACTCTTCAGGTCCAAAATTGAGAACAACATGAAAACACCTAGGAAACACATTAACTTAAGTCTGGTTTGGGACAGACACACTGAGAACAAAGGTTATTTTCTCTGTCACCCTCTCCCAGTGTTACTCACAGCTCCCCTGTCCCTTCTCATCTGCCCTCCAACCAGAACAAAAAGTGAAGGAAAATTAACCACCTCATTCATTAGATAGAGTGAATGTCAGAGTTAGAGCTGACTCAAATATTGCTGTCTCTGGGAAAACTCCTCTGAGCAGCCTCTTGCCCTCTACTTCGCAGACTGATTTACACGTCCCCTTTTAAACTCTCATTATACTATCTGAATATCTCTAGTAGGCTATATATATAAAAGTCTAAGTGACCGTTTGACCAGTAGCCATGATGTGCACTGACCACCAGGAGACAGACACTCAACACACAGGCATGGAACAGACAGATGAATCTCAGAGGGAAGAGGGGAGGGGAGAGGGCGGGAAGAGATTAACCAAAGATCTTATATGCATACTAGAGGCCCAGTGCACAGATTTATGCACTGGTGGGGTCTCTCAGCCTGGCCTGTGGGGATCGGGCTGAAACTGGCAGTCCGACATCCCTCAAGGGGTCCCAGATTGCAAGAAGGTGCAGGCTAGGCCGAGGGACCCCATCGGTGCACGAATCCGTGCACTGGGCCTATAGTGTACTTATAACACTGTACAAGAAGAATTTCTGGTTTGTTCAGCTCACTTTCATAAGCTTCTTGGAAGCAGGGACAATGTTTTATTCATATTTATACCTTAAGTATTTAGCACAACTCCTGGAAAACTAGTGTAAGTTAATAGTTAAGAGTAGAATCTAGCCAAAACCGGTTTGGCTCAGTGGATAGAGCGTCGGCCTGCGGACTGAAAGGTCCCAGGTTCGATTCTGGTCAAGGGCATGTATCTGAGTTGCGGGCACATCTCCAGTGGGAGGTGTGCAGGAGGCGGCTGATTGATGTTTCTCTCTCATCGATGTTTCTGACTCTCTATCTCTCTCCCTTCCTCTCTGTGAAAAATCAATAAAATATATTAAAAAAAAAAAAGTAGAATCTAGAGCAGGGGTGGGCAAACTTTTTGACTCGAGGGCCACAATGGGTTCTTAAACTGGACCGGAGGGCTGGAACAAAAGCATGGATGGAGTGTTTGTGTGAACTAATATAAATTCAAAGTAAACATCATTACATAAAAGGGTATGGTCTTTTTTTTCAATAGTTTTATTCATTTCAAACGAGCTGGATCCGGCCCGCGGGCCGTAGTTTGCCCACGGCTGATCTAGAGGCAGCCTGCCTAGAATCACAGCTCAGCTCCTTTACTATGTGTGAGAGCACAGGCAAGTTACTTAACTTCCCTGTGCCTCAGTTCTCCCATTTATTAAATGTGGATAATTATAATACCAACCCCTAGCATTATGAAGATTAAATGAAATAATGTACATAAAGCACTTAGAATAGTGTCTGGCTCATGGTAAACTCACAAGAAATGTTGGCTAGTATTTTTTATTATGATTTACGTACTCAAACATTAAAACACTTGATGCTACTAGAGGTCTACATTCACAGACTGCTGTAGCTAGAAGAGTACAGTAAAAACTGAACTATAAATCCACAATCATCTTTGTCCATAATACTTTTCACTTTACTGTATTGTATTAAACTATATTTTCTGTTAAATATTCTGGTGTGTGTTTCTTTCTTCTCCCTTCCTTTCTCTCTAAAAATCAATAAATTATTCTTTAAAAAAATAAAATAAAAACCATGCCAACATCAATATTTTGAGTAACAATGTTATTACTCAAAACTCTTTCCTTCATTCTTCAAAAGATATGAAACAAAAAAGCGCTGTTTTGATATTTTTTACAGGATCATTACCAAGGTTGCATCGACAACATCAAAAGAACTTTCTAGGAGAAACCAAGGTGGTGGCATAGGTAAACACCTGAAATTGCTGCCTCGCACAACCACTTTAAAAATACAACTAAAAGACAAAACAGACATCATCCAGAACCACAGGAAGGCTGGCTGAGTGGAAATTCTACAACTAGAAGGAAGGAGAAAAGCACACTGAGACTCAGAGGAGCTGCGGAAGTAAAGTGCAGAGGTAAGGAGGCGCGCGTGGAAAGGGCTGGCAACTGAGGACGCGGTTGTGTTTTTCAATCGGGAGGGAGCCTTAAGCTCCCGACTGCTCTGAACTCCAGTTCCGGGTGAGTCTCTGGGGACCCAGACTCATACGGGGAGAAACTGGACTGTCTGGCAGCGGGCAGAACTCGAGAGTGGCTTTCTCTCAGAGGTGCTTGTAGAGATTACCCTGGGACACTGAGACCCGGGGCCTCTTAGGGCAGAGCTGAGGATCAGCCATAGCTGTTTGCTCCGCCCGGTTAATTCCCTGAGACCCCGCCCCACCCAAGCTGTGCCCAGAGGATTTTGCATATGAATGCCCTGGCCCTTTGCAATCTAAAATTACCTAACAAATTGCAGCTGGGTCAGAGAGACCCAAAACATCCAAAAGAAGGCCCAAGGCACCACAGCAGCTTGCATTGCTTTATAGCTGGGCCTCATCTGGGCACCTCCAAATCCCAAACAAAGAAGAGGAATCTGCAGATCTCTTTGTAGCTCCTCCTGGGTAGCCTCAGGCAGAGGCTAATTTAGCACCTCCTTCGATCCAAGAGCCAGTGTACCCAGAGTGGGACCATCCAGATTACAACTCCTCAGATCCATAAGGGACACACTCAGGGGGCAGACTCAGTGAGCACCAAAGCCCCACTGAAGCAAATCTTGCCCCATAAGGGTGTCTCCAGCATAGAAGTTCTCCCACCATAGACACAGCTGATTCTTACAGCCAATTGGCCTGGAGGTCAATTCCTCCCAGTGATACCAACTACAATCAAAGGATTAACTACAACAAGACTGTGCACAAAGCCCACAAAGGGGTGCACCAAGAGTGTCCACCTCAGGTAATTGGGGAGGCTGAGCTACTAGACCCTATAGGACACCTAGCACAGAAAACCACCCTATCAACACAGGGAAGCAGCCAAAATGCGGAGACAAAGCAACAGGTCACAAATGACAAAATGGAGGAAAGCAAACTACTGGATATAGAGTTCAAAACCACGGTTATAAAGTTTTTCAAGAATTTTCTAGAAACTGCCGATAAATTTAGTGAGACCCTCAATAAATCTAGTGAGACCCTTGAGGTTATGAAAAAGGACCAAATAGAAATTAAGCATACACTGACTGAAATAAAGGATATTATGCAAAGTTCCAATAGCAGACTAGAGGATTGCAAGAATCAAGTCAAAGATTTGAAATATGAAGAAGTAAAAAACACCAAACCAGAAAAGCAAAAAGAAAAAAGAATCCAAAAATATGAAGATAGTGTAAGGAGCCTCTGGGACAACTTCAAGCAAACCAACATCTGAATTATGGGGTGTCAGAAGAAGAGAGAGAGCAAGATATTGAAAACCTATGTGAAGAAATAATGACAGAAAACTTCCCCTGCCTGATAAAAGAAACAGACTTACAAGTCCAGGAAGTTCAGAGAACCCCAAACAAAAGGAATCCAAAGAGGACCACACCAAGACACATCATAATTAAAATGCCAAGAGCAAAAGACAAAGAGAAAATCTTAAAAGCATCAAGAGAAAAACAGTCAGTTACCTACAAGGGAGTACCCATATGATTGTCAGCTTATTTCTCAACAGAAACTATGCAGGCCAGAAGGGAGTGGCAGGAAATATTCAAAGTGATGAATAGCAAGAACGTACAACCAAGATTACTTTATCCAGCAAAGCTATCATTCAGAATTGAAGGTCAGATAAAGAGCTTCACAGATAAGAAAAAGCTAAAGGAGTTCATCACCACCAAACCAGTATTATATGAAATGCTGAAAGGTATCCTTTAAGAAGAGGAAGAAGAAAAAGGTAAAGATAAAAATTATGAATAACAAATACACATCTATCAACAAGTGAATCTAAAAATCAAGTGAATAAAAAATCTGATGAACAGAATAAACTGGTGATTATAATAGAATCAGGGGCATAGAAAGGGAGTGAACTGACAATTCTCGGGGGGAAAGGGGTGTGGGGGGTGCAGGTAGAGACTGGACAATAATCGTACACCTATGGATGAGGACAGTGGGGGGAGGTAAGGGCAGAGGGTGGGGTGGGAACCGGGTGGAGGGGAGCTATGGGGGGAAAAAAGAGGAACAACTGTAATAAAAGGAACAATAAATATTTAATTTTTTTAAAAAAGAGCTTTCTATAACCATGGAAATTCTACCATACACAGTATTTTCAGTCTCATTCTACAGTCAGAGACCCTCTAAGCCACAAATGACAGCAAACTTGAGCTAGAGGGTATAAAGGAATTTGAAAGAAATTAAATCAGAGTTTGTCTTTGGATTTTACATATCTCCTTGTTAAACTAACTCATCTTGAGAGCTAACTTGTTCTCATCAGGGCAAGATACTAGACTTAACTCACAATGTGTGGTACAGAGAGAAAATATAATTAGCTGTAAAAATACTGACATCAAGTCATTGGTGACTGACATAAAGACTTCTTGAAGAAATTAAAATTTTTATTCTACTATTTTTATATGTTTGTATTTATTTATTTTTAAAAAATATTTTTATTGATTTCAGAGCAGAAGGGAGAGGGAGAGATAGAAACATCAATGATTAAAAAGAGTTTTTTTTACAGCTTTAAATATATATACTTGGCTCCTTTAAGTTATAAATACTTAAAAGAGACAAGTATTCTTTGGTACCCTTTTAATGATTTTTGGAAATTCAAGCTGAAAACATATAAAGGTGGAATAAAGCACTATAGATTTATCACTATACATGTTCTGCTTTGTAGAGGCAAAAGTGCAAAAATAAACAAAAGGAAACCCCCTTGAACATTTTCAGTTTTGCTTTGCAAATTTAATTAAATCAAGAATCAACACTCTTCTTTGAGTTTACATATGAATCGGTTTCCCAGTTCAAAAAAAATCAAATTGGCTATTAAAATAAAAAGAAATCTGTTTTGCCAAGAGTGTTCAAGTTCCAGAAATGATGGAAACTTGTCTTCTGGTCTCCTTTCCCACAATCTTTTAGCCAGAAAAAGTGCTGAGGTTGTTTCTCAATATGGTCCTTTGCATCAGGAAAAAATCTAATTCTACTTTAAGGACTTCAAAGAGATGAGCACAAAGATGTCAGCTTAATGATGTAAAGTGTAGGTGATTCTGGAATATCCATAGGCACCTTTGAAATATATATTTTTATTGATTTCAGAGAGGAAGAGAGAGAGAGAGAGAAACATCAATGATGATAGAATCAGAGATCGGCTGCCTCCTGCTTGCCCCATCCTGGGGAACGAGCGGCAACCCGGGCATGTGCCCTGACCAGGAATCAAACTGTGACCTGCTGGTTCAAAGGTTGAAGCTCCACCCCTGTGCCACACTAGCCTAGCCTCCATAGGCACTTTAATCATGTAGTTATAATATTTTTAAAGTTCCTTAATATTTAACTTATATTAATCCTTTTATTTTTTTGCTCTACTCTTACTGACAGATGAG
The DNA here is from genome assembly GCF_964212035.1 of Myotis nattereri. Lineage (NCBI taxonomy): Eukaryota > Metazoa > Chordata > Mammalia > Chiroptera > Vespertilionidae > Myotis > Myotis nattereri. The sequence goes on along the minus strand of NC_138088.1, from coordinate 18,220,022 downwards.
AATAATTAGCATAGTTCTTTATGTCTCCCTTTTACCTTTCTTCCTGACTGAACAAATCTATTTAATTTTAATATTTTTTTCTTGAAGACTGGGCGACTATCCATGTTATCCTTTGAATTATATCTAATTTGCCTTCAGATAATTGATAGTCACGCCTTTTTAAAATGTGATAATCTGGTTATGCAATAAGCATATGAATCCCAAAACTTATTAAAAAATCATGCTGCAGACTAGAATTCTGTTAGATGATACTATTTTAGTTTCCTTGTTTTGTATTCTAGAGTTGGCTTCTTCATTCTTGTATAAATTAGTTTTTGCTTTTCTTTGACATAATGACATTTTTGTCACTTCCCCTCCCCCCAAATTAAAATTAATCATAATCTTTCAAAGAGTTCTCAATTACCTTTCATTTTTGACTGACATCTTACTGTGGCAGTCCTCAGGAAACCGATGAATATATTAACTAGAATTAGAGAAGGCACCTATCTCCAAGGAACTCAACTCAAGTTCTTGTAGACTTAGATGGAGTTTTTAATAACTTCAAGATATATTTTCTAAAAAACAACTGTGTATTCTTAAGTCATTCCTTCAAACTTATGTTTTCTGAGTTCCCAAATAGAGAATTAAGGGTAGAATAAAACAAATCTAACCAGAATTAAGAGCATTAAAACATTTTTATAAAGCTAACAAGCTAATGATTCTCATGAAAAGAAATGGCTGGTTTAGGTATCCTTTAAACACAAAAAAATAGTATATTTCTTCTTAGTCATAACACTTAAGTTGAGGAACAAACTAAGTAGAAACAATGGTGTTGAAGAAGTCTATTGATATTCAAGAAATTTGGTCTTTTTCTGTTCCTAAATTTCAGAACATTTTAGTTTTCTTTAGAGTTCCAAATAAGTAACAAACAGAAATCTCATCTCAGACTAAAAGTAATAATATATATTATTCACACACACACACACACACACACATATATATACTAGAGGCCCGGTGCACAAAAATTTGTGCACTTGGTGGGGAAGGGGGGGGGGGTCCCTCAGACCAGCCTGTGCCCTCTTGCATTCTGGGACCCCTCGGGAGATAACGACCTGCTGGCTTAGGCCTACTCCCGGGTGGCAGAAGGCAGGCCCAATCCCTAGGTGCAGCCCCTGGTCGGGCTCAGAGCAGGGCCGATTGGGGAGTTGGGGTGCCTTCCCCTGTCATGCACAGAGCAGGGCAGATTGGGGGGTTGCGATGCCACCCTCCGTCACGCTCAGGGTAGGGCCGATTGGGGGGTTGGGGCACCGCCCCCCATCACACTCAAGGCAGGGTCGATGGGGAGGTTGCGGCACCACCCCCTGTCACACACAGAGCAGGGCCCATCGGGGGGTTGGGGCTCCATACCCTGTCATGCACAGAGCAGGGTCAATCAGGGGGTTGGGGAGCTACCCCCTGTCATGCACAGAGCAGGGCCGATCAGGGGGTTGAGGAGCTCCCCCTTGTCACTCACAGAGTAGGGCCAATGGGGGAGTTGGGGCACCGCCCCCTGTCACACTCAGGGCAGGGCGGATCAGGGGGTTGGGGCGCCGCCCTCTATCACCCACAGAGCAGGGCCTGTGGGGGGGGGGTTGGGGCGCCACCCTCTAACACCCACAGAGCAGGGCCGATCAGGTGGTTGGGGCGCCGCCACTCTCATACCCAGGGCAGGGCCAATGGGGAGGTTATGGCTCTACCCCGTCACACACAGAGCAGGGCCCGTGGGGGGCAGGGGGGCTGGGGCCCCGCCCCCTGTCACACACAGAGCTGCAGGGCGATCAGGGGGTTTGGGCGCTGCCCCCTGTCACGCTGATCCCGGTGCTGGGAGGCATATTACCCTTTTAATATATAGGGTAGAGGCCTGGTGCATGGGTGGGGGCCGGCTGGTTTGCCCTGAGGGGTGTCCTGGATCAGGGTGGGGGTCCCCACTGGGGTGCCTGGCCAGTCTGGGTGTGGGGATGATGGCTGTTTGCAGCTGGTCACACACCCTTCAGGGTGGGGGTCCCCACTGGGGTGCCTGGCCAGTCTGGCTGAGGGGCTGAGAGCTATTTTCAGGCTGGGACTGAAGCTCCCAACTGCTCCTTTTTTTCTTTCTTTTTCTTTTTTATTCTGGGCCAGCTTTAGCTCTGAGGCCTCAGCTGCTGAAAACAGGTTTCTGGCCTTTGTTTACCGTCTGTATTTGATACAATGTTGCAGTCCGGCTGGCTGAAGCCCCGCTGAGTAAAGCAGGTTTCTGGGGGTTTTTTTAGCTTCTTTATTCGCAACATAGTTGCTGAGAGTTGCAGCTGAGAGGCCGGCAAGTCAGGCGGGGAACGTTGGAGTTCTCCGTCACTGAAGCAAGCAAGCCTCTCTGTTCGCATCCGCTGCCTGGCTGCCGGCCGCCATCTTGGCTGCCAGTTAATTTGCATATCTCGGCCCTACTCTGTGAGTGACAGGGGGATTAGCCAATGGGAAGGGTAGCGGTCGTACGCCAATTACCATGTTCCTCTTTTATTAGTATATATATATATATATATATATATATATATATATATATATATATATATGGCTAATATGTTGTGTCCCTCCTACCATCCAACTGGTCACTATGACATGCACTGACCACCAGGGGGCAGATGCTCAACCCAGGAGCTGAGCTGCAGTGACTTGGCAGTGGAGGTTCTCAGGTGACACACCCCGAAACCAGAGAGGAGGGAGCCAGATTCCTCATGGAGCTGTGCAATTCCACCTTCAGCCATCGGCTATGTTGTTGCTGGGGCACTGTCACCCCGAATCTGGTTTACTGCATACTTGCCTTTGCGTTCCACACCCTGTACGACAATAACTTTACATAGTGCCCTCTCCCACTCGGGACCCCTAGGGGGATGTCGGAGAGCCAATTTCGGCCGGATCCCTGCAGGCCAGGCCAAGGGGCCCCACCTGCTGGAGGGACCCTGCTCACTCCACAGATGCTGGGGAGGGACTGTAGGAGATTGGCTCCAGGGCATGTCTGGCCTGTCTTGCCCAATCCCACCTTGCTGGCTACCTTCTAATTAATTTCCTTTCAATGTGCACAAATCCATGCACTGGGTCACTAGTAATTAGATAAAGAATAGAAAATAGTTCATTCTGACAGACTGAAGTTGGAATCTGGACTCAACCATTTAATAGCTCTGTGACTTTATCTTTCTGAGTTTCAGTTTCTACAGCTGTGACATGGGTATAAAACCAACAGCTGGAATTAAAACAAAGAAGGAATATAATATATGTAAATTGCCTGGCTCGTAGTAGGCATTCAATAAATATGTTCATGGACATTTCCCTCTTTCCTGACTCATCTGGAAATTAAATTTGACAGATAAATGGTATTCTTTTCACTCTCAAAGCTACTGTGGTGAGAAAAAAAAAATAACTAAATGAAACTATAAATCTCCTTGATTTAAAATTTTAAAGTAGGTAAGTAAAGAAATAAGACCAGTAAGAAATAGAAAGAATGGTGAAATTATAAAACCCATATGAAAGCTAATAGTAATCATTTCTAATTTCCTTTAGGCTGTGATGATAACATAATTCACATTTAATGAGGGGAGAAATTACCTAAACTTTGAAAAGTAAAATTAAAAATGTTTCATAAAAACAAAAATTGCTCCATTTTCCAGATGTCTTTTGAGAAAACTATTTTCAAAATGAAAGTAAGGCTTTTTGGTCATTTATCTGAAAAGACCTGTTTAAGTGCCCACTATATGCCAACTACCACACTAAATGGCAGAGGGTATACAAGAATAGGTGAATGAATACTTATTAAAGGCATAGTATATGCCCGGTGGCATATTAGTTTGCTATGGCTGCCTACCACCAAATGGGTGACTTAATAGCAATTTGTTTTTTTCACAGTTCTGGCAGCTAGAAGTTTAAGGTGCCAGCAGGGTTGGTTTCCTCTGAGGCCTCTCTTCTTGGCTTGCAGTTGGCTGCCCTCCTGCTGTCTCCTCACATAGTTCTCCCTCTGTGCATGCTCACCCCTGGTGTCTCCCTGTGTGAGTCCAAATTTCCTCTTCTTATAAGGACACCAGTAGGATTGGATTAGGGCCTACTCTAAAGGCCTCATTTTAACTTAACCACTTCTTTAAAGGTCTGTCTCCAAGTATAGTCACATTCTGAGGTACCGGGAGTTAAGGGTTTCAACATAAGAATTCTGGGGGAACATAATCCAGCCAGTAAGAAACACCATCTCACTTAAACATTGTCCTGAGGAGGTAGGCTCTAAGAGAATAAATAGCTCATCAAATGTCACATTGCCAGTAAGTGGTGGAAATAAAATTTTAATCAAGGTCTCATTATGAGAATATCAAAATCTATGCTCTTTTTGCTATTCACACTTTCTCAAAAAATTAAAAATCTAGTTGGGAAGACATAATAGGTTTTATTGATAAGGAGCCACTTATTCACTGGACTTGTGCTATTATGGAACAAATTCAGGATTAATAAACATTTATAGAATATTTATTACATGTTAGGCTGTGTTCTTTCACAAAAGAGTCAATTGACTCCATTACACGAGGAATTGCTGACTGGCAAACAATAACAGTCCCAGTACATCTTGGCCCAAAGCCTACAGATGATGCTAAGCCAATAGCTTTCTAGAATAAGTATTTTAGATATGGCTGTCTAGTAAATCTCTTTTCTTCTGCATTTAGGTGTAGGCTATGTGAAGGTACATATGTGTGAAATCCTGGATCTGCTTTATAATATTCTACCAAATTGGCAATCTATACAACCTACAGTGGGCTTTCATCTGGATAGCATTTCAGGGTGAAAGACAAAAGCCTCAGGCTCTGTCTCTTGAGACTCCCACTTGTATGTCTAGGAATGAATGTTAGGCTAGATTGTGGCATCTGCTCCATGCTCTGAATGACCCTGAATTGTTGTTTAAAGTACTATTCTAGTTTGTGTTTTATTCTCTAACTACATTTTATGGATCTATACTCTGTGTTAAATTGTAATTGCATAATCAATAAGTTAAATAATTTACATTCCCAGATTATAACGTTTCCAAAGAAGACCACTCCAGGTATGCACACCAGGGGCTAAGGCATATGTTTAGAATTCTAATACATACCAACTCTGCCTATACTGTGTTATCTCTTATCACAACTAGAGAATCAGTAGTGAAAATTGTGAAAATTTAAAAATTATCCTGAGATATTAAAGATATTACTGTGAGGTTGGTGATTATTCATTGTAAGAGAGGTTTTGAGCCTCATAACAACTCAAAATTGAAAGCAGGAGTAAAATTCCTGTGTGAAAGATGTCCTCCCTCTACCAGCAGGAAAGAGACAAAGAATAGCAACTGTAGAAAAATAGCTAACATATATAGGGAGACTAAAGGATGGTAAGAATTATTTTAACAAGGTCCGTTTTACAGATTTCTCTCAACTTAGACTCACTTTCTCTGGTGATAAGAATGCAAACTTCATAAAGGCAGGTCACCCTTCTTTGTTTAACCCAGCAGATAAACACTTAGGCCTAGCTACTTCTCCGGGTCTTTCATTATCATGTGGGAGTTTCTCATGCATACGTAAAATCTGATTTTTGTATATATGTATATCACTTATTAAAGGTGCTCAAGGAGGCTGAGTTGTAGAAATCCATTACTTTTATTGTGTGTGTGCTCAAATAAACTTTAATTACACAAATAATTATTTTTACTAAACCCAGTCCTCTTTCTCCCTGAGAGGCATTCAGTTGCATCACCATCATAAAGATAGAATAAGATGGAGCCACAGGGTCAAACAGAGAAATACATATTTCACATACATGCTCATCCCACCAGGTTTTCCTCAACTCCTAATACTGCTTTAGGTTAAGTGTATTCTACTGCCAAGGTTGGGGTGGGAGGGTGAGGGCTTGGATCTGAGCAGGCCCAAAAATGTATTGTGCAAGACCTCAGCCTCTCTCCTCCCTCTGGAAGTTCCAACTGTAGCAGAAATGAAGCTAGAACTTCTCAAGAATAAAGTTTCCAGCATGAATGCCCTTGATATCCCCCAAGTGTCTCTTTCTCTTTGGAAGTGGCTGTAACTGGCCCGATGATTACTAGGGATTGACCAGGTGTCAGAGGTATGCAGACTAAGGCAGATGGACTCATGGTGGGGATAGCTGCAGTTGTGTGGGGCTGAGAGTCCAGCTTTGAGGTACTGAGGAAGGAGGGCTCTGTTCTCACTCTGAAAGTCAGTAAAGCATTTCCCGAGGGAGCCAGAGCCCAGACTCTGTATGAGCTTTAGAGAAAGGGCCAAGTCACTGAGCCACTCCTCCAGCCAGAGGCAGAAAAGATTTACTGTGGAGAGACTCATTAGAGCACCAAGAACAAACAGAAGTTAAACGTGGGCGAAAGGAGAGAAAGGCATCATCGTGATGATAAATCCAAGCAAAGCTGAAAGGTAAGACCCCAGCACTGAATACAGGGACCCAAGGAAGCAAGTCAAGGAAAATACATTCATGGTTGCCTACGAAAATTGGCAGTAGCCTAGCTTTCACAGGTAGGGGAGAGGAAAATGACTAAGATACTGCACAGAGGACCTGAACTGTGGGAGCTAGAGGTTGCTTGGGGCAAAGTTAAAAGGTTCTAGGCACTTTCAGGAGGCTGGCCAAGAGTGTTATTGGGAATTCCAGTGATGGACATACTAGAGGCCCTTAGGTACCTCAAGCCCTGAATGGGTCAACAATTCTCCATCCCAAAGGGCAAAGACAGGTACCACTGGACCCTGGAAATCTGTCTGTAGCATGTGGACCACAGCAACCCGGCTCACATCCACCAAGCTCAGCTTCTGGGCCTCATACTCCAGCAGCAGCCCCACCGTCTCTGGATGCCCGATGCCCTTAATAGGGGCTTTGTTGGCCAACATGGTTTGCCACTTGCGCTGGGCATAGGTTAACACCCAAGAACGGTTATCAACACCGATGCAGTTATCCCGAGAAATGTCCACATCTGCCACTCCTACCCGGAATTGCTGGGAGTGCTTCACCGTTACCTCCCAATAGTGCCTGCCACTGGTGACCACTGTGTCTGCCAACACCACTGCCCACTCCCGGAAATGCTCCACATTCAGGACCAATTTGGTGGGCTCCAATGCCATCATGCCATATTTGACACCTGTGTCATCTTTGAAGAGTGCCAGGCTGCTGTGGGCAGTTTTCTCTTCCAGTTTGAAACCGATGCCTCTGCGGGCTTCTGCGGTAGCAACCCCCAGTCGTTTGGCTCCCCAGCGGCACAGGCAAGGTGAACGTGCAAAGGGTACTTTTTTTTTTTTTGAGGTAAATTCTTTGAATATCAATTACACCATTTTCAGAAAACATGTACACAGGCACATTTCAAAGTTTGATCTGATTTTTAGAAGTACTATTCTACTTCTGCTTCTCTTCTACAGCATGAATATTTAAGAGAGTTCCTTTTTATAAAAATGTATTTTTAAAACATGTATTAATGCCCTAGCTGGCATTGCTCAGTGGTTAGAGTGTGGGGAGGCAACCAATTAATGTGTCTCTCACACATTGATGTTTCTCTCCCTCCTTTCATCCCTCCCTTCCACTCTTTCTAAAAATCAATGGAAAAAATACCCTCGGTTAAGTATTAATAACAAAATTATAATAATAAACTAAAATGTATTAATAATGGGAATTCAGTTGTGATTTTTCAAACTGTCTCAACTGAGTTAAGTGGGATCCCCCCTCGTCTCCACTACCTGTTGCCTTCTACACAATAATATAAAGTAGGGATACATGCTCAGGCTGAGAGCAGCTCTGATCCCTGCATTTCTTTTTCCTCAAACTGAGTATCCAAAGACAACTTCTGCTTTTAGGCCCAGAACTAGCTGACTCCAAGACATTTCACAGACCACATGATTTCCAACCTGCTGTCAGACAGTAAATCACTGATACAGTTCAAAGCAATCAGTTCTCCCAGCTGGAGATAGACGGAAAGAATGCCAATAATGCAGGCCCTCCCACCCCAGCGGCTCTCTGTGTACATGGGATGGACAGTGCCCGATCCCCTGAAGTCCAGGAAATACCTACCTCTAGCTTCAAAACATCATGCTGAAGTTTACGCTGAAATTCGAGGAAGTTTTTGATTGTCAGCTTCCCTTTGAGATCAGCTCCAAAAAAGTAGGTTGTGAGGGCTGAACACAAGCCAGACTTGAGGGTGTTACCAGTAGTAGGACGATCTCTGTGGCGCATACCCATACTGGTTTGGGAGCGAATGATGCTCTGAACCTAAAGAGAAGCAAACCCCCATCCAGAAAAAACATTACAAAATGAAAAATTAGAGAAAAGTAGGGAAAATAACTGTCTATTGATTGTTTAGTCTTTGCCTTCACTGTGCTACAATTCTTTCTTTTATTTTACTTTACTTAAAAAAATCTTTATTATAGATTTTTGAAAGTATTATAGATGTCTTCTAGCCCACACTAGCTCTCCACCCCATGCTCACAACAATCCTATGAGAGAAGGCCTATGATTATCCTTATTTCACAGATGAGAAATTTGGGGCACATAGAGTTAAACAATTTGCTCAAAGTCAAGTAGCAGCACCAGGATTCTAACACGGATGCCTGATACTTTTATAATTGGGACCCACCTAAAAATATCTCTTCAGAAAAGAATATATATTTGTTTTGAGGCTCAAAACATCTCTCACAATAAATAATCATTAACCTCACAGCAATACTTTCCTTTTCTCAGGATAATTTAAAAAATTCCACAATTTTGACTACTGATTCTCTAGTTGTGAAGAGTGACAACACAGTTATAGGCAAATAAATACTTAACATCTAAGAGAGATAACATTTATTAGAATGATATATGAAAATACAAAACTGGTATGAAATAACTCTCCAAGAAAACATGGGGAATTAGTTCAATCTCTGAGAAGTTTTAAAAGCGCTTTTTGAGAAAGGATAACTTTGGGGACTACAACTATGGCTTAATGATACATATAAAGAGTTTTTTGAGGCAAGTCAGTAATTGCTATAGCTTTTTTGCCCCCACTAGTTCCTGCAGTTTTTTCTACCTCTTTACAAGCTAAAAAACACAGCTATTCAGAACAACTAAAATTCGATACCTAAGGGTAAATAATAAAGATATGTTACGGAAATAAACAATATATAGAGCCTTGACGTTTAAATAGCCAAATTAGAAAAGCGTAATACTTAAACTTAAGATTTGTAACAACAAATTTTACCTTAAATGTTTTTTATTTTACTTGTTATCTGACCATAAAAATATTTATTTAAGACAACTTCAAAGTCTCAGGCTCTATGAAGGGTGGAAGAGTATGACGGAGAGACTAGTCAGGAGACACGGGGTCCGATTCTGTTTCTCTGCAGTGAGAGCAGCATTTGTGCAAATCATTTAACCTCTTTAAGCCTTACTTTTCTCATTGTTCGCAGAGCACATTATCGCTGCCTTCTAACTCCAGGTTAAAATAAATGGTTTTGATTATGATTTTTTCTGGGTTCATATTTTTTTATTTTTTTTTAAAATATATTTTATTGATTTTTTACAGAGAGGAAGGGAGAGAGATAGAGAGTTAGAAACATCGATGAGAGAGAAACATCGATCAGCTGCCTCCTGCACATCTCCTACTGGGGATGTGCCCGCAACCCAGGTACATGCCCCTGACCGGAATCGAACCTGGGACCCTTCAGTCCACAGGCCGACGCTCTATCCACTGAGCCAAACCGGTTTCGGCTGGGTTCATATTTTATGTAAATAAGATTGGCATTTTTATTCATTGACTGATTTTAGATAGAAAGGGAGAAATAGACAGAGAAACATCAATTTGTTGTTCCACTTATTTATGCATTCATTGGCTGATTCTCGTATGTGCCCTCACTGGGGATTAAACCCACAACCTTGTTGTATTGGAATGACACTCTAACCAACTGAGCTACCCGGCCAGGGCCCAGATTGGTTGACATTTGTTTCTCAGGCACATGGAGACTTAAAAGCCAGGTATGTAATAGATTTTAAAATTATTTAAGTTGAAGATTTTTAGACTTTTTCCTTATTTTTTTAAATATGATTTTTATTGACTTTACAAAGAGAGGAAGGGAAAGAGAAACATCAATGTTGAGAGTGAGACACTGACTGGCTGCCTCCTGTGCACCCCTGACTGGGGATCGAGCCCACAACTGGGACATATGCCCTGACCAGGAATTTAACCAGTGACCTCGGTGGATGGGTTGACACTCAACCACTGAGCAACACTGGTTGGGCATAGTTTTTTAGACTTTAAATTGAAATACAGGATAATCAGAAAAGTGCTTCTTTTATTTGAAGGCAATACATAATTCATTTTATCTAAGTGAGAACTAAAGAATTTTCCAATAGCAGTGAACCAGTATTGAATCAGTGTTAGAACCTACCATGATTTAAGTTTTGTTTGTGGCTATAAATATTACAGCTTATAGCCCTGCTGTTGTGGAAGCTGTATGTTAGCTTCAAAAGTGTGGTGCTGAGAGTATTTGCATATGTGACTGGGGCAAAATGTGTTTAGGGAAAATTAACTAATGCTATAGCATCTTCATTAACTATTAACAATAACATAGTCCAAATACTGTCACACTTATGTGTAAACTATTAATAACTATAAATATTCTTTCATTAAAAACTTTACTGAAAATTACATATCACTAGATTTGTGTGTGTGTGTGTGTGTGTGTGTGTGAGAGAGAGAGAGAGAGAGAGAGAGAGAGAGAGAGAGAGAGATTAAGTGAAAAATATCCAGAAATAAGCAATTCATAAGTTTTTTTAAAATATATTTTTTATTGCTTTCAGAGAGAAAGGGAGAGAGAGATAGAAACATCAACGATGAGAGAGAATCACTGATTGGCTGCCTCCTGCATGCCCCCCACTGGGGACCGAGCCCGCAACCCAGGCATGTGCCCTTGACCGGAATTGAACTTGGGACCCTTTGGTCCGCAGGCCGATGTTCTATCCACTGAGCCAAACCAGCTAGGGTGCAATTCATAAGTTTTAAATTGCATGCCATTTTGGGTAGTGTGATGAAATCTCTGGCCGTCCTGCTTCATCCCACTTGGGATGTGAACCATCCCTTTGTCCAGCATATCTATGCTCTATCTGATACCCACCCATTAGTCACTTAGTAGCCATCTCAGTTATCAGATCTATTGTCATGGTATCACAATGCCTGTGTCCAAGTAGGCCTTATTTTACTTAATAGCCCCAAAGCACAGGAGTGCGGTGTGGACAACTAGGATATGCCAAAGAGAAGCCACGAGGTGTATGTATGTTTAGGGAAAATCACAATACGTATAGAGTTCGGTACTATCCAAGGCAGCAGGCATCCACGGGGGTCTTGGAACATTTCTCCCTTGGATAAGGGAGGACTACTCGATGCAGGTATAATACATAGGACAACTATGGCAGAAAGAATGGAGAAGGGTAAATGGTATGTGGTTGCAGTTCCCACATTTTATGTGACATAGTAAAATATGAATTCTAAGTAGACTGTATACTTAAGAGGGCAGGATGGCCCCGCTGGTGTGGCTCAGTGGTTGAGCACTGACCCATGAACCAAGAGGTCACAGGTTTGATTTCTAGTCAGAGCACATGCCTGTACTGGGGGCTCGATCCAGAAGGGGGTATGCAGGAGGCAGCTGACCTATGTTTCTCTCTCATTGATGTTTCTATCTCTCTAACCTTCTTCCTCCCTCTCTCTCTCTAAAAAATCAATAAAAACATATTTTTAAAAATGTATGATGGACATAGGGTGCAAATTTGAATAAATGTCTCTAGGTATTTTAAAATATTTGTCTCTGTGCATTTCTTACTTGCCATTCATCCTTGTATTCTGAAACTGTCTAGCAAAGAGTAGCTGTTTGATAAATGTGGCCTGAATATATGATTGAATATCCATAACTTAGCCTCTCAGCATTATAGTTCAATTCATATTGGGAAATCAGAGCAATCTTGACCTTAATCATATACTCAAATAATTCCTTATGTTTAGAGTTAAAACAAGAAAACCCACATGTTAAAAGTTAGTAGTTTTGAAAAATGATACATTAGGTACTTCAAAAATTGGGTAGCATCTGAATCTACTGACCAAGGCCAAGGTAACTCCAAAGCACATGAAACTGGGTTAAATAAGAATGTATTTTAAAAAAAAAATTTAAAAAAAGAAAAAAAAAAAAGAATGTATTTAAAAGAACTTTCCAGGACAACTTGCCTGTTCAAACTCCTCCATGTCTACTTCTCCATCTCCATTCAAGTCGAACATCTTGAAGGCAATTTCAAAATTTCTCTGAGGAGCTGCAAGTAGAAAGGAAGAAAGGAAGGACAGAAAGGAAGAAGAAAGAGAGGGAGGAAAAAGAAAAATATTTTAGATGGCATTGACAAAAAAAAAAAATCAGTTCTTTAAGAAAAACAGATGAACACTAAAAAATAATATCAAGTCATAGAATACCAATGTATTTATCTAGATCAACCTTTTTGTGATACTCCTTAAAACCAAAAGAGAATTTTAGCATAGCCAGTAAAGACTGCACTTGTCTATCTTTGTGTTTCAATATTCTCTTAAATACGTCTGCTTTGCTTTCTTAGACACAATCCTCTTAGCTGTGTAATACTAATGTTGTTGCTCTGTTACTTAAATATAGTATCATTTGCCTGGGCATGAAAGTCTGTCTGGAGTGAGACATATTGCTGCAAAGAAGTTGAAACACTCTTTGTCTTGCTTTCTAGCCTCTCCATTTTAAGTACAAGGAGAAGTTCAGTGGATGTCATTCTGCCAACAGGTTATTATCTGTACCGCTTTACTCATTATCACGATAGCTCTGTGGTAAGGCAGAAAAATACTGTATACTGTTAGTTGTTCAGCCCCCTATTTCAACCATGTCAGCTGGGTATACAAATTACTGAGTAAAATATACTTAAATGTTAAATTTATGCTAAACTTTAGATCCTGAAAATATGGTATATTTTCTTTCCCTTAAGTGAATGATGAAAGCTCTTGAAGACTTTCTTATTGTTCCTAGATCAATGAAAACATAATGTATTTATGCATTAGAATAATATGTAAATACAACAGCCCTCTTTCCTCACCATGCTAAATGTTCTGATAGCCCTAGTCAGGTTGCTCAATGGTTAGAGCGTTGGCCTGCAGACTGAAGAGTCGCGAGTTTGATTCGGGTCAAGGGTACGTAACTTGGTTGCAGGCTTAATACCCAACCACTTACAGGAGGCAACCAATACATGTATCTCTCATATGTGGATGTTTCCCCTCTCTCTGTCTCTTTCCCTCCCTTCCATTCACTCTAAAAAATAAAATAAAAAAAAATCAATGGAAAAAATATCCTTGGGTAAATATTAACAACAACAAAAAATGTTCTGATAAAGAAAACTTCCTTTGGTGCTTCAAATTTATACAGCTGTAGAGAACAAACCAAAATAAAATATCCTCATACTATTGAAGTAAATTTTCAGCGAATATAACTTTCACTAAAAAAAATTTAAAGATTATATGTAGACAAAAAAAGTGAAAAAGAGCTTAGGACATTATGCATAGTTGTAGAAAGTCCACATTCCCATCTTAGTTAGGAATTTGTCAACAGAAAAGTGAACTTCTAGTCTTAAATTCCAGTTTCGATAGCCAGCGGGGGTGGCAAGCTCCTGGTTTTTAGTTCCATGGGTAAATGATGTGCCTGTCCACTTCCAATTGCCTGCCTCACCTGATAATGGCCTGCAACTGGTTTGCTCTTCTTTAGGCCACAAGTACAATTACTGAGAAGGATGCAGCCGGGGAATTAGATTTTTATATTATTCACTGCTGCCTCTTAAATTTTCCCTACCTGTCTAGATGCTATCCTTTACTGAAGAGTTACTATGTGCCAAACACTGAGCTGGAAAATTTAAAGCGGTTGAGAATCTGATACTGCACTCTCAATCCTGCAAGGCTTTATTTCTTTATATTTTAGTTAGAGGAGGAAATTGTGCTCAAAATCATACAGCAAATACGTGACGGAATTGGCAAGTGAACCTAGGTCAAGGCTGACTCCAAAGCCCATAATGCTCCCCGGCTTCCAATATGAAGGAAGACAGTAGTACTTATAATAACAAACTCACTGTTTATTCTGATATATTCTGACTTAGAAAAAAACAACAAACGTGACTCACTGGTTACATCAGTCTCTGCAACGGATGAGAGTTACAAGTTGTTCATCTCAAAGACATACCTGGTATCAAAGAAACACTGCATATGCCATGCTCAGCAGTTTAGACTGGCTGCACTAACTGGAGACCTATAGGCAACATTAGATTCTCAGACAGGACTGTCAAATGTTTTAAAAAATTCTGAATATGAATTTCTTTAGAGAGGAATACACTCTCCTATTCTCCCCACTGTCTCACATTTGGCCCACTTCACTCACACACATTATCTGCTTACTCCCTGCAGATACCTGAGACTATAATAACTGCAAACAATACGAAGCCACTGAAAGTTTTAAGCAGAGGCGTGACACAATCAAGCAGGCAGTTATGAAGGACTTCTCTGGCTACAGTGGAGGATGAGTTGGAAAACAAGAGCCATCTGCAGAGAAGACCATTGAAGGTCTTATAAATGTTAAAAATAGGCTTGAGCTGATGGCAATGGTAGTAGAGAGGAGAAGACAAATTTGAAATAGCAAGGCAGAAATTATACAACTTGATTATAATCAGCTATGATGAGTTGAGAGTGAAAAGGGATGAGGGCATGACTGGCTTAGGCTACTGGGTAGCTTGCACATCATTAACCAAGAGATATAAGAGATGGAAAAGGTTTGAGAAATAAAGTGAGTTCAGATCAGACCTGCTGAATTCAAGGGGTCAACAGCATATTCAGATGAAAATGTTGAGGAGGTAGTTAGAAGAGAGGGTCTAAAGCTGAGAGTCATTAGCATAAGTGTGGTGAACTGCAAAGAGCCTGAAGTGGAGTTGCCCAAGGAGAACTGAAGGTTGAGGAGGATAAAGAAAGGGTAGAACGCAGTTGAAAGAGAACAGAAAGGAAGGAGTGACAGAGGAGGTGGCATCACAACATCAGGAGGAATACAGTCCAAATGAAGAGAAATGGAAAAAATTTGGCAAGA
Organism: Myotis nattereri; assembly: GCF_964212035.1. NCBI lineage: Eukaryota > Metazoa > Chordata > Mammalia > Chiroptera > Vespertilionidae > Myotis > Myotis nattereri. Next base: position 18,204,885 of record NC_138088.1, on the reverse strand, counting down.
GCCAGTCAGTATGTTGCTACCTATGAATTAAAGCAGCATTTTCATTCCTATCTCCACTAATTACAGAGGCTACACAGAGTACTTAAAATTTTAGCTTTATCATAATTGTCCTATTAGTTCTGTGAAGGCATGTGCCCGTATCATTTAAATGACTGAATGAGTTACTCTAGCAAGTCATAGTTCATATGTCCTCTTACAATTAGGATACAATTGAGTTTACCAAACAAAGCGCACCCTGTACAGCTTTAGGTTTCTTTATCTTTTTATCCTAGCTTAACTACTTTCAAACAGAGTATTTGCTTTATGTGTTTAGTAAAGTGCATGTGCTGAGTGTTTAGTAAAGTGCATGTGCTGACAGAGGCCGAGCCCTATACACTGGTCACTGATAAGGCAAGTCAAGGCAGCAGCTTGCACCTTCTCATTTAGGCTTTACCCGGCCATCAGGGAACGTCCTTCTTCCCAGTGTAGTTCTCTCAGCCTATTCAGTCTTCATCTGCTGATCATGTCCAAGTATTTAAGATAAACAAGCAAAAAATCAGCTTGCTTTAAGTGAAATATGCTGCACAGGAATATCCCATTAGGCAATTCTCTTGAACTTCCCAGTCTCCTCTTAAATGTAGGCTTCAGAATAATTCTGAAATGCAGCTGTTCTGGAAAGCTTTCCGGTGCCTTGTGTACACACTAACAACCTATTTCCATAGAAAGGTACTGAGAAAGGAATTCTGTTGAATCCCAGGCTACTTACAGAGAGAACAGTGAAGCTTTCCCCTCCCCGTGTTAACAACATATCTACCTCCATGCAGTGATCCCAAAATGATCGTAACCTATGTAAGAACTGATTAAAACAATAAAATTCCATGCAAAGTTCATTACTATACAGCTTTTACTCAGAATTCCACAACAATCTTTGCTATAGGAAATGGAGATACAATAGGGTCTGTTCTAGTTAAGTATCATTTTTACATTACTCTATAGTAACAATAACAACTCTAGACTGTTCTTTGAAGCACAGATTTTTCTACTTTGCTCTTTAATAGAAAATGCAGAGTAGGACACTAATTTTGGCTCTTCCAACAATATAATGAGTCATTATATCTTAAATTCTTTTTTGGTAGTACTGATAGAATGAATAGGTTAGCCCTGGCCAGTGTGGCTCAGTTGGCACCAAAAGGTCAAGGTTCAATTCCTTGTCAGGGCACATACCTAGGTTGCTGATTAAATCCCCAGTCCGGGTCAGGGCAAGTGTGGGAGGCAGCCGATTGATGTTTCTCTCTCACATCTATCTCTCTCTCCCCCACCCTGTCTCTCTTTCAATGAAAATGTCCTCAAGTGAGGATTTTTAAAAAAAGAGGATAGGAGAAACCAAGATGGCGGCACAGGTTAACGCCGGAGATTGCTGCCTCGAACAACCACTTCAGAGATATAACTAAAGGACAGAACGGACATCATCCAGAACCACAGGAAGGCTGGCTGAGTGGAAATTCTACAACTAGGAGGAAAGAGAATATCATACCCAGACTCAGAGAAGGCGCAGTGCTGAAGTGAAATACTCAGGTGCGGAGTGCGTGCGCGGAGTGGGTTGGAGGCGGAGGGCGAGGTTGTTGTTTTCAATCGGGAGGGAGTTTCAGACTCTGAGCTCCAGATCCGGGTGAGTCTTTAGGGACCCAGACTCAAACGGGAGAAGCGGGATTGTCTGGCTTCGGTCGGAACTCGAAGGCAGCATTCTCTCCGAGGTTTGCAGCGGTTGCTGGGACTCTGAGAGGCAGAGCCTCTGCGGACTGGACTGAGAGCAGCCATAACTGCTTGTTCCGCCCACCTTGTGGATCCCCAGGGACCCGCCCCGCCCAAGCCCTGCGCAGAGCCATTTGCCAGATAGCCTCAGGCAAAGGCTAGATTAGCACCGGCCTAGAGATCCAGCACAGAAGCTCTCCCACTGCAGACACAGCTGACTCTCATAGCCAGTTAGCCTGGAGGTCAAATCACCCCTGGTATTGCCGACAATCAAGGCTTAACTACAACAAGACTGCCCACAAAGACCACTAGGGGGTGCACCAAGAAAAGATAAAAAAATGCGGAGACAAAGAAACAGGACGCAAATGTCAGAAATGGAAGATATAGAGCTCAAAACCACACTTTTAAGGTCTCTCAAGAACTGTCTAGAAGCTGCCAATAAACTTAGTAAGGCCCTCGAAAAGACTGGTGAGACCGCCGATAAATGTAGTGAGATCCTCAAGAAATCTAATGAGACCCTTGATGTTGTGATAAAGAACTGTTATGCCCAGAGTTCGGGGTCCCCAACAATCCACCACCAGGGAGCCCCCTCCGATGCAAAAGCAACGAGTCTTTATTGATCAATTCTAGAATTGGCTCCCAGCCCCTATCCGGCGCAGCGGTGAAGCGAGAGAGCGTGTCCCAGGAGAACAAAGGTTATATAGGGCTAGCTATTTGGGGTGGGCTTTAGGGGTGACGTGAGTTACAGAGATTGGTCAGGGTTTTATAGCATAAGGGTCAGGAAGTGACCTTCACATTCTGAAGGTTGGAGCTGTCCTCCACTATAGCCTTATTAGGACCTTAGCTACATTTCTGGAGCTTCATTGGTCCACTCAGGTGGGTGGTTGGGAGAGTTAGGACAATACCAGCATTCTTGTGGTCACTCTCGGGGGTGGGGGGGTGGCTTGGGCTGAGGGCCCAGCCTTGCAAGACAAGATAGAGGAGAGGGAGAAGAGTATGTCTCTGTTTCGTCCTTGAAGAGGGAGGAGGGTGTATTTCTGCTCAGTTCTTTCAATTTCCGTTCTGTCCCTTCAGAACCAACTAGAAATTAAGCATACACTGACTGAAATAAAGAATATTATACAGACACCCAACAGCAGACCAGAGGAGCGCAAGAATCAAGTCAAAGATTTGAAATGCCAAGAAACAAAAAACACCCAACCGGAAAACCAAAATGAAAAAAGAATCTGAAAATATGAAGATAGTGTAAGGAGCCTCTGGGACAGCTTCAAGCGTACCAACATCAGAATTATAGGGGTGCCAGAAGAAGAGAGAGAGAAAGATATTGAAAACCTATTTGAAGAAATAATGACAGAAAACTTCCCCCACCTGGTGCAAGAAATAGACTTACAGGTCCAGGAAGCGCAGAGAACCCCAAACAAAAGGAATCCAAAGAGGACCACACCAAGACACATCATAATTAAAATGCCAAGAGCAAAAGACAAAGAGAGAATCTTAAAAGCAGCAAGAGAAAGAAACCCAGTTACCTACAAGGGAATACCCATACGACTGTCAGTTGATTTCTCAACAGAAACTTTGCAGGCCAGGAGGGAGTTGCAAGAAATATTCAAAGTGATGAATACCAAGAACCTACAACCAAGATTACTTTATCCAGCAAAGCTATCATTCAGAACTGAAGGTCAGATAAAGAGCTTCACAGATAAGGAAAAGCTAAAGGAGTTCATCACCACCAAACCAGTATTATATGAAATGCTGAAAGGTATCCTTTAAGAAGAGGAAGAAGAAGAAAAAGGTAAAGATACATATTATGAACAACAAATATGCATCTATCAACAAGTGAATCTAAGAATCAAGTGAATAAATAATCTGGTGATCATAATAGAATCAGGGACATAGAAAGGGAATGGACTCACTATTCTTGGGGGGGAAAGGGGTGTGGGGGATGGGGAAAGAGACTGGACAAAAAATCGTGCACCTATGGATGAGGACAGTGGGTGAGGAGTGAGGGCGGAGGGTGGGGCGGGAACTGGGAGGAGGGGAGTTATGGGGGGAAAAAAGAGGAACAAATGTAATAATCTGAACAATAAAGATTTAATTAAAAAAAGAAGAAGATAGGTTAGATTCTTATTTTCTGTTGGTTAGATGCTCCCAATGATGGGGGTTGGGGGGGAGCGGGGGAGAGACTTATAATCTGATAGATAGAGCATCTGAAGTAATCTGAAAGATAGTCATATTATTTTGAAATTCTGAAATACATATACGTATAGGAATAGAGGGTTAAGTTTTTCTCTTTTCTAAGTTTCATTTCTCAGGCTGGTGCACTTGTGTACTCCCTTTAATCATGAGCAAAGTGATTGAGGACGTGATTCATTTCTGGACAATGTACACTGTACCCAGCAAGCAAGCAGAACTGTTAAGCATGGTCAGGCCAACACCACAGGAGCCAAGACATCATCTCATCGCCTGACAACCAAGAACAATAGTTGAATTCTGCTACCCCCAGGACTGAATGTAACTGCATTCTGTTCCCAACCTCATCCCAGTCCATTTTCCCTATATAATCTTGTCCCCTGCACCTTGCTGTAAGACAGGTTTTAGATGCTTGCAAGCTCCCTGTCTTCTTGTTTGGCTAGCCCTCTCAATAAATGCTTTATATGAGCCAACCCTGCCTCCATTATGGGACATTGCGAAGGCAGCCCGAGTCCACCTGGGGGTTTCCTGGTAACACCATCACAGAATTCCTACCTGCACCATTCCTGTTTTAAAATGATGCTGTAGGACAAATGAGGTAATTAATATGCAATATCAGAGAACTCTGAATTAGGAAAATACCTTAGAACATAATGAACTTCTAGTCAATGATCAACCTCACTACTGAATTTCTAAGGATGATCACATAGCCTTTGATTATTTCTAAGAGGAAGGTCATCACTTCTGAAGTCTAACCATGGTTGGGATTATTAATTGAGCTCTTTATCTCATGTAGAGCCCAAATCCAAACGTGTGCAGCTCTTACACATCTTATCGTTTAATTTTTTAGAGAAATAAAAAAGTATATCTGCTTCCTCACTTATTTGATAGCTCTCTAAGTACATAAAAACATATTCTCGTGTGTCTATTAAGTGTCTCAGAGTTTATTTCCAGGCTTCAACATCCTAATGGCCTTCCTTTGGGGTACTTCAGATAACTAATGACTCCCATAAGCACAGTATCCTAAATATAGTTAATTGTGGAATGAGTTATCCTTTCTATAAATAACAGGACACATATACTTTTTCTTTTGCCAAAATGAAATAAGACATGTATGTTTTGACTCATCGATACATGTGAACATTTCCCTATGCTAATGAATCTCTGCCTTACATACATTAAGTGCTACACTGAATTTCATTGCAAAATTTATTGTAATTTGTTCAGCCATCTGTTTGATATTTGAGTTATTTCCAATTTATATTTTGATCATCAGCATCATTATACATACAATCATTTTATTAGCCTAAACTTACAGAAATGGAATTGTTGGGCCAAAGAGTAAACACTTATGAAAGTGTTTGATAAACATAGTCAAGATTCTAAAAAGGTATGCAAATATATGCTCTCACCAGTACTATCTTGGCAATTAAATTTGTGTCACTCCAATAGTTAATTCTTTAAAAACTATGTTTTTATTGATTTCAGAGAGGAAAGGAGAGGGAGAGAGAGAGAGACAGAAACATCAATGGTGAGAGAGAATCATCGATCGGCTGCCTCCTGCATGCCCTGCACTGGGGATCGAGCCTGCAACTCAGGCATGTGCCCTGACCGGGAATCGAAACGTGACCTCTTGGTTCATAGGTCAACACTCAACCACTGAGCCACGCCAGCTAGGCTCTAATAGTTAATTCTGATGCACAAATGGTTTTAGATACAATATGGATTTGGTAGTCAAAAGAGAAGAAAAAGAGAAGAAAAACCTAATTGTCCCTTTAAAAGAGGTCATCGATTCTAATCTTTATCCCAGTTGCTTGGAGTCCTTTAAGACCTTTGAAAGTGATCTAAATTTAGGAAAGACTTTGTTCACATCATGTAGTTTGAGCCCAACTTTAACTGTAGCTAAGCTAGCATAACTGTAGGGCAGACCTAGTGGGTAAAGCTGCCCATGATGCAAGGTACAGCCATGATGCCTACACTCTGTATTGCTCTTGGACAACCCCCTAACCTGTGATTTACTGGTCAGAGGTAGCCAGGACCCCATCAGAACAGGTTCGGGTGGGGAATAGTTCAGCTGCTATTTCTAACAGCACTTACTGGAAGGATCTGGTCAGAAGACCCATGTTTCTACTCTGACAAATTCTGACCATAAGAAAAAAACACAGAGAAATTAAATGTATATTCTTAGAACAAATTTAAAATTCAGAATTACTTAGTCTTGCTTTTACTTGAAAATCTTAAGTCAATGAAAGAAACTATATGAGACAGTTACTATGAGCTAATTATCATTACATATAGACTCTACAATGGCTACAAAGAGGGCTCCATTCTTTACTGCCTGTCAGTGTGATTATTTATTTAATGTCAGTTGGCAAAGTTTTCTAAATAGTATAAAACACTAAATGTCAAGAACCTGAGTTTAAATACTTCATAAGAAGACTGAAATTTTTCTGAATTCATTTAGCAAGGTTTTCACGGAACACTATTCAGAAATGTATTCCAGAAAATACATTTCAGCCCTGATTCTCAAAAAAAAAAAGAAAAAGATTTATAATTTAACACCTGAAGAAAAGAAATAGAAATAGCTGGTTTCTAGTCCACAGTGCATAACCCATCTTTGAGCTATATTTCATCCTCAGTTACTGATGACCTTCTGAGAGCTGCCAGAAACAGTCTTTCATTTAAATTGCTCTTCCTTACACTGCTGACAGTTGTGCTAAGGAAGAGTATTCAATGCCAGAGATGTCAAAAAGCTTAGATTCCCTGAGAGTTCCCGGGAGAGAGATTCTAAAAGGAATGCCAGCGCTTTACCCTTGCGTTAAGGTCATGTTCTACTTTAGGATTTATTTTCTTCAAATGCATGTTACTATTTTTATGGCCAATTGACATATACCTTTGTGACAGACCCCCACCTCTGTCTTCACAGATCTGAAACCATAATCATCTGCTTTCATTTCATTCTATGTAGTTTCATTCCACTCCATGTGCTCAATACTAGCCAAAGTGACAGCTTATGCCAAGATACAACTTACTGTATAGATACTTAGAATTAGCTGCTTTAATAAAGAGCTTGGATATTTACTTAATCTACATTAAGTTGAAGGACCCTCTTTACATTGTGACTAGGTTTGGCATTCACCCAAAATCTATTTTGTTTTTCAGTTTAGTGTTCAAATAGAAAAGTGTAGTTATTGTCATAATTTTTTACCTTTCATCATGTCTATATACATAGAGAATACTTCAAAACCGTTTTAAGTGCAAGGAAGGAGGCAAAGGCTATCTGGAGCAATATGAAATTTTAGTAGGCATACTAAAATAATTATTCAGAAAAATTATTGGATATTTATTTAGCCAACAAATATATACATGGAATACTTATTAAGTGCCAGATACTGTGCTGAATATCTTCTCTAGAAGGGGCAGGGATTAGGCAAACCATTCCATCAAAAATCACTATTTTTTGCCTTAACTTCCTTTTTGTAACCTCAAATTCCCTAGCACAACACATAACAATTTTCTTAAGTTGTTTCAGGAATAGGTAAGCAACACATTATGAAGCCGAAGCATAACCAAACATTATTAAGTTTTGGTTTTTAGGGAAAGGTAAGCTATATACTCGTAGGTGGGCCAATACATTTGATGTAAAAAATGGGGCTCATAGACCATAAGCAAAGATCTTGAAACATCATCAATTACTGAGGACTAAATTCCTACCAGCCATCCCAACCATCAACAGAACAAAAACTGGACAGGATAGAGCCTGAGGATAGAATAATTGTAGGAGGCTGGAATCTGGAAAAGTTTCTATCACCTGTTCTAGGGAAATGAAGGAAAGACCATGGCAGCAAGCAAACTGAGGCTCCTTTGACACTGTAGTCAAGGATATGGAGATGAACTAGGTTCCTTTCTAACTAGAATAAGCTCAGGGAAGCCACATCTCAAATATCCTTTCTTTCAAATACTTTAAAAATGACTATTAGGAGAGCATTATGCTAAGTGAAATAAGCCAGTCAGAGAAAGATAAATACCACATGATCTCACTCATTTGTGGACTATAGAGAACAACATAGACTGATGAACAGGGACAGATCCAAAGACAGAGAAACAGCAATCAGACTATTAATCCCCAGAGGGAAAGTAGTGGAGGGTGGGGGTAAGGGGAAGAGATCAACCAAAGGACTTGCATGCATGCATATAAGCCAAACCAATGGACATGGACAAGAGGGGGATGAGAGCATGAGTTGGGAGGGGGGCGGGGTAGGATGGGGATTAATGGGGGGGGGGGAATGAGGACACATTTGTAATTCCTTAACTAATAAAGAATTTAAAGATAAAAACCCCAATAAAGACAAATTTTTAAAAAATAAAATAAAAAATAAAAATGACTATTAGTAGGATACAGTGTCAGATACTTTGGGGATACAAAACCACATGATAAAGTTCCTACTTCAAGATATTATTTATAGCCTGGCCAGTGTGGGTCAGTGATTGAACATCCAGTCAGGAACCAAGAGGTCACCAGTCCAATTCCCAGTCAGAGCACATGCTGGGGTTATGGGCTCGATCCTTAGTAAGGGGCATGCAGGAGGCAGCCAATCGATGAAGTTTCTCTCTCATCGGTGTTTCCATCTCTTTATCCCTTTCCCTTCCTCTCACCTTAAAAATCAATACAAAACATATTTTTAAAAAATATATTATTTATAGGGGATCCCAGATGGCAGTGAATAAGTGGGATCTACCCTTACCTCTTACCAGGACCAAACTAGAATTACAACTAAATTACAGAACAATCATCCTGAATAACCAACTGAAGACCAGCTGAAGCGAAGTCTTATAACAACCAAAGATTTACAGAATAAGCCACACTGAGACTGGAGGGTGGAGACTCGAAAAGGGCTGGCCCCATTCCCACAGGCAGAGGCTAAGATCCTGGAAGGATAACTCAGCTGCAAAAAGGTTCCCTCTGAGAAGAGTGGGTCTCAGCCCCAAGCTGGGCTCCAGTCCAGAGCACCAGGCTGGGAAGAAGTGCCCAGTTAACATCTGGCTGTGAAAATAGGCAGGGATGCTGTCCACCAGGAAGAGACCAGAGGCAGCTAGAGAAAGGTTCCCTCTTAAAGGGCCAATACAAGACCACATTCACAGCCACTCCCCCCTGGGCTCCGGTAAAGGGAGGGCAGAGCAGACTAGAATCACTGAAGAACTCGTGTTTGTGGTTCTGGGGAGAGAGCTGGAGAAACAGCCGCCAGAATCCCAGTGCTGAGCCCTCTCCCACACTGCAGATGCCATCTTTCTCGGGGAGAACTCTCCCCCAGCCTGGGGGATCAATAGCTCCACCTTCTGGACTCCCTGTCACCCCGCCCTGTGGAGTTTGTACCCTGCTGAGGAGTGAGCTGTCTCAGCTGGGGTGTAGAGACCTGGGCGGACTCAGGGAGCATCAGTAACTGAGTTGTGTGGATTTGGGGCAGGGGCAATTCCTCTTACTTTCCTTGCACACCTGACTGGCATTTCCCCCTCATGGGAGATCCACTCCCTTCCTGACTCCTGGTGGCTCCATCCTGCCAAGGTCTGGGCGGAAGCTGGGACAAATTGAGTTGTGTGGTTCAGGGACAAGGGCAGAGGCCATTCATCCCACATTCGCCCAAGCCTGACCAGCACCTGCCCCTCACGGAAGAGCCACTAGGCCCATCCTCTCAACTCCCAGAGGCCCTGCCCTGCTGAGATTTGGCTCCTGGCAGAATCTGAGACAGACTGAACTGTCTGGCTCTAGGATGGGGCCATTTTTCCCTTGTATGCCTGACTGCAGCAGAGCCCTCCATTCACATGGCCAAATCTTGCTCTATTTGGGCCTGATAAACTCTGCTGGCCTCACCTGATGACTCCCTGAGAACCTGCCCCAACACAAAGATGTGGGAGTACCCAGGGGGTGTCAGCTAGACTTGGTAAACCTGGTGACTTTTGCTGAGTGGCCTTCCACCCTGCACTGGCACCGAGTGTGAACCTGTGTCAGTCCGGTGAACACCACTCGCCCTTACCTGGTGACTCACTGAGAAGCTACCTCATGAACTCCAGGACTGCAGAGGCCTTTTCACTGATTAAGCCTAATAGGCAGCCTGCAGGCAGAGGCAGATGGAGGCAGACCTCGGGATGCCTTGGGACTCTAGCTGACCTGCTCCCAGGCCCAGGGCTGATAAAAGCTGACCTTGGTATGCAGCTTGGTCCTTTCCATGCACAACCAGGCCCAGCAGAGGCAGCCACGAACTGTGGATAGCTTTGTAGCTCCAAACAGGTTGTCTAGGGCCAGGCACTAGACACTGTTACACACTGTCACAGGCAGTGTGTAACATTGGCCTGCACCAGAGTTCCTCCCAAGAGGCCCAGAAACAACGCATCCAGTGGCCAGCTTCAGATAACATCAGAGCAGAATCCACGCTATAGCATTTCTTTGCTTTAGATTTTTCTAACAGCTTTTCAAAGATTAATAGTAAATATCAAGGAAGATGTTTAATATTCACCTATTATGAATATTATTCTCTCTAGGATTGTTTTTATGTTATTAGCCCACAGGGTTAATAATGTTAGTTAGGACACATATGAAGACAAAGAGCACAACATAAATATTTCATAATTGTCAATGGCCAAAATTCAGAGTCTAAATTATATTAGCATTATCTAGTAAAACTTAGCACTAGCAAAGTGATGGAAATCGATAAATAATATGTAGCAATCTAGATAAACCTTGATGACCCTTTTCTGTACCACGTTATGGAGAAAAATCTCTGACTTCTATTATTAGATTTAAGACCATCAGCTAATGTTGCAGTCAGTAAGTGCTGAGAATTAAGCCATTAATAACCACTCTTCTATATTCTCAGTCAAATCCTATTAAATTACTTTAAAGATCAGAGACTCTATATTAACAGTTTCTTTATCTTGCCTAGAATGAATCTGAATTTATTTTATTAATATTTATTTAGTAAATACTTAATATTCTATTTGATACAAATGCTATAGCCAATGTTGAAAATTCTTCAAGTTATTCCATCAAACTTGATCAGGGAGATGGAGTATAAAGCAATATAATTTATGACTTAAGAATAAGGGGGAATACAAATATGTAAATTCTGAATTATAAGAAACCAAGCTTATTTGAAAATATATTAATTAAAAAACACATTTTTTCTTTCCACGAGTACTGGCTGCAGATTGAAGACATCAAATTTGGCCTGCAACAGAGTCCCTCCCAAGAGGCCCCAGAACCAACACACCCAGTGGCAGCTTCAGACACAACTTATATTTCAATCTGGGATATAAACAGCAAAGTCAAGTCTTATGTTTGCTAAAATTCCTTTTGGAGAAAATTGAAAAAAAAAATTATAGTCTTCCTTTGTTACCTGCCCACAATGCTTTATATATACCAGATATGTTTGTAGTGAATATTATCACAAACCTATGATCAGTGTCATGCAGTTTACATTCTAAGTAATAATAAACAAGGTCAATCAATCAGTAATACAGAATGTTGAACAGTGATAATTGCCAAGGAGAAAAAACAAAGCAGGAAAGGGATTTAGGAGGGGTGTGTGTGTGTGTGTGTGTGTGATGGTGTTTAAAATTTTAGGTTCAAAGAAGGCTCTCATTATCCCAAGCACATACAGAGAAGAGTGATATGATATGCCACTGCTTATTATAAGCACAAGACATTGTTACCAAATTGATTGTTCTTAGTTGTGTGTCCAAGAAATTCTTGTTTAGCTAAAAATCAAAATTCTAAAAAGTTTAAATGAGAAGAATGAGCTCTATTTAATGTGGGAAATTATATTATACTAGAGGCCCAGTGCACGAAATTCGTGCACGGGTAGGGTCCCTAGACCTGGCCAGTGATCAGGGCCGATCGAGGCCTTCCAGCTGCCGGCCAGTGCCTCCCTTCCCTGGCTGTTGGCTGCTGGCCAGGGCCTCCCTTACCCAGCTGCCAGCCAGGGCCTTCCTTAATTTCACACTGTCCCTTGGTGGTCAATGCACATCATAGCAAGCAATTGAACTCCCGGTCGAACACCCGAGGGGACAATTTGCATATTAGGCTTTTATATATATAGATAGTATGTTTTAGAGAAGCAGCTTTGTTAATTTTATTTTTAGGAGAGGTAGTTATAAATCAAGAAAGAAATTTAATGATTTACTCTCTCTATATGTGTGTGTATATACATGTATATGTATTCCTCAAATTTTATTTTTGACAACATAGTGTAGTTCTGAAAGTACTTTGAGTTTCCAAATGTCAATCCAGTTGGGCAGAATGTTCATATTCTTCAATATGATGGTAATTTCTTGAACACTGAGCCAATTAATTTTGCAAAAAACAGCTAATCAGAAATATGACAGTCCTGCCTGGCTGAAGTGGCTCAGTTGGATGGAATGTCATCTCGTATACATAAAGGTGGTGAGCTTGATTCCTGGTCAAGGCAAAAACCCACGTTGCGGGTTCCATCCCCAGCCAGGCATGTGAGGGAGGCAACCAATCAATGTTTCTCTCACACATCAATCTTTCTGTCTTCCTCTCTCTAAAATCAATTAAAAAATAAAATAAATTAAGAATAAATATGACAGTCCTGCATTATCAGGGTTATGCCATTCACATTGCTCTGGCTGGTTGTCTGTTGGAAATCTCAAGGACAGGCCCTGTTGTCCACCATTTAGTGCATAGACTGTAATGATCCCTGGTAATTCACAGGAAGTTGATCCAATGAGTGCCTCACTTCCTATCATCCTAGCAGCAATTTGGACATGGGAAAGAACTGATCTCAGTGTAACTTCTGTGGTACATTTCCCCCTGTGGCTTATGAGAAAAAGTGGACAACGCAGTGGACGACATTCAACATGCCCATTATCTACAGAAGAGTTAATGCCTAGTCTCTTCACCGTCCAGCCTTAGAGGCACTATGCTAACTTATGGCTTATCAATGCTGAAAATGTGACCACAGCAGTAAAACAAAGCAACAGGAGCCCAGATACTGTGGTTGGCCTGGGTTCGAACCCTGCATCACCTATTTACTGTGGGACTCGGGGCAAGTTTTTTATATGTAAACCTCTGTTATGTCTCCATTTCCTCGTCTGTAAAATGAAGGTAATAATAGTGTAAACATTATCAGGTTGATGTAAGGAAAATATATTGTAATCAGAGTCACCAAAGGAGAGGACAGAAAAGCAAAGAAGTATTTGAAGACATGATGGCTGAAATGATTACAAATTAGATGGAAACTATAAACCTATAAATACAAAAAGTTCAAACAACTTCAAGACAAGAAACATGAAGAACACTACATCAAGGCACATAGTAAAACAAAACAAACAAAACAACATGCCGAAAACCACATCATTGGTTGTCTACTAGGAATGCTTCCTCCTCCCACGCCCCCTCACCCCTCACCCAGGGCACATTTGGCAAATCCTGAAAACACATTTGGTTGTCACATTTGGGAGAAGGGTGAGGGTATGCTACTGGCATCTAGTAGGTAGAGGCCAGGGATGTTGCTAAACATGCTACAATGCACATGATAGCTCTCACAAGAATGAATTGTCCTGCCCAAACATTAGTAGTAGTAACATTGAGAAACACTAAAGGTATATAATAATCAAAATGCTTAAAAACAGTGATAAAAAGAAAACCTTGAAATCAAATCCTTATTATATTTTCTCATTCCTGACAAAAACAGAAAGTATTTGACATCATAATACTAAGCACTTTTATAAATCACTATGTTTATAAAACATGTTTAAGATAGGACCCAAGAACCAAAAAGTAAGGCTTCCAGAACTCACGGGCCAAGGTGACTTTTTTTTTTAACCTGCTTTTAAATGTTTCATTTAAGGGAGCTATAATACATGCCAGGTTTTCTGAAGGTTCTGTTTTGTAATCCTGCATAAGTTAAAATCTCATTTCAGCTCAACAAACATTTACAAGGATTACCTCCACAGTACATATGATACAGCAATGCAGCTTTCCAAGTTAGTCTCTTCCTTTAATGTAGTACTTTTTCTGCCACATCATGCCTCTTTAATTTTAATTCTATCTTAAGTCACAAAAATGATTTAAAAATCCCTACCAATTCTGCTAGGTTTTGCTGTTGTTTTTTTAAAGAAACTCAACTGAGGATATGCTTTTATAGACTTTAGAGAGAGAGGGACAGAGAGAGAAACATTGACTTGGGAATGAAACATCAATCTGTTGCCTCCCGTAGTGCCCAGACTGGGGTTCGGACCAGGGATTGAACCCGCAATCTGGGTATGTGCCCTGACAGGAATTGAACCCAAGACCTTTTGGTGTATGGGATGATGTTCCAACCAACTGAGCCACACTGGCCAGAGCTCTGTTAGGTTTTTATAATGACAATATTTTTGGATCTTTTAAAGCTGAGGTACATTTACACAATGGAATAGTACATGGCCGTAATAAAGAAGGAAATCTTACCCTTTGCAACAGCATGGATGAACCTGGAGAGCATTATGCTAAATGAAATAAGCCTGTCAGAGAAAGGCAAGTACCATATGATTTCACTCATATGTGGAATCTAGTGAACTAAAAAGCAAAATAAAGACAGATTCATAGAAAGAGAACAGGCTGATAGCTGTTTAGGTTTTTTTTTGGGGGGGGGGAGGGGAATGGGTGGAGGGAGTTAGAGGGATTGAACAATAAAAAAAAAAAAGAGAGAGAAAAGCCCAGCTGGTGTGTCTCAGTGGTTGAATGTTGACCAATGAAACAAGAGGTCACTGGTTCAATTCCTGGTTAGGGCACATGTAGGGGGTATGCAGGAGGCAGCCCATTGATGTTTATCTCTCATCAATGTTTCTATCTCTCTATCCCTCTTCCCTCCTCTAAAATCAATAAAAACATATTTTTAAAAAGAGAGAGAGAAAAACCCCTCATGGACACAAACTGCAGTGTGATTGTTGGAGGAAGAGGCACGTGGGGAGGTGGAGAGGGTATAGTTAGGATAGTGATGGAAGGAGACTTGACTTGGGGTGGTGAACACACAGTAAGAGTACAGATGATGTGTTGTGGAATTATGCACTTGAGACCTTTATAATTTTGTTAACCAGTGTCACTCCAATAAATTCAATAAAAAAGGGAAAAATAAAATTAGATATGCAATAACATGTTATGACATGATATCAAGAATAGAAATCCAGACAAATTGCAAACATACTAAATACTATGCACTGAACTAGGTACTATTTTTTGCTGGTTTTTTTTGTTAATCCTCACCTGAGGATATTTTTTCCATTGATTTTTTTAGAGAGTGTGCTGGGGTCCAACGCCAGCAGGTCCAGGGGTCCCCAACGGTGTGGACGGAGTCGGCGAAGAAGGAATGACACAGAGACAGTGTTCAGTTGATCAGCAGCCTAGCCAGGATCTCTAGCCAAGTTCTGGTCAGGGATCTCCAGCGAAGTTCTGGTTAGGATCTCCAGCCAGGTTCTGTGTCCATGTTCTCTTGCTAGGTTCTCCAGGGTCTCCAGCCAGGTTCTGTAGCCATGTTCCCTCGCTAGGTTCTCCAGCCAGGTTCTGTCCAGGTTCTCCAGCCAGGTTCAGTCACCAGGTTCTAGTCAGGTTCTCTTGCCAATTTCTGTAGTCAGGTTCAGTCCAGGATCTTTTGCCATGTTCTCTCGCTAGGTTCTGTCTCTAGGTTCTGAGGCCAGTTTCTGTCCAGGATCTTTTGCCATGTTCTCTCCAGCGAAGTTCTTCTGTCTCTAGAGAACGTTCTGTGTAGGTTCTGTGCCTAGGCTCTGTCTCTCTTGGTTCTGTCTTCTAAGTTCTGTGTCTTGCTGTCTTGTTACATCTGTATTTATACCAGTTGATTCAATCCTATCAATCTCTATTACAAAGGTTAGGGCGTTTCTTATCTCCATTCCAGGGAGTAAAGATTATGTAGCTTAAGCATGATTGTTTGTAGTTAAAGTGATTAATTACCCGCCTGGCACTTAGTTAAGAGGTTTTATTCCCTCCCTAACTTCAGGGGAAAATCCCTAGCTGGGGAAACAACCTTTCTCAGAGACCTTGGTTAAAACACATAGTGCCAAGAAGGTGAGCAAACATATTAAGAACAGTATGCCATATATGCCAGGTCCCTTGAAACAGCAAGCATGGACCGGCTCCCGGCAAGAGTGGAAGGGAGGGAGAGAGGGGGAGAGAGAGAGAAGGAAAAAAAAAAAACAAAACACCGATGTGAGAGACACATCAATTGGTTGCATCCTGCACATATCCTCATCGAGGTGAGGCTCGAAACCTGCAACCCAGGATGTGCCCTTGACTACGAATCAAACCCTGGACGGATGCTACACCATTGAGCATGCCAGCCAGGGCTGAACTAGGTACTGTTTATATTCATGATCCCCAAATCCTCAAATAAATAATGTGGGTTTTGTATTACTACCCTCTTCATTTTACAGACAAAACAGATGAACAACTTCACTGACTTGTCCCTAATCACAAAGCTAAGAACTGGTGAGGCCAGGATCTGAACTGAAGCTTGTTTTGAAAACCCATGCCCTTAAAATATAACTAACACTACACATTTAAGATCATACATGCATTTTTAGTTGGTTTACTATTTTGAACTTCATAATAAATCAATGTATATTTACAGTGCTAGAGCACTGGTCTACCACATGAATTTATTCAGACACTTTGGTCACCCACAGACAGGTGTGGTAAGGCATCCTAGTCTATATTTCTTCATTTTCCTGTCAGTCAGAGGGGAGAAGGGTAAAAGTGGTCATAGCCATGACAAGAACTATAAAAGTCATTTATTAGAAACTGTCTTATAGTTCCATCTTTACAGATGACTAGCTTAGAGAAGGGAAGGAAAGGGTGGTTACTTTTGTTTGATATGTCCCAGATGGAAAAAAAACTGGGAATCCCCTCTTTTCAACATGCAAACTAGATCTGTTTGATTCAATTTAGGTTTGTTTGTTTGTTTGTTTGTTGGAACACTGGCTTAACATGAACACTGGAAAGTAATTTCAATTTTAGGTAAATTTTATTAGAGTGTACGCAAAGAGCTAGAAACATACATTTTGTTTAGTTTTTCTCAATAGTTTTTAAAAAATCACACTAAAGGGAAGTAAAATTAATAAATACATAGAGCATGGCTGGTGTGACTCAGTGGTTGAGTGTCAACCCATGAATCAGGAGGCCATGGTTCGATTCCCCATTAGGGCACATGCCCGGGTTGAGGTCTCGATCCTCAGTGGGGGGGCGTGCAGGAGGCAGCAGGCCGATGATTCTCTCTCATCACTGATGTTTCTCTCTCTCTCCCTCTCCCTAAAATAAATAAAAACATATATATATATAAATACATATGCTTATATATAAATACATAGAGCATATTGATCAACAAAATTGTTTAGCTTAAAAAATCAGAAATTCATCAACGCTCTAAATGAGTCAAACTTGAGTTTTATGTCTTAAATAGTAATCCTCCAAGATTAAGAAAGAATATTAAACACAATTAGAACTGAACCAATTTTCTTCTTTAGTGGGAGAAACAATAGATCAATATGTGTTTTTTTGGGGAAGTTGAAACATTAATGAAGGTTATACAGGAGCAGGCAACAGAATACAGAGCTTCAAACAGTTAAAGGTAGCTGTAACTTCATAGTTGCTTTTTTTTTTAAAACTTTACCTGAATACTTTAGTTTTCTTCTTCTTCAAGTGGTTCTAAACACAAGTTACAGAGAATTCCAGATAAGTGAAATTTTATGTAACATAATCAATTAACTTTACAAACATGTCTTGTTCTGCCCTCCAATCAACCTAATTCTTTTTATAGTCCTGTGTGCTCCCTATAAACAAAACAAACACACACACACAAAAGGAAAAGCTTATACTTACTAGAAAGAACAGTTGTAAGGAAAATGTAGTCGGAAAAGGAGATGAGTCCACATTCTCCAAGGGTGTAAAATATACTGCCTTCATCAGCAAATTTTTCTCGTTCCTGGGCAATTTTCTATTAAATATATGGGTCCCAGCAAAAGATAAAAAGAAGATACAGTAGAATGAGAACACAAATAGTTAAAGATGAATCATCATTTATCTGACACTTTTATGGTATTTATCATAGGCATTTTTCTGATGGCCATTCCAAATTAATGGATCCTTTACAGTTTTCAAGATGATGAAAATTATAAGACAAAAGATAATTTTGTTTGCTTCAATACTGGCTTACTATGAACATTGCAAAATAATTTCAATTTTATGAACTCTTGCCATTTACAAACCCAGTTCAGGGCTAGTTTTGTTTCTTAGTTTTAAAAACAATCCATCTTCTTCTATAGAAGTATATGAAAAAAATAAAAACAAACAAATAAAAAAACTAAAGTGAGGTCAGTTCCAATTTACTAAGAAACTATACTACTAGTGATTAAAAATGAAGAGGTAAGCAACCAAGGCTGACATAAACGTTCAGAAAATTAATTTCTGAAATACTAATTTTAATTTTTCCTATGACCCCCAAGAATCTTAGTTTTGGAATGTAGATAAGCTTGCAGAGTAAACAGCATCTCTAAAATACATGCACGCCAAGCTCTAGACATCAGTTTATTTCATTATATTTACTGTTACCATGGTGGAAGCTCTTAATTTCAGCTATTTGATGAAACTCTCCTAAAATGCAGCTATTACTCAAAGAGAGTTAATTACCAGCTTCAGTAATGGTCTGTCTGGCAAGTGGTCTCTTCCTGGATGCTTAAACAAACCTACTCCGTTTTCTGAATTCCTAGCTGAATTATAAACTTAGTAGTGACATTGAATATATTTTCAAAAACTGAAAAGGATCCAATAAAGTGTTAAGATTTGAAACATTTCCATAAGTTCTGGGTCAACCAAAGATATTTAAGGAATTATTCTGGTGCAAAAAAAAAAAAAAAAAAAAAAAAAAAAAAAGAAAAAGAAAAAGAAAGAAAAGAAAAAGAAAAAAATATGAGGTTTCAAAAACCCAAAGCAACAAAGCACGATCAAAGTAATAATGTCATGCAAGTGCAAAATAATAAGCAGCATTGCAAACATAACCTTGGGAGAAATATCATGAAAACTAAACCAACAAGCACCACCACACCAGCATCCAGGTACACACTATCCGATAGGTTACCTCTGTCTAGTGAAGATCCCATCATATACCACAAAGGAAAGAAAACTAGTTAACCAACTGAAAACACAAGTACCAAGTGAATTACCATGATCTTCTTAGTAAGCCCACTGATAGCCTTTACTGAATATTTATTTGTTCATATGAAACAGTAACCACAGAAAGGTTAAAATCCATAGTTGAATGTCAACAAAGCAGTACCAGGTTTTAATGGCAGATCCCACTTAGGAAAGGGCTTCTCTGTCTCATTTGTGATGGACAGAAAGTATGGTCCTGCTTGACAGCATTTAGAGATTATTTCTTTGAGCCAGCAACAAAAATGAGCACATTGCCCAATCTGTTCAAATTAAGGTTAGATCATATACCACAATGGACCTTCTACCAAGAGATTAAACACAAATTACAGTAAAAAAAATACTGTTGGATGAAACAGGAGCAGCAAAGCCTTTCACTCGGAAGGTAATATTTTAATTTCTCAAAATAAAGGAAGTAAATAATTTTTTTACACTATGCAAGATACTGCAAAAACAAAGCATGTGAATAAGAAAAAATACACATGAGAATCGTATCCCAAAGTTATACCATCACTAGGCAGAACAATAAATGTGCACAGAAGCTGAGTACTTCATATTATGTAATAATCTTATGGAGAGAATGCTATAAGCAAATAAAAATAAATAACATATTGGGATCCAGAAGTTGAGAAACAGACAAAAATCAAAGGGCAGAGGCAGCTAAGTCACAGAAGCATATCTAAGATTATTTTTCTAAAAATCATCTAGACAATGCTGCTACTCAAAAGATACAGAAAGACAAATCTAGTTTTGTTGGTAACTTTCAATTTTGATACAATTTCAACTCAGAAAAGTGGAAAGACCCATATTGGAACTCTTGTATCCTTTTTACTCAGATTCATTTATAGCTTACACATTACCCTATTTGTTTTATCATTTTATATAGATATATATTTTCTTTTGCACTATTTTGAAAGTTGAAGTTATATTACACTTAATACTTAATTACTTCAGTATATATTTCCTACAAAGACATTCTCTTACATACCACAGTATAAATTTAATAAAACCAGGATACTTAATACATACTATTATCTAATCCATAGTCTACTTTCAAATTTAGTCAACTCTCCCAAATGATTTCCTTGATAGCTATTTCCCCCAGTCCAGGATGTAATACACAATCACAAATGGCATCTAGTTGTCATGTCTTTTTAATATCCATTAATCCAGAACAGCTTTCTTTTCCTTTCTTTATTTTTCCCTTTGGAGGCTTATTTTTTATTGTGCTAAAATTCACTATTTTAACCATATAAGATGGCTTCTTTCAAATAACATGTTTTCTAGGTTCATCCATGTTGTAGCATCAATCAGTATTTCTTTTTATTGCCAAACAGTATTCCATCATATATATATACACACCAAATTTGTTTATCTATTCATCCAATGAAGGATATTTGGGTTGTTTCCTCCTAGGACTACAATGTACATTGTACAAATATTTGTTTGACTATCTGCTTCCAATTATTTGGTGTATATGCCTTAGAAATGAATCTTGTACTCTCAGACAGGCTAAATGACAAAAGTCCTAGCCAACATTTCACTGCAACCTCATGAAAAAACCTGAGCCAGAACCATCAAGCCAAATTGCTCCCAAACTCCTTATTCACGGAAAGCAGGAGAGACAAATAATGATTATTGCTGTTTTAAGCCACTAAACTTTGGATTTTCTTTTAGAAGACTTGTAGTTATAGATTTTACATTTAGGCCTGTGATCCATTTCAAGTCAATTTTGTGTATAGTGACATAGAGATAAGGTTTATTTTTTAAAAATATGGACATACAGTCGTTTCTAAACCATTTGCTGAAAATCAATTGACCAGATAAGTATGGATCAACTCTTCTATGATGTTTTCTGATGTGAGTGGCCCATTTTCTTTGGAAGGTCTTTCGATTACTAGCAAAGTGTATGATTATTTTTCAAAGTATATATAAACATGGGATTATATAAATGGTTTTTAAAAGGCAGCTTGAGAGACTCTGCCTGAGATCCATTTGGGGTCATGGTTTAGGCCTAAACATCCCTACCACCAGGGCCATTATAAAGTTTGCAGAGATGATAAAGATGTCATCGAACAGACCTTCAGTTGTATATTAATTGAGAATTGCTGTAGGAACATATCTCCAGGGGCTATATTCTAATGACACTTTACAGTGCTGAATCAATTAGTGTGATTTCCCCAGGAAGGTAACCCCTCCTCTACTGCACTAAATGGGATATGTCCATATTTGCAGCCTTCAGACCGCTAAAGGATAACATATTCTGTTTGTGTGATTATATACGCGACCTCTGCTGTATTGAGAAGAATGAGAGGGAGCAAGAGAGGCCAAGAGAATGCCAAATTGCTGTATGTAAAAAAATATTGAAGAAGACAGCTAGAAGGAAAGAAATAGAAGAAAAGAAGTCCATAGGAAGGTGAACAAAAAAGGAGAAAGAGCTGTGACCAGAGAGGAATAAAAAAATATCAAAGTTAGGAAAAATTGAGGAAAGAGAAAGCATGTATGCATATGTATGCACAAGTGTTTGAGAGAGAGAACAGAGAATGTGTGTGTTCTACAGTAGCTCCTTAACAATGAGAAAGCTGTTTAAAGAGGATTTTAAAATGTGCCATGCTTTGTGACGTGCCCTGTGCAATACAATCTTCTAAGTTTTTAGAGTAAAGGTCTATATTGTTCTTTCATGCTTTTGGAGTTGGGGTTGAGGTGCAAGGAGAGAAAGAGAAAAGTTACATATATGCTTTCCAAGATATCCACTTGTTAAACAGTGGTTCAGGTATAGTTAAATTTATACAGGGGTGGCAAAATAGGTTAATATTAATAAAAATAATACAATAATAATACAAGAATAAACTGATTTGTGTACTCACAACTATAAATTTACTTTTGCCAACTTCTGTACATCTAATTTATTAACTCTAAGAATTTATAAGTGAGTTGTTGAGTATGCAAAATTCCAAAGACAATTCTTATAAAATTCATGACATATATTAATTACAAACACCAAAAACTGTTACAAAACCAGCTGAATTATATAAATGGTATTGGCTGAACAAGAATGATATTAGAGCCCAGCTGGTGTGGCTCAGTGGTTGAGTGTCGAACTATGAACCAGAAGGTCACGATTTGATTCCCAGTCAAGACACATGCCCAGATTGTGGGCTCAGTCCCCAGTAGGGAACGTGCAGGAGGCAGCTGATCAGTGATTCTCTCTCATTATTGATGTTTGTCTCTCTCTCCCTCTCCCTTCCTTTCTGAAATCAATAAAAAATAATTTAAAAGGTCACAAAACAATAAAATTCAGTCCCTCTAATTATTTAAAGCTAGATGGAGAATCAAATAAATATGTCAAATTTTGAGAGGAAATGGGAGTTACTAGAAAATGAATTTTTAGACTATTTTATGTTATATGGCTGATTCTTAGCTGGTCTTTTTAAATCAAAGGCCTGACTGTACCATAAATTTTACCATTAGATCAACAAGCCATGGCACATAGGGAATCTGAAAATATTGATATTTGAGTTTGATAATGAATCATTTGTTTAAAGGTCCAAAGAATGGTAAAAATGGGAAATCAAGATTCAAGGAAGCAGTGGGAAAACATATTTGCCAATGTCATATCTGATAAGGGCCTAATCTCCAAAATCTATAGGGAACTCATACAACTTAACAAAAGGAAGATAAAAAATCCAATCAAAAAATGGGCAAAGGACCTAAATAGACACCTTTCAAAAGAGGACAGTCAGAAAGCCAAGAGACATATGAAAACATGCTCAAAGTCACTAATCATCCGAGAGATGCAAATCAAAACAACAATGAGGTACCATCTCACACCTGTCAGACTGGCTATCATCAACAAATCAACAAACGACAAGTGCTGGAGAGGATGTGGAGAAAAAGGAACACTTGTGCACTGCTGGTGGGAATGCAGACTGGTGCAGCCACTATGGAAGACAGTATGGAGTTTCCTTAAAAAACTGAAAATGGAACTCCCATTTGACCCTGTGATCCCACTTCTAGGAATATATCCCAAGAAACCAGAAACACCAATCAGAAAAGATATATGCACCCCTATGTTCATAGCAGCACAATTCACCATAGCTAAGATCTGGAAACAGCCTAAGTGTCCATCAGCAGATGAATGGATTAGAAAACTGTGGTACATCTACACGATGGAATACTATGCTGCTCTAAAAAGGAAGGAACTCTTACCATTTGCAACGTCATGGATGGAACTGGAGAGCACTATGCTAAGTGAAATAAGCCAGTCAATGAAGGAAACATACCACATGATCTCACTCATTCATGGATAATAGAGACCATTATAAACTTTTGAACAATAATAGATACAGAGGCAGAGCTGCCTCAAACAGATTGTCAAACTGCAGCGGGAAGGCCGGGGAGGGTTGGGGGGCAGGAGGTAGGGGGGTAAGAGATCAACCAAAGGACTTGTATGCATGCATATAAGCATAACCAATGGACATAAGACACTGGGGGATAGGGGAGGCTGGGGGACTGTCTAGGGCGGGGGGATAAAATGGACACATATGTTATACCCTTTGTAATACTTTAAGCAATAAAAAATAAAATAAAAATAAAGGCTAGAGCAGAATTCAAAAAAAAAAAAAAAGATTCAAGGAAGCAAAAGTGGAGGGAAAGTTTTTGGGACTCCAAAGTCTCATCAATGTTTAATTTTGCAAATTGAGAATGTCAAGTAAAATGTTCCTTCATTCAATTTTTGGGTAATGTCTAATCTTTGACTAAATTTTAAGTCATTTCTTCCCTAAGGCAGTATCATTTATATACTTTGAGGTGATATGGAGGCACAGTCCAAGGAAAACAATGCTCCTTAACAGATTGGTAATAATGTTCATCTTCTCAGTCTCAATGGTGGTTATTTATATATTTTTGTTATTAATGAATATTTGTATTAATATGTATTTTTAATAGGAAAATCTAACATAAGAATTTGAATTTAACATACATAATAAATTCAATATAAATAACAAATATAATAGACAAACGAAAAGGAACAAGTTTGTATAAAAGTAAAAGAAAATATCATAAGGGCCCATAATGTGAGATTAAGTAATATATTAAGATATCAGTTCAGTAAAAAAACAAAAGTAGTAAGGGTCTATGAGAAACTTGTTTCATAATGAAGTTCCTGAGGTAAGACTCTGACATTAAACCAGTATATATGCTGAAAATTAAACAGAACTAGGTATTTTAAAAAAAAAATTGTAATAAGTTACAGAGGTATATTTTTTTAATGCACTTTAGAAGTTACATATCAAACTTTATTCCAATCACCTGAATCTCTGAAATTAAGGCTGCGAAAGCAGAATGCAGGTTAAATGAACAGAATAATATTTCTATACAATATACTGACAAGTGTTACCCCCTTTTGGAGAACGAAATTATGCAAAATATTTCAAAGCAATATTCTCATTGACTTGAATAAATTGAAGTTAAACTATTTTACTATCCATTTACATAATTTAGTCTTTGATCTATTTGTTTCAAATATGAAACATAACTACAACACTAAAACATTCCAATTACTGACCTCAAGTAAAGGTAAATGAATAATCTCATAAGAGTACTGTATTGGTATTGACCTTAACTGCACCATGTTCTGAATCTTTTTATTTTTGAGAGAAGCAGAAAGACAAGAGCAGACTAGAGCAAATCATACCCTATACATGTGTAATTGCTGCACCTCTCAGTGAGTCTATAACCTGAACTGTTTTACCAACAACTGGCTTTGTTGCTAAAGCATTCACACTCTCGTTTCTGACCAATCACATAAACTTATAAAACATCTGCTTAAAGTTGCAGGTGCCTTTAGGAGCTCTGGGAGTGGGATTTCCAGATATGATTCAAACTCCTTAATACTGTGCTCAAACAGTAAATCCTGTTACAGGGCTGATCAAAATAGGGGCAATAATTTTGCCTTCTAGGATTCAACTGGATGAAGCCAAAGAGAAAAACATCTTATTTAGGAGTTTAATGTCATTATTTATTCTAGATAAGACCCACTTTTCAAGTTCTATAGTCTAAATGAACTTTTTCAATGAAATAGAAGTTGACAGGCTATAATAGTAAAATAGGTGCTACTGGCTGGCCAGTGTTGCTCAGTGGTTGAGCACTGACCCTTGCACCAAGAAGTCTCTGGTTTGATTCCCGGTCAGGGTACATGCCCAGGTTGTGGGCTTGATCTCCAGTAGGGGGCAGGTAGGAAGCAGCTGATCGATGATGTTTCTCATTGATGTTTCTGTCTTTCCCTCTCCCTCTCCCTCTCCCTCTCCCTCTCCCTCTTCCTCCCTCTCTCTCTAAAATCATTAAAAACATATTTTAAAATAGGTGCCACCATAAATTCTAGAACCTTAAAGTATTCCTAGTACACAGAAAACCTGATAAAGAACACACTTTTACAATTTAAATTAAGAGGTCATCCTTTATGAGACTGAAATAATTGGATTGTTTTAATATTAACATTTCTCTATATTGCTGAAATACATTTCAAAGTTTCTCTAAATCCCTCAAGAAATACTTGAAGTTGTACTTCAAAGACAAATTAATGATAATAATATACTTCTTCCAGAAAATACAATTTTGACATATCATTTCCAAATAATAAATAGTTGGGGCAGGGAGGGCTGGAATATTAGAAAGAGGAAATTCAACAGCTTTCCCATGCAATTAATGCTCATACATCATTTAGTTGGTACATAGACAGATGATGCCAAAGCCTTAGTAAGCTATTGATCTTAAACAATCACACTATTCCAAATAAAAATAAAATGTTGCACAGTTAATATGTGTTATTCTTCTTCCCCATCACATATATGAATTAGCAGGAAGGTAGATTTGGGGATATGTCATACAAAAATCAAAGCAAGATATTTCTAATTTGGAATAGTTTAAGATTTCTTCTTCTCCTAACTCCGAGTTTCCAATCTTTTCAGAGATAATATTGCTTTAGCAACAAACATAAATTACTGTGCAACAAAGTGTGGAAGGTGAATGCTTAAGATACTGTAAACTTCACTCTGCCAGAAAGCCATTCTCTTTTCAGTCCCAATTATAACCACTAATAGCTCTGAGCACTATTCCAAATACCTAGAATGCAAATACTTTTCTATTTCATTACCTACATGGCTGTAGAAAAAAATGAATACAAATGAAGATGCTTTAAAAAAAAAAACAGTGACAGAAGATTTGATTAAAGCAATGATAAAAATTCGAAAGTCCACTGGAACAGCATTAACTTCAAGGAAATGATACAACTTTATTGAAGTGATTTATTTCAGGTCTCAGCATCTGATGAGGTACTATTAAAGCCCTTGAAGGAGAAAATCACCAATTCTACCGCATTAAACCTGCATACTTGCTTCAAAGTGTGCACATTCTTTCTCTGGATGAAAGAATTGATGTTTTACCATTATTGATCATCTGTTACCTGCATCTAAAAATTAATTTTGAACTTGGGTCACTCAAATCAATCAGTGCTGAAAAGAACTGTCCTGAACTCAGCAGCAGTGATGGCTTTAGTCACATGGTTTACAAAAGGCTTCCCTATCACTTCATGAAAACAATCTCAGTACCAGTTTTGAAAAACATGTTAATATAGTATTTCATCTTCTCCCATTTGGAAAAATATTATAAAAATGCATCATAAGAATAAAAATACAAAAGTTTCACTCTGAGGATCACCATTCACACCCTTGATTGACACTGTTCTAGTAACTACTGTCCCCGAGGAAAACCTTTATTTGACGATTTCTAAATCATTTTGCAATCAAACATTTATAGGTATCCCTTGAACACTACTGACCTTTAAGATATATCAAGAATTTAAAAATTACAGTTTGCCTTTCTGTGAGGCACTGTGCAGTCCTCACTGCAGTTCTATGAGGCGAGTGAACGATCAGCACTTTACAGATTAGAAAACCGAGGCTCAGGGAAGTTAAATAAGCAGCCAGGTGACAGTGCGGTGAGCGGCAGGACAGGCATCGTCCGACTCCTGAACCCATTCCACGAAACGTTACATGTTACAGTGTATCAAACACAAAGAAATGTACCAGGTTTCTGCATTGTTTGCAATTTCTGGAATTGTTAATGGGCACTGAATATTTTTGGAGCAAAACACAGTTCACTATTGTAAAATGTTAACTTTGGGGCTTAACTTGTATCCGCTCGGTTATCTTAAAAACAAAGTCTAGCTAATGATGTAGGTACACATATTTTTATGCCTTGACTTGTTCAAATGTATATTCTAATCATTTTCACAATGAGTATCAGTTTAAGAATGTAATGGCTCTTTATACTCTTCTTCATTAACAAATCTTAGGTTAACTTGTAATTGGAGAAGCTTTTGATTTAAATTTAAAACTTTTAAAAATGCATCATGGCAAAGACAAATATGCAAAGCAAGAACTCTCCTCACACACTCTGCAACCAAAGCACAGCATGTTTAGGCTGAGAACCCATTTGTACCAGAATAGGATAAATTGCTTTGAGTAGTTTTCATAGAACTTCGTTTAAGTTTAAAACATGCTACAGTATTTCTGTTAAAATAAGAAAAAGTAAGTTAGCTTGGAACCAAGTCCTCTCATGTCAAAGTGAATTTCAAATCTTGTTTCATGACAAATAACTAAATATGAAGGTGTTAGAAATGCAATGGTCATGTTCATGTTTTCAAATCAATAATGATAAGTTAAATGGGTTAAGCTGACCCCAAATTCAAACATAATAGAATATCAAATTAAAATGTAATAAAAAAACATCGGAAAAGAAGTCTGAATATTTGGGGCAACTAAATAAATTATACCCTACTTGGGAGCCCTTGATGATTATATTGTTTCTTTTTTCAACCTAAATAATCAAACACATGGGTTAAACAACAGACTTAAGCTAGTGGTAGAACTCAGAGACTGGAAAGAGACATTATGCATACTCCTTGCAGCAGTACAGTAAGTATTTGATACTATTCATAAGCTGCATCTGAAGATGCACTCTACGCTAACAGGAAAACAAAAAGAATCCAGCCTTCCCACAGGCAATTGGGACTTAGCATGCAAAGGACAAATCCCTGTAAGGAAGCAAGCAAGAAAGCCCTCTTCTGTGAGGTGGCTGCTCATTACCTTTGGAAGCTTAAAGGATTATACCAGTGTCACCAAAATGAGTGATATTAATAGAACCCGACAGAGATAAACAATTCCCCCACTACCAATTCTAAGAAAAAAAGTTCATTATTTTTAATACATAAAGTTTCCTAATAAGATATCCTTAAGAATACAGTAACACTTGATTTTAAATCCTTGATCAACAAAGAATATTACTTTCAATAGTCAAAGTTTAAGGAAGACTGGTGCTCTTTTGTCATCTATGGTGGCTGACTACTTAATGCTATAGATTCCAGACTTCGAAGCACCTATCTCTTCTCTCTTCTAACTTTCTAGGAAGGACATCTATCTGAAGCGAGTCATTTTAACTCTTAACGCCTTCCAGGGGTGGGCAAACTTTTTGACTGGAAGGCCACAATGGGTTCTTAAACTGGGCCGGAGGGCCGGAACAAAAGCATGGATGGAGTGTTTGTGTGAACTAATATAAATTCAAAGTAAACATCATTACATAAAAGGGTACGGTCTTTTTTTTTTTTTAAGTTTTATTCATTTCAAACCGGCCAAATCCAGCCGGCAGGCAGTAGTTTGCCCACGGCTGCCTTAAACCATACAATTATCAAGTTGTTAGCTGCTTCTACAAACCTTTGTGCTGACTTAGAGAACAGGAAGTCATTTCCCTCAGTCACAGGTTAGCATCCCATCTGATTTATGCTCTGTAGCACTATGGTTGTGCCATAGCTATTCTAAAATAGACTCTCTGGGATTACTAATACATTTTTTGACATAATTATGCAAGTATTTGTTGGTTTGTTTCACAATGCAGTTAAAGGCAAAGATAAGATAATCCATTCATTAATGATGGGATGACTGGTTTGATATTTGGTAATGGGACTACTAAAAATATATCCCATTTTAAAAATAAGGGAGCACATAAAAATGTTCTATAAAAATAAAGAGTACCCTGTGATCTTCATTAATTATATCATTGTTTTAAACCAAAAGATACTCTAATTCAGTTTAGTTTATATTTTTATTAAGAAATGCAAGAGTAATGTTTTTTAAAAATGAATATAAGCTCTAAAGAGTCTAAACTTTCAAAGATCAGTTTAAAAAGTACTTCTTACACGTCCTTGAAATTCTCTTATATCAGCCTACAATCTATATATTCTTTTTTCATGGTTTTCTCCATATATTTTCTAGCTTTTACAAGTTAAAGTTGTTAGCTTAAAAAACAAGATAATAAAGTCTTTTAAATGTTCTGTTTCCCCTGAAGCCATTTTGAGCAAAGTGCAACTAAGCAACGGTTTATCTATATTTATTATGTAAGAAATTTTAAAAGAAAAAACTATTAATTTTTCACTTGAAGTTACTATTACAGTTCAATTAGGAGCATGGCATCCCAACTAAGATTATTTAAATGATCCAATATACTGAATAATCCTCATGTAATATAGTGATTAAAATAGTTTGTTGACCTTTTGTGTGATACATCCACTATAGTAAGGTTAAAACTTCCTTTTAAAATGGACTAGCCAAATTTTCCTATCTTGGTTGGGTTTTTTTTTTATGGCTTTATGAAGTTGTGATTATTTTGAGTGATGTTATAGTTTTTAGTTGTAAGTACACACTGTGGAATGAACTTTATAAAGTTTATTACAATAAATGTAAATAATCTTATAAAAATAAATGAAAAACCACTTCCTTTTAAATTATAGTAGGTACTATAGTCTCAAGGACTTGAATAGTGTTTGAACTGTCATATTAAAGAAAAAGTACATAAATTTAAAGTGACAGCAATGAAACTATTCTCTGAAGGGAGCAGGGAAAGGACATGAGCATGCACCGAACTGAACCTTTGTCCCTGAAGCATTACTACAGGTTTGGAACATTAACTAAGTTAAAGCACATGCTGTCAGTACCTGCCAGAAATCCTGATCAGAAGATGAGAAAAAGAAAAAAAAATTGACATTGCTTGATTATATGAGCAAACTCCCATTTTGAATATATATATAAATATCACAAAATATAACTTATATAAAGGACCAATTAAGATCTGCAATAAAATCACTGAACACCTGGAAATAGAAAATGAGGACCAAATAGATAACATTTTACATGTAATCTGCTAGGTATAATAAAACAAAAAGCAAAAACACAATAACTTAATCTAACCTCCTGAAAGTGAAACATACAATTGCAGAAAAACTTCATATTACTATAAAAAGAAAACACACAAATAATTACCTGTATCTTAAAGAAAAGGGAAAACAAACACTTCTTTTTTTTTTCCATGGGTAGTCAAACCATTTCTTTAAGGTTTTCCATTTGGATGTCTCACTATAACCTTATGGATATAATATTTTTGAACTTCATGGCAAATTCATTGCTTTACCACCCATATTAACATACAGGCAACCAAACTCGAATAAGTTCAGAGAATTAGTAATTACCCTAAGGATCAGTTCAGATCTCCTGCAAATTATGTTGCATTAAATAAAGTACTATTCATATGCCATCTTGAAGATTTGATGAAGCAGTCTAGGTTAGCTAATTTAGCTGAGTACCACTCCAAAATATCTTCAAATATCAAATAATTTAAAATATTTTTTTTCAATACATAAGCTTTACTGGCTGTGAAATAAAATTTGACCTGAACTTATCATACTTCTTAAACCAAGCTTAGTAGCATAAAAAAAAAATTCTTGACTAAAAAAATATTGGCTTTTAGCAATTTACAAGCTTAAGGCTAGGTTTGGTATGACAGGGGTAAGATGAATCACTGTAAACACAGGACAGTTCAGATATGAGAAATCAAACTAGAGGTCTCTCCAGTTCATGGACTAAATATTTAATCCCAGCCAACTGGTCATTACAGAGATAGCACAAGTAGGTTTTTTATACCTGATCTCACTGGGAAGGAAAGAACCACGGACAGAGTAATTATGCACAGTGTATGCTATTCTGTAGCATTTCATACAAACCAAGAAAGATGATTTTATATACATATTCCATTCATAAATTGCTCCAAGTCATGCAGAGTAGCTATAATGTGTAGAGCCAGGTACTTTACCCATTGTCCTGATTTTAGTGAGAAGGTAACCGGCACTGAGAGAGGGTGAGTAGTAAGTGGTCTCTTGCCGAAGGTTACCCATCAATTATGTGGCAGAGTCCATATTTGAACACAGGATGGTCTATATCCAAAGTCACACTGTTTTCACCCTGTGCTATTTATTATGCACTAAGTTCAGCATTCCATGAAGTATTTTTCATTTACATTTAGTAAATACTGAGATTCTCAAAATGGAAATCCCTTGGAAAATATTTCAGACACCAAAGCCAGATTTTCTTAGGGCTGTGGTGTAAACAAAAGAACTACAATTGCTAATTTGTAAGTAGAGACAAAAATGAGAAACTGTTTTAAAATAATTTAAAGACCTTGGATGATAAAGAGGAAGAGGAAAAAAATCTGAGACTAAAAATAAAAGAGAAAATTGCAGCAGGTACCAAAGGATTTCTTGAAATCCTGAGTCAGTTTCTGCATTCACTGTTAATGTAATTACCTTCTAAACTTCTGCTTGTCTAAACACCGATAAAACATTATTCTCTCTACCATCTTGATTACAATGAGCCAAGACCCAATTTTTCAAATACAGATGACAGTGTTACTTAAGAGAGATGGCTTTAGTAATATTAAAAAAAAAAGAACAAAAAGCATTTTTCAAAATGCCAATTGGTGTTTGTGGCATATGAGAAAATAATGGAGCAAATAACAAAATAACAGTAAAGTTGAAATTCTGATTTCTACATTTAGCTATTAAAAATTGTATACATCTTATTTTCTTTCATTAAAATGAAACACTGATTTTTCAGAGTAATTATGGGTTTCCAACGGTACTTTATCAAAGCAGAAAAATTAATTTTAGCAGTCTTAGGAAAAGAAGGTAAAAGAATAAGTTTTGTTTTTTGCCCAAACAGCATTACGGTAGTAAAGTGATTATCTGACAAGAGATATTTCTATTTATGAATAGATTATATAAACAAATAGCTTAGGTGTATGAAAGATGGCAGAGCATAGTGCTTAAGATGGTGAATTTTGGAGCCAGACTACTAGTTTGGAATTCTGGCTCTACCCCTTACTAGCTGTATGATCTTATTTTTTTTTAAAGGGTTAAGTTACTTAACTTTTCTGTACTTTAATTTTTTATTTGTAAAATGATAATAAAAATAGTAAGCCACCTTAAAAAATAGTTGTATAGATTAAGTGAGTTATTACATGTAAGCACATAGAACAGTGTGTGGCACATACTAAGCACTCAAAAAGCCCTAACTATTCTTTTTCATATTATTATTGGTAATAATTATCTCAAGAGATAAAGAGAGTCAAGCATTGTCATTTAGAGATTACTCTAAACTGGAAAAATTAAACACTGACAGCAATGAGTGAAGAGGTTAATGGTGTTTTTTAAAAGGGCTAAATTATTACCCCTAAAATAATACTTGACTATGAAATAATTGTGGAGAACTTCAGACTTCAAGGAATTGAAGTACTTTATCCATTCTCTTGAAATCTGTTACAGTTTTTTAATGTCCCTATTATAAAAGGAAGAGAACACAAATAGAGTGGGATTGATGGGCAAATGAAAACATGGATCAAAAAAACATGGGAGCAAAAACAATAAAATTCTGCCTATTCAGAATGAGCAATAGGAAAACTGGAAAAAATATATCAATTCATCTAGAATTTAGAGTTGGCTGATTTAAAGTCTCTGGAAGGTGAGAGAGAGAGAGAGAGAGAGAGAGAGAGAGAGAGAGAGAGAGAGAGCAAGCTAATTAACACTTCAGAATTCGTAAGAACATCATAACCTGCTATATAAAGTTGAGCAGCAGTTCAAATAAAGGTAAAGATTTATCAAATTTTGTCTCATGAGAATTTCAGTCTACTGTCTCCTAATTTAAATTTTCTTGATCTGCAATAGTTTTCACTCTTAGAAGACAGGAAATCCCTTATATAACTTACTATATGTGTCAAGGAGAAATACTATACTTGACTTATTCCAGACTCATGTTTTATATGTGATATGAAGCAAATAATCACAACTTGAGTAAAGAACTAAGAGGAAAATGTGTGCCCACACTTCCCTCCAGGAATCAAGACTTACCCCTAAAGGGAATAACATTTTAAAGTTCATTTATTAACATTTCAAAAATAACTTTTACCTAGTAAGCAATTAAAAGCATTCTGTTATATTAAAACTTTGATTTTTAACTATGGCTCCCATCTTTTTTCTGCTGATTATCTTTTCTGTTATAAACACTGTAATCAGTATTTCCCTTTGTAGACTTTAACCATACTTTTATTTCTTTTACCTAAATGTGGACAATTTTTATTTTAATTTGATATAAAGAGTTTTCCTGTTCCATGTGAACAAATATTCTAGTATATATCACAAAGAAGATAGAAATAAAACACTCGTTAATTCTTCCAAATTAGAGAGATTCTAAGGGGGCTGTAATTACAAATCTACACTAATAAAAGAGAAAGATGCAAACTGACTGTACCTTCGCGACACCCACCAGCCAATCAGGAGTGGGTATGCAAATTAACCCAACAAAGATAGTGGGTTAATTTGCATACATAGGCACCGAGTAGCCGGGGGCAGGGTGGGACGCTTGCATCGTCACCATGGTGATGACACAGGTGTTCCGCACCGCCCCAGCTGCTCCGGGCCTCTCAGCAGTGTGAAAGGTGGAAAGGCGGCTCTGACTGGAGTGAAGGCAGTGCCAGCAGCCAGGGGAAGGAAGGCCATTCTTGCACGAATCTTTGTGCATCGGGCCTCTAGTATTAAATAATCTCAATCTGGAGGCATCATTTCTGCAATGTTCAGGAGAGCTGGGGTAAAAGGGAACTTGATAAGGAGGAAAGAATAAAAAATATACTTTCTGAAAAAGAAATACAAGGTGGAACGATAATGAGCAATTAGTTTCAATGAGCAATTACTTGTTACCTGAAAAAAAGAGGGTGAACTTTAATGTTTTTAGATGAGAGAAGAGGATTACATTAAAACCCTGGAATATTGGTATTCTTAGCTAAAGAAACAATTTTGCCTAGATGGTGAAGTTTCCTACTGTAACTTAAAGCAAACAACAAAAAAACATGGTGGTATCTGATATGGAGAGTTATCTTTCACAAGCAATAGAAACAGAAAATACAAAACATAATTTCCATATTTGGTATGCTGAGAAAAAAGGAGAGGTAAGAGAACCTGGAAAAGGGAGGGTATAATCCACACGAATAAAAGAACTACTAAATGATTACATGAGAGAAATATTTGATAATTATATAATATAAAGGCTCCATTTAGAAATTATACTTTGTTTCATAGGCCAATTATTAGATGATAAAAATTAAACCCAGAAAAAATAGTTTTCATTAAAGAAATAATTCAAAATTCATGAAATAAATGCATTAACAAAAGTAAAATGTATGAACATTGTGCATTGCTGGGGGAGAAGGGTTTTTTAAAAAATCTAAACAAAACAAAAGCCAGACCATATTTTATAGTATACCATCTGCATAATGATGTTGATATGCTATTTATAATGATTTCAAAATATCCTTTAATAAAATATGAACTCTTTCCAGGTTTGAGATTTTTAACCTTTAAAACTAGTCTGAATATTTAAAAAATATCACTTATCTACAAAATATATTCTTAAAACTAAAGGCCATTGACTATAGCTTCTTTATACATAGCCTGTGTTGGATAGTTTTGAAATGCATAAATGATGCAAGTGCCAATAATAATGTATTTCATGACTTTGTACAAAGGAAATTGCCAATATCCTTAGAGTAAGGGTACATTAACATAAGGTACTGATGGGCTCTGGAAAATAATCCTTCCCAAAATTCAAAAGCCACTTTATCAAATTCACTTTCAATGGCTATCATTTGAAATCAGAATGTTTTATTTATACCTTAAGGCAATTCTATTTACTTTTAGTCAAACAGAATAGGAGAAAAGAGGATAGGTATAAAGAAAGAAATAACTATTCAATTATTTGTCAATATCAGTTGAACCATTCTTTTCTACTTTGCTTTTGGAAATTGTACGCAATTCAAGTATAAATGAGAAAAGACCCCAGGAAAATAATACTATTTCTACATTTGCCTGCTTTCAATGACTAAAAGGCTAAAGTGCAATTCAATTAGAAGGCAATAAAATAAGTTAGTGCTTCTTACTGGTCAAAAGTTAAAACAATGGGGAATAAGACAATGAGAGTTAATATTCTTTCTCTAAGCAGTTCATAATTAGTTTATCTTCCAAGTTAAAAAATAAAAAAAGAGAGAAAATGATCCATTTAAACATCTAAGCAAGTTTAAAGGAAATTCCTCTGGATGTTAGGTTTCTACTAAATTTCTGGCCATATCATGTATGAAATTTACTATAATTACCACACATATCTGTTTTTTTGTGGGTTTTTTTTTCAAAAATTCAATATTTGTTTTAGGATTTATATACTCTAGAAACTGCTACTTAAGAATTAAGATTTCCTGATTGAGATAACAAAAGAGTCATGAAGATACAAAGGAAAATAAATAAGAAGACTGATTGCTAAATAAGTGTTGATCCTTATAGTTATTAAGCAAAGGTTTTATACATGCAAAAATCCCTGGAAAAACCTCTAAAGTTATTAAACAATAAATTTTGCACTCATTATAATTAAGTCTTAAAAAACAGTACCAAAGCTACTTTCTTAGCTTCATCTGAAATAAAAGATAATTCATAAATTTACTGTTCAAGTTGCACATATTCAACTTCTTTGCATGTTTTCAGGTTTACATATATACAATAGAGAATTGAATTCTCATGCTACTCTGGATTCTTTCAATGACCAAACGAGTGATCTGTTAAATTGATTTTGCTTTAAGATATCACTGACTAAGTGAGTCATACCTCCAAGAAATATGCATTGACCAGTTGATTTTTCCCAAGTCATCAAACATTTACTGGTTACCTCCTGTGTGGGGAAGATGTGGCTGTCACAAAGCAGAGCTAGATTCTGAACCTAGGTCTCCTAACATCAAGTTCAATGCCGTTTTTGTTTTGTTTTTAATCACTGTTTCTCTTAGATTATGTGACTTTAAAAAGAAGATACTCACAGATGGAGGCACTGTGCCACCTGAATAGGAAAGGTAATTTTTAGGCTGGAAGCGTTGGCTGAGCTCTCTCAACTCTTAAGTCAGCCACTCATTATTTCCACAAAAGACCTTAGCACTTATATCTTCACCTTACCAGTATGTGGCGTTTACATAATGAAGCAGGATGGACACCTTCCTGCAAGATCAGTTTCTACTAACCCTGACCTCTACCCATCTAGACCCTCTTTTGTGATCCTGCCTTTTCCAGCCACTGCATGATTTGCCTCCTGATCTCCTTCACTTTAGGCTTTGTAGAACCACTCCTGGCTCTTTCTTCTTTCTTCCTCCTCTTTAAAATTGACCTTTTACTTTTCTTTCTGACCCTGTGTAATACGTTCTTTCTCTTTTTGTAGAATTCAGCCTGAAAGGGAAAAACATGTTTAACTAACTGCTTTGAGATAATAAAATTAAAATTTTCATTTTCTATACTTAAGAATGATTTATTATGAATGATTTGTTCCAGGCATAAAATAAAGAATTAAAAGTAAGTATAAGGCAAACATATGTAAATTTGGGGTCTTCATAACTATTATAAAAGCACTAGGAAGGACTTCCCTAATTTTCTTGAGTTACTGCTATATACTGGCATAGTTTGAGGAAGGTCAAATCAGATAGGTGTTTCTAAAACAAATGCAATATTGGGGAGCTTGTTAACTTTTGTGGCTTTTGAATTAAAGCTCAAATGTCAACATACATTGAATTAGGCCTTAATATAAACAGCAGGCAGTCCACGAGTGTTACCTGTGTGGATAAAGATAGAAGAAACTTCTGTTTGGCTCTTCCTGTAGAAGCATCTGAAGGCACTTACAGGCCTCCCAACCTAAGCAACACTCTTTTTTGATAAGATAAACATGTATTCAGAAATCTCTCACAAATACTGGAGGAACTTTAAAATATTATTAGTAAACAGGATATACACGTGCCATAGTTTGCTCACCTTTCCATCAAAGCGTTTTATTATATATTGATCCAGGCCCAAGTCTGTAAAAGAGAAAAAATAATTCAATCAACTCAAATGAAACATGAAATGACAGCTCTCAGTTTTGTTTCCAATCATTCAATTAAATGTACTAGATAATTTAGCTACAATATTATTCCAAGGTAACAAGAATGAAAATTTTGTCCCACTTTCAGACTCAAAGTGTAACTGCCATAAGATACCAATGTTTTACTTTATATATGAGAACTGAGGCTCTGAGAGGATAAAAAGGGTAAAAGTTCATGTGCAAACCTACTCAACAGCAGAGCCAAACTAGAATCCAGGACTCTTCCCAGGGTGGTACTCTTTTCATTACATCAAAGTACTAATTACCTCTAAATAAACTGAGAGACATTAGATTAATCTGAATACATAATACTTCTTCTGGATCAAGTTAAAGAAAGATAAGTTTAATATCAAAAGGAATTTTGGTAACACATATAATCAGATACAAATAGACCATCTTAATATTACCTTTTAAAATTGGGTTAAATAATAAATATTTACCCTGGGAATACCTAGCATTGAATTCTAAGCACTGTGAAAGATATAAGTAAATATATTAAGTGCCCTTGAGGGCAGGCATTTTTTTGTCTTTGCCTGATTCTTTCTTTACCTCAGGAATAGTGCTTGATCAATAAATGTCTATTAACAAATGAATATAAAATTTAGAAAGACATATGCACATAATAATTAACATTACAAGGGAGCATAAAATTAGCCCAATAAGAGGGTGCGGTGGAAGTTTTTAGAGGGTTTAGAAGTCGGTTCCCAATTATGCTTACTTTTTCTTGCATAATTACTTAGTTCTTTTCTTTCGGTTCTTACAGTATTCATTCTAGCTCAAAACTTATCTTCCTATGTCCAGAGTACAACAATGATTTGATTATCATCCCTCCCAGAGGAAGCTTTTTGTACTTTCGCTTCCACACATTTGGTTATACATCCTCCTTATCTAAAACTAGAGGCCCGATGCACAAAATTTATACAAGGGGCTCGGCCCTGCCACTGCCATGGCTGCCTCTACCCCCGCCCACCCGCCACGGTGGCCACCTCTGTCTCAGCCCCTGCCACTGTGGCTTCGTCTGGAAGGTTGTCCAGAAGGACGTCTGGTCTAATTAGCATATTACACTTTTATTATTATAGATGTGCTTCAGTTTCTAGACACCCACCATAACAAAATGAACCACTGACTGCAAAAGATAAGTCAGGAAACATTTAAAAACAAATCTAATCTGAAACCTCACAGATGTTCAAAAAGATTACACAGTAACAAAGAACATGCTTCATTTTATCTTTTCATGGTGTGGGGCTGGGACCCCTTGCTCCTCAGGGTGGAACTCTGCAGCCAAGATATCTCTCCCAATTTTTAACAGCCACACATGGGTGTGGCACCAGCCTGGTCTGCATCTCCATCCCTCCTACCAGTTTCGAAACGGCTTCTTCTGTATATCCTTAGTTATAGGAATTCTGTTCAGCTAGACTTCAGGTGGTTCTCAGTGATGCTTGTTCTATATTTTAGCTATAATTTTGTTGTGGTTGTGGGATGAGGTGAGCACAGTGTTTACCTAATCTGCTATCTTAACCGGAACCACACCTTTAATTTCTCTGTATGGCTTTGAGTTACTGTCTAGTATCCTTTCATTTCAGACTAAAGGACTCCATTTGGTATTTCCTAAAGGGAAGGTCTATTAATAACAAACTTCCTCAGCTTTCGATCATCTGGAAATGTCTTAACAACATTATGCATATGTTGTCACACCTGAAGGTGTGTATGTTATTACACTTGATGGTCTTCCACAAGGCTCTGTTCATTTTTATTCATACTTTTTATTTTCTGTTCCTCAGACATGACAATATGAATTGATGTATCTTCAAGTTCTCTGATTTTTTTTATCTGCCTGCTCATATTTGATGTTGAACTCTTCTAGAGATTTTTTAAATTTCAGCTACTGTACTTTTTAGATAAAGAATTTCTATTTAGTTCCTTTTAAAATTTTCTATTTCTTTATGGGTAGTCTCTTTTTATCAATACACTATCTCCCTGTTTCCTACAGTTCTTTGTCTATGGTTTTTCTCTTGCTCTTTGAGCATATTTAAGGTAATTGATTTAAAGTCTTTGTAAAGTAAGTGCAATGCCTACCTAGGCTTTCTCATGGGATGTTTCCTTTAAAAAATTTTTTTCTGGTAATGGGTCATATATTCCTGATCACTGGACTGTCATGTAATTTTTTAAAATTTAAAATTGGATATTTTTAATATTATAATGTGGTAATTCAAGAAATAAAATTCTTCCTGCATCCCAGGTTTGGTGTTGTAACTCATGCCATCACTTTGCAAATTATTTTTGCAAAGACTGCATTCCTTATCATGTGTCACCATTGAAGTTTCTTTTCTATCTAAGCAGTCAGTAAGTGACCTGATAGAGAATTCCTTAAATGTTGGAGGCAAAAAGAATTAAAAAACAAAACATAAGCCCCCTAACTCTTCCACTATATGCAGACTGGCTCTGAGGTGGGGCTCTCCTTTGATATTTAGCTAGAAATTTAACAACTCCACCTTAACTTTCACCTCCTTACAGGGAGCCCAAAAACCAACAAGAGGAAAAAGCCCACTCAGGTCTTTCCAAGCGTGTGTCTGGCCCTGAGAACGCATGCTGCACTCTGGATTCCCCTACGCAGTCGCCCTTCAAAGCTCTTCTCCCCTGAAATGTCTTCCTCCTCAGTGTCCTCTTTTCTAGGCTGTTCAGTCTGTCTGCTGCTTGTCCTATCTGCCCTCTCTTAGCCTGGGAGCTGCAGGTAGTATATGTCTTAAGCTTTTTCCGTGGATGACAAGTGGGAAACCACTCCAGCTTGAGGTCAGTGAAAGAAAGGGCAAGCCTTTGCGCTAGTCCCTCAGGGAGCAAAAGGCCACAACACTTTTTTACCAAAATTTAGCAGCCTCTTTCTTCATTAAGCACTCCCTGGTTGCTGTACATTTTTTATTAGATTCCAGAGGTCCACTATAGTTACTTCTGTCCATTTTTGGCAGCTTAATGGTTGCATCAGTGGAATTCACAGAGCTCTCAACTCTGTCATTTTCCCCACCATGTTTCCCATATATATTTGTAAATTGTTACATTTAACTTAAAATGTTAAGCCATTTATTTTCTTTCATCACACCTTGTTTGTTTAGGCTGTTTCCTCTATATGAGACATCCTTTCCACTACTCTTTGAGCATATTTAAGATACTTGATTTAATGTCTCTGTGAAGTAAGTACAATGCCTATATAGACTTTTATCCAAACTCAGATGCATTCTCTAGAAATCATTCTCCCACCTTTCAGATTTAACTAAGTGCCCTTGTTTATACTGCCACAGCACCATCGTTCTTTAACAAATCACTACATTCTTGAAGTTTCTCATAACTGTTTCTGTCTCCCTCACTAACGAGCAGCTTGACAGCAGTCACTTTGTAATGCACTGCCTTCAGGAACGTTCTCATTACAGGCAATGAACCTCAGCCGGAGTAGTACACCTTCCTCAATCCTTTAATCTGGCTGAGGATTGCCACATTAGACCATAGGCTCCTCTTTTGTACTCCCAAAGCCTAGCATGATGCCTGACATATAGTAGCTACACAGTGAGTATAATTATTGCACGGACCTATAAAGTTTAGGGAATACACAGAAAGAAACAAAGTAGTATATAACAAAAAGAAATATCACAACCTCATTTTTCACATGAACAACTTACGTTCTGGTTGTTTTTCATTGGGTGTTATGGATCGCACAAAATCTTGTGGAGTCATAAACACTTCAGATTCACCATGCTCACTGATTACTTTCAAGGTGGCAAAATATCGGAAGATTTTGTCTGGTGTGGAATATGCTCTAATCCTATTCTCGTATTCCATTACCTAAAATTAGAAATCCAGGGTATTATTATTAAGCAATTTTCATTTTCATACATTTTTTATCTTATTTTTAGGGAATTTTAAATTATATAACTTTTTTCTATTACTAGATTTTTAAAATATTAGAAATAAACTTGAATTTCAAAAGCTTGAACCACTTTCTTCCAATATACCTTTCATACCTTATTTGAGGCAATACTTGTGTAACTTCTGTTTAGAAATTTTTGAAGAATTTTCTTATTTTTTAAATCATTCAAAGTTAGCAAAATTGAAAAATGTCATACAAGAATTCAAAATATCTCAGTAACAGGGGTATAATGCCATATATATGGTAGTCTACAGGTTCTTAATTACCAAGTCTTTAAAAAGGAATAGATTTTACAGTTTTTACTTCTATGAAATTTCCTGAATCCTAAAACAAAACAGACTTGGGACTTCATAGTTTTGAACAACTAATAGTCTTTCAAATACAAAGTACATAAAATGATAGCATCAAAAAATAAAGTTACATACCATGGAAACTTAGTTATTAACAGGTCTCAAACAATAAGACTTCTACTTTTTCTATAAAATTAAGCAAACTGCCAGAGATCCTCTATTTATAGCATACTTAGAAAAGAGCAGACTTGGGAAGAGCACAAGCAAATATCTGAATAGGAACAAAATCACATAAGGTATACATTTAGCTAAAAGATCAGAATGTTAATATGAAAACTCATTTCCTTATCTGGGATCCTAGCCCCCATTCTGTGCATGGGACAAACAAAATACTGTAACTTCTGCATAGCATTCTTTTTACAAATTCTAGTATGAGAGAAATCTCTTTCATCAAAATACCAAATACATAGTACTTTGGTGAAAAGATTTCTCTCAGACCTGAATTTTATATGTTGAGATAGTCAACAATAAATAGTATCTTATAAATAACTGGTTAGAAAATGTGTCAAGGCGATACGATCTAAAATCCCATCAGTTCAATGTCTAAAAAGCAATACATAACATTAAGAAAGACACTGTTAATGTTTTTAATTTGCCATGTTAACACAGCCATTACTATAACTGTCAGTCTTGGCTAGATGGCCACTTTGAGGTCACTGACAGCAGCGGTTTAACAATGGTCTTAATTCCACTGCCAGATGTGCTTTCAACAACTAAGAAAGGACTGCTAATTTGTAACTATACATGACAAGAGTCTTCCTAATGCTAATTTTCATAAAAATCTGAATACTGACTTCAGAGATTTTATAAAAAGACTTGGCATGTGGCAAACACACTAAGGAGCTTTTCGACCCCTTAGTGACCTTAAGACTTAGCCAAAAGTCTTAAATCAAACGCATTTTATATTATACTACAACTATCTGCTGGCTAATACTTGCCACAGAATAAACTACTTTCTTTAGGCCCTCTATATATTTGTTCTTCTGAGCAACAACAAAAAATAATCAGTTTGTGATATTTAAGATATAAGTTGTAGCCACTGCTAAAGATGGCTTTGTGAACCAAAAATAGTTGAGTCAATCATATACAAAGGTAGAAAGATAACTTAAAAGTTAATGATTTTCAGACTGAAAATCAGACTCCTTGGTTGTCGTTTTTTTCTCTTTCTTTCTTTCAAATATATTTTATTGATTTTTCACAGAGAGGAAGGGAGAGAGACAGAGAGTTAGAAACATCGATGAGAGAGAAACATCAATCAGCTGCCTCCTGCACACCCCCCCACTGGGGATGTGCCCACAACCAAGGTACATGTCCCTGACCGGAATCAAACCCGGGACCCTTCAGTCCGCAGGCCAAACCGGCTAGGGCAGACTCCTTGGTTGTTACAATATCACTAAATTATGCTGCTTAATATTATTAATAAGTTTTAGTTTGAAACAATAGGTCAAGGAAAGTAATACACTTTTTGCATTCCTGTATTGGTAGAGTTTCATACAGACAAACTGTATAGTATGTATTTTGTTTTTCCACTTAGCGATGTATCTTGGAGATCATTCCATATCAGTTTATATGGAACTGCCTCCTTTTAAGTGGTCATGTTAAAAGGAGCACTAACAATAAAGTGTTCAGAATACAGCATCCACTCTCCCTCTAAAAATCAATGGAAAAAGTATCCTCGGGTGAAGATTAACAACAACAACAAAACAAAACAAAACAAAAATAGAATTACCATATGACCCAGCAATTTTATTTTTGAGTACATATACAAAAGAATGGGAAGTGGAATATCAAAGAGATATCTATGTACTCATGTTCATAGCAGCATTATCAACAAGAGCTAAAATGTGGAAGCTACCTAAGTATCCATGAATGGATAACTGGATGAGCAATATGTAGTATACATATACAACAGAATATTATTCAGCCCTAAAAAAGGAAGAAAATTCAGATATATGCTATAATATGAACAACCTTGAAAACATTATACTAAGCACAATAAGCCAGTCACAAAAAAATGAAAATACTGTATGCTTCCATTCGTATGACGTTCTTTTAGTATTCAAAATCATAGTGACAGGAAGTAAAATGGTGGTTGCCAGGGCTAGGGGGAAGGGGTAGTAAGGAGTTATTATTTAACAGGTTTATATTTTCAGTTTTATAATATGAAAACAGTTATAGAGATGAATGCTGGTAATGGTTGTACATTGCTATATACTCTTTTCAATATGTACTGAATACCATTGAACTGTACAGTTAAGATGGTAAATATCATGTTATATGTATTTTATCACAATAAAAAATATTGAAAGAAAAGAGAGACCCTGGAGGAGAGGAGTGGGAAAACAACTAATGAGAAAAAATATAAAAGAGCAGTTAAAAGATACAAAGGATAGGTTCTTTTAAATCCAAGTGGAGTTCCAAAAGAAAGAAATGACAGTGAAGCAATATTGAGGTGATGTCTGAGAATTTTTCAGAATTGAGGACTTGAGGTTTCAGAAGGGACAAAAAATTTTAAAAATGAATAACAAAACAAAATGAGAGAAGCATGCACAAACCAACAAAAACTGCATCCACAAACTAAGTGATATAATTTTCCTAACTCTTTGCATCTGGAATTTTTAAAAAATAAATAAAACACATAAAACAACCAGGCCATGCATGGGAATAAATAGTAAACTCAGGTTACTGGTTTGGCTCTGATGTGGAAGAGAGAAAAATGGGACTGACAAGAGTATATAGCCATGTGTATTTTATATTCATTTGGTTTCTTTTTTTAAAAAAACAACTGAATCCCTGGCCAGGTGGTTCAGTTGGTTGGAGCATCATCCTGTACACCAAAATGTTGTGGGTTCGATTCCCAGTCAGGGCACATACCTACATTGTGGGTTTGAGTCCCAGTGGGTGCGTGCAGGAGGCCACCGATCGATGTTTCTCTATCATCAATGTTTTTCTCTCTCCCTCTTCCTCTCTCTCGAAAATCAACAAAAACACTTCCTTAGGTGAGTATTAAAAACAACTGAAGCAAATATAGGAGAATGTTAAAATGACAAAACAAGTATTGGGTACATGTATGTTCATTT
The DNA here is from genome assembly GCF_964212035.1 of Myotis nattereri. Lineage (NCBI taxonomy): Eukaryota > Metazoa > Chordata > Mammalia > Chiroptera > Vespertilionidae > Myotis > Myotis nattereri. Next base: position 18,160,033 of record NC_138088.1, on the reverse strand, counting down.
TAGTAGTCTTTATTTTCTTGGATATTTGAAGTATTACATGAAAATCAAGAAAACATAAAGGATCAAAAGTAAAAAGTTTGAAAGAAAACTGAGGATGTCAAAAGTGCATGTAGATGTGGAGCAATTTGGAATTACAGGGAAAGAAGGTAAATGGGACGCAGCTAGAAAAACACTGATCGTAAGTGCAGTTTATCATTTAATTAAAGACGGAAGAATCTTTAATGTGACTGCATAGGTAGACTATGCAAAAACAAGCACAAAAACAAAGAGTAACTGACAAACAACAGCAGAAAGAAAGAACAAGTGTTGACAAAAGTTCTTGGTAAGACAGGAGAACATGTGGGATGATTATGCTCGAACAGAAAAACAGCTCTTCCACTGAGACTTTAGTGAAAGAAAAAAGAATTATTTCAAACAGGGACAAGAAAGGTTTTTATAGCGATGGAGTTAAAAATTAATTACATCACAGCTTTCATTTTTTTCTAATTTATGAGATATGGTCATCTGTTGAACAGATAGCAGGAGTAGAAAGTGGAAGGTTCAAAATAAATGTTTATATGGGTCATTTTAGCTCTATTTTGTAAAAGTTTAACTCTAAATGAAACTACTGGAGTAAGAAAAAATTGAAATTTCCTTGAATTTATTCAGGGCAAAAGATTTAAATAAATGTATCGTGGAAACATTGGGATAGTTGACAATTAACTTGTGATACATAGCTTTCGTTCAAATTCACCTCAGTAAGAAATGAATTTAGGGTGAGGAGAACCAAGATGGCGGCATAGGTTAAAGCCGGAGTTTGCTGCTTTGAACAACTACTTCAAAAGTGAAACTAAAAGACGGAGGGACATCACCCAGAACCACTGGAACGCTGGCTGAGTGGAAGTCCTACAACTAGGAGGAAAGAGAAACGCATACGGACACTCAGAGGAGGCGCAGTGCTGAAGTCAAATTCTGAGGTGCGGAGTACGCGCGCGGAGCGGGCTGGCGGCGGAGGGCGCGGTTGGCGTTTTCAATCGGGAGGGAGTCGCAGACTCTGAGCTCCAGATCCGGGCGAGTCTTTAGGGACCCAGACTCAAACGGGAGAAGCGGGTCTGCCTGGCTTCGGTCAGAGCGAGTGCAGCTTTCTCTCCGAGCTTTGCAGCGGGTGCTGGGACTCAGAGAGGCAGAGCCCCTGAGGACAGGACTGAGAGCGGCCATAACTGCTCTCTCCAGCCCACCCTGTTGATCCTGTGCGACCCGCCCCGCCCAAGCCCTGCACAGAGGCATTTGCCGGATAGCCTCAGGCAAACGCCAGATTAGCACCTCCCTAGAGGACAGAAATTCTCTCACTGCTGACACAGCTGATTCTCATAGCCACTTGGCCTGGAGGTCAAACCCTCCCTGGAATTAGCTATAACAATCAAAATTTAACTATAAGACCACAAACAAAGACCACTAGGGGGTGCATCAAGGAAGCATAACAAAATGCGGAGACAAAGAAACAGGACAAAATTGTCAATGGAAGATCTAGAGTTCAGAACCACACTTTTAAGGTCTCTCAAGAACTGTTTAGAAGCCGCCGATAAACTTAATGAGATCTACAAGAAAACTAATGAGACCCTCGATGTTATATTGGGGAACCAACTAGAAATTAAGCATACACTGACTGAAATAAAGAATATTATACAGACTCCCGACAGCAGAACAGAGGAGCGCAAGAATCAAGTCAAAGATTTGAAATGCGAGGAAGCAAAAAACACCCAACCGGAAAAGCAAAATGAAAAAAGAATCCAAAAATGCGAGGATAGTGTAAGGAGCCTCTGGGACAGCTTCAAGCGTACCAACATCAGAATTATAGGGGTGCCAGAAGATGAGAGAGAGCAAGATATTGAAAACCTATTTGAAGAAATAATGACAGAAAACTTCCCTCACCTGGTGAAAGAAATGGACTTACATGTCCAAGAAGCGCGGAGAACCCCAAACAAAAGGAATCCAAAAAGGACCACACCAAGACACATCATAATTAAAATGCCAAGAGCAAAAGATAAAGAGAGAATCTTAAAAACAGCAAGAGAAAGAAACTCAGTTACCTACAAGGGAATACCCATACGACTGTCAGCTGATTTCTCAACAGAAACTTTGCAGGCCAGAAGGGAGTGGCAAGAAATATTCAATGTGATGAACACCAAGAACCTACAACCAAGATTACTTTATCCAGCAAAGCTATCATTCAGAATTGAAGGTCAGATAAAGAGCTTCACAGATAAGGAAAAGCTAAAGGAGTTCATCACCACCAAACCAGGATTATATGAAATGCTGAAAGGTATCCTTTAAGAAGAGGAAGAGGAAGAAAAAGGTAAAGATACAAATTATGAACAACAAATATGCATCTATCAACAAGTGAATCTAAGAATCAAGTGAATAAATAATCCGATGAACAGAATGAACTGTTGATTATAATAGAATCAGGGACATAGAAAGGGAATGGACTGACTATTCTTGGGGGGGAAAGGGGTGTGGGAGATGCGGGAAGAGACTGGTCAAAAATCGTGCACCTATGGATGAGGACAGTGGGTGGGGAGTGAGGGCGGAGGGTGGGGCGGGAACTGGGAGGAGGGGAGTTATGGGGGGGAAAAAAGAGGAACAAATGTAATAATCTGAACAATAAAGATTTAATTAAAAAAAAAAAAAAAAAAAAAAAAAAAAAAAGAAATGAATTTAGGAAATGAAAAGATTTAATAACTTCATCCAAAAAGACAAACAGAAAATCCAAATTTTTCAAAGAAATTCTTCTTGCAAATATGTACCCCCTACCCCCCACCCCCACAAAATACAGAAATAAGTCAAATTATCTTCTTGCATTGATTAGGTATATTTTAGCAAGTGAAGGCAATTTCCTGAATTTTAATGTTAACATACAAAATATCTAATAAATTCACCCTTCTGACTTTTCATCACTCATGTCTGCTGAATTCAAATGCCCAATATCATAGGCATTATTATAGTGAAACTAAAACTTTTCTGAGAAAAAGCATAGAACAGCAGGTCGTGTTAAACATATAGAATGTTGAAGTCCTTTGAAGTTCATGTTGTCCTCAAATTTATTTGACTTTCTGGAAATATCTGTTTATTTCCCAAGATATTTTATTCTACCTTTACAACTTGACATCATAAATCTTTATTACCACAAGGACTCAATTAACATATATGAGAATGTTCAACATCAGAAAGATCAGAAAGCAAGATCAATGTTAGGTAGCTAAATTGAAAGAATGAAGAAAATATAGGCTAATCCTGATTAGTAATCTTAGGTCCTTTTCCTAAATCCATTAACTTTACATTCTAAGAGTATGTTTGCCTTAGAACATGATGGAAAATAGTGAAGAGGTGAATAACTTCAGAGTGAATATGAACCATATGCAATATATCATAAAAGAAACTGAACTGTTATTATAATCTTGGATTAATTATAGTTCTGATTAATTTATATAACTGTGTTCCATACTTTTCTATCTCTGAATCCAGAACGTTTCTTCTTTTTCTCTTCTGGATGAGGCTCAGGACAAGAATCATCAGCCTTTTTTTCATGGTTACAAACTTCCCCTTCATCTTTATTCTTTCCTTTATCACCAACTTCACTCTTTTTAACAGATGGTGGAGATTCTGCAAGGGCTCTAGATTAAATAAATAAATAAATAAATAAATAAATAAATAAATACACACACACACACACACACACACACACACAATTAATCATGAAGGTCCATCATATTAACCAAAAGATTTTCAGATACAGCTTAGGAGGAGCAACAGCAATGGAATTTGTAAAAAGTTTACATGAAGAAATTCCTCAAAATATTAAAAATAGAACTACCATATGATTCAGAAATCTCAATCTGGTTATATATTCAAAAGAACTCAAAGCAGTGTAATAAGGAGATTTTTTTCACACTCATGTTAATAGCAGCATTACTCACAATACCTAAAACGTGGAAGCAACCCAAATGTCTACTGATAGATGAATGGATAAAGAAAATGTGGTATATACATAGAATATGTAGCCTTAAAAGTAAAGGATATGACACCAAAAGCACAGGCAACACCTGGAATGGAAGCAAAAATAGACAAGCAGGACTATGTGAAACTAAAATGCTTCAACACAGCAGAGGAAACAATCAACAAAATGAAAAGGCAATACCTGAAATGGAAGAAAGTATTTGCAAACCGTATGTTTTATAATAAGGGGTTAATATTAAAAATATATAGGGAACTTTTACAACATAATAACAAAAAAACAAATAACCCATTAAAAATGACCAAAGGAACTAATAGACATTTCTCAAGAGAAGATACACTATTGGCCGACATGTACACCGAGTGGCCAGATTATTATGACCACTCCATCAGTACTTCGTTGGGCCACCTTCTGCCTTCAATACTGCGGTGATTCTTCTTGGCATTGACTCCACGAGATGTTGAAAGGTGATGTGAGGAATCTGACACCATGCCTGATAAATAGCACTGTCCAGTTCTGTGAGATTTGATGGTTGTGGAACCAGCTGCCTGATGACTCTTTTAACTTTATCCCACAAATGCTCAATTGGATTGAGATCTGGTGATTGTGGGGCCACCTAAGCAAGGTAAACTCTCCCTTATGTTCTTGAAACCACTCCTGCACAATACGAGCACCATGGCATGGCGCACTGTCTTGGTGGAAGAAGCCATCTCCATTGGGATATGCCATCAACATGATAGGAAGAACTTGATCAGCAACGATACTTAGGTATGTTGTGCTATTCAGATATAGTTCCACATGAATTAAAGGGCCCAAATCATGCCAGGAAAACATGCCCCAAACTATAAAACTGCCTCCACCAGCTTGAAGAGTTGTACTCATGCATGTGGGGTGCTTGCTTTCATGCTGTTTCTGCCAAATTTTCACTCTGCCATCTGCATGATGCAACTAGAAACGTGACTCATTGGATCACATGACTTTTTTCCAGTGCTCGACTGTTCAATCCTTGTGTTCCTGTGCGAATTGGAGACATTTTATCTTGGTAACTGCAGACAGCAAAGGTGTCCGAACGGGCCTTCGGCTTCCATATCCCATATGATGCAGTGTACGGCTAATCTGCCTACAAACGTCAGGTGGTCATAATAATATGGCCACTCAGTGTATAATGTAATTATTGATTGGCTGACTTGGGGTGGTAAATATACAACACAATTTTTAGATAATGTATTGTTCAATTATATACCTCAAACCTACATAATTTTATTAACTAATGTCACCTCAATAAACTCCATAAAAAATTAAAGTAATTGTTGATAGATATGTACTTATTGCTTTTTTATTATTCATATTTTTCATTTCCTTCTTAAAGAGGACCCTTTAACATTTCTTGTAATATTGGTTTGATGGTGATGAACTCCCTTAGGTTTTTCTGTCTGAAAAGTTCTTTATTTGTTCTTTAATTCTAAATAATAGCTTTGCTGGGTAGAGTAATCTTGGTTGTAGATCACTTTGAATATTTCATGCCAATCCCTCTGGCCTAAAATGCTTCTGTTGAGAAATCAGCTGACAGTGTTATGGGAGCTATAGGTAACTAACTACTTTTCTCTTGCTGCTTTTAAGATTCTTTCTTTCTTAACCTTTGGCATTTTAATTATGATGTGGCTTAGTGTAGGCCTCTTTAACTTCATCCTTTTGGGACTCTGTGCTTCCTGGGCTTGTATGTCTACTTCCTTCATCAGGTTATCCTATCCCCATTTTACATACGAGGAAATCTAAGCACATACATGCACACTCACAAGTGCACACATACATCACTAGTGAGACTAGAAAAAAAGTCCATCAGTTCCTCAAATAGCTAAACATAGAGTTACCATATGATCCAGAAATTTCACTCCTAGGTAAATACCCATCAGAAATGAAAACATACTCTACCCCCAAAATTGTATACAAATAGTCACAGCAGTATTACTCATAATAGCTAAAAATCAGAAACAACCTAAATAGCCATCAACAGGGATGTGAATAAATAAAGTGTGGTATATACTCCGTACAACAGAATATGATTTGACCATAAAAAGAAATGAAGTAGTGGTTCATGGTACCACATAGGTGAACCTTGAAACCATTATGCTAAGTGAATGAAGCCTATCACAAAAGATCACAGATGATAAGATTGCATTCATATGAAATGTCCAGAATAGTCAAATCTATAGACAGAAAGTAGGTTAGTGGTTGTGTGGGCCAGAGAATATGGAGAAAGTGGAAGGTGACTGCTAAATAGTATGGAGTTTCTTATGAAGTGATGAAAATTTTTGGGAATTAAATAGTGGTGATGGCTGCACAACTTTGGGAATATACTTAAAAACACTTAATTTTACATGTTAAATTGTTAGATTATTAAATTTATTATATTATCTTAATTATTATAAGTGTATTAAAGTTATTAAATTGGTAAATTAGTTTAAAATGTTCAGCAAGGAGACAGGCAGATACTAAAGCAGAATACTTCCTATTGGTTGCTTTGAAATGATAGCAGAATTCTCTGAAACATCTTATTTCATAGATAAATATTATCAATGCCAAATTATTTATGCAAGAAATTTTGACACAAAGGTAAGCCAGAAATCAATTCTTTTTAGAATTGGAAGAATGAAAGTACATGTAAGAACAGGATGCTCAGCTAACACTCACCTCTTCCACAAAAGACCAGTACTTGCAGTTACTGCAGATGCTCCCAGAAAAGCCACTACCATTAGTCGCCGCCTGACCTGGGTGGGCTGTGATCCTCCATGGTACCATCGAGAGCCCAGGGCCAGTTCTGCCAATGCATAAAGTGACTTAAGACGAAACATCCTGTGAAGAAAAAGTAGAAATGTTACTTCTAACTAGTGGTGGTGATGGTGATGATGATCATATCAATTCCACAAACAAATATAAGTATTTAGTGGTAGACACTATTCTAAACACATTGCAATACCACACATCATCTCATTTAATCCTCAGAACAATTGTATAGAAAAGTACAACTAATAAACCACTACTTCAAGGGCCAATGCAGACCAACAAGAAAATCTATATGTATAAAAGCCTAAGTGACCATTCGAATGTTCGACTTTTCAACTGGTAGCTGTGATGTGCACTGACCACCAGGGGGCAGATGTTCAATGCACAGTAGTAGATCCAGAATCTGAACCAAGAGTGGACTGACTCCAGAACATGGAACAGACTGATGAATCTCAGAGAAAAGAGGGGAGGTGGAGGGCGGGAAGAGATTAACCAAAGATCTTATATGCATACTAGAGGCCTGGTGCACGGATTCATGCACCGGTGGGGTCCCTCAGCCTGGCCTACGGGGACTGAGCAGAAACAGGCAGTCCAACATCCCGAGGGGTCCTGGGTTGCGAGAGGGTGCAGGCCAGGCCGAGGGACCCCACCGGTGCATGAATCCATGCACTGGGACTTTAGTAAATATATAAAAAGGCTACTCCTAACAGGGTGGAGTTCCAGACCTGTGGTGAGGACACAGCCACTGATGTCCACGAAATTTACTAACGTGCCACATCAACAGAACTCACAGTAAAGCCATCTACTAGGAAAACTTGGATCAGTAGAACTTGGGAAAGTGTCCATGGGGAGGAGATGTCATCGTATGAAATTCACTTGGAAACTGCATGTAGAAGTGTTGCCACTAAAAGTCCCTAGGAACTGAGTGCCACTGGGTGTCCCACATGCTGCTGGCCACTGCAGCATACAAGGAGCACACTAGAATCAGAGAATAGCACCCCTTCCTTTTCCAGTCTCCCTCTAGTTCCTCTACTGACAGAGCTTAACAAAAACTGGAAAGGACGAAATTTCCAATATCACAAATAAGACAATGGAAGATGGGTTTAGAGCTGAAAATCAACAGTTTGGTAAGTGGCACATCCATTTTACAGATGTGAATATTGAGATACAGTGACTTGCTGAAGACTAGTCACTACAGCTAGAATTGGTAGATCCAGAATCTGAACCAAGAGTGGACTGACTCCAGAGCCCGGATTTTAACTAGGACACTTTGCTGCCCCTACCTGTAATGTTAATATTACTTTTGTTAAAGTAATTTAAGTTTTAATTACAGTAAATCTTTTCCCACTCCTAGAGCCTTGGAAGCCCTCCTCCCCACTAGGTTCTTTTGTTTCATACTTATAACTTCACCTGTTCCTTTAACTTTTTTTTTAAATTCAGAAATATCTATATTAAGTCATACTGTTCAATAAACATTCACTCTTCCATCCCGTAGGTAAATAATACTTCCCCACTCTTTTTGTTTTGGGTGTGTATCTTGCAAAATGCCTTGCTATGACCAACGAAATGTGGCCCAGTTCCATGAAGTTCTTTTAAGAGCTATTTCTGTTAGCCTTCTTGTGCCCTTCACTCTAACCAAGAGATTATGCCTCAGGAAGACATTAATCCTTCAACCTGGGTTCCATAATGAACAGATCTCAGCAGAGAGGCAGGCAGCATCAGGACAAGCTGAGCCAGCTGAGCAAAGCCAACCTACAAAACGCTGGTGAGAAATAAATGTTATTGTAAGCCCTGAAAATTTGGGGGTTGTCTGCTACCACAGCAAAAGCTGACGAATTCAGCATCTAAGATAAGTTCTAACACAAAAAAATTAAGTTCATACTATTCAGCCCTATGTGATACCTAAAAGGCCCCCAAATTTTTATATTTTAATTGGACAAATTCACATTAAACATTTTGGAAATGGTACATTTCCATCCTGAATACATATAAATATACTAGAGGCCCAGTGCATGAAAATTCATGCACTGGAGGGGCGGGGGTCCCTCAGCCCAGCCTGCCCCCTCTCACAGTCAGGGAGCCCTCAGGGCCAGGAGGTGACCTGGTGATCAGGGGAAGGCAACACCCCCATCACACCTCTGCTGCTGCCATTGCTGCCAACGCACGCCTTGGCTGGCCCTGGTTATCTGAGCCTCTGGAGGCCCTGGGCTGCTGGGCAACTGACATCCGAGGCTTGCCTACACCTCGGGCGGGCCCTGGGAGGCTGGGGGACTGAGGGTGGGTCCAGCCGCACTGTGTTCCTGCCGCGCTCCCCCCCACCCCCTGGCTGGGCTGAAAGGACTATGGGACTCCGGCAGAAGGCGCAAGGAGTGGCCGGACCCGTCCACTGCATGCCTGCCACCTCCCCGGCTGGGCTGAAAGGACTGTGGGACTCTGGTGGGGCTGAGGAGACTGGGTGCCGCCATCTTGTGGCTATGGGCACCGCCATCTTTGTGATGGTGGGATGGTCAATTTGCATATTCCCTCTTTATTAGATAGGATTGGATATAGATATTGGAGAATTAAAAAACAAAGAAAGACCAGCATAAGACTGGGTCAGTCAGCAAAGGCTTTTGTTTAGTATTGAGCCTCAAAATGGTGTAGAATTTTGATCAAGTTGATTGAAATGTCAGGGGCATCCCAAAAGACTTAGGATCATCTCTGGCATCTCAGTCCAGAGAATTAATAGCAGGATATTGAGGCCAGAGTAAAGTCCCTAATTCTCTTATTCCACCAGTCAGACTGAACGAGAAGGGGGCTTTTTTTTTTCTGGTTACATGACTTTCAAATCAAAGTATCCATGTTCCTCCCATTTGATTTTCTCAAAGCATAACTGACTGCTTCTTAATTTAAATTATCTTGCCCTTAGTAGGGATCTTTATGGTAGTTAACATTTGTTTATATATAAGTTTTCCTCCCCGACTTGGCTCTGAGCTTCCTTTAAGGTTAAAAATATGGCTTTTCCTCTTTCTAAACCATAGTCTAGCACAAGGCCTGTTACAGTACATTATACATGTCATTTCTTCAATAGTTCTAATCTCATTCCCCAAAGTACACATTAAAAGCTATTTCTATTCACCTTCTCTAGTGCCATTTTTATAGATGCCAGGTAAATAGAGAGAAAAACCCCACTGAGAACAGGTTCTATTATAATTTAATCCTTAACTTTGTAGTGAAGAAATAGTGTAAGTAGTTCAATGTGTTAATTTTTTATGAGATATCAAACAGATTTATGATCAGCTTTCCAACTGAATCTAGAAAACTGAATGGGTGAATTGGCAGCAGTTATGCAATAATGAAGATTAACATACAAATTTATGACGTAGATTAAATTAAATCAAAAGCAGTGTATTTTTCTTCCCTAACAGTGCCACGTGCGCACACACACACACACACACAGAAATGCCTCTAAAAAATAGCTTTCCATAGTGTAATGGTTAGCACTCTGGACTCTGAAAAATAGCTTTGATGTGAGCTGAAAATGATGAAGAGGTATTTCTAACCAAGAAATGTCAAGGAGGCAAGTGAAAGATAGTTTTGTTACTAAAGCAGAGCATTATCTATAATAAGTTTTTTGAAACCTGCAATAGTATATTACTGCCCTGTTTCTGTATCTATTATTTTAGGACTATTAAACTTGATGTATTGCTTTTGGTAAATTTCAAAGGGTCACAGAAATAGGAAATCATTTAATTCAACATCCTTATTTTACAGATGAAGGAACTGAGATCCAGATAAGTTATGTGGTTTACTCATAGCTAATTAATTAAAAAACATACAATCGATCTTAGAATTCCTGATTTCCAGATAAATAACTTAAAGGGGAAAAATTTTAATAATCTTCTCAGCAAAATAAATGTAATAGGCACACTTCAAAAGGAAATGAAATGCCCAATTATAGAAAGATAAAGACTAGTATAATAATATAATCCAATGTGAGATAAATATGAAAAATGATAATCATAAAATATTATTAAAATATTATTTCACAAACAGAAATTTGGCACAAAGATATAAAAAAGTTGGAAAAATAAGTAAGAATGGCTCTAAAAACTATGAAAAGATACTTAATCTCACTCATAATAAGATAGTACAAATTAAAACTATACTGAGATACTGTCTTCCACTCACCAAGCTGGCAAAAATCCTAAAGTTTGAAAACATACTTGTTGGCAATGCTATAGAAATGCCACTGCTGAGGAATGTGTAAATTGGTACACTCTATGGGGGATAAGTTGGCAACATCCACCAAAATCACCCATACAAATTGCATACATTGACCCAGAAATTCCACTTCTGATAAAATAGCCTGCTGATATATCTGCACACCTGTGAAATTATACACGTGCCACAGTTATTCATTGCATCATGGTTTGTAACAGCAAAAAACTAAAAAAAACACCCAACTCCAATGTTCATCAAGAGAGGACTGGTTAAATGATAAATAATATATAAGGCAATACCATGTAGCAATAGCATGTATAGATTTGAAAAGAGTTAAGAGATACTATTATCTAAATACAGCAAGGTGTGGAATAGCATATATAGTGTGCTACCTTATGTAAAAAGGAGAAATAAGAATGCATATTTGTATGTTCTTATTAAGTAACTGTAGGAGAACACAAAAATGTACTAGCAATGGTGCTGGTTGGGATGGGAGATGAGATAAGAGACAGAAATTTTTACAATATACTATTTGAGTTTTAAAACTATCCATGCAAACAAATATACAGTAGCTATAATAATAAAGGCATAATATGCTAATTAGACCAGACGTACTTCTGGACGACCTTTCAGATGAAAGCTGGGGCTGCAAGGGAAGCCTGGGTCCCAGGTGCCAGAGGGAAGCTGGTGCTGGCAGCCGGGGGAATGAAGGCCTACTCTTGCATGTATTTCGTGCATCGGGCCTCTAGTTTCATATAAGCATTTTCACTGAAGTTTAAAGGTAGAATGCAAGGTAATATGTGCATGGCAATCAAATTAATGTAAAATATATATGCACTTTTAATTTATAAAAAATGTAGGTAATGTTAATAAATTTAATGATCCTCCAGAAATATTTTATTTAAACTTTTTCATTTAAAGAAAAATAAAGGCAGGCCCAGAAGTTGATGTTTCATTTTCCTCTGCCAGAAACTGTCATTTACCAGCCATAATAGTGGGTTCAGGCCCAATAATATTTCAGCAATCAACCCATATGATGACAAAGTTCCTTACTTAAAAATCAAATTCATATCCCAAAACTCTGATTATTGGCACATCTGGAATCAACTTACCAAACTATTAAAACTCCAGACCTTATCCTGATCCTGACATAAAATATCTGTTTGCACTCTTCTGAGATTTACCCCCTTGTATTTTTTACCTTTGACAATTGCACATTTAAAGGACTGCTGCCCTGGCTGGTGTGGCTCAGTTGGTTGAGCATCATCCCATGCACCAAACGGCCACTGGCTCAATTCCCAGTCAGGGCACATGCCCAGGTTGTGGGCTCAATCCTGACAGTGGGGAGAGGGGGTTGCAAGCAGAAGGCAACTAACTGATCAATGTTCTCTCACATTGATGTTTCTCTCTTCCTCTCCCTTCTTCCCTCTAACATCAATAAAAAAATATTTTTAAATAATAAAAAAGGACTGCTTGGTTTTGCCAATCCTTCCACTAGTCTAAATAAACCTCTGTTGAACAATTACCAACTATTACCCAGCACTATTGTTAAAAGCAACATCTGCTAATTCTGAGGCCAAAATAAATTTCTGAGATCTACCCAAACTTGGCCACCAACAAAACTTAGGTTTCAATTTAAACAGAACTTCAAAGTTCCAAAGTGTTTATAATTTACATGAACTAAGAACTTTAGAAAACAAGAACTCAGTGTCCTTTACATCTGAATTTCCAGAATACAATACAGCATCTGGCATAGCGAGTATATGTAGATGACGACTCAATGCATCCTATGAACCTGCAAATATGGTTGCTCTCTAAAAACAATACTGCAAAATCAGCACAATATGGGTTGCCCACAAAGTTTACCCCATTCATCCCAGTGGCAGCTATATACAAACCATAGAATTAAATTCAGTAGACCTTCAGAGCCTCAGCCATTAAATACAGGCATAACTCCTTTTCTTGTGCTTTGCTTTTTCACACTTCTCAGATATTTAGTTTTTACAGAACTGAAGGTTTGTGGTAATCCAGTGTTGAGCAAGTGTCTCAGCATAATTTTTCCAACAGCATTTCCCCACTTCATGTTTCTGTATCACATTTTGCAATTCTCACAATATCTCAAATTTTTTCATTATTATTATATTTGTTATGGTGATCTGTGATCAATGATCCTAGATGTTATCATTGTATTTGGGGACATCACAAACCATGCCCATTGAAGACAGCAAACCTAATCAATGAATGTTGCATGTGTCTGCCTGTTCCACCAACTGTCCATTCCCCCATCTCTCTCCATCTCCTTGGACCTTACTACTCTCCTGAGACAAACAATATTAAAATTAAGCCAATTAATAACCTTACAATAGCCTCTAAGTGTTCAAGTGAAAGGAAGAGGGGCACAGCTCTCACTTTAATTCAAAAGCTAGAAATGATTATGCTTAGTGAGGAAGGCATGCCAAAAGCCAAAATAGGCTGGAAGCTAAGCTAACTTGTGAACGAAAAGAAAAAGTTCTTGAAGTAAATTAAAAGTGCTACTTAAGTGAACACATGAATGATAAGAAAGGATGAATGAGAAGAAAGAAAGACAGCCTATTACTGATAGTGATGAGTTTTAGTGGCCTAAATAAAAGAATAAACCAGCCACAACATCCCCTTAAAGCCAAAGCCTAATCCAGAGCAAGAACCTAACTCTCTTTAATTCTATGAAAGCTGCAGCAGAATCATTTGATGCAGAGGTTGGTTCATGAGGTTTAAGGAAAGAAGACATCTTCATAACATAACATAAAAGTGCAAGGTGAAGCAGTAAGTGCTGATGTAGAAGCTGCAGCAAGTTTTCCAGAATATCTAGCTGAGATAATTAATAAAGGTGGGTGGCTACACTAAACAAAAGATTTTTCAACGTACAAGAAACAGCCTGATATTGGAAAATGATGCCATCTAGGACTTTCATAGCTAGCGAGAAGAAGTCAAAGTTTCAAAGCTTGAAAGGATAGGCTGACTCTCTTGTTAGGAACTAATGTAGCTGGTAATTTTAAAGTTGAAGCCAATGCTCATTTGCCATTATGAGAATGCTAACTCTATTCTGTTTGTGCTCTACAAATGAAACAACAAGAACACATCTGTTTACAAAATGTTTTATTAAATATTTGCAGGTCACTGTTGAGTCTACTGCTCAGAAAAAAAGATTCCATTCAAAATATCACTTCTCATTGACAATGCACCTGGTCATCAAGATCTCTGATGGAGATGTACAATGAGATTAATGTTGTTTTTATCCTGCTAACACAACACCCATTCTGTAGCCCATGAATCAAGGAGTAATTCTGAATTTCAAGTCTTTTATTTAAGAATTCATTTCATATGAATATAGCTGCCTCTGATGGATCTGGGCAAAGCAAATTAAAAACCTTCTGGAAAGGATTCACCATCTATGCCATTAAGAACATTCATGACTCATGGAAAAGGTCAAAACAGCAACATTAACAGGAATTTGGACAAAGCTTATTCCAATCCTCAATAATGACTTTGAGGGGTCAAAGACTTCAGTGCAGGAAGTAACAGCAGATGTGGTGGAAACAGCACAAGAACTAGAATTAGAAGTGGAACCTGGAGTTCCTGTCAAGATGGAGGTATAGGTAAATGGGGTACTCAAAACCTCCCACAACCACATCAAAATTACAACTAAATTACAGAACAACCATCATTGAGAATCCCCCAGAAGTCTAGCTGAATAGAAGTCCTATAAGTAAGTATATAAAGAAGAAGCCACATGAAGATGAGTAGAAGGGTTCTCAGCCCCACACCAGAAATCCCAGCCCAAGATTCCAGTGCCAAGAAGAGAAGTCCCCAAACATTCTGGCTGTGAAAACTAGTGGGAAATGTGGCTAAGACAGAGGGCTGCTGGAATCCCAACCAGTTCCTCTTAAAGGGCCCATGTACTGAACTCACTACCTTTGAGCTCCAGCACTGGGGTAGCAACATGAAAAGCACCATGAATATATGGGGAAGAACTGAATTATCTGACCTCTGAACAGAGCTGGAGGGGCAACTTTCTCTCAGGCAGAAATGCTGGCAGAGGCCATTATTCCTTTGCTGAACCCTCCCCTACAGAGTCCCACAGAGTCAGTCAGCAGGCAGGCAGGCACCGTATCTGAGTCTCCATAAACAAGGCTTACACTGTTCACCTTGCCCTGGTGACTTCCTGGTGAGACTCCACCCCATCCAAGTTGCAAGCCCACCCAAGACATTGCCAGTGGCTTTCCATACAAATGACCTCTTTCAGCTCATACTTCAAATTTTCCTAAAATCTCTCTAAAAAGCAGCACCTGCCTCTAGCTGGTACGGCTCAGTTGTTTGGAGGGTCCTCCCATGCAACAAAGGTAGCAGATAAGAGCACATACCTAGGATTGTAGGTTTAATTTCTAGTCGGGTTGCGTTCAGGAGGCTTCTCTCGCTCGCTCGCTCGCTCGCTCTCTCTCCCTGCATCCCTCTCTAATGTAAAATATTTTTAAAAAGGCAGCATCTGGCCTCTGCATACCCTGTACCTTTTGCTAAGTGGCCCCAAGCCTGGCACTAGGGGCAGCCAGCCTCTGTTTGCAGCTTGGCCTCTCCAGGGCAACTCCTATCCCAGCACAAGTAGCAGCCATCTGCAGATCACTCTAGCTCATGCTGGGTGGCCCCCCGAGAAGGACATAGGCAGTGATTGACCTTGCACTTCCCAGAAGACCCCAGAATCAGAGCGCTTGGTGCACATAGTGCTTCAGACCATGTCAGATTACAACCCAACTACTTCTACGAGTGACTCAAAGGGCAGGCTTAGTGGCACCAACGCCTCACTAATGTGAGTCCTGCTCTGTGGGGTTAGCCCCAGTACAGCAGCTCTTCCACTGTAGTTGCTGGTGGTCCTCGCAGCCAGTTGACCTGGGAGTCAATCCCTCCCAGTGACTTGCCAACAGCAACAAGGCTCAACTACAACAGGATAATATACACAACAGAATAGTACACACATGGGTGGTGGGGGACACACATGGAAGGGACACACCTGGAGCACCTGGCACAGGTGACACTGAGCCCTATAGGATGACTACTACATAAGGCCACTCTACCAAGACCAGGAGAAGTAGCAGTTTTGTCTAATGCACTGAAACAAACAGGGTCAGATGCAATTTTAACACTAGTCTATCCAGTGTTATTTTTTAGTAGAATGTCATTTTTATTTTAAAAAGTCTAAAACTTTCTCAACCTGAACCATTTCAATACTTTTCCAATTCAATTTGACTGAGCTCTATCTGGGATGACTAAGAAGAGGTTTTTTTTGTTTGTTTTTTATCCAATGTTTTGCTTTCTAATAACTTGAATAGATTATTCATTAATTATATTACTGAAAAGAATGATTTAATATAAAAAGTAACAAAGTTCTCAAAAATATCCCAGAAGTGTTTCATCTTCACACACTACTGGAAAACAAGATTACATGTCATTCTGCCATCATATTTCCCCTTCTGAAAACAGAAAAATAAAACCAAAACCTTGAAATTCTGAATGAATTATAATAGTAATCATGTCAAAAATCCATATGAAAAAGTTACAGTATGCCCAATTCAACTGCAGTATAGTGACATAATTATGTCAGTGTTTCACAACACAGATGAATATACTTTTTTCTTAATCTATTTTACCAAGGCTACAACATAGAACAACTTATTAAGTACATAGTAGGCAGTAATGCAAACATAAACAAGTGTATTTATTTCACGATATTTGCAATGATTCTTTGCAAAGGGTGTGAGCTGTCCCCCAAATGTGTGCAATGTATGAAAACAATAGTTTCTAGAACATAGGAGAATAGAAAAAAATGAGCACCTGCTATTGCTGTATTTAAGATATATGGACTTCTGAGAGCAGGTTTAAGTAGCTGTAAATTAGCTGGCCAAGTTATTCCTTGTGCAGACTATAAGAATTATTATAATTAACACATTGACATAATTCATATTCATAGTTTATAAACCCCATAATCTCACTAAACTGGGTTTATGTACTAGTATCTGCCTGAATGCTGAAGCATGAGTACTGAGTCTAATACAATATACAAAGCCTAACATAATACTTTGGGCATTAAACACATTCAAATGTTTATTGATTTAAATAGTATATCATAAGTTGAATAATGCTAAATAATTATAAATAAATGACTATATAATATAGATAGGTTATTACACTAGAAATAAATATAGTAAAGTTTCTCTCTTGGGTTTATCATTGTTTTGAAGTGTATTAGCATGATAAATACTGTACTATTCCACAAACTGAGCCTTCCTTAAGGCTCAAATGAAATTCCAACTCATCTGTATGACTTAGATAAAGTCATCATTACTCTTAATTTCTTCTTCGGAATTCCTACAGAATTAGCATTCTGAGCCACTACTATGGTACCTTTTTATTAAATAGTTTTAATGTATACCTGTCAACTTGCCAAGGAGATCACAAATGGAAAAATAAGAAGTATGCTTTAGGCTTCTTAGTCTCCTCAGAGCCAATTAATGAATTTGAAATTACTATTGATAGCAATAACAAATATTACTGTTCAATTACACTAGAGCAGATACAAAAAAACTTAGGTTCTTTTTCTAGCTCCACTACTAGCTAACTATGTAACCAGTAAAAGCCTTACCTAAGACTATTCTGGCAGATACAAAGCACAAGTGATACTTATGTCTAAGAGTCCTTTCTGACTTTAAGAGTTCATTTCAGAAAAAAACAAAATGTAAAAGTATTTTGCATTTTTTGTTAGAAGAAAATCATCCTAAATGCTTATAATGAGATAGCATGCTACATTAGCCTCACTAGTTTAAGCAAATTGTACATAATCCAAAATGTACAACTGCCATTATTTCATTCAAGTCATTAATTAGCTATCTATTGAGCAAGGTATTATGAGGACACTACAAGAGGCACAAAAATGAGCAAGACACAGACCTACAAACACCTTATAATTTGAACACAAAACAGCTATTCAAATAACAATAAGGGAAGGCAGGGGGAAAAGATAAGAGCTACAAGAACATACTGACAGGAATTCAAAGAAAGGAACTATTACATTAGGTAAGAAAGTTGGAAAGGGCTCAAGAAAAACACCAAGGAAGAAGATTTACTTAGGATAGGAAAAAGCTAAGCATTCTTCACAAACAAGTTTGGCTGAACACATTATCTTAGAAGAGTTTGCCATTTTTTTGCTTTGTCATTTTTTTCCTGAGGAATGAAGCTACTAGAAATATCTTAAGCTTTAATTATGCCAAATAATTTTTAAAACATCCTATACATTTCTTTTAGATGAAATTAATCAGATTGAAAGTTCTGCATTGAAGACACCAGGATGACTGCCAAAATACAGTAAAGATTAATGTTCACATCTAGAAAAGATGCATTTTCATACCTCAAAGTGACATTACTGATGGAACAAATGAGGAAAACTCACACTTTAGCTAACTCTGTTCAGAACTTTTTAAAATAATCTGGGTGAGAATGTAAAGTTATTTTAAGTCATATAAGTCTTTAACAGTAAAAAAAAAATTACTGTAGGAACAAGAATCATCTCATAGAAATGTTGGGCTTGACACAGAACTTTTGTACATATTTGTGCTAAATGAATAGGCTATGGAAAATGTCAATATCCTATAGGACTCAACTTTCTTTTTTTTTTTTTTTAAATATATTTTATTGATTTTTCACAGAGAGGAAGGGAGAGAGATAGAAAGTTAGAAACATCGATGAGAGAGAAACATCAATCAGCTGCCTCCTGCACATCTCCCACTGGGGATGTGCCCGCAACCCAGGTACATGCCCTTGACCGGAATCGAACCTGGGACCCTTCAGTCCGCAAGCCGACGCTCTATCCACTGAGCCAAACCGGTTTCGGCTCAACTTTCTTTTTTAAAAAAATATATTTTATTGATTTTTTACAGAGAGGAAGGGAGAGGGACAGAGGGTTAGAAGCATCGATGAGGGAGAAACATCGATCAGCCGCCTCCTGCACACCTCCTACTGGGGATGTGCCAGCAACCAAGGTACATGCCCTTGACCAGAATCGAACCTGGGACCTTTCAGTCCACAGGCTGACGCTCTATCCACTGAGCCAAACCAGAAAGGGCAGGACTCAACTTTCTTTCTTTTTTTTTTTTTAATATATATTTTATTGATTTTTTACAGAGAGGAAGGGAGAGAGATAGAGAGTTAGAAACATCGATGAGAGAGAAACATCGATCAGCTGCCTCCTGCACATCTCCTACTGGGGATGTGCCCGCAACCAAGGTACATGCCCTTGACCGGAACCGAACCTGGGACCTTTCAGTCCGCAGGCCGACGCTCTATCCACTGAGCCAAACCGGTTTCGGCAGGACTCAACTTTCTGATACCACCATGGCTCAACTTCTCAAACACACACACACACACACACACACACACACACACACACACATACACACACAGAGCCTTTTTACTGCAATAATAAAACCTGAAACTTATGGCTGGTGAAGGAAGAAATGAAGAGTGGCAATTTCCTTTCCCAAATACTGCACTGAAAAACAAAGCGAGGAGAAGGAAGGGGGAAAAAATCAACCAAAGAAACAGTCTATTTAAAAACAAACAAACTACCCAGGAAACTACAGAAACAATGATGACTAATAGAAATTTTCTAAAACCTTTAGGATGAGCTAATGCGTTGAGATCAGCAATTTCACTTCTGGGGATTTATCCAAAATAAAGAAAATCACTATCTCAAAGAGATACTGGTACCTGCATTTTCATTGCAGCATTATTTACAACTAGAGGCCTGATGCACAAAAATTCGTGCAAGAGTAGACCTTTCTTCCCCTGGCTGCTGGCACCGGCTTCCCTCTGGCACCTGGGACCCGGGCTGACTTCCCTCTGGCCCGGCTTCGTCAGGAAGGATGTGCAGAAGATGTCTGGTCTAATTAGCATATTACCCTTTTATTATTATAAAAGATAGTCAAGTCATGTCAATAACCTACATGCCTATCAACAGATGAATGGATAAGAAAATGTGGTATATTTTTATTGGTAGATAGAATGGATTGTTATTTGGCCCTAAAAAAGAAGGGGATCTTGTCATTTGCAACAACATGGAATTAAGTCACACTGAGAGACAAATATCATAAAGTATAAGATTCACTTCTATGTAAAATCGAAAAAAAGAAAAAACAAAAAAGAAAGCTCAAGAAAACAGATTGGTAGTTGCCAGAGGTGGGATATGAGGTGTGGGCAAAATAGGTAAAGGTGACCAAAAGGTGCAAATTTTCAGTCTTAAAATAAGCAAGTCCTGAGGATGTAATGTGCAACATAGTTAATAATACTATATTGTATATTTGAAAGTTGCTAAGAGAGAATTGATCTTTTTTTTTTTAATCCTCATGTGAGGCTATTTTTAAAAAAATATATATTTTATTGATTTTTTACAGAGAGGAAGGGAGAGGGATAGAAAGTTAGAAACATCGATGAGAGAGAAACATCGATCAGCTTCCTCCTGCACACTCCCTACTGGGGATTTGCCCGCAACCAAGGTACATGCCCTTGACTGGAATCGAACCTGGGACCCTTGAGTCCGCAGGCCAACACTTTATCCACTCAGCCAAACCAGTTAGGGCATGAGGCTATTTTTCCATTGATTTTTAGAGAGAGTGGAAGGGAGGGAGAGAGACACAGAGAGAGAAATATTGATGTGAGAGAGACACATCAATTGGTTGCCTCCTCCACGCACCCCCACCAGGGCTGGTATTGAGCCTGCAACTAAGGTACATGTCCTTGACCGGAATCAAACCTGGAACCCTTCAGTCCACTTGGCAATGCCCTATTCACTGAGCAAATCCGGCAAGGGCAAGAGAGTCAATCCAAAAAGTTCTCATCACAAGAAAAAAGTTAGTAACTATGTGTGCTGATGGATGTTAACTAGACTTACTGTGATCATTTTTCAATATATACAAATATCAAATCATTATGTTGTGCACCTAAAATGAATATAATGTTATGTCAACTATATCTCAATTTTAAAAAGAATTTACTTTAAAAATGACAATGAATACACTGTCAGGATCCACTTGATACATGTAAAACAATGGTCAGAAAAAATGCACAGAACTTAATGTTTTTATCAGTTAGAACTGAAAGAAAATAAATGAATTAATTTTAAAGCTAAAAAAAACACATAAAGAACAATAAAAAAGGCAAAAGATAAATAAAAAAGAAATAAAGATAAAAGCCTATATAAGTGAGGTAAATAGGAGAAAAGCAGTAATTCTGGTTAATAAACTGCTGTGTTTAAAAAATAATAAAATAAACAATTAGCTAGCTTAAGAAAAAGTGGGGGGGGGGGTGGAGACACAAATATACAAATAGGGAAATAACCTTTGAAACAAAAGAAATTTTAAATATCATGAGACTACTTTGCAGATTTCTCAGCACATAAATTTGAAAACCTTGGTAAAGTAGAAATTACCTAGGGAAAACAAAGTTGAACAAAACTGACATCATTAGGATAATAAAGCTTAAACAAGCAAATTTACATAGAGAAAGTCATTAACGAACCATTTAAAAAAGACCCCTCCCCCAGGCCCTCAGATTGAAGTGTTACAGGTTAGGTTCCAGACAAGGGCACCTGTACTTCAATTGATTAAAACACACACACACACACACACACACACACACACACACACGCACATGCACACACACACACCCCAAAAGAGAATATAAATTGGCACTGTTTAAATAATATAATAAAATATATATGCTTCAGTCTTAAAGTCAGCATCTTCTCTAATGGGAAAATACCAGAGGTATTTCCACTAAGAATAGGAACAATGTAAGAATATCCATACTGTTCAACACAGTACAGTAGAAATTGGTTAGTGCAATTAGATAAGAAAATGCAACTACACAAAAGAATTGGTAGAGAAGTAAAATTATTAGTATTTGAAAATGATATAATACCTGGAAAGAGCATAGTTTCCCAAATCATGGCTCTATTAACATTTGGGGGACATAATTCTTGGTTTGGGGAGGCTGTCCCATGCATTGTAGGATGTTTAACAGCATCTCTGGCTTTTACACTCTAGATGCCAGTAGCACATTCCTCACCCAGTTAGACCACCTGAACCAGTGGTTCTCAACCTTCCTAATGCCATGACCCTTTAATACAGTTCCTCATGTTGTGGTGACCCCCAACCATAAAATTATTTTTGTTGCTACTTCATAACTGTAATTTTGCTACTGTTATGAATCGTAAATATCTGATATGCAGGATGTATTTAGGTGACCCCTGTGAAAGGATTGTGACGCACAGTTTGAGAACCATTGACCTAATCTGTCTTCAGACATTAACAAATGTCCATAGGGGATACAATGAGCTAGGCTGAGAACCAATGCCTTAAATAAGCTATAACAATAAAAACATAATATGCTAATTAGACCAGACGTCCTTCCAGACGACCTTCTGGACGAAGCTGAGGCTGCAAGGGAAGGGTCCCAGGTGCCAGAGGGAAGCTGGTGCAGGCAGCCAGGGGAAGGAAGGCCTACTCTTGCACAAATTTCATGCATCGAGCCTCTAGTTAATGATAAAACTAATTCAAACACTTATATTTGCTGCTGTTACCTTTGCTTTTAGAGTCAGATTAAAAAAATTATTACCAAGAAATATGTCAAATAGCTTACTCCATATGTTTTTCTTTTAGGAGTTTCATTGTTTAGGTCTATGTTCAAGTTTTTAATCCATTTTTTTGGTTAATCCTCACTTGAGGATATTTTTTCCACTGATTTTTAGAGAGACTGGAAGGGAGGGAAGGGAGTAGGGGGAAAGAGAGGAGAAAGAGAGAAAGAGAGAGAGAGAGAGACAGACAGACAGACAGACAGACAGACAGACAGACAGACAGACATGTAAGAGAGACATATCAATCAGTTGTCTCCTGAACACGCCTGACCTGGAGGCTGGAATGAAACCTGCAACCCAGGTATGCGCCCTTGACCTGGAATGGAACCCACGACCCTTCAGTGTGTGGATGTCACTCCAATCACTGAGCAACACCTACCAGGGCTTTAATCCATTTGTAAGTTATTTTTTGTGTATGGTGTAAGGTAGTGGTCCAATTTCATTCTTTTGCATATGTCTATCCAGTTTCCCCAACACAATTTATTAAAGAGACTGTTCTTTCCCCCTTTGTGTATTCTTGGTTACTCTGTCAGAAATTAATTGACCATATATGGATGGTTTGATTTCTGGGCTCTCTATTCTGTTTCATTGATCTGTGTCTATTTTTTTTATCAATAGCACACTGTTTGAGTACTAGAGCTTTGTAATATAGTATGAAATCAGAAAGCATGATGCCTCTGGATTCTTTTTTCTTTCTCAGGATTGCTTTGTCTTTCAAGGTCTTTTATGGTTCTATATAAATTTTAGGACTATTTGTTCTAAGTGAAAAATGCCATTGAACTTTTCATAAAGATTGCATTGAATCTGCTATATTCGGGTAGTAATTTCTCTTTATGATAGTTTATTAGTGTAGAGAAATGCAACAGATTTTTGTATATTGATTTTATATCCTGAAACTTTACTGAATTTATTAGTTCTGTTTATTGGTGTTCTTTAGGGTTTTCTATATATAATATCATGTCATTTGCAAACTGGTAGTTTTACATCTTTATTTCCAATTTGGATGCCTTTTATTTCTTTTCTTGCCTAATTGCTCTGGCTATTCTAGGGGTTCAAAGTCCCAAAGGTCAAAACCCTGGGTTGCCTCTAGGCTCCAAGGCAGGCTGCTGGTCAGCTCTTTCTTACAGAGGCCTTTTCTTTTAATGTTATCGAAAGTTTGAAAAATGAAAAGGAAATAAATCCATAATTTTACCAGCCTCATATATTAGACCTGCGATACATTTTTAAATATTATTTTCTGATAAAGTGTTCTAGAGATATGTTATATAACAATGTGAATATATTTAACACTACTGAATTTAAGATGATAAATTTAATGTTCTGTGTTTTTCACCACAATCTACACTAATAAAAGACAAAGATGCTAATTGACCATACCTTCGCTATGCCCTAAGCCACACCCACCAGCCAATTAGAGCAACTATATGCAAATTAACCCAAACAAGATGGCAGCCGGCAGCCATGGAGCTGGAGCAAGCAGGAGGCCTGGTTGCTTGGGCGATGGAGGAAGCCAAGCTTCCCGCCAGCCTTGAGCTGGCTGAGGCCTCTGCTCATGGCAACAAAGTTTCAAATATAGCCCTGACCAGTTTGGCTCAGTGGCTAGAGCAGGGGTGGGCAAACTTTTTGACTCGAGGGCCACAATGGGTTCTTAAACTGGACCAGTGGGCCGGAACAAAAGCATGGATGGAGTGTTTGTGTGAACTCATATAAATTCAAAGTAAACATCATTACATAAAAGGGTACAGTCTTTTTTTTTTTTTTTTTTTTTTTTTTTTTTTAGTTTTATTCATTTCAAACGGGCTGGATTCGGCCCGCGGGCCGTAGTTTGCCCACGGCTGGGCTAGAGCGTCGGCCTGTGGACTGAAGAGTCCCAAGTTTGATTCCGGTCAAGGGCATGTACCTTGGTTGCGGGCACATCCCCAGTGGGGGTGTCCAGGAGGCAGCTAACCGATGTTTCTCTCTCATGGATTTTTCTAACTCTCTATCCCTCTCCCTTCCTCTCTGTGAAAAATCAATAAAATATATATATTTTTAAAAAGTTTCAATTATAGAAGACAAATAAACCCAGATACCTGCTTCCAGCCAGCCTCCACTGGGAGCTTGGGTGGCTGAGGTTGTGGCCAACCTTCAAACAGCCATCACCTCCTCACCCAGGCTGGCCACACCCTCATGGGGTGAGGGTCCCCGCTGGGGGGCTTAGCCAGCCTGAAAACGGCCCTCAGCCCCTCACCCAGACTGGCCAGGCACTCTTATATAATAAAAGGGTAATATGCAAATTGACTCTAACAGCAGAATGACTGGGAATGACTGGTCACTATGACACACACTGACCACCATGGGACAGATGCTCAATGCAGGAGCTTCCCCCTGGTGGTCAGTGCGCTCCCACAGGGGGAGCTCTGCTCAGCCACAAGCCAGGCTGCCAGCTGCCAGTACAGTGGTGGTGGTGGGAGCCTCTCCCGCCTCCTCAGCAGCACTAAGGATGTCCCACTGCAGCTTAGGCCGGCTCCCTGCTGGCAAGTGGACATCCCCCGAGGGCTCCTGGGCTGCCAGAGGGATGTCTGACTGCCAGCTTATGCCTGATCCCCCAGGGAGCGGGCCTAAGCCAGCAGGTGGTCATCCCCCGAGGGGTCCCAGACTGCGAGAGGGCATAGGCCGGGCTGAGGGACCTCCCTGAGTGCACAAATTTTTGTGCACCGTGCCTCTAGTAAAAAATAACAACTATAGAGTGTACAATACAAAGTGTGAACCATAATGTAAACTATGTACTTTACTTAATAATATATCAATATTGGCTCATCAGTTGTAACAAATGTGTCACACTAAAGCAAGATGTTAAAAAAGAGAAACTGGGGGATGGAATGAAGGGGTATGTATATAGAACTTTGAATTTTTCATTCAGTTTTTTTCTTTGAACCTAAAACTGCTTAAAAAAGAGTCTATGAATTTAAAAAAGTATTTCCTACTATAAGGCATTTTCCATTTGTAAATATCATTTGCCTACATTAAATCACAATGACTACACGTTTCATATTCCTTGAGGAAAAACTCAATTACACATATGACTGCTCACAATATTTCTCCAAACAGGATAAAACAGATAAAAATCCCTGCTGTCTTTCTTACTTGCACTCTTTCATCAGTTACAACTTGCTTTTTCCCTATGTAGCAACTGTGGGGAGTTAAGGACCAATAGTTATTGAACTCTTGCAGCCTTTTCAACAGATGTTGCATGAGAACAAAGACATCTACTGGGCAATGAACTAACTGTCTAGAATGGAGTAGTTTTGTGCCAAATAGGAGGAAAATTGAGAAAGTAATCACTGAAACATATATATAATTCTGAGGTTCAGATGAGGAACTCTGGTTGAGAAAGATGTTAGAGATATGAAAAACTAACCAGAGCTAATTTATAACATTACGAGTAGCTAATACTCAGTAATCTCATCGCTATTTTGTATAGACAAGAGGCACTAACAAAATCAAAACATATATGTAACACTGGGTGAGACCTGTAAAGAAACTACTTTAATTTAATCTTTCAAAATATATTCTTAAGCTGCCTCTGCTAAACTCTACAGATCAATCAAATGCATCATAACCATTAATAGTTCCCTGATAAGTATATAATCCTTACATGAGAAAATGAGTATACTTGAATTCTGAGGGAAATATAAGACCAATATTATTCTGACCAGAACTGAAAACAGGAAGCTCTTAAAAAATAAAATATTAAAATAACACCACTTTAAAATTTATTTACAAATAGGTTAGGATCTGAAACAATGACTTCAGAGCATTCTACCAGCCTCATGAAATACAACCTTATTCCTTGTTTCTTTTCTCTTTATTGCTTTCCTTACTTTTTCTCTTCTTCTACTCATACCTTAAATTTGCAAGTCATTCCAAGGTGCTTTTAGCCTGACAGTTCTCAAGACTAAAGAGAGCTATTAATAAGAATTGGGTTTCGCCCTAACCGGTTTGGCTTGGTGGATAGAGCGTCGGCCTGTGGACTGAAGGGTCCCAGGTTTGATTCCAGTCAAGGGCATGTACGTTGGTTGCGGGCACATCCCCAGTGGGGGGCGTGCAGGAGGCGGCTGACTGATGTTTCTCTCTCATCAATGTTTCTAACTCTCTATCCCTCTCCCTTCCACTCTGTAAAAAATCAATAAAATATATTAAAAAAAGAAAAAAAGAAAAAAGAATTGGGTTTCCTGTTCCACCATCCATGGTCAAGTTTCTAAGTCAGAGAAAACACAAATGCCCAGTCTTTATCCCCATACAGAACTTCTGCTTGACAATAAGTCAACACAGATGGTAATCTAAATGCCTTCCATTGTCTTTCCTAGTATGCAGCCCTCACTACCCCTTCCTGTAAAGAGAAAGTATTTCTTAACGCAAAAAGAGAGAAGGGAACAATGCTGTGTAAAAAAAGCAAAGTACATTGGACTTAGAAGTCTCTCTTTTTTTTTATTCCAGAAAGCAAGGGAGAGGGAGAGAGAGATAAAAACATCAATGATGAGAGAGAATCATTAATTAGCTGCTTCCTGCATGTCCCCTATTGGGGATAGAGCCCGCAACCCAGGCATGTGCCATGACGAGGAATTGAACCAGCAACCTCTTGGTGCACAGGATGATGCTCAACCAACTGAGCCACACCAGCCAGAGCTAGAAAGAGTAAATTAAAACACACACACCCCTTCAGGGTAAAAGGAAAAAAGGTAAAATACTGATCAACAATAATGCATTATATGCACTATAGAACTCAGAATACTTTATGGGCTTCCCTATTAAATTAAAACCTCTAAATTCTACTGTGATAGAGAAATGATGTGTGAAAACAGAATGAAGGAATCAATATTTAATAAGATGTCACCTTGCATTTGCCAAGAATTCTGTATTTTATAAGTGCTCCAATGCTCATTTTCATTATATTCAATTTCCAGATATAGAAGATTGGACACTTGTATTAAAATATAATAACAATTCCATGTCAGAACTCAAACATAGGTCTATGACATGTTACTCAGTCTCCTTTACTAGCAAAGAATTGATTGTACTATGGGCCAATCTGTAAGAATAATATATATTTCTGGCAAATGAAGTCTCTTTCTGCCTAAATAACAATTTCAGTGGAAATTTTTTTAGCATTCACAGCAACGTACATCTTTATAGATACTCTTTTATAACAACCTGTCTATATTTATGTTCTCTCTAGAAACAAACCTG
This sequence comes from Myotis nattereri, assembly GCF_964212035.1. Taxonomy (NCBI): domain Eukaryota; kingdom Metazoa; phylum Chordata; class Mammalia; order Chiroptera; family Vespertilionidae; genus Myotis; species Myotis nattereri. Next base: position 18,132,110 of record NC_138088.1, on the reverse strand, counting down.
CTAGGTTGACAGCTATAGCAGATATTTCATAGAATATTTTACTTCCTTTTAAAGCTTTATTCCAATTTATTTACCTAGGTACTTTTATTTTTTAATTTTTATTTTCTATTGAATTTATTGGCGTGACAGCCTATATAATAAAGAGGTAATATGCAAATTGACCATCACTCCAACACACAAGATGGCCACCACAAGATGGCCTGCAGGGGAGGGTAATTGGGGGCAACCAGGCCTGCAGGGGAGGGTAACTGGGGGGGAATCAGGCTTGCAGGGGAGGGCAGTTGGGGGCAACCAGGCCTGCAGGGGAGCACTTAGGCGTCGATCAGGCTGGCAGGCAGAAGCGGTTAGGGGCAATCAGGCAGGCAGGCAGGTGAGTGGTTGGGAGCCAGCAGTCCTGGATTGTGAGAGGGATATCTGACTGCCCGTTTAGGCTCGATCCTGGTGGACATCCCTCGAGGGGTCCCAGATTGGAGAGGGTGCAGGTTGGGCTGAGGGATACACACACACCACCACCACCACCACCACCACATGCACTAATTTTGTGCACCAGGCCTCTAGTTGGTTAATAAAATTATATAGGTTTCAGGTGTACAATTCTCTAATACATCATTTGTACATTGCATTGTGCATTCACCACTCTTAAGTCAAATCTCCTTTCATCACCATTTATCCTCTCTATATCCTCTTCTACCTTTCCCCACCCCGCTTTCCCTCTGGTAATCACCACACTGTTGTCTGTGCCTATGAATTTGTTGTGTGTGTTTTTGTGGGGTTTTTTTTGCTTAATCCCTTCACCTTTCACCCAGCCCCCATAAACCCCTTTATCTCTGACAGCTGTCAGTCTGTTCTCTATCTATTTTTCTAGGTACTTTTAAAAAAGATTTCCCTTGCTTACATAAAGATATTTTAAACTTTAGTATTTAATTAATGCCCAAATTAGAACATCACAATGTAAAGTGGTACTAAACACGTAGATAAGTTTATATTGTTGTACATTTTATTTTGTTTTATTAAACTGAGGCCCAGAAAGTTAAGTGTCTTACTCAAGATAACCTAGTTAATTAATCTAGATACCAGACCTTACTAACTTGACGTTAGTGGCTATTAATTCTGAAGTCAGTCAAACCTGTGATTCCAGACTTGGCAACTTAGAGCTTCCATAAAACAGGAATAAAACACTGCAAATGACTATGAAGAAAATTAAAGAAGAAAATGCTTGTAAAATCCTGAGTACAGTGCCTACACACAATAAATTATGAATAAATGTTTGTTAGGAAGGTAATATAAGAGGATGCTGCTGATTGTGATAATTCAAATAAAAACTTTACAATATAATATACATTTCACTAAAATATTACATAAATATAAAGTGTTTAAATGCTTCCTTTTATTGCAAACATTTACTTAAAATGCAAACTAATACTCTAATCATAAACATATCTATTATCTATCCTTGCCATTCTAATCAAGGAAATGGACCTTTTTGTTCCTTTTCGTCTAACCAAATTGCATTTCAAATCCATGGAATCAATTTGTCATTTTTAAGAAATCTTATATTTTTATTTAAAAGCTATCTAGTCCAACAACAACAAAAAATCCAATTAAAATGGGCAAAAGACTTGATTAGACATTTCTCCAAGGAAGATATACAAATAAATACAAGAAAAGATGCTCAACATTAGGGAAATGCAAATCAAAACCACAATTAGATACCACTTCACACCCATTAGGATGGCTTTTTTTTTTTAAAGCAGAAAATAACATGTGTTGGAGAAAATGTGCACAGCTGGTAGGAATGTAAAATAGTGCAGCTGCTATGGAAAACAGTTAAACAAAGAATTACCATAGGATCCAACAATTCCACTCCTAGGTATATATCTAAAATAATTAAAAGCAGGGACTCAAGCAGATACTCATATACCAGTGTTCATAGCAGCATTATTCACAATAGGAACAGCTGAAATGTCCATCAACAGAAAAGTGGATAAAAAAATGTGTGCATACATAATAATGGAATAATATTCAGCCTTAAAAAGGAAATTCACTGCTGGTGGGAATGTAAACTGGTGCAGCCACTATGAAAACAGTATGGAGATTCCTAAAAAAAAAATTAAGAATATTTACCTACCATATGACCCAGCAACCCCTCTTCTGGGTACTTACCCAAAAAATTGAAAAACATTTATTCACAAAGATATTTGCACCTTTATTTCATTGCAGTATTATTCATGGTATCCAAGACATAACAACAAGTGTTCTTTGATAGATGACTGGATAAAGAAGATGTGGTACCTATATTCAATGGCATACTATTCAGCCGTAAGAAAAGATGAAATACTGCCATTTTCGACAACATGAATGGGCCTTGAGAATATCATGCTAAGTGAAATAAGTCAGTCAGAAAAGGTTAAGAAACATATGATTTCACTCATATGTGGAATATAAAACTGAAAGTAACAAATGAACAAATAAGAAAAACAAGCAAAAACTCATAGACACAGACAACAGTATGGTAGTTACCAGAGGGAAGGGGGGTTAGGGCTAGAGAAGCATAAAGGGGGCCAAATATATGGTGACAGAAGATTTAACTTTGGGTGGTGGGCACACAATGCAATATACAAATTATATATCATAGAAACATACACTTGAAACCTATACAACCTTATTAACCAATGTCACCTAAATAAATTTAATAGAAAATAAAAAATACTAAATATAAGGTGCCCAGATTTTAAAAAGGAATGAAATTCTGATACATCCTACAAGGATGAAGCTTGAAGACAATATGCTACGTGAAATAAACCAGATACAATAGAACAAAATTGTATGATTCTACTTATAGGAGGTGCTTAAAATAGGCAAAGTTTTTGAGATAGAAAATAGAGGTTAACAGGGAACCAGGGGCTGAAAAGAGGAGAGAATAAGAAGTTATTGTTTGCCCTGGCCAGTGTGGCTTAGTTAGTTGAAGCATCCTCCTTTACACCAAAAGGTGGCGGGTTCGATTCTGGTCAGGACACACACCCAGGTTTCGGGTTTGATCCTTAGTCAGGGTGTATGTGGGAGGTAACGGATCGATGTTTTTCTCTCATATCGATGTTTCTTTCTCTCCCTTTCTCTCTTTAAAAATAAATTTAAAAATGCATAGTTGTTGATCCAAACCAAACATTTTTTTTTTTTAAAGTATTCTTCAATGGGTACAGAGTTTCTGTTTGGCATGATGAAAACGTTCTAGGAATAGTTGCACAACAATGTGAAAGTATTTAATACCATGGAATGGTACACTTAAAAGTAATTAAAATGGCAAAATTTGTTATGTGTATTTTACTATAATTAAAAAAACTATCTAGTCCAAGAATCTTAACTAGCAAACATATTTTGAAACACACATGCTCACAGCAGTGTTACTCACAATAGCCAAAAGGTGGAAGCAACCCAAGTGTCTGTCAACAGATGAATTAATTTAAAAAATGTGCTTTATACAAACAAAGAAATATTATTCAGCTATAAATAGGAAAGAAGCCGAAACCGGTTTGGCTCAGTGGATAGAGCGTCGGCCTGCGGACTGAAAGGTCCCAGGTTCGATTCCGGTCAAGGGCATGTACCTGGGTTGCGGGCACATCCCCACTGGGGGATGTGCAGGAGGCAGCTGATCGATGTATCTCTCTCATCGATGTTTCTGACTCTCTATCCCTCTCCCTTCCTCTCTGTAAAAAATCAATAAAATATATTTTAAAAAAAATAGGAAAGAAATTCTGAGACATGCTACACCGTGGATTAATCTTGAGGACAATATGCTAAGTGAAATAAGTCAATCACAAAAAGGCAAACTATATGATTCTACTTATATGAGGTGCCTAGAGCACATTAAAATCATAAAGACAGAAAACAGAATTGCAGTTGCCAGGAACTGGGGGGAAAGGGTAGTGGAGAGTTGTTGTTTAATGGATGTAGAATTTCACTTCTGTCCAATAAAAAGAGTTCTAGAGATGAATGATGGTGATGACTTTACAAGAATCTGAATGTACTTAACACTACTGAACTATACACTTTAAAATGGTTAAGATGTTAAGTTTTATATTATTTGTATTCTAGCATAATAAAAATTTGAAAAAAATTAATTCTGATATATCCAACAACATGGATGAACCTTAAAGACATTATGTAAAGTAAAATAAGCCAGGTACAAAGACAAATATTTTATGATTCGACTCTTATGAAGTACTTACAGTAGTGAAATTCGTAGAAACAGAAAGTAGGATTGGGAGGAGGAATTATTGTTTAATGGGTATAGAATTTTGTTTGAAAATGAAATAAAAGTTCTGAAAATGAATGGTGGTAATGGTTGTACAACACAGATGTACTTAATGCCTCGTAAGTGTACTCTTAGAAATGGTAAAAATGGTTATTTTTTTAAATTATGGTTAATATATATAAAATGTACCATTTTAACCATCTTGAAGCATACAATTCAGTTTACATTTAGTCTATTCACCACACAATCACAGCACAACCCTAATTTTTGAAAAGACAAAGCAGCAATGTATTACAGCATTTCTCAAATTCTAAATTATCTAATTGCTTCCCTGTAGCATGGTTTAAATTGTTTCTCTAATCCGTTCATTTCCTTTAATCTGGAAGTGATATTTAAAAGCTTGATTGGAGTCAAATTAAGTACTTTTAGCAAGAACTCTTCATAGATTATTTCATGAGCCTTGGTTTGTCTTATTCTTCAATGTCTAATTTGCTATTAATCTCATCAATGTTTTGCTTTTGTTTTTTTAAGTCTCAGACATTGTAGTTTCCAACTGTGGAGGTTCAGTTCAATTTGGGTCTTTTTTTTTTAGATCTTCCATGTTTCTATTTAACATATTCAATCTTTCTTCTATTTTCTGAGCATATGGAATATACCATTAATTATAAAAATGGTTTTTTAAATATATTTTTATTGATCTCAGAGAGGAAGGGAGAGGGAGAGATAGAAATATCACTGATGACAGAGAATCACTGATTGGCTGCCTCCTAACGCCCCCGACTGGGGATTGAACCCACAACTGGGGCATGTGCCCTTGCCCACAATTGAACCTGGGACCCTTCAGTCCTCAGGCTAACACTCTACCCACTGAGCCAAACCAGCTAGGGTTATAAAAATGTTTTAACATTTCTTTCTACTAGTTCTATTCTGTTTCAGTTTTGATTGATTTTTTCCCCCTCATGATTATGGGTCATATTTTACAGTTCCTTTGCATGTCTAGTAATTTCTGGTTGGATGCCAGGCACTGTGAATTTTACTTTGTTGAGTGCTGAATATTTTCGTTTTCCTGTAACTATTCTTGAGCTTAGTTCTAGGACACAATTCAGTAACCTGGAAACAGTCTGACACTTTCAGGTCTTGCTTTTAAGCTGTTCAGGCTGGGCCAGAGCAGCATATAGTTTAAGGTTAATTAATGGCACTACTAAGGAAAAACCTTTCTGAATACTCTACATGATGACCTGTTAAGACATTTTCCACTCTGGTTGATTGGAAAAAACAACAACACTATTCCTGCCTCTACAAGAACTCTGAGTACAGTTGTCTCTAATCTTTTCAACTGGTTCTTTTTCTAGCCTTGGGTAGTTTCCTCACATGTATGCACTGATCAGACGTGAATATTTGAGGGGATGCCTTTGCAGATCTCAGGAGTTCTCCCTCCTTTCAGCTCTCTAATCGCTAGGATTCTGCATTGAAAACTCCAGCTGCCTTGGCCTCCCTTTTATTCCTCTTTGTCTTTGTGAATTATTTTAAAGCAACCCTCAGACATCATATCATTTCACAGCTATATATTTTACTATTTAGTATGTCTCCAAAATCTGAACTTTCTTTCTGCATAATCATGTCACTGTTACACTAAACAAATTTATAATATTTCTTGATATGATCTAATATGCAGTCCATATTCCAATCTCCCCAACTTTCTAAAAAATGGTTTTTCATTTATACAACTGGTTGTTCAAGTTCTCTTTAATACTAGCATTTAATTAACACTAATCTGTGAGGGGTACTATGCCAAGTGCCTGATATCCATTATCTTATTTACTCCAATATAACTGAGAAGGACACCAAAGCTCAATGCTTCTAAGAAATCTGCCAGAGGTCATAGCCTGCAGATGGCAGAGGAAAATTTCTACAATCCCAAAGTCATTGCTCTAACCATTATGTTTCATTACCATCTCGGGAATTATTAGAATGGAAAGTTAGATGATATAAATACTGAAGTTGAAAATCAAATTCTAAAACCACTTAATTTAAATGCTATTACAAATCAAAAACCTGAAAAAATTATCAATGCTGCTTTATTTGAATTACAATATGATCTACTTGATAATTTCCAAATCTAAAAGCAAGTTTTATTTTAACAAGAAAGGAATGTGGTTGGAAACCTCTAGTATCACTAGAGAATATAGACTCAAGTCTATTTATAATGTTCTACAACACTTCTGTCAAGTAGAATGTGCTGCAGTGACAGAAGGTTTTATATCTGCACTGTTCAATACAGTGACCACTAGATATATGTGGTTACTGAGCACCTCGAATATGTCTAGTGAAACTGATAAACTTAATTTTAAATTTTATTTAGCATAAATTTAATTGTAATTACCAATTTATCTGTCTGCCTCCACCATTAGACTATGAGCTCCTTGAGGAATGGAATATGATTTTTCTTCTCTCTCTCCAGAGCCTTGGTACAGATAAAACATGTTTATTGATGTGTGGTAGAATGTGTAGACAGAATTTTCTAGATGTGTCCAAGTAAGTTATCTAAATGTCTCAGATTGATAAAGGTTACAGAGTGCAGTTTTAATCTACTGGATTATATCCTGTTTCTACTCTGATTTTTAAAGCAGATGAAATATCTTATTTACTCATTTGTTTACTAAACATGTACTGAGTTTGTCTGTATGACAGGTGCTCAGGATATGATGGTGAATAAGACTCAGTTCCTAACATCAAGACACACTCAGTCTCATAGAAAATATACACAATTGCTCCACAAAAGAAAAAGAATACTTTTTAAAGGTAAAAATAATTACTATGGAAACCACAAAGGAAAATAACCACTATCAAGTGGAGGGAAGTTTTATGAATTGGAGAACTCATTAACCTAGTTTAAAGATGAATAATAGCTCACCACTTGGAGGATGTCAGGATGGTGGAGAGGCGTTCAAAGTACAACAAACAGCCTATGCAAAGGTATAAAGACAAAAGACATGGTTTGCAGGGGGAGCAAAAAGTAGTTCACTGTGACTAGAACATGGAAGAAGGAATAGGAAGGGAAGGTAGAGACATAAAAGCTACATTAGAATGATGTATTACAGCTTAGATTCTAAAGCCCTCTCTATGCTGTGGTATAAAATGCTCACTTAATCCTAATAGGATAGTAGACAATCAAAGTAATGATTATTTTTTAAAGGAAAAAAATAGCATGCTGATTTAATTCCAATACTCAAGATACAAACTTTAAAAAGCAAATCTTAAATTATACTTGAGAACTTGGGGATTAGAAATAGACATTAAGTAACTGTTCAAGTCTGAGTAAGCAATGCTATTAGGATAGGCATTTTAAGTTTAATAACCACCATTAAATGACTTTGAAGACCCCTAACCGGTTTGGCTCAGTGGAGAGAGCGTCGGCCTGCGGACTGAAGGGTCCCAGGTTCGATTCCGGTCAGGGGCATGTACCTGGGTTGCGAGCACATCCCCAGTTGGGGGGGGCGGGGGGTGCAGGAGGCCGCTGATCGATGTTTCTCTCTCATTGATGTTTCTAACTCTCTGTCCCTCTCCCTTCCTCTCTGTAAAAAATCAATAAAATATATATTTTTAAAAAAATCACTTTGAAGAGAAATGCAACTATTATTTGTGTAGCTAACAAGAATGATGAGGATCTATTTCTCAAATACTATACTAAAGTTTCAATTTTCTCACAGTCAGTAAAACCCACCTTGAAGTTAGCCTGGGAAATGTTTACAATTTCCAAAAAAGAAAACAAAAAAACCCCCCTGATTACTCTTAGTTTGGGGAAATAAAGATTAACCCATTTCTAGTTGTTTCTTTTCTCATAAAAAGGGCTAAAACACCTCTCATCCTAATGCAGCAATATTTAACTTCCCAATGCCAGATCATTAATTATATTTAGTGTCAATCACTTCTCACAAGTTTTTCAATTACACAGTTGCTTTTTTTTTTTTCAAGAAACATTCTAAACTGTTATCTCTTCCACCTGCAGGCATCTAACATATCATATTCTCAAAGCATTACTTCTTCACAGGAGTTCAACACTGAACTTATCCTTAAAAATAAAAGCAAATCCATTTTTATCATTTCTATTACCAAAAGTCACCATAAATTCTAATCTGAATTCCTGAGATGTCCAACACATAGTTATCCTCCTATCGTGTATCTTCCACTTAATACTAAACTTTACTGAGCTCAGAGTTTGTGTAAAATTCTCTCAATACATTCCCCTAGCATGAAAGTTACCATACTTAAATTAGGCAATCTTCAAATACTTCGGCAGTACATTAATAATTACCACATTTTGTTCAAAGTTTTCTAGTCTATTGCTATACTGTATATGCAATATGTAATGTAAACACCTGCCAATATCAAGACAAACTGAATGAAGAACAATATAGTTAATTCCTCAAATACCTGTATATTTTACTCTCCCCACAGTTAAACATGCTGAAATTGGGAAAATAAATCTTTTTAGACATTACTTTTTGTTATTGTTATTATTAAGTTACATTTAATGAGAACCTACTATATCCAAGACACTTGGCAAACATTAATTAAGTTAATCCTGGCAAGAACCCCAGAGATAGGTATTATCATTTCAATTTTGCAAATGGAATAAACTCAAGTTCAGAGAAATTGAGTAATTTTCACAACACCCAGAGTGATGGAGTTGGGTTTTAGAACACAGATCTGTTTAAACTAAAGCATGTGCCACCAATGTTAGCAATTGAAGTTCCAATGCTCATTGAAATAACCATTAACATTTCTTTCCAGCGAAGACAGTAAACAATGTTGCTTCAATTATATTTTCTCTAAAAATACAATGCATCATCAGAATAACACATAAAGATACAAAGCCAGACATTAATGTTAACTACAGTTTTTTTTAAAAAAAAATTGATAAGAGAGAGAGAGAGAGAGAGAGAGAGAGAGAGAGAGAGAGAGAAAGAGAGAGAGAGAGAGAGATGTGGCAGAGAAACATCAATTGGTTGCCTCCTGCACATGCCCTGACTTGGGATCCAACCCACAATCTGGGTATGTATCCTGACTGGAACCAAAAGGACGATGATACAACCAACCCAGTCACCTGGACAGGGCTTAACTACAGTTTTAAAGTTAATACCCAGCGACAGCAATTAGTTACAATTATAGTGATACTAGGGGACCAGTGCACAAAGATTCGTGCACGGGGGCTGGTTCCCTCAGCCCGACCTACACCCTCTCCAATTGGGGAGCCCTCTCCAATCCAGGAGTTTCTGTCTGTCTTTGCAATCACATGAGCGAATTGTCTGAGACCCCAACCCAGTTTGGTTTGTTGCTCACAGAATAATAGAGGTATTTTTTTTTCTTTGCTCCATTGGTGGAGATTTCCTAGAAGTTGCAGGATATCTTCCTTTTAATTTTTCCTCAACACTCTGACTTTACTTATGTCTCTCACCTTTGCTCTCCCACCATCTCCCACTGCAACAATAACTTGCTCCAGACTCACTTTGCTCGTGTCTAGGACAGTGGTTGGCAAACTGCGGCTTGTGAGCCACATGTGGCTCTTTAGCCCCTTGAGTGTGGCTCTTCCACAAAATACCACGTGTGGGCACGCACATACAGTGCGATTGAAACTTCGTGGCCCATGCACAGAAGTCAGTATTTGTGGAAGAGCCAGTATTTTGTGGAAGAGCCACACTCAAGGGGCCAAAGAGCCGCATGTGGCTCGTGAGCCACAGTTTGCCGACCACTGGTCGAGGAGATCCCACAATGCGTCTGCTACCAGAACTATGATTCCCAGCATTCCTGGTGCTCCCTGCGCTCTTGGTTTTCGCTTCCGGTCCAGGGGCTGCTGAAACAAAAGGACTGGGAACTTCATCTGCCCCCAGGCCAGGCTGACAGGACCAGACACTCCAGTGGCATCCCCAGGACCCAAGCAACTCGGCGCCTGCAGCCAGGGAAGCAGGAATGCCCTCTGAGTTGCCAGGGCGATGCAGCGGGTGTCCCGCCCCACCCCCAGCCGCTCGGTACGTGAGTGCTGCCCACAGGCCAGCCACGGTGATGCAGAGGGTGTTCCCGCCTTGCCTCTGGCTACTCAGCGCCTGCACACGTAGCACTGGAGTGGCTGGAGGTTGTTCTGGGACCCTGGCCGCTCCAGGCCTATGCATGGGCCTACAGGCTCAGAGTGGCCTAGGTCCTGAGGACCCAGGCTGCTTGGTGCCAGCGCACGCGCAGGTGGCCATCCCGCCCCTGGCCGCTCAGCACCTGTGTATGCAAATTAACCCGCCATCTTTGTTGGGTAAATTTGCATACTCACTCCTGATTGGCTGGTGGGTGTTGTGAAGGTACAGTCAAGTTGCCTCTTTCTCTTTCATTAGTGTAGATATATTTTTTTAAAATATATTTTATTGATTTTTTTACAGAGAGGAAGGGATATAGAGAGTTAGAAACATCAATGAGAGAGAAACATCAATCAGCTGCTTCCTGCACACTCCCCACTGGGGATGTGCCCACAACCAAGGTACATGCCCTTGACTGGAATCGAACCTGGGACCACCCAGTCCCCAGGCTGACGCTCCATCCACTGAGCCAAACCAGTCAGAGCAGTGTAGATATTTTTTATATAATACACAAGTGAGTGGTTTCTATACTTTTTAAAACATTAAATAATTGCCCTAGCCGGTTTGGCATCAGCCTGCAGACTTAAGGGTCCCAGGTTCAATTCTGGTCAAGGGTACATGCCCAGGTTGCAAGCTCGATCCCCAGTAGGGGGCATGCAGGAGGCAGCCGGTCAATGATTCTCTCTCATCATTGATGTTTCTATCTCTCTCTTCCTCTTCCTTCTTCTCTGAAATAAATAAAAATATTTTTTTTAAAAAAATAAACATGAAATAATTACAGAGAGTCAAGCATTTAATCATATTACCTAGATATACTTAAATATTTAGAACATTTTAATTTACTATTTATAAACCGCAGTTTGTTAATCAAATTAATCCACTGTAGTAAAAATATTTATCAAAAATCAATTTTAACAAACTGGTCAAATAAGCATAATATTAAAGTTAGAAAATGTGAATACTCCAGAGTAAGGATAATAATACAAATATATGCACTTGAAGAGTTTACTTATTTATTTTTTAAATATGTTTTTATTGATTTCGGAGAGAAAGGGAGAGGGAGAAAGAGATAGAAACATCAATGATGAGAGAATCATCTATCACCATGCCTCACACTGGGGATTGAGCCCCCAACCCAGGCACTTGAAGAGTTTAAGTTCTATAAATTAATAAAATAACAGATATTAAAAAAGGAAAAGTCATCCTGGTCGTGTGGCTCAGTCAGCTGGAGCTTTGTCCCCTACACTAAAGGATTGTGGGCTCTATTCCCAGTGAGGGCACATATCTAGGTTGAGGGTTTGATCCCCAGTCGGGGCACATACAAGAGACAACTGATCTATGTTTCTCTTTCACATTAATGTTTATCTCTCCCTTCCTCTTTCTAAAAATCAATAAAAACATATCCGTGGGCAAAGGTTTAAAAAAGGGGGGAGGGGAATCAACATATACACTGTAAAGTATAATTTAATTTATACTGGGAAAGGAAAGCAAGTTCTCTTAATTAAAAAACAAACACATAAAAATTATTTTAGTGAACATGTGTTATTTTTGCCCATCCATCAATTCTCCCATCTCTGGGAAATAACACCTCAATTTTCCTTTAGCAATTACTAGTATATGCCTCCTACCCTTAATTCATGTGGTTTGAAACCGTATACCCCCTACAACCCACTCCAGGGTAGGAACAAGAGCCAATCCTGGCCACACAAGGCATTCTATCACTCTAGCTACAGAGATTGCCTCTAGGATGGGCAATGACCCAAGTCAAGCCAATGAGACTCCCTCCCATACACTAGAGAAAGGAAAGTTCTTTCTCTTCTGGGGTTTCTAAGGTTAGAGGAAGTAAGGCTAGTGCTATTAGTACCACCTTCCCCACAGAGTCTGACTTTACACTCTTTACTTTTCCACACTGATTCCCAAACATGCAAGGAACTAGTGGTTACCTGTGGCAGAGGAAAAGATAGATTAGGATTTTAACTTTCAATGTTATATTTTCTATAACTTCTATTTTCCAAAATAAACACCTATCTCTCTCTCTCTCTCTCTCTCTCTCTCTCTCTCTCTCTCTCTCTCTCTCTATATATATATATATATATATATATATATATATTAACCAGGACACTGTAACGGGTCAACAGGACAGGAGGAGGTTGTGCGCAGGGGCGGGGCGGCAAGGGCCTCTGGGCACCTGCACTGGGGGAGGGCCTGATCAGCAGCGGCCCTGGCGGCTTCAAGGGCCGGAGACGGAGGCAGGGCTGGACAGGCAGCGGACAAGGCTGCTGCGGGCCCGGGGAGAGAGGCAGGGCCGGACCAGTGACTCGAGGGTGGGCAGTGCCGCACAATTTCAAATCACACGCTGGGCTCCTAGTTACTTTTATAATAGAAAGTATGGAACATGGGAAATATGCCCATGTGTTTTCCTCTCATATATGCTCAGATATCAATATTTAATACCTTAAAAGCATTAACAATTTTCTCAAAATTTACCAAAGTGTGTAGAACATCTACTTTAAAAGAATTAACTTTTCCCCTTGGCACAAAAGCAAATTATTTTTATTCTGAGGGGGGGGGAAAAGTGGTGAGTTAACTTTTTAAAAACTGTTTCTCTTTTTAAAAGGAATATATTAAACAACTCTATATGGGGAAGAAATGGCTAATGTTCAGCAAGTGCTATAGCCATTGTAAAAATTGCTCAAAAGGTAAAACTAAAGAAACTAGAAGAAACCATAGACGGCAAAATCTCAGACATCTCTCAAAGCAATATGTTTGCCAATACATCTCCTAGGGCAAGGGAAACAGAGGAAAAAATAAACAAATGGGACTACATCAAAATAAAAAGCTTCTGCACAGCAAAAGAAACCATCCATCTAATAAGGGGTTAATATTCAAAATATATAAGGAACTCATACAACTTAACAAAAGGAAGGCAATCCAATTAAAAATAGGCAAAGGACCTAAATAGACATTTCTCAAAAGGACACATACAGATGGTCAAGAGACATATGAAAAAATGCTCAAAATCACTAATCATCTGAGAGATGCAAATCTCTCTGTCAGAATGGCTACCATCAACAAATCAGCACATGAAAGTGCTGGTGAGGATGTGGAAAAAGGGAACCCTAGTACACTGCCAGTAGGAATGAAGATCGGTGCAGACACTATGGAAAACACTATGGAGTTTCCTCAAAAAATTGAATATGGCCCCTGGCCGGTTTGGCTCAGTGGATAGAGCGCAGGCCTGGGGACTCAGGGGTTCTCAGGTTCGATTCCGGTCAAGGGCATGTACCTTGGTTGTGGGCACATCCCCAGTAGGGGGTGTGCAGGAGGCAGCTGATCGATGTTTCTCTCTCATCGATGCAGAACTTTATCCCTCCCCCTTCCTCTCTGTAAAAAATCAATAAAATATATTTTTTTAAAAAATTGAATATGGAACTGCCATTTGACCTAGTGAGCCCACTTTGAAGAATTATATGCCTCAAACACCAATCAGAAACCTGAAACACCAATCAGAAAAAAATATATGCACTCCTATGTTCATAGCAGCATTATTTACAATAGCTAAGATCTGGAAACAGCCCAAGTGCCCATCAGTAGATGAGTGAATATAAAAGCGGTGGTACACCCTGACTGGTTTAGCTCAGTGGATGGAGCGTCAGCCTGTGGACTGAGGGGTCCCAGGTTCGGTTCCGGTCAAGGGCATGTGCCTTGGTTGCGGGCACATCCCCAGTAGGGAGTGTGCAGGAGGCAGCTGATCGATGTTTCTCTCTCATCGATGTTTCTGACTCTCTGTCTCTCTCCTTCCTCTTTGTAAGAAATCAATAAAATATATTTTTTAAAAAAAGAGCGGTGGTACATTTACACCATGGAATACTATGCAGCAGTAAAAAAAGAAGGGTCTCTTACCCTTTGACACAGCATGGAGGGACCTGGAGAATATTATGCTAAGTGAAATAAGCCAGTCAGAGAAAGACAAGTATCACATGATCTCACTCAGATGTGGAATCTAATGAACAAAATAAACTGATGAACAAAATACATCCAGAGACATAGAAGCATGAATAGACTGATGAATCTCAGAGGGAAGGCAGGCGGAAGTGAGTAGAGATTAACCAAAGAACTGATAGCATATATGCATAACCCATGGACACAGACAATAGTGTGGTGAAGGCCTGGGGGGTGGGGTTCAATGGGGGAAGGGGAGGCATCTATAATACTTGCAACAATAAAGATAATTTTATAAGGAGAGGTAAAACTAAAGATTAAAAGTGGCCACATTAGTTTTAATAACTATCAATTATTTTAGTCCCATAATGTTAAATAATATAAGGTCTGGAGGGTCAATTAAATCTTTCCGTTATAATTATTTTGCATAATATTGCATTATGGGAGACATTACATACTATTATTTAATTCTTAAGTACTATAGGAAAGTTGGTGTCAACAGAACCCCTTGAGAATGTAAAAAGTCTACTTACTAAATATAGTAAATATTCTATAGATTATAAAGACAGCAATACACACTGTTGTCCTCTTGCTTATTAGTTTTTATTAATAACTAATTATTTCTCTTTCTCCCAAGGCATACAACCCACTCCTGAACCTATGTTATTGCCAGAATTACTCTGTGTTTTATAATCCTCAGTAATTAAGGACACTTAGAAGGTGTTGATGACACTTTCTTGCCATAATTAGGTAGCCAGAGTGATGTTCGTAAGTGGAAGAGGAAATCAGGGACCTAAGAAGGGTGACAATAGAGAGCAGCTGGAGGCCAGAGCCACCTTCCCTCACACAAGAGGTAGAAGGTCCCACAGAGTTCCTGAGATAAGGTGGTAACAAACAAGCTCACTACCTTGTCCAACACCAGAAAGACAGCAGGTTGGTCATCCTGGCCAAGATCTATGTTTTAAGATGCTGACATTTCACTAACTTGCCATATGGTTTCCATGAAATCTAGAGTCTCCTACTGCTGTCAACTCAAAACCGCTTCACTTGAGCCGCAAACTCCTTTCTTCCACTAAGATCGCTGGCACACATGGCCCAAAGGGATGCTTTCCCATAGACAAAGGTAACCCAAGCACCCACCCAAAAACACTGTGATAGGCAGCCCTATTTATAACATCATAGTAAGAAAATGAGTCTTTCCAGGGAGAATAAAACAGCTTACTCTAGTCCCTTAGCTATGAAATGGTTATTCTACTAATATTTCTAATACCTACAATATATTTTAGGCACCTGAAAGAGAAGGTAAAGAAACCACACACACTAAGATCACAGAGACAGCAACTTCACGTTTTTAACTCTTCTGCCTGCGCTCCCACAGAGTCCACGCCACCTGGCTCACCCGCGCAGCCCCGCGTGGTGGGTGCGGGCAGGGCGGAGAGGGCGAGAGCGGGAAGGCACTGGAAACATAAACACTGAACCGTCCCCGAAGCCTGCGCTTTGTTTTGCTCCTTCAGGTCCCCATTGACTTTCCACTTGTTTCGTTTCAAAGGCTGATCCTTCTCCCCATCGCAGATCTAACTGTAAACTCCCCCACCCTCTTCCAACCACACCCACAAATGCCCGAGGAACCTATCGAGTCTGCCTGTGTCTCCAGGCGCCCGCGGGGAGACGGACGCCGGCGCCCAAGTGAACCCGGCGGCACCCGGAGAACTTCTCCCGGGACAGAGGGAGGGGCGGCTGAAGTCAAGAAAAGCGGCCGACGCGCAGCAGGAGAGACGAAGGACTCCTCTCCAGCCCCCGAACGAACGGGCGCCTCGGGGAGAGACAGCGACCCCCGCCCGATCTGAGAAGCCGCCTGAGCCCAGAGCCGACAAACGGCCGGCCCCGGAGTCCAGGTCCCTAAAGCCGTCTTGCACCCCCTTCCATTTTGCCTGCTATAAAGAATGTCTGTCTCCTCACCCGCTTCAGAGTTCAGTACTCACCCGTCCCCGCTGAAGCGCCAGTTGCTTCTGCGTCAAGTCCTCCCACCTCAGAAAACCATAGAGACGAAGAGACAGCCGAGACCAGCCTCCACCACCGCCCACCTCCAGGTGACTCCTCTAGCCGCTGGGCCTGTCGGGATAGTGGCGAAATGCGTGTGGGCGGGGCACGGAGGAAAGGGGTGGGGAGGCGGGGGACTCGGAAACAAGCCGCCTCGGCCTGCCTCGGCCCCGCCCCGCCCTCAGGCCCCGCCCCGCCTCGGCCCCGCCCCGCCCTCAGGCCCCGCCCCTAGCCCGGCCCCGGCCCCGGCCCCGCCCCTTCAGTATTTAGGCGGGAAGGACACACACACACACACACACACACACACATTCACACACACACACACACAGAGTTCATAGAAATCTATGAGTTGTACTGTGCCCTCTGTCACCTCGTCGGTACCGTTTGACTAAGGGAAAAGAAGTCCGTGAAAAGAAAACTGACCACAGTGAGTTGAGAATTGTTCCTTTTGAACTGCATTTAGGTTTTAGGCTTCTGGTAAAAATGTCCTCATTTCCTGACCTGAAACTTTTTTCAGTTTAGAAACTTCATCATTTCCTCTACTGTATGGTTCTTACAAGTGTTCTCTTTGCAAACTAATGTATTGGAGGGCTTATTCCCTGCCCACCACCCAGGCATGTGTCCCGGCTGGGAATCGAACTGACCTCCCGGCTCACAGGTCAACGCTCAACCACTGAGCCATGCTGGCCAGGCCCTAAGCTGCTAATATGTTTTTCTCTGTTGTTGCTATGAGAAGTGAGGATGGAGAGGGATCCTCTGGCTATGGAAACAGAACCAAAATATTTGTATTATGATAGGAGAGAACTTGCAAATTAAGGAATCCTGAAGAATTTCTTTAGCAGAGCTGCAGAAAAGGCTACAAGGTTGGAAACAAAAGAAGGCAACAGAACTATAATTGAGTTAAATTGTGAAGTAAGCAAAACAACTATTTTCTCCATTTCTTCTCAGAGGACCGTCCCTCCCCAATAATCGAACAAATCATTGTGTTCACTGTGCTAGCCCTTTACATCCAACTCAGTGTTTGCTTACAACTACCCTATGAATGGAGACTGTTTTTATTTAATTGCAGGTGGGGAAGCAGGCTCAGACCCCAATAATGCGTAAATGCTGCATGTGGCTGGGACACAGACCTGGTCCGTACCCTTAAGCAGTATTCTTTGATCTGTTGTCCTCGGGATCTACCTGCCCCAGGAGTTACAAATCTCTCCTGACTTGCTTCTTAGCTATCAAAATGTACCTATTCTATATGTCTTTCCATTTAAAGCCTGTTCTCTATTAAATGAGAAATCGGTTAAAGAAATCCTTCCCCACTTAGGAGGCACTTGGCATGGTATCCTTCCCAGGCAGCATGCTCACTACCTGAGGATGGGAATTTCAGATGGTGTCCTAGATGACTGTGGGACACTTTGGAGACTCGTGGAACCTGAAGTAGTAGTTGAGTCAACTGTTCCTCAGAACAAGGGAAAAAGAAATGATCAGTACATAAGTTTTGAAAAAAATCAATTTTTAAGAATCGGTGCAATTCAATCCTGATTTTAGGCAATATTTGTCTATACAAAACTAAAAAACCATTTGAGCAAATTATTAAATAATATGTAAACACGTAAATCTGTGGTTCTCATACTTTTTGGTTTCAGTAGCCCTTTAAAAATTATTGAGGCCGTGGATGGTTTTGCTCGGTGGTTAGAGCATCAGCTCACAGACCGAAGGGTCGTGAGTTTAATTCCCAGTCAAGGGCACATACCTTGGTTGCAGGTTTGATTCCCAGGTCCTGTCAAGGCATGTGGGGGAGACAACCAATCCATGTGTCTCTCACGTTTCTCTCCCTCCCAACCCCCTTCACTTCCACTCTGTCTGAAAATCAATGGAAAAATATCCTTAGATGAGGGTTAAAAAAAATTATTGAGGACTACTCCAAACAACTTTTGTTTATGTGTGCTATACATATAAATACTTATTATATGAGAAATTACATTTTTTAATTCAATACAATTTTATTTAGTCATTTGAAAATAATAAATACAAATAACATATTTTTATGAATAATAACTATATTTAAAAATAGAAGAACAGCATGGTTTTATATTCTTATAATTTTCTTTAATGTCTATTCATAGAAAACAGCTGATTCTTACATCTTTTCTTCTTAGTTTGTTTCAATATCACACATCAGGTAGCCTTGGAAAACTCCACTCTACACGCAAAGAATGGGAGTGATAAAGGCAAATAACAGCTTATTCTTAGTAGGAAAAAAGTCTTGACCTATGGATCACTGGAAAGTGTTTCAGGAACCCCCAGGAGTCCTTAGACCAGTGGTCGACAAACCGCGGCTCGCGAGCCACATGGGGCTCTTTGGCCCCTTGAGTGTGGCTCTTCCACAAAATACCAAGTGCAGGCGTGCATGTACAGTGCGATTGAAACTTCGTGGCCCATGTGCAGAAGTCGGTTTTCGGCCTGGGCGGGTCTATTTTGAAGAAGTGGTGTTAGAAGAAGTGGGGGTACATTCGCTGAGGTCAACCCCTCAGATTGAGGGCGTTTTTAGCAAAGGTCAGCTTAGGAGTACCCTACTTAAGTTAATAACAGTGTACCTACCTATATAGTTTAAGTTTTAAAAAATTTGGCTCTCAAAAGAAATTTCAATCGTTGTACCGTTGATATTTGGCTCTGTTGACTAATGAGTTTGCCGACCACTGCCTTAGACCACACGTTAAGAACCACTGCCTTAAACCATACAAACGTTACCTACTATGGGATTCTTTGTCTAACCATTTTGGCATCAAGTAGAGCATTTAGTAGAAAGTGGAACAAGACAGAGACAATTTACAGACTAGACCAATCTTATAAATATGAGTGAGTATTTTTTATTTTTCAGGAGCATAGAGTAAGTTAGCAGAATTCAGGGTCATAAGTGAACACATCTGCATTCTGCATTAGAAACCAGTCCACCAATTCAATTATGTTTGTCTTTCAGGCTGCTGTACAAGGTGGGTCCTGTCACATGAATATATAATAACACTAAAGTGGCTTTATATCCCCTGTAAAATATTAAAACTCCAAATTAAATTTGAAGTAAAAATTCTTTTCATAAGTATGAATGTATTCAGTGCTCACTATATGCAAGGCTCATAATAGGTGCTGGGCTTATAAAAATTTATAAGCACAGTTCCTGCCCTTGAGCAACTTATATATGTAAAGAGACTTACACTCTGGTATAAGTGTATTTTTTGCCATGTTCAATAATTCCCAAATTAGTTTGATGCTCCAATGTCTCAGAATTACCTGGGGAGATGGAAAAAATAAAGATCTCTGGACCATGAGATATGCTGTTTAAGTGGACCAGGGTGGTGCTCAGACATTTGGATTTTTAAAAGCGATCCAGGTGATTCCCATGTAATGATAGGTTTGGGGATGAATACTAACCACATGGAACAAAGAAATGGATTTGGTCTTTGCTCATAGTACTATCACACATAAAACATGATTTCTTTATTTCATCTTGAGTATTTCAAAGATACATCATTGTTGGAAAATCTGTGTTATGAGGAGAAAGAGTACATAGTTAATTTCATTCAGCTAAAATAGAAACTGGTGTTTGTATTTCAAACATTTTATAGTTCATCTGCCTTTGTCACATTAAAAAAAAATAATGCAAGATGTTACCACAGCAGTTTCTAATACACTACACTACTGGAAAAAGCAAAACATCTTTTTCAACAAGCATTGACTGCAAGAGTGTTATTTTATAGAGCTTTGATTCAATTTCTTTAAAATGAGTTCAATGAAATGCTCTGTGTTTCATTACACTTATCTTCAGGGTTCCACAGATTATGTTATAGTATTTCAAAACCTATGGAGTCTTCCATTACAAATTTCTTTGGAGGATATGCTATATGATGAGTAGTAACCTAGAGACTTATGATCCAGTGATATTGCAGAGGGTGTTCTTTGCTAATAATGGTAGCCATTATTTTTTAAAATATATTTTTATTTATTTCAGTGAGGAAGGGAAAGGGAGAGAGAGATAGAAATGTCAATGATGAGAGAATCATTGACCAGCTGCCTCCTGCATGCCCCACACTGGGGATCGAGCCTGCAACCCGGACATGTACCCTGACCAGGAATCAAACTGTGACCTCCTGGTTCATAGGTTGATGCTCAACCACTGAGCCATGCCGGCTGGGCAATTGTAGCCATTATTAATTATATTCAAGTAAATAAGAAAAAAAAAAAAAGCTTAAAATTTCCTTCTTTCTTACCATAAGAGGATAAACGGAAATAGCTAAATCAGCCATAAATATGATGATTTTTAAAAATTCGTGTATATTTCTCTTGATTTTTGTATTGAGAGCACCTTCAAAATTAAAGATTCCCTGCCCAGATCTTGGATGCATGGAACAGACTGACGAGTTTCAGAGGGAAGCGGGGAGAGAGGTGGTGGGAAGAGATTAACCAAAGAACTTATATGCATAACCAACGGACACAGACAATAATGCAGTGAAGGCCTGGGGAGTGGGGAGAGTGCAGGGTGGAGGGGGTCAATGGTGGTTTTGGAAAAAGAAGACATCTGTAATACTTTCAGCAATAAAGACAAATTAAAAAAGACTCCCTGCCCAGATCTTGATTTCTAAATACTTTTCCCCATGAAAGGAATCTGAGATTATTGGAGAAACAGCTGATTTCAAGACTAGGGTAGAAAGATACAAGATGACCTAACATCACTTGAATCTAACATGAAGAAATTATCAACCAAACCCACATTGAGAACATTCTATTATGCTGGAAACCAAGATCAACAGTAATGAATATAAATTCGAGAAGTCCACCAGAACGCTGAGTTTGGGCTTTGATATTCGCAGTGTGAATTTGCATTTTATTACCTACTGCTGACTCAGTGGCTAAAGCAAACTCCCCCCAAACCTGATAATCTTACTGTTTACTAAACATTACCATTGATATGTCTGTTTGCATTCCTAAAAGGCAATTGTGTATTCTAGTAAATAAAAGCAGGCTGAACGGAGATTCAGTGGAACTTGACTACTACAGTCGAGTCTTCCCCTGGCTTTCCCCCATAATTTCAAAATTAATATTTCTTGTCTTGTGTGTCAATTTGTGCGTCAGCTCTTTCTCCACAAAAGCCACACTGGCCGTGGCCTTTCACATTATTAACTATCATGAAAGACCCAAAAAGGGGGGGGGGGGCTGAGGAAGTTCAATATTAAAAGGGACTAAAAAGACTTGAAAAATACAGTTGATACATGATTATAAACTGGAACTTGTATGGGAGAGGGGGATGTTGTAAGAGATTTGTTGGAACAATTGACAAAATTAGAATATGGACCATAGATTAGATAAAATAGCCCCCACATTTGATAACTGTGTGATGATTATATAAAGGAATATTTTTTCCCTGGCTGGGTAGATCAGATGGTTAGAGCATTGTCCCATATGCCAAGGTTGTGGGTTTGACTGGTCAGGGTATATACAAGAATCAACCAGTGAGTGTATAAATAAGTGGAACAACAACTTGATATCTCTCTTTCCCTCCCTCTCTCTCTCTCTTTCTCTTTAAAAATCAATAAATAGAAAAAGAGAGAAGTTTAGGGAGTGTTCTACCCAGAGAATGATGAGATAAAAAATTAAAAAAAAAATAAAGGGATATCTTTTTTCTCAGTATATATACCCTAATGTATGAAGAGGTAAAGGGACATGGTGAATGCAATCAATTCTCAAATTATTCAGAAAAACAATTCAAAATATCGAGAGAGAGAGAGAGCATGATAAAGCAATTTTTAGCAGCAAAATGCTAAAAATTGGTGAACTTGAATAAATGATATTCAGGAGTTCTCTATCCTTATCTTGTAATTCTTCTATAATTTAAAATTGTGTGTGTTCATTTTAAGTTAAGGGCTCTCCAATTTCTCTGTCTCAGACTTCATTCCAAATTGGGCTAGAATATTCATTAGGAACCTTTTAATATATTTTATTTCCACTATTATTATTAGTCAGGTCTTAGTTATCTTTTATGAGTTGAGTTTAATAAGAAGAAAAGCAACTGGATATACAAAAGGCAAGAACATTTCCTAATCCCAATTGCAAGAACTTTTTTTGCAACTAAAATCTGATTCTAGATGTGTGTTTTTATTTCCTGTGTGTAAAAACTCACTGTTTTAATATAACCAACAAGGTAATCTAAGGTGTCCCTCTTCTCAAGGAATAACATCACAATTCATTCAGTCCTATAAGGTGGAAACTTGAGGATCATTTGACTCTCTTCCCTTCCTTATAACCATTCACACTACCAAATAAAGAAGTCCTGTTGATTATTTCTTCTTAAATTTTAAAAATGTATCTATTTATTTCAATCTCACTTCTATACTATTGGTGCTATCTTTCACCTGATTAACCACAAAATCCTGTTCACTGACCCAGATTCTTTCCATCTTTTCTCACTATTCAGTTCTAGGGTATTTTAAGAAATTGGCTAATTGAGCCAGTGATTCAGATGAATCAAGGTTAAACAAGGGGGGAAAAAAAGCAAAGTAAGTAGACTTGTTCATTTCCTTGAATTATTTAGATAATTAGCTTTTCTACTTTCTTTGAGCATTATCTAAAATGCTCATAAATAATTGGTTAAGTCTGAGGGGTTTTTTTTGTTTGATTGTTTTAGTTTCTCACAATTTTTAAACATTATTTTCTAATTACAAAGATTTGCATGCCTTTAAATTCAAACAATTGAGAAGCATGCGAAATAAACAAAAAATAAGTTCTCCTCTTCACTCTGTTTTCCACAAAGATAACCACTGTTAAGTTTTTGTATCCTTCTAGACTTTTTCCATGCTGTCTATCTGTATGTGTGTACAGTTTTTAAAAATGGGAATTATTCTGCACAATTTGTTCTTTTATTTCTTATTTAACAGGGAAGCCTTTTTAAAATTAATTTTTATTTTATCAAAGTTGTGCATATGTCGTTTTTTATATGTAGTTTTTTACATGTAGTTTTAAAAGTCAAATAATTTAATAAGTCAAAATTGTTTCTAATCATTGTGTAGCACACGCATCTGGTTTAAAATGGGAAAAGAACAAAGATTTGTACTCTGAAAAATCTCCTTTCTGCTAGTATTTCTGCCCCTGAGATACCTAAATCACAAGGCAACAAATGACATTAACTTAGTGTTTATGCCTCCTTCATACACACACACACACACACACACACACACACACACACACACACTTTGAAGATCTTTTCATATCATTAAATAAAGGGCTTCCTCAATTTTTTTATATAGTTTCATGGTATTCCTTTATTTAATTGGTCATGTCTATACAATGGAATACTTAATTTATCTAATCAGACATTTAGGATGTTTCCAACATTTGCTTTTGCAGATAATCTGCTATGAATATATATCATTTTGCTTGTGTAAGTAATCTGTGGAGTAAATTCCTAGAAATGAAGTTGTGGGTTGAAAGTTTCATAGGATAGGTTTTTTGGGAAGCAGATTCAGGGACAGAATTTAGAGTTCAGGATGTTTATCAGGGCATGCCCTTGGGTTCAACAGCTGTGGGAAGAAGAAGGAGGAAGTGAGATTGACCAGGAGAAGAAGCTGAGCTTTCAGGGGCCCCATGAAGCCTCAGCCAATGCAATAGGGAAGCTGCGGAGCTTAAAGGACCCGACAGAATCAGCCCACATTGGATGGAAATGGCTGGGCCTTTAGACCCCCTCCTCTATCAGCCATTGGATATGGGCAGCCCAAGGACGGCATTGACCTTAGGGGAGGCAACTCTTTTCAGCTGAGACAAACTTGAAAGGGCTGGCAGTTGGATATTGTCTGCTGACAGAACTTCCAGCAGCTGGAGCAGCAAGACCTTTGAAGAGGAATGTCTGGGTCTTAGGCACCGATTAGGAGAAAAGTGACATCGTAGTGTAGTTTCAATTTTCCTTTCTTTTATTTTGAGGGAACTTGAACTTGTTTTTCTAAGTTAAAGACCCATTTTTCCTCCCCACCCTCCTTCCCCCTTCAATTGTCTGTTTATATCCTTTGTACATTTTTTTATTGGGTTGATTTTTTTTTTTTAAGTGACACGTAGGAACTCTCAATGTTAGGGAAATAAACCATACTCTCACCATATACCCTCCCAAGATAGCATATGATAATATTTGGATAAATTAACATTTTGTGTTTACCTGATTATGACTATAGAAACATTATTCACAACTAAGTCACATGAACTACTATAATTACCTTTTATTAATTATACCATTTCTGTTTTTCCTATAGTCAATAATTGGCTCATTTTTAAACTTTACTCAGTTTTCTGTGTGTCTTTCACTAATTCCTCTTTCTTTTTCTTTTTATGTGAATCCTCGCCAGAGGATACTTTTTCCATTGGTTTTTAGAGAGAGTGGAAGGAAGGGGGAGGGACAAAAAGAGAAACATGGATGTGAGAGAGACACATCAAGTGGTGGCCTCCCACATGTGCCCTGACAGGCACTAGGGATAGAGCCTCCGACCGAGGTACGTGTCCTTGACTGGAATTGAACCCACAACCCTTCAGTCCTCGGGCTGATGCTCAAACTAACCACTGAGCTAAACCGGCTACGGCACTAATTCCTCTTTCAACCCTCCAACAGATGTTCCATTGTAATCTATGCTATCAATATCCTTGCCTGAATTATGAGACAATTGCCTCCTTATTAGGCAATCTAGTTGCCTCCTCATTATCTCCCTGTTCCCATCCTTATCTACCCAGAGTCTCTTCTCACATGGCAGGCAGAGTTACTCTTTTAAAATGTCACCCCAATAAATTTTAATTTAAAAAATGTAAACCAATGTAGTTACAAAATAGTTATGAATGTAAAGTACAGCTTGGGGAATATAGTAAGTTATATTGTAATAACTATGTACGCTGCCCGGCGGGTATTAGTATTATCCAGGGGATTACTTTGTAAATTATATAAATGTCTAACCACTATGCTGCACAGTTGAAACTAGTATAAAATAATATTGAATGTCAACTGTAATTTATAAATAATATTAAAAAACACTATAGTAAGAGATGTCATGCTTGAGGAAATTACAAATAAAGGCGTGAAAAGACAAAAAAAAAAGCTCCATGTGTGCTTTAAAAATAAATACATAAAATGTAAACCAATCATTTCACTCCTCCCGTGGGTCTCCCTTTCCTTCAAAGAAAAGACAGCTATTACAGTGATCTACAAGGCCCTGCATGACATATGCCCCAACCTGTACCGCTCTGACCTCATTTTCTACTGCTGCTCCTGCATTCTCTCCCTCTCACATTTCTCCTCCCCCACTGGCAGTTCCCTCTGCCTGGAAATTTCTTCTGCCAGAGAGCCACATGACTAATTCCCTAATTTCCCCAGGTCTTGGATAAACTGTCACTTTACAATGAACTCTATCCTGACCATCCTATTTTAAATTGTAATATACATCTTATCCCCCTCCCTACCTGGAGCAACTTTAATCCTCCTTACTCTGCTTTACTTTTTTCTTTTTTATGTAGCTTTTATTGCCTTCTAATATATAATTTATGTGTTTATTATGTTTATTACCTTATGTCCTCCACTAGAATGAAAACTCCATGAGAATAGTTTGTGGCTCAAGGTGGTCACTTAATAAATATTTATTGTGAATGAATATCTTAAAATGTTGAAACCCATCAGAAAAGCAATTATTTTTTTTAAATATATTTTATTGATTTTTTACAGAGAGGAAGGGAGAGGAATAGAGAGTTAGAAACATCGATGAGAGAGAAACATTGATCAGCTGCCTCCTGCACACCTCCTACTGGGGATGTGCCTGCAACCAAGGTACATGCCCTTGACCGGAATCGAACCTGGGACCCTTCAGTCCGCAGGCTGACGCTCTATCCTCTGAGCCAAAGCGGTTAGGGCAGAAAAGCAATTATTTCCCATTTTTGTGCCTCTTGGAACGCCCGTCTCTCTACCTTTTGTATCGTTTTAATCCTGTACAGCTGTCATCCATGAACTTGTCTACATTATCAATTTGGAAATCCTGTTTACCTCTCTCCTATGGTGGATCTCCTAGTTCCTAGACTCTTTTTTTCAATGAGCATTTCATATTTTGGGTTTATTCCTTCTTTCTGGTGGTAGCCTCCTAAGAAAAAATGCAAACTTTCTGAGATTTTATATGTCTGAAATTGTCTCTAGTCCAGCTGGATGCTTAATTGATGACTATGTATAGAACTCTAAATTAGAAGCAATTTTCCTTGAGGATTTTTAACACACTATACCACTGTTTCTAGTTTCCAGTGTTGGTCTCCATAAATGAGGTACAGTTTTAATTCTTGATCTTTTTTTTTCTTCTCTTAAGGTTTTCTCTCCGCCCCCCCCCCGCCCCCCCCCCCACACACTTCCTCCCCCACCCCCCGTGCATGATGTGGTGTGTTGTGGGCCTTTTTCTTATTTAATCTGCTGGCCACTCAGTAGATCCTTTATCAGGGGATTTGTGACCTTTGATTCTAGGATATCTTCTTGATTTATTTATTTCTTTGATAATCTCTTCCTATTTGTTTTCTTTGTTCTATCTAGAATTTCTTGAGATATGGTATCTCTTTTCAAAAAGCACTCAGCAGATTGGTGTATAAATTGCTATTTATTAGATATAACTTGCATAATAGAACAGAAAGAGGACTGAAAGAAACAACATATTCCAGGGTTTAATAACACATAAAATTCTTTGGTAAGAGGCAAAATCAGTATGCTGTCACTTTCTAAGAATAGCTGAACTAAGGGTGTCTCAAAGGCCAAACTGTGAGTCATAGCCCCTTTAAGAACCCTCAAATGTTCTAACACCTAAAACAGTATCTGACACATTGTGAAAAATTAGTAAATAATAATTAAATGAATTATTCATTATAGATATCCTTTGCAAGTATTTACACTTAAATACATTTATAGACAACATAAAATAAACACTGAAAACATACCCCAAGCAGCTTTTTCTCTGCAAAGCCCCTACATTTTTTTTATCCCTTAAAATAATTAAGATCTAATTTAAAAAACAATAAAAAATAATAATAATTAAGATCTAATATTTACATCTTTTGTTACATTTGCTTCTCTGTCAACCTAGAGTCACAATTCATAATCACTCTGAAGAAAAAGGATCTATTTTGCTACAATAAAAAGTATGACATTTTATATTACAACATTTCAATATCATTTTGGTATTTTATATTTATTGTCAACAATATAGCACAGATAAAATTTTTTCTATTAAGTTCTGGATATTTTCCAAGGTAAGGGGCTTATAAGTAAGCCAAGAAAGTATAATGATACTGTTCCTTTTTCCCCAAATCAAACTTATTTTCATTACTCTTGATGGACATCATATGGCTTTGTCCAAAGCCATACAACTAGGACAATATTTTTTCTTTTAGGAAATCAAAACAAAAACACTCAAGGAATCCACAGCTTCCTCAGCATGATATAGAATAGTATTTGAGACACAAAGTAGGTGAAATAGATCCAGGATCAGTTGGCTTGAGGGATGCTCAGGGTTTGTTGTTGCCACTTATTTTTGATTTGCATTAGAAAGAAAGCACACCAAATTTATAGTATTACAGTTGGTAGGAGGAAAAATATAATTAACCATGAACTCTGACTGACCTCTTCTTTCACTCTCTGTTTCTGCTTCTGCTGATATGCCTAACTTAGCAGGACATGTCCTTAATCTCAGAGCCACCCTTAAGAGCTAAGAACAAGCGGAAAAGTAGAATCTGAATTCTGAATTGCTTATACTATAAAGTTCCTAGAGAGTTTCAGAAGGCAAGTTCTGCTGTACATAGTCACATCATCATAAAACTGGACAATGGCATTTAAATAGTGGATAGGGGACTCTTTCCCCCTCCCCACGTGGGAGTCTGTGCTGTGAGATTCCTTCCCTTTCCCCACGTCGGAGTCTGTACTTGTTCTTCAATAAATTTCCACCTTTACTATTCCAAATATAAAATTAATAAAAAAAATAGTGGATAGATGTACCTTCTAAGACCAAGAACCCAGGAGATATTCTGATGGTTGATTAAGACTCTAAAAACAATCAATAATTTACATGTAAATATACGTTAATATTATTTTAAAATTACAGAAAGTATTCTAACATAAGCCATCTGTGAATCTATATAGTTTTCCAAAAAGTTGTTTATACTAGCTTTAATCAATTGTGAGTTTAACTAAGTGGGCTAAATTCTTTTGTAAGTGTGTCAGTTTGAATCTATGCAGGAGCAGACACCAAGATGAGATTAGATGAGCAAGGGATTTATTGGAGAGAATGCTTACAAAACATAAAGGAGAAGGGAGTAGGATTAGGCAGGGAGAGCAATGTAGGCCTAACACCCATGACAGGAAGGAGGGAAGGATGGGATGGAAAAAGCCTCAGACCATAAAGCAATCCAGAGAAAATATCACCCAAGCCAATATTAAGTTGCTGAGCTGAAGTTGCCAATTAAAGGAATCCTGATTTGTGCCGGAATAGAGTGGTTCTCATAGCCTACTCTGACTGGGAACAGTCTAAGGGAAACACAGCCTGACATGAATTTATGAAAGCCAAAAGTATGTCAGCTGTCAATCAACTGTCAATGCTCCCTGCAGCAGAATCCCTTGAGGGGAATCTAAGTGGGGCGCCTCCATGATGATCACAATCCACCTCTTGTTCTGCACTAATCCGTTACTCCATGTATGTTCAGGAAGCAGATTGGCCATGGTTCCTGTTGGCTTGTTTCCCTTAAAAAGGGAAGATTAGTGGGATAAGCTACAGTCTCCCATAAGGGTAGTTAGTCTCAGGCCACAACTAGTGCTCATCATTTCTCTCCTTTACTATCCATTCTAAGTCTCTTTCACCCTCAGCTATTAACTCCATGGGTGATTAACATGAATCAGGGAAGTCTAGCATATTCAACTGAGTATATGCCCCAATTTCTGGAATATACTTGATAATATGTTCATGAGGTAGTGTGAAAAGTTCCTTCAAAAAACTAGCCAAAGGATTCTGGTCAAGACGGCAGTATAGGTAAACACAATACTCAGAACCTCCCACAACCACATCAGAGTTACAAGTAAACTATAGAATATCCATCATTCAAAACTGCCTGAATTCTAGCTGAACAGAAGTCCTATAATTAGGGACATAAAGATTAAGCCATACGAAACTAGTAGGAGGGGTGAAGACACAAAATGGGCTGGTACCACACTCACGTGTGTTGGTTAAAAATCGGGAGGGATATCTTAGCTGTGGAGATGCCTCTCAGGATCCAGGGTTCCCAGTCCCGCACTAGAAACCTCAGCCCAGAGTTTCAGAGCCAGGGAGAGAAGTACCCATAACCTCTGGCTGTAAAAACTAGCAGGGATTGTAGCTGAGCGAGGTGGAGGGCTCCTGGAGTCCCAGGCATTCCTCTTGAAGGGCCTGCACACTGACTTACTCAGACTCACTCCCTCTGAGCTCCAGCACTGAAGCAAATAAAGTAAAATCTGCATGGTGAATACATAGGTGTTAGTTATACTATTTTATGCATGCCTGATATATCTCATATTATAAAAAAATAAGAAGAAATGCCTAACGTAAAAATGAACAAAGAATACATACTCAAATATTTTGCCATAAATCTGATTGGCGTATTCAGGAAGATGACCTCGAAATATGATCCAGAATCATACAGGGTCAAGAATCATTCTTACGGAGTGGGGTTCCCTCCACCACCAGCTATTCTTTTTCTGGCTGACATCTCAATTCAAATGACTTTGGGTTGAAGGTTATGGGTCCAGTATTAGTATCATTATATATCATTATGCATTTCTCTCTCAGTACAATAGAAAATACTAAATGCTTACTATGTGCAAAATACTGTGATAGGGTTCCAGCCAATTCAAAACTGTATTTCTCTCTTAGCTAAATATAGTAACAGGTAGCAACTATAGATGATGAACTAAATGGATGTGACTCTTACTCAACAAACTTGGATACACAAGGAATGATGCATTCATTTTTAAGTATAAATTAAATTATAGCTCCATTTTGAAAGCTTGCAGGAAATTTAGTCTTGTCTGTGGGTGCCCCTCCCATGTTACCTCATTAGCGACCTTGCTAATGTACCCTCTATTGATTGCCTACCTTTTCCTGTCCTACTTCCCCATCCCCTGCCCTCCCAAATGAACTACTTGCATTTTAATCTTCTGATTATAGGGGAACCCAAAATAAAGGAAATAAAACATTAGGCCCTAGCCAGTATGGCTCAGTGGATAGAGTGTCAGCCTTCGGACTGAATGGTCCCAGGTTCGATTCCAGCCAAGGGCACATATCTGGGTTGCGGGCTCGATCCCCAGTGGGGGGCGTGCAGAAGGCAGCCGATCAATGATTCTCTCTCATCATTGATGTTTCTATCTCTCTCTCTCCCTCTTCCTTCCTCTCTGAAATCAATAAAGAAATATATTAAAACAAAAACAACAACAACAAAAAACATTAGGACATCCTCACCTCAACTTAACCTCTTTGTTCATAAATGCTAAGTTGTTTAATCCATAGTAAACTTCTTAACTTCCTTCCATACAGCTGTTTACTCTAAAATGAGACTGAATTAACTTCCTCTACCAGTAATTAATTTAATTATACTGAAATTTTAATGACATGTTTTCAAGACTGTACATAGTGTAATACATAAAAGAACACATACCAATAAGATGTGACAATAATGACTCAAGAGTCAAAGGAAGTCATGGAACACTGATACAACTTATGGGTGTGCCATAATTCACTAGGCTTAAGCTTCCATCCAGATATTTAGGAAATCTATTTACTGGGTAGTCAGAATCTACCAGAAGGAATTGTTTTTATAAAAATATAAAACAACACCAAGCATTTTGGGCATTTTTTATGTTAGAGGGTTCTCCCAATCCAGTAAGTGCTGTGACTTCCCCCACTAAGGTTTTCCAAGCTGTCTTCTCAAAACATAACCTCTCTGTCAATCCAATAGAAAATCACTAAATGCTCACTATGTGCAAGATGCTGTGGTCTGGTCCCAGCCTCTTCAAAACTTAGTCTTTCTAAACTAAAGCATTTAGTCAGCAATACTAACTATATATAGGTAGGGAGGGCCCCAACCCTTGCAAGTCCTATTTCCCCACAGTGCATTAAATATTTCTCTTCTAAGAGACTACAGTAGTCTTCCTTTTCCCTGAGGGATACATTCCAAGACCCCCACTGGATACCTGAAACCACAGATAGTACTAAACCCTATTATATTATGTTTCTTCCTATACATACATAGCTATGATAAAGTTTAATTTATAAATTATACACAGTAAGTAACTAATAATAAAATAGAACAATTATAACAATATAGTGTAATAAAAGTTATATAAATATTATCTTTCAAAATTTTAATTTTTTAATATATGATTCTTTTTTATGAATCTTAATTGTTGAAAGTATTACATATGTCCTCTTTTTTTTCCCCCATTGCCCTCTCCCACCCCTCTCCCCACAAGCCTTCACCACCCACTGTCTGTGTCTATGGGTTATGCATATACGCATATGAGTTCATTGATTGATCTCTTCCCCCCTTCATCCTCCCCTGCCTTCCCTCTGAGGTTTGACAGTCTGTTTGACATTTATATTTATAAATTATACACAGTAAGTAACTAATAATAAAATAGAACAATTATAACAATATACTGTAATAACAGTTATGTAGAGATGATCTCTTTCAAAATTTTAAAAATATTCTGAGGATCCAAGATGGTGGCAGAGTAGATGGAAATTACACTTCCCTCCTTCCAAGACCAAACTGGAATTACAACTAAAATATAGAATAATCAACCTGAATAACCAACTGAAGACTAGCTGAACAGAAGGATTTAAAGAAGAAGCCACATTGAGAAGGGTAGGAAGAGCAGAGACATGAAAAGGGCTGGCTCTGAACCCATGTACTTTGGCTGAGAATCTGGAGGGATATCTTAGCTGTAAATGTTCCCCCTGAGGACCTTGGGGTCTTAACCTTATGCCAGGCTCCCCAACCCAGAACCCCAGAGCCAGGAAGAGGAGCCCACATAACATCTGGCTGTGAAAATCAGTGGGGATTCTGTCCCCCAGGGAAAGATGGTAGCCGCTAGAAACTCAGGTGCCCTCTTAAAGGGTCAGTGCACAAAATGTCATTCACAGCCACTCAGCCTGGGTTCCAAGAGGGAAGGCGTTTGAAGCAGACTGGAGTTGTTTGAGGAGAGGCTGTGTGGCTCCAGGGTCCCTGTGCTAACTCCTTCTCCCATACCACAGATGCAATTTTTCTTGGGTCAGGCACTCAGCTTCATGCATCATTAGCTTGGTGGATTGCAATAGCCCCACCCTCCTGACTCCCTATTTCCCCACCCTTCACAGACTGAGTTGTAAGGCTCTGGGGTGAGGGTCACTCCCCCAACCTTCCCAAGAGACTGACTGGTGCCATCCTACCCCACCCCACAAGGGAAATCCACTTACCCCACCCTCCAAACTCCTGCTGGCCCTACCGTGCTAAGCTCAGACTCTTTAGGAGTTCTGGGAATTATCTGGAACAGACTAAGTAGTGTGGCTCTAGGACAGGGGCCATTTTCCCCTTGTATGCCCCACTGCTGCAGAGCCCTCCCTTCACATGGCCAAATCTTGGTCTGTTTGGGCCTGATCAATTTTGCTGGTCTCCCCTGACAACTCCCTGAGACCCTGCCCCTCCACAAAGGTCAGTGGTCATGTAGTGTGTGGCAGCTAACCTTGATGTACTCTGGGAAATTTGCTGAGGAACCTCAGACCCAGCACTGGCACTGATTTTGAATCTCTATCAATCTGGTGAACACCCTACCTGGTGACTCACTGAGGACTTACCTCATGCAAGTCATGTACTTCCAGAAGCTCTTTCAGTGGCTGAGTATAACAGGCAGCTGGAATAATAGGCAGGAGGTGGATTTAGAAGTGGATACCTTGGATATTTTGCTGATCTGCCCCAGGTTCAGTGCTGCTGGAAACTGGCCTTTGTACACACCTTAACCCTTCCCACCCACTCTCAGGCCCAGCAGAGGCAGTCACAAACTGTAGATCGCTTTGTAGCTCCAAACAGGTTGCCAGGGGCCAGTCACAGGCAGATTCTGACATTGCCCTGCACCGGAGTCCTCCCAGGAGTCCCCAAAAGCAAAATGCTCAATGGCAAGCTTCAGACAAAAATCAGATCAGAATCCAGTTAGCTCCACAAATGGCACATCCAAAAGGAGATCTTGACAGGAACCAAACCCTGCTGAGGCAAATTCTGCTACATGTGGTCAGCAGCCACACAGCAGCTGTACACTGTGGTTGGGGTCATCCTTACAGTAAGCCAGCCTGAGAGTCGACCCTACACATGGGAGGGCCAATAGCAATAAAGATTCAACTACAATAGGAGGGGTCCCATAACCCACAAAAGGTACATTCCTAGAGCACCCAGCTCAGGTGATCGAGACTGTACCACTGGGTCCCACAGGACACCTACTACCTAAGGCCACTGGGAGACATAGCTGATTTATCTAATACGCAAAAACAAACACAGAAAGGGAGCCAAAATGGGGAGACAAAGAGACATTCCCCAAATAAAATCCTCAACAACATAGTAGCCAACAGGATCCAGTAACACATTAAAAAGATCATACACCATAATTAAGTGGGATTTATTCTTGGGATGTAAGGGTGGTACAATATCTTCAAATCAATTAATGTGATTAAACCACATTTTTAAAATGAAGGATAAAAATCACATGATTATATCAGTAGATGCAGAAAAAGCATTTGACAAAAATCAGCACCCATTTATGATAAAAACACTCAACAAGATGGGAATAGAGAAATTATATATTAACATAATAAAGGCCATATGTCTCAACATAATAAAACCCATAGCTAACATCATAGTCAATGGGGAAAAGCTAAAAGATTAGGAACAAGACAGGGTTGTCCACTTTCACCACTCTTATTCAACATAGTACTGGATATCCTAGCCATAGCAATCAGACAGGAAGAAATAAAAGGCATTCAAATTGGAAAGGAAGAAGTAAAACTGTCATTATTTGTAGAAGACATGATACTGAATGTAGAGAACCCTAAAGACTCCACCAGGAATCTACGAGAACTGCTCTGGCCTGTTTGGCTCGGTGGATAGAGTGTTGGGCCGCAGACTGAAGGATCCAGGGTTGATTCCGGTCAAGGGCACGTACCTTGGTTTCAGGCTCGATCCCTGGCCCTGGTCAAGGCCCATGCAGGAGGCAACAAATGGATGTGTCTCTCTCACATCAATGTTTCTCTCTCTCTTTATCTCTCCCGCTCCCTTCTACTCTCTCTAAAAAAACCACCAGAAAAATATCCTCTGGCGAGGATTAACAAAAAAAAAAAAAAAAAAAAGGAAGGAAAGAAAGGGAAACTAAGAAAATAATCCCATTTATAGTTGCATCCAAAAAAAAAAAAAAAAATACCTCCCTGGTCGGGTGGGGCAGTTGGTTAGAACTTCGTCCCATACACCAAAAGGTTATGGGTTTGATTTCTGTTCAGTGCACATAACTAGGTTGTGGGTTCAATCCCCAGTTGGACATGTACTTGAGGCAACTGATCAATGTTTCTCTCTCTCTCTCTCTCTCTCTCTCTCTCTCTCTAAAAGCCAATAAAAACATATCCTTGAGTAAAGACTTAAAAAAATAAAATGAAATAAAGCACCTAGAAATAAATTTAACCAAGGAGGTAAAAGACCTGTACTCAGAAAATTATAAGACACTGAGGAAAGAAATTGAAGAAGATACAAATAAATGGAAGTGTATACTGTATTCAAGAATAGGAATAATTTACATTGTTAAAATGCCCATCCTATCCAAAGCAATCTATAGATTTGATGCAATCCCTATCAAAATCCAGTGGTGTATTTCACAGAGCTAGAACAAATACTCCAAAAATTTCTATGGAACCACAAAAGATCCTGAATAACCACAGTAATTTTGAGAAAGAATAACGAAATTGGAGGAGTCATGCTACCTGATATCAAAATATACTACAAGACCATAGTAACCAAAACAGCATGGTACTGGCGTAAAAAATATACACATGGATCAATGGAACAGAATACAGAGCCCAGAAATAAATTCACACCTACATGGTCAATTAATATTCAACAAAGGAGGCAAGAATATACAATGGGGTAAAGATAATCTATTCAATAAATGGTGTTGGGAAAATTGGATGGTTATATGCAAAAAATGAAACTAGACCACCTGCTTACATCACATACAAGAATAAACTCAAAATAGATGAGAAAGACTTAAATGTAAGACTCAAAACCATAAAACTCCTAGATGAAAACATAAGTAGTAAAATCTTAGACATTTCTCTTAGTAATATTTTTTCCTGATATATCTCCTCAGACAAGGGAAATGAGAAAAAGTAAACAAATGGGACTACATCAGACAAAAGTTTTTGCACAGCAAATGAAACCATCACCAAAATGAGAAGACAAACCACTGAATGGAAGAAGAACTCATACAACTCAACAACAAACAATACAATTAAAAAATGGCTAGGCACTTCTCCCAAGAGGACATACAGATGGTCAGTAGACATATGAAAAGATGCTCAATGTCACTAATTATCAGAGAAATGCAAATTAAAACCACAATGAGATATCAGCTCACACCCATCAGAATGGCTATCACCAATAAATCAACAAACAACAAGTATTGGAAAGGATGTGGAGGAAGTGAACTCTAGTGCACTGTTGGTGGGAATGCAGATTGGTACAGCCACTGTGGAAAAAACAGTATGGAGTTACCTCAAAAATTTTAAAATGGAACTGCCATATGATCCAGGGATTCCACTTCTGGGAATATACATGAAGAAATCTTAAACACTAATCCAAAAAAATATATGCCCCCCTCTGTTCATTGTAGTGTTATTTATAATAGCCAAGCTATAAAAAAGCTGTGGTATATTTACACAATGGAATACTATTCAACCATGAAAAAGAAGAAATCTTACCTCTTGTGACAGAATGGATGGAACTGGAAGCTATGCTAAGTAAAATAAATCAGTCAGAGAAAGACAAATACCATATTACTTCACTTATATGCAGACTCTAAAGAACAATGCACCACAAGTGAACAGACTCAAAGATACAGATAACAGACTGATGGTTGCCAGAGGGAAGAGGGCTGAGGGAACAGGGTAAAAAAGGTGAGGGAATCTAGAAGTACAGATTAGTAGTTACAAAATAGTCATGAGGATGTAAATTACAGCAAAGGAAATATTGTCAATAATACTGTAGTAACTATGTATTATGCCAGGTGGGTAACACTTTGTAATGCATATGATTGTCTAATATGCTGTACACCTGAAGCTAATACAAAATAATATTGAATGTAAACCGTCATTGAAAAAAACCTTTACACCCACAAATGTAATGCCTTTTCCATCTTAATTAAGTACTTGTCATACACTGTGGCTATAACTTGCAGTTTGAGGTGCAATTGCAAAACTAGCATACATTTCTTTTTCCTTCTTCACTATTTCACAGGTAGGAGATTCATTCTTTTTTGTAGATCTTAGCAACCTCAGCATATGATTTTTTTCTTCCCTTATTATGTTGAGAACTTTCATCTTTTTGCTTAAAGGAATCACTTTACAGCTTTTCTTTGGCATATTCAAATTGCCGGCATCATTACTCTTGGGCTTTGGGGTCATTATTAAGTAAAATAGGGGTTACCTGAATACAAGCACTCTGATACGGGAGACCGTTGATTGGGTAATTGATATGGCTACTAAGTGACTAATGGGTGGGGATGGTATACAAAGTTCATTGCTGCATGAAGGGATAATTTATGTCCTGGGCAGGACAGAGACACCGTAGGATTTCAATCACGCTATTCAGAACAGGGTACAATTTTAAATTTATGAATTGTTTCTTTCTGGAATTTCCCATTTAATATTCAGACCATGGTTGACAATGGTTAACTGAAACCAGGGAAAGTGAAACTACAGATAAAGGGGGACTATTGTACTACCATTTGACTAAGGGCTGTCAAATCATCTCCTTTTGCCCCTCTGCTTACCACCATTATGCCCTAGGTAGGGAGAGTCAACTTACGTTAGTTTCCTCAGCGAGGAGTAATGAACGTCTCGCCACAGCTTAGATAAGGCTTTATTCTGAGTAGCAATTAAAGTACAGCCTTGTCCTCTGGGAAGCTGCCCGCCTGTCTCCTGAATCAGTTTAGGGATAGAGAATTGGAGCTCAAATACTTGTTCTAGCTAAATCACATTTTAAAAAATAATTGTACTAGGTTGTATTTTACTTTTTTTTAAAATATATTTTATTGATTTTTTACAGAGAGGAAGGGAGAGAGATAGAGAGTTAGAAACATCGATCAGCCACCTCCTGCACATCTCCCACTGGGGATGTGCCCGCAACCCAGGTACATGCCCCTGATCGGAACCGAACCCGGGACCCCTCAGTCCGCAGGCCGACGCTCTATCCACGGAGCCAAACCGGTTTCGGCGTATTTTACTTTTTAAAGTGTATGAACATGACTAAAAATTTTAAACAGTGCTGCAAGATATAAAATAAAGGTGTTTTCATTTCCTGATTTATCAGTTTTCAACAATAATAATTGCTAACGTGAACGTAAAAACATTCAAATCTGTAAAGAATGTGTGTGAGTTTATTTGAGCCAAACTGTCGACAATTGCTGGGAAGCAGTATCTCAATGGATTGGGATAATGCTCCAGATAATGGCGGTTTTTTTCATCTATTTTTATACATTTGCAATCAAAGGAGGGGACGTAGGTGGGTTACATGAAATCCATTGGTGATAGATTAGAGAGTCGAGAGAAAGCAAAGCGGGGGCACCTCTGCATTGGAAAAAGGAAAATGATAGACACATACTTAGGTGGGTGTTGGATAGCCAACAGTTAACATGATAACAATGAAGGAATTTGTGGTATCTGTCCTGGCGTCCAGGCACATTAGGTTGTGCCCCCAGGGGTCCAGAAAGAGGGAAGTTACAAGTCACCCAGACATTTCAAGGGTATGTTGTCATAGATGCAAAAAGACAGGTAGGCTCAGTTCCGGTAAAGGTTGACCTTGTCAGTGAAGATACTAGCCTAAGACGTAACTACCCACCATAACTGCTTTTAGTTAAAGTTTAATTTCAGACCATACTTTAGATGGATGAGTTTGCAAGACCACCATGCAGGCCTTCCCTGAGCTTGTCAGGTTAGCATGTAGCCCCTTTCGCCCACACTAATTATGAAAGATACAAAATTTAGCACTCAAATTCCTTCTTACTGTCCCTTATCTCCTCTTCCCTTCAGTTGTTGTTTTCTTCTAGTAGTAACCTTATATGGTTAATGGTATATGATGTACGTGGGTCGTTCTGAATGTACAAATTTTAGTTTGATGAATTTTAAATTTCACCATGCTTAAATATTGTAGGATTGTTATCAATCCCTAGAGTAAGACAGTTGCATTATCTAGTGCATTTAAAATACAGCCAATAATTCTTACAGGCTTGAAAGCTATTAGCATTCTTTAATTCATGGAGATTTAGTATCAAACTAATAAAAAATTAATATTAGTTTTATAGCACTTTTAGATTTTGAGGAAAACAATACATTACAAGCCTTGTTATAAACTCACTCTCTGAAACATGAAATCTCATTTATATGGAAATGAATAGAAAAATATTTATCTAAGTCTTTATGGCCTTTTTTATATCTCATTAACAGTCACTTTTATTAGAGGAGATAGAATTATTGTAATTCAGCTAGATTAAGTTCCTCTTTATAAATAAATAGTTCTTATTATATTTAACAGTAAGAATATCAACAACTTTAATTATGAGGAGAGGAGTCCACAGTCTAGCGTATCCCATATCAGGGTGTATTTGCTAAGTCCTTTGTCATGCACTTACGTTTAATTTAAGACCAGACAATAAAAACACAAAGTGCTTATTGAAGAAGAGTCCCCACCCATGTTTTTCTTTTACTTTGTTCTTTCATTCACATATTAACTGTGATTACTATGAAAGAGCATTGAGAAGTTAGGGGGCAACCCATTTTACCTTTCTAGGCCTCTTTGTGGACCTCTGTATTTAGGACCAAAAGACACTATCAAATACCATGGCTCTGAGGAAAAAGATGAATTTTTTTTTTTCAGGAGAAATTTTTTTTTCAGGAGACGGAGAGAGCAGATGAACCTAAAAGAAAATGAAAACCTTGAACTTTCTACAGAGATAAAAATTCAAAATAGATGTACTATGTGCTGTCAATTCTTATACCTTGCAATAGGTCAAAAAACTGTTTTAGGTAAGATTAGATAAAGGAGCAAAGAAAAATTTGGTAATAATTCATCCTCAGGCAATGTTTGGTAGACTGGTTAAATCAGAAACAACATTCTAGAAATAAATTACTTTTAACTGGTATGGAGTACTTGTGTTAGGGGCAAGAATAGAATATCGGGGACTAGCTGTGGTTATAGGAAATATTAATCATGTCCTGTTAACCAGGATTGCCTTTGTTGGTTAAAGAAAGGACATTCTGACCTAGCTGGGAGTTGTACGCCCCCAGGACCTGGCAGTCAACCTTAGACCTGGGAATCAACCTTGGAATGTGGTCAGTTCTCATGGAAAGATTAACAACCTTGTTGCCCAAACAGTGGAGTCCCACCCCAGCCTCCTACTTTCCCGTGCCCGAAATCCCTACTTCTGCATACCTATAATCCATATTTCTCTGTGTAATTTTTGTCTTACCCTATGTAAGCAGTGGCTTATGGGGCCTGCAGGGCACATTTTTGTGGATGGCCTGCTGCTCTCCCATACTGCTGGCATATGATTCAACACTGTCTCTGCTTAAATTGGCTCAAGTAGTGACAGGCAGCACATACCCATTGATTGTCCCGTTACACTTATAATAACTTTAAGTTTTTATTTTGCTCAGAATTGTATTTAGGAGGAAGGAGAGTAATAGTTATATGTATTTCAAATTTTATAAATAGCTACAGTTCTAATGCTATATCCTGAAAGTTTTCAGATCTCCTGTGGTCCCCTAGAAAAGCATATATTGCAGTATATGCATCAAAATGCCACCTGAAAGGGTGAATCAAGATACAGGACTCTATTTTAGTAGGGGCTAATAAAAGAAAGCTCATTCTGCTAGCCTAAACCTTGCACAAACATGTTCCCCTTAAGTGGTTATTTTACAGAAATTCCTGAAGACCATAAACCCTGAACAGCCCCGCCCCTCCCCCCACCCCCACAAAGGACATCTGGCGCCAGCAGAAGGACAAAGGGCAAGGCCGTAAAACTATGATGGGGGCACAGTCCTGATACCTGGGTCAAGCCAAGCCCCATCTGCAGCTCTCCCTGAACGCACAAAAAGCCTGCTCCCTCCCGAATTCACAGCTGACTCTTTCTTCAGTCAGACCCCCTGCACCCAGGTGCCTGGAATAAATATTACTATGATTACAGTGAGCCTTGAGTCCGTTCTGTGTGACCCCGGCCCAACCCTGAACCTTTCACCACCAACTGTTAGTTTTCTAAAAATAAAGTTTGGCCCTTTCTCCTGCAAAGGGTTTATACATTAGTATTAACTGGAGGCTAAAGCACCCACTGAATCCTGTGAAGAATGTTGGTAGACAGTGTGCCAAGGAGAAAGGCACTCTGAGCTGGCCTTTGAACAGCTGGGTTACCATCTCAGCTAGCTTTCAACCTCTCTGAGTCTTAGTGTCCTCATCTGGTAATGGGGATCGTATTATCTTGCTATGCCTACTTTTCTGGGCAATTTTGAGGGCCAGAATGAAATAATGTATCTGAAAATGCACTGTAATCTATAAAACACTATGCAAATACTTATTATTAACTCAATGTAAATTCATGGAGAACCTGATATAAGAATAACACATGAAGGAATATGAAAACGGAGGAAAAGAAGTGGGTCTTGCCCTCAAGAAGAAAGAGGCACCCTGTAACAATAATACGAACAACTAGGAGGAGGGAAGGGGGAGGGAAGGAGGAAGAAGAGAGAGAGGAGCGGCTGGAGGACCAAGGAGAAGGAGACATTGACCAACACAGTTCATCCTTTGCTCAGAGCCATGGTGTTTGTTAGTGTCTTTTGGTTCTAAATACAGAGGTCCACAAGAGGCTAGAAAAGTGAAAAGGGATGTTCCCTAACTTCTCAATGTTCTTTCATAGTAATCAAAGTTAATATTTGAATGAAAGTTTAAATGTATGAACTATCTTATTTAATCCTCACAAAACCCACCCTACAAGGCAGGTATTATCAATCTGTTTTTAGTAGATGAGGGAATCAAAGCTCAGGGAGTTAAAAATTATTGGCTCTAAGTCCCACAGCCAATAAATGACCCACCCAGATCTTTTGACTGCAGGTTTAATGCTTTGAATTTCCATTTAATGAAGCAATGGTTTCCAATATCTCTTGGATTACCAGAAAAATATTATTCCTGTCTACGGCCATACCACCCTGAACACGCCCGATCTCGTCTGATCTCGGAAGCTAAGCAGGCTCGGGCCTGGTTAGTACTTGGATGGGAGAAAAATATTATTCCTATTTATACCTTAATATTAACAGTTGCATAATAGCCCAAACTGGGAACAACCCAAATGTCCATCAATACATGAATGGACAAAAAAATAGAGGTATATGGATATACAAGGGGACAGTTCAGCAATAAAAAAAAAAAAGAACTTGATACACACAGCAATGTAGTTGAATCTCAGAATAGTTGTGCAGAATGAAAAAAATCAGGCAAAAAAATATATGTATAATAATAAAAGTGTAATATGCTAATTAGACCGGACGTCCTTCCAGATGTCCTTCCTTCCAGACAAAGCCGCAGCAGATGGGGGCAGAGGTGGTAAAGACCTCCAGCTGCAGCAGAGGTGGCAGTGGCAGGCAGGGGCCAGGGCCAAGTCCCTTGCATGAATTTTGTGCATTTGGCCTTTAGTGTATATATATATATATATTAGTATATATATATTAGTATATATATATATATATATATATATATATATATACTAATAAAAGGGAAACATGCAAATTGGTGTCACTCCGCTATGCCCACCAGCCAATCAGATGAATATGCAAATTAACCAAACAAAGATGGCAGTTAATTTGCATACACAGGTGCAGAGGGAAGACTGAAGACAATGTAGAAGGAAGCCAAGCGCTGCAGAAGGGAGCGAAGCTGTGGAGAAGAAAGCAGGGTGGTGGAGGTGGGAGGGAAGCCTGCCTCAGTGGGTTTCATTCCCTTCTCTGCTTCACTCCGGCCGCAGGAAGCCCTATTCTTGCAGGAATCTTCCTGCAACGGGCCTTTAGTATATACATACTCTTTAGTTCATTTGCATAAAATTGGGGATGTGAGCAGAGGGATGGAGGGATTACAAAGAGGCACAAAGAAACTTTTAGAGTGGATGGAAATGTTATTTTGACTGTGGTGATGAATATATATATCAAAACTGATCAAATTGTATATTTTTTTCACTTTTAGTCACAGGCACTTATTATGCTTTCTTGAACAAAATCAGCTTTCTAAAATCAATGTCAACTTTAGAACCACGTTAATTGTTTCATTTATCACTTCTGGATGAAGAGAGACACTAAATGGCTTGTGTGTGTGTGTGTGTGTGTTGTTTGTTTTAAAATTTATTTTTATTGTTGAGAATATTACAGATGTCCCTTCCCCCTTTTTTTTTTTTTTTTTTTTTTTAAAAATGAGCATTC
This sequence comes from Myotis nattereri, assembly GCF_964212035.1. Lineage (NCBI taxonomy): Eukaryota > Metazoa > Chordata > Mammalia > Chiroptera > Vespertilionidae > Myotis > Myotis nattereri. The sequence continues at coordinate 18,088,959 of NC_138088.1, read as the reverse complement.
TAGTCCATCAATAATTCAATAAAGCTTTCAGGGAAGCAATTAAAGAAAAAATGTATTGTTTTAATTTTCTGTAGAATGGTCTGTGATTCTTTCAAAATGCAGCCTATGTTTTCCATAACTCAAGAGAGTTCATTTAATTGGGGCACTTTTATAATTTCTCAATCTGACAGTCAGTGGGCTTTCATGACACTGACACCTTTATTTTTAAATCTGGACACTTCTTAAAAAGCTGAGCGAGTGCTGTGATTCTTTCTCAGCAAGTGGCCTACCTGTCTCGGATGTCTTTGCAGAATTCCTAAGGGGAATTAACTACAGTTGACCCTTGAACAACACAGGTTTAAACTGGCCGTGAATTTGTGGATGTGGAGGGCGACTGGAGTTAAGAAGTTTTTGTGAAGTCAAGTTATATATAGATTTTCAACTGCGAGGGTCAGCACACCTAACCCCAGCTTGTTCGAGAGTCAACCGTAGTCTCATTGTACCCAGCATTTTATTAGGCCTTTGGAGTTGCAAGAAACAGAATTACCGATAGACTATTTTAAAGGAAGGGAGTCCATTGTAAAGCTATCCTATCTAATAAAAGACAAAAAGAGTAATTAACCGTACCTCCACTATGCTTCCCATTGGCTAATCAGTGATATATGCAAATTAACTGCCAACAAAGATGGCGGCCAGCAGCCACGCAGCTGAAGCGAGGAGGAGGTTTGCTTGTTCCAGTGATGGAGGAAACCAAGGTTCCCCGCCTGCCACGGACTGCTCTAAGCTCCAAAAGCAACAGAGTTTCAATTATAGAAGCTAAACAAACCCCAGATACCTGCTTTCAGCTGGCCGTGGCCTCCAAGCTGGGAGCACCAGTGAAGGCAACAGAGTTTCAATTATAGAAGGTAAATAAATCCCAGAATAAAAAAAAAGAAAAAAAGGAGAGGCTGGGAGCTTCAGTTGCAGGCCAGCCTGAAAACGGCCCTCAGCCCCTCACCCAGACTGGCCAGGCACCCCAGTGGGGACCCCACCCTGAAGGGGGTGTGGCCAGACTGAAAACAGCCATCAGCCCCTCTTCCAGGCTGACCAGGCACCCCAGTGGGGACCCCAACCCTGAAGGGGGTGTGACCAGCCTGAAAACACCCATCAACCTGTCATCCAGGCTGGCCAGGCACCCCAGCGGGACCCCCACCCTGATCTGGGACACCCTTCAGGGCAAACCAGCCAGCCCCCACTCATGCACCAGGCCTCTATCCTATATAGTAAAAGGGTAATATGCAAACTGACCCTAACAGCAGAACAACTGGGAATGATTGGTCACTATGACACACACTGACCACCAGGGGGCAGATGCTCAATGCAGGAGCTGCCCCCTGGTGGTCAGTGAGCTCCCACATGGGGGAGCTCTGCTCAGCCACAAGTCAGGCTGATGGCTGCCAGTACAGTGGTGGTGGTGCGAGCCTCTCCTGCCTCCTCAGCAACGCTAAGCATATCCGACTGCAGCTTAGGTCTGCTCCCCGCTGGCAAGTGGACATCCCCTGAGGGCTTCCGGGCTGCCAGAGGGATGTCTGATTGCCAGCTTAGGCCCAATCCCCTGGGGAGCAGGCCTAAGCCAGCAGGTGGTCATCTCCCGAGGGGTCCCAGACTGTGAGAGGGCACAGACTGGGCTGAGGGCCCCCCCCCCCCCAGTGCACCAATTTTTGTGCACCAGGCCTCTAGTCCCACATAATAAAAGAGAAACATGCAAATTAACCATCCCTCTGCTACGCTTAAGCCACGCCCACAAAGCCAATGAGGCGTGAGTATGCAAATTAACCTGACAAAGATGGCGGGTAATTTGCATACACAGAGCAGGGTGGGAGAGCCGGCAGCTTGTGGGGACATGGCTCCCTGGGTGGCTCCCTTGGGGGGGGACATGGCTCCCTCGGTTGGGGAAAACCCAGAACATGAGAGCACCAGGAATGCTGGGAATCATAATTCTCCTAGACCAGCTGTGGGAAAACTACGGCCCGCGGGCTGGATCCGGCCCGTTTGAAATGAATAAAACTAAAAAAAAAAATAGACCGTACCCTTTTATGTAATGATGTTTACTTTGAATTAATATTAGTTCACACAAACACTCCATCCATGCTTTTGTTCTGGCCCTCCGGTCCAGTTTAAGAACCCATTGTGGCCCTCGAGTCAAAAAGTTTGCCCACCCTGTCCTAGGCACTAGAGCAGTGGTCAGCAAACACATTAGTCAACAGAGCCAAATACCAACAGTACAATGATTAAAATTTCTTTTGAGAGCCAAATTTTTTAAACCTAAACTATATAGGTAGGTACATTGTTATTAACTTAATGAGGGTACTCCTAAGGCTTAGGAAGAGCCACACTCAAGGGGCCAAAGAGCCGCATGTGGCTTGCGAGCCGTAGTTTGCCGATCACTGCACTAGAGCAAAGTGAGCCTGAAGCAAGTTACTGTTGCGGTTGGGATGGAGGGAAAGCAAAGGTGAGAGACATAAGTAAAATCAGAGTGTCTAGGAAAAATTAAAGGGAAGATATCCTGAACTTCCAGGAAATCTCCACCAATGGAGCAAAGAAAAAAAAAATGCCTCTATTATTCTGTGAGCAACAAACCAAACTGGGTTGGGAGTCTCAGACAATTCGATTATATGATTGCAAAAACAGACAGAAACTCCTGGATTGGAGAGAGCTCCCCTGAGGGCTCCCAGATTTGAGAGGGTGCAGGTTGGGCTGAGGGACCCCCCCCCCCCTCCCCGAGTGCACGAATCTTCATGCACCAGGCTCCTAGTACTTAGAATAAAACTGGAACTGAATTTAAACCTGGAGAATCATCAGGATCCGATGCAACTCGAAGATTTAAGTACTCTTTCAGTCTTTCTTATGGATTGCATGTTCCTTTTCTCTTTCTCTATTATAGCACCTTTTTTGCTCTACATGCCTACTCTGTTCTCATCCTTCTACTCATTGTTTTATTCTTTAATAAATCATCTTTCGTTTGCCCCTCCAGATCCACTCTTCATCCTTCTCCACATTGCTCTTTTTCCTGGAAACCTATCCTGTATAGATTATATCAACAGAAAGAGGTCAGTGGATTTATTCTCCTGCTCCCTCCCTGCAAGGTCTCTTTAGGCAGACTGTGTCCCTCAACCAAAACCACTGCTCCTCTCAAGATGACTCACTCTCACGACCTTCCCCTTCCTACCTCTTATTTCCCTTCAGATCTAGGGCTGGTAATAGCTCTCTCGCCACCTAGGGTGGGTTCCTCTCCCATCCCTGTGGTACCCCGACACCTTGCCTTGCACATCTGTAATTAGTTTTCTTTGTAGATAAACTCTCCTCAATTCATCCTCATTTGCACATGCCATCTGTTTCTTGTTAGAACCCAGAGTTACATACTTGTTTATCTGATTTGTTTTATCACACAGCTTGTGCTTCAGTTTGCTGTGATCCACCACTAGGGCATTCTTTGTATTTGCAAATTCTAACATCAAAGTGAGATAATCTCAGGGAGTTGGCTTAATGTATTTATTTACTTATTATCATGCCAGGCTGTGTGGATTGGCAGCTTTTAGGACAGGTGCTTGCCCCTGGGCCACACACCTGGGGAGGGCACATATGAAAGAGAAAATAACATTGTATGATTGTCCTGCATCAGGAACCATCAGTGACATGAATTCTCTTAGAAAATACTTTGACTGTGGCAGGTACAATAATGAAAAAAAAAAAAAGGATAAAATATTCTGTTTATTCTTAAACATGCTAATATTAGGTAATTAGTAATATCTGTTCTTCTATGGTCTTATTACATTAAATTTGCTCGTGCTAATCATTTATGATGACCCTGAGGAATCTAAGACTTGAGGTTGATAAAAGTCATAATATCAGAAGTAACACAGGCTTTAAAGCCAGATAAGCTTGTTTCTGTCTTGTTTTTTTTTTTTAATATATTTTATTGATTCTTCACAGAGAGGAAGGAAGAGGGACAGAGTGTCAGAAACATCGATGAGAGAAACATTGATCAGCTGCCTCCTGCACACCCCCCACTGGGGATGTGCCCACAACCACGGTACATGCCCTTGACCGGAATCGAACCTGGGACCCTTCAGTCCGCAGGCCGACGCTCCATCCACTGAGCCAAACCGGTTAGGGCTCTGTTTCGTTTTAATTGTTTGTTTATTTTGTTTTTAGATTGCACACCTAAGTGAAATAATACAGTGTTTCTTTGTTTGACTTATTTCACTTAGCATAATACCCTGTAGGTCCATCCATATAGTCTCAAAAGCCAAATAAGCTTGGATGAAAACCCTAAAGCTGCAACTTGTATGCTTTATTACTCTAAACTTCTATTTCCTCATCTGGAAAGTAAGTATAATTATATCTACCTTATAGAGTTGCCACGCAGATCATCTGAAGCATAAATCATAGTAGATACTCAATAAACGGTAGCTATGCTCTCATGTGCTTGTTTTAATTATGCATTCACAGCTAAAACTTTTAGCTTAATTTAGAAAACATTTTAAATGAAGGGGAAGGGAAAAAAAGAAAGCAGCTTATTACCCCCGCCCCCCCCCCCCCGGTGTACCCTGCTTAGCTGCAAGTACCTAAGATCTAACTGTTGTGAGTTCAATCATAACAAAATTTGGAGCCAATCCACATCATTTCTACCAGTATATCAGAAATATTATTTCCACCAGCTAATGAGTCTGAAATCAATTTTGCTTTGTTAAACATAGCCTATATAACTACTAGATGCCTTCTCCTCAATTCTCATTGTTTTGAACAATCTGTAGTATTCTTATTTCGATTGCTGATTTGCATTATTTTTCTCCTTTATGACCAGAATCCTAACTTGAACCCTAGCCTGGCTGTCTGGGGCCTCAAATACACCTGCTTAGTCTAGCACAGCAAGGAGGTGATCCAACCTCTGTATCTCCAGCTGACGGCTAGGAACTACTTCAAATTGGAAAAACCCTACCAACCCTACTTGTACCCTTAGCAAATAGACTTCATACCAGGTAACAGCAATTGACTGTAGTTGCTGAGTTAAGAAGTATTTTTCCAGGTAAAGTAGGAAAGTCCTTTTCTGGGTGAAGTAGTAAAGAAAGTCTGCCTTGGAGGTCAGATTGGGGGATGTGGAAGGGAAAGGTGGTGGGATGTATGCCACACATTTACCAGGTTTGGCTCAGAGATTCCTGCTGCTTGATCCCCCTACTAGATTATAGTCCTTTGTAGTAATACCAGCCATTAAGTTTGAGTTTTTCACATAATTTTGAACATTGTGATTTGGACTGAGGTTACCCTTATGAGGGTGACCATTCCAGCAATCAGGCGACTGTGACTGATGGTCACTGTTCTTCTCCAGACCGGGCAGCCTCCTCTACATAACCTCTCTTTTTAGACCTAGGGTGGCGGTAACAGCTTCTCATTGTTATAAGCCCCGGGCTACTTTGCTATCATTTGTGGTTTCCGTAACTCCATCTACATCTTTATAAGTGGTCTCTCCTCAAATTATCTTATTTTAAGTATGCCAACTGTTTTCTTTTGGTACCACGACTGATACAAGTACTTACTATGTATCAGGCATTGAGGATACAATAATAAACAAAGAGATAAAAAATTGTACTTTCTGGAGATTACATTCTAGCCATTTTAAAATGACTTATAGTCAGGCTTATATAAGTTACAGGCTTGCCTGTCTGAAATTTATATGCCTGTTTTATCATTAGTCACAATGAAGGAAATGCATGCATGTATCCAAAGTATATTTTTGTGTAAACCTATAATTAACTCTTCAGAACATCCTAAGGAACTCTCAGACTTCCTTAAATATCTAATATGTTCCCTTCATTTATTAAAAAAAAATATAGGGTATCCCAAAAAATGTATATGCACACTTTGAATAATTAAAAAGTCAGTGTTTATTAAAATACATTTCATTTTCAAAATTGAGCTGTTACAGTGTATACAATTTTGGGGACATTCTGTATTTATTCAGAGCCTACATGCTCAATATATGTTAGCTGCCTGTTTCTGTGTTCTAGGTATCATGCTATAAGATGAGGGGTGGAGGGTGGGTAGGGGAAAAGGGTACAAAGATGAGCAGGACCGGTTTGTGAGAAATAAACTCATAAATAATCACTGCACAATGTAAAAAAAAGCCATCATAGAGGTTTGTGAGAAGTGCTATACAAAGAGAGAAGGGAGAATGGCTTCATTCATTTTGGGGATTGGGAAAGGCTTCCTAGAGGTTATGTTTGAGCTGAGCATGGATGGATGAGTAATACTTTTCCAGAAAGAGGAAAAGGGAAGGATGTTTAGGAAGAGGATAGAAGTTATGAAAAATCCTGAAGGTGTGAAAGAAAATGACAATAGTTTGCTTTGTAATGTAGAGTACCACGTTGGGGATGATAGAAGGAATGAAACTGGACAAGATATGCAGGGTCCAGATTTTAAAGGGGAGTTGTGCATGAAGAGTTTGTTGTTGTCTTCTTGCACGCTTTATGGTTCAGGCCTTGCCCTTAGAAGGGCAATACATATATGCATCAACAGCATTAGCAAAACTAGGAAGTTTTCTAGAAATGCAGAATCTCAAGCCCCATCTCAGTCTTACTGGACTCGAGTTTGCGTTGTAGGACCTCCAGGTGATTCGAATGTGCTGTAAAGTTTGAGACGCACTGGCCCAGGGCAGGTTTTTCAAGCTGTGGTCGCAGCCCATTAGTGAGTCAGGAAGTCAATTTAGTGCTTCTGCCACCAGCATTTTAAAAATGAAATAGAACAGAAAATATCTAAATGTATTGCATATGTAAAAGTCAGTATTGTTTTGTGAAAGTCTTGTTTTAGCTATAAATCTATTCTTGCTTACTGCATCCAGATATAAAATATGGGTCCTGTCCTAGCCGGTTTGGCTCACTGGATAGAGCGTTGGCCTGGGGACTGAAGGGTCCCGGGTTCGATTCCAGTCAAGGGCATGTACCTTGGTTGCAGGCACATCCCCAGTGAGGGGCGTGCAGGAGGCAGCTGGTCGATGCTTCTCTCTCATTGATGTTTCTAGCTCTCTATCCCTCTCCCTTCCTCTCTGTAAAAAATCAATAAAATATATATTTAAAATAAAATAAAATATGGGTCCTGGTCAAAAAAGTTTGAAAGCCTCTAATTAAGGGCACTATTTCTCAAAGTGTTGTCTACATTGGAATCCCCAAAAGTATTTTAAAGTCAGGCCCACATTGAGGAAGGAGCAGGAACTTGTATTTTAAACAAGCACTCCTGGGTCATTCTGATTTTTATACACGCTAAATTTGAGAACCACGAGTCTGGCAGTGATTCTCAGAGGTTGGCATGCACTAGAGTCACCTGGAGAGCTCGTTAAGACACAGGTTTCTGGGCCTCACCCCCAGAGTTTCTAATTTGATAAAGCTGGGATGTGGCCCAAGGATTTTAGTTCTAACAAATTCCCAGGGGATGCTGCTGCTGCTGCTCTAGGGAACATCAAATTACAGTTGTGAAAGGCTTAGAATCAAGGTGTTTGCTTCAAGCTGAATTATCTCTCTAAGTTATGGTTAAACCCATCAGTTCAACAAACACTACCATTAATGTCTGTATACATCATCCTTGCATCATCACCTAACAAAAGGACCTTTCTTAATTATTTCAAGGAGGACCTCTAATAAATACTGATAGCTTTTTACTAGTATTCTAAGAATCATGGTTCTAACCAGCCAAAGAATATACACCTTTTGCCAGTTTCTACTTTCTCTGGGGTTTACCTTCTATAGCTATCAAAGTTTCACTCAGACATGAATAAAGCTTAAAAATTCAGCCCTGGCTAGTTTGGCTAAGTGGATAGAGCATTGGCCCGTGGACTAAAGGGTCCCAGGTTCGGTTCCAGTCAAGGGCACATGCCTGGGTTGTGGGCTCAATCCCCAGTAGGGGGTGTACAGGAGGCAACCAATCAATGATTCTCTCTCGTCGTTGATGTTGCTATCTCTCTCTCCCTTTCTCTTCCTCTCTGAAATCAATAAATATATTTTTAAAAAAATCAACCAGGGTGAAGTGTTGTTGTTTTGTTAAATTGAATTTTAGAGAGAGAGGGAGAGAGACTGATTTGTTGTTACACTTATTTATGCATTCATTGACTGTTCTTATATATATGCCTTGACCAGGAATTGAACCTGCAACCTTGATGTATTGAGACAACACTAACCAACTGAGCTACCTGGCCAGAGCAGTACAGAAGTTTTAAAAGTATTATAAGCCCCTTTGAACCAGAAGCTGTAGCTGTATAACCTATTGTTGTAAATTAGGACAGTGAATTATGTAATGGCTAAAGGCAAATTCTGGTGTGTTACCTTAAAGCAAGTTACCTAAATTCTCTGAGCTTCATTGTTCTCATCTGGAAAATGGGGATATTAGTAAATAAAGTTGTTAAGAAGATTAAATGAGGTAACATATGTAAAGCACTAACAATGCCTGGCATAAAATAAGTGCTCAGTAATTGTTAGTTGTTATTACTATTAGCAATAATATTATTTCTCAGGCCACAATGGTTTATTTATGAAGAGTACTGAATGGTTATATATCTCATAAGATGTAAATCCATCTACTCCTGGATCTGGAATTACTTTATTCTCTTTGTGTTCACTCTCCTTTTTCTCTTTTAATTGTATTTTTCTTTTTGTGAGCAAACTTATACTTCATAATAACTACAATTGTATGGTAGTACAATATCAAATTCCTGGTTACAGGAAACCTTATGCTATGGTTAAGGCTTGCTCTATTGGAACCTGTTAGCATTGAATCTGTTCTTGGCAGGAAAATTACCTTTATACTCTGCTGCTGCTTTTCTACTGATGTTGATTTTTATTCAAAATATTTCTCTTTTGTCTTTTGGTATTACGTGGGTGCACTACTGCATCAGAAATTATTGTAGTGCATCTGTGGGTAAAGTGAGCCTGCCTGCATTTATTCTTAGCTTTAAATATGTGTCAATAGGATGATAAAGTCTACCTTCCCAGAAGGGATCCAGCAGCCCTAGCCGCCAAGTTGGCCACTGAAGTGGGTTTTTGACCAGCTGTTATGCTGCAACTTGGAGCTTAAAAATGGGGGAAATGACCCTAGCCAGTTTGGATCAGTGGTTAGAGCGTCGGCCTGCGGACTGAAGGGTCTCTGGTTTGATTTCAGTCAAGGGCACGTACCTCGGGTGCAGGCTCGATCCCCAGGGCACATGCAGGAGGCAACCAGTCGATGTGTCTCTCTCATATTGATGTCTCTCTCCCCTTCCCTTCCATTGTCTCTAAAAAAAAAAGATCAATGGGAAAAATATCCTTGCGTGAGGATTAACAAAAATAAAAATGGGGGAAATGGCATGAACAGTCCACAGGAAAGTATCTTCTTACCTTTAAGTGTATAGGATTCTGCTTCTATGTACACAGTAACCTGATCTGGGAATTGCATTGGAGCCAAAGATCAAGCTACATTGCTGGAGTCTGGTTGGGATTTGGTATATCAGAAGTAAGAGAACTTCACAAAATATTCCGAAGACTGAAGAGTCTTAAAATAATGAATTATAGGCATTTACATCCTTTCATTAAATATATGAAAGGTTGAAAATTACACTGCCAGATGGATAGCTTATGATATCACTTTTTGAAAGCACAATAGGTCAGGAATGTTGGTGTTTGCCGAACATAACAACTCAAGTTTTAACACAGTTTTTTACAAAGTAAGCCAAACAGGAAAAGATTGATGCATTTTTTAAAAACGGAACTTTACTTGAGAACCTTAGTATGACTAATTTATATATGCTACCTTATTAATATTATAATACTTGAATGAACATATTAATTCTGTTTCTGTATCCTTAGTATCTAGCACAGTATTTGGCCTTTTTAAATGCTTGTTTAATGAATGAGTGGTTGAATGAATAAATACATGAGAAAGGGAGAAGGAGAGAAAGAGAATGAAAAGATGGAAGAAGGATGAATGGATGTAGGATCATTTATTCTTCTTTTATTTATTTTTTTAATATATATTTTTATTGATTTCAGAGAGGAAGGGAGAAGGAGAGAGAGAGAGATAGAAACATCAATGATGAGAGAGAATCATTGATTGGCTGCCTCCTGCATGCCCCCCACTGGGGACTGAGCCTGCAACCAGGGCATGTGACCTTGACCGGAATGGAACCTAGGACCCTTCAGTCCGCAGGCCGACACTTTATCCACTGAGCCAAACCAGCTAGGACCATTTATTCCTCTTTTAAAGGTGGATAAATGAGACAAAGTGATTCACTGATGACAGTCAGACTGGCAATAAAATGAACATACCTGAGTGTTCTAGACCAAAAATATCCACATTTTTCCTTCTTTAGCATGTATGTCTTATTCTAGCTGCATAGTAAAATCACCTACAGTACTTTTTAAAGAATATCAAAGCCCAGTTTACACTCTCTACCCCATCCCAATATTTTTTAGAATGTTATTCTAATGTGTAGCCAGAGTTGAGCATCACTGTGTTAGGGAGTTATAATTGTTATGTTCTTCAAGGTTTTTGGTTTGTTTGTTTGTTTGTTTTTAATATATTTTTATCAATTTTAGAGAGGAAAGGAGAGGGAGAGAGAGATAGAAACATCAGTGATGAGAGAGCATCATTGATCGGCTGCCTCTTGCACAACCCCCACTGGGGATCGAGCCCATAACCGAAGCATGTGTCCTTGACCAGAATTGAACTCGGAAACTTCCAGTGTGCAGTTCAATGCTCTATCCACTGAGCCAAACAAGCTAGGTCTGTTTGTTTCTTTGAAGCCCTGGCTGGTGTGGCTCAGTTGTTAGGAGTGTTGTTGCATACACTGAAACATAGCTGTTTCGATTCTAGGTCAGAGCACACACCTATGTTTCTTGTTTGATCCTGGGCAGGGTGTGTTTGGGAGGCAACAGATCGATGTTTCTCTTTCTTTTTCTCTCCCTTCCCCTCGCTCTAAAATCAATAAGAATGTCCTTGGGTGAGGCTTAAAACATACATATATATATATTTGCCAAATCTTGCATTTGTTCTTCCAAAGCTTTTTAAATTCAGTATTAGGTCTTTGCTATACCAAAGATGATGTCTTTGTCTGTTCCGTCTACTGTAAAAGAACCATAGACCAGGTGGCTTAAAAAACAAAAATTTATTTCTCACAGATCTGGAGGCTGGGAAGTCCAAGATCAAAGCACTGGCAGATTTAGTGTCTGGCAAGAGCCGCTTCCTGGTACATTGATGGCCATCTGTGTTCTTACATGATGGAAGGGGCAAGGGAGCTCTCCGGAGTCTCTTTTACAAGAACACTAATCTGTCATGACCTAATCACCTCCCAAAGGCCCCACCTTGAAATACCATCACAATGAAGATTAGGTTTCAGTTGGGAAGGGAGGACACACATAAACATTCAGTCTCTAGCAGGTACATACTAACAAGACACAAAGCAAGAATATCTTGTTTTGATGCATAACCTGCAAAGGGAAGTTTGTTTATTGCTATCAGAGTTACTGTTAAAAGATTTTTTGTTTGAAATTAAATATGCACCTCAAGATTGGTTTTCCCAGGGTGTCACTGCCAGGGCAGGTTAGGTAACACTGAGGTTAAAGATTCAGGGTGCTACAGAACATCTTGGGTGTGTCTAGATAACATAATTTTCCATTAATATCAAGGCACCAAAGCCAGAACGATTCTCACTTGCTTGTAAATCTCATGACTCATCTCAGCTTGGTTTCTTTCAAGAAGAGGATCTTACTATGGTGTTTACAGACAAGTATAAAATAATTATCTGAAAGCCAAATTGCATGTTCTTTGATCTCAACTACTGCAATAAAATCTCCAGCCAGAGGCCAATTTTAGACTCATTGTTTAAAGTTGTTACTGATGCCTGAAAATGTAAGCTCCCCGAGGGCAGGATATTTTGTTTGTTTCTTCTTTCCTGCTCAGCCCAGTAAGATATAGACTACTAAGCACATAGTAGATGCTTGAATATTTACTGAATGAATAAGTATTGATTGGCAGTTTCCAATTCCTAAACACTTGAAAACTCTATGGGAACTCCTTTAAGAACTTGATTGCTATTAGTATGAGAACCTAGACTGAATCTTATAATGGATATCTGTTATTTTAGTTGCTTCAGCATCATTTCTCTTCCCATCCTCAGATGGTAAAACTCCCCTTTCCTATTGGGCCCAAATCAATGTAGATCCCCCCTCTTCCCTGGCTGAAGAGTGTATAATGTGACCAACACCTGTCCCGTCAGAAAAGTACATCCCCTATCCACTCCCTCAAACTCCTCTCTACATTTTGGTTCCTAATTCAAGCCAAGCCAATCAGTCTGCCCTATGCTGGAGCTAATAGGTGTGGAGGAGAGATTGCTCCATGATGTGACTGCTTTCTAGCCTTTGAGTTAGAATTGAGATTGCTTACATCATCGAGAGACTGTATGATCATAATAGATGTTTATTCTGACACAAATCAGCACCCCTCCCCAGCTTCCTGTTATGTGCTGGTTCCTTGACCAGTCCTGACTTGGTCAAGCACGCAAAGTAATTTCCAAACCGGGTAGCATTCACTTACTAGTGAATATTCTCTTCCTTTTTTATCCTATATGATTCTCTGGTGCCAGTCCAGTGGCAGAGGGTATCTGCTTCCTCTTGTAGGTGCCCAAGATGTGCCTTTAAATATATATATATATATATATATATATATATATATATATATATATATATATATTGATTTCAGAGAGGAAGGGAGAGGAGAGAGATAGAAACATCAATAATGAGAGAGAATCATTGATCGGCTGCCTCCCGCACGCCCTCCACTGGGGATCGATCCAGCAACCCAGGCATGTGCCCTTGACCGGAATCAAACCTGGGACCCTTCAGTCTGCAGGCCGACGCTCTAGCCACTGAGCCAAACCAGCCAGAGCCCAAGATGTGCCTTTACGTATGTTTTCCTCAAGACACTGGGGAGTAGGGAAGGCCGGAGGAAGGTCAAAGGGAAAAAAAAAAAAAAGGAGACATATGTAATACTCTTTGTAACATTTTAAGAAAAAAAAAAGTTTTAAAAAAATAAATAAATTCTGTTAATTACCAGATTGGAATAGCCTACTTCTTTCTTTGGTCTTTCTCTGCCCTCCACTTTATGGAGGTAGATTTCTCCCTGAGTCAGCATGTACTAAAAACAGGAACCATGAACTCTATCTGATGGAGTTAATGTGGGTGCAGTTTGGAGCCTGGAGCAAGTGGCAGTGAGCCTGTGTGCAGTAGTGAGCCAGTTAGGGGCAAGCAGAGTTAAAAGCTGAAGAGAGTAAGAGAAAGAACCTGTGTTCTCACCACCAAACAACTCATAAGCACTATTTTTAAAAATATGTTTTTATAGAGTTTTTAGAGAGAGAGAGGAAGGGAGAGGGAGAGAGAAACATGGATGAGAGAGAAACTTCAATTGGCTGCCTCCTGCCCCCCCTGCCCCCCACTGGGGCTTGAGCCTGAAACCCAGGCATGTGTCCTGGAATTGAACCAGCGACCTCAGTGTACATGGGATGATGTTCAACCAACGGAAACACACCGGCCAGGACTACACTATCTTTTAAAACAGAAATATCCTTCTTGTTTGTTTTTTTCTGACTGTGAAAGTAATAAACACTAATAAGGAATTCAGAAAATATAAGAAGTGTGAAGAAAATTTAAATTATATTCAGTTCAACACCTGCAAACTATTTTTATATGACTTCCCATGCATATGCACAAGTACTGTTTTTCCTTATCTTAAACAAAAACGAGATATTTTTTTGCAAGCTCCTTTTATCAATTTGTGCATCAGAGATATGTCTCCATCTCAATACAGACAGGTTTGCTTCATTGCTTTTAATAACTACATGCTATCCTGGTGTAAATTAATTATAGTTTACTTAACGACCCTTGTTGGTGCAGATAGCTCTTAAAAGCTTCTGATTGTTTTTTTTTTTTATTTAAAAAGACTAGTTCCTTATCACTTTCTCCTCAGAATTCCTTTATTCTAAGTTTACCCAGCACAGTTCAAACAGTTGCAGGTTATTGGTTGGGATGAGGAAGGAGGAAGCAGACTTTTTGGAACTGTTAAAAGTATAGAAAGTCGTTTAACCATGAGAACTTTTTTCAAATTTTAGGCTTATTAAGTGATAGAGATAATGACTAAGCATCACGTCCTTAGTATTGAATTAATCTCTTGGCAAATATTCTGATTCATTAAAAATAGTGTTTACATAAATGCCTGAGGCATAATATTTTGGCAATGACTGTTCCACTCTCTGATGACTACCAAACCTCTGATTGCAAAGGTGTGGTTATTCAATGGCCTGAGTAAATCCAGTTCCACAACTGACACCATTTGTTTTATTAAAGCAACAAAGCAAGGCTCAGCAACCGGAAATCATGTAATTATGGACATCTAGAAAATGTATTCAGGGTAAAGAAACATGAATAATATTTCATTGTTTATCCACAGACATTTAGGTTATTTCCATATCCTGGCTATTGTGAATAATGCTGAAATGAACATGGGAGTGCACTTTTTGTTTTTGTAAGTTCTAAGAAATAGTTACCAGAGTTAGAATATAGAAGCTCTCAATTTCTCTATATTTTCTAAGAAATGTATCAGTTTTGAAGAATAAATAAATTTGAAAAAGAAACTCTTTTCTTAACGTCTAAGAGGCTCTAAGTGTACTTAGGCAAATTAATGTTTGTGGAAAATAACTTGAATAAGGGCAATGAATACAAGTAACCGTTGTTAAATTGTTCACAATGTTTAGGCTTAAGTTTCAGATCATGGTGAAAGGTGTTTTGCAAGATATATAATATACTCAAAGGCATGTAAATTTATATTTTCAATCACTTTGAGTTTCATATTATCTGTATTTATATGGTTCAAAGAGAAATATTTCTTCTTTGAAATAATAAAATAGCTTTCCAGGGAGAACTTTTTATAGATGTTTTGTCACCTTTATGTCTTAAAAAAATTTTCCCGTTAGACTTCTGAGATATAAAAGTGTTTCAGATAATACTGTAGAATTCAATAGCATGGGTTAACTTTATAGACTTCTTTAACCAAATTAATAATTTTAATATAATTATTAATGTAATTATTAATGTTAAGGAAATAGCTATTGTTCTATCAAAAAGAGGATTGTTGTTACTATCTAAGTCTTTGTAATAGCTACAATGATCCTAAAACTTGATCTGAGCAAATAAAAACGCAAATAATAGAAGAGACAAGGTTTTTTACTTTAAATATTTTTTTAATTTTTCAATTACAGTTGGCATGCAATACTATATCAGCTTCAAGTGTATAACCCAGTGACTTAGACATTATATGACTTACTAAGTCAGTGGTTCTCAACCTTCCTAGTGCCAGACCCTTTAATACAGTTCCTCATGTTGTGGTGACCCCCAACCATAAAATTATTTTTGTTGCTATTTCATAACTGTAATTTTGTTACTCTTATGAATCGTAATGTAAATATCTGATATGCAAGATGTATTTTCATTGTTACAAATTGAACATAATGAAAGCATAGTGATTAATCACAAAAACAATATGTAATTATATATGTGCTTTCCGATGGTCTTAGGCGACCCCTGTGAAAGGGTCGTTCGGCTGCCAAAGGGTTCGCGACCCACAGGTTGAGAACCGCTGCACTAAGTGCTCACCCAATAAATCTAGTACCCATCTGACACCATATAGTTATTACAATATTATTGACTATAGTCCCAATGCTGTGTTGTACAGCCCCTTGTCTACTTTGTAACTATCAATTTATATTTCTTAACCCCTTCACCTTTTTCACCCATCTCCACACTCTTCCCCTCCGGTATCCATCAGTCTGATCTCTATATCTATAATTCTGCTTCTATTCTGCTTATTTGTTTATTTTGTTTTTTGGATTCCACATATAAGTGAAGTCATATGGCATTTGTCTTTCTCTGTCTGACTTATTTCACTCAGCACAGTACCCTCTAAGAATCTAGGTCCATCCATGTTGTTGCAGATGGTAAGATTTCACTCCTTTTTATGGCTGAGTCATATTTCATTGTGCACATGCACCACTTCTTTATCCATTCATCTACAAATGGACACTTACGTTGCTTCCATATTTTGGCTATTGTAAATAATGTTGCAGTGAACATATGGATGCATGTATCTTTTTAATTTAGTGTTTGGGGTTTGTTTGGATGACTACCCAGAAGTAGAACTGCTGGATCCTTCTTTGCCTCTTATATAGCTTTTGTTTTAAAGTTTATCTATTCTGATATAAGCTTTTGTTTTCTTTTCAAATATGTTTTTATTAATTTCAAGGAGAAGAAGGGAGAGGGAGAAAAGATAGAAACATCAATGATGAGAGAGAATCATTGATCAGCTGCCTCCTGCAAGCCCCTTACTGGAGATCCAGCCTGCAACCCACAAATGTGCCCTGACTAGGAATCAAACCATGATCTCCTGGTTCATGGGTCAATCACTGAGCCACTTTGGCTGCCCTATCCAAGCTTTTTGTTTGTTTGTTTGTTTCCATTTTCATAAAATGTGTTTTTATATCTCTTTACTTT
The DNA here is from genome assembly GCF_964212035.1 of Myotis nattereri. NCBI lineage: Eukaryota > Metazoa > Chordata > Mammalia > Chiroptera > Vespertilionidae > Myotis > Myotis nattereri. The sequence continues at coordinate 18,072,385 of NC_138088.1, read as the reverse complement.
CAGTCTGGGTGTCTCTTTTGGTCTGAGTTGAGTCTCTTATAGATAGCATATGTAAAGATATTGTTTTCCATTCAGACTCCATATGTATCTTTTTAAAATTGAATTTATTGGAGTGACATTAATTAATAAAATTATATAGCTTTCAGATATACAATTCTATAATACATCATCTATATATTGTATTGTGTGTTCACCACCCCAAGTCCAGTCTTCTTCCATCACCATTTATCCCCTTTACCCTCTCCTACTTCCCCTAGCCATATGTCTTTTTTGTTATTGTTAATCTTCACCAGATGATATTTTTTCCATTGCTTTTTCAAAGAGAGTGGTAGGGTGGGAGAGAGAGAGAGACATTAAAATGAGAGACACATCAACTCCCTCATGTGCCCCAACCAAGGACAGGGGATCGAACCTGCAACCCAGGTTCGTGCCTTTGACTTGGAATCAAATCCTCCACCCTTCAGTTCATGGGTCAATGCTCTAAACACCAGTCAGGGCTCTCCCACTTATATGTCTTTTGATTAGAGCATTTAATCCATTTGCATTTAAAGTAATAGTTTCGCCCTAACTGGTTTGACTCAGTGGATAGAGCGTCAGCCTGTGGACTCAAGGGTCCCAGGTTTGATTCCAGTCAAGGGCATGTACCTTGGTTACGGACACATCCCCAGTAGGGGGTGTGCGGAAGGCAGCTGATCGATGTTTCTCTCTCATCGATGTTTCTGGCTCTCTATCCTTCTCCCTTCCTCTCTGTAAAAAAATCAATATTAAAAAAGAAAAAGAAAGTAATTGTTGCCCTGGCAAAGGTAATGTAGAGAAGCAGTTTGAAAATATAGGGAAGCCCAGCTGGTGTAGCTCAGTGATTGAGCGTCAACCTATGAACCAGAAGGTCACGGTTCGATTCCTGGTCAGGGCACATGCCTGGGTTGTAGGCTCAATCACCAGAGTGGGGTGTGCAGGAAGAAGCTGATTAATGATTCTCTCTCATCATTGATATTTCTATCTCTCTCTCCCTCTCCCATCTTCTCTGAAATCAATAAAAATGTATTAAAAAATGGTATTGGATTTTGTCAAATGTCTTTTCTGTGTATATTGATATAATCATGTGATTTTTGTCTTTTAATCTGTTTATCACATTTATTAATTTGTTAATATTGTACTAGCCTTGCATTCCCTGGAATAAATCCCATTTGGTCATAGTATATGATCTATCACTGGATTTGATTTGCTAATATTTTGTTGAGGATTTTAGCATCTATTTTCATAAGGGATATTGGCCTGTAATTCTCTTTCTTTGTAGTGTCTTTACCTGGTTTTGAGATTGGATAATGCTGGCCTTGTAAAAAGAGTTTGGAAGTATTCCTTCCTCTGGGATTTTTGGGGATAGTTTGAGGAAGATAGGTGTTAGTTCTTCTTTGATTGTTTGGTAAAACTCCCCATGTGAAGCCATCCAGACCAGGGCTTTTGTTTGCTCGAAGTTTTTTTTATTACTGCCTCAATTTCATCATTTGTTATGGCCTATTCAGGTTTTTTTGATTCTTTCTGATTCCGTTTTTGAAGATTGCGTTTTTCTAGGAATTTGTCCATTTTGTCCAGTTTGTTTGCACATAGTTTTCACAGTATTTTCTTATAGCCCTTTGTATTTCTGTAGTGTCAGTTGTTACTTCAGCTCTTTTGTTTCTGGTTTTATTTATTTGGGTCCTATCTCTTTGTTTCTTGATGAGTCTGGCTAAAGGTTCACCAATCTTATTTATCTTTTCAAAAAACCAGCTCTTGGATTCATTGATTTTTTTGTATTGTTTTTAGTCTCATTGTCATTTATTTCCACTCTGATCTTTATTATTTCCCTCCTGCTACTTACTCTGAGCTTTTCTTGTTGTTCTCTTTTCTAATTCTTTTAGTTGTAGGGTTAGTTTATTAGAGCTTTTTCTTGTTTCTTGAGGTAGCCTGTACTGCTATGAATTTCCTTTTCAGGACTATTTTTGCTATGTCCCATAGATTTTGGGCTGTTGTATGTTCCTTAATGTTTCTTTTTTACAAGCCCTAGCAATATATGATTCTTGATACATGAAAGTCAGTTACTATTCATGGCATTGACTAGTTTCCATTTTCTCCTCATCCCTTATAATATCAATATACAAATAAACAGTCAGAGCTGTTAATGTTCCCTGTTAACAGCTTCTAATATGTTCCAGGTTTAATTCTATGATGACATTGATTGACTGTAGATGCTAATCTCTTTTATAAATTCTTAGTTTGGTCAATAATTAAGGTCTTTGTTTCCCTATGTGGAATTCTTTGTTTGTCTGTAACCTACCACAATTTCTTCAGCCTTCCACCTTTTCTTGCCCAAGCAGGGCAGATCTCCTTGAATAACCATATTATGATACTCTATGTGCAGTGCTTGTACATGTATATATTTATAAAATATGTAATGGTTTGCTCATCACCTATCACTTATAGATTTAACCAGCTCTGGAGGGGTGTGGCAGCCCTCATTTGTAGCATTTGCCTATTTCTATTGTAAATACTGAAACTGTGACTGATTTAAAGCTACTGACATAACATCACTGAACAAAGAGTTGGGAAGAGATGCATAGTAGCACACCATTATTTCTGTCACACAGATACAATAAATATAAATGACATAAATAACTTCAAGAGCATAAATATTAGTACAATATAGTAAAATAATTACAAAGTGATGAGTTTTACCTTTTTTTAAAACCTAATTTACCAGGCATAGGTGTATATAATTTAATTTTAAATAATGGCTATGTTTAATACCTGGTTTATAATATCCTAAAAATTTAGCAATTGGCTCCTGGATTCAGATTAAGTTTTTGAAATTCAATGAACATTCTCATATGTCTGACATTATGCTAGTCCATGAGGCTGCAAAGAAGGTTAACCATTTGTAGGCCATAAGTGTCTATAGATGCAAGAGGCAGACCTTTTTAAATTAAATTCAAAATATCGTGGCAGTTAACTGGTCAAGAATCTTCCTATGAATCTTCCCCATGTCAATAAATAGCGTGACCATTTTCTAGTTTTTCAGGCCAAAAATTTTGGTATAGTCTTTGACTCTTTCTCTCATATCCCTTTTCAAGTCCATTAGCACATTCTGATGATATCCACCTTCAAAATACTAAATATCCATATTCCAGTCACTTCTCACCCCTCCAACCACACCAGCCTCTCTGAGCTACCATTTTTTCTTACTTGGATTATTGGAATAGTATCCTAAATGGTCTTGCTTCCATCCTTGCTCTCTTATGAACTAGTCTCAAAACAATAGTCAGACTGATCTTTAAACTGTTAAGTCCTGTGCTTTCCCTCTACTCAATACTCTGATAATTTCTAATCTCACTCAAAGTAAAAGCAAGAGTCCCTCACTCACAATGATCTTCAGGGCCCAACATTTCTGATGCCTCTCTCCTTACTTTTCTGATATGACCTACTATTCTCCCCACTTCTTCACTCTGCTTCTACTATAATAGCCTCCTTGCTTTAACTTAGATGTGCTGGCCAGGAACCTGCCTCAAGGTCTTTGCACTTGCTGTTTTCTTTGCATCGAACCCTTTCTTAGTGCGTGAATCTCTCCTTCCCTCTTGTCTTGTCAAAATCTTTGCTTATATGCCATCTTCTCAAAGAGGCCTTCTCTACTACCCTGTTTTACTGCTCTCAGCATTTCCTACATATTTTTCCATAGATTTATTTCTATTGACATACTATAGAGTCTACTTATTTATTTATTGTCTGTCCTCCCCAACCTTGCAACTAGAATATAAGCTGCACAAGGTCGGTGAACTTCATTTTGTTCACTTCTGATTCCCCAGAGTCTAAAATAGTGTCTGGCATATGTATAAAGGTGTTTAATATATATTCATTGACTGAATGAATGAAGAACTGTCCTCAAGGCATTTATAAGTTTCCTATGTGTATCTTCTGTAACCAAAGTAACTGGATTTCCTGCCTTTGGACTCCAGTTTCCTGGTGACTAATCTCCCATATTTGTTGCTAGCCATCTGTAGTTTTGACCTGCCTGCAAGGGTCTCTGTCAGTTACCAGCCCAACTCTGACCTGGGTCTTCCTTGGCTGAAATTTTTGCTACTTATGTTCCTCTATTCTTTTTATCCCCATAAATTGCTCTTTCAGTTTCAGACCCATCTTTGAATTAATGAGATTTCATGTCTCTGTCTGATAATTTTTCTTCACTGCCTGAGCTTTGGCTCTGATAGTACTCTAATGTGACAAAGAGATTGCATAATAAAATACAGTATCATTACAATCTTTAAAAATTAAAGAGGGCATTGTAAGATAATAATTATTTAAGCAATTAGATGGAATATTACTTATTATCCATCAATCTTCCTATTATCTACACGAGATAGGTGACTATCCCTATAAAATTCTTAGGTTTGACATACACACATAAAACTAAACAGATTAGAAGCTATCTGCCAACTATTGTTAGATTTTAAGATCCCTTACTACCTATACACTTTTCTCAGGCACTTTACAAAAATCCTAGAAGTAGGATCAACTGAGTGGTATCCTCATTTGTTAGCTGGTATTTGCTACCTAGACAACATGGCTACAGACAGCTCTGAATTAATAAGCGGTCTGTCTCAAGTTAAGATGATTAGGGGTGATAATGTGAATCACAATAATTTTTAACTGCTAGAAAACACAAACTTTGTGGAATAGTTTTGTTTTCTTAAATTTATTCATAGCCTATTTTATTTCTGCAAAGGTTTTGCAAACAATGACAGTATAAATAGTTATCCAAAGGGAAATTGATATGGCTCAAACTCAGGGAGCACTAAGTATCTAAAAATACCAGTAGAAATAATAAAAAGGACATTTCTCTTTAGTAACAGTCTAGAGAGATCAGAATTCTTTTATAGCATCAATACCATTTCCATTACTGCATTTCTGTGAGGGAATTGGGGGAAAGAGAAGAAAATCATTTATCATGTTTTTACAGATAAAGAAACTGAGACACCAAAAAGACTATATATATATATATATATATATATATATGTATATATATATATATATATATATATATATATATATATATATATATATTATTGGTTTCAGAGAGGAAGGGAGAGGGAGAGAGAGATAGAAACATCAATGATGAGGGAGAATCATTGATCGGCTGCCTCCTGCACACCCCACACTGGGGATTCAGCCTACAGCCCAGGCATATGCCCTGATCGGGAACTGAACTGTGACCTCCTGGTTTATAAGTTGATGCTCAACCACTGAGCCATACAGGCTGGGCAGACTTTTTTTTTTTTCCTGAAGTCCACAATATTACATCAGTTGCAGAAATAGGACTTCAGCATCCTCTCAGTTGTTAGCTTACAGGGTAGTTTTTCCATATCATTCTGCATGGCTAATATAATTGAGATTCCAAGTAATAATAGGAGATGGTCAGGGCAAAGTAATGGTAATGAGCCAGAGCTAGAACTGAAAATACAGTCCAACTCCTCTAGCTCCCTGTGCATTGATCCTGACATTAAGCTACAGAACTAAATTACTGAACTTCATCAAAAAGTGGCAGCCTAATGTTATTAGACACTAACTGGCATTAGTTCAGTTAACTTTTCATTCCAGATGGACAGAATAATTAATATTTTGTCCTATCTAAGGGGGAAATAATCTCAAATAGAAATTCTTTTTAGCCAACGTTATTTCTTCTGTTATTTAAGTATTTACTTGTGTGATGTAAAAAGGATCTTGGTTGACTGAAGCCCATTAGGCATCAGAAAAAAAGACATTACAAGTGAAAAACAATCATTCCTTTGTTTAAAGAAGGTGTGAATCAGCAAGCTGGAGAAGTCAGTTTTTCAGTGGGTTGGCTAGTCCAATGTGTCAGTCGGAGGGGTAATGTAGTCCATTCCAAGCTCTGAGAATAGGCCAGGGGAGGAGAGTTAAAAATAGAGGAGAAGGGGGAGGGAGGTGTCATGTTTGCTCTATACTTAAGACATCTGTTGCTTAACCTTGCAAATTCAGATGAATGAGACCAGTCATAATTCAAACATTAAGAAACTTTTCACCAAATGAAAAAGATTCTAAGAGATACAATACAGTGAGATGAGTTCTCATTATATAAGCTAACACATGTAGTTCTGCTCATGTATTTTCAAGGGCATGGGCATTTGGCCCTGCTGGGAGGGCTATAAAGCTCACATAGACTTCCTTAATGGTGAGATTCTCCATATAAATCAGAACTCCAGAAAGGTAGGAACCAAATGAACAGACATCTGCATAATTCTTTCCTTAGTTTTTTTTAAAAATAAGAAATTAGTAGATGAAGAAACACCTTTGGAGTTACTCAGTTTCACTGCGTATCTCCCATGTATACAGGAGGTATACATGTATTAAACCTGTTTGGAAAAAAAAGAAGAAAACAACAGACACATCTATATATATAAAAGCCAAGTGACCGGAACAACCAGAATGACCAGAATGACCGGTGGCTATCATGCACACTGCGGCTGGCCAACTGGCCCAATCGAGGGTGGGGCCAGCCAGCCAACCTCCCATGGCCCCTCCCCCAGGCTGGCCCGACCCCGATTGGCCACAATTGGGGCGGGCCGGCCAGACCCCACCCACGTATGAATTCATGCACCGGGCCTCTGATCTATATCTATATCTATCTATATCTATCTATCTATCTATCTATCTATCTATCTATCTATCTATCTATAAAAGCCTAAGTGACCATTACAACCCGTCAACCGAATGACTAGTCGACTGGTCTCTATGATGCGCACTGACCATCAGGGGGCAGATGCTCAACGCAGGAGCTGCCCCCTGGTGGTCAGTGCGTTCCCACAGCCAACCTCCCATGGCAGGCCAACCTCCCATAGTCACTGCCCCCGGCCAGCGGCCCCGATTGGCCCCAATCAGGACTGGGAAAGAGGGCCCCATTCGGCCCTGATCACCAGCAAGGCCGAGGGACCCGACCCGTGCACAAATTCATGCACCAGGCCTCTAGTTTTAACATAATAGTTCTGATTTTCATCAAACTGACATTTTAAAGGTACCATGTAGCTCTATGCGAATTATCTTTTTTAACCTCTACAACAACCCAGAGAGGAGAATATTTTTGAATATTATACAGTTAATAGCAGAGGTTAAGTGTTTTGTGTAAGACCACACAGATTGCAGACTAGTTTGACCTGGGTTTATAGTTTCCAAAACCACTCTAGTACCCTTCCCACTAGGTCACAGAACACTATGACAGTGTTTTAATTTTTACATTTGAGACAATTTCTAGACAAAACTTTAGGCTGCTTGATGGCTTTTTGAGGAATAGATGCAGGGATATTTGTTTTGCATTCCCATTTTTCTCATATATTTCTTCAGCAAAGTATATACATTAAACATCAGATAGGTGGGTCTTTTTGTTTCAACAAGGTAGAAATGCATTTCCTCAAAAGTGTATGAGCCCCATATGCCTGTTTGTTTTGGATTCACCAAGGGTACTGTAAGTCAGCCTGATGGTTGCAGGCAGAGCCTGACGTGAGGACTGAGTCGATTTACTATAAAAGGATTTCCTGTCCTTTCTAAAACAAGATAGAGGACACTAATGAATAAACTGAGCTATAAACTTTAGCTATTAGTACAGTCTAATATGAAATATTAGAGAGCCTTTCAAATTTTAGGTAAAAAGCCATCAAGTATTATTTTCAGTTTGCTTATTTCCTAGAAAATTTATAATTATTGAGCATTTGCTGACTACCAACAATTCATAAGTTGTTACACTAAACATAGATTCTAACTCAACCTCTATCCAGTGGAATATTGTTTTAGTGATTTGGTGATAAAGTTATCTAAATAATGAATGGTGAATTCCTCCAGGCCTACATTTGGAGAACTTCAGGTAAGGCCTCTGCCTTCTCTTACCAGTCATTTAATAAATATGTGAACATTCTCCATTATGTACCAAGTTCAGTGTTAGGCATGGTAGTGGCTTCTCCACAATAAAAGCCCAATATCATTCAATAATTATTCAATATGAGAGAAGGAAACAAAAAAAGTCAAAGATGTGATATTTACCCCAAAGGGGTGTCCATCTAGCACACTGAAACATACCAAAGAAATTAATGTATCAAATTATTTTAAAAGCACCAAATCTCCTTGTTATTTCTATGTTTTACCATGATTCCATCCTCTATGGGCCCACTGTGATTATTTTTGAGCTAATAGCCTAAGATTTTACAGGCTTTACTCTGAGATCCTCATCATGTTCTGAACTGTTCCTTACCATGGAGGTACTACAAAGGAACAAGTTAAGTGTGTGGACTCTGGCATCAAATATTCTGGAATCACATCTTGGCCCCACTGCTTACCAACCAGGAGACTGTCAGCAAGTTAGTTCTCAATATTACATCTTTCTCATCTGAAAAATGGGAGCTAGTATAGTATTTCCCTCATAGAGATGTTGTGAGGATTAAACAAGATGTTATAATGTAATGTTTATATAGCACACAGCACAACACCTTGCTGACAGCTAGCACTCATTGTTATCACTAACAGTATTTCTTTCTCTCAGATCAAAAAATACAGTACTATCAAATTAGACTTAACCTTCACATAACCTTGTCAAAGGGTCTGCTTCCATATGCTGCCTGCCAGATGTTCTCTTACAAATGGGAAACCTGTATCGTATCCTTACCTGTGATAAATGAGACCAATGAGGTCAATGCAATGTAGTAAAGAATTGGGTTGGCATAACTGAAATGTACAACTGCACAAACTCTAGGAAGCAGTTTCCTATGAAGGGGTGTGGTATAGTGAGACAAAGATAAGCATGAGTCAGACAGACCTCCATTTGAGCCAGCTCTGCATACAGTACGGTACTTAGCCTCTTTGACAATTTCTTAGTTATGTGCCTTAGGGCTATTACTTAAACTCTTGGGGCCATTATTTTTTTCGTCTGTAAATTTGGGAAAATCATAAATACTTTTTTTAGGTTTTTTTTGTGAGGGCGGTGACTACACAGCGTAGGTGCTCAGTAAATTCACTGAGGGCTGCAGCAATGCAGGGTAAATGCCAGTTTTCTACGCTTTCTCTGTAGCTATCTTGGGAAAGAGTAGCAACAGCAGGGGTAGTTGTTAGGGCAGCCCCTCTGAAACATTATGACGGATGTGACTTACCAAGTCAGCCACAAAGGGTTGTTCAGTGTACCAGGGGGCCAGTGGAGATAGAATTCCAGTCTGTGTTCCCTTCTCCAAGATGGACAGAAGGGACCTCTTTATCTAATGTGTATGCAGGTGCTCCATTCTCATTCCGGTTCTGAACCACTTCTTGACTTTCAGCTCCTTCCCACCTTCCCCAGTACTCTGACTTCATATGGAAATGACCCATCCTGGAGTTCCCACTATAACAGTGGTTCTCAACCTTCCTAAAGCCGCGACCCTTTAATACAGTTCCTCATGTTGCGGTGACCCCCAACCATAAAATTATTTGCGTTGCTACTTCATAACTGTAATTTTGCTACTCTTATGAATCGTAATGTAAATATCTGATATGCAGGATGTATTTTCATTGTTACAAATTGAACATAATTAAAGCACAGTGATTAATCACAAAAACAATATGTAATTATATATGTGTTTTCCGATGGTCTTAGGCGACTCCTGTGAAAGGGTTGTTCGACCGCCAAAGGGGTCGTGACCCACAGGTTGAGAACCGCTGCACTATAACCTACCGCACACTTCTCACGTCATCCTATACCATTTATCCTGCCATGAAAGTCCTAATCTGTCCAGAGACCCAATCCTTTAGGACTCTTAAAAGATGAGTGCATTTTGTATAAAGTAATTCCAGACTAGGAATCAATAAGGCTTTCCTTTAGTTATACTGTTCATTGGCATTTTAACAAAGGTTTTCAGTGTTTCAACCCAAAGGAGCCAGCAATATGAGGGTTTGAGGTATCAAAGCAAAGGTAATGTAGAGAAGCAGTTTGAAAATATAGGGAAGCCCAGCTGCCATGGCTCAGTAGTTGACTGACGGCCTATGAACCAGGAGGTCATGGTTTGATTCCCAATCAGGGCACATGCTCAGGTTTCAGGCTCTATTCCCAGTGTGGGGTGTGCAGGAGGCAGCCGATCAATGATTCTCTCTCATCATCGATGTTTCTCTCTTTCTCCCTTCCTCTCTGAAATCAATAAAAAGACATTTTAAAAAAAGAAAATAGAGGGAACTTTTCAGCACATCAATAGTAGCTGCCCACTCTGTTAATGTATAAATCTGGAATTGAATACAGACCAGGAAGTAGAAGCTGTGTATATTTAATGAACAACCTCCCTGTCTCACTCACATCAGCCAGTCCATTAAAAGAATCAACACAAACTTTGAACCCTATACCAACACCCACCTCTGAAAGAAGCGAATTTGGGAGGAGCAGATTTTGTAGTTATACAGTGAAAAGAGAACTGCTTTGAAAATTAGAAAACTTGGATTACAGTTCTGCCTTCACCACTAAATAGCTTTGTGGTAAGTCAGTTACATGCTTAGACCCCAATGAAGTTACCGTGAACGGAAAGACTGAATTAGAGAACCTGTGAAGGCTTTTTCACGCCTTACCTTCCATGTTGCTTTTTTCCCATTGCAAACTGAATTGCCTTGGGGAGGAAGCAAAGCTGAATTAAAGAGTTTTATATTGAACTGCCTATCAAGAATGCTGAAGGGAAAAAAAAAAAAAAAAAAGGTGCTGGTTTCCAGAGAGGCAGATTACAGTGGTTAAGAGTATAGGGACTGGGCATGAGTGGGGGGATGAGGGGGTACTGTGGGGATAAAGACACATATGTAATAACTTAATCAGTGAAGAAATTAAAAATAAATAAATAAAATAAAAACAAATGCCACTCAACTCCAGGAAAAGCGAAAAAAAAAGAAAAAAAAAAGAAAAAAAGAGTATAGGGACTGGAGTCCTTTATTCCTGGATTTGGGTAGTGAATTGGGACAAATTATTTCACCTCAATTTCCTCATCTGTAAAAGAGGAATACTAATACCTATGTCATAATGCCAGTGAGAGGATTAAATGCCCTAATACATATCAAAGCACTTGGCACAGTGGCTGATGCCCTAGAAAGTCTTCAGTACTTGGTGATGGCATTATTCATCCTAGTTCTGCTACTAAATTAATTCTTAATAGGCTAAGTCATTCACCTGTCTGGGTCTCCTTAAGTTTTTTTTTTCTTCTCCCAACCACTAAGACTAGATTATTTCCAAGGTGCTTTCTATTTCCATCTTTCAATCTCTATCTTTTTATTCTTTTATTCTCACATGAGGATATGTTTTTGTTTTGTTTTTATACTGGAGAGAGAGAGAGAGAGAGAGAGAGAGAGAGAGAGAGAGAGAGAGAGAGAAATTCCAACTGGGTATCGAACACAAAACCTAGGTATGTTCCTTGATCAGGAATTGAACTCACAGCCCTTTTGGAGCACGGACAATGCTCCAACCAATGGAACCACCTGGCCTGGGCTCTATCTTTTTATGTTAGTAATAGAAACTTTTGTTTTAGAAATTTGGCCAGTTTTGAATTTAGTAGCTCAATTATCCCTCTGATGTGCCCAGAGTAGTTTCAAAGGAAGACCTACTCCCATAGTGTGTGGAAGGGTCATTGCTGGCTACCAGGATAAGAGCTGTACAGTTTTAATTTCAAAACCATTGCTGCTGTAGCCCCATTCCCAGTAACAAGAGAACCTACATCTTCAGATGTCTGGGGCCCAGGCCACAGGACAGTTTTAGAAGTCATGATTATTATTGCCATATTTGTAAAGTGCAGCAGCCACTCGGTCCTCCAAGACATTTGTCTCATTAGGCAATTAATCACATTCACCCACAGGTGACAATTTAATTAAATGTGAATATTCTGCATGCCATGGATTTCTAGCATCATGTTTCTTATTGACAAGGAGCTCAGTACATTCAAACCCCCAAACTTGATCACAATAGTCCTGACATCCCATATTTGAGGGTCTGTTTCCTGGTTCATTCCTGGTACCAGGTCTGTATCAGTCAGAAGACAAAAACCATACCGGTTACTTGAACAGAGATAATTTAGTACAAATAATTGTTGACTGGGCATAATGATAATAACTAAGTAACTGCAAAGGTAGAAAGAATACTTGAATGAATCACTAGATAGTAATTGCAGTAAACAGCTATAATCGCTAGGGCTGAGAAAACAAAGGAAATTATTAGAATTTTTAAAACTTAGAAACAGGGCCCATATTAATAATTCTTTACATTAAATTGTCTCTGTTCAAGTAATTGGTGTGGTTTCTGTTTCCTGACTGTACTATGACTGATACAGTGGTTGTGCGAATTTAAATTCCCACCAGCAACATATGAAGGTTGAGATTGTTTAACATCCTTGCCAAAACTTGGTATTTTTCATCTTTTTCATTTTAACTATTTGGTAAGCTTAAAGTGCTTTTACTGCAGTGTGGTTTTTAATTTACATTTTTTTTTCCCATGGGGAATGAGGTCAAGCACCTTTCCATTTGTTTACTGGTTATTTTTTTAAAATTAAATTTATTGGTGTGATATTGGTTAATAAAATTATATAGGTTTCAAGTGTATAATTCTATGATATATCATCTGTATATTGCATTGTGTGTTCCATCACCATATATTTGACTAGTTATTTTGATCTCTTCTTTTGTGAGTTAATCTGTTCAAGTCTTTTGCCCATTTTTTCTATTGGGTTGCTGCCTTTTTCTTATTGATTTGTGAGAGTCCTTCGTACGTTTTTGGGCTTGAGTTCAAAACATACAGCTCTCTGTCAATATGCCCAGGCAGCCTTACTAATTCAGATGTGCTTCCTTTGATTAAATGACCCTAGGAACTAAATTACTATGTTGTTCTTATTGTAGGACTTCAACAAACCTAAGCATAATGGAGATATCATAACTTTCTTGATTATGAGAAGATAGGAATATGTATTTTACTCATACATTTATTTATTCATTTTACAGATCTCTTTGAGCACATGTTTATTAAGCATTAATTATGTATTAGGAACTATACCAAGTATGTATTTATATATAATACCTCCTCCTGAAGTATTAGAATTCATCTTGAGAACTTTACAAATATCATCATTGTGATACAATAATAAATTTGCAGTAGATTTAAAAAAATCTTCAGGAACCCAGAATATTTTTGAAGAACTAACAACTCATACCCACTAACTATCTGAGCCCATGAAGAATATCAGTTATCTGGAAAAGTCTTGTGCAACTGTTAAAAATGCCTTCTAATTTTATTAAGACTCATGATTTTATTCATTCTTTCATTTAGTCAAATCAAATATTAGTTAAGCACATATTATAGAAGCATATTAAATGTAAACTAATTTCTTAGATCTTCCTTTCTTCTGTAGTCTTATCCTGGGTGGTATCATCCATTCCTATGGCTTCAGTTACCAACTAGCTATATGCTGATGATCCTCACATCTATTTTGAGCCACCCGAAGTCCTTCATGAGTCTCAGAGTCAAATAACCAATTGTTGATGAATACTGCCGGTTGGAAGTCTCAAGGCACCTGACTACAACATTTTTAAAACTGAATTCATCTTCCCCCAACAAATATTTCTTTCTGTTTCCTTTTTTCAGTGCATGGCATCAACATCCACCCAGTTACCAAAGTGAGAAACCTAGACATTTCTCTTGTTACCTTTCTCTTCTTCATTCCCACCCCCTAATATTTTATCAATTACCAGTACCTTTGGATTCAACTTATATGCCATCTCTCTTAAGTTAGTCTATTTTTTCCCATGGCCAATACTACAAACCATACCACTGGCATTTCTTGCCTAGATCTCCTAATTTGTTTCTGTCTTCAGTCTTTCTAGTTTTAATCTATTCTCTAATCTCTCCCCTTTCAAAAACCTTTCAAGACTTACCTTTCTTGTTTGGTTAAAATCCAAATTCCTCAATATAGTTTATATGATCCTGCTCCTTTTGCCTCTCAGGTGTCACATCTCACTCCTCTCTCTCTGGGATTTACTCCTACTAATTAATTATACAGGTCTCCCTAAATATTACTTCCTCTGAGATACCTTCCTAGATCCTCAGAATTGGATTAGATGCCCTCCTATAATACTCTTCCATGTCTCTTATCTCTCATCATTATACAGTAAACTCTAGGAGGCCAGAGTTTTTACTTTGTTGGATTTAGTAACTCAACCAACAAATCACATTATTTATCGAAATAATGAATGAATTTCTTGGAACTCAGGATAGTCATTACTACAGTTACACAAGAAATTCTTCTATTGAATTTAAGAAATAATTCATATCCTTTAATATAAGGAGATACCTGGGTACAATGTAGTTATTAAAAATGAACACACTTTTATAAGCATAACCAATGGACACAAGACACTGGGGTGTAGGGGAGGCCGGGGGAAGGTCAAGGGGGAAACAAAAGGAGACATATGTACTACTTTTTGTAATATTTTAAGCAGTAAAATAAAATTTTAAAAAAAGGAGGTGATAAGAAAACCTCAGACATTCCAGAAGTTGTGCATGACACCAAGAATTATATATTTTATTATTTTGGTTAACCTATCTATTATTTTGATTTATTAATTTTTTTTGGCAAAAAAATGAACACACTTTGAATTTTGTGTAAGCTAAATTTCATCTTATTTATGCAGATGCTTACAGTAAGCTATTGCATGTCATGAGCACGTGTTAAAAATTTATCTGCCAAGATGGAACAAAAATTAAGAATTATGACCCCTAAGGGATGCATTCTAGAAATGATTGACTGGGTTTTACTTTTCAAAATTGGCCTCCTTACTATTAACCTATATGTAAAATTTAATTTAACAAGATTCATTCATTTCCCAGTAGTATTTCTGGGAGAAGGACCCATGTTGGCAATCAGGAGGCTATTTGTATATGTTTATATTTTTTCACAAAACTGATAAGAAATCAGCTAAGGCCAATTTTAAAAGAATCATGAAATATTTATAATCTTTCTCAAATCCTCTTTTTTTAAAAAATACATTTTATTGGTTTTTTACAGAGAGGAAGGGAGAGAGATAGAGAGTCAGAAACATCGATGAGAGAGAAACATCAATCAGCTGCCTCCTGCACATCTCCCACTGGGGATATGCCCACAACCAAGGTACGTGCCCATGACCGAAATCGAACCCGGGACCTTTCAGTCCGCAGGCCGATGCTCTATCCACTGAGCTAAACCAGTTTCGGCTCAAATCCTCTTAAATGAGTCCTACATTATGGGAATTAATAACAGTATTTGTAAATTAACTCAGGATTCTGAGTTAGGACCATTTCAACATGCTATCCTGGTTTATAATATTTTGGTAGTAAGTGAAATTTCCCTCTTCTTGATAATAATCATGTTTTGATTGAATAGATAATAGGTCAAATTGCTATAGGGTCTTAAAGTGGTAGCATTTATAGATATCTATATATATCTATAACAAATCCATTAAATGAGTCATTCCCTCTGATGTTGGATGAACCAATGGGCCCTATTTCAATCTAATACATAAATTTTAGCAAAGTAAGGCACGTAGAAAGGAACACGATGACTTCTTATAATTCTCTGAGACTGAAATTTTGTTTATATTCTAGGCAATGAAATAGTTTGAAACTATTTATTTATTATCATTATTGTTTTGGATGAGAATTTTTTTTATTGCTTAAAATATTACAAAGAGTAATACATTTGTCTCCTTTTTTTCCCTTTTGACCTTCCCCCAGCTTCCCCTACCCCGCAGTGTCTTGTGTCCATTGGTTATGCTTATATGCATGCATACAAGTCCTATGGTTGATCTCTTACCCTGCCCGCCCCCTCCCCCCCCCACCAGTTTGAAACTATTTAAATAGAATTGTACCCTATTACACATTGACAGCAAAAAACTACATTTTTTTCATATGTATTCTTAGTAATGTTATAGGGTGTGGTGATTATGACATTAGTAGTATGTTTTAAAAATTTGTTATATTGATGCTCCAAGATAATTCAAGGGATCTTTCAGTAATTCTTTTGAATGATACATTAATGTTAGACTGCAAAGTTTTGGGAAGAACTGTTCCAATTTCATGGTTAGGATAGATAAATGAGCATTTTATTTTTATTTTTATTTTTTATTAAATCTTTATTGTTCAGATTATTACATTTGTTCCTCTTTTTTCCCCCCCATAACTCTCCTCCTCCCAGTTCCCGCCCCACCCTCTGACCTCACTCCCCACCCACTGTCCTCATCCATAGGTGCACGATTTTTGTCCAGTCTCTTCCCCCATCTCCCACACCCCTTTCCCCCCCAAGAATAGTCAGTCCATTCCCTTTCTATGCCCCTGATTCTATTATGATCATCAGATTATTTATTCACTTGATTCTTAGATTCACTTGTTGATAGATGCATATTTGTTGTTCATAATTTGTATCTTTACCTTTTTCTTCTTCTTCCTCTTCTTAAAGGATACCTTTCATATAATACTGGTTTGGTGGTGATGAACTCCTTTAGCTTTTCCTTATCTGTGAAGCTCTTTATCTGACCTTCAGTTCTGAATGATAGCTTTGCTGGATAAAGTAATCTTGGTTGTAGGTTCTTGGTATTCATCACTTGAATATTTCTTGCCATTCCCTTCTGGCCTGCAAAGTTTCTGTTGAGAAATCAGCTGACAGTCGTATGGGTATTCCCTTGTAGGTAACTGAGTTTCTTTCTCTTGCTGCTTTTAAGATTCTCTCTTTGTCTTTTGCTCTTGGCATTTTAATTATGATGTGTCTTGGTGTGGTCCTCTTTGGATTCCTTTTGTTTGGGGTTCTCTGCTCTTCCTGGACCTCACCAGGTGGGGGAAGTTTTCTGTCATTATTTCTTCAAATAGGTTTTCAATATCTTGGTCCCTCTCATCTTCTGGCATCCCTATAATTCTGATGTTGGTACGCTTGAAGCTGTCCCAGAGGCTCCTTACACTATCTTCGTATTTTCGGATTCTCTTTTCATTTTGCTTTTCCAGTTGGGTGTTTTTTGCTTCTTTGTATTTCGAATCTTTGACTTGATTCTTGCGCTCCTCTGGTCTGCTGTTGGGAGTCTGTATAATATTCTTTATTTCAGCCAGTGTATGCTTAATTTCTAGTTGGTTCTTTATCACAACATCGAGGGTCTCTTTAGATTTCTTGAGGATCTCACTACATTTATCGGCGGCTTCTAGACAGTTTTTGAGAGACCTTAAAAGTGTGGTTCTGAACTCTATATCCTCCATGGACAATTTTGTCCTGTTTCTTTGTCTCCACATTTTTTATGCTTTCTTGGTGCACCCCCTAGTGGTCTTTGTGCACAGTCTTGTTGTAGTTAAGCCTTGATTGTTGTCGGCAATAGTGGGGGTGATTTGACCTCCAGTCTAACTGGCTATGAGAGTCCGCTGTGTCTGCAGTGGGAGAGCTTCTGTGCTGGATCTCTAGGGCGGTGCTAATCTAGCATTTGCCTGAGGCTATTCGGCAAATGGCTCTGAGCAGGGCTTGGGCGGGGTGGGTCCCTGGGGATCTAAAGGGCGGGCAGAGCAAGCAGTTATGGCTGCTCCCAGTTCCGTCCCTAGGGGCTCTGCCTCACAGAGTCTCAGCAACCACTGCAAACCTCGGAGAGAAAGCTGCCTTCGATTTCCGACCAAAGCCAGACAGTCCCACTTCTGCCGTTTGAGTCTGGGTCCCTAGAGACTCGCCCGGATCTGGAGCTCAGAGTCTGAAATTCCCTCCCGATTGAAAACAACAACCGCGGCCTCCGCCGCCAGCCCGCTCCGCACGCACTCCGCACCTCAGTATTTCACTTCAGCACTGTGCCTCCTCTGAGTCTGGGTATGATATTCTCTTTCCTCCTAGTTGTAGAATTTCCACTCAGCCAGCCTTCCTGTGGTTCTGGATGATGTCCGTTCCGTCTTTAGTTGTTTTTTGAAGTGGTTGTTCGAGGCAGCAATCTCCGGCGTTAACCTATGCCGCCATCTTCAGTCCTTGTTTTTTCAAATGAGCATTTTAGAAAAAGAAAAACATTGTACATAAAATGTAAATTTTGGAAAAATTTCTCCTAGCATATATTGCTTGGCACATAATAGGCATTTAATATATGTTTTTTCTTGACTAACTGATTGAATGAATGAATAAATAAATAAATTATACTCATCCAGGTCTTATCATATATATATATATATATATATATATATATATATATATATATATATCAGAGAGGAAAGGAGAGGGAGAGAGAGAGAGAGATAAAAACAATGATGAAAGAGAACCATTGATTGGCTGCCTCTTGCATGCCCCTCACTGGAGACTGAGCCCACAACCCAGACATGTGCCCTGACTGGAATCCAACCGTGACCTCCCAGTTCAGGTCAACACTCAACCACTGAGCCACTCTGGCTGGGCCTTATCCCCTACTCTTATCCCAACTCTCAATTAATAGTAATTATTTTCTGAGTCTCCACCCAAATTTTAGATAATTTTGTTCCTAAGTTTTGGCAACTGCAATGGCTTTTAAAGGGCCTAATTAAGAAAGATGTGTTTGGAGTTCTGAACACACAATACAATATACAGATGAGGTATTATAGAACTGTACGCCTGAAACCTGTATAACTTTATTAACCAATGTCATCCCAAAAAATTCATTAAAAAAGAATGATTTGTTAATGATTATTACCTCTGAATAATTTTCTTCCTTTTTTTCACTCTTATAAGCTGTCTACACGTTTCAAGACTCATGCTGCTTTTTATTCTTTAGGCTAGTTTTTACTTAAGAGAACAAAACCCTGTTTCCACCTGCTTTTTAATAAATGTGACCCTTTCTGTCATCCTTCCCTTGGTCCTTTCCAAATCAGCAGTGTCGCTACAAGTGAGGGCTGAGAGAAGACATGCCAAGTGCAATGGCTAAATTTAAAGAGAAGCATTTGCACCTGTTGTTAACTGGCAATGACCAGTCACACACCCAGTTTCTTCCACCTTCTGCTTTTCACCAAGTGCAACCAATAGCCCACTCTTTATGTGTTCATGTGTAAGTAAATACCGATTATATGCATCATAACAAAATGAGAACAAAGATAGCATTTGACACTAAGTGAGTTCAGTTTCAAAGAAGCTGAAATTTAAGCAATGTTGTATAAAAGAGGCAATCCAAGAAGTACTTGTCATCATCCAAATATAGCTTACTTTGCCAGATCGGCAACTCTAACTGGGAGGAGCTCTGTAGGAGAAAGATAGTCACATAAATAATTTTGATAGAAAATACACATAAAAGGTACAAGAAGAAGGGGACAGTGACCCAGCCAGCCAGATTAATCTAATCAAGCAGTTCTAATATAAAGGGGTGTGGCTGACCTCATTGTAAGATCTGCTTACATCAAGTACCAAAGTACTTTGATAGGAAGTCAAGCAGCAGCCCTGGCTGGTGTGGCTCAGTTGGTTGGAGCATCGTCCTGTACACCAAAAGGCGGTGGTGGTTTTGAGTCTGGGTCAGGGCACCTGCCCAGATTTCGGGTTTGGTCCCCGGTTGATGTCTTACTCTCACATGGATGTTTTGGGTGAGTCAGATATATGACTACTTAAAAAAAAGTCAAACAACAAATTATGAGAGTTTAATTTTATCTGGACATGCACTCTCAGAGAAGGCCAAGCTGGTCTTCAGAAGAGTAGAACAGATGCTTATAGGAACAGTAAGAGCAAAGAGTTGGAGATAGGACGGTCAGGGCATGTGCAGGGTATGGGTAATAAATACGGGGAGAGTGTTGAGAGAGGGGAGCAATGTACTGATTTAACATTTTGTTATAATTCAGTCTTGTCCGAGAAGGTTCTTTTGTTTTGGGGGGCACTTTGGAATACTCTGGAATGGATGGTGTTGGGTTCCAACAGAATGTGTGCTGAATTTCTATGCACTTAGGAGGTGTGGTTTATTTGAGTGCAGAATTAGTGTCCTGCCCCTTTGATAGTGTCCCTATCACTGTAGATAGGGACAAAAGACTTCCTGACTCCAAAGGCCTTGTAAACAGCAACGTCCATAGGAGGCCACAAGCAGACCCAACACAGAAAGGACAGCATTAAAGTTTGCTGCCAAGCTTTCTGATCCTGAGAAACAGGGACAAAGACAGTCCTATTTGCACAAGCCCTGCCCTTCTCAACTCAGTGTTTTACTGGTGTTGTGTTCTAGACAGAACAAACATGCAGAGTGGATGTTCCTGACCTAAAAGAATGTTAGATTGCAGGGTCACTGAGGTATAAAATGAATATGGAGTTAGTCATCCTTTGGAGGCCAGGGCATGAGACTCTTGTCACACAAAAATGTCAAGAGGGAGTGTATAAATATATCTGGTAAATTACGTGCGTAAAGTATGTAAAGGATCCAGGAGAGAAACAAAATGAGGAAGAAAAAATGTGTGTGTGTGTGTGTGTGTGTGCGCACGCGCGCGCGCAGGTTTAATGAAGTGAGACTAGAAATAGGTTTACTATATAGGAAAAGATATGCTTAAGAGTAAGTAGTTGAACCCTTCTCAGCTACGTTTACTAGAAATATTCATGATCCACAGAAGCTGACAGGAAGATGACATAAAAGATCACAGACATAGGAAGTCATGGGAATGTAAGTGGTAGTGTTGGGGAGATAATTACAGATGAGTAGGTGTAGAGAAATAGGAATAATGACATCTGGAAAAATAGTGAAGGCGAGGAGCTAGAAAACAGGCTGCAGTTTATGATAAATATTTGAAGGCTAAACCCTTACTCTTGCTTTGCTTCTTCATATACTTTTTCCTGATCTTAAAGACTTGCTGATCTGACTTGGATAATAAGTCACATTATCAGTGAACCATGACCTTGAAGCAGACCCCTTCCATGTTTTCTTGCTCATGTCACTGAAGTGTGTACATCACCTAACCTGGTTATTCTGGAATGCTTAGGCAGATACTCCATTGAGTTGAGTCATAATTGGGAGCTGACTTCAATGTATATTTTAGTAGGGAACCTAGTTAGGTTTTCATGCTCCAGGAAATCTGCTCTGATTAGTTGTAGCTGAAAAAAAGATCAACCTGTTTAAAGGATTGGCACAGAAAACAAGTCTTTAGCGATGTAGATTCAGTGACTATGTTTTTACAATTACAAAAATAGCATGCAGGTGGGGAAAAGTTAAACCATTCAAAAAGGTAGCTATCCCTTAAAATTCACCAGTTAATGTGTTTTCTTGTTTATTCTTCCAGAAATCACTATCCAACCATCTAAATTATATATGTATATATAAAACTTTTAAAGGTATTATTACTTTCTTAAAAAGTAGAGATGGGTCACCCAGAAATTGAGCCAAACCACTATGCTCAATTAATATTTGACAAAGGAGGCATGAGCATGCAATGGAGTCAAGACAGTCTCTTCAATAAATGGTGTTGGGAAAATTACACCATACACAAAAATAAACTCAAAATGGATAAAGGACTTAAACGTAAGATGGGAAACCATAAAAATCTTAGAGGAATCCACAGGCAGCAAAATCTCAGACATATGCTGAAGCAATTTCTTCACCGATACTGCTCCTAGGGCAATGGAAACTAAAGAGAAAATAAACAAATGGGACTACATCATAATAAAAAGCTTCTGCACAGCAAAATAAATCATCAACAAAATAAGTAAGCCCACTGCATGGGAGGACATATTTGCCAATGTTATCTCCGATAAGGGTTTAATCTCCAACATTTACAGGGAACTCATACAACTTAACAAAATGAAGATAAACAACCCAATCAAAAAAATGGGCAACGGGCCTAAATAGATATTTTTCGAAAGAGGACATAAGGAAGGCCAAGAGACATATGAAAACATGCTCAAAGTCCCTAATTATCTGAGAGATGCAAATCAAAACGACAATGGGGTACCATCTCACACCTGTCAGAATGGCTATGTCAAAAAATCAACAAATGACAAGTGCTGGTGAGGATGCAGAGAAAAAAGAACCCTCATGCACTGCTGGTGGGAATGCAGACTGGTGCAGCCACTGTGGAGAACAGTATGGAGTTTCCTCAGAAAACTAAAAATGGAACTCCCATTTGACCCTGTGATCCCACTTCTAGGAATATATCCCAAGAAACTAGAAACACCAATCAGAAAGGATATATGCACCTCTATGTTCATAGAGGCACAATTCACCATAGCTAAGATTTGGAAACAGCCTAAGTGCCCATCAGCAGATGAGTGGATGAAAAAACTGTGGTACATCTACACAATGGAATACTATGCTGCTATAAAAAGGAAGGAACTCCTACCATTTGCAACAGCATGGATGAACCTGGAGAGCATTATGCTAAGTGAAATAAGTCAGTCAGAGAAAGATAAATGTCACATGATCTCACTCATGTGGAATATAATGAACAACACAAACTGATGAACAAAAACAGATCCAGAGACAGAGAAGCATCGATCAGACCGTTAAATCTCAGAGGGAAGGTAGGGGAGGGTGGGGGAAGGGGGAGAGATCAACCAAAGGACTTGTATGCATGCATATAAGCACAACCAATGGACACAGACACCAGGGGGATGAGAGCATGAGCTGGGGGAGTGGGGAGGCAATGAGGGGGATAAGGACACATATGTAATACCTTAATCCATAAAGAAAAAAAAAGGTAGAGATGGGATAATTCTTTTTTATTTTTCAATTACAGTTTATATACAATATGATATTAGTTTCAGGTATACAACATAGTGATTAGACATTATATAACGTAAGTGATCAACTCAATATGTCTAGTACCCATCTGACATCATACATAGTTATTATAATATTTTACAATTCATTTAAAACTTATTGCATATATTCGGTTACAGGGTTATTCTCTAATTTAACCAATTCCCTTTTGGAAGATATTTAAGTTTTCTTCAACATTTTATTTAAAAAGTTCTGATATTTTAAAGTTTTTTTTCCTAGTTGCTTTACCATCCCTTATAAATTTTATATCTTTAGACTCGCTGTGGTTCTCAACCTTCTGGCCCTTTAAATACAGTTCCTTATGTTGTGACCCAACCATAAAATTATTTTCGTTGTTACTTCATAACTGTAATGTTGCTACTGTTATGAATCATAATGTAAATATCTGATATGCAGAATGGTCTTAGGCGACCCCTGTGAAAGGGTCGTTCGACCGCCAAAGGGGTCGAGACCCACAGGTTGAGAACCACTGCATTAGAGGATCAGCACAGTGTCTGACGTAGCAGGTAGTTGATAAATATTAATTCCTTTTCCCTTCATGTATACTTTTTTTTTTTTTAAGGTATGAGAATGACTTTCTGTTGCACTACCTACACTTTCTCCTTCTGAGGCCTGGTCAACCAGCCAATGTGAGATATGTCCTTTGCATATATGGAAAAGATCTTCTTTATGAAGAGACAACTGACATTTGTTTAGATTAGTTTCTAGCCCTGGATTATTATAGCTCAGTTTAGTCAACGGATCCTCAAATTACACAGCTTACCTGTGGTGCATCAGTGGTTTCATCTTTGTAGATAAAAGATGGCACATTTTGGTAAATAGATAAGAAGGTTTTGGTAATCCCTCCAGTTTAAGAAAACAGCAATTCCAATAGAACTTCTCAAAGTGTAAGATGGAGATGGAGGGCACAATCCTGATTCGTAGACATATTTGAGGAAGGCACGGGCAATAGAAACAAAACTAAAATTCATGATAATCCTAGTAAGAAGGTGTGAAGGGAAGAGAGAGAAGACGAAATGGCACTGGCACAGCATGGGTAATACCTAAAATGCAGATGAGATAAATATAGATGGATGGAAAACAACTGTAAGTGAAGTTGTTTCCGGAAGGTCAAAGATTTCCAACTAAGGGGATTAGTGTGTGCAGCTGTCAAATGGGAGGCTCATGTCATTCTTAAGCTCTCAGGTTTCACTGTTGGGCAATAAATGCCTTTTGGTTGTGGCTTGATAGTCTCATCCTAACAAGCCAATCATTTTACTGTCCTGGAGTGGGGTGGAAGGATTAAGCTAACCAATATTGAATAACTCTGGGTCAAAAAAGTACCATTTCAGTCAAGCTTTAAAGAATATTATTAGAACAAGTGATAAAATAAATTTTTGTTTGTGTGTTTTTGTTGTTTCTTTATCACCTAAGGCTACCCTTCAAAAGTGTTTTCCAAAATTAAGAGTAATACTTTTATTTGCTTACCAAACTGTTTTCCTGCTCCATATTTCCAAAGGAGTATGAGAACTAACCAGCTCATAATAAAAACAGACAAAAATTCTCTTCTGAGGAGATTCAGGAACCCCAAATCTTATTTTTTACAGTCTTTAATGAGCTCTCAGGATGACCTTGTTTCTTGTGGAAAGGAATATTTTTCAAGAGAAAGTGATCAATGCTATCCCAATACATTTTGTAATGCCTAGTTTAGCTAAATTATGAAAATTCATTAAAATAACCTTTATGCCAAAACCGGTTTGGCTCAGTGGATAGAGTGTCAGCCTGCGGACTGAAAGGTCCCAGGTTCGATTCCGGTCAAGGGCATGTACCTGGGTTGCGGGCACATCCCTGGTGGGGGATGTGCAGGAGGCGGCTGATCGATGTTTCTCTCTCATCGATGTTTCTGACTCTCTATCTCTCTCCCTTCCTCTCTGTAAAAAATCAATAAAAATATATTTTAAAAAATAAATAAATAAATAAAAAATCATAAAAAAATAACCTTTATATGATTTTATTAATTCTCAACATGTTCTGTTTCTATAGTTTAATACGTTCACACAAGGTCAAAGAGGGTAAGAAAATAGAGTAGTGCTTCTGGAGAGTGTAAGAATATCAATACTAGTTTAAAGTTGCTAAAAAATGAATTGAGCATTTGAAATATATACAGGTCTGTTAATTCATTCCAATGGCATGTACTCATTCCGGGACTTAGATATCACAATCATCCTACCTCTCCTATACTATGTTACTTATCATAGTCATTTGATTACCCTATGATGTAAGGTTAATTTCAGCATATCCAAGTGCCATCAGTTATGAATAATAATTCTGAGCATGTTGTTGAGAGTCCCAAGCATGCCTAGTTAATTATTATTAATTTGGTGCCTATTTTGCCGACTTAGAACACTCACAGAGTACAAAGCATTGCACAAATATCTATTTTCCTAGTTACCCTTATCATAGCTCTATCCTTGGTGCAGATTAGCCAACTCGAATATGCCATCTCTATTGCTGCTATTCTGAGGGGCTCGGGTGACAATTACCAGTTCCCTAGAATTTGCCCGTAATTGACTATGTCCCACCATAGGTAACTCTGGAAGTGACAGGCAGCCTCAAGTGTGGTTCTCCCGCCTGTCGATTGGACCTTGCAGGAAGCCCCGCCTCACCAACTCAGCCAAGGGCTGCAGTTGGTCGGGCTTCGGTGAGTGGCGGGCCTTAGCTCCGCCCCAGCCGTCCGCTGCGCTGCCTGGGTCGGCGCCGTTTCCAGTTGAGAGATGGCGGCCGCCGCAGGTAGATCGCTCCTGCTGTTCCTCTCCTCCCGAGGAGGCGGCGCGGGCGCCGGCGGCTGCGGAGCGCTGACGGCCGGCTGCTTCCCCGGGCTGGGCGTCAGCCGCCACCGGCAGCAGCAGCACCACCGGACGGTGAGTGAGCGCGCCCGGCGGCTCCGGGGAGGGCGGGGCGGCGCTGGTGTGTGGGAGCTGCCGGCAGGCAGGCCGCCCGGGCAGCGGGTGAGTTACCTCAACTCGCGGCCGCTCCCGGGGTTGCCGGGCACCGAGGGGCCGCCGTGCCCTTCAGGCGCCTGCGGCGGCGACCAGGAAGGGAGGGCGAGCGGAGGAAGCCGAGAGGACGAGGAGGAGGGGCGACGGCGGGGATGTTCCCGCAGGACCGGGGACACCAGGGCGGGGAAGGCAGGGACTTGAACCTCGCGCTGACCCGCCCCCGGTGTCGGTCCCTCCCTCCGGCTTTCCTCACCGCTCTGCCCCGCCGCTCCCGCGCGGAGCCCCGTGCGAGTTGTCCCCTGGCCCCCTCCCCGGGCAGGTTCGGGCGTCCCGAGTGGCGGCGGCTGCCTGTGTGTGTGTCAGGAGAGGGGCAGCGCCTGCTTCGGGGAACTGTCCCCGGAGAGCAGCCCGGACCCGCGCGCGGGGCGGCTCCCTGGGCCTCTCTCGGCCCTGCGGGGATGGGCAAGAAGGACGATCAAACTTTATCCCTCTCGGCGACTTCCTGCGTGCGTGGGCACGGGGAGCGGCGCCGGGCGAGGGATGCTGCATTGCTTCAGGAGCAGGCTCGGTCCGCGGTCCTCCAAGGTCCCCGGTGGTCCCCTCGCAGGGCCGGTGCATAAACTTGCTCCGCGTGCCCGAGGGAGGAGGGCGGGCAGCAGGCAGAGGGGAGCGAAGGTGACAAGTTATTCGGAGAGTCAGGGATTTGGTGGTTGTCTTAGTTATTTCTGTTTTCATTGGCTGGCAGGGATCGGGGAGTTTCTGTCTGAACAGTTGTGTGTGTGTGCATGTGCGTGTGTGTGTGCATGTGCGTGTGCGTGTGTGTGTGTGCGTGTGCATGTGTGTGTGTGTGTGTGATTTTTGTCAATTGCAAGAGATCCACTTGCCATGGAGTTCTAGACCTCACAAGTCTGCAGGTTCTCTTCCCTTGCACTTCCTAGACCCATATGTGTTGGTCTCTGGCCAACTCAGAGAGGAGTGCAGGTTTTATGTCCTGGGGCTGACGGCCCTGCCGGATGGAAGAAACCGGTGCCTTCAGCCCTCCACAAATACATGCACCTCTCGTGTGCTGATTGCATGGCTGTTGGGAGGAAACTGGACCGAGGGTTCTCGGAGGGGATATCCCAAGACCCACGACAGCAGAAAATTAAGTGTCTGGAAGAGCTCTGTAAACTGCAAGATGGTATTGCCATTCTTGGTCATAAGGTATGGACCCTATTCTTACTCTTGTGAGAAAATTGTTCTTCTTCATATTTGCCGTCCTGACATGTTGCTTTGCAGAAGCTTTTGGGTGACAGCCTAGCTTCTTCACAGTTCAGTTGCGATTCGCATGCGTTATAGCCTCCAGTTATGTGTTCTGTTCTCATAAACACACACGGACACCCAACAATCTGATTGTATTTCCCCCTCAAAGAATTTAAAGACTAACCAAGTTGTCTTTATATTTTGGTAACACGTCTTCTGACTTTGCACAGTTTGTTTTTAAGACTATCTGGGTGTGGTATGCATGGAGCATTTTTAAATTTGTGCCTTGTGTCTTTTCCACTGTGAGAGTCTGTCAGGCTGGTCTTCCTGGTGTGGGTACTTGGTGGAAGTGTTCTGCTGTGCTATTCTGGGGTAGGTAAAAGTAATGTGCTGAATTTTAACGGAAAGAGCAATGAAAGTGAAGTGTTATTTCTGAAGGGCAGAAGTGTTATGGGAATGGTGACTTGTAAATGAATTTAGAGTTGTAAGATTTTTTTTTTCAAAATCTTACAACTGATTATTTAAAAAATGTAAAAAGGTTTTTTTCTTGCGTTGTTTTTTTTGTGATTGCTGTGAAGCCATTATGTATACAGCTGCCTCCGTTTGTTATTCTATGATTTCTCACAAGACTCAATTTGAAAGACATCTCTTAGAGATTTGTTTAAATCTTGATATTTTATGCCTGAAATTGAGGCCCAAGAATGGGAGAGACTTGGTCAGAATTACACAGCTAATATGAATAGTTCTAGGACTTCCACCCACCCCAGATATTTTGACTCCCTTATTGTGTTCTTGTTATGAAGTGCAGTTGCTCCTTCACATCTCTTTCCTCCCTGACACTGTTTGTTAGGAAAGTATTCTTCTATAAGGAGGTGTTGGTTCGAGGCACATGCATTAGGTCAACATGGAAACAACTTACTCTATAAAAGTGCCCTAGAGACACTAAGGTTGAGTCTTGCATGGGAGACATCCTGTGTATGTGCAGCAGATGGCACTCTGCATTGAACTAGATCACAAGTCCAGCTTGTGCCACTTATGTTCTGCTGTGGTAGGTATGGCAAATTGGAACGGGGATGGGGGGGCATTACAGTTCTGGTTAATTTTTTGCTTGAGAGGCATGTTTTTTGAAATCCATTTATCTTCAGTTTTGAGAATGAGTTCTAAGCAACACAGTTCAGCTAATTGGTAAATGTAGTTTTGAAGTTATAAAACATAACTCCCCCTCATCCCCCATTAAAATATTATTAAACTGGGTAAATAGGAATTAAAGTACAGGGGCTTATTCAATATGTTTTTAGCACCATCTAGTAATTTTTCCTTTCCTGTTTGGAGCTCCCCAGCTTGTGACTGTAAGACTGATGTAAAATGTTTGTTGCATGCCTTCCTGTGTGGCTAGTGAAGGTGGCTGCTATTTTCAAGGATGGTTCTTTAAAGGTGGACTGCCTTTCATTGTGAGCTGTGTAATTCCTTTGCTAAATCAAACTGTTTCATCTCTGATTATGACAGTCTGACTGTTGGTATTTCCTAGCGATCAACCGCTATGTTGAATTACTAAATCTTGTTTTCTTAAGTCTGTCACTGTACTGTTACAGTTTGTGGCTGCCCCTCTGTATTTTACACATTGTATTTCTTTGGCAGAGATATCACTTCAGTTTAAACTGAAAGTTTTAACCGAGGTTACATTGCCTGACACAGGGGCAAATCCCAGTTCTTTAACTGGGTTCCTCATGTCTGGCCCAGACTTAGTTTCCCAGATCCACCCTAGTGCAAATATTCCACTGCACTTAAGGCAGTATCCCATATATCCATGCTAAATGTTTATGCAGTTTTTACAGCTGAATTTCTGTTTTCATCACCCCTCTAGCCCTAAGGTCCATTTCAGGTTGGAGCCTGTGACCTCCGACTCCTCTTTGAATCTGACATCCTCACCTTGCACATAAGGAAACAATGGGAGCTGAGGGAAGTGATTTGATAAGTTACATTTGTGGTTAATTACACCTGCCATTAAAATTCTTTTAAATTCAAGTCCTAGTCCTATTCTTGATATGTGTGGTTCCTGGCTCTTAATTCCTTACTATTGTTTTATTGTGTCCTCTCTGAATTCTGATATATTATTAGAATATATTATTTTCAGGACACAGATTGACACTTGTCTTGTTCTCTAAATGTTTCATTTGTGATACCTTACCTTACTGGGAAGATAAGGAAAAGACTGTGTATCTTATTACCTTTCTCTCTCAACTCCACAGTGCTGGGTAAATAGGTGACACTCAGACAAGCATTAATTGAATATGTACCCTTTTGTCTGCTTGCTAGTGATAAGGCATACCCCTTCCCTGTTTTGCCTTGTTTAGTGGCCTGTTGCTTAGGTTGTCACATTTGGGTAATTGCTTTGTTACTGCCAGAGTTGTCTTTTTGTATATTGCACTTCTTTACAATGGATTGATGGAGAGGGTGGGTAATACTGGATTAGTTCTATAGTGGTACTAGCTTTCTGGCCAAAGCCAGCAAAAGTATAACTAGCCAGATTACTAGAAATACAGTAGAACCTTGGTTCTTGAACTTAATTCATTCTGGAAGGCTGTTCGAGAAACAATTTGTTCAAAAACCGAATCAGTTTATTCCTATTAAAAATAATGTAAATTGAATTAATCTGATCCAGATCCCCAAATGATTTATTTAAACATTTCTTATATAGAGTACATGTTTAATGTACTGTTTAATCTATAAACACTTTAAAAACAAAAGAACATGAAATATAAGTGAAAACTTAACAAAAAGAAAATGAAATGTACAGTAAAAAGTGAAAATTTACATACACACTAGAACTTACCTTTAATGTTGAGAGCTACTGATGACTGAATATGGAGAGGAGGGATGGAGGAGTGTTATTGTTTAGGAGGAGAGTCCCTTCCATGAAAATGTCAAGTAGCTGTTCATCGGGGGTTCTTTCTTGCTTTTGTCTCTTTGTTCCACTGGAACTTGCTTCAGGCTCACTGGGCCTCTTTCTCACTAAAAACCTATCAAATGATGTTTGTTTTTGTCTGTATTTTAACACTTACCTGACGTGAAACACTGCATTGTCACTGAACAAGTTTATTGCACAGTTTGCTGCTTCTTTGTCAGGGTGGTACGGTTATTTCAATAAAACTTTGCATTTTCCCCATTTCCCAAGCATTTCCTGGATTAGTGAAGTAGGAATACCCTCATTTCCCTCCTTCTCTGAAGAGAGCTCCTCAGTTTCTCTCTGTTGCTGCTCCCTCTGAAGGTCTTGGAGTTCCTTGGTGGTCAGCTCAGTGTTGTGGTGCTCCACCATCTCTTCCACATCATCATCACCCATCTTCAAGCCCATGGACTTGCCCAGAGACACAGTATCCTCTACAACAGACACTGGCTCATCCTCAGAGACCTCAAAGTCTCTTTCAGCAATGGACTCAGGCCACAGTTTCTTCCAGGCTGATTGCATGGTCCTGGAAGACACTCCGCCTATGCTTTGTCTATTAGCCTCAAGCAAGTGAGGATGTTAAAATGTTCCTTCCAGAACTCCCTGAGTATTAAATTAGTTTCAGAGGTCACCTCAAAGCACTTCTGAAACAATGTTTTTGTGTAGAGTTTCTTAAAATTAGAAATGACCTGCTGGTCCATGGGCTGGGTGGAGAGGAGTTGTGTTAAGTTGTCAAGAACCTAACAGTAAAGAAGCTATACACCTCCATCAACTTGGCCTCCAAGCCTGGAAGGTGGGCAGGAATATTGTCCATTATAAGTGCCCTGAGTGGCAGTTGTTTTTCCTAGAGGTATTTCTTCACACTTGGGGCAAACACTTCATGAATCCACTCAAAAAATTGCCTGGTTCCCCAAGATTTGCTATTCGCTCTCCACATCACATTCAACTTGTTTTTCATGACATCATTTTTCTTGAAAACACATGACATTATTTTTCTTAAATTTAGAATGATAGACAATTAGAGGCTTAAATTTAGAGTCCCTACTCTCATTCCCACACAACCTAATGTTAGCTGGTCCTTCACTCGTTTGTGTCCTAGCAATGACTTCTCCTCCTGTGTGATATAGGTCATCTTTGTCATTTTCTTCCACAGGAGGGCTGTCTCATCAGAGTTGAACACCTGTTGGGAAACAAATCCCTTGGCCTCTACGTATTCTTGAAATTCTGTCACAAAATTATCAGTAGCTACTTTGTTAGAACTGGCAGCCGCTGCATGCCTCACTATATTAAGAATGCCACTTCTTTTCTTAAATTTGTCGAACCATCCCTATTAGCCTTAAACAAATCACTTTCAGCACTCATACCAGGGGTGTCTTTCAGGAGGTCAGTATGCAGCGTCTTTGCTTTTTCACATATGAAATGCTGTCACTGGCTGACTGCTTTCACACCCTTAGCAACATCACACTTTTGATGGCCTCTTTATGTATTAAAATTGTGCTAATTGTGATTTCACCATGCCATACTTGGTAGCCAGATTAGACATGACAAACTCCTTTATCAGACTTTGCAATTATTACTTTTTAAAGCTCTATTGCTATTCTCACAACTTTCCTTTTCACTTGACTGCTATCACTAACCTTCTTAGGATCCATGGTGACTTCCTGTATGTATCCTATATAATAAAGAGGGAATATGCAAAATGACCATCACTCCTCCACAAAGATGTGGTGCCCATAGTGGAGGCGAGGGGGTTTCTGTAACACAAGATGGCTGCAATGAGCCTTAACAAGCAATCAGCAGGGACCTGAGGCTGTGCCCCCTCTTGGCGCCGGGCCAGGGGACCTGATGCTGTGCCCCATGCCTGGTGGGGCTTGACAGGGGACCTCAGGCCGCGTCCCCCACCCAGCGGGGCTTG
The DNA here is from genome assembly GCF_964212035.1 of Myotis nattereri. Taxonomy (NCBI): domain Eukaryota; kingdom Metazoa; phylum Chordata; class Mammalia; order Chiroptera; family Vespertilionidae; genus Myotis; species Myotis nattereri. The sequence goes on along the minus strand of NC_138088.1, from coordinate 18,040,560 downwards.
AAGGGAAATCTCAAGGTGCGCCCCCCCGCCCCAGCGCCGGGCCAGGGGACCTGAGGCTGCACCCCCACTCAGCGGGGCTTGACAAGGGTGGGATTGGCTGGGTCTGGATCTATCCCAATGGGCGGGGGCCGGCTGGGTCTGGGTCTTGCGCGATTTTGAGGCTCACATGGGTGGGTGGGGACTTGACTCTGGGTCCTGTGGTGTGCCCCAGACTCTGACAGGAGGAAGATTTTCATATACATTTTACTAATTTTCTTTCATCTCTGACACTTCTATTATAGAGAAAGGGCAAATAGCATTATTAAAATATTTCCTCTAATCCCCTTTTAATGTGCATGAATTTCGTGCACCGGGCCACTAGTTTAATAATAATAATAATAAGCAGCAACAAAAGTAAAAAAAACAAAAACACGAAAATATTCACAGAACAGCCCTGACTGGTTTGGCTCAGTGGATAGAGCGTCGGCCTTCGGACACAAGGGTCCCCGGTTCAATTCCAGCCAAGAGCATATACCTTGGTTGCGGGCACATCCCCAGTAAGGGGCGTGTAGGAGGCAGCTGATCGATGTTTCTCTCTCATGGATTTTTCTAACTCTCTATCCCTCTCCCTTCCTCTCTGTAAAAAAAATCAATAAAATATATTTTTTAAAAAAGAAAATATTCACAGAACAATTTCCTGATATGTTAACTATGCAAGGTTTAGTGGTAAACTGAGTTGTACTTGCACATTTTCTCCTTTGTTGTCTGAGAGATGCGTGATTGATCATACAGTTAATCAACATGAAAGGGTTGTTGGGTGGGTTGAGAACCGAAGTTTTGTTCTACAGCCGAGACATTTTTTTCTGTGAACAACATGCTTGAGAACCAGTTGTTTAAGATGTCAGACATTCGAGAACTGAGCTTTGACTGTATGTGTTTGAATCAGATTCTATATTTATTGCTGTTTTAATCTCTAATGTTAAATTTTTAGGGTTCTAGATAAATATGTTTAGGGCAGACTTGTGTTTTAGAAAGCAAGCATCTTTTTACTTATCTCAAAATTTCACTTATTTTGAACCCCATAAAATATTTGAATAAGAAAATTTAGATCTGTTCAACAAATTTTGATTATTTGACCTTTTCTTTATCAAGAACTCTACCTCAAAATGAAATCTAAATAGAAAATGCAGCATCAAAAATGGTGTATGTCAAAAGCAACAAATTGAATGTGAATCATTTTGGTTTTGGGGCTGTCTCATGTGTGAAGATGAAATCAAGGAGTCGTCATGGTCTTTTGCAATAGCACTTAATTGATACCATTATCAGAGTAACTGCTGAGATGATGCTTTTATTTCTTTTTATATTGTAACTTTGCAGCCCTGTGGGTTTTCTTAAAAATTACTATTTGTTTTCCTGTGATTAAGGGCAAGATTATCTTTTGTGATCTTGAAATAGCCACTCAATATAAGGAAATCCTCTATTTTTCACTTGACTGATGAATACCATCCCATAGCTCATGGATATATTAGAATTACTGGAATGACATATTATTAGGAAAACTAAGATGAGGATATTTAGAGTTCAGACAGACCTGGTTAAGGAAACAAGAGTGTGAGAGTGGTGAAATGGCTTTTCCCTTAGTAGCTCAGCACGTTACTATGGAGCTGAAAAGGTCTCGTATGTCTCCAGGTTTTTCCCATTCAGTTCTTTTCCTATTCAATTCGATTTCATAATTCCGAATTACATTTTTTAAAAGATTAAGCTGAAACTGGTTTTTAAAAGTGAGTTGGGGTCAAATTCTTCCACTAAGTACCTAAATTAAAACTCAGTCTTGACTTACTCCCTGAGTTAGATCAAGCTTGATGACATCTGTTAAAAACCTGTCCTCTGCAGGTTGAACACAAAAGAGAAACAATGCATTTATTTGTTTCACTGCACTTTTTTAAGTACTTACAGTGAGGTAACCTGTGTAAAAATTAAAGTTGACTTCAAGCAAAGTAATTTGAATAAGTTTAGTGAGTTATTGACCTATAAATTGTATTCAGACTTGAATTTTTTCTAGTGATAACAATATAACTTGGTAAATTACATCACCAACTGGATCTAATAGTATGCCAAAATTGAACTTTTTCTAATGCACTTCTGGAATAATTGGATAATATGACATTGCATTTTGATACCTCTCTTAAAAATAAGAGCCTTTTCCAAAGGTTCTTTAAGGGCATTAATGTTTATTAATCCAGAAGAGTGGTGTTTACCTTTTATTCTTTGTTTTTATACTTTTTCTTACTATTTATTGTCCACTTTGTTGTTTGGGGATCACTTGTAATAATCACCAGAAAATTGCTGAAGAGTGCATTAGGTGTTTGAGGCTATCCAGAGGACAGTCTCCAATGTGCAGTCTTAAACTGTATTGCTTATAGTTTACATGATCCTTTAAACTTCATCTTTGCCTTCTAAGACAGGTCTACATTAGACTTCTTATTTATTGATTGTAAGTGGCGTTACAGGATGTTTGAGAGTATTACTGTTTGCTTTAAGCTTTAGTTTAGAGAAAGTTAATGTGACTAATAATTGGCCAAAGAACAGGAAAGCAAATAGGTTAGTTTGAACTGTGTGACCTATCTAGTCAGAGGAGTAGATATAGAAGAAAGCAACTCAAGTCTGAGGGCATTGTGTTACCTCTTTTAATACTTACCATAACCCTTTGAGAGGTGTTATTATCCCAGTTTTATAGATGAGGAAATTGAGGATGAGATAGGTTCACTTCTTCTTAAGTGCCATAAACTTTTAGTGCTAGGGATGTAAGATGGACAAGACACATATTTTGGAACTGAGGTTTAAGTCTCAGTCTGGCTAGAATTAAAGCTGTACGACACTGGTGTCAGTGTGAGTGCTCCTTCCCTTGCATCTTCTCCTTCAGCCATGTTTCTTTCTGAAGAATCTACTGCAGTCTTCTTTCAAGAGATCTCACAATCCTTCCCACTAACTACTTTTCTTAAATCTGTTTCTCCACCTTCCCCTCCAGGTATTAGCTGATGAGTCTAAGGTATGCTTTTTAGGTATCTTTGTAATTTAGTTTAGGATTCTAAAAACTCCCATTTATTGAGCATTGCTTCTATGTCAGACACTTTTATAACAGGCAAAGCTCTACTCCCATTGTATCGATGAGAAAATCAGTACCTAGAAAAGTTAAGAACCTGAAGTTATTTAGAGAATATCCTGCTCTTCATGAGATGCTGTGCTGAGAAAGAGAACTGCCTCTGAAGTGGTTGGCCAGAGACATCGACAAAAGAAGACTGTAACTGGCTTTGTGCCTTTCCCCCCCTTTATGGTGGTTTAGTGGGAGCTCAGACCTGCCTGCGAGAGTTGGAGAATATTTCACAGGACTGGCCTCACTTAAGCTGAACCATGAGGAAATATAATGTGGGCCACATTCCAGGCAGTACCAAGATCTGACATGAAGTATGAGGAAGTAAGATATTTTTGAGGAACAGCCAGTAGTTTATTACAACTGGACTATGGGCAAGAATAGCTAGAGCCTGGCTGGTATGGCTCAGTGGTTGTGAATCAGGAGGTCACTGGTTCAATTCCTGGTCAGGGCATATGCCCAGTTGCGGGCTTGATCCCCAGTGTGGGGCATGCAGGTGGCAGCTGATCAATGTTTCTCACTCATCATTGATGTTTTTATCTCTCTCCCCTGTCTCTTCCTCTCTCTGAATCAATAAAAAAAAAACATAATCCTAGTAAAAAAAGCAACCATGTAAGTTGCTTGGTGTAAAAAACAAACAAACAAACAAACAAACAAACAAAAAACCCCTCATAATCCTGTATAATAAAAGCCCAGCAACCAAATGGTGGAATGACCAAAATGACCGGTCCACCAGTTGCTATGATGCACAGTGACCACCCGGGGGCAGACGCTGATCAATGCAGGAGCTACCCCCCGGGTGGTCAGTGTACCCCCACAGTAGGAGCGCCGCTCAGCTGACCGGGATGAGTGGTGCTCCCATAGTGGGCCAATCCCTGCAGGCCATGCCCCTCACCAGTGCACGAATTCCATGCACCAGGCCTTTAGTAAATAATAAATATCTTGAATAGCTAGAGATTAGGCTAGACAGCAGTAGTGATATCAATAATAATTAATATTTATCAAGTGCACCATTTGCCAAGCACTTTACATAGATAATGTCATTTAATTCTTGTGACACCCTACGACAGTGATGGTGAACCTATGACACACGTGACAGAGGTGACACGCGAACTCATTTTTTTGGTTGATTTTTCTTTGTTAAATGGCATTTAAATATATAAAATAAATATCAAAAATATAAGTCTTTGTTTTACTATGGTTGCAAATATCAAAAAATTTCTATATGTGACACGGCACCAGAGTTAAGTTAGGGTTTTCAAAATGCTGACACGCTGAGCTCAAAAGGTTCGCCATCACTGCCCTAGGAGTAGGTACATTCATCCTTGTTTTACAGATAGTGAAACTGAGTTACCTCAGACTGGTAAGTGACTTGCCCAGGGTCACAGCTAGTGAATGACTTGCCCAGAATCACACAGGTAGTGAGTGGCATACCTTGCATATAAACCCAAGCAGTCTGGCTCCAGAGCCTGTGTCTTAACCATTGTGAGGGAATTAGACTGTGAAGGTACTTGTGAAGGAGTTGAAATTTTATTATGTGTTTTATGTTTTAAAACAACCCACAGTAGAAATAGAGTTTATATCATGACCCAGCATGTGCATGTGTGTATAAGAGAAGTTTTATGAAACAATATTTTAAATTTGTAAGAGTGATACATAGTTTCTATCATGTTTTGTTAACACTGGTTGGGACCCACTTAAATTGATTTTACAATTTAAGCCACAGTTTGGAAAAATCCTACTAGTCAATAGGTGAGCATCTGAAGAATTTCAAGTAGGGCAATCACATGATCAGGTTTGTGCTTTTAGGTAGGTCACACTGGCAGCAGTATGAAGACTGGATTGGAGAAGAAGGGACCAGAAAGCAGAGAGACCAATAAGGGTTATTCTAATGGACCAGGTAAAAGATGCCTGAATGAGGTAGGGCAGGAGCATTGGGGAGAGAGAAAAAGGAATAGAGAGAAGGGAGACTTAGGAAGTAGAATTGGTAGAACTTGGTGATTGGATGGGGACCATCAGCTCATACTTGATAGAAAAGAAAGTCCATTTGAATTAAAGCTTATCTGACTCTATTCTTCAGGCACTGAAACTGTGTGTGTCTCTCTTTACATACTGTTTGGTTGTCTTTTCTATTCCTCTACTTTTATATATAAAAATGTGCTGACCTGGATTAATTATTTTTAAATGATTTTTAAATTTATATAAAAAATTAGATGCCCACCCTATCCCCACATTCCTGCCTCCCCTCCCCTGCCCCATGCCATTAGAATCTGGAAGATTTGCACAGTGATATGCATAAGTTCACATAGTATACTGAGCACTCAACAAACCTTTGTAGAGTGTGTTCTGTGTTATACTCTCCCAAAGCAGAAACTCTTAACATAATGTTTATTAATTAGAGAAATACTTTTGAGTAATTTTCTTTGACTTTGTTCTCCTTATCTTTTCATTTTTGTAATATTTGATTCCCTTTAGGGGGATATTGAACTTTGTATGTATGATGGTATTTAATTTTTTTACCTTAAAAAAGGCAAAAAATAAAAAATGTAGTTATTCATAAGCATGAAATCTTTTCTCAGTAAAATTTTAGCAGTCTTTCTTTTTTAAAAAAATATTTTTATTGATTTCAGAGAGAAGGGAAAGGGAAAGAGAGATAGAAACATCAATGATGAGAGAGTATCATTGATTGGCTGCCTCCTGCATGCCCCACACTGGGGATCAAGCCCGCAACCCAGGCATATGCCATGACTGGGAATTGAACTGTGACTTCCTTGCTCATAGGTCGACACTCAACCACTGAGTCATGCTGGCCAGGGTTAGCAATCTTCCTTTCCACATTAGAAATGTAGATGTGAGTTTCATACTGCTTCTGTTACCCCAGTTTCTCAAGAGAGGTACATAAATAAATATGTAATTGAGAATAAGTTATTTGGAGTGATTCTCTAGAATTTTAATTGACCAGGCACTTTACTGGTTATTTTTTTTAGAAAGCACATATCTGTGGTCTCTAGGTATTATAATACAAAGATAAGTATCTATTTGATAACTATGACAGGTTTTAAGAGATATCACAATATCTATGTTACCAGAAAAGATTGTATTTGCAATGTAGTTGGTGAACCTTTTTAAATCTCATGGGAGCAAAGGATTGCAGTACCATTACAGAATTATTTTAGTTTTGTGAAATAGTTAAGGAAATGAAGAGAAGGAAGTGTTAATAGGTATATGTTTGTGCTTCTCAGTCACCAAAATAAAGGTAAATAATTGAAGAGGATTAGGAGCCATGTGGTATAATAAAGTTAGGCTCAGGGTTCTCTTCTTTTCTATTCCATTAACTTGCTATTTGTACTTGGGCAAGTGACTTAACCGTTTTGGTTTTAAAAAGTAAGGATGTCTGATTAGGTAAGCCTTAAGGGCTTCTTTAATCCTAAATCATATATCATCTATAATAATAAAAGGATGTTATGCTAATTAGGGTGGACATCTTCTGGACGTCCATCTGGACAAAGCCACAGCGACTGCAAGGCCCAGGGCTCAGGCAGCCATGGGCTCAGGCAGCCTTGAGCCCTGGCGACTGCGAGGCTCGGGGCTCAGGCAGCCATGGGCTCAGGCAGCTGTGAGCCCCAGCGGCTGTGAGACCCATGGTTCAGGCCTTGCAGCTGCTGCGGTCGGCAGTGGCAGCAGCAGCGGGGTGATGAGGGTGGCACCTTCCCCAGATCAGCCCAGGTCGCCTCCTGCAGAGGAAGGCCAAACTGTGGCTTAGGCCTGCTCCCTAAGCCGTCAGTAGAACATCCCCTGAGGGTTCCTGGACTGTGAGAGGTAGCCGGCTGGGCTGAGGGGACCCCCCCCCCCACCCCCATCAGTGAATGAATTTTTGTGCACCAGGCTTCTAGTTTTTATATAAAACACTAGAGGCCCAGTGCACGAATTCGTGCACCAGTGGGGTCCCTTGGCCTGGCCTGCGGGATCAGGCCGAAACCAGCTCTCTGACATGCCCCAAGTGCCGGGAGCTGGTCCATGCTTGCTGTTTCAAGGGACCTGGCATATATGGCATACTGTTCTTAATATGTTTGCTCACCTTCTAGGCACTATGTGTTTTAACCAAGGTCTCTGAGAAAGGTTGTTTCCCCAGGTAGGGATTTTCCCCTGAAGTTAGGGAGGGAATAAAACCTCTTAACTAAATGCCAGGTGGGTAATTAATCACTTTAACTACGAACAATCATGCTTAAGCATGCATAATCTTTACTCCCTGGAATGGAGATAAGAAACGCCCTAACCTTTGAAATAGAGATTGATAGGATTGGAATCAACTGGTATAAATACAGTTGAAACAAGACAACAGCAGACAGAACTTAGGAGAGAGAGAGAGAGAGACAGAAATTGGCACAGAACCTACACAGAATGTTCTTTAGAGACAGAAGAACTTCGCTGGAGAGAACATGGCAAAAGATCCTGGACAGAAACTGGCCTCAGAACCTAGAGACAGAACCTAGCGAGAGAACATGGCAAAAGATCTTGGACTGAACCTGGCTGGAGATCCCTAACCAGAACTTCGCTGGAGATCCAGACCAGAACTTGGCTGGAGAACTTGGCTAGAGATCCTGGCTAGGCTGCTGATCAACTGAATGCTGTCTTCATGTCATTCCTTCTTCGCCAACTCCGTCCACACCTTTGGGGACCCCTGGACCCGCTGGGGTTGGACCCCGGCACCCAAGGATCCCAGATTGCGAGAGGGTGCAGGCCAGGTTGAGGGACCCCACTGGTGCACGATTGGGGCCAGGGAGGGACATGGGAGGTTGGCCAGCTGGGGAGGGACCACGGGAGGGCTCCAGGGTGTATCTGGCCCGTCTTACTCAGTCCTGATCAGCCGGACCCCAGCAGTAAGCTAACCTACCGGTCACAGCATCTGCCCCCTGGTGGTCAGAGCATGTGATAGTGACTGATCAACCAGTTGACTGTCTGCCTCTTGGTGGTCAGTGCATGTCATAATGACTGGTCAACCAGTCAACTGTCTGCCCTCTAGTGGTCAGTGCATGTCATAGTGAGCGGTTGACCGGCCTTAGCATATCATTAGCATATTATGCTTTGATTGGTTGAATGGCCGACCGGCCGACTGGACACTTAGCATATTAGGCTTTTATTATATAGGATTATAAGTAATTTTATGTTATTGGGTGACTTGTATAAAATTATAAACTCAAGTGTAATGTATTTGCTTATTCTTACAAGGGTTAAGGCTTGAAGTGAAGAAAAATAGCCTTCCACTTCCTTTTCAGGAAGTTCACATTGTTACTTCTCACATTTTGATGAGCAGTTTATCCTGCGTTCCTCTGAAACTGGTCATTATGCTTTTAGTCCCATTTTCCCCTTTCATCTTTTTTCAATCCAAACTGCTCAGTGAATGGGGGGAGAGGTGAGGATGTGTGGGGGACTCCAGAGTTGGAGAGATGGGAGAAGGAAAAAAGCAGTTAATGTTGGAATGTTGAGGGAATATGGGACTGTTCTAATAATTTGTTAATTCTGAGTTGTTGCCAGCCAACCTGAGTGTGAAACCTTAATAAATGATTCGTGCCCCTAGTCGTCTATTCTCCCAAACACTGTGAACTGAGCCTAATAGTGTCAAGAACATAGATAGCCAGTGTTGGATAAATGAGTCAGTGAGTTAAAAAGTCCTAGAGCAGTGGTTCTCAACCTTGGCTGCACATTAGAATCACCTGGGAATCTTTATAAAATCCTGATTTCTGGGCCTCATCCTCCAGAAATTCGATTTCTTTGTTATGGGATGGGGCCACAACATTAGTAACAAAGAAACAGAATTTCCGGAGGATGAGGCCCAGAAATCAGGATTTTAAAAAGATTCCCAGGTGATTCTAATATGAAGCCAACGTTGAGAACCACTGTTCTGAATGCTTCCACTCTGTGAATAATGCAGCTGTAGGTCATCTTGTTCTTTGTGCCTGGATACTACAGTGATGGGAATCACAGAAATGTGAAGAAGGATTTGCTTTTCTTTGATTCAGGCAGCAGCTAATAATCTTAAAAGAGGTCACCGATGGTGCTGAAACAAGCAGGACTATGTAAAATGCTACGTTAAAATAGTAATGAAAAAGACTGTAGTGCTATTATATTATACGTAATTTAAGAAATTGACATAATGCATTTACCTGGCAAGTTTTTGGAGTAGGGGAAAGAGGGAAGAGTGAAGGGCTAGGCACTGCAGAAGGGAGAAAGGAACTATTTGAAAGAGATGCTGCCAACTCTGGGTTTCTTACATATATATATATTTCCAAAGATGACAGATTTTTGGAAGTGTTTATTTTGGAACTAATCTTCTGTATTTCCAGCTGCCCCCATTGTATCCTGTATCTTGCACTGCCAGAATTCTGCTAGCTGCCATGAAGCAGGGCTGTGGCAAATGGCCAAGTGTGATAAAAACCCATTTTTCATTTTAAAACAGTATAGGTTTCAGAATACTTTAAAGAAGTATTTAAAAATAGATTGACTGGAGTTGAAGTAGTAAAAACCTAAGGAGAAGATTGAAAGTTTTTTATTTTAATGTAAATGCATTTCTTTTGTAAACAGAAGAATACCAGCTTATATCTGTCTCTGTCAGTTTTTCTCTTTTTTTACTTCTTTTTCCCTGATCTAAGTGCTGGCACTAGAAGCACTGAATAGACAGGATAAATGAGTTTTCTAATCAGGAAGAGGTGGTGGTATTTTTTTATTTTTATTTTTGAGGGAAATCTGTATACTCTGTGTAAATGTCTTATTACATGTGTGCAAATTAATAGTTGGGTTTTGTTTCTTTATTTTGTTCTTATTTTAACCCAAAGAAAATTAAATTTTTTTTTTCACTTCCAGTTCTGACTTAAGCTTCAAAACGAAATATCTAAGGATAGTTGAGATATTAAATCAGAATTACATGATAACATATTGCAGAATTTTGGAATATTCATTTGTTAGATGGAGAATTGAACTCCAGGAAGTACGTTCTTTAATTTTAATATCTCATTCTGCATTGGTGTTTGAGTAAAAATGAAATCAAGTTCATAGTTTGGCCAAGTGCCACAAAGTCAGGTGAGCTTTAAATATATAATGGCTTTCTTTTTAATGCTTGCAGTAAAGGGGGGGGGAAATAAAGGCAGCTATAATAAATTTCTTGCCTCTAATGAGTTTTTGGTAAGATTAAAAATAGGGACAAGCTGGAGTCCTGCGTTATGAATCTCCAGGTCACATCATAGCCAGTATCAGAAAGTAATAGCACTAGTGGAAGAGAAGACAGAAGGTTACTACTGATCAGCAGGCTGTCAAAGCAGCTCACTTGGAAAGGCCCTTCTGTCACCAGAGGGTTTCTTTTGGGAGGATGGGTGGTGAGAGAGTCCCTTCAGAAGGAAATTATATTGTGTTTAGGCAAACAGACAAGGGGGAAAGTCTTTTTAAATTACGTCCGTAAAAACAAGTAGAATACCATATTTTGTTTATCTTGAGAAATTAAAACTACAGCTGTAATTGCTGCCCCAAGTATCCTTCCTATTTCCTGTTTTCTCTCCCAGAAGTCACATCCTCTCCAAATTGGTATTTACCATTTCCATGTGTTTATGATATATATATATATATATATATATATATATATATATATGCATTATATAGTATTGTAAGCATGTTTTAAACCTTATTTAAGAAGATATTAGACTGAAAGTCTTTTTAGCTGAATATTTGGGAGGGGGTAGGAAAGAGGAATATATTATATCATTTTTAAAGTTAGACTGGGAATGTTGTTTTGACTTTCAAAACAGCCAGTTTCCTTTTTTGGTGTGGAATGTCCTCATTTATCATATTCCTGGGAAAACCCTTTGTACTTCCCAAGAGAAGACAGAGAAGAGTAATGTTTCATTACACAGATGAACATGTCTTGTGTAAAATCCAGAACAGCGTCTGCTGTAATGCAGTAAGCTTATGAGGGATTAAGCTGCTGCAGCAAAATCATGGTTTACTGTATAAAAACTCTCAGATTTTTCAAGTGCAGACAAGCTATTGATGGAAACTTGTTGGCATTTATTTATTGTTTCTTTTCAGTGTGTTTGGAATAAATTGCAATTTGGAACATCTTTATTTTGCAAAAGGGTATGTGTCTTAAGTGGTAAAAAGACTTCTCGAATTGTGTCTTGGTTTGGTGGAGCAAAGCAAAACAAGGTCTAGGAATGAGGGGAGTTACTTCTTTTTGAGTCAGGTAGTTGGTGTGAAAGAAATATTTATTTCAATAATAAATCATATATATATTTGCCAGTGTATATTCTTACATTGTACTCATTGTTTTAAAAAGGCAATCTCTGATAAATATTTTTTCTTCTTTGATTTTTTCTTCTTAACATCTTTGATAATGGATTGAAAATTTTGCAAAATACACGCACAGAGCTTCATTCAGGTTGTCCCTCCAAACAATTTGCTGTAATGCATTAACCAGAAATGCTGATGCAGCAAGGGAAACACTAATAAATGGGATGCTTTCCAGGGACTGTTGCCAAGGTAAGGCAAACACAAGCCGAAATTGAGAAGAAAATGTTAGTTAGGCACCAAAGATGTAGTCTGGTCAGATTTGCTTGCTACTAACAGTGAATATCCCATTCTAATTAAGTTAATTGAGGCCTGCACAGTTTGAATCACCAGACTATCTTAAAATGTGATCCAACTTTAAGCATTTAGAATAATGCAAGAATAGTCTTTAGGCTAAAACTGATTTAGAATGAAAACTCGACTTATTGGATAAATTATTGTGCCTCAAAAATGATTAAGCTTAACCTCCTGTTTCTTCCATTGTGGTTCTGAAGGGAATGATGCTGAATGGACCTGCAAGCAGAAGAAAATATTTCTTTTTTGGTAGGAATGATTAGCTAAAAAGAGGAGATGAGGCATTGCTAATTGAGAATGATTTTTGTTTTTTTCACTAGTATTGGTGCTTTTCATACAAATCACGCAAATATACAGTGGGGCCTTGACTTATGAGTTTAATTCGTTCCATGACGGAGCTCGTAACTCAAATTACTCGTATGTCAAATCATTAAAGTGAACGAGTGAGACACGTGATGCTGGGCTGATGTTGTGGTGTTCACTGTGACGTTTGCTGCGCCAGCTAGCAGTGGAGTATCTGAAGCTGGCTCGTAACCCGAATTTTAGCTCGCAACTCAAAGCAAAAAGTCGGCCAAGAGACAGCGCGTATCTCGAAAAACTCGTTAGTCGGGACACTCGTAAGTTAAGGCCCCACTGTATATTTTTTCACAATTATTTTACCCACAAATAATGTAGGTATGAGGAGAGGAGGTAGTGGTTTGTGAACAGACTTTTAAAAATATTGTCATTGTTATTTTTGAATGAGCTCTTACTCAATTTGCTGAGTCAAGCCTTTTGAAACAACTCCTAAACCAGAGAGTTGTGTGGCTAGGCCAGGGGTGGGCAAACTTTTTTACTCGAGGGCCACAATGGATTCTTAAACTGGACCGGAGGGCCGGAACAAAAGCATGGATGGAGTGTTTGTGTGAACTAATATAAATTCAAAGTAAACATCATTTAATGAAAGGGTACGGTCTTTTTTTTTTTTTTTTAGTTTTATTCATTTCAAATGGGCCGGATCTGGCCCACGGGCCATAGTTTGCCCACGGCTGGGCTAGGCAAATGGATCAGAGTTTTTTTTAGTGCACCGAACAAGTTTTGCAAACTTGTTTCTGAAACTAGTGAAAGTTTCTGAATGAATTTGAAAAGCCTGAGTCTTCTATTGCCAGGGTACCCTTAAGTTTTAAAAACCATTTCTTATTCTTTATTGTTTATTATAGTTTTATTGTGTTTTGAATGCTGGATGCATAGAGATGGGGCAAAAAAAAAAAATCCTTTGTTAAAAAAAATTTCCCTTCTTTAAAATAATTTTTAGAAGTATTGGTTTATGAGTTGTTGCTTTAGATTCTCTATTTTTACATCTGTATGAATTTACTATGTGGTTATCAAAGAGTCAATATTTTTTCTGACAAAATGCATATTTTAGTTTCTCGTAACCAATCTGGATTTATTCTAGGCTATAACTCACATTCTTTTAAAAGTTCCCTTTTGTCCTAAGGGTCACTGTAATAATAACCAACTGGCAGCTAAGATTGACCTAAGTAATATCTTTTCACGTTGTCTTTTCTTTTTTGGCATTATATCCTGAGGTATCCATGTCACCAGGCTCAGGAGGGCCTTTTCCTTTTACATTGACTTTACTTTTTTCTATTCTTTTAGGTCTTTTACTACCATTCCTACAGTGGTTGGCAAGATATCGTTTCTACCTCACTCTCCATGTACCATGCCAGTGACATCTTAGCTGCTAGAGTGTGGAGCTGGCCTGTGGGAGTCAAGTAAGTGCCTTTTTTACTATTTGGCATGGTTTTTGCTTACTTTGCAAAGCCATGTAGAGGAATTTTTTTAAGATTAGTTTTTAAAAAGGCACTTGCTTGATCCTTGTGGGTTGGCTCTTTGCTCCAGCCTGCTACTGAACACCTGGTAGCCAACATGGTGCTGAATTTAGCGCGGTGACTATTGCAGAATGAAACATTTTTTGTAGGGTAGACCTGATCTGATCTTGGCTTGATTAGACCGTGTATAGATGAACAACCCCTATCCCATCTCAGAATCAATCAGAACTTGTGTTAGCTCAGTTAGTTATTCTGGCCTCTTGGAAATTTAACAGATTATGGATGACCAAGGGTCTACTGGTCTAAACCAACTGGGTTGTATGGAAAAGGAACAGTTCTCCCAGGAAAGCTAATGACCTTGACACTTACCTGAATTAGTTTACCTTACTATATAGAAGTGATATTTGCCCTCAATGAGGTTTGGATTTCTGTATTTATTGCTAAAGTTGCTAAAACCTGGTATTTTACTTTTGCAGGTCACCTTGTAAATTTTGCTACATAAATTAACACATCCCTTGTTATGTCATAACAACCATGTAAGGGAGAGTGTTTTCCTGCTCTGTCTTAGGTATTGGTGATGTGACCTGTTCACGCAGGGGAAACTTGAACATTCTCAGGTATGTGAAGATCATGATTCGTAAGCATTTGCTTCCTGCAAAAAAAAACCCAGTTTATTTCAGTGTGAACTCATGATGTAGTTTTACAAAATCAGTCTTGCCAGTTGATGTTCCTTCCCCTGATATTACAGAGCAGAGATTGGCAAACTATAGCTGGGACTACTGTATTTTTGTAAATAAAGTTTTATTGCAACACAAGTAGATCTGTTCACATATTGTCAGTGGCTGCTTTTGGCACAACAGCAACAAAGTTGAGTTGTGACAGAAACAAAGCCTGAAATATATGATTCTTTAAGAAAAAATTGGCCAACTCATGCTATAGAAGAACCAAACTTCAAGTTGCATTTAGATATAAACTTTCTACAACCACAGTTAAATTCAAATAGTCTTCTAAAGGGAAAGCCTGTGTCATAATGCTGAGTAGGAAGTAACATTTGCAATGTATATAGTGGTGGGATTACTAATACAGGTTAATGAAGAGGAAAGCTATGTATGACAGTAGTCCACTTTTTATTGTATTATCTCCCTGCCCCTATCCCTCAGTAGATGTAAACATTCATTCAGTGGTAGGATATTATTTTTCTTTCTAGACACTCTAAAGATTTAGAGAACAGATAATGATAAAAGATTTAACTAGGATATCTGTCATAGCCAAGCAGTGATAAGGTGCTCAGGAAAATGTTCAAGGACCACTGAGCAGATTAGTGGCAGAATTCAAAGTAGAGGCTAGATCTCCCGCCTTCTTTCCTAGAGGTCCTCCCAGTAGCTCTCATACCATATTAGGGCTGCTTGTTTTCCCTGCTAGCTGTAAGGCACAGTCTATTTTGTTTCCCTTTATTCATCCCTGAAGTAAAAGCAAAGACTCAGTGATTTAAACCACAAAAAATTGATTTATTGAAGATTTGACTTTACTTGAAGCTTGGATGCTCTTACTTTATTGTTTAAAGATAACTAGGGTATTGCTTTTTAATGATTAAGTACTTACAGTGTATACTCAAAAGGTTAGAAAAGTTGGAATGAAAAAGGAAGCCTGAGCCTTGTTCATAATGTCATTGCTAGGAGCAAAACCAAAATCAGGATAGGTAGAATGCTTCCCCCATATGACTATGTATCTAACTCCGTAGATGAAAAGAGTGTATATGTCTATGTATATGTATGCGTGTGTGGGCATATAACATCTCTTAAAGTGCATTTTGATTGCATTCTGACAAGAGTTTAGCAGGTCTGTTACAATCTGCAGATTATGATCGTTTCAAATGGACCACCAACTTATACCATACACAAAAATAAATTCAAAATGGACTAAAGACTTAAATGTAAGATGTGAAACCATAAAAATTTTAGAAGAAACCATAGGCAGCAAAATCTCAGACATCTTACTGATACATCTCCTAGGACAATGGAAACAAAGGAGAAAATAAACAAATGGGACTACATCAAAATAAGAAGCTTCTGCACAGCACAAGAAACCATCAACAAAATAACAAGAGCGCCCACTAAATGGGCGAACTTATTTGCCAATAATACATCTGATAAGGGGTTAATCTCCAAAATTTATAGGGAACTCATACAACTTAACAAGAGCAAGATAAACAATCCAATTAAAAACTGGGCAAAGGACCTAAATAGACACTTCTCCAAAGTGGACGTACAGACGGCCAAAAGGCATATGAAAAAATGCTCAAAGTCACTAATCATCTCCGAGATGCAAATCAAAATGACAGTGAGGTACCACCACACACCTGCCAGAATGGCTGTCATCAACAAATCAACAAATGACAAGTGTTGGCGAGGATATGGAAAAAAGGGAACCCTCATACACCGCTGGTTAGAATGCAGACTTCGTGCAGCCACTGGAGAAAACAGTATGGAATTTCCTCAAAAAATTAAAAATGGAACTCCCATTTGACCCAGTGATACCACTTCCAGGAATATATCCTAAGAAATCACAAACACCAATCAGAAAGAATACATGCAGCCCTATGTTCATTGCAGCATTATTTAGAATAGCTAAGATTTGAAAATAGCTTAAGTGCCCATTAGCAGATGAGTGGATTAAAAAACTGGCATACCTGCACAATGGAATACTATGCAACTATAAAAAAGAAAGAACTCTTCCCATTTGCAACAGCATGGATGGACCTGGAATGCATTATGCTCAGTGAAATAAGCCAGTCGGAGAAAGATAAATATCACATAATCTTACTCATTTTTGGAATATAATGAACAACATAAACTGATGGACAAAAATAGATCCAGAGACATAGAAGCATCAAACACTGTCGAACCTCAAGGGAAGGCAGGGGAGGGTGGGTGGGTGGGATGAGATCAACCAATGAACTTATATGCATATATGCATAACTCATGGACATAGACAATAGGGTGGTGAAGGTGTAAGGTGGGGGACGGGGGTGGGCTGGGAGACGTCAATGGAGGAAAAAGAGGACATATGTAATATTTTCAACAATAAAGATTTAAAATAATAAAAATAAAACGTATTCAGGAAATTACACACACACACACACACACACACAAAGAAAGAATAAATTTTATTGAAAACTTTTGGATTTTCAGGAAAATGGTGAAGATAGTACACAGAATTCCCATTTATTTCCTATACTAGAGGCCCGGTGCACGACATTTGTGCACTGAGGGTTGTGGGGGTCCCTCAGCCCGACCTGCACCCTCTCCAATCTGGGATCCCCCAGGGGGGTCCTCTCCAATCTGGGAGTTTCTGTCTGTCTTTGCAATCATATGAGTGAGTTGTCTGAGACCCCAACTCATTTGGTTTGTTGCTCACAAAATAAGAGAGGCATTTTTTTTTTCTTTGCTTCATTGGTGGAGATTTCCTGGAAGTTTTAAGATATCTTCCCTTTAATTTTTCCTAGACACTCTGATTTTACTTATGTCTCTCATCTTTGCTTTCCCTCCATCCCCCACCACAACAGTAACTTGCTCCAGGTTCACTTTGCTCTAGTGTCTAGGAGGTCCATCTGCCACCAGAATGCTACTATTCCCAGCATTCCTGGTGCTCCCGCGCTCTGGGCTTCCACTTCCGGTCCTGGGGCTGCCACCAGAACTACTCTTCCCAGAATTCCTGGTGCTCCCCGTGCTCTTGGTTTTCCCTTCCTGCCCTGTCTCTGTCTCATGGCCTCCCATTCTGCCAAGTCCTCCAAGCCGCCAGCTGTCCCTCTCTGCTCTCCCTCTGGTGGCTTGAGGAGCCAAGTTCCCCAAGCCGCTCCACTCTCCACTCTCCGCTGGCTCTCCTGCTCTGCTCTCCACCCCATGGCTTGAGGGGAGTGACTGAGGGAACCACCTCCCCACAAGCCGCCGGGGCTCTGGCTCTGCTCTCCGCCCAGCGCCTGTGTATGCAAATTAACTCGCCATCTTTGTTGGGTTAATTTGCATACTCCTGATTGGCTGGTAAGTGTAGCAGAGGGGCGGTCAACTTACATGTTTCTCTTTTATTATATAGGATTATATAGGATTATTAACATCTCACATTATATGGTACATTTGTTACATTTAATGAACCAATATTGATACATTGTTATTAACTAAAGTCTCTATTCAGATACCTTTAGTTTTTGCCTAATGTCTTTTTCCTGTTCCAGAGTTAAATAAATGTTTATTATCATGATCACTGATATAGAAGGCATCCACCTGGAGGTTACACTAATTCTGAAGTCCCTTTCAATTTGTGGGAGTATGATTAAATGACTACAGTCTTAACTGTTGCAGAATTCTGACTGGTAACAAGTCAAGAAAGCGGTTACTTTATTGATAGTGATGGCTCTTCAATAGTTTTTTTCTGAATTTTTAGCATCATCAGTTCTAGGAAGGACAAGATTAACTGTTATTGTCATAGGCTAAATTGTAGGTGAAAATAATCTAAAGTAAATTGCCTTCTTTGGAAGCAATGTGGATCAACTATTCTACTTCAATATGTTTACCCTCCTGAAAGTAGTTTTTGAAGCCAGCACTTTCTTCAAAATTTAATCATTCAAATTTCCCTATAAAGATCTTAAAATATTTCTTCCGTAAAAGTTCATTTGTTATTTACTAGAGTTGAATACATTCATGTCTATGACTCAGCAGTTCCACTACTAGATTTATACACAACTGAATTGTGTGCTTATACTCACCAGAAGACATGGACAAAAATGTTTATGGCATGGCTGATTGTAATAGTCCAAACTGGAATTTTTCAAATGCCTATCAACAGTAGAATGGGTAAATAAGTTTCTGGTACAGTCACACAATGGACACTGAATACTGATCAGAATGAACAAACTGTAACTACATGTAATAATGTGTGAACTTCACAGATGCATTGCTGAGCAAAAGAAGCCAGACACTAAACGTGAATGCATTATGATTCTTTCACAAACAGGTAAAACTAATTTGTGGTGTCAGAATTTAGGAGATTGATGATCCTTGTTGAAGGTTGGGGAAAGTGTTTAGAATTTGGGTCTGAAAGACCTTCTAGGGTGCTAATTATGTTCTGTTTCTTGTTTCGGATGTGTTCATGGGTGTGTTCCCTTTGTGAAAATTCATGGGTGTGTTCCCTTTGTGAAAATTCATGGGTGTGTTCCCTTTGTGAAAATTTACCAAGCTTATATAATTTTCTGTATTCATGTTATTCTTCAAAGAAAAGAGTATACAAAAAATTAGTAATTCTGCAAAACACATACAAAATTCACTGCTAACATTTAAGGGATATATGGAGAACTAACTGAACCTGTTAACCTTATTTGGTTTCCGAATTATAGGATTATCAAAGTGCCATTGTGTTACTGGAGCTATTATAGTCTTATTTATATTATAGGATGAATAAAGTAGGTGGTGCTAATGGCTGCTTTTTACTGTAATCAGGATTTGGGGATGCCTCAGAAAAGATCTCCCCTCCTGCCCCCCCAGTCTCTATGAAGTAGAGTCGCAAGTCACATTGTCCACCTATTCTTTTATGTCGTAAAGACTGATAAGCCAAGTACTTGGACATATTACTGTTTTTATGTTAGCTGCAATTTCTCTTTCCCACTGATTGTCTTTGTTAGATCAGCAAGTGAGCTTCTGTCTTGCTTCTCTGATATTCTACATCTTCTACATCATTAGTAAAGGCATCACTTCAAACCTAACAAGAATGTAAAGTCCTTTTCCCAAGCGGAGCCCCTTTTTGTGACTTTACTGTTTTTCTTCCAGTTACTTTAGTTAAAATTATTTTTTTGGCTCTTCTCCTTTTCCTTTGTAATGCTTTCCTATCCTTTTCTTTATGTGGTAAAATATATATAACAAAACTGACCATCTTAACCATTTCTTTTCTTAAAAATTAATTAATTTTTGTTAATCCTCACCTGAGGATATTTTCCTATTGATTTTTAGAGGGAGTGGAAAAGAGGGGGAGAGACGCAGAGAGAGAAACATCGATGTGAAAGAGACATATCGATTGGTTGCCTCCCACATGGCCCGACCAGAGCTGGGGATTGATCCTGCAAACAAGGTATGTGCCCTTGACTGGAATCGAACCCAGGACCCTTCAGTCCTCAGGCCAACATTCTATCCACTGAGCCAAACTGAGTAGGGCATTTTTTTAAAAATAAGTTTTTATTTATTTTAGAGGAAGAGGAAGGGAGAGGGATAGAGAGATAAAAACATCAATGAGAGAGAAACATCGATTGGCTACCCTCACACGCCCCCCCCCCTCCCCCTTACTGGCGATCAAGCCCGGACCCTGGGCATGTGCCCTGGTTAGGAATCAAACCTGTGACTTCTCTGTGGGTTGACACTCAACCACGGAGCCTCATTGACTGGGCATTTTAACCATTTCTTAAGTATACAGTTCAGTATCACACCCTTTTATTTACTAACTAAATCCTACATGGAGCCTACCTTTGTCATCTCACTTATGTTGTACTTTGTATTTCCATTATCACCACCTTTACACTAGTTTAAAACTACTCTTTTCCGTGTTCCTGGACTTTTGTTTAAATAGCAACTCAACTTCTAGTGTTTCCTCTGTCTGTAGCCAATACATTCTATATCTTCCTGCCAGATTTCTTTCTACAATTTCACTTACAAAATCATTTTTCACACAAAACTTGCCACTACCTATAGGATTTAATGCAAATTCCTTAATCTCATATTCAAGGCTTCTATAATTGAGTTAAAATATATCTTTCTCTCTTTAATGATAATGTTGTTTTTACTAACTTCTAGGTTGTGTGTAGCACCGTGCATGCATGATTTTATTTGATTTAGTTCTATAAAGTAGGGACTGTAATTGCCACTGCTGAGGAAATAGAGGCTGGAGGGTTCTAAGTAACATGCCCAAAAGTGAAGGAACTGGGAGTTCAAATATATGCCTCTATATTCCATAGTTGTAGATTGTATCTTGCAGTGCTCCTGAATGCCTTGAATAAGCTAGTCCCCAACCATTGAGCATTTCTACCTTTACCTTAGATCTTTTGTAGATCCACTACCCGTAAGGCCCTTACTTGTTTCTTTCTTCCTCTCTCACAATCTCGTACCATCCATCCTTCAAGGCCTAGCTGAAGTCCCATCTGTTCAGTGATTTTTTTCCTCCCTTTCCCCAATTTATAGAATACTCATTAGCCCAACACACATTTTGTACTTTCACTTCCTTAAATCTGTCTCTCTTATATATGGATGATTCAGTTTAGACTTTAGATTGTAACCTCCTTTAGGTTGAGGGCTTGGATTATAGATTTTTTTTGTATTTCCTGCAGTGCCTTATAACAGGTGCTTAATAAATGTACTAGTATATGTTTATCCTTTGAAATGATAACAGAACTGTTAATAGCTAAGATCTATGATGCTCATCTAGGACTTGTTTTTGTGTGCTTTACAAATCCAACTAGCAGTCTTAATTCAGAACCAGGAATGATATATTTAGATTAGAGCTAGATATCATTGAGTTGTTGGCAGGAAATTTGTTTACTATTGCCACATACTGATTCAAATTAGAACAGCTCTTCATATCCAGAATTGGACTTTTTCTCACAGTCTCACCACTGGCACTTTGGTTTAGGCCACCACCATATCTAACCTAGATGGCATTAACAGCGTCCAGATTAGTCTCTCTGCTTTTGCCATTTGTTTTGCATGATCAGAACTCAAGTAATGGGAGTAATGATACCAGGTAGAAGACTACCCTTCCAACAGCTTCTGATCTCACTCAAAGTAAAAGACAAAGTACAGTTATGTACTGCTTAACGGTGGGGATATGTTCTGAGAAATATGTCGTTAGGAGATTTCATTGTTTGAACATTGCTAGTGTACTTACGCAAACCTGGATGGTATAACCTACTACACACCTAGACCAGATGGTATAGCCTATTGCTCCGAGGCTACAAACCTGTACATCAAGGAAAGAGAAAATGACGCAACCAAGAGATGCTTGGTAAACATGAGATATATGAGGCTATTGCCTGCAAAACATAGGCTCACTGGCTAGGACTACAGTAAACTTTAAAAATTTTTTTTATTTATTTTTGTTAATCCTCACCCGAGGATATTTTTACCATTGATTTTTTAGAGACAGTGGAAGGGATGGGAGGAAAGAGGGGGAGAGACAGAGAGGGAAGAGGAGAGGGAGAGAGAAACATCGATATGAGAGAGAGACATTGATTGGTTGCCTTCCGCATGTGCTCCGACCAGGTAGGTGCCCTTGACTGGGAATCAAACCCGAGACTCTTCGGTGCACAGGCCAATGTTCTAACCACTGAGAAACACTGGCTTGGACTATAGCAGGCTTTTGTTTTTATAAATAGAGTACACTCTAAGATAATAAAAAGTATAGTATAGTAAATATGTAAGTCAGTAATATTGTCATTTGTTATCATCAGATATTATGTACTGTACAAAATTACATATGCTA
This sequence comes from Myotis nattereri, assembly GCF_964212035.1. Lineage (NCBI taxonomy): Eukaryota > Metazoa > Chordata > Mammalia > Chiroptera > Vespertilionidae > Myotis > Myotis nattereri. Next base: position 18,018,477 of record NC_138088.1, on the reverse strand, counting down.
CTAGAAGACTGATGTACGAAATTTGTGCAAGGGGTTCGGCCCCCACCTCTGCGGCTTCGTCCGGAAGGTCATCCAGCATATTACACTTTTATTATTATAGGTACTTTTATAGGATTAGTAGTAGGTTTGTTTACACTAGTATCACCACAAATGTGAGTAATGTGTTGTACTATGATACTAACATGGCTATGACATCAGTAAGTGATAGGAATTTTGTCTGTCTGTTAATCCTCACCTGAGGATATTTTTCCATTGATTTTTTGGAGAGAATGGAAAGGAGGTAGAAACAGAGAGAGGGAGACATTGATGTGAGAGAGACACATCAGTTGGTTGCCTCCCACATGAGCTGGGGATTGAGCCTGCAACCAAGGTATGTACTCTTGACCAGAAAGTCCCAGGCTGATGCTGTATCCACTGAGCCAAACTGTCTAGGGCAGGTGATAGGAATTTTCAGCTCTATTATAATCTCACTAGAGGCCCAGTGCACAAAAATTTGTGCACTTGGGGGGGGGAGGGTGGTCCCTCAGCCTGGCCTGTGCCCTCTCACAGTCTGGGACCCCTCAGGGGATGACCACCTGCTGGCTTAGGCCCGCTCCCTGGGGGATTGGGCCTAAGATGGCAATCAGACATCCCTCTGGCAGCCCGGCAGCTCTCGGGGGGTGTCCACTTGCCAGCGGGGAGCAGGCCTAAACTGCAGTGGGACATCCTTAGTGCTGCTGGGGAGGCAGGAGAGGCTCCCACCACAACTGCTGTACTGGCAGCCATCAGCCTGGCTTGTGGCTGAGCAGAGCTCCTCCCATGCAAGAGCGCCCTGACCACCAGAGGGCAGCTCCTGCATTGAGCATCTGCCCCCTGGTGGTCAGTGTGTGTCATAGTGACCAGTCATTCCCGGTCGTTCTGCTGTTAGGATCAGTTTGCATATTACCCTTTTACTATATAGGATAGAGGCCTGGTGCACAGGTGGGGGCCGGCTGGTTTGCCCTGAAGGGTGTCCCGGATCAGGGTAGGGGTCCTGCTTGGGTGCCTGGCCAGCCTGGATGAGGGGATGATGGCTGTTTGCAGCTGGTCATACCCCCTTCAGGGTGGGGGTTCCCACTGGGATGCCTGGCCAGTCTGGGTGAGGGGCTGAGGGCCGTTTTCAGGCTGGCAGGTGACTGAAGCTCCCAACCTCTCCTTTTTTTCTTTTATTCTGGGATTTATTTACCTTCTATGGCTGTCACTGGAACTGAGAGCCAGCTTTAGCTCTGAGGCTCAGCTCCAGCTCTGAGACCTCAGCTGATGAAAGCAAGTATCTGGGTTTGTTTGGCTTCTATAATTGAAACACTGTTACAGCTCCAGCTCTGAGGCCCAGCTGGCTGAAAGCAGGATTCTGGGTTTGTTTAACTTCTATAATTGCAACATTGTTTATTAGACGGCAGTGGCAGGCGGGGAACCTTAGCTTCCTCCATCACTGGAGCAAGCAAGCCTCCTGTTCGCCTCAGGTGCCTGGCTGCCAGCCGCCATCTTGGTTGGCAGTTAATTTGCATATCTCCCTGATTAGCCAATGGGAAGCATGTCGGAGGTATGGTTAATTACCATGTTTGTCTATTATTAGATAGGACTAGAGCCCCGGTGCATGAAACTTGTGCACGGGGGAGGGTCCTCTCAGCCCAACCTGTACCCTCTCCAATCCAGGACCCCTTGGAGGATGTCCAACTGCCAGTTTAGGCCTGATCCCTAGGATCGGGCCGAAACCAGCAGTCTGACATCCCTCTCACAATCCTGGACTGCTGGCTCCTAATTGCTTATCTGCCTGATCACCTCTCACTACCTCTGCAGGCTGGCCTGATCATCCCTCACTGCCCCCCTGCCAGCCTAATTGCCCCTAACTTCTTCCCCCACTGACCTGGTTGCCTCTTACTGCCTCCCCACCCCCGCTGGCCTGGTTACCCCCAATGGCCCCCCTCTGCCAGCCTGGTTGCCCCTAACTTCCCCCCACCTGCACTAGCCTGGTTGCCCCTTACTGCCCCCCCGCCCTCCGCCCACGCCGGCTGGTTGCCCCACACAGCCTGCTGTTCAGTCGTTTGGTCGTCCCTCAGTAACCCCCCTGCCTGGTCACCCCACACAGCCTGTTGTTCATTTGTTTGGTTGTCCCTTACTAACCCCCCTGCCTGCCTGGTTGTAGGCAGCATCTTGTGAGGGCATGAGGGTTAATTTGCATATCATCTCTTTATTATATAGGTTTAGGCCATTGCCATTTTTGCAGTCTGTTGTTGACCAAAATGTCATTATGTGGTGCATGACTGTACCTAAAGTAGCCCATAGGCAGCAATATGCTGATAAACCAGATTTCCAGAGGGGGAAAACCTCTGATTTGTAACATTTGCCTGTTTCTGTGGTATAATTACTCCCATTATGGAATTCAAAGTTCTAGAATGTATAATAATCTGCTTTTCAGCTGGTTACCTGCCAACTCCAGCTTACCACTGCTGAACATTTGGCTCCCCATTCGGCCCCCCAAATGCTGCCACTTTTCCCCTTGTCCACTCCAGACAGGCCAGATGTGCAGTACCTCACAGGATCTTTTTTGCATTTTTCTACAACTAGAATGCTCTTCTGAATATATGCAGGTTTGCTTATTTCTTATCTTTCTCAAATATCTTCCATGATCTGCCAATATAAATTTGCAATCTTTCCCCATCTACTCAACACTCTCCTTTTCTGTTACATGCTCTGCTTTATTCTTTCTTGGCTTTTCCAACATTTCATATGTTATGTATTACTTGCTCTCCCGTCCTGTCCTCCTCCATTATGGGAGGAGCACTTTCTTCACTAGAGAATCCTTAGCACCTAAAAGAATGCCTAATGGCACAGCCTCTCAAGTAGTGGTTGAATGAATTAATATGTACTTATTTTAAAGATGCACATTTGAGTGTATTTCTCCATTTGGGAACAAACATTCTTTGTATGGAAGGAATTTTTATTTTATTGGTTCTTGAGATGATTTGTAATATATACTACCGTGTTTTTGTACTTGTCTGATGTCTGGCAATAGTGATGCATTACTGCTTTTTCTAGGCAGTGTTTTCTGTAGGTGGGGATAATCGTTATATTTCTGTTGAGACTGAAAAAGAATCATTCTATTTTGTTTGAAATGAGAATATCTGCAATACATACAAATAAATCACTTTGGGCCTGTCATTGGTAATTGCAACTCAAAATAACTGTTCACTTAAGCTCCTTATGAGGAACTCCACAGTATTTATGGTTAGGCTTACATTTGGTAATATGTGATTCTCACAACAATGTCACTGAGTTTTAAGATCTGTGGAAGTAATGTGAAAATGGAATTTGTACATTTTATTTGAAGATTGAAATGAGTTTATGCGGACATTTTTCTATATAAATATTAAAATTTATAGACCAGTTTAGCATACTGGTTTATTATACATAAAAAGGTGTATGACCTCTCTTGAACTAGATGTTGCCTTTCCCCCTTGATCTCAGTTGCTCCCTTTTTCTTTCTTGAAGTGGAATTCAACCTTCCACTTGACTTAGTCTAGGCATAGACAACCATTACAACAAAGTAGCAAGATTAAATTGTAGTTACTGTCAGTTTTCTTTTTTCTACAAGTAAAATTTCAGTGTAATTAGAGTTGAAATTCTGATAGCTGGAGTTACTTTTTTAAAATTAATCTTCTGTTGAGTAGTAATAATAACACATTTTTGTTTGAGGGTTTGAATCACAGAAGTCAGAAAAGAGAGTAACTTGAACTGAAAACTGTCACCTCTTCCTAATAGACAATTAAAAACTGGAGAAAAAAGACTATTTCTTTTTTATGAGTGTGTTACTTTGAATGACATTTTAACTAAAATTTGTAATATATCTTTCTTCAAGACTTGGACATGGAGAAAAAGTCCCTTTCTCTTATGAAGGCTTAATTTCCTTTGTTCTGTCACTTATGTCTTCAGAAAAATGTTTATCTTCTGGGTATTTTTAAATTAAGGCTTTATTTTTTTAGAGCAGTTTATGATTCACAGCACAACTGAGGTGTTTTTTTTTGTTGTTGTTGTTGTTTTTTTACAACTACACTTTTATCTATTACCAGACAAATTTGTCAGAGAGAACAAAGATAAACTTAGTCTTCTGCTATGTATATGGTGCTATGATTTTTTTCTAACACATTTAGAATTATTATCCATTTTAAAAGCTCATATCTATATGTTAAATCTTTATCATAGAAAAAGTAAAATATACAGAGAAATGAAAGTAAGAAGAAAATGTTACTCAGAGACAACCATTGTTAACATTTTTATATTGCCTTCCAGCCATTTTTTATGGTGTTTATCTTGCCCCCCCTTTTTTAAAAATAATCTTCACCCAAGGATATTTTTCCCATTGATCTTTAGAGAGAGGGGAGGGAGGAAGGGGGGAGAGAGAGAGACAGAGAGTGAGAGAAAGGAAGAGAGAGAAATATTAATGTGAGAGAAACACATTGATTGGTTGCCTCCCTGCATGTGCCCTGACTGGGACTGGGGATCGAACCTGCAACCAAAGTACATGCCCTTGACTGGGAATTAAACCTGTGATCTTTTGGTCCGATGGCTGATGCTCTAACCACTGAGCAAGTCAGCAGAGCTTATCTTGCTTTTGAGGAAAAGAATTGTTCATTTTTATGTATAGCTGTATGACTATTTTATGTAAAACTATATGACTATATTTTGCTTCCTTTGCTTAGCATGTATCAAATATTTAACGAAGTTACCATCAACATTTAATGGTAGCATAATATTCAAAAAACTGGCTGTATCATTGTTTGTATTTACAATACAATTTTCAAAATAGATTTTATTTTATTAGTGGCACACTCGAGAGTTTTAAAGAATAAGCCATCTTTCCAAACAAGTCTCAGGAAAATTGAAAAAAAGCCCACAAAATCCAAAATGATATTCACCTCATGAGCCTTCTGTTATATGTTACTGTGTGAACAGAATTGGTTACTGCCCTGGGCCTCTAGTAAAATATAATTATGTAGCCTTTTTACAGTTATTAGTTAGAGGATTTGATAGGTTCTTAAAAGACTTTATCTGAAGAGTTAACTGCATAAAATTGTCTTTTTGTGCTCTGAGTGACTGTGTTACTTTAGTACAAAACAAAATTCTTTCCTCAATGTTTTAATTAATGTACTCAATATGAACGTAGTATTCTAGTAGACTGGATGGTAAATGGAACTGAGACAAAATTTTAAATTTGACTTTGAGGATAGGGTTAAGAAATAAAGGGCATTTTGATAATAGATTTTAACCTTTAAATTGAGCATTTGCTTGGTTACAAAAGGATAATTATCAGAACCTCTTTCTCTAGTAGTCTCTCAACTTGAGCAGATAAATATAGAACATCAATATTCAGAGGGGAACTGCTGTAGAAAATGTGTGGGTAGCTGTTGTAGTTTTTACGCAGCAGATATCATCTAGAATAAAGAATATATGGAAGTGCTCATTGAGGATTAGTGTTTTTGAAACATCAAATACAACATTCCCAAGTCTAGCATTCAGAACCATTCATAATCTTGCCCATTTTGCATATTTAAGTATTTCCCACTGAGATCCAACACTTTTCCTTAACCCTGTTTTTTTTCTTTTTGTTTGCCACACTTACAGTGCCATTCATTTGTTCTCATCCTTTAAAAGTCATATAGCTCTTCTTCTACACGCCTATGGAAAGGTCATTACAGTCCATCTTTTCTTGTTTTTAATTGAATTTATTGGGGTGACATTGGTACACAAAACCATAGTTTTCAAGTGTACAACTCAACAGAATATCATCTCACATTGCATCGTGTGCTCATCGCCCAAAGCAAAGTCTCTGTCCCCTTTGCCCATCTCCACCCCCCATTCCCTCTGGCTATTACCACACTGTGGTCTGTGTCTGTGTGTTATATAGATGTTTTTGTTTGTTTATTTGTTTAATACCTTCATCTTCTTTTATCCAGTCCCCCTAACCCCCCCCCCCCCCATCCCCTCTGAGCTGTCAGTCTGTTCCATGTATCCATGCCTCTGTTTCTATTTCGTTTGTCAGTTTATTTTGTCCTTTAGATTCCACATGTAAGTGAGATCATATGGTATCTGTCTTTCTCTGATTGGCTTATTTCATCTATGTATACAAAAGCCTAAGTAACCGTTCGACCAGTAGCTATGACCGGTAGCTATGACACACACTGGCCACCAGAGGCCAGACACTCAAGGCACAGGCATGGAAACATGGGACAGACTGATGAATCTCAGGGGGAGAGGGGAGGGCAGGAAGAGATTAACCAAAGATCTTATATGCATACTAGAGGCCCGGTGCATGGATTCGTGCACTGGTGGGGTCTCTTGGCCTGGCCTGCGGGGATCAGGCCAAAACTGGCAGTCCAACATCCCCTGAGGGGTCCCGGTTGCGAGAGGGTGCCGGCCAGGCCAAGGGACCCCACCAGTGCACGAATCTGTGCACCGGGTCTCTAGTTTAGTATAATAATCTCCAGATCCATCCATTTTGTTAGATTTTTTATGAACAAGTAGTATTCCATTATGTAAATGAACAACAGCTTTTTTATTCACCCATCTACTGATGGGCACTTGGGCTGATTCCAGATTTTGGCTATTATAAATAACACTGCAGTGAACATAGGGATGCATATATTCTTTCAAATAAATAAGTGTTTGGATGTCTTTGGTTATACAGAGGTGGGCAAAAAAAAGTAGGTTTATAGTTTTAATACAAATAAAGAACACAATAATTAAATAATACAAGAATAAATTCTGTCTTGCATATTTACAACCATAAACAGAATTTATTCTTGCATTATTATTTATTGTTTTATTTATTTGTATTATAACTGTAAACCTACTTTTGCCCATCCCTGTATTCCCAAATGTGGGGTTGCTGTGTCAAATGGCAGCTCCATTTTTAATTTAGGAAACTCCATACTGTTTTCCATACAGTGGCCGCACCAGTCTGCATTCCCACCAACAGTGCATTCCACATCCTAGCCAGCACTTGTTGTTTGTTGACTTATTGATGGTAGCCATTCTGACAGGTATGAGTTGAGACCTCCTTGTGGTTTTAATTTGCATTTCTCTGATGATTAGTGACTTTGAGCATCGTTTCAGTACTCAAGTGCCATCCCCTCATGAACACTCTCTGACTTCTCCAGTTCACATGAGCCTTTTTAGCTCTTAACTCCCATAGCACCATTATTTTAAATTTCTTAACTCCCATAGCACCGTTATTTTAAATTTCTTCCACATGGTTCCTAAGAATATATTTATTTAGCACTAGAGAGTATTTGTTATTTGTTGTTGTTTTGTTTTTGGGTTTTTATTGAGTGCCTCTGTATGTGCACACTATTCTAAATACTGGGTACATGGGGATGAACAGGATAGATAAGGTGCCTGTCTGTCCTCATGGAGAGACAGCTATTAAATAAATAATTAACAAGAAAATAATAGTAAGACATTTATGAAGAATGAATCAGATATTTTAGTTGTAAATGGCAGGACCCACTCTGGTTAGTTTAATCAGAAAACATATTTTTAAAGGTTATTAGATAGCTCACAGAATCTTTGGAGGAAGCCAGAGAATCAGTCTTGGGTTCTAGTTAGCCAGGAACAATGCCCAAATTGTACCACTTATCTACATCATTGGACTTTACTGCTTTTGCTACTGGGAACAGGTATTGGAATTCACACTATCTGTCCTGAGGATGAGATGCATCTGCCAGGATCTTTGTCATTTCTCCTACTGAAATAAAGCTGATATATATCTAAAATGTCCTTCAAAATGGATTCCATATAGTGCCTCTATTATATCACTTGCTTCCCAATTGAAATATCATGTGGATGTGTGAGGTTGGCAGAACCTAGGTCACTTACCCGCTCCAGTTTTTAAGAGAAACTGGTAAAGTGAATATCTGCCCTTTATCTTGGGGAAACAAGAATTATGAAATGAGAAATTTTCCAAATGAGGAAGGCTATTTAAGGTGCCAAGTAATTAAAAGCCATGGAAAATTTGATATGGTTGAGAGTGATTTCAGGGTCAATTTACATTTGAAGAGTCATTCTCTGACTCTTGGCCTCTCTGAGGTCAAGATACTTAAGCTGAGCCCCCAATGACAAGGAGAAATCCATGTAATAAGCGTGAAGAATAGTTCAGTTGAATAAATAGGTGAAAAGGCCCTGGTTTGGGACCAGGATTGGGGTTTGGGATGGGATGAGGTTGGCTTATTGGCGGAACAGCAAAATGGCCAATGTTGCTGGAGTGTAGTAAGTTGGAGGGAGCGTAATATGAGATAACGTAGGAGAGAAGGGTTTTGTTTTGTTTTGTTTTGGGCACTCAATTTCCTTTTCTTTCCCTGAGATGTCCTATTGAGAAGTTTGAGGGCACTCATTTTATTTCACTTTCTTCCCCTGAGATGTCCTATTGAGAGAAGGGATGTAATTATAAGTGTGGAGGAAAAAAGGATATTTCTGAGTTATTAAACCCTAAGAGCTATTGGATATCATGGAGTGACTAAAATTATTTGTATACCATTTATGAGGAGAACAGCATGAGGTTTCTAGCAAGGGAAGACTACATGTCAGGAGAGTAGTGGGATGAAGCCTTCTGTTTTCATTCCAGTGCCCCGGGCTGCTTCCCTCTGGCTGCCAGCAGGCACCCGGGCTTTGCTCCGACCCCAGCTTCATCCGGAATGACGCCTGGAAGGATGTCCAGTCTAATTAGCATATTACCCTTTTATTATTATAGATTATTGAGTATATTCCCTATGCTATACTTTACACCCCATGACTATTTTGTAACTACCAATTTGTATTTCTTAATCCTTTCATCTTTTTCACCCAATCCCCCACAAGCCTCTCCTCTAGCAACCATCAGCCTGTTCTCTGTATCTGAGTCTGTTTCTATTTCATTTGTTTATTTATTTGGCTACGGTATTTCTTTGTGGTGAAGAAAATGTTCTGAAATTAATGCAGAATTCAGTACTTAAAATCACGTAATTGTATGCTTTAAAGGATGACTGTTAAGGTATGTAAATTATATCGCAATAAAGCTGTTAGTAAAAAGAGAGATTTTTATCCTTTGTCACTGAAGTTAAGGATAGCCATAGCCTCCACTATCCATTCCATAGGTGCTCACTGATAAGAATACCTAGAATAAAAGACTCTAAGTCAGAGAAGTTAGTAATTATTATTTTCTCATAGGCTTGTTCTCTACACATCCTTGATTATTATTTTTTTGCCATTTAATAAGAATGATACAGCCCTAGGCAGTGCTAAATGGTTAGAGCATTGGTCCAGACACTGAAGGGCCACAGGTTCAATTCCTAGTCAAAGGCATGTACCTGGGTTTCAGGTTCAAGCCCCTGTTGGGGCACATGTGGGAGGCAACCAATCGATTAGTCTCTTCACATTGATGTTCTTCTCTCTCTCTCTATGTATGTGTGTGTGTGTGTGTATCCCCCTCCCTCTCTTCCACTCTTTCTAAAACTCAACGGGAAAAATATTCTCTGTGAGGATTAACAACAAAAAAGAATGATACAAATGATTTTTTCCCCTTTTGAACACTCTAAATAAACACAACCCAATATAACAGTAAAAGAAAATCACAGCTGTTTTCTGCGTGCAGAACACAAAAGAAGCTCTGAGAATATATAAAAAGAAAGTTTAGATATAGAGTATGCTTCAAACCCAATTAAAAAAACACACCATAAAACACTGGATGGCTAATAGAGCCCTTAAAATGAAAGTTTGTAAGTATAATATTCACATATTCACAAAGTGGCACACCCTACAAACAGTAAAAATTGCATTCAAATAAAGCAATCTGTTCTATGTGAGACCTCCATTTCCTGGATGAGAAAAGGGAGTCTACAATTTTCATCAAGATTCTAAAAATAGAAAATAAGATAAATTCCCAACAACTATTCTACATCCAGTAGTCACTACTCTTTGAGTTACCAACAGAGCAAAACAAACTTAACGTCATTTAAACACTATGGAAATGCACTGTCCATACATGAAGGACCAGAGGTAGAAGTAGCCTTAAGGCTAGTTAATCTGGCAGTTCCACAACATCTCTAAGGGTCCAGGATGTGTCCCCCTTTAACCTCACTGGCTGATTCTTCCCGTGGTTTCTAAAATGACACCCAGGCCCTAGCCGGTTTGGCTCATTGTTTTTTGGTGTTGTTTTTTTTTTAAATATATATATTTCTTATTGATTTCAGAGAGGGAGGGAGAGAGAGATAGAAACATCAACAACAAAATTCTATTCTGTTACAACCACCCAATTTCTAGAAAAGAGAGAGGAAAGAAAGGAAATGCTACCATATGAGCTTTTTTTGATCAGAAGAGTCAATTAAGTGAGAGGGGTGGTTATTGTCTGTCTTTTTTATTTTAGCCATGCTAGTGAGTGTTTAGCAGTATCTCATTGTGGTTTTGCTCTGTATTTCCCTAATGACTAATGATGTTGAATATACTTTCCATTTTTATATTTCCTTTGAAAAAATGCCTATTCAAATGCTTAGTCCATTTTTAAATTGGGTTGTTTGTCTTTCTGTTGTTGAGTTGTAATGTAGGGATGCCTTTTTAAAGCTTTACTTCCTTATGAATTTATCATCCAGTCATTTTCAATCTGATAACTCAGAATCTTTCCCCAAAGAAGACAGTTATGTGTCCTTTTCAGTGTCTTTTAGCTTTTTTAAAGTGCCAGTCATAGTAAGTCATGTGTATTTTTAAAAAATTGAAATGGAGATTGTTGATGCACAAAGACAGATAAGTGAAAGAATTTATAAAGCACAACCAATATAGATCAAATGTATTAGGATCTGGTAAAATGAATTAAATCCCTTTAATTCCTATGGGAAGCTGATTGAACAGAGAAGGCATTATAGCCAAATATGTCAAACAAATGCTGTTGGTTTCTAGCACACTCCTTCAGTACACTCCCTCACATAGAATATAAGAAACATTTATACCTGGTACTGCAAGGTTTCATACCTAACATTTTGATTATGTATTTGTTTTACCCTCCCTCAAAAGGAATTTGGGTATTCAAAGAATTCCTAACTGGTTTAACTGGATCATAAGAATGCTTTACATAGCTATCATATGTACCATCTATTATAGTAGCAAATGACAGCTATTAAGTATATTCTTAGCTTGATTAAATTACAGCAGAGCATCCATGATACCAAAATTGGCCTTTTGGTTTGTTTCTACATTTACTGGGTTTAATATGAGTGTAATTTTTTAGTAAGAGCATTTATACCTGATTAATATTAAATGGAAAAAACCCACAGAAATAGAATATCTGTAAAGAGTGCTGAAAGAAAGGTAAGAGAGGATTGAAAAGAACACAGAGTGGTGCCAGACAGGGTTTCTAAATCTACCATTTTCACCTTAGTGACCTTGGACAAGTTGCATTTATCTTTCTAAATGTAAGTCTTTTCATATATAAAACGGGATGGATAAAATCTACCTTGTAAAGTTGTTGTAAAGGTAAGATGAGACAATGTATAAGAAGCATATAAGCTAGTGCTTAATAGGCACTTAATTGATGGTACCTGTAATACATTACATATATATATATATATATATATATATATGACAAAATTTAGTCTTATTTAGCTGAAATTGAGGACCTACCAGTCTTGACAAATATTTCTAATTTAATTTCATAGAAGGTAGATAAAGCAAACCTGGGCCTACTTTTTAAAAAGGAATTAATTTTTTTACTATAATGGTAAAATATGCTTGCTAAAGAAAATTTGGAAAATTATTTTGAGAGTTACATTTTAAAAATAAACAGAAATCTGTGAACAGAAGCTTTATATTGAATGTAGTCCAAGAAGGAAAGAAAAATCTCACTCGTCCAGTTAATAGTAACAGTATTAATTGGAAATTATGAGTAAGTACTGGAGGAGGATTCTTTAAAAACTGATGCATACTACAAAAGAAATTCATTGCTTTCCTAAGACATTTACAAAATACCAATGGGGAGGATATGCCATCAAGAGTGACTGAGTATTATCAGAATGGTCTCAAAATGAGATGAGGTTTCTAAAGTTACTAAGACAACAAAAATGTTTTTTATAAAACTGGCACAATAGGAATGGGTAAGAATGGGCTTGCTATTTATACAAAATGCTGTTAAAACAGGTGACAATGAAAGCATAATTCCTTACCTCTTATTCACATTTCTGTTAATGAACCTCTGTTGACTTGAAGGATGGAAAATGACACCAATAAAGGGTAGTTTAAGTCTGAGAATAGTGAAGAGCCTATAAGGGAGCATAGAGTTATCCCAGAAAAAAAAAAAAAAGCCATGGTACCCAGAATTTACATATGAGATTATCTGTGGTCTTTGAGAAATCTTACAAAATGAGAGAAGTACTAGAAGCTTGAAGATGAATCTTCTGAAAAAGAGTAGAGTAGATCTGAATACCAAAGAAAGGCTGGTGACATAGGCAGGATTCTAGAATGGATGATTAAAAATGGATTTTAAAAAGTGTATATATTTTAAGGAGGAAGTAATATTTGGAGCATACCCTAATTTCTTTACAAATAGGGTTGTGAAACTAGTGGAGTGAACTGCTTTATGCATGCTGTTCCATATGGTAGTCACTAGCCACAGGTGATTTGAAATGTGCGTAGTTTGACTTGAGATGAGCTGAAAGTGTAAAATACACATCAGATTATTTACATGTTGGAATGATAATATTTTAGACATATTGTATTAAATAAAATATATTAAAATTAATTTACCTGTTTTTAAAAACTTTTATTAATATGGCTATAGACTATTTAAAATTAATATACATAATTCACATATTGGAAATATATTGGGCAGCACTGTGCTTCAGGAATAGTAATAGTTACTAAGTTTATTTTAGAAAATTTATAAATTAAGGTGTTGGATATTGAATCAAGGTTATAACAATTTTCTTATAAAAATGAGGATTTTACATTCTTTTAAAAAATTTATATATAGATCTTTATTGTTGAAAGTATTATATATGTCCCCTCTTTTCTCCCATTGACATCTTCTAACCTACCTCCACCCCCACCCCAAGCATTCACCACCCTATTGTCTGTGTCCTCCGGTTACGCATATATGCATACAAGTTCTTTGATTGCTCTCTTCCCTCCCACCCACCCACCCTCCCCCTGCCTTCCCTCTGAGATTCTACACTCTGTTCCATGCTTCTGTGTCTCTATTTTGTTCACCAGTTTATTTTGTTCCTTAGATTCCACATATGAGTGAGATCATGTGATACTTATCTTTCTCTGACTTATTTTGCTTAGCATAATACTCTCCAATCTCTCTATGCTGTCTCAAAGGGTAAGAGAACCTTCTTTTTTACTGCTGCTGCATGGTATAAATGTTCCACGGCTTTTTTATCCACTCATCTGCTGATGGGCACTTGGGCTGTTTCCAGATCTTAGCTATTGTAAATTGTGCTGCTATGAACATAGAGGTGCATGCAATCTTTCTGATTGGTGTTTCGGGTTTCTTAGGATATGTTCCTAGAAGTGGGATCACTGGGTCAAATGGCAGTTCCATATTTAATTTTTTGAGGAAACTTCATACTGTTTTCCATAATGGCTACATTCCCACCAGCTGTGTACTAGGGTTCCCTTTTCTCCACATCTTGTCATTTGTTGATGGTAGCGATTCCGATAGGCATGAGATGGTACCTCATTGTCGTTTTAATTTGCATCTCTCTGATGATCAGTGACTTTGAGCATTTTTTCATATGTCTCTTGGCCGTCTGTATGTCCACTTTGGAGAAGTGTCTATTTAGGTCCTTTGCCCATTTTTTAATTGGATTGTTTGTTTTCCTTTGGTTAAGTGGTATGAGTTTATATATTTTGGACATTAACCCTTTATCAGATGTATCATTGCCAAATATGTTCTCCCATATAGTGGACTCTCTTTTAATTTTTTTTAAAAAATGTATTTTATTGATTTTTCACAGAGAGGAAGGGAGAGAGATAGAAAGTTAGAAACATCGATGAGAGAGAAACATCGATCAGCTGCCTCCTGCACATCTCCCACTGGGGATGTGCCCGCAACCCAGGTACATGCCCTTGACCGGAATCGAACCTGGGACCCTTCAGTCCGCAGGCCGACGCTCTATCCACTGAGCCAAACCGGTTTCGGCATGGACTCTCTTTTAATTTTGTTAGTGGTTTCGTTTGCTGTGCAGAAGCTTTTTATTTTGATACAGTCCCATATGTTTATTTTCTCCTTAATTTCTTTTGTCCTAGGAGATGTATCTGCAAACAATTTATTATAAGTCATGTCTGAGATTTTGCTGCCTATGGTTTCTTCTAGGATTTTTATGGTTTCACAACTTACATTTAAGTCTTTTATCCATTTTGAGTTTATTTTTGTGTATGGTGTAAGTTGGTGGTCTAGTTTCTTTCTTTCTTTTTTTTTTTTTTTTTTGCATGTATCTGCCCAATTCTCCCAACACCATTTATTAAAGAGACTCTCTTGATTCTGTTGTTTGCTCTTGCTTCCTTTATCAAATATTAATTGAGCATAATGGCTTGGGTCAATTTCTGGGGTCTCTGTTATGTTTCATTGACCTATATGCCTGCTCTTATGCCAATACCAGGCTGTTTTGATTACAGTGGTTTTGTAGTATAACTTGCTATCTGGTATTGTGATCTCTCCAACTTTGCTCTTCCTTCTCATGATTGCTGCAGCTATTTGGGATCTTTTTTGGTTCCATATAAATTTTTGGAGTATTTGTCCTAGATCTGTGAAATATTCCATTGGTATTTTAATAGGGATTGCATTGAATCTATAGATTGCTTTGGGTAGTATGGACATTTTAATGATGTTAATTCTACCAATCCATGAATGCAGTATATTCTTCCACTTGTTTATATCTTCCTCTCTTTTTTCAATGTCATGTAGTTTTTTTTTTAATACAAGTCTTTTACTTCCTTGGTTAAGTTTATCACTAGGTATCTTACATTTTTTGTTGCTATGGTAAATGGGATTGTTTGTTTTGTTCCTCTTTCTGAGAAATCATTATTGGTGTATAAAAAAGCCATCGATTTCTGGGTGTTGATTTTGTATCCTGCTACATTGCTAAGTTCCTTTATTAAATCTAGTAGTTTTTTGGTGGAATCTTTAGGGCATTCTGTGTACAATATCATGTTATAACTAGACTCATAACTAAACATCCAAAGAATTTTAATAGAAAGAATCCATGTGTCTAATGGTATGGTGTTCTAGTTGTAGTGACTATGGTAACAGTGAACAGTGGGAAAATGGTTGCAGTAGGCACTTTTGTTCAGCATTTTAAAAATTAATTATTTTTAAAAATTAAAATGTTAATTTTGAGATAGTTATAGGCATACCTCAGAGATATTGTGGATTTCATTCCACACCACCGCCATAAAGTGAATATTGCAATAAAGCCATGAATTGCCTGGCTGGTGTGGCTCAGTGTTTGAACATCGGCCTATGAACCAGGAGGAATCGCGGCTTAATTCCCAGTCAGGACATAAGCCAGTTTGTGGGCTTGATCCCTAGAGGGGGGGCGTGCAGGAGGCAGCCAATCAATGTTTCTCTCTCATTGATGTTTCTATCTCTCTATCCCTTTCCCTTCCTCTATCTAAAAAATCAAAATAATAAAAAAATTTTAAAGACAATAATTTTTTGGTTTCCAGTGCATATGAACATTATGTTTACATTATTGTAGTCTACTAAGTGTGCAATAGCATTATGTCTAAAATACAATATACATACCTTAATTAAAAATGTTCTTTTGCGCCCTGGCCTGTGTGGTTCAGTTGGTTGGAGTGTCGACCTGTACAACAAAAAGTGGTGGATTTGATTCCTGGTCAGGGGACATAACCAGGTTGTTGGTTTGATCTCTGGTCAGGGCTAGTGTGGGAGGCAACCAGTTGATGTTTCTCTCTCACATCGATGTTTCTCTCTCTCTCTCTCTCTCTCTCTCTCTCTCTCTCTCTCTCTCTCTCTCTCCTCCCTTTCTTCCCTCCCTTACCCACCATCTTCCTCTCTCTAAAAAAAGTAACAAAGGAAAAAATACCAAATTTAAAAAAAGTTTTTGCTTGTTTTTTTTGTTTTGTTTTTTTTTTGCTAAAAAATGTAAACCATCATCTGAGCCTTTAGTGAGTCATAATGTTCTTTTGCTGGTGGAGGGTCTTGCCTCAATGTTTGTTGCTTTTGACTAATCAGGGTGGTAGTTGCTGAAGGTTGGGGTAGTTGTGGAAATATCTTAAAATAAGAAAACAATGAGGCTTGCTGCATCAGTTGACTCTTTCATGAATGATTTCTCTGTGGCATGTGATGTTGTTTAATAGCATTTACCCACAGTAGAACTTCTTTCAAAATTGGAGTCAGTTCTTTCATACCCTGCTACTGCTTTATCAACTAAGTTTATGTAATTCTAAATTATTTGTTTTCATTTTAACAGTCTTCACAGCATCTTCAGAAGGAGTAGATTCCATCTCAAGAAACCACTTTCTTTGCTCATCAGTACATAGCAACTCTTCACAAGTTAAAGTTTTATCATGAGATTGCAGTAATTCAGTCACATCTTCAGGCTTTACTTCTAATTCTAGTTATCTTGATTTTTCCACCACATTTGCAGTTACTTCTTTCATTAAAGTCTTAACCCTCAAAGTCATTTATGAGGATTGGAATCAACTTCTTCCGAATTCCTGTTAAGGTTACTATTTTGATCTCTTCCCATGAATCATGAATGTTCCTAATGGCATCTAGAATGGTGAATCTTTCCAAGAAGGTTTACTTTGTCCAGATACATCAGAGGAATCACTATCTTTGGGAGCTGCTGTCTTCCAAAATGTATTTCTTAAATAATAAGACTTGAAAGTTGAAATCTCTCTTTGATCCTTGGGCCGCAGAATGGATGTTGTGTTAAAGGTATAAAAACAACATTAATCACATACATCTCCATCAGAACTTGGGTGACCAGGTGCATTGTCAATGAGCAGTAATATTTTGAAAGGAATCTCTCTCTTTTTTTTAAGCAGTAGATCTCAACAGTAGCCTTAAAATAGTTAATAAAGTATGTTGTAAATAGATGTGCTATCAGCCAGGCTTTGTTGTTTTGTTATTGACCACAGACAGGTTTGACTTAGCATAATTTTAAGGGCTCTAGGACTTTCATAATGGTAAGTGAGCACTGGCTTCAATTTAAAATCGCCAACTGCATTAGCCCCTAACAAGAGTCAGCTTGTCCTTTAAAGCTTTAAACCAGGCATTGACTTCCCCTCTCCAGCTGTAAAAGCCCTAGATGGCCTCTACTTCCAATATGAGTCAGTCTCTGTTACCTTCATACTTTTCTTCTGCAGTTTCTCACCTCTCTCAGCCTTCATAGAATTGAAGGGAGTTAGGCCTTGCTCTGGATTAGGCTTTGGCTTACGGGACTGTTGTGGCTGGTTTGATCTTTTATTTAGACCACTAAAACTTTATCCATATCAGCAGTGGGCTGTTGATGCCTTCATATTATTCCTGTGGTCACTATAGTAGCACTTTTAATTTCCTTCAAGGATTTATTTCTTTGCATTCACAACTTGATTGTTTGGCACAAAAGGCCTCTTTTGGCTTTAGACATGTCTTCCTCACTAAGTGTAATCATTCCTAGTTTTTTATTGAAAGTGAGAGATGTGCCACTGTTTCTGTCACTTGAACACTTAGAGGCCATTGTAGGGTTATTAATTGCTTGATTTCAATATTGTTGTGTCTCAGGAAATAGGGAGCCCTGAGGAGAGAGAGATAGGGGAATGGCTGGTTGGTGTAGCAATTGTAACACAACATTTACCAATTAAGTTCACCATCTTGTATGGGTACAATTCATGGTACCCCCAAACAATTACAGTAGTAACATCAAAGGTCACTGATCATAAATAATCATAACAATGATAATAATAATGAAAAGTCTGAAATATTGTGAGAATTACCATAATGTGACACTGAGACATGAAGTTAGCATATGCTGTTGGAAAAATGCCATTGGTAGAATTGCTTGACACAGGGGCCCCACAAACCTTCCATTTGTAGAAATCACAATATCTGTGAAGCACAATAAAGAGAAGCACAGTAAAATGAGGTATGCCTTTATAGATTCACATGCAGTTGTAAGAAATATTGCAGAGAGATCTAGTGTGCTCTTCCTCATTTCCCCCAATGGTAACATTTTGCAAAACTGTAGTACAATATTCTAACCAGAATATTGACATTGATTCAATCCACAGATCTTACTCCATTTTCTCAGTTTTACTTCTCATTTGTGTATATATGTGTATGTTTATTTAGTTCTATGCAATTTTGTTACGTGTATAGGCTTCTGTATCCACCACAACAGTGAGGATACTTCACAGTGTCATTACTACAGGGATCATTCCTTTTGTCCTTTTATAACCACGTCTATCTTTTCCCTTCCTACTCCCTAACCACTCCCTGTCAACCATTAATCTGTCCATTTCTATAGGTTTGTCATTTCAGGAATGTTATATAAATGGACTCATACTGTGTGTTACCTTTTGAGATTGGCTCCCCTCCCACCCCCCCAACATGTATTAACCCTTTGAGTGCCAACCAATATCCTAGGAACTATGCTAAAATTGCCAAAGCATTTTTGCCGATTTTATAGCAGTTTAGGAAAAAAATTATGAGTCGCAAGTAAATAAAGTTACATATTCAATATCTTCCACAAAGTCATCATCTTCACAACAAGAATTGACATATTTAGCAATATCATCATCACTAATAAAAGCAGACTTAGAACTGGACATTGCAGGAGGAGCACGATAGCACTCCCGACACTTTTGGGGTTAATAGTTCATTCCTTTTTTCTTTATTGTGGTAAAATATATGTAACATAGTATTTATTTTAACTATTTGTAAATGTACAATTCAATAACATTAAATATATTCACATATGATGTATTCAGCATCACTATCTGTATCTAATACTTTTTCGCCCCCGCCCCCCAACTACAGCAATCTATATATATAAAAGCCCAGTGACCAAACAGCAGAACGACCAGAACGACCGGTCAACCAGTTGCTATGACGTGCACTGACCACCGGGGGGCAGACGCTCAATGCAGGAGCTGTCCCCTGGTGGTCAGTGCGCTCTCACAGTGAGAGCGCTGCTTGGCTGACTGGGATGAGTGGCTGCTTCTGCAGTGGGAACAGCCGCTAGCAGGCCCAAGGTGAGGCCAAGTCTCTGCACCTATCAAATACCTGAGACAATCCAGACTCTGGCCTGACCCCACCAGCTGATGCAGGCCCTCTAAGGTGTGTTCTAGAAAGAGTGCGGGGAGCTGGCATAGGCAGATGGCAAGAGGGGACATGACTGTGGACCCCCTGGGGAGGCTGTCCTGATAGCTGAGGATCCTGGAGCACGGCTTCCCTGAACATCCCCAATGGCTGACCGGGATGAGTGGCTGCTCCCATAGCAGGCTGATCCCCCCAGGCCATGCCCCCACCAGTGCACAAATCTGTGCACCGGGCCTCTAGTTAAACAATAATTTTCTTCTCCCCATTTCCTAGTAACCTCTATTCTTCTTTCTGTCTCTAGGAATTTGCCTATTCTAGGTACCTCATGTAAATATAATCACACAATTTTTGTCCTTCTGTGTCTGGCTGTTTCACTAAGCATAATGTTCTCAAGGTCCCTTCAGGTTGTAGCACATATCAGACTTTTGGTCCTTTTTATACTGAGTAGTATTGTAGCATCCCACATTTTTATTAATAACATGGATGGAATATTGGTGACTTGTTTTGCAATTCTACATATGACCTGTAGCTGGCAATGAGTTGTATAGTTAATGTGTTGTTGTTTTTTTAAATAGAGATTGAAAATAGTTATTAGACTGAAGGATGGACTAAATTGATCAAGATGTATTAAACATTTATACATGTAAAATTTCACACACTATTCCAAAAATAAATGTTACTGTAGATGGATGCTATGTGGTTTAATAGCAGGTAATATGAAAAATACCTGGGGGGGACACCCTAGCCCAGTGATGGCGAACCTATGACACGCGTGTCAGAGGTGACACGTGAACTCATTTTTTTGGTTGATTTTTCTTTGTTAAATGGCATTTAAATATATAAAATAAATATCAAAAATATAAATCTTTGTTTTACTATGGTTGCAAATATCAAAAAATTTCTATATGTGACACGGCACCAGAGTTAAGTTAGGCTTTTCAAAATGCTGACATGCCGAGCTCA
This sequence comes from Myotis nattereri, assembly GCF_964212035.1. Lineage (NCBI taxonomy): Eukaryota > Metazoa > Chordata > Mammalia > Chiroptera > Vespertilionidae > Myotis > Myotis nattereri. The sequence continues at coordinate 17,998,205 of NC_138088.1, read as the reverse complement.
AAAGGTTCACCATCACTGCCCTAGCCTGTTTGGCTCAGTGGATAGAGCATTGGCCTGCAGACTGAAGGGTCCTGGGTTCACTTCCAGTAAAGGGCACATACCTAGGTTGCAGGCTCCATCCCTGGCCCTGGTTGGGCACATGCAGGGGGCAACCAATCGATGTGTCTCTCTCACATCGATGTTTCTCTCTCTCTCTCTGTCTCTCTCCTTCCTTTCCACTCTCTTTAAAATCAATGGGTGATATACAAAAAGTAAATAAAAAGAAAACTACCTTGGGGATTTCATTTGACAGAATATTCATTGTGGGTCCACAGTGTGATTTGGGCTCTGTTATTAGAAGCAAAGGCCAAGAAGGAGGACTATGGTTGTTCTCTAGAGTATTGTGTTCATTTTTGGGTACCGTATTGGTGGGAATACATTTCAAAACAGACATATTTAAGAGAGAAACCAGTCAATGGTGTGTGTGTGTGTGTGTGTGTGTGTGTGTGTGTGTGTGTGAGAGAGAGAGAGAGAGAGAGAGAGAGAGAGAGAGAGAGAGAGAGAGAGAGAAATGGCAACTTCCCAGAAAGGTGTTAGAATGAAATCTGTTATAAGATGGAGTGGACTGCCTTGGGAGGTAGTCAGGTCCTTGTTAAAGGATCTGTTCAAGCAGAGGCTGGCTGAACATTTGGCAGGGACATTGCAGAGTATTTTAGTATCTGTACTTGGGGGTGTTGGGTTAGGGAAGGTTGTGGATATTACCTTTGTGGATCCTCAGCCTTGAGGTTTTGTAATTATAGAACATTGTAGAATCCTGGGGTTAACAATGGTTGTCTGTGGGGGGTGGGATTACAGGGGACTGTCATTTTCTATGTTATATATTTCTGTATTTAATTTAGTTTTTACAACAACTATATATTGCTCTATTTTTTTAAAAAAGCAAAAAAGGTCATAAATATTGGTTTTGCAAATCAATAAATTTAATACTTTAATTTTTAAAATTTCAAAATAACAGTAAATTAATATAAATATTTTTGCCTTTAAGACCCTTAGTGTACATTGAGAGTTTGTGTACACATAAGAGTTGGATACATTAATTTTGTACGTCTTTGGGAAAGTGCTTGGCTTAATGTTTGCCTTTATTCCTTTCAGTAGTTCTCTGGATGGTGACAGTTAAAGTTGATTGGGCTTTGGCAGATCATTCTGCAAGCTGAGATTCACCTCCAGTTCCAGGTTTGGGATATTAAATAGCTAAGTAAGATTCTGACTTATTTGGAGGGTTGATTGCTGTTGTCCCACTGTACTTGTAAAGGCTGCTAGTTCAAAAAGGAAGTGAAAGTGGAAAAAATTGTTGCATTCTCTTAGGAAAATCTTTCCTTCTAACCCAGACATCTTTTGTTTTCCCTCAGATAGTTCTATTTCAGGGGTGGGGAACGTCTGGCCTGAGGGCCTTATAAGGCCCGCAAAATCATTTGGTCTGGCCTTCCTGATCATTAGGGGTGAGTTAGTTAAATGTTTGACCAAATATAGCAGGCTAATTTTAAAGTTGATAATTTTATATGGCCCTTGAATGATGTTAGAAATATCCAAATGGCCCGTGGCAGAAAAAAGATTCCCCACCCCTGTTCTGTTTTATCCTCCAGACACCAAGGTTGGCCCTTTATGCTTGTTGGGAAAGAAAGATTATGACCAACACTTGCCTCCTGGAGCTGTTTAGGAGAAATGTTGCTAAGCTGCCTTAGTAATAGACTATAAACAAAACTCTGAGCCACACATCCTTCCCCCATTATTATCTTAGTAAATTTTAGTTTCAGATTCTAATGATTTAAATGTTGCAGTTCTCTCACATATTTTTAAAATATGTAACATGTCAGTGAAGAGAGTATTACTATGCTTCCTTTGCTGCTTAACAGTGCCCTTTTGATGATTTTTTAGGCCAGGCATTTAGCAGTCTAAATGGTGGACAATCTTGGAGATTGTTACTTGATGTCAACATGAAGCTGTACCATAGTGCTGGAGAAATGGTTCTGTTAGCATTTGATCAAAGAGGTTTCACAGGCTGGTTGCTTTCAATGTTTATAAAAAGTTTCCACAAAAAGTTGTTTATATTTCACTACAATGTTCACTTTAATGTTTCTTTCCCAAAGCTTCTTAGTCTTCGTAGTGAAGCATATAAGGCATATGCCTTGTGGCTTAAACTCGAAATAGCCACAAACATTTTTAAAAAATAACTCTTAACTTGTTTTCTCAAAACTTCAGGAATTCTCAGTTGGTATCATAATAATGGTATAGTCCAAACTCTTCAGCCATAAGTTTGCATTTTCAGAGATATTATAAGGAGTAAACTGTGTCTTGGAGTTAAGAAAACAAATAAAGACGGGTGATTTCTAATGTACTATTGCAATAGCAGGAACTTTCTGTTAGAGCAGTATACCACTGAAAATAGTAAAGCAGATGAGCAGAAACCTCAATTCAAGGAATGCTTATTTCAAAAAATAACCAACAACTTATTCTCTACCTTCTATGTAAAAGGGCCACATTACTAGTCCTTGGTCTCAGAACTCAAATAGCATATAGCCTTATTGTAAGAGATTTATAATTTAAAACTTAAAGGGAGGGTATAGGGAGGCAATTCTATATGAATTCTTTGGGAGGAAATTTGGCAGTATTTTAACTTTAAATCTGAATTTCAAGAGTAGGCTGCTCTGGATATAGGCACCAAGTGCAGCAAGCTGTTGATTACATCCCTGACAACTCCTTATCATCCTCCTACTTTTTAGTTGTCATGAGAGTATGGATGAGCAGTGGATGGGGGTTGTCTGTAGGTACAGTTGCTGCTTTAATAGTTATTAAGGACTTGCAGTCCTTATTAGGACTCCTGGGAGTTTGTACAGCTAGAAAAAATCCTGTAATAATCTTATTTGTAAGATTTTTTTGTTTGTTTTAAAGAAATCCTCTAATATTTTAAAAGAATGAGAGAGAGAGAGAGAGAGAGAGAGAGAGAGAGAGAGAGAGAGAGAGAGAGAGAGACACTAGAATGAAACTGGGGATACAGTTACAATCTGCTATAAATAAAAACCAGTGGAAAAGCTTTCCAGCTCTGTTAATGGAATAAAGCTTATAATTATAGTAATCAAAAAGAGTTTATTTGAGGAAGATAGAGAGGGAATTGGAGCAAAGTTATATGAATAAATACCCTAGGGACTCTGAAAAATCCCCCCCCCCCCTTCCTTAATTATACGTCCAACAAATCAAAGCCTCATGGAGTAAGGAATAGAGCCAGTCATATATAGTAATAAAGTAGTGTGTAGTTTTAAGTTGAGAAAACTTACTGTTCCCTCTGGTTTATGCTGTTTGTTTTAGATAAAATGGGGGCAAAAAGACAGTCTTTCTAGAAAGTTTATGCTAAGCCCGGAAATGTGGATTCTTAACTGCCTTGAAAAAGAAAATGTTAAATACTGATAGTCATGATGTTGACATCCTCGCCTCATATTTCAATAGTTAAAGATTATAAATTACAGAACTTAAGGAACCGTTATGTGAAACTTATAATTTCTTAGCTGTGGAAATTCTGTATTTGGTACAGTTTTTAATTGAATTTATTGGGGTTACATTGGTCAATAAAATTATACAGGTTTCAAATGTACAATTCTACAATACATAACCTGCATACTGCATTGTGGCTCACCATCTAGAATATAGTCTTCTGTCACCATTTATCCCCTGTTTACTCTCTCCCACCTGCCCCCATCCCCTCTTCCCTCTGGTAATCACCATACTGTTGTTTGTGTCCATGACCTTTTTTTCCCAATCCCTTCACCTATTTCACCAAGCCTCCCAGCCCTATATTTTGGTACAGTTTTTAAATCCTTTGCTGCCTTTTGTCTGGAAAATAAGCCTTAAAATTAATGAGCTTTGGTATTGAAATTCCTTCATGGTTTGAACCCAGTCTGATCTTCCAGGTTGTTCAATTTTCTCCTCCCTTTTGCAACCTAGGCTTTTGTTGTGCTAGTTTCCTGAAATATGCCTTACGGTTCTGTCTTTATTCACAGCTTTTTTTGTGTGTGGAACATCCCTCCTGACTATTTTTAATGGTTAAAGTGCTAATCATTCTTTAGGGTCACACCTATTTTGTTTATTTGAAAAATAGTATTTTGAATACTATTTTTTTGAATATGCCTCTCATTAAATTTAGCTAGAGCCGAAAGTATGTTTGGGTATATATTAGAAGGCAAGTACTATGAGCACTTAGTATAAATGCTTGAATATGTACCACAGTGATGTGTGACACATTGTAGATGCACAGGAAATTGTAATTACTGAAGTAGGAACTATAAATTGGAGTATCTAGGTGTAATTTATGTTAATAATTTTTTGACTGCTGGTGACTAGTTGACTAGTTGCCAAAAAAGAAAAGACTGGAAAGACCAGTATACATTGGAGTGATGCTTGTATTCACATTTGAGGTAGAACCTTTTTTTGAAAATTTTTTGGGGTGACATTGGTAAATAAAGTTACATAGGTTTCAGGCATACAATTCTATAATAAATTATCTGTGATAATATAATATAAATATATTATACTGTGTGAGAGCCCCTTTTAAACACGTTAAAAGTAACGTGGGATTATGCTTAACAAAATTTGAATCTTATTACATTGTATTGTCAAATAGGATTTTTAAAAATCGTAAGTGTTGGGAATTGAACAGGTGATAAAGTCAAACTATATATGTGTTTTTTTTCTTTGATTTTTAGCTAAAAGTATTAACTTCAGTTCTAGGTGAATTCAGTATTTTAATAGCCTTCCTTGCAGCAGTCCTTCAGGCTTCTCTATTTATGACATAGAGAAAAAATTTTCTGTTCTAAAGAAAGCCAACTTTTTATGCTCCTGTAGTCTGACTTTTTGCAGGAGTAGGGTTTGGGGGTGTGTATGGTTGTTCAACCTCTTTCCTGTTAAAGTAGGCTTAGTATATGAAGTTAACCAGTGAAGACAATGAGGATTTTTATTGTTACTCAGCTTTGAGCATGTAGTCAGTGTTTTTCTACTTGCTGTGTGGTGATTGGTTATATCTCTCTTGGTTACTGTTCGGAGGCCATTTGGAAAAGAGTGCTCTCATCATGATCTTTTTCCTTGTAGTATGAAGCTTTCTCTTTCATTACTCAAAATAGGAAGCCTCATGGTTCATGTCTGATCATAATAGTGAAATGACAGAATATCCTATTAGAAATGGCTTTCCCAAAACAAAACTTCTTACTTAACAGTTTTGTTGGAATTTTTTGAATAACCAAGCCTCAGGATTGCGATTTTCAGTTCTGCATTTCTCTCTGACTTCTGATTCTGAACTGTCTCTTAGGACAGATCTTAATCCAATTTTGGCAGTAGGGACACAAGAGTATAGAGAAGGTGGTTTCTAGATCTAAAAGCAAAGACTTACTGGATGCCTAAAAAGATTCTAGCTGTGTTTGGCATAATGTAGGCTGTTCTAGCAGGTTTCAATAGTTGTTAATAAAATATTAATGCATTTATTCTTATATCCTATCTAATAAAAGAGAAACTTGGTAATTAGCATACGACCGCTACCCTTCCCACTGGCTAATCAGGGCGATATGCAAATTAACTGCCAGCCAAGATGGCGGCCGGCAGCCAGGCAGCTTAAAGTGAACATGAGGCTTGCTTGCTTCAGTGACGGAGGACTCTAGCTTTCCCTACCTGCCACTGCAGGCCTCTGAGTTGCAACTCTAAGAACTATGTTACAAATATAGAAGCTTAACAAAACCCCAGAAACCTGCTTTAGTCTGTCAGGCTTCAGCCAGCAGGATCGCAACATTGTTTCAAATACAGAAGGTAAACAAAGGCCAGAAACCTGCTTTCAGCAGCGGAGGCCTAAGAGCTGGAGCCAAGCCTCAAAGCTAAAGCTGGCCCAGAATTAAAAAAAAAAAAGAAAAAAAGGAGCGGTTGGGAGCTTCAGTCACTCGCCAGCCTGAAAACAGCCCTCAGCCCCTCACCCAGACTGGCTAGGCACCCCAGTGGGGACCCCCACCCTGAAGGGTGTGTGACCAGCTGCAAACAGCCATCATCTCCTCACCCAGGCTGGCCAGACACCCCAGTGGGACCCCCACCCTGATCCAGGACACCCTTCAAGGTAAACCAGCTGGCCCCAACCTGTGCACCAGGCCTCTATCCTATATAGTAAAAGGGTAATATGCCTCCCAGCACCGGGATCAGCGGAGCCGAGAGGCCTCTCAGCACCGGGATCAGTGTGACAGGGGGCAGCGCCCAAACCCCCTGATCACCCTGCGGCTCTGTGTGTGACAGGGGGCAGGGCCACAACCTCCCTATCCGCCCTGCGGATTGAGGAAGGCGCCTCAATCCCCTGATCAGCCCTGCTCTGTGCCTGATAGGGGGAGCTCCCCAACTCCATGATCACCCTGCGGCTCTGTGTGTGACAGGGTGTGGCGCCCCAACCCCCTGATCGGCCCTGCTCTGTGTGTGATGGGGTAGAGCCATAACATCCCCATCGGCCCTGCCCTGAGTGTGACAGTGGCGGCGCCCCATCCCCCTGATCGGCCCTACTCTGTGGGTGATAGAGGGTGGCGCCCCAACCCCCTGATCCGCCCTGCTCTATGAGTAACAGGGGCGAGTTCCTCAACCCCCTGATGGGCCCTGCTCTGTGTGTGACAGGGTACAGAGCCCCAACACCCCTGATGGGCCCTGCTCTGCGCGTGACAGGGGCCAGCGCCCCAACCCTCGGATTGGCCCTGCTCTGTGAGTGACAGGGGGTGGCGCCGCAACCTCCCCATCGACCCTGCCTTGAGTGTGACGGGGGCGGTGCCCCAACCCCCAATCGGCCCTGCCCTGAGCGTGACTGAGGGTGGCATTGCAACCTCCCGATCCGCCCTGCTCTGTGCATGACGGGGTGGTGCCCCAACTCCCCAATCGGCCCTGCTCTGAGCCTGACCAGGGGCTGCACCTAGGGATTGGGCCTGCCCTCTGCCACCCAGAAGCAGGCCTAAGCCAGCAGGTCGTTATCTCCTGAGGGGTCCCAGACTGCGAGAGGGCACAGGCCGGGCTGTGGGACTCTCCCCCCCCCCCACCCCCGAGTGCACAAATTTTTGTGCACCGGGCCTCTAGTTTAATTATAAACACAATTAAGCTCCCCCCCCCCCATATAACAGTTAATGAGTTTAATAGTTGAGCTCTTGAGAGAGCAGCATTAATTAACCATGATTAAATATAGGTGTCAATAGACATAAGCAAATGATGCCAAAAACATGCCTCTTTGATTTATAGACATTCACTGAAAAGGATAAACATATAGAAACAGTCTGCTTTTGGAAGTGGAATGTCTTTCAGACCAGGTGAAATAGAAGGCATCGTACTATAAGGAGAGTGAGTGCTCATGTGTCCTGTGCTCAGTGGTCACACTGTTGACATTTCCTGTGCCATGCATTTAAGTTGATTGTTGCTTGTGGATTATTTGTATCTAAAACTTCTATTTGATTAGTCTTGTTTCTACTTGTTCCTATTTTTTCTGTGGACTCTGTCCATCTTCGTCATCTTTGGGATTTCTTCAGGCTTGCAATTCTATTTTATTTATACTCTGTTGCATTACCATTTCTCCCCAGAGGTTCTCAGCATTTTTATATACATTTTAGCTATTTTTTGGACTACTAGGCTTTTGATTGAGTAAATAATGATCAGAAATAAATATGATTCTGAGAGTCACAACCTAGTGGTCACCACTGCTCAGTGGTTTTGTTTATAACTTAATAGTCATGGTTTTTATGTGTTTACTAGGGGCCCAGCGCATGAAAATCATGCACGGGTACGGTCTCTAGGCCTGGCCTGCGATCTGGCCCATCCTCTCCAGCTGCCCACAGCCAGCCCCGAAACCTGCTGCCACCCACTCCTGCCTCCCCTTTCGCCATAGAGTGATCAGTGCCTGATGGCCGGGGGGAGGGACTGAGAGGTCGGCTGTTACTGCTTGCTCACCAGCCCTGACCTCGTCGTGGGTTGCCCTCTGTGTGTGGGGCGACCAGCGGGGCGGGGTCCTTGGCCTGTCACTGCCCACATCCTCTGTCACCCACCCCCGGTTCCTCATTCGTCATCAGGTGATTAGAGCCTGCTGGCCAGGGGAAGGAACCGAGAGGTGGTCAGTGTGCCTCATAGTGACTGGTCCAGTGCTCGTTCTGATCTTTCCACCTTTAGGGTCAATTTGCATATTATCCTTTTATTATATAGGATAGAGGCCTGGTGCATGGGTGGGGCCAGCTGGCCTGCCCGGATGGGGGCCCTGGATCTGGGTAGGGGTTCCCCACTGGGGGGCAGGGCTGACCAGGACAAGGGGCCGTGGGCTGTTTACAGGTCAGCCACGCCCCCTATCAGGGTTTCACGGGGGGCAGGGATGGGCTGGGTGAGGGGCCGTGGATAGTTTGCAGGCCAGCCACACCTTCAATCGGGGTGGGGGTCCCCACTGGGGGTGGGGCCTTCTGGGTGAGGGGCCATGCCCTCGATCGGGGTATGGGGTCCCCGCTGGGAGCGAGGCCAGCCTGGGCAAGGGGACAGGGGTAATTTACAGGCCAGCCATGCCCCCATTGGGGTGGGGGTCCCCATTTGGGGGCGGGGCTGGCCTGGGTGAGGGGCCGCTGGCAGTTTGCAGGCTGGCCATGCCCCCATTGGGGTTGGGGTCCCCACTGGGAGGCGGGGCCGGCCTGGGCGAGGTGCCATGGGGGGGTTGGCCAGCCACCCCACCCTCAATCAGGGTGGGAGAGGCTAATCAGTGGTGGGGACGGCTGGGGGCAGGGGCAGGGTGTCATAGCGACCAGTCGTCCGGTTGTTACAGCGTTACAGTTGCTGGCTTTTTATATATATAGAATTGAGTGCCTGTCTATTCATGGACCAGACTAACTATGTAAAAATTATACCTAGAAGTGTTCATGTAGGACACAATGGAAGATAAGTCAGAGGTATGTCTTGTCCAACAACTTCCACACATATACGTATGCCTAATAATTTTAAAAGGGCCATTAATTTTAAAAGAATCAGTTGCCCATGGGCAGGATCTGGACTGTTGATAAATTGCAGGGATTGATTTTATCCATGTAGGAGACAGAAAGCAACAGAGTACCTGATTTAGGAACGATCTTTCTCCTGAAGATGTAGTTAGAATGGCCGCTTGCTCTTTGGGCAACTCTGGAGCTGATTTTTAAGGGGTGCAAGCTGCATATACTACTAAGAATTTTATAAGATAGGAAGGGAAATTAGGGAAGCAAGTAGCCTATATTTGGTTTTGGTATCAAATAGGTGTGGGAGTGTGAGTGGGAGAGTAAGAGCCAGTTGATCACCACATTATGTTTATGGCATTGCCTGGTTTCTAGAGCCCCTTTAATGTAAGTGCCTTATGAGGGAGAGATGGCAAATAACTATAATTCACTTTTTTATTCATTCAACAAATATTTATTCTTAGTATCTACTGTATATCAACACTGTTCTAATCATGGGAAGCATTTTTTTTTACTGTACTTGTTTATTTAAGGTGCTATATAAGTCATATTTCTACTTCTAGAAGCTTGTAATATAAGCTTCATGATATAAATTAGTATATTATGAACTTAGCAGCAAATGAATGAAACTTTAACAAGTAAAAATTCATTTTGCATTAGCATCTAGAAGGGCATTTGCTCTTATTGGAAAGTTGCTATGAAGAAATCATGAAAGATTTGGTATATGCATGGTAGAATTTGAAACCAACCAATTAGACTTGAAAATAACCTTTGTTCTATGTAGTAGTGTTACTTCTACTTGAAGTTTTCTTGATGCCTGATAGCAGCTGGTTCTGAGAAGTTGCTGAGCAAGGTACTATTTGGCAGTATAATTAAACTCTGCAGCTCTTTCCAATAATCCAGCCATTTGTTTTTGTAGGTTATGCTGTAGCTCATCATTTTTACTTCTCCACCTTGACAGTTTTATATATTTGTTTGGTTTGGTTTTTTAAAAATTAATCCTCTGCCAAGGATATGTTTTTATTGATTTTTAGAGTAAGAGGGAGAGAGGGAGGGAAGTATGGAGAGAGAGAGAGAAAGAAACATTAATTGGTTGCCTCCTGTACACTCTCTGACTGGGCATTGAACCCACAACCTAGGTATGTGCCCCAACCAAATAGAACCAGCAGTCTTTTGGTGTATGGGATGACACTTCAAGTAACTGAGCCTCTCGACCAGGGCTTGTTTTTTTATTTGAAAATTATTTTAACCTAATCTCTTTATAACCCACCTTTAATATAGGAAGTCTTTTCTATATATTATATAGTTTTATTCTATGTACTAGAGGCCCGATGCATGAAATTTGTGCAAGGGTATGCCCTCGCAGCCCTGGCTGCCTTGGCCCTCGCAGCCCCCCAGGCTGCTGCCTCGGCCCTCACAGCCCCGGCTTCATCCAGAAGGTCATCCGGAAGGTCATCCAGATGGTCCTCTGGATGGTCATTCTGCTGTTCAGTCTAATTAGCATATTAGCTCTTTATTATATAGGATTATGTAATAACTGTATAATTAATCTCTTGGCTTTATTTTTCCTATTCTAGATTCAAAGCAGGTTAAAAAGAAAAAAAGATTTTTGGCCCTGGCCAGTGTGGTTCAGTTAGTTGGGCGTCATCCCATGCACTGAAAGGTTGCTGGTTTGATTCCCAGTCAGGGCACATGCCTGGGTTGCAGGCTCTATCTCCAGTTGGGGGAGTGTAGGAGGCTGTCCATCCATTTCTCTCTCTCTCTCTCCCTCTGCCTTCCTCTCTCTCTAAAAATCAATAAAATATATTTTAAAAAATATTTTTGGATGATTAATGTTATGATGTCCCTATTTAGTGACAGACTGAGTACAGATTGATTGATCAATGGACTGACTTCATTTTGACAACTAGTTTCTTAAATCCATAGTTTGATGAGGAAGAGAAAATGCTAGAGTTTTTGGCTGACTGGTCTCAGCTTTGGGACAGAACATAAACCAGTAAGGCTGATGGCAAATTCAAAGTCATAAGCCCATTCTTCTCTTTTTAAAATATCTGTTTGCTCCGGGACAAGACTTCGGACACATCTGTCTATTCTGCCGTTATTTGTCTCTCTTAAAACATCTGGTTCATACCACATTTCTTTCTGCCAGACTCATTTCTGAGTTTTGTTAGAGTTTTGCAGGAATGTTCAGATGGACTTCCGGGTCAGCAGATAATCCACATATTACCAGTTGAGATTTCATATTTTCTTTATTTAAAAAATATATTTTTATTGATTTGAGAGAGAAGAAGGGAAAGAGAAAGAGAAACATCAATGGGCCACCTCCTGCATGCCCATGATACTCGGGTATGTACCCTACCAGGAATCGTATCCGCAGCCTCTTGCTGTGTGGGACAGTGCTCAACCAAGTGAGCCACACTAGCCAGGGTGAGATTTCATATTTTCTTTTAATCCTTGTATGTTATTGTAAGATAGAGTTTTCTCTCCTTAAAGTGATCTGCCTCTCTTCTTTTGGATTTATGTAACAAGATCTGCAAATATGTATTTCATAGTAATATTGTAAAAGTGCTTATGGGGTTTGTCTATATGAGTTAGAAAACTATGAGTTAAAACTATTTATAAAATTGAAAGGCTTCTGAAAACTTAGGTCAAAACAGTTTTAATTCAATTTTTTGAGCAAGCAAGTTTATTTCTAAAGGTTCAAATTCTATACTTACATCAAGTTATACTTAGTTTTTCTTCCAAAGGAGTAAATGCTATTTAGTATCCTATCTAATAATAGAGAAACATGGTAATTAGCCATACCTCCGCTACCCTTCCCATTGGCTAATCAGGGCAATATGCAAATTAACTGCCAACCAAGATGGCGGCCGGCAGCTAGGCAGCTTTAAGCAAACAGGAGGCTTGCTTGCTTCAGTGACGGAGGAAGTGAACCTTCCCCGCGTGCCTTGCCGGCCTCTGAGCTTGCAGTTTAAGAAACATTGTTACAAATATAGAAGCTAAACAAAACCCCAGAAACCTGTTTTCAGCCAGCCGGGCTTCAGCCAGCAGGACCGCAACATTGTTTCAATTATAGAACAAACGCAGATCCCTGCTTTCAGCCAGCTGGGATCTCAGAGCTGGAGTGAGCAGGACCACAACAGTGTTACAATTATAGAACCCAAACAAACTAGATACCTACTTTCAGCAGCTGAGGCCTCAGAGCTGGAGCCAAGACTCAGAGCTAAAGCTGGCCCAGAATTAAAAAAGAAAAGAAAAAAAGGAGAGGTTGGGAGCTTCAGTCACGCACCAGCCTGAAAACGGCCCTCAGCCCCTCACCCAGACTGGCCAGGCACCCCAGTGGGGACCCCCACCCTGAAAGGGGTGTGACCAGCTGAAAACAGCCATCATCCCCTCATCCAGGCTGGCCAGGCACCCCAGTGGGGACCCCCACCCTGAAGGGGGTGTGACCAGCTGCAAACAGCCATCATCCTCTCATCCAGGCTGGCCAGGCACCCAAGCGGGACCCCCACCCTGAAGGGGGTGTGACCAGCTGCAAACAGCCATCACCCTCTCATCCAGGCTGGCCAGGCACCCCAGTGGGGACCCCACCTTGATCCAGGACACCCTTCAGGGCAAACCAGCCGGCCCCACCCATGCACCAGGCCTCTATCCTATATAGTAAAAGGGTAATATGCCACCCAGCACCTGGATCAGCAGAGCTGCGAGGCCTACTGGCCCCTGGAGCAGCATGACAGGGGGCAGCGCCCAAACCCCCTGATCACCCTGCGGCTCTGTGTGTGACAGGGGGTGGGGCCACAACCTCCCTATCCACCCTGCTCTGTTCGTGACAGGGGAAGGCGCCCCAACCCCCTGATCAGCCCTGCTCTGTGACTGATAGGGGGGAGCTCCCAACCCCCTGATCGGCCCTGTGGCTCTGTGTGTGACAGGGTGCGGCGCCCCAACCCCGCCCCCCTCCCTCGGGCCCTGCTCTGTGTGTGACTGAGTAGAGCCATAACCTCCCCATCGGCCCTGCCCTGAGTGTGACAGTGGCGGCGCCCCAACCCCCTGATCGGCCCTGCTCTGTGGGTGATAGAGGGCGGCGCCCCAACCCCCTGATCTGCCCTGCTCTGTGAGTGACAGGGGGGAGCTCCCCAACCCCCTGATCGGCCCTGCTCTGTGTGTGACAGGGTACAAAGCCCCAACCCCCTGATCGGCCCTGCTCTGTGCGTGACAGGGGGTGGCGCTGCAACCTCCCTATCGACCCTGCCTTGAGTGTGACAGGGGGCGGTGCCCCAACCCCCCAATCGGCCCTACCGTGAGCGTGACTAGGGGTGGCATCGCAACCTCCCGATCCTCCCTGCTCTGTGCATGACAGGGGGCAGCGCCCCAACTCCCCAGTCAGCCCTGCTCTGAGCCCGACCAGGGGCTGCACCTAGGGATTGGGCCTGCCCTCTGCCACCCAGGAGCAGGCCTAAGCCAGCAGGTCATTATCTCCCGAGGGGTCCCAGACTGCTAGAGAGCACTGGCCTGGCTGAGGGACCTCCCCTCCCGCCCAAGTGCACAAATTTTTGTGCACCGGGCCTCTAGTTTTATGTATAAACAGCTATCACAGTATGTTACTTTTCTCACAGGGACTCAGCAATAACAGATATTTTGTAAAACAGTGTATCCTCACAGTATAACTTTTTCAGTGATAGCCTTTTCCTTATTTTTAAGTTTTTTTTTTTTTTTAACGTACCATGTACTATAATATTTTCAGGAGCAGAATTTCTCACCATAGCTTCAGTGTCTTCCTGTACAAGTCTGGAGTCACACTTGGCTGAGTGTGGTAAAATATACATAAAATAAATTTACCATTTAAAAGTGTACGGTTCAGTAACATTTAAGTACTTTCACATTGCTATCCATCTCCAGAACCTTTTCATCATTCCATGCTGAGTCGCTATTTTTAATGTTTCTAATGAAAGGACATCCCACCTGGGTCTGCCTATATTTTGTTTCCTTACATTGAGTTTTTCTTTGCAGTCTGATTCTAAGGTACATATTTCCCTCTTCTCACTTATTTACCAACATATATTTATTGAGCACCTTTGGTGTACATGGTAGGTCATAGAACCTACTGGTGTTAACTGTTAGCTATAATATTTGAATACAAGAAAGACTATCTAATACCAACTACACTAACATTACAACAGTTTTTCAAAAATCAAAAAGAAAAAGCCTTCATAAAATACTTGAAAAATTGCCAGACTGAAAAGGGAAAAAATGCAAGTCACATCGTGTACCTGGAGAATCCAAAAGATTTTTTTGTGGTTATTAATAAAAGCTTTCCTACAATGTTCTTGGATTTTTTTTAGTTAACTTTAAGTGTCAAAAGGGCATAATTGTGAACTGTATCTATATAACTATTACCTCCTTATTAAATTGGGTAAATCTGACTCTACAGAGATAGATCATTTGAATTGTATTTATTGAAGCTGTGTCTGTCCTGAGCAATAAATCTGAAGTCCATTATTTTCAGATCTCCTGTTTGTTCTAGGATATGGAATATGACTTCAGTGTTTGAAATCTGAAATTGTCTCCAGAGATTATCCTAGCCACTGTGTGTTTGGGGAATTTTATGCTTTTTTTATAATTGAAATGTCAGTAGTGGTCTAAAATCTAAACTTAATGCCAAATTTGTTATAATTTCAACCATGTAGGTAGGCCAGGTTACAGAAAAAAGAATTTACTTGAATCTTCTGATGCCAACTCTGAGATATCAAGGGGGTCAGGGAGGTAACTGATACATGATGTCTTTCATAGAAGTTTGCTAAATGCTTAACAGGAGGTTGCTAAGCATAAAGTTAGCCTATTTGAAATTTGGAAATACAAAGGAATTTCTGAACCTAACAATGAAACTTTTTAGGCCTTTTCATCCTAATTCTGGAGATGTTTACCAAAAACAGCTAAAAATACAAACTAAAAGTGTAAATTTAGGAGTAGATCTAGGACAAAAGTGCTAGAGAATAATAGTGGTAATTTATTTTTATTTGAACCCTGGTTGCCTCCTATTTGCTGTGTTTAGTACACGTTCAGTGCCTAGATTTTGCTTCCTTATCCCACATTTTACTACTTCTCTGTGGATATGTGTTTTCCAAGTTGTTGCTGTGGTCTTAAAATCTATGGTTATTTGCTTTGAGATTTTTCAGGGATGGCACAGTGCCTAGAAAATAGTAGGTACCCAATAAATTCTTAGAGAATTAAGAATGCACCTTGAATACAAAAGTGAGGAGCATTACATTTTTAAAATATTCTGAGTTTTGCCTTGGTTTTCATTTTCTTTTAAAAATTGTTAAGGAGGGGGTTTGTTACTATAGAGTAATGAGGACTGTTCTTATTACAGTTAATTTTGTTGCTTTGGCACTTTTAGTAGAATCACAAAGACGTTATAACTAACTCAATAATATCCCTGCTATTGTTATTATAAAATTTATGATGAAACACATTAAAACATAGTCTATGATAGGACCATTCAATCTATATATATCTATATATATAAAAGGCTAATATGCTAAGTGTCCCTCCTACTGTCCAACCAGTTGCTATGACGTGCACTGACCACCAGGGGGCAGATGCTCAATGCAGGAGCTGCCAAGCTGCAGTGACTTGGCAGAGGAGGTTCTCAGGTGACGCACCCTGAAACCAGAGAGGAGGGAGCCCTATTCCTCATGGGGCTGTGTGATTCCACCTTTGGCCTTGGGCTGTGTTGTTGCTGGGGCACTGTCGGCTTGAATCTGGGTTACTGCACGCTTGCTTTTGCGTTCCACACAAAGTTGTACGACAGCAACTTTGCAGAGTGTTCTCTTACACTCCGGGACCCCTCGGGGGATGTCGAACACATTCTAATTAATTTCCTTTTACTTGTGTGATGTTACTGTTTTTAAATTCCAGACTAAGTTTATCAAACAGATGCAAAAAAACTTGAGTACTTTTTTTCCTAAGAAAATGTTGTTGTAAGACATTGATTACATATTTGCTTTTTATTATTTAGAGTTCCTTTTTAGGCCTTTTGTTAATATTTGAGGGAGATGCCATAGTACTTATGTGGAGGCTAACTAACTGCATGATCTGGTACCCTTTTACATTTTCAGGAGGTGGATATGTGATATGTAATGCCATATATCTTGGATATACATCACTTTGATTTTTTACATAATAAATTTTGACTTTTTTGGGTGTACATTTATATGAATTTTAACACATATGTAGATTACTGTAACCACATCAACAATCAGAATACAGAACAGTCCCAATACCCTTAAAATTTTCTTATGCTTTCCATTGTACTCAAATCCTCTTCTCATTCCTAATCCCTGCCACCTTTGATCTGAAGAATATTTATTTATTCAAAACAAAATACCAGGGATAATATTAGACACTTACCCTATGAATTTTTGATACTAGAAACTATCTGATTACTATAAAGCATTTTAGTTTAAGATGAATTAAGATCAAAAGAAGAATTTGAAAAATGTACTTTTGCCTTTTGCAGATTGTCATGTAAATGGAATCAAATAGTCTGTACCACTTGGAGATTGGCTTCTTTCGCTCAGCACGATGCCTCTGAGATTCATCCATGTTGTTCCATGTATCAATAGTTCATGTTTTCTTACTGTTGAATAGTATGAATGTACCACAGCGTGTCTTTTACCAGATTTATTAGGTTTTCAGCCACCATTTCTTCAAATATTTTCGTTTTTTTCTGCACTATACTCTTTTTGTCCTCTCTGATGACACCTTGTGGTATTGCCCTACAGGTTCTTGAGGCTCTGACCTCCTGAGAACATTATTTATTCCTCAGTGTCATCCATTCAGCAAACAATTTTTAAACACTTGTTATATATTCTCCTATTGAGAGTCGTGCAAATATTTCCAGTTTTTTCTATAATAAAAATGTTGCTTTTGTGAACATTCTTTTGCAGGTCTCCTTGGATACATGTGCCAGGCTTTCTCTATGGCTTTTGCCTATGAATAGGATTGCTAGATTGTAGGCTTTACATATTTTTTTAACAGATGCTGCCCAAAGTTGTCATACCAGACTACTTTTTTTTTACCAGTTGTGTATCAGTGTTTACACTGCTCTATGTCCTTTTCATCACTTGGTGTGGTCAGGCTTTTTATTCTTTATCTGTATTATGGGTATGAAATAGGATTGTATGTCTTTTAAATCATTTTCCTGATTCTGCACAAGATTGTACATTTAAAAATATTTATTAGCAGTGTGTGTTTCTCCTACTATGAGTTGTCCATTTATGTTTTTAATCTATTTTTCTGTTTAAAATAGGCTATTAACACAATTTTAAATGTTTTCTATGTAATTATACATTTTTAAATATTTGTCCTTGCCTCAGAAAAATTTTTAAAAACCTTTCAATGCCTTCTGATATGAAATTAGGGGTCCTTAGTTTGTCTTTTCAGATCTTCAGCTTCAGAAATTCTTGTTCACTTTCTGCCTTCCAATGTTTGTACAGTTTTCATATATTTTATAGACTGAATATGTTTTCTGTATAAATTCAAAGTGGTGATTCATTTCAGCAGCTGAAACATATTTAATGTTTTAAAACCAAACCATGTACTTCATCTGTGGAGCTCATGTCTAGATAAGCAGCCATTTTTAAGTTGTGGTGTGCCATGTCAATGTTGCCATGCATTGTTAGTAAAAGATTGCACCAATGACAACATGTTTGTATGCTATATAGCACACAAGTGTTTAACTTTGGAAATATAATTCTTGAATTACCTTGTGTGTCTGACTTCTTCCTAGTTATCTTTTAAAGCCCATTGAGGTGGTTGTTTTATTTCTCTATGGCTTGCTTTATATGTGAGCTGTGCTCTGGATAAGAGATGCTGTGCGTTAGTAATCATGCATATTAAATAAAGAAAATAATTCCTCCATGAATGTGGGAAGTGCGCATTAGCGATAGCCATTCAATATTATATTTGACATTTGGCAGCCCGCTCATCTGTCTGGTCATGATATAGGGAGCCTTGTCTTTGACAGATTATTTTGCTGTATGTCGAGTGTTTCCTTCCCAAATGGAGCAGCTTGAGTCACATGAGTCTGGCCTTGATGGAGGTCGGTTTATATATAGTTCGTAGAGCTGCCAAGTAGAAAGCAAGGATTTCATGAAGCTAATCCCTTGTAGTGCCATATGGGACAACATTTTGCTTCCTGTGCTTTGTGGTGAAAGTTCCTCAGATGATAGTAAAAAGACTGGGAAAAAGGACAGGAAGTTTTTGTGTTTTTGTTGTTTGTTTTGTTTTGTTTACAAGTTTGTCTAGCCCCAAAGAAGGCAGTGCATTCTAAGGAAAAGAACAATGAACATAGCTTATTTATTGCTTCAGTTCTGGTCTTAGTTTTTATTTCATACATTTAGGTAATTGCCCAGACCTTCTTCAAGGTCATATTGCTTGACCTGAGCCCCCCTGAGAGCTGTAAGGACAGGCAGGTGTGAGGCTCTACTTTCACTGTCCTTACGGGAGTAGCACATGCTGCATAAAATGCTACTAAATAAGCCAAAAGAAAGCAGCATGTACTACTAACGAGATAATATTACCGATGAAGCTGGTTATTCCAACTGTCAATACTTAAGCTTCTAGAAGTTTCCAAATTCTAGTTACCTTTTGATTGAGCCATTTGTGTGCAGTACATCTAGCAGATGCTATAATAAGATTATAAAAAATGAAAAGGTGATGTAATTCATAAGGGCTTACATTTGTGGAATATTTCTATTATTGAAAAGCACTTTCACAACTTTTCCTTTATAGTGCATTGAAAGAACTGAAGCATAAATTTTTATATTTACTTGCATGACGTAGTGTTGACAGAAAAATTATTTCCATATGTATGTCACTTTATAATTAAAAAAAATATTTTTCATACATTATCTCAGAGGGGAACCACAGAACTTAAATAGTTTGCTGAGGACACAGCATATTTTAGTGACAGATTCAGATGTAAATCCAGAGCTTCTTGGATAAAAATGTGTTTTAATGGACATAGTAATCTACGCTAAATATAGAATGTGCTTTATGCCTGAGTGCTAAGAAGATACAGGCATTAGTAAAGTTGAGAAGGCATTCTTTTTCCCCCTTAGTACTGTATCACTAAATGTACAACTAGAATGCTGGTAGTGGTTATAACTGTGAATAACAACCAAACAACAAAACTTGTAAGCACATTTGGGAGATAGACATGAAGGAAGTATAAGGTCTGTTAGCAATCTTAGGTCTTCATTTTATTTGGGGATTTGCCTGCTGCATGGGTCACAGTAGCAGAATTCAGTTGCAGAACTGGAGGCCTGTTAAATCCTTCAGTTTGCAGGCCTGGGTTAAGTGTGTGCTCTTCGTAGCTGAATAATGGCTGCTGTGAGGACTCTCTTGGAATTTATGGTAATAGAAGCTCTAAATATCCCAAATATTGCAATATGGAAAGAAGAGGCCCCTTTCTTAAGGGAGCAGGGTCAAATATCTATTTTGAGGTTGAATAGAATCAATGGGCAGTTTCTGAGGAATGCTATTTCCAAGTTCAGAGAAACTGCAGTTGTTCTCCTATGTGTAAATGTCTCATGTGGGTATAAAACACAATTTTTCCCATTGAGAGGCTCTAATTTTAAGCAAGACGGTTTAGTCTCCCTGAGGTGATTTTTCTTTTTTGCTGCCGTTAGCTTCGATAGATAATAGATTTTTAGGGGAGCTGGATACCATGAGTCTTAGACCCCTTAGATTTGTATTGCTTATAGATCTCTCTGATGAAATAATATTCCTCTCAATTTTTTTGTTATTGTTGATCCTTACCTGGGGATATTTTTTCCATTGATTATTTTAGAGAGAGTGGTAGGGACAGAGAGAGGGGTAAAGAGAGAAAGAGAGAAATATCCATGTGAGAGAGACAGCGTAGTTGCCTTCCTCACACTCCCCAACCGGGACTGGGGATCGAACCTGCAACCCAGGTATGTGACTTTGACTGGGAATATCAAACCCACAACCTTTCAGTGTGTGGGCCAATGCTCTAGCCACTAAGAAACACTGGCTAGGGTTCCTCTCAGAGTTTAGAATGATCCGTGATCATGATTATCCTCTCTAAAACAAGAACTATCAAAAAAATTAATGTCTGACTTAAAAATTTTAAGCATCAATACTAATAGCAATAATGCCATTTAAAATTTGTTGTGCATTTACTGAGTGCTAGGTACCAAGAATTTTTTTATTTGCTAATTCTTTATATAAAATTAGAAATAAACATGCAGTAGTTTATAAAATGTTTTCTCATTACTACAATTCAACATTCATAGAAATGTCTTGTGAAGTAGGTGATATTCATTTTAACAGATGAGGGATCTGAAACTCGGAGAGGTTGTGATACTACATGTGGTTGTTACAACTTATTGGTTACAATTCATTGAGCACTAATTAAGCGCCTGCCACTGTGTTTAACATTTTACTTGCATCATTTTACGTAATCCTCAAAACCTCACCATGAGGCAAGTACTGTTTTCAAACATTTTCCAAAAGAGGAAACCGAGGTTTAGCGTGGTTAGGTAACGTGCCCAAGATTATAAAGCCTAATAGTAAGTAGTGGGGTAAGCAGTCACTACGGCTTACGAGACTCCTTTGTTTGAAATAGAAAAATATAGGGGTGTCAGGATGGCCGAGTGGTCTAAGGCGCCAGACTCAAGGGACTCCCTTACCTGAAATAGAAAAATGTACGCCCTGTGGTGAACCAGGGAAATAGCCGAAACATCTTCTGGGCTGCCACACCACCCTAGGCAGTAGTTTGGGGACCTGAGTTAGGCGCCACTTTTTCCAGCACATGTAGCCGCCATCTTCGGGTAAATGGCTTTGTGATCTAAACATGGGCAGAATTTCATCCCCATTTTGCTTTCTTGGTCAGGTGCCTTTGTACTGTGCACAAACCTTGCCACCTTACACAATGATCTTAAAGCCAGGATTTCAGTCCAGGTCTCTCTTACTCCAGAGCCTGTACTGTATTTAATAGCAAACTGCCAATTAATGGCAAAGTTAAGTATTCAACCAAGGTTTTCTGACCATAAACACTTTGCTCTTTCTGTTATATACCTTGCAGATTGGTTGAACACTGAAGTCCCATATGATGCTATGTCCATTGCTTAGTTCCACAGGCATTATTTACTGTTGATGGTAAAGACTTATGAGAGTTTGTTTACAAGGGGGAGAGTTAAAGAGTTATAAACCTTTCACGTCTCATAGCCAAGTTCTTAATAATGTAGTTCAAGACTTGAATTGAATGCCTAGCTTTACCATCTCATTAGCTGTATGACCTTGACCAAGTTAGGGAGAGAATCTATAATAATAAAAGCATAATATGCTAATTAGACCAGATAGCCCAATGACCTTCCGGACGTCATTCCAGATGTCTTTCCAGACGAAGCCGCCGTGGCACAGGCCGAGGCAGAGGCGGTTAGGGGCGATCAGGCAGGCAGGCGAGTGATTATGAGTCAGCGGTCCACATTGTGAGAGGGATGTCTGACTGCCTGTTTAGGCCCAATCCCGCAGGTCCCCCCCTCCCATCCGTGCACGAATTTTGTGCACCGGGCCTCTAGTCCTATATAAGAAAAGCCTAATATGCTAAGTGTCCAGTCATCCAGTGGGCCATTCAACTAATCAAAGCATAATATGCTAATGATATGCTAAGGCTGCTCAACTGCTTGCTATGATGTGCACTGACCACCAGGGGGCAGTCGACTGCTCGACCAGTCGCTATGACGTGCACTGACCACCAGGGAGCAGACGCTCTGGCCAGTAGGTTAGCTTGCTGCTGGGGTCCTGATGATCCGGACTGAGCAAGACGGGCGGGACATGCCTTGAAGCCCTCCCACAGTCCCACCCTGGCTGTCCAACCTCCCATGTCCCTCTCCGGCCCTGATCGTGCATTGGTGGGTTCCCTCAGCCTGGCCTGCACCCTCTCACAATCCGGGACCCCTTGGGGGATTTCGAAGAGCTGGTTTCAGCTTGATGGCGGAATTACCGATTATTATGATGCACTCTGACCACCAGGGGGCAGATGCTCAATGTAGGAGCTGCCCCCTGGTGGTCAGTGTGCTCCCACAGGGGGAGCGCCGCTTAGCCAGAGCCGGGCTCATGGCTGGCCAGCGCAGTAGTGGTTGGCAGGTGCCTCTCCCGCCTCTGCGGCTGCACTAAGGATGTACGACTGATGTCCAAGCCGCCAGTTGGACATCTCCAAAGGACTCCTGGACTGTGAGAGGGTGCAGGTCGGGCTGAGGGACACCCGGTGCATGAATTTCGTGCACTGGGCCTCTAGTATAGTTTAATGGATAAGAGCATGGACTCTGGACTCTTACTACCTGGAGTCACATTCTAGCTGTTACTTACTAGCTATGTGAAATTGGGCAGTTTATTTAATGTCTTTAAGGCTCATCTGTAACACTAGAGGTGGAACAGGGAACAATCATTTCTATCTCAATGAGTTGTTGAGAGCTGCTATATAAGTTAAATATATACAGCACTTAGAACACTCCTTGGCACATAAATATATATTGCAAATACTATTTAAGTGCTAACTGTTGTTACTGTTATTACTATTCCATCATTATGAGTTTGTGCTATAAGTCAAAGCAGTTTGGCTTGCTGAAACATAAGGGATCACCTAAATATAGTGTTTTGGGACTGTTTTTTTCCAGACAGGAGTTTGCAAAGACTATGTCAAAGTACTTGCTTTGGGGATACTAGCCCGATTGAAAAGAAATCACCAAAAGAGGTTTGCACAGCTTTATAGTGTTCTCCATTTACCAGGTGTACTGGTTAGTAATGCAGATTTTGTAATCAAAGAAAACATGATAATTTCAAGAGAAACATCAAAAGTGCTTTATTCAAAGTAATGTCCATCGCTAGCTACACATTTCCCCATCTTTCAGGTAATTTGTGGATACCGTCCCAATAGAACTTTTCTTGTTTTGAGGCAAACCATTCACAGACCCAATTTTCCACTTTTTCGAATGTTTTGAAGTGCTACTCAGAAAGTGCGTGTGCCATCGATAGGAACAAGTGGTAATCTGAAAGAGCAAGGTCTGGTGAATACAGCGGATGGATTAATACTTCCCAGGCAAGATCTTTTAACGTGCCTTTAACTGGTTTTGAAGTGTGTGATGGTGCGTCAGTCATCATGAAACAAAATTACTATGCTGTGTCTTCTGGAACATTCTGGTCATTTCACGATCAAAGCGTGGTTCAAATTGATTATTTGTTGTGATGGCAATCAGTATTAATGGTTTCACCTGGTTTTAGAAGCTCATAATACCACACCTGCCTGATCCCACCAAATGCAGAGCATTGTCTTCTTTCCAAAGCGATTTGGCCTTGCAGTCGATGTTGATGGTTGACCTGGGTCAACCCATGATTTTGTGCGTTTGGGATTCTCAAAATGAATCCACGTTTCATCGCCAGTCACAGTCGATGCAAAAAAGACTTTTTTTCATGTCATTGAAGCAACATTTTACTGATGACTTTTCGGTTTTCCATTTGTCTTTCATTCAGTTGATGTGGCACCCATTTTCCTTTTTTTTTAAATCTTTCCCATTGCTTGTAAACAATCGGAAATTGTTTGCTGAGCAACGTTTAATGTTTCTGCAAGTTGTTTTTGAGTTTGACACACACCTTCATCCAATAATGCTTGTCATTGTTGGTCTTCAAATTTTTTCGGTTGACCTGGACGTTCTTTGTCTTTCACATCGAAATCATCACTTTTAAAGCGTTTTAATCAGCATTCACAAATATCTTGAGATGGAGCATGTTCACCATAAGCTTCCCAAAGTATTCAGTGCACTTTTCTTCAAAATAATAAATGAAAACTTCCCACAAATGCTCTCTTTTGGGCACAAAATTCAACATTTTGAAGTGTAAAAATATCTATGATTTTAACACCTTCAGCAAATTTGACATAGTTTTGAAGTTTGTTGTCAGTACAACAAAATAGCATACATATCAAATCGCATATATATCAACATATGTGTAACTCCATCTACTGAAAAAAATCTGCATTATTAACCGGTACAGCTAGTATTTATTTTTTAAATGACTTTTGTGTTGTGTTGTGATATCAATCTATGTTTGGGTTGTTAGCATTTGAGAATTGCATTTTCATCCTAGTTGGTTTGGCTCAGTGGATAGAGCATTGGCCTGCGGACTGAAGGGTCCCAGATTTGATTCCGGTCAAGGGCACATGCCTGGGTTGTGGGCTCGATCCCCATTGGGGGGTGTAAGGAGGCAGCCGATCAATGATTCTCTCTCATCATTGATGTTTCTATCTCTCCCTCTCTGAAATCAATAAAAATAATTTTAAAAAAAGAATTGCATTTTCAGTAGATTATTGTTGGTTATAGCCACTAACAGTTATTAATTCATAAAAATTTTCTTTTGGATCATTAACCAATTTGAGGAGCCTCTCAGAAGAAACTACGTAATTCACTAGATCAGCAATTTTCAACTCTTTTCATCTCATGGCACACATAAGCTAATTACTAAAATTCTGTGACACACCAAAAAATATAGTTTTTGCTGATCTCACACAAAAAATAGGTGTAATTTTGCTTCATTCACATCAGACAGCTATTGTTGTGTTGTCTGTTGTCATTTTTTAACTTGACAATCTAAGGGAAAAGAGATCAGTGCCCCTGACTAATTAGTTAGATATTACATGTTTTAAAAATTACTGCAGCACACGGATTGAAAATTGCTACACTAGATGAATGGGAGTTCCTGGTTTTTGGAGGTGAGAATAGCATTATTATTGCTTGTTGTACTAGTATTCTTTGTCAGTACACTTACCTATTTTTAATAGTACTTTTGCTATATTTAAAGAACATCTCAATGAGATACTCCCTGGTAAACGTAACTTTAGCACAACTAGCATATTACCTTCATAGCTTTTGTCATCCTCCCCCCCCCCCCGCCCCACCCCCACCCATCCTCATCCTTATTTCCACTCCTGCCCTGAAAAGTCAGAGTTTTTATCTCAAGGCTCATTAATTCATCTTGCTTAAGCTTTTTACTTGAGGAATCATATTAAAGAACCTAAGCATATGAAAAAGCTAATTAACATTTCAAAAAGTAGTAAGTGATAAATTGCCAAATAAGAAGGTTGGACTTTTTTTTTTTAAGTTAAGTATAGTTGGTGTACAATATTATATTAGTTTCAGGTGTACAATATAGTGATTTCACATTTATATACCTTACAATGTGATCACCACACTACTAGTAAGTCTAGTAATCATCTGTCACCATGCAAAATTATCACAGTATTATTAACCATATTCCCCTTCCCTTTTTTTCATCTAGTAAGTGGTTTTATCAGTCAGGTTCTCACTAAGTAAACAGACCTCTGGTATTTACAACAAAATTAATTTGATGCAAGAAAATTATAATACAAGCAGTGAAGGAGTTGCGAGCCCAGTAGGAAATGGTGAGGTAATACAGCCACTAGCAACAGGAAGCCACTACCACCAGCAGCTGAAGAAACACAGGGAGGCACAATGTTACTGCATAGAGTACAAACATTGTTTCAGGAAAAAAAGAAAATAGAATATTTAATTTGGTTAGGTAATGACAGGTAAAATGTGATTCATCTCCCTCTTCTCCACGCCCCTCTCCCCCCCGCTCCCCCCCCCCCGGAAAAAACACAGAAAACCTTGTAAAAATTTCTATTTTTGAGTAGGAAACTTCTCACTTTATCTAGGAGGTGCCAGCCTGCTTGTCAATTCTAATGGATAAAAGTAGTGCTTAAAAAAGAAAAAAAAAAAGCCATGGTAATAGGAAAAATGTAATTTCACTTTTTTTTTTAATCTGTAAAAAGAGGAAAAGAGCTTAACACCTAGCCAAAGTGATCTGAGGAGTAATACCCACCAAATATAATCCAGTGTGTTTCCCACAAAAGAATTGTCTCCCTCTCTACTCCATGAGAGTGTTTTTTGTAGCAACACTCTATGCTATATCATGTCCACAGATATATTGTATACAAGTATTTGGTACCCAAGAGAGATGGTGTAGAAATAAGATCTCTGCCACCTAGAGAAAGTGAATATAGTTATTAAAGCATTCTACGCATTTTTTTCTAAAAACAGGAAAAGGCTAAACTGGAAATAATTATGTAACTCCAACATGCCTCTGGATGGATTAGGGTCATTAATGAATGCTGGTCAAGAAATAAACCAATTACTTTGCTGACTGTGCCAGTTTTTTGGTTTTCCTTAAAAGTGGAAATCACAAAATTATAAGTCTAAAATTAAACCTTAGTTTTCATGGCTCTGTTTGATCTATTTTTTTGACTTTGAGAACTTGTCATTTAAAAAAATATATCTTCCCTTTAATATTATTTAAATTTCTAATGGAAACAATTTTCAGGCAGATTTAAGAAGTAATGTGTGAGAGGACAATGATAATACATTTAGAAACAGAAGTATGAAAAATGCAATATTATTTAATGGAACGAGCTTCAAGTTAAAAGGCCCAAATTCTATTTGTAACTTCTCTGTTCAGTTTTGTCATTAGGTTATGTTGCTCAACCTCTCCATGTCTGTTCCTCAGGCACTTCTATTCATTTTAGAAACTTGGCATGAGGTTTGAATGAGTTCTATAAAATTTTCTTTAAAATAAAAAACTCTTAGTACAAAATTAAAGTAATATTCTTTGTTATGGATTAAATGTTTGTGTACTCCACCCCACCTCCAATTCATATATTGAAGTCCTAACCTCCAATGTGACTATATTTGGAGATAGGGCCTATGGAGAGGTGATAAAGATTAAAAGAGCTTATAAGGGTGGGGCCCTAATTCAATAGGGCGAGTGCCTTTATAAGAAGAAGAAGAAATACCAGAACTCACAGCCAGAAGTTGGATGTCTACAAGCCTGGGAGAGTGTTTTTACCAGAAACCAACCTTGCTTTACCTTCATCTGCAACTTCCAGCCTCCACAACTGCGAGAAAATAAATTTCTGTTGTTTAAGCCATTCAGGCTATGGTATCTTGTTATGGCAGCCAAAGTAGACCAAGACACTCTTTAGAATACGTTATCTTTAAATTCTACAAAACATTCAAATCCTGCTTCAAGAAATGGCCCTGAAAAGCAGGTTTATAATGCTTTAAAGTCACACTGTAAGAAAAAGGAATATTTAGTGAGTACTTAGAACCAGGCATTATTTTAGATGCATTTTTAAAATGTATTTAATAATTTAATCCTGAAAAGAACTGTTGATATTTTTGTCCTTATTTTACTTAAAGGCAACTTAGACTTGCCAAGGTCATGCAGTGAGTAAGTGATAGGGCTGAGATTCAAGCATAGTACCTCTGAAGCTTTTAAATTATGCCCTAATTCCTTCTATGATTCTACTAATTGTTCTGTGCTCAGTAGAATGCCAGGCAGAGTGCAAAGGTTAATGGCATCCTAGAATCTTAGAATTAGGAAAAGATTTTACACTTCATCTAGTCCAGGTTTTTCATTTTATGGGTGAAAGAATCAAGGACCAGAGAGTTAGTAAAGTGACTTAAGGTTACAGAGCTGGTTAGTGAAGTGAAGATCAATATTGCTAATAGTTTGCAGCCCACTTTTAACCTATATAGACGCTAACCAATAGTAATGAGAACCCTCAGATGATGTTGAATGAGAGCTTTGAATTGTATATATGGAATAAAGCTTAAGCTAAAAAATGAGCCTGAAATTTAGAATCTTTCTACTTTTCATCTCTCAAAGAATGGAAGTAACAGTTGATAAGAAAAGTGCACAGTATTGAGATATGATTTATAGACCTATCTTCACCTTGGAAAACAGATTCCAAAGTACAAAGAATATAAAGTTATCTTATGGCCAGAGTACCCTTTATTACCTTGTCACGTGGTACTTTTTGATACTTTATGATAGCCATTGCCATACCTTCAGTGATACCTGTCACTCTGAAAATTCTTTGTCAAGTGTGAAGGTTGAGTTTTTCCAAATTTCATTTTTTTATTGGTAGAATAAGCTATATAAATGTTGATCTAGGAAATCTACTTCTTTTTACTCTTTAATTGACTTTATATTTGAATTCCCAAGTCCACTACTTTTGAGCTGTGTAATTAATCTTGAGAAAGACAATCCCTCTGAGTCCTCCCACTCCAACCCCAATAGGGTGTTACCAATTGGTGTTACCTGCTGGGACCGCAGTTCTCATTGATGCAGAAAAAAAAGATTTTAAGGTCAACGAAAATGAGAGTAAAGCAAAGTGGGATTTATTTTATTTTTTATTTTTAAAATATATTTTTACTGATTTCAGAGAGGAAGGGAGACGGAGAGAAAGATAGAAACATCAATTGATAGGCTGCCTCCTGCATGCCCTTCACTGGGGATTGAGCCCACAACACGGGCATGTGTCCTTAAATGGAATTGAACCCGTGACCCTTCAGTCGACAGGCTGATACTCCATCCACTGAGCCAAACCAGCTATGGCCAAAATGAGATTTATTGAAGGCACACTCAAGGCCAGTCAAGAAAGACAGTGACCCCGAACTCCTGGGTTATATGGTTTAAGTGAGTGATTTTCTGGGTGGAGACTTTCATTTGTATTCAGGGATGACTGACAGAAAAGGGTTATATAACTATATTTCTTCTGTGCATCCCTTACCCATAATGCATACAGAAAAACCCCTGGGGGGATGGTGTTGTTTTTCTCTGAGCTTACACCAAAAACCACCTGGTTCCCAACCTGCCTGCTGGAGGTCTGCTGGCTGCGGGGCCACCCATAGAGAGGTGGTCTGAAGACAGTGTTGGTCCCACCCCTGTTCAGGACCTCAGGGCAAATCCCGCCCTCCCCCCCACCCACCAACCACTCATGTCTAACTTCCTACCTAACAGGGATGATATATAGAATCACCTTCATAAGGTCATTGTAAAAATTAATGCTTGTAAAACACTTAATTGCCACAGAGATGGGAAAATATTATGCTCTAAAAATGTTAGCTGATAGATACCATTGTGAACTATAGTATTGACCATGCCTCAGAAGAGGGGAAAATAATGTACTGTAAATTTTAGAGGGTTATGAAATGGCACTTTGGTACCTTCTGAATATTTTTAAATTCTTGGTAAAAGAGATAAACCTCAAGTAGCAATTTATTTGGTCAGATACTCAGGAGACCTAAGTTAAAAGCACTGTGGATAGATAACATTGAGAAGTGGATCTTGTAACTGAAAGTATGTTCCTAATGGAAATATGTATGATTTTAAAAAATGTGATCTCTGATGTGAAAGAGGAGCATGAATATAAAAAAGCTACCTACATGCAAGTTCCAGGGGAAGAGTGGGTCACAGTGAGTACTTGTCCTGTTAATAAAAGTCAGAAGATGTAAACTAGTATTAATAGAGCTCTGTGCCTAAAATGACTGATGAGGTATGAAAACAATTCGTATTGCCAATTAAGATTCTGGATCGAAGAAAAATGTCTTGGTTGTAGTAATAGGATCTTTGGAATTAAATTGTGAATATATATCAATTCTAAAATACTACTGAGCATCTCTGTAGACTGGAGCTCTGCTGGGTACTGGGAGTACAATTTTAAGTAAGATAGAGAGTTCCCACTCTCAAACCCACATAGAAAGTAATAATATAGCATGACAAAACTGTCCCCAAGTATATTAGTTCTTTAATTGTTGCCATAACAAATTACCACAAATTTAGTGGCTTAAAAGAACATACATTTATTATCTTTCAATTCTGTAGGTCAGAAATCTGACATGCATCTCACTGGGCTAAAATCAGGGTGTCATTAGAGCTGTATGTCTTTCTAAATATATTATAGGAGAATTTATTTCCTTGCCTTTTCTAGTTTTTAGGGGCCATTCATATTTCTTGGCTCATAGTCCCTTCTTCCATCATCAAAGCCAGCACCAGTAGGTCCAGTTCTGACACTGATTTTAAGAACTCATGTGATTAGATAGGGCCTAGCTGGGTAATTCTGGATGATGATTTTAAATCCTCATCTTAAAGTTTTTAGCCATGTTTACAAGGTAACTTTTGGTATATACGGTAACAGATTCATAGATTTTGAAGGATTAAAGTGTGGACATATTTGAGGGCCATTATTTGCTACCACACCAAGGAACTCTGGGAAAATAACCCAGTTTAAGGGTGTAGGAAAAACTTCTAGAAGATCATCTGAGTCTTGAATTGGGTGAAGAAGGAATTTAGAGAGGTGGCTGCTGGGTGGGTATTTGGATGAATTAGGGAAAAGCAATTGAGCCAAGGGGAGCTATATGAGTATTTATGGAAATGTGAAATAGCATGGCTTATTTATTTTTATTTTTTAAGGAACCATAAATTAGTTAAAGCTATGTATGAAATGGGGGGTGGGGGTGGGGAGAGATAAGGATGGAGAGAAAGGTTTGATTATGGTAGGACTTTTCATATAGTGCTTCAGAGCTTGGATTTATCCTGTAGACAGTGACATTGAAGGATTTGAAACTGAGGGTGACATGATCACATTTCACTTGAGATAGATCATTCTCAGCTGTACAGAAGGAAAATAAGACTAGAGGTAAAGAGACAGTGAAAGACTGTTACTTTTGTTCAGGTATCTTTATAAATAATTCAGTTGATTACTTTTTGGCTTAGATGATTGGGTCGTACCATCTGAGAGAAGAATACAGCAAGTAAGTTTTGAGAGACGTAAAGTAATAATACTCTCTACACACACACATACACAGAAAACAAAGAAGAACCTTGTAGAGAGTTAACTCAAATTCTTGACTTTCTTCTCTGAAAGTAGTCATTAACTATCAGTAAGTAAGCAAAACAGTGTCGGTTGAACTGTTAGATTGTTTTCTGTTCTTACGAACAAGCTTTTATCCCCTTCAGCATCCTTTGCACATTTACACAGGCCACATATTTCCTTTCCCTGCCCTGTAGCTTTCACTCCCACTAAATGATTTAAGCAATCAGACCATTGTAGAAGTCTATTCCAGTTTACTTTCTCTTCCTTTGGTATGCCGTGGTGATTGAGCCAGTTTCTGGCTTGCCAAATAGTCCATTATTCAATTTAATGGGCAGTATAATCTTGGCCGCAGAAGGAAGTTGTTATTTCAAGATATCAAAAAAATTCAGGGAGATGGTTACTGATTGGGAGTGAATTTACATGTAGACATGGTATTCTCTCTTTGTGGTTATGCAGCAATTTAATTTATTGCATAGCCAGGGATTCCAGTTATTTTGAAAGATGAGTCTGTACTTGGTCTGGTGGATGAAAGGTCATGTGCCCATATATTTTCTGTTCACTAACTAGACTAAGAGTTCTTACATATGCTGCTTAAACAAGTTTCAGCAGTGATTATACCTTTTCATTAGGAAAAGTATGCAATAAGGAATAATTATAATTTAAATTTAAATGATTTCATTCCTTTAACCAGATTTAGGGTTATATTTTTAGTATTTCTAATTGAAAAATGGGGCACATTCTATTCAGAATAACTATGAAATGTAATTGCCATTGTGGAGAAGGACGGAAACTTTCATCTACCCTCAAGTTTTTTTTGTTTGTTTTGTTTTTGTTATCCATTGATTTTTTTTCACCTTTTAATAAGTTTATTGGGATGACACTAGTCAACATGATCATATAGGTTTTAGATGTGGGTTTCTATGTTATAAGATTTGTATGTTGTACTGTGTGCCCACCACCCAAAGTCAAATCTCTTGTCACCATAAATTAGAACCCCCTTCTCCCCTTCCCTCTGGCAACCACACTGCTGTTTGTGTTCACGAGTTTCTGTTTTATATCCCTCATATGAGTGACATCATATGGTTCTTAGCTTTTCCTGATTGACTTATTTCAGTTAGCATAATATTCTCAAGGTCCTTCCATGTTGTTGCAAATGGCAGTATTTCATCCTTTCTTATGGCTGAGTAGTATTCCACTGTGTATATGTACCACATCTTCTTTACCCAGTCCTCTATCGCAGGACACTGGTTATTTCCATGTCTTGGCCACTGTGAATAATGCTGTAGTAATAACAGGGGTGCATATATCTTTGCGAATACATGATTTTGAGTTTTTTGGGTATATATCCAGGAGAGGGATTGCTGGGTTGTATGGCAGCTTTATTCTTAATTTTTTGAGGACTCACCAGACTGCTTTCCATAGTGGTTGTACCAGTCTACATTGCCTTTTCTAGTTTTTGGAGGCCATGCATATTCCTTGGCTCATAGTCCCTTTTTCCCATTTTCCCACAACCTCTCCAGCACTTGTTATTGCTTGTCTTGTTGATAATGGCCATTCTAACTGGTATGAGGTGGTATCTCATTGTAGTTTTTGATTTGCATTTCCCTAATTGCAAATGAGATTGAACATCTTTTCATATATCTATGGCTGTTTGTATGTCTTTTTTGGAGAGGCGTATTTTCAGGTCCTCTGTCCACTTTTTGATTGGGTTGTTTGTTTGGTGTTGAGTTTTATGAATTCTTTATATATTTTGGAAATTAAATCTTTGTCAGAGCTATTGTTTGCAAATATCATCTCCCATCTGGTTGGCTGTCCATTGGTTTTGAGAGAATGGAAGAGGAAGAGAGTGAGAAGAGAAAGGGAGGGGGGGGCGAGAGAGAGAGAGAGAGAGAGAGAGAGAGAGAGAGAGAGAGAGAGAGAAAGAGAAACATCCATGTGAGAGAGACACATTGATTGGTTACCTCCCCCGCATGTGCTCCAGCTGGGGCTAGGGATCAAACCTGTAACCCAGGTACATGCCTCCCCCCAGCCTTAAATATATTTTTATTGATTTCAGAGAGGAAGGAAGAGGGAGAAAGAGATAGAAACATCAGTGATGAGAGAGAATCATTGATTGGCTGCCTCCTTCATATCTCCCACTGGGGATGGAGCCCACAACTCCAGCATGTGCCCTGACCAGAATTGAACCACAACCTTCTGGTTCATAGGTTGAAGCTCAACCCCTGAGCCATGCCAGCTGGGCCCAGATATGTGCTCTTGACCGGGAATCGAACCTGCCATCTTTCAGTGTGTGATGTGTTATCCACTGAACCACACTGGCCAGGGCCCTCCAGGGTTTTGTTGTTGTTGTTGATCTAATAATCAAATAAACATGAAACAGATTAGCAAGAGTAAATGACCTGATTTAATTACATGAATTTGTATGGGAACACAACATAGATGACAGTCAGAAACCCCACATATATGAGAGGTTCTAAGACAGAGAGGGAAAATGGGTATATATGGCATTCTGATGTAAGGTGCTTTGGGGGGTTTAAAGGGTCATTGCAGAATTTTAGGAAAAGCAGATGTTTAGTAAATAGAATTTTGCTTTGCCCTACACATAGGTAAAAAAAAGTAATCTCTGATAATCTCTTATTATGGGCAAGGTCCCTAATAATTTCTTTAGATAGTTGGGGCTGGTGGTGGTTGGGGGCAGGCGGGGGGGTGGCGACGGTGGATGAAATTTCTCTTGAGCCCACAGAGACTCAATTGTTTTTTAGCTCAAAATAATCTATATATTACTGAGGCACGTCTTGGGGTGGCTCTTTCTGAACATCTACACCATGAAGTTCTAAGTTAATTTATATATCTTTTTGGCCATATTCATCAAGGGATGGTCTGAGTTTTTATATAGCACAAGTTCACTGTAAATTCCTTTTTTGTAGCCACTATCTAGATTCATTAATGACTGCAAATTTGTAGAATGGGATAATAATGAGACTTATATTGATGTGATATATGCCTTTTGGAAGGAAGAATTAAGACATTAGGGCATAGAGAACAAAGATTTTAATGAAAGTAGTGTGCGTTGCCTAGTAAACTCAGTCTATAATAATTCAGTTGTTGATAGCATAGTATAGTTAATTTGACTATCCAATCATTTTGAAATATATTAATTGAAACAATTTTGTCCACAAAATGTTGCAAAATTTACAAATGGTTTCATTAGAAGTGAGAGATGATGGGAAAGAGTGGTTAATAGGGAGGGAAAAGTTTACTAGTCTTTTGTTTTGCTTTATGCCAGCTTCTTCTGAAAAGCTTATTTCCTGGGACATGTCTTTATGTTTCAAAGATTATTATCTTAATAACCTGTAGGACTTTCTTTTGCAAATATTAAAGGCAAATAACTTTATCAAGAATAAGACATTCCTGTTTTTTACTAGTGAGTTACAGAAGCTTTAAAACTTTCAGAGTAAAAACAATCCAGACTATTTTTTATTTTTCAAAGTTTATATTCATTGGAATAAAATTAAGAGAAAGTGGGAAATTCAAAATATCTTTTAGGCAGCTCCTTTTCCCTTTTCTTTCTCAAAAGAGATCGTTCTTGTGGGAGAAACTTTTCTATAGGGTCTGGTCTTGGATTCTGTGTCTTTTGTTCCTTTTTAAGTCAACTTTGTGTAGGTATAATTTATCATACAATGAATTAAACCTATTTTAAGTGTACCATTAATAAGTCTGACACTTGTATATGTCCATGTAACCACCACCACAATCACATAGAATATTTTTTAAAGTATCTTTATTGTTGAAAATATTACAGATGTCCCCCTTTCCCCCCACTGACCCCCCCACACCCACACCCTCCTCACACCCTGCTATGCCAACCCCACCCCCTACTCCCATGTCCTCACCACCATGCCAAAAGTGGCCTTGTATCTCTTTGCAGTTAATCTCTTCCTTCTACCTCTGGTCATAGGCTACCCTTGGCCAGAGTTCTGCCATTACAAATTCTCTATGTAAAAAGTATTATTTATTTCAAACTAAACTTATTTTATGTCTTTTTATTATTTTAATGGATTACTTTGGTTAAGGACTTTAGAGGCTTCCAAATTAAAACAATTTTCCCTATGCTCTCTGTAATGGTCCTCTCAGCTCTGACGTTTCCTAGGGAAGATATTACTTGCATTTATAGATGAGAAAACGGAGACACACATTACTGTACACAGGCTCAGAGAGTATATAGAACCATGTGAATTTTTGCTTCTTGAAAAAGGAGCTCAGTTTGAAGTCTCATGAGGAAAAAGAAAATATCCGTTTTGATTTGACTGTATCTGTGGGTTTAGTATGAAATCGGTTCATTTCAACTGTTTTTTTTCCTGTGGAATATTAGGTTCTGATGAATTTTAAAAAGGTAAAAATTAAGGGTTTAAGATTTGTTTTGAGTACTGAGTCTGCCCCCCCCCCTTTTTAACTGACTTTTACCAGATCACTTAGGGTTTTGAAATTTAGTTTTATTATAGGTAAGATAAAACTAAAAATTCAGAGTTGTTTTAGGAATTAAAGTGAATGTATGAATGGACAGAAGTCTGTTTAATTTTGGGAGAGATTGTTCTGGTTATTTTGTCATCTTGTTAGGCTCTTGACTTTTAATTTAGGCACATATTGGATGATCAAATCAACTTTAAAAAAAACCTCTAAGGGAACATCGAAAATGTCAAGGTTCTTAAAGTGACTTGTACTAATAACAAGAAAAATAATTCTGAGATGTTCTAAATTTAATTACAGTGGCTGAAAGAAAGACACAGAACAGTCAGCCTGTTAGTAGCTGGGGGCCAGCTGACAAAAGACTGCTCACATTCCTGAATGTGTGTTGGAGCTTTGGACCAACATGCAGGCATCTGCTAGATGGGCCATCACGCCCTGCATGTGGATAACTTTCAGGACTGTTGCCCACAACCAGTCCAGAGGAGCAAACACTTCTTTCTTACAGACTCAGCACTTGTCCCCGAACTAGCTCTGCTTCACCTTACCCTGCCACACCGATCTGTAGCGAATGCAAATTCTTTCAAAACAACTTCATCTTTCCTTTTCCTCTTTGATGTAAAAAGCACCTGTCAACTCCAGGACAGCAAGCATGTTGCCTTTCCCACCTCGTGCTGCTGCTGGTGGTTGAGACTGGTCCTTTATGGCACAGTAAACCCTTTCTTTTAAAACGCTTTCACCTATCAGAGTTTGTTTAACATTCTCTATTAGAGGAGCAGTTTCAACCTCTTTCATCTCATGACACACATAAACTAATTACTAAAATTCTGTGGCACACCGAAAAAATGTATTTTTTTTGCCAATCTGACAAGAAAGAATAAGTATAATTTTGATTCATTCACACCAATAACTATTGTTGTGTTGTCATTTTTTATTATTATTTGACAAGCTAAGGGAAAAGAGGTCAGTGCCCCTGACTAAATTATTAGGTATTGCATGCTTTAAAAATTTTTGTGGCACACTGGTTGAAAATTGCCGTGTTAGAATAAAAAGTTTTCAAGGAAAAAAAAAGAGGATTGGGAAATAAAGAGTAGTCAATTTTAAATTAGGGAAGAAAACAAGCAAAAACGGCTTATACTTTGTTTTTTAAATTGTGTTTATTTTTGCATAAAATAAAATTACCATATAATCTTTCATAAATTCTAACTCTGGAATCCTGGAATCCTCATTATGTGAAACTACTTGACTATGAAGTCATTTTGGTGCTTTAATAATTAACCTCTCTTGTCCAAATTGCAGGATAGGCATTCTTTAAAAAAATAATAATAATCTTTTTCAGAGTCAATAATAATAAGATTCTGAAGAACTTCTTTTTAAAAAAAAATATATTTTATTGATTTTTTACAGAGAGGAAGGGAGAGGGAGAGAGAGTTAGAAACATCGATGAGAGAGAAACATCAATCAGCTGCCTCCTGAACACCCCCTACTGGGGATGTGCCCGCAAGCAAGGTACATGCCCTTGACTGGAATCGATCCTGGTTCCCTTGAGTCCGCAGGCCAACGCTCTATCCACTGAGCCAAACCGGTTAGGGCTTCTGAAGAACTTCTTTACAAAGGTTTTGGTAATTAATTTCTTGACTTAAAAATCTTTGTATAATCTCAATGAAGTTAGGACTTAGTATTCTTGTTAGAATTCTAGTAAGTTAGAGTTAGGCAAATCAATCTTAAGTATTATAGGTACTAGGTTAGCAAGATGAAAATTTTAGCCTCTTAAATGATAAATGTAGTCCACTCACATTGATTGTTGTTATTAATACACTATACAGTATTTAATTGCCTCTAAGCTGCCATCAGTTGTAAGACACCATCATTTTATGTAAGGTTAAAAAAATATAATTAAACTATGGCATAATGCTTTTTTCTTTTCCAACTAGAGGCCTGATGCACAATATTTGTGCATGGGTAGGGTCCCTAGGCCTGGCCGGCGATCAGGGCTGATCTGTGGGGCGACTGGTGAGGCAATCAGGGGGACCCCCGCTGGCACCTGCCTTGGCCGGCCTGGGGCATGCGGGCTGGGGGCAGCTCCTGCATTGAGTGTCTGCGACCTGGTGGTGAGTGAACATCATAGTTACCAGTCGTTCCACCGGTCATTCTGCTGTTCAGTCGATTTACATATTAGGCTTTTATTATATAGGATTACAGTTTATTATTTTTAATTTTAATTTTTTAAAATATATTTTATTGATTTTTTTACAGAGAGGAAGGGAGAGAGATAGAGAGCCAGAAACATCAATGAGAGAGAAACATCGATCAGCTGCCTCTTGCGCACCCCCTCCTGGGGATGTGCCCGCAACCAAGGTACATGCCCTTGACTGGAATCGAACCCGGAACCCTTGAGTCCACAGGCCGATGCTCTCTATTCACTGAGCCAAACTGGTTAGGGCTACAGTTTATTTTTAATATTATTTTGTATTGGTTTTCTAGGCAATGGGAATACACCAGGTGTCTGACCAGGTGTCTAACCAGTGAGGTCACACTGACCTGGGTTCAGCAACCACAGTCCTTGAGTTCTGGCTAGGAAAGAATTCAGAGCCAATATCCAAAGTATAAGAGAGCATTTATTTATAAAATCATAGAGGTAGAAAAAGTAATTCCTAGAAGAAATGGACTTAGGAAACAAGATATAGAGGTAAAGGAAGGGTCTTAGGAGCTTAGGAGAGAGAGATAGAAACATCAGTGAGAGAGAATCATTGATTGGCTGCCTCCTCCACACCCCCAATTGGGGATGGAGCCTGCAACCCGGGCATGTACCCTGACCAGGAATCGAACCAAGACCTTCTGGTTCATAGGTTAATGCTCAACT
Source organism: Myotis nattereri (assembly GCF_964212035.1). Classification (NCBI taxonomy): domain Eukaryota; kingdom Metazoa; phylum Chordata; class Mammalia; order Chiroptera; family Vespertilionidae; genus Myotis; species Myotis nattereri. The sequence continues at coordinate 17,960,143 of NC_138088.1, read as the reverse complement.
ACTGAGCCACACTGGCTGTGTCTATATATTCTTTATTTGTGTGTGTTTCTTCTACTTCACAGTATAAGGAGTCTAGATATATATGTGTATGTATATGTATACATACATATATATGTATATATGTACATATATATTTATCATGTTTGAATTTATGTCTTTTATAGTTTCTGGATAATTCTCAATCAAATATCTCTTTGAATGTTGCTTTTTTTTCCATTATCTCTTATCTCTGTGTGAAACATCAATTAGCAGTGTGGTGGTGGTCCTTTTAATCCTTTTTTATATTTTAAGTTTTCTTGATCTTTTATTGATGGATCATGGGTGATCTTTTATATCTGACTTCTGGTTTACTGATTCTTTCTTCAATGTGTCTCATGTGTTATTTGAACCTTGAATTATAAATTTTAGTTACTAGTTTTTGTTTCTAGCAGTTCTATTAGGTTGTGTTCAAATATACCTATAATTTTTATTGTCTTCAAATATTTTTCAAGTTCTTCTTTTGGTCTTTATTCACCTTAAACTAAAATGCTTTATAGTATAATCAGATAGATTCTAGTATCCAAAGTTCAAAGGGTGTCTAATATTATCCATGGTATTTTGTTTTTTTGAATAAACAAATATTCTTCAGATCCATAGGTTGCCTTTTTACCTTCATTGGGTTTTGTATGTGATAATTCTGTGTGGCCTAAGTTAAAGATTTTATCTCTAGAGATGTTTGATTTTGATTTTTTTATGATTGTCTGAGATTATCATTTTAAAGCACAACTTTCTATATTTCTGAGCTTAAGAATGTTTTTTTATACTATTTGAACAGAGGTCAGGCTAATGGTATGTTTCCTTGTCATAGCCCTGTGGTATGGATTGATTCCTTATAATCCATTCCTTTATTAAGGATATAGCACTTCGAGAGTTCTGGCTTTATGTAAGGATCTTAGTCCTAACCGTCCTTTTTTCCCCCCACCTTTTTTTCTTAAAAAAAGGAAGGTAGAAGGAGAGAGAAAGAAACATCAGTGTGAGAGAAAAACATCGATTGGCTTCCTCCTAACCAAACCCTGATCTCAGATTGAACCTGCAACCTGGGCATGTACCTTGATCGGGAATCTAACCAGCAACCTTTCAGTCCATGGAATAGCACTCCAACCAACTGAGCCACACCAGCCAGGGCATAACCTTACTTTTTTAATAGCTCAAATTTTTACCTCCAGTGTTGTCATTGGTGTTTTTTTTAATAGTGGTGAAATACACATAAAATAAAATTTACTATCTTAACCATTTTTAATTGTACATTTCAGTAGTGTTAGGAACATTCACATTGTTGTGCACCCAGTCTCCAAATCTCTTTTCATCTTACAACACTGAAGCTTTATGCCCATTAAACAACAACTACCCATTCCTCCCTCCTGCTGGCTCCCATGAACCACCATTCTACTTTCTCCCTATATATAAGTATATACATTTGACTACTTTATGTACCTGGTATAAGTGGAATAATAGAGTATTTGTCTTGTTGTGACTGGCTTATTTCATTTAGAGTGATGTCCTCAGGGTTCATCCATGCAGTAGCTTATGTCCAAATTTCCTTCCTTTTAAAAAAATATTTTTTTATTGATTTTTAGGGAGAGGGGAAGAGAGAGGGAGAGAGAGAGAGAGAGAAACATCCATGTGAGAGTGAAACATCACTCGACTGCCTCCTGCTCACCCTCTGTGGGGGATCAAGCCCACAACCTGGACATGGGCCTGCCCTGACGGGGAATCAAACAAAATCAGCAACCCATTGGTGCATAGGATGACACCCAACTGAGCCACACTGGCCAGGGAAAATTTCCTTTATTTTTTAAGGCTGAATAATATTCCATTGTATGTATATATCACTGTATGTTTATTCATTCATCTGTTGATGGAAACCGGTTGTTTCTACCTTTTGGTCATTGTGAATAATGTTATTATGAAAATGGGTGTGCAGATACCTCTTTGAGTTTCTATTTCTTTTGGATATATACTCGGCAGTGAGATTGCTCAATCATATGGTAGTTCTTTTTAAAATTTTTTGAGGAACTGCCATACTGTTTTCCATAAAGGTTGTACCATTTTACATCCCCACCAATAGACATAGAGTTCCAGCTTCTCAAAGTTCTCACCAATGCAATTATTTTGTTTTTCTTTTGAATAATAGCTGTCTTAATAGGTGTGAGGTGGTATCTCATTGTGATTTTGATTTGCATTTTCCTAATTACTAATGATGTTCAGCATCTTTTCATGTGCTTATTGGCTATTTGAATATCTTCTTTGGAGAATATCTATTCAAGTCCTTTGACCATATTTTAGTTGGGTTGCTTGTTTTGTTACTGTTGTAGAATTCTTTATATATTTTGAATATTAACCCCTTATCAGAATGATTTGCAGATTTTTTTTCACTTCTATGGTTGCCTTTTTAGTCTGTTGGTTGTGTCTTTAGATGCCCAGATGTTTTTAATTTTGATGTAGTTCACCCTGGTGAGTTTTAAAACCAAAGCCTGTATATTATCCAGACTAAGGAATTTCCCCAGAAGCTCTGCTTTTAGTTCTCAATTCATTTTTAGGCTCCTGAGGTTTTTTCTTATTTCCTTGTGTGCTCAGCTATATTTTTTTTCAGCTACCATTTTAAGGGATATTTGTTATACTTTTATCCAGCACTTCTCTATGTTTTGTGATGAGAGTTTTTAGTTTATCTGGCCTAAAGTATTGGTAAGAATAAAAGTACTACCTGATCTAATTTAGGAATTTTTGCATATATGAATTAGGGTAAGGGCCTCTTAAAATCCTAGGATTAAAGAAATCTTAATTAATAATATCCCCTTCTTTGATAGCAAGTAGGTTGCCACAGGGTGTGAAAGAGGATTCAAATTTATTTAAGCCATGCTCTAGTGCTACTGCAGTTGTAGCTAGCCTGAGGGAAGATAAATTGATGTTATATAAAGTTTCTTACAAATTATTTACAAATTTAGATAACACAACCTACTTATAAGCTGTATAATAATGCTTTATTATTATTTTTTTAGTCTAACACCTACACAAAAGTATAATACCGTCAGGATAGTGTAGGATTGGAAAAGTCTCAATAACTTTTAAATAGCTTTTTATATATATTTCAAGCTGATGAACGTATAGCAAATACCGAGAGATACATTGTTCACTATTCCCTATTTATACAGCTGAACATCTATAGCCGTTTGCCCTTGGGCCTTATTGGATATTGAATGCAGTGAAATATTGTTTGAATCCAGGGTTATCTGTGATTGGCCCATGTGTTAGCCTTTTATTGCTGTCACTTTTTATCAAATAGAAAAAGCCTTTAGGTATGAGCTAGCAGAAGGTGCAATAATACTTAGTTTCATTACTTTCAGAGACTTGATTGCAATGTAGTTGCACACCTCATTGCTGAGTCACAAATCTTTGCTACTCTTGAACTCTTTGAGTTTTGTTTTTCCACATGCACCAACCAATTATAGGAAATAATCAGTTCCTTACAAATTGATTGATTATTCATTTCTGTGGGTATATTATTTTGGATTATCTGTTTGGGTCTAATATAATCACAAGGGTCCATAAAATAGGGAGGCAGGAGATGAGAGTTAGTAGTAGGAGGTGTGATGACTATAGCAAGAGGTTGGAGTGATGTAAGAAAGGGGTCATGATCCAAGGAATGTAGGAGGCCCCTCAAAACTGAAGAAGGTAAGGAAATGTATCCTCCTCTCAGAACCTCTGGAAGGAACCAGTCCTGCTGAAACCTTGACTTTATTTAGCTCAGTGAGACTCATTTTGCATTTCTTACCTCCAAAACTGTAAGAGAATAAATGTGTTATTTAAGCCATAAATTTGTAGTAATTTTTTTACAAGAACAATAGGAAACTGATGAAACAAGGAAGACCTGACTTCTTGTAACTGTGTGGTGAAGGCACTGTAATGCTAATAAAATATTTGTATTTTCTGAGTACTTTCATTTTTGTTTCAGGAAAATCTTGACTAACTTTTGTTTTTAAGTTTTGGGCATTTTCATAGTTTAGGCAACTAAGATTGTCTAATGTCATCTTTCTTCTGTTTCTGATAGTCAAATGAGCAGTAGACCAAAGCAGTAAAGCTTAATTAAATCCACACAAATAATCCCATAGCTATTATTCATTACCAAACCAATGCCTTCCTTTATGTTTGCTATTACTAATATGATCACTTACATTTTGTTTCAAAACCAATAGTATAAAGTTAACTATTAAAGGCTAATTTCTATCATCACAGACATTTAAGCCTCTTCTGTTTTGAGCAAATATAGGCTTCTTTCAGAATTCAGCAGATTTTAAAAACATAGTGAAAGGAATGTTCCCTTTAAATGATTAGCCAGTAAGTTTCACAAATACAGTATTTCTTTGAAACTGATTAATGTTTAATGCAGTTGTTAATTTTCTGCTTAATTCTCATATTGTATCATTGGGGAGCTTTGAAAACTGTCATGCATAGTAATTATTACATGAAAAAAATGTTCAACCTTGATATGTGGGAAAAAACGGTGTATAAAATGAGGTACTTTTAAAATATTTGTAGGTAAATTCTCTCTGGCTGAGCGTACCCAGTGTAAGAAACAGCAAAAGGAAGATTTAAAAAAAATTTTAAGCTCTTTGGAGTGTTAGTCATAATTTGTAACTAGAACATAGGGGTATTGTTTCCAAGACTGCCCCAAATAACTAGATTGGCCAGCATAAGTCTCTTGGCTTATTTGATTTTTATCATTAAAAGGTCTGTTGTTTAAGAAGCAATATCTATTCACTGTAAATCGTAAATAAGAAAATACAAATATGTGGAAATAGTGATATAGTCACTGTGAACAATTTGATATAGATCAGTTATCCTTTTGAGCTCGGCGTGTCAGCATTTTGAAAAACCCTAACTTAACTCTGGTGCCATGACACATATAGAAATTTTTTGATATTTGTAACCATAGTAAAACAAAGATTTATATTTTTAATATTTATTTTATATATTTAAATGCCATTTAACAAAGAAAAATCAACCAAAAAAATGAGTTCATGTACGCGTGTCATAGGTTCGCCATCACTGATATAGAACCTTCCTGGCCTTTCCCATATATGCTATTTTCTAAACAAAAATTTTTTATCACATAGCATTATCACATAGCATCACATTTAATATCTTTTCATGTGACACACTAGAATTTTAATATATGGCAGTGTGTTCATAAAGCTTAAGTTTAGAGCATAGAATCAGACTTTGTTTTTATTCTGGACTTTTCAGCTTATACTTATACTTATACTAGAGGCCCAGTGCATGAAATTTGTGCACAGGGAGGGTCCCTAGGCCTGGCCAGCGATCAGGGTTGATCTGTGGGGCAACTAGTGGGGGGTATCAGGGGGGCCCCACTGGCACTCACCTTGGCCGGCCTGGTGCCACCTGCTTGCCGGCCCTGTCCCCTACCACTGCCGCTGGTCACCTCCCTCTGTGGAGCAATTGAGGGGCTCCCATTTGCACCCACCTTGGCTGGACTGGGGCTTGTGGACTGCGGGCACTCCTGCATTGAGCATCTGCCCCCTGATGGTCAGTGCGCGTCATAGCAACTGGTTGTTCTGCTGGTTGTTCCATTGTTCAGTCAATTTGCATAATAGGCTTTTATTATATAGGATGACTTGGCAAATAAACCTCATTTGTAAAATGGGGATGCATCATAAGATTGTTGCGAAGATTAAATGAGATCATATAAAGCATTTAACACATCTGATACACAATTAATAAATGCTCACTATTTTTGCTCAAATATTCTATTATATGAATGTCCTCTGTAGGTAATGTAACCATTTTCCATGCTTGGAAAACTTTTTGTAATGTTTCAGGGTTATTAAAAAATGCAATTTTCAGAAAAAGATGCTTGTGTGGTTGTACATAAATAGATGTTTTGTTTTCCTGGGAATCAGTTGAGACTTAAGTGTATGACCTTAACCTGAGCTAATTTCTAGGCAGAGAATGAGAATAACGATTTGCTTACTATACTTCAGATAATAGGTATCTATTTCATATTAGTTCCTTTCATTTTTTACCCCTTCCCTTGGTGCTGTGATATATTTAAGTTCTTTGTGGCTTGGCCAAAGGGATAATAACCCTGGAATCTATTTTAGTGACAGGAACTTTGTAGATGATCCAAATGATAGGTAGAATGAGGACACTATGATTTGTGGTCATGCATAGGCTGCAAAAAAGGGGAAACTCCTTTTTAGTCTCATCAGATATTTGGGGTCACTTCCATGAGGGAAACTAGTGAGTGCTGCCAGGACTGCAGAGTCCTCTGTATAGTTCTGGGATCATAATTCTCCCTACTCCATCCTCCCTCATTGTGACTGATTCCATAAAAGAGTACACCCCAACACATTTGGATGTGAGGGACCCAAGAATTGGCAATACAAAAGAATGTCGTATCACCCTGGCCAGTGTTACTCAGTGGTTAGAGTGCCAGCCCCTGCACCAAAGGGTCGTGAGGTCGTGAGTTTGAGTCCTGGTCAAGGGTACATGCCTGGGTTGCAGATTCAATCCTGGGCTCCAGTCGGGGAGTATGCAGGAGGCAACCAATTAATGTGTCTCTCTCACATCGTTGCCGCCCGCCCCCCCCACCTCTAGTGAGAATTAAACAAAGAAAGAATGCCATATCCCATCTCAGTCCACCTGAAACCTTATGCACTACTTGTAGAAGTTTAGGGCTACTTACACTGGTCCATTTTTGTTTGTAAAATACCTGGTACATTTTCACCTTCATAGTACACGTATTTCTTCACTCATGCTCTTCCAAATGTTCTCTTGTTCTTTTCCATTTATTTAAACCCTACCCTTTTCTTTTTCTTTTTTTTTAACTAGTGAGTGCTGCCAGGACTCCAGAGTCCTCTGTATAGTCCTGGGGTCATAATTCTCCCTACTCCATCCTCTTTCTGAATTCATACCTCATCTGAGGAACCCATTTTAACTTCATTTAACTTTACAAGGATGTGTGTTTATTTTCCTTATTGCTTTGTAAGTCCCTTGCATAGGACTCATGCATTATTTGCATCTTGGCTGGTAGTTCTCAAGGCCAGGAACAACAGCAGTTATTGTGACTCTAGTGTTCGGTATCTAACATCCTGCAGTAGCATATCAGGGACTAGCCCTTAAATTTTAAAGGAAACCAGATAAATGATCAAGAATCCAGAGAATATTTGTGACTGGTGGCGTCTCTCACTAGACTCTCCTACTAAGGCAATTTGCAGCCTACAGTTCCACAGGAAAGTGTTTAGGGAGTTCCCAGCCATAAAAAAGGAAACAGTAACTAAATTTTTGCTGTATTCGCTTTAAGCATAATCAATATCCACCCTAAATTCTTCATTGAGTAGTTTAAATGAAACTGCTACATTGCACATACACTGCCTTGTCTAGAGGATATCAATGTGTAGATTGTTTTAAAGTTAGATTTTATTACCTGGCATAAGTATACCATCTAGGTACATTCTATATAAAGTCTCCAGGTATTTTGAAGGATTAGATTATATTGTTTATTGATTTTTTTTTATTTTTTTTTTTACTTTTCAATTATAGTTGACATTTTATATTGGTCAGACATATATATAAAACTTACGAATTAATCCCACTATAAATCTAATATCCCACACACATAGTTATTATAATATTTTGACTATATTCCCTATGCTGTATTTATATCTCATGACTATTTTGTAACTACCAATTTGTACTTCTTAATCCTTTTACCATTTTCTTTTTTTTATTATATACACATGTAATACAAATACATAGTATGTACACATATAAACAGACATATATGCTCATATATATTTCCTTTTTTAATTAAATCTTTATTGTTCAGATAATTACAGTTGTTCCTCTTTTTTCCCTCCATAGCTCCCCTCCACCCAGTGCCCACCCCACCCTCCGCCCTCACCCCCCCACTGTCCTCATCCATAGGTGCACAATTTTTGTCCAGTCTCTTCCCACATCCCCTACACCGCCCCCCGAAGAATAGTCAGTCCACTCCCTTTCTATGCCCCTGATTCTATTATAATCACCAGTTCATTCTGTTCATCAGATTATTTATTCACTTGATTTTTAGATTCACTTGTTGATAGATGTGTATTTGTTGTTCATAATTTGTATCTTTACCTTTTTCTTCTTCTTCCTCTTCTTAAAGGATACCTTTCAGTATTTCATATAATACTGGTTTGGTGGTGATGAACTCTTTTAGCTTTTCCTTATCTGTGAAGCTCTTTATCTGACCTTCAATTCTGAATGATAGCTTTGCTGGGTAAAGTAATCTTGGTTGTAGGTTCTTGCTATTCATCACTTTGAATATTTCTTGCCACTCCCTTTTGGCCTGCATAGTTTCTGTTGAGAAATCAGCTGAGAGTCGTATGGGTACTCCCTTGTAGGTAACTGATTGTCTTTCTCTTGCTGCTTTTAAAATTCTCTCTTTGTCTTTTGCTCTTGGCATTTTAATTATGGTGTGTCTTGGTGTGGTCCTCTTTGGATTCCTTTTGTTTGGGGTTCTCTGCACTTCCCGGACTTGTAAGTCTATTTCTTTCACCAGGTGGGGGAAGTTTTCTGTCATTATTCCTTCAAATAGGTTTTCAATATCTTGCTCTCTCTCTTCTTCTGGAACCCCCATAATTTGGATTTTGGTACGCTTGAAGCTGTCCCAGAGGCTCCTTACACTATCTTCGTATTTTCGGATTCTTTTTTCATTTTGCTTTTCCGGTTGGGTGTTTTTTGCTTCTTTGTATTTCAAATCTTTGACTTGATTCTTGTGATCCTCTGGTCTGCTGTTGGAACTCTGCAGAATATCCTTTATTTCAGTCAGTGTATGCTTAATTTATAATTGGTCCTTTTTCATATCCTTGAGGGTCTCACTAGATTTATAGAGGGTCTCACTAAATTTATCGGCGGTTTCTAGAAAATTCTTGAAAAACCTTATAACCGTGGTTTTGAATTCTATATCCAGTCGTTTGCTTTCCTTCATTTCTGTCATTTGTGACCTGTTCCTTTTTCTCCGCATTTTGGCTGCTTCCCTGTGTTGATAAAGTGGCTTTGTGTGCTAGGTGTCCTATAGGACCCAGTGGCTCAGCCTCCCCAATTACCTGAGGTGGACACTCTTGGTGCACCCCTTTGTGGGCTTTGTGCACAGTCTTGTGGTAGTTAAGCCTTGATTGTTGTAGGTATCACTTGGAGGAATTGACCTCCAGGCCAATTGGCAGTGAGAGTCAGCTGTGTCTGCAGAGGGAGAACTTCTGAGCTGGAGACACTCTTCTGGGGCAAGACTTGCTTCAGTGGGGCTTTGGTGCTCACTGAGTCTTCCCCCTGAGTGTGTCCCTTATGGATCTGAGGAGTTGTAATTTGATGGTCCCACTCTGACCACTGGGTACACTGGCTCTTGGATCTACGGAGGTGCTAATTTAGCCTCTGCCTGAGGCTACCCAGCAGGAGCTATGAAGAGAACTGAAGATTCCCCTTCCTTGTTTGGGGTTTGGAGGTGCCCAAATGAGGCCTAGCTGTGAAGCAATGCAAGCTGCTGTGGAGCCTTGGGCCTTCTTTTGGAAGTTCTTGGTCTGTCTGGCCCAGCTGCAGTTTGTTAGGTAATTTTCAGATTGCAAAGGGCCAGGGCATTCATATGCAAAAGCCTCTGCTGCAGCTTGGGTGGGGCGGGAATCAGGGAATCAACAGGGCGGTGCAAGCAGCTATAGCTGATCCTCAGCCCTGCCCTGAGGGGCCCCGAGTCTCAGTGTCCCGGTAATTGATGCAAGCACCTTTGAGAGAAAGCTGCCCTTGAGTTCCAAGTTCTGCCCGCTGCCAGACAGTCCAGTTTCTCCCTGTATGAGTCTGGGTTCCCAGAGACTCACCCGGAACTGGAGTTCAGAGCAGCCAGGGGCTTGTGACTCCCTCCCGATTCAAAAAGACAACCACGTCCTCAGTTGCCAGCCTTTGCCGCGTGCACCTCTGTACCTCTGCACTTCCGTACCTCCTCTGAGTCTCAGTGTGCTTTTCTCTTTCCTTCTAGTTGTAGAATTTCCACTCAGCCAGCCTTCCTGTGGTTCTGGATGATGTCTGTTTTGTCTTTTAGTTGTTGTGGGAGGCAGCAATTTCTGGTGTTTACCTATGCTGCCATCTTCCCTTTTACCATTTTCAACCAGCTACCCAACCCTTCTCCTACCTGGCAGCCATCAGCTTGTTTTCTGTATCACTGAGTTTGTTCACCAATCAGTGAAATCACATGGTATTTGTCTGACTTATTTCACTTAGCATTATACCTTCTGGGTTTATCTATGTTGTCACAAATGGTAATATGTCATTCTTTTTTATGGCTGAGTAATATTTCATTGTATATACATACTACTTCTTTATTAAATTATCCATTGATGGACACTTAGATTGGTTTCATATCTTGGCTAGCGTAAATAATGCTGCAATGGACATAGGGATGAAATAATCAAAGTTATGAAAAGCAGGGACTTAAAATCAAGATAACCCAGCAATGCTATCGTTTAGAATGGAAGGAGAAAGAGCTTTTCAGACAAGAAAAAGGTAAAGGATGACAAGAAATGTTAAAGGGTCTTTAAAAAGAAGAAGGAGGAGGAGGAGAAGGGGGAGGGGAAGATAAAAAATATGAATAGTATCATGGCAGTAACTATATACCTATCAATAATTATTTTAAATGTGAATGGATTAAATGCTACAATCAAAAGTCACAGGGTATCTAAATGGAGAAGAAAACAAGACCCATACATAGTACGCTGCCTGCAAGAGACCCAATTCAGATAGATAGACACACACAGATGGAAAGTAAAGGGATGGAGAATGATATTTCATGCCAATAACCCTGATAAACATAGATGTAAAAATCCTCAACAAAATATGAGCAAACTGAATTCAGCAATACATTAAAAAGATCATATGCTATGATGAAGTGGGATGAAATTAGATTATGTTGTTTAAATTTTTCCCATTCTTTCACTCGCATCCCCAGGACCAAAACAACTGATACTTATTTATTTTAGAATATTATTTAGGACAACGGGATGGAAAAAACCCAGATACGGAATTGCCACATGCTACTCATTTGGGTCTGTCTTTGGCATCTTAGAGGTATTGCATATACTGTGTGAGCCCTCTCTTTCTAAAAGAGTTCACTTAGTGGACAGTGTTGGGATTTATAGCCTATTTTCTTGAAGTTAAAAATATGTCAAGTTAGACATTGCAGGATGAAAGGCTTTTGGTAGGGAGAGCATTTGTATCCAGAGTGTTACTATAGAGCATATACTGTTCATTTTATCAAAGGGAAAGGAGAGATCATTCCAAGAAAAACACATAGAGTGGAACGAGGTGGAGAATAAAGTGTGAAAAGTCCCTAAAATCAGATGCATGTAGGAAGGATCTTCATGATTAGCTTCAATTTTTTTAAAAAGTAGCATTGCTTGTTTCTTTCTGTCTTAGTTCTTTTCTTTTTTTAAAAAAGGATTTTCTTTTTTTACTCTGTCCTGGACTCTAGTTTCAAAAGCAGGTTAGGAAGTTTATTATGAGCCCTAGAGCCAAAGGCATTATGGAAATTTATCAGCCCCCAAAAGTCAATATCCAATTACTGTACTTTTTTGGCTGTTCCACATAATTAATCTGCTGCTTGATTCAAGGGAAGCCCAGCACTGTTGGAAGCTGTAGTTCCTTTCTTAACCCTTCATGTTGTACTTGCAAGGTTGAAGAGCCCATTTACCTGGATCTCAGAGGGGTTGGCATTTTCAAAGAAAAAATTTCCTTCTACTTCCTCTTAACAACCAATGTAAATGGTATTGCATAATTCTCTTCAGAGAGAGATTGCTTGCTTTGAATTTGACTAAAAGGGAAATACACAGGCTATTGTTTTCTTTTTTCAATATCCTATCAAAGTAATACTGTTACATTTGGGGTAAACTCTGCTCTGTTTTCTTAATCTCTTAGAATTATGTCTTTTATGCAGATAGTAATTGGGTTTTTTAAAGCTAATATATGTGATTTATTTACTTAAAATCAGGCCACCTTGTAAGCCATGCATAATTTTCCTCAACATTTTGTTGGAAGGTTAAGTGCAATAGTTAATTGGGTACAGTTAGTTATAGGAGAGCTTTAAGAAAAGGTTTAAATAAGCTTGCTGCCTACTGGCATATTAAAGAAAAAAAGTCCTGCAAAAACAATTTGTTCTCTGGATGTCCTTGTCTATCAGGAAGATTCCTTTGTGCACCTAGTAGCTCCCATAACTGTTAACGTGGCACTGCGCAGGGAGAGAAGGGCATCTCATTTCAGTGCAGGTTGCGGGGGAAGCCTGTCCCTAGGTGTGCGTGGGTGTATGTGGGAGGGCTGCTGAGCACTCTGCCTCTCTGGCTAAAATATATTGCAGAGCAGCTTTGCCTTTTCATTGGGCTCCGGTGTGGGGAATCCCTTCCTCCTACCCAGTGAATTTGGGGGAATTCCTAAATGCTGATGCATTTTTAGCTCTAAAATGATAATGCCCTTGTTGGAGTGAGGACCAGAAAGCATATAGGGAATGTTTTTAAAATACAAATCAGCCAATTCCTAGTATGTCTTTTACTTGCTTGATAGAACTGTGCAAGCATAATCTTGCTGTTGTCAAGGGAGTTGGGATTCCACATAGTCCAGGGATTGCTCTGCATTTTCCCAGGCTCCTCCTGCTCTACTTATTTAGCATGCAGATGCAGTTTCATGATCCAGCAGGAGAATCTCCTCAGTTTCCACATATATCACACAGTCAGCGAGGCAAATGGTAGTGGTGGCTGCTCCTGACAAATCTGGCAGCGCTTCTGCCAGCAGTTTTCTAATAACCTTGGTGTCTCTGCAGTAAGGTTAGTTGTGTATTTACTGAAGTAGCATCTTTCTTTTTCTCTTCTCTCTCTGCCTCCATCTGTACCTCCACCTCCCTCCTGCCACCCACTACACTTAGGTTTATAAATTTGTCTATGGTATGCAGGAACTAGACATGCATTATTAAAATACATTTTAGAGCTTTTAAAAGTGTGCATAATAGAAATATATCCAAGAGTTTAAAAACATTTTCTGATTGTCATGGTTAGTGCAGATTAAAGAAACAGAATATAAAATAGCCAAATATTTTCTAGGAAGTCATCCTTGTTGAGTAGGCATTTGTCTGACAGATTGAAGTGAGCTTCTTTTGTGTGTTGGCATATAGACCAGAATTGCAGTTTTGTTCACTTTTTAGTATTCATGTAAAATTCTCTTATTGACTCATTTCATGGAAATAAGGGCTCACTTTATCCCTGACCCTTATTTGTAGTAAGACTCTACAGGGCAGCAATTTTCACCTTGGTATAATTTGTAAGGAAAACATTATCATGTATGTGTAGCCATTTAATTTAGTGTTAGTTATGTAATAATAGAAATGGATGAAGAGAGAATACTTTTGGAAAGGAGATTTTTCTAGAAATCAAAGAGTGTATCTCAGCAAATCTTAATTAATAGGTGTTTATTGAATATACACTCTGGAAATGTATTGATCACTTTACAAATTCTGAAGAAAAATAATACATCCTTGTCTACAAGGTGTTTCTTTCCAATTAGAAGAGATGAATGCTGTCCATGGTGCAATGAGTAAGACTTTATAAAATAATGTACTAAGCTATGCAGTAAAAGTTCAAGAATAGAATGATACATAATGGACAGATTTGCCATTGAGATCATTTCATTAGATATGAGGTTGATGTTCAGAGATGTCACCCAGTTTAGTTAATGTTCTGGATAACTGTGGAGTTATGGCTAGTTTTAAAAAATATGCATATCCTATCTTTGAACACATTGACATTGAGTGAACAGCCACTGCTTTTGCTGCCTAAAAAGATGAGCCACACATGGTAGACAGAGAGGAGTTTTTAGAACTAGAAACATCCAATTTCAAATCCTAATTGTGCTGATTCTTTCTATTAGTTTAATAATGTAATATAAAAGGATTTTAATACTAAGCTAAAACATAATTCGTAAGATATATCTGCTGCCCTGAACTCTTTAAAATAACAGATCCTTCTGGACCCAGCTGAGGTCACCCCTTCAAGAAGCTCTCTCTGGTCACTCTGCCCACAATAATCTTGAGACATTGAAAATTCAATTTCTCTTGGTTATTTAAATTGCATTGTGTTTACTTCTTATTTGGCATTAAGTATTGTTATAAACCAATGTATATTTATTTTTATGATTGTACCATGTTTGCTAATTAGAGTATTAGCTATTAGCCCACATGAACCTTGTTTTATACTTTATCTTCTTCAGTGTTGCTCTGTACATAATAGGCACAGAGTTTATACTTTTTATTTGAGGAAAGTGGTAACAGTTGTCAGGAAACAAGGACAGATTCTATTCTGTATTCCAGTTTGTGGAGGGAGTTCTGGCCTATTTATTTAATAGGTATCCAGCCTTTACCCACACAAGTAATTGTTGACTTACAGTGTATGACTCTAGCTGGTTAAATAGCACAGTGGCTGCTTTCCAGGGTAGCACTGAAATGATGGGATTATGGTGGAAACCTACTATATATGTAGTAGGCTCTATGAATGGCTACATATACAAACTAGTGATGAGTAAAATTTATTTAGTATATTTTATTTGGAAACTTTACACCACATCCATATTGCTAAGGGATGGGTAAAGAAAATGTCCTAAAATCATTTTATATTTTGCATTGTCACATAGTAACACATCGTGAGTAATTGACTCATGACAGAGTGCTAGCTTGTTAGTTTATAACATCCCCTATTTTAAAAGCTATTGGGCAGTGGACCAGATAGTTTATTTGGAATAAAAATAACATTTACTAACTAAGGACTAAAGAGAGTAAAGTTTGGGTTTGTCTGAATCCCTTCTTCTGACAACAATCTAGGATGGAGTGTGATATCTTAGAGCCAGTTTGGCTATTTTCTTGAATCTCGTTATCTCTTTCCCTAAGTGGAAAAAATAAGGCTGTGCTTAGAGTTCTTGAATTCTGTAACTGTTTAATTTGTATCTGTTTAGAATGATTACTGTGTCTACTCCTTGAGGCTTATAAGGGGTAAGTTTGGGGTAGTAAACAGTGAAAATTAGAGGGCAGAATTGTAACTTCTCAGTCTTTATCCTTGGTCCTCACATGGACCGAGTTCACATATGCTAAGGTACACACTAGGGACCTTAAAACCTACCATCATCAAGTAACAGAATTGACACATTCAGTGAATTGACCAGTTCCAAAAATGGAATTGAATGGCTGGAAATTTTGGAAACAGTTATGATCTTAAGAATATAAGCTTGCCTCGGCTTGTGTGGCTCAGTGGTTAAACGTTGAACTATAAACCAGGGGGTTATGGTTCGATTCAGGGAATATTCCCAGTCAGGGAATATGCCTGGGTTATGGGTTCCCCAGTGTGGGGCATGCAGGAAGCAGCCGATCAATGATTCTCTCTCATCATTGATGTTTCTATCTCTCTCTCCCTTTCCCTTCCTCTCTGAAATTAATTTTAAAGAATATAATCTTAGCATAATAGATAGTAAGATGTTCTAGATTTAAATAGTATTATATAATTCAAGTTTTGTTGTTAGTAGTATGGGTACCAATTAATATCTAATACAGTCAAATGTCTGGAATTTGAGTGATTGCTGTTGCGTATCCTATATAATGAAACCTAATATGCAAATTGTCCCCTCAACCGGGAGTTCAATTCCTCGCTATGATGTGTGCTAACCACCAGGGAGCAGCGTGAAACATGGCAGGCGTCGGCGACACAGCGCTGGCAATGGGCAGCAGTGGAGGCACTGCCGGCCCCAATGGGCCCCGATGAAAGCGGGATCACGGCGGGATGGTGGAGCAGGTGAGTGGGTGGTGCCACACCAAGGCAGGTGTGACCAGTGGTGGGGGGTAGGGCTGCTGCCTGGCTCCCAGACACTAAGGGAGCTGGGCGCGGGCCTGGCGACTCAGGTGGAGAAGAGTGCACAGGGGCCTTGCAGCCCAGGTACTGCCCAGGGTCCAGAGGTCAGCTGGGACCTGCCCTTCCACACCAGACGCTTGTGCTTCCATAGCTGGCCAGGCCTAGGGACTGCACCTGTGCATGAATTTCATGCACTGGGCCTCTAGGTAACTATAGTACAGCATTCCTCAGATGTCTGTGATGTGTTTAGAACTACATTGGCTTTAGCTATAAAATTTGTAATGCTAGCTATTTATCCTTTTATAGTCTAACTAGGGGCCCAGTGCACAAATTCATGCACCTTGAAAGGAATTGTGGGCCGCAAGGCTGCGGTGGGCACAGGGGCAGGTCTTGGCCCATCCTCCATGCCCCCACCCGGCCCCTCCTGCCGCGGCCCCCCAGTCCTGTCTCTGCCATCAGCCCTGCTCCTGCCGCCACTGCTACCATGCACTGACAGCACCGGCCCCACTTGCACCTGCTGACAGCATGGAGCCATTGGGGCTGGTGCCAGCAGCAGGTGCGAGCTGCAGCTGCTGCCCCGATCACCCCTCAAGAGCAGGGGGAGGTGAAGAAGCCCTCAGGGACAATCAGGGTTGATAGCCGCTGCTTCCACCCGTTGATGACGCCAAGCAATTGGGACTGGTGCCGGGTGCCGGCAGCAGGTGTGAGCGGTGGCTCTGGCGCCGGCAGCAGGTGCAAGTGGGGCTGGTGCTGGCAGCGGGTGCGAGAGGCAACTGCCAGTCCCAACTGCCCCTCAGGAGCAGGGAGAGGTGGAGAAGCCCTGAGGGATGATTGGGGTCGGCCGCCACTCACACCGGCTGACAGCACCAAGTGATTAGGGCCGGCACCAAATGCCGGCAGCGGGTGCGAGCAGTGGCTCTGGCACTGGAAGCAGGTGTGAGCGGGGCTGGCGCTGGCAGCAGGTGTGAGAGCTGGGTGGGACCGCGGCATGCAGGAGCAAAGAATTTTCAGTAACCACCAGAGGCTCGCCCTGATGACAGTGACCGGAGCCCCACCTTGGTCTGGCGCCCCCGCTCACCTGCTCCACCATCCCACTGTGGCCAATGCCCGTCATATTCTGCACTCTGCCGCCTGCTGCCAACGCCTGCAATGTTCCACGTGTGTCTCCTGGTAGTCAGCGCATGTCATAGTGACCGGTTGTTTGGTTGTTCCGCCGTTCGGTCTATTTGCATATTAGGGTTTTATATATATAGATCATCTTGTTTTGATCTCTCTCTTTGATTTTGTTTTATGGAAGAATTGCTCCATTTCCATATTAGTTCCAGGTAAAGTGATATTAAACTATATTTGATGCACAGGATTAGTTAGTTCTTCTCATCCCTTTCCCTCAGAGGTAAGATTGGTGAAGTTTATCTCCAGTATTTCTAGCCCTCCCTTTCTATTTCTTTTCTTTTTAATGTTTTTATTGATTATTTTTTAGAGAGAGAGTAAGGGAGAGGGGAGAGAGATAGAAACATCTATGAGAGAGAAATATCTATGAGAGAGAAACATCAATCTGCTGCCTCCTGCAAGCCCCCTACTGAGGATTGAGCCTGCATTCAATCTCTTGGTTCATGGGACAACGCTCAACCAACTGAGCTCTCTTTTTATTTCCATTAATTTTGGTTAAGTCCTGTTCCCTTGTAATTCTCCATCAAATTTGTACCCCCAGAAAATGACAGACTATCAATACAACAATCTTTATAACACTCCTGGGCTTTTGAAATTACATTCATATTTTTAATCATGGCACAAAAGTAGTTATTCTCTTTTAAAGGTCCCCTAAATCATACAATAACACATGGAGCACTAGAAAAGAAATCTGAGAACCATGTAGCATGATCTGGGATCTTCAAAAGGATTCAGTTCCTATTCTCACTATTGTGCCTTGCCAGCTCAGCCAAGGGTTCGGTGAGCCTGCGGGGGGTGGGGGGGTAGGGGGGTGGGGGGGTGAAGGATGTAGAAAAGACAGACAAAGAGAATAAGCTGAGTCTAGGTGGATCTCCTGTGCCTGGCTAAGGCCACAGAGAGCGATCCAGACAACAAGCTGAGCCTTTATCTTATAGGCAGAGGTAAACAAGGTAGTGGTCATCATAGTTACAATGTTCTTGTGAGTTTCACTTGTTTTGGCAGCTCTTGCTGCATCTCCCACAGCCCATTAGCTACCCAGATAAGATCTAGGGAACATCATAAGGTCAAGCCTAATTATGCTAAGAGAGCTGTGCCCTTTAAGCTGGGACTAGTTTGTGGCTTTGCCAACAGGTCAGTCCGAGGCTTAATCCTATAGCCACTCCCTACACACTATATGACCTACAAACTGTTTCTGGTTACACATTTAGGATATATTTACTGGCTTTGTTTCTGGTTTGGCTCTGCTTCTGGCTGGTGTGGGAAACTTTCTGTGGCACAGTAGTCTGTGCCATGCATTGTCATAGACCACTTAAACTATAGACATATACATCAGAATTCTGAACTCTGTGGATCTTTCTTAACCCTACAGCATTGCAGGCCTGATAGGAGCATTTTGGTCTAACTCTAGTGTTTGTCTTTCCTGTTGGAAAATTCAGCAAAGGAGAGTGGGGAAGAGACAGTCCCTAAATCTGTATTAAGTGAATGGTGGCTTTTTCTATAAAAAAGAAGGAAAATAACTTTCAGGCTAATTCCAGACTTATTTTTATTTTCAGTGCTTTCTATCATCCTTCTTCCGCCCCCAGTTAGGGAGTGTTGAAAGCTACTCGGGAAGTTGTATTTGTTATATACCTCCCAGAAGCCTAAACAAACATATAAAGATTGTTAATTGAATGAGATCTAAGGTATATTATATGGACTCCTTTTAGAAATTGTGGTATAAAAAGAAAACTCTGCAAGATAATTCTGATGTTTTATTTTTTCAATTCTGTTATTTTGTAGATCTTAATTTGAGTGATTGCTGTGAGTGGAGATGAACGTATACTAAGCACAGAGTAGTAATATACATTTCTTATTAAATTTAATCTCTTTTTTTGCTGGATGAAATTAACCTGGGTATCCCTGGGATTCCCTGGTGCTTATTTATTTGTAGGTATGTATCTAGGAAAGTGATGGCTATATAATAAAAGCTACCAGGCACTGTGCTCATAAAGCTTTGATTACAGAAGTACTTTTGTGAATACCAGCACTTCAGTTGAAATCTAATCTCCTAGGATCTCAAATCCATTATATATTTGAATCATAATAGTGCTTTTCATTTTGATTATAGAGAAATAAGAAACAAAGAAATATATTGTGATCTGACACAGATAGACAAATCAGGTATTTTGGAGGCATTTCAAAATCTTGAAAGCCTTGCTCTATTGCTATACACTTAGTAGATATTCTTCAGTGATTGATTCTCCCTGGAAGGAATAGTATGCATGTGATGTATTCTTCATCGTCTTTGTAGATGGGCAGAGGGATTGCCAAGAGTATGTAGTAGTCCTCCCTTATTTACAGTTTCACTTTCAGGGGTTTCAAGACCCGTGGTCAATTGCAGTCCAAAAATACTAAATGGAGATGTAGGTAAAGCAGGGGAGAAGGAGAACATCTGTAATATTGTCAACAAGAAATTTAAAAAATTTTTCAGAAATAAACAGTTCATAAGTTTTAAATTGTGTGCTGTTCTGAATAGCCATCTTGCTTATGACGTGAATCATTCCTTTGTTCAATGTACCCAAGCTTCATACACTACACTGCCTGTCCATTAGTCACTTAGTAGCCATCTCAGTGATCAGATCTGTTGTCAAGGTATTGCAGTGCTTGTGTTCAAGTAACTTATTTTGCTGTCACAATCGTTTATTATTTATTGTTGTTAATCTCTTACTATGCCTAATTAATAAGTTAAACTTTGTCATAGGTATGTATGAAAAAAATACTATATATGGGGTTCAGTATTATCTGAGGTTTCAGGCAACCATTGGGGCTCTTGGAATATATCCCTACTTCCAGGAATATTGACTCTGAATTGTCAAATAAAAGTTGTTTTATAATCAATATGCTTTAAGTAAAATGATTAAATTTTAGAAAGTTTTCCATTAAAAGTGCTAAAAATTAAAGTGTGTGTGTGTGGCAATTATAACTATGTTTTAAAAATAATCTTATAGATATTGAAATATTAGTGTATAACATATAATTTCTAGGATATTCTTCAAAATAATGTTAGTGGGAGAAATGTGATGTGGGACAGATGAAATAAGATCAACCAAAAATTGGTAATTGTTGAATCGGGTGATGGGTATATGTGGATTTATTGTACAGCATATCTATATATTTGTTTTGTGGGAAGCAGCAAAAGTTATACTCCGAGATTGAGTTTGTCTTTGCCAGCAATATATTTAGCACAAGTTCACTGTGGGAATTATAATGGTATCACAAGCCAATAGCATAAAGGATGATAGCTCTTAATAAGCAAAATATAGAAATAACATACTTCAAACAAATGAGATTAATCACACGATTGTTCCAGGGAAAGGGAAGTGAAGAAATAAAGTTCAGATTTAATATGAAATAAAACCTTTTTATATGAGGAGGTACTCAGGAGAGTGGGTGAGCAACCAAGAGCTGATTTCCAGCTGCCAGTACAAAAAAGGCCCCTGTTGCTAGAGCACATTGCTAGGGAACCAGATGCCACGGTTGGTAGGCAGGCTGATATCTTTCACAGGCTATTTCCTGGTTTATCACCACTGTCTTGGCCAGGGGTCCCCAAGATAGGATCACGTGCCCTAAGGGTCTCCGGAGAGTTTTTAGGTTATCAAAGAGTTGCCTCCACTACACCAAAATTCTCAAATAGTCCTCACAAACTCTCAGTATGTCCCCTCACCATTGCTTCTCCACATGTTCTTACTAGTAATGATAAGCCCCCAGCTGGGCTCCTCAGCTGCTGGACTGCTGACAGCTTATCAATGGCAATAGATGTAGAATAGAATGATGACATCCTAGCATGACTTACATCATTCTTGTAATAAAGCATTGTGGATGATGACATATTGATACAACTTCATACTTATATGAAAGCAACTTATTTTTTTGCCATAAACAAGTAGATTAAACCAACTTCACTTAAGTTATAAACAAGTGGATTTTAAATCATATTAAACCTATGCACAACAAAATTAAAATGTTTCCACAATAAATAGTAAAAGTACTTTGAGATTTCTTCAGAGGAAAGTAAGTTAAAACTTAAAAAGAGTTTATACTGCCCTAGCTGGTTTGGCTCAGTGGATAGAGCGCCAGCCTGGGGACTGGACTGTAGGGTCCCAGGTTTGATTCCAGTCAAGGGCATATGCCCAGGTTGCAGGCTTGATCCCCAGTAGGGGCCGTGGAGGAGGCAACTGGTTCCTGGGTCAATATTGGCTCAACTACTGAGCCATACCAGCCGGGCTCATTATTTTCCTTTTTAAAAAACTTTTTGATTACTTTGTTTATCCACAAAAGCTGTCACATGATCTACTTTTCTTGATCTCACCTGGCATCATAACAAAAAAAGTTACTATACTGTACTAGGCAATTTTCAAGCTTTTCCCCTAAAGCAGTGGTTCTCAACCTTCTGGCCCTTTAAATACAGTTCCTCATGTTGTGACCCAACCATAAAATTATTTTCATTGCTACTTCATAACTTTAATGTTGCTACCGACCCACAGGTTGAGAACCACTGCCCTAAAGTATCCCTATCTCAGGATCTAGGGAAATCCTTTGCAAGTGTGAAATTTCTTTGAAATCTCATGTTTTATATTTAAGGCTTGCATATATTTTTTATTACGTTATATACTAAGTATATCTATCTATCTATATATAAAAGCCTAAGTGACCGTTATGACTAGTTGACTGATCCCCATCACTATGATGACATACTGACCACCAGGGGGCAGATGCTCAATGCAGGAGCTGCCCTCTGGTGGTCAGTGCACTCCCACAGCCAACCTCCCGCGGTCCCTCTTCCCAGCCAGCCAGTCCCAATTGGCCCAATTGGCCCGATCGCTGGCCAGGCTGAAGGACCTCACCTGTGCACGAATTTGTGCACCGGGCCTCTAGTTTATTATAATATTAAAATGCTTTCTACCATAACTCTAAGAAAAATACACTCCAGGGAGCTGTGCCAAATTTCTCCTCTAACACCAAGTAACAACACATGGGCACACTGTTACTTATTCATTCACAATTCAATCACAGCTCTTGGTTACTAGAAAAGCTGGCTTCTGAGGTAGTTATGATGTGGTATCTGTTTTTTTATGACAAATAGCTGCTGTGCATAGATATTCATAATTGTTATATCTTTGTGGTGAACCATAACTCTTTGTGGGCTGCCTTAGGTATATCTCTTTCCAGCTGTGTGATCTTGTACATGTTCTCTAACCTCTATGAGATTCTGATAGATAGTAAAACAGTATTACCATAATTAATATATTGAGGTTTAAAAGTTTTTATTGTTATTTTCATGTTGCAGTTATGCAATTTGAACAATACAGAAATACATAGAGGAGAAAGGAAAACGACTTAATGTGGCATTAATTTTTACTAAAACCAAATGCATAAAGGTGAAAAACTACCCATCATTTTAGAACCCAAAGGTAACCACTGTATTTTTATTACATCCTCCCCAAATGTTTTCTAAGTGCATTTTAAATATTTAGAAAATTTTTCTTAGTAGAATTTATAAGTAAGTCATATAATACAGAAGTGTTGTAGAGTGAAAAGCAGGCGTCGTCTCTCCTTAGAGATAAAACCATTAACAGTTTGATGTAGATTCTTCCAAACTTTCTGAGGCAGCACTTCAAAATGTACGAAGAAGTGGAAAATTGGGTCTGTGAATGGTTTGCCTCAAAACAAGAAAAGTTCTATTGGGACGGTATCCACAAATTACCTGAAAGATGGGGAAATGTGTAGCTAGTGATGGACATTACTTGAATAAAGCACTTTTGATGTTTCTCTTGAAATTATCATGTTTTCTTTGATTACAAAATCCACATTATTAACTGGTACACCTGGTACATATCTTCTCTCTCCTCCTTCCCCTTCCCCTAAGGTTTGGTCAGAAAATAGATATTGAACTTTTTTACTGAGGTATTGTACTGACTGTCCTAAGGGGTAGACAACAGGGCACTGAGTATCTTTTCTCTTTTCTACTGAGGACCATGTATTATTCGTAAAATAACACATTCTCTTAATGTGCATTTACAAATTATTGAAGGATAAACTTGAATGAAATAAAAAGAACCTGAAAAAAGAATCATTGACTTCTGTTCAGATTCTGTTTGCTTAAACATCTAATTATTTTTCTAAATAGAAACAGTCACTTAGGTGCAATCTAGTCTGTAAGCAACATGAAATAGGAAACTTTAGATGACTGCTGTAAGAAATACTTAGAAAAAGAATAACATGAATTTGAAGAATGGTCATGTCTTACAATGACATATTATCACCACTAATGGCTATTAGGTTTCTTTTTTCATTGTATGCAGCAGTTGGCTTTTCTTCCACCTGCTATCTCTGAAATTCAGCCAGATTCTTTGTCTTTGGTTTCTAATGCAGAGTTTATTACCAGCCAAATGAAAAAGGATTTGAGTAAATGTTTGCTATGAAATTTAGATGAGTCTGCTATAGGAACAGTCATGGGCATCTGAATTACTTCAAAAAGTTTGCAGAGTCCCAAGAAAATATTTTACAGTTTTGACTGATGAATGAAGTTTCCAAAAAATTTTGTTAATTTTTCAGGTGAATTCTTCATATTCATGGGATAGTCAGCAGTTAGATAAAGGAAATAAGACTCTAATAATACATTTTAAGGTCATGTTTTAGAAAGAGTTTGGACTGGTGTATTTTGTGCAAAGCTTTGAAAATCATAAGAAGTTTTTTGGCTTTATTCTTTAGGCAAAGAAAAGCAAGTGAAAGTGTTTTGAAGAGAGGATGATATGTATCATCCAGTTTTTATTTAGGAGTGTGACTGGTACACTTTGATGGATATATTAGGAGTACAAAAGATTGGAGGCTATTGCAGGAATAGTTAAGAATAGCAAAAATTTTTTTAGTGTTTTTGAGTGTCCAGTGCTTTTATACACTAGCTTTTTGATAGCTCACAACATCTAGGTTTATAGATGAAGAAACTAAGTCTTGAGGTAAAGAACTTGCTGAAAATCACAAAGCTAATAAATGAGGGAGGCTCATGAGATTCAAATCCATTTGTGACTTCAGGGTCTGCGCTCTTAACCTCTAAGTTATACTAATGTTGTTAAAAAAATATATGAGTAAAAAAGAAGTTGAAAGGGTTGTGGTAGACCTGATAAGATATGGAATTGGCCTAGGAGCCTGAGGAACTGACTAGAAGGTTGTAATTAATCAAAATAGAAAACAAAGGAGTGGAGCAGGTTTGGCAACATATTTAGTTAAAATTAACCTACACGTATATTTTTTAGAGATATCTAACAGTTGGAAATTTGGACCTGAAAATTAATTTGAGAAAGGATTGAAGATATCATTTTGATTGAGATAATAACTTGAAATTCTAAAAAAAATAAAATAAAATAAAACAAATGTTGAGCTCTCCAAGCAGAATGAAGTGTGAAAAGATAACGCCAAAGAAGATGCCTTAAGCAGTATTTTGGGGACAGCTGAAAGAGCAAGAGTCAGTGAAGGAAGCATAGAAGTAGTCAAAGACAGGGAAGAGCATGAAGTAAATTCAGGAATTCTTGAGTGTCATGGAATTCAAATAAAAGAATTTCAAGAGGGAGGTGGTAGTCATCTGTATAAAATGTTTTCAAACAGTATTAATAATATGAGAAATGAAACAAAGGCCCTGGAAAGTTAAACAGTGAAAATTAGTTTGGGTGGAAAGTAGGATCAGTGAAGGCAGAGTTTGTGGGGAGGTGGGGGCAGGTGTGTGTATATGTAGTACAGAAGTAAGCATAGAAAAGAGTCATTGAAGTTGAAGACATTAAAGATGTCAGAGAGAAGAACTAACTGAAGTAGTAAAGGGATTAACCTTGCAAAAAGAGTAGGGATGCTTCATCCCCTGATACAGAATAAAAGAAGAGAAAAAAAGGAAAACCGAAAGAACCTTTTGGTGGGAAAGAGAGTAGTTGGGGGAGTGAATTTTGGAAGACATAGACCTCAGTAAAAAAGGTGAGGTTATCTATTGAAAGGTAGAAAGCAATTCTGAAAGGCTTCTGAGAGTCTACTAGAAATGTATGAAAGCATTTAGTGAGCAAACATCATCATCTAGCTAAGGTTGGATAACATGAATTTGTAATGGTGCTAATAAAGACAATTATGTTGCCTTTTTTTATAGCCCTTGCCACATCTGATGACAGGAGTTGATGAAATGAATTTACCACAAGTCAGGGTTGGCAAAGTGGGTCTAGGAGGTCAAGGAAGCTGAGACACTAGAGAACACAATTAAAATAAGGCTTATACTGAGTAGGGAGGGTAGTAAAGCAGGAGCATAGGCCTGGATATGACAAGGGAGAATATTGAAAAGATTTGGTAACTTCTTTTGGTTACATCCAGTAAGAAACCTCAAAGCTGTTCAGCACATGCTTTTAGTTTTAATTCTTCAGATTACACTTTATTAGTTTACTCCTTGGGGTCACAGTTTGAACTCAGATCTTTTACTGCCAGTTTCTTAAAACGAACTGCATAATTTATAATATAGAAAAGATAGGCTATAAAATAGTGGATGATAAGATTTATGACCAGATGCCTTTTTGGGTTTGTTGTGGTTGTTGTTTTGAGAAAAAGGTTATTGATGTTGAAGGAAACTTGCATTGTAGCATTAATGAGCCAAAATAGCATTTTCTGAAATCTTGTTGATGTGTTCATGTTTGTTTTTTGCTGAACTGAATTGGCATTTGAAATATATATATATACATATATATATACATAATATATTATATAATATATACATAATATATTATATAATATATATATATATATATAATTTCAGAGAGAGGATGGGAAAGGGAGAGAGAGATAGAAACATCAAACATCATCAATGATGAACTGGGATTTGAGCCCACAACATGAGCATGTGCCCTGAAGGGAAACCAAACCCTGACCTCCTGGTTCATGGGTCAACACTCAACCAACTGAACCACACTGGCCGGGCATGAATTGGCATTTTTATGAGATAAACATTTTTTGTGCCTAGTTATTTAGGTAATAAAGATCAATGTAATCAATAGACTTGATCCTCTATGAATTCATTTAATAAGATTTATATTGTCAGATCAGTTCATTCAGATTATTCTTACAATTGCATTTTCTTTTCTTTTCTTGACTAGGCAGCTAATGAATCTTTGCTTTTCTTTCAACCAATGCATTAGAATTTCAGAGCAGGAGGAAAGGAATCTTTCAAACTCAATTTAGTTTGATAGAAAAGTCACACTATTTATTAAAATGCATAAGTTGTCTTTGAGCTTATCGTTTAATGATTTCCTTCTCTCTCTATATTCAGACACTGAATAATAAAAATGTTTAAGTTTTTTAAAAAAATAAATTTCCAACTTATCTTTGAAGATAAAATAATTCCTCAAGATAACATAAATTTTTTTTTAAAGAATTTTACCAAAAGGACCCTACTGGCTTTTTCTGTCTTATTTTATCTTATAAAATTCTAAATGATGTCTTTTCCTTCATCAGAGATATAACATAAAACATTCCTCTGTGTCTTCCTTGTTTTTCAGGAGAAAAATAAATTTCAGCCAAGCCTGTGTTTCTTGTCATTTATGTACTAGCTATACTTAACAGCAATTTCCTATATGAAACATAGTTTTTAATTTTTAATTGCTTTTTATTTTTTTAAAATATGTTTTATTGATTTTTTACAGAGAGGAAGGGAGAGAGATAGAGAGTTAGAAACATCAATGAGAGAGAAAAACATCAATCAGCTGCCTCCTGAACATCTCCTACTGGGGATGTGCCCGCAACCCAGGTACATGCCCTTGACCGGAATCGAACCTGGGACCTTTCAGTCTGCAGGCCGACACTCTATCCACTGAGCCAAACTGTTTTCGGCTTTAATTGCTTTTTAGATAGAAGAGAGAGAGATAGAAACATCTATTTGTGGTTCCATTTATATATTCATTGGTTGCTTCTTGTATGTGCCCTGACCCAGGATCAAACCTGCAACCTTGGTGTGTTGGGATGACGCTCCAACCAACTGAGCTACCCAGCAAGGGCTAGAACATATTGTAGAAAATAATATTATTTATCTATTCATTTTAAATGTGTACGGTACCTAGAGAATATTATGCTAAGTGAAATAAGCCAATCGGAGAAAGACAAGTATCACATGATCTCACTCATACGTGGAATCTAAAGAACAAAATAAACTGATGAACAAAATAGATCCAGAGAATTAGAGGCATGGAACAGAGTGTCAAATCTCAGAGGGAAGGCATGAGTGGGTGGGAAGAGATGAACCAAAGAACTTAATATGCATATATGCATACCCATGGACACAGACAATAGTGTGGTGAAGGCCTGGGGTGGGTGGGTATAGGCTAAAAGGAGTCAGCTGGGGGGGGGGGGGGCGGGGGGTAGAGACATCTGTAATACTTTCAACAATAAAGATAAATTTAAAATATAAAATATGGAAAGTGTAATGCTTTTAATTTATGATTTCAAGATTTCTTATACTACTTCATAATTGATTTAAGGTGGAGACTGGGTAGAGCAAGAGACAGAACAGAGGAAGAAAAGGGACCTCTGATCTAGTTATCAGAGAGAACAGGATTATATAAAGAGAGTTAGAAGTTGAATACAGGATATGAAGGGGCAAAGGAACTGAAGGAGAATCTCTAGTGAGTAAACTTTAGCATTCATTATTGAAGATAATGCTCTAAAGTAGCATTTGGAATGAGGGGCTATTTTTCTGAAAATATATGCCATAAACTTATTATTGTTACATTTGAAGCAAATTGTTGTGAGGCAACATAAAGAGGAAGTAAGCTTCCATCTCATTGGTACTTTAAATAACATTTATCAAATACTTATGTTTTATGCCCTCTGTTTAACTGGTATTAGTGTCCTGCAGGAGATTAGTGGAATGGGACACCAAGCCCTTGAGTAAACATAAGATCTGCAGCTTGAAAATTTAGTCATCTCTGTGGCTTGGAGATTCAAAATATGTTTTAACTGTCACCTCTGATTCCTGGATCCCTTTCATCAGTGTCATTTCAAAGCTGTGCTAAACCTTAAATAGCATGAGGGCTCACTGCTGCCAACACTTGGAACATGGTTCGTCCAGTATTCCAGCCTAACATTCTGATTTTGTTATATTGAGGATGACTAATGTCAAGAATACAAACATATTCTCAATTCCCAATGGGAAGTTGAAATGAGAAAGCTTTTAGTAAGATGACTAGACCCCAAATTCAAGTGGTATAATGAGCCAGAGCTGCTGATCAGCCAACTTAGAAATTAACATTCAGAGACAGAGGATCTTTTTATGAGCAAACACATTTACTAACAATGTGATAAGATTCAGAGTAAACTACACTGAAGACTGCAGAAACCCAAACTTTTAATTACAGAAGGTGATTTTAAAAATCTGGCAAAATTTGGGGGGAAAGTGTAAGAGGGTCTGTTAATTTGAAAACCATCTCTTTTGATATCTGCACTGTGGATAGCATATGTTTTTGTGATTTTATTTTCCAGATTGCGAAATAATACATGATTACTATAAATAATTTGGAACAATACATGATCACCTACAAATCTACTTGGCATCTGTCTTTCTAGTCTATACATAGATATTTTAAAAGCATAATTCGTCTTCACACTACATAATGTGTATTATTATCTACAGCATGATATTTTACTACCTAGCCCAAAGAATTTAAGCCTCAAAAATAACCTAATCAAACCTCCTGAAAGTGGAGGAAATATTTGAACCAGAATGGCAAGTGATAGAAAGGAAAAGCAACTATACACATACTGTCAACACATGGGCACCAACTCAAGTGGAAGAGTACATTAAAGGACTTTAGTGATGGTCAGGTAAAACTGCTACTTCTAATCCTGAACCTAATTATAGGCATGCTATAGAAATCTTTTATAGTACAGCATTCTGCAGCTACTTTTAGTCCAAGTGATACAACTGATTTGGCATGGCTGCTCGAACAGATCTCCAAACAAATGTTGCTCCTGGCACAGGCTTCTTCTAAGCACTTCTTTCACGCTGCTGATGTTGGTTTTTTATCTTTCATTCCCTTATGCATTCAAACCAATCAAGCCTATAATTTATTGCTTTAAAGATTAGCTCATTTTAAAATATAATGTGTGAGAAGACTTACATGTGTGAAGGTAGCAGCATAAATTTTTCTCATCTCCTTTGAAACTCACTAAAAACAAGAATACAGGGAAATAGGAAAAAAGGTCCCACTATTAGTGAAACTAGGCACAAGGCTAAGCACAACATGCAAACAATGAAGCATGACTTGCTAAATGCTTTGAAATCTAGACCACATGCTGGAGCCCCTCCTGAGAACCCCAAGCAATACACTGATTTCTCTAAAAGAAAGTGTTATATTGCTTTATAGTTCTAATCAGTGAGCCTTTATTGAGCTCTGTCATGTAGTTTTTCATAGACTCAAAGAAATTAGATATGATCTGTTATAGAAAATACAGTAAGAGTTTTTTAAAACCTCTCCAACAGATGTGTTAGAAGAGATAACAGTACGATAGAAGATGAAAAACCAGTGTGCAAATCTCATGAAAGAATTACAAGAGAAAAAGAAAAGCACTAGAGAAATGAGATTTGACACACACACACAGAGAAACAGAGACAGAGAGAAAAT
The DNA here is from genome assembly GCF_964212035.1 of Myotis nattereri. NCBI lineage: Eukaryota > Metazoa > Chordata > Mammalia > Chiroptera > Vespertilionidae > Myotis > Myotis nattereri. The sequence continues at coordinate 17,930,343 of NC_138088.1, read as the reverse complement.
ATAATCAGAGACATGGCTGACAGACTTGAGGAAATTATATAATTTTAAGAAAAGATAAGCATTTAGAGAAGATAAGGGCAACAAAGGAGATCTAACATATGCATGGGGTCAGCAAACTTTTCCTGTAAAGGAGTTGATAGTAAATATTATTTTAGGTTTTGTGGTCACTACTGTTTCTGTTGTAGTCATTCAGCTTTGCCTCTTATAGTACAGAGCAGCCATAGATGCTATGTATGACTGTGTTCCAGTAAAACTTTATATTAAAAAACAGATGGGGGTGATTAACCAGGAAACTTATATGCATATATGGACACAAACAATAGAGTGGTGAAATGGGGTGGGGGGGACACAAAGGCAACATCTGTAATACTTTCAATAATAAAGGGGGAAAATAGATGGTGGGCGGGATTTTGCATGGTCATAGTTTGCCCACCTCTGTTCTTTAGGAAAACAACAAATGGAGCTGAAAACATATTTAGAACTATAATAGAAGAATTTTTTTCCTGAACTAATTAAAATTTGATTCAAAATGAGTACCCTGTGGCCTGGGAATAATTGATATAGAAGAATTGATATTAAGGCATATCTTGGTCAAATTACTGAACTTGAAGATTAAAGAAAGAATTCTGTGGGCATCTAGGTAGTGGACAGGGGGCAGAACTTGGACTTACTTTAGCTCTTTCTTCAACAAGAAACAATGAAGGAATGCCTATCATGTATTGAAGTTTACCCAGGATTTAAAAAATATATATATTACCCTTTTTTGTCCCCCTACCCCATCCTAGGCCTTCACCAGCCAAATTTTTTAAGCAAAAGTACAACACATGGATATTGTACAAAAACATCTCTAGAATGGAAATGCTCAGAACTTTATAAAACAAATTATATCATAATAAAATATACCCAATCAAAAGATGAGTCAGAAGAATGTATACCACAATCGAAATAGTGTGATGCCGACGTGGCTCAGTGGTTGAGCATCGACCTATGAACTAGGAGATCACATGCCAGGGTTTCAGGCTTGATCCCCAGTTGGGGGCTTGCAAGAGGCAGCCATCAATGATTCTCTCTCATCATTGATGTTTCTGTCTCTCTCCCTTCCTTTCTAAAGTTAATAAAAATAAATAGTATGATATTAAATTCATTTCATTACAGAACTTATATAACTCAGTGGAAATTGTACCTTTAGAATAGATTATAAATTTATACATTTTGGTATAAAAATAACTAACAAATCAGGTAGGGATGGGGGATAAAAAGGAGTACAAATGCGTTTGTAAGAGGAAGAAGGAATCAGTAAATACTCTTTAAAGTTGAACATGGCTAACAAATTGCTCTAGTCTCTAAATTTTTCATAGTTTTTTTCTTAATTCTATCAGGATATTTTAGGACTGGTATGTCATATGATGCAACATTCATTAATAAATCTTCCATTTTATATCAGATTCTTTTTCTGCAGATAATTCAGTGAAAACTTGAAAATACTGTAACAATACTATATAGGAATGTGTTGGAATGGGCAGAAAATAAGAAGAGAATTATTTGGTTATACAATACAATTTTTTTTTTACATTTTTTTTTGTTTTTTTAAATATTTTTTTATTGATTAAGATATTACATATGTGTACCCTCTACACCCCCCCCCCCGCCCCCGCTCATCCCCTCACCCCCCCGTTGTCCGTGTCCATTGGTTAGGCCTATATGCTTGCATATAAGTCCTTTGGTTGATCCTTCCCCCTTGCCCCCACCCTCCCCTACCTTCCCTCCAAGGCCCGACAGTCCAATCAAAGCCTCTCCATCTCTGGATCAGTCCTTGTTCATCAGTTTATGTTGTTCATTATATTCCACAAATAAGTGAGGTCTTGTGGTATTTATCCGCTCTCCAGTTCCATCGATGCTGTGGCAAATGGTAAGAGTTCCTTTTTCTTCTTCCTCTTCTTAAAGAATACCTTTCAGCATTTCATATAATGCTGGTTTGGTGGTGATGAACTCCTTTAGCTTTTTCTTATCCGTGAAGCTCTTTATCTGACCTTCCATTCTGAATGATAGCTTTGCTGGATAAAGTAATCTTGGTTGCAGGTTCTTGCTATTCATCTCTTTGAATATTTCTTGCCACTCTCTTCTGGCCTGCATGGTTTCTGTTGAGAAATCAGCTGACAGTCGGATGGGTACTCCCTTGTAGGTAACTGACTGTCTTTCTCTTGCTGCTTTTAAGATTCTCTCTTTATCTTTTGCTCTTGGCATTTTAATTATGATGTGTCTTGGTATGGTCCTCTTTGGATTCCTTTTGTTTGGGGTTCTCTGCGCTTCCTGGACTTGTAAGTCCATTTCTTTCACCAGGTGGGGGAAGTTTTCTGTCATTATTTCTTCAAAAAGGTTTTCAATATCTTGCCCTCTCTCTCCTTCTGGTACCCCTATAATTCTGATGTTGGTACGCTTGAAGTTGTCCCAGAGGTTCCTTACACTATCTTCATATTTTTTGAATCTCTTTTCTTTTTTCTTTTTCGGTTGGGTATTTTTTGTTTCTTTGTATTTCAAATCTTTGACTTGATTCTTGGGATCCTCTTGTCTGCTGTTGGATCTCTGTAAATTATTCTTTATTTCAGTCAGTGTATGCTTAATTTCTAGTTGGTCCTTTTTCATGTCCTCCATGGTCTCACTATACTCCTTGAGGGATTCATTAAATTTATCAGCGGTTTCCATAAAATTCTTGACAAACCTTATAAACGTGGCCTTGAACTCTATATCCAGTCGTCTGCCCTCCTCCGTTTCTGCCAATCGTGACCTGTTTCTTTGTCTCCGCATTTTGGCTGCTTCCCTGTGTTGATAGAGTGGCCCTGCGCGCCAGGTGTCCTGTAGGGCCCAGTGGCTCAGCCTCCCCAGTTACCTGGGGTGGACACTCTTGGTGCACTCTTGGTGCCTTGGTTGTTGTAGGATCACTGGGAGGAATTGACCTCCAGGCCAATTGGCTGTGGGAAGCAGCTGTGTCTGAAGTGGGAGAATGGTCCCCCTCTGACCACTGGGTACAGTGGCTCCTGGATCTAAGGAGGTGCTAATTCAGCCCCTGCCTGAGGCCACACAGCCGGAGCCACGAAGAGGCTCAGCTGTGAAGCAATGCAAGCCGCTGCGGGGCCTTGGGCCTTCTCTTGGAAGTTCCGGGTCTGCTTGGCTGGGCTGTAGTTAGGTACATTCACATGCAAAAGCCTCTGCTGCAGCCTGGGTGGGGCGGGGTCTCAGGGAGTCAAAAGGGAGGAGAAAGAAGCAATGGCTGATTCTCCGTGCCCGGAGTCGCGCGTCTCAGTGTCCCGGTAACGGCTGCAAGCACCTCTGAGGGAAATCCGCCCTCAAGTTCGCCCGCTGCCGCCTGACAGACCAGCCTCTCCCCGTATGAGTCCTGGGTCCCCAGAGACTTCCCAGAACCGGAGTTCAGAGCAGTCGGGAGCTTGTGATTCAAAAAGACAGCCGCGTCCTCAGGTGCCACCCCCTTTCCGCGCGTGCGAGCCGCCGCCGTACCTCTGCACTCAGCCTCTGCAGCTCCTCTGGCTCTCAGCGTGCTTTTCTTTTCTTCTAGTTGTAGAAATTACACTCAGCCAGCCTTCCTGTTGTTCTGGACGATGTTTGCTCCGTCCTTTGGGATATTTTTCAATTGTTGTGTGAGGCGACTATTTCCCGGTGTTTATCTATGCTGCCATCTTAGTTTCTCCTTTTTTACATTTTTTTATAGTCATTTAAGTAAAAGGAAATTTCCTCTGGCTTCCTACACTTAAGTAACTGAAAGGTATTCCTTTCCAGCCAGTTGGTGTGTGCTGTTAAGTAGCTAATACAAGATGATAGAACCTGGTGAAGTTACTGAGTGTCATTATAATAAATCTGGGATGCTAGGCAAATACCTATAAAAGGGATGTGGAATGGTAGCATAATGTTACTATATAAATAGTTGCATTTAATAACTTGATTAATAAAAAGTATTATGCAGCAGACTTATTGCCAACCCTTTTTTCTATTTCTTTTTATTGCTGTGAATTTATAGTTACTTATTGGGCAGTTTCCTTCATAATCCTCCCCTGGCATATACCCTAAATAGAAGGATCCAGAAAAATAGTCTTTGGTTGATTCTCTCCCTTCAACTAATGTTACTTTTTTTGAATTTCTTTGGCTTCAAATATAAGACCTTTCCATTGGAAAGCAAATATCCTGTATATATACGTTACACGCAAAGTAATTATGGTGACTAAGCTTTTACTTCAGAGATTAGAGACTCTCCTCAGGTATCTGTTTCTTACCCTCCTACCTGGCACCATTTACACAATAAAGCAATAGGACCTTTGCCCTGACTGGTGTTTCTCAGTCGTTAGAGTGTCAGCCCAAGCACCGAATATTCTCAGGTTGGATTCCTGGTCAAGGGCACTTACCTGGGTTGCAGGTTCCATCCCCGGCCCTGGTCCTAGAGGTGTGGGAGGCAACCAATCATTGTGTCTCTTACACCGATGTTTCTCTCTCACTCTCTCTCCTCCCTCCCTTCTACTGTCTCTAAAAATCAATGGGAAAAAATATACCCAATATTCTATTTAGAAAGTTCCTCACAACAGTTTCTTGAAGATTTTGATTTTGCAGGGATAGAGTACTCTCCAATCAAGCAAAAAACAAAGTTAAGCCCTTTATTGTCACCAAAAAAAATGTCATCTTTAACTCAACTGGTGATAAAAGCCCCTGATAATAATATCACATCCAACACTGTAGAATACTTGGCTATTTCCAAATGCACTTGGAACATTTTCCAAAATTGACCATAAGCTAGGCCATAAAACAAGTTTTAATAAATTTCAAAAGATTGAAATCATACAGAGGATGCTCTGTACCCATAGTGAAATTAAGCTAGAAATCATAACATTTTCATTGGGAAATCTTCCAATATTTGAAAAGTGCATCAAAGGATAACCCAAACTATAACAGATTAAGAAGAAAAGTAGACATATTTACCAATATCAGGAGGAACAAAAAAAGGAATATCACTAAAAATTTTATAGTTATTAAAAAATTAAGAGATTATTCTGAACTTTATGTCAGTAAATTTTAAAATTCACATGATGTTGACAAATTTCTAGAATAAGGTATTTACCCAAAACAACGGAGGTACATGCCCCTGACCAGAATCAAATCCAGGACCCTTTGGTCCGCAGGTCCGATACTCTATCCACTGAGCCAAACTGGTTAGGGCCCTACCTGTTTTACTACAACTATTATTTTATCAAACACTTTGTTATGAAACTTTTCAAACATACATCAGAATTGAAAGAATTTTACAGTGAATGCCCTTTCATACCTGATTCTACATTATCATGTTATCTATTCATTCCTCTATTTTATAGAAATTCTTTAATAGTTTCTTTTATCATTTTAAAATATATTAACATTCTCCAACTCCATTTCCTTTACAATCATCTAGATTTCCCCTGTACCTCTTTCCATTTATTACACTGTATTCTAATTATGTTTGGATGTAGCCTTCCCTTCAGAATAATGATTACTCTGAAGACTGCCTTCATTTCTTTATGTATTGGCACCCTTCCCCTTTCCCCCATCATACACTAGGAGAAAGTAGAAGCTTAATATATATTTACTTGAGTTGCCTTCTTGCTTTGTGTCCAGTTTTCCTTCCATGGGAATTATTTTACTGCTAAACTACCGGTATTCTGAGAAATAAATAAGTAATTATGATTTCTATAAGCATTTTGGGAGATACTCAAAGTGCAAATTTTCTTATATATATTAAATCTTTTTTATTTTTAGCTGCTGTAGGTGTAAATGTATTCCATGTTGTATTAAGATGACCATTAAATATACTGCTAATTATTCTTTTTAAATAACAAAAACCCAAATGCAAAACCTTTACTTTAAAGGATTCACTCTCTCATAAAACCTAGCTTTGTACCTTTCAACAATCATTTGCACAATTCAAAGCAGCATATAAGGGAATGAAATCAGAACATAAACTACATGGGAATGTGAACTCTAAGTGTTTACTAAACGAATAAACGTAGCTGGTTTGAAAGATGTTTTTATTGAGAATAAAAATGGAACATCATTGGTGTGGTTTTTTTTTAATTGACAGTTTAATTTGGCTATGGTTCTTTTTATCTCCTGAATTTATATTCCCTTCCATAGTAACATTAAAGTCTGTGGAATCTCAGTATTTGTTGACATAATAATATTAGGAAAATAGGTAGTTGTATCTATAAATTAATGTATTGGGCTAAAAACTCCCTTTTCTGAAGTGGCATAAAAGTTAGGAAAATAAAAACCTTAAAAATTTTTATTTTGGCTTTGATGATGAGTAAACAGGTATTATGATGAGTAAACAGTTATATTATTCTCTATACTTTCTGTAACTAAAATATTTTAGTTTTTTTTCTACTTTGCTGGTGCCTAGGGGTTATAAGATTTTTGTGCTTTTTAGATAACTGCTCCTTAAAATGTAGTTCATGGGTCTGCAGCATCAACATCAGATGAACACGTTGGAAATGCAGATTCTCAGGCTTGCCCTCATACTTAGTGAATCAGAATTTGCATTTTAAGAAGATCACTAGGAAATTCACATGCACATTAAAGTTTGAGACTGTAGTTATAGTTCATCCAGATGAGACTCAAATGGGTACATTAGTTAGGTGTAGTAGTCTCAAACATTTTACCCTTCTCATTTATCAAGACCCCAGTATAAGCAACTAAAGCTTGTGAGGAGACAACATGACATAACAGAAAGAATATTGTATAGAGAGTTTGAAAAACTAGGTTCTCGTCTCATCTCATTGTGTGGCCTTGACTCTTGGTTCTTCTCATGTGTAAAGTAAACAAGTTATATACAATGTACATTGTAAGGCCCTTCCAACTCTGAAAAGTCTATAAAATGGTTCAACTGTACGTGATATCTCAAGAAATCGGGTCTACTTTCAATAGTACAGAGACCTTGTCTATCAGTTACTTTATATTTATGTCGGTCTGAAAATTAACCTCTATCTTTCGTTTTCACACTTGCTTTCTGGAAGATGCATAGTGGTGAATAACTTAGGAAGTGGGTGGCTGCTATTAATAATTCTCCTCACTGCTTCCTTTGTTCTTTAATGCTTATAAAACACAAGTAATAGACAGGATTCAGTAAAAGGGAAAATCAGATTCTGTATTTTGTACAAGAGCAGGAGAATGTTAATGTTTTAAGAAAAATATGGCTGAAGCATTTAGAGGAAAAGGATTATGATGCTTGATACTGTCAAATAGATCAGAAAATAAAGAATTATATATATATATACATACACACACATACATACACACACACACACACACACACACACACATGAGTGTGTGTAGACAGAAAAATAAAGCATATGTGGCAAAATATCAATGACTAATGAATCTAGGTGAGGAATATAAGACTGTACATTGTACTCTTTCTGCAGTTTTTCTGTAGGTTTAAAATTTTTCCAAATAAAAATTGAGAGAGAAAAAAACATAAGTCTTGTTACATACATATAGATATAAATATAATATCTACTAACCCCAAAATGTCCTGTTCTATCCTTGTCTTTTTAAAAAGTAAAATATAAAAGATTTATTTTTCTGTAAACTTTAAAATGTAACAGAAAAACTAGGATAAAAGGAAAAAAATTACATAGAAGGTTTCATATACATTCCCATGTTGCTTCTTTACTTTGCCTTTTAGTTACAGACTTGGTTACTTTTTTTCTTAGCTAAGTATAAAATAAAAGGGGATAAAGAAGTGGTGGAGAGAAGTCATTTCACATCTTCCTATGTTAATAAAGTAAACAATTTCAAAACAAAAGTAGTTCTTGTGTGATTTTCAGTTTTGTTCCAGCTTTAGCTAATAATGAAAAAGAATGTAGTTACCACTCATAAATATAAATAACGACAGGCCTTTTTCATTTTTCTGTAATGAGAGGGACGTGACAGCTGTTATAAAAATCACTCTCTAATCTCCCATGTGTTGTGTAAGTGTAATGGACTTATACCACAAGAAGAACAAACCATAAAAAGAGAAAATAACAGCAAAGTAGTTGGTTTTGCTTCAGAGCTCCTTTTCATTTATTGTAAGTTATTTTACCCAATTAAAAACAAAATGAACATGCTGTCTGCATTTCTAACATAATTGTCCTACTTAACTGTAAATCTCAATCCAGAATACAAGTAATAGAATTGTGTATGTCCATTAAGGAAAATGTAGCAACCATCAGGGTATAAACATATTCCACATGTAGATGTAGAGTTGCCTCAGATAACTAGGGGTCTAAACTACACAATGAAGCTTTAGATTTTGATTCTGGTTCTTACACAATATAACCCATAGGTTGTAATTTTGCGGTAATAACAAAATCTGACATAGAAACATTATTTATCAATCAAGTTAATTTATACTAAGTTAACTTTATAACTAGTGATATATTAGAAATAACACTAATCTTTGCAATCTTAGAATCTAGTTATTGATTTCAAAACCTAATGTAAGAGAATTTGCTTTAGTGAGAATTTAAAGAGAATTTCTTGATACTGTTAAGTGGACAAATGTTTGTATTTATTAGGATAAAAATGACATTTTACCAAATCATATGTTGAATGATATGCAGCATAACTTACAGTTAAGGTTTGAGTGCTCTGATTATTTTAATCTATTGCTAGATCAGCAGTGGTGAAGAATTTTATGTTAAATTCTTGCTTTGTATGTTTTATATACATTATCTTACTTAATCTTCAAAGTACTGTGAATTTGGTGAGCAAGTATTAATTTTTAAATAACTTTATTGATAATTTGGAAGTTTGACTTGATCTTCTAATTAGAAAACTGATTTTGAAACATGCAACAAAAAGTCCTTCATATTGCTTTGTTTTATAGATGTGAAATTCTCTTAGATACCGAAGGTATATAGACTGAATCATGATTTTCATTATAAAGTAACAATATATTCTAGTGAGGAAAATGTTGCCCATGTTCTAATAAAATGTAGTGATAATTTTAAATAAAATATTCAAGGAGAGAATAATTTTCTTTTTAAATTATTTATTAATTGATCTTAGAGGAAGGGAAAGAGAGAAACATCATTTGTTGTTCCACTTATTTACACATTCATTGGTTAATTCTTGTATGTGCCCTGACCAGGGATCCACCCTGCAACCTTGACATACTGGAATGATGCTCTAACCAACTGAGCTACCTGGTCAGGGCTGAAAATAATCTTCTAATATTAAACTGTAATAAATACCACCTTCACTTAAACTGTATCAGAAACTTTGTTTCCCTGGTGAATTATTAAAAGGAGAATAAAATATGTCCTGCATGTAGTCTAACCCTTTAAATGTTTGTAGTGCTATCTGAAATGATTATTTTAAAACCTTAGGTTTTTACCTTTAACATCATAAGTAGTTTATATTGTATAATATTTCTTTGTTTAGGAATAGTTGTGGCTTTTGAAATGTATTATACTTATTAAATTCTTTACAATAAGCATCAGTCCCTTAAGTAAATTGAAGATTTGTTTTGAAATTATGTTTTCTGATACCTTACATTTTGGTAGAATGTTTAGTCAGTCAAATGTCATATTTATATTGTCACTTATCCTTATATGATATCAGCCTTGTGACATAGTCAATTATGTTATCATTGCTGTTGTTTTTAACTTAGTAAATGGGGAAACTGAGACAGGGTTGAAATTAAAGATTGTAAATTGGAACTGGGCCCAAGTCTTTTAACTACAGTGTTTTCTCCTTATATCAGATCTCAAGGGTTTGAAGCCACAGTACTTATTTTAAGATATTGATAGAGTCGAACTAGTGAAAATTTATTTCTCATGTGATGCTTCAACAACTGTATTATATCAAGGATATGGACAAAACAATACCATACTGTTGAATCCGTTTTATACCAACTGAAATAGTGTTACACTGTTAATCCTAGTATGCTTATAAGCACTGGATTCTGGAGATAGGTTTGGCAAAGTTGTTGAAACATGGATCGTCTGGACTTTAACAAGAAACTTTTGGAACACATATTGAAAGGATCCATTCTCATAAGCATTTCATGTTATACTAAGGGAAATGTCACAGAGGGATGTAATTTAAAATATGTATACTTATGGTATAATGAAGCTATCTTTAACAAGGTTTTAGCCATAGACAAACATATAAATATAGTTATTTCACTTAAAGCTGTTTGATATTTTTAATATGTATTATTTGACATAGTGTGACACAGTTAATAAATATTTATTTGCTATGAAATTAGGTCCCAAGATTTTCTCTAATAAGGGAGCTGGGTTAATAAGGAACTGCCTTATTCTTTCTGTCTTTTTTTTATTTTCCCTACTCTGGTCTAATGTCTAACTGTCTATGAATATTTTGGGGTTATGGGCAAGTTATTTATACTTGACAGTTTTCTGAAGCTGCTGGCAGGAATATATTGCTGAGTTTGCTCTTCTGAACAATGAAAGGTGAGTGTAGAGGAAGTTGTACAATTTATGATAGAAATAAAGAATTTTAAAGTAAGTTTTGACTTGAATTTAATAATTTGTTCTGAGGTCATGAAATGTCTTTTTATAATACTAACGTTTGATTTTTGTTATTAGCTTGAATCTTAGGACTTGTGAAAATAAATTTACAGTGTTTTATAGTATAACTCTAACTTGATAACACTAGTATTTTTTCTTCTCCCAGAGTTAAAATGTAAGGGGAATGATAGTAATACTAGGACAGAAGTTATACTTTCATTTAACTGCAAAACCCTGTTTTTCCTAGAAGTTCTTAAGTTACTTCTCTAAGTTGTGGACTGTCTCATACCAAAAGTATAAACTTGTATTTCCTTTTCAAGGATCTGTGTTGGCAGTATCGAACCTAGAGATTTTCTTTTTTTTCTTATGATTTCTCCTCATTCTGAATTTTACTTCCTTAACTTTAATCTTGTTCTCTGCCTATAAGATTTAAATATGTGAACAATACATGCCATTGCCTGAATGTTTTTAATTTCTTGACATATTTGAAAATTTTTAGCATCAGTCAAGTATTTATTAAAAGCTTTCTGTTTTGCTAAGATTTATTGAGTATACAATTTCAACAATGAAATATATTCAATCTAGGATAGTTGTGGTAGAATAATTTAGAACAGCAATGTCTCTTCAGCCTTGAGCACTTACATTTCTCTTGTGTTTTTTTCTTTTTTGTTGTTGTTGTTGCTGCCATATTTCAAAGAAAAAGGCAAGAGCAAATTCATTTTTGTTTCTATTGGCCTTATTAGACTAAAGGTATTAGAAGGTTTAAATAAAGCAGAGGACCTATTTGTGTGTTGGTGAACACTTTATATAAGTTGTGTTTTATAGAAGTGACTGGGAAGGACTTTGGGAAAGCAATTTACCTCATAACTATAGAGGCAGGGTTCTACAGCAAAGGTTATCAAACATTTTCTTTTCTTTCTTTTTTTAAAATACATTTTTATTGGTTTCAGAGTGAAGGGGAGAGGGAGAGAGATAAAAACATCAATGATGGGAGAGAATCATTCGTCAGCCCCACACTGGGGGTTGAGCCTACAACCCAAGCATATGCCCTAACCGGGAATCGAACCATGACCTCCTGGTTCATAGGTTGATGCTCAACCACTCAGCCACGCTGACCAACCTCAAACATTTTCTTAAAGGGCAAGATGGTAAATATTTTAGGCCTGTGGGCCATGCAGTCTCTGTTGCATCTACTTGGCTCTCCTGTAACCACACAGCTACTCAATTCTGTTGTAGTGTGACAGTAGGTGAATGAACTATAGGTAGTAAATAAATGAATGGACTTGGTTAGGTTCCCAGTAAAACTTTATTTACGAAAACTGGTGGCTGGTCTGCTAACCCATATTCTGTAGCAACCTAGCAAACAATATTCATAAGCAATTATGCTTGGGGCACATAATTTCTGTAATTATGTGCCCCACAATAACATCTTTTATTATTGTTGAGGATAATTTGTAAAATCATGGAGAACCAGGGACTCCCTGTTTTAAAATGGCCTAGTAGATGAATACTGAAATATTTTTTTGGTTAAGCAATTTGATGGTTGGAATTTCTTTTAAGATATTCTGTAGGGAGACAATCGGGTGGATATAGATGAATAAAGTTTGACAAAATTTTGATAAATACAGAGCAGAGATGATGGGTACATGGAAGAAATTCATCATACTGTATGCTCTTTCTTCTGTGTATGTTTGAAAGTGTCTATATTAAAAAAAATTACTACTTTAAGAAATAATGGCCCAGCAAAGGGCCCTTTTCTTGAAATCACCTTACTATAAGAAGGAGAATAAGAAACAGAAATACAAGCTTGATTTTCAGCACAACCAGAGAGATCTCTGCAATCCCAAAGCACAATATATAAAGAAAGGCTGCCAGATCCAGTGAAGGTCAGATGGGTGTGTGAGAAGACTGGGTGAGCTGACATCTGTGGTTACAGATGCCAACAAAGCCAAGAGAGCTTAATTCTCCAAAAGAAGCGGCTAGCCTCAGGCTTCTCCAAGCAGCATTCAACAGTAACATTTCACCATCAACATCTTCAAAGAAAAGTTAATTTAGGAATTTTGTACCAGTCCAAATACTTGTTCAATCAATATAAGGGCAAATACAAACATTTTTAACATACCAATGCTAATTTAGCTCTTCTGAGCCCTACTTCTATAGCAGGGGTCCTCAAACTATGGCCCGTGGGCCACATGCAAATACAAATATTGTATTTGTTCCCGTTTTGTTTTTCTACTTCAAAATAAATATGTGCAGTGTGCATAGGAATTTGTTCATAGTTTCTTTTTAAACTATAGTCCGGCCCTCCAATGGTCTGAGGGACAGTGAACTGGCCCCCTGTTTAAAAAGTTTGAGGACCCCTGTTCTATAGGATAAAGTTTACTCAACGAAGAAATGAAAGGAGAAACTAAATGAAAGGAGAAATTAAAGTGTAGGTAGTAAGCAGAGTCCATGTATTCATAAAATTAAGAGTAAAACAAATGTGAAGATTATGTTTTACAGAGCAGAGTATGAATGTTTAAAACATTGACAATGTAATAATGTCATAACTAACAAAAATTGGAAGAATGAAGGACAGAAATGATGTAAAGTGGTACAGACCTCATGTTTTATAACAGGCTGTCAAAAGATATTTAAAATCAGTAAACCCAGTAAAAAAGATTAGGAGGTAGGGAGGTGATAGATGATTAATAGATTAGGTAGGTGGGTAAACACGAAGAAAAATAATGTGTAAACTAAATTGGATGGTAGAGGAGAAGATAAAGACACAACTATTAAGCACAACTATTAAGTTCATCATTGCTCATAATAGAAACTATATATATAAAGGGGGGGACCAATTGATAGAATTGCCATATAAATTGAGTGGCCAGACTAGCAAAGTATAGAAAAATGAAATTTGAGCAAAGATTTGAAGGAAGTGAGGGAGCTTGATGGTTATCTGGAGAAACAGTATTCTAAGCAGACATAATGGTTGTTGCAAAAGTGTAGCTGGTGCATGGCACGCAAGAAGCAGGAAAGAGAAGCTAAAGCGGAGTGATTGAGAGAGGTAAGAAATGAAGTCAGAGAGATAATATTGGACCTTAAAGGCAGTTAAAAGAACTTAGACTTTTACTCTGAAATAACTATTAACAAAAAAGTATATCTTCCCGTATTACCAGAAGAAATACATGAATAACTAAAAACAAAGCAAGGACTGGCCATTTAATAAAGATGATAAAGCTGCAGCCTGGCTAGTGTGGCTCAGTTGGTTGAGAGTTGTCCCATGCACCAAGAGGTCACCCCTCCAGTTCTTGATCAGGGTTCATGCCCAGGTTTCTAGCTCAATCCCCAGAGTGGGGCGTGCAGGAGGCAGCCCATTGATGTTTCTCTCTCATAAATGTTCCTATCTCTCCCTCCTTTTCTCTTTCTCTCTCTGAAATCAATAAAAAAAATATATTTTTTAAAAAGATAAAGTAGCAATAAAAATAGAAAGCATAAACATTTTATAACAAAATATGATGACTGAAAGGAGATTAAATGTTATATTAATAAATATAAATAGGCTAAACTTTCCTAAAAAATAAATCCGAGATTAGATCACAAAGAAAACCATTCAGAGTCATTCCTAAAACAAAGAAACTCAAGAAAAGTAACAAAATTAAAAGCAGGCAAAGACATAACTTGCATATGCAACCAAAAAATGCATGATTGTAATATTGGACAAAGCAGTTCAAAAAGCATTGCATTAGGAAAAAGGACAGGCAAAATATGTATGGAGAAAAGCTTAATATGTCTCTCAGGGACACACAGACTTAGATAGAAAGGCTGCTTAGGTAAGAAGGTTCTTGGGTAAGAAGACTCAAAACCATAGATAACATTCTGTGTTCAGTTTCCCTGTGTTGATGTGGGGGAAAATTAACATGGAGTTAATGTGATCTCTACTTCAAAACAAAACAGATAACTAGCTAACGTTTATTGAACACTTAACTCTATGCCAGGCATTGTTCTAAATGCCTTATACACATTACTCATTTAGTCCTCCCAGTGACTTTATGTGGTAGAAGGTAGTGTTACTCTTTGTCCATTTTTCAGTAAGAAATTGCATAAAAGCTTGCTCAAGGTTGCAGTTAGAGTACGTTACTAAATCAGAATAGGAGGAACTCAGGCATGATGATTACAGATTCTGTGCTTCTAACCACTGTGCGATATTGCTTCCGAACCTAACAGGGCTGTGTGTGTGTGAATGTGTGTGTAACTCGATAAATTGACTCTAAAGTTTATCTAGAGCAGTGGTTCTCAACCTTCCTAATGCCATGACCCTTTAATACAGTTCCTCATGTTGTGGTGACCCCAATTTCATTGTTACAAATTGAACATAATTAAAGCATAGTGATTAATCACAAAAACAATATGTAATTATATATGTGTTTTCTGATGGTCTTAGGCGATCCCTGTGAAAGGGTCGTTCGACCCCCAAAGGGGTCGCAACCCACAGGTTGAGAACCGCTGATAGAGAGGGGGAAAAAGTAAGGAAGAATAGCCAGAAAAATCTTAAGGGAAAGTGGTAAGGGGAAATTAGCCCAGCCTACCAAATATTAAAATATATTATAAAGCTAGAATGTTAAAAGAATGTGGTTACTAGAACAGGAGAAGACAGGTTATTAGAATAGAAGTTCAGAAAAGATCCAAACTCATATACTTATTTAGAAAGTTATAAAGGTAGCATTACAAATACAGTTAGCGGGTAAATAAATTATTCAATAAATGGGACAACTGTGTTATCATGAGAGGGAAATTGATTGGGTTTCTACTTTTTAACTTTGACTAAGATTAATTCCAAGTGAATCAAATATTTAAACCTGAAAAATTGGAAGAAACCATGGGAGAATTTTACAATATTCTCAAAGTAGGAAAGGCCTCTAAGATATATGACATTGGCCTCTTAGAGAACAAATTGATAAATTTGACTCTAAAACATGAAAATTGTGTGCATACAAAAACACCATTAACAAAGCTAAATAAAAAATGGGAAAATTTTGTAACATTTTTTTACAAAGGTCAAATTTTCTTAATCTTAAAAAACTTATACAAAATAAGATTCAAAGATGAAGAATCAAATTGGAAAAAAAAGGCAAAGGATGTAAATACTCAGTTCATAAGAAAGCAAATACAAGTAACACTTAGAGAGATAAAAATATATACAAATCCTCGGTTCTAATATAAAATAATGCAAATTATGACAATGGTGAAATACTGCTCACCTGTGACATTGCAAAATAAAAAGTTTTGATATTTGATAATACATTGTTTAGAAGGGTGTTGGGAACCAGGTACTCATTTAATGAACAAGAGTGTAATTTGTAGATATGAAAATGCATATAACCTCCATGAAAAACATTTTGGCAATACCTTCCAAAATTTAAAGTGCACATAACTTTAACCTAGAACTTTCTCTTGAAGTATTTTATCCTCAAGTATCTGTGCCCATTTGCAAGGATATTCACTCTAGTATCATGTATTTTAATAATAAAGGATTGTCAGTAGGCATTTGTAAAGATATACCATGTAATTCCATTCACTCACTAAAAACCAATGAGTTAAGAACCAAACAGATGAGTAATGGGACTGCCGCATGCGACCAGTTGCATTTTTTAAAACTTCCACAAATACATTCATAGATGCACAAAGTTACATATATATAAAGCTTTCTTTGGTAGGATACCTAGATTTAACCTTCATAGAGGAGAATAAGTAGCTGGGCCACAGGGATAGGAGGAAGGCCAATATTAAGTGTAAAAGATGTAATTTTTAAATAGATAGATAGATAGATAGATAATTTTAATTGATTTCTGAGAGGAAGGGAGAGGGAGAGAGAGATAGAAACATCAATGATCTGAGAATCATTGATACGCTGCCTCCTGCATACCCCCTACTGGGGATTGAGCCCACAACTCAGGCATGTGCCCTGACCTGTAATCAAACTGTGACCTGGTTCATAGGTTAATGCTCAATCACTGAACCATTGCCAGCTAGGCTAAAAGATGTAATTTTTTACTTAGTTTTTGTACTTTTGAATTCTATATCATGTACTTGTCTTGTTTATTCAAAAGAAATAAACATCTATATATACAAAAGGCTAACATGCTACGTATCCTTCCCACCGTCCAACCAGTTGCTGTGATGCACACTGACCACCAGGGGGCAAACACTCAATGCAGAAGTTGCCGTGAAGCAAACTAGCCATTTACAGAGAAACAACAGTGCGGACCTGGCCGACAAAGCAACACTCGGCTTCCCCCAAGTGGAACACAGGCCCCACCACCACCCTGGAACTACAGCCCACCAAATCACAGCCGATGCTGCTGAGACCCCATGGCCAGTCCGGAAATGGTCACTGTGAGCGCTGGGTAATGATGTCACGTAGCAACCCCTGGCTTCCTCTCCCTAGCGACTAGCCTCCTTGCAGTTTCTTCAGCCCAGGCACACAACTTGCTTTATACCCAGGTGGAAACATTTACACTTTAACCAAATGTCTGTGAAGCATTTTCCTGTTCCTCATCTCATTTGATCCTCACAGAAGTCCTGGAGTAGGTAGATAGGAGACTCGGTGGAATCCTATTTCTTTTCATTAGCCGGAAAACAGAGATTTAGAAAGCTTAGAAACTTGACCCGACTGAAAAGAAGTAAGAAATGGTGGACCTTGAAAAAACTTCAGGTTTTCTCACTGTGCAAAATATAGTCAAACTCTGCTGCAGTTAAATATTTTACCCTTTTTTCTACCTGCATGATCTACAATAACAATCTGCTTCGTGTTGATATTTACTGCTGTGTTGTTGACAATTACCTGAAAGAGAAATTGGGGTGCTTCACGGGGCTGGAAAAAGTTTAGCTAAATCAGAAAGCAGGTCTAATTAAGCAAGTTTGCTCTATATCTTTTTTTTTAATATTTTTTATTGATTAAGATATTACATATGTGTACCCTCTACACCCCCCCCCCCTGCTCATCCCCTCACCCCCCCGTTGTCCGTGTCCATTGGTTAGGCCTATATGCTTGCATATAAGTCCTTTGCTTGATCTTTCCCCCTTGCCTCCACCCTCCCCTACCTTCCCTCCAAGGCCCGACAGTCCAATCAAAGCCTCTCCGTCTCTGGATCAGTCCTTGTTCATCAGTTTATGTTGTTCATTATATTCCACAAATAAGTGAGGTCTTGTGGTATTTATCCGCTCTCCAATTCCATTGATGCTGTGGCAAATGGTAAGAGTTCCTTTTTCTTCTTCCTCTTCTTAAAGAATACCTTTCAGCATTTCATATAATGCTGGTTTGGTGATGATGAACTCCTTTAGCTTTTTCTTATCCGTGAAGCTCTTTATCTGACCTTCCATTCTGAATGATAGCTTTGCTGGATAAAGTAATCTTGGTTGTAGGTTCTTGCTATTCATCTCTTTGAATATTTCTTGCCACTCTCTTCTGGCCTGCATGGTTTCTGTTGAGAAATCAGCTGACAGTCGGATGGGTACTCCCTTGTAGGTAACTGACTGTCTTTCTCTTGCTGCTTTTAAGATTCTCTCTTTATCTTTTGCTCTTGGCATTTTAATTATGATGTGTCTTGGTGTGGTCCTCTTTGGATTCCTTTTGTTTGGGGTTCTCTGCGCTTCCTGGACTTGTAAGTCCATTTCTTTCACCAGGTGGGGAAGTTTTCTGTCATTATTTCTTCAAAAAGGTTTTCAATATCTTGCCCTCTCTCTCCTTCTGGTACCCCTATAATTCTGATGTTGGTACGCTTGAAGTTGTCCCAGAGGTTCCTTACACTATCTTCATATTTTTTGAATCTCTTTTCTTTTTTCTTTTTCGGTTGGGTATTTTTTGTTTCTTTGTATTTCAAATCTTTGACTTGATTCTTGGGATCCTCTTGTCTGCTGTTGGATCTCTGTAAATTATTCTTTATTTCAGTCAGTGTATGCTTAATTTCTAGTTGGTCCTTTTTCATGTCCTCCATGGTCTCACTATACTCCTTGAGGGATTCATTAAATTTATCAGCGGTTTCCATAAAATTCTTGACAAACCTTATAAACGTGGCCTTGAACTCTATATCCAGTCGTCTGCCCTCCTCCGTTTCTGCCAATCGTGACCTGTTTCTTTGTCTCCGCATTTTGGCTGCTTCCCTGTGTTGATAGAGTGGCCCTGCACGCCAGGTGTCCTGTAGGGCCCAGTGGCTCAGCCTCCCCAGTTACCTGGGGTGGACACTCTTGGTGCACTCTTGGTGCCTTGGTTGTTGTAGGATCACTGGGAGGAATTGACCTCCAGGCCAATTGGCTGTGGGAAGCAGCTGTGTCTGAAGTGGGAGAATGGTCCCCCTCTGACCACTGGGTACAGTGGCTCCTGGATCTAAGGAGGTGCTAATTCAGCCCCTGCCTGAGGCCACACAGCCGGGCCACGAAGAGGCTCAGCTGTGAAGCAATGCAAGCCGCTGCGGGGCCTTGGGCCTTCTCTTGGAAGTTCCGGGTCTGCCTGGCTGGACTGTAGTTAGGTACATTCACATGCAAAAGCCTCTGCTGCAGCCTGGGTGGGGTGGGGTCTCAGGGAGTCAAAAGGGAGGAGAAAGAAGCAATGGCTGATTCTCCGTGCCCGGAGTCGCGCGTCTCAGTGTCCCGGTAACGGCTGCAAGCACCTCTGAGGGAAATCCGCCCTCAAGTTCGCCCGCTGCCGCCTGACAGACCAGCCTCTCCCCGTATGAGTCCTGGGTCCCCAGAGACTTCCCAGAACCGGAGTTCAGAGCAGTCGGGAGCTTGTGATTCAAAAAGACAGCCGCGTCCTCAGGTGCCACCCCCTTTCCGCGTGCGCGAGCCACCGCCGTACCTCTGCACTCAGCCTCCGCAGCTCCTCTGGCTCTCAGCGTGCTTTTCTTTTCTTCTAATTGTAGAAATTACACTCAGCCAGCCTTCTGGTTGTTCTGGATGATGTTTGCTCCGTCCTTTGGGATATTTTTCAATTGTTGTGTGAGGCGACTATTTCCCGGTGTTTATCTATGCCGCCATCTTAGTTTCCGTCCTGTTCTATATCTTTAAAGCATGACTCGCGCATGCACAATACATAAAAGCTCTCACTGGCGCCAATCGCATGCGTGTGTTTCCATCTGTCATTGTTGATCGTGAATTTCGTTGACACTTCTATTATAGAGAAAGGGCGAATAGT
Source organism: Myotis nattereri (assembly GCF_964212035.1). NCBI lineage: Eukaryota > Metazoa > Chordata > Mammalia > Chiroptera > Vespertilionidae > Myotis > Myotis nattereri. Next base: position 17,910,621 of record NC_138088.1, on the reverse strand, counting down.
GATATTAAAATATTTCTTCTAATTAATTTCCTTTCAATGTGCACGAATTCCTGCACCAAGCCACTAGTTTTAAATAAATTAATATTGCTAGGAAATACTATATCCTTGCCCCCTAATGCTATCCTTGAGCAAACTGACACACAGAGAGGACCAGACCAGGGCCCTGAATGTGTAAAGAGATGATTAGCAGTATTGAGACCTGGATTCTAATCCTGATTCTGATATATGACTCTTAGTAAGTTATTTTCCTTCTGTGAGTATCACCTTTCTCATTTGTAGAATAAGGAGTAGGACTCACCTTCCTTTGTCTTCCATCATTAGTTTTCTTTTATTTTTTCTGTTCATCAGATTATTTATTCACTTGATTTTTAGATTCACTTGTTGATAGATGCGTATTTGTTGTTCATAATTTGTATCTTTACCTTCTTCTTCCTCTTCTTAAAGGATACCTTTCAGCATTTCATATAATACTGGTTTGGTAGTGATGAACTCCTTTAGCTTTTCCTTATCTGTGAAGCTCTTTATCTGACCTTCAATTCTGAATGATAGCTTTGCTGGATAAAGTAATCTTGGTTGTAGGTTCTTGGTATTCATCACTTTGAATATTTCTTGCCACTCCCTTCTGGCCTGCAAAGTTTCTGTTGAGAAATCCGCTGACAGTCGTATGGGTATTCCCTTGTAGGTAACTGAGTTTCTTTCTCTTGCTGCTTTTAAGATTCTCTCTTTATCTTTTGCTCTTGGCATTTTAATTATGATGTGTCTTGGTGTGGTCCTCTTTGGATTCCTTTTGTTTGGGGTTCTCTGCGCTTCCTGGACTTGTAAGTCTATTTCTTTCACCAGGTGGGGGAAGTTTTCTGTCATTATTTCTTCAAATAGGTTTTCAATATCTTGCTCTCTCTCTTCTTCTGGCACCCCTATAATTTGGATGTTGGTACGCTTGAAGCTGTCCCAGAGGCTCCTTACACTGTCTTTGTATTTTCGGATTCTTTTTTCATTTTGCTTTTCCGGTTGGGTGTTTTTTTGCTTCTTCGCATTTCAAATCTTTAACTTGATTCTTGTGCTCCTCTGGTCTGCTGTTGGGAGTCTGTATGATATTCTTTATTTCAGTCAGTGTATGCTTAATTTCTAGTTGGTTCTTTATCATAACATCGAGGGTCTCATTAGATTTCTTGAGGATCTCACTATATTTATCGGCAGTCTCACCAGTCTTTTCGAGGGCCTTACTAAATTTATCGGTGGTCTCACCAGTCTTTTCGAGGGCCTTACTAAATTTATTGGCGGCTTCTAGACAGTTCTTGAGAGACCTTAAAAGTGTGGTTTTGAGCTCTATATTCAGCATTTTGCCTTCCTCCATTTCTGTCCTGTTTCTTTGTCTCCGCATTTCTTATGCTTTCTTGGTGCACCCCCTAGTGGTCTTTGTGCACCGTCTTGTTGTAGTTAAGCCTTGATTGTTGTAGGTAACACTGGGAGGGATTTGACCTCCAGGCCAACTGGCTGTGAGCCATCATTAGTTTTCAAACTAATTCATAGAGCCCAAGGATTTTTTTCAATTTCTTTAGGGGTCTCAAGCAGGTGGTTGGGGTTGTAGTGGTTGCCAGTACACCTGTCTTTAACCAGAGCATCCCTGGACCTCTGAGTAAGATTGAGTTTAACTAAATATTTTGAAACTTTTTTAATAGTCCGAAAGTCACAGTCCACAGTAAAGTCACCATATATATTAACTTAAAGGTTCTCAGTGTCAGTGTCAAAACACATTATTGTATTATGATCAACTGTGAAGTAGTCTCAAGAAATTTTAAATGATTTTTACATCCTATATAATAAAAGCCTAATATGCAAATTGACCAAACAGCAGAACAACTGGTGGAACGACTTGTCACTATGACATGCACTGACCACCAGGGGGCAGACACTCAACTCAGGAGCTGCCCCCAGCCCACAGGCCCCAGGCCAGCCAAGCAGAGGAGGCAGCTGGTGGCAGTGTGAGGGGCGGGACTGGCGAGCAGGCAGTGCCAGGTCGGCCAAGGCAGGTGCCCCCACAGATCATCCCTGATCTCCGGCCAGGCCTAGGGACCCTACCCATGCACGAATTTTGTCCACCGGGCCTCTAGTCCTATATAGTAAAGAGCTAATATGCTAATTAGACCTAACAGTAGAACGACCATCTGGACAACCTTCCAGAGGAAGCCGGGGCTGCGAGGACTGAGGTAGCTGGGACTGTGAGGGCCAAGCCCCTTGCACGAATTTCATGCACTGGGCCTCTAGTTTTAAAATAAATACCAACCTCACATTTCTGTATGCTCTCTTAAGCTGGAAGGAGGGAGGAGGTAGGATATTCACATGAAGGATGTAAAGTCTGTTATATGCTATAGTTGTGTGAAGGCATGTGTTGTTGTAGAGTCCTGAATGGTTTTTCTTTGGGCTGGTGGAGTAGAATATAATATTTGGCTCTACGGTAATACATGGTTTTTAGTCAGTTAATGCCTTCCTGCCTCCCTTCCTTCTTTAATACTTTACGGAGCTGGGAAAATAAAAGGTACAAAGGGATAAATTAAGCAAATGGCAAGTCAGAAACAAGTTCATTACTCTTTCTGAAGCTTAGTTTAATGTGAGAACCTAAATTTCAGACTTAAATGCACAGAGACACTCTTTGAGGACGTTGTAAAGGCAGATATGGGTGTGACTGTTTTCCTTCTAGCAGTCAAAAGATGGTGGTGATGAAGGATTCAGGAATGAAGTTACCTAACCAAGTCTTTTTTTTTTTAAGGGGAGTGAACAGAAAGATCAAATGTTTACCCAACAACAGTAAATTCATGATATAACTCCTTAAGAACTGATGATTCCTGGTAAAAAACATAATAGAAATGCAGATCTAAAAATTAGCAAGAGGAAGAAGCAGGAAAGTATAGTTTATACTTGGTAGCACTTAAAGCCAATATTATGTGTTTTTAAAAGTAGATGAAAAACAATTTGTGTTATATGTGTATGTAAATGTGTTTGTATAAAATCTTGAAAACAAACCAAAGTGTTCATTACTATTAGGATGATGGGAGTTTGAGAGATTTTTATTTTCTTTTATCTGTATTTTTTAACTTTTCTACAAAGAATACATATTACTTAGGTACTCAAAATGCTGTTATTTATTATATATACACACAAATGCATAAAACATTTGTTATGTGTCCTGACTGTAGGTGTGTCTTTGTATTTTCTAGGTGCACCAGAGGCTTTCTTGGCAGAATTTGAGTGTTGCTTATTGCAGTACTGTTGTGCCCTCTGATGGTGAGTTTTGGCAAATCCATTTTTTATGTCTAATGTATTTGTCCCCCTTAAGTCAACTATACTCTTTTACTTAAAATTTGCTTAGAGTCAGAGAAATAAGGAGGGTCCTAAAGAAGAGAAATTAAATTTGAAAGAGGATCTAATGAATTTAGAGGAGAAATCAGTAAGAAAAACTAATAGGCCCATTAAGTTTTCAGAGATAGGGAATATTACTTTTTTTCTTTTAAACTGGGGACATAGTTAATGTGAAGATCACAGAAGCACTATCTTTGGTATTTCTTAAACATTGGGTCTTCAGATATGGATAATACTAAAAAACTCCAGCCCCTTTGCAGTATCAGAGCCAACCGGGAAGCAACTGAAAGTCTGAGACCTCCCCCCTCCCTTGTCTTTTTCTTCCATTAGACTCAAAGCTGTAATACCCTTCTTTGATGTGGAAAAGAATGAACAGATGCTTGAGGACTGTATATGGTCCTTTGTAAATATCTATGATGCTACAAACTGGCAATAGGATCTAAGTTTTGGTTGTTTAGAGGAGATATGTTTACTACTCTCTTGGTCATTTCTCTTACCCAATATTGTACATTGACAGTTTAGATTATTTGCTTAGGGTTGACTGTTAAATATATTTCCTCTGTATAAAGTTTAGTTTGATAGAACTCTAATTTCAACCTTATAAGCATTAATTCTGAGGTAGAGCAACCATTGAAAGAGTATCCTGCAAATTTGTAAGGATACCTGAAACTGAAGAAACCCAGATCAACTATGAAACTCCTAGGATCCCCTGTATTTAATCAGTATTGATATTTGCAGTGTTTTCAGAACCCCCTCCCAAAGTTGTTTAGTTATCTGAATATATGTGTTCATTTTTTGCTAAATTATCTAAACTTGGAGGAAATATCCATTTGTGATTACTCATTTGTAATATGAAAAGGTTGAAAGGAAAAATAGGCCAGAGTCAAAATCAGGAAAATAGTATCTGGCTTTCTTTATCCTATCTCTTAGAAACATCGAGAACTGGCAAAGTAATATCCGTACATAAATTAAAAAGCAGCACTCAACTCTTTGTTACAGCTGAGGACAGGTAGGTATGTTGACCCCAGTCAAAACTCAGTATGTAGAGGCCAGTTTTTCCCACATGGCCAAAAGGCAGTGGACCATAATGCCACCTCTCCATGCCACCTACTTCGTTTCTTCCTTGAGCCCCTCCAAAACAGTGAATAGCTATCACTCTTAATCCTCACACTGTCTTGGCCCATTAAACATCCAAATGGATGCTGTCCACATCTATGCCAGCACCACTCCCAGGTCCTATTACCTTCATTACCACTACAGGGTAATAGCATTAGATAGTTTCAATAAAGAGAGGATTTCTCTCAATGTGTAAAATATTGTTCATAATGTTGAATCTTCTCAGCTTTTGCTGAACTAAAAGCATTTCATTCAGAATTGTCTAGGTTTTATGATATTGTCTGACATTGTTATATATGTCAGTATATATTAATATGTATTCCATAAGTTATGTATAATCAATATGAACTAAGTTACACTACAATGTGACAGTCATCTGCCAATGGTTAAGATATTCAGAGGCAATTAACTTAAACTAATGAATTTATATTGAAATATATATTATTAATTTTACCACTTAGTGGAGTTACTATTATTATCCTATATACCAATCTGTATGGGAGTATTTCAGTAATACAACAATGGTACAGTTAAACTGCATGTTATCCCAGTACATAAATACTAGTAGATTGTCTGTATGTTGCATGAGGGGTTGAAGGTAATATTTTTCAAAAGCTAAAAGGATACATATTTTTAACAAGAATGACTTCTAAATTTCCTACCAATAAGAAAATAACTCATGTTAGCTGTCAAGAAGTAGAAGCACAAAAGTATTTGATTTAATGCAACTCAGTGTTCTTACTACCACCAAGTTATACACCATTCTTATTTTGTACTTCTTAATTTTACCTTAGGTCAATATAGCATATGAAAAAACTCTGCTATTAATACACAGTGACTTTAATAGCATTTAGCCACCAGTAATTAACAGCTCTACTATCATTCATTGCTCTTTGTTGTAACTGCTGGGTCTTCTTTTTTTTTTTTTTTGTCCTTAATCCTCACCCAAGGATATTTTTCCATTGATTTTTTTTTTTTTTTTTTTTTTTTTTTTAGAGAGAGTGGAAGAGAGGGGGAGAGACAGAGAGAAACATTGATATGAGAGAGAGACATGGATTTGTTGCCTCCCACACATGCTCTGACCAGGGGATTAAGCCTGCATCTTAGTTATGTGCCTTTGACTGGAATCGAACCCGAGACCCTTCAGTCCTCAGGCCAATGCTCTATCCACTGAGCCAAACTGTCTAGGGCTGCTGGGTCAAATTCTATTATCAAATGAGGGCTTGACCCTAATGTTTTAAAAGTACAAAATCTAAAATACCACATTATATAATTATGATATTTATATACCTAGTATATATACCTAATATTTACTGCCCCTTAGTAATTGCTTATTAATATGTTGTTTGGCAAATCTTCTATTATGGCAATGATAGCTGATATAAAATATAAAAATTATCTTAAATGTCTAACCTTCCTCCCAAAGCAATCTAAAAGGTTCTTATTTTTTGTATGTGCCATAAATATTTTTGAGGATCTGATGTAGGCTCTAGATTCTTTCTCTAGAAAATTTATACATACACATAGGAAATTTTACATATAATTTCTTAGTGACCAGACTACCTTAAACCAATTCATAGAATCCCTAGTCTCATGGACCTGAACTCAAGAACTTCTTTGGACACATTGCATACAGGTACACATGCACATACCTGTACCCACAATCATGTTCCCTTTCAGGGGAGGATTGTGCTTAGAGGTAAGAGAAGAGCTTTGGAGTCAAACAGAGCTGGGTTTACATCTCACTTCCACCATTTAACCACCTTGTAACCTTAGGAAAGGTAATTAACTTCTTTAAAGTCTTTTCCTATCTGTGAAATGGAGATAGTATTATTTACCACCTCCAAGAGAAAAGTGCACTTAGCCTGCAGTAAGAGTACTTACCCACCAGAAACTCTTTTTCCTTAAAGGGTGATTGTGGTAGTGTTACAGACCGCTAATCTAAAATATGTGGTTTGGAATTCTCATTTTAATTTCTCTATGCCCCAGATCCTCAACTGTAAAATGGCTCCCTGTGAAATGTTTATGTGATTAGCCTTTAGGGCAGCTGTTCTCAACCTGTGGGTCGCGACCCCTTTTGGGGGTCTAACGACCCTTTCACAGGGGTCGCCTAAATACATCCTGCATATCAGATATTTACATTACGATTCATAACAGTAGCAAAATTACAGTTATGAAGTAGCAATGAAAATAATTTTATGGCCCTAACCGGTTTGGCTCAGTGGATAGAGCGTCGGCCTGTGGACTGAAAGGTCCCAGGTTCGATTCAGGCCAAGGACATGTACCTTGGTTGCAGGCACATCCCCAGTAGGTGTGCAGGAGGCAGCTGATCAATGTTTCTCTCTCATCGATGTTTCTAACTCTCTATCTCTCTCCCTTCCTCTCTGTAAAAAATCAATAAAATATATTTTTAAAAAATAATAATAATTTTATGGTTGGGGGTCACCACAACATGAGGAACTGTATTAAAGGGTCGCAGCATTAGGAAGGACTAATCACTGCTTTAGTCCTTTCTTATTAATGAAAGTAAAGAATGAGAGTAATTCCTCTATATACAGGGTTAGTGTATAATTTATCATTCAACCGAGGGCACTTTTGAGAGTGAAAAGGGACAACCAGAGTTGTCCTGACAATTTTTAATAGTGTAAGTCAGGACATATCTTCACCTTAGCTACATAGAAAGTGCCAAAGGTAAGCTATAGTAAGAGCAAGGAAGAATAGCTTCTTGTAGCTGCCATCATTTCTCTATACAGAAATGTAATGCTACTCAGTTAGTTCTGTATTGAATTGTGGTAGAGAGTTGTGTTTATTTTGTATTTAACAAAAAATATAAGAATTCTTTAAAAAAAATCTTTGAAGGCAAATAATTTTAGCAATGAAGGGTTATTGGAAATTCCTGTTTAATAATAAACAATCAACTATTTAATCAACCCAAGTATGAATGATCTTATAAATTCTTAACCTAAGGTCTATGAATAGTTTGGGGAATAGATACCTATCCCAGTTTTTTCCTTTGGTTTTTGTCCCGTTACAGTTTTTAAAAAGCTTTATTGAGATATATGTTACATACCATAAAAGTCACCTATCACTGTGTAAGCATCATAAGAATCCAGCTATAGACGATGTGCCTCACCCCTAAAAGTTCCTTTGTTTCTGTTTTGCAGTCAATCCCTGCTCCCACCTTAAGTCCCAGGCAACCACTAATATACTTTCTGTCTCTATAGTTAAACCTTTTCTAAAAATGTCATATAAATGGATTCATACAAAATGTAGTCTTTTGCATCTAGCTTCTTTTACATGTTAATGCCTTTGAGCTTTCTCCATATTGTAGCACGTATTGTAGTTCTTTATTTATATTGCTGAGTACATGGAAATACCACATTTTGTTTATTCACTTACCAAAAGAAAAAAACATTTAAATTATTTGCTATAATGTTGCTATCAACATTCGCTTATAATCTTTGTGTGGACATATGTTTTCATTTCTCTTGGGTAGATACTTAGGAATGGAATGGCTGGGTCATATGGTAAGTATATACTTAACTCTTTGGTGTATTATAAAACTGTTTTCCAAAGTGGCTGTACCACATTGCATTCCCAACAATGTATGAGTGTCCCAGTTTCCCCATATCCTCCCCAACACTTGGTATGGTTGATCTTCTTGATCATAGGCATTCTAGTGGGTTGTTTTCCTTGTGGTTCTAATTTACATTTCACGAATGACTAATAAGCATCTTTTAAGGTTTTTATTAACCTTTCAAATATTTTTGTTGGTAAAGTATCCAAATTTTTTGCCCATTCAAAAAAATTGCTATTGTCTTAGTATTGATTTGTAAGAATTCTTTATATTTTCTAAAGTGTTTCCTGTTACTTTTGAAATTGTTTTAGAAGAAAGAGAAGATGATTTTGAGTCATGCTGTGTTACTAATGGTCACACTCTTGTACACAGTTGTAAATTTTGTATTTATTGTCATCGTCATATTGAAGGCACAAACATATTCCACTACTATCTTTCATTTCAGCTTTAAAAAAAAGAGAAAGAAATGAAACTCCAAAAATGATGCAACACAAAGCTCCAGTGTTTTAATGTGGTCAGCATTCTCACCAGCCTAAATATGAAGTTGGCACAACTGAAACACCTTGTATTTTTCCATTTTTGAAATGTATTCTACAGTTTGCATTTTTTTTAGAAATAGAAGTTTCAATTTGAAACTACCAGAATGTAATTGAACTTGTTCCATCACAAAATATCCCCCTCCGCTTTTTTTTAATGATTCTATATAATTGACTATCATTGCCAAGAAAAACAGTCACATGAAATTGGAAAGACTTTTAAGCTTTATGTGTTGACAGTATTTGAACTGGCTTAGCTTGGAATAGAAGCAAATTTATGTCAAATATCAGATGATGTCATCTAGTCTAGGATTGCAACATTTATCCCAATATTTTGAAATAAGTTTTGAGGAAATTGGAAACTATTCTATTTCCCTCCACAATGCAACTTGATGAAACTATTGATATTGCTCTGATGAATTTGTTCCTAGTTTTTATCTGTTAATAAGCAACTTTTCACAGTTAAAGAAAAATCCTAAATATGTGAATTCTCTTATGGAAATTAGAAAGGCTGTTAACATTAATGACTATCACCATCTTTGAAATTGTGTTAAAATTTTTTGCCAAAATAACAACCAGAAAAAAAGTTTTTTGACTCTGAGGAAGATCCTGTTACTTTTTTTTTCTTTTTTTTTCTTTTTTTTGTCTACACAAATGATGCATCTTCCACACTGAGTATCATGCATATGTATATTGCCTCAGAGAAGAAAGGAGCTTCACCCATCTCCCCCCCCCCCCCCCCCCCCCGCCCAACCAATTGGTACATTCTGGCATTTAAGACTCTTCCAATAGCCCCAAAAGAAGCCTTGCCTGTTATCACAGAAGTAATCACTATCATGAGAAAAAAAATTTTATAAGAAAAAGAATCAAAATAGAATTATTTTCTTTGCTTGATTAAATGTTGGATAGGAGTTTTTCTATTTAAAAGAGGAGAAAGTTTAATACAAGAAAATTTAATTATGGCTTGATTTATTTGGGGATATTTGGGGCTTTATGAATGAGTATAGTCTTCTAATTTAAAACTTACAGTCGTTATTACTGATTGAGTAGGAAAATTGTGAACTATTTTAAACAAGCTCTAGCTCTGAAGTGGGTAATTAGAAAGAGACAACAATATAAATTTTCCAACTGCTGGATGAAGTTTCTCTGTAGACTGGTCATAAATAGAAAGCCTTGTCAGTTTCTCTGCAGGAATTAAAAATGTCATAGCTCTTAAAGATTATCTCTGCTCAGAAACCTTACAACTGAAACTTGAATTTGTAATCTTTTCATTTTGATATTGCATCAAAGTAGTGATATGAATTCAATTCTATGAGTATTAGAGAATTCTTAGGTTCTCTAGACTAGCATCATTGGCAAAGTGAACTATGGGAGCTGTGATTAGGTTTTACCACATACTTATAGTCTCAAAGTTCTCACAACTTCTTTTCATCAAAACAGAAAGGCACAACCTTTTAGATATCAAAGATGACATTTAAGTTACCATATTCCAAAACTGGGCCCATTATGTGACTTCCTTATTCAAGCTAAGCAATATAGCAGTCTTGTAATTGAAATGTTATTTTATATAGAATTAAAGTTTATTTTCTGTTTTAATTGTAGTCTTATTTTATGTCTTTAAAAAACAGGAAATAGCCATTAATTTTGTTTTAAAAAGAAGAAAAGTGCTTCAGATTTTGCTAACATTTATTTTTTAAAATATGGCAATATAGTAGTCTGCTCAGGCTGCCATAACAAAATACCATAGACTGGGTGGCTTAAAGAACAACAATTTATTTTCTCTCCGTTCTGGAGGCTGGAGGTCTTGAGATCAGGGTGCCGGCATGGTTGGTTCTGGTAAGAACACTATACCCAGCTTGCAGGTGGCCACCTCTCACAATGGGGAGTGGGGAGAGCACTTACCCTTCTTCTAAAACCAGTCCTGTCATATTAGGGCCCGATCTTTATGACCTCATTTAATCTTAAATACGCTTACAGACCCTATCTCCAGATAGTCACATTGGCAATTAGAAATTCAACATATGAATGGGGGGTGGGGGGACACTATAACACAGTTCAGTCCATAGCAGGCATTATGAAGGAAATCCATTTCCAAGGCAATAAAATAAATTATATCTAAAACTTTTATGTATAAATTATTTGAAATTTTTAGGAAATAGGGGTAAGGGAAGAATCTATACATTTATCAGATTCTCAAAGAGGTAAATTGTCCAAAAATACTAAGGAACACAGAATTGGTTTGCATAATTTATACTCTCAACCTTTTTTGCCTTCAGTGGAACAAATCATTTTTGTTGCCTTGAAATTTAAAGGCATGATTGGAAAATTTCTCATGGATGTGTTATATGATTTTAGTCTTTAGGTTTTAAGACTTTAGATTTTAGAAAAAGCAAGAGAAACTATTATAGCAGGCATTTCATATATTCTCATTGAATCTTGTGAAATATTAGAATCCCTGCAATATAGGAAAGGAAACTGAGATACAGTTATATTCAGTAATCAGTAATGTGCTTGGGGATTCAACGTGTCTCCTATGGTAGAACTTGAGTACTACCAAATCTGAGTTTCCAAGACCCATAATTGTTCTACTGCACTGTCACTATTTCAGATTGTATTGTATTTTTCACCACCCAGAAGTTAAAGTGGGGTCTAATTTAATGAAGTTACTTTCACAACAGCACCATCAAAAGCAGTATTCTTATAAAAAAGGGGGGCTAGAGCACTATATTAGTACAGGGTTTCATTTTTACAAAAGCAAAATAAAATCTTTAATTCTCAGTAGAATGAGTAGATGGATAGAAGGAAGGGATGGAATGGCCATTTACTTCACACAAATGCTTTGTTGACATTTATAAGAAATTCTTTTCATAAACTGATTTTAAAAGTACCAGAATTACAAAAGGTACATACGTTGTACAACTTCACATAGGACTAATAATAGCACATATTAAAAAATGATTTATAACTTTGTTTTTAGGAAATAGGGGTAAGGGAGGAATTTTTATCATTTAGGCCTCATAATCATATCTTAGTTTTGTGGATAAAAAAGGGCCCATATACTAAACTTGCCTGGCTAAGGGGAGGCCTGCATGACAGCCTTACAAACTCAGAGACCTAAAGTAACCACATAGGATGGTCTGAAATTAAAACTTCTTAACTAAAAGTGAGTCATGTTCTAAGGTTGCTTACTAATATAGTGGAGAAGTTGGTGCTGGCTCTTGGTGGGAGGCCCTACTTCTTCTCCATGTTGACTTCTCCATAGGATTGTAGGATTTTCCTCACGATGAAACTGCTGGTTTCCCCAGAGCAAGTGATTCAGGAGAATGGGACAGAAGCTACACAGTCTTTTATGGCATAACCTCTGAAGTTTCACACCATCGCATCTGCTGTATTCTGATTATGCTGAGCAGACATGATTTGATGTGGGATGATACCACACAAGGATGTGAATACCTAGAGGCAAGGATCATATAGAGCTATCTCAGAGGCTGGCTATCACAATACTTACTATGTAATGTATATGTATATTTGGCTATGTATCTGCATCTGTGCGCACACGTGTGTGTGTGTGTGTGTGTGTGTGTGTGTGTGTGTGTGTGTAATGGATGGTAATAATAAACACAAAATACCAACTTCAGGATAGTGGGGTTTTTTTGGAGAAGAAAGATTACCCTGATTTAGTGTGGATTATTTTTGAATGGGAGCAAGGCTTGAGTGAAGAAAGAAGTCCAATACAAGGTAGCTGCTATAAGAAAGAGGCAGTGGTGACCTGGATTAAGATGGTAATAGTAGAGCAAATTGGAAGGATTAGAGACTTTAGGAAATAAAATGAAAGGATGTGCTGACCTATTAGATATGAGAAATGTCATCTTCTGCCTCTAAGAGTTGTCAGTATAAGAAATGTCCAAACCTGTAGAAAAATTTTATGAGTTTATTTGAGCCAAACTGATGACAGTTGCCAGGAAGCAAAATCTTGACAGATTGAGAAAATATTGCAGATATTGGCAGTTTTGCACCTTATTTTATACATTAGTATAAATGGAGACACAAGGAGGATTACATAAAATCCACTGGTGGTAGATTAAAGAGGCAGAAAAATGCAAAGTGAGGAAATTTCTGGGATTGGATAAAAAGCAAAATGGAGAAACACATATTTCTTTTACATTTGTGGTTACTGCATAGTAAATGTCACTGGAAAGGGACAGGGCTGAGGCAAGTCTGTCCCAGCACAGGTCTTAGATGTGTGGGTCCTTGACTTTGTACAGGAAAGATTTCAAAGATATAAGTCCAGGTGATTTTGAGAGTACATTTAATAAAGTTTAGGACAGTGAGACAATGGAAGGGCTTAGGATTGAAGAAGTAAAATCATAGCAACAGGACTGAGCAAAGACACAGCTGCTTTGACTCAGAAAGATCACAGAGACAAAGGAAGTGAGCCAGGGCAGGGCTGCTTCAACTCGGGAAAACAAGTCACAGAGGCAGAAGAAATGAGCCATGCATGGCAGGGTGCTGGGCTTGCTGAAAAGTCATAGAGGCAAAAGGAGGACCCGTGGAGACAGGATCAAAGCGTGAGCCTGGGACCAACTGCTGCTACCCTCTGCTCCCCTGGTTGCAACCCTTAGAACTCAGGAGAAAGACAGTGAAAATACGTGCCTGTGGAAATGCTCAAGGGAGAGCACATGCTGGCATTCTTTGTCTTAAGGGCTTTTATCTATTTTCTGCAGGCAGAAATTTTAGGTCTTAATCAGAATACTAGTTATTTATCAGCTTTCTAGGTATGTCCATTAATATGCTGATATATCAAAATGAGTGTATAGTGGGGTTTGAGATCATTATCTGGTCAGCTTCACCTTTGTCTTAGATTTGTGTTTTGGGGCTGTTGTGTTGTTTATTCCCCTGACTTCATCCTTCTTGGGTTTGTCTGACACTAATGGCACTAACTGGGTACTCTGTTATCTGTCTCCCTGACTTGGATGATTTAAGCTACCTGCTCTTTGGTTGGGGAGGAGAGATGTAAACTATCTGCTTTTAGGTGTCTTTGGTTAGGGAAGATAAGTTCTTGTGATTTATTAGCTCAATTCTAATTGCTCAACCATTTGTTTAACTCTCTATCGCAGTTTCCGCATTCCACTTGCCAAGGAATTTTCCTAGCTTCTTACTCATCTGCCTCAGTAAACACTTGCAGTACATAGAGCTGGTATTTGGGCAACAAGATAACAATGAGGGGATCTGTGTTTTCCTGCTCTGGCAGTTGTGCTTTGAGGGGTCTGAAAAATATTACTCTGAAATTTCAAAAATATGTTTTGTTGGATGCAAAAAGACAATAAAACAGACTCACTTAAGGTAAAGATTGACCTGTGTCAAGGAAATTACAGGCCTGGGACATGACTACCCACCACGACCTGCTTTTACTTAGAAATTTTTATGTTCAGGCCATCCTGCATGGTCCTGAGTTTGTAAGGCCCACCATGCAAGCCTCTCCTAAGCTCGTCAGGTTTAGTATGTGGCCCTTTTTTCATCCACAAGAGGAGTCAAGGATATCAGACAATTTTCTGGTTGGGGCCATAGTTATGTAATGATGGTGTTATTGACTGAGATGAGAAATGTCAGAGGGTTTGGAAGAAGATTAATTTAGTTTTAGGATTTTTGAGTTTAGGGTATGCCTGTGGGAAACCTAGTTGTCCAGCAAACAATTGACTTTAGGTTTGGAACATCAGCATTTAGATGGTAGCTGACACTTTGTAAGGAGATCAGATTGCCTAGAGAATGTGTGGATTGAGAAGCATAGAGGTCTTAGGTAAAGCACTTAGAAACTTAAGGGATGAATACAGGAAGAGCCTGTGAAGGAAAAGTGAAGGTATAAACAGAAAGGTAAAAACAACCAGGAGGGCATGGAAAAGGAAAGCTTTTTATAAAGTGAAGGAGTAGTTAACATCATTAGATGCTGTAAAATGGGTTTGGGTTGAACTACTGTATATGACCTTAGCACTATCATTTAACCTTTTTCAACTTTGTTCTGCTTACCTGTAAACGAAGGACATTAGTCTGTGTGATTTCCCTGGCCCTCCAACACAAAAATTTTATGCTTATATTTCACAGTCTTGATGTAGAATATTACAAAAAGAGGGAAGAAAGAGACAATGGTAAGACAGCCACTGGAATCATCCATCATATAAAGTTCAGCTCTAAATAGTTTTATAGAAAGCACTCCACATGTGCTTCCTTATTGTACCAGTTCCCTTTCATAATAAGACCTTAAGATATATACAGTCAAGTTCATAATATATTTTAGAGATTTTACCCATTATTTTGAACACCAATCGAACATCCCACTATGCATTTTAAAACATTTTTAACAATTGGCTAAATAACAAGTATTTGTATTTTATGACTTTTTTATACCTATTGCCCCAAATACATTTTAAAAAAACAATTTCTTCTTAAAACCCAAATATTTGTTTGCCTTGCACTTCTTTTAGTCTGGAAAATTCCTTGTCTTTTTATTTTTATGCCTAAATCTGCTGTCATGTTCTGTCGCTCAGTATTCATACTGGATGCCCCATATTTCTAGATTTCTTTGAAACGCACGGATGTAAAACATACATTATTTCTTATTTTATTGAAATGGAAATAATAGCAAAAGATGAAGAAAACAACAATCCAAGAGTCACCTGATGAAATTTACACTTAAAAAAAGAATATCTGTCTCCAGAGAATAATAGCAGACAACTGTCATTAGCTTGGAAATGTTCATTGTGACTTAACTACAACCAGCAATTTTAGATATTGTTAAACTGGAGGAACTTCGGTAATTGTCCTTTTTTGGTTGCAAAACAAGAAAACTAATATTTACATTACAATTTATTATGTGGGAAAGAAGGAGACCTGCAGATTTATTTCAAAAGCAATATTACAATGAAGCTTAATCAGTTCTGAAGTGTACTATTCCATGTAGTTTCTCAAAGCTTTCATGTTTCATTCCTTTGAAAAGCTTCACAGTCTTTAAAGGAGAAAGTCAAAGTACACGAGAAAGACTGATTTTCTCTCGGTTATTTTAAAATAGTAACCCTTAAGCACTAACCTGTGAAACTGATGTTTTAGTGAAATTTTCCATACCATATGTGTTTAAAGTCATAGATTTCTTTTATTTAAATTCAACTCGGTCTAAATTTTGAAATCTATAGTTGAAAAATTTTTTCTTATATGGAAAGGAAATAATTGATGGGAAAAACACCAGGTAAACAAGTTAGTCACCTAGTTTTATGAGTTCATCATCATTACTACCTGCAGAAGAGATAGGGATGTTCATATTAGTGGCTCTGACTTTAAGAAAACACTGGATTGCTCAGGATTCTCTTAGAAATGAGAAAGAAACTGTTAAAAATGTCAAATATCTTTATATATTGAAAACTTTAGCTGGTATGTGCTGTGTGTTAAGTTCACAGTACTGTTTCTGGTGTCTTCTTCCTTAGAAACATAGACTACTCTTTTGGAAGGATTAAAGCAAAAGAGATTTTTGACTTGGCTTCTTTTTAGTTTTTATATAAAAATTCAAATCGTGTATTTACAAAGAATTAACTGCCATAGAAATTGTTGTCCTGCTGTCAACAACTAGAACACCAGACAGAATATGTGAAACAACTGTTTTTAGACATTGGACAACAGCACAGGACTGTGATCTCTGAGAGAAGAGAAACAAATGAGATTAACCCTATGTTGCCTCAGCTCACAGCTGAGGCTTCAGCTAAATTCTAAAGCATAGGACCAGGCCAGAAAAACTTCCAAGGAAAACAATTACTAGGAGCTATAAGATGAATAATTTTCTAGGAGCTATAAGATGAATAATTTTCAGTGCTCATACAGTGCCAGGCATCATTTGACTTCTTTCCAGCCAGAAGGAAAAGACATCACTGAATACATGAATATTCAGTAGAGACTTCCAGAAGAACCATATTTTAGAAGTGGGACCAAATTGGCCCTCAAATAAAGGATTCTCTAGATCCATCCTAATAGACTTTTCTTAAAGGCTTGAAAGTAACTTAACGCCCAGCCGGTGTGGCACAGTGGTTGAGCATCAACCTAGGCACCAAGAGTTTGCTGGTTCAATTTCCCAGTCAGGGAACATGCTTGAGTTGCAAGATCAATCCCGGGTGAGAGGCATGCAGGAGGCAGCCAATCAATGCTCTCTCTCATTGATGTTTCTAGCTCTCTCTCCCTTTCCCTTCCTCTCTCTTAAAAAAATAAAATAAAATAAAAATACGTTTAGCCCTGGCTTCTCAGTGGATAGAGCGTCGGCCTGCAGACTGAAGGGTCCCAGGTTCAATTCCGGTCAAGGGCACATGCCTGGGTTGTGGGCTCAATCCCCAGTAGGGGGCATGCAGGAGACAGCCAATCCATGATTCTCGCTCATCATTGATGTTTCTGTCTCTCTCTCCCTCTCCCTTCCTCTCTATATTTTTTAAAAAAACATGTTTAAGAAAAAGAAAGTTACTTAACTATACAAGATCTAGCACTCAACAATGTAAAATTAACAGTTTTTAACCTCCAATCAAAAATGACTAGGGCCCTAACCAGTTTGGCTCAGTGGATAGAGCATCGGCCTGCGGACTGAAGGGTCCCCGGTTCGATTCCGGTCAAGGGCATGTACCTTGGTTGTGGGCACATCCCCAGTAGGGGGTGTGCAGGAGGCAGCTGATCGATGTTCCTCTCTCATCGATGTTTCTAACTCTCTATCCCTCTCCCTTCCTCTCTGTAAAAAAAAAAAAAAAAAAAAAAAAAATCAATAAAAATATATATATTTTAAAAAATGACTAGGAATATGAACAAGCAGGAAAAGAACTAGGATATTGAAATAGACTTAGAAGTGATGAAAGGATGACATTAACAGACCAGGATTTTAAAGTAGTTATTATAAATATGATCCTTTTATTCAGAGGATAGAAAGAAAACATAAGCATAACATGAAGAGAAATAGAAGATATAAAAATAAAATAAGTGGAACTTCTAGAGATGAAAAATATGTCTGAAGTGAAAAACAGTGCAGATGGAATTGACAGCAGATAAAACACTACTGAAGAAAAGGTCAGTGACATTGAAGCTCATGACAATTAAAACTATCCAAAATGAAGCTGAGAGGGGAAAAACAAAAACAAAAATATGAAGAGCACCTTGGTGCCCTCTATCACATGAACTAATATTAAGTGTAACTAGAACCCCAAAAGAAGAAGGGTAGGAGACAGGAAGAAATATTTGAATAATGGCCAAAATTCTTCCAAATTTGAAGAAATGTAATGACTCACATGCAAGATAATCATAAAGAATACCATAGAAAAAAAAGTTATAATAAAATTGTTTAAAACCAATGATAAAGAGAAAATATTAAAAGGAGTCAGAGTTAAAAAGACATTGCATACAGAGAAACAAAGGTAAATATATACTCTGCAAACCAGGAGACATAGTTCTTTAGAGTGCTGAAAGGAAAAAAATATCTGTCAACGTAGAATTTTTTGCAAAATTCTCTTCAAAAACGAAGGTGAAATAAAGCCTTTTTCTGACTTGCCAAAGCTGAGAGAATTTGTTGCCAGCAACATCTGCACACCAAGAAATGTTTGAGGAAGCCCTTCAAACAAAAAAAAATAATACTAAATGGAAATTTGGATCGATACAAAAGGGATGAATATGTGTGTAAAAATAAAAGAGATTTATCCTCATTTCAGAATTTCTTCAAAATATCACTTATCAAAGCAAAAATAATGTATTGTATGGCCTATAACATATAGAAATCCTATATAATAAAAGCCTAATATGCTAAGTGTCCGGTTGTACGGTTATCCCTTCAACCAATCAAAGCATAATATGCGATTGTCAAGGGCGGGGGGGAAAAAAGAAAGAAAAAAAAAGAAGAAAAGGGACACATATGTAATGCCCTTTGTAATACTGTAAGCAATAAAAAAATAAAAAATAAAACAAATAAAAAAAAACAAAGCATAATATGCTAATGATATGCTAAGGCTGCTCAACCACTCGCTATGATGACCAGTCGCTATCACGTGCACTGACCACCAGGGGGCAGATGCTCTGACTGGTAGGTTAGCTTGTTGCTAGGGTCTGGCCGATCGGGCCTGAGCAAGATGGGCCAGACATGCCTTGGAGTCCTCCTGCAGTCCCTCCTTGGCTGGCCAACCTCCCGCGTCCCTCCCTGGCCTCGATTGTGCACGGGCGGGATCCCTCAGCCTGGCCTGCACCCTCTCGCAATCCAGGACCCCTGAGGGAGGCACATTGACTGTCAGGTAGTTCCATCTATATAATAAAAGCCTAAGAGACTGTTATGGCGGAATGACCAGAACAACCAGTCACTATGATGCACACTGACAAGCAGGGGGCAGACACTCAATGCAGGAACTGCCCCTTCGTGGTCAGGAGCGCCGCTCAGCCAGAAGCCAGGCTCACAACTGTGGCAGTGGTGGCGGGAGCCTCTCTTGCCTCCGCGGCAGCACTAAGGAGCAGTGAGCCAAGTGGTAAGGAGTGAGCAGGCAGGCGGTAAGGAGTGAGGAGTCCCGGACTGTGAGATGGACATCTCCTGAGGGGCCCCGTGCTGCGAGAGGGCACAGATTGGGCTGAGGGAACCTCTCCCCCCCATGCACAATTTCATGCACCAGGCCTCTAGTAAAATAAATGCTACTACAAAGCAAGGGGAATGGAAGTATATTGTTGTAGCGTCCACTACACTATACCTAAAATGGCATGAAATTATTTGAAAATTAACTGTGATAAGTTAAAGGTGTATATTGTAAACCATAGTACAGGGTGCAGCAAACCAGTAAGCCAAATCCTGCTCACTGCTTATTTTTGTAGAAAAAGTTTATTGGGCCCTGGTTGGTTTGGCTCAGTGGATAGAGCGTCAGCCTGCGGAATGAAGGGCCCCAGGTTTGATTCCGGTCAAGGGCATGTACCTTGGTTGCAGGCATATCCCTGGTAGGGGGTGTGCAGGAGGCAGCTGGTCAATATTTCTCTCTCATCGATGTTTCTAACTATCCCTCTCCCATCCTCTCTGTAAAAAAATCAGTAAAATATATTTTTTAAAAAAGAAAAAGTTTATTGGAACACAGCCATACCCATTCGTTTATGTGTTGCCTATGGCTGCTTTTGCACCATAGTGCAGAGTCTGTAGTTGGAACAAAGATCTTATGGCCCACAAAGCCCAAAATATTTATTATCTATCTCTTTGCAGAAAAAGTTTTCCAATATTTGCTGTAGAGTAACTCCCCTAATAACATGAGAAGGTATAGTTAATAAGCCATTAGTAGAGATTAAACATAATCATAAAAAATACTCAATTAACCCCTGGTCAATGTGGCTCGGTTGAAGCATCATCCCATACACCAAAAGATGGTGGGTTTGATTCCCGGTCAGGGCGCTATTGGGTGATGGACTGATCTATGTTTCTCTCTCACATTGATGTTTCTCTCTCTCTCTTCCTTTCTCTCTCTCTCCCCCTCCCTCCCTTCTTTCCTTTCTCTCTTAGATCAATTTTTAAAAAAAAAAACTCAGTTAAATCTAAAATATGGATGGCAAGAATATAGGAAAAGTAGAAGAACAGTTGGGTCAAGAAATTAAGTAGCAAGATGGTGGGTGGACTTTTATCCAACTATACTTATAATTTATAAAATGCAAATAATATACACACTTTAATTGAAAGGCAGAGATGGTCAGATTGGATAAAATAGCTAGACCTAAGTATATCCTCTGTAAGGGAAACCCACTTTATTTTTTCAAATATTTTTATTGATATATTTTAAAGACAGGAAGTGAAAGGGAGAGGGATCTCCCTACTGGGGATCAAGCCCACAACCTGGGCATGTGCCCTGACCAGGAATCGAACCTGCAGCCTTTCAGTGCATGGGATGAGCCACACTGGCCAGGGCGGAAACCCACATTAAGTATGAAGACATGGATAGGTTAAAAGTAAAAGGATGATAAAATGTATGCCACAATCAATAGGTGAATGGATAAATAAATTATAGTGTGTCCATACAGTTAAATACTATCAGCAATAAAAATGAATGAACTACTAATGCATACAGCAACATGAATATCAAAACATGCTGAGAAAAAGAAGCCAGGTTTTAAAAGTGTGTATATAATATATGATTCTAGTGTTATGAAACTCTAGAAAAATATGGTGACAGAAATCAAAACTGGTTGCCCAGAGATTAACTGGGATGGGGCTCAAGGGAATTTTTATTATTGTGTCAAAACTCATCAAACATTCATTTAAAATACGTGTATTTTTTATTTATTTATAAGCTATGCCTTAATAAAGGTTGCTTTAAAATTTAAGTCCTGAAAGAATTTAGAATGAGGCTTTTGTATACATTATAGACCTTATAAATTACTAGATAGGTAAGAAAATAAGGTGTAAATGACTATGGAAACTTTGATGCATTTGGGATCTCCAGAACTTTAATCTACATACATTTCCTCTCAACTCATAAATTTCAAGGGATATGAATCCTTAGAAACATTATGGAATGTACCTTTTGATTCTTAAAAAAAGAAGCAAACGAGACAATGATATCACTATGTATCAATCAGTGTGCTAAGTGTTTTAATTGGTTTATTTTATTTACTAGAGGCCCGGTGCACATAATTTGTGCACTCAGGGGATGGGGGGGTGGTCCCCTCAGCCCAGCCTGCACCCTCTTGCAGTCCAGGAGCCCTCGGGGGATGTCCGACTGATGGCTTAGGCCCGCTCCCCACGGGCCTAAGCCATCAGTCGGACATCCTTAGTGCTGCTACAGAGGCGGGAGAGGCTCCCGCCACTGCCTCTGCACTCACCAGCCGTGAGCCCAGCTTCTGACTGAGCAGCGCTCCCCCTATGGGAGCGCACTGACCACCAGGGGGCAGCTCCTGCATTGAGTGTCTGCCCCCTGGTGGTCAGTGTGCATCATAGCAACTGGTCATTCCACCATTCGGTCGATTTGCATATTAGCCTTTTATTATATAGGATTCCTTATAACAACTCTATCAGTTAGGGATTAAACCCAGTTTTTATATGAAAAAGTGAGGCTCAAAGAAGTTATATAATATGTCCAAAGTTAACAGCCAAAATTCCAGCCCAGATTTGACTCTGAAACCTGTTTTCCTTCCTTGGTGCTAACTTATCTTTAAATACTTGGTTGCATATATATACTGGTTCAAAATTAATTTATTTTTAAAAATTCATTTGAAAATTACTTTGAGTTATTTTGACATTTGTTTTAATGACAGGCTCTGCAAATCAAGAGTAGTGAGGAAAAAGATAAGGAAATAAGGAATTCTGTGCAATACTAATGTAGAAAATCCTTCCAGTTGTAAAACTTATAATAATATCTTCTTTATTAACTTTTTGTTAGAAAATGCCAAATAGTTCATCTTTGGCTTCTCACTAACCTCAGGAAGATGTTCAGGAGAATATAAAAGAAACTGTTTTGTATTATTTCATAATATGTCCATGTTGTATAAGAGAATGATTACTTATCAAGTACCTTGGATATAATATTGTACTATAAATATGGGTTGTATCCTTGAGCAAGAATCTCCCTTATTGGTGTACTTTAAAATATTTTTAATTCCCCAGGGCTTCTTGAAAGCTCTGGCTCCCAAGAGCCACCTCCTACAGGTTATGGAGTCAGCTAGCAATCTCTGACTACTTCATAATATCTTAATAAATGGAACCAGGTAAAGTTCTTCAGCAATACCAAGAACTTTACCTCAAATTCCTGAGAAAGCTTTTCCTTGATCCACTTAGAAGATAATCCTTTGCATGTTTCTATTTTTCTGAAAAGTGAGTTGTGTGATTCTAATTCCCAGAATAACTGTCAACTAAAGCTAAAGGACATATTCTTAAACCTTTGAAAAGGTTTTAAACCACACTGATAATAACAGATCCCATATAAGAATGGTAAGAATATAGCTGTAACATAATGAATCTAACTTTCATATGATTGGGGGTCTTTTTCATTCAGATGTGACAGTGGTGTATCAAAATGGGTTGCCTGTGATATCTGTGAGGCTACCATCCCGGCGTGAACGCTGCCAATTCACACTCAAACCTATCTCAGACTCTGTTGGTGTGTTTTTACGACAACTACAAGAAGAGGATCGGGGAATTGACCGAGTTGCAATCTACTCACCAGGTACAGTCACCTTCATTATTAATTCCCACCCAACCATCCCCCCGCCCCCCCCGCCCCCACCCCCCCCCCCCCCCCCCGCCACACACACACACAGGTTTCTGCAAAAGAATCTCTTACTCTTAACTTTCTTTGCTTAGCAAATGTCAGCAGGAAAGAAAGTGGTTCTCAGAATATAACTATTCAGTTTTAACCAATATATATATACACAGGAAGTCTCATTCAAAAGCACCTCACATATAATGCTGTGGGCACTGTATATTATTAAGACCTTTCATCATTGCCTTAGGCATAGAATAAATGTTTCCAGTGGTTGAGTCCTCATCTCTGAAGATATGAAATATTAGGACTTCTTTTTAGATTTTCTTATGTCTTTCACATAAAGACTTACCAAAATAAAAACATCTATACTTGAAAAGAATATAAAATAAGGCACCAAAAATTCCCATTTGACATGACACCCATTTTACTTATTTATTTTTAAGTGCTTTACATATTTTCCTAATTTTTACTTTAAAACATTTTAAATCCACATTAGTATAATAAGTACCCACTTAGCCTTCACTTGAATTCACCAGTTATTAACAATTTGCCACATTTCTATGCTATAAATATTTTAGATATACTTAATACTCAATTCATGTAGTAGTATAACTAGTAGACCAGCTTGGTGTATTTGACTAGCCCTAGCATTCATCCTCAATGAATTATTGGCATCTAATCAGTGACCACACTGAAAAGTACCACATAATGGAAAACGTTGTTTTTTTACTCACCCACCTTCCATCATAGACAAATATAAGACGGCCGTGCAGCTCTCCCAGTGACCCTAGATTTCCAACTGACACCTATAGATCTATATAATTATTTCACTCTCATAAAATTTTCCCAGAAAAATATGTTGTTAAATCTTCACAGGCTTGAGGCCATGAAAACAAAAAGTCTCAGATAATAGTATAAGCTTTGTTTAGCATAGACTTAGGGATGAGGCAAAAAGTTAACTGAAATTAAGAGAGACATCATTCTTAAAATCTATTTTGAGGATTACTTTTTCATGACCATTCTTAAGTAATTATGGACAGATGACAAGTTTACATTTCCACATTACACTGTTTTCACAGATGGTGTTCGAGTTGCTGCCTCAACAGGGATAGACCTCCTTCTCCTCGATGACTTTAAGCTGGTCATTAATGACTTAACATATCATGTCCGACCACCAAAGAGAGGTAACAAGTAACCTTGATAAGGTCAGAGGAATGAGGGAAGGGCTTTGGAAAGAACTTAACTTTCTCCTGGATAACCGTGAGAAAATGCAGTATTCCAAGAACACTGAAAGGTTTACATGCAGACTCTGTTTCAGCTGAAGAACTCCTTGAGCACCTGGCACTTGGCCAGTACATTGACTAAAACTTAAATTCTACCTAAACACCAGAGAGCTTATCTGATATTGCCACTGTTTCACATAAATGAATGTTCTACATAACTTAAGCTCCTTCCCTCCATACAGGCTAAAAGTCATATTATTTTAACAACATTATAGAGGGGATCTTTTAAAAATAAAATAAATTATGGACTTCCCTGTGCTCTTAAACATTTGTATTGAGAATTAATCCTTTTTTTTTTTTATCGTTCAAAGTCCTGGATCGGAGAGGGTGCAGGCTGGGCTGAGGGGACCTTCCCTGCCCCTCCCCCCTGCACGAATTTTGTGCACCTGGCCTCTAGTTATGGATTAAAAGACTTAGTATAGGAATGAAACCTTGTACAGTTGTATATGAAGCTGAAGAAGTAAGAGTTTGAAAAGGGAGCTTGGAAGATGGGAGAATAGTCACCAATTTTTAAGCAATGACACAGATGAACAAAGCTTGCCAAAGAACCTGGAAATTCAGATGCATTCAACCATTAGATAAGGAGGATTAGCAAAAGAGAGCTGATAGAGAAATCCCTAGGGACGCTGCCACCTCACTGTGAAATTCTAGACTAGTTACCACTTTCTAGAGTGCAGTTTCCTCTTCTGGTAACAGGAAAGTGTAAAGCTATATGCAAATGTGAGCTGCAACTTTAATGAAAGAAGACCCTGTTGACATAGATGACTTCTAGAGTTCAAAGTGTGCAAGACTCGCCCTAGCTGGTTTGGCTTGGTGGATAGAGCGTCAGCCTGCGAACTGGAGGGTCCCAGGTTCGATTCCGGTCAAGGGCATGTACCTTGGTTGCGGGCACATCCCCAGTAGGGGGTGAGCAGGAGGCAGCTAGCTGATCGATGTTTCTCTCTCATTGATGTTTCTAACACTCTATATCTCTCTCCCTTCCTCTCTGTAAAAAATCAATAAAATATATTACATATATATATACATATATATATATATATTAAAAAAAAACAAAGTGTGCAAGACTCTATGCTCATCCCATTTTACTATTTCAGCTCTTCTCTAATCCAAATTGTTATCCTTATTTGAATTTTTATTAATTGACTTTCTGTGATAACTGTACTAAAGGACATTTGAAGAGTATTCATAGAAAACAGTGTGGTAGTTACCAGAGAGAAGGGGGTGGGGAGGTAGTAAAGGATAAAGGGGCCAAATATATGGTGATGGAAGATTATTTGACTTTGGGTGGTGGGACCACAATGCTATATATAGATCATGTATCACAGAAATGAATACTTGAAACTTATATGATCCTATGAACCAGTGTCACCCCGATAAATTTAATAAACATACTTTTTTAAATATATAGCTAATTCTGATTGTAGTTTATTTAGAAAAGGGATGAACTTAACAAAATGTCACAATAAAGCTAATATTCTAAAACAAAAGCTTTATTTGTAGTGCTTTAAAAAATGGCAGCTAAAATCAGCTGGATTTTTTATTAGGTTCTCACAACATAATTTTTAGATTTCTGGAAACACATCCTACTCACAGAAGAGGATAATGAATCAAAGAATTTAATCTTTTACCCTTTCAATCATTCTTATAACTTCATCCCCTTTAGAGCATGATATTGAGGTCCATACAGCTATTCTGTGTCTTTTCCCAACAGGAATAAATAAAAGTTGTATGCTAGGGGGAAGATGTATGGGAGCTAAGATTATTAGAATAATGATATTTTTATTTATGCCTTTGTTTGTGCAAATTTGAAATACTTTAGTTTTTCTTCAGATAATACTAAAGGGGGAAAAATCATCAATTAAAATGGCAAGGCCATAGATAGATAAATTATAGATCAGCATTTTAATAAGCATGATAAGATTGATTCTAAACCTCTCTTCTTGTTTTTAACATATTGTCTTCATTTTTTATTTTTATCTAATGAAGATTATTATTATTCTTTGTAGCCTCATATGTAGCATGTAAACTTCTAAAAATATAATGGTGAACGTTGGTTTCAAAATTTTCAAGTTGCCCAAATATGAATATACTTTCTATGATTTGTAGATACCTCCTTTTTTAAAAAAAGAAATATTGCTTTCCTTCAGTTTCACACTGAAAGTGAGATCCCTATTGTGGATGAATCTGCCTTGCTCTCGTTGTCTAATGGCCCCAGGAGTAGAACTCTTCACCTAAGGCATACATTTTTTAAAAAGTAACCTTTTCCTTCCAGACCTCTTAAGCCATGAAAATGCAGCAACGCTGAACGACGTAAAAACACTAGTCCAGCAGCTATACACTACACTGTGCATCGAGCAGCACCAGCTAAGCAAGGAGAGGGAGCTTATCGAAAGATTAGAGGATCTCAAAGAGCAACTGGCGCCCCTGGAAAAGGTACAAATTCAATCCTCAGACTTTTCTCTTCACTGACATTTTTTTCAAAGCATATATGTTTGCTTTTTTTACCTCCATTTTAAGTTTGCTTTTTTATGTAATTGAGCTGTGTCAATCAAACTAGTCCACTAGTTTTTGGGACTGAGCCATAAAAAAGTTCCAATCAAAGCTAAGAAAAGACTTAAAAAGAAATAGTTTGGAGCCTTGATAATGGACTTGAAGCTTTGAGGTCTGAATGTCTGCCCTTACCCAGATTTACCACCTTTACAACAAAGATTGGAATAACTGCTGATGAAGAAAGGTTTTGAGGAGAGTGGGTAATGTTTTTAATCAAGTTAAGAAGTATATAGAATATTCTACAGCTGTTTAGCATGATTGTGTAGACCTAATATACTATAGAAAACTATTCATATGTTTTATGGAAAGGAAATTATAAAAGTAAGCATATTAGTACATACTGTGATCCAAGTTTTAAATGTATTATGCTCATAGTTATATATATTTATGTATTTTAAATACATACATATGTAGAGAAAGATATGCCAATAGAGCAGTAGGATTGTGATTGATTTTTTACACTTTCTGAGTATTCTAGAATTAACATATCATTCTTATTTTTTGATGATGCAAGTATTTTCATTTTAAGAAATTAGATTATAAGAGATTAACAAAGGGAACAAATACTCTTTATATTGTGCTTTTTCTGATTTCTTTAAAAATAACACATATCTCAAGGTTGTTCTCATTGAACTTAAGACCATTAGAAAGCTGTGATATAAGGGTTAATGGGAGAAAAGGGGAAACATGTAAATACTTTCAACAGTAAAGATTAAAAACAAGAAAGTTGTGTTAAACTAAGTTTAAGAAACTGTTGTCAAGAGGGACGAGTTTTAAATTTGGTATTTTCAAAATGTAAAGCATTTTTAATGTGTCAACTATAATAAAGTAATTATCATCCTATACTGTATATTTACTGTCTACCAGGAATTATGGTAAGTACTTTACCTGTATTCTGTTAATCCTCAGAGCAACTCAATACTGAAGTTAATGGTGATTTGCAATGACGGCTTAAACTCTTCCGGTCTGAATCCAGAGTCCATGCTCTGACTCACTATGCTGGTCTGGCAACTCCCTAGTAAACCCTTTGAGTAAAAACTGATCATAGATTAAATTTTATATGTAACAGTGAGAGAACATTTGCATGCTTTCATTTCCCTCTTCTTAAAGAAAATAAACTTGTAGTTGGATGAAGAACTGTTGAAACTAACTTATTCACTCCTGTAGTTCTCCATATTTTCAGCCACTTCTAGGATGAAACATTAAGCACAGTGTCCTAAATAAATATTACTCCTTTTAAATATGTTATTCAG